>NC_066288.1:5232500-8023927 GCF_905404315.1 Leptidea sinapis | reverse complement strand
TTATTGACCAAGAATATTTTAAACGATTTGGGCTAAAAGCGTCAATGTATAGATAATATTACGGCAACGAAAGGTTATTATGGTGTAATTCGTGGCATGTTCCATATTTCGGCTTTGTTTTTATACAACGTGATTTGTCTATATATTGTATAGGACGTCACTAACATCCTCCCGTCCTTGCGGGACAATTGTCACTAATATATATATATATATATATATTAGTGTATATATATATATATATATATATATATATATATACACGTTTCATTGCTGCACAGCAATGGTGTTGTTTCAAATTCTTCACTTATTGAACGTAAAAAACTACCACCCATTCAAAATAGGCTGCCTCAGATCTGAGAAGAACGGGCGCAAAAGACTCAGCGGGCTGGTTTTATTCATAAAAAATGGCGGCAAGACGAATAAATTTACAATTTCATAGTAAAAAGCTGGTTTTCGCTATATATTTTTATATAAAAACCAGCAACTTAATTAAAAAAAACAGGTTCTATGCAGTGTCCACACTTAGGTATTATACTAAAATACACCATATTCACGCTCGCTTGTCAGGTTAATACTAAATCACTACTTAGTCGCTGGTGATCTGTACGTCATATGTAAGCCGACATGTTTAATGTGGGTATAACACTTCTAGTACCTTCTTATTTAGATTTCTATGGGTAACACTTCCCATTACCCATCACGGCAAGTTTTTATCGATAACTGCTTAGTTATACTTAGGAGTAACTTACATCAAACATTAAAAACATTCACATTACATATAACTATTGCCTTCGTTCACTCCTAACCTCACATTAAACTAATTTTCAAAAATATGCGATCGACAGAAATTTATAAAAAAAATGAGATTACATTTGAGATTACTAGATTCAACTAAGTTCTCAATAAGTGATATGTATTTCATGAAAATAGTCAAATAATTTAGAACCTTAAGAAATGTTGAAATATATTATGTTCCAACAAAATTTCAGTAAGGTAATCTATATCAACATAATTATTCGTCTCATGAATGAAAATTGATAACATATATTATGTATTAAAATGCGTGTACAGGCGATATCAAACAAAATAGTAAAAACTCTTTAACCGCCAATATTCGTAGCGTGAAAGTTGGCGGTTAAGGAGTTGTTCCTCGGAATATCGAAAACTAGTAAGAATTTGTGGATGGGAGATTCGTCAAATATTCCGAATGAGCGTTCCAATTAGCGAAAAATCGCGTGTAATATACAACCGAGATATAATAAAAATACTTGGAAATAATACATAATTAGCGTCTAGCTCGCCCCATCCGTACAAGACACACGAAAGTGCGAACGAGAGCGACAAATCGGTTATACTGCTCTCGCATTTTGTGACTGCAAGTTTCAACAACCTTGAAAACTACAAAAGATTGCCATCTACAAATAACACAAACAGATACATACAATCACCCTCTACAGAATCGTACATAAGATTACACAATATTATTACATAATTAAAGCGACATCTACACTACACTCTAGGAATGTAAAAACACTACAGCTACTTACGATTCTATATAACAAATAAATTATAAAAAATATATTATAATCAACACGTCAACACCTTAATATATTGAACAATAATTAAAGAGATTCGTTCTTTGGATAAAAAATATAATACACCCGTGCAAAACAATAATTATTACTAATAATATAATCTACTGCTTACTTGGTAAAATAATTATTATATTTGTAAAAAAAATAAAAAAGAATTATATGAATACACGTTCCTTCGAACAAATAAGTCATTATCATAATTTCGTGTAACTACGAAAGTTAGTTTCTTGATTATTGTGTCAACATCAACATTCATATCGGCAATTATAGATAAGTTTCTTAATAATAGTAAACCATAAATCCCATCGTTGAATTTGTTCAAATAACTAACTAACTATAACTCAAAACTCAAACGGGATGTACTTCTCAAATTTCCCGATAGCCCTTCGACAACTTATCTGACAGACATAACAAAATTCGACTAGAATTATTATTATTAAGAGTGAGGATTACTTCACATATTTCGTATTATATTTTATTTATTCTTATACAATTTAAATTTAATCTGATGAAGAGACAATACAATTAAAAAGAAACAGTAAGTTGAAACAAAAAAGGCAAATGTAAACTAGACAGTAAGTAAACAAATAAACTGCTTCATATACCCCCTTATTCATAATGGTCCGCTAACTTTAAACAGCCGCTTAGGAGTGTTTTTTCTCATTCTGACTTAGGTCAATAGAAGAAGACAGAGTGAGAATTAGCAATGCTTTAAGTTAGCAGACTATTATGAATCAGAGGGTTAATGTTTTCACATATTTTAAACCAGCATTTCAGAAGAGGCGTTATATTATATTTATTCTGGAAGATCAAATTAGAAAAAGTCGTAACACTACAGAAATATATAGAGATCAATAAACACACTATATTATATTTTATAGAAATATTATGAATTGACGATACACACGAAGCTACAAGTTACGAAAGAGATATGATTACTTCTAAAAGTTTCTAGCAGCTTAACCTATGGAATATTACTCTACCACGCTTAGGACCTCAACATATATTGTCATGTATCAAATTGGAATATTATACCGTGGCCAAAATACATAATACAATCCAATCCGCGGTTCTTTATATATTTCACCAGATATAAAAACTTATGTAATAAGACCAAGGCTTGTTTTAATTTAACGCTTAAAATCGGTTTGCATCTATTATTTCGTCGTTCGTTGAGTTCTTTTTTAACACTTATTAACCGGTTAACTCCGCAAAAGACGAACGTTCCTACCAATTGATAGTCGAACGCTCATACTCTGTCAAATAACTCTAAAGGATAAAACCGATTAATTAACAAAAAACTTAATATTGAACGTAAATAACTAAAACCGTAAAATGATGGTTAAAATTCGATTAAAACCAAATAAATACTTCTCTATGCACTTAAACGTTAACTAGTTGGAATTTTTTGTCGGTTTCCAAGACTTGTATACTGACAAGTTGTTTACATTTTTGTTGTTGTTATTGATACTGTTTAAGTATTCATTATAACAGAGTATACCGGCGATATATTGGTAAAATAATGAACATTACATTTGGTCCTTCGAGCCTGGTGTTCACGGCCACTCTTCAGTGCATACGATTTTTGGTCGTTTAGCTTCACTATTGCATCACGTTTATTGATAGAAGCTTTGACCTAACCTCGACGTAATCATTTACGGTCTTACCACATTATGAATAATATAATTGTAAAAGTGGAATGTTGTTTTTTTTTAAATTCAGTGAGTAGACTCAAAAAAGCTATTATTTGTATATAGGTACTCTACAGATCTGTCAAAGATGTGAAAAAATTGTAATAACTGATACGTATTACATAACCGCGTCGATCAGAGAATGCTTACCCCATTCTACTTCAGTATATAAAATCGAACGCTTCGGGTGAAGCGTCAGAGTCCTCGTGTTATAGCGGCTGAGTGGATGTCTCGTTCGGTAGTGAATGTACACGAGCAGACAGAAGGTTGTGCAGTATGAACACGGCTGGTTTAGGACTACCCTCCATATCTAATTCCTGCAGAGTAAAAATTATTATTAGATAAATTTAAAAAACCATGCTGTATTATAACACATTGCTATATTTTTACATATTAATATTGAATATTGCTGTAGATTTCGTTACCCTATTAGTATGTACGAGAAACAACCTAATATGTAATTATTTATTTCGGCCAGCAAGAAAATTTGCAGATGAAATATTCATTTAAATATAGGATGTTAACCTAGCGGCCCCCCACAAGATGGACTGGCGATCTGGTCAAGCGATCCGTCGATCATGGCGATCTGAGGAGGCGCCGATTCCAAAAATTACAATAATCGTATCTAGAATTACATTAATTAATTAGATTGTATAAAAATACGCAATTATTTTTATACTTTTTAGTGCACATTATATCTATTATTTTGGAATAGTGTTTTTGAAGTCGGTTGTTTTTTGTTAAAAAAAATTATTTTACGATTTTTAGTGAATTTGAAGTACACTAACTAACAATTTGTCTAAACATGTGTAGATATACTAAATTTTTCAATGCAGCAATGAACGTCATATATATATTTGGAGTCGGTGTCATCCAAGATACGTTTGTTACTACATACATAGGTGAGATGTGCTTGAGTCGTGAGGAGGCGCCGATTCCAAAAATTACAATAATCGTATCTAGAATTACATTAATTAATTAGATTGTATAAAAAATACGCAATTATTTTTATACTTTTTAGTGCACATTATATCTATTGTTTTGGAATAGTGTTTTTGAAGTTGGTTGTTTTTTTGTTAAAATTTTTTTAAATTTTATTATGAAAGGAAAACCTACAGCTAATGACACATTATAAAACAAACATTAACTGTTTTCACAAATAGAAACAGAGATAATAAGAAAAATTCATTAAATCGCAGCACACACAGTAAGATACAATTAACAATGAATTAAACACATTAAGAATACAATGTTATTGTACACCATATGTACACCATATTCTTATATGAAATATTAAATAACATTGTCGACTCACCATCTCTTATTAATAAAATATGCTTTAGAATTCCAAACAAATCATCTCGTTCCCGCAATTTATTTTCCATAGATATAATGAACTATGCAAAGAATACTTATTGTAGAAGAACTATTAACTTGTACAACGGCACTCTTTTAGAAGTAAATTTAAGATACACATAAGAAAAATATTGTACTCTTTTTACATAATTGACAAAACTGTGAAAACTACGTATAACTTGTGTCTATACTTTAAAATTTTATTATGTTTAACCTGTATGCTGTATTAAAGACTGTCTGCTTTATTCATAATAAAACGCATTTTGTTTTAAGCTTATCGAACGTTCCACATAATTCCTTATTCATATTCGTTAGGTGAATCTCCCATAATTAATACGTCTCTATAGTACGCAATGTTGCCATTTCGTACAAAAAAAAACATGATTTTAACTAATTTAACGAGGAACAGTCAATGAAAACAGACATTTTTTCAATGTTAATGGTTTGTCTGTTGTCAAAAGTCGATGTCAAAATAATATCAAACTTCAAAAATCATAATTTTGAAGTCTGAAGTTATCAATCCATGCCGGATAACCAAAAACAAAGTTGAGCTTTTAACAGCTTTGAAGCTATTTAACACATTATTTAACGTCATATTCGAGACAGCTGTTCGATTTCATCCATGTTTTTTGCTATCGACTGCTTAAATTTTTTTTATTTATTAAGTTCGCCAATAGATTATACACTATTACTAGCTTATAAAAATAGCAAAATAAGTATTAATTATGGTGTAATTCCAATTACAGGAAAACCAGCGTGCATTTTTGAGTTGCACAAGTGCGGGGTTGCAAGTTTACAATAAAAAAAATAATGTATTGTACTAATATGTAGAAGTGAACAAGTGAAAAAATTTAAAAATTAAATTTTGGATATAAATCAAAACAAAGCATAAGTTACGTGGTTTCTGGACTGATAAATTGATGCAATATTTTTTTGTAATCCTGAGGGGAGGAGGAGTGGATGTCAACACGAGTAGTTTTGAAAATATTATTGTGCTCCCGGCAGGTCCTTTCTAAAACACTATTAGCACCGAGTTCACTTCTATATAAATGTGCAATAAATGGTTTCAAATTTGTGAAACGTGCACTTTCGCGTGGCACTGAAAATTGAATTTTGGCTAGGATATTGGGACAGTCTATTTTGTGATTTAAAATTTTGAATAGAAACATTTGATCATTAACCCAGCGACGATTTTCCAGTGACGTTATATTAAAGAAATTTAATCTATCGTTATAAGAGGTTAATTCGAACTGTTTCTTTTTCATGTACTGACAACAAAAACAGAAAGCGTTTCTGGATTCTTTCGATGCTTTTGATAGGATCCTTATAGAATGGATTTCAAACGGTGAAGGCGTATTCTAATAAGCTACGAATTAGAGCAACATAAACCATTTTAAGAGATTTTGATTTAAACGTTTTGCAATTACGCCAAACAAAGCCTAATAATTTGTAACATTTATTGATTGTTACATCTATGTGTGTATTGAAGGATAATGTTTTGTTTAAAATAATACCAAGCTCTCTGATGTCATCCACTTCACCTAACGAAAGATTATTTAAAGAATATGAAGTATTATGTGGTATTCGTTTCTTTGTGAATTTTATATGCTGACATTTTCTAACATTAAGGGGCAATTTATTTTTGATGGACCATTGAGAAGTACTGTTTAAGTCATTTTGAAGGAAAATCGAGTCTAACGGAGTTTGGATAGCTTTAAAAATCCTTAAGTCGTCGGCAAATAACGCAAAATTCGAAGATTTTATATGGTCACACTAGTCGTTAACAACTAAATACTAAAAATAATATAAGACCTAGATGGGATCCCTGAGGGACTCCAGATGGAGCCATGAATGGATCTGATTGATACCCGCTAACCACAACTTGTAGTTGTCTGTACGACAAAAACAACGATAGCCAGGACAGCAAAGTTCCTTGAGTGCCAGCGTTATATAGTTTACTTATTCAAATTGAGTGATTGACTCGATCGAAAGCTTTACTAACATCCATATCTATAGCGTCCACTTGGTGTTCCTTGTCTAAAAATAGGTTTAAAGAAGGTTTCTGAGCATTTGAGCTCTAATATGCGATTATTAATACCATTTTTTAACAAGCGTCTATAAACGATGTTTCAAACCCCTGATAAGTTTTTATGAATAAGAGCGTGCATGTTCCCTGAAAATAAATAAAAAAAGACGTGTTAAAGCTATTGCATAGCATTTTTTATCAACTTATGCAATTATAATTATTTATTTATTCTTCTTTGATATAATTATTCACGTTTTTTCTTTGATACTAATTCAAGTTCAATTTTTTCATTTTTTGAGCGTGGTGACCGATAAGAAAACATTTTTTTCTCTTTTATTGAATAAATGAGAAGTTACTTAATATCGTTTAAAATATTTTTACATACATGTTGGTTATTCAGGAATTTTTATCATTGAAACTATAGGTTTATGGTAACTGAAATAAGAAACATAAGTTTGAGACTTGATATCCTCTAAATATCTAGAAAATACCGCGTCAATGGTGGTCCCATATTTTGTTGTGGATTCATGTAGCAGTTAGTTATTATTAATTACATTAATAAACAATTTACCTACATAGGTTTTTCGTATTTATGAATCAGTTACTGGGTGATCTGGTCACTAGACTTGGCTACAGATCCTAGGTCTATGTGTTGAATTTAAATAGACATCTATCAGTGAATTTTACTTCACACTTAAACAGGCTCAAAATAGTCCCATTTAGCAGCAAAACGTCGTCGTTACACCATAATTATAAATAAAAGCTTTTTCTACAGTTATTTGCATATTTTGAAGTTTTTGTACACTGTGATCACTAATTACTAACACAAATCAAATAGAAATAAGAATTAAATTTAATAACCAAAATCTACCTAACAACCAAAAATCAAAAATATTTCCGAACCAATAATGTTCGCTCGACTTGTCACGGCACCGCTATGCAAAAATTTTGAAAATTAAGACTAATTGAGATTTGAGGAATACTGAACACAGAAAAAAACATTCGATTGAATTTCAGAATGTATCTACTAGAGCAAGAGCCCGTGGACCCCAGACCAAGGTCATTTTATAAAAGTTGAAAGTTTTTCAGCGCCTGCTCCCAAAACAGGTAAGAACGATGGTCCATTATGGAGTTTGGGTTGCAGTGGCATTGTCAGGTAAACGGTATTAAAGGTGTGTAAAATACCGATCTAAATACATCAATGAATAAAGTGCGATTTTTCGGTAATACCTTCAGAATATTGTTAAAAATCACGTTATTCATTGTCAGACACTTACCATCGTGGCAACCCCTTGCCAGACACCCTTGGTCACAAAATTATAATTTTACTCCATCTAAGTTGAATTTAAAAATAAATAGTGTTAGCTTATGCGACATCTAGTGTCACTTTCATAAACTATTTCGTATGTCCAAATCGAACGTTGAATAATACAACATAACAGTTTCCGACAGATGGCGCTGATCACGGAACACTGGGTGTGTTAGGTTTTATTTTCGTTACGGAATTTCTGGATTCGGAATCCACGCACAAGGTCCGCGATAGAAGCTATGCAATAGCTTAATAAATAATGAAATCAAGTACCAAGGTGTCGTCGCCGGCGAAGTGCAGCCACAGCGCGGCGCGGTCGTCGTCGGCGGAGGCCCGCAGCGCGTGCAGCGGCCGTCGGAACAGGGCGCGGGCGCCGCCGCGGCCCAGGGACCCCGCCGCCTCCCACACGACCACGCCGCCCGCGCCCAGCGACACGCGCCCGCCCGCGCCGCGGTAGCGGCACCCTGCCCGCGACACAACATGGCGCCGCGTTAGGTTTAAATAACTTTGTTCTCATTAAGACCTATTGTCACTTACATGAGAAATTAATATTTTACAAAGTAAAGTAAAACATTGATTATGGTGGGTACAGAATGCAATTCAATGTTAGGCAAGCAGATAAGACATAAAACAACCTACATATGTTATTGAAACATTTCATAATTATTGAGTATATGCCTTTGAAGGCTCGCTTTAAAAGAAGTCAATGTTTTGGCATTTCTTATTTCTGTGGGCAGGTTGTTATATATCTGAACTCCCTCAAAGGTTATTGTCTGTTTTCCATAATTACTTCTCACCATTGGCAGCTCAATATGACTAGCCCTTCGTGTAACAGTTCTGGTTAAATTCCTTTTTTTAAAGAAGGATGTGATAGTGTGAATTTTTTTTATTTAAAACCTTGTAAATGAGTACGCATGGAGTGTGTGTGTATAATTGTCTGATTGTCATAATTTTTGTTTCTGTATAGATTTTTTCAGTTGAAGTTAAGTAGTAGATAATGAAACAGTAGCTTTACTAGTTTATTTTGTGTTGTCTGTAGTTTAACTAATGTCGACTTTGCAGTACAGCCCCATATTTCTATGAGATACAATAGGTGTGGTTTAACTAGTGAGTTGTAAATTGTAAATCGGACACGGCGTGGAATAGATCTGACAATGTTTCGCAACATACCAATTAGAGATGATAATTTTGTTCTTACTTTATCGAAATGTGGAATCCATGCCATGTCACTGTCCAAAATGAGGCCTAGATATTTCTCTTCTCTTTTTTCTTCGATTTGTTGCGAGTTACGAGCACTTAGGGACTCCGCGCACTTATTCAGCTCCATTCGCCTTTCGCTCAATGATTTTGGTCACGCTTATACAGCTCTGCTTATATCAGCCGCGTACGGAACTTTAAATCACGTCTGCACTCTTTAATCTTTGCGTACATAATGATTACGTCAAATCAATGCAGGAACAATACAGGTCGCAACTTGTCGACAAGGAGTCGCGAACCATTCCTGTAAAGAGCTGTTCCGCCGCATTCGACGGCGAACAGCGCTGTACGCGACGGAACAGCGCCGAACGCGCTCTATAGCATTCGCATAATAAAAACACATTTATCATCATCTTATGCTGGTTTGCCGCGAAAGCGGAATGGACGCGGAAAGCTGAATCGACGCGTACACGTCTCCATACAAAATTGTTATTTTCTATGGACAAAAGCTGAAAAGAGCTGAATAAGTGCGCGTAGTCCCTTACGCCGAGGGTTTGAAGTGAATTCTTCTGTAGCCGGGTTGAGAAGGAAAAATCTTATGGGTTCGCCTCTTCAACACGCTCGTGAGCGATAAGTAAATAATTAAAAAATATATATATCTTAATATATATAAATTACGTGACACGTTGTTTGTCCGCGATGGACTCTTAAACTAATGAACGGATTTTAATGGGGATTACTTCATGGAGTGCAATTTAGACTTTAGTCCAACTTGAGAAAGGATAGTTTTTATTTCGGTTTGGGACCCATAATTATTTTTATCTTCAATATTTATTTTGTATGGACATATTTTCTATGAGAGAATTTAGTGGCGCACGGTATGATAGTTCCACTGTAAAACAGTTTCATTATAACAACAGGGAGCATATTTTACGAAATAATTATTGATGTTTTGAAATATTATTGGTAATTCCTATAAAACAGTATTTTTTTTATTAATTACAGAACAACGTCTGTCGAGTCAGGTAGTAAATATGTATAGTTAGACACTTTTTGGATGGTTGAAATCTCGTGAGTTCGCGTCACCAAAATTGATTGGATTTAGTGAAAAGTTCAATGTATATACTGTGCATTGATGAAATAGTTTTGTTTGGTTATTATATTTTTGACATAGAAACGAGGAGGTACCTATTGTTTACATCTTGGTCTATTAAAAAAGAAGAAAGCACTTATGCTCCTGTATTTATGTTTTAGTCTTGAAAAACTCAAATGTTGAGACTTCTGATCCATAACCAAATTTAATAACTATTTTTGTAATTTACCAATCGAACCTTAATCCATAAGTTCCCCACCTGATGCTTCTAGGGCTGTAGACGCAGTGCCTAACTCTTTCTTTGTTATGCCATTCAATGAACTAGAAATTGCAGAATTAGTAAAGTCACTAAATAATGTCAATGCCTGTGGGCTAGATGAAATTTGTACAAAGATCTTAAAGAAGTCCGGAATTGCGATTATAAGTGTTTTGACTTATCTGGTCAATTTGTCGTTTAAACAGGTACTAAGTTGTTGTAAGTGTAAGTGTTGAAAAAGTCACGCACAATGCCACTTTTTAAAAAGGGAGATAAACTTGCCTTGCCAATTTTAATCTATTGAAGTCTGTAACTGAGAATCATGATTGCAAAAAAATAGGCAACTGTTCGATATCTTGATATGTCCAAAGCTTTCGATTCGTAAGTCACGATATTTTATTAGGAAAAATGGAAAGGTATGGCATTAGATACCCTGGTTTAAATCATATTTAATTGGACGCAGGGAATGTACGCAAATGAACGTGGTAAACGTAAAGCAAGAAGTAATAATAACTCATCAGTCATGCTATTCCAACTATAAAAGTGGAGTTCCTCAGGGAACTGTTTTGGGCCCTTTGTTGTTTATTATTTATATTAATGACCTCGAAAAACTTACTCAACACCGTCGTTTTATGTTTGCTGATGATATATCGATTCTCATGTCCTCTAATACTGATTGATCATTTAAATGAATATGACGGGACATAAACTGTACTTTGAAAAATATTATTAATTGGCTTGATAATAATGAATTAGTTGTGAATTTATTGAAAACTAAGTATATGCAATTTACACCAAGCATTTGTTGCTCAAAAAAATGTATTCGTTGTATATGTGGAGTTAGTCCGATCTATTCATGTAAAGACTTATTTAAAAAGTTAAATATTTACATTGCCCAATATGTATATATTTGATGCGTTTAAATTTGTAAAACAAAATAATCATTTATTTTAAAGGGCCATTGGATTGAATCCTCGTTCCACCAGATTACCGGATAAACTGGTTTATGGCCACTGTCCCAGAACAACATTATACCTTACTAGTAATTACGCAATGAGTATAAAATTATTTAATCATCTACCTCTAGAAATAAAAAACTTACCACAGAAACGATTTACTGGACTCCTGTTTAAATGGTTAATCGCCAAAAAAAAATATATAGTCAAAGATTTTTTAAATTTTGAGTAAACTTTTTGCATGCTAATTTTAATTATAGACCAGGGTCGATAATTTTTGAAACCAAAAAAAATTACAGTAGGAAGAAACCCATTGGTAAAGGACGAGAATATAACAAAAATTAAGGGAAAAATAAATTACGGGCGATCTGAGGTCGGGAAGTGGAAAAGGGGGGTGTTTTAGGGTAAAAAACGGTTTATCTCGATTTCCGGCAAAACTACAAGTCCTATGGCAAAAAGTTAAATGGCAAAGTTGTAGGTAATAAAGAGATCTCTTTTGTAATTACACTTTTTTCACATAACCTCAAAATTAAGGTGAAAAATTCAAAAAACCAAGTATTTGGTTTTTTATTAATATCTTTTTCAAAAAAAAAATTTTTTTCTACGAAATTTGGTGAAAACTTACCTTATTATGTCCCAAATACACTGTAATTTATTTGATTTAAAATATTTATTTTTCGCTTTATTTTAACTTAATATCAAAAAAGCACCCTAATTTTCAATCGAAAATTCTGACGTCAAGATATCAGCTTTTTTCAAACATTTGGGGGCTTTTTGTTCGTTGAAATATCTACTTTCTGATGGTGTAAATGTCTAAATGGTGTAAATGTATTATGTCCCAAATACACTGTAATTTATTTGATTTAAAATATTTATTTTTTCGCCTTATTTTAACTTAATATCAAAAAAGCACCCTAATTTTCAATCGAAAATTCTGACGTCAAAATATCAGCTTTTATCAAAAAAATTGATGATTCAGTGTTAAATTAACCTTTTTTTTCAATTTTATTGATTTTCTAATTTAAAAAAAATTAAAAAAAAAAAAAAAATTAAAAGGGGGGGTGCCCCTTTTCAACTTCCCGACCTCAGATCGCTCGTTCTTTATTTTTCCCTTCATTTTTGTTATATTCTCGTCCTTTTCCAATGGGTTTCATCCTACTATTATTTTGTTTCACTTTTTATCATTTTCAAAGGCTTCGGCACTGGTCTATTAGCCGAAGACACTACAATAAATTTAAGATCTATAATGTATACTGTATTCGACGCAATAAATAAATTTCATTTCATTAAAATTTTACATCTAAATTTTAAGTTATTATATTTAGTAATATAAAAATAAAATAATAATATGTTTAAATAAATGTTATTCTTACATAAAAGTTGTACATGTCACACGAGAGCAATATATTTTTGACTTTGAATCCCTCATTAGGCTCAGGAATCAATAAAATTTCAACCTTGCACACGCATGTAAAACGAACTCTGTTATTTTGTTGAAGAAATAACTTAGAAAAAGAAATGCTTGAATTGTTCAATACAAAACTTCACTGTTAAGGTGGCACACATGGCAAATAATTGCCATGTGTGGACAGTTTATTTGACAAAGTGTTGGCTTTATTTGCCTATTTGACAAATAAGGCCAAATACGCATTACCGTGCGCTTGTCGGTTTTTCGAGGCACATGAAAGGTGTTAAATAGGCAAATAAGCAAATAAACCGTCCACACAATGGCCATATTTAGAAGCGCACGCGCCGTGAATTTGTACGGACGTGCTTTTGTCTCTGTGTTGTGAGTGAAAGAACTGGAACAACAATTGAATATGAATTAGGACAATGAAACACTGCTAATATTCCTGGAATTGTACCATCCATAGTGTCTGTAAACACCTTGCATTCTGCTTCCAAATGTTTGTGTGTTTGTTATTTGACTGCCACGTGTGGATGGTTGTATTTGCCTATATTTGCATGTTTGCCTGAACGTCATATATTTTGCCAAATACAACAAACACCCAATAGCGAACACAAATAGCCACGTGAAGTGCTACCATAATACTCACGGAAGGTGAACTCGGGCTGCGCGCGCACGGCGTGGTGCGCTCCGTCGACGAGTGCGCCCGCGACCGCGGCCAGGTCGTGCGGCGTGTCGGCCCGCAGCGAGCGGACTAGAAGCCCGGCCGCGGTCCCCGCACGCACGCCCAAGGCGCCCGCACCTGCGCCGCCACGCCTCCACCACGCCAGGCGCGTGGCCGCCAGGCTGAAGCACTCGCTGGGCGCGCACCACGCCTCGCCCGACCACGGCGCCGCCTCGTACAGCCTGTCCCACACACTACAGCTAGCGCGCCAGTTGAAGCATTCGAGGCACAGTATACAACATAATCAGCTAAAGCAGTATGGAAACTAGGTATAAACAAACGCAAACAGACCAATGGGAGGCTCCATGGACAGGAAACCGGCTAGATTATGGGTACCACACCGGCGCCTATTTCTGTCGTGAAGCAGCATGTGTAAACATTACTGTGTTTCGGTCTGAAGGGCGCAAAGTAGACTTAACATCTTATGTCTCAAGGTGACGAGCGCAATCGTAGTGACACTCAGAATTTTTGGGTTTTTCAAGAATCCTGATCGGCATTGCATGGTAATGGATAGGGCGTATCAATTACCATCTGAGCTGAATGTCTTGCTCTTCTCGTCCCTTATACTCATTAACAAACGCAGATCTCAACAAGGCCGATATGCGGGCATCGCAGTGGTATTATCTGCGCGAGCACTGCTCGTTCCGTGCTGAGAGACAGGCATGACATCTGCTTATGTATGCGTGCGTTATATCTAACGTTTGTACGTAATTTCCATACTATTTCAGTTGATATATATACTGTGGCCGAGGCTCGGGATAAAAAGCGACAGCATGTCCCACCCTGTACGCAGCCCTCGTCTCGCGCGCATACAGTTTAGTTCTGTGCCGTAGTCTTCGCGTACCGTGTTATAGCGTTTATACTAAATTTGCGATTCCGTATTAAATTTTTGATTTTACAAATGACTGATCTGAGTCCATCAGGTTCCGTTAAAAAACAAACGAGTTTTTATTCTTATAACCAAGCACGAGAAATAGTGAAAATTGTTTATGTTTTAGACATATTGTGTGTTGCAAAATGAGATTTAATTATTAAGTTAAAATGGTAATCTTGGAGCATTGTTTAAATTTATCGACATACTTATGATGACACATCAGAAGTTATAATTAGATCACAGCACTATCGCTATTTATTGAACTCTGCTTCAACTCGTGAAATTTTCAAGAAGTTCCATTGTCTAGCTTCCGGCTTCATCAATAGATCACTATGATGGTACTTGGTATCATTATAACCATTAATTTCGTTCGCACGACTAGTAAGTTCCGTTAGCCATTTAACTTTTGTAATCATTGAAACAATTTTTTAAGTGAAACTTCTTTAGGCGCCGGAGGGTAATTTTTTTAAAATGAAACGGAAACGGAAAATTTGAGACGTTTTTGTTCAAGAAGAGGAGGAGGTTTTCGTTCAAGGGAGATAGCGATTGGCATCGACTGCGAAAGAGTATTTCTTACTCTCGGGCCTCCCTACTACGCTTGTATCGTGCAGTTTTTTTTTTATTCCAAGTTGGCCGCCGTGCAAAATTATGATTTCAACAATATGGATATCGTATCCGAGGTTCTCGAGGGTGCAGAGAATGGATTTAGGAACATTCTTTAAGTCCAAAAGGCCGTTTCAACAATATGGATATCGAATCCGAGGTTCTCGAGGGTGCAGAGAACGAGTTTGTGATCATTTTTGAAATCCAAGATGGTCGTCGTGCAAGTTTATTTTTTAACAATATGGATATCCAATCGGAGGTTCTAGATGGTGCAGAGAACGAATTTGAGATCATTATTGAAATCTAAGTTGGCCGCCGCGCAAATTTATTATTTCAACAATATGGATATCGAATCCGAGCTTCTCGAGGGTGTAGAGAACTAATTTGAGATCATTTTTGAAATCCAAGATGGCCGCCGCGCAAAATTATGATTTCAACATTATGGATATCGTATCCGAGGTTCTCACGGGTGCAACGAACGAATTTAAATATATGAATATAATTCATAATATATATAAATAAATAGAATATAATTCATTATTTCAGCATTTTTATACAATATTTAACATATTATAAAGCGTATGTTTGAGACTTGAACTTTATGTTCGGCCGGTATGGGATAGGAATCTTAAAGCTTACCTTAATTCTCGATCAGTGATAGCAACAAATGTAGGCTGCCAGCCTTCGGCCTCGTCAGACTCATCGGAACCCGCCGACGCACCCACCTGTTGTTGCTATATACAAAATTTATTTTATTAAAATAAATGAACTTGCCATATTTAAAAATGGAGCCACTTTGATTCATGAAATATCTAACCCTTGGGTTTTACTTAGATTGCGAAAAACCAAAAATAAAGTATTTTTTGCTCTTTAAAAGGCTGTTTTTTATTCGGAGCATCATTATATTTGTTTTGCATGGACTTAAAAATTTGAGAGACCACTGATCTGGGTGTGTGACATAAATTTTAACTTGATATTTCTATAGGTTCTTGAGTAAATTGATTGACAGAAAGAGTATCGGTAGAGCATTCTGCTAAATGTACCATATAAGCAACAGCACATAGTTGCTTTTTGCATGGGACGCAACGGCATTGCTCGGTGAATAAAAGTTTAGTGAACAATACAAATATTTCAATGCCTGAAAAGTTTTTAAGCACTGTCAAGGTGTATGGCGGACTCCTTAAGCCCCACGCACACATAGCTACGCAAATTTTTGATAGCCGTTGATTTTCGAATCTAACTAATAATTATATTAAACAGGTATTAGACATTTTTTTCGTCGATTCGTTCGTTGCCTAGACTAGCTGCATGTCGAGATCGTCGCTATTAACAATTCTGTGATTTTCAAGTTGGCGATGCAAATATGAATAATATTAAGTTTTTTTGCGAGGTGGTTAAATATTCTTCTCATAGAACATTCTAAAAAATACTATTACAGTACAGAAAATATTTTTGTATCAGTACACATATTATCGTGACGGAAAAACAACTCTAGTCTTGATCTTAAAATTAATATTCGTGATGTGAGCACACGTTATTTTTTTTATGCAAACGAGCGTACGGGTCACCTGTTGTTAAGTGATCACCGCCGCCCACAATCTCTTGCAACACCAGAGGAATCATAGGAGCGTTGCCGGCCTTTAAGGGAGGTGTATGCGCTTTTTTTGTTATTATCGAAGTTTTGTGTAGCCTCATGTGTGAAGGGCCTTATACAGTAAGCAGTGGGTCACGTGGTACGTACATGTTCTTGAGGCGGCCGCCTGGCCAGCCAGCCGGCGTACTTCACTTCTCCGACGAGCGAGCGCAGGTGCGGCCTGGCCCGTGCCAGCGCGGCTCGGCAGGCGCGGCGCACGGCCGCGTGTACCGCCCGATGCCAGCTGGCCGCCGTACTGCTGCACGGAGCTCGCAGAGCCAGCGCGTGCACGCCGTCGGGAGAGTATATCTCTATCGTGCGCTCCTCTGGAAAAGACAAAAACTCAATTCATTACAAGGTCACCGACCTTCATATCTACAGGAACAGGTGGTAGATTTAAGATCGGCTTTTAACCTCCAAAAACAACGTGTAGTAAAGCTATATATATAAAAATGAATTGCTGTTCGCTAGTCTCGCTAAAAACGGCTGGACCGATTTGGCTAATTTTGGCCTTGAATTATTTGTGGAAGTCCAGGGAAGGTTTAAAAGGTGAAAAAATATACAAATGTTCGGAATTAAATAAAAACAACAATTTTGTTTTTTCTTTGATGTGTCCCCCGTCGTCTGATATTTGTTTTGTATGAACATATTTTCTATGAGAGAATTTATTGACGCACGGTTTGACAGTTCTGCTGTGGAACAATTTCATTACAACAACAGGGAGCATATTTTACGAAATAATTCTTGATGTTATGATATATTATTGACAAATTAATAAAAAAAAACAGTATTTTTTTTTATTATATACAGAACATGTCTGTCAGGTCAACTAATATCATAAAAATCTTTAAGAGACAATTCAGAGAAACACAAAATAAACAAACAAAACGAAAATATCATATATGCACAAGATTGTCTCGTTTTAAATATACAAGAAATAAATTATATTGAGAGGACTGTTTGTAATACCTAAAATTTTAGTAAAATGTAAGTAAATTTTACAAAAATTAAAACTCATAAAAAGGTACTTTAAACATATAAAACTCCACATTAAATACCTCAAATCATTATCTATTGATGGCTATTAATATTTCTTAATTTTCATTTACCTTATTTTAGATGATATGTTTAGGGTTCGTATTTAAGATATGTTTCTACAACAGAATCAAACAAAAGATCTTTCACTGAGCAAACCTGCAGCACCCACTTACCAGGGTCATTGTGCCGGAGGTTCTTAGCAACGCAAGCCATCAGGAGAGGAACATAGCGCGTATCTGCGCGTCTTCTCTGCGGTGATGGCGGCGACGGAGGTGCTTCTACCATGTAACCCCGTTGCAGCTCCCAACCCACCTCACTGATTATGGAAGCTTTACGAAAGTATGGTGTCACTTCTCGCAGATATTTTACTGGAAAATGCAGTTCATTTGTTATTTATGCTGTTGGACAAATAACTTATTTTAGCACATTGTATAATACACATGACTAAGGTTTACCTATCTTAGTGGTAAAAGGCTAAAAGCTGTCAATTGTAAATGAAAAAAACAGTGAAATTAAATGTAAAAAAAAGGTAAATATAACAATTGGTAAAGTTAGGTTATGTAAGAACTGTTACCACAACACCCAGATAGGGGTGTATCCCCTCTTTCTTTCTTCCCCATTTAGAAGTTAGATGGGGGAGGGGGGGGGCACCTTCCCAACTCAAAAAAATGTAAAAGTAAAAATGATGTGAGTAGTGTCAGGGGTGGACATATACATATATGAGATATAAGGGGGATGATACATATTTATATTAAAGTTTTTATATTTGAATAATCATTAAAAATTTTAGTTTTAGTAATACTTCTCATTCTTTAAATCTTTAATGGTTTCAAAACAAACACCCCAACCTCTATTCAACAATTACTTCACAAAGGTCAATTGGTTAACTCTATTAATGTATCTAATTAACTTTAATGAACGTCAATTATAGGCAGTTGAATGTTTGAGTGCCAAACTGAATCAACACTTAAATAAATATCTCCGAGTAAAATGTGTGAGAGATAATATTTTACTTATCTACGCATTTTACATACTTTTTATAAGCTTCACCTGTATTTATATTTGTTTGTAACCAACTCATTGGGGTGTGATTTTGACCCACTTTAAATGGCCAGATTTTTTTCAAACTTTGTAGATATATCGAGGACCCATGTCAATACATTAATTTGATAAAATTTATATAATTTTCATCTATAGGCAGGAATTGAAGTTAATTTTAAATTTGAACCATTATCTTTCACCGATTTATCTAATGTTAGCAAATTTTTGAATACGAAAAGAGAATTTTAATTCACCAATGCAAATAAGAGTTTATAAACACTAACAAAACACTCTTTTAAAAATAAAACAAACTAAAAAGTAGGAAATACTTTATAGAAATTAAAAAAAAGGCTTTTTTATCAGTTTTCTATAAAATGTGTGTTTTTTAGTTTTTTTACCTACTATTTGTTTATTCGCTTTTTGTATGCTAACAGGACAACTGTGAGCAGAGAAACTACACCACACATTTTTTACAGAAGAGGAGTACAAATGAGCATACAAGATGCTTGATGGTTTAAGATCACCACAGTGTATACTCTCTTGTAATACCAGAAGAATCATTTTCATCAAGATTTTAACTGCATATTTAATCTTTCTCTCGTGTATGCTACATGCACTTGCCGCAAGAAATATTTCACTCACACTCTCTTTGCAATACTGTAAAAATCAAACAGATCTTTAGGACACTTTCCCGATGAGAGCAATACTTGTAATATCATGTGCCCAGACCTACAACTTACAGAGCACAAGAATATTTCAGCAAAGAAGAAAAGTATTTAATCCATTCCAAAGGGAAATCATATCCTCCCAGACACAAAATTTTTAGTTTTTAGCTCTTTTTATTGTACACAAACATATAAGTATGTACTTAGTATACTGATAATAACAACTGCTAAAAAGTAATCCCAATTAGGTACTTAAAATTTGAAGCAAATAAACAAAGTATATAAACTATATGGAACATACAATAGAATGATAAATTATACCTTCTAACTGGACCATTTTTCCTGCTCTCTTAAGTGCTTTGACAGCCTCTTCATGAGTTGCATCCTTCAGATCCTCACCATTTACAGAGAGTATAGCATCACCAACATACAACTGCTCAGTCAAATCTGCAGCCATACCCTTGAAGATCTTTGAGATAAGGATGGGCATATTGTTCTCAATACCCCCTTTAATAGATATTCCAAGCCCATTGTTGTCAGATTTCACGACCTGAACAACGCGTTTCTGATTTGCAATTGCTTCTGGTACTTCAGTAAAGTCGCTGTTCGGTGTTTCAACATTGTTATTGTTTAATGTTCCATTCAATGTCGTTGTGGCATCGTATCCATCATCTAAACAAACGCTCAAGTAATCATCTTTCAATGAACAGTGGACTCTGTACCAAACCCCACGAACAAGTGTTTCCAGCAAACCTGAACGTACGCAAGTTGCACTCGGGCTCTCACTGCCACCACTAGAACCACCGTTTTCAACCATTATGAATTGGTTCTTAAATATACTACAATCCTACGTTTCAATGAAAAAATATCTCAAAAAGCAACACGGGTTTAACACACCGATAAAACTTGTAACTCATAATCTGTTGTACGAGTTTGTTACACTTATATTCGAAGAACGAAAGCCATTATTATAGCTGGTGTCGCTCTTAGTTACAATTATTACATTCAATACAAGGAAAGTATGTATTTACTGTAATGATTAATGAATACTAGAAAACCGTACCCGTACAAACCCGAGAAGAAGAAAATCTAAACTCTAAAGGGATGGAGTTTCACTTTCAAGTCTCAAATCTCAACTTCAAGTTTTTAATGGGGCAATGGGCAAATGTCAATTGTCAAGTTCTACGATAAATGTCAAATGAGTGTTGACCACAGAATACCGTTGCATGGAGTACTTACAGCTTAGAACCCCTAAATTCTAAAGTAATATAAATTTATCTTTGTTTACAATACACTGTCTGAGCAACGTAGATAGAGTATAAAGGTATAGTCTAAGCTGAGCAATTATTTATTGCTACGCGACATAAGATAAGACTTATAAGTAGGTCTACGGTGGAAGAAATGAGTTGTCAGACTTCTGTTAATTGTTAGTTATGTTTTTGGTGGCATTATATATTTATATTGTATTAGTTCCTGTTCCAGCACTTCCTTCATATTTTATTTTTAAATACTTTCATCAACATCAGAAGGCACAAGTGAGTCTTCAATGATGTGTATCACCAAACGACATTTAAAATGACTTGGCTAACGAGATAACCGACACATGAGATGTTGACTCAACGATCATAGTCCGGATAGTCTTTACGGCGAACGGTCTCAAAGGATGGCAAATAGCCTTGGTCAATATATGAAGCGGTTCTCGCTAGGTGGTTGGCTCAAAAACACACAGTGATTGATAGCTTTATCTGCAGCTCTGCCACGGCTGCTGGAGGCACTCTTAGTTTAACTTTTTATAATATTTTGACATTGACGTACAATAAACAACATTCACGCTATTAATTGTCTGAAACAAAACACAGTCTACGCGTACATTAGGCAAATCTTTCGTTCAGTTGTTTTGACAGCCCTTGGAATACAACGGCACTCTATAAACATTACTGTCACCCAGTAAGGTCCTAATTTAAAGGACCATATTATAATAAAAGATAAGTAATATTATGAATGAATGAAATTTCTTTATTTATGTAGGTACAATTTGTGCGCTTATGAATGTTCAAGTTTGATGCTATATTGGTTCAAAAGACTACTAAGAGATTACAAAAGTTATTTCAATAATATTATATGAAAACTACGGTCAGAACTCTAATAATGATCAGGAAATATATTGTCTTATTTTTTATTTCTATTTACATGTATTTATTTTCTTTCTTAAATCTAAGTTTTGCGTATTAAAACTATGTAGTATTTTATTTTTCTAATACATAATATTATTTTTATAATAAAAACAAAATGCATCGACGTACTTTAAAAACTACATACACAAGGACATCAAAATAGTCCAAGCGGCGTTGTGTATATATTAACTTATACCAATAACATTAAAACATTCATTTAATAAATATATAAATATCAGCACATGCTTTTCGTAATTGGAATTTCTTCATTTACAATCCCAATCAATTATCTGTTGAGTATGTGACTTTGTGTCGTAAGATGTAATTCCGTTGGGGGTAATTTTAATCATAATATACAGACAAGACAATACCTAATACTACTGCTGTTAAAACTATTGCTATCCAAAAGGGGCACGCGGAGGTTACTTCTTTTGTGTCATTATTCTAAGATATGAATTATTGAATAAATATTTCAAGTTTGAAACTTTGAAGCAAACTGCAAAGAGTATAATAATATATTTGAAGTTTTTAATTGCCTTATTAACTAAACTTATGAACCTTATTAACTAGAATTTAATTTTGATTTTTAATACAGAGTAACGACTTTAAGTAATATGTTATTAAATTAAAGGTTGTGATTTGTACATATTAAAAAGAAATGTTTTGTTGAAAATAATAATTAAATATCTTTTATTTATTGTCGATTGAAAATATATTCAGCTTATAATTCTTCTCAGTTACTGTTTAAAATTAAAAAAAATCCTTATTTTGTAGATTTTTTAGTTGTGAAAATAGTGAAAATGAATGAAGGACTCAATCATAAATGTAGAGCTTGTTTGGCCTTAGATGAAGAAATGATTTCATTCGACGAAAAGGTCATTCTAATTTTTAATGACCTCACTAATCTTGAGGTAATCTCGCTCAAACGATTGCTTATTTACTATGTTATAAATCTTATATTTAAATTAGCAATTTTTGTTAAATATGTGTACATTATTTTGCATATAATATTATCACTGAATCCGCTCTAACCATCTTTAAGAAATTTTAAATTTAATTTTGTTAGGAAAAACCAGTCAAGATTGGTCTATATCCTTCTCTTTACCTAAGAACCTACTTATCTGTTTTGAGTTAATCTTATTTGCAAACCAAATCAGCTAGGTGTTTTTTATAGTATTATCATTTTACAGGTTAAATCTAATGATGGATTACCACAACATGTTTGTAAGTCATGCTGGGATATAATTGAATTATTTGTTCAATTTAGAGAGAGATGTATGTCTGTTAATTGGTCTCTGCGGAATAATTTAAAAAATTTGGAGGTACAATATTTGACTATTTTATGCTAGATAAAAGAGTATAATATACAGTATGCTGTTATTAAAATAAACACACGGGTAGAACTACTTAACAGTAAACATAAAAAAGATATTCAAAAATAAAATACATAATTCACAAAAATAAATCAATTTTCAACCTGTAAGAAATGTAGTAAAAAAATGAAGTGTAGGAGTGGAGCGCTAGCATAGACACTGACACCTACTTCATGCTGTCTTATGCGACCATGTACGGGTGAAATTTTCAATTATTTTCTCGCAATTTTAGAATTATTGGATTACAATTAATGTTAGATAGCTCTACCCAGTGTTCATTTAGTGTCCATTGTATTGTATTCAAAAATGGAAATGAGTATTTCTACTGTAAATATCACCTAAGTGTGGACAATCACAATATCCTTAGGCTTTAGTGATTCAGCATCAGGTGACTCGCAGACAAATTTGTCTTCCTGTTTCAAAATAAATAGAATTGTTGTCTATGATATATAAATGGGTATAATAAACTGAAAAATTTTTTTCATAATTTTTGGTATAATATGTATTTTAGTTACTTATTTTAACCCAAATTTGAACTACTACTTGTACTAATGGAACTATAGGAATTCTCATCTCTCTTTAATCATATATTATTCAGTGCTTTAAGTGGTATCCTTCAATGGGCCAATGTATTTGTCTCCAAGATACATGGACAACAGTAAGTTTTTCAACAAGTTTTCATCACTCAACATCTCATAATGTACAAAATTTTCTACTATCTTGCCTTGCACACTAAAAACGAACTAGAAATGAAGGAACAGCCACCATTATGCATAGCATTTTAGCCTTAATTTTAATGTATTGTAAGTATTCTAAATTTATTAAAAGTTAAGATATAAGAGAGGAGCACAACATTCTATATCTTTTAAAGAATATTTTTTTAGCCTCTGGCGTCAACAGTAAAAACTGAAATTGAATGTATAATAGAACCTAAAGATGAATTAGATGACACAACTTATGAGGATTTTGTCGATAGCCCATTAGAAGTTGTAAATGAAAATTTTCTGGATCAAGTTATTGAAGCAGGTATGATAAACTAAATCCCTAATAAAATGTTTAATGAACACATAATTTATCACATTAAAGAATTGAGCTGTTCACAGAGGATTGGATCACCAAATGGTACACCTTAGTTGAGAGAAATACTCCATAATGGGGCCTGATTTGCACCTTATAGAGCGCTAAAATGTGAGCAAGCATGAAGTGTTATTATAAAGCCTTTTGAAGTTTTTTTTTTTATGATAATAAGGGATGAGACGAGCAGGACGTTCAGCTGATGGTAATTGATACGCCTGCCCATTACAATGCAGTGCCGCTCAGGATTCTTGAAAAACTCAAAAATTCTGAGCGGCACCACAATTGCGCTCGTCACCTTGAGACTAAGATGTTAAGTCTCATTTGCCCAGTAATTTCACTAGCTACGGCGCCATTCAAACCGAAACACAGTAATGCTCACACATTACTGCTTCATGGCAGAAATAGGAAGTCACTTCCAGATGAGCAATGAAATATCTACCATTAAGTTAACCTTATAATTACAAGAATATTATGTAGAGCATATCATATATACAATTTAATTGTGACTATTTTATGGACTTTTACAGGAATACAACATGAGAAAGTAATCAAAAATGCTAAGAAAAAAAAACGAAAAGTGACGAAGTTGAATCCAAAAATCAAATCACTTCCTAAACAATTGACATGTGGTATGTTAATAACAATTCAATAATTCTTAATTTTGAGTTATTTTCCCCACTTCTGGGAATGCATCCAATGACTAAAGAGTTAAACAATCCAAGATTTCTGCACGATGAGGCATAGGATGGTTAACCATTGGGGTAAGGTTCCAGGTGTGGTTATTCTATGTGGAGACATTGTTTCGTTGACATGTTGTTCATAGAGTTCCTACATAATATATATTTATTTTTGTGTAGGTACTAATATAAAATTCAAATGTGTGTCTGTCTGTCTATTAGTCTTTCATGGCTTAACTACCTACATCCATTCTATTCTAACAAACCTTTTTTTTTTGGGTTTTCTTTGTTTTTCTTTGTTTTTTGCGGGAAAACCAAAAGCGAGTTGGTCAATTTCACACACACGGAAATCAACAAATGAATGTGAACAACACAATGAATAAACGCCATATTATATCCAAGTCGTAATTATTTGTCTACATTTTGCAGTGCCGAATTATCTAAGTTGCAAAAGTTACAGCAATGGCTTCGCAGCTCGCGAATGAGTGTCTAAATATTTACTCAAATCTGTTTGGGTGTAATTTTTTGAGTAAAACTTATTAAAATGTTGTTATATTGAATTTACTTGATGTCATAAAAACGTGAAACGTACATTTTTTCCTAAAACAAACCCCTTCAGACACTCGGTAACCGACTGTTACCGATCAAGAGCTCTTTGAAAGAATTTGATACGTACGCCCCGCCCTTTCAAAATCGGGAAGTGCCCTTTGGCACTAGATCTTTCATACTCACCAAAATTGGAACTGTCGTTCGGAACACTACGCCGGGACCAAGTTCTGACTCTCATTTTATTTAAAAGATAGTTTATTTTGCATGGTCTTATAGCTTCTTTCAATAGTTTTCTTATATATTCTCTCGTATCATTCGAATTATAAGCATACATATTATTATATACACGTAAAGTAAATGCGCTAAAATAAACGCTGCGCGCGCGCCAAAATGGCACCGATCTAAAGCATATCGCGGCGCGGGGGTACTTACCGATCTTGGAAGGTTAATCCGGCACTGACATTAGGTACCTACATGTATAAATCTCAACTTCGTAAAGTGACTTAAGATTGAAAAAAAAAATGTTTTATTTAAGGTCTGTGTCCAGAATATTTTTGTCAGAAAAAGGAAAAAGAATTCACGGAGCATTTAGAATTGCATAAAAAGGATAATAAGTGTAAAATATGTTCGGCAGTGTTTGGTGATTGGTACAAACTGTTTGCACACCGTTTAGTTCACTTGCCGAGTAACGAAAGGAAGTGTTACATTTGTCAGAGAAAGTTCCGAGCGGAGTATTGTTTAGAATTTCATTACAAAAAGGACCATTCTAATGAAAAGGTAAATATTTCCTTTTTTTATAACGCCACCTAATTCAAGCTATGATGGTCTGGGTCTGCCGCCGCAAACGCTCAGCACTAACGTCCATCTTTTTACATACCTGTGAAAAAAGGATTTCGTTTGAATGTGTTAGAGCAATTAGAAATAATAAAATACAAAAATAACATGTTTACATTGTTGAATGAACAAATTTGGTCCCTTCACTATTGTTACGTATCTCTTTCGGGGCTAATACGTCACATCAGCCGACCAATCACAGCGCGTCATTTCTTGGAACGTGGGTATAAAAAAGCGGGTGCCGGCTCATTTAATTCAAGTCTCGTGCCAGAGTTTGGCGAGTCAACATCTCCTGGGGATGCCTCGTGTAGAGGCGAAACACCTGTCGAATTGTTTAAATATTGGTGGAATTAACACTAAAGAAAACTCAAATATTTGGATATTGAATGCAGTTGAGCAACTGAGTTTTTGTGGTGCATGCAATGACATTCTTAATACATATAAGGATATATCATCCACAGTCTGATGGCAACGGCAAAAGAGTGCTTGAAGAAAATGTACCTAAGCACACTTTTCTCCTTAGTCGTGTGTCTGTCACTGTCCGCATCGGGTTTTAAATTAAACGTAGGTAAATAACCTAAACAGAATAAACGTTTTACATTGCTGCTTATTGACCAAGAATGTTTTAAACAACTTGAGTAAATGCGGCAATGTATAGATACCTATAGCAGTTGTGTTAGTATGGTGTTGTGTTAATTTGTGGCGTGTTCCATATTTCGTGATTGGTTTTATACGAAGTGATTTGTCTATGTGTGTTGAACGTCATTGGGAACTTCAACTGTCAATAATTGTTCTAAATCTTATCCATACTTAGCGTAAATGTCAAAATAAATTTATTCCAAGCTCTCTCACAAGGCAAAAGCTTCTTGGAAATATCCAATATGTAAATTGTTTCCAAAAAGCGATAGGCCACCTACAAAGAATACATAGCTTTGTAGTTTCGACCATAAAGTCGGATTTTTAATGCAGCATTTATGGGAGAGTCTGAAAATAGCGCTTCAGCCAAGCTTGATACTATGTTGACCACCCAGAAAAACAATGGAATTAAAATTTTAGATTTGGGACTCATTTTGTCAGTAGAATTTATGTCTTCTAAGTGCAATAGATGTGTTAATTTTTCAATAGTTAACTGTTTTGTTCCATCAAGGTGATGCCCCGGCTTACAGCATTATAATTGCACATCCTCCATATTCACCCAACCTATCCATCGACGATTAAAGAAGTTATTAAACTTAGAATAGATTTAATTTAATTAAAATTAATTTAATTAGGTTACTAGATACCACACACTACCTAAGATGCATCTTGACACTCAATGGCATCTTTCAAATTTTGTTACACACGCTTCGTGTTATTTTACATTGAAATTAATTAAATACAAAATACTTACTTACTGTTTATATGTCATCCCAGTGTCTTTCTTATTTCTTGTAGTATTATTTTTACAAAGTATTACAACGCAACCGGCATTTTAGTTTCAATTATTAGCTAAGTTTAACAGAACATCGACCATCAACGTGCCACGTCGACTGGCTCGAGTACGCCCACTTGGGCGTAGTATTAGTTGCCGCACTTTGCGACTACGCTTGCGGTATCTAGTTGGATCGCAGTGAAGACCAATCCTTAATCTAAGTTATAAAAGTATTAAGTTCGATTTTTATTTCAGAATGTGTCCATACAGTGTACAGCTTGTTTGAAAACATTCACCAATGTGGTAAGACTAAGGAAGCACACGAATGAGCTGCACAGTGGGAAGTTGTTTGTCTGTGACTATTGCCGTCGAGTGTAAGTAAAAATTACAGTTAGCAATAGTTAGTTAATCTCTACATGTAAATAAGTCTAATAACGTAGAATTTATACACTTTAAGACCTCATCTGAGGCGACCATCACTTGGGGGAGAGAGGCGCAAGCGACTCTCCATTGGGAGTATCCGCTGGGATAGCTTAGCATAGAAAGTGCTAAGGCGCATTTTAATATTTTAGAGTCTAAATTTATGTCAATCGATCCTGAATCGATTGACATAAATTTAGACTCTAAAGGTCTAAGGTAAGTCTAGAGGATCGAGGAATCGATTGACATAAATTTAGACTCTAAAGGTCTAAGGTAAGTCTAGAGGCGCAAGCGACTCTCCATTGGGAGTATCCGCTGGGATAGCTTAGCATAGAAAGTGCTAAGGCGCATTTTAATATTTTAGAGTCTAAATTTATGTCAATCGATCCTGAATCTGTATTTCAATATGGAAATCTTAATTTCAAAATCCATAAAAGTAGTATTGAATACACCTGTCTGTCACATTAATATAAAAACCAATCCAAAAATATGTGCTCCCATGGATGGATTGAAAATTTTAAAATTACACTTCCATTTTTTTTAATGGTATAGGAGGACAAACGATCGTACGGGTCACGGGTGTTGTGATCACTTAGATCACCGCCGCCCACATTCTCTTGCAACACCAGAGGAATCACAAGAACGTTGCCGGGCTTTAAGGAAGGTGAACGCGCTTTTTTTGAAGGTACCCATGTCGTGTCGTCCCGGAAACACCGCACAAGGAAGCTCATTCCACAGTGTTGTAGTACGCAGAAGAAAGCTTCTTGAAAACCGCCACACATTCAAATGGTGGGGATGATATCCTAACTTGTGGCGTGTCGTGCGAAGGTGGAATTCGGCGGCAGGAATCAAGTTAAACAGCTCTTCGGAACACTCCCCGTGATAAATGCGGTAGAAGACACACAATGGAGCAACGTCTCTACATAAGTCTGTTATTGAAAAGGTTTTTTGGCAGCCGTCGTCATCATCATCGAGTCAAGTAAACCAAGAAATATCCGCATATCAACGTCTCCCTGTTCAGTTCGCTCTTGTTTCTCTATTAATATAGCAGCGCATTTGTTTACATGCCGTTAGGACCGTAACATTACTAATGTTCGTTGGTTGAATAAAACTGATTATTCGAGGTATACTTAAAAGAAACCAGCTTCACGTAAAGTAGTAGTTGTTTCACCTGACTCTTGCCTCCGAATTCCACCTTCGCACGACACGCCACAAGTTATCATATCATCCCCACCATCTGGATGTGTGGCGGTCCTTCACAGTGCGGTTTTCAAGGAGGTTTCTTCCACGTACTACTACTCTGGGAAGATACGACATGGGCACCTTCAAAAAAGCGCGTACACCTCCCTCCTCACTCACGCGCCTGTGATTCCTCTGGTGTTGCAAGAGAATGTGGGTGGCGGTGATCACTTAACACCAGGTAGGAACGCTCGTTTGTCCCCCTTTTCCATGAAATATATTTTTTTTTATATGAGAGGGGGCAAACGGGCAAGAGGATGGGGAGAGGTGAGGCAACCGCCCATGGACATCCGCAACAACAGGTGTGTCAAGAAATGCGTTGCCGGCCTTTTAGGTGGGGGTATGCTTTTTTCTTGAAGGTCCCTAAGTCGTATCGGTTTGGGAAGACCGCTGCCGGTAGTTGATTCCACAAAGTGGCTGTGCGAGGCAAGAAATTTCGAACAAAACGCGCGGTTGTGGAATGCCAGACGTCTACGTGATGCGGATGGTACTTTGCACGTAATGTCCGATGGTGGAATTCGGCCGCTGGAATCAACCCGAACAGCTCCTCTGAGCACTCCGTGATAAATGCGGTAGAAGATGCAGAGAGAACCCACATATCTACGCAATGCTAGAGAATCAAGCCGATCGGAGATGACTTGATCGTCGATGATTCGAGCCGCTCTTCGTTGTATGCGGTCAAATGGAAGAAGCTGGTACTGGGGAGCACCCGCCCAGAGGTGAGAACAGTACTCCATGTGAGGCCGAATTTGCGCCTTATAAAGTTGCAGGCGGTGGCTTTTAGTGAAGTACTGTCTCGCCTTACTGAGTACACCAAGCTTTTTAGAGGCCAGTTTGGCCTTCTCTTCCAAGTGACCACGGAACTGAACGTCGCTCGATATATCGACGCCAAGTATGCCAATGCAGGCTGTGGCAGTTAGAGGAGTGATTTCGAATCGAGGGGATACGACAAAGGGAGACTTTTTAGTGGTGAACTTGTGTCTTCTTGGGGTTGAATTGGACTAAATTATGTCGGCCCCATTCCGAGACTTTGCAAAGCATAGTCTCGATTCCAGACACAAGTTTGTTCCGGTTCTCGTCGACGCTATCCCGGGACATGTTGGCACGGCCGGTGTAGGAAGCATACCCTGTGCTGTCGTCTGCATAGCAATGAATATTGCTGATTTGTAGCATATCATTGATATGCAGAAGAAACAGCGTAGGGGATAGCACGCAGCCTTGCGGGACACCAGCGTTTATGGGTTTTAAGTCAGAGCATGCACCGTTGATAACAACCTTGATGCTCCGATCAGCCAAAAAGCTAGTGACCCATTTGCACAACTTCTCGGGAAGCCCATAGTATTGCAGTTTCGCTATAAGCGCTTTATGCCACACCCGATCGAAGGCCTTCGCTATGTCCAAACTCACCGCCAACGCCCTTCGACTCAACCGCTTGCGCCCATTTATGGGTGAGGTATGCAAGAAGATCACCAGCTGAGCGACCCAGACGGAAACCGTACTGGCAGTCGCTGATCAGCTGGTGCCCCTCTAGGTATCCCAAGAGCTGGCGGTTGATGATCGGCTCCATTAATTTGGAGAAAATGGAGGTAATGGCAATGGGGCGGTAGTAGGACGGATCTGAGCGTACACCTTTCTTAGGGATCGGGTGCACTAAAGCCGCCTTCCATAATTTCGGGACTACGCCTGATGAGTAGGAGAGCCGGAAAAGACGGGTAAGGACTGGCGCCAGTTCCGGAGCACATATTTTGTATACAATACCGGCTCCGGCATCAACTGTAAGTGGTGAAAAATTTAATTAATGTACATATGAAATGTAGGCACAATAATGAGCAAATCTAATGCGCAGATCACCAGTCGGGTAAAAATTGATATTGCGCGAACGCGCGATGATTAAACCGGGCTTCAACCCTCGCGGCTTCCGCTAGTGAGATTATATTTTTCACATGTGCAAATTAACGACACCTATCAAGATCTGTGCCAAAAGGGCTCCTTCATAGGTCTTGGTATTCAATTTTACAATAAAATACCAGATTGTATACCAGGTAGGACTCACTGAGTACAAATTCAAAAAAAATTTAAAGCTTCTTTGACAAAGACGGCTTACTATTGTATAGTAAGTAGTAGGTTCTTGTCTTGTTCTGTGAAAGGGCACCTAAAATTGTATAATATTATATTAAATAGGTAAGATTGTAACATGATTCAGAAGATGAGCTGGGAGTTTATCGGTTCCTCTCCCCATGTCCCAGTCCCCTTACGAACTGAAGTAGCGTCATGAGGTTTACCAAGTGTTGTTGCAATATGTTATGTTATTGTCACTCCCTATGCTAAATTAATGTTTCTATTTCTAATCCTATAATTGGAAGTTATCATTACACCATCAAGCAACACCCCACATCCAATAGAACCGAATTAGTTGAGAATTGTATTAAAACACAAATAAAATTTGAGAAACCAAATTTTATGAACGACGCCGGACTCGAACCCGCGACCTCTGGTGTTCCGTGCCAGTGCTCTAACCAACTGAGCTAATCGTTCGAGTGACGTATCGTCATAAAATCTTGTATGCTTTGTTCAACGCTCAGGTTGTGGCTTCATCTATAGGATCTACTTTACAGTAATTGATAACCTGCTCAACCCCAATATTTGCATATTAGGAAATTGACTTGAGACGTCGCTCTTGTAAATCTAAACAATTTATTATGTTTTTAAAGTGATAACCCTCACTTCTAGGATTAATACACAAACAAAATTTTATGAACGATGCGGGACTAGAACCCGCGACCTCTGGCGTTCCGTGCCAGTGCTCTTACCAACTGAGCTAACCGTGCGAGTGACGTATCGTCATAAAATCTTGTATGCTTTGTTCAACGCTCAGGTTGTGGCTTCATTCTACAGGATCTACTTTACATGTGTATTAATCCTAGAAGTGAGCACTTTAAAGACATAATTAATTGTATTAAATTTGATTGTGGGGGTTACAGTTTTCAGTACAAGGATCTATTGAGGATACATATTTTGGGGAAACACTTGAATAATAAACAATATAAATGCAGCCTATGTGATTTTACCGCAAATTTCAAGAACAATCTTACCGTAAGTGTCATCTATACTATATAAATTTTTTTTTTATGGAATAGGAGGACAAACGAGCGTACGGGTCACCTGGTGTTAAGTGATCACCGCCGCCCACACTCTCCTGCAACACCAGAGGAATCACAAGAGCGTTGCCGGCCTTTAAGGAAGGTGTACGCGCTTTTCTTGAAGGTACCCATGTCGTATCGTCCCGGAAACACCGCACAAGGAAGCTCATTCCACAGCTTCGTGGTACGAGGAAGAAAGCTCCTTGAAAACCGCACTGTGGAGGACCGCCACACATCCAGATGGTGGGGATGATATCGTAACTTGTGGCGTGTCGTGCGAAGGTGAAATTCGGCGGCAGGAATCAGGTTGAACAGCTCTTCGGAACACTCCCCGTGATAAATGCGGTAGAAGACACACAATGAAGCGACGTCTCTACGCAACGCCAAGTGATCCAGCTGTTCACAGAGTACTGGGTCCCCGACAATTCGAGCTGCTCTGCGTTGCACGCGGTCAAATGGATCGAGCTGATACTGGGGTGCGACATACAGACCAGAGATGACAGCAATACTCCATGTGAGGCCGGACCTGCGCTTTGTAGAGCGCTAGAATGTGGGCCGGCTTGAAGTATTGCCGTGCTCTATTTATGACGCCCAGTTTCTTTGAAGCCAGTTTGGCTTTGCCCTCCAGATGGCCACGGAATTGGCAATTGCTCGAGATTTCGAGACCCAGTATTCCGATACTAGGCGAGGCTTTAAGGGAAGTGTTCTCGAAGAGCGGTGATACGGCAAATGGGGTTATTTTTGTGGTAAACGCGCAAACTTGAGTCTTCTGGGGGTTAAATTGGACAAGGTTCAACTTACCCCATTCCGCGACCTTCTCGAGAGAGGACTCGATAGAAGACACAAGTTTCACCCGGCACTGGTCGACGTTTTCCCGAGAGAGACCTGCATGGCCCGTGTATACGGCATCACCAGTGCTGTCGTCTGCATAGCAATGCATGTTGGCGGTGTCTAACATATCATTGATATGCAGAAGAAACAGCGTGGGAGATAGCACACAGCCTTGGGGCACTCCAGCGTTCACAGGCTTGGGATTCGAGCAATAACCGTCGATAACGACCTGTATGCTGCGCCCAGTGAGGAAGATGGAGGTCCACTTGTATAAGCTCTCGGGAAGCCCAAATGATGGAAGTTTTGCGAGGAGCGCCTTGTGCCATATACGATCAAAGGCCTTCGCTATATCCAGACCAACTGCCAGGCCTTCCCTCTTGCTTTCAATAGCCGCCGCCCATCTGTGTGTTAGGTATACCAGAAGATCGCCAGTCGACCGACCATGGCGAAAGCCGTACTGCCGGTCGTTGATCAACTGGTGACCCTCAAGGTATACCAAGAGCTGGCGGTTAATTATGCTCTCCATAATTTTGGAGAGTAGGGAGGTAATAGCAATAGGCCTGTAGTTTGCCGGATCCGAACTGTCTCCTTTTTTTGGGATCGGATGGACAAGGGCTGACTTCCATGAATCAGGGACTACGCCTTTTGAATACGAGTGCCGGAATAAACGCGTTAGCACCGGCGTCAACTCAGGGGCACACGTTCTAAGCACGATTGGAGAAATGCCATCCGGCCCGCTCGACTTCCTGACGTCCAACGAAAACAGAGCTCGCCTAACAGTTTTCTGTCGGAACTGTACTTCAGGCATGGAGCTCTGACACCGCGGGATGGTCGGCGGTGTTTTTCCGTTGTCGTCAAGAGTCGAGTTGGAGGAAAAAAGAGTGCACAGGAGATCGGCTTTCTCTTTTGCCGTATGGGCCAGGGTGTCATTCCTCATGTGCAACGGCGGCTTGGACGGCTGGTTGAAGTTACCAAGAGCAGCTTTCGACAACGACCAGAACTTGCGTGTTCTGGTCGGGTAACTGGAAAGCTGCTCGCCAATTTTGACGACGTGCTTCGATTTCGCACGGGCGATTTGCCGCTTAAAAAATCTGGAGGCACGGTTATATTTCCTCTTCAGAACTTTGCAGTTCGGATCCTTTGAGCCCAGCGCCGCAACCCAAGTTCGATACGCCTGTTTTTTGCAGTCAGATGCTGCTTTAACTGACGCATCGAACCAGGGTTGTGATCTGCCACCGATCGGTACTACAGAGCTTGGTATAAAAATATCCATGCCCTGCAGTATCACATCGGCTACTGCAACGGCGCAGGCACTAGGATCATCTGAAAGGAAACAAACCCTGCCCCAAGGGTAGAATGCAAAAAAGGAACGCATCCTATCCCAATCTGCTGACTTTTAGTGCCCAACGCGGCGGGTCGCTGGTGGTCTGCGACGTTGGCGTCGGATAGGCACTACACTCCTGACCAGGCAATGGTCGGACGTTCCGAGAGGGGCGTCGACAGAGACCTGGTAACCATCGGGATGTGTAGTCAGCAGAAGATCTAATAAGGACGGCATGTGGCTATCCACATCCGGGAGCCGCGTCGGCGACTCAACCAATTGGGACAGACCATACGCCAATGCAAAATTATGCACAGATCGCCCTGCGTAGTCTGTGGTACGTGATCCAAGCCATTCGGCATTGTGCCCGTTGAAATCACCCAAGACTACGATTTCAGCGGAGGGGATCTGAGCAAGCACGTCATCAAATGCCGCTTGAACGCAGCCCATGAGGTGATCCGTTTCTGCGTTACCACTATGGGACCTGTAGACACACGCATAGATGCGGACGCGGTCCTCTAAATCTACGCGGAGCCAGAGAGTAGACAGGCCCCTACCCTCAAAATTGCCGAGACGGCGACAGCAGATATCCTCCCTAACGTACACACATACCCCGGCATGAGGCATGAAATTATGCTCAATTTTGTACCCGGGGTACGTTAAATATGACGTATCGCTAGGTCGAGATATCTGCGTCTCCGTAAGGAAACACAAGGCCAGCTGCGCCGTCTCAAGGTGGTGGTGGACGGCGTTTAAGTTGGAGTGAATTCCCCGGATGTTACAAAAGTCCACATTAAGCGTGGATCGGGGTGCCGTGGTGTTGCTGCCCTGTTTGTCCTGTGACATACGCATACATATATAAATAATATTATAAAGAGGAAAAATTTGATTGTTTGTTCGTTTACTTTGCAAAGAGCCTATTCAATCAGTCTCCAAAACTACTGAACCGATTTGAAAAATTATTTCACTGTTGGGAATCTACACTATTCCCGGGTGAAATATGCTATATTATTCTTTAAAAAAAAATAGGATTTGTTGAATAGAATGCGAAAGTTTACAGAGTTACGCAAATGTGTACAATGGAGAGAGCTCAAATAATGCGAAATTCAAAATATGATCTGCTACAGCTCATAATCAAGGAAAGATAAAAGGCATACGAAGACCTGGCCTCAGAGTCAATTTTTTTTATGGCAATAAGGGGCGAGAAGAGCAGGACGTTCAGCTGATGGTAATTTATACGCCCTGCCCATTACTATGCAGACGAACACCCTAAGAACCTTCGCTAGTGGTTCATTATGAGTACAAAATCACTGTTTAAGCAGCGGTGATTTAAATCCAGTTAGCCTTAATGATTGCCAACCTCCTTAAGGAGATGGCACTAGAAGAAGAAGATCGTTCTATTTTTTTTAGGGAATAGGAGGACAAACGAGCGTACGGCTCACCTGTTGTTAAGTGATCACCGCCGCCCACAATCTCTTGCAACACCAGAGGAATCACAGGAGCGTTGCCGGCCTTTAAGGAAGGTGTACGCGCTTTTTTTGAAGGTACCCATGTCGTATCGTCCCGGAAACACCGCACAAGGAAGTTCATTCCACAGCTTTGTAGTACGTGGAAGAAAGCTCCTTGAATACCGCACTGTGGAGGACCGCCACACATCCAGATGGTGAGAATGATAACCTAACTTGGGGCGTGTCGTGCGAAGGTGGAATTCGGCGGCAGGAATCAGGTTAAACAGCTCTTCGGAACACTCCCCGTGATAAATACGGTAGAAGACACACAATGAGCGACGTCTCTACGCAACGCCAAGTGATCCAGCCGTTCACAGAGCACTGGGTCCCCGACAATTCGAGCTGCTCTGCGTTGCACGCTGTCAAATGGATCGAGCTGATACTGGGGTGCGCCAGACCAGAGATGACAGCAATACTCCATGTGTGGCCGGACCTGCGCTTTGTAGAGCGCTAGTATGTATGCGCGGGCCGGCTTGAAGTATTGCCGTGCTCTATTAATGACGCCCAGTTTCTTTGAAGCCAATTTGGCTTATCTAGAGGGCAAACCTCTAGATGACCACGAAATTGGCAATCGCTCGAGATTTCGAGACCCAGTATTCCGATACTAGGCGAGGCTTTAAGGGAAGTGTTGTCGAAGAGCGGTGATACGATTAATGGGTTTTTTTATTGGTAAACGCGCAAACTTGAGTCTTCTGGGAGTTAAATTGGACAAGGTTCAATTTACCCCCAAATTTATTTATTCGTGGGTGACTTATTGTTAATTAAGCCTTCTAAAACAGCTTAGCCAGCGAATCTTTTGAATTCTATTTGCGATGACTCAAGAGTAAACATTACACACAATTAATGGAATAGTTATATATAATACAAAAATGTATGTTTTAACTGGCGATACATAATATGTTAGCACAGTAAAAATTCCAGTTTCATTGCTTATTTAGCCATAATTATTTTCAATAAATAGTTTTATGTGTCCAATAGAATATTCAACAAAACACAAACCCTGTATAACAAAACTCTGCAATATAAATCTCTTCTAATTAAATAACTATGTGTCCGTATGTAGGCACACATCATAAGAAGACATAACACCGAACAGGTCCGATGCAAGTTCTGTTCGAGAGTGTGTCGTGACCAGAAACATTACGACAAGCACAAGTGCCCCATGGTGAAGCCCACACGGATGTGTCCCGTGTGCGGCAAGCTGATACAGGGAAATCGGAAAAATGTGAGTTTGACCCGTGAAATATTTAAATTTATCTTAGATAATTTGTACGTCTAGATAGACTTTGACAGCTGTCAAAACGCCGAAAGTCCACTTTGAGCAATTCAAGCACACTAGCGCAAAGTGACATACAATTCGCGAGTGTAAGAGACCCCGCAAACTGCAGACTTTTGATCGGCCGATAGTTTGGTTGGTTTCTTAATCAGTATGAAGATGTATGAGAGTTATTATAACGATTCGGTATTGGCCGACAAAAAAGTTTGATGGGCTACACGATTGCCTTCAAACTGAACCGTCAGCAAACTATCAGCCGACTGTTAAATCAGTACAGCGCTCTTCTAGGCGCGCACACCACCGATTGTTTAGTCGGCCAGACTCATCAATAGCCGATTTAAAACTAATAGCGAATCGTCCCTAAAACTGTGGGCTGATAGTTGTCTAGTGTGCGCACTCATCACAGACCCAACTGTTTAGTCGGGCCAGTGTGCGCACTTAACAACCGAACTCAACCAAACTATCGGCCGATCAAAAGTTTGCGGGGTCTCTATGACCTAGCTTTTCACGCACACTAAAGAAATAATAATAATAAAATTTTATTTCAGGCATTTGCCCATATAAATCACGATACAAAATTAAAATCAACATCACAATTTAAATTACGTTAAAACCAAAATTAAAATCAAAAGCAGGCCTGTCTCACTCCCCATGTAGGTATAGTTAGGTAAATTCGTGCGGCGGCCTCTACAGAGTAGGCCACCCAGTAAGGACTCGAGAGCGAGCAGTGATGCATGCGGGAGTTTTGTTCACCTACATCACCGGTCCGACCGATCTTTTAAAAATGGAGAAACATACAAAAGCAAAGCATATTAAGGGTTTTGCGATCCAAATTTAAATTATGTAAGCTTCCTAGAGACTCTGAAATAATCCAATTTATAGTAATTTTATTATAATGAAATTACCATTCATGATAGCTGGGTAGCTATTAGTCGTGGTCTTCCACCTACATTACTATCTGCAACTAATGTAGGTTTGACAACGAAAGAATAAACAAGCGCAAATAATAAAATAATAGCGCTATGCGATCTGAATTACACCTTATTGTATGGCCGCAAGAGTCCCTATTTCTATAATTCATTTTGCATAGTGAGACTTGTGTACTTGTACTATTATATATTCCTTATCAAAACTAAAATTGGTTACAAATAATAAATTAGTATGTACTGTGACTAAACCTTACACTACGGCCTACAAAAGGAATGCCTTGATGTGGCTTCTCTTTAGCCAATGTGTACACCATTCTAGTACCCCCAGAGAGGGCTATCTAGCTTGTTGGCCCATGTGCTGAGGTGGGTGTTGGTACTGCTCACTAACTTGCACATTGCTGAGGCACTGCAGTATCGAGGCTTTCCCAGCACCGCTCTCAGCATATGGTTATACTGTACACGTAGAGCTTCATAGGCCCGCAGTGTACCTACAGTCAGTCCACAAACTACACGTGTAGGTTACAAGGCAACAAAGTTAAATTTACTTGCATCATACCTCGTATAAACCTTGCCTGTTTTCATCGATTGTCGATCGAAATTTATTATGACTGTGCGACAAATTCTTGTTTAACGCCTTAAAACTTACTCTGTAAATCTAGCTTATCGTAATATACAATAATATTTTTCCAATACATTAAAAAAATAACTCCACTTCAACTTTATAATTGTATATTTCAACGCCATCTATATATCGTCTCATGAACTAAGTATTAGATATGTTCTCGGTGTAGCTCGTGACACACATGCGGAGTCACTCGGACACACTGGAGTTCAAGTGTTCCCGCTGTCCCGCCGCGTACAAGACGCCGGGCGCGCTGCGGGTGCACACGGACAAACATGACAATAACCCACGACATCGCTGCGAGTTCTGCCAGCGACGGTTCTATCACGCATCCGTGCTGCTGAAGCATAGGAGGGTGCATACAGGTCATTATTATTTAAATGACACTCTCTTATCTTCTCTATCTTGACATCTTCTCGTCCCAAATACACCAGTGTCTGAAGGTTTTCAACAAGTGTGTGTTGACTGTTGCCAGTGATGACTTACGGTGGGCAGACGTGGTCGCTAACTATGGGCCTGATGTGAAAGCTTACAATATTATAGCGAGGGCAATAGAGTGGGCTATGTTCGGAGTTTCCCTGAGAGATCGAATCAGAAATGAAGAGATCCGTAGAAGAACCAATGTCACCGGCATAGACCAATGATTGTGAAACTAAAGTGGCAGTGGGCAGGGCACGTAGTTCTACGGACAATTGGCCGTTGGGGCACTAAAGTACTCTAATGGCAACTGGAAGACGCAGTGTTGGTAGGGGTAGTATGACATTCCTCCCAAGGCTTTAATTTTTCGTTCCATAGCTTTATATATAGCCTTAAACAAATAATGAATGACAAATTGAATTAAGTTTTGACCAACACGGTTCTGCAAAATAAAACTAATAAGTAAATGTCAGTTCTATGCTAAACATATTATACGAAATTTATGCCTGTATTATTAGTAAACGAGAGATTGCAGCAATATAAACAACTTATAAAAACAGAATCATGGAAAACTATGCAAATGCAATAAAACACAAATATCCTATTTTATTTACTGCTGGCAATACTCCGTTCCGTTGCAACACTAAAGAATCTCAGCACTTTTACGTATACACTCTGTTTTAATCAACTATAATTTTGTAAATCAATCGCTCCAGAACGACATGATAAGACAAATTTTCACTAATTTCGGGGTCTACACCTTTGTCACTGTAAAACTTTTAGATTTAATGGATACTATGTACTTGTTGCAGGTTATGAATAAATGATTATTAACAGTATATCGAGGAGAAAACCAACTAGGAAATCAATTCCAGTTTGTTTGTATGTGGTAGAAAGTTCCAATAATTCATCAAGAGACAATGAAAAAGATTTTATGGCGTTTTTAATGAGATTTTTTTTTTTTTCAGGAATAAAACCGTACGTTTGCAAGATTTGTTCAAAGGCATTTACCGGCCAACACAACCTGAAAGTACATATGAGGGTGCATGGCGAGGATTTAATTAATAAGAAAAGAATAATCGCGGACCCTAGAGAACTCATCGTGAACAACGGAATTCGGTTTTATAAATAAATAAATAAAAATGTTCAAGTTGTTTTAATAATTTATTAATAGAAACACTGTTTACATCTAGGTAAAAAAGTAAATGTATCACATACAAAAAAGTCTTTGGCAAGTACCGAAACTGTACTTATATTTGAAACATTTGTTTATATAAATGGTGGTAAATAAATAGCAATAAATATCTACAGTATAACTTAACTAAAACCTTAATAACTAAGGGCAGGCAGGTTAAACAGAATACATTGTATACTTATATAATTCTAATACACTATTAATTAGCTATGGGCGATGTTGCTAGTAAAAAAAAAATAGATAATTACACACTAATAAAATCAGTGCTTTATAATATATTAGGTGTTCATTTTACAAAATATGCATGCACATTGGTCAATAAAATGACATTGATAACTGTGTCACCCTGATTGTAAGTACATTAATTTATTTAGAGGATCGAAGTTTAGACCATCAGCTGAGACTAAAATGATTCAAACCGAATAATCGTAAGAAGAGTCAGACACAGCAAATGTAAAATATTAACTAAGGCTGGCAAATCAAGACTCCCATTCCAAAACATAAAAATTTGTTCGGCAAGAATTGATTTCATTGGCGTTCTATGCAATGTAATATTAATACTCCACCTGGCCTTAATGTGTGGATTTTCTGTATGAATAAAAAACTCATGTCTTTTAACAATAGATTTTTAAAGCTTCAAAATTTCAATTACTTATTTATATGAATATCCCATTAATAATTTTGCACAGTATAGTGGTAACTCGTAACGAAACTTAAGCATGAACATTAGCATATGGACTTGCATCCTGTGCCAAAGAAATAGAAAAACACATGCATGATGTGTATAGGTACTTACTAAACAACGAGTACCTACAAAAGAGTGGACTGATAATAAGATTGGGCCAGTTCGACATGATTTTAATTAAATTAATTGAAATCTAAATTTATTCACTTCAATATCGACCACCAAAACTAAACAGATAAACGAATCATCGAGTATTATTGATTAATTCGTTTACATAATTCCGAACAATCAGTCCCTGGCATTTATATAACAAACAATCAGTTGACAAAATAAATAATTCAATAACGTAAAGCTCTAATAACTAAATAATAAATAGAGGCGGCAGTGGACAATAACCTAGATAACTAACTAACGATAATTATTTACTTAAAGATAATTCAATTGTTCTTAATAACAAAACTGTAATGAGTCCTCGCCTGCTCGGTGCGGGGTATGACGACAGGGGGGAAGCGGGGGGAAAGGCCTCTTTTTTAGATGCAAACAGGCAAGTGTCTTCCTGTATAGAAAGTAAAAACAAGCCGCTCATGCATACCGAATTACCAAAGGTCAAAAGATGCGGTGCCTTTGCTTAAAAGACTGAAAGTCGTATGGGTATAGAAATATAGAGCAGTGGGCAAGATGATTCCGCAAATTTCTTGCGAAACGCGCAGTTGTAGATTTTCAGAAAAAAAATCATGATTCGAATCGTCGAATCTCCTCCCCCGCGCAACACAAGCGGGACTTATTTAAAACATTTACCTATAGCAAAGACGAAGTATGACATGCTTGGGGATAGTATCATCAATATTGCAATCACAATATGTTACAGCTAAATACAAGTTTGCTGCACATTACTAAATCTGTTAGTACCAGCCAATCACCGAATTAATGGCTGGAACTGTTTTGACAAGACTTTCACTGTCAGAAAGCTGATAATAAATACTCAGCCTAATTTTATTATAGCAAATTCCACAAAAAAATTGTAAAATCTCTATGGAAGTGTGATCAAAACTCTCTTCCATAGATTGAAAAAAAATCTACAAAGGCAATGCTGTTGGCAGTCGCTCGTTATCAAAATATAACTATTGCTTATTGATAATATGTAAAAAAACTTTTAAGATACTCAAAATGAGACAGAAGTATAAACTTCTGTATATGACCTATGAGGCATTAGCCTTGGACCATTTTTTACTTTTATGGTCGGATTTATTTAGGAAAAATAAATCATTCAACAGAACTTAATCAATATGGATGTGCCATAACCAGGTTAAGAGCTTACCACATGGAAGGGATTCCATTATTGCATTTTAATAGAAGTGCACATAATCATACTAATGGATACACTATATCTCATTACCAAAATCAGCATTCGGTATCCTAACCAGAGTGTCTCGTACACCAACCTTGTCCGTATCGACGAGGGATCCAGAATTATGTTTCTTGGTCTTTGGAGCAAGCCGCGGTAGATCACTGCACGTAGAGAAGTTATCGTCATTTACCCTAGAAGTGGAGGCCACGTTGAACTTCTTAAGGCTGCCTGTTGCGAGAGAACCGTTGGATGAAGAGCAATGTGGTGGCAGGAGCGGTGCTCGCTCTTGAAGGTCTCGGCACGAAGGTGGCTTGTAGCTGCAGGAACTGCTGCTATCCAGAGGGACTGAGTCCGGACATCCACCCATCTGGATCCATTCATGAATCCTGTGAAATATGTTATGGTCGCGCTTAGTAGGTCATATAAGTTGCATATCATATTGTTAAATAAAAAAAAAAATTTTTTTGGTCAAACTAAATAATCTTATAAAATTCTCTACAGATCTACCACTCTACAGAATTGTCAGGGACCCATTGCTCTGTGAACGGCTTGTCGTAGCGTATAGACGTCGCATCATTGTGCGTCTTCTACCGCATTTATCACGGGGCGTGTTCCAAATAGCTTTTTCACCTGATTCCTGCCGCCGAATTCCACCTTGGCTCGAAAACGCCACAAGTTAGGATATCATCCCCACCATCTGTTCCACAGTGCGGTTTTCAAGGAGCTTCCACATACTACACTGTGTACTGTACGACTGTGATTCCTCTGGTGTAACAAGAGAATGTGGCGGCAATGATCATTAAACATACAGAGCAATGGAGGCACACAGTGCAGTTTCTGGTCAGCCTATATGTATAAAATATTTGTATTAATAAGTTAATTTGAATATCTTATGTATATCAAGAGCATTTTTTACTAAATGGTTTTGTTTAAATATTTCATTTATGTGAATTATAAAATTAAATCTGGCGGAGGTCTCATAAACATTTCGATACTACTGTGAAGATTATCATTGTTATACTGTGGCATATCTAAGATATTGAACTATTCAGAGAGTAGTTCTCTGACAATCCAAGCAGCCTAGCTCATGGTTCAATGCCTTTGATCTAGAAGAGATCATAGATGAGGGCAGCATTCCACATGTTGCCGCTGGGCTTTAGAGGTAAAGCAATATCTGGATATATTATTAACCCCTTTCTTTATTCTAGGAACTGTTTGTATACCGACCTTTGCACTATTTCGTCAAAGTTAGGTCGTCGCTGCGGTGTGTGTCTCCAGCACTCCCGCATGAGAGCGTACATCGGCTGAGGACACAAGCTTGGGGCAGACAGCAGCTCGCCCCCACGCACCATGGATATCACTTCCTGGTTACTGAACCTGCAATTTTTATATGGGATAAATAATTTGAAGGTTTTCTGTATAGTATTAAATTTTTGTGATGAGGTTGTTGAAAAGGAATGGTGAATAGTGAAAAACTGTTGAAAAGCTTTGTATCTATTTCCTTATTGATGTCGAAGTGAATGCAACTGCTGAAAGACATCGGATCAGAGAATTTGGAGTCGTGTTGGCATATTTTATTCAGGATGATGTATTATGCCATTTCAATAATCAAAAACAACTTTAGAAAGATATCAGCAGTACCAAATTATTTACAGATGTGTTGGCAGACTGTTTTCATATATTTGGTTGAGTACAAAGTTAGTTAAGGAGTTAAAAAGTAACTGTTACAGTAGTAGACTCATAGAAAATACATGGATAAAACTAACGTAATTGTAAAAAATAAATTCAAAAAAATAAAAAAAATACTTCAGTCAGAATAATATAAATATAATGGGAAAAAAATGCTTTTGCTATGAAAACATGATTGAGATGTGGCAATCTCTCACAGTACTTTAATGTTATTTCCTTTAGCACAACAGACATTTGCAATTTAGCAAGAGACGGGAGCAGGTTTTTTGATCATATCAGCTATCATAACTTGATACTTACCCATAATATGGTTGTAAGCCATAGCTATATATTTCCCAGAGAACTACACCATATGACCAGATATCACTTTCTGTAGTGAACTTTCCATACAGAATTGACTCTGGCGGCATCCATCTCACAGGAAGCAAACTCTTTGATTGCACCTGAAATAAAAACAAAAGAGGTAAGCCGGTGAGCTATCTAACCCATTAAGGTCTATGATTATATAGAAAAATATTTCTAAAATTTAAAGTAAATAATTTAAATTTTTAAGTAGGTGTCAATATTATATTTTATAAGTGATTTTTTTTTGTAAATTCTAGTTATAGAATAAAATTTACAGGGGACAAACATACGCATGAAGTTTTCAATTAATATGCTGTTTGTTTCTTACTCTACTAAATATTTTACCTTTTTATAAGTGCTTATTCCTAAAACAAGTGTGTATGAGTTAAGCTGTTTCAACTATTTTGTAATGTAATAAAATGATTTAATTTTTTTTTCTGCTTTTACAATATATATAAATTTATAATATATATAAACACTAATTGAATATGTGTACTGATAAGCAAACATTTAAACTTACTCTGTAATAATCTGAGCTGTAGATATCTCGAGACAAACCAAAATCTGATATTTTTACAACAAAATCATCAGATACTAGACAATTTCTAGCTGCCAAGTCCCTGTGTACATAGTGATGTGAGGCAAGGTACTGCATACCTGCTGCAATGTTGTGAGCAATATTAAGTAACCGCATTTGAGGGAGCCCTTTGCCAGACGGAGGAGCCCTGCCCATTAAGAACTCATGAAGATCTCCCCGCGCCATAAACTCAAACAACATACATAAAGGTTCCTCTCTCAAAGCCACACCAACTATGCATACAATGTTATCATGAGTCAGTTCGGAAATCAGATCAATCTCTCTCCTAAAATCTGCTTTAGTTTTTGCAGATGCATTCTCTTTTAGTGCCTTTACAGCAACATATTGTGTTTCACCATTCCTTTTTAGTGCACCTTTGTATACTTTACCAAAAGCACCTTCACCAAGCTCCTCCAGAAACTTAATTTCTGATAATGAATACTGTGGTATTCTTAACACTCCATTGCCTCTTACATTTCGAGTTAAGTGAGGTTGGTTCACATTATTTTGATTTGTGAGCAAGTCGTTCATTTCTACTGGAGAGCTAAGTCTTGAATCACCGTAAATATTTTTATCAGCATTTGGCAAGTTTATGTCTCTAATAGTAGATGCATTTGCCTTGTTTTTACCTCTTAAGAGGCATAGAATAAATCCTGTTATAACTAGGATGAGGGCTATGAAAGTAGCTAGGATGTAAATCCATATTTTATGAGCACATTTCGGTATATCACATAGTTGTTCAACTTTCCCATTATTATCAACAACACACCAGGGCTGGGATTTTATACTACCAGGATTTCTGCAGTAATTAAGTTGGCCAGCTAGTTCGGGATAATCAGATATCAGGACATGCAATTGATTTGACCAGGCCAAGCATTGCATGCCATTACTAGCCACATTCATTCTGCCTAGATATCCAGTTCCATTTTCCCAATAGCATTCATCATCCATTACTCTTAAAGTCTCAATGCCAATTTTTAAGCATTCACCATCTTTTTCAGGCAAATCTTGGCATTCTTCTAAATTTAATTGCTGACCAATATGAGGATGTCTCTTTGCTATTGCATACTCTCTCTGGCATAGCTCGTTCTCCAATATTTCACAGTCCTGTTTGCAAACTCGCCTCAACACTGTTGAATTATATCTGAAGTTAAACAATTCTAGTGATATGTTTACATTATGACGTAATTGTGGCTGTAATCCATATGGAGATTTGTTAAAGACAACTTTTAATGGCGCATTGTCTTTTCCTGAATCTAAGAGTACTTTAAATAACTTCTTTGCTTTGGTGAAAAAGTATTTATTTGTAAAGGAAGCATTTCTACATATTGGGAATGTGGAATAACATAGACTGGGTTTTGCAAACTGTTCACAATTAGGGCTTATCTCATTTGAATACCTCGTAACTTGAAATGCTTTAAAAAGTTTATCTTCTAAGGCAGCTTGGGTTGTATTATATGGTATGTACACAAACTGTCCCTTAAGATGTGAAGAGCACACATTACCCACATATTCTTGGCATATAGGTTCTAAATTCTGTATGAGGATTGCATTTTCAATAGGTTCTTCAACTTTAATTCCTTCAGACACCAAGTTTGGAGTTGTTTTAATGTCTAAAATGAATTCAGCCCCTTCATCTGTGTGTGGATTTGATGAAGACTGGGTTTGAAATTCATTGTCTTCAGAATTATGTCGACTTTGCTCAACAAAGAGTTTAGTGGAAAGTCTCTTTTCAAAATTTTGTTTTATAACACAAACATAGGTTCCTTCATCAGAAACATCCAAGTTTTTTATTCTGAGGGTAGTTCCTATAGTAGCATTAGTTGTATCAATTTTAGTCATCATTTTGACTCGCGAACTCTCAGACATTGTCTTGTTATCCTTTAACCAATATACTTTCACATTTGTCATCAGTGTCTCTATATGATCTGGTGGCAACTCTTTTAGTGATGTTTCTATTCCTTCTTTATCCCTCGTTAGCATCACAACTTTCGTAAAGTTCATGATAGCCTCGCACTTTAATCTGACATCGACTCCGGGCGCTTTTTTAATTATTGGTGGAAGTATTTTAGTAAAATAAATATTAAGTTTTATTTTCCATTGTTTTTGTTCAGATGCCGCATTCGATTTTATCATAGATATTGAGTTAGCTTTACTTGTAGAAAGCTGGTTTTCATTGATTATGAGTATTAAACTAACAACACATAGGAATCTCATGATTAAACATGAGTATTATGTTAAAAGCATAGTATTAAGTCGAAAACACAATACACAATGTTAGTGAAATTGAATATGATTATATGTTAAAATGAAAACATTGTTATTCATTCAAAGGAACAATACAATACTTTTTATTAGGTACCTACTCTAAAGTTTATATTAATTGGTATTTACTACATTTAGGTATAGGTAGGTACTCCAACAATAATTAACTATTTCCAACCAAAGATTAAACCATTTCTCTACTTTCTACCCTAATCTGACTACAGATGTCAAATTTTTATGACCTGGTAACCAAGACGTATAAGTTAAAAGTTTAGAGTGTTCAGATTAGTGACTATACTAATTATCACAAAGTGCACTAAAAACTTGTTTCAAATTATGTTTCAAGTTCCGAGCCTTCGGGGCCAAAAACACACTTGGCTACTTAGAATATTAGTGTTAATATTTTAAGCTTGGTTTCTATGATGATAAGGCAGACGGCGCATCCACAATTCCTAAAGGATGCCTTCATCACCAACAGAATTGCCAGCCAAGGATCTTAGGTGGCGGAGAAATGCACTAGGCTTTCGGTCTCCAAGGTGTTCCTCACTCAGCAGTTGTCGTGTACGCTGTACCTTTGGGTCTTAAGGAACTCATATTCTCCGTCCACTGGTTTTGGTAATATCCTCCACCTCTTCAGCAACTGGAGCATCTAGTAATGACAATATGTGTCAACATTTGGTGGCATCCTTCGTTACGCCAGCAAAATTTCGTATTTTTTTAATAAACTAAGTGAAATAATTAAGTAGATTAGGAATTTTGTAGTTGATTTGATTTTAAAATGTTATTCAAGCAGAGCGACCCTATAGGATGACAATAAGATTTAAATGTAATTCAACTCAGACTTTAGGTTAGAAAATATTGTAATCTGTTTGGATTGCCTAAATAAATAAATAAAAATAAATGAAAAGTAAAATTTGAAATTGTGCCTTTGTCTGCGCAAACCAAGTGACAGGCTTTTCTACAAAAATAAATTGTACTATAATGGCCACACCGGCTATGCTATGATTTGTGATTGGTGTTTGTGATTGAACCAGGACAAGCAGTTGTTCAAGCTCCATTAGCTTCTATTTTTAAAATGCTTTGTTCCTGTAGCATAGTTAAAAATAAAGTGTATCATTAGGTGTGATATGTATTTAATAAATTATTAATATAAGTGGCCAACAACCATAGAACACAGACAGAAATATGTTAATAATATATTATAACTCAATTTTCACATAAGTTCAGTTACGGTATAAAGTAAAATTAAACATTTGTATGGATTAATGGTCGTCATAGAAGCTAAATATAGTATTATAACGCTCAGGTTACCTAGTATCTACTATCTACCCATGCAGCTAAAGTAGTATCTCCTACGTACCATATTGAGTATTTTATTCTGTACTATATTTTATATAGTCTGTGTGGTAAGAATAAAATATTTATTCTTTGTACAAGTAGCAAAGAATATAATACATTATATTCTTTGCTACAGTTTGTACTACAGTACAAACTGTAGCAACTAGAACGTAGTGTTTAAATTATCTTTGCTTGTAAAGCTTGCAAAGTTGCAACAAATAAGCAGCGTTGCCAATCTATGGGGAATTGAATTCTCAGTCCGATTGGGTAATTTGTGGGGAGAACGTTTATATGGGGAAAATGCGGGGAATTTAGACATATACACTAGAGTTCAACATAGAAGTAAGAAACGTAATCATAATAATAATAATTTATAAATTATTTTATAATTGATTCAAGTTTGAATCAAGCTATCCGTCATCGTAAACAGTACTGCCAACACAAACAAATAAGCAGCTCTGCTAGGGTTCTTTCTAACTTCTTTCTTTAAAATTCAATAGATCTGAAATAAAATTGTTTTTTTTTATAATTATAAGACTTCATTCAGTAACTAAAGACAAAAGCTCCGTATCACTTAAGGCACAAATACAAATATCAATTTTCAAATCAAAATTTATATTAAAAAAAAATTACAATTAAATTAAAATAATACAACTAAACGTTTCTATTGAAAACTCTTTTAATTACCTATATTGTAAAACATCTGGAGTATAATGTTTGAACTTGTAGCTATACCTACAACCAATAATATCAATTAATACAAACGTCTAATACCTAACTTGTAACGTAGCATTATAGATCGTAGAAATCGTGCATAATAACTGTAATAAGCGTATGCCGAAAGATTCGTTCTGACAAGAACATTTTATTTTATATAACGTAATATTAGCTCTGACAAGAACATTTTATTTTGTATAACGTAATATTAGCTCTGATAAGAACCATTTCATAATGCTGTACATCAACTCATAGAATCATACAGATCAACAGTTTAGTCATCTCAGTGAAGTTTCAAGCATCGTACTTTCTCTCGACGACCGCAGATATACTCACGTGATCAGTCATATGCTCCGCGTTACACAACCGCACAGGAAGGCCGAGCGTCCTCGAATGAAGCGTCGGGACTCGGGGTTTCTTTTTTTTTTGAGAGGAGGAAATACTGTTACGTATTTACGCCCGGAACGGGGCGTAATATGTCGGACTCGAGTGTCCGCGTAAGCGGACACCCCATACCGACTAAAACCTCCTCTGTGCTGTTAGCAGCTCTGGCTTTCACAGCGAATTAGGACGTGGGCCGTGGAGGCCGCAAAGACTACGCAACAACAGTCGCGGGGCGTCTCCTAAGGAGACTCGAACCTCAGACCGGCTGTGTGCTTGTGGGAAGGAGAGAGAATGAAAATGAAGATGAAAGATGAAAAGGTGATAAGAACACACTCGCCGGCGAGTGTGGTGATGTTTTGTGTAATGTATGTAAGTGTGTATGCATGTGTTTATGATTGTATGTATGTGTGTTTGTATGTATGTACGTAGTGTTAATGTTTGTGTGCATGTATGTTTGTGTTTGTGTCTGTTTGTGGAGTGTGTTTGTGATTGTGTAAGTGTTGTATGTCAGTCCGTCAGTCAGTCCGTGTGTGAGTGAGTGTAGTGAAGCGATTACAGGACGAGGACTAACGTCTCGTCGGGTATCAAAACAATGTGTGGTGTATCTAGAGTGCGGGCCGCTGGCCATCGTCAGAGTGACGAGTGCCAGTGGTTTGCGGTGGTTGACCGCGCCTACGCCTGCGAAGGCGGTGTGTGCGTGTCTGTGTCGGTGTTTGTGTGGGTGTCGCGTTCGCGATGGTGATGTCGTCATCCGGGTCTACCGTTACGTGTCTGGGACGTCTTATTGGGTTGAGACTATGATGTACGGGGGGTGTACCCGCATGCCTTCCTAACCAAGATGTTGGGATGGTTAGGCGCCTTGTCAAAGAAGCGTCGCGAGATCTCTTTAAAGTGTTGAGCTATCGTCGGAAGCTCTAGGTCGCGGTGAAGGTCAACGTTTCGGATGAACCACGGGGCGCCGGTTGCCATGCGCGTGAATTTATTTTGAACTACTTGCAAACGACGTAAGTAGCTCGGTCGGGTGTGCGCGAAAACGACGCTTGCGTATGACAGTATGGGCCGTACGATGGTTTTGTACAGCGTCACTTTGTGTTTGAGCGGAAGTTTGCTTCGCCCACACACAAGTGGATAAAGGCGACTGAGGACAAATCGGGCTCTATTGCATACCGTATCAATATGTTTCTTGAAGTTCATATTGCTGTTGAACGTGACTGTAATTGTAGTCCTTTAGTATTTGTAATCCTTCACCCACGGTATGGGTGTGTCATACAGTTTAATAACGTCGGTCGGTTGTTTTTTAGCGCGGATGCTATTCGCGTTACCGAAGAGTACCACTGCACTCTTGGCGGGGTTCACTTCAATCCGCCATTTTCTGAACCAGTTGCCTAGTTCATCGACGGCGGCTTGAAGCACTTTAATGTTCTTGCTCAAGGTTGAGCGGTTGGAGCCAAAGTAGAGTGCCGTGTCGTCAGCGTACTGAGCGAGCTGGACACTCGGAAACTTGGGAATGTCGCTCGTGAAGAGCGAGAAAAGAGTGGGAGAGAGGACCGAACCCTGTGGCACGCCAGACCCGATGGGTCTGGGTGAGGATAGGGTGCCCTCTACTCGATATCGGAAGGAGCGATCAGTAAGGTAGGCTCGAATGATGCGCACGAGCCTGTCTGGCACTCCCAGTTGATACAGCTTGAATACTAAGCCGTTGTGCCATACCTTGTCGAAGGCCTTCGCGACATCGAAAAACACGGCTGCCGTGGTAGCGTGAAATTGACGCCGTATGAGAATGTACTCGGTGAGTCGGTGAGCCTGCTGGGGACACGAGTGAGCGGTTCTGAATCCGAACTGTATGTCGGGTATCAGGTTAAGCTCCGCGATGTAATGATTAAGACGCGCGAGAATTAATCTTTCGTAAAGTTTCCCGATCGAGTTAATTAAGCTAATAGGCCTATAGCTACTCGGATTAGCTTTAGGTTTATTGGGTTTTGGGATACCGATAACAATGGAATCCTTCCATTGTTCGGGGAACGCGCTATTAGACAATAGAATATTAAAAATGGTAACCAATAAAGTAATAAGAGTCGAGGGTAGGATTTTAAGAACCCTATTATTTATAGTGTCGGGCCCCGGGGCCTTCTTGGAGTGAAGCTCCTTAATGATTAGCTTCACCTCTTCGTAAGAAGTGGGTTTTATTACATCGCCTGAAGGGCTCAGAGCGGAGCGACGTTCAACTTCATCAACGTGTGTCGGGTCGGCTGCTGCATTTGGAGAGCACTGACTCTCGAGACTATCGGCGAGGCATTCAGCCTTCTCATCGTCATCGAGCGCCGGCTGCAGTCCCGGTCTGTCCAAAGGAGGCATGACAGTGGGCGGCTCCTGTTTGAACGCGCGAGGCAGCTTCCAGAAAGCCACATGAAATGGCTTAAGGTTGCCGAGCAAGCGGTCCCAACGTTCGCCGCGGAGTTCCGCGATACGTTCCCTTACCACCCGCTGTAGGTAGCGGAGGTGGTGCCTATTCTCGACCGACGGATACCTGTCGTAAAATCTAGTGGCTCTGTGCTTCTGTGTGAGTAAGTTCCTGACCTCTGGAGGCAGGTTTAGGCGATGCGGTTGCATCGTCGGAACCTGCCTGGAGCAGGCCTTGATCCTATTCTGTATATGTGACGTCACATGAGAGATAGCACTGTGAGCCTTGTCGACCGAGTCGATGACGTCCGGTATACGGTCAAGGTCGTCGGACTTGATAGACTCGAGATCCTTTTCCAGCCGTTGCCAGTCGATCACTGTTTTCGTCGGTGGTTGAAAGTTAACCGGTGGGCCTAGATTTAGGACGACGGGCCGGTGGTCTGACTCTAATTCGTGAAAAACCTCGATTGAATTTGCATTGAGCGTTACGTTTTTAAGTAACGCAACGTCTAGAATGTCGGGTCGGTGCGCGACGTTTTCCGGATAACGTGTTGGTTCGTCGGATGCTATTACTGAAAAGTTCAGCGTGTCTGTGAGAGAATCTAATAAAATTCCGTTTCTATTTGTGGCTCTACTGTTCCAGCTGGAGTTTTGGCGTTAAGATCGCCGCCCACTATGACTGTGGCCCCGTGGCCGAGTAATGCTTCTATATCTGTGTCTAATATTTGTTTGTTCGGCGGAAGATAAGCTGAAATAACAGTGATCGGCTGGTGATTCGCCATACTGACCCGGATGGCAGAGGCCTCGATGTTAGTGAGGACCGGAGGATCTATAGGTATACAGTGCAGAGACCTTTTAAAATAAATGAGGGTGCCGCCCATACGGGTGGTGCGATCATTCCTGACTAAGTTATAATTAGCGATACGCGGATCGCGTATACGTAGTTTTAGAAATGTCTCTTGCACTAAGAATAGGTCTAATTGATGTTCGTGAGAGAACTCCTTCACCAAGTCTAGTTGAGGCTTAAGGCCTTGGGCGTTAAAATACACTATACGGAGCGTATGTGGTTTAACCCGTCCGCTTACGTAATTAGGCATCGCGAATGTTTTTATACTTTCGCCCTATATCGGTGAGGGCACGGAATATTTTGCCGTTGTCTGCCATAACTTGCAGGAGCGACGGCGGGTCGTCCCGGACAGCCCTGAGCCTGCTGGCCAGGGCTGTGATTTCATCTATGTCGAACAGCTCTGACAGTTCGAACATGAAGGCAAAGGTGCTGCCGCCTTGGTTACCTGTTGCCACGGACGCGGGCGCCGGTGGCCTCGGTCGCGGGACCGACGCCGCCGGGCGGGACGCTAGCGGTGGCCGGAGGGGCGCGGGGGCCGCGAGAGTGGCCTCTGTGGCAGCGTTGGCAGCCGGAGGAGACCTCGCCCAGGCGCTTACCTTCGGAGGCGGCGCAGGTTTGAAGGTCGGAGTGAACTCCACCTTCTCTGCTCTGCCTTGCGGCTGGCGGCGCCCTGGGTGACGCTTGTGTTTGGGTGCCTTGGGACACCCGCGATAGCTCGCGGGGTGCCCCTTCTCCCCGCACAAGACGCAGGCCGGGGGCTCCGCGCATTGCGCTGGTCGAGGGCACTCCGGCGTGCCGTGTTTTCCGAGAAACTTCACACACCTCGGGGTGTGTTCGCAGTTGCGTGCCGAGTGCCCGTATAACTGGCATCTGTGACACTGACCAGGCCCCCCGCGGTTGCGAGGAGCTTCAGCCCAGATGCCCTGAAGGGAGCAAACCGATTTAATATTAAAAATTTCCTTTCCCTCTTGCGTGAGGTCGAGGACGACGAGAACCATGTTAAATGGTTGTTTGTTGGTGGTTCCGCGCATACGGTGCACCTCTTGTGCAGGGTAACCCTGCTCTTTGAGGTCCGACAGAATGTCGGCCTCGTCTAACTCTCTGGGGACGTTCCTAATAACGATCCTCAGACGCTTCTCCTCAGGCAGGGCGTACGTGTGGAAACCCACACTCAGCTCTCTAAGAAGAGATGTCAAGGCGCGGTGGTCCGCTACCTCTTTGGTCTCTAATTTGATGAGAGATTGGTACGCCCTCGCCTGGAAGGAGAGCGTCTTCGGGATCCTATTTTTGATAACCAACCAGCGGCCTCGGTCTCCTATAAAAATAGGAGGCGGGCGCTTGGTCGGAAGCGGTACGTGGGCTTTAGCGGGCGCGGGCGCGGACGCGGCTTTCTTGGTGGGTGTCCCATCAAGAGAAGGCGATTCGCGACCGCGCTTCTTCTTGCGACTGACGGTGATGAAGCCGTCAACATCCGACGCGACACTCTCCGCTCTCGACGGTAGAGCGGTTTCCGGCTGGGCCGGTGAAGCACTGGAAGCCTGAGGGGCTTCCGTGCGGTCAGGACTGACCGCGGGGACCTTAGGGGTCGCCTGGGCGTCAAAGTACGCCTGAAGGACAGGCGGACGGGCTGATCAGGTGATCACTTTCCTTGGTTTTACCGAAGCTACGGAGCTTGCGTCGGAGTCATTACCTAATTCCATTTCGGTTTCCCCGTCGGAACCCGAAACGTCAGATGATGAGTTATATTTTTTGGATTTCGCTCTAAAAGCCGGATACACTGTATCATCTATAGTTTCCTTAATTAGCGGAGCGATCTTCTTCGTGAATAACCTATCTAGTAGGGCGCTTAGAAGGCCCTCGTCGGCAACCATTGGTGAAGCCATGGTTGTCATATTTAATAACTAGGTTGAGCGGGCAACAACCCCCGCTGCCCGAGTCAGGCAGAGGGGGAATATAATAATTAAGTGGACAACTATAGTTAAGTTGTACACTTGCACATTAATAAATAATATTAATAATAATAAAGTATGCAAAATTAAAAGAAATTAATAATAATAATTAAGCCTAAAACTTAGCAATGCTGGATGTAGACTGGCTGGGCCGGAACCCCGATGCACGCTGTGCAGGCCCCCGCGGAGAAGACACACACGGCACGAACTGCAACTCACAAACACACACGATTAGCGTGCAGAATCGCGAAACACAGCAATGGTGCTAACTAACACGATCGTAAAACCGGCTAATTAACACAGATAATAACTAAGCTACGTTCCGCGAAGGAACGAAACGGGTGCGAGACTCAAAGAGTCCCGAACAATAGCGCGCGATAACAATAGCTAGCCCAGGTGGCCTGAGCAGATAGTGCGATAACGCAGGTAATAAAAATATTCGAAGGAGGACAGATAACGCGACACGTGTGCTCGCGTTGCCTGCCTGAATCGAACTTTTGGGACTCGGGGGTCGATCGCTATTCATGCAATTTTAATCAATGAGCAACAGCCGTAGGTGCGGAATGCTCATTGACATCGTATGATCGAGCTTCGACGCGAGTTTACACAAACTGCGATAGCATTAGTTTTAGGGGTGATAGAACACAATATTATTCTCAAATCTTTCATTCAATAGAATGAAACGTTTTACTATTGGTTAAAATGTAAGCTCTAGTATTGGTGTGTATTTTCTGAACTTGTAAATATTTTTTAAGTAACGATTGTAATTGGGTAACTAGTTTTAAGGATTTTGTATATATATCGTGTAACTTTTTCATAAATCATATCTTCCACATATTCCTCACAGTCAAGCAGTTGTTTTATTTAATCGCCAAACGCTCAGTCTCTAAAGTGGTGACCCCGAACAAGAACACCGACGGAAGGAACCCGAACAAGAACACCGACGGAAGGAAACCCGAACAAGAACACTGATGGAAGGAACCCGAACAAGAATACCGACAGTAGGAACCCGAACAAGAACACCGACGGAAGGAAGCCTGAACAAGAACGCCGACGGAAGGAAGCCAGGAAGCCCGAACAAGAACGCCGACGGAAGGAAGCCAGAACAGAATACACCGAACCTCTGCCCGGCTACACATCGAAGAACAGCTCCACCAGCTCGCCGAAACGACGAATTCCTGTTCGACGAATCTCTGCTCGAGGAATATCAACCCGACGAAGAAATGGAAGACACAAACCAGGCTCAGCCACTCCCAGCGCCCACCGCGACAGAAATCTCCACCATTTCACTGTCGATGCGCATACCATCATTTTGGCGGGAAAATCCGCGATTGTGGTATCACAGCTTTGAAGCCGCCACCGATGATCTCAAGAGGAGTCAAGCCCAGCTGACACAGATGGTGCTCGTCCAATTAGAAAAGGCTGACATCGAACAAATCTCCGACATCCTATTTAACATACCGAGAGACAAACAATATTCAGCAATCAAGGAACGTCTCATATCGGTGTATGAAGAATCCGACAGCCGCAAGTTCCAGAAGCTACTCGCCGAGATGGAGCTTGGAGACCAGAAGCCTTCACAGCTACTGCGACGCATGCGTAACCTTGCAAGGGACAAGGTTATCGACTCCACCCTCCGCATGATGTGGAGTAAGCTGCTGCCAGCCCACGTCCGCTCCGTGCTCGCCGTCAGCGAGTCATTCAGCGCGAAGTCCACGCTGGAGGAACTAGCGTTGCTTGCTGACACGATGATGGAACAAAACCAAGAGGTAGCAGCCGTCTCCAGCCAGCCACCAGCCGTCTCCAGCCAGCCACCAGCATCAGGTCCAGAATCATCGACGTCAAATCAGGTAGATCACACACAATTCCTTATTAACGAGATACGAAAACTATTACTAGAAGTCGCCGAACTCAAGTCAAGGCCATCTCAACACTATCATCGCCACCGATTTCGCTCGTCATCTCGCAATAGAACTTCGTCACAACACCGTTCCCGCACACTCAATAGCTCACCAACACTTTACTGTTATTACCATCGCCGATTTGGTAGTGAAGCACGACGTTGTACTACGCCCTGCAACTTCAAGAAAGAGCCATCGGGAAACTAGAACGGACGCTAGCTGCGGTGGAACCCGGCGTCCTTCACACTTCATACCGCCTTTTTGTCACAGATAAGAAAACAAATATGTCATTCTTAGTAGATACCGGTGCTAATATATCCGTCCTACCAAGAAAAATAGGCTTGAAAGCAACGCCTCTACCATTTAAATTGTACGCTGCAAACAACACAACAATTTCAACTTATGGTGAGAAAACATTAGAACTCGATCTCAACCTCCGTCGACCATACAAGTGGAAGTTTATTGTAGCTGACGTCACGAAACCAATATTAGGTGCCGATTTTCTCAACCACCATCAAGTTATCGTAGACTTAAAAAATCGAAGATTAATTGATGCCGTCACAAATTTAAAAATCAACGCGCCAATAATGTCAACGACCTCACCCACAATACGAAGTATCGATATACAGGCCCCGTACCACGCGATACTCGCCGAATTCCCCGGTACCACGAGATTAACATCAATGCAATTATCGCCAAAAATTAACGTGGGACATTATATTGATACACAAGGACCTCCATTACATTGCCGTGCTCGTCCCATTCCACCTCATCGTTATGAAATAGTGAAGAAGGAATTCGAAAACATGATGCAACAAGGACTCTGCAGACCGAGTAAAAGTCCATGGTCTTCACCACTCCATATAGTACCTAAGAAGAATGGAGATATACGGGTATGTGGTGATTATAGACGATTGAACAGCATAACCAAACCCGATCGTTATCCAGTGCCGAGAGTCAAGGACTTCACCCATCATCTGTCTGGAAAAACAATATTCTCCACAATCGACCTCAACCGCGCTTACCAAGAATTGAAGACCAGGGAACAGGACATAGAAAAGACAGCTATCATCACACCAATGGGTTTATTCGAATTTCCTCGCATGTGTCCTGGTCTGAAGAATGCGGGACAAACATTTCAGCGATTTATTCACGAAGTGCTCCGTGGATTAGACTACGTTTTCCCATTCATCGACGATTTGCTAATAGCCTCAGCAAACGAGACAGAGCATCGCGATCACCTAAGAACAGTTCTTAGAAGATTGGAAGAAAACGGTATCAATATCAACCCCGCTAAGTGTAACTTAGGCAAAACGGGAGTCAAATTTCTTGGATACATCGTATCGAAAAACGGTATACAGCCACCAGAAGAGAAGATTAAAGCCATTACCGAATATTCAAAACCGAAAACTATAGAAGGTTTAAGACGATTTTTAGGCATGTTAAATTTCTATCGTGACCACATATCGAATCAATACAAGCTCCGCTAAACGCTTACCTACACCATGTCAAGAAACGTGATAAAACAATAATTGAATGGACCGACGAAGCATCACAATCATTCGAAGAGTGCAAGAATAGTATATCCAAAGCTACCTTACTCGCTCACCCATCAAATGATGCCCCTATCGCAATATTCTGCGATGCCTCTGACAATGCAGTAGGTGCAGTCCTACAACAATACATCGAAAATAATTGGCAACCACTCGGTTACTTCTCAAAGAAATTCTCAGAGGCGGAGAAGAAATACTCAGCGTATGACAGAGAACTCTCAGCCGCCTATAAGTCAGTGAAGCATTTCCGTAAGATGTTTGAAGGACGTGAATTAATTATATTCACAGACCACAAACCCCTCACATTCGCTATGAATAAAACACATACTGCAAACGAAACGCCACGCCGAACGCGCCAATTATTATTCATCAGTGAATTCACAACCGATATTCGACACATCAGTGGAAAAAACAATATTATTGCCGACGCATTAAGTCGCATAGAAACAATAACCTCATCACCTACGATCGACTACAGCGAGATAGCAAATGCACAAGAGAGAGACAGCAGCATAACACAACTCATTCAACAACCAAACTTAACCTTCAAGAAAATAAATGTACCTAACACGAACCTAGAATTATATTGCGAAACATCAACAAGTCATATACGTCCTTACATACCAACAGAATTCCGCAAACAAATTTTTAATAGTGTACATAATATTACTCACCCAGGAATACGAACATCACGTAAATTAATATCTCAAAAATTCTTTTGGCCATCAATGAATATCGACATCGGGAAGTGGAGCAAAACTTGTATAAATTGTCAGAAAAGTAAAATACAACGCCACACAGTCAGCAAAATTCAATGTTTTGACGCAAGCGATCGTTTTCAGCATATACACATAGATATTGTTGGACTTCTACCTACCTCTGCTCAAGGATATAATTATCTGATAACAATGATCGACAGACACACTGGTTGGCCTGATGCAATCCCTAGCGACAATATTACAGCCGAGACAATTGCAGATATCATATACAATCACTGGATCTCAAGATTTGGATGCCCAGCGACACTAACAAGCGATCAAGGTCGACAATTCGAAAGCTCTCTGTTTACCAACCTCATGAAAACTATGGGAGTTAAACGGATACGAAGTACTAGCTATAACCCAAAGAGTAACGGAAAGGTAGAACGCTTTCATCGTTGCTTGAAGACAGCCCTTCGTTCAAGGTTAACGAACACCTGTGCATGGGTCAATGAACTACCAACCGTATTATTAGGCCTGCGCGCAGTTTTACGATCGGACACAGGCGTTAGCGCCGCCGAACTAACATACGGCTATAACCTTCGTCTACCAAGTGATTTCTTCGACATAAACACACAAACATCATCTACCTCATTGGATCATACCTACGTTGATAAATTACGTACCCATATCGCAGCTAATAAACCACACTCACCTACTTCACATCGTAATAACAAACACATATTCGTTCATCAAGACTTACATACATGCAGTCATGTGTTTATTAGAATAGATTCAGTAAAACCACTATTACAAACACCATATGAAGGACCGTACCGTGTTATCAAACGAAGCGGTAAAGTTTATACCATTCAGTTACCAGGTCGACAAACAAACATATCGAGCGACCGTTTAAAACCTGCATATTTATTAAATGAAACTGAAGAAAACAATACATTATATTCATTACCTTTACAAGTTACCCAAAACCTTACCGATACCATACCTAACAAACATACCACCAATACCCAAACTACCACGTTACCGGACCCTACGAACAACTTGACGACCCAGCCTATCAAAATGTCAAGGACAGGCCGACTCATCAAGTTGCCGCTGCGTTTCACTTGAAGGGGACTCCTGTAGCTGTACCTACAACCAATAATATCAATTAATACAAATGTCTAATACCTAACTTGTAACGTAGCATTATAGATCGTAGAAATAGTAATCGTACATAATAACTGTAATAAGCGTATGCCGAAAGATTCGTTCTGACAAGAACATTTTATTTTATATAACGTAATATTAGCTCTAACAGGAACATTTTATTTTGTATAACGTAATATTAGATCTGATAAGAACCATTTCATAATGCTGTACATCAACTCATAGAATCATACAGATCACCAGTTTAGTCATCTCAGTGAAGTTTCAAGCATCGTTCTTTCTCTCGACGATCGCAGATATACTCACGTGATCAGTCATATGCTCCGCGTTACACAACCGCACAGCAAGGCCGAGCGTCCTCGAATGAAGCGTCGGGACTCGGGGGTCGATCGCTATTCATGCAATTTTAATCAATGAGCAACAGCCGTAGGTGTGGAATGCTCATTGACATCGTATGATCGAGATTCGACGCGAGTTTACACAAACTGCGATAGCATTAGTTTTAGAGCGTGATAGAACACATAATATTATTCTCAAATCTTATTGAATGAAACGTTTTACTATTGCTTAAAATGTAAGCTCCAGTATTGGTGTGTATTTTCTGAACTTGTAAATATTTTTTAAGTAACGATTGTAATTGGGTAACTAGTTTTAAGGATTTTGTATATATATCGTGTAACTTTTTAATAAATCATCATTATTCATTATTCTTGTCTCGGCCCCCGCGCCGAGCAGACTACTACACGCGCCTGTGCTCACGCCCCGCTTCGCCGCCACGCTACGCCCAGTGCTACGTTACGCAGCTCCGCTACGTGTGGTACGAGGTATACTACGCCAAGTTCGACTGGTTACGTCGAATTCGTTCCGGCCCGCAGCTTGTTTACAGCAATTTTTATTGTAGTAAGTGAGTTACGTGTCATCGCGGTTGAGCTGAAGGATACCTAACGGTGACAACTAACTCGGCTAACGTTGACCCGGTGCGTTTCTCAGGCCTCCTGACCTGAGAGAAACCGGACGACCCGATCCCATTGCACTTGGGCTTTCCCAAGGGTGACGGTTCGCGGCTATAACCATTAGGGATAGCCGCGCCTCTTCCAACCCTCGTTTCTCCCTGCCCTCGGCGGGGAGGCTTCATCAGTATGGCTCCACCAGCGGACCTTCTCAACACCATTATAGCCCAGTTTGTGGCTTCGCTTAATGCCGCAAATATCCACGTCGACCACTCAGTATTCGAGAGCCTCATCTCCTCCGCGGCCAACACTCAAAGTCGGCCCCTTACTGACTCCCCCGCGTCCCCCGATGAGCCCTCCGCTCACAAATCTGCTTCCGAGGACATGGAGTTCTCCGACTCCGCCTCCTGCGGCCGCAAGCGGCCAGTCCATTCCTCCTCGGAGGAATCAGATAACGGAACACTCACTGGTTCCGTACTCGACACCTCTCTCCGTCCCTATCGTCCCTCAGACGATTCATTCCAACTGGTTCAGTCCAGAAAGAAGCGTCAGGCTAAGCGCATCGCGTCTGATAAGGTTTTAACCTCCTCTTCCTACCCAGTACCACTAATGTCCCTCGACATTAGTTTAACCCCGGACTCGGTCCCCTCCTCTTGCCAACCGGCGACACGCTCGCCCGTCCACCCTAGCAACAAGCCTCCACCGCCAATCTTTCTCCATGATAAGGCAAAGTGGACATATGTAGCCCAACTTTGCACCGATCACAAGGTGCGATACACCCGTGCCTCAAACACAGGTGAGGCAATACGCATAGTCGTACCGACCACGGACGACTTTCGCAACCTCACCCTCCTCCTCTCGCGTAACTACGTGCCTTACCACACCTATGCGCTCCCGGAAGAGCGCAAGGTCAAGGCTGTCCTCCGAGGCCTCCCGTACGAGCTCTCTAATGAGCTCATACAGGAGGACCTTGTCAAGAAAGGCTTTCCGGTCGAGGCTGTACATAAAATGTACAGCCGTACCGGGAAGAAATACCCGTTAGCGTTAGTCATTCAAACTAACGTCCCTGAAGCCAGGGAACTTTTCAAAGGAGAGTTCACCGTATGTGGGCTCTCCAACATACGTGTGGAAGCCCCACACAAGCGGGGGTTCCCCGGTCAATGTCACCGCTGCCAGATGTATGGTCACGCAGCGGAAAACTGCTCTGCTCCTCCTAGGTGCGTAAAGTGCCTCGAACCCCACAGCACCAAAGAGTGCAAACGCACTCGCGACGAGGTAACACCTCCCGCATGCGTGCTCTGCGGGCAGGAGGGCCATACCGCGAATTATCGCGGATGCCCTTGTACCCCTCGTTCCGCCCCGAAGGCTGTTAATAAGCAGACTTCCAGGCCGCCAAAACAAAGGCCACCTCTGGCCTCTAACACCCAATCCCATTTTCCTCATATGAGGAATAAAACTGTCGGGCCCCAACTCTCCACCACATGGAGACAATCAGCCCCTCCCTCTCAGGCATTCAATGTCTACTCCCGCCCCGCCCCGGCCACCTTCAGTGGCCCCAGGCGGGCAGTACCTCCCCAGGCTCAATCACAGGTGCAAAGCACCCTGAAAGACCTGGAAGAGATCTACGCCTCACTAGGCGAAGTCGACATCAACGAAATATCCGTCCTGGCACGGAAACTCAGGACGGCTAAGTCCTCCAAGGAGCGCCTCTTTGCGCTGGCGGAGCACCACCATTTGGTGGCCTCCTTGTAATACCTAAAGCGCTTAACGCTTACCACATAGTGCGGTACGAGTGAAGCCTAGGGGCGTATCACTCGATCTAACCAAATCACTATTTTTAAATTCTCCTCTTTCAATCTTTCGTCTGACCTGGATTGACAGGTACCAGATACATGTAGCCTCACCTCCCGTTTGTGATCATCCTTCTGATGTCGCCAAGTCTCTATTAGACAGCACCTTCTGTGCATTCCCAGCGAACACTCCCTAGGGAGTGCCGCTTGCGCCTCTCTTCCCCGAGAGATGAAGCCTACGATGAAGGCTTAGAGGGCACACTGCCTAAAGCCAACCTCAGGTGGTGTTTAGTGGGTAGGCACTTAGGTTCTTACGTGAGTCCCACATAACCAACGCAGCCTAAGGCTGCGTTGGTTATGATGCATGAGCATTCACCACCTCCCTCCCTTCGTAATCCCGGAGGGTAGCCCTTTCCCTTTGTCTGGGCGCAAAAAAAAAAAAAAAATAATAAATCATATCGATCGGCTGTCGGTTTTTCCGCTACCTGCGCTTGAACGGACGAGACGTGTTTGCGCGCTGGTTTTCGGGGAACTTAGTATCACAATTCCTTGTATTATTAATTATACGCGCCCCTTTGGCGCGCTTTTTAACGGTTCGAAGCAGTTGAAAGTTAATTAGTGTGTTGTACTTCTGTGTCGCAGGACATGAAGAGGGGCTGCCCTAGCCCCGGTGAGCAACCCTCGGCGAAGGTGATCGCCGAGATAGATGTGGACAGCCCGGCCTCGCCGCCGGTGCAGGAGTCCGGCCAGCGGCGGCACGGCGGCCTGCCGGACTGGATCGCCGTGACGCGGCGGCGTGCGGCCAAGCCGCGCCCGGACAACGGACGCCCCAAGCCGTTGGCGCCGGCCAACGTGTTTAAGCCGCTCCCGGTACAGGAGACACCGGGAGCCAAGGTAACGGCCAAGCCCTAACAGGCGAGGCCGACTCCAATTATTATCTCCAAGGAGAATTTTGATTTTGGAAGGTGCCGAGCGGCGCTTCTCGCCGCGGGCATTAAAAATTTTAATTTTAATATTCAGCCTCATATGGCACAGCTGTCCTGCAAGACTAAGGCCGATAAAGAATCGGCCCTTGCAGCGCTCAAAGGTGTGGAACGTTTGCAGTTCCACACATACACTGACAAGGACGACAGAGCCCACATCTCTGTCGACCAAGGCCTGTACTATAGCTCCGCAGAGGAGCTAGGTAGTGCACTTCTGGAACTGGGGTTCAAACCCACCAAAGTTGTCACCTTCAAGGGCGACGCACTGCTGCCAAGGTACCAAGTGACGCTCCCGAAGAGCACTGATATCAGTGCCTTCAGGAAAATCAAATATATCTGTCACCAATCGGTGCGAATTTATAAATATAAAGCAAACAATAAATACGGCACCATGTGTTCCAGGTGCCAGACTTTCGGACATGCAGAACGGAACTGTAATCGGGCCGCCCGCTGCGTCAAGTGCACGGGAGCCCACCTCACAGTGGAGTGCGATCGGAAGGAGGAGGCTCCAGTCCGGTGCTGCAACTGCGGTGGAGAGCACGCGGCCTCGTACCGCCAGTGCCCCCAACGCCGCATCTACCTTGCGGCCGTCAAGGAGCGCCAGGAGCGCTTCCAGACCCGCCAAAGCGCACCACTCCAGCCCCGCCTGTTCAAATCGAACATGGCGAACGGCCGCGGGTGGAACTCAGTAATGACAGGGAACGCCCCGTCACCGTCAGGCCTTCAGCCACCCACAACGCGGTCCACTGCCGGACCGCCGCCCCTCACGGGCACCCAGTCCGAAAGACAAATCTTCCCAGGCCTTAGGCCCACTGGCCCTATGCCAGGTGGCTTTAAAAGAGTCGAGACAGACTCAGCCCCCTTTAAAACAACCGAAGAGCCAGACTCTGAGGAAATGTCAACCCACGAAATTATAAAACTAATTAAAATCAGCATGAGCTACGAGGAGCAAATCATCACAGTGTTTGAGTTCCTGAGCATCCATGGATGAAGAGACGGCGACCCCTCCCCCGACTGGCACTACTCGTCCTCTACGAGTATCGTCGCTTAACATAAACGGTATTGTGAGTAGGAAAAGAGAACTCATACATTTCCTAGGTACACACAACATCGACATTACACTCATACAAGAAACACACCTCGTTCCCACACGACGTTATTCAATTCCCGGTTACACCTGTTACAGACGTGACGGACAGACAGACAACCGCGCCCGAGGTGGCGTCGCAATTTTTGTCAAGCCAAATATATCGCATCATTCACTTCCACCGGTGGAGCATGATATATGCGATATAGATTAGAGTCTCACCGCGGACAGACACCCATCACAATAGTTAACTTTTATTACCCTAAGCAAGACAGTAGAATCACGACAGCCATCGCAAAAGCTCTCTCTCTCGGCAACACCGTCATCTGTTCCGGAGATTTTAACGCCCGCCATAGATACTGGGATTGCAATCGAGCAAATTCCAATGGATCGCGTCTTTTTAATCACTTTGCAGGTCACGAATATAATATTTTAATTCCGGACAAAGCGACCCACCTCCTCTCCAACCCTAGGCACTCTGCCGCTAAATTACAACTCACCCTTGCCAAAAATATCACAAACGTTACAGACCCACTGACTTATGACGTTATACGGACCATTGTCCCATTATTTTCGAAATTAATAGCCTCATCCCGCGCATTTCGCGACCTATCTTTAAATACGGTAATGCTAAATGGGACACTTATAAAAAACATATTAAAGAAGCCCTCCCCTCCCCCGGCTCCTTAAAATTACACCGACCCGAATTAGTGGACAACGCCATACAAGCACTGATTGACGCTATAATCAAAGCCCGTAACGCGAAAATCCCGACGTTCACACCGAAACAAACAAACAAACTTCCACACGACATAACAAGACTTATCAAACTAAAAAACCAATACCGACATCACGCACAGAGACTTCATACGCGTCGGTTTAACACGATTATTAATTCACTTCAAAACCAAATATCTTTTAAAATAAATCTCTCACTTCCAACGAATGGAACAAAAAGCTCGAATCGCTTGACACCCGCGACAATTCCCTCTGGCAGTTCGCGAGACGCCTTAAAAACGTACACACCCCTCTAACCTGCTTCAGCACCCCCTCGGGCCCCGCCCGGTTGGACACTGAAAAGGCCGAGGCCCTAGGTACAGACTTTGAGCGACAGCATAGACTCACCGTGGATCTGAACGACCCCGACACCGAACGCGAGGTGTCGCGGTCTCTAGACCACCTTTACAAAATAAACAGACCGACCGCACCTACGCCAGTTGTACCTCGCGAAGTTAAATTAATTTTAAAAACCTGTAAACCGCGAAAAGCCCCCGGGCACGACGACATACAGAACATACTTCTAAAACACCTCCCTTCAAAAGCAATAGACACCTTAGTTAATATATTTAATGCGTGCCTCCGTCTTACCTATTTTCCCTCGTCCTGGAAAATAGCAGTTATCACCGCGATACACAAACCGGGAAAAGACCCCACCTCCCCCGCGAACTACAGACCAATTAGTTTACTTTGCACACAAAGTAAAATATTAGAAATTTTAATTAATAATAGAATAAACTCACTTATAGAATCAAACCTACCTGAGGAACAATTCGGTTTCCGAAGGTCACACGCGACTACTCACCAACTGGCGCGTGTAGTCGAACATATAACACACCAATTTAACTTGAGACACCAGACTGGTATGGTTCTATTCGACCTTGAGAAAGCCTTCAATACCGTCTGGCATGATGCCTTAGTTCACAAATTATTCGAAGCACAAGTCCCCTTTGAATATTGTAGAATAATAAAATCATTCCTTACGAATAGATTTCTTAGAGTTAGAGTCAAAAATAGTTTATCCCCCCCACATCCAGTAGTAGCAGGTGTTCCACAGGGCTCCATCACCTCACCGAGGGCATTTTTACTTTATATGAGAGACATCCCAAAACCTCCGAACACGGTCCTCGCCCTGTACGCTGATGACACAGCTTATCTGTGCAGCAGTAAGAACATCAAATCTATAGTCCCACCTTAATACAGCCCTACATTGTGTAAGCAACTACTTCTCTAAGTGGAAGCTTAAAATCAATGACACAAAGACCGAGGCGGTTCTTTTCTCATACAAAACTTCCCGTAAACTCAATATCTCTTTAAAACCACATATTAATAACCACCCGGTCGAATGGCAGTCACAGGCTAAATACCTAGGACTTATCCTCGACCGGAAACTTTCCTTCACGCCTCATATTAATTACGCCCGCTCTAAGGCACTTACTGCCTTGAGCCTGTTGAGACACATTTTCTATAGGAATTCCACTCTCTCAACTAGTAACAAGCGTCTACTATACCAGTCCTACATACGCCCGGTCATGACATACGCAAGTCCGGTATGGATTAACACAAATCAAAACAAAACTAACGTAAACTACAAACTGTGCAAAATAGATCCCTTAAAACCATCTACTGGACCCACCCGCGTACAAATCTTAAACGGTTTCATGTAAAGAAAAACATCCCAACACTAGAACAACACATACAAGAGATATCTCATAGCTTCTACAGAGGGCTACGCCGACTGAAGGACGGAATAAACCCCGCCCTCCGGTCGACTTGTAGTCGTAAGTCACTCACAGAGTACTGCCTCAGCATAAAACGTTATAAACATGCATTACCACATCACAACTGGTTAGAGCTCACAGAACACTAGCGTATACACACACACACACTCACGCACAAAGAGTTCTAGCTAGGTCTGAATAAATGTAAAACCAATATATTGTAAATTGGTTTAATTATAAGAATTAAATAACGGCGAAAACTGGCCTCCTATTCCCTCTCCCTCCTTCACTTTCCCAAGATCCCCCCCCCCCTCTTATATTTATATATTATATATGTATGTATACATAATTGTGTATTTATTTACCTTAGTTTTAAAGTTAGTTTTAAGTTCTAGTCATTAGTCTTAAGTTAGGTTAAGTGATAGGTTACGATTAATATTACGTTATATCAATAGCAAATAGCTAGGTTTTCCCAGTTTCCTGGATTCCCCCCCCCACAAACCTCATGTATTAGTTTTTTAAGCATAATAAAGTTTTATCCCTCAATACGTAGATAGGGTTGTAGAAATAAGTTTTCTGTTACCTACATATATAAGGCTTAATTGTAAATTGCTTTAATAAGTAGATTTAAGTAATTTTGTATAAATACTTTAAGATCAATTATAGAAATTTGGAATTTGGAATTTGATTTTTTTTTTTTAATAAATCATATCTTCCATATATTTTCCACATATTCCTCACAGTCAAGCAGTTGTTTTATTTATGGGGGAATAATAGTTTCGCTGGAAGGTTTGCTATCTAGGGTTAAAATCATTAAATACTTAAGTTAAAGTAATAAATAATTTGATTTATATTAATAGTACTTTTATTTCTTTATTGAGAACTTGTGGGGGAAATGTGGAGAATATCGATTTTATTTTCCCTAAAATTGGGGAATTTTTATTTAGGTTTTTGGGTAATTCAGTCTGTACATGTTGGCAACGCTGCACACACATTGCTGTCAGCGTTAGCAACTTGAAGTGGACTGACTATCGTATCGTATTTTTAGGATAATGTCTATTATAGATAAATAAATCATATAAATTGTAATATTGATATGCATGCAAGTACTTCTCTCTTCACTCAATTTGAATAATTCCGTTTGTCAGAGCGAATACAGACATATAATCATAAAAATATAACGAAATAACTGCCAACTTTTCTACTCAAAATATACCATACATATGAAGTGTGAACATAATCGAAATATCGAACTTATATTCTCTTGTTCGCATTGGTAGATGCTATACTAACCAATAAGAAAGCATGTACAGCAGGCGCTGGATAAAGTTACAGTATCGGCAGTGGTGAAACTTAGTAGAGCGGATCGTAAGGACCAATAGGAATAGAGAACTTGTATTTCCCGGTATTTTCCCAAGATTTTATTAGACAAAATAAAATCATGCTACTGCGATTTAGACTATCAACGCATGAGTGAAATAATATAAATTCTCAAATTTTGCATCATGATAGAAATTATCGTACAATCTGCGTACGATAATAATATGCTATCGTACATCGTACGTAGGCACAAAATTATCGTATGTGTACGATAATTATCGTACGGTTCCGAACGCTGATTGCTGTCTTGGTTTGCCACTAAATAAATAAAAAAAAAAATGCTGACTTGGCCTATGGACTTGAATCCCGTGCCACTAAATCAATTTTAAAAAAAGGTGGCGGACTTGTGAAAAAACAGAGAGCTTCAACTTGAACTTGTGTCCTGTTCTGCCTATAGTATTATACCTAACAGGACCTTACTGAGGATTTGAAATTAATCTTTCTTTAAACGAATATGCCAAAGAATAAGAAAAAAGCAGAAAGTTCAAGTAGCGACAGCGATGATGGTCCCGTGGATGTAAGTCATTTTGTTTGAATAAATTTTAACACGTCTACTAATTTTTTTAACTAAAGTTGAGTTTATCTACCCCTCATTACATACAAATGCTACCTACATATTAACTAAGTATATAATAATACAGAAGCGTACCTATTTTTGTATGATTACGGAAAATAATTTAAATTTTTAAATTGAGGTTACCGGACTATCACTTGATATAATTATTGAGTAGTACATATTATACTCAATATTTATACGATAGGATGTGCAGGGAGAATCCTTAGTTGAGTAATAATTAAATATGTGAAGGTTGAGTTAGTAATTTTGTAACACTTTGTATTTATTTAATTTAATTAAATAAATCGCGAAGGAGACAATCGTTAAGTGATTAATATCCCAATACTTCATATAATATCATTTATTTGTTGTCTGGGTGTTTTTAAATGTTGTACTAGTATTAGGCACATAGCAGTAATGTTTATTATACTTTTACTACCTAGTTGTCAAGTCTAGTAAGTAGACCTAGGCATAGATAGTACATTAGTGCTTAAATTTAATATTTCCCCACTTCCTCAGTGTGTTGTTTTTTTATTTGAAAGAGGAAGACTATCAAGCACACCATGATTTCCATTGATCATAATTCATAACCATCCACACTCTTATAACACCAGGTTTGTTAAAATATTTCAATTGATCAGCTTCCATCAAATGATCTCATTCAATCATGACTGAAAATATATTTCTTGAATACTTTAAACATAGTTACAGTTCAAGATTAAAAAAATATAATGTTATAACAATAAAAACATGACTATTACATATTATATCAAAGATTTTAAAGTAAATGCAATATTTTGGGAATATTTCCATATTTATATAAATTATTTCTTTTAGAGAAACCCACCACCAGAAAAAAAGGCAAAAATGGGGTCCAGAACAGAGGACAAAGAACCAACATGGGTTTTACAGGGAAAAAAGTTGGTTAAAGTTAGAGAATTTAAGGGTAAAGTATATGTTGATATAAGAGAATTCTATGAAAAGGATGGAAATTTAATGCCTGGAAAAAAGGGAATTAGTTTGACTCCGGAAATGTGGAGGAAGCTATTGTCTATAGGTGATGAAATAAATGATACAATAAGTTCCATGTGTTAAAAAACCTTGTTAGATTTTTTTACTATAAGTAAGTAAGTATTAATACAGACTGTTTGAATAAATTTGTTGTTTTATTGAATCAAATTACATAAAACTGAGAATAATTTGGTTATAATAATTCAAATAGATTTTATATTGGTAAGTCAAATCAAAATCACTGCCTTACATGAGTAAGTCAAAAGAATAAATGTAAATTTATTACAATTGAGTTTTTTAAGAATTATTGAGTACAGTATATGTCAATCTACACACACGCTGTAAATACAAAAAGGTACATATCAAGCGTTTCACTCGTGATTATAATAAAATATATTAAATGAAATGAATTTACAAAACATGTGGCATAGATTTTAGTAACAGGATCATCCAGCCAGGAGCCATAAGTAGATCCGTTCAGGATCATGACACATGGACCAACTGTTGGGAGGTGATGACTGGTCCATGTTTTATACCATATTATAGAAAAGGGAATATCCCGTCATGTTGCCACAAGCAGTCAGATTTATGGGAGCATGAAGCCTGTCACAAGAACTAAACCAAATAAAAAGAATTTTCATCTACATAGTATATACAGGATGTCCCAGAAAGAATGGATAATAATACTAATATATACTCGGAAAAAAATAATTCCAAGTGATACCCAAAATATCATTTTTTTTTAGAAAAACATACTTTTTTTACTTCACATTCATGTGCACAACATCCACAAAGTAATGAAATTTGTGGCGTTTTTGGTGTCATCTTATTCCTGATAGACTATACTACTAGAAATACATTAAATAATAAAGTATCTATTATACATTTTCTCAAAAACAAAATAAGAACTTGAGTTTTTGACATGAAATTTGATACCAAAATAATTTTGGCATAATTTGAGTGTTTCATGTAAAAAAAAGTATCAAATTGTAAGTGGCCAGCTATTTAAAAAAAATGTGCAGTTACTACAGTTTATGAAATGGTATAATAAATCATTTTTTTTAATACCGCTACAAAGTTATTGGTATTGAGATGCATTTAATTTTTTTTTGACATGAAACACTCAAACTATACCAAAATTATTTTGGTATCAAATTTCATGTCAAAAACTCAAGTTCTTTTTGTTTTTGAAAAAAGTATCATAAATGCTTATATTATTTAATGTATTTCTAGTAGTATAGTCTATCAGGAATAAGATGACACTAAAAACGCTACAAATTTCATTATTATTATTATTATTATTATTATTTGAAGAGGGTGGCTATTTCCTGGTCCTAAAAGGTTCCTAGTAACACCGCGTCCAGAATTGGACTATTGTGTTCGCCACTCATACTAAAGCTCATCGTCAAGCCCTACCGCCTTTACGAACCGCAGTAGTTCCTTGACGCGAGTGTTGCAAACACTATCTGGTGGTACGAAGTAGTTGCCAAAGATTGTGTTACGCTTATGCATTAGTGGGCCGCAGTCGCAGAGTAGATGAATAGGTGTTTCATCATCCTCAAGGCAGAACCTGCAAGCCTTGTCGCTTCTGATGCCGACCACACTGAGGTGCTTGTTTAGGCGACAGTGCCCGGTTAGCATCCTAGTGAGTATGCATAGATTTTTCCTGTTCAATGATAGGGCTTCATTCGCGTAGCTACTGTTGAATGCCCTTATCAGTGCTTTAGAGTGGTTTAAACCTGAAGAGTTGTTCCAGCGTTTAAGTGCTTCTTGTTTACATTGGTTACTCAGGGTGTGTCGGATGGCGCTCTTTGGCAGTCCACAAATGGGTTCCGGACCATATCGGACTGCTTTAGCCCCAGCTCTTGCGAGCTCATCGGCCATTTCATTGCCTATGATTCCGGCGTGCCCTGGGACCCATCTGAGAATCACTCTGTTTTTCATGCCTAATGAATTCAGGCATTCGACGCAATTATTGACTAACTTAGACGACGTCAAGTCAGCGTCTAAAGCCAACAATGCTGCCTGACTATCAGAGTGAATGTATATGTTATGATTGAAGTAGCCTTTTTGGATATTGGTTTCCGCACATTCCAGGATGGCGTACACCTCTGCTTGAAATATGGAGGTAAAGCTTCCCAGGTTTGTGCTGGATTTAAACCTGGGGCGTTCTCCATAGACCCCACAGCCGACTTCATTTTCCATTTTGGACCCATCGGTGAACCACATGAGGCTCCCGTCCTTCCACGTGACTTTGTTGTTCATCCAGTCGTCCCTGGAAGGTAGTTCCACGATATAGTGTTTAACAGAGATTAATTGTGGAATCATCTGATCAGGTAACATGCCTAATATGTGGTCTCGCAGAACTGAGTCCTCTAAGGTCCTAAGCGTTTGCGACATCCAGTTACATGAACCCCCCTGGGCGATTGCCCTCAGCATGCTTGCCTTCGCCTCTTGCTGTATGAACAGTGGAAGAGGCGGTAGGTTTAGCATTGCTTCAATGGCCGCACCAGGAGAAGACGTCATGGCTCCGGTTACCAACATACAGGCAAGTCACTGCAGGCTATTTAGTCTGTCTGCAGTTGTTTTCTGGTTGGCTTTGTTCCACCACACAATGGAGGCGTATGTGATTGTTGGTCTCACAATTGCTTTGAATAGCCATAGGAGGATCTTGGGGCGCATTCCCCAATGTCTCCCTACCAGACGTCGACATACACCCAAGGTGGTTTTAGCCTTTTTCACGGCTTTGTCGATGTGAGAATTCCATGTGAGTTTCTGGTCGAATGTGACTCCCAGATACTTAACCTCAGCTGAGAATTCCAAAGTAGAGCCGTTCAAGGTGGGAGACTTCAGTTTGTTAAGTGTCCGTTTCCTCGTGAATGGCACAATAACAGTCTTTCCTGCGTTGACTGACAGCTTGTTGGCTGTACACCACTGTGAGATGGTGTTTAGCACCTTTTGCAGTATAGAGCTTAGTAAGCTTTGGCAGAAACCTTTGACGATAATAACTAGGTCGTCTGCGTACCCTAGTGCATCAATTCTGAGTTCTGCCAGCTTACTAAGTAGTTCGTCTACTGCTAGTGTCCATAGAAGTGGCGAAAGAACGCCACCTTGTGGGCAACCTCGCGTAGTGTATAGCTCCAGTGATGTCCCATGGAGGGAGAGCATTGACCTTACCCATTTGACAGTGGTGGAGTCTACATTTTTGTTAATTAGTCCCTTCACTAGCGTGTCTGTCGGGGTATTGTCAAAGGCGCCCTCAATGTCTAGAAACGCACAAAGTGCAATCTGTTTGTCTTGTAACGCCTTCTCGACTCTATCCACAAGTTGTAGAAGGGCCGTTTCTGTAGACCTGCCTCTACAGTAGGCGTGTTGAGAACTATGAATGGGCTTTAGGCTTAGAGCATGCTCTCTTATGTGTCTGTCCAAGACTTTCTCAATAACCTTTAGGAGAAAGGAGGTTAGGCTAATGGGTCTGAAGGAGCTTGGCAGGGAGTAGTCCTTTCTGCCTGCCTTAGGTATAAATAGTACTTTAGCCCTAGTCCATTGCTCTGGAAGATAGCCCCAGGCAAAGCTTACCCGGTATATCTTGACTAGTAGCGGTACTAGGATATCCAGGCCTTTTTGAAGAAGCGCTGGAAAAATGTTGTCTAGACCGCTTGACTTGTAGGGTTTCAGAGTCTTGATGGCGCACCTTATATCCCGGGGTCTGATTATCTTTGCCGCTCTACGCCAGTCCTCGTCAAGAGGCCGTTGTGTAGGCGTTGCTACAGTTGGTTGATAGGTAGCCCCCGGAAAGTGGTGGGCCATCAGTACTCTTACGTTTTCTACGTCGTCGGCTGTAAAAGATCCATCTGGTCTCTTAAGCAGGCCGATTTGGCTAGGTTTGTCCTTGGCGAGCAGTTTGTGTACTCGGGATCCTTGGGGAATTTTAGATAAATCCTCGCAGAACCTCTTCCAAGATGCTCGTTTGGCCTTCCTAACTTCTCTGTTGTAATCTGTTAGGGCTTCTTTGTAGGGTTCCCATTCTTGGGTTTTTTTAGCCCTGTTAAACAGCCTTCTGGATTTCTGCCTTAGTTTGTTCAAGTTTGAATTCCACCAAGGCACTTTCCTGTTTGAGTGTTGTAAGGAGAGAGGGCAGCTAGCCTCGTAGGCGTCAGTGATGCCATCCGTGGTTACTTTCACTGCCAACTCTAGCTCATCCAGGGTTCTGATGCGCTTAGGGATATTCTCCAAATTACTCCTGAGTTTCTCTTTATAGACAGTCCAGTTTGTTTTCTTTGGATCCCTAAACGTATATAGTTGTTTTTCGAGGCAAGTCAAGATGTCGTATGCTATGTGTCGGTGATCCGATAGCGAAATTTCATCACTGACTCGCCAGTTTGATATTCGCCTGGCAATGTTGTCGGTAGCGAAAGTAATATCTAGAACTTCCTGCCTGTTTGAGGTAACGAAGGTTGGCTTATTACCTCTGTTTAGTACCTGTAGGCCGTTAGTGTCTAAGAAATTAAGAAGTTGCTCACCTCTGTGGTTGACGTCGCTGCTTCCTCAAGTTGTGTGGTGCGCATTGACGTCGGCCCCGACAATCAGTTCGGCGTTGTTGCGTCGTGCATACTCGACCACTCTCGCCAATTCTGTTGTCGGGTCTCTTTCTTCGTATGGAAGGTACGCCGAGCAAACGATCACTTTGGTGCCTTCCCAACCTTCGAAACAGAAATACGCCGCAACAAGGTCGTCGGTGCAGACCTCTGTAACAGGTAAGAAATTAGTGTTCTTGTTGAAGACTATGCAAGCTCTGGGTTTTGATCCGCTGGTATTGTAGATTAACTTACCAGCGGTGTTCAGTCCCAGTATTTTGCCGGTATTGACCCACGGCTCTTGTAGTAGGGCAAAGAGGATTTCACCACTCACAAGGCATTTCTCCATTACTGCAGTAGCAGCTTTGGCGTGGTGGAGGTTTGCCTGGAGTATCCTCGCCCTATTTCTGCGGAGCGTCATTGGATCCCACCGGAGGTGGAAGGCTTAGGTCGGTCTGTCTTCTGGTATGGGTGTTTCCGCCCGCGGCCAGAATTAGCCCGACTCTGATCCTTCCCTCCCCTGAGGGGACCTGAGACGTTCCTCGACATCGGCCCTTTGCCCCGGAACGTAGTTGTGGGGGCAGCCGGCCGTAGCGGGGTCTTTGAGATCCCGGATGTTCCCGGTCGCACAGGCCCGCTGGTCTGGGTGGGTTGGTGTCCACTCGCTGCTGCGGAACCCTCAGAGACGCCCTTGATCTTAAAATTGATCTTTCTAAAACCAAGGGCAGCTCTGCACTCGGACTCTTTCAGAGTCTCCGCGGAGGGATCGTCCAAGGAAAAAGTGACCACTTGGCCTCCCTTGTCCTCCCTCACGTGGAGCACCTTCCAGTGTTCGGTGTTCAGTCCCGCATTTTGCGCTCGGATCAGCTTCAGTGCCTCTTCGACTGTGTCAGCCTCAGTATTCGGCAGAAAAGTCGTGGCTATGGAGGGTTTGGGCAGTTGTTCCTCCGACATGCATGAGAGCTCTGCCTCCGGCCACGGCTTCAGATCGTTGACTTTGTCCACAAGCCACTCTCGGCTGAAATCATTTTCGCAAGTCACCAGAATCCAGCCAGGCTTGTGGGCAAAGCCCAGAAATGTCGGCCCGGTACCTTGTTCAGCCCCGGTGATCAAAGCAAGAAGTGCGCGGCGCACTTTCCGCATTTCGTCCTCGCTCATAGTATGGGTATGTCGAATGCCCACACGTGAGGACCCGGTTACCTCCTTGAAGCTAGGTCTTCCCGAGGTTGACTGAGTGTCATCTAGCCTGGGTACCTTCTTCGGCTGGGTTTTCGGAGAAATCTCCTCTGACCTGCCACGTTTTTCAGCTTTCGCTTCAGGTGGTGGAGGGTTGTGACCTGCTTTCTGTAGGTCATTCCAAGGCATTTTGGCTAACGCCTTGGCTTCCTCTACAGGCATATCCGTTTGGAGAAGCTTTCTGAATCTTTTCCGGGCTGCACCGGACAGCTTCTTTGGCTTCGTCTTTATATTTCTCAGTTTCGAGTCTGTTTCCGTAGGCGTTGTGGTTTCCTTGACGGTTGCCAGCTCGCCTGGGATTAATCTCTCGGCCTGAGGTAAGTTTTCGGTTCCCTTGGGGGCGTCTAGCCGCTCACCCTCGGGTTCCGAGATAGATAGGTTTGCACCTATGGTAGACAAAATAGAACTTAAAATGTTATTTTCCTCCACTTTGTTCCCACGAGAAGCTAGGGAAATAAAGGTCACGAACCAGCAGAGCCCCGCTTACTGGCCGAAGGGCATAAAATAACACTCCGAGGTGCCCAGGTATCGGAGGTACACCGTTAAAGTCTGAGCTCTCCCCCAGACACGCAGCCCTCGTCACGGTACGTCTCACAACTTGGCTTGGATTCCCTCCTCCTTTATCCGGGCTTGGGACCGGCACCATACCAACCCTTTGATATAGGGAAGGATATGAAGGCGGAGTTTACAAATTTCATTACTTTGTGAACATTAATGTGAAGTAAAGTAAAAAAACCTATGTTTTTCTAAAAAAAAATCATATTTTGGGTATCACTTGGATTTTTTTAGATATTTTTTTCTGAGCGCTGGAGAGCTGTCCTGTGCGTGGTTCAAGGATTATCCATTCTTTCTGGGACACCTGTATACCTCTACTTACATGGACATTGCACACTAATCTGAGCAGTATGGTTGCCAGTCATAAATACAGGTGCTAGGTCACAGGTACAGGGTTGTACGAGGGCGGCACTGAAAATTTCGGGAATCAAGGAAGTGACACAACATTACTATTTAAAAATGTATTTATTGCTTTTCGAAGTATTCTCCGCGATATTTGACACATTTTTCAATACGATGGAACCAATCATTGAAGCAACCATTCCATTCGGAAGTTGGGGTCTCCAAAATGGCCGTTTTGTAGGCGTCCACTGTTTCTTCAGGTGATGAAAATCTCTGACCACGCAATTTATTCTTTATTTTAGGGAAAGTATAGAAATCATTAGGTCGGGGCTGTACGGCGGATGGTCTAATAATTCTGTTTTCTTGCTCTAAAAACTCTTTTGTTCTGTGCGCGGTGTGAGAACTGAATTTCGCGGTATGTCACATGTCGATCTTCCTCAATCAGCTTACGCACAGCATCAACGTTTTCTTTGGTGACTGCAGTTTTTGGACGACCTTGACGGGGATCATCACTGAGCTTGACACGTCCACGTCGAAATTCAGCAAACAAGCGATAAATTATGGTTTTGGATGGGGCTTCATCACCAAATGCTGAAATCATCCGGTCAACACACTGTTTTTGTGTTAAACCACTTCGAAAGTCATAATAAATCATCGCTCTAGAATTTTCTCGAGTCAATTCCATTTTCTCAACGACTAAACAAGTTTGACAAGACCGAGAATCTTTTTTTAAATAAATAAATGGTATTCGATTTTTAAAACCATGGAGTTTTAAATTAAAAAGGTTTAAATATAACAGGAACAGTGGAAATATTCCATTCCCGATTCTTTTAGTGCAGCCTATGTATCACATACACCACTTTAGATTGTTTTGTATTTTGTAATACCTATGTTATGACACATCATCTATTATGGGCTGGTAATCTCAAAATCAGTTGGTTTCTTTATTCTTACAAAATTAAGAAAAACATAGGGGCCTACACAATAAAATACGAAATTTTTGCAATAGATTTATTAAAACGTAAAAGAAGTAATGAGTAATGACAGTTAAAATTTTTTCCCCTTCACATTAAAAAAGTAACTTAAAAATAAACAGGTACACAAGATTGAGCACATAACAAAAATTAGAATATTTATAAATTAGAATATAAACATAAAGCTGACCAACAAGAAAAAAATCGAACAAACTCCTATCCAAAACCATTATAATAATTATTACTACAAAGTAAAAATATAACCAGTCACATATACCATAACAATATCAGTTATTTCTAATGAAAAATTAATTTAATTGGCATTAGGAAAAAGAATCTAGGTTAATTTGAACTGATACCAATAATTATCATCATTTGTGATGTTCACTATTATGTGGGTAAAGGATGGCATCAATATTATAGTAAACGGACATTAATTGTGCCTGTACAGTCAGCACACTGTTATAGTTTTATGTTTACAATTATTTATAATATTTAAAAACCTCTTTAGGCGCGATGGATATGTAATTGATTTTTACCTATTGAATGAGTCAAACGCTGAGATCTATAGAGCATAGACTTTGCTCAGACTCTCCTTACGTAAAACTTATCATCGCCTTTGATTTCGTTTTAGTAATTTGACAGCTGAAATTATGCCGAGCTTAAGCTAAGACAGCCCAATGCAAAAGTCGAGTTTCCGTTTTATCACACTCAGCTGAGTTTTACGTAAGTAAGGTCTGAGCAGTCTCTGTACGTTTTATAGATGTCAACTGTCATATGACGTATGATATGCCGCCGATAATTGATTTTTCGATTTTTTGACGTCCCAAAAGTACATTAGGCTCTTTAATGCTATGAGCACCCTTTGGCAATCAATGAAAGGCTGTATATACTTAATTTAGTTTACAAATAACTATGATATTTTATATGTTTAAGTATTCACTTCATCAACAGTCCTTATGACTGCTGTTTTTTACATTTATTACATTAGCTATGCCTATAACCTTCCTGCTTGTACTTAAGCAATAATTTGGAATTTCATTGCGATCGGATTAAATACGAACAAACACATTTTTAAATATATCAAGCAACACGAACTTATATTATCGTTATCTTAGCTTATGAACAATCCAACAGTGTTGTGTCATTCAATCTTAGATGAAGGGTTGTTCTCCGCTGCGCTCCAACTAGATACCGCAGGCTTAGTCGCAAAGTGCGGTAACTAATACTACGCACAAGTGGGCGTACTCGAGCCAGTCTCGAACAATGTGTGTCGTTGACGTGCCACATGTTCTGTTTAACTTTGCTAATAATTGGAATAAAAATGCCGGATTGCGTAGTAAAACTTTGTAAAAATAATACTATAAGAAAGGCACTGGGTTCAGATATTTTGTCACAAAATTTGAAAGATGCCATTGCCGATGCAGCCTAATAAGTAAGTAGTGCGGTTTCTATTTGGAGCGCAGCGGAGACCAATCCTTAATCTAAGTGTTCGATGTTCTATTGAGCAGTTATGTATGATTGTAAAGTGAAATCCTGGCCGAAGATAAAAAGAAATCTCAGTTGGCGGCGACGTTCAGCAGTACAATTATTAAAAAAGTTAGTTATCGCCACCAATTCCGATCGCATTTTATTGTTATTAATTTAGTACCTACTGATTTTTCGCCCGCAATACCTACACTGCAGCATGTGTGAGACGTGAGTATAGATTGCATGTGTGCGTGAGAATGAATAATAACCGACAAAATTCTAGATTCATTTCTCTATCGACTCGGCTTTATAATGGAATATTTTTGGATTATCATATCTTAATAAGTATACCGCACACTGACCTCTCTACTATATACCACTGGACTGGTGGCAGTCAAAGTGCTTTTGTGCCTGTTTGATATTCGCCATTTTGGTGCTGTTGGCCATGTACCGAGAGTCTGCGGTATAAAACTAGTGATGACAACCTCAGCAAACATCGATAGATGGTAGGAAATAAATAACAAAAAAAAATACTTTATTACGTTGATTCTTGAAGTATAAATAACACGGAAAACGAACGAAATTATTTCAAAATGCAAAAAATACTCCAGAGTATTGTACCTTCGTTCCTTCGCAGCCATTTGTATCATACGTCAAAATTAGTTCTCTGGGCACTCGCGAGCGGCGCTTCAAATAGGCACAAAAAATTGCTGTCAAATATATGGAACAGCCTATCCAGTGGTACTTTACAGGTCAGTGATACCGCATTTTCTAGACTAGTTCTCTACCTGCCATCTTGGCACCAATAAAGTACCCATAACTCATAAAGTATTAATAAGATTTTGTTTGAAGTAATGGAAAATATTGACAGCCAGATCAGACGCTTATGTTTATATTACCTAAGTTTAACTAAAATTTGGCTAAATGCATATACAAATATGCCACTAAATACTATAATTTTGACTATTATAAAAATGTTCAGGGACCAGGAATATACATATAGTAGGCATCGACCTCATCACAGTAAAATCAGAATATCTAATTTATTTCATTCTAACCAACTGAAGTGGGCAGGCGGGGTGAAGGTCCCCTTATGCTTATAGCCTAAACACATGATCGAATTTATTCCATAGACGAAGTTTAGTCGCATTATATATCGTACAAAATTATAATTATTACCGTCTGGACTGTACCAAGTGTGACGCCGGACTAATTGGTGTGAGGAGCTTACCGGACTGTCTGATTGTCCGGTTACAAGTCCGACCATGTGTTTAGACTATTGGATAACAACACGAACATATCATTATTGGTAGGTAATAGGCACAACACATTGTAAACAATCGCTTTAAGGTATCCCACGGAGTAATATAATATGTATTTTCCATATCTGTAAGTGACCGCTGTTTTTAAATGTCTTATAAGGTCGATGATAGTTGGTTTTGTATCAGAAGTAGAAAATGTGCCTTAGACAGACCACCTATTAATTATTTTTTCGATTTCTTCTCTTATAAGTCGCTGTAAGCATAGAATTAGAATATACTATCGTAAAGACAAACGATAGAAAAGGAAAGCGAATCTATTGTTACTGTAACTTATTTTGATTGGCAAGTCGTAAACAGTCAGCCACTCTTGATATTAGGTACTTAGTATCTTGAGTATTAAACCACTGGTTAATGCGCATATTTGCAAATCAAAATTTGTCACGTATTATCGGGCTGTTAGTTCGTCTTTAGTCGGAATTCACTAATATATATTAAAATACATTATGATACTTTAAGTGTAAGTATAATCTTAAAATGAGTATATAAGGAAGATTATTTTTGAGATTATTGTACAAAACTACAAAACTACCATTAGTTACTAAATTTGGGTGTACATAAGGGCGGCTGTACACGCACGCTTCAGTAAAGTTCAAGTGCTTAATTTGACTTTCTAAACTAACTTTATGCAATATTAAATATATTAAACTTTACTGAAGCGTGTAGGGCCGCCCTTATCTACATATCATATCATATGTTATTGAAAGGAGTTTTAAGCACCCCAATACGTAATTTTAAACATTTAATCAACCGAATTAGGTACATCGAAATATCACCAATAATTTTTGATAATATACGAGTAGTCATTCAGTTTTTTGCAAAGTAGATTTTTGTGGAAACCATACAGGTGGCAGATGTTGACATTACCGTTATACAAGTTGTATATTAAGTGATTGCGAATTGAGTAAAAGCTGGGGCCTGGGGATGAGCTTTCGCTAGCAACAATTTGAGAATTTGGGCAGAAACAGGCTAAGTTTGTGAATCTGGAGGCGGCCTTAAACCTTTGCAACGATAATGATATCGCATAAATGATCACAGTTACTTGTTTTTGAGTATTTAATACCTGATACAAAACTTGAAACGTTTGAAGGGCGATATCTGCCAAGCCAGGAGAATGCATCACAATATAGACTGTTGATCCTTTTATAGTCGGAGCTTCAGTACGGCCGTGTACGGCCGCCTCAATAAGCCGCACTACAGAACATTTTGTCGTTTACAACAAATTTTGTGGAAAATCAGAGTTTTCTTTTTATAGACCCACATAAAATTGAAATTCTTAAATAATTCGACTGTAGCCCTTAGGATACACATAATTTGGTATGGCAATTTAAAAAGATATTATTTTTTAAATGTGGCAAGAATTAAATCTAAATAGACAATGTCTAGACATTAAATCTATTTCTATAATTACAAATATAGGAATCCTTGAAAATACCGACCGATCTCAATTAAATTGAAAATCATAATTAACTACTTATAATTCGTACACAAAACTTTCAAAACGTCCGTACATAAACCTGTAAATTTGTATATGGCAATCTAAAAATTAATACTACACATATAAAATTATAGAACTACATCAAAAATATAAGATTCTCAGATCAGATCTAAATTTCTCTAGCACAATAATAGTGCAGACCATAGAGGACCTAAACGCGATACATTCTTAATTAAGAGACACTTAATTAATCTTTGGCTTGATGCGGAAACAGGAGATTTGGAAATGCTCACACATTTCTTTTACCTGAAAAAAAAAATGTAAGAACATCATTATTACATTTCATTTAAACCAACAGCACACTTTGAAAGCCAAACAAAACAAAAGAAGAAGAATATAACAACAGCTGTGGTTGACACACGGACGAGTAAAAAAAGAAGGACTCCGTGTCACCTTACATAACAGTGTAGCACCAAAACAAGCCGATTAACGTGTAAATACATAGCCCCACGCACACACTTGCACTACTACAGGCTTATAGGCGGCCATTATGAGTAAAAATGCCCGTCGCGCGTTTTGTGAAAGTTTAAAAACGATACTATATAAGTATTTGTGGCCATATATGATTATTTTAGGGAGAAAAATTTGTGTTACTAGTATCCCCCATAACCGCACACACACTAGCATAACGGTGCTTCACTTGTTAATATAAAATTCAAATTCAAATATTTTTATTCAAAATAGGATTTATAATCACTTATTGAACGTCAAAATCTACCACCCATTCAAAAGAGACTGAGAAGAATGGGCGCAAGAAACTCAGCGGGCTTTTTTTTTATATAAAATATGGATTACAATGTAATATCGTACAATAAACATTAATAATTAAAGAGCCTGAGGGTGTTCGCTTTAATCCCAGTCCGTGGTGTCATTGGTTGACACATAAACTTAGTATACTAGTGTAATAGAAAATACTCTACTCTATATAGTTATTTATGCAACTGTTGTGTAAAACTCATGTGATACTATTATCCTACAATACCTAATTATCAATAGTTGCATTCAAGACTTTATCTACACCCATAATATGAATCCTCTATAAAAGATTCTGAAACAGTTAGCTTACTGCTAACATTATAAAAGCCAGTCCTAGGACCTAACCATAATATTATCCAAAGGAGTGTTATTATGAAAACGGATGATATAATGTTGTACTGAATTTCATTACAACACTCGTTTAGATGATGTAATGGTTATTAGGACATTGGGTGTTTTAATGTTGGCAATAAGCTAATTGTTTCAGAATCTTTAATAGAGAATTTAAAGCATGGGTGTAGATAAACTTAGTTTACACTCTACTCATTACGGCGAGACTTAATTTAAAATGTTCATGTGTGCTAGTTTTACATATGTGTTAGTCAGTTAGTGCAATGTGTAAAATTTGCTTTTAGACAATGCCTATGACAAAATAATATTGATAAACGGCGTCATATTCACGTACACAATATTTTATTTACTAACACATATTTTTATTAATTAATATAATCTTTAGAAAATAGAGTGTTTACTGTGTGTTTAAATTAATAGAGTTTTTAAATGTAATAGAAAATATTTAAGTGAATATGTTCTACAAAAATAAGCACCATGAAAGCAGTATAGAAGAATCAGTATTCGGATTGTTTTTGTAGATAACAACACAATCTAACACAGAAAACGACACCATTATATTCCCTAATTAATATCCGAACACAGAACAAATACGATAAAAACACTAAAATTGAAATGCGGACCAATTTGACAGGAGACTAATGGACACTAAATTGTTTCAAAATGGTTTCATGATTTTCATCTATTTCATCTCTTTCTCACACCTAGGTTTTTATGTATTATTAAGGATAATCATCTCACTTTCAGACAGGGTTCGTCTATTACGATACTATACTAAGATTATGGGTTGACAACTACTTTTGATGGAAGTTTTTATGAATATGTCAAAAGCGGCCTTCAGAACGTACCTACCTGTTCTATAGTTGTCTAATATTAAGGGTCGATTTAGTGAGGGACGTTGAACCGAAGATCCGGCTGTTGAACTAATCAAGAATATCTTCAAGCCATTCAATCTAGGGTTTGTGATTGTGTTTTCTACTGAAGGATAGATATACGACAACTATTATTTCTCACAAAATATCTAATTTAATATGTTAGATAGAAGATTAAAAAGCAAGAGAAAATTTTGTGTATATTTAGAACTCTTAAAGCTATCACTTGTACGTGTTACGGCAAATATTCGGATAATTATTAATAACGATCAAACAGTAATACTAACTAATTAAGTTTTGACAGATTTTTTCGCTCATAATTCTTTAGGACGATAAGTGTTTCTTGGCAACTCAATTTGGGTTTGCATTCAAATAGGAATCAACGGACGGAATACGTCATGAGCTGGGGTCTCTAGCCTTCTTGCGTAAGTGACACATTTTGAATCTGTGCAAATACTTATTCATGAAAAAATAAACATCGTCGCTGCTATAGATACAAACGACGCTACGCATAAGTTTTTTAGATTTTTTTTTTATGGAATAGGAGGACAAACGAACGTACGAGTCACCTGTTGTTAAATGATCACCGCCGTCCACAATCTCTGGCAACACCAGAGGAATCACAGGAGCGTTGCCGGCCTTTAAGGAAGGTGTACGCGCTTTTTTTGAAGGTACCCATATGGTATCGTCCCGGAAACACCGCACAAGGAAGTTCACTCCACAGCTTTGTAGTACGTGGAAGAAAGCTCCTTGAATACTTACCGGGATTCGCACCCGGGACCTTTAGCTTAGTAGTCAGGATCACTATTCGGCTATAAGTGTCGTCTACATAATAAAATATGAACAATCACCGGTTTTTAAATTTTTACCTTAATAACAACTTCCCTTAATTTATATGTCTTACCACGCTAGCGCCGTAGTATATATGCGCGATGGAACTGGCCACACACAGCGCTCCGAGCAGCATCAGCTCCGTCATGGGGGACACGCGCAGGTAGAATACGGCCACCAGAACCAACATGTACGGCGTCAGTAGACCGTTGTACACCTCGCAGCGGGTGTCACTCATCTGTGACACTATCAGACGACACTGGAACGGACAACGTTATATAGGCATAACTAGCTGATCCAGCAAACGTTGTATTGCCATATAAAGTAATAAAAAAAAAAAACAAGAATTAAAATTTTTGGGGTATAAAAAAAAACCTGCACGATACAAGGCTAGTAGCGAAGAGGGATCACAGGAGCGATGCCGGAATTTATGGAAGGTATACGTGTTTTTTAAAAGGTTACATGTGAGCTGGAAACACCGCTCGAGAAACTTTCTTCTATTTAGTTTGAATGTACAAGAAAACACACAATGTTGCATCGTATCTACGCAGCTCAAGGGTTCTAGCCGTTCACAGGGGGGATAGGCGTTGCACGCGGTCAAATTGTTCGAGCTGATACTGGGATACACCAAACTAGAGATGGAGATGGCTTTCAAAATACTTACATTAATGTTTGAGAAGATAGTCCCGGTGAGTATATAGAAGAGCCTGGGTCCCCTGCTGAGGACGTCAGTCGGGGAATAGACAGCCCAAAGAGTGCTGAGAGCGAAGAACAGCGCTAGAGGTACCAGTGGTCTTATCGCCTCGTTGAACGGACGCATCTTGCCTGTGCGATCGCGATACGACCTGACAACGTAACATTGACATTATAATTTTTAAATACTGATGTTAAAGTAGATTGCTAAAAATGGTATGTATGGTACTTACTTATAAATATTCCACAGGATAACAGTCTGACTTGTGAGCATAGCGGAGAGGTAAAGGGTCACTTCGAAGATGGTTCCAGGGGTGATAGCGCCCGGCAGACTCACGTGCCACGCGTGGGGTCCTATTATGGACGTCACTAGCATCAGTACACACGAACCCTGGTAAAAACATATCTCTTAGCTCGTTTTTTAACAAAAAAAGTTTGAAGAACTACCTTCTGAGGTCCGATTATCGACGTCACTAGCTGCAGTACACACGAACCCTGGTAAAAACATATTTCTTGGCCCATTTTTTAACAATAATAGCTTGAAGATTCAGCCTCTGACGGGCTCTGAAGTGAGCTAAGAAAGATCACTCTTTAACAACAAACGGTCACTAATGCAACGTAATTTTGGAACGTTTGGAAGTGGCCAATCAAAAACCAACTGCCAAAGATACTAGGGCCACTACTAATACAACCTAGGAAGGTTCTGAAGTTGAGGAAAGATCTGGGTTCGTTAGCGTGATCAACTAAGCCAACACGAAAATGGAGCCAATTAAATAGTTTAATTGAAGAAACAGGACCGTGAATACCATATTGAAAAGATTTAGTTGCATAGTAGTTTTATCCCTTTCAGACCAATATTGTGCGGTTATCACTTTGGACTATAGACTAATCCCCGGTTCTTATATAAGAGAAAAAGATAGTTTAAGGTACGCCCAGTAATATTTACTATGCGACATATTTGAAAACTGTTATAAACATATAGGCTATAAATACCAGCCGTAATGGCATTTTACTGATATATCATAAGCAACGGATGAGAGGGCTACCGATAACTGTCAGTAAGGCATTTCTATGGAAATAATGATTTTAGTGTTTCTATAACATTTTTTACCGCCAGTACACTGTAAAAGTTACCAGCCGTACTGCCATCCAAATAATCATATTCGAGTTGAAACTTTAGTTATTTTTCTTTTAGAGCCCGCGCAGACAGAGAGCGGTCAGGAGTTCCGAGTTCCGCGTTCGGCGTTCATTAGAATATACTGAGTGTATAACAACAACACACACAGCGGGCAGTCTGACCGCGGCGGTCAAAGCGGAACGTCGCGTTGCAAGAGTTCTTTTTCCGCCAAGACAGAGAACGCCGGAACGCCGCGATGTTTGAGTAATTTCCTCCAGTTAGTATTTTGTTTTTCGTTAGTAGGTTTTATGATGTTATACAATTCATTAAAACTATTAATCGCCATTCGAAAAAAATATATAGAATCGTTGTTCATCTTTAAGTAAATCCTGAAAAATATTACTGAATTCGCCTTGTTCTTCTCGCGTTGTGTTAATTGGGTGCACCCAATTCTTCCTTTTCTTCTTAGAAGCTGCTGAGCTCCACAAGACCAATAATTCTTCATTGGATGACGAACTTTTTAGTGACATGTTGCATGTGCAAAGACTCACACGAAACTAGAACTCGAGAAATTGCACGCCGCTTGTGTGCGTTGGAACTCTTGGGCGGTCAACGGTCACTAGAACACGCAGAACTCTGACCGCTCTCTGTCTGCGCGGGCTCTTAATATTGAGATGTGGAATGGGGTGAAAATGACAACAGGCGTAGGAGAGTATATAAACAGCGGATAAATTACTTGAAGAAGTTGAAATCATACGAATTTCAATTAAGATTTCGACTAGTCAAGCAATAAGTTGAGCAATTTATCGTCGAAATTCATACATATGTAAAAGAGTCTAGGTTAGTATTCAATATTTATCTTTCACAATGCTTATTTATAGTATCGTAGAGTATTGGTACCCAATTTAATATTTCTTACATATTATGTAGGCAGGGGCGTGCATTGGTTTTCCAGCAAGGAAGGCACGAAGATCAAACTAGTCATAGTTGCGCTTTAGTCCAACAGCGCTAGGTTATGACGTCAAAATATTGAAGTTGTTTGTGCTGCTAATATGGGTCTAGCGTAAGGTAAAACTTACTGGGTGGGTGTTTAATTGAAGTTTGGTTATAGAATAATGGAACTAAATTAACTTTAACACTAGTGCTCTATAATTTTATCTTAGGTTTTTAATGAGGTGAATTAGATGATTTCATTGAAAATTCGTCTCAAAGGCATCTGCTTGACATTTGGAAGTAAAGTTATATTAAGTACTAGACCCGACAGACGTTGTTCTGTATATAATAAACAGAATAATGTTTTTATGAATTTGTCAATAATAGAAAATATGCCCATACAAAAAACATATTGGAAATAAGAATTATTGCTTTAGTTTGTAAATTTTCTCCCACAATAACAACAGCCACTTCGTCAATGGTGGGTGAATTAAACCTCCTTGTGTGTTCACCGGCAGGTGTTTTGTCAGCTCGAATGACAATATTATGGCTGTTTGATTTGCACGAACTCTTTACATTCTAAGCCTATGTACTTAATTCACTCTCAAACTTATGACTCCTGATAGATAGTTAACAACTGTTGTTAATCTACCAACTATTGTTAGCTAAACCTAAGTTTATTTTTTACCTGAGAAAGTTAGAAAGATATAAAAATTCTTATTAGTTATTCATTTTAAACTATTATTTCAATTTGATTTCTGAACGACGGAGGATACATCAAAGGAAAAACAAAATTGTTGTTTTTATTTAATTCTGAGCATTTTCATATTTATTCACCTTTTAAACCATCCCTGGACTTCCACAAATAATTCAAGACCAAAGTTTGCCAAATCAGTTCAGCGGTTCTCGAGTTTTAGCGAGTCTAACGAACAGCAATTCATTTTTATATGTATAGATAACATGATTAAATGTAGTAAAAACTATTTATACGTGAAGGCCTTCATAGTCAAAATAAACTTCATTCAATTAGGCTTCTGAATCGTCACTTAAAATATTTCTTTTAAATTACTGAAATTATTATATGTTCGTAAAGAACTGAGCTCGTGAGAAGTACATAAAATAATTCAACGGCCACTCTTTTCAATCAAATGTGTTTTACAAAATTCTAGTAGGCTTCATAGGATACATAATAGCTTTAAGAGTAAATGTATACACTTCTATAATAAAGTCCCAGCCACTGCTCAGGCATTATCTATAAATAAATTTAAATGTTTTATAAAAAAAATGGCTCTGTCGTAAATCCTATTACTCCACTGCTGAATATCTAAATAATCGGACAGCCTGGGACTAGATTGTGATTATTTTATAGCGATAGAAATTATTGTACAATATTGTTTATTTTTATGGAAAAGAGCGCAAAAAAAGAATGCTGGGAGAGTTTCTTGCGCCGCTTCTACTCTCTCAGAGAGCCATTTGTTTCCGAAGCGGTAGTAGTATCTAGTAGTTATAGTTATGGTAGAAATTACATCAAAAAGAATTCTAAAGGAATCAATTTTGAGAAAATAAATGCCTTTTATGCCTTTAATTAATATGTAAGGTGCTGCATCCAATATGAGTCGTATTTAAATAATATAAATTATCGTATATTGGATGCATCAACCTTTCCGCGTTACGGCTTGGGTTTTCAGTAGCAAATAAATAAGTATAAACAACTCACGATCATTGTGAAGTCGTAACCCCAAGGTAGAAACATGACGCCTGTATTGTACTTCTCCCAGTGTGTCAGGAAGAAGTTTATGAAGATATTCCATATTACGAAGAAAAACCTCAGTGGGCTCAGCTCGTATCTGGAAGTTGTGCAAACTATTAATTCTGCTTCGTTGATCTTCTGGATGTCTTCTTCATTGATGAAGGATTCTTGCGTCGAACTGCTCAGTACTTCTATCTATCTGCCTAGGTTTTCTTGATCTCTCAGGGTATTTATTTCTTTATGATAAAGTTTATTACCACATAAATGACTTTCTAAATGCACAGATTGGGAATGAAGGGATCGCCCTCAGAATGGAATCTTTTTTACGTTCAATAAGTTATTTCATATATTTTATTCGTCAATTTTTGAATTAAAATAAGGTCAGCGACTACCGTAACTTGTTACAGCAACGGTTAGATAACCCCTCGGGGTCTATATAACTAACTTTGCCCATTACGACTAATTTCTCAGATTATCTGGTTTTCGGCGAGCAATGTGACCAAAGTAGAAATTGATATGGAATGATGCAATTATTTTTTTATATTTTAATAGTTTACATCGCGATAAAATAGTATAAGTTTAACCGCCAAAAAATTAACTTGCGGTTAATCATTTTTTCATTAAAATAACCACGTGACGCGGATACTTTATGAACTATGACTTCATAGTTTATAACAACTTATGCAACTGACATGAAATTAATCCTTCAGACTTTTGCCCTCAGGCCTTCAGACTTATGAACAATGCGGGACTCCAGCCTTCGACCTCTCTAGTTCCGTTCGAGCGCTCTTTCCAACTGAACCGACCGATCGAGTACCCATGGGTCGTAAATTTTGGTATTCAACTCTCAGATTGTGGCTCCATCTACAGGATTTACTTAACAGTTGATAACCTGCTCAACCCCAATAAGTGCATATAGGCCGAAATTTACTTGAGATGTCGCTCTTTTAAAACCGAAATAATTTATTATTTTTAAACTGAATCTTTATAATTAATTCTATTTCATGTCACTAACGTAATAAAGATCGTTTTACCTTCCAAATATGCTGTAGAGACACGTGGGTATCAGAACAGCGGAGTACGAGTCTAATCCGTGGTCAAACAGCTCACCCAGAGGCCCACTGGTCCCCGTACGCCGAGCTTGCTTCCCGTCGATACCATCTAAACAAGCAAATGTCACTTTATGCCGGGTCTACATATAACAAACGACGACGCCAGGAACCTAATGAACAGACTAAAAGAGAAGGCTGACCGTTCGCCGTTTCTCTATGTGTGTTCCAGGAATTAAGAGCTATTCTGGAAAAATATGGAGTATGCCAAGACCGTGGCAAATGAAAGTCCGTACTCTCTGCCTCCGGCTTTGCGAGATTGATGGGAGACGTGTTTAAACCTAGCCTGGCCATAAGTTCTGTAATATATAAACATCAGTGCTGGATTAACCGCATAGTAAGAGTGCCTCGTATATCTAAACACACTCTCTGCTTGAGAGACTCTCACTCTCACTGGGAGAGATCCCCCATCTCTGCTTGAAAGTTATATTTTCAATGAAACTTATTAAGATGTGGTTATAGTGAATAATACTCGATATCACATGGCTCCGTCGTAAATCCTACTACTCCACAGCTGAATATCTAAGTGAAAGGACACGCTGGGACTAGATTACGGTTAGTTTATAGCAATAGCTATCTTTAAACGAGCAATTCTTGTATGTACGAGTATATATCTGAATCTCGGAAACGGCTCCAACGATTTTAATGAAATTTAGTATACAGTTAGTTTTGGAGGCGAGAAATCAATCTAGCTAGGTTTCAATTAAAAAAAAATAGTTTTATCCTTTTTTGAAGTAAAACTTCTTTAGGCGCGACTTGGGGGTAATTCAGAATTTTTTTCTGACTGAAGTAACGCTCAGTTCAAAAGTCGATGGAAATCATTTTTTAAGCTATTACAATTTAATGATTTTAAAAAATATTTCAAATTGTTCTGTAATATTTTTTGAAAATCTCCAGTTGTATAATTTGTTTATTTATTACTGTACCATTGCAATAAATAATATATAAGTTTTCAGAAATTTTCGTGCATTCGACATTCGCTAATTTGTTTTTGGTTTCTTCGCCCATTATTAGGACAGACAAAGGGTTCGAGCCCATACAGCCATTTTTGTTAATATTAAATAACAACGTCATATTGAAATGTGCTATTAATAATTTAACCTTCAATTTCTTATAATCAATTATTTTATTTAATGAGTGAAAATTTTAAAATGTGCGAATAGTAGTATTAAATTATAAATAGAATATAAAATGAAAATAATAAAAATAATCTGTCAAATAAATCCCAGGAACATTTTACTCTTTCATCAATAAGAATAAAAGAGAAAAAACATAACATTATATCATTCTCTGTAAAATATATAAAATCTCACTTGATAAAATAATATTAATAAAGGCATTTTTTTTAATTTTAGACAGAGAAAATACCAACTTTGCTCAAAGATGTACAGTAGAACTCCAATTATCCGAACTCCGACTATCCGAATCGCCGATTATCCGAATCACTTTCAGAAAAAAATTTGTCCAAAAAAAGTCTAAGTGCGCTATTATTCTTCCCCCCGCGAAGCCAGTGTTTGCGCGTTCGCTCACTATTGTCCTTCCCTCCGCGAAGTCAGTGTAGGCACAACACGTGGTAGAGGTGGGCAAGAGAATTTTGCTAAACTCAATGTTTTTTTACCTGGTTTTAAATAACATCTGGAAGAATTAGAAAAGGTTTATTGGAAAAAGAATCGAAGAATCAATCAAAAGAATCGATTCTATTTGGTGGCCTCCCAATGTTACAAGTTTGCTGCAACCCATGGACCAGTCTGTTATTGAAACAATGAAGCGCCATTACAGAAGGCAACTGCTGAGAAAACTGCTGATCGATGGTGCTGAAGATGAAGAATTGGTTTTGGCAAATCATAGCAAAATAAATTTAAAGGACTGCTGTTACATGGTAGCGGAAGCTTGGAGTTTGGTTACGGCAGTGACGCTAAGACGTGCGTGTAATAAACTGAAAGGCCTACCGTCTGAGAAGAACAATAAAAAAAGAATCTGAAGAAAATGAGAAACAAGAAAATGGAGAGGATGAAGATGCGTTGCCACTAGAGGAAATAAGAAAAATTATTGTAAAAATTCCTGGTTGTACAGAAGTAAGTGCTGAAGATGTAGGAGAGTGGATGGCTTGTGACACGTCTGACCCTGGTTTTCAAATTCTCAATGACGATGAAATTGTTGAAAGTGTGAGAGAAGATGTTGAAGTAGACGCTGGACCATCAGCTAGTGAAGCATTTGCCGGCCTCGAGACTGCTTTGAAGTGGATGGAGCGTCAGCCCGAGTGTGACCACTTGCAACTGCTCACCGTCAAGCGAATGCGTGACCTGGCTGCCCGAAAACGGATGAAGACCGCAAAACAGCTTACATTGACGGAGATGTTTGAAAAACAATGATTTTTATTTCTAAACTTGTACATAAGTACATTTTATTGATATTTAAAACATGTGAAAATATCATGTTTCTTTCATTTAATTCAATAAAAAAATAGTGCAATATCAAAACGTAGCTTTTTTTCTCTCCAATGGCAATTTTTTTTAAAAAACTCCGATTATCCGAATATTTGATTATCCGAATGGGTCCCGGTCCCCATTAATTCAGATAATTGGAGTTCTACTGTACATAGTTTCCGAGAAAAAAATGTAACAATGCTCCTAGCTCTTCAGTAATACGTGAGAGCTTAGTTGGTAACACGGCTTCATTTAATGTATATATATAATTTAATATATTTATGTATCTGTCAATACTTCCGAAAGCAGAAGACCCCGGTTCGAATCCAGATGTCCTATTAGTTTCTTTTTGTTCAAGTTTTGTACATTTGGTCGTCCAGATATTTTTATTAAAAAGAGCGCAAAAAAAAATAATGCCGGGTTGTTGAGGTGGAGTTTCTGGCGCCGCTTCTTCTCTCTCAAAGCGCCATTTGTTTCCGAAGCAGTAGTAGTATCTAGTATATTAGAAATGGCATCAAAAAGAATTGTAAAGGAATCAATTTTGAGAAAATAAATGACTTTTATGCGTTTTTTCATAAAAATGTGAAACTTTACACCTTTTCAAAGACAATCCACGTCATACACTCAGTAACAGACTATTACCACTAAAGGTCAAGGGCTCTGCTCTCTCAAGCCCCACGCTTGCTTAATCCGTCACTGATAAACACATAAATACATTTCATGACAACATTCATAAAACTTATAAGTATTTATCACTCAGCAATAATTTTAAATTAATACCTTGGCTGCATTTATTTTTTTATGAAAATAAGGGACGAGACAAGCAGGACGTTCAGCTGATGGTAATTGATACGCCCTGCCCATTACAATGCAGTGCCGATCAGGATTCTTGAAAAACCCCAAAAATTTTGAGCGGCACTTCAACTGCGCTCGTTACGTCGAGACATAAGATGTTAAGTCTCATTTGCCCAGTAATTTCACTAGCTACGGCGCCCTTCAGACCGAAACACAGTAATGCTTACACATTACTGCTTCACAGCAATAGGCGCCGTTGTGCTACCCATAATCTAGCCGGCATCCTGTGCACAGGAACCTCCTGGTAAAATGCAGGCCTTAATTTTTCTGGCCACCTATCTATGTGTGCAGTTTTTTTTATGGGAAATATAAATACCATATAAAGATACCATAACAATTCTGTGATCAATAAACTCTGAAAATATTTTTTGATAACTAAACGCCCTTAAATATTCTACATAATTGGACATATTGTGCATGTCGTACAAACCATCTATTTTAAGTTATATCAAACGTCTGGCACGTAACATTAGATAACAAAGGGCACAAATACTACTTTGTTTACGCAATAATATTCAATAGCTGCACCGCCACAGCATAAGTACCAAGACTTAAATGATATAATTAAGAGAATATTATACTTGTTGACCCGACAGACGTTGTTCTGTTCATAAAAAAAAAACTTGCAAGTCTACGCCTTATGGTTCCAGACATATCGTGATGAGTCAATATATAGGTGGAAATCTCTTATATTTATAATAATAATAATATTGATACACTCTTACACAAATTATCTTGCCCCAAACTAGGCATAGCCTGTACTATAAGTACAAGATAACGATATGTTTAATACAATATACTTACTACTACATCCATGAGTTGAAAACAAACATCCATAATTATCATATAAATGATTGCACCTACCGGGATTCGAACCTCTAGCACTCATCGTACAGGCTATGCCTAGTTTGGGGGCAAGATAATCTGTGTAAGAGTGTGTCAATATTATTATTTTTGTTTGATTTTTTATAGAATCGCGGAAAAGCGGATGATTTTTCTATGGCGGCAACAACATAGACAAATCACGGTAAATATTTTATATAACGCTCTAAATTAAGCCGTGTTTGTTGTATCTTTGCACACTTATCAAGGACCGATACAATATTTTCATAACTTAACTATACCAGCTAATATTATAAGGAAGAAAGATTTGATTGTTTGTTTGTTTTCATTGCTCCGAAGCTACTGAACCGATTTCAAAAATGATTTCACTGTTGGGAAGCCACACTATGGCTTAGCACGCACTGCGATTAAAGGCGAGCGGTTTGGAAATAGCTTAAAACGCCAAACCGCATACAACCTCGCACTGCGGTTGATTTTTGCTTAATTTTATTCCAGTATCACCATGGATTTCTGGCGAGCAGCATGTGTTGCGGCTTTGATTTTCAAAATAAAAAAAAAAAACGAAAACAGCGCCGCCATAGACCCATTAACAGATCAAAGACATTTGAAAGGATATTTTTGCAAATTATACAACGACGTGCGGCAGCATCCCGATAAGTTTATTAATTACTACAGAAGGTCCATTAGTACTTTGGACAAATTATTACAATCTACAGACTATCTATAGAATGACACTGCATTTCGTAAGGCAATTTCAGCTAAAGATCTATCCCCTGCGCTCGCCCAGTCAAGCCTGAACAGAAAACCGAATGCGGTTAAACGCCTTGCGTGCGCCTCCATACTAATACTATGGGGCACAAAATAAACGCGCTTTTACAAACCGCGATGAAAATGTAGCAAGTTGCGTTTTTAAAATCAGTCACTGAAAAAAGTCGCTAATGCGTGCGCTTGTATAGAAAGCTATGTGTTATTTTTTTTGCGTTTTCAGACTTACGTTTAAAAGCATGCGTTTAATCGCAGTGCGTGCTAAGCCTTAGTCCGGGTGACATAGGCTATATTTTTTTTTTAAATTAGGGATCTATATATAACCCCAATAATATAACCCAAGGTTAACTTAACACTGATAAATAGTGACTAATGCCGTATTAGTAAAGAAGTTAACAATCTCTCACGAAAGTTTTAATAATTTAATAACGCAAGGTGTAAAAAAAAATCCTAAAATATTCATTATATCGCGTGCGCTGTGAAAAGTATTGATGATAGAATAAATGAATAATGAAACGACTTTACAGACAACATCATTATTTACAAAAACTGTCGACATCATTTATTATAGGTGTCGATTTTATTGAAATATTGCTACTACGAGCTAAGTGAGTCGCGGGATATCAGTTAGTCTTCAATAATTTGGCAACATCCTTAGCCAGGATGTCCGGGAAAATAACCAAATGGGAGTGACCACATGGTGTGTGTTATTAATACCACTATGCTCACCAAGGGAGCCCTCTTAAGGCGAAGAGTAAGCAGAAAACACGCAAACATGGTGTTTTTAGACAAGTTTTGTGGTGAAAGTATAGCATTTAGAGCTATGAACACTACTTAATCCTGTTACACATATCCTTAAGTCTTATTTGTAGGTTGCTAATGCTTGCTGTTGGTTATAGTTAACACTGCCGAGCCTTTTTGAACTACCAATTTTCTTTGAAGTTAAACAAGTTTTTTGGCATGGCGTGACGCATTTTTTTGGTACTTCTCTCAGAAAAGTTATTCTTTTAGCTTGTACTTTTTTGTGTAGGTTCATTTATTCAGATTAGTAGTGAATAACGAGGATTGTAAGCATATAAACTGATTTCCACGGAAGAATTTTAAAAATATTGGCTTTGTTACATAGATGGCGGGCCGGCAGCCGTGAACTCATATCGCTGAAGGTCGCTGGCATTTAGTGTCACCTTAATAGAGTCGAGAAAAAAAATTACCTTACCGGCTCGTCTTCATTCAATACTTACGAAATAAAGTATTGAACGCGTTTAAAGTTGTCAATTTAAAAAATATCGACACATGTGCGATATAAGTATGAATCGTTTGTTTTAATTATAAATAACTGCTAACAATGTTGCAAAAAACAAAGCAAATAAATTATAGTAGAAAATTATTACAGGTGGACTTTATACCGCTTAAGAACAGACTCAATTTATTCAAAATCATTTCCTACTTTTTTAAAACGTGTTTTATCTATACATATAAATAAAATTGGAGTGTTTGTTTTTAATATTGAAATAACCGTTTTTTACTACATGTATATGAATATATATACGGTACATATACCATAATAACTTCGCACGACACGCCACAAATTAGGATATCATCCCCACCATCTGGATGTGTGGCGGTCCTGCACGGTGCGGTTTTCAAGGAGCTTTCTTCCACGTACTACAAAGCTGTGGAAAGAGCTTCCTTGTGCGGTGTTTCCGGGACGATACGACATGGGTACCTTCAAAAAAAGCGCGTACACCTTCCTTAAAGGCCGGCAACGCTCTTGTGATTCCTCTGGTGTTGCAAGAGAATGTGGGCGGCGGTGATCACTTAACACCAGGTGACCCGTACGCTCGTTTGTCGTCCTATTCCATAAAAAAAAAACATTTTTTTGAATTTTTATCTGTCTGTCTGTTTATTCCGGCTAATCTCCGAAATGGCTGGACCGATTTTGACGTGTCTTTTATTGGCAGGTAGCTGATGTAACAAGGAGTAACTTAGGCTACGTTTGTTTTAGAAAAATAAAGTAATGTTGTAATGTCCAAGAAACTGTGTAAATCTAAAAATAATTTATATGGCAAAACAACGATTGCAGGGTCAGCTAGTTACTTATAAAGATCTTTGTTCGTATCTATCTCATAACCGTAATATAATAGGGGTAATTCTAAATCATGTTAAATTGCAGATAGTTACTGAGTCAAAATATTGTGTTGTTCTCAACAATAACGACACTTATTTATATAATGATAGTATGTACTTTACATACATACAATACCTTTAATGGTTTCTGAACATTATGGAACCATCTGAGCTTCAACCTGCTCTATACTGCCACGTATGAGAGTACGTAAACAGTAACAGAGCATTTTCCGGATAGTTTTTTTTTATCTGGATTTTAAGTCGGAACTGCAACTCCGAAAAAACCAAATTAAAAGCTCAAAACTCAGTGTTTCATTTTCGAATATATTTCCCCTTCTAAAACATAACCAATCGTCACGAAAGCGTAGCCCCGGACTCATGGAGATCAGCCCTTATCCATTCAATCGTATTTTACCACTGGGTAGCTCACAGGATGCCGGCTAGATTATGGGTACCACGGCGTCTATTTCTGCCGTGAAGCAAGTAATGTGTAAACATTACTGTGTTTCGGTCTGAAGGCAAATGAGACTTAACATCTTATGTCTCAATGTGACGAGTGCAGTTTTAGTGCAGCTCAGAATTTGTGGGTTTTTCAAGAATTCTGAGCGGCACTGCATTGTAATGGGTAGGGCGTATCAATTACCATCATAAAAAAAATCGTAAAATGGTGATGAGCTCAGATGGGCTAACTACAAGTCTGTTGCTATTACATCCATGCTCTACAAAAGCATGAGAGAGCATTATTTAGCGACCAGCTTTTGGTTTTACTTAGAGGGTCACTAAGAGAAGGCCTGTCAGTAAGAATATAGCGAAGGCCTTCGATTGTGTATGACTCAAGACGCTTTTCTTTAAAAATCCATCATTTGGGCTTCCCGAACGATTATGCAAGTCGTTCAATGAAAATACGGGACGAGACAAGAGGATGTTCAGCTGATGATAATGGATACGCTCTGCCCCTTACAATGCAGTGCCGCTCAGGATTCTTGAGAAGCCTAAAAATTCTAAGCGGCACTACAATTGCTTTCGTCACCTTGAGACATAAGATGTTAAGTGTCATTTGCCCAGTAAATTAACTAGCTACGGCGCCCTTCAGATGGGAACACAGTAATGTTTACACATTACTGCTTCACGGCAGAAATAGGCACCGTTGTGTAGACCTTCAGATTTTCAATAGGTCGTTGTCAACGGATATTGCTCGAACACGAAACCCGTTACAGATGGAGTTCCCCAAGAAAATATGCTGGATGCCTCCAACAGTCACAACTATACAGTTATAGACAGCATTGTACATACAGATACCGTCCATGCCGGTCTCTCTAAGGAAATCGTCAACCAGTGCCAGAAGAAACTTGTATCTTCTATTGAGTCCTCTCTTGAGAAGTTCACGGAATGAGGTAAATTGGTTAAGACTCAAGTTTGCTCCGAAAAGGCCGGCAACACTCTTGAAATTTCGCTGGTGTTGCGGCGGTGATCATTTAACATCAGGTGACCTACTTGTACGTTCGTTTGCCCTCCTCTTCCATAAAAAAAATTAGGCACACAAAATATTATTCATCACAATGCATTGTAATTAATTTAAACTATTAGCATGTATTCTATGTATGGGGAAAAGAGGTAGACCCCAGAAAAGATGGGAGGACGATATCAGGGAAGTGGCAGGATTAACTTGGAACAGAGTGGCTCAAGAAAGACACGAATGGAAACGGTTGGAGGAGGCATTTGCCGATTGGCAAACAGATCCACAAAAAATAAAAATAATACAAATACTAGAATAAGTTATTTGGTTTCTAATGTTTTATGTTTGTTTTAGAGTATTGTTAGTTATCTTTGTTAGTTATGTGAATAAAGGCTATATTTTGTTAGCATGTAATTCAAACTATTGAGAATTATAAATATTTCAGTGGCTTATTCCACTACACTTAGTTCGTACGGGATATTTATTATCCATCAGGGCCACAGACATAGATCCAGTTAACGCAAATCCCTCCGTCTGTATGAAAACCAAGCGTTCCCTATTTTTTGTACCTACTGTGACGTCGTTAAAACTGCCAGTGCATCGAGCCTTACGTTTAGCAGCTCAGTTCATCATTAGTTGACGTTTTCAGTACATCAATAGTCGGTATTGCTTATCACTAAAATCGGCAATGTATTATAAATCATAATCTTCTAATATATAAAATTCTCATGTAGTTAAACTCCTTCGAAACGGCTTGACCTTGACTTGATTCTCATGAAATTTTGAGTGCATATTGGGTAGGTCTGAGAATCGGATAACATCTATTTTTCATCCCCCTAAATGTTAAGGGTGGTCCACGTCAAATTTTTTTTTTTAATTTGTTTGATTATGAGTCAGCATTAAAAATACATACAACTTAAAATTTTCACCCATCTACGATGAACAGTTACTTTTGTATCGCGATTTTAATATCGGCAATACAACGTTTGCTGGGTCAGCTAGTAAAAAGTAAAATAAAAGCGTCAAAGGTCCTCTTTTTGACACGCGAAGTACATACACTCGCGGCATCTATTTGGATCCATCTCCGTGATCAGGACTCAAGGTTGACCTTGCATTACACTTAACATGGCCGAAGTCGAGCGATCTCACCGTTCTACTATTAAAAAAATAAATCATTGAGACAGGCGATTTTAAGACACCAAAATAAAGGTTTATTCAAGGCTTTCAAGCACTGGCTCTTTCCGCTTCGTCAGTGAACTTAAGGCGACACTAAATGTCAGCGACCTTGAGCGATATGAGTTCACGGTTGCCGGCCCGCCATCTATGTAACAAAGCCAATATTTTCAAAATTCTTGGGTGGAAAACAGTTTATATGCTTACAATCCTCGTTATTCACTACTAATCTGAATAAATGAACCAACACAAAAAAGTACAAGCTATAAGAATAACTTTTCTGAGAGAAGTACCAAAAAAATGCGTCACGCCAAGCCAAAACACTTGTTTAACTTAAAAGAAAAGTGGTAGTTCAAAAAGGCTCGGCAGTGTTAACTATAACCAACAGCAAGCATTAGCAACCTACAAATAAGACTTAAGGATATGTGTAACATGATTAAGTAGTGTTCATAGCTGGAAATGCTATACTTTCACCACACCACTTGTCTAAAAACACCATGTTTGCGTGTTTTCTGCTTAATCTTCGCCTTAAGATTCTAAGCATAATAACAAAAACACAACATGGATATGTCTGTCCATATTAGTATAACAATTTACATCAATATTTTGGTGTTTGTTAATTGGGCTCGTTGCAGACTGGATCGATAGTGACCTGCGTACGTTGATCCGCAACCAATGATACTTGTACTATCTTTATATATATAAATTACGTGACACGTTGTTTGTCCGTTATGGACTCCTAAACTAATAAACGGATTTAAATGGGAATTACTTCATGGAGTGCACCTTAGTCCAACTTGAGAGATAGGATAGTTTTTATTTCTATTTGGGACCCAAAATTATTTTTATTTTCAATATTTGTTTTGTATGGACATATTTTCCATGAGAGAATTTATTGACGCGCGGTTTGACATTTCTGCTGAGAAACAATTTCATTATAACAGCAGGGAGCATACTTAACAAAATAATTCTTGAAGTTATTAATATTAATGACAAATTCATGAAAAACAGTATGTATTTATTATGTACAGAACAACGTCTGTCGCGTCTGCTAGTTATGATATATTCTTTGCCAATTGCTTACGTACTCTATAATCTCCAGTTTTTGTTGTTTATCAAAATCGATTTTTTTTATGAAAATAAGGGATGAGACGAGCAGGACGTTCAGCTGATGGTTATTGATACGCCCTGACCATTACAATTTAGTGCCGCTCAGGATTCTTGAAAAACCCAATAATTGCGAGCGCCACTACAACTGCGCTGGTCACCTTGATACATAAGATGTCAAATATCATTTGCCCAGTAATTTCACTAGCTACGATGCCCTTCAGTCTGAAACACAATAATGTTTACACATTACTGCTTCACGGCATAAAAAGGCGCCGTTTTGGTACCCAAAATCTAGCCGGCATCCGGTGCAAAGGAGCCTCCCACTGGTAATTTTGCAGGTTATGCGCATAGAAATTATTTATTATTATTAAATTGCACAACGTAGAGCACAAAATCAACTCACACTCAAAGCCTCAATGGAAATACTTATGTTGTGTTATTTTATGGTTTCTTCGTAACTAATATAAGCTCAAGGAAAGTGTACACATTTGAAATAATATAAATTTGAGGTATAAAAACTCTATCTACTGTGTTGCAACCAGTCAAAATTTCTGTTTTGCTTTGAATTTCAATCTAATACCGTTATTTAATGTTGGCACCCAAAAAAAACTACGTTTAAAAAAACCGACTTCAAAAACTGAAAAGTATCAAATAACTAAAAATTTAATTTAATACAACTCTTATGCAAACCTTTACCTTTAATATTAATTAAATGCTATTATTTATATGTAAAGTGTACACATTTGAAATAATATAAATTTGAGGTATAAAAACTCTATCTACTGTGTTGCAACCAGTCAAAATTTCTGTTTTGCTTTGAATTTTAATCTAATACCGTTATTTAATGTTGGTACCCAAAAAAAACTACGTTTAAAAATCCGACTTCAAAAACTGAAAAATATCAAATAACTAAAAATTTAATTTAATACAACTCTTATGCAAACCTTTACCTTTAATATTAATTAAATGCTATTATTTATATGTAACTACTGGGAGAAACTATCTAAATTTTTTATGGGACCAAATGGCATCTATTTCGCATCAAAAAAAAGAAGAATTACGTAAATCGGATCATAAATCTCTGAGTAATCGGTGTACAAACATAAAATTAAAAAAAGAGTACCGATCGAATTGATAACCTCCGCCTTAATGAAGTCGATTAAAAATAGCGAAAGGAGACTAATTATACCTAGTTTGGCCATAAATTCTGTTAGGTTACAAATAAAGAAAAATTGGCAGGTGTAGAGACTCCCGATAGAAGTGAAAACTTTGAGCTTTTAGCATTAAAATTTGTAATTTTATATTGTTTAAAAACAAATAAATTATTAATACCAATCTATTTTATAAACTTATTTTCAATAATAAGTATATTAATCAAACAAACATTACTTCAAAAATGCACAGTATTTAAATTTAACTTTTGACTAAATCGATTCAATTTCACTTATAAGATATACACAGCACTAATGTTGCACAATACGTCAGCTGTATAGCTACAGATATACTGCTAAGCATTTCGTTGATGCGAACTCACGCGATTTCACCCATCCAAAATGTGTGTAAACTATATATATTTATCTTTTTAATTATTTATTTATCTCGTTTAACCGTCGTGCGCATGTCGGTGACGGGAACCCATGAGATTTTCCCCTACCAAAATGTGCCCAGCGCGGCTAAAGAATTTTTAACTTTAAAAATACGTCATAACATAACATAACTTATATGTGCTTATTTATTGGAGTGTCAGTAATAAATAAAAAGAATTCTATTCGAAACTAGCTGACCCGACAGACGTTGATCTGTATATAATAATGTTTTTATATGAATTTGTCAATAATATATCATAACATCAAAAATTACTTCGTAAAATATGCACCCTGCTGTCGTAATGAAATTGTTTCACAGCAGAACTGTCAAACCGTGCGTCAATAAATTCTCTCATAGAAATTATGTATGGACACATCACAGGAAAAACAAATTTGTTGTTTTTATTTATATTGAGCAGCATTTTCCTATTTATTCACCTTTTAAACCTTCTCTGGACCTCCACAAATAATTAAAGACCAAAATTAGCCAAATCGGTCCAGCCGTTCTCGAGTTTTAGCGAGACTAACGAACAGCAATTCATTTTTATATATCTTTAAACGAGCAATTCTTGTATATATATATATAATCTGAATCTCGGAAACGGCTCCAACGATTTTCATAAAATTAAGTATGCAGGGGATTTCGGGGGTGATAAATCGATCTAGCTAGGTTTCAATTTAAAAAAAATGGTTTTATCCATGTTTGAATGAGAAACAGCTACAATAACATTAGAATACAAAGGTAAATTTCGCCACCATATACAAGACTATTATAGCTCAGATGGGACATTGGGTGATCCGGAAAGCAGAAGACCCCGGTTCGAATCCAGATGTCCTATTAGTTTTTTTTTGTTCAAGTTTTGTACATTCTTAAAAATCCGAGCAAGGCTCGGTCGTCCGGATATTACAGATTATTAGGTGATGATGAAGTTTGGTAAATGCTTGTTCTTCAGATTTCTTAAGCGAATCGATGTCTTTTAGAGCAGACCATGTCTTCTATAGTCTTCATGCCGGTCTCTCTAAGGAAATCGTCAACCAGTGCCAGAAGAAACTTGTATCTTCTATTGAGTCCTCTCTTGAGAAGTTCACGGAATGAGGTAAATTGGTTAAGACTCAAGTTTGCTCCGAAAAGGCCGGCAACACTCTTGAAATTTCGCTGGTGTTGCGGCGGTGATCATTTAACATCAGGTGACCTACTTGTACGTTCGTTTGCCCTCCTCTTCCATAAAAAAAATTAGGCACACAAAATATTATTCATCACAATGCATTGTAATTAATTTAAACTATTAGCATGTATTCTATGTATGGGGAAAAGAGGTAGACCCCAGAAAAGATGGGAGGACGATATCAGGGAAGTGGCAGGATTAACTTGGAACAGAGTGGCTCAAGAAAGACACGAATGGAAACGGTTGGAGGAGGCATTTGCCGATTGGCAAACAGATCCACAAAAAATAAAAATAATACAAATACTAGAATAAGTTATTTGGTTTCTAATGTTTTATGTTTGTTTTAGAGTATTGTTAGTTATCTTTGTTAGTTATGTGAATAAAGGCTATATTTTGTTAGCATGTAATTCAAACTATTGAGAATTATAAATATTTCAGTGGCTTATTCCACTACACTTAGTTCGTACGGGATATTTATTATCCATCAGGGCCACAGACATAGATCCAGTTAACGCAAATCCCTCCGTCTGTATGAAAACCAAGCGTTCCCTATTTTTTGTACCTACTGTGACGTCGTTAAAACTGCCAGTGCATCGAGCCTTACGTTTAGCAGCTCAGTTCATCATTAGTTGACGTTTTCAGTACATCAATAGTCGGTATTGCTTATCACTAAAATCGGCAATGTATTATAAATCATAATCTTCTAATATATAAAATTCTCATGTAGTTAAACTCCTTCGAAACGGCTTGACCTTGACTTGATTCTCATGAAATTTTGAGTGCATATTGGGTAGGTCTGAGAATCGGATAACATCTATTTTTCATCCCCCTAAATGTTAAGGGTGGTCCACGTCAAATTTTTTTTTTTAATTTGTTTGATTATGAGTCAGCATTAAAAATACATACAACTTAAAATTTTCACCCATCTACGATGAACAGTTACTTTTGTATCGCGATTTTAATATCGGCAATACAACGTTTGCTGGGTCAGCTAGTAAAAAGTAAAATAAAAGCGTCAAAGGTCCTCTTTTTGACACGCGAAGTACATACACTCGCGGCATCTATTTGGATCCATCTCCGTGATCAGGACTCAAGGTTGACCTTGCATTACACTTAACATGGCCGAAGTCGAGCGATCTCACCGTTCTACTATTAAAAAAATAAATCATTGAGACAGGCGATTTTAAGACACCAAAATAAAGGTTTATTCAAGGCTTTCAAGCACTGGCTCTTTCCGCTTCGTCAGTGAACTTAAGGCGACACTAAATGTCAGCGACCTTGAGCGATATGAGTTCACGGTTGCCGGCCCGCCATCTATGTAACAAAGCCAATATTTTCAAAATTCTTGGGTGGAAAACAGTTTATATGCTTACAATCCTCGTTATTCACTACTAATCTGAATAAATGAACCAACACAAAAAAGTACAAGCTATAAGAATAACTTTTCTGAGAGAAGTACCAAAAAAATGCGTCACGCCAAGCCAAAACACTTGTTTAACTTAAAAGAAAAGTGGTAGTTCAAAAAGGCTCGGCAGTGTTAACTATAACCAACAGCAAGCATTAGCAACCTACAAATAAGACTTAAGGATATGTGTAACATGATTAAGTAGTGTTCATAGCTGGAAATGCTATACTTTCACCACACCACTTGTCTAAAAACACCATGTTTGCGTGTTTTCTGCTTAATCTTCGCCTTAAGATTCTAAGCATAATAACAAAAACACAACATGGATATGTCTGTCCATATTAGTATAACAATTTACATCAATATTTTGGTGTTTGTTAATTGGGCTCGTTGCAGACTGGATCGATAGTGACCTGCGTACGTTGATCCGCAACCAATGATACTTGTACTATCTTTATATATATAAATTACGTGACACGTTGTTTGTCCGTTATGGACTCCTAAACTAATAAACGGATTTAAATGGGAATTACTTCATGGAGTGCACCTTAGTCCAACTTGAGAGATAGGATAGTTTTTATTTCTATTTGGGACCCAAAATTATTTTTATTTTCAATATTTGTTTTGTATGGACATATTTTCCATGAGAGAATTTATTGACGCGCGGTTTGACATTTCTGCTGAGAAACAATTTCATTATAACAGCAGGGAGCATACTTAACAAAATAATTCTTGAAGTTATTAATATTAATGACAAATTCATGAAAAACAGTATGTATTTATTATGTACAGAACAACGTCTGTCGCGTCTGCTAGTTATGATATATTCTTTGCCAATTGCTTACGTACTCTATAATCTCCAGTTTTTGTTGTTTATCAAAATCGATTTTTTTTATGAAAATAAGGGATGAGACGAGCAGGACGTTCAGCTGATGGTTATTGATACGCCCTGACCATTACAATTTAGTGCCGCTCAGGATTCTTGAAAAACCCAATAATTGCGAGCGCCACTACAACTGCGCTGGTCACCTTGATACATAAGATGTCAAATATCATTTGCCCAGTAATTTCACTAGCTACGATGCCCTTCAGTCTGAAACACAATAATGTTTACACATTACTGCTTCACGGCATAAAAAGGCGCCGTTTTGGTACCCAAAATCTAGCCGGCATCCGGTGCAAAGGAGCCTCCCACTGGTAATTTTGCAGGTTATGCGCATAGAAATTATTTATTATTATTAAATTGCACAACGTAGAGCACAAAATCAACTCACACTCAAAGCCTCAATGGAAATACTTATGTTGTGTTATTTTATGGTTTCTTCGTAACTAATATAAGCTCAAGGAAAGTGTACACATTTGAAATAATATAAATTTGAGGTATAAAAACTCTATCTACTGTGTTGCAACCAGTCAAAATTTCTGTTTTGCTTTGAATTTCAATCTAATACCGTTATTTAATGTTGGCACCCAAAAAAAACTACGTTTAAAAAAACCGACTTCAAAAACTGAAAAGTATCAAATAACTAAAAATTTAATTTAATACAACTCTTATGCAAACCTTTACCTTTAATATTAATTAAATGCTATTATTTATATGTAAAGTGTACACATTTGAAATAATATAAATTTGAGGTATAAAAACTCTATCTACTGTGTTGCAACCAGTCAAAATTTCTGTTTTGCTTTGAATTTTAATCTAATACCGTTATTTAATGTTGGTACCCAAAAAAAACTACGTTTAAAAATCCGACTTCAAAAACTGAAAAATATCAAATAACTAAAAATTTAATTTAATACAACTCTTATGCAAACCTTTACCTTTAATATTAATTAAATGCTATTATTTATATGTAACTACTGGGAGAAACTATCTAAATTTTTTATGGGACCAAATGGCATCTATTTCGCATCAAAAAAAAAGAAGAATTACGTAAATCGGATCATAAATCTCTGAGTAATCGGTGTACAAACATAAAATTAAAAAAAGAGTACCGATCGAATTGATAACCTCCGCCTTAATGAAGTCGATAAAAAATAGCGAAAGGAGACTAATTATACCTAGTTTGGCCATAAATTCTGTTAGGTTACAAATAAAGAAAAATTGGCAGGTGTAGAGACTCCCGATAGAAGTGAAAACTTTGAGCTTTTAGCATTAAAATTTGTAATTTTATATTGTTTAAAAACAAATAAATTATTAATACCAATCTATTTTATAAACTTATTTTCAATAATAAGTATATTAATCAAACAAACATTACTTCAAAAATGCACAGTATATAAATTTAACTTTTGACTAAATCGATTCAATTTCACTTATAAGATATACACAGCACTAATGTTGCACAATACGTCAGCTGTATAGCTACAGATATACTGCTAAGCATTTCGTTGATGCGAACTCACGCGATTTCACCCATCCAAAATGTGTGTAAACTATATATATTTATCTTTTTAATTATTTATTTATCTCGTTTAACCGTCGTGCGCATGTCGGTGACGGGAACCCATGAGATTTTCCCCTACCAAAATGTGCCCAGCGCGGCTAAAGAATTTTTAACTTTAAAAATACGTCATAACATAACATAACTTATATGTGCTTATTTATTGGAGTGTCAGTAATAAATAAAAAGAATTCTATTCGAAACTAGCTGACCCGACAGACGTTGATCTGTATATAATAATGTTTTTATATGAATTTGTGAATAATATATCATAACATCAAAAATTACTTCGTAAAATATGCACCCTGCTGTCGTAATGAAATTGTTTCACAGCAGAACTGTCAAACCGTGCGTCAATAAATTCTCTCATAGAAATTATGTATGGACACATCACAGGAAAAACAAATTTGTTGTTTTTATTTATATTGAGCAGCATTTTCCTATTTATTCACCTTTTAAACCTTCTCTGGACCTCCACAAATAATTAAAGACCAAAATTAGCCAAATCGGTCCAGCCGTTCTCGAGTTTTAGCGAGACTAACGAACAGCAATTCATTTTTATATATACAGATTATTAGGTGATGATGAAGTTTGGTAAATGCTTGTTCTTCAGATTTCTTAAGCGAATCGATGTCGTTTAGAGCAGACCATGTCTTCTATAGTCCGGTGACTTTGTGCGCGACCGTCCCAGGGGTCGGTAAGTCAGCGGGTGGTGTTGCGGGGAAGGGTAACGTGTGAAATGAAATTTATTTTTTGCGTCGAATACAGTATACATTATAGATCTTAAATTATTATTATTATTGTGAGAGCTGACTTCTTTAGTAACCCTTTTTAGTTTTCTTAGCTAAACTAAGAATTAGAGAATTTGTGAATGTGGCCTAGACGAGGGTAACGTGGATCATCTGTTCTTCGATTGTCCCTTAATGCAACCTTCTTTGTACAATTTTATTCCCCGCCCTTCCCTAGTTTTCACTCCTTTTGTAAATACTTTGTTAAATATATTAAAAAGAATAAGATTAAGTTGTTAATATCACTATGTACTTATATTTAATAATTTAAGTAATTATATTTGTGTATGTCCTATAGTCTAACAGCATGAATATTTGTTTCAGGTTTTGAAAAAGAAAATAAAACTTGAATCAATCTTTAGCACTGATAACTTCCATTAAAATAAGTACTACCGTGTGTTTTTTTTTTTTTTTTTTTATGAAAATAAGGGACAAGACGAGCAGGACGTTCAGCTGATGGTAATTGATACGCCCTGCCCATTACAATGCAGTGCCGCTCAGGATTCTTGAAACCCCCAAAAATTCTGAGCGGCACTACAACTGCGCTCGTCACCTTGAGACAAGATGTTAAGTCTCATTTGCCCAGTAATTTCACTAGCTACGGCGCCCTTCAGACTGAAACACAGTAATGCTTACACATTACTGCTTCACGGCAGAAATAGGCGCCGTTGTGGTACCCATAATCTAGCCGGCAGCCTGTGCAAAGGAGCCTCCCACTGGTAAACTGTGTTACGGGACGGTCGCGCACGCAGTTGTCGTAATATAAAACTGACCAATTTAATTAATAATAATAATAATTTAACTAATTTGTAGTCCACAAAACATCCAGTTTGTAAAGTTTCGATTTGTGCTAAACGCGGGCCAGTCATCCATAAAACAGGCCCTCACAATTATTAAAATTTAAATATAAAATATATTTTCTTACACAACTGAATTAATGTTTTGAGCTATGTAAGTAGTTATTTTTTTTGTTTCCCCTTCGTTATTCATGTAGGTAATATGAATAATGCAAACAAACAAACAAAACCTCATTCTGTACAAAAATGCAATAAAATTCCATTAAAACTATCAACAAGGATGCATAGATGCATAACGGCGATTGTAGAAAGAGATGGATGTATTGTAAGAAGTATTATTATACTTTAACCTTTAACGCTGTCCAAGCTGTGTTTTTCTGTTTTTTTCTCACACAATGTCGTTGAGTTTTAGAAACTACTTAAATATTTATACTTTTGTAAAGCTTTTTATAAATTAATAATTCGTATTTAACGAACGAGAACTGTGTATATCTTTTCAATTTCAATCAATACTCAATTTGCTCTAAATACCTAATAGTATTTGCTCAATTATTTGTTGGCATTTTATCATCAGTATCAAGTCAGCAAAAATTTTAATCGAGCCTCTAATTTTAATCGAGCCTCTTATTTAAATCGAGCCTCTAATTTTAATCGAGTCTCTAATTTTAATCGAGTCTCTAATTTTAATTGAGCCTCTTATTTTAATCGAGCCTCTAATTTTAATCGAGCCTCTAATTTTAATCGAGCCACTAATTTTAATCGAGCCTCTAATTTTAATCGAGCCTCGAATTTTAAGTGACTCTCTAACTGTAGGGATTATAATTTAGGGTATGCCCTTTAAATCGACAATAAGCACCAATATTTGGATCTTCTATGATGGTACACAAAAGAGACCAAATGGAAATCTTTTCTTGTGATATTTTTATAGTTTTCTTTATGATTTTGGTATTAGGAAAGTTGGGAGATCGTGTAAGAGCTGGGCTGATGATGTAATGGAATATGCTGGAAAAGACTGGCTAATATTGAGGAAAAATCATATAGTGTGGAAGAAAATGGGGGAGGCCTTTACTCAAAGAGGGGCACATACTACTGATTAAAACATTTATTATTAAGAAATAAACAAAAACTTACATAAAACTTTTACTCTTTTTTAATTCTTATAATATTAGGGTTTTTTAATTATTAAATTTAGTTTAATTTAGTACGGGAATGAAAGGCTTTTTTTATTATTTATTATGTATATGATTTCGGTGACTTATGATTTTAACAGAATTAACAGCAGTTTTAGTTCTAACAGCACACAGCCACCCTTTACTTTTGTGGTCTTCAACATGGAGGATGTGTTGTATATCTATTGGCTATAGCTTTTGAAGTGTCTACAAAATGATGAAGAGGTTCATACCCACTTTGTGCAAGGTGATCACTTTAATTCTGTTTTCTTTAACAACCCATTCCAATATTGTGATTTACTATTTGCCTCGAAAAATATGTGAAATGGAGGAAAATGATTGCACTTTAAATTTATTTTTTTTACTACGGCTTTAAGTTGTAAGAATATTTATGGCCAGACTAGTTACTGAAGGCGAACTTTTGCAAATGTTTAATTTACAATATGCCAAAAACTGTTTAGTTTGTTGCTGTGACTAAGGTTACAATATACAAGTGGCAACAGATTGAATACATAAATCGCTTGTTGAACATCAAAATCTACCACCCGTTCAAAATGACAGACTGTTTGTTAAACTGGGCATGCATGCTATTGTCTAGAAAGTTTCCAATTCATGCATCTATAAAACAAATTCTTTCTATAGTGATTGAATGTCATTTGATGTGGCTTCCATAAAGATTGGCAAGCTTAAAATAACAAGTATTGGCAGTGGCCTTGGGCACTAGATTTTTCAGATACACTAAAATGGAGTGTACTATATGGCACCCTATTCTCTCACTAATTTCTAACCCTTATTTTGTTTAAGAGAGTGCTGATTGACTTAGGTTAACAGCCTACAACTCTGGTTTTATAAGGGAGAATAAGTAGTGGTGTATATACAATTATGGGGATCAGTTAAATATTATGCACTAAAAAGAACACTGAGATCCGTTCTGCTTTGTATCCAGACATATGAAACACCCTAAAATTTATTATAATTATTATCATCATCATTATTACATTTGTTGGCCATGCTATTAAATGGATGCTAGAAATAAAAACTCACCTAAAGTGTATGCAACAAACAGATTTACAGCGGCAACAGCCCAAACCCAGTTTGGAATGTGATCATTTGTAGCGTTTTCTTCTGTTAAAGCATGGAATCCATAATCATAATAGGAGAAGAGAAGGAAGTTTAGTACAGTCAATAGGAATCCAGTAAATGTTAAAATATTTGGTGCTACCCATACCGGACAAAACTGCAACCGTTTTAAAGAATTAATTATTCATGCAATGCTACATAATATACTTAATTATAATTAATTATTATACTTAGTATTAAATAAAACTGGTTAAGTGTGGGTTGGCAATTAATAAGATCATTGAATTATGTGATGGATATATTACTATTTACATGATAAAATAAATTTTACTTTAATGAATCATAAATATGGAAGGCCCATGACACATTTCATGAGCTTTCAGGACAATATAGTCCATTGATATCACAAGTTTTGAAGAGGATATTATTGTCACATATGAGAAACTTCTTGTACAACAGCCACTGCAGTGACTGTCCCTTCCCACTATTCTTGAATATATTTTTTACACTCTCTTAATTTTATAGCATAAACTATATTAACTAAAAAAACAATTAATAACAGAATCATATTAATATAATCTGTTTAAGGACTATATGCAATTATAAAGTATTGAATATTATATTCAATTACTTTATAATTTTCATATGATAAAAGCTATGAATGTAAGCAATATGTGTGATAATTTACATATTTTTTCTTAATTTAATTTATTAACTAAAGTACAGTTAATTACTATTCAAAGTCTTATGAGAGAATTTAAATTTTTTAGTCTTATTATACTTACATACAAAAAAAAAATATAACATGCCTTAGTGCGAAGTAAGTCCTAATTGGATTTTTGTTATTATTTTATATAAGAATAATATAATAATAAAAATTTCTTACCTGTACGCACCAGTCCCAGAACGGATGCATAACATATTTACTTAGAATGCTTGTGTCTATTGAATTATACTGAAATTATAAATTTATATAAATATTGATGATTAGGTTAGGATATTACCTATGACTTATTTTTGTGAATAAGATATACCTTATACTTTTCAAATCCCTTAAGTTGTTCCTTGGATAGGTAGGAAGAAGTCATTTTAATAAGCTTTTCAGTTTAGTTTTCCAGTGGAATTCCTCTAATAACTATTTACTACATGCCGATTTCTGTAGTAGTATTGGTAACATCTTTCATAATTATATTTAGATTTTAGACGGAAAACTTTCATTCAATAACACAATATTATAATCTGTTGTCTATTCAAACTGTCTCAAGCAATATTATTATGTCGTTTATAAAATTTATTTTAAATCAATAAACACTACCACCACATTCAAAAATCGACATCAAATGACAAAATGAAAATACAAATCAAAGAATATATTCGAGTAAATGATTCAACCAAAGAGGATATAAAATTGATAATATAAATACTCGCACGATATTCAACACAATACAATACAGAGAGATGTGATGTGACGGTGAATAGAGGTGGATTGTTAAATCAATTATAAAACCAATTCATTCTGAAAAAAACATAAACAACATTTGTAATGAATGCTGCGAATGGTTAGAGTAATTAATTACTGTTGCTGTGCTATGGATCAGCGCCATCTATTGAAAAACTTTAATCTTGTAGTAATATATCAATGATTGAAGCTGCAAAAATCAAATAATTTTAGTAAGTAACACTAGATAGCAAGAAAGAAGAAACAAAAAGCAAAATAATGTTTTGTCGTTAAGTGTGTGAACGCATTGTTTTATCTAAATAATACTACTATACGTTACTATATATATACATAGTTACATCACTTTATATAATATTTTTTAAAAGGATGAAGCTGTAAAATATATTGTTTTATAAACGTGGCACTGAGTTTTTTGCCACTTCTACTCAATAAAGCTTAACCTTTTCTGAAGTCGTGGTAAATGGTATAATTTAATACGTAAGTATCCATTAAGTACTACTCTGTGGTATAATGTATAATATTATGTTTAACTTTTGATATTCATATGTAGACGGTATAAACTTATACAGGATGTCCCAATATTATGGGACATGAAGGGAAAGTACCTTAAATATCGAAAATAGGCTATTTTACTGAAAGAAGACTTTATGTTATTTTTAAAAGTTAGTAATTTTGCATTCAAAGATTTTCTAGAAATTACTTGCCTCGTCTGGGAATCGAACCGACTTAAATGTAAAAAAAAACACCCCTACTCTTATGATGCCAATCGAAAGAATGGTCAAAAACTAATAACTCTTCTTAAGTAACATAGTATTTAAAAAGAAAGTAGTCAATTAAGTGGGTATTTTTTGTAAATTAATTAATTAAATGCTCAAAATGTGATCTCTCTTGTCTTACGCAAATCGCCAATATTTTAATGAGTCCGCTGCCTGTTGATTTTCATATCATTTTATGGTGAATACTCGATATGATATGGCATAATTCTGTTTGTAACTCGCCCACGTTCTCGTATCACTTTTTGTATAGCATATCTTTCACATATCCCCAAAAGAAGAAAACTAATGGTGTAAGGTCCGGGGATCTGGCCGGCCATCTAATCGGTCCATTCGTACCAATCCAAGTAAACAAAACATTCTTTTTAGATGTTCCTTTCTTTTAAAATACTATGATACTTAAGAAGAGTTATTAGTTTTTGGCCATTCTTTTGATAGGCATCATAAAAGTAGGGGTGTTTTTTTTTATATTTAAGTCGGTTCGATTCCCAGACGAGGCAAGTAATTTTTAGAAAATCTTTGAATGCAGAATTACTAACTTTTAAAAATAACATAAAGTCTTTTTTCAGTAAAATAGCCCATCTTCGATATTTAAGGTACTTGCCCTTCATGTCCCATAACTTTGGGACATCCTGTATAATGAAGAACACGATCCAGAAGGGATCTAAGTTTACAGACAGCGACAAGATACTTCAGTGACTATAAACTAAGCAAGTTGGGTTCTAATGTTCTTGTTGTTGTTAATGTTGGGTTCTATTGTCTTAAATTAAATTGACTTTAAAATATATATTAATTCTAGTCTTTAAATAATGACATTTAAAAATAATAATTATAATTTAAACTGACCTAAGTGCTCAAAATATAGACATTGATACATTAAAACTATTTACACACATTGTTACATGTTTTCTAGCAAAATAAAGGATTTATTAATTTTTATTTATTATTTAATGAAAATAGTACCAGCTTTCTGTCTAAGCCTTGGATCTCCTTTATAGGACAAAACGTATCCTAGCTTTCTTTGCTATTATTGGAATTGTGATGAGACGCACTCTTCCTATAAAACTTTAGATTGTAATGGTATTGTTACGCGTTATAATGAGCCTTTTTATCTACCTACTACAGATAGTATACCAGGAACAGACAAAAGGTAATAATGCCTACTACTCGGCTAAGTCGAGTTAGTAAGTCTTTTGTGGGGCGATGTATATGGTTTTACAACAAGATCCCAGAAAATGTTAAAAACAAAAGTATTACGTTATTCAAAAGAATTGTTAAGATACGTTTGTGTCGTAAAGGTTACTATAACATAAATGACTTTCTTAATGATACCACAGATTGGGAATGGAGCGACCGCCCTCAGGCTATTAAATAAAAGTTTAATTGTACAATATTACTTTGTAAACATATTTTTTATGAAAAAAAAAGCTCGCTGAGTTTGTTGCGCCCATTCTTCTCAGGCCTGAGGCATTCATTTTGGGACGGGTGGTAGTTTTTTTTGACGTTCAATAAGTGATGTCACATCCTATTTTGAATAAAAATATTTGAATCTGTATTTATATATTTTGCATGTATATTGTCAAAGACGTACAGTTTCACAAGTGATATTATAATAAAACGGACTTCATTTCGTATAATTTAACAGACTTCGAATTTTATGGTCGTGAAAACGTAAAGTTTTATGTACCTACTATATCAAAGATTTATTTATATTTAAGTTGAATAATGGAACAGTGTAGATTTTTAAAAATGAAAATTAATTTTAATATATTTAAATAATACGTGAGAAAGCCCATAGGGCGCTCAGAGGGCAATGGAAAGGGCTATGGTCGGAGTTTCCCTGCGAGATCAAATTATAAATGAGGAGAGCCGTAGGAGAACCAAAGTCACCGCCATAGCCCAAACGATTGCGAAACTGAAGTGGCAGTGGGCAGGGCACATAGTGCGACGGACAGATGGCCGTTGGGGCAGTAAAGTCCTCGAATGGCGACCACGTACCGAAAGACGTAGTGTTGGTAGGCCCCCACAAGATGGACCGACGATCTGGTCAAGATTGCCGGAATACGTTGGAAGAGGGCCGTGGTTGGACCGATCGTCGTGGAAATTTTCGGGGGAAGCTTTGTCTAGCAGTGGACGTCTTCCGGCTGATGATGATGATGATGAAACATTAAGTTAAGAGTAAATTGAGTTACGGCCTATTACAGTTTAAAATACTTCAGTAATGATAGGGTTGCTTGGCGGTGAAATAGATTGCTTCTTTATCATTTATATTAAGTCTCTATGTGATTATTATGTAATCAGAAAAGTATTTTTGCTCACTAAGTTGCTTCTCAGCTAAGAATACCAGTGAGAGGCTCCACTGCATAGGATCCCGACTAGATTATGGGTACCACAACGGCACCTGTTTCTGAAGTGAAGCAGTCATGTGTAAATGTTACTTTGTTTCTATCTGAAGGGCGCCGTAGCTAGTGAAATTACTGGGCAAATGAGACTTAACATCTAATGTCTCAAGGTGACGAGTGCAATTGTAGTGCCGCTCAGAATTTTTTGCATTGGAACGGGCAGGGCGTATCAATTACCATCAGCTGAACGTCCTGCTCGTCTCGTCCCTTATTCTCATAAAAAAGTGCCTAAAGTGAAGCCATAGTAACTTGCGATTCAAAGCTGAAGACATTGGTCTTTTTGAATAAAGAAAATTTGAATCTACACATAGATTTTTATTAATTACGTTGATAACATTATAATCGAAAAAGTTCCTAACTACATAAATGATAAAAATCGCGGAAACATTCGGCTATAATTTTATAATCTATTGATAAGTTATTCGTTATATTTCCCCAAGTGACTGCGGGATGGTATTCACAAATAAGTATTTAGATTATTTATACCAGCCGTATCGAACAAACGTCTCATCAGTTTATCGACATTAAGGTTTATCGACACCACTTCATTAAATATATGTGTGCTTGAGTAATAATATGTATCACAAATTATGTGTCCGAGGAAAGAGGAATTTGTTAAAGCAAATCGTTTATTATTCGACATCAAAGGTATGCTCGTGAATTTTGCTTAATGTTATTTTACCAAATGCAAATTTGCAATCATTTTTGCTCAAAGTAAGTTGTACAATGAAGTATCTTATATAATTGATATATAATACGATTAAAATGTAATGTAAATCATTTTATTATGGATTATAATTATTTGTTTTACTAAAATTAAGATAATTAATGTGAGAAAATATACATTTAAATTTAGATACTTTTGTTAAATAAATGAAGTAGGGTTTTCTATATAAAACATTAATACTAGTTACAATACTTAAGGAATATGCCTAAAACGGCGCCTATTTCTGCCGTGAAGCGATAATGTGTAAACATTATTGTGTTTCGGTCTGAAGGGCGCCGTGAATTTACTAGGCAAATGAGACTTAAAATCTTATGTCTTAAGGTGACGAGCGCAATTGTAGAGCCTCTCAGAATTTTGGGGCTTTTAAAGAATCCTGAGTGCACTGCACTGTATTGGGCAGGGCGTATCAATAACCATCAGCTGAACGTCCTGCTAGTCTCGTAACTTATAATCATTAAAAAAAAATTAAAAATGCCATCCTGGTTAAATAAGAAACAAGAGTGGGCGTTTTTCGATAGGTAAAATTTGTAAATTTCCTTCCATCTTTTTTTAACTATAATATAATATGTTGCAGTGGCAACAGTATTATTGTACAGCCTGTTAAATTTTATCTGCGTAACTATTTCGGTTAATGAGATGTTGCACTCTGACATACAGACAGATGAAAAGAAGGACAGAGGAGTCATTGGGTTATATATATACTGTGCTATTTATAAGCGAGAAGTAAATTTATTTCAAATTTAAAGTTTTTGTCTTTATCTTACGTTTGTCATTACAGATTTACATGACAGGGAGAAGTAATTTTAATCTTGGTAACTTTACATCGCGTTTGTTAATAAGACAGGGTTCCCGAAGGTTATCCTTAGGGCACAGAACCCTAAGGAAATGAATTATTTGAATGAAAATTTCCCCCAAATTAATAAGTCAATCAACAGAGTTATCCACCGAGAGTTATGACCCAAAGCCTGGCACGTACCTCTATCACAGGCTAAGTTTGGCCATACAGAGAGGTAACATTGACTGTTGACAGTTTCAGTGACACCTTACTTGCCGAAATGGTTTAAAAGATTATTTCAATTTAATTTAAATGATATCAATCAATTAGTTTGCCAAGATCTTTGTTTTCTTTCAATCCAATTTGAATTTGTTGCACATTACTGCGGTTCCTACTTATATACTTAATATGAAATGTAGCTTAGTTTTAATAACAGGCAAATATAACTGATATAGGTACTTAGTGGGAACCTAAGTTAGTACTTACAAATTAAGTGAAATGTGACTGCTTGGATTATCAATCACATAGCATACCGAAGTACAATAATTAGTTTGAGTAAATCAAGTTGATACTTTTTAAAAATGTATTTATTTATACCCAATTGGAATTCTTACGAAATTCCACATCAGCTGAACGGAATTTTGTTTATTAACTACTTACATATTATGAGTTATCTTTATAAGAGATTAAACATTTTTTAATCAAGATTTCACGTAGTACGAAGTTACGTTGGAAACAGCAAATTATCAGAATTTATCAATATTTGTTTTAAGCGCCACATTATCTTGAAGGCGTGTACTTATTTATCTCTGCACTGTAAATAAAAATCAATATTACTGACCATATTTACATAAATCATTGTAACCTAACCGAAGCGGGGTACATATACAACATATGAATATATAAGTAACATACCTACATATTTATGTATACTACACAGTATATAGAAAATTAATGTGACATCTTTGAAACCTTAGATTTGTCTCCGCACCACCTAAGAACAATAGCTTTTTTATTACGGCAAGTATTAGATGCCTGTGTGCGTGGCATCTTGACACTCAATGGCATCTTTCAAATTGTGTAACATGTGATTGAAATTAATAAAATACAATATACTTACTGAGATATGTGATCTAAATGTCTTACTTATTTCTTGTAGTATTATTTTTACAAAGCAGTACTACGAAACCCGGCATTCTAGTTTCAATTATTAGTAAAGTTTAACAGAACATCTGGCACGTCAACGTCACACATTGTTCGAGACTGGCTCTAGTACAACCACTTGAGCGTAGTATTAGTTGCCGCACTTTGCGACTACGCCTTCGGTATTTATTTGGAGCGCAGCGGAGACCAATCCTAAATGTAACTTTCAAACGCTTTTTTTAATGATTGTCAAAAAATGTCAAAACACCTGCTATGTTTCAAATTCAATTTTTTTTTATAAAAAATAGGAAATGAAATGAATTATTGAAGGTCAAATTTTACCGGATTTCTTTCTTTTTTTCGATACAATCAAATTATTAATTTTAATCGCCTGAAGGCGGTCGCTGTATTCAGAATCTGTGGTATCATTAAGAAATACATTTATTTTATAGTAACATAAACGCCTTTAACAATTCTTTTGATTTTCGTAATACCTTTGAACATTTTCTGGGATCATGTTGTCATAGTATATCAACAAGTGAGCTAAGCTGTTCATTATACATGGACAACACACGGACTAGTAAAAAAAGAAGGACTCCGCGCCGTGATATAAGCACGTGAAGCACCTTTAAGCTAGTGTGTGTGAGGCTACGGGGTATACCAGTTACACAATTTTTTCTCCATAAGATAATCATATATCCACAAATACTTTTATATTATTGTTTTTACACTTATTCATAACGCACAACGGCATTTTTAAAATATTTTATTGCGACGCAAACTGATCTGTCACAGACGATGGCAAATCTCATTATGGCGGCCGATCGGCTTGTATTAGTGTAAGTGTATGCGTGGGCCTATGTATTTACACGTTTACCGGCTTATTTTGGTGCCTCACTGTTATGTAAGGTGACACGAAGTCCTTATTTTTTTACTCGTCCGTGGGACAACACTAGAAGTCGAAAGATGCGTAGCCGGCTTTTAAGTTGGTAGTATGCCCTAGCCCCTAAGCTCTATGGGCTTTAAGAACGTTTCAAATTCACATTCACATTTATAATACTGGCAGGGATTCGATATACGGATCAAGTTAAAACCAGCAGCCATATTCCACCACCGGACATGACGTCAAAATACTAAATTCCATACGCATCATGTTGCCGTCTGGCATGCTACAAGCGCGCGTTTTGTCCAAAATTGTGGAATCAAACACCGGCTGTAGTTTTCACGAACTGATACGTCTGAAGGACGGAAGAACATTTTTAGCTTAAGGCATCATCATCATCAGCCATAAGACGTCCGCTGTTGGACAAAGGCCTCCCCAAAGATCTCCAAGATGGATTGGTCTTGCGCTGCACTCATCCAACGTATTCCGGCGATCTTGACCAGATCGTCGGTCCATGTTGTGGGGGGCCTCCCAACACTGCGTCTTCCGGTACGTGGTCGCCATTTGAGGACTTTATTGTCCGTCGAGCTATGTGCCCACCCCATTGGCACTTCAGTTTCGAAATCATTTGGACCACGTCAGTGACTTTGGTTCGCCTACGTATCTCCTCGTTTCTGATTCGATCTCGCAGGCAAACTATGTATGTTGACGAGCTATGTATGTATACAATATGTTTAGCATTCGAATTCGATGAATTTTATATATATAATTCTTGTGTGCGTGTGTATGTCACTGAAATTTTTTGTGTGAGTTCAAGGGGATTCGAGGATGGTTTAGATTCACAATTGAACTACCTCCTAAACGGCTGGACCAATTTTGATGATTTTTTGTGTGTTCCAGTGAATTTGAGATTGGTGTGTGTCTTCAGGTGGATTCGAGAATGGTTTAGATTCACAATTAAACTACCTCCTAAACGGCTGGACCGATTTTGATGATTTTTTTGTTTGTTTCAGTGAATTTGAGATTGGTTTAGATTCTCAATTCCGTCCATATAATATAATTCTCTCCGTCCATATAAATAAGAACTCCTCTTAACGGCTGGACAGATTTTGCAAATTTAAGACGTGGGTACAGGACAACGTCTGTTGGGTCCACTAGTCTATATATATAAAAATGAATTGCTGTACGTTAGTCTCGCTAAAACTTGGGAACGGCTGGACTGATTTGGAAAATTTAGGTCTTGAATTATTTGTGGAAGTCCAGAGAAGGTTTAAAAGGTGAATAAATAGGAAAATGCTCGGAATTAAATAAAAACAAAAAAATTGTTTTTCCTTTGATGTGTCCATACATAATTTCTATGAGAGAATTTATTGACGCACGGTTTGACAGTTCTGCTGTGAAACAATTTCATTACGACAGCGGGGTGCATATTTTACGGAGTAATTCTTGATGTTATGATATATTATTGACAAATTCATAAAAAACATTACTTTATCTTATATCTTTAAACGAGCAATTCTTGTATATATATATAATCTGAATCTCGGAAACGGCTCCAACGATTTTCATAAAATTAAGTATGCAGGGGATTTCGGGGGTGATAAATCGATCTAGCTAGGTTTCAATTTAAAAAAAATGGTTTTATCCATGTTTGAATGAGAAACAGCTACAATAACATTAGAATACAAAGGTAAATTTCGCCACTATATACAAGACTATTATAGCTCAGATGGGACATTGGGTGATCCGGAAAGCAGAAGACCCCGGTTCGAATCCAGATGTCCTATTAGTTTTTTTTTTGTTCAAGTTTTGTACATTCTTAAAAATCCAAGCAAGGCTCGGTCGTCCGGATATTTTATTATTTACAGAACAACGTCTGTCGGGTCAGCTAGTTATTTATAAGTTTTTAATTTTATCCATTACCAACAAACATAGAAAAATTAAATAATTTCTGTTTGTAATATTATTATTTTAGATGATAAGATTTAATATAGCAACACTCCGAACTTTTGTTCTTGATTATACCTACAAATCTTACATATTAATACTGTTAATACCGCAGCCTGGAAAAGTGTTGGCAATCCGTAGGGAAGACCAGTCAGTATGGGAGAGAAGAGCGCCATTTTGTCCCACCAACGTCAACCGACTGGTGAGACAGGGGGTCAAGGTGATCGTGCAACCCTCCAATCGAAGAGCTTATCCTATGCAGGTGAGATACATACTTATGTTATCCAAACACCAATATAATATTCACCAGTGGGAGGCTCCTTTGCACAAGATTATGGGTACCATATTTAAGCATTTTTAAAGCATTATTGTGTTTCGGTCTGAAGGGTGCCGTAGCTAATGAAAATACTGGGTAAATTGCCAAATAACATCTTATGTCTCAAGGTGACGAGCGCAATTGTAAAGCCGCTCGGAATTTTAGCTTTTTCAAGGATCCTGAGCTGCATTCAATTGTAATGGACAGGGCGTATCAATTACCACCAGCTGAACGCCCTGCTCGTCTCGTACCTTTTAGTAATAAAAAAGTGATTAAAATTTAATTTGATGTCTAGTAGTGATAGAATAGAAAGAGAAGAGAAGTTACTAGAATGACTGCAATTATTTAATCCGTTCCGAACTTTTCAGTCATACATAAATGCTGGCGCAAGCGTGCAAGAAGATATAAGTGAAGCGAACGTCATATTCGGAGTTAAACAGGTCCCGATAGATCTGCTCATACCGAACAAAACTTACTGTTTCTTCTCACACACGATCAAAGCGCAGGAGGCTAATATGCCAATGTTAGATGCAATCTTGGCAAAGGTAATAAATACTAAATGTTAAAAAATAATATTGATTGAAAATTATTGTAAATATATCTGTAGTTTTAGACTACAACATCCACTTGAGCTAAGAACCATCCAGGTGAGAAAACATCGTCAAATATTCAAATTCTTACAAGCCGTCTAAGGAGAGCAAATAAAAACCTCACTGTATGATATGCTTATTCATTAGGAAACTTTATCACGAGAACAGATAAAATCAGTCAAATTATGTACGAAAGTTTCGACCTCATTCTGCTAATGTCCTCTGTAATCATACTAAACTAACTTGATCGGATCCCTACCATCAAAATATCATAAAGCCCTATTCATAGAAGGTTTATTTAAAAGTCTCCTATCGCAAGATGTACTACTAAAATCGTCAATTTGTTTGGTTAATAACAATAAATTTGTAGATCACCTTTGAATGCATTTTATCCAAACTTTTACATTTTGTGAATCCTATTACCTATATTTATGCAAACGACATAGCTTTTCGCATTTTTACGACATTCGAGCTATGAAGATTTGTGAGCTTTGGTGCAAGTGCTCTCCTAAACAACAGAAGAATTACAAGAATATTTTCTTTACGGGGCTGTACAAACTATAACAATTTCATTAATAAATGTCTTCTTTTAGAACATACGTCTGATTGACTACGAGAAGCTAATGGACCGTAGCGGTAATCGAGTGGTGGCGTTCGGGAAATACGCGGGAGTCGCAGGAATGATAAACATTCTACACGGTCTGGGATTACGCTTGCTGGCTTTAGGACATCACACACCTTTTATGGTAAATATTTCATGATACGCTTTGCTGATAAATCACTTGCAAATTGTCTATGTGTAAATATTACTCAAATATACAGATAACAGTTTCTAGACTTCTTTTTGGTTACATTGTTCCTGAATTTGGATCCCAATTTTGATAAAAATGTACACTTAGATGAAGTTACATTAAAATCTGTTATTAATTATACTAAGGTCGGAAAATTTACACACATTTTTTCGAGTGACGAAACGAGCAGATATTTAGCGGATTCATCTGCCCATATCAGAGTCAAAGTCAAATAAACTTTATTCAATAAGTTTAATCTAAGCGCTTTTGAATCGTCATTAAAATATTTAGGTAATTTGAAGTACTGAATCCACTAAATGTTCGAAAAAAGTAGAGCTCGTGAGAAGCACATACGAGAAACTCAACAGCTACTCTTGTCAACCAAATAGAGCATTTTAAAGTAGCTGTAATATACATAGCAAATTAGTTCGTAGGCTGCTGCATCAAATATATTATGAATTGTGTTCAATGATAAAAATCAATCAAATATTTCATAAAAAGTAATAAAGAACAAAATGTATAAATATAAATTATAGTATATTGGATGCATCAACCCTTAGAGCTTGAATTCATGGCTTGTGTAAGGATGCTTCCTGAACACGATGCATGACATAGAAGTTACATCACATAGAGGCTAGAGCATCTTATTTGACGACTCCGTGTAGTCGCACTTTGTCTGATGTGACTATAATTTCACCGGCTCTTACACTGTTTCTTTTCATCTCGCTCTCGTGGAAGTTATTATTTTAAGGCCAGTGAGTGCCCTAAATTGGTCCCACCAGTGGGTAGATGATCGGCCTCGCCGCCTCTTAACTTCTTCAACCTTGGCCACCACGATAAGTTTTTGAGATTGTCTGGTCGTCCCACTGCACATACAATCAGTTGCGTTATGGGATTGAAAGGAAAAAAAGTTTATGTGTTTATGGCTGGCTTACACAGTGCAAGGTAGCGTACGATTCAGCCTGCCAAGTCACTACATACACAATAGCTTGCATGCGAGTAACTTCAACATATTTTGTTTTTACTCGCCTGCTAGGCTTGAAGCTACTCGCACATGGGAGTAGTCGCATTATTTGCATTTCATATATTGACACTTCAGTGTCAGCCGGACAATTGAGTATGGAGCCATTGTTCTTGTTGAGCTAGTACTTCTTGCAACTCAATCTCTAATCAAAATATTTTATTTCCCTCTTTTTTATATTTGACTTGACATCGAGAACTCGTAAGACCGGGCAGGTAATATCGCGTCGACAGCTCAGGTGAGCCGAGCTGCTGGCGTACGAGTAGACAAGTCGAGTAGATATCTACTGGCTCTAGCCGGCACTGACTACAGTAGCTTGTATTGTGTAAATAAACCAGAAGTAAAAATCAACGGCTATGCTGTATTACAGCACGATAGATAATCACAGCACCGTTGCCAGCCTTTTTACTACTACCATTTAAAAAAATAATAATATATATTTAATGGGTATGTTCGAATAGCATATTGGACCAGCACATAACTATCGCAACTCCAGTATGGCTCGGCAAGCAATCCGCGACGCTGGATATGAAGTGTCCCTGGGAATGATGCCCAAATCATTGGGACCGCTCACTTTCGTTTTCACTGGCTCTGGAAATGTATCTCAAGTAAGTACTATAAATAATTCCAATTTTATTCTTAAAAAATCTCTATATTATATTAGAAGTCTAGACAAGGTTTTATTTAAGTTGCAATGTTTGTATTGTAGCTGAATTAGAACCATTTTGTTATATCGTGCAAGTAATTTTTTGCTGTAAGGAAAGTTCAGCTCATTTCAAGCTTTTCTAAGAAAGGTTTGTTTTTCTTCGTTTATGTCATAAGACAGGGTCAAAAGAGCTTATAATTAAAAGAATCGATTTTTTTATGTCGTTTCTCGATATTTTTATACGCTTTATATTAGCTTCACCTGTATGTTTGTATGTTTGTAACCGACTTCTTTGAGCGCGATTTTGACCCACTTTAAACGGCTAGATTTCGTTCAAACTTTGTAGATTTATCGAGGACCGATGACATTACACTAATTTGATAAAATTATTCAATTTTTCAATTTGCAAAATATGATTTTTGTTAATTTATATAATTTTCATCTATATTCGATAAGGTAGGAATTGATGTTAAAGTACTCAATAGTTTTAAAAATACGCTTTTATAGAAAATTTAACTAAAAAATTAAAAATAAATAATAGTTAAAAAAAACTAAGAAGCACGCTTTATATAAAATTCAACTAAAAAATAGAAAATAAATTTAAATTGAAAATAGTGTAAAAAAATATATTTTATTGTAAAAAAAAGCGTGGGGTGTAGAAATATTATTATTTTAATAATATCTTAAAAAGAATTTTATATAAAGCGTGCTTTTTAGTTTTTTTTTAACTATTATTTTTTATTCTCTGTCTGTTGAACCCTACTAGGAGGTGTTTAATATGGACAAAATTTTGGAAATATTATATATTTTCATTTGTCCTTTATGCGCATGCATTGTATCAAATAAATTATACGTCTTGAACGATTCTGTTACATATATACGAGTCAAGCAGAGTTATTTCTAAAACCGCTTCAAGCTTTCGTCTTCCATATATGATGCATTGGCTTCATGTCTATATGTAGCCATTACATAAAAATACACTTCATTTCATCTTCTTCGATAACGCCAAAGCGAATTTTAGGTAATATTTTACTTCTAGTGTACAATTTAACATAAACATATAGAGAACCTAGCACTAAACTGCAAATTCTAATAAAAAAAGACATAAAGGGCATTGCAAAATATGTCCGAATATCTTCGAAGATTAACATTACATTGACCATTAATGTTACCAAAATATAATTCATAATTTTCTAAGCTACTAATAATTATTTCATAATATTAAATCGAAGATCTTATTTCTGTATCAATAAATTAAACAAGTATTATATATTTGTCACAGCGATGCTACGATCTATGGACCGCGTAAAGTACACAGTAAAACGTACATTGATAAAAGCAAAATATAGGCAATATGTTAATTTTCTTTTCTATTGACAGATAGTGGCAATATTTTCGCGTTGGATAATTATATTATAAGTACTAACTAATCTTTAACCTGTGTGTTGATTGAGCAAAATATACCTTCGACTTGGAGATTACGGATTTCAATTTGTTTCAGGGTAGTCAAGAAATATTTCAAGAGTTGCCCCATGAATATGTACCCCCGGAAATGCTGCGAAAAGTCGCGGAACATGGAAGTGAGTATTGTGCCTGTTTTCATTAGGTACAATTACTAACTTATTATTTTTCATTTATTATTTATCCGACAAAGTGGCTGTCACTTCGGTAGTACGATACCACCGCTTTCCTGGTGCACTCGTGAGTTAGTCCGTTTTGATTCAGGTCCAAACAAAATATATGGGTGTGAGGTCAGACGCCGCCATCACCTCGTGAGGAAGAATGGAGGTGGTTACGATCACCAAGAATACGAGGAGCACCCAGAACGATACATCTCTACGTTTGCACAAAAGGTACTCAACCCTTTTTGTTAATAGCTTAATCAGTTTGTTTTTCTGTTTCTTTTTGGTCCTCTCAAATCCAAACACTTGGGGCGATTTTGATGTTTCTTAATCTTGCGAGCGTATTCACAACATGAGGGTAAGAAGTTTTTTTGTTTATGGTGTTATTAGAATAAAGTAATTAATTATTTATAAATTACAATATGTATTTATTACTTTGAAATTAATCTTTATTAAAAAATGGAGAGCTGGTTATTATGGACGGTTATACTGCGAAAACTATTGAACCGATCGGAATAATACTTATACCATAAGATGCAGCGAGATTCGTAGAAGATGTTTGTATATGACATATTTTTTAATTACTTATCCGGAATTTATATTTTTTTGAATAAAAAAATACCCTTTATATTCGCAATACAAATAATCCAGCCAAAGACATTTCATTACATAATGACAATTAGAATACAATAGGTACTTAATTTATATGGTAACAAAACGTTTAACAGGTCAGCTAGTAATTTATAAATAACAAAGGATTCTTGGGGCGGTCTTCAAAATATGATGACCTGAGAGAAAGAAGTCCCGGAGGACCTCTCAATCAAATGATTATCTTATTTTATAATAATGTGGCCATATTTAAGATATTTTCCTCTTGCTGCTAGAATTACTACAATTGATGAAAACAGGCCAGGTTTATTAGTTTAGTGTGCGTGTCAAGCTACGTCTTACACTCGCGTCTTTCTGTGTTAGTATGCGTGTTTTGCTCAAAAGAGAGTTTAACTGTCGACCACAATTTTTCTCCACGTTTTCACAGCTGACAAACTATTAAACAGTGGTTCCCAACCTTTTTTTGGCCATGGACCACTTGACGTCATGGTGTGCATGACGTCGATACCTTTTGAAGTTGTTTCCAGTTCTCATGAAATCAATAATTGTTCACAATGTGTGGTGTGCAATTGAAATTCATTCCTTCGGACTCCTCCTGCGGACCAGTGGTGGTTCGTGGACCACTAGTTAGGAACCATTGATTCTAGACCAATGAACGTCATTGATCTAGACCATAGGTTCTCAACGTGGACGATAACGCCCCCTTGTGGGCATTTGAGACTTTTGGGGGGGCAGTAGAGGACCCAGAGAAAATTAGGGGGCATTGAGATGGCGCAGATGGGACGTAGGTGGATTAAAAAGTATAGCCTAAAAAGGCAAAAAAATACTCTAGAAAAAAACATATTCTCAAAGTGGGCGGTGAGCAAAATAAGGTTGAGAAACTATGATCTAGACGTATAAATGATCTAAGATAATTTTGTTTTTTTTACACTGCATTTAAAGTTCATTTCATGATCGTAGTTGTAGTTTGGATGGATCGAGGATTATAGCTTGTATTTACTTTTAGATAGCGCCTTACACATCCGTTCTTGTTAACTGCATATACTGGGCAGTGGATAGCCCAAAGCTGCTCACCATACCTGATGCCAAGCACCTGCTGCTTCCAACTCATACACCCTGGCTGCCCACTAGTGTTGGAGCGCCGGCTTTGCCCCACAGGTATACAGATTGATCGTTTACGTATTTTTAAACTTTATTTCACTTGAAAGAGTTCCCATTATAAAATCGTGTTAATAAACCTATTGATTTCGTATAAACAATTATTTTAGAATCTGTAGGGCAAATCTGTTGTGTACCTAAAACTGCACGTAACTGACTGTAATTTAAGTTATTCCGTAGCAGTGCAGTGTCCATTGACGTCTTCTATTCACTAATTCTGTAATCGCACTGTAAATAACTGCTATAAAAGTAAGTAACTGTTGAATTAGCATGTATACTTATTCATTCGCACTACTCAACAAATACTCAATTTGTTAAAATATGTAGTTGCAGTGCTATAAAGTTTAACAGAACATGTAAATTATTTACGTTACACTGCCATGAGCTGCCTGCTGCCACCACTTAAATCAAATCAAATCAAAATCAGTTTATTCACGTAGGTCACGGAAATGACACTTATGAATTTCACAAAAAAAAAATATTCTTATTGAATCTACCGCTACTTCGTAAAGATTTGAGCTAATGCGAAGAAGTAGCAAGAAACTCATTGCCACTCTTTTATATCAAGATTTACATTTAAGTACATCGATTTATAAATCATTTCAAATTACAATATAATATGTAAAATGTAAAATGATGCAACAGACACACTCAAACGTCAAATAGTCAATGTCTATATGATAAGCGTAAACGTGCCAGAAAAATAATTTTTACCTTGTGAATTATTAATTTTTACGTTACCTTGGCTTATAGTAAGTGTAACAGTTTTCTGTCTGCTGGTCCGCAGTTTTCCAAAACCGACACGACTTAAAGGCGTTCAAGATTATAACTCCCAACTGGTCGGTAACGCATCTGTTGTAATAAAACACAATAGCTGTAGCGACAAGACTGAGAGTTTTATTTTGTAGCAGCACGTGGTTACTAAGCATAGACAAGTCCATAGAGAATCAATCTACTACTGTTATATTACTATTACTTTATGATACTATCCATATTATATATTTTGATAATATTCTAACATCTTGACCCCTGGTGTTGCGGATGTCCATGGATTTGCCTCACCACTCCCCATTAAACGAGCCTCTTGTATTCTTTATAATAATCTACATTGCTAAAACTTTGCAGGAATTTATATAAAGGTAAAATAAATGTCGTGCCTTTTACCATAATGTTAAATTTGGTAAACTTGATTCAGAATGCTGGCTATCTGCGACATATCGGCGGACCCCGGGGGTTCCATCGAGTTTATGAACGAATGTACGACCATCGACACACCATTCTGCCTTTACGATGCTGACAGAAATAAGGACACAAAGAGGTTAGATAGATACACATGTACATTTGAAGTATACGTATTTGTACCTTTTACCCGCTTTAACATACTATCCACAAAATTGAATCATGACGTTAATATAATTTAGTAGGTAATAAGTAGATCTAAATTCGTAAGGATTGTTATCATTTTATTAGACACTGACAGTCCTCTTTTTTAATACAGTCAATACATACGAACAACAATTCAATTTTAATATAATCTTTTTCATATAAAGTATAAACCTTTTATGATTTTAAAAGAATCATCAGCAATGTGGGCATGAATCAATTTTGTCGATGGTATATTAAAGTAATAGGTTTCCTTTTTATATCTGTTAACAAAGAGACTGTTTAAATAAAAATGTTTTTATTATATTACTAGCCTTTACCTGCAACTTCGTCCGCGTTTTTCTTAATACACATACAAACTGCTCTTTCCGCTGCTGACAGCGCTCTTCTATGACAGTCTCTATAATAGTATTTCCCTGTTGAACTTTAATCTCCTATTTCATCCCCATGTAGGTCAAAGTTTCAAAAATGCTCGAACAAATGTTTATAAGTTATTTCTTATCAAGTGGCTAAATACAAATTTTCATGGTTTTATCTTCGATAATGACGATTTCAAACTGCCATCTCCTATTTCAACCCTTCCATTTATTTTAATAAACTTAGTAGATTTATTATATATTTAGTATATTTTTCAATTTGCGAATTAAGATTTTTATTAATTTATATAACTTTTCATCTTTGGTCATGAGGCAGGAATTGATGTTCACTTTAAATCATTATCTTTTTAACAAGCATGTTTTTTAAACTATTTTTTTTAAATGGTTGAATTTTATCTAGTAGTGTCTTGATACATTATTATATTGCGCAGTTTCAAAGGGCCCGGTGTATTAGTGTGTTCGATCGACAACATGCCAACGCAACTACCACGGGAATCTACCGACTTCTTCGGAGATCTTCTGTTCCCCTACGCTGATGATATCCTGGCGTCCGATGCTAGTCGACCGCTTGAAGACCATAAATTTTCACCTGTTGTTCAGGGTGTAAGTATATAAGGCATTGTACATCTACATTCTACACTATAACGGATCCTTCTATATGCAGTTTTTTTTGACAGTAAGGTACGAGATGAGCAGGACGTTCAGCTGATGGTTATTGATACGCCCTACCCATTACAATATAGTACAACTCAGGATTCTTGAAAAACCCAAAAATTCTTGGAAAACCTTGAGATATACGATGTTAAGTCCTGTTTGCCCAGTAATTTCACAAGCTACGGCGCCATTCAGACCGAAACACAATAATGCTTACACATTACTACTTCACGGTAGAAACAGGCGCCTTTTTGCTACCCATAATATAGGCGGCATCAAGTGCAAAGGAGCCTCCCACTACTAGTTTAACTAAGTAAAAAAGACACAACATTTTATGTTATTTATACAACGACGAACCACATTTATCATACAACCTTATGACTTACAAATAAGTCTGCGAATTCAAATAGGATTTCAAATCACTTATTGAACGTAAAACTATCACCCATTGGAAATAGTATGCCTCAGGCCTGATAAGAATGGGCGCAAGAAACTCGGCGCTCTTTTTTTCTTAATTTAGTTAGAATATATTAAGTAGTATCGTACAATAAAATTTATAATTAATAAATAGCCTGAAGGCGTTCGCTCCATTCCCAGTCTGTGATATCATTAAGAAACTCAAAAAATCGTAATGTTAAAGTACTTTATCTCCACCCATGCTTTAAATCCTTTTTTAAAGATTATGAAACAGTTAGCTTATTGCCAACATTACCACCCAGTAACAACAACACCCAATGTTCTAATAACCATTACATCTTCCAAACGAGTGTTGTAAAGTTGTACTGTATTTCATAACATCACTCCTATGTTTTTTTTCGATCCATTCATGCGCGAAGAGTTTCAACAGATAGCCACATTCTTATTGCTCGATGCGTGGTATCGCATGATCGCTCATTTTTTGTAAACAAAACAATAAAAATATCGAAGAAAAATGGAGGGGATTCGAATAACCTACTTTTTTTTACGGCGCGCGAGGTTCTAGTAGTGTGAAACGCGCGTGTACGGAAATATTCTTTTTTTTGAAAGTCATACGGATACCACGCATTGAGCAATAAGAATGTAGCTGTTTGTTGAAACTCTTTGCACATGAAGGGATCGAAAAAAAACAAAGGAGTGTTGTTATGAAATTCAGTACAACATTACAACACTCGTTTGGATGATGTAATGGATATTAGGACATCGGGTGTTTTAATGTTGGCAATAAGCTAACTGTTTTAGAATCTTTAATAGAGGATTTAAAGCATAGGTGTAGATAAATAACTATTACTACACCAACGTCCTTTAACAATTCTTTTGAAGCTGTGACACATTTCACATCACAAGACCATTACGAAATGTGTGATCGGGCGAGTAGGTACGAACGGTGATTCTTGATTATTGAAGTATAACTCCTTATATAAGCTCTTGTTCTACTGTCTTGTGGAATAAATATTATAGATCCCCGAGTTTGTTATCGTCCCATATTTAGACTGCCTCCCAGTTTTAAGCAAATATAAAGAAGTTATTTACGTCAAAAACTATTCACATAGACTTAAATGTATGTGATGTAATGGCTTCACCAAGTTTTGCGAAAATGCAAGCCATACTTTTTTAATATATGTTATTTTAGTTTTATTTGTATGGAATAGGATGGATAAACTAGCGAAACACAGGACTGTTGACAGCCTTTCAGGATGGTGTGTGCTTTTGTTAAAAGAACCCATGTCGTATCGAACTTTAAACACCGCTTAAGGGAAGCTTATTTCACAGTTTTGTTGTATGTGGTAGCTTGAAAACTGCACTTTTTAGAATCTCCACATACTCAGATAGCGAGCTTAATATTTAAGTTTGTCTGATGGTGAAATTCAGTGGCATGTTTATCATATTATCATATCATTCATGTAACAGTCAGGAACATACATATAAGTTCAAAGTAAGTATATAGCTGTAAATGTTGTGGGTTTGCTCTTTTATTTCATGGTGGTACGAGTCGAAAAATGATTTTAGTTGAAACGCCTTAAAAACGATTTGAGGCGTAGTGTAATAAGTGGTAGATATAGTTGCAGCGCTTATTTGTAAATATTGTCACCTCAACGTGAAATTTATTGACGGGATTAACTTTTCTTAAATAAAAAAGCATTAAGATCCAAAGGAGATCGCCAATATTGGGCTTAAGCTGTACAAAATGCCACACACATCATAAAATATTAGATTTATTTGCGATTAAATATGTAGAAGGGGTTGGGAATTTAAACGCAGTTAATAAAATTTAAATATCTGACTTTAACAGTTTACACTAATAATTGTAATAATAACTGACTCAATACAATTTTGGCAGCGTTACCCCTTAGAATTCACGATAAGTAATGCTAATTGCCAACTTAAACTTAGCGCTCTGACTTATATAGGGCATGATCGTCTACCGTTATTATGCTACCAACTGCTAGTTGATGTCTTTTACCTGTTCTGTGACTAACGCAGTAAGTGGTTAAATAAATGTGATTATTAATTGGGATATCTTATGACAGTCCATGACGTTGGTAACACTTGTTAACACGTCAACTAATCAATATAATATTGCTGAAAAATATCACATTAAATAACATAAATTTTCTATGGTATTATGGTGAAAACCTAATTAATATCAATGGAACTATTAACTTTATCTAACTCCATAAACAAACCTTAACTGTCACAGTTGGCTTCACGGCTCTGGGTTCTGGTGTTTTGAGCTAGATTACAAAAAAAAGCACTAAAACGTCTCTTTATTCAGAGTTTTTGCGAAATAGTATGAATATAGTTGTGTAGAATAGCCGTAAATAAATAAAAATTAGTTTTGCGATTGTGTTTACGTTTATACCGACATTTTAAAATATGAACTTTTTTTCTGATGAAACTCTATGGTTGTTGATTGTTGCTTTTCCGTGATTAGTAAAAAAAATGTCATTCGTTTTTGTACAATGTCCGCTGGCGACTCCTCGCCGTGATATTAGCAAGTGAAGCACCGTTATGCTAGTGTGTGTGCGGTTACGGGTGATAGTAGTTAGACAATTTTTTTCTCCCTTAAATAATCATATATGGCCACAAATACTTATAAAGTATCGTTTTTACACTTTCACAACGCACGACGGCATTTTTAAAATATTTTATTGAGACGCAAACTGATCTGTCACAGACGATGACAATTCTCATAATGGCCGCCTATCGGCCTGTAGTAGTGTAAGTGTGTGCGTGGGGCTATGTATTCACACGTTAATCGGCTTGTTTTGGTGCTACACTGTTATGTAAGGTGACACGGAGTCCTTATTTTTTTACTCGTCCGTGGCTGACGTATGTGTTTTATTGATTGTTTCTATTTTTCTGACGACTTTGACTTTGTTTTACCATTTGGATACTCCAATTTTGCTCAACGCTCGGCCGTGAAACCCTTTGGCACGTGAAGTAAACCTAACATAACCCTATCAATTTTTTTTTTGTAAGCCCCATATAACTTTTAAATAATTTGTTGAGAATCTAAGTCATGAAATATTTGCCAATTTATTACACATGAATTATCGCTGTACAGCTTTGGCCCAAAGATGAATGCGACTTTGGCAATCTCCTTTCAACAAATAAAGATTTTGACTGCTGCCTATCAATATATTCTTAATAATGTTATGCATGTACATAGGCAGATAAGTTAAGTTGTATACAAACTACTTACTACTCGCCTAAGTCGAGTTAGTAAGTAGTTTGTGGGGCGATGTATATACTTTTACAAGACGATCCCAGAAAAAGTACAAAAAAAATGTATTGGGAAATTCAAAAGAATTGATTAAAAACGTTGATGCGGTAAATAATTATACATAAATGACCTTCTTAATACCACAGATTGAGAATGGAATAACTGCCGTCAGGCTATTAACATTATAAATTGAATTGTATCGAAATTTTTATTTAAAAAAAAAAGAAGGAGTCTGCTAAGTTTTTTCCGCCCGTTCTTCTTAGGTCTGATGACTTATAATAAGTGATTTCATATCCTAATTTGAAGAAAAAAAAATACTTTTATTTGAATTTCATGTACTTCACTCCTTTTAATCGAACTCTCTTCTTGCCGCTGTCCGCAACAGAACAATAGAGCTAATGATAGTATGTAATATTGTTATTTCTGTAAATAACAAGTTTATCACATAACACTAATAAAGATAGCATGCTCTAAATACTTCCTTCCGCGATATCAGTGTCGTATTTCTAAATGACCGCGTGATATTCACTATTATATTCATTAACTTTATAACTAATATAACAACGTATCTATCGCATGAGAGTGTATCTAGTAATATTATTATAAATACTATGCTTTACAGCCTGTATGGCAGGGTAAATAAATAATATTAATACCCAATAATTAAAATCTATACTAATATTATAAAGCTGCAGTGTTTGTTTGTTTGTTTGAACGCGCTAATCTCTGGTACTACTGGTCCGATTTGAATGATTCTTTCAGTGTTGGGTAGTCCATTTATCGAGGAAGGCTATAGGCCATGTTTCTTTTTTCTTTCAAAATTAGGGATCCGTAATAAAATTGCTATTTTGTAACACAAGGTGTAAAATCGAAAACCTATTTTTGCGTGCGCTGCAAAAACTATTGACAATAGAACAAAATGATGTACAGGCTATAATATAGGCAATATTTTATTACTTATAAAACTATCGCGTGAATTATACTTTATATGGCAAAACAACGTTTGCCGGGTCAGCTAGTACTTAAATAAATACACGTGTTTTAACTTCTTAGGAATCCATAGCAATAGCATCAATATTGACTCGAAAAACCGTACAAATTGTACCTAAAAATGAATAAAGAAATTTAATTTCATTTCGATAACGTAATGTTTATTTTGCTGTCGCTTTCTTTATTTTATTAATGTTAAGTACATTTTGTGTGTTATCTCTTCTTTGTTAGTGTGACTGACAAACAACAAAGCAACACAATAAGTTTACCGACCCAAGACAAAAGAGGCGATATTCGCTTGTTTACCAATTTTTTTTTTATGAAAATAAGACACGAGACGAGCAGGGCGTTTAGCTGGTGGTTATTGATACGCGCTGCTCATTACAGTGCAGTGCCGCTCAGGATTCTTGAAAAGCCCCAAAAATTCTCAGCGAAACTACAATTGCGCTCGTCACCTTGAGAAATAGGATGTTAAGTCTCATTTGCCCATAATTTCCATAATTTCACTAGCTACGGCGCCCTTCAGACTGAAACACAATAATGTTTACACATTATTGCTTCACGGTAGAAATAGGCGCCGTTAAGGTACTCTTAATCTATCCGGCATCCTGTGCAAAGGAGCCTCCCAATGGTTATTTGTTATTGGTCATAATTAGTTACTTTAAATAAAAACAACGATGTAACTTTATTAAAATATTAATTAACTATTAAAAAAACTCAGTTATAAAGAAGCTAAAGTAGATTAGTTCAGTAGGTCATAATTATTTTAACACAATAACGCATAAAAACTTATCTTCATATAGTAGGTATTATTAATTCATTCAAAGGCAATAAATTATCGACCACTGATTAAATAACATAAGAAATATTGATAACGTTATCAGTCATCGTTTGTTATCGTTAATAGCGTTGTTTTTATAACAATTAACAGGCCATTATAACCAGCAATGGAAAGTTGACGCCTTCCTTCGAGTACATCAATGAACTACGCATGGCGAATAAGTAAGTTATCTCTCAGCTTCAACAAAAGATTAATAACTATTGCATTCATTGACGACCCATGTAGCCGAATGGTTAGTGACCCTGACTACTAAGCTAGAGGTCCCGGGTTCGAATCCCGGTAGGTGCAATCATTAATATGATGAATATAGATGTTTGTTTCCGAGTCATGGATGTTTTTGTGTATTTATGTATGTTTAAGCAAGTATATTGTATTGAATATATCATTGTCTTGTACCCATAGTACAGGCTATATGCCTAGTTTGGGGCAAGATAATTTGTGTAAAGGTGTGTCAATATTTTTATTATTATTCTTTTTCTTAGCTTTAAGATTTTCACTTAATTAACTTCCCTAATTATCCTATGCTATATAATATCTTTGGTATATATTTGAGTTACTTTTTTTCTCACAATATCAACATGATATCTACTTGTGTACAACATGGAATTGAAATAACTCAAACATCCCCAACTTGTTTTTATTGAAATTGTAAAAGTAATTCTTTATTTTTATATAAAGTATTGAATAAGATTTTTTCAATCTTTGATTTTAGACTTTTCTTATAAATTATAGAAGAACTATACGTAAGAGCGGTCACGACTATAGCTATTGCACGTGGGCACAGAGCGTCGAAGCTTTTAGACACGGCATGACACAATAGTATTTCTTGGAAAAGACATCTATATTAAAAAGTAGTGCAATCGATTCGGTTACATACCGATTATGTAAAAACTTGTCTCAGGTTTTGAGTTAATTCAATTTACGTTATGTTAAATATTAATATTATCTACATTACATTCGCCTTTATATTAATCTTGATAATATTGTATGCTTAGCCGATCTCGGCACAAGGTGGAAGGTAATGACCAACAATCTCCGGTGGTTATCCTGGGCAGTGGACTCGTATCTGCGCCCGTTGTGGAGTATCTTTCCAGAGATAAGAATGTCGCTGTCACCATTGGTAAGATTCGCAATTAATTATCATACAAAAATTAAAAACCAGAACTAATTCTATGTACAATATTCGGCTGCAGTATTGCCACCACACCAATTATTGCCGGAAAGTAGTAGTAAACTTGTACTAGCGGTGCTATTTTCGTAATTTCATTTTGACGTTAAGTTCTGATTCCAACTAGTTTTTTTGCTCTAGATTGGTATTCTCCTATCAGATTCCTAGAACTTTAACTATAATATGACTGGACTTCTTTGTGAGTGCCTTCGTATTGTTGTGATAGGCCGTGCAAGTGCGATATTCATTACGTAGCGGGTGGAAAAGTTATATGGAACACCATTTCTATCTCGTTCCTCATATTTTTATTTTGTTTATGTATTAAATATTAATACATGCTACGATTGCCTGGTTTGTTGCTATTCTAGATCGATAAACAGAAAAAAAAAGATAAATTAATGGTTCAGGATTGTATGTAGCTCTCATAACTAGTGTGACACTGTATTATCGTTGACACAATTGTTAACGCACAATTTATAATATTAGCAATCAAATGATATTATGTAACGTTTTATACTCATAGAAGTACATTGAATCATTAAAGTAATGTAATAATATGGCAAGCTTACTAAAAAAATGAATAAGACAGCACTACTTAGTGCTTGTCAAAATGCGTCCCAAATCGGACGCCTTCGAGACTCGCGATCTTCGTGCGTATATATTTTTTTATGAAAATAAGGGATGAGACGAGCAGGACGTTCAGCTGATGGTAATTGATACGCCCTACCCATTACAATACAGTGCCGATCAGGAATCTTGAAAAACCCAAAAATTCTGAGTGGCACTATAATTGCGCTCGTCACCTTGAGACATAAGGTTTAACCAGTAATATATATCTTTTTAATTCTATTATTTTTGTTTATCCATAGCGGAGCACATGATTCAACTGATTTCACAATAAGTTTTGTTTGCAAACAATTTTTAACTCGACCAAACATTTTCAGCGTCTGCAGTAAAGGAAGAAGCTGACGCTCTTGCGGAGAAATACGGAGTAAGGGCTGAGTATTTGCAAGCTAATGACGAGCACGCTCTACAGTCGCTCGCTTCCAAGGCGCGTGTCGTGGTCTCCTTGTTGCCGTACGACCTGCATGGAGCAGTGGCCAGAGTGTGTGTTAATGCGGGGGCCCACATGGTCACTGCATCCTACGTGCAACCGGCAGTGCGCGAACTGCACGATGCGTAAGTCTATTATCAGCTTCGTTATAGACAGTCTCTCAATGAAAAATTTAAAGAAATAAATATTGTGGCATTGTCAGTACATTTATGAGTATACGTTGACAAAAATCGTCACCTTTTTGCTCTTAATAATGATTTTCATTATTAAAACACTACAAATAAGGGATTGCTTGTAGCTAATTCTAGAAGGCTTCATAAGATAAATAATAGCTTTAAGGGTAAATGTATACACTTTTATAATAAAGTCCCAGCCACGGTTCAGGCATAATCGATAAATAAATGTAATGTTTTATTAAAAATGGCTGTCTCTGTAATATCTAAGTGATCGGACAGCCTAGGACTAGATTATGATTATTTTATTGCAATAGCAATGACAGTACAATATGCTATATTTTTATTCAAAAGAACGCAAAAAAAAATGCTGGGAGTGTTTCTTGCGCCGCTTCTTCTATCTCAGAGCGTAGCGTAGCGTTTGTTTCCGAAACGGTAGTAGTATCTAGTAAATTAGAAATGACATTAAAAAGAATTCTAAAGGAATCAGTTTTGAGAAAATCATTGCCTTTTATTACAAACATAGTCTTACAATGTAATGTGTCACCAATTTTGATTTGTAGTTTAATATTCAAAATACCAAAGAGCAGAGGCGTGCATACCATATAGGCAATCAAGCAGTGCCTACCTCGTTAGTCGTTATGACCCTAAATAAATATAGAATTAGTGTAAAACTTAACTAAGGTTAATTTGGTTCCGTTATTTTATTGCCAAACTTCTTTTTAACACCCACTCATAAAATCTTTCCTTACACTAGATAGGTACTAAATACCTACGGTAAGTAATCTTTGCTTATTCCAAAGCTCAACTACAACTAGTTAGATCGGTTGTGAACGGCTAGATCACTTGGCGTTGCGTCACTTCATTGTGTGTCTTCTACCGCATTTATTACGGTGAGTGTTCCGAAGAGCTGTTTAACCTGATTCCTGCCGCCGAATTCCACCTTCGCACGACACGCCACAAGTTAGGATATCATCCCCACCATCCGGATGTGTGGCGGTCCTCCACAGTGCGGTTTTCAAGGAGCTTTCTTCCATGTACTACAAAGCTATGGAATGAGCTTCCAAGAGAATGTGGGCGGCGCTGATCACTTAACACCACACCCGTACGCACGTTTGTCCTTCTATTCCATAAAAAAAAAAAAAAAACTAGTTAGATCCACAGTGCCTACGTTGCTAGTAAACCAATGCACGCCCCTGCCAAGGAGCTAATGCCAACTTCCCCAATTCCCCTTCTATCTTGCTGTATCTGTAGAGATAGTATTGCATCGCATGCTGTGTTTGTCTTTACGCTAGTACCCAGTGTTCGAAGTAAATCCATCGAACAGCATTATATTACAAATATTGCTTAGTAGATAATATTAATTACTTATAACCATGTGTTGCCTTTAGTAAGGCAGTACGCGAGTAACCATTGATCGGTCCGGTCCTAGTTACCATTAACCATTTGTCTATAACCATTACAGGACTGGTCCGAGTAACCATTTTAACCAATTAATAGTAGAGATCCACGTACTCACAAGTAGAACCAATAATTATAGTTATTTAGCAAGTGTCATAGATTAATTTAGTATCTTAAGTAAATAAATACTTTTACCATAAAACCAATATAGATATCCACCCCCCCTTCACCCTTTTCACCCAGTTTTACCAGTGGGAGGCTCCTTTGCACAGGATGCCAGATAGATTATGGGTACCATAACGGCGCCTATTTCTGCCGTGAAGCAGTAATGTGTAAGCATTACTGTGTTACGGTCTGAAGGGTGCCGTAGCTAGTGAAATTACTGGGCAAATGAGACTTAACATCTTATGTCTCAAGGCGACGAGCGTAATTGGACGTAGTTCTTGAAAAATTTTCCAAGCCACATTCAACATATTTTAAGAAATTCGTGTTTAAAGTTTTGTCAATATTAGTGTATACCATACATGTGGGTTGGGCTACTAAGTCATGATTTCATTTAAAGAGTGATAGGGCTGGCATTTTTTGTCAGTCCGTTAATATGAATCACGTAACCAGTTTTGTGTTCTTAACTCAATTTCGAAATGATTGTGGTTTGGAACGTTTTTTGTGGAATTACGTCCAATTATGGTGACGCTCAGAATTTTCGGGTTTATTAAGAATCCTGAGCGGCACTACATTGTAATGGGCAGGGCGTATGAGTTACCCTCAGCTGAGCGTCCTGCTCGTCTCGTTCCTTATTGTCATAAAAAAAATGGTACCCTAATAAGGTTACAAATGTTTCATGCTACTACCTAATACATACGAAGTCACTTTGACCAAGTTTTCATTGAAGATAGATAGCACTTCGACAACGTCTCAACACTATCACGTTCATCAACATAGGCTTACTACAGTATTGTAGATTATATATCGATAATGATGCATGATTAAATAGATCTTATATTTTTCAGAGCAAAGGAGGCTGGTGTGACACTTCTAAATGAAATCGGTTTGGATCCAGGTATTGATCACCTTCTGGCCCTGGAGTGCATTCACAATGTACAGAACCACGGAGGAAGGATCGACTCTTTCGTCTCATACTGCGGAGGCAAGTAAATGTTAACTATAATAGTATATTGAATTGCGTATCTTCACATATGCCAAAACTAGTACAAAATTATAAGGTATTTAGCCAAAAGCAAAAAGTATTTAATGTTAAATGATATACCAGCAATGAATGGACAGAAATAAGTTTTTGAGGTGAAAACTTCTTCAGCGGCGTTGAACACTATTCTTAGGATGGGTATAAAATGTTAAACTCGCGTCAGCACATGTTACCTGATCGAAAATTCGTAAGACAGTCGTGGAAATTATGGATGTTGGTTGATTTTTCTGAGATAAGCTTTTAAATGTAAAATAAGTGTTATATCTCTGAAGTGTTAAGTTTTTTATGTAATATAAATTGTCATTTTTGCGTACGATAGCGTAATAAATGAATATTGTATTTAACCTCAGAAATGCTAGTACTTTTATACTCATAAATAAAGCAATTCCTGCGATATGATTCCCAAACCATTCCAAAATATTCAAGTTTTCTCTTCTGCCGGCACTCCCGGAGGGCAAACCGTTTTTTTTAATGATAAAAAGTGACGAGAAGAGAAAGATGTACAACTTTGATGCTGCTCAGGATTCTTGAAAAACACAAAATTCTGAGCGACACCGCAATTATGCTTATTGCCTTGAGAGATCTTAAGTCTCACAAGCATTTAGCCGGTATAGTGTATACTGTGAAATAAGAAAGTAATGGCATGCAAAAAGCAACTGAAAAACTCAAAATAATTAACTGGCCGTATCAAAAAGTCATCCAATGAAAAGTGGACCAAAGATGGAATGGTACTAAAGGAACAAAAAATTCGCACAACTACACGTCGTGGAAAATAGTTATTCAATTTATTACACAGGCAGGTTACAGAGGCACACTTTGAATAAATAAAGCAAAAAACACAATTCTTCTGCCATTTGAAACTCAAATTAAGTAGTGAACCAAATCCATTATCTCATCTCTATTGTGAAAGAAGGCTATACATAGCTGCGCGGTATCATAACATTTTTTTTTCTTTATTTATTTAGGGACTTTTATATGTATGTACATGTCAGCTCCATTATAATCTAAGTACATTAAAAAAACAAAAGAAAAATAAAATTCTTAACTTAACAAACTATAAAAAAAGTTTATAAAAGGAAAAGCAAGTTATGCAGTCTTCTTCAAATAAGACTTATGGATTCAAACAGAATTATGGCATCCTTAGATGCAGGACGGGCAAGTATATTTACAAACATGCCCTTATCAAATCTGTTCAAACCCATAATCCTACAATTTTATCTATACTAGACCGAAATCGGACACATTTATTTAATAAGTGCTCAACATCCTCAATCATTCCCCATGAATCACATAGAGGTGACTCCGCAATTTTCAACAAAAACTTATTCAAAGGCATGTGTCCGGATATTATAACATTACATCTGCTTCCTTAATACTCCGCCAGGTTTGAACGGGAAATTTTAGAAAAATTTAAAAATGACTGCTGGAGATTTCGCGTCCTATACAAGATTGTTATTAAATATTGAATATTCATAACAGGCTTGCCAGCTCCTGAATTCAGTGACAACGCCTTGAGATATAAGTTTTCGTGGAATCCGCGCGGAGTGTTGCTGAACACAATATCAGCCGCTAAATATCTTAGCAGAGGACAAGTAAGTGTTTTATATACTTATACTTATAGCTCGAAAGCTTATAAGCGAACTGTGAAAGGGTAGTTTTTAAAATGTTTGCTATATCCTGGGCAAAATTATGTATAAAAAGTTAGGGTATAATCTGTTATGAAATGTACCTCACGCCTAAGGGACTACGCGCACTTATTCGGCTCTTTTCAGCTTTTGTCCATAGAAAACAACAATTTTGTATGGAGACGTGTACGCGTCGATTCAGCTTTCCGCGTCCATTCTGCTTTCGCGGCAAACCAGCATAAAATGAGGATAAATGTGTTTTTATTATGCGAATGCGTTCGGCGCTGTACTGCCGCGTACAGCGCTGTTCGCCGTCGAATGCGGCGGAACAGCTCTTTACGGGGATGGTTCGCGACTCCTTGTCGACAAGTTATCAAGTAATCATTATGCACGCAAAGATTAAAGAGTGCAGACGTGATTTAAAGTTATTATTCTCATTCGTACGACGCCGTACGCGGCTGATAGAAGCTGACAGCTGTATTTAAATGTGACCAAAATCGTTCAGCGAAACGCGAATGGAGCTGAATAAGTGCGCGTAGTCCCTTAGTATGCAATTCTTTTACTTAAATTACTTTTTATTGGTATTACGACAGAGTAGGGATGGATACTTGTATTACTTAATACGTAAGTAGCCATCCCAACTCTGTAGTATTACAGATACTCTAAAAAAATTCCCCATGAGCATGGAAGGATTACTGGTTGGTAATTATTTGGTGTACTTTATCTTCACAGATAGTAGAAGTATTGAGCGGTGGAGAGCTGATGTCTGTAGCTCGAGATCTAGATTTTCTACCAGGGTTTGCGTTCGAAGGCTTCCCCAACAGGGACAGCACCACCTACTCCTCGCTGTATGGCATTGAAGACGCGCACACCATGTTTAGAGGAACCTTGAGATACAAAGGTTAAAATTGCTTAGTATAGATAATAAAACTACGTTTAAAAAACCGACTTCAAAAACTGAAAAGTATCAAATTATAACTAAAAATTTAATTTAATACAGCTCTTGTGCAAACCTTTACTTTTAATATTAATAAAATACTATTTGTATGTGCCACATATTGATAGGTTTTAAGTCAGTACCAAGCCCTAAACAAAATAAAACTTAATATTATACACAGTTTACTTACTGTAATTATTTAGGTTGTCTGGCCACGGGTGTCTGTCCACTTGGGTTGTTTTGTTCTAGACGAAGCTATCCCGCTCAAAGTCACGCGTGGCGAGTGTACCTTTATTACATTTCGCTTGGCACCGACTTCAGAGCTATCAATATGTAGCACATACAAATAATAGTTTTTTATTAATATTAAGGGTAAAGGTTTGCATAAGAGGTGTATTGAATTAAATTATTTGTTACAATTTGATACTTTTCAGTTTTTGAAGTCGGTTTTTTTAAACTTAGTTTTTTTTTTACTTTTTACGTTTCAGTATCAGTTTATAATAATATATAATGAATAAAAACTCCAAAAAAAGCCATACACAGAAAACATTTATGTTATCCAGGTAGGCGAAAATGTTCATAAAATGAAAACTACTGTGCCAAACTATCTAAAATTTGTATGGGACCAAATGGCATCTATTACGCATCAAACAAAAGAAGAATTACGTAAATATCAGAGTAATCGGTGTAAATACATAAAAAAAAAATACCGATCGAATTGATAACCTCCTCCTTTTTGAAGTCGGTTAAAAATACCTTTATTGTTTGCAATAGGTATCTGCCTACTATTGCATGAGTCTGTTTTTGTTTCACATTTATAAAGAATTTAACCGTGTTGAACTAAGAACTATCGCTTTCTAATACATATAATACCAACCTTTTGTAACAAATTTGAAACCTTAACATTACCAAATCTTGGATCAAATTTCGTTACTACTTAAGCATGTGTAAACTGAAACCTTCATAAAGGCTAAAGGTTTTGTAATACTATCATATACAGTTAGGTGTCTTTATTCCTAACGAGGTTCATATTTCAGGTTTTGCGGAGACAATAAAGGCTCTGCAGCTGTTCGGCCTTGTGGATCCAAATCCACACCCCTCCTTACATCCCGAAGGACCTCAGATTACGTGGGTTTGTACAAAAAATACAACTCTCTAATATATACTTACAACTTTACTTTTAAGCCTTTTATACAAACGCATTCAGACCTTCACCGTGCCAAAGCCACTAGGGCCATCTTATCAAGACGCTTGCCATCGCGGCGGGTAGTACCATTTAGTTCTAAAACAGCTGGTATATTTAGAGCAGCAAATGCCCTATGTATGTCTTCATTCATGCTAGCATGACGACCGATTTTTAGCATGATAGCCCGTGGCGAATTATTAGTTTTGAATATATATTTTAGCTCAACAATCAGCAGAACTAATATAGGTAAAAACGCCCCCTTAAACAGAATTATGAGCTCTTATAATGATATCACTGCAAAAATGGTAATATAGATATTTTCAATATAGTTAACATCAATCAGTTTAAAACCGACTGCATTAAAATATTAAGATCTTAGTTATGTAAGTTAAATATTAGAAGTAAATTATTGTATTTTTGTATAGTTAACTTATAAATCTCTTTTATTATAATATAAATGTATTTAAGGCATTTTTTATCATCATTTTTGTTTAAATCTTTATTTCTTTAATTTTATTATGTTTAATTGTTCAACATTGTTATTCTTTTCGCACTATTGTAAATGTTGTTTACACCTGTAAAGACATGTCGTATTGTACTATCCCTAGTGTACTTGCTATAATTTTAATTGTATAATGGTGTGTCTATCTAAATAAATAAATAAAATATTACGTGGTGTTCACATAGCTCATTTCATTGTTGTAGCGACAATTTGCATGTGAGCTGCTGGGTTTGATGGACTCTTCGATCTTCTACGAGAACCTCAGGACGCGTCTGTCGGAGCGTATTGGAGAGCGGGGTGCCTTAGCGGTGGAGTCACTAGGGCTCCTTGGAGACGAGCTCGTTGTCAAGTGTGGCTCGCCACTCGACACCATCAGCCATTACCTGGGGAAACGACTCACGTTGGGTGAGTGCACCTTTTTATCTACGGTGATTCTGCCGCGTAATACGATTGTGATCACAGTATTTTTTATAATACCAGTGGGAGGATCTTTTGGAGGATCCGAGCACAGGATAACGGCTAGATTATGGGTACTACTAATTATTGGGCAATAAGACTTAACATCTTATGTCTCAAGGTGATGAGCACAATTGTAGTGTCGCTCAGAATTATTGGGTTTTTCAAGAATCCTGAGCACTGGCACTGCATTGTAATGGGCAGGGCGTATTAATTAACATGAGCATTACGTCCTGCTCGTCTCATCCCTTACTGTCATAAAAAAAAAAATCTCACGCCTATTTGTCCCAGAAGGAAAAGCCGAGGTGTATTATGATCACATTTAGCCAACTATATCTTTACGGCCACCAATTCCAGACTTTGTGCTTTTACTGTCAATTCTCTCACAGAAAAACCCCTGTACCACTTTTTTGAGGACAAACGAGCGTCTTTGTCACCTGATATTAAGTCATCCCTCCTTCTCTTTCAACACCAGTGAAATCACAGGAGCGTTGCAGGCCTTTTAGAAAAGTATACGCGCTTTTTTTGAAGGTACCCATGCCGTATCGTCCTGGATGTTTCCGCCATTTCATTCCATAGTTTGGTTGTACGTGGATGAGTGTTCCTTGAAAACCGCACTGTAGAAGAAAGCCAAAACATCCTAATGGTGGGGATTATATCCTAATTTTTTAAATAACTAAGGGGTCAAACACGAGACCTCAAGCATAGTAAGTTGCAGTACGAATCCAGGGCCACTTTCACGTAAAATAGGCACACTGTAGACGTCGAGTTGCGGAAATTATCCCTTGAATACCTTTAACCATATTACGATATACGGAGCAATGCCACTTTTGAAACGGATAACTGACAGCTTTGACACAATTTTAAAACCCATGTGGACATTGACATAATTTGGGCAGCACAAGGCCGTTTAATAAGGTTTAACACTTAGCTCAACCCGATAGCTTAGTGGTTGCCTGACCTCTTAGCAAACTGTACTCCTATTGAATTTTGGTAGGTGCAAAGATTAGTTGTTTCCAGTCATAGATGTTTATATGTATATGCAGGAATTATGTATATCGTTGTCTGGTATCCATAGGTTTGCCTAACATGGGGTTTGATGACTAATGTGAAAGTGGGTCGGTTAATAATATTGTTGTTGTTTAACTTGTAGAGAAAGATGAAACAGACTTTGTGGTGCTACGTCACGAGATCGGAGTGACGTGGAGTGACGGCAAGAAGGAGCGGCGCGAGGTGACCATGACGGTGCGAGGGGATCCCCTCGGCCACACAGCCATGGCGCGCACTGTGGGGCTCCCCACCGCTATCGCAGCCAAGATGGTGCTCGATGGTAACAAGCTTGCATCTACTGTTGAATAGATAGATTGTAGCAAGGTTATTTTTCAGTGGGAGGCTCCTTTACACAGAATGCCGGCCAGATTATGGGTACTACAACGGCGCCTATTTTTGCCGTGAAGCAGTAATGTGTAGGCATTACTGTGTCGGTCTGAAGGGCGTCGTAGCTAGTGAAATTACTGGGCAAATGAGACTTAACAACTTAAGTCTCAAGGTGACGAGCGCAGTTGTAGTGCCGCTCAGAATTTTTGGGTTTTTTAAGAATCCTGAGCGGCACTGTATTGTAATGGGCAGGGCGTATCAATTACCATCAGCTGAACGGCCGGCTCGTCTCGTCCCCGTTTTATTTTCATTAAAATAAGGCGTTTTTTGCGGAAATCGATAATTATCTAAATTTTTTGAGTTATCTTCAGTGTAAATTCCGCTTGCAGTCTTGTGCCAGAATTTGGCGAGTCATCATCTCCTGAGGAGGCCTCGTGTATAGGCGAAACACGTGTCAAATCGATTGAAGATAAATTTTATCGGAATGTACACTCGAGATAGCTCAAAAAAATTGGGTAGTTGGATTGTTTCAATATAATTATTTTTAAAAGATTCAAACGCATGCAATTTTAAATCTTTATAATTGAAATAATAATGTTTGTTCCCTATGCCTTCCGAAACTATTGATCAGGTGGTGATTATTTTTAAATATTATCAGAGTGATTTTTCCTTATACGCGCGCTATAACCTACCTTCCCTCCTCCGGCATAAACTTAATAATAAAACCTAGTCTTTTTAGGTTCTTAGCGAGTTTTATGGCCGCAATTTTAGGCAGAGTTTATGAAAATTTAAATTGTTTTAATTCAAATATTTTCCACTACAAAAACTAACTTTTTGAAATTTCACCCCAGACACTTTAAAAGTCAACAGTACATACGAAACTTCAAACTTAAAGCCTGTTTGTAGTTAGAAATAAATGTAGGAAGAATTTAGTATTTTTGGTTGTTATATTTTGTTGCAGTAAGCCTCAGTGACGCGTGGTTATTCTTTGTTTGTAAATGATAAAAGCACTCTATTCTTCTTTCTTCTAGATATACCAATTGAAATATGGTAACGTTTCAGGTGAGATCCAAGAGCGCGGGGTGGTGCTGCCTTTTGCACCTGTTGTATACAAATCTCTACTGTCCCGGTTGAGGTCAGACGGAATAATCGCTAGAGAAGTATCGCGACCTCTCAACTAAGTCCAACTCCTTTAGTTGGCTGTTCTAGGAGGATGATTTAGAGTTGCGATTTCTCGAATTATAACGCCTCCTCTTGGTGTACATTGGTCGGTATTGATGCCATCGGCGAGGTAATCGTCACAAGTACAGAAATCCACATAATTTCTGATCATTTATTGTACGGTGAACTTGCAAAATGGACGTGGAGTGGAGCTTATAGCTGCTGCTACCATTAATTTAGTTTCAGTGCATACAATAGTTGTGAAATAAATTTGAAGACGAGATAATGGTAATCCTATGATTTTGGATCGATACACGAGCAAACACAATCGAATTACTTATACCCTAAACACATGGTCGGATTTGGTACGGTACTGCCGGACTGTCCGGTGGGTGCCACATACCAATTTTGGGCGATGAAAAATACCATCTAATAGTCCGCTACTGGACCGCGTCCAATGGTTCGGCCGTATCAAATCCGATCATAAGTATCAGGCTGTTACAATTTTCGATGCGCGCCCAAAAAACCAACTAATTTCCCGTTCGCCACGATCACTACAACGATGATCGGGGACTACAAGCGAGTTACCCTCACATGGTCGTGCAGGACATTAAAATATAGGGAGAGGGCATCATAATACTCATCACTTCAGCTGGAAGACGTCCACTGACAAAGGACTGGACAAAGGCTTTCCCTAAAGATCGCCATGACAATCGGTCCTGCGCTGCCCTCATCCAACGTGTTCCGGCGAAAGATCGCCGGTCCATCTTGTGGGAGGCCTACCAACAATACGTCTTCCGGGACGTGGTCGCCGTTCGAGGACAATACTGCCCCAGCGGCCATCTGTTCGTCGAGCCTTGCGCCCTGCCCACAGTGTAAGCGTCTACAATCGCCGATAGTGAAGAGGAGGCATAACTATATACATATATAAGATAATAACAATAATTTGTCACGATTTTTTTTTCACGAATACCATGGTAAATACTTACACCTATTATACTTTAGTAGATACTAAATAATATTATTTTTTGGTGTTGTGAGATAATTTATTCTTGGCAATTATTCTCGACCACTCGTTTTAAGCCGGATCCAGATGTAACACACAGGTGTGTGATGTGCGGCGAGTGTAAGAGATGGTAGAGCCTTCGCTGGCCTGCGTTCTATGTATGTGTACAAAGCATTAGAATTAGAGCCTCTTTGACGTTGAATGCAGCTGTTTTTTTGGGCATGTAGGCATAAAGCTTACCAATAGCGTAATCCTTAAAGATTTTTTTGTGAATTATAAAAAAATTACTTGATGTATGTTCATATCATAGACTTAAGGCCGTTCCCAATATTCAGTCTATCTCCGGTTGTGACTTACTTGTGATAAAAATCGTAACTATCGTTGACTTTTCTGTACCAATAAACTTATCGACAGAAACTCACCTTATCCGTACACGCTGTCTGTCAATGGCAGGACGTATAGCTTATCAGCGATAGAAGTTTGTATGGAAATCGCAATTCACGCGTCTCAATATAAAGCGTTAAGACTTATCGGGTATATTGGGACAGCTTCAGACAATTGGCAGCTATTTACTGACAGGAGAAGGTAATAATTTATCTCTATCTGTAGATAGTATATTGGGAACAGCCGCTAAAGTATGTACCTGACAGCCTAAAAATGCGTGCTCCATTTTGATTTATCAATGTGTGTGTTAGCTAGCGGTTTAATATTCAAAATAGAGCCAAGCGTGGCTGACCCTTTATGACTTGTCAATCAAAATCACACAATAAAATCAGTCATAATAGATTCGCTTTCATCTTTGATCTTTTATCTCCGCGGGTATTGTTAAAGTTCACATAAATATATCGCGATTAATTCGTGATTATAAATAAACACACTCAAGTAAATATATATTATTATAGTTTGATATGATAATAAGTAGATTCATGAATTTTGATAATATTTATTAAATTATTGGACTAAAAAGTTTCGCTATATTCCTCCAGATGGCTTATATCGACTAGAATCATATTTATTGCTTAGGTTTAAGGAAAACTTTATGTACCTATGTTAATAATTTTAGTTTTAAGCCGTTTTATACTGATATAACTTTTTTTTGATTAGGCCCTTGTTCCACCACGGACTAGGGGCTAACTAACACTAATTATCACGTGCAAGAACATACAGCAGATTTTGATTCCGTGTGAGTAATAAAGACATACATAGGTATTAAAAGTGCGCACTTCCCAGCAAGGATATTCTTTGTAACTTCGTCGCAGCGAGAAGAACTATCAAAGATATTACTCGTTGGATATTACGCTCGCGTGGTCATTTTATAGTCGCTCTCGTACTTAGTTGCAAATATATCGGAACTAATCTCGCCTTTAGCTGCTCAATATCTCGTACCTTCTAGTTTTTTTTACTCATTCTTTTTTTCTACATGCCACAAATTAGGATATCATCCCCACCATCTGCATGTGTGGCGGTCCTCCACAGTGCGGGTTTCAAAGAGCTTTCTTCCACGTACTACAAAGCTGTAGAATGAGCTTCCATGTGCGGTCTTTCCAGGACGATACGACATAGATACCTTCAAAAGAAGCGCGTACATTTCCTTAAAGGCCGCAACGCTCCTGTGATTCCTCCGTGTTGCAAGAGAATGTGGGTGGCGGTGCGGTAGCTCTACTAGTTTCTCGGCGCTGGAACAAGGACTTAATTTTAGATCTACATTATAGATATAATTATTCATAGATATTTTGTAAAATGCCGTTTTTACGTTAATTGTGCACTCATGAAGATTTCTAAAAATTAACGAAATTTGGTGGAAAATATGACATTTCTCTGCTAGGGTACTTGTACATTTATATATTCTTTGGCTAGGGAGAAGTATTAACTGGATTTGGATATTATTTAAAATATATTATGAATTATTTTCTTATTATGGTGATAATAATTAACATTACTTATACACATAATTTCCAATGGTGTATGGTATTTTTATCACGTAATAATAAGCTACTTTTCTAAGTTAATAATAATAATTTATATTCGAATTTTTTTTCGTTCTTTATATTCTTATAATATGTGTTGATCTCGTTAATGCGCGGTACTTTTATTTGTTTGTCACATCCAGCTATTTACTTCAGCCTCGTTTCTCTATAATTTAATAAATTTTTGACATATTTTGTAATGTTATTGTTAACTCTGTTAAACTGGCTACCATATATCTCCCGTATAGATTATTCTTTATTTATTAAAAAGCTTGTATGCAATTGTATGAAACGTGCAGTCATTGCAGTGATTGACAGATGACGGCTATAATCTTGCAAAAAACGGAGATAACCGAAATCCACTACGTACTCGTATTAAGCTACTGTTCGCTTTCAAACTTAGCCGGATTATACATTGTCACCTTAATAATGTAGTTACTTTTTCAAACTTATGTCAAATGACTGCTCGGTTACATACTAAACTAAATATGATTTTTTATATATATTTTTTTTTTGTATAAATAAATTTATATATTATATAAATTTAAGGATATTATTTTTAGTTTTCAATTTTTTTATGGAACTAACTAAAACTATATATTCAGTTGAGAATGCCACTTCCAGGTGCTATTTAATAAAACTTTTATTTTAAATAGAAATTTTATTAAATAGCTACTGTTCCTATATATGTATATGTACGTTGAAGCGGTATTTCGCAACGCTCACAAAAGTAAGTCTCCTATAATATAAGAAATTCTGACTTAAGTATTAAATATCCGGACGACCGAGCCTTGCTCGGATTTTTAAGAATGTACAAAACTTGAACAAAAAAAAAAAGTAATAGGACATCTGGATTCGAACCGGGGTCTTCTGCTTTCCGGATCACCCAATGTCCCATCTGAGCTATAATAGTCTTGTATATAGTGGCGAAATTTACCTTTGTATTCTAATGTTATTGTAGCTGTTTCTCATTCAAACATGGATAAAACCATTTTTTTTAAATTGAAACCTAGCTAGATCGATTTATCACCCCCGAAATCCCCTGCATACTTAATTTTATGAAAAGAGTTGGAGCCGTTTCCGAGATTCAGATTATATATATATACAAGAATTGCTCGTTTAAAGATATAAGATTAACTCTGCGATGTGTGTATGAAATGTAAAATAAAAATATTATATTTTATCTATGTTATGGGTTTTATTTCCGTCGAGTGCTACACATAAATCTTCTATTGTATTTGTAACACTTGAACTTATATTGTAATGGCGTTAATCAACTTCGAACACGTGTCACATTGTATCACGAAAGGACCTTTCCATGTGACATCCTACGTTTTCATGGTTCTGTACCTGAAAATTAACAACTATGAGAAACTCTTCTACGAAGCCTTCGCTTCAGGTGACTAGGCTATTTATGTATAGAATATTCACGGGCAATTTAACCACAATTCCATTGTGATATCGCCTATTTTACATGAGTATGCCCTGGATTCAATCCCATGTGTGAGCCCAGCGCATGTTGGGTTTCCTTCACCTGTACGAGAATAAACGTACATATTATACGTACGTGTGTCATCTGCATATTATTATATAGCTCTAGTCACTTGTGGTAACTTCGTCAAAGGGTGGTAAGTCTACTGTGACAATGATATACAGTACTGGTCCCAGGGGAGCACCCTGAGGTACTCCTAACTTTATCTCGTGCATTAGTGATAGTTAGTTGCGATATTTCCAAGAATAGGAATTTTAAGAGAATAGTAAATAAATTATTATAACGGAATATTTTCTGCTTTGAACTACGAACCCCAACAGCTCTGCTCGTAACTTTTAACAATGGGGTTTTGTGTAATAATTTTTTATTAGTTAAATATTTCAAATGATTGGTGAATATTTACCATGAAGTTAATCGACATCTCCCTCTAGTACAGTTTGACATTTATTTGGCAAAAAATAAATGTCAAACCGTACTGTGTATAAATTTTAAATCACTGAACTTTTATGAGGCTATATTGATAGATTTTGTGGTACTCGAATAACTCACGGTACGTGGTACTCTTTATGTCTATTTTTTTTTAATTTTAACCGTTCTTCACTTCAGATATCTATAATTTTAACAGTTTAAAATCTTAGCTTCACTTAGGAAAATTAAATGTTAGGACTCCTTAGAAAGCTAGACTCATATGCCTTACATAGATAATAAACAATATAGAATTTTTCAATATCAGCGGGGCAACCACTGAAATGAGAATCTTGCTGTGCGCAAAAGTCATATGGACGAAAAAGGTCTGACGTAATTGTCATTCATATATTTTTTTGCTAACCTAAAATGTTTTATCAAATGACATGATTTTAACTATTTTTACAATATTTACGATATTTTTTACATAATCGCGAAGCTAAATCCCGATTGATACGAGTCCTAGCCGATATTTTCGAGTGATTTCGCGACGCGTTTTCGAAGTTTTTTTTTTACAAACGTTGAACATACGCCCCAAAGTTAAATATGCGTTGAGTCTGGGGTTAACATGGACAACGACCCGAACCATACTGTAAGTTGGCAAAAAATATTTACCAGTTCATAGAATGATGCTTAAGAAAGGAATAACATTATTCCAGTAGCCTGTTGAGTGATTATACAACAGAACGACTTGTAGGAAATACATCCCTAGGGAAAAGGTGGACTTGATTGGAAATAAATCATTTGGAATTTAAATAATACAATATTGTGCTTATTTTAATATTAATAAGAGCTTTTCTAGTGGCCAATTTAAATAATAAGTTAATTAATGTTGTTGATGTATTCCATAACATAAACATAACTGTTGTCATGGAAATTTCTCTACCTAAGAAAAAATTTTAAAAGCGCGGGACAATTTGGTTGATTTTCGTCAGTTGGCTTCAAATTTAATTTAATAAAAAGACGGTCTGTAATAAAGGATCGAGATATTAAACTCAGCGATCTTTGGAATATATGAGATTTTTCATAGGAACTAACAATGAAATGGTTTAGGTTGAGTTTAGAAGTATTACCTGAGTACTTGTTTATTTATTTTTATGTATATGTTTATATTTTTATGGAAAAAGAGGACAAACGAGCGTACGGGTCACCTGGTGTTAAGTGATCACCGCCGCTCACATTCTCTTGCAACCCCAGAGGATGTACAGGAGCGTTGTCGGCCTTTAAGGAAGGTGTACGCGCTTTTTTTAAAGGTTCCCATGTCGTATCGTCCCGTAAACACCGCACCAGGAAGTTCATTCCACAGCTTTGTAGTACGTGAATCCTTGAAAATCGCATTGTGGAGGACCGCCACACACCCAGATGGTGGGGATGATATCCTAACTTGTGGTGTATTAACTTTGGTCTTTTAAAATTCCGCATGTATAAAAGGGGTGGGGGTGTGGCCTTCATCAACAGTGCAGTTTTCAAGGAGCTTTCTTCCGCGTAAAACCAAATTATGGAATGGTCTATAATAGGCGGGGATTTCATATAGATGGGTGACTTAAGCACGTATCAGTACCTACTTAAAACGCCCTCAACGCTACAATGATTCAACATTATCGTAAGCGTGGGCCTGTACTAAAGACTTAGAATATACTAACGTAAAGACGACCTGACGAGCTTGATAATGCGAGATCAATTTTGATTTGTCAATGTGTGCATTAGTGTGGTTTAATATTCAAAATACTAATGAGCTAAGGCTCTTCACACACGGTAGCTATAATATAAAGACGTACATTACAGCACTATACCTACATCTTATTAAATCTTTACATAGAAATCAATAGAATAACACACCCAATAGTATAATGTACATTTTCATATCTTCATATCTTAAGATACAGATTGATGCGAAAAATATATACATTTATATTTCGATTTTTAAAAATCTCAACGCAAAGTCGGGCTGTATACCAATGGAATGAAAGGAAAGGTTTACTATATTACCTGATGTGTGTGTGATACATTAAGATAATTTGAAACTATACATTCCGGAATGTAATGTACATTAATATACATTATAGTTGCCGTGTGTGAAGCCCTTAATGCCAAGCGTGACTGAATGTTTACGACCTATGAACTAAAATCGGTTACAGTAACAATAGATTCGCTTACCTTTTCTATCTTGCTGTATATCCGTTGAGTTAGTTCTTCTATCTCTCTCGTTTTTATAGTATAGGTGTTACGCTAGTATATTGTAAGACTATTGTCTGTACATTCTTTATTTAAAATTTAGTCATCTTACAAAAAAAAATTGTGAACGATGCGGGACTCGAACCCGCGACCAATCGCGTTCAGCGCGAGCGCTCTTCCAACTGAGCCAACCGTTTGAGTGACGTATCGTTGATGAATAGTGTACGTTGGCCCCACCTTCGAGTCCCGCATCGTTTATAAATTTTATTTGTGTAATCAATCCCAGAAGTGAGGGTTATCAATTATAACAAATTGTTTAGTCATCTTAGTCAAATTAGGTAAAAATCTAATGAGAAAAAAATCTACTGTAAATAATCAGATGAATATTCGTATAAACTTGTATTTTGACATTTTAAAAGTCGTCTCAAAACCTACTTATAAGGTAGGCTTAAGGAATTTTATTAGACGCGTATGTCTAATAAAATTTGAGATCAGAAAAATGGATTTATTGCATATTATTTGCAAATATCTCAATTCCTTTGGATGTTATTTTAAATATTGTACAGAATTTTAAAATTCCCTACAACTATTAGTTTTAACTTTTTTTGTACCATGAATGGTTGTAATGGTATAGTCCCGATCAAAACACGGGTTAATTATTAATAAGAAGTCCACTTTCGATAATAAAAGTGGTTCTATTATATTTGTAAGCAGTTGTGTGTGTTGTTTAGCAAACGGCGGGTCGAGAGACAGGACGATGCATGTCTGTGGCCGCCATGCAGGCGCTGCACCGGCTAAGAGAGTGTCGGCTGCTGTGTGACGCCATCGTGCGCGCGGACGACGGAGCCGCCTTCCCTGTGCATCGCGCCATACTCTCGGCCTGCAGTCCCTACTTCCTGTTAGCATACTTTTACTATGTAAAGTGTAGAAGGGGGTGGTAATTTACATACACACAATTCTTATAAGCATTGTATTTGGGCAGAGTTTCCACTTAGAATGCACAATAAGTAATGATAACTCGAACTATTTTTTTTGCGCCCAGACAAAGGGAATGGGCTACCCTCCGGGATAACGACGGGAGGAAGGTGGTGAATGCTCATGCACACCACCTGAGGTTGGCTTTGGGCAAGTGCCCACTAAGCCTTCATCGAAGGCGACCTTCTCTTGAAGGGAGAGAGGCGTAAATGGAGAGAGAAATACTCGAACCTGGTACTCTAGCTTATATATGGCACGAAAGCCAACCGTCTTAATGCAAATGTTAGCACTGCTTTAGTGCTAACTTACACGTGTCAAATTAAAGTTAATATAACTAAAGAGCTGAATATATATGCTATTTTAGTTATTTATAACCATCTAGGGGCTGAAGTGATAATTATATGAAATAACATTACCAACACAGTAATAAATAACAGCAGTTATGTACATATAATTATTCATTGGGATATTAATGGCTCCATGACGTTGGTAGCCCTTGTTAACACATTAACTAATCAATAGAATAATATTGCTGACAGCGATTTATTCTTTGGGTGCGCTGTTCATTTTACATTTATATTTAATGAGATTGGAGTAGTTACCTCTATTCGACTAAGAAAAAGCGTTCAAAATGCACAATTATTGACTTAATTGGCTTAAAGCGTACAACGTTATTCATAGGATTAATATGTGTGAGCCTCGCGGAACACTAGGTTAGAACGAAGTTCCTTTCCTAGTAAATTATTATTGATAAATACGTATTAAACAAGGTGTTAAAAAAGTCCTGTACTATATCTAAAGGTGTGTGCATTAAGTAGTGAGTACATATAAATATCGATTTTCCGGAAATAAAAAAAGATTGGAAAAAAAGAGTACCCCCATAGTATCCTACGTTCATGCTGTGTAAAGCAAAATCTAAGACGGGGTTTATGCTATTGATTTTTTTAATTGCAATGCTTGTAAATGTTTGTAATTTTGTCGTAAAATGATAACTAATTAACTATATTATGCAACGTGTGTTGCTTGCTGTTCTCAGAGAGGTTATCAAGCCGGAATTTATTATCATAACAACGTTTAATGCGATCCAGTTAGCAAAACAGTTTTGCAAATATATTTATGTAAATATTTTAAGTTGCGAAGATAAGCGGTTATTACTGAATCCTTGGCAATGACAAGTGACAATTCAACGACTCTTTCGAACTCATTTATATTTATTTCATGTGATACACTATCGGACATTATTTACCTATACAACATTGGTAAATACTGTTTGATATCTGCAATTATTTTTGTTCTTGCTTCACTTATATATTTTGGTTCTGCATTGAAGTAATATAACGGTTGGTGCCGGTTGGTGCCAATATACCTGGTGAATGATTTCATTTCTTCCCAATCTTTGTAATGTTGGTCAAGTATTTTGAAAATTTCATAATATAATAATCATAATAAATATAGGCCGATGGGCGACAAAATGTGAGTGTGCACATACCCAAATGCCATGAACGTACTGTTTGGCCTCAGTTAATGAGATAGGCTAGATTCTAAAATTACTCGATTGTATCTTATTTATTGTATTAAAAAGCTGATTTATTATCATAGGAATGGAATCAAGTTCCACTTTACATAAAAATCAATAAATTTAAACTTCTCCGGCATCGGTATCATTATAACTCTTGAAATGAATAAGCGACGTTTTATGATTTACGCTTTGCGAGAATTAGCTTTATTCGTTTACTATTTCTGCAGTAGTTCATCTACAATACAATTAAAGTATTATTTTTGTACTACACATGCGGGAAAAGTAGTATCTTGGCCCTCGCTGTTGCGGTTGAAAAAGAGCCGTTTGCCCATTTTAAAATTGTTTACTTGTGAAAGTGTAAGTGCAAAAAGCTTTTACTTGTCGCACGCAATTTATACTTGGCGCACACAAATTTAGATAAAATTGCTAAAATAAATAAAACAATAACACAAGAAACCAATCGAAAAATATCAAAACTGTATTGAGGTTGACGAGTCTGATAGTTTAATTTAATAAATAAAATTATAATTTACGTCAAAAAAGTTTAAAAAATGAATATGGAATTGGAAATAATATATAAATCTTCGCATATGTAATACAAAATAGTATGAGTAATTCTTGCGACATGTTGTCGACTGCCTACGAAACCGAAGTTAAACGGTCTTGCGCTTGAGTTCCACAATATACTATTATACAGCACAAATATTAACTTGGATAAGGAGTAAAAAATCCGGTTTCTAGTAATGTGTCAGTACATTAAAACCTCTTGTCCATTCAGGGCTCTGTTTACGACGACCCTGCATTCACGGGAGCAGAGCGATGTTCTTATATCCGGTGTGCGCTCTGAGATCTTGCTGCTGCTGATAGAGTATGCGTACCTGAGGCGTATCGACGTGACCGATACCAACGTGCATGAGCTGCTGATGACTGCCGACTACCTCGCCTTCCTCGGAGTGCTGCAGCTATGCTGTGACCACCTCACCAGCTCGCTCAATCCGAAGAACTGTCTCGGTATCATGATGTTCGCCAGGTTAGATCTTTACAACAACTAGAGGATAAAATAACAGCCATATAATATTTAATGGAGCTATACTACGATAATACTGTCACTGTCACATGGACCATTTTCATCACGTGCAATGCATAGATAAATATCGGTATCCAAATGTGTCATTCCTCAACAGTGCGGTTTTTAACCAACTTTTTTCCACGTACAACTAAACTGCGGATGCCTTGCACTCTGATTCCAGGATGATACAATATGGGCCCCTTCAAAAAATAAGTTCAATAACCTAAAAGTTCGACAAGTCTTCTCTAGCACAGGCGGTGATAATCACTAATTACCACCACTACTCAGTTAGATGACCCGCATGCTTCTTCATCCTTCTTATCCCATAAAATTCCTTAAAATAACATGTATAATTACACAAATAAAACTGAAAACAAAATTTTATGAACCATGCGGCACTCGAACCCGTCGTAATTTTATAAAAGATACGTCACTCGAACGGTTGGCTCAGTTGGAAAGAGCGCTCGCACGGAACGCGAGAGGTCGCGGGTTCGATTCCCGCATTGTTCATAAAATTTTGTTTTGAGTTTTATTTGTGTAATTAATCTCAGAAGTGAGGGTTATCACTTTCAAAACTTGACAAATTGTTAATGTGTAATGTAGAAGAGTGTTTTGCTACAAATTGGAAGCCGAAGCTAGAAGATACTTGTTGCGATACTTCGTCACCGTCACGACGCAGAGCGACGAGTTCCTCCACCTTCCAATCGAGGAGCTGAACAGCATCATCCTCGAGGACGAGCTAAACGTGAAGAGCGAGGAGGCCGTGTGGGAAGCAGTACTGCGATGGGTTAATTACGAAGCGGACGCCCGCTGGCAGCACACAGTCAAACTTATGGGCAGTATACGACTTGGATTACTTGATACGCAGGCTAGTTCTACATTTTTTTATTATTCCAAATCAAATAGACACCTTATGATAACACAGCTCAGTAATTCCCTTGTTGTTAGATTTTGTCCGAAACAAAAGGTGCCAATGTCTGTCTAGAAAGACATGAATTTTCTGTTAAAGCGCCATTCATTTTCGAAAGCCAATATACCAGTGGGAGGCTCGTTTGCACCGGATGCCAGCTAGATTATGGGTACCACAACGTCGCTTATTTCTGCCGTGAAGCAGTTATGTGTAAGCATTACTGTGTTTCGGTTTAAGGGCGCCGTAGCTAGTGAAATTATTGGGCAAATGAGTATTGACAACTTATGTCTCAAGGTGACGAGCGCAGTTGTAGTGCCGATTTTTGGGTTAATTAGGATTTTTGGGTTTTTAAATAATCCTGAGCGGCACTGCATTGTAATGGGCGGGTCGTATCAATTACCATCAGCTGAACGTCCTGCTCGTCTCGTCCCTTATTTTCATAAAAAAATCCAAACAACAGCTTTAAGGAGAATCCTGAAGGATCAAAAATATTAAGGGACAGCCAATTGAGCCAGTTGAAAATTAGATTTTTCATAATCGCAATTTACGGTGACATCTTAACTGCTGTATAAAAACTAAATCCATTAAACGTCAATACCCTTAGAACCTTATCAGGGCATTTCCATTTCTTTCGTGTCCGTTTTCTTTTAAATATCATCGGGACTGACACCTCTGAGAGGAGGATGGCGAGAATGGACCCACATAATTTAAAAATTAAGGAAGCATCGTACAAGTACAAGTTTATATTAATTATAAACATAAGTTTATAACATGTTTATACAAAAATTATTGATGCGCTAAGATATGGGAGTCAAAAGAAATAAATTATTAAAATTTTATAAAAAATAGATCATCTTGTACTAACGGAACGTTTTGCGCAATAATTGATTATTGACATCTACATTTTTTTGACATGACAGTCATTTTTTATATGGATGTTCCGACACCATTTAAGTTTAATAACTACACATCTAAATATAAAATAACCATATAACTAACTACTATATATAACCTACTCAAATAAGTAATTCAGTAGTAATTCACAATAATTGTGAATTACAATAAGATTCAATAAGATTTTTATCGTTTTTGATACTAAAAATCAGTAGGTAAGTATCTTTAAAAGATACGATACCTGCTTGAAAAAAGAATGAATTGTGAATCCTCAATTTTTTTTTTATTATGGAATAGGAGGACAAACGAGCGTACGGGTCACCTGGTGTTAAGTGATCACCGCCGCCCACATTCTCTTGCAACACCAGAGGAATCACAAGAGCGTTGCCAGCCTTTAAGGAAGGTGTACGCGCTTTTTTTGAAGGTACCCATGTCGTATTGTCCCGGAAACACCGCACAAGGAAGCTCATTCCATAGCTTTGTAGTACGAGGGAGAAAGCTCCTTGAAAACCGCACTGTGGAGGACCGCCACACATCCAGATGGTGGGGATGAAATCCTAAGTTGTGGCGTGTCGTACGAAGGTGGAATTCGGCGGCAGGAATCAGGTTAAACAGCTCTTCGGAACACTCCCCGTGATAAATGCGGTAGAAGACACACAATGAAGCGACGTCTCTACGCAACGCCAAGAGATCCAGCCGTTCACAGAGCACTGAGTCCCCGACAATTCGAGCTGCTCTACGTTGCACGCGGTCAAATGGATCGAGCAGATACTGGGGTGCGCCAGACCAGAGATGACAGCAATACTCCATGTGTGTCCGGACCTGCGCTTTGTAGAGCGCTAGAATGTGGGCCGGCTTGAAGTATTGCCGTGTTCTATTGATGACGCCCAGCTTCTTCGAAGCCAATTTGGCTTTGCCCTCCAGATGGCCACGGAATTGGCAATCGCTCGAGATTTCGAGACCCAGTATTCCGATACTAAGCCGGGTTTAAGAGAAGTATTCTCGAAGAGCGGTGATACGACAAATGGGGTTTTTTTAGTGGTAAACGCGCAAACTTGAGTCTTCTGGGGGTTAAATTGCACAAGGTTCAATTTACCCCATTCCGCGACCTTCTCGAGAGAGGACTCGATAGAAGACACAAGTTTCTCCCGGCACTGGTCGACGATTTCCCGAGAGAGACCTGCATGGCCCGTGTATACGGCATCACCAGTGCTATCGTCCGCATTGCAATGTATGTTGGAGGTGTCCAACATATCATTGATATGCAGAAGAAACAGCGTAGGAGATAGCACACAGCCTTGGGGCACTCCAGCATTCACGGGCTTCGGGTTCGAGCAATATCCGTCGACAACGACCTGTATGCTACGCCTAGTGAGGAAGCTGGAGGTCCACTTGCACAAACTCTCGGGAAGCCCAAATGATGGAAGTTTTGCGAGGAGCGCCTTGTGCCATACACGATCAAAGGCCTTCGCTATATTCAGGCTAACTGCCAGGCCTTCCCCTTTGCTTTCAATAGCCGCCGCCCATCTATGTGTTAGGTATACCAGAAGATCGCCTGCCGACCGTCCATGGCGAAAGCCGTACTGTCGGTCGTTGATCAACTGGTGACCCTCTAGGTATACTAAAAGCTGGCGGCTAATTATGCTCTCCATGATTTTAGAGAGCAGGGAGGTGATAGCAATAGGCCTGTAGTTCGCCGGATCCGAACTGTCTCCTTTTTTTTGGATCGGATGGACAAGGGCTGACTTCATGAGTCAGGGACTACGCCTTTGGAATAAGAGTGCCGGAATAAACGCGTTAGCACCGGCGTCAACTCAGGGGCACACGTTCTAAGCACGATTGGAGAAATGCCATCCGGCCCGCTCGACTTCTGTACTTCAGGCATAGAGCTCTGACACCGCGGGATGGTCGGCAGTGTTTTTCCGTTGTCGTCAAGAGTCGAGTTGGAGGCGAAAAGAGCGCACAGGAGCTCGGCTTTCTCTTTTGCCGTATGGGCCAGGGTGTCATTCCTCATGTGCAACGGCGGTATGGATGGCTGGTTGAAGTTACCAAGAGCAGCTTTCGACAACGACCAGAACTTGCGTGTTCCGGTCGGGTAACTGGAAAGCTGCTCGCCGATTTTGACGACGAGCTTAGACTTCGCACGGGCGATTTGCCGCTTAAAAAATCTGGAGGCACGATTATATTTCCTCTTAAGAACTTTGCAGTTCGGATCCTTTGTGCCCAGCGCCGCAACTCAAGTTCGATACGCCTGTTTTTTGCAGTCAGATGCTGCTTTAACTGACGCATCGAACCAGGGCTGTGATCTGTCACCGATCGGTACTACAGAGCTTGGTATAAAAATATCCATACCCTGCAGTATCACATCGGCTACTGCAACGGCGCAGGCTGCTGGCCAACCTTCCACTTAAATATTATATTACCTTTAAGCAGACAGTAGTTAGACACACACATAAGATATAAATTGTTGATTGAACAATAGATATTGATTAATAATTTTAGGTTATATTTTACTTTTAGGCAAGTATATCTTTTTTCTCCCACTTTTTTTTAGACTTACTAACGATTTGCTTTTTTCTTAGTTTTTTTACCTTCTACAATTCTTTCCAAGTTTCCATGATGTACGCCACTTATTTCAGTGAGTCCCAAAATACATGCATTCTCGCCATCCTCCTTTAGACAAATCTGCAACTTTCGTGTTGAACACATTTTGTGTTTTCCAATTATAGAATGAGCAACATTTTCTTTTAGCCTTCGACAAAGACGTTTACTGCTTTCAAACAAATTTTTATAGGACCAAATTTTTTCGGCATGCTACTTTCATAATCAATTTTATAATTCTTTACAGTTCTTCTTGGAGAACGTCAAAGATCATCCGTACGTGACCGGTAATGAGAACTCTCGGCCCATCATCATAGAGACCTTGAAGTTTCTATATGACCTGGAGATGATCGCCCAGAGAGATGGTGAGGTCGCCACACCGGAGATTGCTCGACCCAGAGTTCCACATGAGGTTTGTTTACTAATTATGTCGTTAAGTTGTAGAAGTTTCCCAAATAAATATGTAATAATGTCTGCAAAGAGCACAAAACGTTATCTTGTGGACAATTGCAACCTGGTTTGCTCGCAGTGACGCGATATATCATTATTATTTTGGACATGCCTATCATAAAGGAGGAATTAAAAAATACAAGACGCTGTGCCGAAAAAGTAGCCATTCAGCCAAATCCCTTCGCTATTAAAGAGAGAAGGGAGTCGCTGAAAAGACTAAATAGAATGAAAGTTTCATCAGAATAAAGGCTGGTCGAAGCGACGGGCTTCACTACCCGAACCCCTGCACTAAACATTAGGTACTAATTATAATCGCTACCGACTGATGGCAGTTATTAATAAAAAAATATCTAGTTGGTAAGCCTTTTGCAAATAAATAAATCAAGCTTAACGATTTATTCACTTAAACAGGTCCTTGTACCAAAAGTATCACTTGTTCTGTTTAGATTCCATATGAGTCATCTATTGCCCCCGTCGAATCATGGCACCCTAACGGATTACACATCATTAAACAATCAACTTTTCACCATCGGCGTAACGGACAATCTTAAGTGCAGAGACTGTCTGGTCGAGGAATGGTCACTCACGTAATCCTGGAATGTGCAGGGGTGGCTAAGCAACGGGCAAACCTTAATGAATACGAAGTCGTTCCCAGAAGTCTGCGAACACCCCAGGAGTGTTCTGAACTTCTGGAAGGAGTTGGGCTAGTTGGAATGACTGGCCAACACTGCACGCAAAATGGACTCAACTAACTGATCTAATTGCGTAAACAGGAACCCCTTTACCATACCATACCATGCCCCAGTCTCACATATTTGAGGGATAGGGACGACGAGGTCGTCCACTAATTTTTTTTAAATATTTTAACAGGTACTTTTTGCTATCGGCGGTTGGAGCGGTGGTTCGCCTACAGCTTTCATTGAGACTTACGACACAAGAGCTGATCGGTGGATAAAGGTAACTAAATTATACCTTGGTAGATATAATCTATCACGTTCACCAGGAAATAAGCAATTCCTATCGAGAGTGGAATATAAATAAATGGAAAAGGAGGACAAATGAGTGTACGGGATCACCACCGGCCAAATTCTCTTGCAACACCAGAGGAATCACAGGAGCGTTGCCGGTGTTTAATCGGTGTCATTCCGCCGCGACTCGCTCTCGCCTCCTCACGACTCAAGCACATCTCACCTATAACTATGTATAAAGTTACAAACCCATCTTAGATGACACCGACTCCAAAAATTACAATAATTGTAACTTGAATTAGATTAATTAATTAGATTGTATAAAAATACGCAATTATTTTTATACTTTTTAGTGCATATTATATCTATTGTTTTGGATAGTATTTTTGAAGTCGGTTCTTTTTATTGTTATTTTTTTTTATTTTTAGTGAATTTGAAGTACACTAACAAATAATTTGTCTAAATATACTGATTTTTTTTTGCAATTTGCAATTTGATTACAGACAGAAATTCTGCCACAGGTCGCACCCTTACTGTAGTCGTTAAGGAGTTCCATTGATCATCATATTCGAATACGACAATTATTTGACCATAACTAAGTTATGGTAAATGAATTACATATCCTAATAGCATAAAAAGATTTGGCCGAGTATCGTTAATTTGCTCCTAAGAATTGAAGAGTTCCGTTACTTTTTCATGGATTCCGTACGCAGAACCCAACCAAACTATCATGAAAGTATATCCTTTTCAATAAAAAAAGAATCATCGAAATCGGTTGGCGCAATATTGACTTATTCGTATTGATGCCCATGAACGTATAGCAAATTTAAGTAATTATTTTTATGGTTTTCTCGTGGATCCCAATGTCAGATTTGGACCATTACATTGAGACCACACGGGAAGCACCAGCTTTGAAATAAAAAAATAATTATCAAAATCGGTTCACCCAGTCGAAAGTTTTGAGGTAACAAACTTACAAACAAAAAAACATACCGACGAATTGAGAACCTCTCCCTTTTTTGAAGTCGGTTAAAAAACGAGCGTAAGAAATTCATTACAAAATATGTAATATCGCACAATAACACTATTATTTTTATAATAAATAGCCTAAGCCATGTCAGAGAGAAAGTAGGTGGCGGTGATCACTTAACACCAGGTGATCCACTTATAATGAGTTCTGCTTTAAAGAGTTCGGGTACCGGTGAAATCACAAGCGCATGGGACATTTCATCCATGGTAATGGTCCATACTCTTGAAGTCTTTATTTGTAAAAGAAACAAAACATACATGATAAGAGACTGCATTTGAGACCTAAGTCTGAGGGCCTTAGTCCTCAGGGTGAACAGCGGAGTACAATTCTTTCGATGTCGTATGGTTTCTGCTACGCCGTAGTCGAATTACTTAAGACTATTCCGTAGGTTGCTCTGGCTAAGATCTATACAGCATAGATATAGACTTTGCTATGAGTTATCTAGCATCAAAGTTGAGCGCGTGCGCGTGTTTAATCCTAAGTCCACTATAGCGACGACTGAGGAAATATAGCCCGAACAAAAAGGAGATCAACTCCTCCCTGCGTCACCACAAGTGTCCTTCGACTTTTGAAATTATCCGTTTAATACAAGAATCTGTGATGCCACTACTACTTGAATTATTTTGTTATCGCTGTCTTCGTGACAGTGCACAAATTATTCACATGCACGGGATTACGGAACCAGTGGGAGGCTCCTTTGCACAGGATGCCGGCTAGATTATGAGTATCACAACGACGCCTATATCTGTCGTGAAGTAGTAATGTGTAAACATTACTGTATTTCGGTCTGAGGGGCGCCGTAGCTAGTGAAATTACGGGGCAAATGAGACTTAACATCTTATGTCTCAAGGTAACGAGCGCAGTTGTAGTGCCACTCAGAATTTTTCCCACTCTTTGGGTTTTACAAAAATCCTGAGCGGCGCTGCATTGTAGTGGGCAGGGCATTACAACTACCATCAGCTGAACGTCCTGCTCGTCTTGTCCCTTATTGTGATAAAAAAAATGTATTGAGACGTCTTTTAAAATACCGATCATAGCTGGGGTACGTTGATTTAGTGTTTGATAAAATACTTTATATTCAATGTCAACAAACTCGCGTAATCTATGTTTAATGGGCGTGACTTTATTATACAAAATGTTATAAGCTAATAAATAAAATACGTAAACACTTTTATTGCTATTTCAGCATAAATTATAACATTTTTATAACCATATACTTTCACTCTTTGATTTCTTCCATAATCTAATATATAAAATTCTCGTGCAACGGTGTACGTAATTGAACTCCTCCAAAACGGCTCGACCGATTTTCGTGAATCTTAGCGTGCATATCGGCTAGGGTGGAGAATCGGACAACATCTATTTTTCATCCCCCTAAATGTTAAGGTTAGTCCACCCCAAATTTTTTTTTTAATTTTTCTACAATTTTTTTATTTTTATTATATTATGATTCAGCATTGAAAAATACATACAAATTCAAATTTTTACCCTTCTACGATCTACAAGTATATGGTTTTTCTCCGCTTCTGTTTCCGCAATCAAACCACTAGCATGGGTCCATTTTGCGTGCAGTAATGGCCTATTACTCCAACCAGCCCAGCTCCTTCCAGAAGTTCGTAACATTGCTGGGGTGTTCGCAGACTTCCTGGAGCGACCTCGTATTGGTTAAGGTTTTTGCCCGTTGGTTGGCCACCCCCGCACAGGATTACGTGAGCGACCGTTTCGTCCTCGGCCAGACAGCCTCTGCACTTAGGACTGTCCGTTACGCCGATTGTGAAAAGGTGTTTGTTGAGTGATGTGTGACCAGTTAGGGTGCCCACTATTATACGGATGTCATGTCTGTTGAGGCTGATAAGTCTACGTGTCAGTATGGGTGACAGTGCAGGTATCGCCTCTATCGACTGTCTACAGCTTGAGACATTCATCCATCGGGTGTTGTGTAGGTCATTGGTGAGAGAGCGTATCCATGAGCGCATTTGGCTGAAGGGCAGTGGCAGAAGTGGCAATGGACCAGTCACTAGATTTGCCGATGCCCGCCTTGCAAGCTCATCCGCTGCATCCCAAAGAACCACTATGTCCCTTGATCCATTGCAGAGTTACCCGGTTATAAGAGGCAACTTGTTCCAGGGTTTGGTGACACTCGTGTATTAGCGCTGAGTTGTAGGCGGTGCCCATCAGCGCTGTTAGTACCGCCATACTGTCAGAAAGAATTCTGATTCTGTGGCCACGTATTTTCCTTCTTAATATTGCGCTGGCGGCTTCCTTGATGGCTACGCACTCACATTGGAAGATGGAGCTGTGTGTGCCCAAGGGTATGGAAGTGTGTATGTTCAGTTCCTGTGAGAAGATGCTGGCACCAGTTCCAGTAGCCATTTTCGAGCCGTCTGTGTAAATTCTTAATTCATTTACACCTGACTTGTCAGCATCTTTCTCACATAGCTGCATGTGATAGTTTTATGAAAAGCATGTGTTTTAGATATCTTATCGCATGGTGCCTCACAGAGTGGATAGTCCTTTGTTACCCTATTCCAGAGATTATCTGTAAGGCAGTCTTCATTATTCCATACACCTAACAGCTTTAGACGTAGAGACGCCATTGTCACTTCTTGTTGAAAGTGTATGTCAAGTGGTGTTAGCCCTAGAATAGTTTTAAGGGCTGAAGTAGGCGTGGTGCGCATGCATCCTGTTATGGCTGTGCAAGCCAGCCGCTGGAAACGCTGCAGCTTGGTTTGTACTGTCACAAGCTCTGTCCTGGGCCACCAAGCTATTGCTCCGTAGGAGATAATTGGTCTGATGACTGCTGTATAGAGCCATCTGCTTATCTTTAGAGCAAGACCCCAGGTTTTGCCTATGAGTCTTCTGCACTACCAAAAGATGATGCACGCTTTTTCCAGCTTGTGTTCAAGGTGTTTGTTCCAAAGCAACCTACTATCCAGTATGACCCCTAGGTATTTAACTTCTTTAGTAAGGCTTAGTTCGGTGTTGAACAGCTTTGGTAATGTAAGATTACCAAGGCTGCGTTTGTTTGTGAATAGTATTAGCTCCGTCTTTGACGGATTAGCTGTAAGTTTGTGTAGCGCACACCATTCTTCAAGAATCTTAAAAGCAGATCTCATGAGGCTACATAAGACGCTCTCAAATGGTCCTGTTATAAGAATGGCGAGGTCGCCCGCAGAGCCCACCACACAGTGTATAAAGATACCGATCTACAAGTATTTTTGTATCGCGATTTTTATATTCTGTTCCATCCACAAAACCGATATAGGGTTGCAAGATGGCAATCGAATACAATAATTGTAGTACGATATATTTGGTAGGTCTGAGAATCGGAATCGGAGAATTTTAAATATGATATATGGCAATGCGACGTTTGCTGGGTCAGCTAGTAATATATATATATATTTCTTTTGTAACTGAACTCCTCCTAAACGGCTTGAACGATTTAAATGCAACTTTCTGTGTGTCTTCAGGTTGATTCGAGAATAGTTTATATTCACAATTGAACTACCTTTTAAACGGCCGGACCGATTTTGATGTTTTTTATGTGTTACAGTAAATTTGAGATTGGTTTAGTTTCTCAATTCCGTCCATGTAATATAATTCTCCTGCTCGTGTTAGTGAACTCCTCCTAACGACTGGATCGATTATGATGGTTTTTTTGTGTGTTCCAGTGAATTTGAGATTGGTTTAGATTCTCAATTCCGTCCATATAATATAATTCTCCTGCTCATGTTAGTGAACTCCTCCTAATGACTTAACCTATTTTTCAAATTTAAGACGTGTGCACCTACAGGTAGACGTCGGTCGGGACCACTAGTATTATGTAAATGTAAAATAAAGGAAATAAATATTATGTTAGGGCTGATTTATGATTAATCTCGAAAAAAATATGTGAAATGGCGGGAAATTATTTAAATTTATACCATAATTAACGTTAAACTCGTTTTAATCATTCAAAAAATATTTTCTTTAACTATTGTCATAATATTTATGGCTAGCCTAGTTTCAAAAGTCTAAAAGAAATATATATGGCGGAGGCCTTTGCCAAGAGCAGTGAGATGAAAATATCAGTATCCACTGAAGTAATATTGTCAGAGTTATTGAAGGCTTAAAAGTATGTGTGTGTGTACAAGTCACACAAGGTTATTGTGAAACTTCTGAAATGTTCCTGATTAAAATTAAATAATTTTGCGCAGCAGCCATATTGGATTTCAAAAATGATCCCACATTCAGTCTCTGCACGAGAACCTCTTCCCTCGAGAACCGGCCGGCAACGCTCTTGTGATTCCTCTGGTGTTGCAAGAGAATGTGGGCGGCAGTGATCACTTAACACCAGGTGACCCGTACGCTCGTTTGTGGAGGACAAACGAGCGTATTCCATAAAAAAAAAAACTCTGTCTGATCCGATATCCATATTGTTGAAATCATTATTTTGCGCGGCGACCATTTTACATTTAAAAAATGATTTCAAATTTGTTCTCTGCACTCTCGAGAACCTCGGATACGATATCCATAATGTTGAAATCATAATATTGCGCAGCGACCATCTTGGATATCAAAAATGATCCCAAATTCGTTCTCTTCTCCCTTGAGAACGTCGGATACGATATCCATATTGTTGAAATCATAATTTTGCGTGGCGGCCATCTTGCATTTAAAAAAAATCTGCGTCTACTGCACAAGACGTTATGCGACTGAATTTCCATCTAAAGCTCTATTTAACTTCTAAACGCATACATTCACCAATAGCGTGTATTTTTTCGATCTCCCTTACTCGCGCCCTATCTTTCTCACTAGCTCTCTCCCACCACTCGGTCCACGACACTGTGCGTGATGCGACGTTCGCTCTGTCTCACTCACTCTCTCGAATTTTCTCACTTGGTTTCTCCCTACTTTCGCTCCGTGGCTATGTGCTTCATGCTACGTTCGCCCAATCTCACTCTCGCTCCATCGGTCTCAACCGCTGTCTCCCTCTTCTTCGACAAAAACGCTGCATGTCTTCGTGGCGCTCATATTATTATTATTGCGTTTCACAGGTAAAAATTTTATCCTCAGAAAGAAGTTTCACTTCAATAAAAATAGATTAAAGTAATTCATATTATTTAGTACTCGTGACAGCGGAACCAAGACAAACTTACGGCGATTGGGGAATCTTATTATAGAACTTATGACGCCGTCACTTCGAAGTTCGAACCATGCGTCACGTGATAAGAGAGGCAAATAATATATTACACTTTCGAGTGGCGCATTTATCTGTTTAAACTATACAGATATGACCAAAATTAAAGTTCATCACATTGTTATGTATTAACACGCAATCATCACACCACACCCACGTTATACAGTCGCAATAAACATATAATTAATTGGATACTTATTTTGTAATCACGGTATGTGATAATATCTCCATATGTAATTTCTTATTAAATTACATACTTTTATCAAGTTGCGTAGATTAAGAACTGGCCAAGTGCAATTCGCAACAATCAAAATATAGTATTCTGTAGTTGTCTTCAGATGGGATTTTTCTGAAATGCGTTCGTTACAAAAAATATAAGCAGGACGTTCAGCTAATCGTAATTGATACGCTCTGCCCATTACAATGCAGTGCCGCTCAGGATTCTTAAAAAAACCCAAAAATTCTGAGCCGCGCTACAATTGCGCTTGTCACGTTGAGACATAAGATGTCAAGTCTCATTTGCCCGGTAATTTCACTAGCTACGGCGCCCTTCAGACCGAAAGACAGTAATACTTAAACATTACGGCTTCACGGCAGAAATAGGCGCCGTTGTGGTACCCATAATCTAGCCGGCATCCTGTGCAAAGGAGTCTCCCACTGGTGAGTATCTCACAATAGTAGGTACAAAATGAATAACTTATGTAATTTAATGCCTGTGCAACCAGTGCACCTTAAGGACGCGTTCTCAAAACAGAGAGGTATCGAATCGCACTACTACACTGACACCCCTCAAACACATACACGTACTTAAAGTTAATTGCGGGAATCAAATGAATTTGATACTTTAGCAAGTTTGAATTTCATTTTTTTAATACCTATGTATTTTTGATAATTGGTTGATGTATTCGTTTAGTAGTTAAATATTAGAATTATAGATGGCAATTCTGTCGCATAACGTCGTGTGCAGTAAACGCAGTTTTTTTTAATCCAAGATGGCCGCCGCGAAAAATTATGATTTCAACAATATGGGTATCGTATCCGAGGTTATCGAGGGTGCAGAGAACAATTAAATAGGTCTTTCAAAATCAAATTTTGAGATTTTTTAATTAGATTGGTAACGGAATGTGTTTTGTACATATTGTGAGTGAAAAGTCGAAACGTAAATATTTCTATATTTAGGGAATGAAGAATTAATTTAGCATGTGGGATATTGTTAGACAGGCCTTTTATAAGATAATTTAAGTTTATGAATGAATTCTAATTTTGACGATGTAAATGACACCCATGAAGAAAATTTTGTAAATTTCATAGGCGCCATCATGGATTTCGATTTAGGCCCGCTATACGTTATTGTTGACCCCAAAATCCATGAAAATGACACCCATGATAAGAAGTTGGTAAATTTCATAGTCGCAATCTTGAATTTCGATTTTGACCCGATATTCGATATTGTTGACCCCAAAAACCATGAAAATGACACCCATGTAAAGAAGTTGGTAAGTAAGGTTTTTATGTAAAAGGCATTAATTATTTTCTCTTAAATGATTCCTTTAGAATTCTTTTTGATGTCATTTCTAATAACTACTAGATACTACAACCGCTTCGGAAACAAATGGCGCTCTGAAAGAGAAGAAGCGGCGCAAGAAACTCTCCCAGCATTCTTTTTTTGCGATCTTTTCAATAAAAATACAGAATATGGTACAGTCATTTCTATCGCTATAAAATAATCACAATCTAGTCCCAGGCTGTCCGATCATTTAGATATTCGGCAGTGGAGTAATAGGATTTACGACAGAGCCATTTTTTTATAAAACATTTAAATTTATTTATTTATATGTGTATAGAACATCATTGGGTTTTATAGCTGATTTATTGATGTCTTATGGATATATTTTATTTTGATTAAAAGGTCAAAGTTATGACTTATCTAGTATTTATTCAAACCTATTGTTTACTTATAAGAAAAAATTTTCCGATTACTTACCAATGTTATGATATTATGATTTAATATTATGCTATTAATATTTTCCTTAAATTGAGAAGTGTATTAGTTACTAACAGATTTAATTTTATTTTTTGTATATATATATATATCTTCGTCGTACAGCGATCTTTCCGAGTACGAGCTGCTGCTTACAACCGACACAGAGTCTACCCACGACGGCGGCCGAGTGCGGACTGAGGTTATTTCGATAGATCTTTCTGTGCAATGCGTACGGAGTGACAAAATAAAATAACCCTTAATACCACACTTTAAAGCTCATATCAGAAATATATATGAATTTTAGATGATTCATTTTTATTTTTTCTGAGATTATTTATTAGATATTCATTAATTCATTTTCCGTGTTTTTGAAAATATTATATCTGCTTTCCTTACATAATTTTTAAGAGCCAAAATTGTGTAAGTGGCAGCAGAAAACTGATCCTGAATGAAGCCCCATTTCGTCAATTTTGTGTGAAGAGGTAACGGATAATCGCTTTTACGACATAAAATATCAAAATTTCAAAGCAAACATTTCCCGCTAATTGGAGATAAAGAAGTAATCTATTTGTGGCAATTTTTAGTTTTGTTAGACTTAGTTTAATTTCATCACAAACTCTACCGAAAAATATCATTTTTTTGTCGGATTCGTAAACGCGTCCTTAAGTAGGTTACAAATCATAATCATAGATTATACACGTGTGCGATACGAAAATATCAAAAAAAAAATGGAATTCTTAAGAATTCCATTTTTTTTTTGCATAATAAGAAGATACCTTCCACGGACTGTATAGGGTAATTTGGTCCAAAAATATTATGATTATAACGCAAATCATCATCAAATTTTCATTATTATAACACTAGAAATAAGGGATTGCTTGTAACTAGTTCTAGTAGGCTTCATAAGATACATAATAGCTTTAAGGGTAAATGTATACACTTCTATAATAAAGTCCCAGCCACTGTTCAGGCATTATCTATAAATAAATTTAAATGTTTTATAAAAAAACGGCAAAGTCAAAGTCAAAGTTTTTATTTGGATAAACATGTTAGATTGATGTTACATAAATATTATAAAGTACATGTTTGCCACATTTATGACGTGCAAATTTTATAAAATACATTTCTAAATCATTAGTAACAATAATATCAATTTAACAAAAGATTATTAGCAGTATTATATAATATATAGTCAAGTTTTTAGTTGAAAATATTCGTCTAATGAATATAAGCAGTTTTTACTAAGGTATATTTTCAATTTAGATGAGAAATTCCTATTTGACGATACCTCTCTTATTATTTTTGGGATGTGATTATAGATTTTTATGCACATACAAAAACAGTTTCTCTGAAATAATGTAGTTCTACAACAAGGTACTTGTAGTTTGGTGGGGTCCCTGGATGGGAAAAGAGAAGTGTTTTCCTGTTTACTGAATTCGCTAAAATTTTTTACGAACAAACATACAGCACTCAAATATGTATAATTCAACAATTGTTAATAAGTTATATTTTTTAAATACGGGTCTGCAGCTTTCAAGGGGTTCTTTTCCCGCTGCAGCCCTCAAACATTTTTTTTGCGCTATTAAGACTCTATTTTTTACTGTTGAGATACCCCATATTATGATACCATACCTAATTATAGACTCCACGTAAGCATGGTAAGCCGTTAAAGCCGCTTTTTCCGATATAGTTTTTTTTATTCTCCTTATTGCAAAAACAAACTTATTAAGACGTTTGCATAATGATTCAACGTGAGCTTTCCAATTACAATTATTATCCATTATTATGCTAAAGAATTTGGTATTTTCAACCCCATCAATTTTAATTTCATTGTATGTTATGTTTCTAAGAGGTGGATAAATGGTATTATAATTTTTAAATTGTATAAGTTTTGTTTTTATTATATTAATATTTAAATTGTTATTTTCTAACCATTTGCCGATTTTCATGATTTCATCATTTATGACCGAGTCGTATGGTATTTTTGAGTTTGGCTCTGTCGTAAATCCTATTACTCCACTGCTGAATATCTAAATGATCGGACAGCCTGCGACTAGATTGTGATTATTTTATAGCGATAGAAATGACTGTACAATATTGTATATTTTTATTGAAAAAAGCGCAAAAAAAGAATGCTGGGAGAGTTTCTTGCGCCGCTTCTTCTCTCTCAGAGCGCCATTTGTTTCCCAAGCGGTAGTAGTATCTATTAGTTATTAGAAATGACATCAAAAAGAATTCTAAAGGAATCAATTTTGAGAAAAAAAATGCCTTTTATGCCTTTTTATCCTAATTTTTATTGCGTTCTCACTACCAAGGTTGAGGAGGTGGACCCGGCAGGCCCTCGCGCTTACCACGGCACGGCTGTCCTCGGCAACTGCATCTACGTGATCGGTGGCTTCGATGGAATGGACTACTTCAACTCCTGTCGATGCTTCGATGCTGTTACCAAGATGTGGCGTGAGGTTTAATATAAAAATTCTTTAAATTCAATAATTGTTATTAACGTTACATACGTTGTTAGGCATAAGCCATTTTTATGTCAACTGTATCCATATTATTATCTCTCTCTAGAATTGTTTTTACAAGTGGGTTTATCTATCTTATTAATATTTCTAATTTTTAATATTTCTTGCGGCGCCTATTTCTGCCGTGAAGCAATAATGTGTAAGCATTATTGTGTTTCAGTCTGAAGGGCACCGTAGCTAGTGAAATTACTGGGCAAATAAGACTTAACATCTTATGTCTCGAGGCGACGAGCGCTATTGTATTGCTGCTCATAATTTTTGTGTTTTTGAATCCTAAGCGGCACTGCATTATAATGGGCAGGGCGTATCAAATACCATCAACTGAACGTCCTGCTCGTCTCGTACCTTAATTTCATAAAAAAATTATTGGACATTTTATTTAAACAGATTTTCTTTATTGATCTCGTTTTTTCTTAAAATTTCTAGTAGTAAAACTTTGCTTACTAAACAACCTGGTCGGTTTGGTCAGAGGTTCAACGGGGGTTATCCTTCAGTGGAGGACTCGTATAACGTCCAAGTCTAAGGCCTAAGGCCATGCGAACGAGTACGAGGTGCATTCTGCATGGAGACGAACAAATCTTTGTGGCATTAAAACTTAACAGAACTCATAATTTTTAAAGAATTATGAATTTATGCAAAATAACGCCTAATTAAATAAATTTCAGTATTGTTATAAGCCACAAAATGGGATATTATTCTCAACTGAATGAGTGGTGTTCATCTAGAATATGGTATGTAAGGAACTTAGCTCCTTCCACATACAACCAAACTATTGAATGAGCTTCCTTGTGCGGTGTTTCCAGAACGATACATCATGGGTTTCTTCCTAGAAGGCCGGAAGCATTGAAGTGATTCTTCTGGTGTTATATGAGAATGTGGGTCGCGTTAATCACTAAACATCAGGTACAGGAACACTCGTGTTCTCCTATTCTATTACAAAAGTGGCATATGTTAAAACAAAGGATTATAGTTATTTATGCAACTGTTGTGTAATAATAGGGGTTTAAAACACGAATGTGATAATAGTAGGTATGACATGAGTATTAAAACATACCTAATTATCAATAGTTGCATACAAGACTTTATCTACACCCATAATATGAATTCTCTATAAAAGATTCTGAAACAGGTTATGTTGGCATTAAGCTAACTGTTTTACAATCTCTAAAAGAAGATTTAATGAATGGGTGTAGATAAATGAATATACACGGTAAGGCAGTAGTGCATTACATGTCAAATGTGTTTATAATTACAGCCAATAATTCGAACAAAAACGCAAACAGCTGTAATACTGTTTGCGGCAGAAACATTAATAATTGTGGTTGAGGGAGATACTACCTCGGATGAATATTGCATAATATCTTTATGGAACGGAAGGTCAAACGAACATACGGGCAATCTGGAAACCTGATGGTAATACTCTCCCAGGGGAATCACAGGAGTATTGCGAAATATTTAGGGAGAAACAGTGTGCACGAAAGATCGTTCCACAAATTAGTAGTATGTGAAGGAAATTTACTGCGCGCTGTAGAGGTACGCCACGCATTGGAATAGTGAGGATGGTATTATATTTAGTTCGCGGCTTGTGGTGTAAATGTAGAATTTTATCTCAGCGATCAGGTCAAATTGTCTCTGGTACAATTCTCGCGATAAATGCGAACAAAAGACACATAGTGAAGCAAAGATTCCATGTCTCTATGCAAAGGCTTATGCTACTGCAACCCAACTGATAACACCACATAAAACTTCGATGGTTGTATTTTGGTTACGTATTCAGGTTGCACCAATGAATGCTCGCCGCTGTTACGTGTCTGTGGCGGTGCTGGGGGAGACAATCTACGCTATGGGAGGTTACGACGGTCATCACCGACAGAACACCGCCGAGAAATTCAACCACAGGACCAATCAGTGGTCCCTGGTTGCCCCCATGAATGCACAACGTTCAGATGCGAGCGCGGCCGCCTTGGACAGTTTGTATTTCCATATCTCTACAGCGAGTTTAACTCTGGTAGTACCACTTGTTTCTCGATTTACAGCTCAATACTATAAATAGGCTTCGCATTATTTTGGTATGCCATTTTGCAGTTGTAGCATAGCCTGTTAGCAGGGGAAAAAAGGCTTTGTATGTATTTTATATGGGAAAGAAAACTTATGTGCTAACGTTAAATTTATAGACATTGTTTATGTTACCATCTCACCAAAGTATATAATTTATAGGTAGATATATATAATAATATAATATAACAGTAAACATACCACGTGACACAACATTGATAAAAATCGCCCAATTTTCAATCATTTTCCTCTCTAAAAACTAGTTACCTTATAGTTAACAATTTAAAAAATGTTTATAAAAGGCATAACAGGCATTTATTTTCTCAATTGATTCCTTTAGAATTCTTTTTGATATCATTTCTAATATACTAGATACTACTACCGCTTCGGAAACAAATGCCGCTCTGAGAGAGGAGAAGCGGCGCAAGAAATTCTATATTTTATTAATTGTATATATTTCTTATTACTTATAGCTCAAAATGAAATGTTTATGTGTACATACCTTCATTATTGCGCCGTCATTCAATCTTACAGTTCTTTATATTGTCCTCAGATAAGATATACATCACGGGTGGCTTCAACGGCCAGGAGTGTATGAACAGCGTGGAGATGTACGATCCCGACACCAACCAGTGGACAAATCTCGCGCCGATGCGCTCTCGTAGATCCGGCGTCTCTTGTATAGCTTATCACTCCAAGGTACGCGGATGAGCAATAGGATTCGAAATGGCGAAGAAATAAATGGAAAAAATTTCTTGGCGGTTAAAGTTTATGTAGATTCGGTTTTGTTTCACCCTTGATTTTATAAAGTTTGTTGATAAGAGTTTCGCTGCTTAAGAACTTTTTTCCAGCAACCTTTATCGCCGAGTAATTTGACAGTTAAAAATTTGAATTTTAGTTATTTAAACACACTACTTGAGCTCACCTACGTAGGAACTATCTCGTTTCGGCTTTCGCAGAATTAATTTTATTTTTTTATTTTATTTTCTTACGAAAACCAACAGTATATTACAGATTAGATAAATAACTAATGATATTTTACAGTAATAATGCCAATAACAGGTTTCCCTTATATTATATTATACTAGCTGACCCGACAGACGTTGTTCTGTATATAAAATTAAGTTTATTTTTTACCTCCTGAGAAAGTTAGACAGATATAAATTCTAATTAGTTATTCATTTTAAACTGTTCTTTCAATTTGATTTCTGAACGAATCGGGACACATCAAAGGAAGAACAAAATTGTTGTTTTTATTTAATTCCGAGCATTTTCATATTTATTCACCTTTTAAACCTTTTAAGACTTCCACAAATAATTTAAGACCAAAATTAGCCAAATCGGTCCAGTCGTTCTCGAGTTTTAGCGAGACTAACGAACAGCAATTCATTTTTATATATATAGATTATATTATTATTTAAAATTACGGTTCGATGCCTACTAAACAAAAATGAGATATATTTTGAGATTATATAGGTCGTTTCGTTACATAAATAATATTGTAACGTAATATATACATAATAGGTACTTCATAAATATCTATACTAGTTATATATTGTATGGGATGTGATGAAATAAATAAACATATTAATATATGTTAGAACATCAGTTACTTAGATGTATCATTGAAAGTAGCTATGAGTTCTGATTTGAATTTAGATTTATTTATGGTAATATAATATCTATATAATAATATGGTTAATAAAAGATAAAAATCGATTTTAACCATTAATAATCGTTAAATTTAAAACCAGTAACAAACCTCATTAGAACCACCCAAACCAAAGAGGATGTAAATACTACGTCATAAGAGGCAGGACTGCCTAAGTAAAAATTGAAATTTAGTTTAGTATGAAACTGTAATTACAGTATGGCGATTGACGGCGAAGTATAATCCGGCTAGGTTTTTAAAACGAACAATTGCTTAATACGAAGTGGATTTCGGCTATCTCCGTTTTTTACAAGATTATAGCCGTTATCTGTCAATCTATCAATCACTGCACGTTTCATAGAATCGAAAGCGAATCGCTTTTTTACTTAGAAAGTTTCGCTAGGCTGACCCAAACAGCACCGTTTCGTCTTTCGTCGTCCACTTCACGTGAAAACGTGGTTGGCGGGTATTTGCCGCGTTGGCAACGCGCATTTCAAGCAAAGTAACTTGTTATCGTGTATGGTCCACTCGCGAACTCCCAGCGAGAGAGGCGTGCCAATGACGTTACGAAGTTGATGTAGTGATGCATATCCATAAAACTTCCTACAAAGAGTAGCATCCGTGCGAGGCGAGGCGGTGTGGATCGGGTGCTGGGGTGACCTTTAATGGACTGTTATCACAGAAGACGTAGATGTGTCTATCTTATGTAGGTTAAGTATATATTTGTTCTATTTTTACGCTAGCCATCAATGAGGGAACATTGTGCTCACTTTTTAGTGGGTGATCGCCACGCCTTTATTCATTAGAATGTGCAGCCTTAGATAATTTATAAACCTAGATAGACCCATGCTGTTAGACAACCGATAAAACAGGCCAGGAATATCAGTGAAGTGTGCGTGACAAGCTACGTCTTACACTCGCGATTTGTATGACACTTTGTGTTAGTTTCCGTGAATTGCTCAATATAGAGCTAATTCAAAACCTTTTTTTTTTTCGACGTTTTCACAGCTGTCACAATCTATCTACGCGTATAAATGATCTAAGCGCGCAGCCTATGTTGTTTCAGCTTCGAGTAAGGCAAAAGCAATTCACATTTTTTTTTCATTTCATCGGAACTATTTGATAACTATAAACTAAACCTGCGTGACGGTCTTTTCTCTTTTTTTATGAAAATAAGGAACGAGAAGAGCAAGACGTTCACCTGATGGTTACTGATACGCCCTGCCCATTACAATGCAGTGCCGCTCAGGATTCTTGAAAAACTCAAAAACTCTGAGCGGCACCACAATTCCGCTCGACACCTTGAGACATAACAATATGTTTTGCCCAGTACCGTACCGTAGCCGTTGTGGTACCCATAATCTAGCCGGCATCTTGTGCAAAGGAGCCTGCCACTGGTAACTAGGTGTGTACTGGTACTGCTCGGTGTGTAAAGGGCACAGAGTACATTTTATTATGCGGAAAGTAAAGCGCGTTTGCTGCTTTATTGCTTTATTGTTACAAGGTTGACGAAAAATTAGAACGAGCGAGAAAGAACATGAGAGATACATAAAAGACGGACCTGAGATCTCTGTTAAAAGCGTTATCTCGAAGGAGAAGATTTACTATTTCAATAGCACCAGATTCCTATCAGATGCTATATACTCAGACAATGACAGAACAACATACTCAAAAGTGAAAAAACCATTATTCCCAGAGGGTGTTGAACGCAGACCAGCTGCTTTAGAGTTACATTGAAGATGAAAAACTCTAACCTCAGCCTTATAAAGATTCCGAGATAAAATTAATATTATTTAAAATAGATAAAACCTAACTGTAGCACACAGGCTAAAAAGTATCGTTTTTCTTAAAGGTCGGAAAAGTTCTTGAGATTTCTATAGCGATTGCAAGCTTTTCCATCGCCTAAATAAATTAATTTTGAACTGAAAATTAAAGTAGCATTAATTGTAAATATAATAAGCATCTTAAAGGTCTATCTTCAGTTTTTCAAAACTGATTGCGACAGAAGCGGCAGCCATTAAGATATATCAGATGAACTCGAGATAGACGATGTTTATAGTTCAAATTATATATAATAATTATAATTATTAATCAGATTATACATCTTAATAAAATAGAGGCAGAATAATGCGAGAAAATGATGTAATGTAACCTTGTTACGTTCCAGTTTCAACTTAACAGTTTCAGCCTTCGGGTCTGGCTGTGATAATAATGTTAAAAAATGTAACATTTCGGTGAATTTAAGATTTACATGAATAGAAGCAGGTACAATTATTAATTAAGAATCATAATATATCGTAACAATACAAACAGGCTCCGTGGCAGATAGAGATATATATACATATTCTTATAAATCGTGGGCATGACTCCTTTCACGAGTTTTCTCTAAGTCTCATAGTTTCCGACTTGGCCATCACCGCCCTTCTCAAAAAACCAACCTGTATACTGTAGTAGTATTAAGACCCGATTTCACAAATAAACTGTAACATATGTAGCTTATGAGTAACAACAATTCTCTGTTAGGATAAACCTACAAATATTTTAAACAGATATACAATCATCATATCAACTTTGATATTACTAGTAACGGCAGCAACTTTTAGCATGGCTGAAATGTTTTCAAAATTTTAATGTGGATGGACCAACAAACATCTAAAATTTTAAAGCATTTATTTTTATTGTTTGAATTTAGATAAAGGATTGGTGTCCGCTGGGCTCCAAATAGATACCACATTACCTAAGAACAATAGCTTTTTATTACTGCAACTATTAGACGCTTGTGTGCGTGGCATTTTGACACTCAATGGCTTCTTTCAATTTTTGTAACATACTCTTCGTGTTCTCTAAATCTCACAAAAAAAAAACAATCAAGGACCGAAGGTTTCCATACCATCGTCCAGAATATAACACATTGTACTATGTATCTAATTGCTTCGGTATTTGGAGACTATTTTGGAATTACGCCATCTTGTTGTTTTTGTTATAGTGGCAATAGATATACCTACACTCTGTTAAACTTCAGCTTATTATTAAATGCGAAGTTAAGTTATTCCAAATTTACAACTTTTGATCTTTATCTTACCTTTGTCAGTAGAGAATTAGATGACAGGGAGAAGTAATTTTAAACTTGGAGTAACTTTACACTGCGTTTATTAAAAAGACAGCAGCTGTCTAACTTTTAGGGTTTATAAGATAAAGCCGCTGATACAAGTATATACGCTGTCAGGCAAACGGCTAGCATGTCGGGAGGACTATAAAAGCTTCGCGGGTTCCAAGTGGGTTCGGTACAACCGTAAAATTGTATTTATTTGTTAAAACAGATCTATGTGATTGGTGGTTTCAACGGCATATCGCGGATGTGCAGCGGCGAGGTGTACGACCCAGCCACCAACAGCTGGTCGCCAGTTCCGGACATGTACAACCCCAGGAGTAACTTCGCGATCGAGGTCATTGACGATATGATCTTCGCGATCGGCGGCTTCAATGGCGTGACCACTATATACCACGTGGAGTGCTACGATGAGAAGACGAATGAGTGGTAATTATAATATGTATAATATCTTGGCGCGATTTATACTGAAGAAGCGTGTGGCGTATGGTGATGGCGAGTGGCGGTGGCACGGACATTTGTCACCTCGCTAAATTATATTGAAGTGGCGGAGGCGCGCAAAGAAAATCGATGCAGCGGCATTCTACAGTTGGGATTCTTCGCGGCAGAATGTCTTTATCAGAAGACGAAGATGTTTTTTTATGTTCCTCCTGTACCTACATGCATAGACGTGCTCCTGGTGCGACAACTAGCTTGCGACTGGCGCTCGCCTAGAGGTGGTCGTTAAATAAATAAACTGTTTTTATTAACAGTTTTATATTCGTTAACGAATTAACTGTTTTTCTTCAACGAAAAAACCTGCTGAACACAATAAGCTAATAAATTCAATCAACGTCTTCGCCCGTAACTCACAATAAATGAAGAAATTGAATGCCTCACTAAAACAGCTTAATTCAAAACAGTTGACGAATTTGCGAACGAAAACGTTGACTTGATATTATATTGACGTAATGAAAACCTAAATTATTGATAAATGCATTAACCGATTTTTCAAAACCCGTTGACGATTTAACAGTTTTTTCAACCTGTTGACCATTGACCAAAAACAGTTAAATTAAATTAATTTAAAAACCTTCAATGACACACCTCTCGGCGCGCCACTTGGTGGCGGTGGCGACTGGCGAGGGGCTTTTGTCGCCTGGTGGCACGCGCGGAATTCTCGATACGGCAAATACGACGCTATTTTACGTGATGTTGGTGTACATTGTGTTTCTTTGACTACTATTAATTTCATTTTCAGTATTTCTGAAATTTTAACACATTTAAGTCACAGTTAATTTACATTTTACGATAAACCGTGGTTGCAAGTTACAAAATGGCCATTTAAAATTAGTTTTATCATAAAAACACATACCTGCAGAATCGAGCAGTGGGATCTCAGGCTATAGTTAATATCGAATATTTATTTGAAGCTTTTGACAGGCCGCTATTTAACATTAACAATAGTTTTAACCGGTGAAGATTGGATGATTATGTCTAACAGTTAAAGTTATGACTTTATGGTACTTTAAGATTTTTTTATTGCTTAAGTTAGTTGATGCAACCCAGCCGAAGTATAGTTTAGAAAAACTAAGGATGTTGAACTTAAGCTTAACTCGTCAGATAATCATACATACATATAAATAAAATTGGGAGTGTCTGTTTGTAATATTGAAATAACCGTTTCTTACTACATGTATATGAATATATATAGGGTACCTATACACACCATAATAACATTTTTTACAATTTTCGTCTGCCTGTCTGTCTGTTTGTTCCGGCTAATCTCTGAAATGGCTGACGGGACTTTTATTGGCAGGTAGCTGATGTAATAAGAAGTAACTTGGGTTACGTTTATTTTAGATAAATTCTTTTATTTTAGAAAAATAAAATAATGTTGCCTTATCCAAGAAACGGTCTAACTCTAAAAATAATTTATACGGCCAAACAACGTCTCAATAATCTATTTTGATAGATTTGACAGTTGTTAACACAGGTGTTTGTTGCCAGGTACGAAGCAACTGACATGAACATCTACCGCTCTGCACTGTCCGCCTGCGTCATAATGGGTCTGCCTAATGTGTACGATTACATACACAAGCACAGGGAGCGGCTGATGGAGGAGAAGAGACAAAAGATTCTGTTGTCAGAGACTGCGCGACATCCGCATCATCGCACTGCGTTGCCAGACGTAGGTAGATTTAGTTAACGTTTTTTTTGTATGAAAATAAGGGACGATACAAGCAGGACGTTGAGCTGGAAGTAATAAATGCGCCTATAAAAATATAAAGCTTTAGAACGATGGTTATAACTTCTGTATCATACTAGATACAGAAAATAATTTCACGAATTGAGAGCGAAGTTAACCCGAGAAGAAAGATAGAACAACCTATACAATACACTTGTGTGTATTAGATACCGATGACGTAATATGTATTATTGTAACAGAAGGTATCTCTTCGTATTTACAACAAATTTCTTATGAAAATAAGGGTTGAGATGAGCAGGACGTTGATGATAATTGATACATCCTGCTCATTACAATGCAGTGCCGCTCAGGATTCTTGATAGACCCCAAAAATTCTGAACGGCACTACAACTGCGCTCGTTACATTGAGACATAAGTTTGAGTAAAATATGAGAAACACAGATGATCCTGGTGTTGGAGACTGCATGTTACTCGTACCATCGCTTTGCGAAAGACCTGGGTAAAATTAGTTATCATTCAAATTAGATGAAGTAAAAAAAATGGAGAAGGGACTCAAGATCCTAGTGTCGGAGACTGCGTGATAATCGTAGCCTCGCTTCGCGGAGCCAGACCTGGATAGAACTAGCTATAATAATTAATTAAGCAATGATGCTTATCGCATATTGATGGGATTGCCTAGATACTGCAGTGCCTCGGGTATGTTTGCTGAATCGAGGGTGCCTGATTTCTATGCTGTGATGAGAAAAAGAGTTGCTTCCTTCTGGGATAGACTCCGCAAATCTCAGAACCGCATTCTCCAAACGGTTTGTGACGGGATGCCTAGCAATATTTTTTCATATTGGCTATCTGCGCATAAAAACAAAAATAGTAAATATATGACGGTGCCATGACCAAAGCCGGTGCCAAGAGCTTTATTAACCTTTCCAGATAGATTATAAGTTTTTGTGTATATTTTACTTTTTATCTTTATATAATGTATTACAACTTATTTATTTCATAATATGTATACTGAGTAATTTTGCCTTTAATAAAAATTTATTATTATTATTATATATATAATAACAATTAAACTAGACTAATGATACTTTGTGACACCTGAAGCCTCACATCTCATAGACAGACCCAAGTAAAATAAGATGAATTAAAAAAAGTGCAGAAGCGACACAAGATCCTAGTGTCGGAGACTGCGCGACAATCCTAGCCTCCTAGACCTAGATAAAATATGATAACGTTAGATTTAAAGAGGAGAAGCGACACAATAAACCGCGGTTGCAGACTGAGTGACACTCGAAGCCTCACCTTGCGTAGACAGACACCTAATAAAAATAGATAAAGCACGTTAACGACAGAATACAGGAGGAGATTCCAGGCAAGTTTCTGCTGTCGGATACTGTATGATCCTCGTATTATCATCGTAGTATCATTATTAATGATCAGTGATACGCAAGGCCTACTACAATGCAGTGCTGCTCAGGATTCTCGAATTAATCCAAGATTCTACTTAAAGACTCATGTTAAGTCTCATTAGCCGAGTAATCTCTTCAAACCTTTGTTTTATTGTAACTTAGGCTTAGCTTAAAAGTTCTTAGCTCCTCGTTCATTAATTGGCTCGTGATTTTGTAAAAACCGATGGTGGCACAGGCGCACTTGATGGAAGACAACGATGATATGTTGGAGCAGCTCGGATTGATGGAGAACCACAACAACGATGTAATGATACCACCTCCGCCGCCGCCACCGCAGCATCCCTTGCAGCCGCAGCCAATGGAACAGGACAGAAACTAACTGAGGTATGAAATTTACCAACACACCTCGGAGAATGCCTTCGTGTTTATGTGACAACTGGGGCGTAAGATATCATTGATTTTAGGACAAATAAGCGGACGGAAACGTCATATATAATCCTTTTACTAACGTGGTTTAGCAGGTAGAAATAGTGCATGAAAATACCTATTGCCTATTTTATAGGAAACCGGCCAATTACTTACTAGTTTATCAAACAAACTAAGTATGTGACCGGTGACTGATGAGCAATGTACATTATTTTAAGTGAACCTCGCTGCCTACGCTCTCTTTCCATACAGAAATCGACCTTCGACAAGGAGACACAACAAGAGAAAGAGGTTTTGTTGTTCGTTAATATCACGGCAATCACGGCAAGTATCGAAATACTGGATAGTCCTTACGTAACATTATTCTAATAAGGGCCGTAAAACGCACGATTTCAGCCATTACTTTTGCGGCAGTAGCATTTGAAAGTTAATATAACTTGATTGCCGTCGACCCTCATGTTAGTCCCATGCCGATTTTCCGATAGCTGACCTAAACGACAGAGCGGTTGGTCGTGATGATGTGACAGTTCAATTAGAAAATTTGCAATGGCAGTGAGAGTTTAACGTTATCAAAAGAGAATAGTAATTAATTGGTTTAATTATTAAATTAGCTTATTAAAATCATTATGTCGTTGTTAATTCCAGATAGACTTCTGCGCCATAGAAAAGGAGAAAATCATTTCCAAGAATATCTAGTGAAGTTGATAATTAATAGAAAAAGAAACTCGTAGTACACCAGTAAAGTATTCTGATAAAATTGTTTAGTAGCCGTCGCCGTCGTCCAATATTTTTAAAATATTTACAATAGTTTGAGTACGCAGGCAATTTTTGTGATGGGTGAATTTCATACAATTAATTATTTCTGTATTTTTAATAGTATTTTTTGCAACGTGTATCAAATTTTTAGGAAGAAATATATTCAATAAAAAAAGATATTTTGTGTTTAAATGCTACCATTACTTTTGATAAAATTTTCTGTATATTCGAAAAATTGTATTTGGCAAGCGGATCCTATGCAAACGTCTGTTAAACGAATGATACCGTTGTAGACGAATACTTCTATGATTTGAGTATTTTCAAACTATTATTTCTCTTATAAGACAAAAACTAGTAAGTTTATTATAAGGGTCACGAATACAACAACATTAAATTATTCACTTCATATTTATTTTTTATCTCCTGTGACTTACTCCGTGATATTTTACATAGAAGTCCTTATAACACTTGTCTTGTATAACTTTCCTATTTGGAAAATTACGTCATGTGTCATAAATATAGTCAACATTATCACTGACTGCTGAAGTTGATGCACTTGCTAGTGGAGTGATAGGTGTTGTTGGATCCAGTAACTGCTGCCAGGCACGCTCTGTCCAAGCGACAGCCGTAAAACATGCCCCATTACTTATAAATGCGCGGATTATCACCGGACCCAGACCTCTAAACATACCTTTCCATCCATCTAGTCGTAATGACTGCTTAAAACAGTCCAATGCACTGGAGTATTTCCGTATAGCATCACCTTGGAGACGGGATTTTATTACGTCTACTGGGTAGAACAGTACCCAAGATAATGCCCCTGCGATTCCCCCAGCAGTGAATACTCGCATTACAGATTGGTTTCCCCGAGTCATCGCTTCATAAGACACGAAATATATCGTGAACGCTGGACTGTCCCGTGCCATTGTTATTCCTAATCCACGAAACAACGCTCTGTATCCGCCTGATCTGAGTATGTATCTTGCTCCTGAAAATGCTCCGTTTGGAATACCCTCACCCGGTTTGGCGAGTTGTTGTCTAGTTTTAACCAGTTCAATGGGAGCGCATACTAAACTTTGAAGTAATCCTGAAGTGCTTCCAGCAATTGCGTGTGACATTAATGAATCTGGGTTTGGCAGCGCTTTCACAGTATTCCCGTAAGTACCGAACACAATAGCGTTAACGAATGCTACTCCGCCTAAAGGCGCTCCAATGCCGCGATATGCTGTGGTTAGTGTCCCTCCTTTTAGTAACGCTTTCGTACATTCCAGAGCAGTTCCTCTGCCAGACTGTATATGGACTTTTAATGTATCAAGTGGATGACCAACAATTATTCCTGCGCAACCTGAAAAAGTAGAAAGGATAAGTCTCCGTTTGCGTTTCATAGACATGGATGTACGGCGTTATTCCACAGTGCGGTTTTCAATTAACTGTATTTCACAAACAACCAAGCTGTGGAATGGGCTTCCTTGTGCGGTGTTTCTAGGACGACAAGGCATAGGAACCTTTAAAAAAAGTGTGTACACCTTTCTTAAAGACCAGCAACACTACTGTGATTTCTCTGATGTTGCAAGAGAATATGGGCGGTTGTGATCACTTAAGATCAGTTCACTCGTGCGAGCCTTTGTGCTTTTCTTGCATTAAAAAGAAAGAAAGAAAATCGATACAATATTAACCGAAGTGTAAGTAAGACATAGATTAATTAGCAAATGTAAGTAGGTTTAATTTTTGTTATATAATATTTGAAAATCTTTATTGTTGTAAAACCTTTTTGCTCGAAACCATAAATAGGATTAATGTTTTAACATCATCATTGAGTTATTTTTTTTTTTAATTACGATGTTAACTCACCTCCTATGCATCCTGCTACGAAGTCTAATGCCATGACTCAAAGCAATGGAAATAAAGTCAGCGATCTTCTGAAAAAATGATTGAAATCCTATAAAATATGTTAAGAGCTCCAATAGTGGAGAGATTAATAGTAATATTACTTTATTACATTTGAAACATTAGACAAGATCTCGTAATTTACTGTAGGTAAAGTATTCCTGATTAAATCAAGGTATTTAAGTTCAAGTAAATAGTGTCTAGCCTATTTCCAGCTGCGCTTAATCGGGAACTAACTGGAACTGGAATAAATTTTGTTGATTTTTGTCACTGGTTTCTTCATCATAATAGATAAGTTGTTACTTTTTTATTTGGATCGAATTCAATCCCGCGGTTTTAATCCTCTTCCTATATCCGAGCAGGACTGCAATTTTATAAAATTTTCCTAACCTAATAAATATCATTGTTATTGGTAGATACTAGATTTATTATTTATTTGATAATATAATGTACGAGTGAATGAAGAAAAGACAAAAGAATATTTTTTTGGGGTAGTTAACATAAAAAAGTTATTTTAAAGAATATAAGTACTTTTTTTGAAAAAATATTTTATTTTAAGACACTGAAGTTAACGATTTATTATAATAGAGGTAGGTACATACAAAAGAGAACCTTTCTCTTCATTAGCCTCGTTATACGCGGAGATTAAAAAACAAGCGTGCCATGTGTCATTACAACTTTGCAAAATACAGAGAACCAAAGATGAATGGGACGCGGTGGCGGGGTTTGTCGGCCTTGTTTATCTTATTCATAATAATTCATTAAGTACTCGTCAACAATGGTGGCTGAATAGCGATAGCAAATTGCCTTCCCCTTCTCTTCTGCTCCCGCCCTTATAACTTCATTCTGCGTAGTGTTTTGTACTTTCTTCCAATCGACTTCTATTCCTATTTGGTCAATATGTACCTACGGATGTATTCGGTGGAGTTATTTAGGATTCAGCAAATGATTAATTATATTAATTTTTAAATAATACTTATTGTATAAATTATGAAGTGTTTTATTTACCAAAAACTTTTAAGATTCCATTTATTATGCAGTTATTTATACATTATATTAGCTTCTGCTAGATGCAGTGATGCGAATGAATAGCCCTGTACGTATTTTTATAAGTATTCTAAATGTTTTTTGGATTTTATAAGCTTAATACCTAGTTTACTATTACTTGTTGATTCTTCTTGATACATGCGTATAACGTATTGTCCGGTAATGACTAACGATGCTTAGACGATCTAAACTGTTTTAATCAAGCCTGTTTGAATAAATATTAACTAACTCTGATTATGACAAATATCTAATGTAATAATAAGTATGTTTACCTTACCAATCTCCTGCTCAAATCAAGTAGTCGTAATGTGAATTAACGTTGCCTCCAATGGAGGTCACTCCAATGAACATATTGGCCGCAGACTTGAATGAATTCACCAGCGTGTGTTATGCTACTGAACGGCAGCGTCGACTAGGACATATGAACGGTCACTGTCTATCCACCCAATCCAGACCTTTCCACTCATTATCAACAGGTCACTGTTATCGTGCGGGGGCATTTACGATTAAACAAACTCAATTCGTAAACAATACAATACCTACCAAGTAAAAGAATGAGATATAGCCCTTACTATTGCCTACGATGGCACCATTTCAAATTGTAACTTTATTAAATAAATTGCCAAACAATTTGATAGAAACCTGAAAAAGAATGGTGTGGATTATGGATATTTAAGTCTGTGTATGTGGTGAGATGACAAAATGTGGCGCTAAATCCGGCGTCAAACAGCCCTTCAGAGGAGTCCTCGTAATAAATACGGTAAAAATGTTATGACATATTTATGGAAGACCAATTTATCAAGCCGCTCACAGGCGTTTGATCTCTGAGCAGCTCTACGTTGGATGCGGTCAAATTATTCGAGCTGATACTGGGGATGTGAAACTGAAGTGGCAGTGAGCAGGCACATAGCTCGACGGATAGATGGCCGTCAGTGGCAGTAAAGTCCTCGAAACCACGTAACAAACGTAGTGTTGGTAAGCCTCTCACAAGATGGACCGACAATCTGGCCATGATCGCCGGAATAGGTTGGATGAGGGCAGTGCAAGACCGATTTTCATTGCGATCTTTGGGCGAAGCCGTTTCATCTTCCGGCTGAAATGATGATAGTCTTAGGGGTGTCTTCTGGTCTCATCCCTATGAGAGTAATACTAGAACTGAGTACAAATAAAAAAAAATTAAAGCTCGAATTAAAAATAAAACTAACTATTATTAGTATAGCAGATTATATAGAAGACTAGCTGACCCGGCAAACGTTGTTTAGCCATATAAAGTATAATTCACGCTATAGTTTTATAAGTAATAAAATATTGCTTATATTATAGCCTGTACATCATTTTGTTCTATTGTCAATAGTTTTTGCAGCGCACGCAAAAATAGGTTTTCGATTTTACACCTTGTGTTACAAAATAGCAATTTCATTACGGATCCCTAATTTTGAAAAAAAAAACATAGCCTATAGCCTTCCTCGATAAATGGACTACCCAGCACTGAAAGAATCATTCAAATCGGACCGGTAGTACCAGAGATTAGCGCGTTCAAACAAACAAACAAACACTGCAGCTTTATAATATTAGTATAGATAATTAGGAATGGTTCGTAATTAGTTCTGTATAGTCCACCTAAAATTGTATATTATACTAAGTAGTCTAAGCAATTTTTGTTATTGCAATATTTAGATGTTGGGTTGGGAGTTTCTTATCAGTTCATCTACCCATGTCAAAGCCCCTTTACGAATTTATATAGCTTCATTCACATTCTCCATTGATGTTTATCATCAACCATTGTTACGACATTTTATGTTATTACCACACCGAGTTGGACCTGACTCATTGAATACTAGAATATGGGCGCCTAGTAGGTAATGTCTCACTTCTGGGCTTGGTTTTAACTTATTAGTTTGTAGGTTTATCAAAGCCAATTTGTACTTGTAATCCAGATGGTTCATTTTATATAAATTTAATTTGTACTACATGACGGCATACGTTTTTTTTTTTATTTTATGGAATAGGAGGACAAACGAGCGTACGGGTCACCTGTTGTTAAGTGATCACCGTCGCCCACAATCTCTTGCAACACCAGAGGAATCACAGGAGCGTTGCCGGCCTTTAAGGAAGGTGTACGCGCTTTTTTTGAAGGTACCCATGTCGTATCGTCCTGGAAACACCGCACAAGGAAGTTCATTCCACAGCTTAGTAGTACGTGGAAGAAAGTTCCTCGTAAACCGCACAGTGGAGGACCGCCACACATCCAGATGGTGGGGATGATATCCTAACTTGTGGCATGTCGTGCGAAGCTGGAATTCGGCGGCAGGAATCAGGTTAAACAGCTCTTCGGAACACTCCCCGTGATAAATGCGGTAAAAGACACACAATAAAGCGACGTCTCTACGCAACGCCAAGTTATCCAGCCGTTCACAGAGTACTGGGTCCCCGACAATTCGAGCTGCTCTGCGTTGCACGCGGTCAAATGGATCGAGCTGATAAGGTGCTGATGAGGTGCGCCAGACCAGAGATGACAGCAATACTCCATGTGTGGCCGGACCTGCGCTTTGTAGAGCGCTAGAATGTGGGCCGGCTTGAAGTATTGCCGTGCTCTATTAATGACGCCCAGTTTCTTTGAAGCCAATTTGGCTTTGCCCTCCAGATGACCACGAAATTGGCAATCGCTCGAGATTTCGAGACCCAGTATTCCGATACTAGGCGAGGCTTTAAGGGAAGTGTTGTCGAAGGGCGGTGATACGACAAATGGTTTTTTTTTGTCGTAAACGCGCAAACTTGAGTCTTCTGGGGGTTAAATTGGACAAGATTAAATTTACCCCATTCCGCGACCTTCTCAAGAGAGGACTCGATAGAAGACACAAGTTTCTCCCGGCACTGGTCGACGATTTCCCGAGAGAGACATGAATGTTGGAGGTGTCCAACATATCATTGATATGCAGAAGAAACAGCGTGGGAGACAGCCTTGGGGCACTCCTGCATTCACGGGCTTCGGGTTCGAGCAATATCAGTCGACAACGACCTGTATGCTGCGACTGAAACTGGAGGTCCACTTGCATAAGCTCTCGGGAAGCCCTAATGATGGAAGTTTTGAGAGGAGCGCCTTGTGCCATACACGATCAAAGGTCTTCGCTATATCCAGGCTACCTGCCAGGCTTTCCCCCTTGCTTTCAATAGCCGCAGCCCATCTATGTGTTAGGTATACCAGAAGATCACCTGCCGACCGACCATGGCGAAACCCGTATTGTCGGTCGTTGATCAACTGGTGACCCTCTAGGTATACCAAGAGCTGACGGCTTATTATGCTCTCCATGATTTTGGAGAGCAGGGAGGTAATAGCAATAGGCCTGTAGTTTGCCGGATCCAAACTGTCTCCTTTTTTTTGGATCGGATGGAAAAGGGCTGAGTTTCATGAGTCAGGGACTACGCCTTTAGAATAAGAGTGCCGGAATAAACGCGTTAGCACCGGCGTCAACTCAGGGGCACACGTTCTAAGCACGATTGGAGAAATGCCATACGGCCCGCTCGACTTCCTGACGTCCGACGAAAACAGAGCTCGCCTAACAGTTTTCTGTCTGAACTGTACTTCAGGTTATAACTAAGTGACGCATGATCCGTAAATCTTGGAGGCGCGGATTCCAATCCCGCATCGTCCATACAGTACAAATTAAATTTATATATTTTACACCATTCTGCGACCCTAACCATTTTGCGCCTCTCTCTCCCCATGAGAAGTTCGCCTTCGATGAAGGCTCAGAGGGCAAATGCACAAAGCTAACCTCAGGTGGTGTTTAGTGGGTAGGCACCTAGGTTTTTACGCGACTGTTTTACCTCCCTCGCGTCGTTACAGTTACAGGTAGGTATATACAAAAGAGACCTATGGTTTTTGCTATGTATAATTAGTTTTGGAGAAAATATTATATTTCCTTAAGTGTGGCACATTATATTGTCTACATTAGACGCGTTTTAGACAGAGATTAAAAAACAAGTGCGCCATGTGACTTATGTATCGGGCGTCGGGAATTAAGGTTTTAAAAAGCACTTTATTTAACAATATTTAATGTTACTCACAGGTAAATTGGAACAAGACTGATTAAATAATAATTGTTTTGATTAAATACAGACTGATTAAACAATATTATAATTAAACTAAAGAAATGTAAAAGACAATGGGTGCTCGATCAGCACTAAGTCGGGGTAAGGGGTGGCAACGTATGCAGGTTTAGCCGTGTTGGGCCTGCTTTACTCCTCCCTCCTTAAGCTGGAAGCTGACCCGGCAGCTTCCCACAGTGTCCTCACTGTGTTGTACAGCGGTGTCCTTGGCTGCATGCGACTTCCTCCAGCTAATGGTCCTTGTGACTCCAACAGCAATCAGCAAGCCATATAGGATAAGGGTAGTCCAACTTGGTGTTGCCATCATGGTGGTCCAGTGTGGTTCCTCCGTGACAGATATGTCTTGGGCTGTCTCCAGAAGGTGCTGCAGGTTGTCCAGTTCTATATTTTCCAATTTTATATGATACTGTACTGGTACACTCTTTTCAATATTTCTAGGCAGTGGAACAACTTCATTAAATGTAATCTCTTTGCGGTTTGAGTTTAATGTTTTATTCAGTATCTCAACTTTGCATTCCTCTGTAAGGGTAAGTAGGAATGTACCTGAAGCCTTTTTGTATGTAGATTTTGCTAAACACTTGATGTGGATGACTGTTTCTTCTCTCAGGACAATTATCCAAGTATTGTCCTTGATCCTCTGCACTATACTTTTATTAATTTGCATTTTCGCGTATGTACAGTTTGACGTGCGGTGTTGAATTCGCGATATAATACAATCTTCTGATGCCCTCGTGGATGCTGTGTTGGACATCTCGCAGAGCTGCGTGTTTCCGTTGATTGTTCTGCATTTGCCTTCCAGGTATTCGTACTCATCGCTACCAAGTGCTAGGCATTTGGATTTTGGAATAATAGTTAGGTTTGACGAGTTAGGGATGGAGTACATGTGGATGAGGTTCATATATATTAGAATCAATGGAAGGGATTTCTAAGATAAAAGTCAAAGAATGTTCCGTACTATATGATTTTACTTTTATAGATTTTTCCAACTCATGAATCTTATTTAAATTTATATCTGCTACTGGCAAAAACTTATGTTTTTTATGAATTAATGAAATTTCATTTAAAAGGTTGTATGGACTTATAATACTAGGGTGCATTACTCCTAATTGCGCAAAATTCATTGCGTCTTCTAAAATTTCTAATCTATCTAATAAAATTAGTAAGCTTAAATCTATTTCTACGTAAGGGAGGTCATCCCTGACCAACAAGTTTATTTTCACTAGGTCTGGTCTGGCATCTCCTGGGTTTGAGGAAAATCCTGCTGGTACTCCTCTTCAGGTTCCTGTACTACATGATATGGGTACTCACCTTCATTGTAGTTGGTATGGCATTCATTGCCATATAATACTGGTTGACCTTGAGTATAGAAAACGTTCTGAGCAGCATACTGGGGCGTATCCGGTTTATTCACGGACCGCATAGTAACATCGGAACTTATTTTAGGTGTTACCTGTTTTTTGCGGTACATTAAATTGCCTAAAATTCGCGCTGTTACTGTTCCTAAAATTACCTGAGTTTCTCATAAAATTAGGTGTAGGGAGTATAGACATATTTTGACGATTTACGATATTTGAAGGCTGGTGGTGATGAGGTTGCGTCCCTATAAAATTCCTTGATGGAATATTCCGTTGTTGCGAAACTCTAGGGGCATCCTTTTGCTTAAAATGGGAAGTAGGTGACCCGTTATAAAAAGGTTTACTGTGAGCGAGCCTAGCCTCTTCTTACCTTGCTGCCATAATTGCTGACTCTAATGTTAACGGTTTACTTATTCTAACTCCTAACGAAACATTGATATCTAATTGATTAGTATATTGCTCTATAACCATTTCCTCGTAGTACGAACGGTCTCCGTGTTTACCGACCGAGTACAGAGTATCTAACAACTCACGGAGTCGTTTGCCAAATGTCTCCGCATCTTCGTATTTATTCCTACGGGTCCGCGTGAGCTCCTGCATCACCTTCTCCTAAACGTCTAATTAGAGCGTTTTTAATGGATTCCCACGTTATTAACGACTCTTCGTAGGCTATCGCATCAATAGCGACACCTCCTAACTTACTTTTTATTAAACATATAAATGCCGGGTGAACCCGGGAGGGTTCACTTAAAAGTTGTATAATATTCTCTACTTCTCTAATATAAAAGTTTAATAACTTTGGGTTCCCATCATACCGTGGTAATAAATCGGCAAGGAATTTAAAATCCTTATCACATTCACTGAAAGACATTGCGTTTCGGATTACACTATTGTTCTAATACTCGGTAATTATCACCTAGATACACCTTTCTTGTCACTAAGTAAGTGTAACCCGTTATTTAGCGATATTAGTTGTACGCAACGTTCTTTAACTTTTATAATAAAATATATATAATACTAGGACAGTAGATATAGCAGGATACTTGAATAGTGAGAGTACTCACCAAATCAGCATCTGCATCTGCTGTCGAGTCTTGCCCAGCGCTTGAATTCCCAATGTTCCGGGTTTTCGTGCGCGTTGATGATGATGTCCCAACGACCGACGAGGTTCTTTGATTCTTGCGGTTTAGCGGCTCGAAAACCACAGCTACTTTACTCTCGGAAGATTTTATACCGACGAAAAGAAGCTACCGCGAGACTACTCGACTGCGCCAGTTATGTATCGGGCGTCGGGAATTAAGTTTTTAAAAAGCACTTTATTTAACAATATTTAATGTTACTCACAGGTAAATTGGAACAAGACTGATTAAACAATATTATAATTAAACTAAAGAAATGTAAAAGACAATGGGTGCTCGATCAGCACTACGTCGGGGTACGGGGTGGCAACGTATGCAGGTTTAGCCGTGTTGGGCCTGCGTAACTTGTGTCAATACTATTTTGCAAAATACAGGGAACCAAAGATGAATGGGATGCGGTGGCGGGGTTTGTCGGCCTTGTTGTCGTGCTTGTTAAATACGGACGAAGGGTAGCCCTTTCCCTTTGTCTGGGTACAAAAGAAAAGATCCTAACCATAAAGGTCTTGGCAGCAGCTATTTTTTTTTTTAACCATTGGTCGTCGATTTTTCGGGAATGTCCGGAGTGGCCAGTATAGCAACATGGCTACAGTACTATCGTCAGCCTAATAATGACAGAGACATGCAAAATTCCATTGATTTGGAAAAGGAACACTGTAGGTAATTGTTGACAACGTGTTAGCTACGCACAGCAAGCAAACCGGTGATCGACTTGCAAATACTCTTGCGAAGTCCATACGATGGAAGTGTCAAGAAATCACATCATACACCAAGCATTTGTTTCCGAGTCATGGATTTTTATATGTATTTATGTATGTTTAAGTAAGTATATTGTATTAAATATATCGTTGTCTTGCACCCATAGTACAGGGGGAGGCTCCTTTGCACAGGAAGCCGGCTAGATTATGGGTACCACAACGGCGCCTATATCTGCCGTGAAGCAGTAATGTGTAAACATTACTATGTTACGGTCTGAAGAGAGGCGTAGAATCAGTGCCGCTCAGAATTTTTGGGTTTTTCAAGAATCATGAGCGGCACTGCATTGTAATGGGTAGGGCGTATCAATTACCATCAGCTGAACGGCCCGCTCGTCTCGTCCCTTATTTTCATAAAAAAAGGCCATGCCTAGTTTGGGGCAAGATAATTTGTGTTAGAGTGTGATAGTATTATTATTATTCTTGCGTTCCATGGCTGCCCCCCATATGTTTTGGTAGGAAACTAAAAGATTTTTGATACACCGATTTTCAAGGTATACCAAGAGCAGATGGTTCATTATGCTCTCCATGATTTTGAAGAACAGGTTACAGCAATAAGTCCGTGGTTATCAAATAAAACATAGCGGTCACGCGTCACGTTCGTTGAGCGTGATCATTTGAAGAAAAATTCACCAGAGTAAATTATTATCTTTAATATATATACTGGAAATGGTCCTTGTTTAAAGCTCAATCACGCCTAAACCACTGATCGTATCGCCATGAAACTACCACCATTCGATGCGAAATTTATCCTAGTTGGTAAAATTCGAAGCAGGTAAAGTTTTTTTTTATTTTATAAAAAAAATACAAGTTAATAAATAAAGTGTTGTCTCATACCTTCTATAATAATATAACTAATCGTGATCCGCGTCGTGGACACTCACGTTACGAAACAAATTTAAAGTTGTTTTTTTTTTATGGAATAGGAGGACAAACAAGCGTACGGTTCACCTGGTGTAAAATGATAATCGCCGCCCACAATCTCTTCCAACACCAGAGGAATCATAGAAGCGTTGCCGGCCTTTAAGGAAGGTGTACGCGCTTTTTTTGAAGGTACCCATGTCGTATCGTCCCGGAAACAACGCACAAGGAAGCTCACTCCACAGCTTTGTAGCACGTAGAAGAAAGCTCCTTGAAAATCGCACTGTGTAGGACCGCCACACATCCAGATGGTGGGGATGATTTCCTAACTTATGGCGCGTCGTGCGAAGGAGGAATTCGGCGGCAGAAATCAGGTTAAACAGCTCTTCTGAACACTCCCCTTGATAAATGCGGTAGAAGACACACAATGAAGCGACACCAAGTGATCCAGCCGTTCACAGAGCACTGGGTCCCCGACAATTCGAGCTGCTCTGCGTTGCACGCGGTCAAATGGATCGAGCTGATACTGGGGTGCGCCAGGCCAGAGATGACAGCAATACTTTATGTGTGGCCGGACCGATGATAATACACTAATTTGGTAAGATTATTCCATTATTCAATTTGCAAAATAAGATTTTTGCCAATTTATATAATTTTTATCTATAGTCGATAAGGCAGGAATTGATGTTAAAATATGCTTTAATAGAAAATTTAACTAAATTATTATATATTATATGCTTCTCCCGGCACTGGTCGACGATTTCCCGAGAGAGACCTGCATGGCCCATGTATACGGCATCACCCATGTTCACGGGCTTCGGGTTTGAGCAATATCCGTCGACAACGACCTGTATGCTGCGCCCAGTGAGGAAGCTGGAGGTCCACTATATAAGCTCTCGGGAAGCCCAAATGATGGAAGTTTTGAGAGGAGCGCCTCGTGCCATACACGATGAAAATCCTTCGCTATATCCAGGCTAACTGCCAGGCCTTCCCCCTTGCTTCCAATAGCCGCCGCCCATCTATGTGTTAGGTATACCAGAAGATCACCTGCCGACCGACCATGGCGAAAGCCGTACTGTCGGTCGTTGATCAACTGGTGATTCTGGTTTGCGTGCTATGGATAGGCTTATGTTTGGAATTTCTCTGAATGAGATGAACCGACAGAGAACTAAGGTCACCGACATAGCCCATGGAATAGTCAAGCTCAAGTGTCAGGGGATGGTCACATAAGCTGCGGAACAGACAACCGCTGGGTTCGACGTGTTCATGATTGGAGACCGCAACTCGGAAAACGTTGTGTGGGGCAACCTCGGACTAGGAGCGACGATATACAGTATGGTTTGCAAATATATGAAATAAATGAAAATACAAGTCATACTGGTCCACAGAAGTATAGTGAAATTAATAATTAAATTAAAATACCTAAATTATAAAAGTGAATGGAAGTGAATCTGTATAAAAAACAGTCTGTTTAGACTACGTACTTTGACCCCGAGGGGCGACAACGTAGCTCACGAAGCTCTTAATATTGTTAAGACATAATTATAAGCGAAGAAATGAAAATTGATTTAAACATTTCACTTGAACTTTAAGAAAGTTCTGTTAATATATACAGTCAATCACTTGAAACAATTGCGGGCTGCGTAAGGCACTCGCTTGGACACTCCAGACATCAGACACACATTCCGAAAGCTCGCGTTAAACTGAATCAAAAAATTACAAATACTTAAATAAAATGGCGAAAATAAATAAAGGCGTAAATAGGGCATACCCCAGAATTCTAGTTTATCGATACTTTATTTACAATTACTAACCAACAACATAAACAAGGCATTAAAAACTAGTAGTTTTGTGTTATTCGAATGTTTTAATATTTTTAACAATTACTAAATTAATGAATGGATAATCTTTGTAAAAAAAATAGTTTATTTTTGTAACTTCAATACTTACGAAACCACTGTTTTCTGAGTGATTTCCTAAGCAGCGTACATGTTGGTACGGTTTTTGATAGGTTGCTTTAAAATTACAAACAAGTAATAAATTGTTTTGTTTAGTTCTTCCTTATTCACAATCATCAAGGTGTAGTATTTTTACAATAATCATTACTGAACAATTTCAAACTAGACTTAAACAGCTTACTGTTTATCGATTACAACTCCCGTTAAAGAAAGCTAACTATCGATAGAAGATGTCCTTCCCTACGCTGTACGACGTTGACCTTGCCTTTGAATAGTGGACGCCTCGCACCAATTGGTCGCCGCCGTACTCGGTACGGTCCGGACGGTAATAATAATATTTTTTTACTATCGACAATGCGACATACTATCGAATATGGTCGAACCTGAAGCCCGTGAACGCTGGATTGCCCCAATTTCCCAGTCCAAGCAACATAAGAGCTCAAAGCTAAGAATAAGAAGAATCAAGAAACTATAAAGAAATATTTATTTACAAAATGTGCAAATGAAACATTGAACTAAACTGGCTGAAAATTTATGTCGCCGTGTTTTATGTAGTATGTAGTACCTAGGTATGTACAAAGACATCGGCGAATATTGTAGAAACTGTGTTTATGATAATGTTAACAGCAGAAACAAACAAACTTTTTATACCTATCACTCGAGTAAGTCGTGTAGGAATTGTTAAGGGGGTAGAGTTGTTCGCGTCCGTAGAACATACACACTCACCTATACCACACACATATACACATATACCACAGCCCTACCCGTACACCTCTTGGGTTAAATTAAAAATAACGCCGAGTACCAAGCGGTGGTTAACTAACCTGACCCGGTGGCAATAACTAATGAATTCAGTACCTATTTCATCAGCGCGTCAAACAGAACACTCTCACAAATCAATAACATAGTCCACTCCAACATAGCAAACGCTGCCAACAATACCGACACTCGGAAGATAAATGCTTCTTCTCTGCCTAAAGTATATCGGAAGTAGAGTTAGTACAGAAAAATCCTCAAAATGGGGATGCTTCCACCAGGCGCTTCTTCTCTATGTATCTCGCTTCTTTATATACGGAGTGGTATAATTTTGTTATCTTGCTTCCCGCTACTGAAGCAAATTCAAAGACGTAACTAAATCAAAAGTGACCCGCTGAGTTTTTACGCCTGTTCTTCTCTGGTCTGAGCCATATATTCTGTACGAATGGGTTGCCGTGTAATTAGTCGAGAGTTGTAAGCTGAGAAGTCCAAGCAATCTCAATGCTCCAAAACACGTCTCTCCTAGTACACTTGGTTAAAGTTCTCATCGGTCCAACGCCCACTGCAAAAAAGTAATCTGTAAACCTTTCATTGAACCTGTGATTTATCATTATAACTAATTATCTGTAAGATAAAAATAATCAAATGAAAGCCTAACGTACATCAAGAAATTTTTGTCCAAACCTAACGGGTCTTTTCTATAAATCGAGTAAGTAAATCATCTGTCTAAAATTCTAAGTTTGTAGTTATTAGTTTTACAATTAGAAACCGAGATATTAGACTTTAGAGTTTAGTTAGACTTTACCTACTTCTTAAATCTGTTGTATACCTACATATATACCTATTTATTTTATTTTGTAATTTGTACTAATCTGATGATATGTAAATAACTATCTAAATTCCGTGTTTATCTTTTACTTTCCTTTAATAATGACTGAATGCGCATACTGCGCAGTGCCAAAGAAAAAAAAAAGTTGTACTTACAATAGTGAATACTCGAATAGTCAAATGCCTTGTCAATTTTCGTTTCAATTGTTTATACTTTATTCTGAGGAAGTATGAAGTGAATTAAGAATAATGTTTTAATTATTAATAGTTGACGCTAGTGAATTTAATAGTGAAATTTACTTGAATGATTTAAATAAATAGAAGAATTGTCCGATAACCTCAAAACATAGAGTTGGAGTTTATAATCAACATGACGCATTCTGTACGTATTTAGAGGGATAATTTAAAGACGAGGATCCAAGATTTTTCTTTTTGCTACGTAAAGTTTTTGGATTTCTTTTAGTTAAATATTGGTGTCACATCACGATGGACGATCCGAGCAAGTTTCAGCAGATGCAAGATGAAATGTCAAGGCAAGTCAATATATAAATGTACTTATAACAAAAAAAGATTTGCTATTTTTATACTCTTGATATATTCTTTAAACAAAGCCAATCAGTTAAACTGCTACATGTTTAGCTTCACACTGCAGAACTACAGTTGTTTTCTCTAGTGCATCTGAACATGCCAGCAGAGACTTTCCTGTGTTGAGACGAGGTCTTGTCTTTTTATTGCTTCACCAGACCTTATAATATTATTTTATTACAATTTATATATAATTATATTGACACATTAACACACTTTTTACACAAATTATCTTGCCCCAAGTTAAGCATATATAGCCTGTGTTATGGGTTACAAGACAATGATATATTTAATACAATATACCTACTTAAACATACATATATTCATATAAACATACATAAATACATTTAAACATCCATGACTCGGAAACAAACATTTATATTCATCATCTTAATGCTTGCACCTACCGGGATTCGAACCCGGGACCTCTAGCTTAGTAGGTAGGATCGCTAACCACTCGGCTATACAGGTCGTCATTTAATGTGTGATGTCAATTATAATGTGATTATTTTATAGTGATAGAAATGACTGTACAATATTGTATATTTTTATTGATAAGAGCGCAAAACAAAAGAATGCTTGGAGAGTTATTGCGCCGCTTCTGCTCTCTCAGATAGCCATTTGTTTCCGAAGCGGTAGTAGTATCTAGTAGTATAAGAAATGACATCAAAAAGAATTCTAAAGGAATCAATTTTGAGAAAATAAATGCCTTTATGCCTTTTAATAGAAACAACACTAATAGCTTAGTATATTATTATGTTGGCATTATTATCAAGCATTTATATTATTAACTTTGTCAGCATGTATCACATAGAATATTGCTGGGCAATTTCAGTTGAACTTATATAAGTGAGAAAACTAAGTAACACCCATAGTGAGACATCATTTTAAGTCTCAATGATGTGAATGAAATATACTTTGAATGACACTTTTTAGTGAAAGTCACTTTTCACATCACATAGAATATTGCTGGGCAATTTCAGTTGAACTTATATAAGTGAGAAAACTAAGTAACACCCATAGTGAGACATCATTTTAAGTCTCAATGATGTGAATGAAATATACTTTGAATGACACTTTTTAGTGAAAGTCACTTTTCACATCTTGATCTCTGCAAGTTACAGTGTCTTACTATACTTCTAAGTGATTGATCCCTCAATTTTATTATAAAGTTTGTGAATAATTTCATCAATAACAACAGATTCAATATTATAAAAATACACAAAAATTAACAGACAATTCTTACTTACATCTAAAAATGAGAGTAGTATTCCCTAACCTGGCTCGCATAAATGGTTTGGGGAGGATTCTATGTTCTCTGAGATATATGTGCTAGGGTAGAGATGGATCATAGTGCTAGTGAACTGATGCTGCTTTGGGTGCATGGTTAATCCTTACATCAAGCACAATTATATTTTGGTTAAATAAAGTTATTTATATCCTGATAATTGTGTAGCTGAAAAAGTGGCTCAATTTTTCAAGTTTTGTGGTGATATTCCACCTTCGCACGACACACCACAAGTTAGGATATCATCCCCACCATCTGGATGTGTGGCGGTCCTCCACAGTGTGGTTTTCAAGGAGCTTTCTTCCTCGTACTACGAAGCTGTGGAATGAGCTTCCTTGTGCGGTATTTCCGGGATGATATGACATGGGTACCTTCAAAAAAAGTGTGTGACGCTCTTGTGATTCCTCTGGTGTTGCAAGATAATGTGGGCGGCGGTGATCACTTAACACCAGGTGACCCGTACGCTTATTTGTCCTCCTATTCCATAAAAAAAAAAATATATATATGATAAAAATCTTTGACATTCTAACTGGAATTTTTTACCCAAACATTTTTAAGAAATAAATTTGTTTCTTAAAAATGTTTGGGTCAAACTATGAAAGAAACATGTTTCTACTAACAAGAATAATATAGGAGGCCCCTTCAATTCTCACATATCTAGATTCAGCTGTATAGTCTATTTTTCAATACTCGTCCTCCTAAAATGTGAACAAAGGTCAAAGATGACCTTGAATGAAATTCACTTATTTTCCGATTTATAACTATTTCAGGAACACAAACACAATGAAATACACTAATAAAAGCTATGAATCAATGTTTTAAATTCATTATTATTGCTAAAATTGAAAAAAATACATGAATGAATGGTTCTCATGTCATTCCTGAATAGTACCACATTGACAGGGTGCATCACAAACTATCAGGCATACATCTCATCAACTCTTTTCCTAAAAAGAGATCTTACCACCCTTTTAAAGTTGTACTTTTATGAAGCAAATGATTAACTTGATGGCACCTTTTATTTTTAGGTTTGAAGCCGAAATATCAGGATCAGGTCCTGGTGTACGGCCCGTTATTGGTGCAGGCACCTTTGGTGCAGTGCAGCAGCAGCTGGAACGGTTGCCACCTCCACCTCCAATGCCTAATTTGATGCCACCATTTGACCCCAGCATTATGAATGGACGGATGATGTTTCCTGCGATTCCTCCTCCACCACCTCCACCATCTATGATGGTGCCAGCTTCTGTAAGCATCTAGTTTTTACTAGTATAGGATTATCATTACTTGAAAGAAAGAAGGTATCTTTCTATACAGGGTGTGATCATTAATATACAGGTTGTGATCATTAATATACAGATAAAAAAAAAATTTAACTGATATAATAAATAAAGATAAAATATGTTACATACTTCCGATATCATCTTATCAGTAAAATGATATAGATAACTTTTTAAAAATCGATAAAAAGGAGAAATATCTTTAATTTTGATATTAAACACGCAATAAGACAAAAAAAATCTACTTATAAATAACAAGTGACCACATTTAATGTGCTAAAGATTCTTAACATATGCTTATTTGTCCTTATAATATATAACTATCTGTTACACACAAACTTGAAATATTTTTAAATGTATCAAGTCGGAATTCACATAATTTAATTATTTTTATGTTTTCTCTGCATATTTAAAAGCCACAAAAATAAGTCTGTTGTTTAACATAAAAAGTTTGTCTGAGGCCACATTGAAAATATTGGTTGAGAAACCAAAACTTATTATATTATATTTTTTCCAAACATTGTAATCTGGATGATCTTGAAGGTAAGGGAAAATAAGCATTTATTGATTGTGTGTGCTACATCCTCATTGAGGCTTTCCATCAACTGAGTTTTCAGGAATCCAGTGTTCTGTGATCGGCTAGGTCACTTGGCCTTTCGTATAGACAGTACTTCATTGTATGTCTTCTGCCACATTTATCATGGGTGTTCTGAAAAGCTGTTTGACGTGATTCCTGCCACCGAATTCCACCTGCACACAACACAAATTAGGATATATGATTCCCACCATCTGGATGTTTGTTTTTCAAGGAACTGTCTTCTATGTGCAACCAAATTATGGAATAAGCTCGTTGCGTGGTGTTTACACTTTCCAGGACGATATGACATGGATACATTAAAAAATGTTTGTACACTTCTAAAAGGTTGCCCAGGCTGCCCCGCGTATTCTGGAGGGGGCAAATCTGCGCTGACTCGGGGCAAACAGAGCAGGAGGCTCAAACCACCCTCCTCCACACTCGCTGTGGACTTTTGCAACATCAGGGGGCTTCGCTCAAATTTAAATGCCGTCCACTTTCACCTGGAGACGGCGAAGCCGGCCCTGCTCTTTTTAACCGAGACACAGATATCCTCCCTGGCTGATTCATCTTACCTTTCCTACCCGGGGTATAATTTGGAACACTCCTTTATACCACGGGCTGGCGTATGCGTTTACGTCAGGGAGGATGTCTGTTCTCGACGCCTGAGTTTTCTTGAAGGACAGGACCTATCCATCATCTGGCTGCGTGTAGACTGCGATTACCATCCGCGAATCTACGCATGCCTGTATAGGTCCCATAGCGGTAACGCAGAGACTGACCGGCTCCTCGAACACATCCAAATGGCTACAGATTCCGTGTTGGAACAGATCCCCACTGCAGAGATCGTGTTTCTTTGCGATTTTAACGCCCACCACGCCGAATGGCTAGGCTCACGTACCACCGATCATGCAGGGAGATCTGTTCACGACTTCGCCTTAGCATATGGTCTGACGCAACTGGTTATTGCGCCAACGCGAATCCCAGATGTGCAAGATCATACACCTTCACTGTTGGATCTTCTGTTGACCTCACATCCGGACGGCTACCTAGTTTCCGTTGACCCTCCTCTGGGATCGTCGGACCACTGCCTGATCCGGAGCACCGTGCCGATCACGCGCCCAACACGGCCCCGCTTCTTAGGTTGTCGCCGCGTGTGGCACTATAGGTCAGCAGAGTGGGACGAGATGCGGTGCTTTTTTGCATCCTACCCGTGGAGGCAGATCTGTTTTTCGCTGGGAGATCCAGATGCCGCTGCTGATGCTGTTGCTGATGTGGTACTGCAAGGTATGGAACTCTTCATTCCATCCTCCTCTGTGCCTATCGGTGGCAGGTCCGAACCATGGTTTGACCGCTCCTGCAAAATGGCCTCTCGCCGAAAGCAGGAGTGCTATCAGGCTTGGGTCAATGCGGTGGTATCTAAGGATGTGAATTCCAGCAAACTTCAAAAACACTTCAATCATGCCTCCAGGTCCTTCAAAAGAGTTATTGCTGACGCGAAGTCGAAGCACATTGGCAGAATTGGCGAGAGACTTGCACGCCTTCCCTCGGGAACTCGTGCGTTCTGGTCGCTCGCCAAGGCTGTCCAAGGAAACTTCTGCCAGCCAGCCATTCCGCCACTGCACAGGGATGATGACTCGCTGGCCCATGACGCGAAAGAGAAAGCTGATCTCCTGGGCTCCCTCTTCGCGTCCAACTCGACTCTGGATGACCAAGGTGCACCACCACCGCATATTCCGCGGTGCGATTCATATATGCCGGAGGTAAAAATCCGGCATGGTGCCGTGCTTAAGGCGCTTCTCACCTTGGACATTCACAAATCGAGCGGGCCCGATGGCATTCCCCCGATAGTGCTGCGGACATGTGCTCCAGAACTGGCGCTGGTCCTTACCCGTCTTTTCCGGCTCTCCTACTCATCAGGCGTAGTCCCGAAATTATGGAAGGCGGCTTTAGTGCACCCGATCCCTAAGAAAGGTGTACGCTCAGATCCGTCCAACTACCGCCCCATTGCCATTACCTCCATTTTCTCCAAAGTAATGGAGTCGATCATCAACCGCCAGCTCTTGGGATACCTAGAGGGGCACCAGCTGATCAGCGACTGCCAGTACGGTTTCCGTCAGGGTCGCTCAGCTGGTGATCTTCTTGCGTACCTCACCCATAAATGGGCGCAAGCGGTTGAGTCGAAGGGAGAGGCGTTGGCGGTGAGTTTGGACATAGCGAATGCCTTTGATCGGGTGTAGCATAAAGCGCTTATAGCGAAACTGCCATCCTATGGGCTTCCCGAGAAGTTGTGCAAATGGGTCACTAGCTTTTTGGCTGATCGGAGCATCAAGGTTGTTATCAACGGTGCATGCTCCGACTTAAAACCCGTCACACCGCAAGGCTGTGTGCTATCCCCTACGCTGTTTCTTCTCCATATCAATGATATGCTGCAAATCAGCAATATTCATTGCTATGCAGACGACAGCACGGGGTATGCTTCCTCAACCGGCCGTGCCAATATGTCCCGGGATAGCGTCGACGAGAACCGGATCAAACTTGTGTCTGAAATCGAGACTATGCTTTGCAAAGTCTCGGAATGGGTCCGGCAAAATTTAGTCCAATTCAACCCCAAGAAGACACAAGTTTGTGCGTTCACCACTAAAAAGTCTCCCTTTGTCGTATCCCCTCGATTCGAGATCACTCCTCTAACTGCCACAGCCTGTATTGGCATACTTGGCGTCGATATATCGAGCGACGTTCAGTTCCGTGGTCACTTGGAGGAGAAGGCCAAACTGGCCTCTAAAAAGCTTGGTGTACTCAGTAAGGCGAGACAGTACTTCACTAAAAGCCACCGCGTGCAACTTTATAAGGCGCAAATTCGGCCTCACATGGAGTACTGTTCTCACCTCTGGGCGGGTGCTCCCCAGTACCAGCTTCTTCCATTTGACCGCATACAACGAAGAGCGGCTCGAATCATCGACGATCAAGTCATCTCCGATCGGCTTGATTCTCTAGCATTGCGTAGAGATGTGGGTTCTCTCTGCATCTTCTACCGCATTTATCACGGGGAGTGCTCAGAGGAGCTGTTCGGGTTGATTCCAGCGGCCGAATTCCACCATCGGACATTACGTGCAAAGTACCATCCGCATCACGTAGACGTCTGGCATTCCACAACCGCGCGTTTTCTTCGAAATTTCTTGCCTCGCACAGCCACTTTGTGGAATCAAATACCGGCAGCGGTCTTCCCGAACAGATACGACTTAGGGACCTTCAAGAAAAAAGCATACTCCCACCTTAAAGGCCGGCAACGCATTTCTTGACACACCTGTTGTTGCGGATGTCCATGGGCGGTTGCCTCACCTCTCCCCATCCCGTGAGCCTCTTGCCCGTTTGCTCCCTCTCATATAAAAAAAAAAAAAAAAAGGTCGGAAATGCTCCTGTGATTTCTGTCTTGCACAAGAATGTAAGCTGTGGTGATCATTTAACATCAGGTGAAATTGAGAACAAAAGTGTCAAAATCTCTAATTTTCTCTTCTTTTTTAAAAAGTACAATGTACACTGTCACAGTTAGATTTTGCAACCTCTGGTTTGTTATAGAATGATTTTACTATGAAAGTGGAGAACAATGCACAACATAAATGATTATTATTGAAGATTAATTTGCAAATTAATTTTACCAGTGGGAGGCTCCTTTGCACAGGAAGCCGGCTAGATTATGGGTACCGCAACGGCGCCTATTTCTGCCGTGAAGCAGTTAAGTGTAAACATTACTGTGTTTCGGTCTGAAGGGCGCCGTAGCTAGTGAAATTACTGGGCGAATGAGACTTATTATATGTCTCAAGGTGACGAGCGCAATTGTAGTGCCGCTCAGAATTTTTGGGATTTTTCAAGAATCCTGAGCGGCACTGCATTGTAGTAAGTAGGGCGTATCAATTACCATCAGCTGAACGTCCTGCACGTCTCGCCCCTTATTTTCATAAAAAAAAAACATAATGTGTGTAACATACAAAGCGAAATTTGTTAAAGAACTTTTCATCTGAGAGTATTTTAAGATTTTTGTCCATTGTTGTGCTTTCTGAATATAAATATAATTATATTTAAATTTCAGGTACAAGTCCAAAGATTACGTTTTCCAATAGGACCTTCAGAACAGTTTCCTGGACCAATCCCTTTCCTTCGACCTGGCATGCAGGGACCGCAGCTGTTACCACCACCACCTGCGCCTCCGAAGCCACAGCCAGTAATATTATCAGCTGCACCTAAACTTTACAAACAGCCAAAAGTAGATGAGGAGAAAAAGGAGAAAGAAAGCAAGAAAAGGGTATGATTTTAAAAAACAAATATTAATAATAAAGCTTTGTTTATTCCGAATCACTTTTTAACCGACTTCAAAAAAAGGAGGAGGGTCTCAATTCGTCGATATTTTTTTTTATGTTTGTTACCTCAAAACTTTCGACTGGGTGAACCGATTTGATAATTCTTTTTTTATTTGAAAGCTGCTGCTTCCCGAGTGGTCCTATTGTAATTTGGTCTAGATCTGACAGTTTTCCATGAGAAAACCATAAAAGTCTTAAATTTTGCTATACATACGTATAGCAAAGTAGATGATAAATTTACGAATAACTCAATAACGCGCCAACCGATTTCGACGATTCTTTTTTTGAATGAAAGCATATACTTCAAAGATAGTTTGGTGAGAGTTTGGTTAGGTTCTGATTACGGAATCCATGACAAAGTAACGGAACACTGTCTGTAATCAAATTGCAAAGTACTTACGTTTATTGAAAAATTTAGTATATTTACACATATTTAGACAAATTGTTAGTTAGTGTACTTCAAATTCACTAAAAATCATAAAATAAAAAAAAATAACAAAAAAACAACCGCCTTCAAAAACACTATTCCAAAACAATAGATATAATGTGCACTAAAAAGTATAAGAATAATTGCGTATTTTTATAAAATCTAATTAATAAATCTTATTCTAGTTACGATTATTGCAATTTTTGGAGTCGGTGTCATCCAAGATAGGTTTGTTACTACATACATAGTTATAGTTGAGATGTTAAGTTAATTCTAAAGTAAACTAAGTTAGTAAAATTAATACTACTTATTGGTTTAATTCGAACCCCTTTGGGGTAAAAGCCTTCTCCATATTTTTCCATTGTTCTCTATCCTCTCCTGTTTTCATTCATTCCTTTCCTGCTATCTCTTTTATGTCGTCGACCCACCAATAACAAATCTTAAATATCCAAAATGCATATCATATGAATTTTTAAAACCTATACTTTAAAAAAAAATTGTGAGCCGTCATGGGACGCCTGGCAGATGTGAAACATCTAAATTATTTTGTACAAGTAATAGGCACAAAAGTACAGATTATGATATAAAATATGGCATGATAAAAAAAATACAATATTACGAACTTTCTCCAGAAAATGATGTAATACTTATATAATTGTTAAAATAATTATGTAAGTTCTGTTTTACCACAATAAACAGAATTTGAATTGAAATTCAAAGTTATCACAAGAGAAAGTACTACGTAATACGTATAGATGGCGGTAACCTTAATATAGCGTGGCGAAGCGTCGCCACGGCCTACCCTAAAATCGATATTCCTATCGTGGCATTGGTCATGTCGAATCCTACTCTTAGTTACATCGTATTCAATGTCGAAACTATGATTGAACGAACGAAACATTTTTCGATATTACGGTCTAACCTTACTCTTAGTTGAAATTGTCAGAGACGAATATTCGAATTCGACAAACAATCAAACGTCACTTTTACGATAATCTCAACTACACCTTCTAAGCTGTCGTTGCTATTATCGATTCAATTTGTATAGATATATTTGCTTTACAATATACATACTTAATAAAATTAAAATAATTATATGTGATTTACTATGCAACAGGATTTATTTACTACCAAGTAATTTAAATCATTTTGTTGATCGTTTATGCGTATAAAGTAATGCAAATGGCCGCCTGAGAAATAGGAAGTCGACGAGAAGGGTTCAGTTACTTTTTTTTTTCATTTTATTATCCGCAAGTTTTGTAATATTTTTTCAATTTTAAATGGTCATATTTTATTCATTAAATAATTTTTGAATATTTACATTTTGTGTAAATGATGCAAATTGGTGGTGCAGAGTCTGGCATGGTCCTAAACGCCTAAGCTATGTTTTGACTTTTGACACTTAGCAGCGACATAGCACAGATTATACATAGTTTGCGCTTAATTCATTCACTCTAACATCGTAAAAAAATCAAAATATTAGTCTATGGTTACGATGTTGTTACGACAAACTATATGGAATACGAACATTTGTTAGAGTAGGGTAGGTGCGATATATTCGTGTTATTATCGTATCGTTCCGAATATATCGTTTTCGATTTTGCGAGTAGACCTACTGTATCGCCACGCCAACAATCTGGTTTACCCAGATGTTTCACATCAAAATCCCTTCAAACAGCTTATTAAATTAGCTCTAAAACATTATAGTATTCATTACCATAAGTCTCATGATAATTTAGTAATTTGGAATAAACATTTCAGAAACGCGAAAGGGCAGTAACTCCACCTGTGGAGGAAGTTGAGAAGATCCCAGAGCCAGCACCTGAGCCTCCCCCGCAGCCTCTCCCCATTACTGTTACTGAAACTGTTGTCACAAAACCCAAGAAAGAAAAGAAACACCGTAAGGTAAGTCTTAATATTCTTCTATACATATAAATAAAATTGGAGTGTCTGTTTGTAATATTGAAATAACAGCTTTTTACTACATGTATATGAATATAATAATAATACGATACATTCACCAAAATAACATTTTTTTTACAATTTTTGTCTGTCTGTCTGTCTGTTTGTTCCGGCTAATCTCTGAAATGGCTGGACCGATTTTGACGTTACTTTCATTGGCAGGTAGCTGATGTAATAAGGAGTAACTTAGGGTACGTTTAATTTAGAAAAAAAAAAATATTTTAGAAAAATAAAGTAATGTTGCAATGTCCAAGAAACGGTCTAACTCTAAAAATAATTTATATGGCATAACAATGTTTGCCGGGTCAGCTACATACATATAAAAAATATTTATTGTTATCGCGGCCTAGGCAAGCACTACACACGCTGCAAAAAGTGGTCAACCGACGGACAAAACAAATGCAATTTATTCATCTAGGTCAAGAAAATGACACTCATAATTAGTGTTATTTCCATGTTATCATGTTATTTTTTTTTAGACGTGGCAAGAAACTGATTGCCACTCCTAAAAATTTACAGCTTCATCATTATTCATCTTAATATGTATAAATTACGTGACACGTTGTTTGTCCGCGATGGACTCCTAAACTAATGAACGGATTTTAATGGGGATTACTTCACAAAGTGCAGTTTAGTCCAACTTGAGAGATAGGATAGTTTTTGTTTCGATTTGGGACCCATAATTATTTTTATTTCCAATATTTGTTTGGTATGGACATATTTCTGTGAGAGAATTTATTGACGCTCGGTTTGACAGTTCCGCTGTGAAACAATTTCATTATAACAACAGGGAGCATATGTTACGAAATAATTCATGATGTTATAAAAATTATTGGCAAATTCCTATAAAAGAGTATTTTTTATTATGTACAGAACAACGTCTGTCCGGTCAGCTAGTTCATATAGATTTTAACATATGTATGTATGCATGCTGATTATAGTAAGATGTTGGTCTAAGCTCTTCACCGTGAGAGATTTAATATGTCAACACTCGGGCGCGTAGTAATTCTACTTTCTACGGCCTACTAACTGAAATAAATAGTGCTTCCATAATGTAGAATAATCACTAAGCCCGTCACATAACTTGAATGAATGACTAATAAATAGTTTGTTTAAAAAAAATCACTTTGTGTAAGTGTGTGTGTGCATTGCTCAAACTAGAGGTTAACTGGCAACCTCAATTTTTTTCGACGTGTTCACAGCCGTCACAGGCTATCTAAACTCTCAAAAGTCAATCAATTATCAAAACCTTGAGTTACAAACCCAAATTTTTTGTGTACAGGTGGTGAGGACAGCTGGTGGGCAGGTGTGGGAAGATGTCACTCTGCTGGATTGGCCAGATGATGATTTTAGAATGTTCTGCGGTGATCTGGGTAATGATGTTACAGATGAGCTATTAGTAAGTACCAAGTATTTGGTAAAGTTTACTTGCTTAATTTGTTATATTAAACAAATTGTTTAGATTTACAAGAGCGACATCTCAAGTCAATTTCCTAGTATGCAAATATTGGGTTGAGCAGGTTATCAACTGTAAAGTGGATCCTGTAGATGAAGCCTCAACCTGAGAGTTGAACTCGAACTCGAACGGAACGCGGAGGTCGTGGGTTCTTGTCCCGCATCGTTCATAATATTTTGTTTTCAAATTTTATTTGTATAATTTACTTGCTTAGTTAGCAAATCAATAAACAAAATATAGGTTTTTATGACAGTCTAAATTACAGTAGAATCAACTACATATTTAAGGATTATTACTTTCCAGGCGACCAATAACTTAATGGACTAGTACATTCAGCGGTGGATTTACACTAGGGTCAGTTGGGGCAAGTGCCCAGGGCGGCGAATTTTTTAGGGCCGCAAAATTTAGAAAGCGAAAAATTTTTTTTCTTAAAGTCTTTTCAAGATTGCTCAACGTTTAGATTGCGAAGATTTAATCGACCTATTAGCAATTCAAAAAGTCAGACGTGTTTGCCTGTGAAAAAATTGATTTAATATATTTATGAGTCACCCTTAGTGCCAAATTTATAATTGTTAGAAAAAAACAAATATTTATTCATGTTTTTAGAATATATAACATATAATTAAGTTTCTGCAATAAATTAGTTATTCTAGTTTTGAAAAATAAAATATATAAACTATAAGTTAAAGTAAAATTCCAGTATTGGGGCGGATTTTTTTCCGTTGCCCAGGGGCGGCGTTAAGTTTAAATCCGGCCCTGAGTACATTAATGTAATAAAGTAGTTAAAAATAGCTAGACAGCAATTAATTATGTTAGCAACAATTGGGTATTCTACCTAAATTACAATATCCTTTTTTTAATTCATTTTATAAACTGGGGTTAGTAACAAATCGAATTCGCGGGTAGGATGAGCATGTAAATTGCTTTCTTGGGCTTGGAGCTATGAATGTCTTGACGAATATTATAATTTTTAGGTATTGGTTTCCAGATAAAAAATATTTTGTTCATTAAATTGTAAATATGAATACGCTAACTATAGTATATATAATAGTTATTAACTTTTTCTTTTAATCGTTATTGAAATTGTCATTTAACGAAAATATTTGTGCTTACAAAGTAAAGCTCGAAAACGATAGCTTCAACTTCAAATGCCATTCTGCCAAAACTTTCATTGGTATACCAATGGTTTATAAACCAGCTTAGCGAAACTCTCTAAGACAAAAGCGATTCACTCGGTTCTATACCCGTATCAACGGGCAGTCATTGATAGATTGACAGATGACGGCTATAATCTTGTGAAAAAAGAAGGCAGCGGAAATCCACTACGTTTAAGCAAATGTCCGCTTTCAGACTTAGCCGGATTATACTTAGTCGCCAATCTCCATACTGTAATTATTACTATATCAAACTCAAATCACAGCACATTTCATACTAAACTAAATTTCAATTTTTACATAGGCAGTCTCGCCTATTATTACGTAGTATTTACATCCTCTTTGGTATAAACTATATAGGTACTATACTTAATACTTTTCAAAAATATGAAGCTTAAAGTGTAATAATATGTATAAACAATTATAATTACAGGCGAGGACATTTGGAAAATATAGTTCATTCCAAAGAGCAAAAGTGGTAAGAGACAAGCGAACCAACAAAAGCAAGGGGTTCGGTTTTGTTAGCTTCAAGGATCCCGGAGACTTCATTAAGGCTATGAAAGAAATGGATGGTATGTTTGACTGGTATATAATGCTAACAGAAATGAGGAGATCCGTTGGAGAAGCAAAGTTACCGACATAGTCCAAATGATTGCGAAACTGTAGTGGCAGTGGGCAGGGCACATACTACGACAGATGGCCGTTGGGGCAGTAAAGCCTTCGAATGGCGACCATTTACCTGAAGACGCAGTGTTGGTAGGCCGACAGGATGGACCGACGATCTGGTCAAGATCTCCGGAATACCCTGGATGAGGGCAGCGTAGGACAGATCGTCATGGAAATCTTTGGGGGAGTCCTTTGTCCAGCAGTGGACGTTTTCCGGCTGATGATGATGATAAATGCTAACAGTTTATGATAGTATAAATCAATCAAGTAAAAATCTAGTTTTTACTACAGGACCTACAAGTTTACTGAATTCTGTGCAACAGGTCTCCTTTATGTGTTTTCTCCATCGAAAAATTTATTTAAATCGTTTCCGAATTGTATTTTATTTAGGATTTTATAGTTAATGTTGGTTAAATATTAAATGTTATTCACTCCGGACCTGTCGGCAAACCACATAATGAGAAGCAGAGAAAAGATTGACGGCTTTTTCTGCTGGAACCTTTAAACGATACTTAAACGAAATAAAAAAATCTTACTAGCAAATGAGCTACTAGTATTTGATTGCAATGAAATTAAAAAACGAGTACTTCTTAATATTAACTTTAAGGTAACAGGTTATGTGCTTATTTTATGAAAATAAGGACGAGACGAGCAGTACGTTCAGCTGATGGTAATTGAAACGCCCTGCCATTAACAATGCAGTGCCGCTAAGGATTCTTGAGGAACCCAAAATTTCTGAGCTGTTCTACAATAATTGTGCTCGTCACCTTGAGACATAAGATGTTAAGTCTCATTTGCCCAGTAATTTCACTAGGTACTGCGCCCTTCAGACCGAAACACAGTAATGTTTACACATAACTGCTTCACCGCAGAAATAGGCGCCGTTGTGGTAGCCATAGTCTAGCCGGCATCCTGTACAAAGGAGCCTCCCACTGGTGATAGTGGAGCTATTTTCACATAAATATGAGACAGCATTTAATAGTTAATAATAGTATAACGTTTAGTATTTTTTTTTAATTTGATTTGTAAGTTAATTTATATTCTTATGTTTTTTTTAAACTAGGGCGATATGTGGGGAGTCGTCCAATAAAACTTCGGAAGAGTACATGGAAGAATCGCTCGCTGGATATAGTAAGAAAGAAAGAGAAAGAAAAAGCAGCCTTGCTCTCCCTCCTTATGTCAGCTAACAAGAGCTGACAACAATGATTATAACCGTAGACTAACATTTAAATAAAAAAAGTAATTTAAAACCATTTATTTTATTGTTTTCATTACACGATGCATTGTAAGAATAAAATAATCACAGCAATAATATACTTATTATTTCAATGTATTTGTTTTTTTTTAAACATCCCAACTGTTAATGAGATGATATTCATAAATTCTAAGATTGAATCAATCAACCAATCAAATTCTTTATTTGCGTATATACATGGTATGTTACGATGGTACAATCTTACAGTTTCACATGTAAGGCATGCAAATTAATTTAATACAATAAATGGTATAAGTAATTAAAAACATAACAAAATTAGAAAATGAAATATGTCTGTATGTGAGTAGCAATAAAATATTAAGTAATATTATAATAAAAAAAAATTACAGTCTTACATTATAATAAAATAATAACAGACTAACAAAATAATTAATAAATATTGTTTAATTAATTTTTAATGTAAAAAGTTTCACATTACATTAAATTTTATTTCATGTCCTCGCATTCAGAAATTCATTAGTCGTATGAAATAATCACTCACTTAACCAGTGTTTAAGTTTTTTTCTTAAAAAGTATTTTATTTAATAATTTTAAATTGACTGGAACAGACTCCTGTCATTTAAAAACCAAGTGCAAGATAAACTCACACAAAGAGAAGGGTTTTCGTATGTTTTACGAAAAGCTAAGGTTCTAATACTAGTGTTATGCCGACTCCATACAGTCGTCGAAGCTTCCACGTGTGGAGCGATAGTTCGTACATGTTTGTCGATGTTGGCTCGAGTTGGCGCGTGATCGGACCCAAAACAAAGAAGTTGGCCAACTCCCACAAACAGACCCTCCACACATCATTACGGTCGCTTCACTCAGGCGAGCCAGACTGTCTTTTATTTGTATATCTTGTATTAATATTGTTATATTTCGTTTTGTATTTATCATGACAGAGTTTAGTAATACCGTACTCATGTTTTTGGAGTTCTATGAAAGAGAGTCGGTGCTATGGAACCCCAAGCATCGCAAACATAAGCCCCCTTATTCATAATAGTCTGCTAACTTAAAGCATTGCTAATTCTCACTCTGTCTTCTTCTATTGACCTAAGTCAGAATGAGAAAAAACACTTCTTAGCGGCTGTTTTAAGTTACCGGGCCGTTATGAATAAGGGGGAAGATGTTTAGGTACCTTGTCCTATTTCTACGTACCTACTTACTTAGTACCCACCATCTTCGTTTGTGGGGGGCCTACCTTTCGGTTGTGAAACACTAACTAAAAGATGTCTGCTCTAAATACTCTCTCACTGTGCCCATGAAATGGATTTAATATACAATTTATTTACAATTTTAACTCTACTATGCCGTGTTAATTTACAAATACGAAAGAAGTTTAGTGCTGTACATTAGGTTTAATAGTAGTTTTAGGTTAATACTGTAAATTTAGTTTTATTGTAAGTAGTATTATCTTTCCACGAGAGCTGCTGCCGACAAACTACTTACGTAGTTTGGCAGACTGTACTTATAAAATTTGTGAAGGCTACTGGAATAAATGAATTAAAAAAAAATGTGCCTTGGATTCAAAGCCGGCAACGCCCTGCTCACATTGTTTTTCTGATGTTACTAATGGCGGTGTCCCGTAGCTATCCTATAGGATCTATCTGATATGACGGTTTGCTCGGTTAGAATTTATTATCTAACTACTATGGAACTAACTACCTTGGAAGAAGGTTAAAAACAAAAAAATGTAGATCCGATCGCAACAAACTTCAAAGGATCTGTGGCAGCTAATCTAAAATGTTATCTAAATTGGTCCATCCGCTTTCGATCGTACACACATCGATGTTTAATAAAAAAGTCTGTAAAAAAATATGATCAATTTGTTATTTTAAAGTGATATACCTCACTTGTGGGATTGATTGGAAATTTATGAACGATGCGGGACTCGAACCCGCAACCTCTCGGGTTCCGTCCGAGTCCTCTTACCAACTGAGCCAACCGTGCGAGTGACGCATGGATCGCAAGTCTTGGTATGTCGTGTCCAACTCTCAGATTGTGGCTCTACAAAAATATATGATCCATAATATGCAATGGACGAAACAACTTCTCAAGTACCAAAGTCGACAATAGTTCGAATAAAAGTAGGCGTTAGTTTTACTTTTGAACCCTTAGATAAGTTATAACGTCTAGATCGAATCATTTGCTGTTAGGCAACCCATAACAACAGGCCAGCTTTATTACTTTAGTGTGTATGACAACTACGTCTTATACTCGCGATTTGTTAGGCGCTTTGTATTAGTGTGCATCCTTTGCTGCAAATAGAGGTAAACAGTTCACCGCTATTTTTTCGACGTGTTCACAGCTGTCACAGTCTATCTAGACGTATAAATTATTTAAGTTTGAACCCAACATAGAGTGTAACTTATTTTATAAAACAAACGCTGTATTGAAATAATAATTTATTAATCTCTTTGGCTAAAGATAATATTGTAATAGACAAGAAACTCTCTTAAACAACTAAGTAAGTATAGATACATAATTTAAACAACCGGTCAAAAATAGCATTTTTAAAGTATTTATGCAAATCCACATAAGTATTCAGATTAGATCTAGTAGATTATTTCAAATAAATTTGTACTCTATGGCGGTATTCTTCTACACGCACCAATACGGCGACACAACATATTGTATTACCACAGAAAAAAACAGGCCGTGGCCCAACAATTTTTTAAGGGACGAGACGATTAGCTGATGGTAATTGATACGCCCTGTCCATAACAATGCATTGCCACTCAGGATTCTAAAAAAACACCAAAAAATCTGAGTGGCACAACAATTGCGCTCGTCATCTTGAGACATAAGATGTTAACTCTCATTTGCCCAGTAATTTAACTAGCTACAGCGCCCTTCAGAACGGCACATAATAATTCTTACACATTACTGCTTCACGGCAGAAATAGGCGCCGTTATGTTACCCATAATCTAGCCGGTATCCTGTGCAAAGGAGCCTCCTGGTAACTGGTAAAATATTATCTATAACAGCTAATATGGTGCAACCCAGCCTATATCACGATAAAAAAGTACCTGCTTATTCGGTAATAAAACTGAATGAACATGTGAGTTATCTCAACAACACAACATTTTCATCATATCATCAAAATACATCTATATAAAAACTACACACAATCTATACCTAGTTAATCGGAATCAAAGGCCGTGTCATTGGTATAGCTGTGCAGTATTCTGGATCTCAGCCGTGTGATAGGTCTGGGTCGTGTTCTCGGAGGCTGCGTGGTAGCTGCGGCCGCGTACTGCTTGTCGAGACAGCATCGCTCGTCGCCTTCTACCAGACCTGAAGTCTTGGGGCAGAATGGCGCCGAGAAGTCTTCCAGACAATATGCACCAGATGCTCTACAATGTGATCAATAAATCATAAATAAAATCTTTTATATATAAACAATAATAATAAATAAATAAATATCTATTTATTTTCTCCTCACAAAGATCTTAAAGCTTAAACAGTACATTACCTAGCGTTACACTTTTAACAGCTGGTATTTTGTGTGGAGCTGGTGTCTGAAGTAAATTGACCCTGTATAACAGATCACCAGGTCCTCACCCCTTAATATAATGCTAATAATAATTATTAAAATATTATACATCTGTACTAGTAGCTAGAGTAGCATTAAAAGTAACAATAGATTACTTTAAACCTGTAAATGCATATGAAAATAAGTGCATGCAATCTCTCCCCATAACAATGATGATATTATTGATAAACAATTTGTTATTTTTGTGATAACCCTCACTTCTGGGATTAATTATATAGGCTGAGTCTATTCATACGGGTACTGGACAAATAATTTATTATTATTCGTACACAAGTCGAACGAATAATTTTATTTTAGGCTGTTGCTATTCGTCCGGCAACTGGACGAATGAATTTAATTAGTCGTCCGATTATCGGATAAGAGAGAAAAAAGACATCATTGGTAGCATTATAATCGTGGACTTTAGTCCACTCTAATTACAAGGTAATGCACCGTTCCAGAGAAAAAAGCATTATAACCTTACCACGAATTATGACATTTTTAAGGGTTGGACATTATGGAGAGGAAAGAAAGGGAAACGCCTAGAATGTGTTTCTGGCACTCGCCGGCCGCTCCCGCGGCCCGTTACGCTCGGCTCGTGCGTTGTTTACATAACCTAACCAATTTTTGTAAATCATAGTGATAGAGATTTGGTCCACGTTTATAGTGCTACTAATCTTATTACAATACACAATTTTCAAGAAAATAACGAAAAAAAATTACAACCTCTGAACTTTTTTAATACATAAAAAAGGAATCATAAAATTTAAAAAAACCTTTCCGACTGAGCTAGGTCATGAAATAAGTAAATAAAAATTCACAGAAATGTTGAAAAAGATATAAGTTTTATTTAAAAAAAAAATTGAATAAATGTACGAATAAATATAATTTATTCGTCCAGTACCCGTACAAATAGTCACTTCGAATTATATAAATTAAATTTGTAACCAAAATTTATGAACGATGCGTGACTCTCGCGCTCGGGCGGAACCCGAGGTTCGAGTCCAGCATCGTTCTTAATCATATTGACTTAATCTTACTTTCTCTTTATCATATTGATATAATATAATACATACGTCATAGGTGCTGGTTGTCCCAGAGGCACTGGTAGCGCGGAGGACCGGGCGGGAGGAACCCTCACGGAGCACCGCCGACCGCAGGGCGCTGCTGATTTAGCGCGGAACAAACTCTCTGCCTGATAGCATATCGACCACACGTGGCTGCACAGGGCCTCGTCTGAAATTTAACATCCCGATTTACGTACTTAACATTAAAAAATATTCTGTTTAACATTTTAAAATTAAGTTCCCAGACGAACCGAGACGAATTCTTATATTTCGGACTAGCAACGTAAACAGACATGACATCCGAATCATGATGGGTAGCCTAACGGGGTCATGCATCACTAAACAAGCAACTTTTCACCATCGGAGTAACGGACAGTCCTAAATGCAGAGGCTGTCTAGCCGAGGACGAAACGGTCACTCACCTAATCCTGGAACGTGATGGGGTGGCCAACCAAACCCTAGTAAATTCTAGGTTGCTGCAACAAGTCTGCGAACACCTCAGGAATGTTCTGACCTTCTGGAAGGAGGTGGGCTGGTTGGAGTGACTGGCCAACACAGCAAAATGGACCGAACTGAGTGGTTTAATTACGGAAACTGGAGCATCAATACCAATACCAATTTCGCACTAGCTACCGCGCACGATATCATTTGATTGGATGCTTTAAAGCAATTTAAATACTATGCCTACATCGCGTGTTAATATTCTGTAGCCGTTATATGTTCTCCCAACCTCTTGTTAATACTCTTCTAAATTTTTAATTAAATCTTTTCTGTTGGTTTCCTTTTTTGTCTATTTGTCAAAATTCTATTTACTACTCTTTTGGCTTCAGTATTATTTGTAGAATACACAGCAATAATTGTTTAAAAAATATTAAATGCACAGTTTTTACTTTAGCTTTACGTTATATGTAATATTATATCTATGATCTAGATGGGATATTTCGTTTAGTTGTGAAATCTCGTTAATATCTCATTTAATTAAGGGAGTCTAGCCTTAACTCGTCAGTAATTCACGGGAGTTAAATCTGACGCGAGATAAACCAGTCGATCGTCGACCAGTGCCGGGAGAAACTTGTGTCTTCTATCGAGTCCTCTCTCGAGAAGGTCGCGGAATGGGGTATATTGAACCTTGTCCAATTTAAACCCCAGAAGACTCAAGTTTGCGCGTTTACCACTAAAAAAACCCCATTTGTCGCATCACCGCTCTTCGAGAACACTTCTCTTAAAGCCGCGCCTAGTATCGGATTACTGGGTCTCGAAATCTCGAGCGATTGCCAATTCCGTGGCCATCTGGAGGGCAAAGCTAAATTGGCTTCGAAGAAGCTGGGCGTCATCAATAGAGCACGGCAATACTTCAAGCCGGCCCACATTCTAGCGCTCTACAAAGCGCAGGTCCGGCCACACATGGAGTATTGCTGTCATCTTTGGTCTGGCGCACCCCAGTATCTGCTCGATCCATTTGACCGCGTGCAACGTAGAGCAGCTCGAATTGTCGGGGACTCAGTGTTCTGTGAACGGCTGGATCTCTTGGCGTTGCGTAGAGACGTCGCTTCATTGTGTGTCTTCTACCGCATCTATCACGGGGAGTGTTCCGAAGAGCTGTTTAACCTGATTCCTGCCGCCGAATTCCACCTTCGCACGACACGCCACAAGTTAGGATTTCATCCCCACCATCTGGATGTGTGGCGGTCCTCTACAGTGCGGTTTTCAAGGAGCTTTCTCCCTCGTACTACAAAGCTATGGAATGAGCTTCCTTGTGCGGTGTTTCCGGGACAATACGACATGGGTACCTTCAAAAAAAGCGCGTACACCTTCCTTAAAGGCCGGCAACGCTCTTGTGATTCCTCTGGTGTTGCAAGAGAATGTGGGCGGCGGTGATCACTTAACACTAGGTGACCCGTACGCTCGTTTGTCCTTCTACTCCATAAAAAAAAAACGCAAGTCACATTAATTAAATATTGGTTTTAAACGTAGCATTAAGGCCTTAGCCTTAGTTACGAAATTTGCAAAATACTGTTGCTTGAATTAAATTAAATTGGCGAAATTACTTATGCGTTTCTGTTTTTTTTTAAATGGTAGTCTAAGGTTAACTTTGTACCCACAAACTGTACTAAGTAGGTACTGTTTCTCTTTTTGGTAAGAAATTACTGAACATTTTTTTTCAGCTGATGGTAATTGATACTCCCTGCCCATTAAAATACAGTGCCCTCGTCACCTTGAGACATAAGATGTTTAGTCTCATTTGCCTAGTAATTTCACTAGCTACCGCGCCCTTCAGACTGATTCAGAATAATGCTTACACATTACTGCCGGCATAATCTAGCCGGCATCCTGTATAAAGAAGCCTCCCACTGGTATCTACATATGATTTTAAAGTAATGTATAACGTACTAGGTGTATCTTCACAATATGGCTGACTTCGTCCTCCGTTGAGACAGAAGTCAGCATGGCCAAGTCTGGCGCTCTCTCCGTAGCGACCAGCGTTTGTGTGCAGAACGTGGACGGCACGTGCGTCTCCAGGGTCCAAGCGCAGAGCTGGAGCTGACCTGATCAGAGGTCTAGCTGGATCCAAACCTATAGCCACAAATTATTAATACATAAGTACACACTCACGCCTTGTTCTCGTCGGGGTTGGCAGAGACAACAGAGCGCCACATGCTATCCTTACAAACCTCACGCGCTTTCTCTACATTCATTACTCTTTTCATACATGCTCGCCGGTTTCGGGTGCTACGGACCCTTCCTTATTTCAAAACGTCGCCAATTTGGTCGACGAATGTTCTACCGCTACCGGCTTGCTCACACTTGTCCTATATATTTGCTTAGTCATTCTTTTTTCACTCATTCAATTTTTTTTATGAAAATAAGGGGCGAGACGAGCAGGACGTTAAGCTGATGGTAATTTATACGAACTGCCCATTACAAATTACAATGCAGCGGCACTGCATTGTCTCACGATTCTTGAAAAACCCAAAAATTCTGAGCGGCACTACAATTGCGCTCGTCACCTTAAGACGTAAGATGTGAAGTCTCATTTGCCCAGTAATTTCACTACCTACGGCACTATTCAGACCAAAAACCAGTAATGTTTATACATTACTGCTTCACGGCAGAAATAGGCGCAGTTGTGGTACCCATAATCTAGTCGCCATCCTGTGCAAAAAAGCCTCCCACTGGTGGCTCCACAAGTACTTCACTTTCTCAATCCTTGTCACGACATCTTTCAGACCACAGTGCGCTCGTATTACCGCATTCGGAATTAAGTATCACCCCACACATAGTACGCAGCACATGTGTAACTGTGATACGCTGTGATCGCATCTTAACTGCGTTAATTCTGCTTTTATGCTTCTCTTCTCCTGCCATTCCCATCTCTCACTTCCGTACATCAACGTGGCGACAAGCATTCCATTCCGAAGCGCCAGTCACGCCTCTTTTGGCGCAGTCTGGCAGCTTTTAAAAGCATTAGTTCTTAAATGAATAAGTACAATAAGTTTTATTGCCATTCATGTTGATTAGACGAACATGATAATCCTGGTAAGAAGGAGTTTTTTGCTAGTGTATCATAGATATATTCCAAATAAAACTCCACTGAAATAAAATTACTCATACAATCAGTAATAATATATAGATAAGCTGTAGATTTTTTGTATATAAATACGTACTCATCATACAACTGGTGTATGATAAACATAAATTACTAAGCTATATTGATATAATTCAGTTCGTAAAATTGACAATTTTCAACCAGCCAGAAATAGTGGTACATAGATACTATTTGTATTACTGATATTTTTTTTCAATGTGTGTGCCAGTGATTTTTAATTAAACTTAAATTTGAAACGAGGAGCACAGATATTAATGTAATAACGAAAATGATTGCATATCGTTTGGAAATTGCGTAATTAGTGGGTATACTATTCAAAGCCATGGTAGTTTTAAAAGTTATCTAAAAAAAAATATTGTTGATACGCACCGATAATCCTATTCAATCTAAAGTTGAGATAGTTAGACATGATGCCACAGAGATGTGCTCCTAGCGAGTGACCGACACACGTTAGCCTGTCAGGTCTCAGGCCGGTCTTCCGCAGGTTTCCCAGGGCTTCAGCCACACACCTGGCTACTGGGCGCAGGTTGTGTACGGCGGCCACGTAACATGGAGGTTGACATAGCTTCCCCCAGTCCACCATCAACACGTTGTACCCGCCACGACGAATATAAGCTGAAAGTGAACTTTACATAAGATACATAATAGCTTTAATAAAGACCCAGTCACAGTTCAGGCATTATGTATAAACAAATTTAAATGTTTTATTACAAATGGCTTTGTCGAAAATCCTACTACTCCACAGCAGAACATCCAAGTGGTCGGACAGCCTTTTTATTTTTTTTATTTTTGTGAAAATAAGGGACGAGACAAGCAGGACGTGCAGCTGATGGTAACTGATACACCCTGCCCATTACAATGCAGTGCCGCGCAGGATTAATAAACCCACGAACGGCACTACAACTGCGCTCGTCACCTTGAGACATAAGTTAGTCTCACTTGCCCAGTAATTTCACTACCGAAACACAGTAATGCTTACACATTACTGCTTTACGGCACAAATAGGCCGTCGCAGTACCCATAATCTAGCCGGCATCCTGTGCAAAGGAGCCTGTTACTTATTTGTTGTTAGTTACTTGATTTTCCATTACATTAACATTTTTTACATAATCTAATCATACTTTCTATATCACCATTACTCATCTCGACCTCAAGTATATGGACAGGTCAGCGCTGCAATGTAACTGTTTGTTAAGACAGTAAGTTAAGCACGACTAAGGTTAAGAGGTTCGTTGTCTCTGAGGAGAAAGCCGTGGGAGTATCGAAATGCAGCTATTTAGTTGAAGCCTTATTTGCAATGTTGTAGGAAACAGTGAAAGTTCCTACTCCACTTTGTTTATGTGATTGAATTTCTTCCGTGCAGGATACACATTATACTTCCACGGCCTTACAAATAATAATAATATGGACATTCTTTTTACACAAATTATCTTGCCCAAAATTAATCATATATAGCACTATATATAAAGAAAATTAAGGAGAAAGGTTATATATTTAAATATTAAAACAGGATGGGAACAAATCAGTTAATGCCTGTTTGTTCTTGATAATATTATATATTAATTTAAATATTTATGACAATAAGGGATGAGCAAGCAGTGTGTTTTGCTGATGGTAATTGATATAATGCCCTGCTATTACAATGCAGTGCTGCTCAGAATTCTTGGAAAACCCAAAAATTATGAATGACACTACAATTGCGCTTGTCACCTTGAGACTTATGACGATAATTCACATTTGCCCAGAAAATCATTAGCTACTGCACCCTTCAGTCACTTATTCACAGCAGAAAAAGGCACTATTGTGGTACCCATAATCTATCCTATACTAAGGAGCATTGGTAATTTTATTTTATAACCTTTTTCTATCTGTATCTTACAGTTTTTGTATGTATGTATATGTGTTATGGGTTGCAAGACAACGATATATTTAATACAATATACTTACTTAAACATACATAAATACATATTATAAACATACATAGATACATTTAAACATCCATGACTCGGAAACAAACATCCATATTCATCATATAAATGCTTGCACCTACCGGGATTCGAACCCGGGACCTCTAGCTTAGTAGGTAGGATCGCTAACCACTCGGCTATACAGGTCGTCGTATAATAAACTAAGTAATACCCGAGAATAATCCAAAAATATGCAGAATATTGAGTATATCGTTGACATCACTGTCAATAAAATGATAATTCTGAAGTTTTCCCAATGTCAGGCAGCCTTGCAATTAAACGCGGGAAACGTTAAAAGTCCAAGTACTCGTAAACCAATCATAAGAACAATGTATATTTGTAAACATTTTGCATATTCTTGGCTTAGTCTCAGGTATAACTTTATATCAAGTTTATTTGTAAGGCCGTAAAGGTTTTAGGTTGACGATAGTCTCACCTACAACTTCTAAAAATGGTCCTTAAAATCAACTACGTTATAATTTTGTATGGTGTTGTTTTTGCGGAAAAGGATATCTAAAATCTAGGCTGAAATGTTATGAATACATACATCTTACTTACATTACTTTTACTCTACTTTTATTTAAAACTAGCTCAGTATTACCCGTGACTTCATCCGTATTTACCATTTACCAGTGTAACCTTTTTAGTGTTTAGTGTTTGTAAGAACCGTTTTCGTTCGACTGACTTTTCTTCGACTTATTTTTAAACGCGACTACTACGAAAGTCTTTTAATTTTTCAGGTTAATATATAGCTTATGACACTCACAAATAATTTGGTTTTATATTGGTAATAGAATTTTCAAAATCGGTTCAGTAGATTCAGAGATTACATTATAAATTATCTAAAAAGCCTACAACCTCACAAACTTTGTATGTTAGTTTTTTATATAAGAAAATAGACTGAGATTTCATGTCAAAACATCACAAAAAATTGGGAACGTCTAGCATATGATATTTTTATAAGAATACCAGCTGACCCAGCAAACGTTGTATTGCCATATAAAGTAGTAAAAAAAAGATAGAATCTATTGCCATAGAAAGTAGATGACGACCGATTTTCAGCCCTACCAAATATATCGTACATAAAATTTGTCGTACCACAATAATCATTATATTCGATTGCCTTTTGAGTTTTTTTTAACTTTTATTTATTTAATTTTTAATAATTTAATTTTTACATTATAACATTATTATATTATCACGTCAAAAAGCTGTAACACAATTACAATGCAACTACAGTGCTATTTTACGACAACGTAAAATTTGTTCTATTATAAAGTAGAGATGCGATTCCATTATAGGCAACGCAGACAGTATTCATAGTATTACCAAAGATTAAGTAACAGTCCAAGTAGTTACCAGTGTGACCTTCTTGTACAGAATGCCAATTGGGTACTACGACGGCGCCTTTTTCTGTCCTAATGCAGTAATAATGTAAAGGTATTAAGTTTTTTGTTTCGATCTGAAGGGCGCTGTTGCTAGTGAAGTTACTGATGTGAGATGTCTTATGTCTTAAAGTGACGACCGCATTGCATTGCCGCTCAGAATTTAAGGATCAGTCAAGAATTACGAGTGACACTCCTTTGTTATAGGTACGGCGTATTTTTTTTTGAAAATAAGCCACGAGACGAGCAGGACGTTCATCTGATGGTTATTGATACGCCCTGCCCATTAAAATGCAGTGCTGCACAGGATTATTGAAAAACCCAAAAATTCTGAGCAGCACTACAACTGCGCTTGTCACCTTGAGACATAAGATGTCAAGTCTCATTTGCCCAGTAATTAATTTACAAACTTATGAAAAAAAGGTATTTTAGGTTAGAAATTGGTGTAGTGGACTGTTTACCATCACGAAGTACAATGATGGGTAGAGTGTCATCGCCTCCCGCGTAGCCGTGGATCAGGAGTATCGTCTCATGGGAGGGTTCCCAGTCACTCTGCCGTAACCAGTCTTCGCTAAATAGATCCACCTGCAATGTATCCAAATAAGATTTTAAATTCCCGCTAATTGTTAATGAGCGCGGCCGCCATTTTGGTTAGTCCCGTATAGACATTGAACAATCAGTAAAGTTAGCAGTGTTGGGTGAATATTTAATGTGAAATCAGAAATTTTGAAGTGAAACACCGCAAGGGGTGAAATTAATTGGATTTTATTAAACGAAAATGAGTGACGAAAAAGATTCAAATGTAAATGCAATGACATTTAAAGTGATCGACAATGAAAACAATTACTATAAAGTCCACACTAGCTGAATAGCTCTTACGATTTTCTTAATGACACCATGGACTGGGAATAAAGCGAACACCCTCAGGCTCTTTAATTATAAATGTTTATTGTGCGATATCACATTGTAATCCATATTTTATATTAAAAAAAACTGAGTTTCTTGCGCCCATTCTTCTCAGGTCTGAGGCTGTCTTTTTGAATGGACGGTAGTTTTTGACGTTCAATAAGTGATTTTAAATCCTATTTTGAATAAAACTATTTGAATTTGAATTTGATTCTTATGAAAGTTAGGTAATACGCCAATAATTGGTGGCTAAACACCTATCTAGGTTTGTTAAAAGGCTATTCAAATTCAAATTCAAACATTTTTATTCAAAATAGGATTCAAAATCACTTATTGAACGCAAACGTTTTTCAACAATTCTTTTAAATTTCGTAACACATTTGTTTTGTACATTTTCTGGGTTCATATTGTAGAAACATATACATCGCCCAATAAAAAACTTACTAACTCGACTTAACCGAGTAGTAAGCATAACAAGTTTATGTTTGTTCCTAGTGTTAACATTATGGTTGTCAATTCCTCAATGTGCTTATGAACATATAGAACATTATCAAAATTTTTTTTAAAAGCATCAGTCAAAATGTTTACTTCTTTAAATTTTTCTCATAAAAAAGCACTATCACCGATTCAGAAACAAACAGCACTTTGAGAGATCCGAAACGGCGCAAGAAACTCTCAAAAAATTAATTTTTTCCATAAAGCAACATGGCTGACTCCATTTAGCCGGTAGGCCATGTTGCTTTTTCACGCACTTTAAAAAAAATTATGTACAAGGCAACTATGCCATATTTTACCTGTTTTATTTTATTTATTTATTTAAATTGCGTTATATGCGACTTGGTTACTAAACAAAATTGTAGTATTAAATAAATATCACATGCACCTCGTAAGGCAAGGAACAACAGAGGGGCAGACATTTAAATATTTTTTTCCTCTAAGTATTCATTAATAGAACAGTAACTTTTTTCCAAAAGTACCTTTTTAAAAGAGCTTATGAATTTTTTAATATTGGTTTCGGCTAAATGTTCTGGTATCTATAAATTTAACTGACATTGGGTAGGGACCGGAACTGTGTAATGTAAATTTAGATTTACCCCCTTATTCATAATGGTCCGCTAACTTTAAACAGCCGCTAAGGAGTGTTTTTTCTCATTCTGGCTTAGGTCAATAGAAGAAGACAGAGTGTGAATTAGCAATGCTTTAAGTTAGTAGACTATTATGAATAAGGGGTTTAGTTTGCAAAAGATTATTTTTATAGCGAGGTGTGTTGTGCCGGGGCGCGTCTATGATTTTAGTGTAAAGATTTGGGTGTTTTCTTTCAAACTTACATATTTCGAGTATGTATGTGCACGGTAAAGTTAAAATATTAAGTTTTTGAAAATGAGGTTTGCAGCTTTCTCTTTGTTTAATATTTGCAAGCAAACGAATAAGCTACGTACTTACTTTAATACTTAGTGTAGTGTGCTTTGAGGTATATACCTACCTAGGCTTTAGTGACTACCGTTAAACCTTCACCCTTGTAAACCTGAACAAAGACTGGTCTAGTCCCAATATTTAATTAATTATGGTTTTAAATATTGACCAATCTATGTGAAGAGACAACGTGGTCCGTTATTTCCAATAACTCTTTTCTCTCTCACTTTTACGGACTCATATGCCCTTTGAAGGTTAACAGATGAGCCAATTTGAATTCTGTTTATAGATAACTAATGTCTACATCTAGTATATCTCTATCACATATTTTTTATTTAAATTATAAGTAAGAAACGAATCGTCAGTCTACTATTCTCTATGTCTACGAGCTCAACGATGATTGAATTAATTCAATAAGTAAAAGACGTGTGGCATTCGGGGACTGTAAAGATATTGCATAGCATTTTTTATCAACTTATGCAATTATAATTATTTATGTATTTTATTTATGCAGTATTTTTTTTTGATAAAATTAATTTAAAAAAAAGTGAGTAAAATTTAACTTGCAAGATTTGATTACAGACAGACAACGGGACAGGTGAAACTAAATGAAAATGTTTGTGATAATAATAAAAATTAAAAAAACGTGCTAAAAAAAATTAAGAAATTAAAAAAAAATCAAGATGTACCCCAGGCTCGAACCTGCGAAACACAAAAAGCATACGTGATAACCGCTGTTCCACGGCAACTGTAACGACCTTGCCGAAATATCTATATACATCTAGTAAGTGTTAGGTTATTTTCGTTACGGAATTTCTGGATTCGGTCTCCACGCTCAACGCCCGCGATAGAAGCTATGCAATAGCTTAAAAATTAAATAAAAAAAGGGAAGATGATTTTTATATGGAAAAAGGAGAACAAACGAGCGTAACCTGGTGTTAAGTGATCACCGCCGCCCACATTCTCTTGCAACACCAGAGGAATAACAGGAGCGTTTGATGATAGATCTTTGCTACTGTTCTTAACATTAAACTTAGACATAAACAATAACTAAAAATAGACTTGGGCTAAACGTAGTACAGTAGACTACTACTGTAAATGATGATATACTACCTAATTAGTATTATTATTTACTATCCACAATAACATAGTACTTATTTATCTACTCCGTTGTGACACAGAAGTTGTTTCATTTGTACATTCCACTAATTACATAGATAATGCTGCATGCTTTGTGAACAACTGCGTTACGACGTTGTCATAAACCATATAAGTCATATCTCTTGAAAACTGCCACCATTTTCCAGTTATATTAGATGTTACTAACAGACAGACAGACAAAAATTGTAAAAAAAAATATTTTGTTGTATGTACCGTAATATTTTCATATACATGTAGTTAAAAAAACTTATTTCAATATTACAAACAGACACTCCAATTTTATTTATATGTATAGAGGTATAGGATATGCATTCAGCATATTTTAATATTGTTCGAGTATTATTTTGATATTTTCGACCTTATAAAACGGATGGAAGACGAGAGTAGTAACCTCTCCAAGTTTATCAAATCAAATCAAATCAAATAAAAATCAGTTTATTCACGTAGGTCACGGAAATGACACTTATGAATGTCAAAAAAATATTAAATATTTTCTTATTAAATCTACCGCTACTTCGTAAAGGGTTGAGCTAATGAGAAGAAGTAGCAAGAAACTCATTGCCACTCTTTTATATCAAGATTTACAGATCATTTCAATTATAATATAATATGTAAAATGTAAAATGATGCAACAAACACACTCAAACGTCAAATAGTCAATGTCTTACACGAGTAAGTCAAAAAAGTAAATGTAAATTAATACAAAAGTTATTGAGTACAGTAGCTGCATCATCCACATACACCATAAATAAGTAAAGGTATTCTGTTCATGATTGTCATTGTTGTCATTATCATTGTTGGAAATACTGAAGGCAAGAAACAATTTACGTGGCCGTAAACAAATTAGGTTGTTGAAATACAAAATTAGCTTTAAACTTTGAATAGCGCGCTTAATAATTTACTAGTTTGGGGGAATCCGCCCTAAGGAATATTTGAAATTCTACCGTCGCGAAAATAAATATTGGTTATATAAATACGAAAACTGCTGGACTATCAGGCCATTTCTGGTGTGTGTGCAGGCTGTCTTAAAGACTGTAGAAGGAAAGCAAGAAGACATACCCTAGTTGTAACGTCACTAAAACTATAAAATCGGTATTTTGAATGATTTTAATAGATCTTCAAACTTATGTATATACACGTAATTTTTCTTTGGCGTAACAAAACAAAAATCCTTAAAAAAATATTTCTCGTGCTATTTTACGTTTGTAGAAAAAACAATATTGTAATAAAGAAAGACTAATTAAAATATTATTACACCGCATAATTTAGTTAAATAACGTGTAATTAAATATCAATAAATTATTTTTATACAATTAGAGAGATTTTTTTTTTAATTATTACATTGAAGTTTATTAAATTCTCGTCCATTGGTTGTGGTTCAGTAAACTTAAGAGTTATGAGACTTGGTAGCTGAAGTATTATACAAATGGTCTAGTTGAACATCTATCGTCAGGGTGTCGAATTTGCGTGACGGTGTGCGCGAATCGTCAAAATTCACTCTGATATTTTTTCCCTATCGCGCCAATAGAAGTAAAACTTCAAAAACTTATTTATGCTTAAATTTATATTATGAATGAATAGAAAGTTATCGCAGCCCAATCGTAAAATCTTATTAGTATGCTGTGGAGGATTTTGTAACGGACGACCTGCGCACGCGCACGTCTATAACACTTAGGGGCTAGCATACCGTCGTGGCCGTGAACTGCTTTCCTACTTTTGCAATATTTATTTACAATAGTATACTATTAATATTGAGGTAATAATTGGAAGTATAAGTTCTTGTGTATCTTCGAATACCAATGGTATCACACATTTATATAAATAATTATGAAACTTTAAAGAATTTGGACACGTGGAGCGAATGAGTGAAGAAAGAATGATTTACCAAATTTATAAGGCAAGTGGGTCACGGGAGACCTCGTAGGACATTCCTCGACCAAATTGCGGACGTTTTGAGAAAAGGAAAGGCTCGAAGAACCGCAACCGGTGAGCATGTATGAAAAGAGTAATGAATGTAGAGGAAGCGCGTGAGGTTTGTAAGAATAGAAGCAAGTGGCATTCTATTGTCTCTGCCTACCCCGACGGGAACAAGGCGTGAGTATTTGTGTGTGTGTAAAGAATTCAAACGAGTTATTAGGTATACATTTTTCACACCTGCTGCTCGACAATGTCCTATTATGACATGAACTGTCAAAGTAAAGTAAGTTTTTATTTCCTTTAAGAACGCAGAGGTAGATACCTAATACTGTATACTTGTACAAATTAAAATTGTATTTTTTTACTCCAATCTAGGGCAGAGATATATAGAGCGTAATTAGACTTTGCTCAGACTTTACTTACGTAAAACTTAGCTGAGTGTAAACCTGTCATAATCTTTGATTTTCATATTTTATCATTCGACAGCTGAATTTATGCTGAGCGTAAGTTACGACAGCCAAATGCAAAAGTCAAGTTCGTGTTTTATCACACTCAGCTAAGTTTTATCGCGCGACCAGCAGGAAGTTCAGCTTATGGTAATTGATACGCTCTGCCCATAACAATGCAGTGCCTCGGATTCTTTACGATTTGCAATTGCGCTAGTTACCTTGAGACATAGGATGTTAAGTCTCATTTGCCCAGTAATTTCACTAGCTACGGCCCCCTTCACACCGAACACAAAAATGTTTACACATTACTGCTTCACGACAGAAATAGGTGCCGTTGTGGTACCCATAATCTAGTCGGCATCCTGTGAAAAGGAGCCTCGCACTGGTGTGTAAGTAAAGTCTGAGCAAAGTTGATCTCAGCCTAGGAGTTTTCGACTTGCATCTTTAATGGTACTTATGATAACGTTAAAACTGATTTTAATTTGGAACATCTAAATCCGTATGAAAATTCTTTGCATGGGCAATAGTCTTGTTTATTTCATTATTTAAACCTTGTCTGTTTTGTTGTAGCCATGTCTTGCGACCAAAAGATTGTGATCTGTTCTCTCTTGTAACACCAGAGGGCTCATAGGATCTTTGCCAAAATTATAATAATAAATAAATCCATAGACAAACACACCAACTAAGTACGTGTATATGAATTAGAAAACCGAAACTACATAGGTACGCTGCGGGCGAGAATCGATCCGGTGATTGACAGGAGAAAGACCCGTGGTGAGAGTTAACGATTCTACCTATTACGCCATTGCCGCTTTTTAGGGTCCCGTAGCCAAATGGCAAAAAACGGAACCCTTTTGGATTCGTCATGTATGTATGTCTGTCCGTCCGTACATCACAGCCACTTTTTTCCGAAACTATAAGAACGATGTTGTCTTCAAAAATACTATTGAGGTTTCGAATATCATTTTTTTCTAAGCTGAATAGTTTGCGTGAGAGATATTTCCAAAATGGTAAAACGTCACCCCTCCCCCTGTAACTTCCAAAATAAGAGAATGATAAAACTAAAAAAAATATATTCATTAATTACCATGCAAACTACCACCGAAATTGGTTTGAACGAGATCTAGTAAGTACTTTTATTTTAAATATGCATAAATTCAATAACGCAATATAAATACATAAAAAGCAATTTACCTTTCATTCAATCAACTCAAATATAATTATTAGTTTTAATTATCTTTTATATTATGTTACCTGCTGCTACGGAACCCTTCATGGGCAAGTCCGGCTCGCACTTGGCCGCTTTTTGAAGTAGTTGGGGCAGCAGTACTGTCCCGAAAGAACACTTTATTGGTACCTTCCTTTTGCTTCTAATTATTATTAAAGATCTCCTATTTCTCATAATAAATAATCTCAGAATAAATTAGCAAGACTTTAGCAAACAAGTTTGAATCAACTTACTTATAGATTCTAGATAGAAAATGTTTTGATGTCCTAATAATTATGGTTAACACGTCAACGACCTAAATGTAAACAATAGGTTGGTCTTTGTAAACACCTCGTGTAATGAAAATACATTAATTTATTTATGATAGTGTATATACTTTCACTTTTACGTACAACATTTTGTTTTCATATCAATAAGGATTTCAAAAACAGGTCCGAAACTTTCACAGATTACGCTTCATGCGGGCATTGAAGTAAATAATTATAACTGTTACTTTCATTTATTATTTAGACTTAAAATTATTGATTAAATATATTTTATTTATAATCTTTATGTATATAATTCTTCTGTACGTGTGTTGACAGTGAACTCCTCCTAAACGGCTAGACCGATTTTAATGTTTCGTTTTGTGTGTTCCAGTTAATTTGAGAATGGTTTAGATTCTCAATTCAGTCCATATATAATATCTACTCCTGCCCATGTTAGTGAACACCTCCTAACGGCTGGACTGATTTTTCAAACTTAAGACATGTTTACAGGACGTCTGTCGGGTTCGCTAGTCGCTTATAAAGTGCATCCAAAATATTTTTATTTATTTACGGTGTGTATGGATGATGCAGCTATATAAAAACTTTTGTTTTGTATAAATTTACATTTACTTTTTTGACTTACTCGTGTAAGGCATTGACTATTTGACGTTTAAGTGTTTTTGTTGCATCACTTTACATAATATATTGTTATTGAAATTATTTGTAAAATAAATTGAAAATAAGGGTTCTTTTCCGATATCTGAGTCAAAATAAGGTGAAAAAATAAATATTTCAATTCAAATAAATTACAGTGTATTTGGGACATTAAAAGGGAACTCTTTACAATATTTCGTGAAAGAATTTTTCATTTTGTAAAAGATAAAAACAAAAAACCAAAAACTTGGTTTTTTGAATTTTTCACACAAACTTTGAGGTTATGTGAAAAAAATGTAATTACAAAAGTTGTAGATCTCTTTATTACCTACAACTTTGCCCTTTAACTTTTTGCCATAGGACTTGTAGTTTTGCCGGAAATCGAGATAAACCATTTTTTACCCTAAAACACCCCCACTTTTCCACTTCCCGATCTAAGATCGCCCGTAATTTATTTTTCCCTTAATTTTTGTTAAATATTCTCGTCCTTTTCCAATGGGTTTCATCCTATTATTATTTTGTTTCACTTTTTATCATTTTCAAAGGCTTCGGCACTGTCGGTGTCATTTCCGTGACCTACATTAATAAAGTGATTTTGATTTGATTTGATTTGATGAAAGCACTTGGAGCGCGCGGCCCCGATTAAATAGAACATCTTCCCTATTTTTTGTCCCTTTTATTGTACGCTGAGGTTTTAAAACCGTTTTCTCCGGTCCGAGGCATACTTTTTTGAATGTGTAGTAGTTTTGACGTTCAATAAGTGGTTTAAAATCCTATTTTGAATAAAATGCGTCTCGGGACGGCCGCTCGCTTTTTCCCTGTCAGAGCGCCATTTGTTTCCGAAGCGGTAGTAGTAATAGTAGAAATAATTCTAAAGCAATCAAATTTTGAGAAAATAAATGCCTTTTATGCCTTTTTAGAAGTTTTGGGAGTGATAACTTAAACTTAATCTAACTTGAACAATTTAATATTGAATTTGTTTAAGTTGAGAAAAGCTTAGGTTTTAGAAAAAAAATATGTATATTAATATTTATTTATTTATTAAGGAAACAAACAGATACATCACTATAGTACAAATTAAGTTAAATAAATATACAAATCACAATATTTGATATATCCTAGAATAGTTTCACTGAGAACACAAAAGAATACAATTTTACATACATGACAACAGAATGTTAAGATAAGTAAACAATAGAATATTTAGGCGAATACACAGTATTATATAAATGAAGACACAGACAGGGACCTCTCCTTACATATTATAATGTAAGGAGAGGTTACTTATTAATAAAATATTTTATGATTATAAATAATATATATACATAAGAATATTGTGATTGTACATTATTAGTATCATTTTTAATACTATAAAACTAACAATTAGTTAGAGTGAGAGAGTAGGACTACCAGCCTACCACTGTCGTATGCGTGAGAGAAAGGGAAGCCAGACAGACTGGTGCCGTAACGCGTTACGTTACGAATCGGTTTACCCTCCCATAAGAAGATCACTTCTTTATTTAAAAAAGACGTGTGGCACTCGGGGACTGCCGCGGTGAAGCCATTGCATAGCATAATTTATCAACTTATGCAATTATAATTATTTATTTATGCAGTATTTTTTTAATAAAATTAATTTAAAAAAAGCCAACGGGAAGTGAGTAAAATTTAACTAGCAATATTTGATTACAGACAGACAACGGGACAGGTGAAATTAAATTAAAAATGCTTGTCATAATAATGAAAATTAAAAAAACGTGATAAAAAAATGAATAAATTAAAAAAAAATCAAGACGTACCCCAGGCTCGAACCTGGGACCTTCTGCACAAAAAGCTTACGTGATAACCGCTGTTCCACGGCAAGTAAGTGGTGTGTTAGGTTTTTTTTCGTTACGGAATTTCTGGATTCGGTCTCTACGCTCATGGACCACGATAGAAGCTAAGCAATAGCTTAATAAAAAATGAGACTTATAGATTAAACAGTACCTGCTTCTTAAATGGATAAGACTCTGTGTACAAGTTGAGCGTGATGTTGGGGTCTGGACAGACATCGCGGTCCCGTTTCCAGACACAGTCATCGAGCGTCGCGTTCCCGAATGTGTCGCTGTTCAGGAATAGGGCTTCCTTGATCGGTTTTCTTTGGGACAGCACTCCTGCCAAAATATAAACATGCTATAACTTTTATTGAAGTTAAACTTCTTTACGCGCGCTTGACTTAGTGAGGCGAGTACCTATGGTGAAAGGTGAATACGTGACGAAAGCGTTACCAAATAATATTGTAACCTGGAGAGTGAGCTGGTGAATGCGCGACGAGAGCGTTACGAACGAACCCTAGCGTTACGCGAACGGTGATTTCTTGACTTAGGGAGTAAGCTGACGACGTTAGATGTTACGAACTAACGCTAGCTTCACGCGAACGGTGATTTCATGATTATTTCGTTCTTGAACAATTTAATACAATAATATTATGTTCTACTTGAGTCGTGTGGTCTAAAACACATCCGTTTTTTATACCTATTCTGTATAATAAGGCTTCGTGATAACAAATCTGTTTGGGCCTTTATTCGTAAGTTTTTATTTGGAGCTCCATACCAATGAGTACAAAGGTTCAATGATACACAACCAAACTAGAACTTCCTTGTCCTTACATACATACTCGTATAGTATATGAATGTAATGTATGTCAGAAAAAACATCACAAAGCTCAAGGTAAATTGTGACTCAAATTCATTCAATTCAAAAAGAAAGAATAAACTCTACGTGTTGGTTTTAAATTGTTTTTAAATTTTAAAATAAAATATCAGACAATAAATTCACTGCATAAATTTAAGATAATCCTATTACTCCACTGCTGAATATCTAAATGATCGGACAGCCTGGGACTAGATTGTGATTATTTTATAGCGATAGAAGTGACTGTACAATATTGTATATTTTTATTGAAAAGAGCGCAAAAAAAAATGCTGGGAGAGTTTCTTGCGCTGCTTCTTCTCTCTCAGAGCGCCATTTGTTTCCGAAGCGGTAGTAGTATCTAGTAGTTATCAGAAATGACATCAAAAAGAATTCTAAAGGAATCAATTTTGAGAAAATAAATGCCTTTTATGCCTTTTTATGCCTTACTATGGTATAGTAGATTATATAGAAATAGAAGATAATTTAATAATGCTTCGTATTTGACTGGTTCTGTTTCATAGGCTAGTAGACTAACTCAGTTGGATTGTACTATCATTTAAAAGATGGGCTAAGAGTTTCTCATGAAGAGTTCATCTCCCCATATCAAAGCCCCTATAGAAACTGATGTAGCTTCATAAAATTTACCAAGTGTTGTTGAAATATGTGGCGTTATTGTCGCTTACTATGGCAAATAAATATATTTTCCTATTATCGTGCGCAAAGTTCGATTTTGCACATGCATTTGCGTTCGCAAAGTACCACTTTCCCACACGTTGACAAGAGCGTGCGGGAATGTAGCTGAGCGTGCGGGAATGTTTGCAAATAATTATACTTCATAGTGATCGAACTTTGCGCAACTTAATAGGAAAAATAGTATACGATACTCGTGCGCACGTAGGTCATCCTGCACTCGCTTCGCTTGGAATATTCTATGCCTGCGCGGTGTTGTGTATGTATTTTTGGTATTTTTACCAAAAATGCGTACACCCATTAAACCTCGACGGACGGCAATGCTCTTATGATTCTCTCGTGTGCTGGTATATGGGTGGAAGAGTTCACGTCGCTTGCTTGTCATCCTATTAATGTAAATAACTACTTTGTAACAAGCTTTTTCTGTAGAACGGCTTTTGATGATTTCAAATTGTAATGAAGGTATTGTCAGTATGGTTAAGCCTTCAATAGTAAAAATACGTCTAGATAGAGTCTCTTGCTGTTAGACAACCGACTTGCCGACTTACACAGCTTTCTATTTCTATTCTATCTAGACGTATAAATGACCAAGGGTTAAACATCTCGATTGTTGCTAGATTCCGGCAGCAAATTTCCAATCTTAATCTGTAATTTGCAAGTTGAAAAGAATATTTAATGAATAACTTTGGATCGAAGTCCCTTCGCTTGTGTTTCGACATCGCGATCGACGTGGGTCGCCATCACTCTTGATGCAACCAAGTGCCTATGAGTGGTAATGATTTTTACTACCAGAATTTTAGTACCAGAGTTGTAGTGATAAAAATTAAAACTGCATCAATGGTTCATTGAAAAATCAATATTCGAACCATTTTCCAATTTCTAATATTAGTACCGGTTCGGAAACAGTGTTTTCATAGTACTTGGAAAATTCACCTGTATACATATAACAATTCTAAGGAAAAAGTTCTGAGTATTAATCTTTTTTAGATGGACGGGAGTATTAGCATATAAATGGGTCATCTGATGGTTTGGGTCACCGCGGCCCATTCTCTGTTATAACACCAGAAGAATCACAAGGGAATAGCGGATCTGATAAAGCATTGAATAAACGTACCTACATATGAATCCTAAAACACAGTACGTGGCGGGCCAGGGTCGAACCGGAGGCACCGTCGTGAGAATAAACGATTCTAAGGCACCGACGCTTTTTAAATGATATAATACTAGCTGATGCCCGCGAATCGTCCGGGTAGATAAGGGACTTTAAAAATAATAAGCAAGTTTGGAATTGAAGATTCACTCATATCATATTCCAGTTTTTCTTTATATGTTCTTATACATGCGAGCAAACGGGCAAGAGGCTCACGTGATGGGGAGAGGTGAGGCAACCACCCATGGACACCCGCAACAACAGGTGTCTAGAAATGCTTTCAAATTCAAATATTTTTTTATAAAGTATACTTTTTTCTTGAAATTCCGGTTGCCGTTTTCGCTCCCGTTCCCAACATTTTATATGAATCTTATTTCGAGGAAAATCGCTATGGCAAACTAAACCTACTATTGGTATAGTTATAGCTCTTCGGCGTTAATTCCAGTTTTTCACAAATACCGCGGGAGCCATCGATTTTTCCGGGGTAAATTGCAGCTTATATCCTTTCCCAAGCTCTAGTCTATCGCTGTACGAAGTTTCATCAAAATCGGTTATGTAGCTCCGGCGTAAAAGTTACAAACAAACTTACGTTCACATTTATTAGTTAGGGATTTAGTAAATCTATAATAATACTTGTTGACCCAGCAAACGTTGTATTGCCATATAAAGAAAAAAAAAAGAATTTCAAGAATTAAAATTTTCCGGGGTTTAAAATTATTGATGACGACCTATTTCTCAGACCGACCAAATATATCATACTACAATTATTGTATTCGATTGTCATCTTGCAAACCTATTGCGGATCTGTGGATGGAACAGAATAGTATAAAAATCGTGATACAAAAAATAGGTGTTGATCATGTAGAGAGGTGAAAATTCGAAGTTGTATTTTTCATTCATTCATTATCAAATTGTCAAAAAATAAAAATAAATATATTTAGAGGTTGACCCTACCACCCTCATCATTTAGTTGTATGAAAAATAGATGTTGGCCGATGCTCAGACCTACCTATTCACACAAAATTTTATACAAATCGGTTGAGCCGTTTCGGAGGAGTTTGGTAACAAACACCGGGGCACGAAACTTTTATATATTACATTAACTATCGTTTTGTGTGCTAAATAAAAATATACACTTAATGTTCTATATTTCTTGCAAACTACAGTTAATGCTGTGCCTTGTAAGTTAATGTTGAAGACATTTAAAATATTAGGTAACTCATTTAATGTGAAATTTTATAGCAATATATCAAAAATATTTATGAGAATACAATTCAACGATTAAGTAATGAAAGCAACTGGATTTAAAATTATGTCCTCGAGATGTTTATTGAAAGGTATTCATATTTTTTTCATTAAAATAATAATCAAATTTAATAGTTACAGAATTATTTCACCGAGATTTGTTTTTAAGTTGTCACAAAAGAAACACAATCAAAAATTACTAAAAACATCTCTCGTTTTGGTTAAAAAGTACGCATTGAAAATCATTTTTTTTTCTTTATTTATTTAAGGCCTTTTATATGTACGTACATGTCAGCCCCATAATAATCTAAGTACATTTACACTCAAACACAAATCTCAACTTTAAAAAGTAAAAAAAAAATAAAATAAAAAGCAACTTATACAGAAAAACATTTTGTTGTTAAAGATCACTAGCTGGTAATTTAAAAAAAAAAGGAAACAGTTTCAATTCAATAAATGAACTTACCAATAATAATAAAGTGCGTAAAAATAAGGAGGGCCCAAACACGTAACGGAGGCATCCTTGCGCGTGGGAAACCCGCGGTAGTACTGAAGTTAAGTGATTTGCTTGTGAAGGACGTGGCGGGGATCTACTATCACCTCGCGTGTGCATTAAGGCTCATTTACACTTTGCTAAGTGCAAGTACTAAGGAAAGGTGCAAATATAGTGACCAATTATATGATTGATTAATTATATTATTATTATTATTATTATTATTGTTTATATGAATTTATGTATGTTTAAGTAAGTATATTGTATTAAATATATCTTTGTCGTGTAACCCATAACACAGGCTATATATGCTTAACTTGGGGCAACATAATTTGTGTAAAGTGTGTATCTATATATATAAAAATGAATTGCTGTTCGTTAGTCTCGCTAAAACTCGAGAAGGGCTGGACCGATTTGGCTAATTTTGGTCTTGAATTATTTATGGAAGTCCAGGAATGGTTTAAAAGGTAAAATAAATAGGAAAAGGCTGCTAAATTAAATAAAAACAACAAATTTGTTTTTCCTTTGATGTGTCCATACATAATTTCTATGAGAGAATTTATTGACGCACGGTTTGACAGTTCTGCTGTGAAACAATTTCATTACGACAGCAGGGTGCATATTTTACGAAGTAATTTTTGATGTTATGATATATTATTGACAAATTCATATAAAAATATTATTTTATTTATTATATACAGAACAACGTCTGTCGGGTCAGCTAGTTAATTATAAAAGTAACATCATAACCGCTGTGACATAGTTCTCGCATATCTTTTTGATTGGGCTATATAATTTTAATAATAAGTCATTTTGAAATACTATTTGAATAAAAATTTTTATTTTTGAATTTGTGTTTGAAATGAGGCAAAGAAATGCTCAAAAGCCTGGATTTAACATCGCTATCGTAGCTACTCAGATGTTATCAGAGATGATTCTTTAGGGTAACAGAGAACACCTAACTCCAGGTGACCTTAAACTTTACACCTTCTTGTAGGGGAATAAATTACGAAACGTGTCATCATTTTATTTTATAAGGGAAGCTTACAGCCACAAACACAATACACTTTTTTTATGAAAATAAGGAACGAGTCGAGCAGGACGTTCAGCTGATGGTAATTGATACGCCCTGCCCTGATCCTGAGCGGCACTGCATTGTAATAATGCAGTGCCGCTCAGGATTCTTGAAAAACACCAAAAATTCTGAGCGGCACTACAATTGCGCTCGTCACCTTGAGACATAAGATGATAAGTCTCATTTGCCCAGTAATTTCACTAGCTACGGCACCCTTCAGACCGAAACACAGTAAAGCTTACACATTACTGCTTCACGGCAGAAATAGGCGCCGTTGTGGTACCCATTATCTAGCCGGCATCCTGTGCAAAGGAGCCTCCCACTGGTATACATTTAAAACATGTGCATAAACATAAGGCCAATTAAAAGCTACCACATATGGAAAAAGAAAGATTATTTCTAAGTACATAAAATTATATCTAACAAATTATTTTGAAAGATTTACAATTAAGTTTATAAATAAAGTTTAATCAAGCGCCAACATATAATATTTACTAAGCGCACATCTAGTACTTTTTAGATTACTAGCAAATAAATCAAATTGAATATTACAGTCACTATTATACATAATTTTTGAACAAAAAAACAACCGCCTTCACAAACACTATTCCAAAACAATAGATATAATGTGCACTAAAAAGTATAAAAATAATTGAGTATTTTTATACAAACTAATTATTTAATTTAATTCTAGTAACGATTACTGTTATTTTTGGAATCGATGTCCTTCCGCCGCGACCCGCTCTCGCCTCTCGCCTCCTCACGACTCAAGCACATCTCACCTATAACTATGTATGTAGAAACAAACCTATCTTGGATGACACCGACTCCAAAAATTGGACTCCATTACAATGGGACCACACGGGAAGCACCAGCTTTCAAATAAAAAAAGAATTATCAAAATCGGTTCACCCAGTCGAAAGTTTTGAGGTAACAAACATAAAAAAAAGAGAACATACCGACGAATTGAGAACTTCCTCCTTTTTTGGAGTCGGTTAAAAATATTGCATAAATTGGAGGTTCTAAATAAGAAGCTATTTTAACGATACGTGTTTGATGGTAAGAGATATTAAGCAGAGGCGGTTCCTTGCGGAGTGGGACTCTAAGGTGAATTATATTAAACAATTGAGGGCTGTCGACAAATCCTTGGGCAATTTTCATTAAAAAGCTGATGTCATCGAGATTACGGAGTAGGTGCAAAGGAATTAGATGGATTTTCCACCTTCGACACGCCACAAGTTAGGATATCATCCCCACCATCTGGATGTGTGGTGGTCCTCCACAGTGCGGTTTTCAAGGAGCTTTCTTCCACGTACTACAAAGCTGTGGAATGAGCTTCCTTGTGCGGTGTTTCCGGGACGATACGACATGGTTACCTTCAAAAAAAGCGCGTACACCTTTAAGTGATCACCGCCGCCCACATTCTCTTGCAACACCAGAGGAATCACAAGAGCGTTGCCGGCCTTTAAGGAAGGTGTACGCGCTTTTTTTGAAGGTACCCATGTCGTATCGTCCCCGAAACACCGCACAAGGAAGCTCATTCCACAGCTTTGTAGTACGAGGGAGAAAGCTTCTTGAAAACCGCACTGTGGAGGACCGCCACACATCCAGATGGTGGGGATGATATCCTAACTTGTGGCGTGTCGTGCGATGGTGAAATTCGGCGGCAGGAATCAGGTTAAACAGCTCTTCGGAACACTCCCCGTGATAAATGCGGTAGAAGACACACAATGAAGCGACGTCTCTACGCAACGCCAAGTGATCCAGCCGTTCACAGAGCACTGAGTCCCCGACAATTCGAGCTGCTCTACGTTGCACGCGGTCAAATGGATCGAGCAGATACTGGGGTGCACCAGACCAGAGATGACAGCAATACTCCATGTGTGGCCGGACCTGCGCTTTGTAGAGCGCTAGAATGTGGGCCGGCTTGAAGTATTGCCGTGCTCTATTGATGACGCCCAGCTTCTTCGAAGCCAATTTGGCTTTGCCCTCCAGATGGCCACGGAATTGGCAATCGCTCGAGATTTCTAGACCCAGTATTCCGATACTAGGCGCGGCTTTAAGAGAAGTGTTCTCGAAGAGCGGTGATACGACAAATGGGGTTTTTTTAGTGGTAAACGCGCAAACTTGAGTCTTCTGGGGGTTAAATTGGACAAGGTTCAATTTACCCCATTCCGCGACCTTCTCGAGAGAGGACTCGATAGAAGACACAAGTTTCTCCCGGCACTGGTCGACGATTTCCTGAGAGAGACCTGCATGGCCCGTGTATACGGCATCACCAGTGCTGTCATCTGCATAGCAATGCATGTTGGAGGTGTCCAACATATCATTGATATGCAGAAGAAACAGCCTTGGGGCACTCCAGCATTCACGGGCTTCGGGTTCGAGCAATATCCGTCGACAACGACCAGTATGCTACGCCCAGTGAGGAAGCTGGAGGTCCACTTGCACAAGCTCTCGGAAAGCCCAAATGATGGAAGTTTTGAGAGGAGCGCCTTGTGCCATACACGATCAAAGGCCTTCGCTATATCCAGGCTACCTGCCAGGCCTTCCCCCTTGCTTTCAATAGCCGCCGCCCATCTATGTGTTAGGTATACCAGAAGATCACCTGCCGACCGTCCATGGCGAAAGCCGTACTGTCGGTCGTTGATCAACTGGTGACCCTCTAGGTATACTAAAAGCTGGTGGCTAATTATGCTCTCCATGATTTTGGAGAGCAGGGAGGTGATAGCAATAGGCCTGTAGTTCGCCCGATCCGAACTGTCTCCTTTTTTTTGGATCGGATGGACAAGGGCTGACTTCCATGAGTCAGGGACTACGCCTTTAGAATAAGAGTGCCGGAATAAACGCGTTAGCACCGGCGTCAACTCAGGGGCACACGTTCTAAGCACGATTGGAGAAATGCCATCCGGCCCGCTCGACTTCCTGACGTCCAACGAAAACAGAGCTCGCCTAACAGTTTTCTGTCTGAACTGTACTTCAGGCATAGAGCTCTGACACCGCGGGATGGTCGGCGGTGTTTTTCCGTTGTCGTCAAGAGTCGAGTTGGAGGCGAAAAGAGCGCACAGGAGCTCGGCTTTCTCTTTTGCCGTATGGGCCAGGGTGTCATTCCTCATGTGCAACGGCGGCATGGACGGCTGGTTGAAGTTACCAAGAGCAGCTTTCGACAACGACCAGAACTTGCGTGTTCCGGTCGGGTAACAGGAAAGCTGCTCGCCGATTTTGACGACGTGCTTAGACTTCGCACGGGCGATTTGCCGCTTAAAAAATCTGGAGGCACGGTTATATTTCCTCTTAAGAACTTTGCAGTTCGGATCCTTTGTGCCCAGCGCCGCAACCCAAGTTCGATACGCCTGTTTTTTGCAGTCAGATGCTGCTATAACTGACGCATCGAACCAGGGCTGTGATCTGCCACCGATCGGTACTACAGAGCTTGGTATAAAAATATCCATGCCCTGCAGTATCACATCGCCTACTGCAATGGCGCAGGCACTAGGATCATCCGAAGGGAAACAAACCTTGCCCCAAGGGTAGGATGCAAAAAAGGAACGCATCCTATCCCAATCTGCTGACTTGTAGTGCCAAACGCGGCGGGTGGCTGGTGGTCTGCGACGTTGGCGTCGGATAGGCACTACACTCCTGACCAGGCAATGGTCGGACGTTCCGAGAGGGGCGTCGACAAAGACCTGGTAACCATCGGGATGTGTAGTCAGCAGAAGATCTAATAAGGACGGCATGTGGCTATCCACATCCGGGAGCCGCGTTGGCGACTCAACCAATTGGGACAGACCATACGCCAATGCAAAATTATGCACAGATCGCCCTGCATAGTCTGTGGTACGTGATCCAAGCCATTCGGCATTGTGCCCGTTGAAATCACCCAAGACCACGATTTCAGCGGAGGGGATCTGTGCAAGCACGACGTCAATTGCTGCTTGAACGCAGCCCATGAGATGATCGGTTTCTGCGTTACCACTATGGGACCTGTAGACACACGCATAGATACGGACGCGGTCGTCTAAATCTACGCGGAGCCAGAGAGTAGACAGGTCCCTACCCTCAAAATTGCCGAGACGGCGACAGCAGATATCCTCCCTAACGTACACACATACCCCGGCATGAGGCAAAAAGTTGTGCTCAATTTTGTACCCGGGGTACGTTAAATATGACGTATCGCTAGGTCGAGATATCTGCGTCTCCGTAAGGAAACACAAGGCCGGCTGCGCCGTCTCAAGGTGGTGGTGGACGGCGATTAAATTGGAGTGAATTCCCCTGATATTGCAAAAGTCCACGTTGAGCGTGGAGCGGGGTGCCGTGGTGTTACTGCCTCGTTTGTCCTCGGTCATGCGCGGTTCTGTGCCCACCCCAGAATACGAAGGGCGGCCCGAGCGAGAGTGCTCGGGGAGGGATTCTCCGGCTCTGGTAGAGCTGGTACCCTCCTGGGGTAATATCTTTTTACGGACCGCTCTCATAATTTGTGTGGGGGGGGGGGGGGAAGGGATGGCCTCCGGTCCTCGACACTAACCTATGCGAAACATAGCGGCACTAGGCCGCTACTTCACGCCGGTATTCTGTGCGAGTGTGGTAATTAACCCGGACGAGTCTGGCCCGATTGTGCTGACGTCATAAGACGGCAGCGTGACTCTCCCACTTCTAAAAAGCCTTTAGTCACCTCTTACGACACCCATGGGCCTGGGACTCCCCTATTCTTTTTACGCCCCGGAGAAAGTACAGGGCATGCTTTTTCTGTACGTGTTCGATTGCGTTTATAAACAGTAACAAATAATAGGAGTCGTAACGCATAACAAAACTACACAAAAGTAGCGATGTTACGCCTCATGCAATACAACCGCAAACTCACCACACGACACCCGCCACCCTGGGACTAAAGACGGTCTCATGTTACACCAGCACTATTTATACTCAAACAAGCAGTACAAATATTACGCTTTTTTGCAGCACAAATAGGTGTTCAGACAAGAACTCACATAGTTTCCTAATAGTTCTTAATTTGATTTATCAGATATTTCATGTATTTATCAGAAATATTAAGAACGCCTTTAACTGCAATTAGACTTCGTAGATTTAATATTTCATATTCACCGTTTATTGTGTGTTAATGAATCTTCAATAAAATAAATTTTATACACACTGGTTTTGGCATACTGAACACTAGGTTTCGGAGCCGATGTTGGGGAATCTTCTCCCATTCTTCTACCAGGGCCTGATTTAGTGTCCTGAGGTGGTGGTCTCCGATTTCTGACTAGCCTCCCAAGCTCATCCCAGGCGTGTTCAATCGGGTTGAGATCAGGACTTCTTGATGGCCAAGCCATCACGCTGTTACCGACCTCCTGAATATACTCTTGTACGATATGAGCCGTGTGTGTGTGGACGGGCATTATCATGCATCAGCATCGACCCATCACCCATATTTGCTAAATACGGCCCTGCATACTCATTGAGAATCTCTTGAGCATATATTTGCCCAGTGAGGGTGCCATCTATGGCTACTAGCTCTGTGCGACCTTCTGAAGATATGCCAGCCCATACATGTACACTGCCTCCACCGTATTGGACTCTCTCGAGATGCAGGCTTGAAGGTATCGCTCACCAGGTCGCCTGTAAACACTTCGCCTTCCATCAGAAGTGTAAAGGGAGAATCGACTCATTCTGATCTCAAACAAAATTCTTGACCATTCTTCTTCATCCCACTGGATGTGTTCACGGGCGTATCGCAGTCTCGCTACTCGATACTGTCTCTCGAGTTTTGGGCCACTCGCTGGTCTTCGGGGTTTCAAATTTGCTTCAGCAAGTCTTCTTCTCACTGTACTGTCACTAATGTAGTCCCTCCGGGTCTGAAGTAGCTGTTGCTGGACTTCAACTGCATTTTGGTGGCGATTTCTTAACACAGTGGAAATCATATAACGATCTTCTCGGGCACTGGTACACCTGGGTCTGCCATTACAAGGTCTCCTCAGATGGTGTCCAGTCTCTTCGTACCTTCGCTTTACCTTCTGGACCGTTCGTACCGTCACATCCACCATTCTTGCAGTGCGACGCATACTGATGCCTAGTTCCAGAAAAGCCATGATCCTAGCACATTCTTCAACTGAAAGAGGCATGATAAATAAATGTTATGTGCTTTTTAGAATAAATTTTTAAAACATGACCCATAGATCTTGAAAAAAATTTAAAACAGAAAGAAAAATGTGAATGGTAAAATTGTAATTCGGAAACGTCCACTTTGAAAAAGGAATGGTTTTGTTTTTGAAGTTTTTTTTCAGCCAATTCTTAAAAGAAGGTTACCGACTATAAAGTTTTTATGTACAAAATTAAATTCTCTTTGGAGTCCTTTTTATTTCGAAAGTATATCTTGTGAACTTAAAACGTTATCCCAATTTTAAAAGTGTGATACTTACTTTTGAAGGCCAGTGTATTTTATACTATTTTAAAATCAGTTATTGAACGTTAAATATAGCATCCAATCAAAAAAGTTATGCGCAGATTTGAGCAGAAAGGGCAACAATCTCAGCGAGTCTTTTCAAATTAAATTAGAGAGTCTTAAAATGTACGTAAATAATATATTAAATAACTCCAGTAACGTGGAGATTCATGTATTTAAAACTAGTTTATCATTTTAATTAATATAACTTCGATAATTAAAGTACTTCAAAGCAAACACCAGATATTTAGTACCTATAGTAAGTAGTAATTTATTTAGTCGTTTTACAAAGAAAATATAACGTATAATTTTTTTTAAATTATCAATTCAGAGAGTAAATTGTTTTCATAATAGATGAAAATTTATTCAGTGTTGATTTAACTGACATAATTTTTGTAAAATTAATTCCAGAAAAAAAAAATTGTTGAAAACAATTAAATTATTAATAACATTGCTCTCTTAAACAATCTTAATAAAGTTTTAGACTCATATTTGAGAGCGCGCGAAATTAAAAATTAAAAAACAGGTATAAACATTTTTTTTAAATCTCTATTAAAAAATATTTCATTTACATATTTTATTTTAATATATTTCTCGTGGGTTATACCCAAATTTGAGTCTTTTCGAAACTTGCTATAATCATATCTCTAAAAATATTAGCTTTATCGTGAAAAATTATTAATATGGATCTGGATCTTTTTATTTGTATTTTAATAAATTATATAAAAAAGTGGCCGAATGAAAAATAACAATTCGTTGCAAATTAAAACGAAATTGTTTAAACAATATGGCACGGGGTAGCCCCATGGCAATGTGCATTTATATCATCATTAGGACAATTTGAAGAGAATTGCATAAAAATTGAGGTGGAATAGTTTTCGGTACTCATGCGCCGATTTCTCCTGGACTGAATAGATATAAATATCTACATAATAACACGCTCAAAAAATGTATTACATAGAGAACAGCAATTATAATCCATTCAAAAACATTCAATAAACAGATAACCTTCTTTCCATTATTAACTTATTATATATTATTAAATTATATTCTTATAATATTAACTTATATTCTTACAATACAAGTTAATTGAAAGAATTCCGAATTCATCGCGAATAGCTGCGAAACATTTAGAATTTCTATTGCATGATACTTGGTAGAGTCGCTATCGCTATTTGACCCAAAAAACTTCACACGAAGAAAAAGCGCTATTGTGTTCGAGTTGAACTATACAGTTTTGTCATCCGACAGAATTATGTTACTGAAATAGAGGAGCGTGTGGGCAGGTAAGGTAGTGCGCGGTAGAGCGAGACAAAGCAACCACCGCAGCCTTCCCAGAGTACGCAGGTAATATAGTTCGGCCGAGATCGGCGGATGGTAACACGCGCATCGTGTGCGCTCGTCAACTCTTACCAAACAAACACACATTATAAACATAACCTCGCGAAAACAATATCGAAAAGTGATTGCCGTTGACTCTACTTAATAATGCATTCAGTGTTGAATACGGTGAAAAGTGTTTAGTGAGTTTATATATTGTATAGTGTACGGCCTACGTCTTGGTCGCGGCACAGCCTACACAAGTACACGGTCGGCCGCGTTCCGCGTTCCCCACCATTCATTCAAGGCTCAATCGTTGAACTCATGTTGCCTCAACAATTGCACGAACGCAATCGTGATGTAGAAATGTTAATGTATAAGTGTGATACACGGTTTGTTGATGACTGCTAACGAGTTGACCTCAACAATGTCCAGCAGCCAGAATGCGGACCAGTTCAATAAACACAAACAACAAGTAGGCAAACAGGCGCCGGAACCGGTCAGCTTTCCACCGCGCTATCACCCACCACCTGTCGCTGCGGGCTCCAAGCAAACCACTATAGAAACATCTGCTAAAGAGTTCAAGCAACCATATGCTGGTAAAGCACCGTTAGATCAAAAGTTTCACTATCCCTACAATATTCAAGGCGTACCAACGGCATACCCGGGCCTTTCATACCCACCTTATTTACAGGGATACCCAATCGGATACCCTGTGCCGCCTGCTGCTTTGCGCATGCAGCGACCACCAGGGGAGATAGTTACTAAAGCACTTGTGCACGAGCCTGTTGAAAGTACTGCCAGGGCGAGAAGTGCTGACGATACACAACGTCTGCAAAGGAATTTAGAAGAGGAACAATTACATAGAAGGTCAGCGGATATGCTTAAGTTTACAAAGCGTGTCGAACCGGAGGGTACCCGACAGTCGACAGATCAAAGACGTCACATTCAATCACTGATAGATGAAATCAAAGCTTTGAAGGAAACCAATCGTCGGCTCAGTGAAGATAACCAAGAACTACGTGATCTATGTTGCTTTTTAGATGACGACAGACAAAAGGGACGCAAGTTGGCACGAGAGTGGCAAAGATTCGGAAGGTACACTGCATCAGTAATGCGACAGGAAGTGTCAGCTTATCAAAACAAGCTGAGAGAACTTGATGATAAACAACAAGAGCTCATTCGAGATAACTTAGAGTTGAAGGAATTATGCCTTTACTTAGATGAAGAAAGAGATAGAGGAACATGTGTAAGTTGTGGAAGGGCGAATGGAAGGGAAAGAGACGAAGGAGACGGAAGCAGTAGCGGAACTAATGCTGAAGAAGTATCAAGGCCGCCTCCCTCGAACATATCAATAACACATCCTCAATTAGCCGAGCGTACCGTTCAATACGTTAAGGACCTGGAGCAAAAAGTGCGGCGATTAGAGGCTGAGAAGGGCTTAGGAACGGGGTTCAATGAAAGACCAGAAGCAGTTGTGCGAGCTTTGCAGGTTTTGGAGGTCAGAGAACAAGTGGAGAGAGAACGAAGAAGACCAGCACCTGACCTAGATACTGGTGAGCAAGCGTTAGTGAGGGAGATGTGTAATGTTGTCTGGGGGAAATTAGAAGACTGTCCGCCACAGGCCCCGCCGCGCTGATACCAGTTACAACGGAATCATTGCAGGAATTTATTATGCTACTTCCTTGCCCATTGAAAAGTGAGTGAAAACCTGTTTAGTATGCAGTGGTCGGTTGGTACTCAATCCATTGAGGTCGAACAGTCCAAGTGGCTCAACGTGACCTACAGAACTCAATATAACCTGACCTTGATCGCAGTTATTTGTGTTGTTCACCGCAGAGCTAAGTTATTATTTCTAAACTATGGCTATAGGCTACAGAGACGGTTCCAGTCTGCGAGAAAATATATGACTTCAAAACGTGTATCAGTAACTTTAAAGTACAAATTATTTATTAATTTACCTATCAAGAAGTTTTTCTTTTAATTTATTTTAGTATTGTGACTTATCAAACAGATTATTATTTGTAAGTTGTAGATATGTGGTGAATAAGTGCTATGATTTTCATATTCCTAGTAGGTTTCACACAGAACAGTCTTAAACCAAATAACCAAATAATGAAGACTATAACATTAAATATTTTAACCAAATATACATGAGAAATTATGAAGTAAAAGCACGATTTCACATACAGGGTAAGAGAATGAGGCTAAACTAATTGTAGATGTAATTCTGTGACTATATTAATAACTGGTCTACGGACTTCTAAAAGACGTACATCTCAATTATTTGTGTGTTCTGTTTTGCATCTGAAATTCATCCGAAGCCTATTGAATGTTTATATAAATTTTAATTTAAGTAATTATTGTTAATTTATTTGATGACTTGCCGAATTAAATATTATGACGTTTTATTGATCGTTTTTTTATACCCATGGTATTAATTATGTAATTGCATTTTTTTTATGACAATAAGGGACTATACGTACAGGACGTACAGCTGATGGTTATTGATACGCCCCGCCCATTACAATGCACTGTTGCTCAGGACTCCTGAAATATCCAAAAAATTTGAGCGGCACTACAATTGCGCTCGTCACCTTGACACATAATATATTAAGTCTCATTTGCCCAGTAATTTATGTTTAATATTTCATGTTTCAAGTATACCCCATCAAATATGTCAAGTTTCAGGTCAGCCATAAATATAGTAAGACGCAAATAGAAGACGAGAACTAAGGAAGATGTTAGTATTTCGACTCCGAATTCCATCATCGCACAAACCTCATGCCACTGATCGGTTTTCAAGGAACTTTCTTTCACGTACGACCAAACTTTGAAATGGACTGCCTTACGCGGTGTTTTCTATAGATTCGACATGGCTTAAAACCAGCCGGCAACGCTCCTGTGATTCCTCTGGTGTGGCAGGAGAGTTCGTGTGCTGTGATAATATAAAAACTGTACAACCCACAACAATGTAATTGTTTTTTATGGCTTCGTCGGATGAGCTTCTGTAGTTGTGGCACTGGGGAAGTTAACTAACTTTTAAAAGTGCAATAATGCACTTTATGATATTTGATTTTAGAATGGTGTATCATTGCCAACTCTTATCTATTCTGTATGTACATAGCAGGGATAGGAATAAAGACCCTAAACCCTTTACCTTTCCCATCAAGGGCATTGTAATTAATGCACTGCTCAGTGATATTAAAAATCATTTCGATCAAGTGAGCAGATTAAGAAAATGTCATTTCTAGTCAATATTTTTTTTTTTCATTATTATTACAGTTTAAAAAAATTATTTCATTTCATTCACTAGGTATCTTAATGCTAAACTCATAAAATTTATTTATTTACTTTTTATTTTAATTTATTCAAATTAGTTGAAACATTCGAGTTAACATTTTTTTGTATTGTTTGCCATGAACAAATTATATAAAAATATGTAATTTACTGAGGCTGTTATTATGTTAATTTAATAGAGTGCCAATGGCTTCCTGGCCACTTCTTGTTATGCTCAACACATTGAACCACCAGGGTAATTGTAAAATTTTATTGCAGAAAAGGGTAGCTTTGGCCACCCATTTTGCCATCTCAAGTTCTTCCCAACCGGTTATTGTTTGAAATAATATTGAAACAATCGACATTATACTTCACACAAATATTTTTTTCTCATAAACAATGACAGACTTATATTGGAACACACAAACGAACACACATATGGAATGATAAAAATAAAAAGTCTATAGCTAGCCAACGCCCCACCTGTGCAGGAAAGACCGTAGGGTATATTATATTGGGATTTTTTCCAACATGTGTGATTACGAAATTTACACGGATAAAGTTGTGGGCAGAATACAGACATGCATCTTAATATAAATATATCGTTTGAGTGTGTTTGTTGCATCATTTTACATATTATATTGTAATTGAAATGATCTGTAAATCTTGATATAGAAGAGAGGCAATGAGTTTCTTGCTACTTCTTCTCATTAGCTCAACCATTTACGAAGTAGCGGTAGATTCAATAAGAAAAATATTTTTTATTTTATTTTGACATTCATAAGTGTCATTTCCGTGACCTACGTGAATAAACTGATTTTGATTTGATTTGATTTTGATTTATATGAGATTTTCACCTATGTATTGACTCATCACGATATCTCTGGAACCATAAGGCATGAAATTTGGTATAAATATTCCGTTCGGCGAGTACAGGTCATCAAAGAACGGATTTTACAAAATTCCAACCGCAAAAGTTTCTTTTATTATGAACAAAACAACATCTTACTAAAAATCAATTTTAATCAAGATTGTGTAAGCCGTTTTTGACTTATGAAAGGACGTGGAGACAGCCAGATAAACAAAAATTTAAAAATCGTATAATTGGCGTCAGTCACTCATAAAACGTTTATCTATTATATAAAAAAAAAAACAAAAAATATGTGCAATTACAGACACAGACTAAAAATGTATACAATTTAGTAGTTAATTCTCTTTAGCTTAATAGATATTCTATGTAAAATAAAGTAAAAGTAATGACAAACAACTGTGACATTAAAATGTCATTTTAAATATTAATGTCAGTAAATTGTTTATTTTGCCGCAATTGTTGCATTATCATTTTAAGTAAGAGATGGTAGAAGAAAAGGGAGAAGGGCCGGAAGATGTGGACACTATTGGAGTAAATAATTTTTTTTTTAACTAATCCATTATTTTTATGAATTAAATGCTTACATATATTTATTATTAAAATAATTTGATACATGATCTTGAGACTACAGAACAGTTTAAATAGTAGTATTTGAATATATTGTATCCATATTATGAATTAGATTGTTATAAAGTGAAATACAATTCATTAATAAAATTAGTTTTAAATTATAGTTCAGATATATTTTTGTGACAGAAACTTACTTAAGGGCATTGAAAAATGTTCTTATATCTTTTTTTTATGAAAATAAGGGACGAGACGAGCAGGACGTTCAGCTGATGGTAATTGATACGCCGTACCCATAACAATGCAGTGCCGCTCAGGATTCTTGAAAAAGCCAAATATTCTGAGAACTATAAGTGCGCTCGTCAACTTGAGACAGAAGATGTTAAGTCTCATTTGCCCAGTAATTTCACTAGCTATGACACCCTTCAGACCGAAACTGTGCAAAGTAGCTTCCCACTGTTATATCTTCTTTGTTCTTTATATGCGGTCTGCCTGGAGAGATATTCTTTACTATGTTATTATTTCATATAGTACAAGAGGCATAGAAAAACCAAATGCACATTTACGCAATTTTTTTAACCGCATTACAAATAAACAACTTTGAACCTGAAATTGTTATGGGTGCAGCACTGATACCGCCACAGAATCAAAACATAGATTTTCGTTATTTAAATCACCACAAAAAGAACGTTATATGGCGATTAGGTAAATTATTGTTTTGATATTTTCTTCTTATTTCATTGCCGCACTTACAATCTCCGATAATCAACGGTATCTATTCTGCTAACGGCTTGCCACGATAGGATGGATAAGCCATGGCTACACCGCTTCAATATATTTTAAAAGTATTCATTAATTTGCAGCCAGTAATTTAGAATATCAGCTTCCATATTTCTTAATTAAACTAAAATTATCCTTTTGTGTCGATTTGTTTAAACCTGCAAAACGGTAACGCCTGAAAACTTTCACTAGCAATCTTATATCGCGTAACATTTTGTCCAGATTTACGTAGGAGGTAGAAACGCTGCAGGTGATCGTCATGGTGAGGGTTGGGCTATTCTGCCCAATAAAGACTTCTACCAGGGCTGCTACTGTCGGGGTATGAGAAGCGGAAAAGGACTTTACGTCTTCAAGAATGGTGCTCGCTATGAAGGTGTGACTTATCTAATTAACTATATATGATTTGGGGTTTTGGTAATTGTAAGTTGGCCATTTTTTAGATGCATTATAATTAAAATTGTTTTAAATGTAACAATTTAGGTTACTTTCGTTTAGTGGAACTGGACAAACGAGCATAAGGGTGTAATGGTGCTTGCCGGTGATAGATTAATTAATATGTATTTATGTATGTACATTTTATTATACACATAAATGTCAAGCAATGTGATACATTTATAAATAGCAAGTGGCTAGATTATTGGTTGAAAATACGACAGATTTTTTTTTTATATTGTATGGCAGAAATAGGGGCGGTGATAGTACTGCCATGTACCTATACTTAGTTCTTAAGTTATCTTTCAATTATGAGCCTATTTCATTTCTTATTATTTATATATATTACTAGCTGACCGAACAGACGTTGTTCTGTGCATAAGAAATAAAATACTGTTTTTTTATGAATTTGTCAATAACACCAAGAATTATTTTGTAAAATATGCTCCCTGTCAATGACGTTCTATATTATGTATAGAACGTCATTGGCCACTGTTGTTAACTATAATGAAATTGTTTCACAGCAGAACTGTCAAACCGTGCGTCAATAAATTCTACCATAGAAAATATGTCCATACAAAACAAATATTGGAATAAAAAATAATTATGGGTCTCAAAACAAAATAAAAACTATCCTGTCTTAAGTTGGACTAAACTGCACTTGATGAAGTAATCCCCATTAAAATCCGTTCATTAGTTTAGGAGTCCACGCGGACAAACAATGTGCCACGTAATTTATATATATTACTAGCTGACCCAGCAAACGTTGTATTGCCGATATTAAAATCGCGATACAAAAGTAACTGTTGATCGTAGATGGGTGAAAATTTGAATTTGTATGTATTTTTAAAAACAAAAAATTTCAAATTAAATTAAAAAAAAATTTTGAAGGGTGAACAACCCTTATTACTTAGGGGTATGAAAAATTGATGTTGGCCGATTCTCAGACCTACTCAATGTGCTCACAAAATTTCATGAGGATCGGTCAAGCCGTTTCGGAGGAGTACGGGAACGAACATTGTGACACGAGAATTTGATATATATGAAGATAATATAACACGACCTATTAGAATGAACGATCTGGTCCAGACCGCCGAAATAGGTTGGATAAGTACAGCGCAGGACCTATTGTCATGGCGATCGTTGGGGGAGGCCTTTTTCAACAGTGGACGTCTTTCCGATGTACTGTCATAAAAAGAAAGTAAGACAAAGAGGTACCTTTAATGTATTAAATTCCTCTTGACGGCTTATTAATAAACCTTGTACATTGCAAACACAAACCAAACATTGAATTATTGTTTATAGGAGAGTGGCGTAAAGCTATGAAATATGGTGTCGGCGAAATGATATACCCTGATGGTTCAAAGTACGAAGGTGACTGGAGACACGACTTGAAGCAGGGGTTTGGTGCCTATTACTATCCCAATGGTGATATATACGAGGGAGCGTGGTTCAAAGGCAAACGTCACGGATTGGGGACTTACTTCTTTTCTGAGTATCAGGTAATTATACTATACAAACACTTTTTAAATGATTAAAACGCGTGTAATATAACTTTGTACATTAGATTTTTGCGTTAAAGTTACATTTTGATTATTATTTCGTTAAGGCGAGGTATTCCCAACACTTTAGGCAAACAGCGCTCGAACGTATACGATAGGTACGCATAGATATTTTTTATGCATTTTTCAAGTGAAACTTCTTTATGTTCGTTGTGTTATCATTATTATCTTCTTCTTCTTCTCGGTCGGCTCGGTCCACTCTTGACAGAGCGGTCGTGATTGTCAAGAAGTTTCAATATGTGCAGATGTAATGCGCTCACAATTTCTTGCCATCTCTCTCTATTAGAGATCATTCATGTACACTCATGCACGGGGCAGCCCACAGCAGATTTGATCTGGTCGGTCCATCGCATAGGTGACCTTCCACGCCTTCTAATGCCTTCTAGGTGACAAGGAGTTCTATGGACTGGCTGCTTCGTCGATACATGTCCATAGAAGGCGAGTATGCGGGATTGCACTTTGATGTAAGTATGGAATTTTGTACCTACAGACTGGGAATGAAGTGAACACCCTCAGGCTCTTTTATTATAAATGTTTATTGTACGATATTACATTGTAATCCATATTTTTATAAACAAAGCCCGCCGAGTTTGTTGCGCCCGTTCTTCTCAGGTCTAAGGCAGTCTTTTTTGATTGGGTGGTAGTAGTGTATAAGTGATTTTGAATAAAAATATTTTAATTTCAATTTTGAAGGTAAACGCTGTTTAATTTTTAATTCCTGGAGTATCGAAACGTTTGTACGAAATTCTCGATACCCGACGCATCCTTCTGCAGTACCATATTTCCAGAGTTCTTCTTCTTTTCAACCACTCACAATGTCCACGTTTCAGCGACATTAAAAATATGGGTAAAAGTTGCGTTCGCATTAGCCTGGTCTTTGTGGGTTTTGTAATATTTCTGTTTCTCCATATTTTGCTTATTTTGTCCACTGCAGTTTATTATATTATTAATTTTTTACTAACTGACCCGGCAAACGTTGTTTTGCCATATAAATCATTTTTAGAGTTAGACCGTTTCTTGGACATGGCAACATTACTTTATTTATCTAAAATAAAGATTTTATCTGAAATAAACGTAGCCTTAGTTGCTCCTTATTATATCAGCTACCTGCAAATAAAAGTCCCGTCGAAATCGGTCCAGCCATTTCAGATATTAGCCGGAACACACAGACAGACAGACAAAAATTGTAAAAAATGTTATTTGGTGTATGTACATTTTTAATATGAATATATAAAATATTCATATTAAAAATGTAGTAAAAAACGGTTATTTCAATATTACAAACAGACACTCCAATTTTATATCTTCTTCTTATATATAAAATTCTCGTGTCACAATGTTCGTTCCCGTACTCCTCCGAAACGGCTTGACAGATTCTCATGAAATTTTGTGAGCACATTGAGTAGGTCTGAGAATCGGCCAACATCTATTTTTCATACCCCTAAGTAATAAGGGTTGTTCACCCTTAATTTTTTTTTTTTAATTTTTGGACGAAATTTTTTGTTTTTATTTTTTTATAATGTGGCATTAAAACATACATACAACTTCAGATTTTCACCCATCTACGATCAACAGTTACTTTTGTATCGCGATTTTAAAGTCGGCAATACAACGTTTGCTGGGTCAGCTAGTTTTATATACGAGTACATATTTAAGTATACAGCGGTAGCAAATGTGACCTGTTGTGCTTGAGGTCTCAGATTTGATTCCCGATTTTGCAAGCGGTAATGTGTTTGTATGTGAGGAAATTGTCAGTAGCATAACGGACCCAGAAGTTATGTCCATTATACGCACTAGCCGTTCGTTATGTGGGACTTAGAAATATAGCTGGGTGGTACAAATGTGGGTACCTATACGTCTCTGCCTATCCCTTTCGGGGATATACAGAGGTAGTTGAATGAAAATCTTTATATATATATATTTCTTTTATGCGTCTGTTGTAACTAGACTCCTCCTAAACGGCAGGATTTAGATGATTTTTTTGTGTGTTCCAGTGAATTTAAGATTGATTTGTGTCTTCAGGTGGATTCGAGAATGGTTTAGATTCACAATTGAACTACCTCCTAAACGCCTGGACCGATTTTGATGAATTTTTTGTGTGTTCTAGTGAATTTGAGATTGGTTTAGATTCTCAATTCCGTCCATATAATATAATTTTACTGCTCATGCGTATGTTAGTGAACTCCTCCTAACAGCTGACCCGATTTTCCAAATTTAAGACGTGTGTAAGGACAACGTCTGTCGGGTTCACTACTATATCTATATATAATGTGGCCAGATTTTAAGTGGTATTTGGTCTTTCAGGATATTATAGGACAAAATAAAAGTTTTATATTCATAGCATCTGTGGCACAATACGCAGATCCGTTGACTCTTACCAGGGTACCCCCGATCCTTGTGTTATGGGTTTTTGAATTAAATATGTTAATTTATTCAAGTCTTTATAGGGTCGGCAACACTATTGCAATTTCCTCTGGTATTACCGTTAGGTCTCTGAAGATGATCGGTATGTTTGTTGATATTCAGCACATCTTAGTACATTTTGACAATCGAGTGACAAGCAGCTCATTTTTGTCATGTTCGCTAGCCACGAATACACATATTCATTTACCAATTACCGTTTTAATTGGTGAGTGCTTTATTATTTCGTAATTAATTCATAAGTACTCCGTTTCTTTTTCAGATAAAATTCATGGGCACCTGGGTCGAAGGAAAAATCGAGGGTCCTGGTCAGATTATGTATCCTCGGGTAAGATACCACGGTTCATGGACAAGAGGCAAACCAAAGGGTACTGGATGCTTTGTTTTCGACACGAACTGCATGCAACATGGTTTCTATTTGCTCATGAAAGATCCGAACCTGGAAGAGTTTGGAGAAGGAGAGGAAGAAAAGGAGGATAAAGAAATTAAGGAAGAGAAGATGGAGGAGGGCGAAGAAGAGATTGAGATTGATGAAACTATTGGTATGATTATATTTAAATGGAAATTCTGCATCCTGTGAGATCGAATCAGAAATGAGGAGGTCCGGAGGAGAAATTGCTTCTGCCTTAGCCATAGTTATCGTTAAACGGAGTATAATTATTCAAACTCCAGATTTTTTTATGAAAATAAAGGAAGACACGAGCAGGACGTTCAGCTGATGGTAATTGATACGCCTGCCCATTAAAATGCAGTGCCGCTCAGGATTATTGAAATGAAAAATATCTGAGCGGCACTACAACTGCGCTTGTGACCTTAAGACATAAGATGTCAAGTCTTATCTGCCCAGTAATTTCACTAGCTACGGCGCCCTTCAGACCGAAACTCAGTAATGCTTACACATTACTGCTTCACGGCAGAAATAGGCGTGTGGTACCCATAATTTAGCCGGCATCCAGGGCAAAGTATCCTCCCACTGGTAGATAAGACACAGAACGCTTTATTCTGCCATCAAGTAGTATTGTGTTTGCTCACTAGCTGTGTAATAAATGTGGTCTCATTTAATTACTTCACTTAATTACTGGGCTAGTAAGATCTTTCATCTTATGTCTCAATGTGACGATATCAATTACAATGCCGCTCTGAATTTTGATTTATTCAAGAATCCTAATCGGAACAAAAAAACATTATAGAAAATTTCGCGACGACAGCAAACACATAATAGTTCTCCAGAGCGCCGTAGTTAGTGGAATTACTGGACTAATGGCTTATGTATTCAGATTTTCAGAACGACAGATATGCGTGGCGACACGTCATATAAAATGCATTATTTAATTTTTAAGGCGGTATTAAAAAAGGGTGTAAAAAAGGGTCAACGTCTGGCCCTGGTATACTGCAAAAGACCTCTTTAAACGCTTTAAGGCGGAGGCCATAAAGTAATTTGTGCAGTTCATGCACAACAAAATTTTGGGTTCAATCAAGAATCTTGAGCCGCACTGCATTTTTGCACTACATTGGGCAGGGCTAACATTTACCATCAGATGACTGTATAGCTCGTCACTTCCGTTTTCTAAAAAAGTCACAATCCAGTGTTTAATCCGATTTCTGTTAATCTTATACTATCAAGATATATTAAGCGTTTAGCATCTTCCGGCCTTATGATGTTATCTACATATACACAAATCACGTCATATAAGAAGGAAGCCGAGATCTGGAACATGCCACAAATTACCAAACCTTCGACTGCTGTATATATACATTGCCGCATCTATTAATCAATAAGCAGCAATGTAAAATATTTATTCAGTTCAGGTTTGATTCGGACAGTGACAGTTGACAGACGACTAAGTTGTCTTTAAGCACACTTGTTCGTTCCGCTATCAGACTGCGAATAAGATATGTCCTTATATGTGTATAAAACTGCATTGATTCCACCCCCAAAATATATACTCATTGTAACTGTAACGTATGTAACGTAACTGGAAAGTATGACAGTAGGAAAGTATGAGAGTGATATTGAAAGAAGAGTGAATGCAGAAAACATGGTGAATGGAGCTTTGCACTCCTTTATGAACAGGCAGAAGGTGTCTAATAAGGCTCGTTTGGCTGTGCATGAGGGAGTGTTGGTTCCAACACACATGTACTGAAGTGAAAGTTGGGTATGGCAGAAGAAATATGAGAGCAGAATAAATGCAGTTGAGATGAGAGCGTTGAGAAGTATGATAGGAGTTAAGCTGAGTGACAGGATAAGAAATAGTGAGATAAGGAAACGTTGTGGTCTGAAAGAAGATGTTGTGACAAAAATTGAGAAAGGTATGCTGAGATGGTTTGGACATGTCGAGAGAATGAATGAAGAACGATTGATGAAGAAAGTGTATAAGGCCAGTGTGAATGAAAGTGTTGGAAGGGGTAGACTTAGGCTGACGTTTCGAGATCGAATCAGGGACCTCTTGAAAAAAGGCCAGGTCAAGAGTTCCCTAAACCGAAGAGCATCTATGAAAGGAATAATGAAAGTGGACGAAGCGAAACAAGTATGTTAGGATCGTAGCAAGTGGAAAGAAGTGGTCTCTGCCTACCCCTACGGGAAAGAGGCGTGATTATATGTATGTTTGTATGTAACTGTAACTATGAGAATGTTTCAGGTAAAATAGCAACATGGCGTGCGCGAAACGTAACCGCGTACATGGCCGAGTTCCTGCCGCCGGAGGCAGTCCCTCTGCCCATCCACGACTCCCTACCTTCGTTGTCGGCGGGCAGTTTTGAAACCGATGTGATGCACTTTGAGCCGCCCTCAGTGACTCCGGAAGAGGAAGGCGGAAATGATAATGACTCATGGCTGTTGCATAGGCAGCAGTTCCTTGAGGGCACTGAATAGAAAGCTTAAAATAAATGTGATAAAGTGTCTATCTCTTATATTTCCCTAAGACTATTTCCGTAGTATCATGGTACCTATAGTGAGGATGTGTTTTTTAACTGTGTCCTGAAAACTGTGAAAACCGTCAAAGTCAAATAAACATTATTCAATTAGGCTTGAACTAAGCGATTTTGAATCGTCACTAAATAATAATTAAATTAATGAATGTACCATACATTCGGAAATAGTAGAGCTCGGGAGAACATACAAGAAACTTAACGACGGCCACTGTTTTCAATCAAATAGAGTATTTTACAATGGCTGTAATATACATAACAAATTAGTTTGTAAGGTGCTGCATCCAATATATGAATCGTGTTTAAATAATATTAAATATTTCATAAAAAGTAACAAAGAATTAACTGTAAAAATATAAATTATAGTATATTGCATCAACCTTTAGAGCTTGAATTTGCATTGTGTGTGTAAGGATGCTTCGTGAACATGATGGTTGTGATTATTACATAATATTATGCTTTGCCATAATGAACTTCGAGTGTTTGCGCTTAGCAACATACATTTATATTTTTTTATATTAATTTATTATAATACTTGATTAGTTTATCTTCTATCTATTACATATAATGAAAATGGTCTATGTTTAAGGCTCTTTGACGCATAAACTACTGATCGTATCGACATTAAACTACCACCATTCGTTGCGAAATTTATCCTAGATGGTTTATGGCTACTTATTTTAGTGTATTTGTAATAAGATTAATAAAATTTAATTTATTTCCTTTTAAAATTCGCCCAGCGAAGCGGGCGGGAACGGCTAGTATAATATTATAACATATACTCTTATAATAACGTTTGTTTATTAACCCCCTTAGTCATAATAGTCTGGTAACTTAAAGCATTGCTAATCCTCGCTCTGTCTTCTTCTATTGACCTGAGTCAGAATGAGAAAAAACACTCCTTAGCGGCTGTTTAAAGTTAGCGGACCATGAATAAGGGGAAAGTGTTTTTCGAAATTAATAAACGTGCATCGACTTAATAGATGAGGAACCCAACACCTGTAATTGTGCCTATATCATGTCTTATATCAGGCACGCAAAAATAATTTAGTTCCTACATACTTAATATTCTGCAAAAAAGGGTGTTCCAATAAATTTGTTTCAAGGTCATTTTGTTTTTCCGAAGATTGATAAGTAGGTAGTTACTATTTCGATGTAATTCTAGTTTCATGACAAACTATTATAACTTTCAATGCGTTCCGCTGAAACGTGTTTCGTATTATGTAAATATTAGGTTAGGTGTGAACTAAAATTTCAACTTTTACGGAAGTATCAATACAGATTAAACGCAGTTTTTATTATAATGGAGATAGAACGAATTTTGCCATTTGTTCTGATCCCAAGTCTTTTACTAATTGCTTCACTGTCGGAAGCAGCCACAGTGGTAGTTGTGCTGTTCACTGGAATATGTGCCTTGTATGTTCATTTTAAAAAACATCATAGAAACAGGTATGAGGTTAAATTAATATTTATCTATCTTCTTCTTTGCCTGGCCCTCTCCTATTTTATTTGCGGCGGCCCACTGTATCGTTTGTCTCCAGGTGGCTCGGTCCTGGGTCGTCTCTTTGTGTATTTGGGCTTCTTTGAGGTTCTTATTTCCTATAGACATCCATGTGATTCGGGGTCTTCCTCGTCCTCGGGGTTTAGTTTCTATATCTAGCACTTTTCTTCTCATGTGGTTGTATGGTCGCCTCATAACGTGACCGCGCCACCGCAGACGGCTCTCCTGCAAATAAATATGTATCTATGATAATTAAGAATAAGTAAACTTTAACTTACAAAAAATGACTTCTAAAGGGTAAAAACGCGTGTCACTTTATACTTACAATCTTATTATTGTTTAAACTTTAACCCGACGTATCTTGACCTTTGCAGGATCACGTTTTCAGAGGGGCTCAAATTTTAATAAATACCTATGTGAAATAAAGCACTTTAAGTAAGCTTATTATATTATTGGCCGCTCAAATTGTAGAAGAACCAGTGCTCTGTGAACGGCTGGATCACTTATAGTCTAATCGACATTGAAAATGGTACAAAATAGAGATTCTGCTCTTAAAATTATGTGCGATAGCTCATTGGATCCGGAATGACACATAAAAAATTGCAAAAGTTATAAACAATTAAAGATGAAAAAAATGGCATTTCGTTTTTTGCTAATATTTCATAAAGAAGAAAAGTAAAATTTAAGAAATTTCAAAAAAAGATTTCGAAAGAAGAGGAAGTTTCCAATAAAAACTCTAAACTCCCGGAACTCTATCTCCATTATTTATAATATTAATTTAACGCTGAAAATAGGTCTGTGCGACACATTTTTAGGTTGAACGCGTGGCGTCAAAAGCGAGTACGGCATAAATTTAAGAGTATCTCTATAAATATCGAGTAAAGCATAAATTTAACAGTATCTCTATTTTCTACCATTTTCAACTTGTTGACTAGACTATTAGCGTTGCGTATAGACGTCGCTTCATTGTGTATCTTCTACCGCATTTATCATCAGTGTTCCGAGAGCTCTTTGACTGCCGCCCAATTCCAATATCTCAAGATATGCTATAAACTCGGCGATCATTCTCGTCATCTGGATGTGTGGCGTTCCTGTGGAGTGCGGTTTAAAAAAAAGTTTTAACCCATCTGCCACGTACAGCCTGGCATGGAATGAGCTTCAGCGGCATCAGCGAAAAAAGCGTCTACATCGTGCAGCAACGATTCTGTGTTTCTTCTGTGTTGCAAGAGAATGTGGGCGGCTGTATCAAGCGACATACACTCGTTTCCTCGGATAGAGCGCAAGGCATGGTCTCTTTAGCGGCCAGGACGACAAAATCAATGCAAAATGCGAAAAACAATCTCGTGCGCAAAATAATATTTTATGGCGCGAGTCCCTGAATGAAAATTAATTCCTATTGAATTCTAGAAATTAAATTAATCATAGCGAAATCGCACCAACGTTTCTTGTTCCACTGACCTCTACTATATACCACTGCACTGGCGACTGTCAAAGTGCTTTTGTGCCTGTTTGATATTCGCCATTTTGGCGCTGTTGGCCATGTAGCGAGAGTCTGCGGTACTAAAACTAGTGATGAGAACCTCAGCAAACATCGATAGATGGTGGGAAACTATTTACAAAAAAAATGTGTACTGTATAACGTTGATTTTTGAAGTATAAATAACACGGATAACGAAAGAAATTAATTCCAAATGCAAAAATACTTCAGATTGTCGTACGTTCCTTCGCGGCCATTTGTATTATACGTCAAAATTTATTCTCTGGACGCTCGCGAGTGGCGTTTCAAATAGGCACAAAAAGCTGTTTGCTGTCAAACATATGGAACAGCCTGTCCAGTGGTATTTATACATGTCAGTGTTCGCATCACTGATACAATGTGAAACGTCAGATCAAGGCAAATCGAATCTGTCAATTCAAAAGTACGTTTTCAAAAGGTTCTTTCTCAGTTCCAAGTCGTGGAAATTATAAGTACCGACTTTAATAAGTGCAGTATTAATTTTCAGATTTAGCTATTATTGGACTTTGGCCACAATAATTTACATGTACCTGGTGTTTGAGATGGGAATTATAATGCTAAACAAGATTACTCCAACAGAGAACATAGTATTTCTTATATTTTTATCAAGTACATGGTATTGTTTAAACAAAATGAAGGAACAATGGAAGTTACTTAAGGAAGCAAAACAGAATGACTGCAGGTAACTACCAGCTACGAATAATAATGAGTTCATATAATATTGTAAATCCGATCTTTTCATTGACATATATTTTTCTATCCTAGAACTTAATTTATGCTAAAGAAAGTAATGAGTGATATAACTCATATAGGCCACGGACGAGTAAAAAAAGGACTCCGTGTCACCTTACACAACATTGAGGCACCAAAACAAGCCGGTAAACGTGTAAATACATAGCTCCACGCATACACTCACACTAATACAAGCCGATCGGCCGCCATTATGAGATTTGCCATCGTCTGTGACAGATCAGTTTGCATCGCAATAAAATATTTTAAAAAAACCGACGTGCGTTGTGAAAAAGTGTAAAAACAATACTATAAAAGTATTTGTGGACATATGATTATTATAGGGAGAAAAAATTGTGTAACTGGTATTCCCCGTAACCGCACACACACTAGCATAAAGGTGCTTCACTTGCTAATATCACGGCGCGGAGTCCTTCTTTTTTTACTACTCCGTGATATAGGCCTATATTTTGTGTCAGTTTTAAAATATGATGCAAAATATAAAATTCGCGTAAATCAAGTTATTTTGGTTTAAGATAAAAATAATATTAAGTATTTAATGATATTTCTTTTTCATGTATTTTTACATAAAAATAAAAATAAATGAGCTATGAATAAATTAAAAACATATTATTATATTGAAAAAAAAATGGCAAAGTTAAGAAGATTTCTTTTTGAATTTCTTGCCTCGCAGACACTGTGGATGTCCTGTAATAAGAGATGTGTTCGATCTAAAATGTTCCGGGTGTTTTTGCCCCGAGTCGGAGGTGATCACCTACCATCCTAACAAAAAAATGTATATTAATTTGATGAATAACACAATAATTATTTTTCAATATTTTATTACAGTATCGAAACTTCATCAGAATTAGATTACAATCAGAAGGGAATTGTAGAAATATATTTTCGCTCAGTATGGTAAATATTTCAAGACAGATTTTTAATTAATTAAAAAAAATATTAAATTGCTTGCTTAAATATACTTTTTTAGATAATTTATACGTCTAGATAGAGTCTCTTGCTGTTAGACGACCGATAAAAACAGGACAGGTTTACTTTAAGTATGCGTGACAAGCTACGTCTTACACTCGCGATTTGTATGACACTTTGTGTTAGTGTGCGTGCATTGTTCAAAATAAAGGTGAACTCTAAACTCAATTTTCTTTCGACGTGTTCACAGCTGTCACAGTCTATCTATACGTACAAATGATCTAACATTACTTGTATAGACTCATCAACGTAGAGCCTAAGCCACAGGATCTACGAACTTAGTAAAGGATGTTTGGAAACTGAAGGATAACGTAAGGTTTGGAAAAGTTGGTTGTTGTAAAGAGTTCAATTATTTTCAAAGCAAGATCTAGGTACTAAATTCCTTGCAGGGACCAGCTTCTTACTCATTAGAATTAAATATTAGTTACATTGTCTCTAAATCATTTACAAATTGAGCATAATTGAGTGTAGTCTCGTGCCAGATTTTGGCGAGACAACACGTCCTGAGGATGCTTCGTGTAGAGGCGAAACACGTGTCGAATAGTTTCAAAACATATATTGGCGGAATTAACACTAAAGAAAACTTAAAGCATTTGTATAATTATGGATTTCCGCAAAGTAACGCCTACTTCAATATTTTTTTTTTGTTGAAAGTTTATATAAACACGTCGTCAGGTTTGAGGAATAAGAGCTATTATGTATAAGCCATAGGCAACTAGAATGGAGACCAAGCACGAAATATTTTTTTCCGCATCTGATAATCTCACCTTCCAATAATCCTACTAGAATTACTAGTTACTCGATAAATCTGTTCCGGAAGCGTGAGCCATTTTTGTGCGCGGTATCCAGTCGTCTTGACTAAAGACAACACTACTAGAAGTCAGCGTAAACCATAGAGTGTCACAGTCGCTGAATCGCTGAAGATCAGTCTACAGTGCGTACAGCGTTATAGCTCTAAAGCATAGATCTGTAGTCATAGAGCGATATTTGACTTTGCTCAGAATTTACTCACGTAAAACTTACCTGAGTAAGTAAGGTAATTACTAGGTAAGCTTAGCATATTCTTTGATTTCGTTTTTATAGTCATTTGACAGCTGAAATTATGCTCAGCTTAAAGCTACGACAGCCCAATACAAAAGTTAAGTTCGCGATTTATCACACTCAGCTAAGGTTTTCGTAAGTAAAGTCTGAGTAAAGACTCAGTACTGTTAGGTGTTGTTAGTTTTTTATATGAGTGTGTATCGACTATCGAGGATGTTTATCGGACACCGTGTTGCGCGGGCCTCAACCCGTAGTTCAGAAGGCGTTTCAAAATGCGTAATCCACAATCAAGTATTGTAATATATATCTAATGTAATGAGATGGACATAGTTTAAGTATTGAAAGAGTAGAGATATTCTGGATTACCGGGATAAGCCAAGTCAAGAACAATATTTTCTACATTGTTTTTATTAGACAAAATGAATATAAAGTATTTCATCTAATAATCTAATCCTTGTAGGTAAACTTTAGGGTTATGGGACTAAACTGACGTATTTTATATTTAGAAGTAGGTAATAAAAATTTTAAAGTTTAACAATCTTAACATAAGGATTCGAACCATGAAACATTCCGTCTCATGTTTGCCCAAACATTATTATTATCATCAGACAAACATTAGCAGATATATAATTTTAATTAATACATTCATTATGTAAATGCTTCCAGGTGGGACTGTTATATTTTCAGAGAAAATTATAAGCATTACCTATGTGGCCACGTGCTTGCGTTTCTAACACTTGTCTACGCATTGCACTTGGGTTTAACAAGTGTTTGCCGGCCATACATGATGTTTGGTTTGGTTCTTATGACACACGACTGCAACGATGTATACTTAGATGTATTGTAAGTAATATTATTATACTTAATAGATCGTCGATCGATCGATCGATAATCATTTCTCGAGTATTTAAAGAGGGACTATATTGGTTTATATCAATGTTTGTAAGAAAAATAAACTTATATAAAACGTTTCATTGCCGTCTTTTGACGTCAGCATAATCGGGCCAGACTCGTCCGGGTTAATTACCACACTCGCACAGAATACCGGCGTGAAGTAGCGGCCTAGTGCCGCTATGTTTCGCTAAGTTAGTGTCGAGGACCAGTGGCCATTCCCCCCCCCCCACTCTCCACCCGAATATGACAGCGGATCTTCAAGCGACAGCGATTTTACCCCAGGAGGGAACCGGCTCTACCAAAGTCGGAGAATCCCTCCCCGAGCACTCTAGCTCGGGCTGCCCTTCGTATTCTGGGGAGGGCACAGAACCGCGCATGACCAAGGACAAACGAGGCAGTAACACCCACACACTCAACGTGGACTTTTGCAATATTAGGGGAATTCACTCCAATACAAACGCCGTCCACCACCACCTTGAGACGGCGCAGCCGGCCTTGTGTTTCCTTACGGAGACGCAGATATTTCGACCTAGCGAAACGTCATATTTATCGTACCCCGGGTACAAAATTGAGTACAATTTTATGCCTCATGCCGGGGTATGTGTGTAAGTTAGGGAGGATATCTGCTGTCGCCGTCTCAGCAATTTTAAGGGTCCACCTGTCCACTCTCTGGCTCCGCGTAGATTTAGAGGACCGCGTCCGCATCTATGCGTGTGTCTACAGGTCCCATAGTGGTAACGCAGAAACCGATCATCTCATGGGCTGCGTTCAAGCGGCAATTGACGACGTGCTTGCACAGATCCCCTCCGCTGAAATCGTAGTCTTGGGTGATTTCAACGGGCACAATGCCGAATGGCTTGGATCACGTACCACAGACTACGCAGGGCGATCTGTGCATAATTTTGCATTGGCGTATGGTCTGTCCCAATTGGTTGAGTCGCCAACGCGGCTCCCGGATGTGGATAGCCACATGCCGTCCTTATTAGATCTTCTGCTGACTACACATCCCGATGATTACCAGGTCTTTGTCGACGCCCCTCTCGGAACGTCTGACCATTGCCTGGTCAGGAGTGTAGTGCCTATCCGACGCCAACGTCGCAGACCACCAGCGACCCGCCGCGTCTGGCACTACAAGTCAGCAGAATGGGATAGGATGCGTTCCTTTTTTGCATCCTACCTTTGGGACAGGGTTTGTTTCCCCGTCGGATGATCCTAGTGCCTGCGCCGTTGCAGTAGCCGATGTGATACTGCCGGGCATGGATATTTTTATACCAAGCTCTGTAGTACCGATCGGTGGCAGATCACAGCCCTGGTTCGATGCGTCAGTTAAAGCAGCATCTGATAGAAAATAACAGGCGTATCGAACTTGGATTTCGGCGCTGGGCACAAAGGATCCGAACTGCATAGTTCTTAAGAGGAAATACAACCGTGCCTCCAGATTTTTTAAGCGGCAAATCGCCCGTGCAAAGTCAAAACACGTCGTCAAAATCGGCGAGCAGCTTTCCAGTTACCCGATCGGAACATGCAAGTTCTGGTCATTGTCGAAAGCTGCTCTTGGTAGCTTCAGCCAGCCGTCCATGCCGCCGTTGCACATGAGGAATGACACCCTGGCCCATACTGCAAAGGGAAAGCCGATCTCGCCGAAAAACACCGCCGACCATCCCGCGGTGTCAGAGCTCTATGCCTGAAGTATTGTTCAGACAGAAAACTGTTAGGCGAGCTCTGTTTTCGTTGGACGTCAGGAAGACGAGCGCACCGGATGACATTTCTCCAATCGTGCTAAGAACGTGTGCCCCTGAGTTGACGCCGGTGCTTACGCGTTTATTCCGGCACTCTTATTCTAAAGGCGTAGTCCCTGACTCATGGAAGTCAGCCCTTGTCCATCCGATCCAAAAAAAAAAGAGACAGTTCCGATCCGGCAAACTACAGACCTATTGCTATTACCTTCCTGCTCTCTTAAATCATGGAGAGCATAATTAGCCGTCAGCTCTTGGTATACGTAGAGGGTCACCAGTTGATCAACGACCGACAATACGGGTTTCGCCATGGTCGGCCAGCAGGTGATCTTCTGGTATACCTAACACATAGATGGGCTGCGGCTATTAAAAGTAAGGGGGAAAGCCTGGCATTTAGCCTGGATATAGCGAAGGCCTTTGATCGTGTTTGGCACAAGGCGCTCCTCTCAAAACTTCCATCATTTGGTCTTCCCGAGAGCTTGTGCAAGTGGACCTCCAGCTTCCTCACTGGGCGCAGCATACAGGTCGTTGTCGACGGATATTGCTCGAACCCGATGCTCGTGAATGCTGGAGTTCCCCAAGGCTGTGTGCTGTCTCCCACGCTGTTTCTTCTGCATATCAGTGATATGTTGGACACCTCCAACATTCATTGCTATGCAGACGACAGCACTGGTGATGCCGTATACAGGGGCCATGCAGGGCTCTCTCGGGAAATCGTCGACCAGTGCCTGGAGAATCTTGTGTCTTTTATCGAGTCCTCTCTTGAGAAGGTCGCGGAATGGGGTAAATTGAACCTTGTCCAATTTAACCCTCAGAAGATTCAATTTTGCGCGTTTACCACTAAAAAAAACCCCATTTGTCGTATCACCGCTCTTCGACAACACTTCCCTTAAAGCCTCGCTACTAACTACTACGATACTAGTATCGGCATACTGGGTCTCGAAATTTCGAGCGATTGCCAATTTCGTGGTCATCTGGAGGGCAAAGCCAAATTGGCTTCAAAGAAACTGGGCGTCATTAATAGAGCACGGAAATACTTCGAGCCGGCCCACATACTAGCGCTCTACAAAGCGCAGGTCCGGCCACACATGGAGTATTGCTGTCATCTCTGGTCTGGCGCACCCCAGTATCAGCTCGATCCATTTGACCGCGTGCAACGTAGAGCAGCTCGAATTGTGGGGGACCCAGTGCTCTGTGAACGGCTGGATCACTTGGCGTTGCATAGAGAAGTCGCTTCATTGTGTGTCTTCTACCGCATTTATCACGGGGAGTGTTCCGAAGAGCTATTTAACCTGATTCCTGCCGCCGAATTCCACCTTCGCACGACACGCCACAAGTTAGGATATCATCCTCACCATCTGGATGTGTGGCGGTCCTTCACAGTGCAGTTTTCAAGGAGCTTTCTTCCACTTACTACAAAGCTGTGGAATGAGCTTCCTTGTGCGGTCTTTCGGGGACGATACGACATGGGTACCTTCAAAAAAAGCGCATACACCTTCCTTAAAGGCCGGCAACGCCCCTGTGATTCCTCTGGTGTTGCAAGAGATTGTGGGCGGCGGTGATCACTTAGCAACAGGTGACCCGTACGCTCGTTTGTCCACCTATTAAAAATTCATAAATTATTACTACGTTAGTCTATTTTTACTTAATTAAAATTACTCTAAGATTATTTATACGTCTAGATAGACTATGACAGATGTGAAAACCTCTATTTGACACAAAGTGTCATACAAATCGCGAATGTAAGACGTAGCTTGTCACACACACTAAACTAATATTTCTGGCCTGTTTTTATCGGTTGCCTAACAGCGAGAGACTCTATCTAGACGTATAAATTGTATAAGAAATTAGTAGGTATTGTAAGTTTACTGACTAACATATACTAACTATTTAAGAGCAGAGACACTGTAAGGTAAATTAGCACGTCCCTAAAATTGTAAGATTTTGTTCATAAAGTGACTGAAAGCAAGCGAGAAGCTGACATTTCTCTTTCAGTCACTCAAATGAAACACCCTCTTTCTCTAAGTATTAGTAAAATATTCTTTAATTTTATAGAATTGTATAGCAAAGACTGTTACCGATTGTGATGAAACCTGGAACTCCAGCTTATGTAGCTGGACTTCCAGGTTGACACATTAATTTAACTCCTATTAGTAATTGTAAAAAATCAAATTACAAAATTCTTTGATACGTTTAATTATAGAAGCAATAAACAATTTTGGTCTTATATGTAGATATCAGAAAACTTATTTCTATAACTTAGACTTAATTAAACTTATAAGCTATTACAATATTATGGTCTTAAGGGATGGAAAACTAGGGAAAACCTGGCTATTCGTTGTTAAATAATATTAGTAATTGTATAAGTACTATTACTATTTATAATAAAGGGGCGCCGATAAGGTGCTTTATAAAGCCCTCTCCACGTTACAGTCGATTTCGTTAGAGTAGAACATAAATAAATTAATGTGTGTGGTAGGGAGAGAATGAAAACTGCAGAGTGAGCTTGTAATTGTTTGAAAGCAATAAAAATTGTACAATCTATATAACTTAAACCACAATAATTGAAGTGCTGTTGTACCCACATAGTGACGTAAAAACTGATAAAGAATAACGTCTTCACAGAAATAATAATATTTATTTTACACATTAGGTGTTCCTTATAGGACGACATCGCTCCTTGCGTGATTCCTCTGGTGTTGCAAGATAATCTGGGCGTCGGTGATCACTTAACACCAGGTGGCCCGTACGCTCGTTTGACCTCCTTTGCCATAAAAAAATATTAATAAAAAATTTACATTTGCATTACTAAAGGGAGAGTGGGTACTATAATGAGAGCCTCAAAGTATTTAAAAAGAAAGACGAAAGCTATAAGTGTATTACGAGTATGTAGGTACCTACTTGTAGTATGGAAGACTTAAAATAACTCTTACCAAGATTTTCAAATGTTTATGGTAAGAACATGCTCAACTACTTGGTTCCTTACCTTATTAATGTACTGCCTGCATATAACAAATAAATAAATAAAACAAGACTTACAGCGAAAAAATCTGAAATTTCAATTAAAACACAATCTCTGTCAAAACTCAATGTTTTGATTCACATAGATATAAATTATTTATTTTTTCACCCTCGTCGTCGTTCTTGTGTTACATTGTTAGTCAACAAAAGATCGTCCCATTCGGGACAAAATCCCCTCATTATATATAGGATATTAATAGGATATAATACTAGATAAAGTATTGCTCTCCGCTGCGCTCTAACTAGATACCGCACTACCTAAGTACAATAACTGTCTTATTACGGCAATTATTAGATGCTTGTGTGCGCGGAATCTTGACACTCAGTGGCATCTTTCATATTTTGTAACATACGATTCGTGTTATTTTACATTGAAATTAATAAAATACAAAATACTTACTGATGATATGTGATCTCAGTATCATTATTTTTTATTGTATTTTTTTAACAAAGTTTTACTAGCAACCCAGCATTTTAGTTTCAATTATTAGCAAAGTTTAACAGAATATGTGGCACGTCAATGTCACACATTGTTCGAGACTGGCTCGAGTACGCCCACATGGGCCTAGTATTTTGCAACGGAGCAAGCCGCACTTTGTGACTACGCCATCTAGTTAGAGCGCAGCGGAGGATTGCCTTAATCTAAGAATATGAAACATATACTTAAGTAATAATGACATATTATTTTCCAGCGTTGCTGTGTGCTTTGTAACTTGTGTCTATGGAGTCGTATATACGATTGTTGTATCAGTAGTATTGATACAAGAGTTGCTTATCAACAACTACTTGCCGATGTATATGGGTAAGGTCTCTCTTTATTTCGAATCAATTTTTAATAAAAGCTCTTTGAGAATTAACAGACCCACCAAAGATAAATAGGTAAATGTACTTAACTATATGGGAAAACCATTCAAATTATACTTTTTGTAGAAGGGATCCTGTCGAAGAAGAATATACTTACTTTATCCAACAAAACAGTTAACTGCGTCGCGTTGGTGTAGCAGTAGAACAGTTGACACTCATCATGGTGGCCCTGGTTCGATCCTCGACCACCAAGTATCAATGTACCTACTATCGAATTCATATAAACGTATATTCTTCGCTTCATAAGTTCAACAAGACTCTGATGTAAGGTACCTACGGGCCGCGGTGATCATATAGGTATCACTAGACACATAGGGTATCATCACACACAGCTTTTATCATCCTCTTCCATACAATAATAGAGAATAACACGACTTCGGCGAAGAGTATAGCAAGTTTTTATTTGTTCTTTTTTAAAAATCCGATAATGTGCCGTAGCTTAACGTAGTGTTAAAATTCTCTTTGGTAGGTACCATCGACATAATTGATTCATGAACCTGCTGACAATTCTAAAATCATAAAAAACAGTTGGGTTTATATTGCCACGAAAAAGATTGTATGACAATTGGTGGACTGTTAGTGTGTAATTATAGTTATTGTAACATTATTGTTATATGCAACTGTTGTGTAATAAGGGGTATTAAAACACGAATGTGGATTTATCTCACGAGGCGAAGCCGAGTGTGATAATAGTATCACATGAGTGTTTTAATACCTAATTATCAAACATTAAATACAAGACTTTATCTACACCCAGAATATGAATCCTCTAAAATATTCTGAAACAGTTAGCTTACTGCTAACATTAAAACAGCCAATCCTAGTAGTAACCTAATATCATCCATTACTACAAATAAACTAAGTACTTATTAATGAAACAATTATTTTAGTAGTAATTTACATTTTGTTTAGTGCAATAATTAAAATTCACTTGAATATTATGTTCTTTTGCAGCGTTTAAAATGAATCGCTCATTTTTTGTAAACAAAACAATAAAAATATCGAAGAAAAATGGCGGGGATTCGAATAACCTACTTTTTTTTACGGCGCGCGACGTTCTGGTAGTGTGGAACGCGCGTAAACGAAAATGTTATTTTTTTTAAATTCATACAGATACCACGCATCGAGCAATAAGAATGTGGCTGTCTGTTATAACTCTTTGAGCATGAAGGGATTGAAAAAAAAATAGGAGTGTTGTTATGAAATTCAGTACAACATTACAACACTCGTTTGAATGATGTAATGGTTATTAGAACATTGGGTGTTTTAATCTTGGCAATAAGCTAACTGTTTCAGAATCTTTAATAGAGGATTTACAGCATGGGTGTAGATAAAATGATAAACAGTTACCTACTTAGTAAATGCGTGTTTAAGCGAATGTCGACCTTTTATACGACTTGTTTATTATGACTGTAGGAAAATACGATAGTACAGAAATACATGCCTTCATTATATAATCATGAATATATTGGAATGCATCATGCAGCAGTTTTGCAGCCCAAAAATCGTATTAGAACAGCAGCTATATTGCCCCATTATAACGTATGTAGGAACCATAGATAATGAAATTCTGCCTGTGTGTATTTTGGCCAATTCTTGTGGAGGCCTTATTGTAATTCGGAATCAGCGGTAATGCCTTTAATACCAGTTGATTAACACCTCTCCATTTAACAAATGGAATAATATACATTTCTCATCACATTAATCCTATATAAATATAGGTTTTATAAACTTATTTCGGTTTCCTTTTTTTCAGAATCAACACAGTGACAAGATAAATTACTGTATACAATTTAATCATTATTTATTTGTTTCAGATTCGACTTCAACTATTACTGTATAAGTATCAATTGGCTGAATCAATTTTAAATTATGAACCGTCAAGCTTTGGAAGGTCCTATGAAAGTCACCTTTACAAAATTTATGCGTTGCAATTGCGAATCTTAAAAACAATTGTACCGCCTAATATTAAAAAAAAAATCCATTAATTACCATTTTAACCATTTGAATATTGCAAATTACCACCTTGAACCATAAAAATTACATTATACCCACCAAAGGAAGTACTAAATAAAGTTAAAGAACTACTAAAATGAGAGACTCACCCCCTTATTCATAATGGTCCGCTAACTTAAAACAGTCGCTAAGGAGTGTTCTTTCTCATTCTGACTTAGGTCAGTAGAAGAAGACAGAGTGAGAATTAGCAATGCTTTAAATTAGCAGACTATTATGAATAAGGGGGACAGTGTTTAAAAAGTAAGATGAAACTAGCCTAAACAGTAAAAAATCTGAAATTTAAATTAAAACAATATTACCTTCAGAACTAAATTAATGTTCCATGTGAATTAACGTGGATATAAAATATTTATTTTTCACCCTCCTCGTTGTTGTCACGTCTTACGTTGTTAGTCAACAAAAAATTCACTCTGCATAAAAAGCAATAAAGACGCAATAGTTGTTTATGCAACTGTTGTGTAATAAGGGGTATTAAAACACGAATGTGGGTTTATCACACGAGGCGAAGCCGAGGGCGATAATAGTATCACATGAGTGTTTTAATATCTAATCATCAACAGTTGCATACAAGACTTTATCTACACCCAGAATTTGAATCCTCTAAAAGATTCAGAAGCAGTTGTCTAACTGCTAACATTAAAATAGCCAGTCCTTGTAGTAACCTAATATCATCTATGAATATTATGTTCTTTTGCAGCGTTTAAAATATCTGGCGGTGTGCTTTCAAAACTTGAACCGCTCATTTTTTGTAAACAAAACAATAAAAATATCGAAGAAAAATGGCGAGGATTCGAATAACCTACTTTGTTTACGGCGCGCGACGTTCTAGTAGTATGGAACGTGCGTAAACGAAACCGTTATTTTTTTTTAAATTCATACAGATACCACGGATCGGGCAATAAGAATGTGGCTGTCTATTGAAACTCTGCGCATGAAGGGATCGAAAAAAAAGCGTGTATGTCAGCTCCGACGCACGACTGGAGTTTACTCCTCAAGAACGGTTGTCTTTGAACAGGAACTAAACCAAATCAAGTCCAATTGGAGTCGGTCAGACAAACAGAGAAATAGCAGAAGCTAATAAAAGCGTATTCATTAAAAAAATATAGATATTAAAAAAATAGAATAACTTCATAGTTAATAGTGATTTTTCTTAAGCCATCTATCGAAAACCGTTATTTATTTTGAATAAATCGGTTACAACACCAATTGCATTAATCAAGTACATTATACTATTGCTAGACGCTATAATGCGAGGATTTACAAAGTTGGAGCAGCAACTGCACCAACATCTCAAGTGTATTAATAAATAGATAACAATCAGGGCGGGCTTCTACGAGGTGATTAAACAATTTCAAGGCTCGCGGTACGGGCGCCGCAGTGCGTGCTACCAGGTAGGTAAGGTAGTTACCAGGTAGCAAATAGCCTGGTCGAGAGCCCGTCTGGTTTCCAGAGGGTTGTGTTATCGAGGCAACCGACGAGTACAACTACGGGTAGTAACCCAGTTTCCGCTTATACAGGAAACGCAAAAATGCTTTTTGTACTTTCTCCAGCATAAGGGAATAGGTTACTTCGTAGGGATAACATACGCACGAGCTCGCTTCAAGCTTACTACGCACAAGGGTAAAGCAGTATTATATTGACGCTGTGGAAATCGCGCGCATTCCTTAATGCGAACCCTAGTCTCATAAAGGACTCTTGAGTGACTGTTATTATATCGAGGTCGTGTGATTGTGTCATGGAAGGTAAGCTTTTGGTCAAATGTCACACCTAGATCTTTCATTGAATTTCGCCCACGTATGAGCTTACCATTAATTTTAATTAATTACTGAAAAGTGATTGGGTGTCGCATTCGACAAAAAGTGACAATATAGCATTTAGTGAGATTAAGTTCCATTTTATTATGCACACCCAAATTATAAACAGCATCTATGTCAGCCTCCATAGCCTCATATTGTGCCTCATTTTGCATGATCGCATATAATTTTAGGTCATCCACATAAAGAAACCTAAGCACAAAGTATAGCAAGCAGGATGTCATTATTAACCCTGTCGAAGGCATCGTGTATCTAATTGTGTTGATATAAATTCTGTTAATGTTAAAACACAAACAGTCAGGTCCTACTGAACTGGAAGATTTTAATTTATTAATACCATATAGAATATCCTGAGATGTGAATTTAAGTATATTTACATAGTTGCTATTATGAGAAGTGTCATTATTATTGGCTTGTGCTGTATTTAGTTGGGGAATATTGGTAGAATACACACTTGCAAAGAATCTGGCAAATGCAGCTCCCGTAAAACTGTCATCCTGGAACTTTACCGTTAGCTCAAAACCTTCTTTGGAATGAAGACTTGCTATGTGCTTCCAGAATTCAAGCGGATTAGATTTGATATTATTTTCTACGCGTAATATATGCTTTGTAAGCCTCAGCAGCTCGACGTTTTAATGAACTTCTCATATCCGAAAAGGCCCGGAAGTCATATAGCCGCTGGGTTTTCCTCCAATTTCTATGTAGTTTAAGTTTAGTGTCTTTTATAATATCAACCAATATCAATATAATAAAAAGTTGTTGTCGTATTACTCGAAAGATTCAGCGTTCGATTTGGAAATACGAAATAGTTTATAAAAGTGACACTAGATGACGTTTAATCTAGTATTATTTGTTTTTAATTTGAACCAAGATGGGGTCTGTGGTTCAACGCCATCTAATAAAGTTCAGGAAACTAAATTTCATTAGCCACAACACTTCTTCTTGCAAAATAAAATAATTTTCAAAAGTAACGCTAGGTGGCCGACAGGAAAATACAATGCTAATTGTTGCCTTATTTGTAAGCTGACAAAGTCTGTTTTTATTTAAATGAGAAAAACGGTACTATAAAATTTTGATGAGCAGATTTTATTGTCAAAATTTTTGTCTCATACCGGGCGCTTTATATGAAAATCGATTCTAAAGGAGTAAACTCCAAAAACATATGAGTGTTGTTGTAAAATTCAGTACAACATTACAACACTCGTTTGGATGATGTAATGGTTATTAGAACATTGGGTGTTTTGAATGTTGCCAATAAGCTAACTGTTTCAGAATCTTTAATAGAGGACTTAAAGCATGGGTGTAGATAAAGATACATAACGGCAAATGATAGCAAGAGACAGACACATTGTATGCAGTATTATACTTTTATTGGTGACATTGAGGGTATTCGTAAATTCTTTAGTTTTAAAGTTGTGTAATGTTTTAGCACCTATGTGCTTTTGATTAAAAATGATTCAGTAATTTGAAATACTGATTCTACTAAATGTTCGGAAAAAGTAGAGCTCGTGAGAAGAACAATCAAGAAACTCAACAGCCATTCTTTTCAATCAGATAGGGTATTTTACAATTGCTGTAATATAAATAAAAAATTAGTTTGTAAGGTGCTGCATCCAATATATGAATAGTGTAAAAGAATAAACTGTATAATATAATTATCGAATATATAAATTATCTGAAGCTTGAATTGTGTTTGTGTAAGGATGCTTTGTGAAAATGGTGGTTGTGATTACTGTCAATTAGTAATCACATCCACAAGATTGTACTAAGCTGTGAAATTTGTAAATGTAATTTGTTTATAATGAATAAATTAATGACCGCTTCAACTGTGTGGATTTGAAAACTGATTCTACATAATATCTTATTTATTCATAAACCATATTTAAATAAAACAGAAAGCATGAGTTAAAAGTATTTAATATAATATAATTACAATGAATAAGATAGAATTCATATTGAATGATAGTTACGCTGATGTTAACAAGTATAAATTATGGTACATCAATATAAATTGAATACATATTAAGTAATTTGAATTTTGACAAATAAATGCTTTATCCAGTACAAATAGACTCAATATTTTATCTACACAGCTTTATTATACTTTGAGTACAAAAATTTACAATTTTGTTAAGTAACTTTTCCATTCCATTAGAAAACATTTCCATGAATATATTTTTCTTCTTTAGCAGTTATATGTGACCAAAATTTGTGTTTAAGACTATGTTCTTCCAAAATGTCAAATTTATTTTACCAAGAATTCTGAGCAAACTATTCTGTGTATAGTATGTATATTACTGTGATCAATAGAAACATCAAGAAAAGTATTAAATGGATGGGCTGCAAATAAAATGTTGATTTTTTTTTATATGAAAATAAGAGAATGAGGCGAGCGAGGTGTTCAGCTGATGGTAATTGATCACCCTGGCCATTACAATACAGTACTCAGGATTATTGGAAAAAGCTTAAATGCCCAGTAATTTCACTAGCTCCGGCACCCTTCAGACCGAAACACAGTAATGTTCACACATTGCTGCTTCACTGCAGAAATAGGTGCCACTGTGGTACCCATAATCTAGCCGGCATCCTGTGCAAAGCAGCCTCCTACTGGTAAAATTATTATATAGTATACCAAGCTAATAGGATGCTCTAAAAATCTTATACATATATTCCTCTATATACTTATAGAGGCATCAACACTTACATAGAGACACATAAGACAGGATGACCTTACCAATTTTCATGGCTTTCAGAATTACAATTGACAATAACCATACAATACTAATTTATCTGAAAAGCAACTTCAAACTTACAATTTCTTCAACTCGAAAAGTTTACCTTTGTACAACTGACAAAAAATTAAATAAAAAAAACAAATTGTCTACTTTAAATACAACACTTCCTTTTCAATTTATGGCTTATCAATACAAATCTTAATGTATCATTATACCTACATGTTTTGTACAAAAAAAGTCTCCGAACACAGGGTGTAACCCTAATTCTTGGCTTCATCACAGCATATAAATTTGAAATAATAATAAACTTAATTTATGTCTGTGGATTTGGTGGTGTATTATTATTGCCATTAGAATTATTAATGTCAAAAGAGTTTTTATTTTTTAATAAATAAGCTGCTAAGTAGTTTATAGGCTCTGAGGGTCTCTCTTTCGCGAGTGCTGATAATCCCTGCAGCAATATTGGTACCACTGTCTGGTCTAAGTATTGACGAGCCGGCAGTGCATTTAGGTCAATTCGTGACTTTCGATTAGCGTTAGTTTCATTATCCTTTTCCATTGAGATTATTTTCTGTAAAAATGTTAAAAACATAACTAATATATGTCAACACAAACTTTAAAACAACTTAAATGTATCCAGGAACTAACCTTTACCGACTCTGGAATTATAGATGGCTGTTGCACTGGGTTTTCTTGCAAAGTAGAATATGACATGGGTTTTTAAATTATCAAAGAATATTTTATCGACAGCTCAATATTATGATTATATATAAATACTACATTAAAGTATAACGCTTGTAAGTTTGCCAAGTCCAACGCTTCATTTCGTCAAAATAACATTTCACACAAGAAGTAACCAACAAGAATCAAAAATTTTAAAATATCTGGTTGTTAGGGAATAGGGATGACGATCTAAGATCGAATAATCGAAAAATAGATCTTTCAGTTCGAAAACATCGATTTTTTAAATCGATATGCAGCATGGTTTTATCCAGTGAATCAACATTTCACCCTTGAAAAATCGCTACTCAGCTATTTATCAATCATATAATATAAAAAAAATATTTTCAATAATAATTAGTTGAAAGTAGGGATAAGTACTAACGCGTAAGATGACTGTATGGTTTGCTTTCCCTCTATTATAGGAAAAAAAATCTTTACGTACGTAAACTATACTGGTAAGAACAAAAAAAACTTTATCTCAGCTTTCATAAAAAAATACGAGTATTATGGGATCATACGTTCCTAATGAGCGGTTTTTTCAATGGCCCACGAAATTGCAAGTGATAAGTGGAACCGCTAGAATCTGAAAAGACTGGAAAAACTTATTTCTAAATACCTAGTTTAAATATATTTTATTGGAAAATTTAACTTTATCGTAAAAAAAAAATATTTTGTATATAAACATTTTCTTTCATACCTGATCTGACTTTGATTTGGTAATAAAAAAGATTGTTTTTATCAAATTCCCTGAGGTAAAACCGCTGATTGATTTACATTATAAATGCAAACTGGATAAAATAACGTTTTTATAGCAATCGAATTTTTTGATATTGGTTTTTTTGTGAATCGATGCATCAGCATACGATTCGCATCGATTTATAAATAGATCTTGTCAGGAAAAATCACCATCCCTAGTTGTCTCTTGAATAATCATTGTCAGCTGTCACTTGTCAGGCGTCAACTGTCGCCTGTCATGATTCTAGAAAGTCAGACTATCAATCAGCTTTATTCTGCATTGTGCATTCAGCCAATAATTGAGTCGCTAAATTTCAAAACAAGCCAAGTCCAAAAAGGTTGTCTAGCCACAAAACGTTTTTTTATTTTGTTTTTACGTAGTAACGGTACACATTTATTTTTTTGCTGGCAAATTATCTATTTTATACTATCCTCTATCTTTGTTTAACATTTAAGTTGAATAAGTGTGGCAGATACAGCATTAACGCATTTTTCTGTTTGGACTTGAGCAGTTTTTGACAAACGGAGACCGAAGTACTGGACTTGGCTGCGTTTGTTAGGAGTTTGAATAACAGCTCTCAAGTGGACGGACTAAGGACAAGGAATATTGATTATATTATAATAATATTAGTATAAAAATGATAAAGGATTAATATTAGGTAGGAATAATAAATAGAACGAACAAGTTTATTAAAGAAACGTAGGTATAATTAAAATTAAATTCTTAAAAACAAAATTATCTCATGTTCTGTGGCCAGTACGTTTTTATAAAATGCCAACTCCTCTAGGTTAGCCCAGTTACAGCCGTAGTGTGTATTTAGCAAGGTTTCCACATCTTTTAATTTCTTTTCCTTCACGCCGACTCCCAGCTGGACTTGTTCTGGAGTCATATCCATGAAAGTTTTGGTGGGACGCAGTAGGCATTTCGCTACTCCAGTGTCGCTTTGGTATGAGATCTCACCCCTTGTCAAAATTTTGTGGGTTCGTTTGCCTCTTCTCAAAATAACTCTTTTTATTTTAGTTATCTGAAAGTGCCACTTATTAGTAGGCTTCACCACTTCTCCCACGGCAGTCCTGTAATCATGAACGGGAACCTCAGTCCCTAATTTATAAACCATTGCGTGCTCTGCCAATATTTCTTCATATTCTTTTGGATCAACTATTGTTTCAAGTTTACGTATCTTCGTTTCCGTCAGGCCAAATACGCGATCAGCTGGCATATACGAGTGCCCTGTAACTGGAAAAATAATTTCAACGTTCAACGTGGGCGGAGCCTCGGAAAGCCATTTACTGGCCATGCCGATGAGAAACGAATTTTTGTTCTGGCCCACACATCCGTCTGACATTAATCGAATAGTCTTTATATTTTCAGTATTCACTGAATTTAAGCAGTGCAATAATGCACTGCAGATTTCATTTGATGACTTGGCAGTGATGTCTTCCGTCCAAACGTATGATTTGACATTTTCTTTTTGAAGCTCGGCATTAGAAGACCCTATAACTACAGTGAAATTATAGAGGTAAAGTTGCCGGGAATAGTACGTCATTTGATCAGACACTTTCGGCAAAGGTAGGTTTTTTTGACAGTCAAAGCTGATGGTGATCATTTCGTCTTTCACCTCCCTAAGTTTGTCAAAAAACGCCTTCGCTCTCAATTTGTGGATTCTTAACTGTCTTTTCAGCTGTCCCTTTTTCAAATTTTATTTGTTCTTGTAGTTGTAAACAGGTTGAACACACATCGGTTCTTGGTGATCCAAATCCAATGTTAAAGTTTCGGTTAAAAACTTTTCTGAATAATGATTCTGATACTGACATTCCGGGCGCTGCTTGGTCATTATACATTTTGAACATCTTTATGATGTTGAGTGATGGATCTAGATAGATTCGTTGCCTTATCTTGTCGCGTGTGTAATGCTTTTCAAGAGGTTTAAAATCTCGAATGAAATTTATGGCAGCTTCTTTTCTTGTCCGGAATTCAAACTCTTTTCGGTCTCCTCCCCGATTTTCTGTGGCTATACAGCCAGACTTCCAATATCTTGCTAGCACACCTTTAAGCCGATTTGGAGTGATTCTTAGAATGCCAATAAAGGCTGCCCGGCACACTTGAATGTTGGTTTTTGTCTTGTGCTTTCTCACAAAGTATTTAACAGACATATTTTTGTTTTTTGTATTGTCTCTAGGACGCTTTCGTTCTATCTTAGCAGTCTTACAGAACTGTAATATGTAGTTGTCTTGGTCTACTTTGTTCTTTGCGGTAAAAATTTGCATGAAAATGGAAAACGTCATTGGATGTCAGATGGCTGCACTGATATATCTGTTTAGTGTTATGTGTGTACTTCGGTTTTACCGGTAGACCAGCCGCTGAATATATGAAAGTAAAATGTATGCTCGTATTTAGTTAGTAAACCAACCTAGGTACCTATATACACTACAGTTACACTTTCTACTCACATTACTACTAGTATTGACTAAAATATGTCTACAGTAGGTAAGTAGGTGTCTACCTACTTATTTGAAAAAAGTGCGTGTTACGAATGTACAACAGAACTTAAATTACCTAATTGATTTATTTGAAACTTGTAAATAAAAGATAACAAATAGGTTAAGAGTTTGAAATGAAATATCGGGTTTAATTTAATTCAAAAGTACATAAAAAATATATGAGAATATATTCCAAACAAAAGCAGTGACTCCAGAGGTTTGCTAAGTTATGACCGTTATTTTAAAACGTGCGTGATGCGGCCATGGCTAAATCGAGGTTATAGTGGGAAATAGGAACATAAACATACCGTTTCTCCTTCTGTTTCTCACTTTTGGTTGAACTTTTTGGTATCACTTGTTTCCTTGCTTTATCTGGAGGCATAATTGGTATATTTTCCATTGTTTTTTGTCAAATTTATTATCAAAATCGATTAAAATATCTAACGCGGTCTCAATACAGTAGCTATGCCGAAGTACGACTGACAGCCATCTTGGACCATGCGGAAGCTCTGATTGGTTGACGGGGACATGGCTGGTTTTGATAAGAGTTTGTTACTGGACTTGGCTTATTTTGATAAAAATGCTTGTTTTCGAAGGCGTTTTGTATGAAATATAAAGGGACTTGGTTTATTTTGATGAAATGAGTAGTTAGACAGTTACTTTCTCTACCAAAGACAATAAAAAAGTAATTAGCCAATATTTTGTGTCTTGGCTGGTTTTGAAAGTTAGCGACTCAATTTTTAGGTTTCGGAGCAATAATATAAAGCCTGGAGAGCGCGCATTTAATTGAACATTTTTATGTAGTGGCACTAATTTATCATATACGCCTACTGGTGCCATAGAACTAGACGTCTTTCGGAAATGCTTCAATTGAAATCCATATGGAGCCATTTTTTATTCCAGAAAGATAGTGGGTGCCACAATAACATCGACAAAATATCGTAAATAAGTAGAAACATGTTCTTGGGTTAAATTGATGTGACTTGTTCTACTATATTCATACAAAATTCACACAAACCTTCCGAAGTGATACGTTTTGACGTGAAACACAAACAAGCATATTATCACATTTTTAATATTTAGATTGAATATTTGGTTTTTAGGGAAAAGGTCTTTATTTGCTTGTGAAACTAGAAATAATGAAAAAATAAATAGCATCCAGGAGGACAAACGAGCGTACGGGTAACTTGATGTTAAGTGATCACTGCCGCCACATTCTCTTGCAACACCAGAGAAATCACAGGATGTTGCCGGCCCTTAAGGAAAGTGTACGCGCTTTTTTTAAGGTATCTATGTCGTATCGTCTCGGAACACCGCACAAGGCAGCTCATCATACAGTGAAACGCGCTGTGAAACAACGCCACACATCAATGGTGATGGTGGGGATGATAGCCTATTTGTGGCGTGTCGTGCGAAGGCTGAATTCATTGGCAGGAATCAGGTGAAACAGCTCTTCGGAACACTCCCCGTGACAAATGCGGTAGAAGACACAGAATGCATGACGTCCACACGCAAGGAAAAGTGATTCAGCCGTTCACAAAAAATTAAGTCCCCAACGATTTGAGTTGCTCTGCGGTGAACGTTGTCTAATCGGATCGTGGTGGTGGATCGAGCTGATACTGGGGTACCAGAGATGGCATAGCACTTCCACTTGTATAACTATTCCTTCGCTATGGCTTCGCATTCACGAGTTGGTGTTTACTTATCTGGAACCTATATTTTGATGAGTTAGAAATACCCATTAATGACATTTCAAATTGTGATAATTCAATGTATTGCCGGGTCAGCACTTGCCTAGTATAAACAAATCTGTAATAATTCTGGTGAAATATATTAAATTTGAATACATTTTGTGAATAAAATCTTACTTAAAAGTATTTTCTGGTGCCTATGTGCAAAAAATACTTTGCAAGGAATACGTTGGATGAGGGCAGTGCAGGACCGATCGTCGTGGAGATCTTTGGCAGAGGCCTTTGTCCAGCAGTGTATGTCTTCCGGCTGATGATGATGACGTACAAAAATACTTCGTAAAGTGCACTAGATAAAGTATTTGTCATAATTCCAAGAGACTCAACTACCCCGACCCAGTGCTCTGTGAACGGCTAGATAACTTGGCGTTGCGTAGATACGTCGTTTCATTGTGTATCTTCTGCCACATTCATCACAGGGGGTGATCCTGAAGAGCTGTTTGATAAGGCACATTCGTCTGACCTTCCTCTACAGTGCGGTTTTCAAGGAACTTTTTGCCACGTACAACAAAGCTGTGGAATAAGCTTCTTTGTTGTTTTCAGGACAATACGACGTCGATACCTTAAAAAAGGGCATACTACGCTTTTTTAAAGGGCCGGCAACGTTCTTGTGATTCCTCTGGTAGGTTTTGCAGCAGAATGTGGGCGGCGATGATCACTTAACATCAGATGACGCACGTTTGTCCTCTCTTCATATATATTCAAGGTACCAATTTTGAATTGAGTTTAATGAATATATTATACTTTATTTAGTTTATAATTTTATGGTTTTTTACTTTAAATTTATAACAGACCCTTAACATTGATATGATTCTCGTTAAAATCTTTAATAACAGAAAAAACATTGAATATAGTAATTCCAATTAAATTTTTAATTTTCTGCATTTATAGATTATGTTTACTTTCACAAATTAATGTGAGAAAATATAAATTGAAACAACTTAACTATTAAATTTATTTTCACATAATTAATTGTAGTTTTCAATCTTTTAAATACTGCACAAATAAAATCTAGGATTGAAACACATAAAACGCGTCATCGAATAATAATATTAAATCTTTATTTACCCATTAAAAACTTGTTCTATTCTACAAATACTATGTTATTAATAATCAATAGCATAATAAACACGTCTATTTTTGGAAGAATAAAATTGCGGATTGCCCTTTAAAAATACCATTTTCAGTCATTGTAAATAAAATTATATAGATTATTGAATATGAAAAATCCAGCATAAAATTTAATATATCGCTAACCACCGAAAATAAAACCTAGTCCCCATACCAGTGATTATGTTTATCTAGACTTTGACGTCACAGTTGGCTTCAACCAATAGCGTTGCGTTTCGATGTTTTATATGTCGCGCGTATTTATTGCACTTTTGTTTATTTTATTATTTGTTATTCAGCAAAAATGTAATAAGAAAAAACTATTTAAGATAAAGTCAATAATAATAAAGATAAAAAAAAAAATTGAACTAAATTTATGTAACATGCATACATCCAATTTTTACTTAGGCAGTACCGCCTCTTATTAGGTAGTATTTACATCCTCTTTGGTTTGTCCTTTCACGTCAAAATGTATCGGCAGGTTTATGTAAATTTTGTATATCAATCAAGATTGGAGAGAGATCAAGAGCTACATTAATATAGCCCAACAGCATCACGGACGAGTAAAAAAATGTAGGCTTGTTTTGATGCTTCACTGTTGTGTAGGTAACACGGAGTCCTTCTTTTTTTACCCGTCCGTGAACAGCATGTGTCTTTATTTCTTATGTTCACACTTTTGTATTAATCGATATTTTGTCGATATTATAGTGGAAAGCACTACTTTAGTGAAATTAAAAACGGCTACATATGTTCAATTAAATGTTCGCTGCATGCTTTATATTATTGCTCCGAGGCCGTCATATATAAAAACAGCCGCGTTGTATTGTTGCAACAGACACTAATTTTTGCCTTCTTCCTGCTGATCAAACTACAAACTTGTTTGTATTCGAGCTCCGCCTCCAGGCCTGACACATCATCGGCGCTCTAGTACCAGTGTTCCCGCGTCCGCAGTTGTATGTGTTGATCGGAATGAAGGGTATAAAACAATAACACAATAAAAGTAAACAAAACCTATTTATTACAATTACCTATGTTGTTATATACATCTAATTTCCACCAATATTATTAAGCACACACCTATATTTCAATCCTAGTAATAAATAATGTTGCAGTTGCAGCAAACATTAATAGGAAATCGATGGGTGAAAATTATCAGGTATCCACTGAACACATTATGTAAAAAATAAAAATATATTGACTTACGTAAATATAATGGAGTAATAAACTCTTTAATCTTTAAAATAAACTAACAAATAAACCAACCTAACAGCTCGATAGAGCATGACCAATTTTGATTTGATTATGCGTTAGCTAGTGGGTGACATCCACTGACCTCTACTATATATATACCACTGGACTGGCGGCTGTTAAAGTGCTTTTGTGCCTGTTTGATAGTCACCATTTTGGCGCTGTTGGCCATGTAGCGAGAATCTGCGGTACTAAAATGACATGACAACCTCAGCAAACGTAGATGGTGGGAAACTATTTACAAAAAAATTGCGTACTTTATTACGTTGATTCTTGAAGTATAAATAACACGGAAAACGAACGAAATTAATTCAAAATGCAAAAATATTTCAGAGTATTGTACGTTCCTTCGCAGCCATTTGTATTATACGTCAAAATTAGTTCTCTGGACGCTCGCTAGTGGCGCTTCAAATAGACACAAAAAAATTGCTGTCAAACATATGGAACAGCCTGTCCAGTGGTACTTATACAGGTCGGTGGTGGCAACAAATTTGCTTACCTTTTCTATCTTGTTGTAACTCTTTTAGAGAAGTTTTAAATTGCAAGTCTAAGGATATGACTATACTTAAGAACAATAAAATGTAAAAGCACGGAAAGATGTTGGTGTGCAAGTTACATGCAAAGACCTGGTAAATATAAATTCTAATAAGATAATTCTGATAAGATATATTTTCTGTTCTAAATATGTTGCTAAAAAGTTAGTTATAGTTATCGCGGTAACTGTCAAATTTTAGCTGTCTATATTGTATATATTATGTCGATATTGTATATTTAATTAAAAAGAGCGTAAAAAAATGCTGGGAGAGTTCCTAGCGTCGCTTCTTCTCTCTCAGAGCGCCATTTGTTTTCGAAGCGGTAGTAGTATATTAGAAACGACATCAAAAAGAATTCTAACGAGATAAATTTTGAGAAATACATGCCTTTTTATGGTTTATGATATACCGCTAGCTAAAAATGGCCAGTCAGCAAAGTTTTAGTATAATATAATGAAAATTATTTTATAATTATATGTTATTTATAATGGTATCTTATATGTTGGGTATCCCATAATGAAGTGTTGCAGAAGTTGTCTCAATCGTAATCTGTCAGGAACTTGGGCTCCGCTTCCCCTCCATACAATATATTTTATGATGGCTCCGAAACAAAGTCGAGTCAATATTAGAACTTCTAATTAGTAGATCTTGTTAAAAACAATACATATTTTTGTACATCGATAGGAAAACTATTTACAACAAAAATTCGGAACTTTATAACGTTCATTACTGAAGTATAAATAACACGGAAATCGACCGAAATTAATTCAAAATGCAAAAATATTTCGGAGTATCGTATGCTTAACTCGCAGCCATTTGCATTATACGTCAAAATTAGTTCTCTGGACGCTCGCAAGTGGCGCTTCAAATAGGCACAAAAAATTTGCTGTCAAACTTATGGGTACCTACCTACTTATTGTACCTACGATTATTATGGAAATACTGTGAATAGTGGATGCGTGTTCAAAATAGTTTCGCACTTATTTGCTATCATTAGTGACTAAAATAAAAAATACATCACGTTTCTATAAGCTAACTTTATTATGAACTCGTACTGTCAACATAGAACCTTATCAAAAAACGATACATAATACAGGTAATAAATTAAGACGTATCGCCAACGTGTGAACAGGTGAACATAATATTATTACACAAAAATCAGGGATATATACTTCGTACTAGAGAGGCTATTACGAACAAATTCATTCAATATTTCACATTCACCTTGATGACATGTCGATGCTCGATAGTAAATTGAAGAAACATAATTAAAGTAACGGTTGTTAAACATAATATTTTGAACTTAGTGCTGAAAAGGCACTCTTTAAGAGTTATTAAAACCTAGCACTCAAATCCGTGTTATTGCGACAATCGCTTACGATAGACTAAGTGTGTTGGCTACAGCTGGCCACAACTAGTTTTTCCAACAATCTCAGGGTGAGAAATCTTTTCTAGTACGCAGTACATAAAATTACCTGAATGTAATAAGTTCGTATACATTCTCCTAAACTCATAATCGCAATTTTATCTATGTCATAGTTGAGTATTTAATGTTATTATCAATTTACTTTGACATGGTTCCATTCTATCTGATGGCGGAGAAAAATTAAATTTTTATTGGCGTTAACGCTAACTTAGGTTAGCCCTCCATTTTCTGTCGAGGGCATAGAGAACTGTAAAAAATAAAATTTCAGAATGACAGCAGTCACGTGACATCACCCTGTTGTCAGTGTCATGTGTCATTTTATTATAATAGTAACACCAAATTTTTAATAGTCTACCTTCATCACTCAAAAAGATTAAGTCGTTTAATACATTTAAATGTGATCTATCAGACTACATTACTTCAAAGTTTTTATAAAAAAAAACATGTGTGAAATAGTTTGTTATATGACAGTGACCTGTAAAAGTGTATTGTTATAAATTTTGTGAAGAAGAATATACTAAGTACCTAGATATGTATGAACTGAATCATGTAAAGATAAGTTATTACATCATATTATGTTCTCATGTTGGTGACAATATTAAGTTTTTAATGAGAAAATAAATATCTTTAAAATTAACACCACAATTCTAGCGTTAATGCCAATAAAGATGCAATGTTGTCATGACAGTGACAGTCATCGCGCGGGCGCCGGGCAGCTATGTGGCGAGGTAGTGAGCGGTGGGAGGAGGCGGCGGTGGAGGCGCAGGACGCAGGCGTGGCGACCGCTCCAGTTGCCGTCGCCACGTCGCCATGGCTTCACTCAGCGACCACAGCTCCGACAGCAGCGACAGATCCAGCTGGCGAAGGCTAGCCTGAAATAACATTGAGCTAACGTTAACCAAGCAATTCGTATGTCTCACACTTAGATAATTCATAGTCTCTTGCTATTAGAAAACCGATAAAAACAGGCAAGGTTTAATACTTTGGTGTGCGTTCATTGCTGAAAATAAAGGTTAACAGTCAACTTTTTTTTTATTTTCACAGCTGTCAAAGTCTATTATCAAGAACTAAGACCTATTAGCATAAACGATCTGAGATCTCGCACTAGCGGGTGTCGGGAAAATCTCCCACTTATTTTATTGAATAGGACAATGAATGCTTTCGTGTGCGTTGCACGCATTTCATGTAAGTGTATTACTTGCTTTTTCTCAAGGTACTCGTGTTATAAATTGCATTTATTTTCCCAAAATTATTTCTTTTAAATTCTTTTTGATGAAGGCTACCACCAATCTGTAAACGTGGATCGCTACCGAGAGATAAGAAACCTAGAATCATAGCGCAAGGTGGTTCATTCAAGTTTGGTTGCCCTTGAGACTACATTGTGAATGGACGCCACACACCCAGATTCCGAGGTTGATAATGGAAGCTTGTGGATAATAATTATCACTTATTTCCATTTATAACTTGTGGATGGTTATAAAGTAGACCAAGTGATCATTTTAATTTATAAAAAAAATCGACGGACCAGATGTTTCGAAACTATTTTCGATGTTAAGGCGACAATAAATGCCGGCGACCTTGAGCGATATGAGTTCACGGCTCCTATGTAACAAAGCCAATATTTTAAAAATTCTTGCGTCGAAAATGTAACATTTTAACAGGCGCAAACAGTTTAATTGCTTACAATCCCCATTATTGATTACTAATCTGTATAAATGTACCTACACAAAAGTAACAGGTATAAAAACAACTTTTATGAGAGTAGTATACTAAACAAATGCATCATGCCGAAAAAAAACTTGTTTAACTGCAAAGAAAACTAGTAGTTCATAATAGTTCTGGAGTGTTAACTTTAACCAACAGCAAGCATGAGCAACCTACAAGTAAGACTTAAGGGTATGTGTAACAGGATAAAGTCGTGTTCATAGCTTCAAATGCTATATTTTCACCACAATACTTGTCTAAAAACACCTTGAATGCGTGTTTTCTGTATACCCTTCGCCTTAAAGCTAACACTATTGCCATAATACAAACATTATAGTGCCTACAAACGGGTCACGTGGTGGTATGCGATCAGCGCGAACCAAACAATCTTGTTACAGAAAAGAGCGTTGCCAACCTTCTAAAGCATCGAATAAACGTAAGCACATAGTATGGATTCAAAAACATAATGACGATGATGGAGGGAGAGGATCGAACCGGGGTCACCGCGCCGAGAGACAAAGATTCTACTAAGGATCCCGCACCATTTTCCCATCCCGCGAGAAGCGGGATTACGGGCGTGGGATCCGCGGGATTTGCGGGACTGAAAAAAAGCGTGCATGCGATGCAAAATAGGATAATCTGCGTGAATTATTATTCTTAATAACTCAAGTTATTAACTGTTTCGTATTTTTGTGATGTTTATTGATACATCCTTTAAGAATAGAATAAAAATTGAAGGGTGTGTACGTGAATGCAAGATTCATTCACGTACAAGCCCTTAAAAGGAATACCGCCCACAAGTGTGGAAGCAGAAAGAGCATTTTCTGGCCAGGCAATAGAGTAAAATACGCAGTAGTTTGGCAGACGACAGTTTGGAAATGTTGTATTTCCTTCGCAAAACATTTTCAGTTAATATTAAAAGCTGAAAAACTTAATAATTAAGTAATAATTTTACATTAAATGTGTTTTGTTTTGTTTGGTTGATTTTGTAATTTTGCGTTGTAGTTTTTTTGAAAACGATTTGTTTTGTTTTGCTTTTTATTCAGATTTTTTTATAAAAAAACAGTATTATTTGATTGATCTCATTTTAATAGTAATATGTACGTAAATAACTGAGGGGTTGATAAATTCATTGTTTTAAAATGTGCATATTTTCAATATGTGGGATCCTGCAAGTATCGAGATCCAGCGGGATTGAAAATTCGTAGTCCCGCAAATGCCGAGATTGAATACAGGTCGCGGGATTAAAAAGCCCTAGGTTCTACCAATTGCGTCACCATAATTCTAATTCTAATTCAGTGTTTTCATAGCGGATATAAAAGATAGAATAAAACGTAGTAATTCAATATGTTTTATTTAATAAATTGATAATAATATAAACTAAAAGAACTCAATCAAGATTATGAAGTCTAAAGCTCACATGCAAGATAAAGAACATAAAGATCACGTGCGGATCAGCTAAATTATTAAAGTAAAAACAAAAAAAGCAGCCAAGTGCGAGTCGGACTCGCCCATGAAGGGTTCCGTAGCAGCAAGTAACATAATATAAGAGTTCTTGTAGGTCGTTGTAACGATTTATGACGTATTAAAAAAAAACTACGAACTAGATCTCGTACAAACCAATTTTCGGCGGAAGTTTGCATGGTACATCATATATTTTTTATTTTTATCTTATTTTGTAACTTATAAGTTACAGGGGGGGAGGGGTATATAGGAAGGGGTTTGAGGGGTTATAGTTTTGGAAAAAAGTGGCTGTGACGTACGGACGGACAGACATGACGAATCCATAAGGGTTCCGTTTTTTACCATTTGGCTACGGAACCCTAAAAGTGGGCAAAGAATGATAATTATATAAATATAAAGATCGCATAAACACAGTACAAATAAGTGAAAAGGAGACGCAGTATTCCAAGATAACATAAAAATGTTATAAAGTATAACGTAAAATAACATCAATTTACAAATCAAACATGCAAATAACATCACGTTAATATTGAAGCATATTTTCAAATTGGAAAGCGATCGGTTTCGCAACCGTGCGTACGAAATCACGAGATTGAAAAAGCGATTGTAAAGAAGCCAATAATGATACGGGGCATATCTCTCTCCACTGCTACCAGTTTCATCTTCTGCAAATTGGACCTCACAACGACACTTCACCTTTAGAAAGAAAGAAAGAAAAAATGATTATTGACGTCATTATACATTCTGATAATAGTTCTTAAAGTTATACTAATCTAATTATGAACTAATGACGCCAATGGGCCCCCAACTCAGCATAGTTGTGGTTTCGAAAGAATCCACAACGCTGGTCTTCCGTGGAAACCCAATAACCCTTTAATTAAAGCGTCGCTAAAACGTCGCTAACCTTGATACCCATAATACGATATCTGACAATAAAACAAATGAAAAGCAGATTATTTTTCTTCATATGTATACTGAAGTACTTTTAAATTATATATTAGCAATATATTTGTCGGATTTGGACGGTAAAAATGCAGTCCTAAGCTAGAACCCACATTAAATTAACCGTCAGTTTTTCAAAATGACTTTTCGCTTTAAGCCTGGGGACCGAGCCTTGTGGAATCGAGTGGTGCTAGGTTACCTCTCTCGCACAAGATCGCTATTGTTTTATAATTCATAATTAGAAGCATTTTTTATTTATTACAAACGTAATACAATATTCTTTACAAATATAAAAAAACAGTGTCATGTTAAATAGTAGATATTGAATAATTTTTCGTACAATTTTTATCTAGATTTAATGAATATAAGTTGGAGCCAACTGTAAAAGTTAGGGGTACTTTTTTTGAATGAATTTTCTTCTCATACTCCGTAGATATTAAATTATTTTTGTAGAAATAAAAGCTTTACATAAACTGTTCAGAAATGGTTTGACGTATGCGCTATTTTGGCTAATTATTGGGATAGTGGCCTTAAGATGCTAAATAAACACATAGTTGAGGTGCCGTGGATACGACTTATGGGAGATTATGGTGATCTAATCAAAAATTAGGCAGGTACTGATAGAAAGTTGTGTAAGACGCCCATACAAATGTTGCAACACTAGAAATTTTTAAAATTAATTACCACTTGCCACATTTTGTAATGTATTTAAAGAAATTTACAATAACCCTAACTGTTATTTTTTTGTGAAAATAAGGGACGAGACGAGCAGGACGTTCAGCTGATGGTAATTGATACACCCTGCCCATTACAATGCAGTGCCGTTCAGGATTCTTGAAAAACCCCAAAAATTCTGAGCGGAATTACAACTGCGCTCGTCACCTTGAGACATAAGATGTTAAGTCTCATTTGCCCAGTAATTTCTCTAGCTACGGCGCCCTTCAGACCGAAACACAGTAATGCTTACACATTACTACTTCACGGCAGAAATAGGAGCCTTTGTGGTACCCATAATCTAGCCGGCATCCTGTGCAAAGGAGCCTTCCACTGGTTAGGAAACCTATGCTGAAGCTGACGAGTGGAACTAATAGTCAAAATACAAGTGGTATGGGTATTCACATATATTTGGCAAGGCCATGATTTGGTGTAACGTTATACTGATTACAATTAGGTTTGCCAAGGCCAAATCAGTTTTCATTAAAACATAAAAAAAGATTGTGTGGTTTTATGAAACCACGGTAAAAGTGAAACTTTTTTTTCACATTATAGACATTTAACTAAAAATTTTTGGAATAATATTCCATTAAGGGTACAAAAATCGCTTTATCAATCTTAATTTTATACTTGGAAAATTGGAATGATATTGGGAAATAATAAAAGTAGACTAAGTCTCCAACTAAATGAGTAACCCCCTTATTCATAATGGTCCGCTAACTTAAAACAGCCGCTAAGGAGTGTTTTTTCTCATTCTGACTTAGGTCAATAGAAGAAGACAGAGTGTGAATTAGCAATGCTTTAAGTTAGCTGACTATTATGAATAAGGGGGTAAGTCTATACACTACACGGTCAGCTGCTGCGAACTAAAGGCGCCGCCCGACCGTCACGCGAAATGCAACACACAGACGAAAAAGTCTGAGACGACGTAATAAAAGTTTCACTTTAAAAAATCCATGCTCGATACTATCGATTAGGATTAATTAAAATAGCTATAGATTCTCATATTGCAAACTAACCGACCTTCATTATATACGATCTGAGTGCGTTTTGCGTCGCTATGGTATGCGGCCACAGCACATTCACGAACGATGTAGGACACAAAACTGAATAAGTTAGGCACGAAGTAGGCGGCGAGCGAATTTAATTACGTTACCAACACTACCATTCCAATTATTATCTATTGATATATTCTAATAGAACTTTATTGGAAATAAACTTCCCAGCTGTTTTACATACGCAGTATCAAATTCAAATTCACTTTTTTTTTATATTAACTGGCTCCGTCGAGTGAATATCGACGATTCGGCCAACGTCAAGGTGGAGAGATTTTTTATTTTAATTTAGCTGATTGAAGTATATAGAGAGCTGATTTAAAAGTAAATGATCGGTTGAAATAGCTGTGGTTTTTTTTTGTGAACTGAAGAATAGGCAACAAGAGTTAGTACGGTTCGTAATAAACACCCATAATATTAACTACCTTGTTAGTATCTAACCTTAGTTTAAGGGAGAAATGTGTGAATGTAAATGGGAATATGTGTCTAATAGCGTAGAAAGTATGGAGGATAGAAATTACAATGTAATATTATTGCGGGAAATAAATTTGTAAAGAATCTTTATGAAAGGGGAATGGCATAAAGTAAGAAGAAAAGGGATGTTGAATCAGGATTCACTTTATTCATGTAGGTCACGAAAATTACACTTACGAATATCAAAAAAATATCTTATTGAATTTAGCGCTCCAGAAGTACCAAGTAACTCATTGCCTATCCTTTTACATACCTTCAAAGTTATTCGATATCTGTATAGAAAAAGTCAAGATTTTCAAATCAAATAAAGCAACATGTTTTACTTGTGCAGTCCTCGCAAGCTGAGAGAAAACACCGAAGAGGGAAAGTCTCCTCGCACCGTTGACGATGAAAATTATTTATTTCTTATATTTTCATATAATCACATCTTTAGACGATACGACGCAATCTTCAGCACGCTAGTTCAATCAAATTCGCTACTAGGTAAAACAGAAACAATTCGGTCAACCGAGGTGTGTGGGCCCGGGTATTGAAAGCTAATTGGTCAGATATGATCACAACATATCGTAAACAATCGCTACTGGCTCCTGTGAAAATGAATTTTCCTGTGGAACTTGAGAGCGTTCGCTCTTTATTGTCTATACCTTATTAAGGTAGACGATTATTCCTTTTCAAAGTAGTTAGTACTAACGAGAATATCACTATAATAAACAATTTAACGGGCGCTGATTGTGGTGGCAGGATGATCCTGTTGCCGTAGACTTGGTTTCAGATTCTTAATATATATATATATGTATATATTTATTTATAATTGCTTATAAAATGCTCTCAGAATAGCTTTATTTATTTATGGTGTTTGTGGATGATGCAGCTACTGTACTCAATAACTTTTGTATTAATTTACATTTACTTTTTTGACTTACTCGTGTAAGGCTTTGACTATTTGACGTTATATGAGTTTTATTTGCACCATTTTACATATTATATATTTATACATCAATGGAAATGTAAATCTATACTAATATTATAAAGCCGCAGTGTTTGTTTGTTTGTTTGTTTGAACGCGCTAATCTCTGGTACTACTGGTCCGATTTGAATGATTATTTCAGTGTTGGGTAGTCCATTTATCGAGGAAGGCTATAGGCTATGTTTTTTTTTTCAAAATTAGGGATCCGTAATAAAATTGCTATTTTGTAACACAAGGTCTAAAATCGAAAACCTATTTTTGCGTGCGCTGCAAAAACTATTGACAATAGAACAAAATGATGTACAGGCTATAATATAGGCAATATTTTATTACTGATAAAACTATCGCGTGAATTATACTTTATATGGCAAAACAACGTTTGCCGGGTCAGCTAGTCTTAATATAAAAGAGTGGCAATGAGTTTCTTGCTACTTCTCTTTCGCACAACCCTTTACGAAGTAGAGGTAGATTCATTAAGAAAAATATTTTTTTGACATTCATAAGTGTCATTTCCGTGACCTACAAAGTGATTTTGGGTTTTTTAGTTTGAGTTTTATATCGTGCGAAAATATAAAGGTAAATTAAAAAAAAATTACTAACAATATCAACAAGAATACGAATGTAGCTCAGAGCATCCGTGTGACACACATTTAAAACATTAATTTTAAAATAATATAATAAAAAGAAACATATAATTAATGCAATGCGTCTTTTTAATTGCTACTTCAGTAATTCATTTGGCAATAATAATATATATGAAACAATGAAAAAATGAACAAGCACAAAGATATTAGGAAATTATATTATTTCAGAATACGAAATGGCCGAGTGCCTCGCGCAATCACATTGGCAACGTTAGAACAAATAAACAGTGTCGATTCGAACCGACATGACAAGGAAACGACACCTAAAATAAAATAATTCTAATAAAAATAAACTGAGCTGATTAATGTACAGAGAAACCAGGCCATTGATTCTATTATTGTGTTTCTGGAGGAGCTGTGAGTTATTTTAATGTTAAGTACTGAATATATCGGATCAATTCTGACTTTCAGTGAGATGCTGTACCTTAAATTTTCCAACTTTCCTTAAATTAACCAATTTGCTGTATTAACATAATATTATATTATGAAATACAACGTTGATAAGATAAATTACCACCAATACGCATCAATTTTGCCTGAAATTTCTTTGGATAAAAATTTATTATTACTAACTGCCTTATTCATAATAAAACGTTTATCGAAAGTATAAAGCTATATATGTTAAAATCGAAAATATCTTTATTCATAATACATATAATCTTTTATCAAACATCCGATAACTAATATGCCTCTATCGCATACCAGGTTACCATTTCTGTTACCATACGTGATTCAAGTCTATGTATCGAGGTATCGTTTTTGAAAATAAACAACACTCAGTGTCAAAAGGTTGTAAAAACAGATAAAAATTCAAAATATAAACAAAGCAAAGAATTTCAAAGTTACGCAGGAAATTACAATTATGTAATCCTGTGGCCACTAGGGAGTACTTATTGCCGATGTTATAAACGCGTTATGAGGTTCTTCTATTCGTTCGGTTCAGGTGGTTCTGTTTTAGTAAAAACGGAAGCAAATAGATTCAAGTCGTTGAATTCAGAATCCAATTTCATTAAACAATCATATTCATTGATTTGATTTAGTTCAAATTGTTCAGACAGTACAAATTGGATGCAAGTATGCAATCAGAACGAGGCCTTAGTTGCAGGCGTAAGATTCACATTTGCCTATATTTATATTAATTAATGCGATCAAATTAAGCACGCAAATTTTAACACATTAAAGAACATAAGTCGTTAAATCCTATCCCCCTTATTCATAATAGTCTGCTAACTTAAAGCATTGCTAATTCTCACTCTGTCTTCTTCTATTGACCTAAGTCAGAATGAGAAAAAACACTCCTAAGCAGCTGTTTAAAGTTAGCGGACCATTATGAATAAGGGGGTATGTGGCTCTAGCTTAATATTATAAACCTGACATCGAAAATCAAACGTCAAATACGAAACAGCTGATCAATGTCGGCCATTTTTTTGGTATCGAGTGTTGTTTGAAGTCTATAGAAGGCTTCCACCATCAACTGTATCGAAGAGATAATTATGGTTTTAGCTCTAATTTTTTGTGCTTTGTGCTCATAGAGAATTAATAGTTTGTACACCTTCGTGTGACAGGACTGTGTGTTAGTAGCGGTCTCTGGGTTTCCACGGAAGACCAGCGTTGTGGATTCTTTCGAAACCACAACTATGCTGAGTTGGGGGCCCATTGGCGTCATTAGATGTTAATTAGATTAGTATAACTTTAAGAACTATTATCAGAATGTATAATGACGTCAATAAACATTTTTTCTTTCTTTCTCTTTCTTTCTTAATATGCGATTATGTATACCATTACGATTTTTAACAAACGTCTATTTTAAGCCTCCGATTAACTAATCGGCGAATCGAAGCGAATCGATTAAGATGAATACGACAGATAGTTGTTTAATTTTATACGTTAGTTACGTACACTAATTGAAAATTTTAATAGCTGCAATTTATATTAAACTTTCCATATATTACGTGAAAAATAATACATTTCCTTTAAAATCACGTAGAAGAGACCAAAATGTTATTATAGACGCACAAGCATCATGATTCGGGATCGTGGCGATCCCGTTATGGAAGGAGGATTGGTGAGATAGCATGATGCACGCGGTACCAATGACGCACAAGAAAGATTAGTATACGTAGATACAAGTATAGCCGTACAAGTATAGAATATCGTGACGGAAGTGAACTTGTTTAGATTCATCTACACTATTTCAGTAGATAATAGTACGTTTTCTTTCTAGTGAAATTTTTATGAAAATAAAGGACGAGACGAGCAGGACGTTCAGCTGATGGTAATTGATACGCGCTCCCCATTACAATGCGGTACCGCTCAGGATTCTAAAGTAAAACCCTAAAAATACTGAACGGCACTACAAATGCGCTCGTCACCTTGAGACATAAGATGTTAAGTCTCATTTGCCCAGTAATTTCATTAGCTACAGCACCCTTCAATATATATAATTTTATTCCTCTTGTTTGCTGATGTAGATGTGACTGTAGACTTGGATATGTAGTTCCTGTTTCCTGAAGCCATAACACCGTGGACTCTTGACATTCAAAGTTCATTAGTCAAGTCATGAGATGAGAGTGATTTAAAATAATACGCCTTTTGGAAGGTTCTTCCAGGTATCTAACACATTAAGAAATTTCACTTTCAGATGGCAAACCTTTTATAATGTCTCATCCGAATTTTTATTTATAAATTCTAGTGTTTTTCGCACCCTATCTCAGCAATATCCTGGAAGGCATTGTGAATCTTTTTACAAACGGGATCAACTTAAGAATCAAGTTTTGTTTGCGTTTAAGTATTTTTGTTGCATTCTTGCATAAGGTATACATGTATGCAAACAAATATAATATAAAATGCTTACGCTATAACTATTGATTTTAGTAGAGTACCCTGAGAATGAGTTTCGCGCCACTTCTGCTCATCAAAACCTCAACATATATATCATTCATAAGTGTCACTTTATGACCAAACAGAATTTTATCTTGTTTGTTTGTTTAAAAAGGACCAGAAGTTACTTAATAGTAAAGTCATCATAATAAGAATTGTATGCCTAAGTCCTCGTATAGAAATGATTCCATAGCTTTTTCCTTACACATGTCCGATGATGCAATTATTATTATTCTATCACAAACCCCTAAATAGACATGAGCGGCGGTTTCGAATGAAAGTGAAGCAAACATTGCATGTGAGTTGTTATGAGTAGTTATTGTTGTTGTAACTAGTTCAAAGGAAACCCTTATTAGTGTTCACAACGTCCGCCCTATTGTATACCAATCTATAGTTGGAGCACTTTCCGTTTGAAACTAAGCTAAACGTTTGTTTCATTCGCAAAACATTGTAAGATCAATATTTTTATATTAATTAGTAAAACTAAGCGCGTACACCTTCCTTAAAGGCCGGCAACGCTCTTGTGATTCCTCTGGTGTTGCAAGAGAATCTGGGCGGCGGTGATCACTTAACACCAGGTGACCCGTACGCTCGTTTGTCCTCCTTTTCCATAAAAAAAAATTAATTAGGTTCTTAACCGACGTCATAAGGCTCTTGTTTCATACTACGTGATGTACCTGTAGGTAAGTTTTGCTTCGAATCTTTAGACATAACTATAACATTTCTGACATGCAAAGCACACCTGTACCACACTAGCAATAAAAATAATATACTTCAATAACAATACAACTTCTTTAGGCACTCCGACCAGATTCGTAGGTACTAAATAAGACTGAGCGTCATACTCAGCTATGTAACGTTCATCCAAATGTAAATGTTTACAACTTCAAGAAGAAAAATTATAGATGTATTTCGTATTAATAACCTAGCCTTGATTAAGTCTTCACTTTTTTTATAAAGTCGCTAGTGACCACATTAATTGAAATCATCGAGATAAATAATGTTAATTTTACGAAATAAATAATTTTCAAATTCAGATAATATATAATATTATTATACATTTCATTTAAATGTGTATAATAGTCGCGTGTTGAAGAAAATAATATAATATGTAGGTGTATGTGCCACGTGGTGGTAAATTGGTGCTAAAAGCACCCTTCTGTGGTGTCCCAAGGAGTCTTGTTAAATCAACCCTTGATATTCGTACATCTTGTTCACAAGAGTGCATTAAACTCTGGAGCAACACTCCGGGTTTAACCCATTCCGAAACACTAATCCAAGCGTTCAACAAGAAGGCTGCGCAGAGCCACTAGGGCTAAGTAGAGAAAAAAACCAAGACATGGTTAGAATGCGTAAGTTTAAACTACGTTTTTTTCTAACGGTGCACTGCAGATTAAACAAACACCTCTCAATCTTAGGTCTCAAAGATTGCAGAGCGTGTAGATTCTGTAATAGTGCAGATTAAACCCCGTTACACATTCTCTCTGAATGTGGTCCTTTAATGCGTAAACGTAGCATCTCTCTGGGAAATGCAATTCTTCAACCGCTTGAAATACGTCAGCTCACTGCAAAAGATATAATAAGATTCGTGAAAAGAATCAATCTTAGCAGTGAGCTATAGTTAACAGTGGCTATCACAATAGATCACATTGGTCGCAGTGAAACAGGGCTGCACTGAACTGAACCAAAGCCACTTTACAAAACATAACCATAACCATGTGCCACGTGCGTCCTTCTAGACACAAGCACACATATGAACATTATTACAATGTAATTTGTTGATGTGGCCGATGAGTATCAAATAACTTACAGCTTACAATGTGAAATACGATTACGATAATGTATTGGCTACTTACAAGTAGAACCTAGTGACATTAGGAAGTACATATCCGATTAAGTCGATAATGAAGTTTACGTGATTAGGTTTAGCTCATAATACGATAGTAATAGTATAGAAGGAAAAAGACAATCGGTGAAATGGGTTTTGCCTTTTCGAAACTTCGAATTTAATAATAGTCGACATATTGCTAAGAAAATGGTAGCTTTATTTATCGGCAAAACGTAGTCCACAGAAAAGATAATCGCCCTTTATCAATAACTAGCTGACCCGGTAAACGTTATTTTGCCATATAAATTATTTTAGTGTTCGACGGCTTTTTCTCCGACGTATTTTACAAATACAACTACTATGAACAAGTATTTAATTTTTTGGGGTATATATAGTATATATATGATACTCACAAAAATTTGAATTTCTATTGGTAACAGAATTTTCAAAATCGGTATAGCCTCCGCAACTACTGAACCGATTTGAAAAATTCTTCCACAAGCTACACTATCCCCGGGTGACATAGGCTATGTTATATTTTAAATTGTTAAATACCCGAGCGAAGCCTGGGTAAAGTGCTAGTTTTAGATATTTTTTTCACACTTTGGGTTACATTATCGGAGTTTTATTAAGGAGAGTGTAGCTTTCCAACAGTGAAAGAATTTTTCAAATCGGTTCTGTAGTTTCGGAGCCTATTCAGTGCAAACGAACAAACAAACAATCAAATCTTTCCTCTTTATAATATAAGTATAGATAGTATAGAAGTATAGATAACGGGTGTACCACGTTCAGTAAAGGTAGCGGAATAGTATACTTATTTGGAAGCTATACATGTAGAAATACTAATAAGGATACCATACATACAGCCCTAACCGCGTAACGTGGGACTTCTCTTTTTTTCATAAAAGTACGAGCATAGACAGGCTATGTTTACGAGTCATGAATCTGCTGCATTACAAGAAACTATTCAGAATTACTAAAAGAGGGGGCTGGTTCAACTGCCTACATATGTTTTGATTAAAATCAGAGGGTGATATGCGGAGAACGGATCTACTAGATTCCGGCCCCAGTAACCATCTGCACATGCGAAAGATTCGTGCCAGTCTTTCTGCGTGTCTAACTCCACCTAACGAACTACTAAACTACTGTCGACCAAGTAGTGGCAGTATAAAAACACACCAAATCGAGCGACGAATTAAATATCCCTAGAATCCATAACTGTCTGGTGTAGAAGGCATCGAGCAACTATCCTTCCCAAGAGAATTGTCATGCAATTCTAATATCTCACAGTAGGGGCGTACATTCTATATAGGTATTAAGGCAATGCCTACCTTAATATGAACCTAAAGTAATATATACCACTTGTTTTAGGTAATTTAGTTCCATTATTCTATGAGAAAATATCTATTGAACATCCACCCAGTAAGTTTTAGCTGACTTTTAAAACCGCAAAATGAACACGTGGAGAGTAAACTTTAATGTCAACCTCTTCACGATATGTGTGCAATATTTAAATATTACATTATTACGGTAGGTGCTTGTATCTACAGTGCCTACCTTACTAGGAAAGCAATGCACGCCCCTGTCTCACAGGGACCTCAAGACAACCAAGACCGATACTATATCAAGATCGAAAGGACCGAGAAGAATTCATTATAACTAAGGAACTCTCCGTAAAAGTAAGTATAAATTCAATTTAAGCATTTATTATTGATATAAATAAAATCCTTTTATTTAGATGTACATTTATTATTCAATAGAACTAATTCAAACAAAATGTATTAACATCAAACGTTGTGAAGCTTACTTTACCAAATATAGATAACTTCCTAAACATCAGGAAACATAAAACACATTAAAACACATTATGTAAATTTCTTTCTTTCAAACATTTCAGATTAACAATTTGTTGTATAATCTTTATATTCAATAACTTAGCTTTAAATGTCTATAATTCTTGTTATTGTTTGTTTTTTTATGACAAAAAGGGACAAGACGAGCAGTACGTTCATCTGATAGTAATTAATACGCCCTGCCCATTATATTGTAGTACCGCTCAGGATTCTTGAAATTACCAAAAATTCTGATCGGCACCACAATTGCGCTCTTCTCCTTGAAACATAAGATGTTAAGTCTCGTTTGCCCAATAATTTCACTGGCTACGGCGCCCTTCAGGCCGAAACACAATAATGCTTATACATTTCAGCATCACGGCAGAAATAAGCGCCGTTGTGGTACCCATAATCTAGCCGGCATCCTATGCAAAGAAGCCTCCCACTGGTTACACATGTTTAGCAAAAATATATATTATATTTTTTCAACCGACTTCAAAAAAGAGCTTTTCATAATGTTGTAGAGGAAATTTATATTTTACTTTTTACTTACTTGGTTGTGGAGAATATGCAAGCTAGAAATACGCATTTTTGGACAAAATAAAATTCATAGCAACAAAACAGTTTAGTTCAAGATAATCTGATCTCTATGAGATGCATATTGATGACGTAACCTCCAAATAGTAAGTAAAACCGAAGCCAATTTCCGAATGCAGTTATATTACTTATGTGTTCTTGTACACAATGTTTATAAGCACAAAAAATCATAGTGCGACCGGATTAGTATCGGCAACTAATAGACGCGAGTATTATGTACAGTTATAGACGGGGGCGTAGAAAAAGTCCCGTGTGACCAGTCCACCCACGACCTCGATCCGCTCCGGATATTTTAGCCATGTTTGTAAACTTGTCTCAACTACCAATATTACTATTCACAGATTGGATCGAACAAACTCATTACCGACGACTAGCTCAAACGGTACCTGCCGGTATCCACTAACTTTGCGTTTAGATTTAATTTTCTACCATTGTAATTGAATGTCACGTAAGTGAATTTGCTAGAAACTCTCATAACCATAATGTTAACACCTTATACTTAAGTCGAGTTAGTAAGTCTTTTGTGGGGCGTTATATATGCTTTTACAACAAGATCCCAGAAAATGTTCAAAGCAAAAGTATTACGTTATTCAAAACAATTTTTAAAAACGTTTGTGTTGTAAAGGTATAAATAAATGACTTTCTTAATGATACCATAGATTGGGAATGGAGCGATGGCCCTCAGACTATTAAATAGTAAGTTTAATTGTACAATATTACTTTGTAAACATATTTTTTCGATGGAAAAAGCCCGCTGAGTTTGTTGCGTTGTCCGAGGCATTCGTTTTGGAATGGGTGGTAGTTTTTGACTTTCAATAAGTGATGTCACATCCTACTTTGAATAAAAATATTTGAATGCTTAAAAACATATATCGGATCCATACCTGTAGATGTTATGACTGGATATTCCGTAACTAAGCGGAAGTCAAAAGTTTATTATAATGTCGTGTTCCACACTCGGTAAACAATATCATTGTTCGGCTAGGGATGTGGTTAACGCTTTCTTCCTTCCAGTTGTTAAGGACTTTGATTACGTTCTAAATTTTAAGTATGATATATATTAATTGAAAAACGACAGGTAGAGCACAATTTATACACCAAGGGATTCGATCAGAGAATCATTCTCATTTTATTCACTTTTCTCTATTATTTAAATTAAAAATAAACTTATAACGCCTACTACTCGGCTAAGTCGAGTTAGTCTTTTGTAGGGTGTTTATATGCTTTTAGAACAAGATCCCAGGTAATGTTCAAAACAAATGTAGTACGAAATTCAAAAGAATTGTTAAAAAGCCTTTGTGTGGTAAAGGTTACTATAACATAAATGACTTTCTTAGTGATACCACTGGTTGGGAATTGAGCGACCGCCCACAGTCTAATTTGATGATATTTAATGATGAAATAATAAATTTTATTGTACGATTTAACATTGTAACCATATTTTTATATAAAAAAAAGCATGAGTTTGTTGCGCCCGTTCTTTTCAGGTCTGAGGCACACCTATTGGAATGGGTGGTAGTTTTTGACTACTCATTTTGTTCTTCAAATTAATCATAAAGAAGTTGGGCCGAAATTGTCTAGTCCACATTGGGACGCGCATTCGCACACTAACTTATCAAACTGGAGTGAAATAAAATGACAACAACTCAAGTTGAAAGCGAAAAGAGTGGAGCGCGCGCGGCCGCGTGTCGCACTACGCACGTATTGGATCCGGTTTGCGGACACGCTTGGGAACAAAAATACACATTTTGAAGCCGCGAACAAGCCTCGACGGCGCGGCGCGGGTATCGACGTAATAGATAGATTTTAAAGATGTCCTAACTTATCATTAATTGAAGCAAACCTTATACCTTTAAACGAGCAATTCTTGTATATATAGATTATATATATCTCGGACACGGCACCGACGATTTTAATGAAATTTAGTATACAGGTAGTTTTGGGGGCGATATATCTTTCTTTTTAATTTTTTTTTAAATTTCAATTAAAATATGTAGTTTTGTCCGTGTTTTAATGAGAAACAGCTTCAATAACATCAGAATACAAAGGTAAATTTCGCCACTATATGCAAGACTATAACAGCTCAGATGGGACATTGGGTGATCCGGAAAGCAGAAGATCCCGGATCGAATCCAGATGTCCTATTAGTTTTATACATTCTGTCGTCCGGATATTTTCCAATAAACAACACAAATTTTACAAAAAACGCCAACACTTTACGAAAGAAAACACATAAATAAAACATTGAGAATATCATCAATAAAACATATCATCCAAAGTTTCTTACAAATGACAGCTAACAAAAATTTTGTGTCCGAAATCGGAAGTCTTAGGATATCATGATGTTATTTGAATTTATATGAGGATTGAAAAGCATAAGATTAAGTCTCATTTATCCAGTAATTTCACTAGCTACGGCGCCCTTCAGACCGAAACACGGTAATGTTTACACATTACTGTTTCACGGTAGAAATAGGCGCCGTTGTAGTACCTATAATCTAGCCGTCATCCTGTGCAAAGGAGTCTTCCACTGGTAAATAACCACATCCGCTCATACTCTTTTGCAACTTCAGAGTAATCACACGAACGCTCGCTTTTTAGTGTTAGCTCTCATATTTTGAAGGTATCGTCACGTATTCGTATCGTCTTGAAAACACCACGCAACGAAGTTCATTGGTATTATTTAACCAGGTTTGATAGTGTCATAGTTTAACAAACTAAAAAAAATGCACAAAATTTAATAGGATACTCCAGTTTTAAAGATACGATATATTTAAGCACTTGATCCATAAAACGTCTCAATACTTAATCCATCATCAAGTGTATTGCTGTCTCTTTCACGTATAGATCACGCCTTCTGGAATACAGACATAAGTCCTATCGTATGTAAGTAAGTCGTTCCGACCAGCGTAAGTTGTAAAAGCAGGTAGTCGCACGTGCCTGTATAGACATAGCTATAGGGTTGCCAATTTATTCTGGAAGAAGTGGAGTATTTTCTGATTTCAGAGGGGACAAATACGGAGTACAGTATGATAATTTTTTTTATTAAGTATTTTACTACATACCTATACCTATTAACAATTTTTAGCGACTGTGTAACTTTCTTGAATAAATTTATTTAAATATTATTAAGGGTACCACCAACCACTTTATTTGGTTCAGTAAAAACCATTTAAAAAGGTTTTTTTGCGTCAATAATCTAGTAGTAATCTTCACCAGTGGGAGGCACCTTTGCTTAGGATGCCGGCTAGATTATGGGTACGGCGCCTATTTCAATGCGTAAGCATTATTATGTTTCGGTCTGAAGGGCGCCGTATCTTGTGAAATTACTGGACAAATGAGATTTAACGTCTTGTCTCAAGGTGACGAGCGCAATTGTAGTGCCGCTCAGAATTTTTCAAGAATCCTGAGCGGAACTGCATTGTAATGTGCACGGCGTATCAATTACCATCAGCTGAACGTCCTGTTCGTCTCGTCCTTTACTCTCATAAATTATAGATTAAAAAGTAGACATACCTGAGATAGAGTATAAGACCCTATTTTAGAGTACGCTTGGCAACCCTACAGAGTCAGCACGTGTGTCACACATCTGCTTGAGCCTAACACTCAATAGCCAATACGGCACATGTTGTAAAAGATGATTTATGTTGAAAATCCACAGCACTACGTTAAAATATTTTTTTAAATAGCCTTTTAACAATGAACGTCCCAAATCACATAATATTATTTAATCATAATAATAGTATTTTTATGCCATAGAGTTAGTTAGTTCCAAAACTATGTACCTACTATTTTTTATACATAAAAGGCAATCTTTTTCTCAAAATTGATTTCATTGGAATTTTATTTTATGTCAATAAATGGCGCCCTGATAGAGAAGAAACGTGGAAAGAAACTTTACCCACCTATTCGTAATTTGCGCTTTAAAAAAAAAAAACAATTTTACAATATTGTACAGTTACTTTCCTTATAATTTAATAGCACGCAACAAGGAAAGCTAAATATATATTAATTTATCATTCTAAACGTAACACAAGCAAAACTAGAGATCGCCACGCCCATACGTTACCACGTACCTATTGCACATTTACCCATAGATCATAACAAAAATTTTAATTATATTAGAGTATTTTACTTCGCAATAGCTGAAAAAAAAAACTTTTTTGATAGTTGAATACTTTCTGAATCTTGTTTCATCAGCTGCTATATTTAACATTCTATGTTTCTCATGCTAGACATTGTAAAAGTACAAAAACAATTTAAAACAGCAATGTTTTAAGGCGCAGGGCTTCTACCCCCAGAAAACTTATCACACAACAAACAACAAAGTCAAATTTAATAATTCTAGGTCAATGGGATGTACCCTATAGATTTTGATTTACTTGAAGATAAAATTATTTTGTTTAAATGAATGGCCACATGCTGTAGCAACATAAATAAGTATTTGATGTAAATGGATCGATTCATTCGTTCCTGAGAACAAGAGTATCGTAACGGATAACAAAATGATCCTTTTAAAACTAGGGGTTAATTTTCCTTTTACAGATTCGGAACCCTCAGAATTAACAACTAGCAAATATCGAATAGAAATAGCGTCATTTAGCGAGTAACGAATGATGCACAAGAATGTATCGAAAACAAAACAGGTAATAACTGGAGAAACTGGATTCTATGCGGACGACGACGTCGCAGAACAAAAGCTAGTAAATCATGCATTTATCAACGAAAAACCGGATAATGTTGCTAGCAATGAAAACATTAATTAATTATAAATGCAAATTGAAACATTAACACTACCATATTGGATTAATAGGTGTAGGATGATATCAATCTAAACAAGAAACAAACAACGTTGAAGCTAAACACTGCAAGTACCTACGAGCGATTGAGTACGGGCTTTGTTGATTTTAAATTAAAACTGTCCCAGTGAAACTGTTTTCAATCTGATTGTTGGTCTTGGCATTAAATAAGTCTGCCTTGAAATGAAAATACAATTTGCCACATCAAAGACAAGCCAGGAATTTTCCATTTACAAATAAATAATGAACTGGCAGGAACTGTAAACAAAAGACGCCACGCTAGGAAGAAACCGCTGAAGTCTTGAGAATGGGCAGAAGAAATTGAATGGGACTTGAAAGAAAAATAACGCATTATAAATTATAAAAAAAATATTTCATGAATTTTCCGGATAGCCGGATAACCAAGTTGTCGATCACTTAAACACACATCAAGCGAACACCCAATCAATCAAGGAAACAATAGAACAAATAAATTATTGAAGTATTAAAAGGCTAGGCCGAGTACTTCTGGGTGTTTAGACATTAGTAACGTTATCGATCCTTGCGCACAGCGATAGGAAGGCCGTCACCGTCGATAGGTGAGGCTTTGACGTCATAACTCATAACCATTACAACATTGAGTACAGCACGTTTGATTAGATATTCATTTACAACTTTTACGGGCACGTTGGAACCACAATTTCTATTTACAACTGCATTTTGATGGGAAGTTACACCAACACTGTTTTCTAGATAAAGTAAAGTGAGTAATTTGATTTTTTTATCATAGGCAAATATTAAAATTACTATTGAATTGCATCATAGAATGTAAGATCGTAATGATTCATTGATATACAGTTACAAATTGATATTTTATATTCCTATCACTCTCAATATGCTCAGAGTAACGACAAGAAATGAATGACGATATAATATGGCATTAAATAATAACATCTATTTAGTTAATGGACCAAATAAAACTAATATGAGCACGATCAAAGAGGATGATGATTCATGAGATAGGTAATGAAATTGGATTATGTACTGGTTTCTGGATGTGCATTTCGCGGGAAATAGCCTTGGATACGTGAAATGATTCACCTTCTGAATCAACAGTTATTTATACAGCTGCTAAATCGGACATAGATATTTAAATTACATTGAAAGATGAAATAGAGATACCTAGTATTTAAAATTAAAACAAAAAACTAGCATAATATGACGCCTCAGAAATATTGCAGATAGTCCATTCAGTGCGTAGTAAAAAATGCGTCAACGCGACGTGTATGATTCAAACAGGCTCGCGAAAGTGCCAAGCTGGCTGGTACCTTGTAATCGAATAAACGGACAATGGAACATTTAGTATTGGAGGCACGTACCTCTCGGATTTGGTGGGTCATCCGGCGTACTATGACCTTAACTCAATTGTTAGGCGTAACATTAACAGTGAAGTGAATAAAACGTTCAAGAAAAACTTTATCAAGAACGAACATGAACCATTTATCATAATCATAAAATAATGCGGTGAACTGACGCAGATCGTATTTTTCCTGCTATCGTTAACAAGGAATGACTAATGTGGCAAGTTAGCGCACACAAAAAGAATAACGTAATTGTTATGTGAGATTGCGCCAATAGCTAAGCTGTTCTCTGTATATATGCGCATTAATGATGAGATTCTCTACATTTACGTCAATAGTTTCAATTATGTCTATTTATAAAATAGATTATAACTCTCACTCTTTTCCTTTTTTTTTAAGAGGACGGCTCTGGTTTCTAGCTACAATTACAAATAATAAAATAAAATAAAAAGCCTTTCATTTCAAGCAAAAGTAAAATTACAAACATATTTATTTTAGATTATTTACATTGAGATAGGTACGGTAGGTAAGATTTAAGACCTATAACGTGCAGGCTTTCCATCTTTGGCAACTGTCTTCCAGTTTTTACCAGCTATTTTTATTGTATCGTTATTCCAACGAGTGAGCGGTCTACCTTTCTTACTAAAACCAGCCTTTACCTTTATAACTACAATATCAAGTTATAACTACTAACTACATAAATTGTGGTATTTAGAGTTACATATATTCTAAATTTAAATACAGATAGCAAAGTCATATTGACGTTAATAGTCGCATAAAATTGACAACGGCATTGGTCTTAGATCTAGCTGCACTTAATCGCCTTGACACGAACGCTTGGCCATCAACATTTTCATTAAATGCCGTGACATTATTGATTGGGCGGCTAATGCTAATAAAATTGTCCTGTATAAACTTCTATGCACAAACCATACACTTAGATATATTAATATACAAGTGTATGGACCCCTTGACAGTCTGACAATGCGTGACCAATTTTTATTAGTCAATGTGTACGTTTGCTAAGTTTAATATTCAAAATACTAAAGAGCTAATTTGGAATTACGTAGCTGACTGTTTATGACTAGTCAACCAAATCGGTTACAGTAACTATAGATTCGCTTTCCTTTTCTGTCTTGCTGTATCTCCGTTAGATATATTCTTCGCTCCTACGCTTTATGTTCTATACGCTAGTAGATACCTATATAGTAAGTGTAAGGTTGGGTCTGTAGACCCAATTTTATCGTTTTGTGTTTTATGCATAAATCGACTCTCATTGAGCGCGGATATAGAGGATGATGTCTGTCTGAAATCGGGTCAGACTTTTATTTCTTTATTATAGTTTCTGCTCGCTCGTTTGTGGAAATTGGTTATACCGCGCTGCCGTGGACACTAAAAAATTTTGGTAAAGCATGTCCCGCGTCCATCATTTACAACATTTTGGTGAACATTTACCCCCTTATTCATAATAGTCTGCTAACTTAAAGCATTGCTAATTCTCGCTTTGTCTTCTTCTATTGACCTAAGTCAGAATGAGAAAAAACACTCCTAAGCGGTTGTTTAAAGTTAGCGGACCATTATGAATAAGGGGGTTGGTATAGTATATATAATATCCAAATTATTAGTTATTTGTTAATATTTTATAGTGTGATTATAATATTATAAAAATAAAAGATATTTCTTTTCCAGCCGAACATTTTAGCAGATTAGACTTAAACAAAATTTTGATAAAAGTTGAAATTGATGCTTAAGTTCGAATTCAAATATGTTCATACAAAATAGGATTTATAATTACTTATTGAACGTCAAAAACCCCCAGACATTTAAAAAAATATGTCTCAGAAGTAACAATCGAACGAAGAACGGGCGAAAGAAACTCAGAGAGCTTCTTTTTAAAAAAAAAATGCCCGCTCCATTCCCAATCTGTGGTATCATTAAGAAAGTCATTAATGTTATAGTAAGCTTTACCACATAAACGTTTTATAAATTCTTATGAATTTACTAAAAATACGAATTTAACTATCTTTACATATAAATTATTATTAATACTATTTAAAGATTACAAGATTACAGATTTAATGTAATTGAAAATCAAGTAACTAACAACAAATAATTAACAGTGGGAGGCTCCTTTGCACAGGATGCCGGCTAGATTATGGGTACCACAACGACGCCTATTTCTGCCGTGAAGCAGTAATGTGTAAACATTACTGTGTTTCGGTCTGAAGGGCGCCGTAGCTAGTGAAATAAATGGGCAAATGAGACTTAACATCTTATGTCTCAAGGTGACGAGCGCAATTGTAGTGCCGCTCAGAATTTTTGGGTTTTTTAAGAATCCTGATCGGCACTGCATTGTAATGGGCAGGCCTCGTCCCTAATTTTAATAAATCATATACAAATAGTAGAATTAACATGAAATATCACAAAAAAATCCTATAGCAATAAAAAGTACAATATTATAGTATACAAAATTGACATCAAAACATATAGACACTGAATCTTCATTCAAGAGCTCTAAAATAAGTAATGTTGTTATAAAAATAATCTTAGTAACCAATTATGTACTGTATTAGATAATCTTGCTAATACAGGTCGTTGCCAGCGCAAATTGAGACGCAAAAGGGTCGACTTGATGATTCATTTTATATTAATATTGTGTTCTCTCAGGCTTGATATAGTCAACATAATTATATTATGTTGAAGTTTTCGTCAATAAATCTTGACTTATAAAAAAAAAGTTCTAATTGAGTTTTTCGCATGTATCTTTTCTGAACAGTGAATGAACAACGTTTTAAAAAGACTAACGGCCGTTCCCAATATACTATCTGCAGATAGAGATAAATTACTACCTTCTACTGTCAGTAATTAGCTGTCAATAATCTGAAGCTGCCCCAATATACCCGATAAGTCATTCTTATCGCCTTATATTGAGACGCGTGAATTGAAATTTCCATACAAATTTCTATCGGTGGTAAGCTACGTCGAGAGCGTGTACGGATAAGGTGAGTTACCGTCGATAAGTTTATTGGGACAGAAAAGTCAACGATAGTTACGATTTTTATCTCAAGTAAGAGATAGACTGAATATTGGGAACGGCCGTTAGATATTTTTCAAAGGTCAGTAACATAATTAATGACGTTAAGGTAAATATAAGTTTTCAGAAAGAAACGCCGAACAATTGTTTTAATTTTGGGGAACGGTATTCTATTGTTCGTGAGGCTCCATTGTCATCCAAGGATGGAAGTGTTTCCACTTGATTCGATTATAATGCCGGGGTAATATTCGTCGGTAAAAAACGAATAGTGTTGGTTGGTAACTGCGCAGCGCTTAGTCACAAGCCTTAAGCTTTATGCAGTGGATAAACAAGAAACAACTTCATAATAAAAAATATACCAGCGGAAACCAAGTCATCTTTATTTTTATATATATAAATCCGATCCAGATGTTACCAACGACTTTGAAAGAAAGCTAAGAAGGAGAGACACCGTTTATTATAATCGAATGGTGTTAATTTTTTTTGTAATTATGTTTTTTTTTTGCGTTTCTTATCTTCATACAAAATAATTGAAATAATTATCAAACACTAATGTACACACACCTTTACAATAAAATTGGCAACGCTGCATACGAAGGGCTTCAAATTATGAATGATTGTACTTATCTACTTATCAATGAAAACTATGTCACGATCTTACTTTCATCAAAGACTATATAATAGTACCTACTAGTACTTTCATTGAATATTTTGTCTTTTGACTAACTATGTAAGTGTAAGTTTGGCGACGTCGCTAAGATAAGGACTTGGCCTACTGGTTACAATCAAAACACAATGCACATTTAAAAACATTTGTGACACCCATAATATGCATTTTAGAACAAAGTTTCTTGGAATTTTCTTTTTCTTTTTAGCTATACATTATAACCCTAAAGTTCAATATAAAAGCGTTGTATACTCGTCTTAAACAAGTCATTCTTCTTCTTCGTCGGATTACTCTTGACAGAGCAGTCGTGGTCACGTCGAACGACGAACGATTCTACGCCAGTTATCCCTGGCTGTTGCTTCTCTGGCACATGGGTTGAGGGGAGTATTGGTTAGGGCTTGATCTGGTCTGTCCAGCGCATAGGGGAACGTCCTCTTGACCTACTGCCGTTGACCCTGCCTTGAACAACAAGTCTCTCTATGGCATGCTCTCCACGTCGCGTGATATGTCCGAAGTATCTGAGGATACGGGCTCTGACTATAGATGAAAGCCTTTCTTTCACCTTGATCTCTTCAAGTATCGAGACGTTTGTGCGGCCTTGTGTCCAAGATACTCGTAGCATTCGTCTCCAACACCACATTTCTAGTGCGTCAATCCTTTGTCTCTCTCGTTCTTTGACTGTCCATGTTTCGGCACCATATAGTAGTATAGGAAACACTAGAGATCTTACTAACTGTACTTTAGTAGCTTTGGTGATATTTCTGTCCCGCCATATCCTCGTCAACTTCTGCATTGCAGATCTGGTAATACCAATTCGCCTTCTAATTTCGTCTTCCGAGCCACCAGTATTAGCGACCAGTAAACAAGTCATAATAGACTATTTTTATCGATCACTGACAAAATTGCTTGACAATGTTGCTCAAATTATTGTAATTCTTTTATTCTCAGTTAAAAGACAAAATATAGAGAGCCAGATAGAGGTTAAATACGTCAGTGGTTGGTAAAACATATTTGATCATTGTCCGGGTGCTTTAGTTGAAGACATGCAGTCGCGCTCTGCTAACTGCTGTAGCGGAAAATAACAATAGGCAACTTACGGTCCGTAGTTATTTCGTCATTCTTTTATTACTACTAGCTCAAATTGCAACATAATCTCCAAAGTGGTGTGTTACACATAAGTACATCACATAAGCTGTTCATTTATGACACAAATTTCATATTCGTCTGCGGATTTATCTCTTGTATTTGTAAGAATAAGAATAAATTTATTTAAAACTATAATTTAAGATTGATATAAGACTGTATCCAGTTTGTCAGTGATTCCTTACAATTGTCGGAGACTGTAGCTTGGGATCAGGTAATGCTGTCATTTACCTAAAAACCATTTAACATGGCAGTCATCATTTAATAAACGGTCAGACTGTGCCAATAGAAGCGCGAATGGCTGTACATAATGGAGTGCTTGTCGCCACGTTAATGTATGGAAGTGAGAGTTGGGTATGGCAGAAGAAGCATAAAAACAGAATAAACGCAGTTGAGATGCGATCACTGCGTAGTATGTGTGGGGTAAGACTGTCTGATAGAATTCCGAATGCGGTAATACGAGCGCGCTGTGGTTTGAAAGAGGATGTTGTGACAAGGACTGAAAAAGGAATGCTGAAATGGTTTGGACACGTGGAGCGAATGAGTGAAGAAAGAATGACGCATCAAATATGTAAGGCAAGTGTGTGTGGGCAAGTCGGTCGCGGGAGACCTCGTTGAACATTCGTCGACCAAATTGGGGACGTTTTGAGAAAAAGGAGAGGTCCGAAGCACCCGCCACCGGCTAGCATGTATGAAAAGAGTAATGCATATTGCATGTAGAGGAAGCGCGTGAGGTTTGTAAGGATAGAAGCAAATGGCATTCTATTGTCTCTGCCTACCCCGACGGGAATATGGCGTGAGTGTGTATATGTCATAATTTGATTGTTACTTCAAATTTTGAAGACTGTACAAATATAGATACCATAATATTGTTGCTCATTAATGTTACTTCATGAAATATTAATTGATATTTATGTGTCAGTGGGATATGTGTGTTAGTGTGACAACTTAAGACGGTTTTTAACATTTATTATGTACTAGCTGACCCGGCAAACGTTGTTTTACCATATAAAGTATAATTCACGCGATAGTTTTATAAGTAATAAAATATTGCCTATATTATAGCCTGTACATCATTTTGTTCTATTGTCAATAGTTTTTGCAGCGCACGCAAAAATAGGTTTTCGATTTTACACCTTGTGTTAGAAAATAACAATTTTATTACGGATCCCTAATTTTGAAAAAAAAAACATAACCTATAGCCTTCCTCGATAAATGGACTACCCAACACTGAAAGAATCATTCAAATCGGACCAGTAGTACCAGAGATTAGCGCGTTCAAACAAACAAACACTGCAGCTTTATAATATTAGTATAGATGTGGGACAAATTAAATACAAGGCATAAAAATATTTTCAGTATTTTTATTGTAATTTCTTTGTAGTGGTTAAGGCTATCTTTGAGGCCTTAGATTTAAGACAGTTTATTTAACTGGTCTAAAACATGGTACCATATGTACGTATAATATAGAGAAGCTGTTAAACGGCCTAGCGAAACTCTCTAAGAAAAAAGCGATTCACTCGATTGTATGAAACGTGCAGTGATTGATAGATAATAATAATAATAATATTGACACACTTTTTACACAAATTATCTTGCCAAGTTAAGCATATATAGCCTGTGTTATGGGTTACAAGACAATGATATATTTAATACAATATACTTACTTAAACATACATAAATTCATATAAACATACATAAATACATTTAAACATCCATGACTCGGAAACAAACATCCATATTCATCATATAAATGCTTGCACCTACCGGCATTCGATATATGGATAGATGGACAGATGACGGCTATAATCTTGTAAAAAACGGAGATAGCCGAAATCCACTACGTTTTCAGCAACTGTTCGCATTAAAACTTTGCCGGAATATACTTCGTCGTCCAATTGTAATAACTATTTCAAACTTATGTCAAATCTCACTGCACGTTTGCTAGTCCTGCTCTTATTACGTAGTATTTACATTCTCTTTGCTGTTGAACATGTTTCGAGTGATTTATGAAATAAGGACGATATTGCGACTGACCAGACCTTAGTACTGTTCGTTATACGATTAATTAAAGAACACAAGTAAACAAAGAAGAAAAACTAAAATTTTAACATAAAATAGCACGAATGTCTCTACATTGAGTACTCTTATTCAATGAGTTTAATGAATATTTGATAAGGCTGATAATCTTATAGGTCGGATATACTATAGCGAAGTATATAAAATGGGTCGTGTAGTATTAGCTTTCCCACATTATAGTTATCACCGTGTACTTTATGTGGTTGAGCTTATAACCACAAGAAAGGCAGCTTAGGCGATCGACCCCGTTGATCAAACACAGAATGAAATTCGATATGACCTAAACTGAGTTATTTCTAGCATAAACATCTGGCAAGGTAATTCACTTGGCAATTTCTAATGCATTTTCCATATTCTAGCAAAAATAGAATATTCTGGAAAAAAATTGGAGGAGGCCTTTACTCTTACGAGATTCACAACTCACGTAAATAGAAGCTTAAGCAACTAACGTTACTAACACCAAACATAATCAGAATTTTAAGTTACCTACTAATGCTACTAATAATTAGTTTTGTGTAAAAAGAGTTACGGAATAAATGAGGCTTCATTATTATTAACTTTTTTCTAAAATTACATTATTTTTAAAGTCTTCTTAAGCTCGTTAACCGAAAATTTTGTATGAAAAAATTCTAAGGTTGTATACATAGCTATATACTTCATGTGCGTTTGCAGGTTATTTATAATAGTATTTTACGGTTTCACATTTTCATAACTTAATTAAGCCTATTTTTTTTTTTATAATAATATTGACACTTTTTACACAAATTATCTTGCCCCAAGTTAAGCATATATAGCCTGTGTTATGGGTTACAAGACAATGATATATTTAATACAATATATTTACTTAAACATACATAAATTCATATAAACATACATAAATACATTTAAACATCCATGACTCGGTAACAAACATCCATATTCATCATATAAATGCTTGCACCTACCGGGATTCGAACCCGGGACCTGTAGCTTAGTAGGTAGGATCGCTAACCACTCGGCTATACAGGTCGTCAAATATTGACACTAATTGAAACAAATATCAATAAGGTATTTATTGTTTATAAACCAAAAAATTAGATACAAAAGAAAAAAGAGATTATCAAATTAAAATGTGATTGATAATATATATTCAGAACGACACGCCCAAATGACTGATTCGCAGCTGTTATTCGAATAATTATACGGCGAACATCGAAAGCGTAACGAAGCTGAAACGAGATGACAGTAAAAGTGCATTTTTAATAGACGACAGTCATTACGCGAAGTACAAAAGGAGTGACGTCATTATCACGGGCTGAGCATTCTAGAATTAAATTTAACTCCAACTGAACTTATTTTCAAACAAAGGTTTTCACATTAAAGGAGTTGTTCCAGACTATTAGTATGGGCCGTGGGCCACAACCTTATACGCCGGGCCCTAGAAAGATCAACTTTGAAATGAATATAAATGACACGGAATTTTACTAAAATACACCTTGTTTCTGGGTTCATCTTTTTTAAAACGGTTTCTTTTTTAAATGGCTCCGTCGACTGAGTGTCGATGATTCGGCCAACGGCACAGTGCAGAGATTTTTTATTTTTATTTAGCTGATTGAAGTAAAGAAAGAACTAAGTAAAAAGAAATGATCGGATGATATTGCTGTGGTTTCCTTTTGTGAACTGAAGAAAAGGCAACAAGACTAAGTACGGTTAGTATTAAACACCAATAATTCATTAGTATTAAAACAAAATTTAAGGGAGAAATGTGTGGATGTAAGTAAGAATATGTGTGTAATAGAAGATTAATTATTTATAATAGCGTTGATGATCATCAGTTGTCACTGTCACGTCAAACAGGTACGAGTGTGACAATTGACAATTTTTTATGAAAATAAGGGACGAGACGAGCAGGACGTTCAGCTGATGGTAATTGATACGCTGCCCATTACAATGCAGTGCCGCTCAAGATGATTGAAAAACCCAAAAATTCTGAACGGCACAACAACTGCGCTCGTCATCTTGAGACATAAGATGTAGTCCCATTTGCCCAGTAATTTCACTAGCACACACGGCTCCCTTCAGACCGAAACACAGTAATGATTGCACATTACTGCTTCACAGCAGAAATAGGCGTCATTGTGGTACCTTAAAGAAGTAAAAATAAACCGACTTTTTTAAAGCGACTACTCCCGTTAAAAAAATAATGTAACAGCTGTCAGTATTGCCAAAAACAATTCAACTAGTGAATTAGAGGACGACAAATATCGAACAAGTAGTGATCATAAGATTTTTTGCGTAATCCGACGCTATATCTAGTAAACGTAAAAGGACTTGGCCAATTTTGGATCAACTCCTTTTACATAACTTATTTCGTGTAAAAAAAGATTGAAATAGCGATTATTATAAAGCCTAAGTTGTCTTATTAATAAATGCAGTGAAAAGTTACTCCAAGTTTAGAATTACTTCTCCCTGTCATTTAATTCTGTAGTGAAAAAAATAATAAAGCCATTTTATTCCGAACTAAAAAACATTTAATATTTGAATAACCAATAATCTTAAGCTATAAAGTATAAACTATAAAATGTCTCTTAGTTCGGCGTGCCGATTGGCAAAGGCCTCCTATAACGATTTTCACTCTTTTCCGTTTTAGGCAACTCTTCTCCAGTCAGGTCTTGCTGTCAATTTTATTGCATCTCCCCACCTTGTGCTGTCTTCCTCGTTTTCTTTTGCCTTCTCTTGGGTACCATTCTGTAAGTCTTTTACTCCAATTCCCCACTTTATCTCACATCATGAGCCCTGCCCATTTTAACTTTTGCTGGTCGATTCGTTTGATTATGTCTGAAAGTTTCGTAATTTTCCTTAGGTCAGTGTTTCTTATCATATCCTGTAGTTTATAACCGGCCATACTCCTCTCCATTGATCTCTGTGTTACGGCAAGTTTCTCTCTCAATGCCATGTAGTGACAAAGGTAAGATAAAAACGAATAGTTTTAAATTTGGTATAACTTAACTTCTCGTTTAATAATAACACAGTAGATGTATACATTATAAAAATGTAGGTAACATTATATTATTAAACACAATATTACATAGGGAACTGCTATTTTTAGAGTCCACGTGGAGCAGAGTAACGCAAATAGCTCAAGCACAGTTGTCACGGCCGTAAACTAATAAGTAAAAGTTTTATATTGCAGTGACAATTACTATTACTTAATTTTATTATATGATTGTAAGAGGTATAATTCATATTGGCAGCGCTCGCTGGGTTTAACTATTAATTTAATTGATCAATGAGTTTTACCATAGACATTTTACAATTTAAAATTATTATTCATATAAATAAATTGTTAAAACCAATCACTTTCTACGGGTTGTCTTTGCCTATAATAAAATTGTGTGCTGTAATGCCTATTAAAATTATAAATGTGAATGTAAATTTGTTTGTAGCGCTTTCACGCCTAAGCCACCGAACCGATTTTGATAAAATTTAGTACCGAGATAGATTAGAGCTTGAAAAAGGACAAAGGCATCCTTTTATTGCAAAAAAATAAATGGAGAGGTTGTGATAGGGGTTGGCAATTTGTATGGAAATTCGTCATAATCGAAGATAAGTCATGAAACTTTATATTTGTGCACTTGATAAGAAACAATTTATAAACATTTGTTTCTGCATTTTTGAAACATTAACCTACGTGGAGATGAAATTCACAGGGGAAAAGAGACTGTCCACAATGACAAGGGATATGCGCTGTATCATAGAAGAGCGCTACCAGCAACAGAAAGAACAGTTTGTATGTGTATTATTTGATAAGTATCCTAAAAGATAAATAAAAAACTGCCCAAAGTAACTATTCAACGTGGACGAAGTCGCGGGTAAAAGCTAGTAAAATAATAGTTTCAGATCATATTATAGTGTTAGCTCTGTCAATGAAATACAAAAATAATTCGAATTATGGACCTGCAAGTTTGCTCAACTAGGCTATCTGAATAGAAACATTAAAGGATTTTGGAGAAATTTTGGATTTTTATGAGAAAAAGGCACTTCAATTTCATTTTCTACAAGTTTTTTTGAGCAAAAAGTAAAATGTAAGAACATCATTTATCCACTAAGGTGAAAAAAAGACACTTGTTAAAATAAAACTTGTTCTTTCATTTTACTTTTTCATCACTGCATTTACACTTGAGCCACAAATATTGATATTTCAATATTATAACAAAGAGTTATTTATAAGAAGTCGTTAGTCTTTAGAGCAATATAACTCATATATATGCTTTCTAAACATTTTTATATTATTACTAGCTGGTCAGCTACAGACAGACGTTGCTCTGTACATAATAAAGAACATACTGTTTTTTATTAATTTGTCAATAATATTTCATAATATCAAGAATTATTTCGTAAAATATGCTCCATGTTAAATCCCTGTTGTTATAATGAAATTGTTTCACAGCAACACTGTCAAACCGTGCGTCAATAAATTCTCTCACAGAAAATATGTCCATACAAAACAAATATTGAAAATAAAAATAATTATGGATCCCAAATCGAAATAAAAACTACCCTATCTCTCAAGTTGGACCAACTTGCACTCCATGAAGTAATCCCCATTAAAATTCGTTCATTAGTTTAGGAGTCCATCGAGGACAAACAACGTGTCACGTAATTTTATTATATTAAGATTATAGGATTATTCCATAAGTTTTCATTTTGAGCAAGCTGTGAACGCGTTGAGAGACATTTTTCTATGTGTAATAGAACTCTAATGCCGATAAACGATTAATCGATTTTGCTTAGCCTAGAAGTGGGCAACATGAATAATTAATACAAATATATAGGTGAAATTATCATACTTTATACAGACACACACGTTACGTGTGAAAGTAATACTATAGCGTTCCGGAGCAGTCGGGCAGCCCTCGTGCGCGACGGTCTCGCTCCATCACACATCGCGACTCCACAGTTTTTGTGATACTAATCAGCTATTTACAACTACCCACATAGTTTCAAAAAATATATAATTGTATAATAAATACGTTTCTTTTAATCTTGACGAACTTTGCCCGCAACTTCATACTAATAATTTGAATGAAATTAATGAATGAAAATAAATAAATTTCAATTAAATTTATTTTAGATGAAACACTGACACATTCCCACAAAAAAGTTAAAGAAAACAAAATATATGTTTAATCTTAATATCAACTTAATACAAAAAAAGCGATACTAAATGTGGCACTGGTCTTCCAAATGATACCCATTACTCTCCATCCAAATCATATCCAAATCAGCTATTATAGGCAATTTTTCTGAAATTATTGTGACGGGATTTATTGTATTATTTTGATATAGGACCACATTTGAAATTTGGAAGGTTAAAAGAGATCTTTATATAACTGTCTGTAATGTGCCCAAAAATAAAACCAAAAAACACTGCAAAAGTTGACTTAAAGTTGAGTGAGACAAGGCAAATGAGACTTAACATCTTATGTTTCCAGGTGACGAGCGCAATTGTAGTGCCGCTCAGAATTTTTAGGTTTTTCACGAATCCAGAGCGGCACTGCACTGTAATAGGCAGGACGTATTAATCACCACCATCTGAACGTCCTGTTCGTCTCATCCCTTAATGGCATTAAAAAAAAAGATTGATATTGCGAACACAAAACTTGCAATATTTTGTTTGTAATTAAATAGATAGTGAAAGAGTTTTAATTATAGTTAAAATACGACAAAACTCAAATTGCACCAAGCTTAAGTGCAGCAAGGAATAAATAGCTTTAACGACGGTCACAAAATGAAAGAGGCGTGGTACTACACACCTAATTCCATTTTGACCGGGGATGACTCAGTAATATTTCCCCTTATGCATATTGTGACTAACCCTGTCAAGCACTGACCTCTACTATATACACTGGACTGGCGACTGTCAAAGTGCTTTTGTGCCTGTTTGATACTGGCCATTTTGGCGCTGTTGGCCTTGTAGCGAGAGTCTGCGGTACTAAAACTAGTGATAACAAGCAAGTGGACAACATAGATGGTGGGAAACTACAAAAAAGAAATTGTGTACTTTATTACGTTGATTCTTGAAGTATAAATAACACGGAAAAAGAACGAAATTAATTCAAAATGTAAAAATACTTCAGAATATTGTACGTTCCTTCGCAGCCATTTGTATTATACTTCAAAATTAGTTCTCTGGACGCTCGCGAGTGGCGCTTTTAATAGGCACAAAAAATTTGCTGCCAAACATATGGAACAGCCTCTCCAGTGGCATTTATACAGGTCAGTGCTGTCAAGGCAGAAACAAAAGACTTATCTTCGAATAGTTAATACTGACATTAACTCTGTAAATAGAAATTTCATATACAGTAGCATCACCTGCGTAATAGTAACAGGTGTTAAGTTTGCACAGGTGAGTTAGCTAATGATCGTAATGATGCAAGTTTTGCAACGTCTACTGGCGACAATAATTAGTCGTAGCAGGTTAATGTTAGACGAGATAATGTCACGTGTATTTGCGATACATACGACACAAAGTTAAGCGTATGACACTCTGCGCTTAGAGTAAGTACTGTTATACGGGAATAATCAATCTATACATATAAATAAAATTGGAGTGACTGTTTGTGATATTGAAATAACCGTTTTTTACTACATGTATATATGAACTAGCTGACCCGGCAAACGTTGTTTTACCATATAAAGTATAATTCACGCGATAGTTTTATAAGTAATAAAATATTGCCTATATTATAGCCTGTACATCATTTTGTTCTATTGTCAATAGTTTTTGCAGAGCACGCAAAAATAGGTTTTCGATTTTACACCTTGTGTTACAAAATAGCAATTTTATTACGGATCCCTAATTTTGAAAAAAAAAACATAGCCTATAGCCTTCCCCGATAAATGGACTACCCAACACTGAAAGAATCATTCAAATCGGACCCGAAGTACCAGAGATTAGCGCGTTCAAACAAACAAACAAACACTGCAGCTTTATATATTAGTATAGATATATATACGATACATACACCAAAAAAACATTTTTTACAATTTTTGTCTCTCTGTCTGTCTGTTTGTTCCGGCTAATCTCTGAAATGGCTAGAACGATTTTGACGGGACTTTTATTCGCAGGTAGCTGATGTAATAAGGAATAACATAGGCTACGTTTGTTTTACATTTTTTTTTATTTAAAAAAAATAATGTAAAAAATTCCAAACTTTGTTCATTTGGTCGGATTGATCTGTGAGGAATGCCTGCTTATAGCGAACTTGTCAGTTTCTACCGTTTTACTAGTTCTACGAATATATTATAGGTTGTTTTAAATTAAAGATTTCATAAAAATATCAATCGCCGAAGAAATAATTATTTTTACAACATATACAACCGTTCTGGGTCAAATCTATAGCAATAGAATTAACAAATTTATGCAATCTATCCAAGGTTCAAGTTGTTAAATATTTTATTATGTAAGCCCAATGAGACTTAGTAAATTTTTATAATGGAAGAAGAGGTAAAAAGAATATACCCACATTTTCGTGCAACACAAGGTTAACCTTTTTTTTTACTTGTACCGATGTCGTATCGTCCTGAAAGTATCGAGCAAGAAAGCTTCAGCGTCTTCATTCATCTTCAAACAATTTAGTTATACACAGCAGAAAGTAAGGTGTGTTTAATTACCTGTGCGTACTTCTTTTAGATTATATTTTCCTTTCTTTGTTTATTTGATTGGAGGAAAAGTCCTTTCAAACTTGGAGAAACATTATTTTTTTTTATAAACATTTTATCGAGGTGCATAAATAGGCAAAGTAAGAAGGTAGTTCTTTGCGCCTACATCGTGCGAGTTGTTTAGTAAATTTGGCCTTAACAGATTGGTCCTCGATCATACAGTCACGAGCAAATATCTAAGTAGCGCCAAGTAAATGGCTCCTTCTGTCTTATTTGCCTGCTTCAGCCCTGAATAGTTTCCCAATATGTAAGTACGAGTAGATTGTAAGGTGCGTACGCACTAGGCCATAGTTTCTCAACTTTATTTTGCTCACCGCCCACTTTGAGAATATGTTTTTTTCTAGAGTATTTTCGTATATTTTTTTGCCTTTTTAGACTATATTTTTTAATCTACCCACGACCCATCTGCGCCATCTCAATGCCCCCTAATTTTCTCTGGGTCTTCTACTGCCTCCCCGAAAGTCTGAAACGCCCACAAGGGGGCGTTATCGCCCACGTTGAGAACCTATGCACTAGGCAGATTCATCAATGTTCTATAAATCTAATGTAGCTACGAACTGAGTACGATTTAAAATGAATTTTACTAGCGGGCACCTGATGTAGCTATATCTTTAAAAGTTGTGTTACTATGTGAAACTTCTGTATAGTAATACCAACTTATCTGTAAAGTTGCAAATATAGGAACTGGGATCATGTTGAAATTTCATTCGAGTGTCAGTGTCTACTACTTTCGAGTGTTCCGTGTGTTTTATTTATTTATTATTATTATTTAAATAAAAATGTGTGACTTTCCAGACTTTTGTGCACGTTGGAATTAATTAGCAACAATGAAACGAAAATGGCGACACCCATAAGTTCACAGATAAGTTGGTGACACTGTATTGCTTTTAACTCTATGTTAGTCACAGTATAAAAATCAAAAAGCTTAGAGTAAAAAGCAATTGTTGATGGTATCTGAAGCTTCGCGTCGTTTTCCGATTCTTGTCAGTATTCCGTTCCGCGCTTTAATCTCGGCCTTCTAAAATTGCGAATGTAGTGTTATATTTTCGGGTATAGTTGTGTCGCGTGCAAGTGTAGAGACGGCAATAACACAATTAAAGATAACATCGTTAACCGTCTAGAGCCGAAGAGTCACCCCACGCCAGCGAATTGCATTTACTACACTTAAAGGGTTTCCAATTTTCCATGCCTAGCGGAAACACTTTGGTATGGTATGGTAGGTATCATGCAAGAATTGGGTCGTCGCAGTACTCAACACAAATCCAATTATATCAAAGCACCTGCATTTACTGAAGAATAGATTCTATATTAACCCAGATTGAAATCAAGTATTGTTAGTTTATGAATAATCTCTTAATTACATTGGCATACATTAGGAAAATACTTTTGTTGTGCACAACAATGATTGGCTGGTTTTTTTAAATTTTTCGTATATAAATTGGAACAAAGTGGCGGTTTTGGTTCTTCCTAATTGAAATTATTTTACTGCAGTGTGCAATCTAACTGGATAGACTACACACTCCGAAGGGATTCCAACCATATATCGAGGCAAACCATGCCAAGCCAACTGGAACCCATACCGAAAACGCAAACGCGGCCGTTCAAAGCAAACCTGGCGATGGTCTGTCGGAAAGACCTGGATTGAAATCATGAGATATGCTCAGGACCGATCGCGAAGGAGATGCATCGTGGATGCCCTCTGCCCCAATTAGGGGTTACAGGAACTTAAATGAATGTACGATAATATGGCTCATGTAATATTAAAGGTTGCAGAGATAATAGCTCGCCCACCATTTTACAAGTGGAAGGTTTCTTTGCCTGGGATGACGGTTAGGTGGGTTATGAGTATCACAGCGGCGCCATTTTCTGCTGTAAAGCGGCAATGTGCGAGCGTTATCTCGTTTAGGTTTAAAGGGTACCGTGCCTCAGTGCCTACTGCCTACTAGTGCCTACTAAGTAAGTCATTAGACCAGTAATTTCAGTAAATTACTGGTCTAATGACGTGTGACGCAAATAATTATAATAATGATGGTAAAGTGACGAGCGCAATAATTGCGATAACGCTCAGAATTTTGGGTATTTCATTGCGGCACGGCATTGTAATGGGCAGGGCGTCAATTATTAGTCTTTTATATAGTTATTTCTGACGGCTCCTTCAATGGTTGCCGTGAGTGATTTCTATTCCAATGGCTGCTACCGCTAAGCCAACCGTCGAATATAGTGTAATTCATAGATCTTGGTATATTCGTTCAACTCTTCAGTCATAACTCTTTCCACATGATTTACTTTGCTGTCCAGCTCATCCTCAACAATTGCGTCTGGAGATTTCGCTATTTTATATTTCAGACACCAAAAAAATATATTCATAATATATTACTGGAAGTGAGGAATGTACTAAATTGTTTAGAGCCCATTAAGTTAATGAGTGCCACTGCATTAACAAAAATGTGTTGTAATCGCAAAGCAGAGGACTCCGCCGATTCGTTCGTTGGATGCGCCCAGGCACGGGTTTTGAGCGGTAACGGAAATTAATGCGCAGATGTAGAATCCCGTGCATTCATATTGCATTGCGCAACGGCCTCATCTACGCACGGGACCCATCTCTTTCCTCCTTTTAGCAAGACCCTAAGACTTCTATAGAATCATAGACAAGCCCAGGATTCGTAGTGATGGTCTTTATCAGACTCTCGACTCGTGTTCTGACTGAATTTTGGCTGTATTTGATTTACGATCACAAATTCGAATTACAAATCTAAATATTACATTATTTTTAAGTAATATCCCTCACTACAGGGAATAAATACACAAATTTCTCTCCCAGGTACATCCGTAAATCTTGGTATGTTTGTCCAACTCTCGGGTTGTGGCTACAATAGGAGAGTTGAATAAACTGCTTAGGGACGAACACCGAAAGGCGCCGATTCGAATCCCGCGTCATTCATAAAATTTTGTACAAATTAAATTTATATAACCATAGTAGCAATCAAGCGACAAATCGATGAAGCGGTTAATTGGCACCGCTTCAGATTCCTATAAATTCTTAGCACCAATTAAGTAACAATAATGAGGTAAGTAGCAACCAAGACGGCATTTCTCTTGGCCCATTATGTATTGGTTAAAATTGACCTCTCGCGTGTGAAGAAAAGAGCTGTGCGGGTAATTGAGGAGTTGTTAAATTGTCCGAGTCGATTGGGTAGCTCACGCGGTTATGTCACCACATAGCGCTTAGGTTATTGATCTTTCACTACGTTCACGACTTTTCTTGATATATATAAAGAAGCGTACACATAGCAGGTACATAGAATAATAATAATAAAATTTATTGCCTTGAACTTAATTTAAGTACACAATATCAACTTATTACAAACATACATTAAGACAAAAGGGAGTAGGCTCAGCTTATGCTGCTTGAAATAATATTTTCATGCAGCGCTGGTTTTCAGCCATTTCCATTTCCCTAAGGTGTAAGGTGGGATACATAGTAAATTTAATAATTGAATAATTGTTAAGGAGTATTTTTGTTTGAACGCTCTCGTCTTTTTTGAATTAACTTTTCCGTTCCGGGAACAATTCCTTTGTATATAAAAGCCAGATGAAAAGCGCGTACAAGTTCCTTTTAAACAACGCAACTCTCCCGTGATTCCTCTGGTGTTTCAGGAGACATAGTCAACAGACTACCAAAGACAGGAAACATAAGGAAAAAGCTGACATTTGCTTGTTTTGTTATTCGCTGAACCGTCAAAATTGGTTCTTCACAAGAGTGATGGGGTAACTACGAGATGGAAAAAATTTTTGAAGCAAAAGAATCATTTTTGTATTATTCAGACAAATTGTGGATGGGCATGAAAATTCTCAATTATATCCTGGATTGTGTTAAGAAGGTTACCATGTTCAAGATTACAAGGACACAGTTGGCTATTCAATTACAGGTTGGTTATTATTGGCGTTAATTTTATTTAGTTCAAGATTTTTTTTAACTACTAAAGGACCTTTGATTATTTATATATAATAATTTATCAAATAGACGTTTGAAAAATTAGTGAAGAAAGAATGAGGCATCAAACATATAAGGCAAGTGTGTGTGGGCAAGTCGGTCGCGGGAGACCTCGTAGAACATTCGTCGACCAAATTGGGGGCGTTTTGAGAAAAGGAAAGCTCCGAAGCACCCGCAACCGGCGAGCATTTATGAAAAGAGAAATGAATGTAGAGGAAGCGCATGAGATTTTTTAGGATAGAAGCAAGTGGCATTCTGTTGTCTCTGCCTACCCCGACGGGAACAAGGCGTGAGTATGTGTGTGTGTGTTATATTGATAAGAAGAAATTGCATGCTTATTGGTAATGTCTAAATAGGAGAGCCTTTAAGCTAGTGTAAGACCAAATTTGTACTACCCTATTTAATGGCAAAGTTTACAAAACCAGGAAGTTTTATTCGCTTGTGGTCACGAGTCATATAATAGTCACACTAGTCTGTACTCAAAGTAACACAAAGGCCATAAGATAATTGCAACTGTGAGAAATTGTATTAATCAAGATGCGCTTGGGCAAGCATGTGGAGCGGAATTCGATGCAAGTGTGAATGATTTCAAGATACCCGCGTTTGTGTGAAACGGTGTCTAATGAGCGAGATAACGCAATGATTGCTTTTTAACCGACTTCAAAAAAGGAGCAGGTTCTCAATTCCTCGGTTTGTTTTTTTTTATGTTTGTTACCTCAAAACTTTTTACTGGGTGCGATTTTGATAATTATTTTTTTTTATTTGAAAGCTGGTACTTCCCGTGTGGTCCCATTTCAAAAATAACAATAATCTTTATTAGAATTATATTCATTTATTAGATTGTATAAAAATACGCAATTATTTTCATACTTTTTAGTGCATAATATAACTATTGTTTTGGAATAGTGTTTTTGAAGTCGGCTGTTTTTTGTTTAATTCTTTAATATTCTGCAACTTTACACAAAATTATTTTAAAACTTATAACATATTGTTTAATAATCTTTTCGCATACAGTATGTATATACCTAAACTCATAATAAAATCTCTTCGACTGTACAATTTTGTTTAAAAAATAAATAGATTTATAAAATGTTTTTTTTATCTATTTATCTATTCTATATCTATTTTGACATACAAGATACTACATATCTACCTTGAGGTATCATTGCACCCGTAGGTATGATTACGTACGTAAAACGTAATATTTAAGTTGTTACCTTTTCATTTAAGTTGTTTCCCTTTTTCAAGATTTAAAGTATCCTTACACAGTTGGCTTCTTCAAAACACATTTTATTCAATAGAAGAGTTTTTTGACCACAAAGAGTAAAGGATTTTGACATTGCATTGTAAGTGGATTATTTTTATCTTGACTTTAATATTTTTTTTTGTATTGTATAGAATTATAATTTTGTATTATATAAAATAAATTAATTTATATTGTAATAAAATTTTTGCCCAAGACCAAGTTTGCATGCTATTGGTAATGGCTAAATAGGAGATACTTTAAGCTATTGTAAGATCAAATTTGTACCACCCTATTTAATAGCAAATAAATGAATATGAATGAATGAATGAATGAATAACACACGCCTGATATAAATAATACTTAAACCAGACAGTGTATAACGTGGCGTATAAAACACAAATATTCTGACAGCCTTTCCGAGTAAATCTATTCGACCGACAGCTGGATCGTGTAAACTTCTAATTTCATACTTCAATATTTGTCTATGACCGTGAAGGAGTGATGGTTCCTCCGCGAGTTGATCCCGTTTGATCTGGAGAATGACGCAAGCAGCCCCGGGTGTCGCTGCGACTATAAATACCGCAACACGTGCCCGACCGACCAACGTATCCTGTAATAGCTGGTATTATTGCCCGTTAAAGATCACTAACCTGATTAATGTTATCACACATAAAAATTTATGGTATCTATTACTTATACCTATTATGGACCTTATAAACAGTTTACCAGTGGGAGGCTTCTTTAGACAGGAAGCCGGCTAGATTATGGGTACCACGGCACAACGGCGCCTATTTCTGCCGTGAAGTAGTAATGTGTAAAAATTACTGTGTTTCAGTCTGAAGGGCGCCGTAGCTAGTGACATTACTGGGCAAATGAGACTTAACATTGTCTCAAGGTATCAACAAGCGCAATAGTAGCGCCGCTCAGAATTTTTGAAGAATCCTGAGCGGCACTGCATTGTAATGGGTAGGGCGTATCAATTACCCTCAGCTGAACGTCCTGCTCGTCTCGTCCCTTATTATCATAAAAAAGGACTTCTAGTTAATATACCTTCGCATTGCAAACAAGTCAGTCAACTAGAGTGGTGAGCGGGCACGGGTTACTAAATGCTCATTGGTCATCTAATCAGCAGATCATATCGTAATAGATCTAGTTATAATCACAACATATTAACGCTACAGGCTAATGTGGATTTTTACAAAATCAGTGATCCCGAAAACCTTCGCCCTTTATAAGCGTCAATGTTTTTTTTTAATGAGAATAAGAGACGAGATGAGCAGGACGTTCAACTAATTGATACACCCTGCTCATTACAATGCAATACCGCTCACGATTCTTGAAAAACCCAAAAATTCTTAGTAATTGCACTAAGAATTTTGCCCTTGTCATCTTGAGACAAAATGTTAAGTCCCATTTGCCCAGTAATTTCACTAGCTTACGGCGCCTTTCAGACTGAAACACAGTAATGTTTACACATTACTGTTTCACGGCAGAAATAGGCGCCGTTGTGGTACCCATAATCTAGCCGGCATCCTGTACAAAGAACCTCTTACTGGTTCTAAAGTCGACGTAAATGATAAAGCTCAAGAGTTTTTTTTGTTTGAATGCGCTTATCTCGGGATTTACTAGTCGGATTGGAATAATATTTTTTGTATATAATGGAGTAGTACAGAATATCTATAATTAGTTACACCTCAAAAGCTTCTTAAATAATTTTTCTCAAAATTGATTCCTTAAGAATTCTTTTTGATGTCATTTCTAATAACTACTAGATACTAATACCGCTCCGGAAACAAATGGCGCTCTGAGAGAGAATATATAGAGCTATGTCACTGTATCACAAATATACATTTTACAACGGACAAAATATGTTCTAGAAAAATAAACAGATACTTATACAAACAATGTATTAAAAAAATTTTTATTTCCTATATTTATATCGACATATTTTCTATGAGAGAATTTATTGACGCACGGTTAGACAGTTCTGCTGTGAAACAATTTCATTAACGACCGTTCCCAATATTCAGTCTATCTCTTACGTGAGATAAAAATCGTAACTATCGATGACTTTTCTGTCCCAATAAACTTATCGACGGTAACGGTGGGACGACGTTTAGCTATACCAGCGATATAAAGTTTGTATGGAAATTGCAATTCACGCGTCCCAATATAAGGCAATTTCAGATTATTGACAGCTTATTACTGCCAGTAGAAGGTAGTAATTTATCTCTATCTGTAGATAGTATATTGGGAACGGCCGTATAACACCAGGAAGAATATTTTACGAAATAATTCTTGATGTTATGAAATATTATTGACAAATTCATAAAAAAAAAACAGAATTTTATATTATGTACAGAACAACGTCTGTCGGGTCAGCTAGTGTAATTATAAATGACGTATTCACAGGAAATGCGTGCGCATTAGATATGCATATATAATATACTCTTTGGCCAGATCTTAAAGTACGGTGGAATTATGACCAGTTATATTTAAGTGTTAAGTTAATCCTCAGATACTTCGGACATATCACGCGACGTGGAGAGCATGCCATAGAGAGACTTGTTGTTCAGGGAAGGGTCAACGGCAGTAGGTCAAGAGGACGCTCCCCTATGCGCTGGACAGACCAGATCAAAGCCTTAACCAATACTCCCCTCAACACATGTGCCAGAGAAGCAATAGCCAGGGATAACTAGCGTAGAATCGTTCGTCGTTCGACGTGACCACGACTGCTCTGTCAAGAGTAATCCGACGAAGAAGAAAAAAGAATATTTAAGTGAAATGTACTTATCAACAAGGACAAAATAAGAATACAGTGTATCGTGTAATTGTGAGAGAAAATAAATAAACATTAAAATTAAATAAATCGATGATACTAATTGAGCCAGGAATCGGTATGTTTCGAAAACCAATTACTCAAATGGGAAGTTATTCAGCACTCAATTAAATTTACATGTTAAAGTTATTGACGGCCTCGCGAAAGTTTTAATTAAACCTAAGGGACTGCAGAGAAACATTAATAAAACACATAGATTGTCGACATCTCGATATCTCTCGATCTATCGATTAATTATAATCGATTCATGTTTGCTTCACTCGTTAATCATCACGCGAGTTGTGCAGCGAATAATATGTTATGTAAGGGCGCCTAAAACAACGCGGATGTGGCCGAGTGACATTAAAAGACTAAAGACAATGCGAGTTAGTAGATGTACCGGACAAGTCGCCGGAATTCGGTCTGTGGAACAATCGCTCAGATCAGATCGTAATGCATTCTACAGGCAGCCTGCCGGTTAAACTGTCAACTTTGTATGTTGAACATGTTGAAATAATAATGGGTTCGTGAATGCAACCAATTGCAGCTCGATTCATGAACGTTCGGATATAAGAATAAACCTTAGATAATTTATACATCTAGCTAGCTAGTCTCTTGCTGGTAGACAGCTGTTAAAAACAGGCCAGGAAAGGTTTAGTGTGCGTGAAAAGCTACGTCTTACACTCGCGATTTCATTTGTTTCGTTCTGAAGGACGCCGTAGCTAGTGAAATTACTGGGCAAATAAGACTTAATCCTCCTTATTCATAATAGTCTGCTAACTTAAAGCATCGCTAATTTTCACTCTGTCTTCTTCTATTGACCTAAGTCAGAATGAGAAAAAACACTCCTAAGCGGCTGTTTAAAGTTATCGGACCATTATGAATAAGGGGGAATATCTTATGTCTCAAGGTGACGAGCGAAATCGTAGTGCCGCTCAGAATTTTTGGGTTTTTCAATCATCTTGAGCGGCGCTACATTGTAATGGGCATTGCGTATCAATTACCATCAGCTGAACGTCCTGCTCGTGTCGACCCTTATTTTCATAAAAAAAATACTACAGCTATGAGGAGTCTGCCATTTTTAAACTCGATGGCGTAGCAATCCAAAAAAAAATAACAGGCCGGTAAGTTTCCCAATTTAAATAACAATGTGCATCTATAAGCATATAATATTAATGTTTATCAGAACGTACAAAACATGCGGTAGGTGTAGCGATTGGCATTTAGAAAACATTTATAATACAGGTCACGTATGGCGGAGACGATGCCAAAAGAGACAGTTTCGTATGAAATAGGTTACCTCAATTCCTTGCCAAGATGCAGTGGACAAAAACCTCTGACCGTTTTACATACATTCTAAATTACTGCTTTGACTGTTGCATTATTCATGTAACAGTTACTGTAGTGTTTAACATTTAGCAGACAAGTCTTAGATACCTTTAAATTACTTCTTTAAGGGCCGATTTTTCAATCCTCAGATAAATCAACAGATAACTATCGAGAGAATAAAATTAACTTACTGTTTATCTAACGTTTAAAATTTTTCAATTTTTCAATCGCTTTTTATCCAAAGAATAGTTGTCTGTGGTATTGTCGAAGCAACTTCACACTTCATACGTGCAAGCGAGATGGACATATATATTATTTAACGCATAAGACAGAGAAAGGTCAAAGGATGCTTGTTTGACATTAGACATTGATCACAACAAACCTCTAATTCACTCGTTTATTTGTTCAGTTAATATTCAATTTAAAATTGTTTTCGTGGTCCTTTCTCCTTGAGGCAATAGATTTCTTCTTCAATCGCGAAGTCGTCAATTGTCTCAAAATATCCATTATAATATTATAATTTCTACTATATTTGATAGTTATTAGAACATAGAATTAAGAATAGATTAAACACTTATTAGTTATCTACAAAATAGCCTAAAAAACTTAAAAACTCGTCCTAATTATCCCAGCGATAGCTCTTAACCGGCTCCCAAAGGGGCCGATAAATATAATCACCCGATAGTAGTAACATAGTTGTTAACAATTAATTGGTGTACAGCACAATTCGCCAATATATCGGCATACAAATATTTGATCGAAATTGCGCTATTCGTCGAATTTCTCTTGTCCAGTTGTTTAACTGAGGAATGAAAAATCGGCGCTAAATGTAGTTAATTGTCAAAGTTATTCGATCTTTAAACGAGCAATTCTTGTATATATATGTCGCAAGGATATGATAAAAACAGTGATTCGGTCATATCTCGGAGGATGTTAAAATAACAACACGGTTTTACCATTTCTCGAAACAAATCTAGTGATTTGACCAAATGCCAGAGTTGGTTCCGTGAAAAGACAAAGTCTTTTATTTGGTATTAAAAAGGTTTATTTGGTAAGACTAAGACATAATTTGGTAAGAATTCAGTATCGTGTCGCAGGTGGAGGGGGGTGAGCGGGGTAGGGGGGAGGGAGATGTCCTCTGTCCCCTGGCTCATTCCCCCACTCCCATGAAAATGTAACACACCATTCTCTTGAAAATCAAATTAATGTAACCTATTCTCAAAATAGATAAAAGTTTATCTAAAGGCCAAGTAGCAAAGAAGCTAAATTTCGCCACTATATAAAAGACTAAGATAACTCAGATGCGACATTGGGTGATCTGGAAAGCAGAAGACCCCGGTTCGAATCCAATTGCCATTCATCAATCAAAGAAATATGTAAACATGCAATCATAACTGATTTCATACTATATACCTATTAATTAAGTAGGAACAGATGTTCGCTATTCGCCTATTTACATATTGTAATAAAATTGTAAGTTTGTCGTGTCTAATTAAACGTGTTGTACATAAAATTTTGTTCAAAAAAAAATACGGGCTGCACTCCGGGAGTGCTGGCTGAAGTGAAAACTTGAACATTATCGTTGTGCATTTTTTAATGGTTAGGCAATAATTTCGCACGAATTGCTTTAATTATCATTTAAATACAATAATCATTTATTGCACTATTGTAAACAAAAATGACAATTACAATTATTTTATATTAAAAAGTTTCTCTCTCAGAAAAATCAACTTAAAAGATAGGACAGTATTTATTTCGATTTGGGACCCATATTGTTATAATTATGTATTTCCAATATTTTTGTATGGACATATTTTCTATGAGATAATTTATTGACGCACGGTTTGACAATATTCTGCTGTGAAACAATTTCATTATAACAGCATATTTTACGAAATAATTCTTGATTCTATGAAATATTATTAACAAATTCATAAAAACGGTATTTTATTAACTATGTACATTACAACGTCTGTTGGGTCAGCTAGTAAAGAATAAATATATAATTCGATACAACATACAGCCATAAACATGAGTATTTTTGTACATCCTGTATTAGAATTATTTAAAAATTCTCTACATGTACATTTCCATAGAAAGCGGAGACGATCCGTGGATAACGGTAAAGAATACAACGCCATCGAAAACAACATGACCCTTTCACGTAACACTATTTTTGTACGGATAAACAATTGCGTGGGAAGAGCATGCAACACACCAAAGAGGTTAAGTGGAAAGTTACCTCTACTATTTTAGTTTGAGACATTACCGCACAGATTTCGTAATGTATACACATGCATAGACGACATTAATAATAGCTATGAATGGACGGAATAAAGGATTGCTCTCAGATAATTTATACGACTAGATCAGGGATGCTCAAGCTCGAGCTGCTGGCGATCTACCTCAAAACTGTTAGACTACGATCGATCGACTCTGAGAGTATGCAAGTATGTGTGATGAAGATAGATTGTCACGATGACATAGATAATAGTTATGTGCACAAAAATATGCATTATTTTAGTCATGGTAAGTGTAGGTCTGCTCTAAAATGTCTATGAAAAAACTCATAATTATTTAAAATAACGAAATTATTGGTTCTTACAAAACAAACTAACTAAAGAGTGACTTTGGATGTTGAATCTGCATGGCACCGCATGTCCTGAGCATACTTTACATAAGATGGTACGTAATTCGCGTTTTCAGTTACCTAAAACAAAGTCTGTGAATAGTTCTATATCGGATTTATTCGAGATCGACGATATCGACTGTTTGAGCACCCCTGGTCTCGAGTGTGTTGCTGTTAGACAACCGATAAAAGCAGGCCAGGAATATTAGTTTAGTGTGCGTGACAAGCTACGTCCTACACTCGCGATTTGTATGTACACTTTGTGTTAGTGTGCGTGAATTGCTCAAAATGGAGGTTTGTTCTAAATTCAATTTTTTCGACGTTTTTCACAGCTGTCACGATCTATTTAGACGTATAAATGATCCCTCAGGTATTGCTGTGATATAATATTAGAAAACTTTTGGATTAAACGATGGTACGGACCATGGACTTAGGCTGAAATCTATAGAGCGTACTTAGACTTTGCTCAGACTTTACTTACGAACAATTTTACTGAGTGTCATAAAACGCGAATCTTATGTCTCAAGGTGACGAGTGTAATTGTAGTGCCGCTCAGAAATTTTTGGATTTTTCGAGAATCGTGAGAGGTACTGCATAATGGGCAGCGCGTATTTTTTTTATGAAAATAACGGACGAGACGAGCAGGACGTTTAGCTGATGGTAAATGATGTGCAGGTACGCCCTGCCCATTACAATACAGTGCTGCTCAGGATTCTTGAAAAACCCAAAAATTCTGAACGGCACTACAATTGCGCTCGTCACCTTGTGACATAACATGTTAAGTCTAGCTACGGCGCCATTCAGACCAAAACACAGTAATGTTTACACATTACTGCTTCACGGCAGAAATAGGCGCCGTTGTGGTACCCATAATCTAGCCGGCATCCTGTGCAAATGAGCCTCCCACCGCTAAATCTATTGGCAATCTATTACTAGAATAATTTAAATAATATATCGCTTCTTAATGGAAATTACAAGCATTCGTGATGCAGGATATGAATTATTTATACTGAGGTTTCAAGGCCACCGACGCATTGTGCTTAAAACTGGTTCTATTAGAACGGCACATGCATTCCTATTTGATGTAACAGTCTATCTAGCTCATATTATAAAACAAGTAAAAGTTATTTGAATGGGTCACTTGCAAATACAAAACAATTATTACCGATCACAACATTATTATCATCATTATTAATATTATTAAATAGCGAACAACAAGTTACTTTTGTTTTATTATCGAATTATTCTTCAGCCTAGCGAAAATCTCTAAAAAAAATCGATTCACTCCATTGTATGAAACGTGCAGTGTTTGATAGATTGACAGATGACGGGTATAATCTTGTAAAGAACGGAGATCATAGCAGAAATCCACTACGTATAAGCAACAGTTCGCTTTCAAACTTAGCCGGATTCAATACTTATCTCAAATCATTGCACGTTTCATACAAAACTAAATTTCAATGTTTACTTAGGCAGTCCTGCCCCTTATTACGTAGTATTTACGTCCTCTTTAATTACAATGTCAATTTAAACACTGACAGATGACGGGTATAATCTTGTAAAGAACGGAGATCATAGCAGAAATCCACTACGTATAAGCAACAGTTCGCTTTCAAACTTAGCCGGATACAATACTTATCTCAAATCACTGCACGTTTCATACTAAACTTAATTTCAATGTTTACTTAGGCAGTCCTGCCTCTTATTACGTAGTATTTACGTCCTCTTTGATTACAATGTCAATTTAAACACTGACAGATGACGGGTATAATCTTGTAAAGAACGGAGATCATAGCAGAAATCCACTACGTATAAGCAACGGTTAGCTTTCAAACTTAGCCGGATTCAATACTTATCTCAAATCACTGCACGTTTCATACAAAACTAAATTTCAATGTTTACTTAGGCAGTCCTGCCTCTTATTACGTAGTATTTACGTCCTCTTTAATTACAATGTCAATTTAAACACTGACAGATGACGGGTATAATCTTGTAAAGAACGGAGATCATAGCAGAAATCCACTACGTATAAGCAACAGTTCGCTTTCAAACTTAGCCGGATTCAATACTTATGTCAAATCACTGCACGTTTCATACTAAACTTAATTTCAATGTTTACTTAGGCAGTCCTGCCTCTTATTACGTAGTATTTACGTCCTCTTTGATTACAATGTCAATTTAAACACTGACAGATGACGGGTATAATCTTGTAAAGAACGGAGATCATAGCAGAAATCCACTACGTATAAGCAACAGTTCGCTTTCAAACTTAGCCGGATTCAATACTTATCTCAAATCACTGCACGTTTCATACTAAACTTAATTTCAATGTTTACTTAGGCAGTCCTGCCTCTTATTACGTAGTATTTACGTCCTCTTTGATTACAATGTCAATTTAAACACTGACAGATGACGGGTATAATCTTGTAAAGAACGGAGATCATAGCAGAAATCCACTACGTATAAGCAACAGTTCGCTTTCAAACTTAGCCGGATTCAATACTTATCTCAAATCACTGCACGTTTCATACTAAACTTAATTTCAATGTTTACTTAGGCAGTCCTGCCTCTTATTACGTAGTATTTACGTCCTCTTTAATTACAATGTCAATTTAAACACTGACAGATGACGGGTATAATCTTGTAAAGAACGGAGATCATAGCAGAAATCCACTACGTATAAGCAACAGTTCGCTTTCAAACTTAGCCGGATTCAATACTTATCTCAAATCACTGCACGTTTCATACTAAACTTAATTTCAATGTTTACTTAGGCAGTCCTGCCTCTTATTACGTAGTATTTACGTCCTCTTTAATTACAATGTCAATTTAAACACTGACAGATGACGGGTATAATCTTGTAAAGAACGGAGATCATAGCAGAAATCCACTACGTATAAGCAACGGTTAGCTTTCAAACTTAGCCGGATTCAATACTTATCTCAAATCACTGCACGTTTCATACTAAACTTAATTTCAATGTTTACTTAGGCAGTCCTGCCTCTTATTACGTAGTATTTACGTCCTCTTTAATTACAATGTCAATTTAAACACTGACAGATGACGGGTATAATCTTGTAAAGAACGGAGATCATAGCAGAAATCCACTACGTATAAGCAACGGTTAGCTTTCAAACTTAGCCGGATTCAATACTTATCTCAAATCATTGCACGTTTCATACTAAACTTAATTTCAATATTTACTTAGGCAGTCCTTATTATGTAGTATTTACATCATCTTTGATTATCAGTTTTAACACTAAAAATCGTTATGTTTAATTGTGAAAATAAATTTTAAGAGATTACGAAATATAGAAGAAGTAAAATGTAAAAGTACTTTTCGAATTTCGATTACCATCACTTCGTAAAAAGAGAAGTGCGTACAACAGAGTAATTTTATTTCAGAGGAACAGTCTGCAAATAGGTGGAAGTTATATCAGGGTTTATAGAAATGAGGTAATGACATGCGCACTAAATCATTCAGATAACGATAAGCTTCCACCAACAGGATTTACCTATGTTTAACAATGCAATGAATCCTTCTTAAATACAAAATTTACGACACGCAGACACAGTTTATTGTAACTTACTGACAATTAAGATTAAAGGAAATAAATTGTAGTTGAAAAAACTAAACAATACGCTTTTTATAGAAAACTGAACTAAAAAATAGAACAGAAATTTTAAATTATCATCAATTCCTGCCTTAATATTATTTTGTAAATTGAAAAATGGAATAATTTTATCAAATTAATGTATTGTCATCGGTTCTCGATAAATCTACGAAGTTTGAAAGAAATCTGGCCGTTTAAAGTGGGTCAAAATAATACCCAAATGAGTCGGTTACAAACAAACATACGTGACAGGTGAAGCTAATAAAAAGCGTTTAAAAATGATTCTATAATGCTTAATTTTTTTTTATTAATAAGCTATCGTCGCCCAGTTGGAACCAATATATTAGTCTTATAACTTACATATTGGTTACAAACGGGCCAGTTCAAAGTGTTCTTATTTAGTTCGCGAGCTTTGAAACTGGTATAAATCAAAATATATTTTTCGTAACTGTTAAATGGACCACCCATTTCGCGAGCCTCGACCTAGGCTTGTTTTACGGTTTTCCGACCGGGTGAGTCTTCTTTCCAGAAGCTGCGGATTTTCATCAAATAATTCCGTGGCACACAATTCCCACACCGCGGATTCGTCTTAAAGCACTCTATAAGAAAAACAACATATTATTTTGTCGCTTATTATATTATACGCGGATGTGTAAGCGAGAGAGCGACATCGGGATTACCGCTCCACAGCAGCTTTCTTATATACGAAATATGAAGTTCTATATAAACCTTTCTAAAGAGTTAAAACGAGTGCAAATAACTAAAATTATTGACAAATTCTTTAGTATTTCGAAGGGAATTGAATATTTTTAGACAACATAATATTATGCTACCGCGCGTTATTCACGTTTATAATATTTTAGTTCATATTACGCATGTCATATCTTTTACGAAGCATTTTTACGAAGCAAGTTTACCTGCAAACGGTCCATTGTATAAAAACCCGATTATAATATTTCCCACAGAGATGGCTACAATCATTATCAGACAATGTAAAAAAAACTATAATTTCTGCATTCGCGTGTTTGTGGCACTTTTAATAATCGGTGATAAACTCCGTTGACAGATATTTCTTTGCAGGCATTCTTTAGACTTTTAAATACTTATGTAGTACTGTACGCAATACTTTGAAGATGTATATCAAATGATCCATCCACGTATGCTTAAATAATGTTAACAACATTATGTTTATTGTCCAGAAAATGATTAGAAATGTACCAAGGACTAAGGATTTTACTTACTTACAACGTAGCTGAGGGTAGTCTTACAATAATGTTTTTTTTTTTCGTTTTATAGAGATTTGACAGCTGAAATTATGCTGAGATTAACGTAAGAAAGCACAATGAAAATCCACAAGTTTAACGTAAGCAAATTCTGAGCAAAGTCTTAGTACGCTTTATAGATCTAAGTCTAAGCAGTAAGTTTCAACTATGTTAATTATATATACAAATACCCGCAGTAAGTAAAATATTTTGTTTAATAACTGAATATATGTCGAAAGCATTTTATTACGGAAATAGTTATGGAGCGTATAATGAAAATGTTTGTTTAGTTGAAAAAAGAGCTATTTTAGAATTAACCCATACATTAATCAGTATCAAATAGTTATTATTTATAAATTATAATAATAATTATTATTATTATTATAGATGAAATATCTGATAATATTGTTTAAAAATGTTCTATATTAATTTGTAAAATTTTTGTTTAATTTTTTAAAGATGTACGCGTATTTTCTAAACGATACGATATTATCTTTCTGGAAACATCGTGCAAGGGAACTCATTCCATAGTTTGGTTGTGTGTAGAAGTTCCCTGTAAACCGTATTGTTGTGGCGTGTCGTGCAAAGGTAGAATTCGGCGGCACGAATCAGATCAAAACACTCTTCGTAACACTCACCGTGATAAATACGATAGAAAACACACAATCATCTATCTAATCATTCCAAATGAGACCTTCTCGAATTATGTAACAATCATTTAAAAGTATTTAAAACAAATATAATATTAAAAAATTGTTCAAAAAAAAAAAACGCAAAAAAAGCACAAAATTCTCTTTGGTATTCGAAAATTTCTCAATATTAGATAATGGTTGAAATTTAAAATTAACAAAAATTTTATTAGGCAAATTGAAAAATAGAACAATTTTAATGTATTGTCATCGGTTGTCGATAAATCTACGAAGTTTAAACGAAATCCGGCCGTTTAAAATTGGTCTAAATCACGCCCAAATGAGTCGGTTACAAACAAATATACATACAAAAAGTGGGTAAAAATAAAATTCAGCACACGATGATATATTAATAAAATCCAGCTCTTCCGCTATAACATTACTGAAACGTTGATAAAGCCGATAAATCGTAAGGTATGGGCCACATCTGGCTTTCAAACTGCACTAGCGCTGCGCCTGCGCATCGTGCTATTTATTTTTCGCTTTTATCGTACGTTAAATTATATTCGTTTGAAATAGTAAAGTCGTGTTCATGATATCTTATTAACACACAATAATTTACTTATTTTCAATTGAATACGTTCCAGGCACAACGAAGCTGTAGCACTCTACAGCTCGTATCCTTAAGGCGACACTAAATGCCAGCGACCTTGAGCGATATGAGTTCACGGCTGCCGGCCCGCCATCTATGCAACAAAGCCAATATTTTCAAAATTCTTGCGTGGAAAACAGTTTATATGCTTACAATTCTCGTTATTCACTACTAATCTCAATAAATGAACCTACACAAAAAAGTCCAAGCTATAAGAATAACTTTTCTGAGAGAAGTACCATAAAAATGCGTCACGCCATGCCAAAAAACTTGTTTACCTTCAAAGAAAAAGGTAGTTGAAAAAGGCAGTGTTAACTATAACCAACAGCAAGCATTAGCAACCTACAAATAAGACTTAAGGATTTGTGTAACAAGATTAAGTAGTGTTCATAGCTCGAAATGCTATACTTTCACCACAAAACTTGTCTAAAAACACCATGTTTGCGTGTTTTCTGCTTACTTTTCGCCTTAAGGGCTATGTTTCATCGGGACACCACGGCGGCGTTACCAACAAAATATATTATACAGCTCTATACTATAGAGAGTTACTCGCCTGGTGTCCGTTTGGTGGCGCAACCAATTTGGTGCTGCGACCAGATCGGGCGCGACATGACTCTGGTGTCCGTATGGTGTCCCGTTGTAATATAGCCCTAAGAGTATGAGTGTATTGGAACACTTTGCCATCAATTAATCTCTCTATACATAAGGATAAATTTAATTCATACAATTCGTCAAAATTAATTCCATTGAAATTATTTGTGATGTATGTTAAATCACCATTGAGAAATAAAAAAGTTCTAAGAGTTCTAAAAGAATTACTGCGGCGTAAGTACTTATATTTATTTCGCCCAAGGCACATGAGCATGTTGAAATATTCTTCATTCGAGTACTTGATTGACGCGAGCGCAAAATTTGCACATCAGATACAGCAGCGAGTTGACGGGTGACTTATAATAATACATAAAGCATTGATATAAATAAAATAATTATCAACCTGACGATGCGACGAGCAGGACGGTTCAGCTGATGGTAATTGATACGTCCTGCCCATTACATTGCAGTGCCGCTCAGGATTCTTGAATAACCCAAAATTTCTAAGCGGCGCTACAATATTGCTCTCGTCTCCTTGAGACAAGTCTCATTTGCCCAGTAATTTCACAAGCTACGGCGCCTTTTTGACCGAAACACGGCAGAAATAGGCGCCGTTGTGGTACCCATAATCAACACTTACCATTTCCTTCTTCAAGTAAGTAAGCTGTCCGTCGAGGTCGGTGGGAGGAGGACGGGACTCGTCAGCGCCGCGACTGTTCGCTTCCTCTGCCGGCTCTCCGTCAGCAAACCCGCTCAAACTCTTCGGCAGAGGCGGCAGCCCGTGTAGCGACATAGTGCTGATAGCACGGAACTGTTTCCGTAATCTGTAAATATTTCTACTTTACTACTATTTACTACTGAAACCTTAGATCATTCATACGTCTAGATAGCAGCTATGCACGCACACTAACACAAAGTGTCAGGTACAAACATAAACATGTTATGCCTACTACTCGTCTAAGTCGAGTAAGTAAGTCTTTTGTGGGGCGATGTATATGCTTTTACAACAAGATCCCAGAAAATGTTCAAAACAAAAGTATTGCGATATTCAAAAGAATTGTTAAAAAGCATTTGTGTGGTAAAGTTACTATAACATGAATGACTTTCTTAATTATTCCATTCCAATAGATTGGGAATGGAGCGACCGCCCTCAGGCTATTAAATAATATGTTTAATTATACAATATTACTTTGTAAACATATTTTTTGATGAAAAAAAAACCCGCTGAGTTTGTTGCGCTCATTCTTCTCAGGTCATTCGTTTTAGAATGGGTGGTAGTTTTTTGACTTTCAATAACTGATGTTACATCCTATTTTGAATAAAATTATTTGAATTTGTCAACAAATGCTGTCACGCACACTAAAATATTAAAACGGGCCTGTTTTTATCGGTTGTCTAATAGCGAGAGACTATCTAGACACATAAACTATCTAAGACTGAAACTCAGGTGTATCACTAAATATATTGTAACTTTACTTAAATAAAAAAGCCCGCTGAGTTTCTTGAGCCCGTTCTTCTCAGGTCTGTGGCATACCATTTCGAATGGGTGGGTAGTGGGTAGTAGGTAGGGTTTGATGTTCATTAAATGATTTTAAATCCAAATGAATTTGAATATAAAAAACCTCTCAAGTGCGAGGCGGACTCGTACCGTTCTATCGAACAATATACACTTTGTACTTTTATGTACATAAATGAGGCTCTGTTATAATATATCTACTCCTTTGACGTTACAAACCAACAATAACTAAGACAACACCTTAGTTTAACCTCAATAATACCTACTATAATACTATTTAAAAAATTGTGAAAACAACTTGAATTAATAATAATTACTAATAACCAAAAATAATTATATTAAAACATTCATATTCAAAATTATTGAACATCAAACAACAAAAAAAAATTAGGAAAACGGTTGACCCTAAACGCCATCTCTGCAACCCGCTAATTCCATACCTAAACTGAACTTTTTACCAGTGGGAGGCTCCTTTGCACTTGATGCCGGCTAGATTATGCCCACAACGGCGCCTATTTCTGCCGTCAAGCAGTAATGTTTAAACATTACTTTGTTTCGGTCTGAAGGGCGCCGTAGCTAGTGAAATTACTGGGCAAACGAGACTTATCATCTTATGACTCAAGGTGAGGAGCGCAATTGTAGCACCGCTCAGAATTTTTGGGCATATCAGTTACCATCAACTGAACGTCCTGCTCGTCTCATCCCGTATTTTCATAAAAAAAAGACTTATACAGCTCTTCGAGCTCAAAATATTTAATATCAAAAGAACACTTGAAAAACGCTAATGAATTTTCATACATATTTTCCGCCCGCTGAACCACGCTAGTAACGGATTTCATAATAAAAAAAAATTACATTTTTTAAATATGTCTTTACTTAATTTAAAGTCTTCTGTAACATCAATAAATGTACATATGTGCTATGTGAAATAAATAAATGAAAAGTAGACAAATATAATTTTATCAACACGGTGATTACAGTCAGCGATAAAAATCTCATCAAATTATACGAAATAACCTACAAAACTTTGGTGTAAGCAGATGTTTCTTTCGTTAGAACATTTAATTTCTGTAACTTGATGCATTAATTAACAAGGCAACGACGCTATTGAGCCATATGTAAGAAATTCTTCTTGGCAAGAGTCGAAACGAAAACTCGTTTAAGCTATTTTCAAATGTTAAATTATTATGTAAGTGAATGGATGTCACGTGATACCTTTGTTTTTTTTTTATGAAAATAAGGGCAACACGAGCAGGACGTCCAGTTGATGGTAATTGATACGCCCTGCCCATTACAATGCAGTGCCGCTCAGGATTCTAGAAACCCCTAAAATTTCTGAGCGGCACTACAACTGCGCTCGTCACCTTGAGACAAGATGTTAATTCTCATTTGCCCAGTGATTTCACTAGCTACGGCGCACTTCAGACTGAAACACAGTAATGTTTACACATTAGTGTTTCACGGCAGTAATAGGCGCCTTTGTGATACCCATAATCTAGCCGGCATCAAGTGCAAAGGAGCTTCCCACTGGTAAATGTGTTATTTTATATGATTATCTATGGAATGTGAAACAAACGATCCCACAATAAATAATAAGTTAATAAGTGATCACCCCAAGCTAGGGCAAAAAGGAAGTGCACAATTAGGTATGCCTATATTATGTGTATGCACTAATTGAGTTTTCCTTTGAAGGGTTTCGCAGCTACCGTTTGTTGCAAGATGACAAGCACAATGGCGGTTGCACTGAGCTATTCAGAATCTATAGCGATAATACATACTAACGGCCGTTTTCAATAACCTATCTACCCTTAGTTTAACTTACGGTTACATTGCTGTCACCGTTTAATGACAAGATCCTATCTATCCATAGTTATGTCCAATATAGTTATAGTCCAATGCTATCTGTCAATAGATTATTGAAATGTAAGTAAGCGTTAAAGGATAGATTTGTCTACCTGTAGTAAGTTACACTAAGGATAGATAGGTTATTGAAAACGGCCGGTAGTGGGCATGGCTATCAATCACTTTAGATAGGTTATTGAAAACGACTCTCAATGACGATCATCTCTTAGTGGGCAATCTATAAGGCATAGTTGGGTTCGCCTCGTTACTTCTAACGTAACGCGTAACGGCGCCAGTCTGTCTGGTTTCTCTTTCTCTCACGCATACGGCAGCGATAGGCAGACTCGTCCCCTCTCACTCTAACCAATTGTTACTTTTATAGAATGAAATAAATAATGTACATACACAACATTCTAATGAACATATTCAAGAATTGTAACTTAAAATAAACTATATTTTATAATATAGTAAAGATATAATTAATAAATAACCTTTTCTTACATTATCATATCAATATAAATAAAATTATTTTTAGTTAGTTTTATAACTTATACTTATTTTATGTAACTATTTCACACATAATTTAGCATGCGGTAGTCACCTTAAAAGGTAATGCATTAAGTAATAAGACCCTTGTAAATTAGAATAATAATTATAAATGTATTATTGTAATTACCACTGGTGAATCTAAATAAAAAAATAAATAAATAAAAAAAAATAGTAATAATAATTTCAATATTAAATAGTTCAACTTAGATTAGTTTAAGTTATCAGCTCTGTCAGGCATCCCGAGAGTCAAGACGAACATTTTTTTTTTATTTACCATGGGGAGTGACAACAACATAACATATTACAACAACACACGGTAAACTTTATGAAGCTACATCCGTTCGTAAAGGGGGTTTGACATGGAGAGAAGAACTGCTAATAAACTCCCAGGACATCATTTAAATTATACAATAACAAGATTCACAAATAAAATTTTATGAACGATGCGGGATTCGAACCCACGACTTCCTGCGTTCCGTGCCGGTGCTCTAACCAACTAAGCTAACCGTTCGAGTACCGCCTCGTTATAAAATTCTGTTTGCTTTGTTCAACTCTCAACAAAATAATAACAAGATTGCTTAGCTTAACATAATATACAATTTTAGGTGGCCTGCGCAGAACCAGTCAAGAACAATGGATTATTTATTATCTTGCATATAATCTGCTATACAATAGTAAGCCTAACAGTTTTAAGTAGAGAAATTACAAGAAAATATGTTCTCAGAAGGCCTCCATACGACGACAATCACTGCTAATTGAATTTGCATAGCCTTCAAGGCACGATGCCATATAAATGCCCACTACTGTATATATTTGTTCCGTTCAACGTGAGTTACCGTGTGAAAAACGATGGATTTTAAAGTTTTATGATTTTTTTATGTTTACTAAGGTTTCAACGAACATGCCACAAGCACGTAAATAATAAAATTACGATTAAATAGTGTTTAGTAAAAGTAATATCGGAGTTTCAATGCGAGCTCGAATCAGAAATGAGAAGATCCATAGGAGACCATAAGTCACCGTAATAGCCCTGTGGTTGCAAAAATGAAGTGGCACTGGGCAAGGCACATATAGCTGTGGCGACCACAGACCGGAAGACGTAGTGTTAGTAGGCACCCCACAAGATGGACCGTGGATCTGGTCAAGATCGCCGGAATACGTTGGACGAGAGCAGCGCAGGACCGATCGTCATGTCGATTTTTGGGGGAGGCCTTTGTCTAGCAGTGGACGTCTTCCGGCTGAAACGATAATGGAGATGGTGATGAATGATAGCAAAAGTCTAATAAAGATTATCATTTAAACGTCATTTTAATCGTCTTCTAGTTCTTCTTCTACTTTTATTAAGTAACTTCAAGGCATCTTATACTCAATATAATCGTTAATGAGTATTTAATTGTTGCTTGTAACTATAAATATTGATAACTTCTCTTAAATCAATTTTTTTTAGAATGTATATAATTAACGTATATATTTTACTAGTTGACCCAGCAAACGTTGTGTTGCCATACAAATTAATAAAAAAATGTGAGAAAATAAATTTTTGCCCATAAAATCGGGTCAGCCGTTTCGGAGGAGTTTGCTAACAAACACCGCGACACGAGAATCTTATATATATGATAAATCAATAAATTTAGAATATAATATAAGGAACGCATAATCTTATACACTAGGCTAACCCGACAGACGTTGTTCTATTAATAATAAAAAAAAACTCTTGCGGGTGAAATTTCATAAATATATCCTATCTATATTAGCTGCCCACTACTCGTCGAAAGAAAATCCTACCAAATTTCAAGTCTCTACGCCTTTTGGTTTCAGAGACATCGTGCTGAGTCAATAAAATATTTTTGCTTATGAAGTACTATCTATTTACACTGTATTATTGAGGATAAAATATAATATATAAAGGAATAACTTTATATCCCCCTTATTAATTAAAATTATTATAAATTAACTACTTAAGAAGATTTTTAGCTATTTTAATTGTATAAAGGTGAACAATATAAGGTTCATTGTTCATTCAGATTCGCTTTAGTCAAGAACTCCTAAATATTAAAACCAATATAAATGCTTTATAAAAAAACATATTGTTTGTAAAAACAATAATTAAACGCAACCTCCTTGGGCTACTTGAATTAAAAAAAACAGCATTAAGATTTAGTACCTGCCTTCCGGCCCGTTTGAAAGCATCGCTTTGCACTGAGATATAAAATGATCTAAGAAAAAAAAACGTACACGGGTGATCTTAAGAGACACCTGCAAAAACTGACACCAAACAGCTGCATCGCTTGTACTCTTCATAATAAGACGATATTTTAAGTGGATTCTGTTATTGTACGCACGTGGCACGCTGAGTCACAATCGAAATTAACATTTTAAAGCGGTATTTGTTTATATCCGAATGTCACGTGTGAGGCAGGTTATAAGTCATAGCATATTTATATATATATTACTAGCTGACGGACGTTGTTCTGCAAATAATAAATAAAATACCTACTGTTTTTTAAGAATTTGTAAATAATATTTCGTAACATCAAGAATTATTTCGTAAATTATGCTCTATTGTGTCACAGCAGAACTGTCAAACCGTGCGTCAATTAATTCTCTCGTAGTAAATTTGTCCATACAAACCACATATTGGAAATAAAACTAATTATGGGTGATAATCGAAATAAAAACTATCCTATCTCTCACGTTGGACTAAACCGAACTCCATGAAGTAATCCCCATTTAAATCCGTTCATTAGTTTGGAGTTCACTGGAAACAAATATCAGGATACTGGATTTAAATAATACATACACTAGCTGAGCCGGCAAACGTTGTTTTTCTATATAAATATTTTTTAGAGTTTGACCGTTTCTTGGACATTGCAACATTACTTACCTTATTTCTCTAAAATAAACGTAGCCTAAGTTACTCTTTATTACATCAGCTACTTGCCAATAAAAGTCCCGTCAAAATCGGTAAACCCATTTGAGAGATTAGCCGGAACAAACAGACAGACAGACAAAAATTATATAAAAAAAATCTTTGGTGTATGTACCGTATATATGTATATAGATGTAGTAGAAAACGGTAATTTCAATATTACAAACAGACACATTATATATCTTTTCAATAATAGAATTGGTTCCTAATTTCTACTTAAGTAAGCTTTTGATTCCGAACCATAACACAAACGGAGTTAACACAAGTATGTACTTATACAAAAATAAATGGAATAAATAATAAAATAAGTAAATACTTTAAAAAAAAAGAAATAGAATCAGAACAGTTAGCTCTTATATTGTAGAATTATTAGACGGGCACGAGGAAATAACAGTTAATAGTTGAAAAACATACCTAGATTTGAGATCGGTGTCAGCTATATACGCGTAGGACTGATCCAGGTCCTCACCGGTATGACTAGCGGACGACATCGCGTAATTTTGCTCGCAATCAGAATCGTAATTATCCATTTTTTCTAGGGCTTCCTGATCAGATAATCCGTCCGGTACGTTTGATTGAGAGCGCATACTCTGCAGTTCATATATTAACATTTCGTGATTATTCATATCTTTCATTATTTCCATATCAGTCGAACAACAATCGGCTAACTTCGGCGAATCTTTACCTTTATCTATCACTGTGTTTACCTCGTCGTTGTTATTGCTTCTACTGGCAAGTATTTCCGAAATAAGCATTTCAGTAACACGTGAGGTTTTACGTTCTAATGAATTATTGTTTGTATTAACACTTTCATCTTCAGTGTTGTCGTTTACGTCTTTCTTGTTATCGATATTATTATCTTGTACGGGTATAGGTTCTAATCTATTTTCAATTTGGATTACTTCATCGACAGTAGCATACGGAGCTTCTTGTACCGGGTTTTCTGTGGTCTTTGCGTCTACAGGTAATGAATAAGGATCTACTTCCGGTTCTGGTGGTTTTGGTGGTCTCTTTGGAAGCGATGAATTTTGTAAAGGTGCTTGTTTCAATGGTTTAATCTTAGGCTTAGGTGACAATGGTGGAGGCGGAGCTTTACGCAGAGGTAGCGTCTTTTCTGCGAAACTAGAAGACTTAGAAACCTTGCATTTAGAATCTAGGTCTAATTTATTTGAAGTGGATAGAGATCTTACTAATATTTGCTTGCATGTTTTCACAGCTCTAGAATTAAGAGATTCGTTCGACTTCTTTGCAGATGAGGGTGAATGAATAGAGCTACTGTCACTGGAACTTCTTCTAGAGTTCCCTCCACTAGACTTTTTTTCATCTGATGAACTTCGATCACTGATAACGTCCCTAATAAAAGATTTAACACGCGCGAGTCCATTTTGTCTCGGTAACACCGAAGGTTTAGTTGTTGCACTAGTCCTGTCTAAAGTTTTAGCTTTTGACGAAACATGGTGACTCTCTTGTTTGGTATATGTTCGTGTTTTAATAAGACTGGCTTTGGAATCGGCGACGGCTTTCCTCGTCTTCGCTAGAGCTTCAGCGACCATACTCTGACTGGGTCGCGGGGGTACAGGCGGTGGGCCCTTTATTTTCGTTGTTTTCATGGGTTGACTATTAGTCTGTACCATCAGCATGCTTAAGCGAGACGTCACTCGGACAATACTATAATGCAGGCTTTATAGTATAATGAGCGCGATTACACTGGCATCACGTAAGTCACACACGCACGACACATACGAGCAATGGAAAGTGAAATCGTTGTACACGACCGCTCCCGCGCGAGTTCTACACGGACTGAGGCTCACGCGCTATCGGCCTAACGCCTACCGCCGGCCACTCAAAGTTCAAACCTAAGGCTGAAGCGTTAGCGGTTATACGAGCACCTCGGAGTTCTATGTAACTTGCCAATTAGCGCCCGTCATCAAATACATAATTACAAATTGTAAGGCATGTAATTTATATAGAATCGTTTTTTGCAGAACAATAACCGAAAGCTGATTTGATGAATAGAACCCTTTTTTATTGAAAGCTTTTTTGAGTTGAACATCATCGATTGCTTATGCGGGCCATTTAACAGTCACTTAACAACATAGGTATTGGCTTTAGCACGCGAAGCAATTAGACACTTAGGAAATGTTACTATATTTAAGTATTTCACTTAAGTTTTATTTTCTTTAACTTTACCAATTTATGAATTTAAGAACTGATATCATTTGGTAATAAAACTTTAACACCATTACTTTTTTTACTATGCTATTAATTTTTTTTTTGAAAAGGAGGACAAACGAGCGATATGTGATCACTGCCACACTAATTCTCTTGCAACACCAGAGGAATCACAGGAAAGTTGCTGGCATTTACGGAAGGTGTACGCGCTTTTTTGAAGGTACCGATGTCATATCGTCCCAGAAACACCGCACAATGAAGCTCATTCCACAGCTTTGTAGTAAGTATGTCAAAGAAAGCTCCTTGAAAACCACACTGTGGGAGACCGCCACACATCCAGATGGTGTTGTAATTAATAAAATATATTGTCACTATCATGTGCTGTACATGAAGAGTCATGGATGTTTAAGGGTATTTATGTATGTTTAAATGAATTTATGTATGTTTAAGTAAGTATATTGTATTAAATATATCATTGTCTTGTAACACATAACACAGGCTATATATGCTTAACTTGGGGCAAGATAATTTGTGTAAAAAGTGTGTCAATATTATTATTATTATTATATCATATCATCGTGACAGCATATTAAGTGTTCTTTTATTTTAAATTTTATAATTGATATGTCTCTACTATGTGCTCAATCCTGTGTGTATGCAGACAAAGTCACGGGTTATCATCTAGTAACTAGATTCTAGTCTATACTAATATTATGAGGAGAAAAGATTTGTTTGCATTGAATAGGCTCCGAAACTACTGAACCGATTTGAAAAATTCTTTCACTGTTGAGAAGCTACACTATCATGCAGTTAAAAATATTAGATGAATTACTGACATAGATATGACGCGACCAGTTTACCTTAGTTATTTCCATGGTAGTATGTCCTATGGTATATTGCTATGGGGCAATATTAATACAATATATGTGCTGCAGAAGAGGGCTATTTTCACTATTCATATCCTAGATCATCAAAATATTGATTGCGTTGTGTATGTTGTGAAAAGTATTGTTCATAGAATAAAATAATATAATTAAAAACGGATGTGTCGTTGATTCATAATAGATCATGTAAACTAAAAGTATATGCGGGATACATTTAATTACTACAAGATGTTTTTTTTATTTGTTGAAATATTATCTTTTAATATTCTATTTTCTTGATGGACACTTTTTTTTTTACTTATTTAAAGAAAATTTGTAAGGTGTGCTTGCAAATGGTTCAACAAAAATGAGAAACTTCAGTTTGTTTAACTGTAATAAAAGTTTTTAAATAGCATTAGCAGATGTTTTCACTAAATTTAGTGGTCAATTCATATTTATTATATGATGATTGTTTAATTTTCGTAACTTGTTATTATGATTTATATACTCACTATTACTAATACCATAACGAAACTCCAGGTCTAATTTTAAGCAATACTTGTCAATTTATTACTTTCTATAAAAATGATTATCAAGAAATGCAGTTTTACAAGGGACTTATAAATAATAATTTAAACTATTAAGACATATACCACATAGTGTTCCTGAAAAGGGATTTTAAACTTTATCTTATTGATGTGAGGTTTCCAAGTCAAATGACCATCTTTTAGAAGACCCAGATATCTTTCAAGACTTTAACCTTCAAAAATTCAGATCTAGGATATGAAAATTATAAAGCATCTTGTATATCGATAGTAATTACATAATTAATTAAATATGAAAGGAAGTGAGTTACAAGCAACATAGATGTTGTGAAATTTGCTGATTATGAAATTCAAATGTAAATAATTTAAAAATTTGTAAGTCTTTAAATTCTGTATATTATATTGAATTTTTTTTCTTTCCTTGGTTTCAGATATTTAGTTTAAATAGTAGTTGATCTGAATAAAAAAATCTTTCCAATATATACCCTCCCATAGCATTCAGTTTAATTTTTTGTAGAATACAGTTATTGACTCCCATTAACGTTAATAGTACACCGAGAAAATGTTTAGCATTTACTTATGCAATTACAATAATGCCAGGGTTTATTAATTAGTGATTAAATCGCTTTAATAAATATTATTTAAAAATTTCATTGATAACAATGCTGAAGTAGTATTTCTAATGTAACATTATCTAGGAACTTTATAGAGCAATTTCTAGTAAGTGTGAGGTACATTATACATACAAAAAAAAGAAAATCTACTTACCAATCTATTTATTATTGAACTTCCAATCTTGTCTGCACATAGGACACAGTTGCTGGGGCTGTGAATGAACCCACTTGACTATGCAATGTATGTGGAAACAATGGGAACAGGCACCCCACACTAATGGGCAATCGTCACCAGGTAGCTTGCAATCTGGGCAACAACCATCAAAGGGCATACGACAGATACCACAGTTTTCGTCATTCGCTGTCCACCGCCAAGTCGCCACCCCTGTCCAGCCTATGAAAAGCAATAAAATTAATGAAGCCGTTCTGCATTGGCAATAATTTTCACATTTCATGTAGGTACCTATATTTTATAGTTACATACCTTTAACAGTAACTTTCATTTTACTCTGACATACTTGATCATATCATAATATTATGACTATTCAACACCTATAATTCTATTTAACACCGGTAACCACTTCTTCAACTGACTTAATTTTTATTGTAATATGTATTTTAGTGTTGTTTATCTGTTAACTTTTTTTTTTGGAGTTTATGGCCTGGTATCTAGACCTTTAGGCCAAATCTGTTAACTGTTTAGTAAAAACCATAGATAATACACATAATAAAAGGTGCACACTAATTTCTAAACAAAGGTACTCTGTGGTAAATACTAAAGCCGCAGCCCGTAGAAAACACAAAGAGGATGTAAATTGTAAATATAAAAGACTAAGGAGGTGGGACTGCCTAAAAATTGAAAGTATGAAACGTGCAGTGAGATTTGACATAAGTTTAAAATAGAGAAGATTATAGCCGTTATCTGTTAACCTATCTTTTGCTGCATGTTTCATACAATCGCTTTTTCAAAGTTTCGCTAGACTGAAAAATATTTGAAAGACTAAATCCAGATCATAGATTCAAGATTTTGTGGGCGGCGGTGATCACTTAACAACAGGTGACCCGTACGCTCGTTTGTCCTCCTATTCCATAAAATAAAAGATTCTAAAAAAGTTACAAGGTGAGTAATTATAAATCGCTTCTATCATTTGTCATGTCAGTTATCAACAGAGAATATATATTTACTCTAACTATAGTACTCATAACGAGATTATAATTATAAGGGGAAGAATTAAACCTTAGATAATTTATCCATCTAGATACAGCCTCTTGATGTAAGACAACCGATGAAAACAGGCCAGGTTTGTTACTTTAGTGTGCGTGACAAGTGACGTCTTTCGCTCGCAAATTGTATGGTACTTCGTGTTAAAGTGCGTGCATTGCTCAATGTATAGGTAAACCGTCAACCTCAAATTTCTTCGACGTTTTCATAATTGTCAAAGTCTATCTAGACGTATAAAAGATCGAAACAACAATAAACTATTAAAGTGAAACTTTTATTACATCTTCTCAAACTTTTTCGTCTGCGTTGCATGTCGCGTGACGGTCGCGCGGCGCCTTTAGTTCGCAGCAGCTGGCCGTGTAGTATATAGACTATTACTCATTTGTGCCAGTGCTCCACACTTTTTGTTTGTTTTTGTCAGTGTTTAATGTAAATGTTGTTTGTCAGTGTTTAATGTTGTTATTTATTATTATAAAATTAAGATTGATAAAGCGATTTTTATAAGTACCCTTAATGGAATATTATTCCAAAACTTTTTAGGTATATGTCTATAATGTGAAAAAAAGTCCCACTTTTACCGTGGTTTCATAAAATCACACAATCCTTTTGGATTTTCTATATGTCACCGTATTGATTTATTTTATTTGTTCATCATAACCATTAGTCACTCTCAATAGAGAGTAGTACTAGCAGTTGTTTGTTGGCCAAAGGCTGGGCTAAAACTTTCTATCAAAGTTAAAACTGCCTCGAAATAAATATATGTATTTCTTTTTTATGGAATAGGAGGACAAACGAGCGTACGGGACACCTGGTGTTAAGTGATCACCGCCGTCCACATTCTCTTGCTGTTGCAATCAGAGTCTAATCTAACACGAAGTACCAGAGGAATCACAAGAGCGTTGCCGGCCTTTAAGGAAGGTGTACGCGCTTTTTTTGAAGGTACCTATGTCGTATCGTCCCGGAAACACCGCACAAGGAAGACCATACCACAGTTTTGTAGTACGAGGAAGAAAGCTCCTTGAAAACCGCACTGTGGAGGTTCGCCAAACATCCAGATGGTGTGGATAATATCCTAACTTGTGGCGTGTCGTGCGAAGGTGGAATTCGGCGGCAGGAATCAGGTTAAACAGCTCTTTGGAACACTCCCCGTGATAAATGCGGTAAAAGACACATAATGAAGCGACGTCTCTACGCAATGCCAAGTGAACCAGCCGTTCACAGAGCACTGGGTCCCCGACAATTCAAGCTGCTCTGCGTTGTACGCGGTCAAATGGATCGAGCCGATACTGGGGTGCGCCAGACCAGAGATGACAGCAATACTCCATGTGTGGCCGGAACTGCGCTTTGTAGAGCGCTATAATGTGAGCCGGCTTGAAGTATTGCCGTGCTCTATTAATGAGGCCCAGCTTCTTCGAAGCCAATTTGGCTTTGCCCTCCAGATGGCCACGGAATTGGCAATCGCTCGAGATTTCGAGACCCAGTATTCCGATACTATGCGAGGCTTTAAGGGAAGTGATTTCAAAGAGCGGTGATACGACAAATGGGGCTTTTTTGGTGGTAAACGCGCTAACTTAAGTCTTCTGGGGTAGTAGTGTAAGTATATATAAGAAGTGCTAATTGCTATTGCTAAATACAAAATATATAATTAAGCATTCACGTCATACCACAGAACAATAATACTCCTCAGTAAAAGCACGTCAGATTGGAGCTGTCGACTGGACAACATTATCGATACTTATGACGTCAGCACTTTGTCAATCCCTTTCGTAATATTTATGCAAAAATATCCAACAATTCTTCATACAATGTACGTTAATCATAGAAGGGATACAATTTATCCGGGATTTCAATAGTTCTTTTACCACATTTTTAGACAGCAAATGATGAAATAACTATAATAAACTAAATACAGAAAGAATAGTTATAAATTAACTGTGAAACCCGTATTTATTCGTATTATCAGGCCTTGTTACGTGACACTCTCTCACCGCATCTTCTCCCTCCTCCGTTACAATATCATAACGGCGCCATGTTTAGTTATCACTTAGTAGCGTATATTCTGTTTCATGAAAGAAGTGCCGTGGGTATGGCGCTATTGTCACAAAATAAAATTACTTGATTTTTAATATTTTTCTATGATACCTCTTTTTACAGAAACAATATCAGATTAAGTATATTATATTATTAGTTATTAAATAATACGTATTTAATTGATTTCCTACTTTAATAGTCTGATCCTACTTCCATTGTTAATTTTTACGTTTTAGTACACTACTCGCCGCGGGACTTCTTTCATGAAACAAAGTCTACTAAAATTCTAAATCTATGGTCTGATAGTGAAAACCACAGAATACCTAACGACGTGAAAACTCAAGAGTCGTAGAATGGGGATCTAACCTACACCAACATTTTTTGTCCCCTACCCCCTTACCAACCGCCATTAGTTTTTTTTTTATGGAATAGGAGGACAAACGAGCGTACGGGTCACCTGTTTTCTTTGAAGCCAATTTGGCTTTGCCTTCCAGATGACCACGAAATTGGCAATCGCTCGAGATTTCGAGACCCAGTATTCCGATACTAGGCGAGGCTTTGAGGGAAGTGTTGTCGAAGAGCGGTGATACGACAAATGGGGTTTTTTTAGTGGTAAACGCGCAAACTTGAGTCTTCTGGGGGTTAAATTGGACAAGGTTCAATTTTCCCCATTCCGCGACCTTCTCAAGAGAGGACTCGATAGAAGACACAAGTTTCTCCCGGCACTGGTCGACGATTTCCCGAGAGAGACCTACATGGCCCGTGTATATGGCATCACCAGTGCTGTCGTCTGCATAGCAATGAATGTTCAATGAGATCAACATCAGAATGTCCAACATATCATTGATATGCAGAAGAAACAGCGTGGGAGACAGCACACAGCCTTGGGGCACTCCAGCATTCACGGGCTTCGGGTTCGAGCAATATCCGCCGACAACGACCTGTATGCTATGCCCAGTGAGGAAGCTGGAGGTCCACTTGCACAAGCTCTCGGGAAGCCCAAATGATGGAAGTTTGGAGAGGAGCGCCTTGTGCCATACACGATCAAAGGCCTTCGCTATATCCAGGCTAACTGCCAGCCCCCCCCCCTTGCTTTCAATAGCCGCAGCCCATCTATGTGTCAGGTATACCAGAAGATCACCTGCCGACCGACCATGGCGAAACCCGTATTGTCGGTCGTTGATCAACTGGTGACCCTCTAGGTATACCAAGAGCTGACGGCTAATTATGCTCTACATGAATTTGGAGAGCAGGGAGGTAATAGCAATAGGCCTGTAGTTTGCCGGATCCGAACTGTTTTCTTTTTTTTTGGATCGGATGGACAAGGGCAGACTTCCATGAGTCAGGGACTACGCCTTTAGAATAAGAGTGCCGGAATAAACGCGTTAGCACCGGCGTCAACTCAGGGGCTCACGTTCTAAGCACGATTGGAGAAATGCCATTCAGCCCGCTCGACTTCCTGACGTCCAACGAAAACAGAGCTCACCTAACAGTTTTCTGTCTGAACTGTACTTCAGGCATAGAGCTCTGACAGCGCGGGATGGTCGGCGGTGTTTTTCCGTTGTCGTCAAAAGTCGAGTGTGAGGCGAAAAGAGTGCACAAGAGATCGGCTTTCTCTGTTGCCGTATGGGCCAGGGTGTCATTCCTCATGTGCAACGGCGGCATGGACGGCTGGCTGAAGTTACCAAGAGCAGCTTTCGACAACGACCAGAACTTTCGTGTTCCAGTCGGGTAACTTTAAAGTTGCTCGCCGATTTTGACGACGTGTTTTGACTTTGCACGGGCGATTTGCCGCTTAAAAAATCTGGAGGCACGGTTGTATTTCCTCTTAAGAACTGTGCAGTTCGGATCCTTAGTGCCCAGCGCCGCAACCCAAGTTCGATACGCCTGTTTTTTGCAGTCAGATGCTGCTTTAACTGACGCATCGAACCAGGGCTGTGATCTGCCACCGATGGGTACTACAGAGTTTAGTATAAAAATATCCAACCCTGCAGTATCACATCGGCTACTGCAACGGCGCAGGCACTAGGATCATCCGAAGGGAAACAAACCCTGCCCCATGGGTAGGATGCAAAAAAGGATCGCATCCTATCCCAATCTGCTGACTTGTAGTGCCAAACGTGGCGGGTCGCTGGTGGTCTGCGACGTTGGCGCCGGATAGGCACTACACTCCTGACCAGGCAATGGTCGGACGTTCCGAGAGGGGCGTCGACAAAGACCTGGTAACCATCGGGATGTGTAGTCAGCAGAAGATCCAATAAGGACGGCATGTGGCTATCCACATCCGGGAGCCGCGTTGGCGACTCAACCAATTGGGACAGACCATACGCCAATGCAAAATTATGCACAGATCTCCCTGCGTAGTCTGTGGTACGTGATCCAAGCCATTCGTGGGGAATGGCCACCGGTCCTTGACACTACCCTATGCGAAATATAGCGGCACTAGGCCGCTACTTCACGCCGCTATTCTGTGCGAGTGTGGTAATTAACCCGGACGAGTCTGGCCCAATTGTGCTGACGTCAAAAGTCGGCAGCGTGACTCTCCCACTTCTAAAAAGCCCTTAGTCGCCTCTTACGACACCCATGGGCCTGGGACTCCCCTATTCTTTTTACGTCCCGGGAAAAGTACAGGGCAAATCGAGTATGTGCATAAAAATGAAATATTCTTGTTTGTATTTCAGTTCAATGAGCTGATAGAACTCAAGAGTCATCACTCTTGCGTCAATGTCACGAAAATGTCACGTCCCGTATTCACGTCATAAGACGTCAATACACCTATGAGTTATGACAATAATTCAGAAATACCTATACAATCATCAACATTTAAAAGAAGTTCAAAATTATAATTTTGATTGGTTTTATAGATTAAATTTATAGAATATACTTAGGGAATATGATTTTATTCCCATTTCAAGTTTAGCATACAAAAATCTTTATAGATTATTGAAGTTTTTAAGTTGTATGTTGTGTTATTGTTGAGAAAAACATGACTTCGTTTGATGCCAAGTACGATGTAAGTGTACACTTTGAGTCAAGTAATTATTCAATAACTTTTAACTCTTTTTTTGTCAGATTGTTAATAGGTATATAATTCTTTAAATTGTACAATTTTTTTTTATATTTATTGAAAGGAAAATAAATAGGCATTAACATAAGACTGATATCCTTATCAGTGTTAATTATAAAATTTGGGAAATCTTTTAGATGTATCCAGCTGGTGATGTGGGCGTAGTAGAAGGGGAAATGAACATTCCAAATCAAGGAGTTCCATCTGGGAATAGCATGGAATTTAACACTCTTGATGAACCCATCAAAGAGACATTTGTATGTTTTTTGATAAAATATAATATTTCAAATCAAGTATTTAAAAATGAAAGTCATGAACACTACTTTTCTTCTACAGATGAGGGACTTAAGAGCAGTGGGCAGCAAATTTTTTCATGTTCTTATACCTAGGGAGAAGACAAGTTTATTAAAAGAATGTAAGTTACAATGTAATAAGTTTAGCCTTTCATAGGGCAGAGCACAAATTCAAAATTTTTTATTCAAAATAGGATGTGACATCATTTCTTGAAAGTCAAAAACTACCACCCAAACCAACAAGAATGCCTCAGACCTGAGAAGAATGGGTGCATCAAACTCAGCTGACTTTTTTTATTTTCATAAAAATATATTTACAAAGTAATATTGTACAATTAAACTTATAATTAAATAGCCTAAGGGTGGTCACTCCATTCCCAAATCATTTCACAGTATCTAATTGATTTATCTTTTCTTAGATTTATAAAATCAAATTTATGTCTGTACATGAAGAAGAGTGGTTATGGATTGAGAATTTATTTTTAGACCTATAAAACCCCTTACAATTTGATGTTCTACAGTTAGTAATTTATTTATTTATTTATTAGGAAGCCAATGTGCATACAACTATCTTAATCTATAGATACATTTAAAAATTCTTTTATAATGTTGTATACTCCACTTACAGGCTAACCCGACATGCTTAATAGTATTATATACATTCTTTGTTAAACTAAAACTTTTGAAAAAAATTAACAAATCAAAGCCATAAGCAAAAGGCTGATAAAATAAATAATATGTTCTTACTTAATAACCAAGAAAAACTAAAGAATAAAACAATAACTACGAACAATGACTAACCATCTTCCAGTACTTTCATAATTTTTTGACTTCTTTTTTAAAACATGGGGCAGAGTGCTGAAAAATATCTATACCAGCTCTTTAAACCAAGTTGTTGTAGGTGATAACTATTCTACACAAGGGGGCGGATCGGCCAAGATTCGATCTAGTTAATCTAAGCCTGAATGTTAGTATTTGATAACATGTGACCTAGCATTACGCTTTGGTACCGCCAATTGAACCCTACTCAACAGATTTGGGCAATCAACCCCTCCATCTATAATATTTTTTAGGAAAGAGAGATCAATTAAGTCCCTGCGATCAGACAGTGACGATGCTTTATAAAATTTTAGAAGATCAGTGTAGGTGTTAACCTTTTTATGTATTTTATCCATGTATTCTAGGTGCCGTAAGAACTTCTTCTGGACTCTCTCTATTCTATTCTTATATTATTGTTTGTGATTATTAATCTTCATTTTATTGTATACCATTATTGCATTGCCAATGCTAATAAATAAAATGCTCTGGTTTTACTTTCCTAAAAAATTGTGGTTCTAGAGTTAATTGTGCCTATATCCAAGGAATCACCATAGATTATGCTGTCAACTCAACAAGAGTTTTGACAGCCATTAGAATTGTAGTACACATATTGTTTCATTCAATGTTTACTTTGTGTTGTTAACAAAAAAATGTTTTTCAAAGTGAAAACTTCTTTAGCAACATTGAGCACTTTTCTTGGGATGGGTATAAAATGTTAAACTCGCGTCAGGACACGTGGCTTGATTGAAAATTCGTAAGATGGAGGGACTTGAGTCTTTTGAAAATTATGAACTATATATAATATAATTTCAAAGTAGAATTTTGTAATATAAATTATTTTTTTTGTGTATGATATTGAAAGATATCAAATGAATTTTGTATTTAACCACATAAATGCTAAATTTTTATGCTGATGAATAAAGCAAATCATGCAAAATTATTCCCTAACCATTTCAAAATATTCAAAAATGCACAACATTATTGATCAAGATTTAACTTCTGCCAGCACTCAAGGAGTGCAAGCCGTTATTTTTTTACTGGTACAGCCTACTATACTGTTTGACATCATTCTAGAATGATCCTTACTGGTAAAAGCCACACAATCATCATAAATGTATTCAGTAATTGAGAAATAAAGTGAACAGTCTGTGTGGGTTCAAGTCTCAAATAAATGATGATTTATTATTTTTTCAAACTTAATTTGTACTTTAAGTTACTTTAATTAAATCTTTTAATTTCCAGGGGATTTGTGGGGCCCATTATTGCTATGTACTTTCATGGCTACCATACTGCAAGGGTCATCGGACACAGCAAATACAAAAATTGGCGATGGAGGTCCAGAATTTGCAGAAGTTTTTGTTTTAGTTTGGATAGGAGCAGGGATTGTTACATTAAATTCTAAGTTATTGGGAGGAAATATGTAAGTGTTGATTGATAATGTCTCATCTCAATTCTCTTGATTAAATATTTCAAATCTGGAACTTCAAAGATGTTGCTATAAATACTATTTTGCATAATATAATATTTATTAATGTCAAATAGTAGATAATAACAAGTACTTTTCGTAATATAATATTTGAGGATAGTTTCTTATTTAACTAGGTTAAGAGAAATTAATTCTTCTCTCTCAATGTTCTAGATAGTTTCAAAAATGAAGTGGTTCTGAATTCAACTGTTTTTAGACCGATTTGTAAAAAGTCTTATGTGAAAGGGATGCTCCCCACCATAGTTTTATTATTGTGGTAATGTTTACTGTTTTATAAATCAATTGTCAATTGTAATGTATGTATGATTTTCAGGTCATTTTTCCAGTCTGTGTGTGTGTTAGGCTACTGCCTTTTACCAGTTGCATTGTCTCTAGTCATCTGCCGGATAATACTGTTTGCAACCCAGAATACTTTCCTGTTCTTCCTGCGATTCGTCATATCCATGACTGGGTTCATGTGGGCAACATTAGGTGAGAATACACATATTTGTATACTAAAAGGCTGCTTTATCATATACAAACAAATGAATAAAAACATTTTATTAATATAATAACAATAAACCATATCTTGTTATTTGGACCACCACCTTAAAACCGGAAAGCAGGAATGAGCAAATTCGCCTCTCATTCACTGATTTTATGTTCTCATGTATGTGCCGACTGTCTTAATGAGAAATAAAGTTCTTTTAAATGAAATTGTATTTCATACTATTAGCATCACAGTTATGAAACAGGAAATGAACACAGTGTTTGACATTTAAACCTTAGATCATTTATACGTCTAAATAAACTACGACAGCTGTAAAAACGTCGAAGAATATAGACTTTAGAACTACCCTCTATTGGTCTAAACCAATTCACACGCACACTAACACAAAGTGTCATACAAATCCCGAGTGTAAGACGTAGCTTGTCACGTACACTACACTAATATTCCTGCCATGTTTTTATCGGTTGTATAAATTATTCAAGATTTAAACCTAAATTTAAAGCTAAATCAAATCTATGACAGTTTGACATTTTGCGGAAAAAGTTGGCAAGAGGAAATCATTCTTGGTTAGGCTGGCACGGTTACCAGATGGATATGGAAAAACCGAGTTTTAGTTTTAACGGGTAATATTGATGATAATAATTATAACAATAATATTCAGATTAGATTATTATTTCAACTAGCAAATATACATTATATATTTTTTTAATTTTTTTAATACAATATTTTAATTATGCATGTTGATGCAACGAAACACTCAAATGTTACAAGCTAAATGTTAAAACCTTCAAGATGGATAAATGGAATCACACTGTAAATAAATAAAGATAGTATGCGAATATTTTAAACATTATTTGAAATAGTTAAAGAATAATTTTAAATGGTTGGTGTCGTTGCCTCTTATCTGTGAGGTGCCGGTGTAATCCTCGCTCACCATTCACATTTACCCAGCTTTAAATTTAACACCAAGAACAGGGTTTCCGATGACAGTATCGTCCAGCCAACACAACTAGCGTCTGTTCACGATTATGAATGAGAACCAGCCATCTTTCGTCTATACCATATTTAAGCGAAGTTAATGACCTTCTAAGTCACGGACATTGCCCAAATGATTGCGAAACTGAAGTAGCAGTGGGCAGGGCACATAGTTCGACGGACAGATGGCCGTTGGAGCAGTAAAGTCCTCGAATGGCGACCACGTACTGGACGACGCCATGTTGGTAGGCCCCCCACAAGATGGACCGATGATCTGGTCAAGATCACCGTATTACGTTGGATGAGGGCAGCGCAGAACCAATCTTCGTGGAAATCTTTGGGGAGGCCTTTGTCCAGCAGTGGACGTCTTACGGCTGATGATGATGACATGACCCTAACCATATGAATCAAGTTTATAGTGCTGACTTTAAATTTTTCCAAATAAGTGTTAAATGGCACAATTTAATTGTTTGGCCTTTTTAAGTTGCTTTTATTATGAACATTAATAAATGGTATTTGTTTCAGCTGCTACGAAATTTCTAGGAGATAGCCAGCCGGAGGGTAAAAAGGGGCTCGCAGTATATCCCATATGTTTATTCTATTTCATATTATCATGGCTGGTATTGTCTCACAACGCTGCCTGAATGCACAGTATATCAGTAACATCAACTTTATTCACTATAGACGACTAATACACAGTGAACACTTTTAGCTTAGATTTATACGTCTAGATCATAGGTTCTCAACGTGGGCGATAACGCCCCCTTGTGGGCGTTTGAGTCTTTCGGGGGGGCAGTAGAACACCCAGAGAAAATTAGGGGGCATTGAGATGGCGCAGATGGGGCGTGGGTAGATTAAAAAATATAGTCTAAAAAGGCAAAAAAATCCACGAAAATACTCTACAAAAAACATATTCTCAAAGTGGGCGGTGAGCAAAATAAGGTTGAGAAACTATGGTCTAGATAGACAGCTGTGAAAACGTCGAAAAATTTTTTTTCGAACTACCCTCTATTTTCAGGAATGGACAGTGTCATACAAATCGCGAGTGTAAGACGTAGCTTGTCACACACACTAAACTATTATACTTGGAATGTTTTTATCGGTTGTCTAACAGCAAGATACTCTATCTAGACATATTAATTATCTAAGACATTTAGATACAAAATTAGCAACACAGATCTTATATGAATCCACAGAACCTGAAGCAATAGATTGCGATATGTTCTCTCTCACCTCAATAAGTGGACTGTATTGCTGCATTGCGGATATCTATTAGAAGCCTACTGTGTTATAAGGTTGATGATAATTTAAGACTAGTAGGATAATCTGTGAATAATATTTTAATTAAGTTATTTATAATATATAATTATAATATAAACAATTTGTTATTTTTAAAGTGATAACCCTCACTTATGGGATTTATTATACAAATCAAATATGTTACCAACATTTATGAACGATGCGGGGCTTGAACCCGCGACCTCTCGGGTTCCGTCCGAGTGCTTTTACTAACTGAGCCAACCGTTCGAGTACGCATGGATCGTTAATTTTGGTATATTTTGTTCAACTCTCAGATTTGAAAGAGCGACATCTCAAGTCAATTTGCTAAAATGCAATTATTGGGGTTGAGCAGGTTATCAACTGTAAAGTAGATCCTATAGATGAAACCACAACCTGAGAGTTAAACAAGACATACCAAGATTGACGAACCATACGTCAATCGAGCGGTTGGCTCAGTGGAAGAGCGCTGTGACGGAACCTGAGAGGTCGCGGGTACGATGTTCCGCATCGTTCATTATTTTTTGGTTACAAATGTAATTTGTATTACATATAATATATAAATGTAACTTGTAATCAATGTTTTTAGTGTGACAGCAGCATTTTTGTGATACAACGGTATTGTCATTAAGTATTACCGTATTAATTGTAAATATTAATGTACTTAGTTTTTATTATGTTATATGAAATTTTTGTTCGAAGGTCAAAATTAGTATAATACATTCAAAATGGACATGCATGTATTCCATTGTATTACATACTGATATTTCTTCTACATAATATTATCAACTGAAACTTGACTTATTCAAAAAAATATTGTATTTTCAAAGATTTTATTTTATTAAAATTTTAAATCTGTAAGTATATTTTGTTAATAATATGTGCTTTTTATCATTACTATTCAAGCCCGAGTTTCATTACTTTGTATCTTTATATCCTATATAATAAACTCCATGATAGTCAAATAAGGAAGTCTTGTATTCTCCTACATACTTAAATATTGGCATTGTTACGCGGAAAAAAAATGGATTATTTTATTTATAAATAGATAAATAATCGACCTCAACTCTGATATGTACGTCAAATAGTATTGTTTGCGTTCTAAAAATTTAATTTGCGACTAAACTTGAAATATATCAATCTACATAAACATAATCTGAGAGATAGTTAACAACCAAATAGTCAAAACCAAGTAGTTAATCTACCAACTATAGTAAGCCAAAAATAACTTTACTTTTTACCTCCTGAGAAAATACGAAATATATAAAAATTCTAATCAGTTATTCATTTTAAACTATTCTTTCAATTTGATTTCTATATGACGACGACGATTTTATTTAATTCAGAGCATTTGCATATTTATTCACCTTTTAAACCTTCCCTGGACTTCCACAAATAATTGAAGACCAAAATTAGCCAAATCGGTCCAGCCGTTCTCGAGTTTTAACGAGACTAACGAACAGCAATTCATTTTTATATATATAGATTATAGGTGAAAAACTTATATGGACTGGCGACCTATTTTGTTGACATAATACATGATGACTTCAACCTTATATTAAAGATTGGTCTCCGCTGTGCTCCAACTAGATACCGCAGACGTAGTCGCAAAGTGCGCTAACTAATACTACGCTCAAGTGGGCATACTCAAGCCAGTCTCGAACAATGTGTGACGTTGACGTGCCACATGTTCTGTTAAATTTTGCTGATAACTGAAACTCAAATGTCGGGTTCCGTAGTAAAACTTTGTAAAAATAATACTACAAGATACTAAGAAAGACACTGTAATCACATATCATCCGTAATTATTTTGTATTTTATTAATTTCAAAGTAAAATAACAGGAAGCGTATATAAGTTACAAAATTTCAAAGATGCCATTGAGTGTCAAGATGCCACACACATAAGCATCTAATAGTTGCCGTAATAAAGCGCTATAGTCCTTAGGTAGTGCGGTATCTAGTTGGAGCGCAGCGGAGATCAATCCTTAATCTAAGACTTAAAGAAATGAAAATGTCATATGAATAAATTAAGGATTGAAAACTACATTAAGTAGTACCCTAAATCTATAAAGTTAATGAAAATAGTTTTGCAAATATTTATATAATTCTTAAATAAAACAATTTGTTGTCCATTGAAGCATTTTCTTTAATTTAAAATTACAAACATACATTGCTCTAAAAATACATAATTTACTACAATTCGAGACATTCAGTACAATAATCCCTAATATGGCTAGACTAGGTAATTTTAAACACTCTTAAATCATTATATACATAATATAAAAAGCCGATTAAGTGAGTAGGTTATATATTTCAAATTGTCATTTGAACAGTTTTTGAAGTTCAAGTTCTAGATGAATATATTTACTCTGTGGTTTTTAATGGCCTGTGAAATAGTTATTCAATGATTTTGACTGGCACAGTTCAACATTCTCTAGAAGTTACAATATGTCATGTTTGACAACGGACTAGTAAAAAAAGAAGGACTCCGCGCCGTGATATTAGCAAGTGAAGCACCTTTATGCTAGTGTGTGTGCGGTTACGGGGTATACCAGTTACATAATTTTTTCACCTTTTAATAATTATATATCCACAAATACTTTTATAGTAATGTTTTTACATTTTTAAAATATTTTAATGCGACGCAAACTGATCTGTCACAGACGATGGCAAATCTCATAATGGCGGCTGATCGGCTTATATTAGTGTAAGTGTGTGCGTGGGGCTATGTATTTACACGTTTACAGGCTTGTTTTGGTACCTCACTGCTATGTAAGGTGACACGTTGTCCTTATTTTTTTACTCATCCGTGTGTTTGACTAGAGATTTTTTGAGACTTTACGTGATTCTTGGATAATTACATATCCGTATAGTAAATAGTTACAGATTCCAACTGACCGCATTCAGTTATATGAGCGTGAGCAAATAAATAATTATTTGATGAAATGGTGTTGCCATAAGAATAGACAGTACCCAAGTTTAACCCACAAAAAGATATAAAATGTTAAAGACAAATACATTAACAAGATATTGTGCACAACACTCAATTTAGCATTAATGCACTTAGGAACTCAAAGAGATTGACATATAACAGTACTCTTATTTAATTCTATAATCACTACATACTTTTTAAACCATTAATTATGTAATCCCTTACAAAGTATTTTTAACATTACGTAGATACACCAAAAATGAAGGCATATATTATGTATGAGTAGATACACATACTAAAGCTACTAACATAAATGTACCAATTTGCGTGGTTTGTATGTTGAAAACGAGTGGAATTGTATGCAGTTCATCCAGGTAACAGTAAAAAACAAAAACTTAAGCCGTCTTCACACGCTTGGCCAACTTCGTCTAAACAGTACACACAAAAATCAAGCAAGAATGTATGGGTGGGTGATTGACTTTTCATGTTCTCTAGTAATCAGCAATGTTGTTGGTTTTATGCACAAACCAAAAGTTGTCCGACTAAAATGTTGGAGATTATCCACACGCTTGTTTAAATTTGTATTGCGTGCAGACGTTATGTGATTGATATTTGGGGCGTGTGGAGTCGCCGTTATGTGCAGAAATATTATTTACTTTTATCTTTTGAGTTTCTATGTTTTCACGAATGTAAAAAAGGAAATATAGCCTAATCCCCGCGCTTTGACCTTTGACTGACGCCGCCATGTTAGTGACGTAGTTACACAACGTTTCAGACAGACACTTCAAAAATTACCAATCAAAAGTACCACTTTCTTGATGACGTCAGACGTTAATATGACAAGGTTCCGTCCCTCTTCCAACGGGCAGGGGTAACACAGAAATTTATAAAAAGAAATGGATATGTAATCGGTAATTTGCAGACTTAATTTGAACACACAACCATAGAATGTTTAGCTAAAAATGGTAACTAATTAGTGGCTTGTTTAAAAATATTATAATTGGTTATAAATAGGTACCTTGTATTATATTTACATAATATTGTAATTTAGTAGTACAAGTACAGTCACAATTTGAGCGTTATATGTCTCTATATATGAATCAGTTACTTAAATAGGTATGATTTGGTATAGTGTAAAGATTAAAAAAGTTCCATATTCATCATATAATCAAAAATTTCAATATTTCGTGTATCAAAATATTGGCTTAAAAAATGGATTCATGATATGAGGTTTGTTTTAACCACAATGAAAGAAACACATGTTGTCTCTTGGTGAATGAAATTAATGAACTATAAGATTACAACTCCAATATTAGGATGGATAGGTAACTCCGTATAAATTAAATTGTATTCGTAATAATGTTATGTTGATACCTTTGTCTATTTCTTGACAAGTAATAAATCAATTTTTATTTTATTGTATCAAAGTTTTTCTACTTTTTTTATCAAAGATAGGACGCTTAGAAATATATCTAGTGTGATTGTCGTCTCAATAATGATGAGAAGTGATAATAAACTACAGGGTATGGATTCTTGTGCATTTAGCTGGACTCAGTTCCGCTAGATTTATCAGAGGATACTTCCGGAGTTCGCGGGGGTGTGTTCTTCGCCATCGCCGGGAGCTGATAAGAGACGTGCATCTGTATGGTGTCTCTAGCCATTCTTGCGCTCTTGTAAGTGAGAGAGTTAGCTCTCGGCTTGCGTCTGGAGAAATGTCGTTCTACCCACTTGAGCATGGCCAGGACCGAGTCGGTTGAGGACAGACGACGCTCCGCCGATGTCTTCGTGATGTTGGATGATGCGATGCGGAATGTTGCCGCCATTCCCTTCAAAGCCTGTGGGGATAGTTTAAAATACAAATATTAAAGAACACTTAGCAATTTGTTATCTGTAGACAAGAAAGGAAAACAATTTTAATTCAATGCATTCGTATTGCGTAGAAATATATAAAGTTTTCTTCTATGAAGCTAATAATATCCCCGGGGATAATATAGGAGGGATTACTTAGGAGTTCATGCCATTCTAGATGCTAAGCTCTTGTTAGTATGGAGCGCACTACATTAGATTAAGATGTGGCAAGATATTTTATCCTTTTAGCAAAATCATCAACTCATTGGGCCCCAGGTATGTAGATGTTGATTTAGTCAGTGACCAGAAATAGTTCTGCTCCCGTATCTGATCTGTGTTTAAAGAGAGCCACTTCTCAACTCTTTAATCAAAGTTTTTATGTAACGTGTCGTTGTCCTTTGGTCCTCGCCCAGAGCTAGCTTTCTGTGACTGGCTCAGTTTTGCTACTTAATTCTGGAAGAGCTCTTAATCCCACAAAATGTTTTAAGTAGTTCTTTCTGCACTTTTATTAGCTAGTGAGACTAGTGCGTTTATCTCCGCAGTGCTCTCAGATGATGCAAAACTCACCAGCATAGCATCTTCGTCTGTGTTGTCATCTCCTGCGTATATAATTTTGATCCTTTCGCTCCAGTCCAGACCGAACGCCGTTCTCAAGATGTAAATAGATGCGCGACCTGCAAAAGTCAATGTCGTAAATTATTGGTTAGTGATAGGTAGTGTTCTACTGTGACTAGTAGTATTATCAACTTGAGGCACCCGTGACTGCCCGCCTTTATTACGCGTATAACACGAAAATCTGACCTTAATGGAATTATGTTCACATATCCCAGGTTTTAATCTTTCTCATGAAACCCTCACCTCAATATTTTTTTAATGAAAATATACTCGAGCAGTGCTGCTCAGGATTCTTAAAAAACCCAAAAATTCGGAGTGGCACTAGAATAATTGCGCTCGTCACTTGAGACATAAGATGTTAAGTCTCATTTGCCATTAATTTCACTAGCTACGGCGTCCTTCAGGCAAAAACACAGTACCTAATGTTTCTTCACGGCCGAAATAGGCACCGTTTTGATACATACAAATTACATAAAGCATGGGGTACCTTCCAGTGAAACAAATAAATTGATCCACTTGTTATGGATTAGCCGTAAGAAACTGACATAAAATCACTATGAGTCGATTAAACTACCTTTGTTCCACTGCACGGGTGGTTTGGCCTCGATGGCGCAGTGCGCAGGCGCGGGAGTGAAGCCAGCTTCCTTGATCAGGCGCCGCGCGGTCTCCGCCAGATCAGCGCGCTTTGATATCGGCGTCTCACGGTAGTGGAAAGTCAGAAGAGCGCCTTTGTTTTCAACCCACGCGCCGTCCCTACATACCTGCACATCAACGAGAACACCTAATTTACCTTGTATTCAGATAGTGTGTCTGAATTGATGCATGTTGATTGACAATAGTTGTATTGTACTCAATAACTTTTTTTTTATGTTAAAGAAATGAACCCTCGCCTCTCGGGTCTTGTTCGCTTCAAGTTAACAACACATACCTGCCTAGATTTACGATCCATGCGTCACTCGAACGGTTGGTTGGTAAAAGCGCTCGGACGGAACCCGAGAGGTGCGGGTTTAAGTCCCGCATCGTTCATAAATTTTGGTTACAAATTTAATTTGTATAATAATCCCAGAAGAGAGGGATATCACTTAAAAACAACAAATTGTTTAGGTACTCATGTTAGCCATTGAGTATTCGACATTTGTAGTGGCAATGAGTTTCTTGCCACTCTCTAAAGCTCAACAAGCCTTTGCGAAGTTTTGGTAAATCACGGAATAGAAAATACAAGTGGTAGTGCCCTTTTAAATAGGTAGTATAGGGACGAACATCAAAACTCACACGTTTGAAAATTAAAATATATATTGCAATACAAAGAAAAAATGATAAAATTGGCTTCAAATCATGAATGTCACTTTGGCGATAAGCTTTATTATTGTCGTTCAAATTTAAGTCGTATGAAAACTCACGAAATTTGTTATTATTTTATGTGAACGCTAGGGTGCAGTAACCAAATTTACTCTACAATTAGGTACCATATTTAACAGCTTTGAAATAGATCTCATATTCGAATGAAACTGTTAAATCTGTCTCTAATCTCATTGAAGAATTATTTATACTCAACGCTAGAGGACACTGACACCAAATTACCTCAATTTTCAATTCTTTGAAATAGGTGTCATATTCGCATGCAACTGTATCTATTTTTCTACTTAGCTAAGGACGTGGAGCTCGTTGTCGATAATAAAATGCCAATTTTATGCATAGTAATATTTTTTATGGAAAAAGTGACTAAATAGTGAGACGTTCACCTTACAGAGACTGTCACTCAGGGTTCTACATTGAACCGAATATTTTGAACGGCATGGCAATAATTACGCTCGTCACCTTGAGACATAAGATGTTAAGTAACATTAGCCCCATAATTTCAGTAGCTACGGCGCCCTTCAATATGCAACAGGCACAATAATCATTATACTTACTGATTCCTGGCAGAAAAAGGCACTGCTGTGGTAACTCACCTGCCTGTAGCATATTAAGAGCCAAGGAAAGGAGCCCATCAATGGTTGGTTATTATATTATTATTAAAAAAGGACGTGTGGCACTCGGGGACTGCCGCGGTAAAGCTATTGCATAGCATTTTTTATCAACTTATGCAATTATAATTATTTATTTATTTTATTTATGCAGTATTTTTTTTTTGAAAAAATTAATTTTAAATAAAGCAAACGGGACGTGAGTAAAATTTAACTTGCAAGATTTGATTACAGACAGAACGGGACAGGTGAAACTAAATAAAAATGCTTGTCATAATAATAAAAATTAAAAAAACGTGATACTAAAAAATTAAGAAATTAAAAAATCAAGATGTACCCCAGGCTCGAACCTTGGACCTTCTGCACAAAAAGCATACGTGATAACCGCTGTTTCGTGCCGAAATATCTATATACATCTAGTAAGTACGTACCTAAGTGTTAGGTTATTTTCGTTACGGAATTTCTGGATTCGGTCTCCACGCTCAAGGCCCGCGATAGAAGCTATGCAATAGCTTAAAAAAATTATCGTATGTTATGGATCAAAGTTTTATTAGAATAAAAGGTGAAATGGTTAAGAGAAATGATAAAGCAATAATATGGAAATATTTATTGTGCTTAAAATTAAACATATTTGTTTGTGTATGAAATGTTTATAAAGAGTTATCGTATAGTTTCTTAAATGTTCTTCTCACGAGCTCAACTTTTTACATATGATAGATGATTGAACATATGATAATTCAGTAATTTAAAAGAAATATTTGTAGTGACGTTTCAAAAGCACTTAGTTAAAGCCTAATTGAATAAAATTTATTTGTTTATGTATGTGTATGAAAATATGTGCGTACACTGACATATTTTTCTGCAATGGCTTTCATCTAGCCTGTGATATGATTGGATGTAGCTAGAATAAATTCTCCGAGCTGGTGATAAGTGATTATTTGAAATATTGATGTCCCAATGAATTGGCGCATAATTTTAGACAACTAAGTATTTCGTTTTAATTACGCGTTTACCTCTTAAAATTATCTCTGTCGCGTGGGCGTATCTATTTGACATCATCTGATCGATATAACAATCTTCCTTCTATCACATGATAGAGACAAATTAAAAGACATTTTTATAGACAGATAATCTCCAGCTTCGCTTGATATAAAAAAAAGTGAAGCGTTATTATTATAAAACGCTTTTAAACCACTCCAATATGATATTAAAAAGATTGTATTGCTCATTTTTTCTACATAATTTTATTGCTACACTTCGGCTAAATAAAAGTTGTAATGTAAGTTTTACTTTCATTTTAAAAATGGATATGTAAAAAGTTTTCTGGTTCTGCAAGCTATTTATATCTACCAAATTCTGTCATGCGCACAGCTTTTTCTATAAATGTTTTATAATTCTCAAATGACTCTCTTAATAGTTTAACACATGCCGGGTAATAGTTTTAGCATAAATAGTCAAGTATAGACACAATATAGTCTTTGGTTACAGGACGCTCAAATTAAGTATTACCTACACGTTACAAAACCAGGCTTAAAATTCAGTCAGAGAAATATTTGCTGTACACCCATCAAAGGTCAGTGCTACTATTTTAACGCCAGCGTAATTTCCAAGCATTTTTAAGTAGTTCGGCGTGCTGTAAGCCTGTCGTAATGCCATCGATAAGAATATAAGCCACGGGGTCTTTGTGGTTTACACCAGGAACTGAAAACACCAAAGCTTCATTTCATCAATAAGTTATACTGATATAGCAATAATGTCATGGTTCAAAGGGCTATTTACATTTCAAAACAGTAAAGGAATCAGAATCTCCACCCACTTTTGAGTACTACTTTTTTAATTTTTGTAAATGTGGTAAACAACAATAAATTTATGTTCATGCATGCAGTCATTTCAAAAACTGAAATATTTACATGCAGAACTATTTCTATTACAAATTATGAGGCGTACGTCGAAGCGCTACTTACGAATGATTAATTGCGATATTCTATAGTATAATTTGGTACTCATTTTAATGAACTTTTATTTATTTTGTTACAATAAATTAGTCGTCAAATAATATTAGACATTTTATTATTTTATCGATATGTGGATGTGCCCACCCCTAATCGTGTGGCATAGAAAATACTGAAAATTTCAACAATAATAATCGTAATAGTCAAGACAGCCAGCAAATTGATTAAGACTTTGAAGTATGGATATAATGTAGTCTTTTGTTTGTTTTAAAGTTATAGTTAAATATATTAAATTTTTATTTTTTCTAGCTATCATATTTTATGCATGCAAAAATTGCACAACCACGATATTAAAATTTCTGGTTACGTTCGACACGTGTTGTCACAGAAAGTAGCTAATCGTGACTGACAAATAAACAAGTATGAATATGACAAAGAGGATGTAAATACTACGTAATAAGAGGCGGGGCTGCCTAAATAAAAATTGAAATTTAGTTTAGTAGGAAACGTGCAGTCATTTGACATACCTAAGTTTGAAATAGTAGTAATTACGGTATAGCGAATCGCGACGAAGTATAATCCGGCTAAATAAAAGAGTATATATAGAGTAATATATAGGGAAAAGAGAGCCCTCTCTACGCATTATGAGCTGTCTATTTGAATACTGGCGCCATCTGGAGATTGGCCCCGAAAATAACTATATAGAAGCTCGAAATTATAAAATTCATTTTTAATGTTCTGACGCAATTAAATAACTTACTACTTTTTAATGTAGGTATTGCAATTTTTTACCATGTTGAAATTGCGCGTAGAGTTAGTTATCTAATTTTGTCACAACATAGAACATAAAGGATAGATTTAGCAGTGTAAATATGCAAAATGGAACACGAGAGCTACATACATGTGCAAACGCTAGACGTAGCCGCCATTTTATAACCAGTGGGCAGTGACACAAAGAAAAGTTGAAAGGTTTCAAAGCAAAGTGACAGCTGCCAGAGCTTTCATTTTCGGGCCAACTAACAGATGGCACTACAGTCTTCTGAAAACGTCACTTTAAGGCGTCTGTCCCACCCCTGGGCTAAGTATGAAAGCGAAAAGTTGCGTAAAACGTAGTGGATTTCGGCTATCACCGTTCATTACAAGATTATTTCCGTCATCTGTCCATTTATAAGTGACTGCACGTTTCATACAATCGAGTGAATCGATTTCTTTCTTAGAGAGTTTCGCTAGGCTTGCGACTGAGTAAATGTTGCGACTTACGGACCACACATGCTTCTGACACATTTGTAAAAGCTGCGTGGCACTACCACTTGTAGTGGTGTGTGTAACTATTTTCTATTCCGTGTGGTTGACGCTTTAATATAATTTATACGTCTAGAGAGCTGATGAAAACAGGCCAGGTTTAATATTTTTGTATGCGCGACAAGTTCCGTCTTACACTCGCTGTATGTCACTTTGTGTTAGTCTGCGTGTCTTGCTCAATATAGAGGTTATCTGTCAACTTAACGTTTTCACAGCTGTCACAGTCAATCTAGACGCATAAAATATGATGTAATGGCTGTTAGTTTGTCCTCTTACGCTTTAAAAAAGATAGAAGAACAACAATAATAATAGTTATTATGACATTTTGGTATAATTTGTCGCTTTGTGACATCGCGTCTCCCTACAAGCATAGAAAAATATACATCAAGCGGAAAACTGATAAAAAAAATTAATACAAAAATTAGTCCATGATAAATTTTCTGTTTATCATGCTATATTTACCTTTCTAGAAAGTGGTAAAGATATATACCTGCTCTTGCAATGCCTTCAGTAATTCGACTACTTTATCCTGCAGTTCCATGGGCATGGGATGAACAAATTTACTTCCATCGGGGTGAAGAATCTCCAGGCCATGGTTCCCAGCATATGTGATGCCTTCAATGCCAACCTGAAACATATTAATAATATGTTAATATTGAATAACTGTCGTGGCCACAATAGGACATTATATTTCTCATTTTTAGACCTTAAAATGTAGTGCAGAACCTAGAAATTATCCTAATAACTGCTTTAATAAAGTAGGTGACTAATCAAATAGATAATTTAGGGCAAAAATTAAAATAATTATGTATATATAAAAATAAACAGGGCTATACACGATGGTAAATATTTGTGCTGATAATTGATTGTCAAAGTAAATACACAATTCCTACATTAAGGCATTTAAGACACGTGTAATATATATACCTAAGTGTGAGCATATTATATATACTTCAGTACCGATTAATCTTAATTTTAAGGCGAAGGGTAAACACAAAACACACAAACAAGGTGTTTTTAGACAAGTTTTGTGGTGAAAATACAGCATTTGGAGCTATGAACACTACTTTATCCTGTTACACATACCCTTAAATCTTACTTGTAGGTTGCTAATGCTTGCTGTTGGTTAAAGTTAATAATTCAGAGCTATTATGAAGTACCAGTTTTCTCAGTTAAACAAGTTTTTTCTCGGCATGATGCATTTGTTTAGTATACTACTTTCATAAAAGTTGTTCTTATGGCTTTTACTTTTTTTGTGTTGGTACATTTATTCAGATTAGTAATCAATAATGAGGATTATAAGCAATTAAACTGTTTGCGCTTGTTAAAACGTAACATTTTCGACGCAAGAATTTTGTTAAATATTGGCTTTGTTACCTAGGAGCCGTGATCTCATATCGCTCAAGGTCGCCGGCATTTAGTGTCGCCTTAATATATATAAATCTAGTGTCCTGATGTTTGTTTCCAGTGAACTCCTAAACTAATGAACGGATTTTAATGGGCATAACTTCATGGAGTGCAGTTTAGTCCAACTTGAGAGATAGGATAGTTTTTATATCGATTTGGGATCCATGATTAGTTTTATTTCCATATAAAATATAAACAAATTTTCTATGAGAGAATTTATTGACGCACGGTTTGACAGTTCTGCTGTGAAACAATTTCATTATAACAACAGGGAGCGTATTTTACGAAATTTTTCTTGATTTTATGAAATATTATTGACAAATTGATAAAAAAAGCATTTTATTTATTATGTACAGAACAACGTCTGTCGGGTCAGCTAGTATGTATATAAAAATATCGTGTCAATGTTTATCCACGATGAACATCGTACTACTGAACCGATTTTAATCAAATTTTGCACTATGTGTGGATTTTGATCCAACTTGAGAGAAAGGATAGCTAGAATTGTTACGAGAATTTTTTTAAGAAATAAACATTTTGACTGTTGCTTCTCAATATATTCTTGATAATGTTATGTATGTTGATAAGCACATTGAAGAATTACTACAACCTGTGACAATCATAACGTTAGCACGAGGAACAAACATATACTTGTTTTGCGAACTACTCGGTTAAATCGAGTTAGTAAGTCTTTTCTTTGGCGATGTATATGCTTCTACAATTTGATCCTAGAAAATGTACAAAACAAATGTATTTCGAAATTTAAAAGAATTGTTAAAAAACGTTTGTGTGGGGAAAGATTACTATAGCATAAACTATTTTCTTAATGACACCACAGACTGGGAATGAATTCTTAATGACACCTCAGGCTATTTAATTATAAATTTTTATTGTACAATATTACATTGTTATCCATACATATAAGAAAAGCCCGCTGAGTTTCTTGCGCCCGTTCTTCTCAGGTCTGAGGCATTCTATGTTGAATGAGTGGTAGTTTTTTGACGTTCAATAAGTCATTTTGAATCCTATTTAGGAAAATAAATCGAATATATCGTCTGGAATTCCATGGAAATGTATTATAATTCTATGCCTTATAATGTACGAACGTACAAAATAATTATTTGGGCTGCGTGAGTCCTATATAGGGTCATCAAAATATTAACATTGATAATTATTAGTATGAGTTCATTGATAGGCCGCTATCTTTCATTTTGTTTATACTCGCTAATAATTTTAACGATGTTGTTGTTTTAACCGCTTATGTAATAATATTTATTGGCAAATGACACTTGTTAAAACTGTGAACAAAAATGTCATCAGGTTATTTACCAATTTGCTCTCATCTTTGATCTCGTAATTCCGGCTATTTTGGAAAGTTTTACACTCGGCAATAAAGTGAAACTAAATAAAAAGTTTTTCAGGCATAAATTTTTATGAAAAGTTTCAGCGTGAAAGTTTTTTTTAATGAGAAAATGGGACGAGACGAGCAGGACGTTTTGGTTGTGGTAATTGATACGCCCTTCCCATTACAATGCAGTGCCGCTTAGGATTCATGAAAACACAAAAATTCTGAGCGGCACTCCAGTTGCGCTTGTCACCTTGAGACATAAGATGTTAAGTCTCATTTGCCCAGTAATTTCACTAGCTACGGTGCCCTTCAGAACGAAACACAGTAGGGGTACCCATAATCTAGCCTGCATCCTGTGCAAAGGAGCTTCCCACTGGTAGTTTGCAATCCACATCGTCCCGAAAACTTTCTCTCATAATAATTATTATTGTCAAAGTAATTAAAAATAAAATTCGAGTGAAGTAGCGTCAGCAAAAAAGTCTTGAAAGTATAAAAAAGGAAAATCTAAAACCGATTAAAGTATAATCGCTTCACAAGCTTTGATGCGAGCTTGCTATGCCGAGGTTATATTAACGGGTGATTCAGTTCCAAAAGGTCACATCCCACTCGGTGATATCAAACCAAACACTCACCATTTCCTTGACGTTATTGACGTTTCTCCCAGATATGATTGCAATGTAAACGTCGGACATATTAGAAAGACGTTGAAGGGTGTGCTTTGTTTCAAGTGGAAGAGTAGCCAGGTCTGGGTGCGGCGCTATAGGAGCCAGAGTCCCGTCATAGTCCAACAGGAGAGCCAATTTCTGTGTATAGCCTATGTATCTAAAAAAAAACAAGTTAGTATATGTTAATGCTAAGAGTCTTTGTCATACCTATACTTCTCCAGTACCTATATGTGGAGGACGCAAAATCAATAGGCAGAATACTGAATGACGATGGATAGGACAAATGTTAAGAGAAAAACGATAAAAGAAACAATAAAAATGAACTAAAATAATAATTATAAAATATAATAAGAATAAAAGATTGGTATCCAAGAGATGGTAGATGAAAAAAAAAATGTTGGAAAGACGAAGTTAAAAGAGTCGCTGGACCTTAATGGATGGAGAGCCGTGGAAATCTTTAAAGCAGGCCTTTGTCGAAAGACAAGCTGTTTAACAGAACATATAATTTAGATTTAAGTTTATTTTTAGTAAAATATCATTTATAATATTTGTGAACAGCAATAGGGCTTATTTTATATTTATATCTGAAAATTGTCTGGTTTTAAAAGTAAAGGGATGCCATAATATGTCTTCAAAGAAACTATGGTTGATAGGAGTCAACATAGTAGTTGTTATAGTGAAACTGAAAATGTGAGCCTGCAAAGGTCACGAAACGTCGGGTTAGTTGAATAGTTTTAAAAATTAAACTTTTACGAAAAAACCTTATGTGAAAACACAGCTATTTAATACACGCGTTTTAATCTTTTAAAAAGTATTTTACTTAAATAAATGTATAAGGGCTACATTTGAAATCGTGGTGTCCCAGTGAAATGTGAGCTACAACCACGGTGGCACAACCAGTCGCCGCTGGCACCAATTTGGTGGCGCGACCAGATCAGACGCGTCATGACTCTGGAGCCCTATTATCAAAATGGAAATACGAAGATTCGGTTGACAGATTGCACATTTTCCTATTACGAAAGTGTTCCCAATCCGAAGATTGATACGAAGTTCGCGATTAGATATTTTGTTTTTCCGTCGTCCTCACCTTTTATGGTTATGCCTATGGTTCCGAAACGAAATACGTCCGCACTAGTCGGATCCAAAATACTTTGATAATAGGATATATTTCGAAGTACGTCGTTCTTTCGTTTCGGACCGAAACTTCGGCTTTCGACCTCCTGGTGTCAAGTTTGGTAGTCACCGGACACCACGGTGGCATGTAGCCCTGAGACTCGCGTTAATCAAAAAAATACTAATGGCAACCAACATACTTGGACAAATATTCATCAAAGTCATCTATGGTGACAGGCTGCATGGATGTCGCTCCAATATCATCAGTTTCCTCCTCCAGGGAGTCCATCGCTTTGAGGAACGCCTTCATCCAACTGTCGACGTCATTTAGCTGTTCACGTCGTCTCAGGTGGTTCATACGCACAGTCCTTTCGTCCTCGGGCATTATAAGCGCTCTGAAAAATCGAGTTAGCTGTTTACTTGTCGTAATAAATTAGTTTAAGGGACGGTCCTAACTTTAAAACATGCCCCGGGGTGCGCGTCATTACCGAATTCCACAGACACAAAGTCACATAGATAAATATGGAGATGACATGGAATATATAATAGTACAAGTAACAATAATAAGATAATTGCAGTTCAACTGCGTGTTTCTCCATTTACATTGTCTTATTGTTAAACGCTGGAAAAGTTACACATAGATTTCAATAACAATTCAATAATCTTCACGACGAAAAAATAGACTTTTCGTGGTGCTGCCTCATCGCACCGTTTGCCCGAGCCATGCCACCCAAACCGCATTCATTGGCATGTTTCAACTCGCTCTTGGACAAGAATGCTCAATGGGATCCATACAATGATGTGTGGACTTCCCTAGTTTCTGAAATACTAAGGTACACGGAGAGCATTGAAATTGTATAATTAATTCAATTATTATTTAATATTCCTTTTTTTGCTTGTAACTTTTTCCTTTATGTGTTTCGTCTAATTAGTGTAAGTGGCACTGCCGTGTTAATTGGAAAATGATTAGATAAATCTCTTAACTGGCATACAGCAAGAAATAGAAAAGGAAAGCGACTCCATTGTTACTGCATTCGATTTTAAGCAGTCAGCCATGCTAGCATTAAGAGCGCTTTCGCACTACGTCCGATCCGCAGTTTTTCTTAGTAACTATGCAGTTTAACACTTTGATATTTATACTATATGATTTATTTATTTAATAAGTACAACCACATTACACACATTATCCTTACCAACTACACTGGCCTGCAAAAGTAAGTATCACACTTGTCAAATTAAATTTTTTTCTTGACTATAGAAGGTAGAGATTTAAGATTAAAAACGTTTTGTTGCAAATTTTATAGGCTTTAATTCTTAGAAACTAAAATTATACATTAGTAGCATTTTTAACTTAAAAAATATAAAACAATGAAAATGGACATTTTTATTTTAGTGTAAAAAATTCATCTAAAATGTATTATATGTTATTTAATTTTTAATAACTGGTATTGCCTCTTCGAGCTCTGATTACAGCTTCGAGCCGGTTTGGCATACTGAACACTAGGTTTCGGAGCTGATGTTGGGGAATATTCTCCCATTCTTCTACCAGGGCCTGCTTTAGTGCCCTGAGGGTAGTAGGTGGTGGTCTGCGATTTCTGACTAGCCTCCAAAGCTCATCCCAGGCGTGTTCATGTGTTCGTGTGTGTATCGGGTTCAGATCAGGACTTCTTGATGCCCAAGCCATCACGCTGATACCGACCTCCTGAATATACTCTTGTACGATATGAGCCGTGTGTGGCCGGGCATTATCATGCATCAGCATCGATCCATCACCCATATTTGCTAAATACGGCCGTGCATACTCATTGAGAATCTCTTGAGCATATCTTTGCCCAGTGAGGGTGCCATTTTCTATGGCTACTAGCTCTGTGCGACCTTCTGAAGATATGCCAGCCCATACATATACACTGCCTCCACCGTATTGGACTCTTTCTGAGATGCAGGCTTGAAGGTATCGCTCACCAGGTCGCCTATAACACTTCGCCTTCCATCAGAAGTGTAAAGGGAGAATCGAGACTCATCTGCAAACAAAATTCTTGACAATTCTTCTTCATCCCACTGCATGTGTTCACGGGCGTATCGCAGTCTCGCTACTCGATGCTGTCTCGAGTTTTGGGCCACTCGCTGGTCTTCGGGGTTTCAAATTTGCTTCAGCAAGTCTTCTTCTCACTGTACTGTCACTAATGTAGTCCCTCCGGGTCTGAAGTAGCTGTTGCTGGACTTCAACTGCATTTTGGTGGCGATTTCTTAACACAGTGGAAATAACATAACTCGGGCACTGGTACACCTGGGTCTGCCATTACAAGGTCTCCTCAGATGGTGCCCAGTCTCTTCGTACCTTCGCTTTACCTTCTGGACCGTTCGTACCGTCACACCCACCATTCTTGCAGTGCTACGCATACTGATGCCTAGTTCCAGAAAAGCCACGATCCTAGCACATTCTTCAACTGAAAGAGGCATGATAAATAAATGTTATGTGCTTTTTAGCATAAATTTTTAAAACAAGACCCATCGATCTTGAAAAAAATTTAAAACAGAAAGAAAAATGTGAATGGTAAAATTGTAATTCGGAAACGTCCACTTTGAAAAAGGAATGGTTTTGTTTTTGAAGTTTTTTTTCAGCCAATTCTTAAAAGAAGGTTACCGACTATAAAGTTTTTATGTACAAAATTAAATTCTCTTTAGAGTCCTTTTTATTTCAAAAGTAAATCTTGTGAACTTAAAGCGTTATCCCAATTTTAAAAGTGTGATACTTACTTTTGAAGGGCAGTGTAGTTTAATATATTACAGGGTATTGTGTCTGATATGTGTAACAATTACGGTGTACATAACTTTGCCAAATAACTATGAGATACTAAAAATACTAAATAGTTTTAAATAATTAATAACAATAATATTACTAAATTTTGAAATGCTCCCAAATCTTTTGCTTAAAACTATATAAAGAGTCATGAACCACATCCAACTCGATGCGACCATTTAGGAAGTTATCCGTTTTTTTTTATAAACTAACAAAGATCAGGAGATCTGGTATTTATTACACAAAATTAATGCTTTTTCATTTTTGACTTCATTTTTGTTGGATATTCTGAATTAATAGCATCGTCTATTATATTATCATTCTCACCACCTGAATGGCTGGCTCTTCCTTTCCAGTGTGGTTTCCAAGGAACTTAATTCCACGTACAAACTGGAATGAAGTTCGTAGATTGATACAAGAGAATTTGGTATTGTAAATGAAGCGCATTTTAGGTACATATCATTTAAATTACTGAATCTAGCATATGTTTGGAAAAGTGGAGCTCGTGTGAAGAACATACTAGAAACACATAACTCCGTAGCTAGTGAAATTACTTGGCTGTCTTTCAATAATCCCATCAGCACTGCATTGTAATGGGCAGGGCGTATCAATTACTCTCAGCTGAACGTCCTGCTCGCCTCGTCCTTTATTTTCATAGAAAAACTCAACGGTCACCCTTCTAATCAATGAATATTTTATGTGCTTACAATAGCTTTAATACATAACAAATTAGTTTGTAAGATGTTGCATCCAATATATGAATACTCGATTCATAGGTATTTTGGATGCAACACATGAGATATTAACTCGCCACACTGGAGTTTTTTGTGTCGAATTGTTTGAAGACTATCGGCGGAATGAACACTAAAGAAAACTGAAAACATGTGGATACTTAGGTATACATTTCCGCAAAATAACGTCTACTTCAATAAATTGAAGAATGAAAAAAAAATCCCTTGTTATAAGTATATGTACGAATTTTACCTACTAATAATTATAATATGTACGGAGCCCTTGGTCGGCGAGGCCAACTCGCACTTGTCCAGCGCCGTTATCTATATATATAAAAATGAATTGCTGTTCGTTAGTCTCGCTAAAACTCGAGAACGGCTGGACCGATTTGGCTAATTTTGATCTTGAATTATTTGTGGAAGTCCAGGGAAGGTTTAAAAGGTGAATAAATATGAAAGTGTTCGGAATTAAATAAAACCAACAATTTTGTTTTTCCTTTGATGTGTCCCCCGTCGCCCGATATTTGTTTTGTATGGACATATTTTCTATGAGAGAAATTTATTGACGCACGGTTTGACAGTTCTGCTGTGAAACAATTTCAATACAACAAACAGGGAGCATATTTTACGAAAGAATTCTTGATGTTATGATATTTTATTGACAAATTCATAAAAATCATTATTTTATTTATTATATACAGAACAACGTCTGTCGGGTCAACTAGTTTTAAGTATAAAATTCTGATTCAGTCAAACAAAAAAAGTATTTTTAATAAGAATTAATCTATGCTACCTCATTGCAGGTAGGCAAGTATAAACATAACAAAATATTTACTTCTAGCAACAAAACAATTATATATCAGTAGGTAATTAGTTCGCAAACAAACGAATGCCTATATTGTGTGGCGCCATAATTATTGTTACTATGTAAACATCCACGTAAATAGTTACTTCTGTTAATGTTATCGGTCCTATTTAATGTTGACACAAACTGTGTCATAGGAGCTACACAACGCTATCCATACTTATGTACAGAAGCTAGGATAAGCATATATATTTATTTAAAATTGGTTTGAAAATAACAGTGATATTTTTACTATTACATACGTTTTAATCCTATAAAAAAGTACATTTTTTTTTTATGGAATAGGAGGACAAACGAGCGTACCTGTTGTTAAGTGATCACCGCCGCCCATACTCTCTTGCAACACCAGAGGAATCACAGGAGCGTTGCCGGCCTTTAAGGAAGGTGTACGCGCTTTTTTTGAAGGTACCCATGTCGTATCGTCCCGGAAACACCGCACAAGGAAGTTCATTCCACAGCTTTGCAGTACGTGGAAGAAAGCTCCTTGTAAACCGCACTGTGGAGGACCGCCACACATCCAGATGGTGAGGATGATATCCTAACTTGCGGCGTGTCGTGCGAAGGTGGAATTCGGCGGCAGGAATTAGGTAAAACAGCTCTTCCGAACACTTCCCGTGATAAATGCGGTAGAAGACACACAATGAAGCGACGTCTCTACGCAACGCCAAGTGATCCAGCCGTTCACAGAGTACTGTGTCCCCGACAATTCGCGCTGCTCTGCGTTGCACGCGGTCAATTGGATCGAGCTGATACTGGGGTGCGCCAGACCAGAGATGACAGCAATACTTCATGTGTGGCCGGACCTGCGCTTTGTACAGCGCTAGAATGTGGGCCGGCTTGAAGTATTGCCGTGCTCTATTAATGACGCCCAGTTTCTTTGAAGCCAATTTGGCTTTGCCCTCCAGATCGCCACGGAATTGGCAATCGCTCGAGATTTCGAGACCCAGTATTCCGATACTAGGCGAGGCTTTTAGGGAAGTGTTGTCGAAGAGCGGTGATGCGACAAATGGGGTTTTTTTTAGTGGTAAACGCGCAAACTTGAGTCTAACATACATAAAATCACGCCTCTTTCCTGTAGGGGTAGGCACAGACCACTTCTTTCCACTTGCTACGATCCTTACATACTAGTTTCGCTTCGTCCACTATCATTATTCCTTTCATACATGCTCTCCGGTTTAGGGTACTCTTGACCTGGCCTTTTTTCAAGACGTCCCTGATTTGATCTTGAAACGTCCGCCTAGGTCTACCCCTTCCAACACTTTCATTCACACTGGCCTTATACACTTTCTTCGTCAATCGTTCTTCATTCATTCTCTCGACATGTCCAACCCATCTCAGCATTTAAAAAAGTGTTTTATTTAAATATGCAACTGGCGTTAATCTAAATAAAATACTATATACCGAATTTGTTTCTTGAAATTTGTATTATACATATTATATTAAACCTAAATACTAAGCACAAGTTACCTTTTTTTTTTAACAAAGGTACGTTAAAATGCCATAATCACGAGTGTTGGTTTGAAAAATATGATGGATTGGCCGCTCTTACTCATGAGCTCAGTAATAACAGATATCACTGGCTACGGCTCTCTTTACACTTATTTTAAATAGAGTTTGCACACTGCTTGTTACCCAAAAAAATAAGTTTGTCGGCGCATACGTAGATTACTGCTTGACAGTATTTATTAAACAAAGCATATATTTGGCTTATCTATTTAAATATAAATAAAAATGAATGTTGCTTAGCGCAAAACTCAAGAACGACTCGACCAATTCGGCTAGTTTTTGTTCAACAGTTCAAGATCAACAGTTACAATTACACGCGTTGTTAACGCCTGTCAAACTTTTACTTAGATATTCTGTGGTAATCTTAAGCATTGAATTGTAAAATGATGTTACTCTTTGTTATATATTATTCGTACCAACTGTCGAGATTAAACTATCCAGGTCAATTAAAATAGTTATTTTAATTAATTAATTGATCTCATTATGTTCACTTAAAAGTTTTTTATTTAAATTCAGTATAACTCTCTAAATGTCTGCTTATTTGGACAAATTTTATCTGAATTTTGGCAGTTCATGATGTACTCATAAATTGTAAAAGTAAAGAAAACATTGCGATAGAAACCTCGTGCATGTAGTGGAGATTCTGTATGAAAATTATTTATGTAAGCATTACTCAAAACCACGTATTTTCTGGAAGAAGTTTTTATGCAATTTCTGCACACTATTTTTCGTTCAATGTTTTAACTGTGTATTGAATTATTATCTACCAACGGCATCTTTAAACATTGTAATGATCACGATATATATTTTATTAATTTGATGCCGAAATTGCCGAAATTTTAAGTTCCGCGATGATATAAGTTTGAAATGGCATCTTTAAATTTTACAAATTCAAAATACTTTTTTTCCCCCCATAAAATTAACTGTTACGGAGTTAGCAAAATTGTGAATTAAGGTAATAGTCGACCTGTAATTAATTAGATATACCTAACATATGTATAACTTGTATGTCTATATTACAATACTATGACTACATAAAATTAAAACTATCATTACGTGGAAGCGTACCAAGAATACTGGCAGCATTACCGCGTTGGATAGCAAGGCTGATCCGTTGACCAAATTAGCTGCCAGCGCTTGGGGTTCCAGTAGCCTTATTGAGGCGCGAAGATAGTATTTTGAACATTCTCCGCGCCTCTGTGCCCCACGGGCCAAGTGTCTCGACACCAAACGGCACAGAGATGTATGACTCACTGAGACCAACATATTTGCGACGCTTGCTGTCTTCGGCAGTCGAAGCAGCAGCCCCAGCACCAACTGACGTAACTTGGACATGAGACTTGTATGTTATTTATTGTGTACCTGTGGATAACTTCGGCAGCATCATCCAGTTCATATGGGTTGCAGATCAAAGCCTCGTGCATCATCTCTCCAGCACCGGCGAACGGCGACAGGATCAACACTCCCGGAGGTTTGTTTATTTGGCAGGCGACAAATTCTTTCGCCACTAAGTTCATTCCGTCGCGTAGAGGCGTAACCAACGCCACGGCTGCGTCTCGGTAAAAAGCTGCGAGCTCATCTTGCCCGACGCAGCCGTAAATATATCTGTAATTAATTACAGAGTAAAGTATAGGGCTCCTTTCACATTGGCTCGAGATGTACAGCGAGGTTTACAAAATACAAAGTTTAGCCAGCAAGACTGACTATCAATTACATTGTGAAATATATATAAATTACCCAGTATAAATTAATTGCTTTATGGGACATACAGACAGAAAAGTAGGAACATTAAATTAATAAATTTCAACGGGTTTACGAACCACTGATCGCCATTAAGTGCAGATTGCACTTTAGCAGTTATTCCATAAAATTTGTAAACACGTTATAATTTTAAGACTTAGCCAACCAATCAATAATTGCGTTTTGATTACACTGCTACTAAACTTCACAGAATAAAAAAATGCCTGCAAGTTTTCAACAAAATAGGTACAGGACTTTCGTAACAATCAATGTAACAATAAACATTTTTGAAGTGAAACTTCTTTAGAATCGTTGTGACTTGAAACTTGATGAAACGAAAAAGCGAGACTATAGAGACACCATCAGAGAAATGTTATAGGATTCAGCCAGCGAGAGAATGAGACAGGAAGCATTATAGTGTTCTGGTACCAGGCGATCATAGCTGAAGAAGAGATTGTCTTATGTTTGACGCGAGTATATATACCTTAATATATTCATGCACACGACGAATTATTACATAGACACCAGGAGAACATAAATATGATAGCAGTGATAGTAATGTCTTTCATAGCGGTTGAAATCATGTGTCATCCTAGCAACATGTACCAGGACTTCATATGCAGTTTGAGGTTCATGCACAATGCTCATCTTAAAATGATTAAACAAGTGCTGACCATTTTGAAGCCAAAATTTTTGAAGATTTCACTTCTGAATTGCATTGCACAAATGTTTTTCTGTTTTTTTTTGTATATAGTACTAATTTGGGAAGGTAACTATTCGCTAACAACATAACTATGCTGCACTAAAATAGTCTTACCTTATAGGAGACCAATTTGGTGTTGTGAATCTCCCATTGATCCTTCCAACGTACTGATCCATTTCTTCCTTCAAATCCTGGTATTCCTTAACGTCGGTCCTTGACGGCACAGATATTTGGAGTAACACAACCTTCTCGATATGTTCAGGATGTTTTTCGAGCAATCTTTCGAAGGCTTTCAATCTGTGCACCAGACCTTTGGTATAATCTAATCTATCAACGCCCAAAATTACTTTTTGAATGGTTGAAAGTACTGGTTTTGCGTTTTGTGCTAAAGTTACGAATCTATCAAATGGTACTCCTATAGGGAGTGGTCTGATGCAGATGGTACGACCACCTAGTTCTACAAGAAGATTTTTTCTGTCCACACGGCATCCCAGATTTCGTTGACAGCAGTCAATGAAATTTAGGCAATAATCGGTTATGTGGAAACCAACCATGTCGCATCCTGGAAATTAGAACGATGCATTAGATTATAAAATCATATAAAATACTCGTGTGTTTGTTACCAAACATCTCTGAAACAGCTGAACCGATTTGTACGAAATTTTGTGTGTATATCGGGTAGGTCTGAGAATCGGCTAACATCTATTTTTCATAACCCTAAATGATAAGGGAGACCTAAATTTTTTTTTTTTTTGACAAAACAGTTTTTATATTCTATTATGATTCAGCATTAAGAAATACATACAATTTCAAATTCTTACCACTGTTTTTTAATCATGATTTTTATTTTATTCTGTTCCATCCACAGATTGGCAATAGGGTTGCAAGATGGCAATCGAATATAGGTAATGATTATTGTACATATATTTTGATATGTTTGATAGGAATCGATCGTCATCTATTTTGTATACCCCAAAATTGTTTTTATTACATTATAATATGGCAATACAACGCTTGGTGGGTCAGCTAGTATATTATATAAGTAGTTGTAGGTTATCTATACTGATATTATAAAACTTTGTATGATACAAAATCACGCCAAAACGGCTGAATGGATCTCAATGAAAATTCACACATAGATTAATAGCTGGAGGACACATAGAATGTTGTATGGTTATAGCAAAATGTATTCTACAAACATTAAAGTCTATAAACATTACCATAGACATAGACATATTTTTACCATATACCACACTTGGGAAATGAGGCGTTACCTTACACATTTTTTAAAATTCATGCTCCAAGTGATAAAAATATCTACAAGTGAATAAAAACATTTGAATCGTAATTTGAATAATATATAGTTAGCGTATTTTACAGAGTGGTAGGTTTTATGGCACAGTCTTCCAGGCCCCTTTTCTATCGTCCATCAGTAGGGCAAACATTATTTTTGTTTCGATTAACGGCCGTTTTCAATAACCTATCTATCCTTAGTTTAACTTACTAGAGGTAGACAAATCTATCCTTTTACACTTACTTACATTTCAATAACCTAACATTCCTAAATCCTAAAACATTCTTGTGTGATATGAATTGGAGGAGAAAAACAGATGTAGGTACTCTTTGTTTGCATGAAGCTTGATTTTTTTCATTGTTTTGTGTCAAGAATGATCTTCTTCTGAGCAGACCTCAGATAATATACGCCAGGGGTGCTCAAGCTTGAACTTCTCGCGATCTACCTCAAAATTGTTAGACTACGATTGATCGATTCTGAGAGGCATCAAGTATGTCTGATGAAGAATTGTCGTCTATGTAGAGTGTCACGATGACATAGATATTAGTTTTGCTGCTCTAAAATATCAATGAAAAAACTCATAATTATTCAAAATTGCGAGTTTGTAGGTTCTTATAAAAGAAACGCGTTCTAGTGTCTAGAGTTCTAAACTTAACTAAAGATTGACTTTGGATGTTGAATCTGCATGTCCTGAGCATACTTTTCATAAGATAGTACGGAAATTACCGATTTTAGTAACCTAAAACAAAATCTGTGAATAGTTCTATATCGGATTTTTTTCTGGAGATCGACTCAAAAAGCACTCGCGATCGACCGTTTGAGCACCCCGGATATACGCAGTCGTATTTATATTCAATAACAAAATTAAATAATACATTTATAAATGCATAAGGAAGGTAAATAAGTATTATTAACATGTAGGTGTAAGTTAATTAAATATAAAATATTCCTATAATTTATATAGTTATATGGGCGACAGAAATCATTGGCATGATAATTATTATTACAATAAAAACACATAATACGTGCAACAAATAAAACATTCAAAAGATTTAATATGACAGAATAAAAATAAAGAAAAATTCAATTTATTCTGTTTAAAATTAAATAAATCATTCGTAAACTACTTACCTAAAATACCTTGAAGAACTTCATCAGACCAGGGCAGGAGTCTGAAGATATCCCATGGAGGAAAGGGGATGTGAAGGAAAAACGCCAATTTGCATTTTATACCGTCTTCTTCAGCGCGCTAATAAAAAAATGATATATGATTAACAGTGAATCCGAACAAAATAAAGAAGATCTCGATTGATTTTTAAGGCCTTATAAATATGCTGGTCAATTATGAAAGATTTTCCATTTGTAAATAAAAAAAAAACCTTATTAAGTTTTCAAAACTATAATTCATATCAAAATGAGGTACTGTTACAAGAATATTGTATGCATAAACAATAGTTTTGCTACTGGGCGTAAAGCAAATAATTTTTTTCAAAGTCAAAGTTAATTAAATTTCTGTCGTAATTTCTACTACACAGCTGAATATCTGAGTGATTCGACAGCCTGGGACTAGATTATGATAGCAATAACAGTACAATATTGTATATTTCATTAAAAAGAGCGCAAAAAAAGAATGCTGGAAGAGTTTCTTGCGCCGCTTCTTCACTCTCAGAGCGCAGAGTATCTTACACATAAGAAATGACATCAAAAAGAATTCTAAAGGAATCGATTTTGAGAAAATAAATGCCTTTTATGCCTCTTAATCTGCACGTCGTCGCATAGGGAAGGAACCCTGTCATATTATCGTCTGCGTGACTAGCAGTCCGTGGTTTGCAAACGGCTTTTGATTGGTGATCTTGAAGTGTATTCCTTGATGTGACGTCATAACGTTACGTTACGTTACAACTAACTAAGATGGCGGGGTTTCTGCCTCAACATGTTGTTATACCAATAAACCTATGATTACCTGTCTGATCCAATTAGCTGCCAGCATAAGATGGTAGTCGTGAACCCAGACAATGGGCGGCGAGTTTCCATTCTTCTCCTTATCCTCCTTATTCTCATTGAGTAGTTTGAGGGCATACACGGCCTTCTCCGCAAATATTTCATTGATCTTCATATAGGCGCGCCAGTGGTCGGCGTTGAAGGTGGCCCGGTCTGGCATGGAGTGGAACAGAGGCCAGAATGTGCCGTTACAGCAGCCATTGTAGTAGCTGTCGAATAGCTTCGGATCTGAGTGGATGGCAACGATCTGAAAGATGCATAATCTTTACTAATAATGAATGGATAGCCTGTTTTTTCCTTAGGTTAGCAAAAACTACTAAACCGATCGGAATAATTCTTATACCATAAGATGCAGCGTGTTCCGGAGAAGGTTTAAGTGTATATGTTTGTGATTACTTATCCGGAAAGTATATTTTTTTACTTAGAGATATATCTTATACCTTTAGAAGAGCAATTCTTGTATATACACATATACGTATATGGAAACGGATCCAACGATTTCCATAAAATTTAGTATGCAGGGGATTTCGGGGGCGATAAATCTATCTAGCTAGGTTTCAATTTAAAAAACAGTAGTTTTATCCGTGTTTTAAAGAGAAACAACTACAATAACATTAGAATATAAAGGTAAATTTCGCCATTATATACTAGACTATAATAGCTCAGATGGGACATTGGGTGATCCGGAAAGCAGAAGACCCCGGTTTGAATCCAGATGTCCTATTAGTTTATTTTTTTTGTTCAATTTTGTACCTTTTTAAAAATCCGAGCAAGGCTCGTTCGTCCGGATATTTATTGTATGTTATCAATACAATGAGCGGGTGCGGTATTATATTTTTACTAGCTGACCCGGCAAACGTTGTTTTGCCATATAAAGTATAATTCACGCGATAGTTTTATAAGTAATAAAATATTGCCTATATTATATCCTGTACATCATTTTGTTCTATTGTCAATAGTTTTTGCAGCGCACGCAAAAATAGGTTTTCGATTTTACACCTTGTGTTACAAAATAGCAATTTTATTACGGATCCCTAATTTTGAAAACATAGCCTTCCTCGATAAATGGACTACCCAACACTGAAAGAATCATTTAAATCGGACCAGTAGTACCAGAGATTAGCGCGTTCAAACAAACAAACAAACACTGCAGCTTTATAATATTAGTATAGATAAATCTATCGAGATTTTTTTGGTAATCGTATTCAAAACTGCTATAATTTAGATAAAGAAATGAAGATAAACATGTCAAAAAATTGGAACCGTAGTGTTTGTAGAAGTATTTTTTGTAGATTTTCAAAAATGTTAGTTTTTAGGACTATAGCGCCTTAAGAAAAAAACTTGCATTAACGACCACTCTATATGGAATATATCAGTAGGTATGGTATGTTAATACCATCATTATTAATATTAGTGTGAAAACACTGGGGGCCGTTGGTAGGAAAAATGTTACCTAATGGATTCAGACTATATATTTTGATATTATGTTCTAAAGACCTATTTGGTTTTTTTCCTGTGACTTTATTGTAACACCAGAGGAATCACTGGAGCGTTGCCGACCTTATAAAGCGTCGAGCAAACGTACATATGAGATAAAGAAATAAAACCGAAAATTCATCGGTATCTGCAGCCGAGTAACCAAACGGAGGCTGTTATTAGAACGCTTATTAGGTTTTTGGCACTTCCTCATCATCATCAACAAAGTCCACTGCTGGGAAAAGGTCTCAGCCTTCACCTCCTTGGCATTTAACCAGTAAATAATATCAAATAGAGCATTATTTACTTCGTCGACATACGACAAGGCGGCTTCTTTTCACTTTGAATATGAGAGAAGTGTCATCCACAAATAGCTATTTTTTCTCCTTCTGTAAAGACGCCAAGAGTGACTAGCAAGCTTGTTTGACGGCCGTTCCCAATATTCAATCTATATCTTACTTGAGATTAAAATCGTAACTATCGTTGACTTTTCTGTCCCAATAAACTAATTGACGGTAACTCACCTTATCCATACACTCTGTCTGTCAATGGGACGACTTATAGCTTTGCTTAGCGATAGAAGTTTGTATGGAAATTGCAATTCACGCGTCCCAATATAAGGCGATAAGAATGACTTATCGGGTATATTGGGACAGTAGAAAGTAGTAATTTATCTCTAGCTGTAGATAGTATATTGGGAACGGCCGTAAGAGTAAGAATAAACGGACATGCCTTCGTTATACCTCTCGAGGGTAAAGCGTTATTGTATGGACTTTAGTTGTATTATAAATTTTTGACAACCAGGATAAAAAAAATTTATATGCCAAGATAGACTGTGACAGCTGTGAAAACGTCGAAAAAAATTTGAGGTTGACAGTTGACCTATATTTTGAGCAATGCACACACACTAACAATATAAGTGACATACGAATCGCGAATGTAAGACGTAGCTTGTCACGCACACTAGGCTAGGGAGGCTCCTTTGCACAGGATGCCGGCTAGATTATGGATACACAGCGGCGCCTATTTCTGCTATGAAGTAGTAATGTGTAAACATTACTGTGTTTCGGTCTGAAGGGCGCCGTAGCTAGTGAAATTACTGGGCAAATGGTACTTCACATCTTTTGTCTCAAGGTGACGAGCGCAATTGTCGTGCCGCTCACAATTTTTGGGTTTGACAGAAATCCTGAGCGGCACTGCATTGTAATAGGAACAGCTGAACGTCCTGCTCGTCTATTATTGTTATATTTATTATAAAAAAACATTAAAGTAGTAAATCTGGCCTGTTTTCAGCGAGTTCCAAATCGGTTCAGGCGTTTTGGAGGAGTTTGGTAATAAACACCGGGAAAAAAAGAATTAGAAAGAATCTGGCTACGACCTATGCATTTTGATTTATAATTGGATGTTGAATCTTTTCTATTTAAAATACCATTACTTTAAATGTCGCCGTAAACTTTGTTAACAATGGACTTTACACCGTGGATGGATTCTGGTATGCGCCATTTTGTTTACCGCTTACATCTAGCAACAAGTATGTCTATGAAATCGTATAAATTATGTATGAAAAATTGTTCATGGAGCTCAAACTAATATATCACATTAATGTATTCAATTCAATAGCAAACGAAATTTAAATCTATTAATTAACACAAATATATTCATCTTTATTAATGTTTTCTATTGTATTCTGTCACTTATATACAATTGTACTTTAAAGACATTTAAATCTCATAATAGAAGCTAGTTCAACATAATTGCTCCATGGGAGTTGGAAGGACATAATACCGCCATAAACATTATTGTCAGTGACGCACGGACCGTCTGATAATAATCTAAATGATGTTGTTCATTCTACTAGATTCAGGAGATTATTTAACTTACTAGCTGATATTCAAATACTACTGAAATGACATGGAACGTTTAACTTTGAATCTTCAGCGTTTCAAGGTTTGGTTATTTATACGTTATGTGTGACAATAAGGCTTAGATAGAGCTTTAAGGCGAAGGGTAAACACAAAACACACAAACAAGGTGTTTTTAGACAAGTTTTGCGGTGAAAATATAGCATTTGGAGCTATGAACACTACTTTATCCTGTTACACATACCCTTAAATCTTACTTGTAGGTTGCTAATGCTTGCTGTTGGTTAAAGTTAATACTTCAGAGCTATTACGACGTACCAGTTTTCTTTGCAGTTAACAAGTTTTTTCTCGGCATGATGAATTTGTTTAGTATACTAAAAAAGTAGTATACTACTTTCATAAAAGTTGTTCTTATAGCTTTTACTTTTTTTTGTGTTGGTAGATTTATTCAGATTAGTAATCAATAATGAGGATTATAAGCAATTAAACTGTTTGCGGCTGTTAAAACGTAACATTTTCGACGCAAGAATTTTGAAAATATTGGCTTTGTTACCTAGGAGCTGTGAACTCATATCGCTCAAGGTCGCCGGCATTTAGTGTCGCCTTAAGAGCGCTTTCGCACTACGTCCGATCCGAATCCGATCCGTACCGGTGAAAATACGGTCCGGTGTATTCGTTGAACAATTTCTTACGGTTGACGGAAAGGAATCGGATGACGGTAGCCGGATCTAGTGCGTAAACTACCATAGAGATAGTTCTACGACTACTTCGGACCGTGTTTTCACGGATACGGATCGGACGTAGTGCGACAGCGCTACTTAGACTTTACTCAGCTCAGACTGTACTTAACGTAAAACTTTGCTGAATGTAAATAAAAACGCAACTTGATTTTTGCATAAGCCTGCCATCATCTGTCTGGCGCACCCCAGTATCAGCTCGATCCATTTGACCGCGTGCAACGCAGAGCAGCTCGAATTGTCGGGGACCCAGTGCTCTGTGAACGGCTGGATCACTTGGCGTTGCGTAGAGACGTCGCTTCATTGTGTGTCTTCTACCGCATTTATCACGGGGAGTGTTCCGAAGAGCTGTTTAACCTGATTCCCGCCGCCGAATTCCACCTTCGCACGACACGCCACAAGTTAGGATATCATCCCCACCATCTGGATGTGTGGCGGTCCTCCACAGTGCGGTTTTCAAGGAGGTTTCTTCCACGTACTACAAAGCTGTGGAATGAGCTTCCTTGTGCGATGTTTCCGGAACGACACGACATGGGTACCTTCAAAAAAAGCGCGTACACCTTCCTTAAAGGCCGGCAACGCTCTTGTGATTCCTCTGGTGTTGCAAGAGAATGTGGGCGGCGGTGATCACTTAACACCAGGTGACCCGTACGCTCGTTTGTCCTGCTATTCCATAAAAACAAAAAAAAATCATCATTTTCATCATCATTTCAGCCGGAAGACGTCCACTGCTGGACAAAGGCCTCCCCCAAAGATTTCCACGACGATCGGTCCTGCGCTGCCCTCATCGAACGTATTCTGGCGATATTGACCAGATCGTCGGTCCATCTAGTAGGGGCCCAACCAACACTAGATTCTTCAACGTCTTCCGGTACGTGGTCGCCATTCGAGGACTTTATTGCCCCAACGGCCATCTGTCCGTCTAACCATGTGCCCTGCCCACTGCCACTTCAGTTTCGCAATCATTTGGGCTATGTCGGTGACTTTGGTTCTCCTACGGATCTCCTCATTTCTGATACTACCTCGCAGGGAAACTCCGAGCATAGCCGTCTCTATTGCCCTCTGAGCGACCATGAGCTTTCTCATGAGGCCCAAAGTTAGCGACCACGTCTGCGTACCGTGAGTCATCACGAACCAGTGATGACTCACGGTACGCAGAATCCTTCGTCTTCAGACACTGTGGTACTCCGACTCTACTTAAGGTAAAACTTTGCTGAATGTAAATAAAACGCGAGCTTGAATTTTGCATCTTTAAAGGAAATTAAAGATTATGCTTACATTATAGGCCTTATCTCAAGATCGTTAATCTCAGCCATTCTCAGTAAATCGAAGCCAATTTTGGTCTTAATCACAGATAATATTTATATGATTACCCCCTTATTCATAATAGTCTGCTAACTTAAAGCATTGCTAATTCTCACTCTGTCTTCTTCTACTGACCTAAGTCAGAATGAGAAAAAACACTCCTTAGCGGCTGTTTAAAGTTAGCGGACCATTATGAATAAGGAGGTTAGATTATATGTGCATCAATTGTGATATAAATTATATAAACATTACAGTGATGTCGTTAACAGTAAGTAAGTCAATGGAAAACCATTATAGAGGTTATATAAACAAAGTAACTAGTGTCCAGAGCGCTCAGTGTCATGACAATAAAACATTTTGACCTTAATTGAATGAGTATGGAGTATACCTTTGGCGACTGCAGGTGTCGATTAGAACTACGGTTGTACTCATTGGGTCAATGGTATATATATGTACCTCGATATTATTCATTTATCTTATGGTTACTGATACCATGGTTATATTGCTTCAGTTTTACGGTACGGGTTAATACTATGGAGAAACTCCACTAAGATTTCAAATGTTTTTCTGGCACAAATAAATTGTATAAGATTATGCAATGTCAGTCTCCTCTAGAATCGTGTAGACCATTATTCAAAAGTACCGTCTGTTAACGCTTTCTGGTCTATGTATATTAGAAATTAGTATGTTCATTAAAAACATGTTCAACTTTTTAAACCAGCAAAGGACTATTCCATATTAAGATTAACTATTAAGAGATCCAACTGGCCTTTTGTTGCCATAGTATAGAACAGCGCTTCATCAAAATAACGCAAATGTTATGTGTATTGGGATCTTTAACCTCCTTCCAAAAAATATTAGAGAGATACCTAAAACAATAATGCATAAAAAATTAAAATTATGGCTAATAGATAAATGCTTCTTAAAAGAATTCCTTATCCAACAATAATAGTATTTAAATGTTATTATTTGAGAGGCAAACTAATGTTTATTTTATATTATACTAGCTGAACCGACAGACGTTGTTCTGTAGATAATAAAAAAATACTATTTTATAGGAATTTGCCAATAATATTTCAAAACATCAATAATTATTTCGTAAAAAATGGTCCCTGTTGTTATAATGAAATTGTTTCACAGTGGAACTGTCAAAACGTGCGTCGCTTAATTCTCTCATAGAAAATATGTCCATACAAAACAAATATTGAAAATAAAAATAATTATGGGTCCCAAATCGAAATAAAAACTATCTCTCAAGTTGGACTAAACTGCACTCCATGAAGTAATCCCCATTAAAATCCGTTCATTAGTTACGAGTCCATCGCAGACAAACAACGTGACACGTAATTTATATATATATTAAGATTATTGATTTGTGATTAATGACGTACAGATAAAAAATACCAGTATTGACAATCAAATATTTGTATGCCGATATATTGACGAATTGTATTACCACGATTCATAAAAATAAAATAATTTCATTTCTTTTTACGGTTATTACATAGATAATTAATATTTCTAGATCAGGTGTCTAGAAGTAATAAAAGGTGGGGTCACACTGACACTGTGAGAAAATTTTAACGAGTTCCAGAAAAAAAAAACAACTGATAATAATTAACTGCTACCTATTCACTCTATCGTTTCAAATAAAATTCAGAAATTCACATACGTATGTCGAAAACAAACATAGTGGCTAAATTGAAAGCTAGTTTCTTTTGCAATTTTCATATTTTTCTTTATCATATTTGGCTTTAAAATATTATTCAGTAAATATATATATATAATATGTATACAATTTGTTATGTTATTAAAGTGATAACCCTCACTTCTAGGACTAATACACAAAATAAAATTTGAAAACAAAATGTTATGAACGATGCGGGACTCGAACCCACGACCTCTCGCGTTCCGTGCGAGTGCTCTTCCAGCTGAGCTCACCGTTCGAGTGACGTATCGTCATAAAATCTTGTGTGCTTTGTTCAACTCTCAAGTTGTGGCTTCATCTATAGGATCTACTTTACAGTTGATAACCTGCTCAAACCCAGTATTTGCATATTAGGAAATTTACTTGAGATGTCGCTCTTGCAAATCCAAACAAATTGTTATGTTATTAAAGTGATAACCCTCACTTCTAGGATTAATGCACAACATAAAATTTGTGTATTATGTAATTATGATAATATGTATGTTAATAATTGAGTTATATTTTGTTAATGTGGTGTCAAAGAAGTGTAATAAGTAAATATTTTATATTCGGCTTCATGTTCGGCGAGCGGTTGGACCAGGGCGCTCGGCCAATGTTTGCGTGTGAATTGACACAAACCTGTATATGCCTAGGCCTCATTATGATTTAAAAAAATAAACATTACGGATTGCGTAAATGAATTATATTACGCGTGCATTAAACGTGCATTATACCAAATATGTGAATAGATCAAGTTATGTATCGGGCGTCGGGAATTAAGTTTTAAAAAATCAATTTATTTAACAATATTTAATGTTACTCACAGGTAAATTTGAACAAGACTGATTAAACAATATCATAATTAAACTAATGAAATCTAAAAGACAATGGGTGCTCGATCAGCACTACGTCGGGGTACGTGGTGGCAACGTATGCAGGTTTAGCGGTGTTGGGCCTGCGTATCCATCATCATGTTAAAAAAATATCACATTCGGAGAGTTCGATTCGATTTATTTTCCGAACGTTAAAGATATATTGTGTGTGCCAGTTTATTGTTCGAAACCCGAACACGAAAATGCGTATACCTATCTAGCGTTGCAAGCGTCCGTAGCCAAACTTAAAGTATGTAAAAATAGGCGATAGACTTACTGTAAGGATTTAACTCCTTATTTAGATTTCTATGGTGAGTACAGTTTTCATTTAATTTGGAAATGCTCGGAAAAAGTACAGCCGAGAAAAAGTAGAGAAGAAATTACAAGATACTACGTCCATTAGGGTTATCCCTTTAAAACATAACAAATTGTTTAGATTTGCAAAAGCGATATCTCAAGTAAATTTTACTAGTATGCAAATATTGGGCATGAGCAGGTTATCAACTCTAAAGTAGATCCTGTAGATGAAGCCACAACCTGAGAGTTGAACTAAGCATTCGATTGTTTCGGATGGAATCTCTTTTCTGGATTATTCGATTTTCAAAAACAGTGCGACAATTAAAAATTTAATATATTTTTATTCAAAATAGGATATAATGTTAAAAGTCAAAAACAACCCGAAAAAGTAAAGTAATTTTTTAATATTTCCCAATTTTCTATTCTATTCTTTATATTGTGGCTTTTGTGGAAAGGTCACCACTGAGCCAATGACACGTTTCAGTAGACCACCAAGTATAGTGTGTTATTTGATTGGTTTCCCAATTTTGTTCGAGCATATAGTGTCCCATTTTGCAAATGTCAAAAATAAAACAATAAACTAACTTCCTGTCAAAAAATGAATGTCATTCTACCTTTCAAAGTCAAAGTAACCGCGGTAGGTACTTCAAATTTAAAATGGACTAGATTGCCCACCCTTTATATAAATGATTTAACAAAAAATAATGAATCAAATACCATATTGAAATGTTTGTATGTACAAAGGTACGGAATGGAATTGTTCTAACATTGAAACTGTATTATGGGTGCCAGACAGAACTTAATAAAATATGCATACTTGAATACAGTACATTAAAACATAATCGCCAGGGACAAAACATTCGTATTCACCCAACAAATGTGTTTTCATCCCATCTATCCGAAAAGGACGACTTGGTTCGCCTTTAAGTGCACCCAACGATGGTATTTTCTATAAGAAACTTTTAGCGGACAGTAATGAGTTTTTAATCCTCTAAAGTGCGCCGCAATTATGTTAGCCGCGCAATTTTTGAATTTGGAACATTCTTAGTGTTCAGCGCCAAAGAAATCGAACGCAAATATTGTTTGAATAAGGACTGGCTGGTACGACGGCTGATAAAAAAAAGGAAATCAAATTAAAATGCACGATGTACAGCCCGCGTTTTCGTCAATTTTCACGGATTGTTAGAAATTCATGGTTTTGTTTTGAAAAATGAGTTCTTCAAGTGACAATGAAAGTGATGGATAATCTATTACCTGCAAAATCCCAGGAGATATATATGAAAGCAAATAGTAATTTTATTGAATGAAGAAATGCAAAAAGCGCCAAGAATTTTTCAGAATCTATGGGTTTGGCCTACTACCAGTACTTAGCCGTAACTAAACAACCTTCCACTCTTTGGAGTACCTACTCAATGCTAAAATCAACAGTCAGTTCTAATAACGACGTAAAACTGGACACATATTCGAAATTAATGGCGTATTTGAAGAGGATGTCTGATAAATTTAAACCTAAAAAATCCAAAGTGTTCTCAGTCAAAAATGTGGAGACTTTCCTTTATCAGGCACCCGACAGAGTATTTCTTGCCATAAAAGTAAGTAACTATGTATATGGTACGTTAGTTGAGTATAATCATAGTGTTTTTTTAAAAGCGCATTTTTTCGTAACCTTGATAGATACGTGTCTTATTCACATTCGGTTTTGTTAGAGGTGGCTTTAATTTTCGGAGAACATGGAGCTTGCCGTGGCAATGAACTTTTAAAAATAACTGTTGATGATGTCGAAAATCACTCGGATGATTTACTGTTAGTAAAACTGACAATCACAAAAACAAAAATTGACCGATTCTTCGTAATCCGTGAAGAATACAAAACTATTGTACAGAAATACCTGGACATGCCACAAGAACTCGCTACTTATTTGAAGTTACCAGATATCAAGCTCTATACAGAACATTTTTTCGTCGTACTTCTGCTACCCTTTTGGCAGATTCTGGAGCGGACTTAACTGTTCTCAAGCGACATGGATGGTGGAAGTCGAGTGCTGTAGCAGAGGGGTATATAGAAGATTCCATTGATAACAAGGCGAAAACGTGAACGCATCGTGGAAAACATTAAATTGCAACTTTCAGTTAATCCATCTATGCCACTGTCGCGCCCATCTACATTCAAACAACGAGAGTCACCGTCACATTTTCCTCAAAATTATTAAAGATTTGGACATTATTTCAAACACGCAGAATATAAAATCTACAACAATCTCTATTCTTATAAAATTGTAAAAATAAATTTTCATATTGCGAAAATGTCTCAAATGCATGCACCCTATGTTTTATTAAATAATAATATTACAATAAAATATGAGGGGCTTTATATTTCCTCATAGTGGGTAGTGAAAAGTAGAGTGTATTACTCCAGCGTTCACGGGCTTCGGGTTCGAGCGATATCCGTCGACAACGACCTGTATGCTACGTCCAGTGAGGAAGCTGGAGGTCCACTTGCATAAGCTCTCGGGAAGCCCAAACGATGGAAGTTTTGAGAGGATTGCCTTTGCCATACACGATCAAAGGCCTTCGCTATATCCAGGCTAACTGCCAGGCCTTCCCCCTTGCTTTCAATAGCCGCCGCCCATCTATGTGTTAGGTGTACCAGAAGATCACCTGCCGACCGACCATGGCGAAAGCCGTACTGTCGGTCGTTGATCAACTGGTGACCCTCTAGGTATACCAAGAGCTGGCGGCTAATTATGCTCTCCATGATCTTGGAGAGCAGGGAGGTAATAGCAATAGGCTCTCCCTTTTTTTTTGGATCGGATGGACAGGGCTGACTTCCATGAGTCAGGGACTACGCCTTTAGAATAAGAGTGCCGGAATAAACGCGTTAGCACCGGCGTCAACTCAGGGGCACACGTTCTAAGCACGATTGGAGAAATGCCATCCGGCCCGCTCGACTTCCTGACGTCCAACGAAAACAGAGCTCGCCTAACAGTTTTCTGTCTGAACTGTACTTCAGGCATAGAGCTCTGACACCGCGGGATGGTCGGCGGTGTTTTTCAGGTATCGTCAAGAGTCGAGTTGGGAGGCGAAAAGAGCGCAAAGGAGCTCGGCTTTCTCTTTTGCCGTATGGGCCAGGGTGTCTTTTATATTTCCTCTTAAGAACTTTGCAGTTCGATACGCGGTTATATTTCCTCTTAAGAACTTTGCAGTTCGATACGCCTGTTTTTTGCAGTCAGATGCTGCTTTAACTGACGCATCGAACCAGGGCTGTGATCTGCCACCGATCGGTACTACAGAGCTTGGTATAAAAATATCCATGCCCTGCAGTATCACATCGGCTACTGCAACGGCGCAGGCACTAGGATCATCCGAAGGGAAACAAACCTTGCCCCAAGGGTAGGATGCAAAAAAGGAACGCATCCTATCCCAATCTGCTGTCTTGTAGTGCCAAACGCGGCGGGTCGCTGGTGGTCTGCGACGTTGGCGTCGGATAGCCACTACACTCCTGACCAGGCAATGGTCGGACGTTCCGAGAGGGGCGTCGACAGAGACCTGGTAACTATAGGGATCACTTTGCTCTGGATTCAAAAAACCGCCCTCACCTTAAAATATTATTTTGCTCCCTTATGATACAATCAGTAGATTATAGTAGTATAGTAGAGAAATCTACTGATTGTATCATACCAGTAGGTAATAGTATTTACCTAATGGTAATATTATTTAAAGAAAAGCCCGCTGAGTTTGTTGCACCCGTTCTTCTCAGGTCTGAGGTATTCTTTTTGGAATTGGTGGTAGTTTTTGACTTTCAATAAGTGATATCACATCTTATTTGAATTCGAACCAATTCGACACTCTGCTGCAGGGTTGCTACATAGTGGGGTCTTCCAAATTTACCATGCATTAAATTACCTTATTTGATCGAAGTCCAGCTGTTGGTGTTTTATCCAAAGGATCTGACTCAGGTATTTTTTCATTAGGATTGTCGAGGTGGATGCCGGGCCATCCGACCCAGATTCCACTGCCCCTGATGACAACCGGCGCTACTGCGGTCACCAGTCCACCAGCACTGGAAAAAAATTGAGGTCAGCAATTTTTTTGCGAAGCATGTTGTTGACATAATCTTTAAAATTTTAACTTCCCGCTAAGAAAATTAAAAATTTTCGAAAATTTGGCAAGTTATTGGTTCCTAGTTCCTCCGTGGAAATTCCGAGTTCAATCAATTGAAACTCAACTTCGTCGAATGCCAACCACTGTTGGTCAATATTTTATATTATTATACTAGCTGACCCGACAGACGTTCGCGTTGTTCTGTAGATAATAAAAAAAATATACTGTGTTATAGGAATTTGCCAATAATATTTCAAAACATCAAGAATTATTTTGTAAAAAATGCTCCCTGTTGTTATAATGAAACTGTTTCACAGCGGAACTGTCAATCCGTGCGTCACTGAATTATCTCATAGAAAATATGTCCATACAAACGAAATATTAAAAAACATAAATAATTATGGATCCCTACTCGAAATAAAAACTATCCTATCTCTCAAGTTGGACTAAACTGCACTCCATGAAGTAATCCCTTAACTTTAAGATCCGTTCATTAGTTTAAGAGTCCATCGCGGACAAACAACGTGTCACCTAATTTAATATATTAAGATTATCTAGCTAATAGCTGATGTAATATGGTGTAGATTTTATGAAATAAAAAAAAAAACGTTTGTGTATTTTCACGATTCTTGATTGTCAGCGCATAAAATGCACCTGAGAAGAAGCAATAAATAAATAAAGCTTAAAGCCGAGAGACTTGAAATAAGGTAGAAGATATTCCTTTCGTGGTCAGCTTCAGATTAGAACAAAAACAAAATCAAATCAAAAACAAAAATCAAAACTAAATAATAGTTAGAAAACTAAAAAACGCTGTTAAAAAAAGCTAAACTTAAAAGTAGACAGTAATTTTTAATAACAATAAAATGCATTTTATCGTAAAAAAGTGAAATCTTAAAAAACACCCCATTTTAGGATGTCTCCAAAATGATAGAGTCAATATTTGTGAATTAAATATTTATGGCAAAAAAACTATGTTTAATAAAACCGACTTCAAAAACAGATAAGTACAAAAACACTTAATAAAGATTTAATTTAATACACCTCTTATGCAAACCTTTAAAATTAATAAAATACTATCTATTGATAGGGTTTGTAGGTGCTTGCCCGCTTGGGTTCGAACCATTGGGTTAGGTTAGGTTAGATTAGGTTTCCGCAGCGCCCCCCCCCCCCGATCGTGCTGCCACCTTGTCGTGGTGGCTTGTGTGTCCCAATGATCTCCATGGCTATGCCGTACAGGGTTACCCATAACGGACAGGTTTGGAGAGAGGGACCAGACTAAGAGCGGCACAGGGGTGGTGTCTCTCTGCGTGACCCTCTGATTTATCAGAGGGCACTGTGGATGGGACTAGGATAGGTATCCCCTATAAAAGGTTATTTAGAATGGGGGCGCTATCCTGTCGGTCGCGAGACTGGCAGCATGGCTTAGGCCACCGTCAGCCAACTCGCTCCCTGACCCGTGGGCGTCAGGGGTGAGGGCCGCTACTCCGGTGGGGGCCGCGAGGAAGAAAACCTCTCTAAAAAATTACCACGGACGGAGCCGGCGGAGCGGGTGAAGACGAACCCAATCCGTCGCAAGAGAGTGGGACGGAGGCGCTCTGTACTTAATGTGGGTCTCCGGGCGGTGGAACCAGGGAGTACCATCGCCCAGTTGGAGGAGACCCCCGAGACGGCTGGCGTGTCCCGTGTTCCAACACGCCAGGTTGAATGAACGGGTGAGCGCCCCACAAGATGGTTCCGAGTACGGACAACCGTCGGCGGAGCAGCGGATGTGTGCGAAAGCGTTCCCGCAGCTCCACCAGAAGACGGTGAGGAAGAACACCGCTGGTTTTTAGCCGCTAAGAGTCCGGCATAACTCGAAAGCGCCCCCTCGCGCTTGTCGGGTATCCATGAGGATATACCAGCGTTAAAAAAAAAAGATTTCCGCAGCGCACGCGATTTTTACTGACAAATTTTGTCACAGCGTGTTTTAAACTTTTTTATTAGGATCCCTATTTTTTTAAATGTAATATAGTCTATGTCACTCAGTAAAGGTGCAGCTTTCTAATGGTGAAAGAATTTTTTAAATAAGTCCAGTATTTTTTGTGTGAAAACATTACAAGTATACATACAAAAACACAAATGTTTCCTCTTTATAATGCTTATATTAGTATTTGAGACAGAAGTACTGCGAGTCAGACAATATCATAAATTATCGGGATGAAAATAAACAATGTCGGATGTATCTCTGTTATTGCGCATACTGCATCGTTAATTGACTGTTAATTATTGAAACAACAACTTGATTTGTCCCCTAATTGACACATTCAAGATAGATCGGACTCACTGTTGTATTTAGACATGTTGCATTATATAAAGGCTTTTTAAATGGTATTTATTCCCTCAAAACTGATTTATTTCGAATACTTTATCATGACACTGCCACCGCTTGAGGAACATTATTGGGATGAACCTCGAAAAGTCGAGAACCTACTTTTTTTATGAAAGCAAAGGACGAGACGAGCCGGACGTTCAGCTAATGGTAAGTGATACACCCAGCCCATTACAATGCAGTGCCGCTCAGGATTCTTGAAAAGCCCCAAAAATTCTGAGCGGCACTAAAACTGCGCTCTTCGCCTTGAGACATAAAGATGTTAAGTCTCATTTGCTCAGTAATTTCGCTAGCTACGGCGCCCTCCAAACCGAAACACAGTAATGCTTACACATTACTGCTTCACGGCAGAAATATTCACCGTTGTGGTACTCATAATCTAGCAGGCATCCTGTGCAAAGGAGCCTCCCACTGGTACTCCTACTCCAGAAATTGTTTGATCCTTCCCTTTAAGCCCTTTAACATCAACTTTCTCATTTATTTAAAACTATATATTATTATTTTAAGCTGAAACGTTGTTGTCGTTAAGTTCGTCATTTCTCTAGTTTTCACTATATTATGAGCTTAAGAATAAATTCCAGACATATAGTGTCGCCATGTCATTCACCCTAATACAATGTTTAATTTGGGTAATAAACTCTATCGATTTAGACAAGCCATGTTCGTCTGTGCCTTTACTCGTGATTTCCATACTTGGTTATCGCAATATTATAAATATTTCTAAATTGTATATATGTAAGTAACTTAAGTAAACTTAAGTCGAGAAAAATATGTAATAATGATCCACATATTTGGTGATTATACTTCACGTTTGACCTTCCATTCAGAGATAAACTAGTGAATTTAGTGTTGGCCACACGCACATTTTTATCGTCTGTTTTTATAAACAATTCAATGACGTTATGATTTCATAGCACTTGTAAATTTGTGGAACTTATTAATACAACAAAAAATCATAAAATTGTAAGGTAACAAGCAGCTTGGTCCATATAATGTTTGTGATTGGTAATAGTTATTTATGCAACTGTTGTGTAATAAGGGGTATTAAATGTGGATTTATCTCACGAGGCGAAGCCGAGTGTGATAATAGTATCACATGAGTGTTTTAATACCTAATTATCAACAGTTGCATACGAGACTTTATCTACACCCAGAATATGAATCCTCTAAAAGATTCTGGAACAGTTAGCTTACTGCTAACATTAAAACAACAGTCCTAGTAGTAACCTAATATCATTCGTTACTGATTATATACAAATAAAATAAGTATTAATGAAACAATTATTTATTTTAGTAGTAATTTACATTTTGTATAGTGCAATGATTAAAATTCACTCGAATATAATGTTCTTTTGCAGCGTTTAAAATGAATCGCTCATTTTTTGTAAACAAAACAATAAAAATATCGAAGAAAAATGGCGGGGATTCGAATAAACTACTTTTTTTTACGGCGCGCGACGTTCTGGGAGTGTGGAGTGCGCGTAAACGAAAATTTTCTTTTTTTGAAATTCATACAGATACCACGCATCGAGCAATAAGAATGTGGCTGTATGTTGAAACTCTTTGCGCATGAAGGGATAAAAAAAAAACATAGGAGTGTTGTTGTGAAATTCAGTACAACATTACAACACTCTTTTGGGTGATGTAATGGTTATTAGAACATTGGGTGTTTTAATGTTGGCAATAAGCTAACTGTTTCAGAATCTTTAATAGAGGATTTAAAGCATGGGTGTAGATAAAGTATTTGAAACCATGCATTCATTCACAATTTTAATCCCTAGGGAGTACGCAGGGAACTAACTCTTTTTAAATAGATTTGATAAAAAAAAATGATTTCATTTATGCAAATGTTCAGCATCCCTACTTAATATTATAAATGATATGAATGTAAGTCTGTTTGTTACGCTTTTACGCCAAATCTACTGAACCGATTTTGACTAGAGCTAGGCCATTTGATCCCGGAAAAATTATTGGTTCCCGCGGGATTTGTGAAAAACAGATATTCACGTTGACGAGCTATAGTAATATATATATATATTTTTAATTAAAAGTTTCTAATAATTCATAAATGCATTGATATATTTTTGTACGTCATTTAAGTTCCTCATCACCTAATATTAAATGTATGTATTAAAAACAAAACGGGTTGAAGTATGATAACGTTGAATACATTGAAACTAACACTGTGTTAGTCGGTGTATTTTGTATATATTCATAATATGTATCAAAATAATAATTTTCTAAGCGAACTTATTTTGACGATTATTCAAAATATTTTTTCGTATTTCGGTAAAGTGATAGTATAAACGACTAAAAAGCAAACCATCTTTTAGGTACTATTTATTTTATTCTTCATGAATCTGCAACGGATCTTCTTTGACTATAATGAGTTCTGTGCATTTTCGTTTGATTTGTATTATATTATTAATTTTTCATCTATTCTTTGGCGTGTCAACGGGAGTAGGTGCCAATTCCAGTGATTTGACAATTATAGACAGCCTCTTTTGATATGTCCTAGCAACTGCTCGTCTGCAGGTGCTTATGTATTTCTTTTTCTCATATTATGGATACCAGTTCGGGTTGCTTATTGTTCCCAAAGTCATATTTTGAAGTCTTTGCAGCATTGTGAAATTTGATGTGATACACCACTCTGTACTTATATTTACCTAAACAGCCTTGAGTACAAGGAAAAATTGTTGTTCGTGGGCTAATTTCTTTAATTTTTCTTGTAATCGTATAAATTAGAATTTATGTTTTTAACGAAGCTGAAAGACGTCCACTGCTGGACAAAGGAGTCGTGGAGATTTTTGGGGGCGGCCCCAAAGACCGGTCTTGCGCTGCCCTCATCCAAGCTATTCCGGCGCGCGGCGATCACCAGATATTCAGTCCTTCTTGTGAGGGGCCTAATGAATAAATAGATTTTGGTAGCATCGCCACTTAATACGAATGTTACGTGTTTGGAGTAAATGCATTTGCCAGGAAATGTATCAGATTTTTCACTAACCGTCCTTGCCCAACATTATTTCTTGTAGGTTCTACACTAGTTTGTGGCCTACTATATGGTCCTCTGACGTTCAATAGAAAAATGTAACGAGAGTTAAGTGTAAGTGACTCCACTTGCGGCTTCGGTGTTGCATAATTCTCGTTACCAATTATTTTATTTATTAATATTTGAGAGACTTACAGGTAGCTTCCAATAATAACTTATGAAATAATTAAAACTAATGAAGGCTACTTAAAAGTTTCCACATTTATGAAGAACTATTGATATAACTTAATCTTAATACAATTATTTAAATTGTAAGAACTTATTAGTTAAGGTTATTTTTAATTTAGTTCTAGAAAATAAATCTAGATCTACGTCATTTGACAAGTCGTTATAACTTCTGCAGGATCTAGTAATGAAGCTATTTGCACGATAGTTACACCTCGCCATGGTAGTATGTAAAAGGCTAGGGTTACGAATTGGAAAGGCATGCGCTACTAGTCCAAGCATGCTAAGTAACCTTTGGAAAGTTGGCAAATCTGCTGTACGACGCCTCTGCTGAAGCGGTAGCAGATGAAATTTTTAACACCTGTTATATATATATTATTAAATCTATTAATTAATCTACAATAGCCTTATTCTGATTAGGCTTGTAGGTTCTAAGTGGAAAGTTTAAGCTGTCTTTTCCATAGTTTCCTGGTGCTCTTTATTTCAATTTTCAAATCAATATCCGTTCAGGCACCTCACACTCGAATTCTTCGCGAGTACAATAAGTTAAACGATAGCAATTCAGAACTTGATATATTCGGTAGTGGGCAATTCAAAGAAAGTGTTGTTAAAACACTTAGCTGGAACTCTGGAAGTAGTTTTTCTTTGTTTTTCGTCTCCAGAATTTCAATAAATAAGTTAAATTTATATTTTGTACTTTCATTTCTTATTTTGTTTTAATTGTAGTGATAGTATTATTTCTATTATTCAGAAGCAATTAGGGAGTAGTTTTCGTAATTTTTATGTTTACCATAATTGTTCTATACTTTAGAACTACCAATTGTAACATTAGATTAAGAAAATTGTATTGTATATAATGTGGTTTGCTTTAATAAATAAATATCCTCATCAATTTACTTTCTAAATGAGTCGCATTTATTTTGTATGACATGTAATACATCCATATCTATATAATCCAACATCTTAAACATTTATTTTCTACTAGCTGACCCAACAGACGTTGTTCTGTATATAATAAAAAAAAAAATGTTTTTTTTTATGAATTTGTCAATCTAATTTATCATAAAATCAAGAATTGCTTCGTAAAAATGCACCCTGTTGTTGTAATAAAATTGTTTCACAGCATAACTGTCAAAACGTTGCGTAAATAAATTCGACGGGGTACGCATCAAAGTAAAAACAAATTTGTTTGTTTTTATTTAATTCCGAGTATTTTCCTTTTAAACCTTCCCTGTACTTCCACAAATAATTCAAGACCAAAATTAGCCAAATCGGTCCAGCCGTTCTCGAGTTTTAGCGAGACTAACGAACAGCAATTCATTTTTATATATACGGGAATATGGTCTGAATTTAATATTCAAATTATGTTATAAAATTTATTAACTTCACAATATAGATAGTGTTTGGGCTGATAATCTTCTGACCCGGGATAAATTCATAGAATTGTGTACTTTAGCATTGATCATATTGCATCTCGATTTAACTGGATCAATGTAGATTTAATTAGATCTTGAAGGACGCTATATAAAGGATAAGTATGTTAATATTTATAACTAAAGCATTCGGTTTTAGTTATGATAATAGAGATTTGGTTCTGTTTATATATTACGTAGATAAACAACTTTGCTGGTCATGTGATGTTTGTGATCACCGCTACTGTGGCCGGCGATAGTATCCGTTTTCCTTCATCGACCTGTTTTCCATTACTCTGATTGCAGGAAGTACCAGTTTACCTGTGGAAGGATCCTTTGCACAGGAAGCCGGCTAGATATTGGGTATCACAACGGCGTCTATTTCTGCCGTGAAGCAGTAATATGTAAACATTACTGTGTTTCGGCCTGAAGGGTACCCATGAAATAATTGGGCAAATGAGACAACATCTTATGTCTCAAGGTGACGAGCGCAATTGTAGTGCCGCTCAGAATTTTTAAGTTTATCAAGAATCCTGGGCATCCTGCATTGTAATGGGTAGGGCGTATAAATAACCATCAACTGAACGTCCTGCTCGTCTCGTCCCTTATTTTCATTAAAAAAAAGAAGCTGCTGCAGAAACGCACTGCCTTTTTTATATTGGACACGGCTGACGGACACTTGGCCTACCGGACTGTAAGTAAAAACGACGCCGATTCGCAATACCACAGATAAAGATATTATGTGTAGCCCGATAACATTTATTTGAATCAACAGATATTGGTATAAAACTTTTGTTCAACTTGATAATCTTTCAATCTTAGTGGTTCATTGCAAATAAATACTTTACCATTTATACATCAGTCAGGAAAATGTGGTTTTATTTTAGGCTATTATAGCTTGGTTTGTTTACATTTCATTTATTTTAACTCACACGTTCTGGAAAATATTTTATTTGCAATGAATGTAGGTATAAGTTATTGTGTGAAAATTAAAATTAATTAGTTATTTTTCCAGTATCTTGCTTTAATATACTATTATACATATATACTTACTATTATGCATAGGACACAAGTCAATCTTATACATAAAATTCTCATGTCACAATGTTCCTCCGAAACGGCTTTACTGATTTTTACCAAATTTTATATGCATATTCAGTAAGTCTGAGAATCGGCTACTATCTATTTTTCATCCCACCTAAATGTTAGGGTAGTCCACCCCAAATTTTTATTTTTTGACAATTTTTTTTATTTTATTATGATTCAGCATTGAAAAATACATACAAATTTAAATTTTCGCCCTCCTACGATCTACAGCTATTTTTGTATCACGATTTTTATATTATTCTGTCCCATCCACCAAACCGATGTAGGTTTGGTATGTCTGAGATTCGGTTGCATCAAAATTTTAGTAATTTTTTTTTAATATATTACCTATATGGCAATACGACGTTTGCTGGGTCAGCTACTTTTATATATATATTAAATGAGAAATAAGACGCCGTGAAAATAAGGAAGGAATTTGCTAATACTCAGAATAATCTTATCATACATTACAGGTACCTCCATTATTATTATTAGAATTTATAAAATAGTATATTTTTGTTTTTGGAGGTATTTACGTAATTATCACAAAACAAAAGATATGTCCGGTTATGACTACACTATCTTTAAAGAAATCGATGACTTCTGACTTATGAAATAAAAATGCCTAATTTTCAAGAAAAACAACGGGTGATAAGGATAGTAAGACAAAACCACGGTACGAAGAAAAAAGACATTACTGAATGAAATTTTTAATTTATAAACATCAATTTTGATATACTTAAGTACATTTTTAAGTAGGCAATTAGTAAACCAGCCAAATTTAATACTCAATATTTGTTTATTATGCCTACACAAAAAGAAAAATAAAACCACATCCATTAGTAATGAATCTCTATCGACGCAATTTTTTTTAATAAGTTTTTGCGTACAAGTTACTTCTTTATTTTACGGTCCCACCGTTGACCAACAGTCTTCCAAACGATAAAAAAACGCATTATAATCTTTCAAAAATTAGGTATTTTATTTAAATTAGTATTGATGTCTGTTTTATGACCACTACGATAATGTACCTATTACGTATTGAGCTATATATATCACGCTACATAAAAACACCAGAAAAGAGAAAAAATTAATTAACTAAACACTCAGTACCCTACTAGGTTACTACCTAACAAACCCAATATTTACCGACTTCAATAAATAGTGCAAACATACAGAAATCTCATTGCAATAACATGGCGACCTTGGCACAAATTCAATTCAAGATCAGGGTCTTTTAAAATCGATACAACGAATAAACAAAAGAACATGAAGTGATCATTACAATAACTTAACGTTACACAGCATAAATTTCTTAACAAAATGATTCGTGGTAGGTACAATATTTAATCATTTATCATATTTTAGTTTATATATCTAAAGTATAGGTATCTACATCGCGAAGGTTCCCGAAAAGGCTCGATGCTTCAGGCAAAGCGTATTGCGCGCTTCACTTAATAACAGTAGATACCTATTATCGACAATGGCTAAAATGTATGGCTCCCTCGCCCTTTAAATTATTCAAAAGTTGTTATTAATAAAATTTACAAAGCCTAGCCTTGCTAGTTGCTATGTTATCTTGTTTAATATTTCAATATATTTTTTATTTGTTATGGTAATTGTTGTCGATTTTAGTCTCGTGACAATTCAAATTACGGATTATAATGAAATGACCAGCTAAGACCGTTATGGTATTTTTAGTTTTATAGGATTCGAATGAAAAGGTTATTCAAAAGCACGGTTCAAAAGTACTATAAAAGAGCATTCAAGTAAATTACCATTTGTATATCGAAACGATTGAAAAATATTATGATGCAAATGTGTGTGGTATTTATAGCAACGAAGCGTACTAACCTGGCCTTCCGCTCCAATTCGCCGGTTTTCTCATTTCTTTTCAAAACAAACGGCAACCGGTTCGATACAACAATCATGCTACCTTTGCTATTGCACGCAGATCGACTGACACTGAATTCACTCATGATTTTTTCGAAGGTATCGTCGCACAGCCAATCACAGCACAAACCACACGCATGCGCGAGAAAGAGCGGGAAATTTGAAACGTCGCGTTTAATTTACGTTTGTTTTATGTGTCATCGCTCGCAAGGGCCTGTGTATAAAGAATATTTATAATTATTTTCAACTATGACTTAAACATCATCGAAGAAGATCGAAGGCGAACTGTTTCTTTTGTTTGCGCCAATTGCCTTTATAGACTCATGTGGCGCATCATCGAAGGATAAGTTCTAGTTGCGTCGGCGTGTGTCGGAGGTCTGCGAGACGTCGAGAGGTTATCACTCCACTGACCCAACGAGGCTTGTCTCCGTTCTCAGCCAATCGGCTCTTCTTTTTTTTATTTTGAATAAATAATATCTCTGCTTCGTAAATTATCACTGACGTTTTCCTCGTTAAGACAGTTCGATTGAAATTAAATTATTGCTCTACAACTATTATTCCTTGTCGTTTTAAATATTATAATGAGGATGATAATTATTAAAGGTACATACTATACCATAAATACAAGTAATATACTATAGATATATTCGGAAAATACATTTGTATGTAAGTTTCAATATCTCTCTCAGTCAAAAACTTGTCAATATTTGTTTTATCTATGCTGTTAGTTCGAGTAATGTGTTTAGAAAATGGCGATCGATAGTTGTAAAGATATGATGTATTTTTATTCCGACGAATTAATTTGACTGCGAAACTTCATTGACGCCGTATCGTAGATTCCACATAGGTATCACGGTCATCTGGGGAACTTTTTTATTTTACTTGAAAATTACTGATTGCCTATATTTCAACAAGAATAAGTTCCTGTATTCTAGGATGATTTAGCGATGACATTTTAATATTATTTGCTTATCCAGCCTTTTAGTACTGATGGCGGCATCATCTGCCGATAGCTGTTCTAATGATCTGTGTGGTATCGCATCATATAACGACTAAGGTTCATGAGTAGCAACACCCCTCTGCGCCCGTCAACCTGACACATATAAATAACTATAGATAGAACTATGTCTGATGTGTCTGAACACGCTATAGCCAGGGGCCTTACTGCCTATGTGTCAGTGTTAGATCGGCACCTTCATTCATCTTGACAAGTTACACGTTTCGATTATTATTTTCGTGATTTTTTATGTTCGGTTGGGGAAAACTGGGGCCGATAATTATTGATTGAAAAAGTGACTGTGCGGGATAATTTTCCTTAAATAAATATTAACAATATAATAGTAAACCTTTGCCCGTCTGCCCACCTTATAATATATATTTCAAAAAAAGTGTGTGTAATTATGTATGCACACAAGAAGTTATACTTCTTTGGCCTAACAAAGCAAAAATGCTTAAAATTATTTATTCTTCGTGCTATTCTAAGTGTGTAGAAAGAACAATACTGTAAAAATCTTGCAACGATGGCTTTGACAATTAATTATTAAATAACGAATATGGCTGTACGGGCTTGAACCCTTTGCCTACCCTAATAATTGACAGAGAAACCAAAAAAAAAAAATAACGACTGTCGTAAACGTCACAAAATCTTAGGAACCAACTTCACCTTGTTACTTTTGTGTTTACACTCTCATAATTTTTTCATAATGCGCCTAAAGAAGTATAACTTCAAAAAATATGGATGGAAAACCGACCTGCTTGCGGTGAATGGTAGATCCTGCGATAGAGAACTCTGCTTTTGTTGGCAATAAAAAGTTTACTCACATAAGTTAGGGTATCTATTGTTGCATCATTCTCCACTTAGATCATTAATTTGTCTAGCTCTAGATAGACTGTGACAGCTGTGAAAACGTCAAAAAATTGACATTTAACCTTTAATTTTATCAGTGAACACACACTAACACAAAGTGACATACAATTCGCGAGTGTAAAGGAATTAGAAAATTTGCGATATGCCAAATATTTTGGTCGGGTAAGGTGTTCAAAATAAGGCATTTTATGTAGAGGTGAGGTTGATAAGATTCTTTCTAAGAAGGTTTTAATGAAACAGCGGTATTTATTTAATATTAATAAATTTTGTGTGATAAGAAATTTGGTTGGATAAGTTACGTAAAGATTAGTTATATCTATGTAGGTTGTCGAAAATTGTTAATACAGACGTAAATATGTATATTGTGCATGATTAAAAAAAATATATAAATATTTACCAAAAGTTATACGAAATTAGAAGGCAAATTTTGCATTTACTTTTTCCGACTGTTCTGGGGAACTAAGAAATATTTTTAATGTGAAAGTGAAGTTTAAATAAAACACTTTTAAAGGATTAAAATGCGTGGTATTTTAACAGGGACTGGATAGTAATTGTAACTGGATTTGGAAAAGCCTCGAAACTTTGAATTAACTAAAATAATAATAAAAATGTAACTTTTACGCAAAAATCTAATGTAAAAACACAATTACAATTAGGTACATGTTTAGTGTTTTATTTAAATGTGTAATACTCGCGATAATCAAAGAAAATACTACGTGAAAAGTTGTTCAATTGAGCTTATTAATTAACGATTTATTTATTGACGACCCATATAGCCGAATGGTTAGTGACCCGACTACTAAGCCAGAGGTACCGGGTTCGAATCCCGGTAGGTGCAAACATTTATATGATGAATATGGATGTTTGTTTCCGAGTCATTTAAGCTTACATGTATTAATGTATGTTTAAGTAAGTGTATTGTATTAAATATACCGTTGTCTTGTTTGGGGCAAGATAATTTGTGTAAAAGTGTCTCAATGTTATTATTATTATTTACAAAACAACTGTTTCCTGTGTAAGTTAATATAATGTGTTCAGTAAAGTTCCAAATGGGTTAATCCAAGCAATGCGCACAATATCTCGCTCCATGCGAAGGCGGCGTGCAGCGTGCATGGTGCGCACGCGCCGGTTACATGAACGGTTACGACAACACAAACGACCAAGTGTTATTATGAATGAACCATCCGTGTCCTATGTCTGATGGTCATTATCACGCCTATCTGCACGTTCCCTATGAATCATTCTAGTTAAATCAGATGTCTCATATGTATAAGGGCTCCGCACCTAAAATAATCGATAGGAACACTAATATGAAGACTCTGCGATCCGTTTGCCCGACAATTCCAGATTCAAATGTATTTATTAAAAATAGGATTTTAAAACAATTATTGGACGTTAAAAACTAGCACCCATTCGAAAATTTATGCTTCAGAACTGACAAGAAACTCATTTGATTTAAAATTAATAGTTTACTATTAAAGGCATAAAGGCATTTATTTTCTCAAAATTGATTCCTTTAGAATTCTTTTTGATGTCATTTCTAATATACTAGTTACTACTACCGCTTTGGAACCAAATGGCGCTCTGAGAGAGAAGAAGCGGAGCAAGCAATCTCCCAGCATTCTTTTCTGTGCTCTTTTAGATTATTAGTAGATAGCCTGAAGGCGGTCGCACTATACCGCAATTTATGCTATACAACATTTACAAGACTTTTGAATTTAGAAGCACATTTTTGTTTTATAGCACAACGAGCTGTTATCACATGAACCATAGTAACACAGAAGTGAGATAAATTTGAAGTGTTATAACATAAAACCATATAAATGTATTCCAACAATACAAATGTAATAACTACACTGGCCTTCAAAAGTAAGTATCACACTTTTAAAATTGGGATAACGTTTTAAGTTCACAAGATATACTTTCGAAATAAAAAAGACCCCAAAGAGATTTCAATTTTGTACATAAAAACTTTATAGTCGGTAACCTTCTTTTAAGAATTGGCTGAAAAAAACTTCAAAAATAAAACCATTCCTTTTTCAAAGTGGACATTTCCGAATTACAATTTTACCATTCACATTTTTCTTTCTGTTTTAAATTTTTTTCAAGATCGATGGGTCTTGTTTTAAAAATTTATGCGAAAAAGCACATAACATTTATTTATCATGGCTCTTTCAGTTGAAGAATGTGCTAGGATCATGTCTTTTCTGGAACTAGGCATCAGTATGCGTCGCACTGCAAGAATGGTGGGTGTGACGGTACGAACGGTCCAGAAGGTAAAGCGAAGGTACGAAGAGACTGGACACCATATGAGGAGACCTTGTAATGGCAGACCCAGGTGTACCAGTGCCCGAGAAGATCGTTATATTATTTTCACTGTGTTTAGAAATCACCACCAAAATGCAGTTGAAGTCCATCAACAGCTACTTCAGACCCGGAGGGACTACATTAGTGACAGTACAGTGAGAAGAAGACTTGCTGAAGCAAATTTGAAACCCCGAAGACCAGCGAGTGGACCAAAACTCGAGAGACAGCATCGAGAAGCGAGACTGCGATACGCCCGTGAACACATGCAGTGGGATGAAGAAGAATGGTCAAGAATTTTGTTTGCAGATGAGTCTCGATTCTCCCTTTACACTTTTGATGGAAGGCGAAGTGTTTACAGGCGACCTGGTGAGCGATCCCTTCAAGCCTGCATCTCAGAAAGAGTCCAATACGGTGGAGGCAGTGTACATGTATGGGCTGGCATATCTTCAGAAGGTCGCACAGAGCTAGTAGCCATAGAAAATGGCACCCTCACTGGGCAAAGATATGCTCAAGAGATTCTCAATCGTAGGAGTATGCAGGGCCGTATTTAGCAAATATGGGTGATGGATTGATGCTGATGCATGATAATGCCCGGCCACACACGGCTCATATCGTACAAGAGTATATTCAGGAGGTCGATATCAGCGTGATGGCTTGGCCATCAAGAAGTCCTGATCTCAACCCGATTGAACACGCCTGGGATGAGCTTGGGAGGCTAGGCAGAAATCGCAGACCACCACCTACTACCCTCAGGGCACTAAAGCAGGCCCTGGTAGAAGAATGGGAGAATATTCCCTAACATCAGCTCCGAAACCTAGTGTTCAGTATGCCAAACCGGCTCGAAGCTGTAATCAGAGCTCGAGGAGGCAATACCAGTTATTAAAAATTAAATAACATGTAATACATTTTAGTTGAATTTTTTTACACTAAACTAAAAATGTCTATTTTCATTGTTTTATCTTTTTTAAGTTAAAAATGTTACTAATGTATAATTTTAGTTTCTGAGAATTAAAGCCTATAAAATTTGCAAAAAAAGGTTTTTAATCTTCTATAGTTAAGAAAAAAATTTAATTTGAAAAGTGTGATACTTACTTTTGCAGGCCAGTGTATATTTACAATACTATGATAACATTAAATTAAAACTCTCACTACGGGGAATTACCAACAATACTGGCAGTATTTCCGCGATGGATAGCTAGGTTTATCCGCTGGCTGAAATAGCTGCCAGTGCATGTGTTTCCAGTAGCCCTATTAAAGCGCACTTTGTACATTCTCCGTGCCTCTGGCCCCACGGACCAAGGGTCTTGACACCATACGGCACAAATATGGAAGACAATTTGCTGTTCCGGCAGTTGAAACAACAGTCCCAGTACTTTACGTATCTTTGACATGAGATGAAACCAAAATGTCGTTGCGTCGTTCTCCGCGCCCAAGTATTACATTGAATTGTACAAAACTCTCTGTGTGAAATTCTGTCAAAGTATCTGATTAATCAAATCAAATCAAAATATTTCATTGCATGTCACATTTTACAATAGGGTGGTAGGTATATTAATGGGTATGTGACGCCCTGCAAGGGCACAGCTATGTTTTTAACAAATCCTAAAATCAGGCATTTCTTTTTGTTATCATAAGTGTTACTATTCTTGCCGATTGTAGTAAAGTGAAGACGTGTTTTATTTTGCTCCGCAAATAACAAATAAAGAATACTGTACAAAGTGGATATTAAGTGTAAATCTAAACATTACTATAAAGTGTATAGTTAGTTCTATCAGTGTTTGAAAAATCAACTCATATACTCAACGTAAACAAAATTTATCACAAATATAAAATTTTATAAGACAACGTTAACAAATTTTAAACCAGTGACAGTGCTAGAGCCTAGAACGTCGCAGTGAGTCATTCGTTCGTGCCTCGCGTCTCGCCGCTCGCTTCTCGCGACCGCGCGCCGTGCTGCGTTTACACCGTGCCGTGCTGCGTTTACACCTTGCCGTTAGTTTAGTAATCAGTGTTACCAACTACGAAATTAACTTTCAATCTTTCTACCACCTTTACTATTACATTTTAAGATACGCAAACAACCATAACAAGTTTTAAACCAGTGACAGTGCTAGAGCCTAGAACGTCGCAGTGAGTCATTCGTTCGTGCCTCGCGTCTCGCCGCTCGCTTCTCGCGACCGCGCGCCGTGCTGCGTTTAGTTTAGTAATCAGTGTTACCAACTACGAAATTAACTTTCAATCTTTCTACCACCTTTACTATTACATTTTAAGATACGCAAACACAACTACATAGCTATACAATGGAAGATCAGTTTCAAATATTATTTGAAAAAATTAAAATTGAGATGCAAAGCCAAACAGCAGAACTGAAGGAATCTGTTACAAAAAGTATTATGGATAAAATGGAAGAGAAATTAATTCCTTTAGTGGAAGAAAATAAAATCTTAAAAATAAAAGTAGAAAAACTAGAAAAAGAAACAGAGTTCCTGAAAAGAGCGGAGAAGAAAAACAATATTATTGTATTTGGCCTAGAAGAAAAAGAAACGTCAACCTATGAATTACTGCAAAAAATAAAGGAAAACCTGAAACATGATCTAAATATCAATATAGAAGACTACGAAGTCAACAAAATTTATCGTTTAGGAAGTAAGAACAGAGATTACAACAAGCCGCGGCCGGTACTATGTTAGTTTACAAGCAACATGAAAAAGAACGAAATAATTAAAAATAAAAAGAACTTGAAGTCAATTAACATTAGTGAAGATTACTCAAAGGAAGTTTTGGAAAAGAGGAAAACTTTGCAAGCAGAGCTAGCTAAAGAGAGGAAAAGAGGCAATATAGCATATTTGAAGTATGACAAACTAATAGTGAAACAGAACATACATGGCCAAGAGAAAAGAAAAAGAGAATTATCTGCTTCACCCGCCGCTTATAATGAAGATTATAAAAAACAACAGACTACTTCCTCAATCAAGTCAAACAGGACAAATGCCTTTGATATGATGAGGTCGAGATCCAACTCACTTTCTACTATATCTAACATAAAAAAACAATAACAATTAAAAATCGGCAAACGGAAACCAAAACCAACCAAAAAAACTAACAACAAAACAAAAATTCATCAAACTGCCCCAAGCCGTCCTCGTGGGGCATAGAGACCACAACCCTCCAACAATAAGAAATAACAATAAAAATTATAATTACAAAATACACATCGCAGCCCTCAATGTACTTACCTTGAAAAATGAAGAAAATCTCACAGAACTAATGTATGCTTTAAAACACATCAAATGGGACATTATTAGCCTAAGTGAAGTGAGAAGAATGGGGGAAAATATCATTTCTTACACTTGTTTTACCATATAGGCGAGACCCCGGGCCTTCACGGGGTTGGATTCATAGTAAAAAAGCATATATCAAATTACGTGTTGGTATTTGTAGGTATTTCGGAACGTATTGCCATGCTGAATATAAAATTACCTGGTTATAAAAATCCTTGGTCTATTCTACAAATATACTCTCCAACCGAACAATCTAATCCAGAAACAATAAACACATTCTACCTTGATCTAAACAATGCAATCCAAGAGCATGGCCATAAAAACCTCATAATAATGGGAGACTGTAATGGTCAAATCGGAGATAGGCGCCCAGGAGAAGAAAAGGTACTAGGACCATACAGTACAGTGACAAAACTAGAAGTAGAAATGGAGAACATATCACTAACTTTGCACTACAAAACAATTTAACCATCTTAAATACTCTGTTCAAGAAAAACAATAAAAACATGTGGACCTGGATCTCACCTGATCGTAAAAAAAAATCAAATTGATTTTATAATGACTAACAGAAATAGCTACTTCACTAACTTCTCCGTCATTAACAAATTGAACTTTAACACTAATCATAGATTAATTAGAACAGAACTGGTAGCAAATCAACCAAAACAGTCTAGACCAAGACGAGGCCCGGGAAATATAAAGCTCGGGAAATATCAGTTAGAACAAATAACAATTAATCTAAGGGAGAAATTCATAGACTTTCAATCTAACGCAAAGGAGATGGGTACGCAAGAAAAATACAACTGTATAGAAAACACAATAAAAACCCAAATACAACTAAATGCAAATACCAAAGATGAACCAAGAAAATGGCTGACAAAAGATACCGTAAGACTGCTAGAAGAGAGAAATCACTTAATCAAAGCCAAAGATACACAAGATAGAAGAAAACATTTAACGAAGATTAGTAAAGAAATTAAAGATAGCATAAGGAAGGTTAAGAAAAAATGTAGAATGGAAATCATAGAAGCGTATATAAGTAAAACGGGTGGAGTCAAAAAAGCATACAAAGAATTGAAGAATTCAAATGATTGGATCGTTAAAATGAAAGATGATACTGGAAAATGGAATTATCGCCGAACCGACATATTGGGAATTGCAACATCTTATTACAAGAAATTGTACAAAAGCAACCCAACAACATGTGAAAACACTCTGGTGGGTACTTCAAGCGTTTCTAGCATTCTTCAAGCTGAAGTCGAAAAAGCTATAGTCACCCAAAGAGTAGATAAAACACCGGGTCCTGATGGCATAAGCAACGAATTCCTGAGAGATTACAAGGAAGTTTTAATTTAAGTTACAGAGATGTTTAACACTATCTTAAACACTGAAATAATACCTCAGCAATGGACAGAGTCTAACATTATTCTGCTCTATAAAAAAGGAGATAAACATGATATTGGTAACTATCGCCCTATCAGCCTAATGTCAAATATTTACAAAATCTTCGATAAGATCATTTTAAAGCGTATTGAAAGGACATTGGACGAAAATCAACCCATAGAGCAGGCTGGTTTTCGTAAGGACTACTCAGTGATTGACCACATCCATGTAGTTCATCAAGTTTTAGAGAAGTACAATGAATACCAGCTTACATACTATATAGCATTCGTCGACAACAGTAAGGCATTTGACTCCCTACTACACAAAAATATATGGGAAGCATTAGCAGAACAAGGGATTGAGCATAAATACATACGATTAATAAAAATCGTATACAGTCAAAGTACAGCCAGAATACAACTAGAAAAGAAGAGTCATCCATTCAAAGTAGGAAAAGGCGTTAGACAGGGAGATCCTTTATCTCCAAAAATGTTTTCAGCTGTTTTAGAATCAATTTTCAGACGAATCAATTGGCAAAATTTCGGGATCAATATAGATGGCGAATCATTGACGTATTTGAGATTCGCTGATGATATAGTGCTATTCGCTAAAACATCCGAAGATATGAAAACTATGATAGAAGAACTTGCAAGAGAAAGTGAAAAAATAGGGTTAAAACTCAATCCAGACAAAACTAGAGTGATGACAAATGGGAAAAAATACATGATACAATTAGGAAACACTGAAATCAACTATACTGATGAATTCATATATCTGGGACAGCTCACAACTCAAAAAGAACCTATGCGCGAGGAAGTAAAGAGAAGAATTACGAACAGCTGGAGAAGATATTGGAGTTTGAGAGAGGTTATGAAAGACGAAAAACTTTATATTAATATCAAGAGCAAATTGTGTAACACCTGTATTTTACCCGTTCTGATGTATGGCTGCCAATCATGGACTTTAACTCATGAAATTATTACCAAACTCGCAACTTGCCAATATGCTATGGAGAGAAGTATTCTGAACGTGAAAAGATCAGACAGACTAAAAAATCGCGTCATCAGAAGTAAAACAAAAGTCATCGATGTCAAATCCAAAATTAGAAGACTCAAATGGAGATGGGCTGGGCACATGGTAAGAGGACATGACAAATGGAGTAAGAAAGTGACAAGATAGTATCCCAGGGAAGGGAAAAGGAAAAGAGGTAGACCCCAGAAAAGATGGGAGGACGATATCAGGGAAGTGGCAGGAGTAACTTGGAACAGAGTGGCTCAAGAAAGACACGAATGGAAACGGTTGGAGGAGGCCTTTGCCGATTGGCAAACAGATCCACAAAAAATAAAAAAAAATACAAATACTAGAATAAGTTATTTTGTTTCTAATGTTTTATGTTTGAGTATTGTTAGTTATCTATGGATATATAAGGATCTGAATAAAGGCTATATTATTATTATTATTATTAAGTGTTACTAAGTGAATTCCCAAGTTATCTTAAAAACGGTGTCGTGATTTTTATATTTAAGTTGGTACCAAGAGAAAATTTATTTGTCAATTTTAAGTTGCCTTAGCTCTGCACTAAATTACATCAAAATCATTTCAGTGTTTTAGGTGTGAAAGCGTAACAAACAAACTAACATTTACGGAAGGAGGGATATCTAGTTTGAAGTCAGTATTTTTTTAATTTAACTTTATTTTATAGTCAGTATAGAACGTCATTGGTAAGTAGTAGCAACATTCGTCTAAACGTTTCGTTGGTATAAATCAGTTCGCTTAAAATAAACGAGAAAATAAAAACTTATAAACTTCGAAGATCTAAAAACAAACATTTTTCTAAATTTTATGGAAAAGGAGGACAAATGAGCGTACTGGTGTTAAGCGATCACATTCTCTTGCAACACCAGAGGAATCACAGGAGCGTTGCCGGCCTTTAAGGGAGGTGTATGCACTTTTTTTGAAGGTACCCATGTCGTATCGTACCCGAAACACCGCACAAGGAAGCTCATTCCACAGCTTTGTAGTACGTGGAAGAAAGCTCCTTGAAAGCCGCACTGTGGAGGACCGCCACACATCCAGATGTGGGGATGATATCCTAATTTGTCGCGTGTCGTGTGAAGGTGGAATTCGGCGGCAGGAATCAGGTAAAACAGCTCTTCGGAACACTCCCCGTGATAAATATGGTAGAAGACACACAAGGAAGTGACGTCTCTACGCAACGCCAAGTGATCCAGCCGTTCACAGAGCACTGAGTCGCCGGCAATTCGAGCTGATCTGCGTTGCACGCGGTCAAATGGATCGAGCTGATACTGGGGTGCGCCAGACCAGAGATGACAGCAATACTCCCCCAAACCTTGAATGAACCTTTGAAATAATGTATTATTAGCATGACGCATTTGCATTTCTATTGTTATCTGTACTTACTTTTTTTCTAAATTGTAATAGTTCTTACTCACCATACAAATATTAAATGCATACCGGGAAATCACTTTTTAACTAAACCAGTTCTTCATATTAAGATTATCAAAAATCAATAATAATAATCAATAAGATAAAAATCAATAAATATTACTGAAAGCGATTATAATTTCTTCTCAAAAATGCTAAGAAATATGAGCATAATTTTTAACCGACTTCAAAAAAGGAGGAGGTTCTCAATTCGTCGGTATTTTGTTTTCCTCAAAACTTTCGACTGGGTGAACCGACTTTTATAATTCTTTCTTTATTTGAAAGCTGGTGCTTCCCGTGTGGTCCCATTGTAATTTGGCTACTAACCATAAAAGTCTTAAATTTGCTATACATACGTATAGCAAAGTGGATGATAAATTTACGAATAACTCAATATCGCGCAAACCGATTTCGAGGATTCTTTTTTTATTGGATAGGATATATTTCAAAGATAGTTTGGTGATACTCGGCTGAATCTTTTTTTTGGTATCCGGATATTTAAGTCATCTACCATAACATACTTGTACTCAAGTAATTGTCGTAGTCGAATATCCTAGATAATATCGTAGACTCCTTAACGACTGACAGTAAGGGTGCGATCGGTAGCAGAAATTCTTACTGTCTGTAATCAAACTGCAAAGCGCTTACGTTCATTGAATCATTGAAAAATGTTGTACATCTACACATATTTAGACAAATTTTTACTTAGTATACTTCAAATTCACTAAAAATCAAAAAATATTTTAACAAACAAACAACCGACTTAGAAAACACTATTTCAAAACAATAGATATAATATGCAAAAAAAAAGTAAAAAAAAAATTGCGTATTTTTATACAATCTAATTAATTAATCTAATTCTAGTTACGATTATTGTAATTTTTTGGAGTCGGTGTCATCCAAGATAGGTTTGTAACTACATGCATAGTTATAGGTGAGATTATTTTTATACTTTTTAGTGCATATTATATCTATTGTTATGAAATAGTGTTTTTGAACTTCGAAATTAATCAAATTTTCGATCTTAGATTTATACATCTAGATAGAGGCTCTTACCGACCGATAAAAACAGGCCAGGAATAATACTTTAGTGGGCAAGGTACGTCTTACACTCTAGGTTTGTATGACACTTTGTTTGTGTGCCAGTGTGCCTGAATTGCTCAAAATAGGGTTTAGTTCTAAAGTCTTTTCGACGTTTTCACTGTTGTCATAGTCTATCTAGAAGTGTGACCTAATAATAAAAGTATTATCTAAGATTTCTATTCTGGCCAAATACATGCGAGAAACAGCCGGCAAAAGTTGTTCAAAAATACATTTCTATCGTGGTTTGGCGGACAAATAAATTACCTTAAATTAAGGATGGGTGTCCGCTGCGCTCCAACTAGATACCGCAGGCGTAGTCAAAAGTGCGGAAACTAATACTTCGACCAAATGGGAGTAATCGAGCCAGTCTCGAACAATGTGTGACGTTGACTTGCAACATGTTCTGTTAAGCTTTTCTAATAGTTGAAACTAAAGTACCGGGTGGAGTATTAAAACTTTGAAAAAATAATACTACAAGAAATAAGAAAGACACTGGGATCACATATCATCAGTAAGTATTTTGTATTTTATAAATTTTATTGTAAAAAGACGAGGCGTATGTTACAAGATGCCACGCACACAAGCATCTAATTATTGCCGTAATAAAAAAGCAATCGTTCTTAGGTAGTACGGTATCTAGTAGGAGAGCCGCGGAGACCAATCCTTAATCTAAGATAATTACAATTACAACATTTACGGCCGTTACGGATATATTGCTATCACCGGTTAATGACAAGATCTTATCTATCCATAGTCATGTCCAATATAGTTATAGTCCAATGCTATCTCTCAATAGGTAATTGGAATGCAAGTAAGCGTAAAAGGATAGATTTGTCTACCTCTAGTTAGTTAAACTAAATATAGATAGGTTATTGAAAACGGCCGTTAACATAATTAAATTATACCTCGTATTTGTCGTGTAACTTATAAATCATCTCTGAAGTTTTATTTCAACTTCGAACTGGCTTGCAAATAGAAAGCTGCTTATAACAAATGAAGACATAGCAAAAATTATTGTTCTTCGTTGTGCATCATTGATCTTAATGAAGTAATTGTATTTGACAAAAAGGGGTTCGAGTGATGAAAATGAGGGTGATGAACTTACTAGTTTACTTACTTAGAACTTTAGTTTATTTTCCGCTCATTATTAGAGAAAATTACTATACAAGCCTTGACCACAACATAGCATTGATGGAATTATGTGCATTAACACATTCGACAATTATAATTGCTCTACATCTGAAAATTATATCAAATTGCCCACACGGATGAGTAAAATAAGAAGGACTCCGTGTCACCTTACATAACAGTGAGGCACCAAAACAAGCCGGCAAACGTGTAAATATATAGCCCCACGCATACACTTACACTAATACAAGCCGATCGATCGCCATTATGAGAATTGCCATCGTCTGTGACAGATCAGTTTGCGTCGCAATAAAATATTTTAATAATGCCGTCGTGCGTTTTTTCGCGATTTGTGTATATATGATTCTTTAAGGGAGAAAAAATTGTGTATCTGATATACCCCGTAACCGCACACACACTAGCATAAAGTCCTTTTTTTAGTAGTCCGTGACTGCTCACTAATATTTTTTAAAAATCTCAAGTGTTCTTATTGTTCATTTATTATTACTATTGCAGTAAATAATTTATTTATTTATTTATTTATTTATGATTCCTTACAGCTAACAAAATGAAAAGAGTATATTAAAAATTATACAGAATAGATACGCCAATTAAAAGGAATACTATTAACAGTACAATAAGTATGTGACAAAGTAGTTTAAGACAAAAACGAAAAATACTAGAAAAACTTACAAGAAAAAAATTACATAGAAAGAAAAGAAGGAATCGTATCCATATTGAGTAACTGAAACGGTGAGTAGGTTGTGTGGTGTGAGTAGTGTGAGTGAATGTGAGTGAATGTGATTGGTGTGAGTGAATGTGATTGGTGTGAGTGAATGTGAGTGGTGTGAGTGAATGTGAGTGTTCGAATATAATGTTTAAATTACGATGTGAGACTAATAATTTATCCTGAATATACTGATGATTAACTCCTGCAATTTAAACAGTTTAATATCAGTTTTTTGAACCTCAGACGTGATAAGTTGAAAAAGTCGACGGAAGAAAATTTCTTATTATATATGTCAGGAATTCGAAATAGAGGTGAATATTTAAGATACTTAGTAGAGGCAAAGGGAATGTTAAATAAATTAGTATGCCTAGTACGTAATGTTGGTACCTGGAATGATATTTTATTTAAGATATCTGGACAGTCAAATTTATTATGTAATATATCATAAAGGAGTAACATATCAATTACATCTCTTCTATCTTCCAAGGTATCGATTTTATGATAATTACAGGCTTCTTTGTAGTCTATAGGAATGAATTGAGATTTAAAATTCAATTTTTTTATAAATATCTTTTGTATTTTTTCAAGGCGGTCAATATAACATTGATATGTAGGCCTCCAGATAGGACTTGCGAATTCAAGGATGCTTCGCACGTAAGCATAATATAGCACTTTTAGGCACAAGATGTCATTGAAAGGTTCGCAAGTGCGAAGAATAAACCCTAGATTTTTATAAGCCTTCTGTGTTATTATTTCGATGTGGTTATTATGGGTTAGTTTGCTATCATGGATCACACCTAAATCCCTTATTTGAGTAATTTTTGGAATAATTTCGTTATTTAAAGTATAATCAAATTTTATGTTATTATGCTTTCGTGAAAATGTAATAATTTGACATTTAGCAATATTAACTGTTATTTTATTTATTTTATAATATTGTGACAGTCTGTTTAAGTCATCTTGTAACATAAAGCAATCGTCTATTTGTGAAATCTTTTTATAAATCTTTTTGTCGTCAGCATACAGCAAGAAGTTTGAACTAGCAAAACAATTACTGATGTCATATAAATATATATTGTATAACAAAGGACCCAGATGCGATCCCTGAGGTACAACAGAAGTCACCTCAACAAAGTCTGATCTAAAACCACCGAGGACGACGGCCTGACAGCGATTTCTTATATACGATTCTGTCCATCTAAGAAGGTTCCCTCTGATTCCAACTGCGTAAAGCTTCTTTAATAGTATACTGTGGTTGACTCTATCAAAAGCCTTTTCAAAATCTGTGTATATTACATCTATTTGTGATCTATCATTCATGTCGCACTTAACGGTATGAGTGAACTCAAGCAAGTTAGTAAGGACACTACGAGATTTAATAAAACCGTGTTGGTTGATAGGGATGCATTGTAGGCAATTTCTATAAATATGATCATATACAATTTTTTCTAACATTTTACCAAATATATTCAAAATGGAGATACCTCTATAGTTACTAATATTTGTTTTTGATTCCTTTTTATGTATTGGTACTATTCGGGCTTCCTTCCAACATCTAGGGAAGGTCCCTTCATTAATGGAGCGCTTAAAGAGTGTTAGTAGCGGAGGTAATAGGCCCGATTCACATTTCTTTATAAAAATAGCTGGTATACCGTCAGTACCGGCGCCCTTTCGGATATCCAATTTACTAAACAACCTCCTAAGTATTCTTTCATCGATCTCAATTGTGTGAAGATTTTCGGAAATATTTGATTCCTCGTTCAGGGTCTCATCATTTAGGTCACTAGGTTGGAATACACTTTGAAAGTATTCATTAAATGAATTGCAGATATCATGTCCATTCGTAAGTAAACTACTTCCGTAGTACATGTTGTGAGGAATACCAGAATCAGTGCGTTTATTTTTAATAAATTTCCAGAATTCTTTAGGCGAAGTTTTGATATTACTCTGACAACGATTCATATATTTTGTATATGATTCGATTTGCAACCTCTTTACTCGGGCTCTCAGCAAGGAGAACATGGCATAGTCTCCTGGATTTTTAAACTTTTTCCACCTAGTGTGAACTTTGTACTTCTCTTTTATTGAATTAATTAGAGCTGGAGTATACCATTTCGGGTATTGATGACGTGAGGAGATTTTTATAACAGGTATATGAGATTCTATGAGCGAATGAATAATTCTGTAAAAATTATCCACGGCCTCTTCAACGGAGCCATTTAGGATGTCGGACCAGTTTGTATTTTTTAATTTTAAATTTATCGTCTCATAGTCACCCTTAAAAAATTTCTTTATCACGCAAAAATGTGGTTGTAGGGCTTTCATAAAAAGGTCTTTTACGACGATAACCAGGGGACTATGAAAGTGGTCAATATTTACAAGTGAATCGCTACATATGTTACACTGTAAGTAAATATTTGATAAGACAAGATCAAGAATGTTACCACAGCTATTTTTGTTGAAATTATATTGTTTTAATCCCATCAGATTGTAAGTATTTAGTAAACTCAATGCCGATTCTAATAATTCTGAGTTACAGTATTTTGTAATGCTGTAACTATTATCATTACCATACCATGAAATGAAAGAAAAATTAAAATCTCCTATTATGAGAAAATTATCATTCGAATGTTTATCGTAAAATGATATTAGGGTCTTATTAAAGTTACGTAATAAATTATTCGCATCCGAGTTAGGGGGGATGTATGCCGCTATAATATGTAAATCCTTGTCACTACGTAGCGAGCGATTGCTTAAATATATACCCTTCGGAATAGTTAGCCATATACATTCTACTTGCTCGCAGTTTGAGTCATGTGAAATAAACGCAGCAAGTAATTTCTTAATACATATCAAAACGCCCCCGCCCCTTCTCTTGTGTTTCCTGTCAAATCTGAATACATCATAACGACTGTCACATATTTCCGTGTTTAAAATTCCATCACATAGCCAACTTTCTGTTAAAATTATTATATCATAATTGCTTGTTTCTATATTATTATAAAGTGAGTGTAATTTCGTGCGTAACCCGCGAGTATTTTGATAATAAATTTTGAGATTATTTAAATCCATCATAAAGAAACCTAATTATTATGAAGTAAAAATATTTAAAATATAAGGAAATGTCAAAAAGAACACTATTACGCAATATAATGTAAATACAATTACATAATTTCTAATATAAAAATTTGTTGCAATAAAAAGCAATTGATAACTTATTAAATGCATAACATGGCTAAAAACAATAACAGATAAGAGGGTAGATATAAAATCATTTACTAAAAATTGTACGGCAGTGATGTGAGTACTGAGTGTCAGAGGTTTTAAACAATTTAAGTTTTTGTTTCTTAAGATTAATAATAATGTGTAAGTGTGAATGAATATAATTAGTTTGATTTTTTTTGAGTGGTAAAAGTGTGTGTGATGAATATGTGTGTGTGTGATGAATATACGTATTTCTGGTACAATGAACTCTAATAATAAAAAATGGTAACTGAGCATTAAACCTGCGAAGTGTCTAAAAAATCGTTCAATTCCTCTTCTGACCTGATCGCCTTGGGTGGACATTTTTCATTGCGACGTAAATAAATTACGCAGTTCTTCACCCAAACAAATTTGATATTACGTTCCTTAGCTCTTAGTTTGCACTTATTAAGGAGCATCTTATTAGCAACTGTGAGGTGTTTCGTTGATGAAGATTTTCATGGAATTGTCATCAAAGCCAAGATCACGTGAGGTTATCCCTTTTTGTTTATTATGCTTTTTGAAGTTAGCTAGGAGTTAATCTTTACCTCTCTTATCCTTAAGTTTAGCCACAATTTTCCTTGGGTGTCCTTGTTTCTGACGAATTGAGTGAACTCTTGTTATAAATTCAATGTCGTCTCTTCTAAGGTCGGAACCAATAGCCGTAGCTAAGAGAAGAAGTAATTCAACCAAATTTTCTTTCGATTTCTCCGGTATGCCGGGCGGGATTTTTGCTGCTCGCGTTTGTTTTCTAAATCAAATGCAGCAATATTTTTTTGAAGATTAGAGATAGCAGCATCTTTCTTCGCAAGTTCAGTATCATAACTTTTTAATCTATTCTCGACGTTGAGAATCTGTGACTTAACCCGGTCGAGTTCTTGACTTAGAGATTCAACAACAGAGAGTTTTGTATCAATATCTGCCAGCCTCGTGTTAATATCTTCAATTACACTCGTATTTATCTTAGAGGTTAGTTCGTACATTTCATTGCGTAATTTTTCGACATGTTCTGGGAGTGAAGTGAGAGGGGACAGCATATTCTCAATTCTGGTTAGTTGCACCTGGTATGAAGCGTCCTCCGGAATTAGATTCTTAGAATTAGAAATATATAAGTTTTCAGAAATTTTCACATTCATTAATTTGTTCTTGGTTTTTGTTTTTCGTTTTCATTATTAGGATAGGCAAAGGGTTCGAGCGCATACAGCCATATTTGTTAATATTCAATAACAACGAATTCATCTATATGTGCTAATAAAAATATAACCTTCAATTTCTTATTATCAATTATTTTATAAATGATTTAAAATTTCAAAATGTGCGAATGGACAATGAAATGATTTATAAGTAGAATAATGAAAATAATAATCAGTCAAATAAAATGGCGGAATCCCAGGAACATTTTACTCTTTCATCAATAATTAATAAGAATAAAAGAGAAAATCAAGAACCTGACAATGACCTGACCTGTAATAAGTGTAAGTTTTTATATTCTGATGAATAATAATATCAAAATATAACATAATATCATTCTTTGTAAAATATATAAAACCTCACTTGACAAAATAACATTAATTATATTATATATTAATAAAGGATTTTTTTTATTTTAAGTAGAGAGAATCCCAACTTTGCTCAAAAGAAGAAGTTATAGTAAGCTATTCCGAGAAAAAAAATAGCAAAAGATGTAACAATGCTCCTAGCTCTTCAGTAATACGTGAGTGCTTAGTTGGTAACACGGCTTTATTTAATGTAAATTTAATGTAATATATTAATGCGTCTGTTAATTATTCCTAAGGTTTATTATTAAGTTTTACTTCAATCACGGGTAAAGATTACACGCACACACTTTTTTTTATTTAAATCATTGGTACCTTCCGCAACTCCACTAGCACAGTGTGCCTATTTTGCGTGGTGGCGTAGGCGAATGTCCGACCTTTTCAAGGTAGTTTATCAATCTGATGTGACTTGATGACCCCAGGCGTTTGACCCTTTATGTAGCCAACTTGCAAATTATAGAATGATGTACGGCCGACTCTTCTGCGTTTATGCAAACCCTGCACTGGGGACTATTGGTGACACCTATTTTAATTAGAGGCTAGTTAAAAGGGCCGTGACCCGTTATCACATTAATTATTTTACCAGCCTGCACGAGAGTTTTAAGTCTACTCACGGTAAGCTCTTTTGCCTGCCTACATCCATTTATCATGTAGCACCTAGGTATATGGCCTTCTGACTGTTGCAGCCAATCAGAAAGGAGGAAGACCATTGGTTCTTGTTCAATTGCTGTCTTCTTGGAGGTGCCCCTCCTGGTTCTCGTTCTGCTGGTGTCGTTGCCTCTTAAGCCAATGTGAATCCTGATCCATTGAAGAGTTACGTGGTTGTTATTATCGCATACCTCCACCACGGAATAGTAACAGTTGTATATAAGGTGATAGTGTTGCTTTGCAGAGATTGTAATACTGATTTGCGATGTGAAAATATGCGCATGTCATTGACGTTTGGTGTCAAAGTAGCTGTAGCCAATTCGATAATAATCATGACGTATTATGCTTGAAAACGGAAAAAAATGCAACGCAAGACGCGAAAAATAATGTGACAATTATTATTGAGCCTAATGCAGTGTCAGAAACATTAGCATAAAAGCGATTTAAGCGTTTTTGATCCCGTAAATTTGATGCGAATATTTTAACACAGTCTCACCCTTTTCCGGATAAAAAGGACTACATTTTTGAAGAAGTGGAGCAAGATCGATATATCAGTACTTACGATATAGCTGAAGAACGGTGTTGCCCCATTTGAAAATTTCTGAAGAGAAAGAAACTCTACGGTTTGGTGACAGATGTGAAGATCGTCCGAATGGAGTATGAAATAATTTATTTATCGTCATAATGCAGTCTCTAATCTCTCGAATTATTTTGAACACGTGTCAGTATTAGTATATGTCGTGATGTTTAATTAAAACAACCTTGCGCTGTGCGAAACGTGTATCGGACTCAATTATACATTGAATAATAATGAGGAACTATTGGTACTGTGGAAGTTTTCATATTTACCTACGTAGGCTACGTACCGTCGTGGATTATTAATATACAGGTGTCCCAAAGTAATGGGACATGAAGGGAAAGTACCTTAAATATCGAAGATAGGCTTTCTAAAAATTACTTGCCTCGTCTGATGACCAAAAACTAATAACTCTTCTTAAGTAACATAGTATTTTAAAAGAAAGTAGTCAATTAAGTGGGCATTTTTTTTGTAAATTAATTAATTAAATGCTCAAAATGTGATCCCTCTTGTCTTACGCAAAACGCCAATCTTGCCTGTTGATTTTCTTATCATTTTATGGTGAATACTCGATATGATATGCCACAATTCTGTTTGTAACTCGCCCACGTTCTCGTATCGTTTTTTGTATAGCATATCTTAAACGTATCCCCAAAAGAAGAAATCTAATGGTGTAAGGTCCGGGGATCTGGCCGGCCATCTAATCGGTCCATTAGTACCAATCCAAGTAGGAAAACATTCATTTTACGTTGTTCCTTTCTTTTAAAATACTATGTTACTTAAGAAGAGTTATTAGTTTTTGGCCATTCTTTCGATTGGCATTTTACATTTCAGTCGCTTCGATTCCCAGACGAGGCAAGTAATTTTTAGAAAATCTTTGAATGCAGAATTACTAACATTTAAAAATAAAATATTGTCTTCTTTCAGTAAAATACCCTATCTACGATATTTAAAGTACTTTCCCTTCATGTCCCATAGCTTTGGGACACCCTGTATATATATGCCATGTAATATTCATTTACATTAAAATAGGTATTACTTATACAATGTGCGTTGTATTAGATGTATTGCATAATAAGGTATTATTATATTTTATTTTTATAGGCCTTTCAAATATACTGACAGTTGTCAGGTAAAGCTTTGGTTAGAAATGCAGAAGATTTTTTTTATTGAAGCAGTGGCGGGCTTAGGGTTTCAAAATATGGCAAGCCGAGACCATAAATTTAGCAAAAAAACATGTTGTATTTCGTATTATTCCTAACGAGGGTGCAATGTATAGGCACGAGACGAAGTTTTCCTGAGTGTTACGCTCAGAATACAGAACAAACGTGATACGTAAGGCTTTCGTGTAAGTAAATTACAGTTATTTACACATATATTGAGATTTGACATGACAATATGAATTTTTGACAGACTTTTAAAACAAGACTTGCTCTGTTGACATGTTTGTACGTTAGAAATGACGCACTTTTAAGGCCCGTTTCTCACATCAATATCGGCACTTTCTGGTCAGGTGACCATAGTAGTTATTTGTATTATAAGTGGCCAAAGTCATATTTACTTCTTCGAGGTCGTTATTTTGAAATTTCATTCAGGAATTCAATGTACGCTGCCTGCCTGTTTTATCTAAATGATCGGACAGCCTGGGACTAGATTATGATTATTTTATAGCAATAGCAATGACAGTACAATATTGTATATTTATATTAAAAAGAGCGCAAAAAAAGAATGCTGGGAGAGTTTCTTGCATCGCTTCTTCTCTTTCAGAGCGCCATTTGTTTCCAAAGCGGTAGTAGTATCTAGTATATTGGAAATGACATCAAAAGAATTCTAAAGGAATCAATTTTGACAAAATAAATCCCTTTTTGAGAACAAAATGTTTTGGTCCCGAGTGACCAGGGCCGGATTTAGGGCAGGGCAACCGGGGCTACAGTCCCGGAGCTCCACAAAAGAAGGCCCCCACAATAGAATCTTCGGAAATAAAATTCAGACGACTAGTACACAACTTTTCCTTTGATATATTTTGCGTTTTACCTTTACCCACAGTACCTACCTACTTTGTACAAACATGATTACTTGATTGAATCGATCTATATTTGTTTACAAGTAAAACTGAAAACAAAATTTTATGAACGACGCCTCGAACCTGCGACTTCTCGCGTTCCGTGCGAGCGCTCTTTCTAACTGAGCCAACCGTTCGAGTGTCGTATCGTTGATAAAATCTTGTATGCTTTGTTCAACTCTCAGGTTTTGGCTTCATCTACAGGATTTACTTTACAGTTGATAACCTGCTTAGCCCCAATATTTGCATTTTAGGAAATTGACTTGAGATGTCGCTTTTACAATTTTTTTAATACTTGTTTACTCCAAAAACATTATATTATATATTATTATATTGTCTATTTTATATGCAAAATTATTTGGGGACTCCACTCCATGTTGCCCCGAGGCCTCCAGATCTCTAAATCCGGCATTGCAAGTACCTATGAGTAAAAATTCTGGAAGTTATTGGTCTTATCCCGTTTTTCAATAGTCGAGTTTTCATCAGATCTTCGACGTTTTAAGATCCTAGGAAGCTTCCCTGACTATTACCGCGATGTTGTCCGTACGTCTGTATGTAAATAGGTGTGTGTATGTATGTAATTGTAAACCCTTTTATAACTTTTGAACGTCTCGACTGATTTGATCGCGGTTGTTCAAAAGTGCTTGACCAAACTTAGGTTTTGAATACAATTCGTACTGTATCGGACCGGTAGATTTAAAGAAATATAAAATTGCATTACTTTTGCTATTGATTGATTTCGGCACTAAATAAGATTAAAGAAATTTAATTTAAAAGTGATGCGTTTGCACAAACAGACAAACGATATCTGTTTTTAATTGTTTATTATCGAGAATTCCCGATAGGAAAGTAGCACGTGTAATGTAGCGTGACTGATAAGACATACTTCGGGTAACTAAATGTTTATTTAACTCACTGTTGGTCACTTAGATTATTAAGCATTGTATTATCAATAATAATAGCTATATGTAAGAGCGAAAATTTTTTCATTATTAGTGTGACTAGTTATTATCCGCGTCTTCGTTCGTGTTAGTTAATTAAGCTAATAAACTACGTGTTTCAAAGTTCATTTAGAATTAGAATTGAATTGATATTCATTCACCAGTTGGAGGTTCCTTTGCACAGGAAGCCGGCTAGATTATGGGTACCACAACGGCACCTATTTCTGCCGTGAAGTAGTAATGAGTAAACATTCCTGTGTTTCGGTCTGAAGGACGCTGCAGCTAGTAAAATTACTGGGCAAATAAGATTTTACATCTTATATCTCAAGGTGACGAGCGCAATTATAGTGCCGTTCAGAGATTTAGGGTTTTTCAAAAATCCTGAGTGGCACTATTTTATAATGGGCAGGGCGTAACAATTACCATCAGCTGAACGTCCTGCTCGTCTCGTCCCTTATTGTCATAAAAAAAGTGTTATTACAAAAACATAATTTAAACATGGCTTAGACACGTGTTTTGTTAGACAGTGACCTAACTATAACAACGTCAGTGACCTAACAATAACGACATCTAAAATGGAGTTTATCTTTTTCTATTACAAAACAGTGTTTAGCTTGTGTTTAACTAAAGCATCGTTAAGCACGACATAAACTGAAGTGTACACGAACAATTAAAGGAACAGAATCCAAATTTTGTTAGCTGTCATCTATCGTCTTCATCACTACATATAATAAAACAAAGTCCTCCGCCACGTCTGTCTGTTCGCGATAAACCCAAAAACTACTGCACCGATTATCATGCTGTTACCAATGGATAGCGTGGTTCTCGATGAAGGCCTTAGTATGTAATTTGTTAAGTTTTTGTAGACATAATTATATAGATTAACGATATTTTTTAGAAGTGTCGGAAAAAAGTAAGCCGTCTCGGAGCTTTGAACAAAAACCCTTAGATGTAACAAAATAATGTATGGTGGAATTGTGTATCTTATACAGGTGTATATAAAATTCCACGATGGTATATGCTTATCTCTTAAAAATAACATACTATATCCATGTTAATATTATAAAAAATTAGCAATTATAAAGCGCAACTTTTATTTAATAATCCAGGAATTTCTCTTCTACCTGTTGATTCACCGCCGTTAGATCGTAGTGATTTCTCTGTTAATCGTCCTGCGAATATATCACGTGGTTTGCCAGCACACTGAAGCAAATATGGTAGAACCCAGGATCTTGAAGAAGAAGTATGTACCGGCTTTCCCGTAATTCGTATAAATTCTTTTCTAATTGTAAATATAGTACTATTTCAAATCGCCAGGGCCGAAACCAGGGTATTCTACAAGAACGGTTCTCGGAAATTTAAATTTTGTTAATGTTGTATTCTGGACCTTGTACTATATCTCCTATACGGCGCCCTTCAGACTGAAACACAATAATGCCTACACATTACTGCTTCACGGCAGAAATATCTGGCGTTGTGGTACGCATAATCTAGCCGGTATCCTGTGCAAAGAAGCCTCCAACTATACAATTTTTATCCTAGATACTTAAGGACGCGTTTACGAATCCGACAAAAATAAGTTATTTTTCAGTTGGTGATGAAATGAAACTAAATCTAACAAAACTAAAAATTGCCACAAATAGATTACTTCTTTATCTCCAACTAGCTGACCCGGCAAACGTTGTTTTGCCATATAAAGTATAATTCACGCGATAGTTTATATAAGTAATAAAATATTGCCTATATTATAGCCTGTACATCATTTTGTTCTATTGTCAATAGTTTTTGCAGCGCACGCAAAAATAGGTTTTCGATTTTACACCTTGTGTTACAAAATAGCAATTTTATTACGGATCCCTAATTTTGAAAAAAAACATAGCCTATTATAGCCTTCCTCGATAAATGGACTACCCAACACTGAAAGAATCATTCAAATCGGACCAGTAGTACCAGAGATTAGCGCGTTCAAACAAACAAACAAACAAACACTGCAGCTTTATAATATTATTATATAATTATATATATAGTATAGATTAGCGGGAAATTTTGCTTTGAAATTTTGATATTTTATGTCGTAAAAACGATTATCCGTTACCTCTTCACACAAAATTGACGAAATGGGGCTTCAATCAGGATCAGTTTTCTGCTACTACTTACATAATTTTGTCTCTTAAAAATTACGTAAGGAATGCAGATATAATATTTTCAAAAACAAGGCAAATAAATTAATGAATATGTTATAAATAATCTCAGAAAAAAATATAAATGAATCGTCTAAAATTCATATATTTTTCTGATAAGCATGAGCTTTATAGTGTCATATTAAGGGTAATTTTATTTTGTCACTCCGTACGCATTGCACAGAAAGATCTATCGAAACAACGTCAGTCCGTGCTCGGCATTTTTTATAAGCTCTACAATACTGTCTTTGATACTTTACATATTATTTTGTACGCAGTCAGATTGTAAATAATTTTTGTTTCTGTATTTTTTTGAAGAATTAGTGATTTATAAGTTCATCTCTAAATATAAGGTCTATATTAAATCGAAATCCAAGATGGCGCCTATGACATTTACTAACATCTCTTCATGGGTGTCGTTTTCATTGTTTTCGGGGCCAACAATAACGAATATCGGGTCAAAATCGAAATCCAAGATGGCGCCTATGAATTTTACCAACTTCTCTTCATGGGTGTCATTTTCATGGTTGTCGGTGTCAACAATAACGAATATCGGATCAAAATCGAAATCCAAGATGGCGCCTATGAAATTTACCAACTTCTCTTCATGGGTGTCATTTTCATTGTTTTCGGGGTCAACAATAACGAATTTCGGGTCAAATTCGAAATTCAAGATGGCGCCTATGAAATTTACCAACTTCTTTTCATGGGTGTCATTTTCGTGGTTTTCGGTGTCAACAATAACGAATATCGGGTCAAAATCGAAATCCATGATAGCGCCTATGAAATTTACCAACTTCTCTTCATGGGTGTTATTTTCATGGTTTTCGGGGTCAACAATAACGAATATTGGGTCAAAATCCAAATCAAAGATGGCGCCTATGAAATTTACCAACGTGGCTTAATGGGTGTCATTTTCATGGTTTTCGGGGTCAACAATAACGAATTTCGGGTCAAAATCGAATTTCAAGATGGCGACTATGAAAATCTACCACCTTCTTATCATGGGTGTCATTTTCATGGTTTTCGGGGTCAACAATAATATACCCATAATAATATACCCATATTGTTGAAATCATAATTTTGAGTGGCGGCCATCTTGCATTTAAAGAATTATCCCAAAATCGTTCTCTGCACCCTCGATAACCTCGGATACGATACCCATATTGCTGAAATCATAAATTTTCGCGGCAGCTATCTTGAATTTCAAAAATGATTCCAAAATCGTTCGGTGCACCGTCGCTAACCTCGGATACGATACCCATATTGCTGAAATCATAATTTTTCGCAGCGGCCATCTTGGATTTAAAAAAACTGCGTTTACTGCACACGGCGTTACAGAATTGCTATCTAAAGTTCTTATATTTAACCACTAAACGAATACATCAACCAACTATCAAAAATACATAGGTATTAAAAAAAAACAAAATTCAAACTTCCTATAGTATCAAATTCATTTGATAATTGATTCCCGCTATTAACTTTAAGTACGTGTATGTGTTTGAGCGGTGTCAGTGTAGTGGTGCGATTCGATACCGTCTGTTTTGAGAACGCGTCCTTAAGAGTGTGTTCAAGAATAAGAATTAATATTTTATACAACGTTGTCTTCCTGTTTAATAAAATAACTAAATAAATGTAAAAGCTCACAACAGTGTTGTTCACAAATTGTTTTCATGCGTAGACAACAAAGATATTCAATCACCCCAGGCGTGATTTTGCAGAAAAATAAAGAACGAATTTTCATCTTTTTATTTATAAGAAACGTGACGAGAAATTACTTGAAAATATGTGACCTAAAGACTTGTTTCCAAAATCTCCAGCAAATATGCCCACTACTTTATAAAATCATAATATTTTATCTGCACGCATATATAACTTGTTGTTGCGACCAAGTTATAACTATCAACACATCGCTCATATACGCAGTGACGATGAAAAACAAACATTTATCGGAAGCACGCACTGTTATAAGTCACTTTAATTGGTGACAATTACTTTAGAGTTCGTTATGACATGTGAACTTCAACTTCTGAGATAGGAACTGGGGAAAGATTTTTGCACGAGATCTTTAAGAGATGAGATGAGTACAATGTACGCGTAGTGGTAGGGTGATCTTTTTGCTTAAATAAATGTATACACTTTTATAATCTGTCCCAGCGCTGTTCAGGATTTTATCTAAATAAATAAGTAAAATATATGACGCTAGTGGACCCAACAGACGTTGTCCTGTACACACGTCTTAAATGCAATGAAAAATCGGTCCAGCCGTTAGGAGGAGTTCACTAACATACACTTGAGTAGGACAATTATATTATATTTACGGAATTGTGAATCTAAACCAATCTCAAATTCACTAAAACAAACAAAAAAATCATCAAAATCGGGGTCCAGCCGTTTAGGAGGTAGTTTAATTGTGAATCTAAACCATTCTCAAATCCACCTGAAGACACACAACAATCTCAAATTCACTGGAACACACAAAAATATCATCAAAATCGGTCCAGCCGTTTAGGAGGTAGTTCAATTGTGAATATAAACCATCCTCGAATCCCCTTGAACTCACACAAAAAATTTCATCAAAATCGGTCCAGCCGTCTAGGAGGAGTTCAGTGACATACACACGCACACAAGAAATATATATATATATACGAGAGGACCTAACAGACGTTGTCCTGTCGGAAATTTCAATAAATTTGAAAAATCGGTCCATCCGTTGGGAGGAGTCCACTTAAATACATATGAGCAGGATAATTATATTATATCGACGGAATTGAGAATCTAAACCAATCTCAAATTCACTGGAACACACAAAAAAATCATCAAAATCGGTCCAGCCGTTTAGGAGGTAGTTTAATTGTGAATCAAAACCATTATCAAATCCACCTGAAGACACACACCAATCTCAAATTCACTGCAACACACAAAAAAATCATCAAAATCGGTCCAGCCGTTTAGGAGGTAGTTCAATTGTGAATCTAAACCATTCTCGAATCCTTTTGAATACACACAGAAAGTTTCATTAGAATCGGTCCAGCCGTCTAGGAGGAGTTCAGTGACACACGCACACAAGAAATATATATATAATATATAAAGATTTATGCCTATTCTGTACATTATACTTCTCATCAGTAAAAAGGCATTTATTTACTCAAAATTGATTCCTTTAGAATTATTTTTGATGTCATTTCTAATAAACTAGACACTACTACCGCTTCGGAGACAAATGGCGCTCTGAGAGAGAAGAAGAGGATCAAGAAACTCTCCAAGCATTCTTTTTTTTTTGCGCTATTTTAAATGAAATATACAAGTAGAATACGAGTATCTAAATAATTACAAAATTATGATTATATTTTTTATAGCTATAGATATATACAATATTGTATAAAGTGTGTCTTAATAAAATACTGCATAAAATAATACTAGGAGAGAGAAACGTCGCTAGTGTTTCAATTGCCATCAGAAAGTATACGAAAGTACTCTTTAATGAGAAAAGGAATGCCTTTTACCACAAAACACTGGTAAGTAGGACGTATCAGTATCTTGACCTTAATTCTGAGCGCCAGGGCGATAGCTTCCGTCACCTTAAGGTGTAAGAACTTTAAGGCGACACTAAATGCCAGCGACCTTGAGCGATATGAGTTCACGGCTGCCGGCCCGCCATCTATGTAACAAAGCCAATATTTTCAAAATTCTTGCGTGGAAAACAGTTTATATGCTTACAATCCTCGTTATTCACTACTAATCTGAATAAATGAACCTACACAAAAAAGTACAAGCTATGTCACGCCATGCCAAAAAACTTGTTTAACTTCAAAGAAACGTGGTAGTTCAAAAAGGCTCGGCAGTGTTAACTATAACCAACAGCAAGCATTAGCAACCTACAAATAAGACTTAAGGATATGTGTAACAGGATTAAGTAGTGTACATAGCTCGAAATTCTATACTTTCACCACAAAACTTGTCTAAAAACACCATGTTTGCGTGTTTTCTGCTTACGCTTCGCCTTAAAGAGAAATAAAAATAATTGGGCCAAGGGCTTGCATACTTGCTGCTTCACACTATAAATATTGTGCTGCAGCACTGTGAACTCCAACTGCTTCCCATACCTTTATCGAAGAGGATTGAGATTTTGCAGCAATATCAAAAACAACAGTTTTATATTTATACATTTTGCTTTAAAATATTACTTGAATTTTAAGACGTAACTTATTGTACGAATTGATTTTAAAATAATCCAGTCAATCATGGATTGCTTCAAGAACATAGAATGTCTCATTATATAGTTTTGTAAGACACTGATTATGTTGTTTCGGGAGGTAATCGGTTTTTAGTTGTGAGCGCCAAGGATTCTAGTACATCCACATACCCTCAAGTTCTTGCGAGAATTTGAAAATTTTTGTTTCCAAATCATAATACGAATATTTAACTAGCGTAAGATTATTATAAATACTCTCAATTCCTTTTTATATGTTATGTAGATCGTACTTATTGCTGCATATTGCACAGTGATAAACAGTAAATAAATGATGGCCATCAGACATGACATTTTCACGAAACAGCGCTGTCTTTTGGTATCCAGTTTGAATTGGCTCAATCTTCACGAAGATCGAATTGGTCATCGCTAAAAAGTTAGTGCGTAAAGACACATTATTTAAGTTTACGATGATAAAATCTTTTCGTGTAATAGTAGAAAAATATAAAAATCTAACAAACTCAAATTTAACTTCAAATATTGTGTTGTTTAGAAGTAAAACTATAAAAACGGTCTATTTTTGTTACTTTAATATCGATAATATAATACCTATTTTTTTTGTGTGTTTCGGCTCTATTAGATAATATTTGGAATAATAAAGTTAGGTATGTTCAAATTATGTTAATACCCGAGAATAGAACAGATGTTGTTAATTTACAAGTCTGTTTGGTTGGTTACGTATACCGGAAGCGCCTTTGTAATATTCATAGCAAAAGTGTATTTTCGCGTCAAATACCGTTGTATTGTTTAATTACTATTCTATACTGATTAACCAATATCGATATAAGAAATATAACGCCTTACCCTTTTTAAGAGCAAAATAGTGCACAGCAACATTGGCTTTGTTTATTTGGTTTTATATTATTGTTATTTCTGTAGGGACAGGAAATATACCATTTACTCAGTGTTAATATACCATACACGATCTATTGGTTAAGTAGATATAATAAAAAAGTTTATAAAATAAAAAAGAAATAATTCATGACATAACTGATTTAACCACTTTGAATACATTTTGCAAAAGTGAGAGAAGAAGATCAACATCATTCGTTCTTCATTTGGAATGTGGCGGGGTCCACACTGCTCACCCATCTCTTTACCAGTGGGAGGCTCCTTTGCACAGGATGCCGACTAGAATAATCTATCGATCTAGATCTAGCTAGAAGTACCCATAAGGGTATAACAACGGCGCCTATTTCTGATGTAAAGCAGTAATGTGTAAACATTACTGTGTTTCGGTCTGAAGGGCGCCATAGCTACTGAAATTACTGGGCAAATGTGACTTAACATCTTATGTTTCAAGGAGCACAATTGTAGTGCCACTCAGAATTTTTGGGTTTTTCAAGAATCCTGAGCGGCACTGCATTGTAATGCAGGCAGGGCGAATCAATTACCATCAGATGAAAGTCCTGCTCATCTCATCCCTACTTTCATAGAAATAAATCCCCCAGAGGTTCCTGTACAATGCCATCATTACCATATGGACTATGTTACCTTCCTTTTGCCCCTTGCAACATATCTGCTTTCGTAATACATAGACCTAAATGCAATGAAGAATGTTATTTATCCTTCTCTCACTTCGTCTTGAGATCCTTGCAAACAACTCTCCATTTTAGAAGGTACTAATATAGGTATTAAGAGATTTCCACCTATATATTGACTATATATCTCAAGGCGTAGAGACTTGAAATTTGGTAGGTATATTCCTTTCGCCGAGTAGAGGTCCGCTAATAATGGATTTTACAAAATTCCACTCGCAAGAGTTTTTTTTTATTATGAACAGAACAACGTCTGTTGGATCAACTAGTCCTATATATAATAATAATAATCGTGGGCTTCTTCATGGTTACTAACTGTCTTACTTTCCTAACTCTCTATTTCAAACTTCCAAACAACCCTTATTATAAATGCCTCTCACTCTCCAGAATTTTAATTCCATTAATTCTAATAAGTTCTTATCAATGCCGAAATCTGTGCATTATCTAACAAAACCATTTCTTAAATAATGCACTCAAACTTCAAAAATTTTTATAACATTGTTCTGATGCATCTGAAATCCCTCTCAGCCCAGTCGGAATAACAGTATGAAGAATCTCCTACAGAAGAGAGCACTCTACAACAAATTATATTGAGTTAGAGCTGCCTACATCACAACTCTATTTCACAACATTCTGAATAAATCCATAATACTTCCTTTTTCTTTCAACCATTTTCAAATCCATTCTGCTTAACAAATAAGTTCCAATATATATTTAGAAGCGCGTCAACCTGTCGAGCAAGCTGGGTTTAGAAAAGGATACTCAACGATCGACCACATACACACATTGGAACTCCTGATTGAGAAATACCGCGAGAAAAAAAGACCACTCTACATTGCATACATTGATTACAGTAAAGCATTTGATTGCGTGTCACATAAAAGCATATTGGAAAGCCTAACAACACAAGGGATAGAAAAAGAATACATTTCTGTAATCAAGGCTATAAACAATAACAGCAAGAGCAGAATCAAACTAGAGACAGCTGGGCCTTGGTTCCCGATAAAAAGAGGAGTAAGACAGGGCGACCCTCTTTCACCATTGCTGTCTCTAGCAACACTGGAATCAATAATTAGTCAACTCAATTGGAAAGGCCAGGGTATTAAGATTAAAGATGCCTAACTAAGTCACCTAAGGTTTGCAGATGACTTGGTTCTATTATCTGAAACAGGACAAGAAATCCAATATATTATGATAGACTCACTTAATAATGCCAGTAAACTAGTAGGTTTGGAAATGAACTTGTCCAAAACAATGCTGATGACTAACAGTGAAAAGAGAGCAGTATATGTTGGTACCGAGCCTCTTAAATATACAGACAGCTACATATACCTGGGTAAACAAATTAGCTTACACCACAATAGTAACGATCAAGAAGTTGAACGCAGGACACAGCTTACCTGGAACAAATACTGGGCTCTGAAGGACATATTCAAAAGCAGCATGCCGATCAAAATTAAAACCAAAGTACTAAACACGTGCCTAATACCGTGCCTCACGTATGCTTGCCAAACATGGAAATTTAACAAAAAAACAAAGGATAAAATAATTGCATGTCAGCGGGGTATAGAACGCAGTATGCTAAATATTAGAAAAATGCAAAAAATAAGGCACACCAAAATTCGAAACATAACCAAGGCAAGAGATTGATTAGAACACGTTCGGTCACTAAAATGGAGGTGGGCCGGACATGTGGCGCGTCTATGTGACAAGAGATGGACGAAAACGGTGACCACATGGGCGGGTCCACAGGGAAAAAGAAAGAGAGGTAGACCCGTAGCTAGTTGGGAAGATGACATCAAAAAAACAGCTGGCCCCAACTGGATTCAAGTAGCCCAATCTAGGGAGGACTGGCTATCTTTGGAGGAGGCCTTCACCTACAGAGGAGTTCTTACAGGATGAAGAATAATAATATAGGATTAAGGAAAAACTAACACAAGTAAATTTTAGGAACTAAAGTTAATTACTAACAAAACTAATTATCGTGTATAGGTAAACTAACTTAATCTAATATAACTTCATGTTTTATAAGCTGTAAGAAATAAAAGGCTTTTTTATTTATTTTTTATATATTTAGAATTAAAGATTTATTATATGAGTACTATCACCTCACCTTCACATTATTTAAGCATGGACTCCCAGATCGTTTAGGTATCCTTAGTGCATATGATAACTCAGCTTCACAAACAGGATCCTATCAATCGAAGATCCAAGCTATTCGAGATTATGCCAATCTCCTTTTATTGGCGTGGTATTAATTATTACCAACTACTAATACCAACAGCCTTGAACTTACGGGAACGCTCAACCTTGAAATCGTGAGTGACTTCATCTACCTAGGGTCTAACATTAGTAATTAAACCCATTACAATGCAGTGCCGCTCAGGATTCTTTTGGTGACCTCGCTAGTTTTCTCCGTATATAGTTATGGAGCGGAGACCTGGACACTGAAAAAGGCCGACAGAGACCGAATAGACGCCTTTGAAATGTGGTACTGGAGAAAAATGCTGCAGTTTCCATGGACCGCCTTTCGCATCAACATGTCTCTTCTAAGAGCACTTAACGTCAAAACTAGACTTTCCACAATATGCCTTCGTAGGATGCTGGAATTCTTTGGTCATATTGCTCGTAAAGAGGGTCATAATCTGGAACAGCTGATGGTGACAGGCAAGGTAGATGGCAGGCGTCCCAGAGGACGCAGTCCCACGAGATGGTCGGACCAAATACGATCTGCTCTAAATATCAACTTCCGTGATGCCCTTCATAAGGCCAAGGATCGCAGCAGATTGAGGGGAATCGTACAGGAGAAACTGATGCAGCGGGGGAGTCACGACCCTCAGTAATGAGGAAAACGATGCGAGAAGGATTAATAATTATTGTTGCTTTTGATGAGAGAGGTAATGTGTGAGAGGCAGTGTGAGGAGAAATATAGAGGTAATGTGTCAGTTAAACTCTCAAATTTGGATTTATTGAAATATAATATAAATCCTAATGAAATGTATGATATGCTATTTAAAATAATTAAAACAGAGTTTACTTCTATATTTACTTCAAAGACAGTCAAATCAGGTGGTCTCTTGTCATTTAATGATTGGGCAACAGCTGGCATTCATAGGAGCAGAAAAAGGCTATATGAACTATATAGTGAGAAATCATTATATAATCATGATGCATCTTTTCTCGAGTGTGTTAAAAAATACTCTAAATTATTTAAAAGTGTTTGTTCTATTGCAAAGTCTATGCATATCAGACAGATAATTAAAAATGCACCGAATAAAATAAAGATGACTTGGAATGTGATTAACTGGGAATCTGGAAGAGTGAAAGACCGCAACATTGAATACAATTTATCAATAAACAATACTATAATTCAATCTCAGCAGGAAGTTGCTTCTGCTTTTGAGAATTTTTTTTCTGACATTCCAGTTTCTATCACAAGTACTCTTGTCTCCTCCACCAGTGTTGCTGAGTCACTTCTTCTGGAAAATGTTAAAGAATGCCAGCAAACTTTCAATTTTAGTTTTGTTAGCTCCGGAGAAATAATTAAAACTTTTAAGTCTCTCGACATGAAAAAAACTGCTGATATATGGGGAAAAAAATTTCTGTTAAAATAATAAGCTCAATAATTGATGTCATAGCACCATATCTTGCAATAGTCTTTAATAATTGTATTAGTCGTGGCGTGTTTCCTGACCTTCTGAAACATAGTAAAATTACACCAAAATTTAAGTCGGGTTGCTCTTCTGACCCGAATAACTATCGTCCTGTGTCGGTTTTGCCAGCCCTTAGTAAAATATTAGAAAAAATAATTTTAAGCCAAATGCTTACTTACTTTAACTCTCATAAGTTAGTTCATTTGAAACAATTTGGCTTTACTAGGGAACGTTCAACAACGGATGCAGGTGTTGAGCTGATCAAGAATATTTTTGATGCCTGGGAGGAATCGCAGAATGCAATGCATGGCATCTTCTGTGATTTATCTAAGGCTTTTGATTGTGTTCAACATTCAATGCTGGTCAGGAAGCTATACCACTATGGCATAAAAGGAACTGCGCTCGATCTTCTGACTTCATATCTAAACAATAGAATTCAGAGGGTCGACGTGAATGGCAAGAGATCTCCTGGGACTCTTCTCAGTATGGGGGTACCACAAGGGTCTATTCTTGGACCGTTCCTCTTCCTTTACTATATAAATGATCTTCCTAATCTTATAGAGAAAAAACATAAGGTAGTATTGTTTGCGGACGACACTTCACTGATTTTCAAAGTGAAAAGAAACCAAGCTATGTATGACGAAGTGAACGATATTTTATCTGACATCGTGTACTGGTTTAGCGCTAATAACCTATTGTTAAATAGCAAGAAAACTAAATACATTAAATTTACCGTACCAAATGTCAAAAATGTAAATGCAAATGTTTTGTTAAACGGAGAGGTGATAGAACCGGTGGAATCTGCTATATTTCTTGGCATAACTCTAGATTCCAAATTACAATGGGGCCATATTGAAGGATTGGCGAACAGACTTAGTTCTGCAGCATACGCGGTTAAAAAGATTAGACAGTTAACTGACATAGATACGGCGCGACATATACTTTAGTTATTTCCATAGTATTATGTCCTATGGTATATTGCTATGGGGCAACGCTACCGATATTAATACAATATTTGTGCTGCAGAAGAGGGCTATTCGCGCTATTTATTACCTAGGTCCTAAAGAATCATTGAGAGCAAAATTCAAAGAAATTAACATCTTGACTGTTGCTTCTCAATATATTCTTGATAATGTAATGTATGTTCATAGGCACATAAGTGAATTTGCCAGAAACTGTCGTAAACATAATGTTAACACCAGGAACAGACATAAACTTATGATGCCTACTACTTGGCTAAGTCGTGCTAGTAAGTCTTTTGTGGGGCGATGTATATGCTTTTACAACAAGATCCCAGAAAATGTTCAAAACAAAAGTATAACGTTATTCAAAAGAATTGTTAAAAAACGTTTGTGTGGTAAAGGTTACTATAACATAAATGACTTTCTTAATGATACCACAGATTGGGAATGGAGTGACCGCCCTCAGGCTATTAAATAATAAGTTTAATTGTACAATATTACTTTGTAAACATATTTATTCGATGAAAAAAAAAGCCCGCTGAGTTTGTTGCGCCCATTCTTCTCAGGTCTGAGGCATTCATTTTGGAATGGGTGGTAGTTTTTTTGACTTTCAATAGGTGATGTCACATCCTATTTTGAATAAAAATATTTGAATTTGAATTTGAATACAATAAGTTAAAACCATGATACATATATGTCTATTTGTTTAGAATAGATGTGAAAATAATAGCCTACTCGTATTCGTAATTATTGTAATTTTCTAAATAGCAATGTGGACTTCGAATAATGTATGTCAGTGTCCCTGTAGAAGGCGTTATCCATAAACATATTATTAAATAAAATATCTTGTTATGTTGATAGTGGGTTGGGTTCAGTAAATAACGATAATGAACCACGTATCATTAATTTATTATAATAGTAGCCTGACTTATGATGACCCAGTCGGATAGCCGGTCTCGTCAGAGTAGATATAATATAGTCTTCGAACCGATCGTTGGTTAAATAATATACCAAACAAAGAAAACTAAGTACCTATTTACAAAAAATACCAAGTCAAAGTTTAAATGCATGACACTCAGAATTTTCCTACCTTCCACGTACCAGTGGGAGGCTCCTTCGCACAGGATGCCGGCTAGATTATGGGTACCACAACGGCGCCTATATCTGCCGTCAAGCAGTAATGTGTAAGCATTACTGTGTTTCGGTCTGAAGGGCGACTTAGCTAGTGAAATAACTGGGCAAACGAGATTTAACATCTTACTGTCTCAAGGTGACGAGCGCAATTGTAGTGTCATTCAGATTTATTGGTTTTTCAAGAATCCTGAGCGGCACTGCATTGTGATGGGCAGGGCGTATCAATTACCATCAGCTGAACGTCCTGCTCGTCTCGTACCTTATTTTCATAAATAAACTTATGTGTTTTCGGTTTTCTTTTCTAATTCATTTATGTACGTTTATTCGATACTTTAAAAGGTTGGTATTTTGTTTTTACTCTTTGGTGACCACCAGAGATCTTTTTTTATTTCTCTGGTGTCACAAGAGGGTTTGGAATGCGGTGATCACTTACCATCAAGAGACTCGTGTGCTCGTTTGTTCTCCTCTTCTTTAATAAAATGGTATTATGTGTCGGGAAAATAGTCTTTTCGGGTAACGAATGTATAAACTTGTAATAAAATCTCTTTGGCTGTAACTAGTACTTATAAATCTGTCTGTTCTTGATATTAAAATGTTAAATTTTAAAATAAGTTAAATGTTGTTTCTAGATATTTTAGTTTTTCTTGTCTGTTCAAAAATTTTATGATAATAAGGGATGAGACGAGCAGGACGTTCAACTGATGGGTATTGATACGCCCTGCTCATTACAATACAGTGCCGCTCAGGAAACTTGAGAAACCCCAAAAATTCTGAGCGACCCTACAATAGCGCTCTTCACCTTGAGATATATGATGTTAAGTCTCATTTCCCCAGTAATTTCACTAGCTACGGCGCTAATCAGATCAAAACACACTAATACTCACACATTACTGCTTCACGGCAGAAATAGGCGCCGTTGTGGTACCTATAATCTAGCCGGCATCCGGTGCAAAGCTCTCCCACTGGTACCAATTTACAAAAAAATAACAAGTCAAACTTTAAATGTATGACACTCAGAATTTATTTCCCTCGGGTCAATCCTCCACCTGCCACGTACCAACGTGTTTTCGGTTTTCTAATACATTTATGATCGTTTATTCGACAATTTAAAACGTCGGCAAAGCTCTTGTTATTTCTCTGGTGTTACAAGAGTATTTTGGCTGCGGTTATCGCTTACCGTCAAGTGACCCGTATGCTCGTTTGTCCTCCTCTTCTATAAAAAGCGACCAAATGCGAGGCGGACTCGCCCATGAAGGGTTCCGTTATCCGTAACAACAAGGAACATCTAATATATAAAATTCTCGTGTAATGGTGTTAAACTTTGAACTCCTCCGAAACGGCTTGACCGATTCTGATGAAATTTTGATTGGGTAGGTCTGAGAATCGAACAACATCTATTTTTCATCCCCCTAAATGTTAAGGGTGGTCCACACGAATTTTTTTTTAAATTTGGTTTGACATTTGTTTTCAAATTTGTTTGATTATGAGTCAGCATTAAAAAATACATACAACTTCAAATTTTCACCCATCTACGATCAACAGTTACTTTTGTATCGCGATTTTAATATCGGCAATACAACGTTTGCTGGGTCAGCTAGTAATAATATAAAAGTTATACACTCAGTCCGGCCATAAATACAGTTACAATTAAAAATCAACAAAATATTACATTTGAATTTGGAATCTGTCATTTTATATGATTGTTCATTGAATTTTCTCATTATGGCGCCAATATTGCGATATAAAAATGGAGTGGGGTGATAAAGAAAACCGAATCGCTGTGATTTCATTATGCAAAGTAGGTATGGAGGCAAATGCAATATTTAAAACTCTCCATACGCTTGGTATTAGTAAAATGTTTGTATACGGGGCTATTAATAGGTACAATGAGACCTCCTCTGTTTGTGACAGAAAAAGTCCTGGCCGATCCACGTAGGCTTCGTACGTGATAGGTGGTCAAAGCAGTAAGGGAAAGAATTTGAAGAAATCCTGTCTGAAAGCAAAATATTTTATCTCGGGAGATGAAGATGGCACTGGTCATTTCTTGATGAAGTTTTCTTACGGGTGAGAAAATTTTGCAATTAAGCAACATTTTAACAAAAAAGATGACCGTATTTATGACAGAGTGCAACATGGGCACTATCCGACCTCAGTGATGGTTTGGTGAAGTATTAGCTATGAAGGAGTGTGAGCCATACTTTTGTGAAAAAGGTATCAAAACACCGGCTCAAGTGTATTGAGATACCATTATTGAGAAAGTAGTGAAGCCCCTTAACAACACCATTGTTTATTAACCAAAAATGGTCCTTCCAATACGCTGGATTATGATTTATTGTCAGTTTTAGAGAGTACGGCTTGCTCTAAGCGCCATGATAATTTGGAGTGCCTGAAACAATCCGCCATGAAGAATTTTCAAATGGAAAGAGTGCGTGCTTCTATTGATCTCCTTGGCCATTGGCCTCAACGTTGCTGCCCATAATCTAGCCGGCATCCTGTGCAAAGGAGCCTCCCACTGGTATTGAAGTATTAAGATTAAACGAAACACGCGTTAAATTAGATTTTCATACAACTTTATAGTAGTGTCAAATAAAAGTTTTATTTCTTTCTTTCTTACATCTTATAGTTACGAAATATATAACACACTTTCGAGCCCGTTGTCACATTATTACAAAGGCGCTTTTGAAGCAAGTGCATTTGTCATAATGATTATTATTTCTGTCTGTCGGGTTATCTAGTTGCCAGGATATAATATCCGATAATCTGATATTTAATGCATAAAGATAATACAGACAAAGCATTACTTATCAAAAAGCATTAATTTTCAGAAGAACCTTGGCATTGACGACCTATGACTATGAGTCATGTGTATCAGATTATATTTATTTATATATATAAATCAAAACAAATATATTAAAATGCACTTAATGCACCAAGTTTTAGATTAACATCAAGTTAAAAATATGATGATGGCTGCAAAACGATAGTAAAAAAGATACGGCCCTTTATGCCGCTAAAACGTATACATATTTCGACACTCTCAAGGGAATCAAAATGAGTGTGCCAGCCACTATATTTTCGCCTGGCCACACTAGATTTAAATTTTATTATTATGCCCGTTAGGTTGGCAATACAGAATTTAGCTTGGAGAAGCTTGCTAATGTAACTAGGATAATATTGTGTCAATATAAGTTTAGTTCCTTGCTGTGAGTCGTTTTCATTAACCAAACACATAAGTAATAGTCTGTTCAGTTATTATTGCAGTTAATAGTGAACCTCGACAAACTATACATATTTTGTGAATAATACATAAAAAGCAATGTCTTTATGAAAGCTACGGTCCAAATTTTTAGCTGAGTTTACCGTGTATATTTATTTTTTATAATCCATACTAAAATGTTTGCATAATACCTTTATTTATTCATAATATGTGTTGGTTGATGTCTCTTCTGTTACTCAATGACTCGTGTGGTTTTACTTATTAATTAACATTTACTTTTTTTTGACTTATTCGTGTAACGCATTGAGTATTTTTATTGCACCACTTTAAAACGATGAACCTGTGAATATTGATTGAAAAGAATGGCAGTTTGAGAAAATTTGACTTGAGAGAAACAAACTTGATAAACTATTCTTACTATTTCTTCTCATTAAACCTTTTCCGAAGCGGTGGTAAATGTAAAAAGAAAAATAAAACTTAGACATTCATAAGGGTAACTACACGAATTAAGTGATTTTTGTTTAATTTAGTTGATTCAGTGTTCAAGGCCTATTCGAGCTGCGTGTGCTACATCATTAAGGATCAAAGGTAAGTCCGGTGTGAAAATTAGCTTGGAAGATGAATAGCTGTCTGACTGTTTTATCAGTCGGGTCGGTCCCTGGCAGGGGGTATATAGATCGTTTCTCGGTTCCGCTTACCTTTCACTTTTAGGACAGCTATCTGCAGTCGTTCTAACCCTTAGCATGTCTATATTACCGGCACCACCCCAGACCACTAGGCAATACCCCAGAACAGACTGGGCCAACGCAAAGTAGACAAAAATGGGCCGCGTCTTTGATATTTTAAAAAATATGAGTTCCTTCACACGAGCCTTAGATTAAGGATTGGTCTCTGCTGCTACAGCTAGATACCGCACTACCTAAGAACAATAGCTTTTTTATTAGGGCAACTATTAGATGATTGTGTGCGTGACATCTTGACACTCAATGGCATCTTAAAATTTTGAAACATACGCTTCGTGTTATTTTACATTGAAATTAGTAAAAGACAAAATATTTACTGATGATCCCGGTGTCTTTCTTATATCTTGTAGTATTATTTTTACAAAGTTTTAAAGCGCTACCCGGAATTTTAGTTTTATTTATCGGCAAAGATCCACATTGTTCGAGTATGCCCATTTGGGCCTAGTATTGGTTGCCGAACTTTGCAACTACGCCTGCGGTATGTAGTTGAAGCGCATTGAAGACCAATCCGTAATCTATAGTAGAAGCAATATGTTGTTCCCATATCAAGTTGCCTGATGAATGACTCCAATATATCTAATAGGCAATCCGAACAGATTACATTTATTTATAATCTAAAGTCTTAATAAAGTTACATTTAAATATTATTGCAATCCTACAGGGTTGCATAGCTTCAATAAGATTTTTAAAATAAGGCGCGCGAAGTTTCTATCATACATATCCTACAAAATTCCTAATCTACTTAATTATTTTACTTCGTTTTTAAGAGAATAACGAAAAGCTCGAATTGAATAAAAATATATGTCTAATTTGGCTATATGAGCGACACATTTTTACGATTGGAATAGAATACAAGGTGTGATTTGAACAAATGTCTAATATTTATGTTTTTTTTTTTATGGAATAGGAGGATAAACGAGCGTACGGGTCACCTGGTGTTAAGTGATCACCACCGCCCACATTCTCTTGCAACACCAGAGGAATCACAAGAGCGTTGCCGGCCTTTAAGGAAAGTGTACGCGCTTTTTTTGAAGGTACCCATGTCGTATCGCCCGGAAACACCGCACAAGGAAGCTCATTCCACAGATTTGTAGTACAAGGAAGAAACCTCCTTGAAAACCGCTCTGTGGAGGACCGCCACACATCCAGATGGTAGTGATGATATCCTTACTTGTGGACTGTCGTGCGAAGGTGGAATTCGGCGGCAGGAATCAGGTTAAACAGCTCTTCGGAACACTCCCCGTGTTATATGCGGTAGAAGACACGCAATGAAGCGACGTCTCTACGCAACGCAAAGTGATCCAGCCGTTCACAGAGCACTGGGTCCCCGACACTTCGAGCTGCTCTGCGTTGCACGTGGTCAAATGGATCGAGCTGATACTGGGGTGCGCCAGACCAGAGATGACAGCAATACTCCATGTGTGGCCGGACCTGCGCTTTGTAGAGCGCTAGAATGTGGGGCGGATTGAATTATTGCCGTGCTATATTGATGACGCCCAGCTTCTTCGAAGCCAATTTGGCTTTGCCCTCCCCAAATTGGCAATCCCTCGAGATTTCGAGACCCAGTATTCCGATAGGTACTAGGCGAGGCTTTAAGGGAAGTGTTGTCGAAGAGCGGTGACACGACAAATGGGGTTTTTTTAGTGGTAAGCGCGCAAACTTGAGTCTTCTGGGGGTTAAATTGGACAAGGTTCAATTTACCCCATTCCGGGACCTTCTCGAGAGAGGACTCGATAGAAAACACAAGTTTCTCCCGGCACAGGTCGACGTTTTCTCGAGAGAGACCTGCATGGCCCGTGTATACGGCATCACCAGTGCTGTCGTCTGCATAGCAATGAATGTTGGAGGTGTCCAACATATCATTGATATGCAGAAGAAACAGCGTGGGAGATAGCACACAGCCCTGGGGCAGTCCAGCATTCACGTGCTTCGGGTTCGAGCAATATTCATCGACAACGACCTGTATGCTGCGCCCAGTGAGGAAGCTGTATGTATGAAGCGGAAGAAAATAATCCTTGCACGTTACAGCTTCACGACATAAAATATATTCAGTTGTAATTCCCACCTAGCCGGCATCCTGTGTAAACATAAACCTTCCTGTGTATATAAACCACGGAACACTAGTTTTTTCTATTCTGTGATATAAACATACATGACTCGGGAACAATCATTAATTTTTATTATAGCAACGTTAACACCTACTGGGATTCAAAACGAAACCACGAGTTCATGTGGCGGCAGTGTTATGAATTTACCAAGAGCATTATGAATAAAGTGATTTTGATTTTCAGACCTTAAGAGGTGGAGAATGCATTCTTAAAGTTTATTTAAACCGTCTCTCAGGAAGACTGGGACAACTGGTTTATACAACAGTTAATATCTCCGAAATTGTAAATGTAATGTTATTTACCAACGTCTCACCTGGTAACTAATAATGTATTATCTATCTAAATTTTATCCTAATTAATTTAATCAAAGCTTATCTTTAAAACATACTCGTGGCACATGAATCATCAATGCCAAGGTTAAGATTCTACTTAAATAACAAATCATAACAAAGAAGTCATAAATAAAGAGGGCAAAATATTATGTTTCTTCCATCGCACGCCGAATGCTTACAATAACAATTTCTGCCGACATAGAATTTCATTATTATAAAAGAGAATCTTTTCCCTGTTTTGACGCTATAAATCCAAGTAAGTCCTACTCTGAGACAGAGATTCTTCTTCTTCACGTGCCTCTCTATTACTCCTGCTGACCTGCTGGTATTTTTTTTTTAAATTTCTCCTTGTACATGGCTAGGTGGAATAGATCTTGGACTGTTTTGATGCTAGTCCACTCCCTTATATTTCTGAGCCAAGACTTCTTTCATCTTCATAGACAGAGATACGTATTGTAATTATTATGACGGGTACTCACGATATACATTTTATATTTACCACCACTTGTTACTCTATGTATAAAAAAAACAGTTAATATCTGTGCTGTGATTTTTGTAAGCGTATGTTCCCAAACGGTAAAGTGAATTATATTGACATCATCGCTATCTGCCCAGTCTATGTCATTCTATTCTTTGAAAAAAAATACGTTATTTTCGTCCGTCCCACCGGTTTTAGCCAGAATTTATCATGATTTACTACAGATTTATCAGTATATTATAATATGATATAATATCGATAGTAATTATCGATATGTTGGAATAAATAATTGTTTGGAGTTTACTCACAACAATTTATATTTGTTACCGATAATATGTAATGTTTAACAAGGTTTCAAACGCAACGCTTCTCATGTCATATTAAAATATTTTCCATTTGCCCACAACTCACTGTACAATAATTTGATCCTGTGTGTCTCATTGCTCTACTATGTCATCGTTATACTGCGAGGAGGGTAAACTATTCAGTATTTTTTTTTGGAAGAGAGGACATACGAACGTACGGGTCACCTGATGTTAAGTGATCACTGCCGCCCACATTCTCATGCAATACCAGAATAATCACAGGAGCGTTGCCAGCCCTTTAAAAAAGTGTACACGTTTTATTGAATGTACCCACGTCGTATCGTCCTGGAAACACCGCACAAGGAAGCTCATTCCACAGTTTGGTCGTACGTGGAAGAAAGTTCCTTGAAAACCGCACTGTGGAGGACCGCCACACATCCAGATTTTTTATTTAATGAAAATAAAGGTCGAGATGAGCAGGACGTTCAGCTGATGGTAATTGATACACCCTGCCCATTACAATGCAATACCGCTCAGGATTCTTGAATTACCCAAAAATTCAGCGGCACTATAACTGCGCTCATCACCTTGAGACATAAGATGTCGAGTCTCATCAGACCCTTCAGACCGAAACACAATGATGCTTACACATTACTGCTTCACGGTAGAAAGGCTAGAAAGAATACGCACACTCACAGAATACTCCCCGTGATAAATGCAGAAGACACACACGGAAGCGATGTGGTGATCCAGCCCTTCACAGGCAACCCGACAATTCCAGCTGCTCTGCGTTGCACGTGGTCGAATGAATCGAGGTGATACTGGGGTGCGTCAGACCATCTGCGACGGAATCGAATCTGGCTTGATGAATTTCTTGGTGCTCCGGTTAAAAGCTGGTCATTGGCATGATTCTGAGCCAGAAACATTACGCCTTTTCTTTACGTGTTGTTTTTATCAGTTCTAACTCTTACCGCAAGATATTAGAGAAGCTTTGAATAACTTTGTTCCTAGCGGTAGAGTACCTGCTTTCTGCTGTTGTGGTGATAACTACTTGCCCTGTATATTATCTATCTACTTATAAATCAAATAGGCGTAACTTGTTGACAGCGGGCCATTAAAAATTCATTGAGTTGCCAGTTATCACCAGTTGAATCGAGTAAATATAATTAAATATGCGTGTTTTAAATATAATGCTAAAGTAAGTGGCGTACTATCACTTCTTAACTGATAGTTGTGTTTTGAGAGTAATTAAAACTGTGTCTTAATATGCACTAGCACTCAAGTGTGTGTTATTGCAGCAAACGCTCAGCCTAAGACTAAGTAAGTTGACTACAGATGGCCATAACTCGGTTACAAAAGATCAAGGTGAGACGTCTTCTCTAGTACCTAAGTAGTACCTATATTACCTCAACGTTATTAAATATAAAACTACTGCAAAATATTAATTGTATTCGGTTTTAAATTACTAGAAAAAATAAATCGCTTCCTCATTAGTAGCAACTAGAAAGTACACATTTTGAAATTGCGTGAATATTATATTGTGATGTCAAATAGAACTCGTACATCTTCTTTCACTAGAAAGTATTAAAAGAAAGGATTCTATTTCAAATTATCAGTAAATTATTAATAAAAATATGATAACAAGTAATAATCATTATAAATCCATACTATCGCGAATATTACATCGGTACGATAAAATGGTAAATTTTGGCATTTCAATCTTAATATTAACGTTGTCTGGAAACTGATTCATCACATTAGTAAGAAGTTTTCCTTTGCCTGAGTTTGCTTGCGTTTGATTGATCCATTGTATCATTGGAGTTCGCGCGCGATCAACATGTTGATAAATACAGCTCGGAGTAGTGAGAGTTTACTGAAGTTACGCCTGTGGTTTTATGGTTTAGCAGATCTGCACCTCATCATAGTTGGTGGATATTTACTAAGTATCGATATGTCAAAAGATGAAAATCCCGCCGTCCGCGAGTATATGTATACGAGGTGGAGATTAATAACTATTTGGTTCAATGTAAGTCTAGTTTGTTTATTGTTTATGAATAGAACAAGATTTTATTTTGCAGATTTATTAAAATCGTATTCATTGGATACCTATGGTAAGTTTTTACCTGTTGCTACCATCTTGTTTTTTTTAAAGCTTCATTAATTATTTCACAGTATATAATATTCTTTCTTTTATAATAAAGTCCCAGCTACTGTTCAGGCATTATCTATAAATAAATTTGAATGTTTTAATTAAAAACGGCTCTGTCATAAATCCTACTACTCAACAGCCGAATATCTAAGTGATCGGACAGCCTGGGATTAGATTATGACTACTTTATAGCAATAGTAATGACAGTACAATATTTTATATTTTATTAAAAAGGCCACAAAAAAGAATGCTGGAAGAGTTTGTTGCGCCGCTTCTTCTCTCTCAGAGCGCCATTTGTTTCCGAAGCGGTAGTAGAATCTAGTATATTAGAAATGACATCAAAAAGAATTCTAAAGGAATCAATTTTGAGAAAATAAATGCCTTTTATACCTTTAATAAATCTTCTCTGTAGCATTTACAATCTACGAGAATTCTGTTATTACATTAATTTGTCTTAGAAAGATATTAAAATAGCCAATATTTATTACTATAAACAAATCATCCAATGCGTTACACCGTCTAAGAGATAAATAAGGTTTTGTCTCGTTTATATTCCGAATCGAATGGGCCGTCCCTCATATTTAGAGCTTTATCAAGAGTTTACCTTACATCATGATCATAAGACCAAAGTAAATTTAGAACTAACCTCTATTTTAAGCAATTCACGCACACTAACATAAAGTGTCATACAAATCGCAAGTGTAAGTCGTAGCTTATCACGCACACTTAACTAATATTCCTGGCCTGTTTTTATCGGTTGTCTAACAGCAAGAGACTCTATCTAGACATATAAATTATCTTAAGTATATACATACATTAAAATATTTCTCCAGTCTTCGTAGTTATTAAGACATCAATGTCATGTCAATGTAGGTAAGCAATTTTGATAAAATTTTACTAAAGCGTTATTATTGTAAGACTAAAGCATATAAAGGTTTCAGTAATACAGTCGCATCATTGTTTTGTATAAAAATTCAGCAAAACTCTGTATCGTATAAAAATATCGCAAGATGAAAATAAATGCATTCCGTTTCACGACGTGTGCGGTGTGATCAGGATTACCAACCTTTCTATAAGAAGTAGAGTATTTCTGATTACAGTGAGGTTAGTATGACTAATTTTTAATAATACGTTTCTACAAACTATTACATTAGATTGTACTTTGACTGACGTTTAAATTATCTAAGGAGTTAACATGTTTTTGAAATTGTTGACTAACCTTACTGACCCTTTTAATTAGCTTATCAATTCGTCTATTTAGCTCTAGAACTAGATTGTTTTGAATCTTTCATTATGTGTTTGATCCTAGGATCAAACACATAATGAAAGGTTATATATAAGATAAAATATGTTCTAGAACATATTTTATATTGTCACTAGTTAATCATTTTGTCTGAGTAGTAAAAAATTAATACAAAAATCAAAAACGCATTTTCGTAGAGTATGTATGTATGTATTCATATATATCTTAATATATTATATAAATTACGTGACACGTTGTTTGTCCGCGATGGACTCCTAAACTAATGAACGGATTTTAATAGGGATTACTTCATGGATTGCAGTTTGGTCCAACTTGAGAGATAGGATAGTTTTTATTTCGATTTGGGACCCATAATTATTTTTATTTTCAATATTTGTTTTGTGTATACATATTTTCTATGAGAGAATTTATTGACGCACGGTTTGATAGTTCCGCTGTGAAACAATTTCATTACAACAACAGGGAGCATTTTTTTCGAAAAAATTCTTAATGTTTTCAAATATTATTGGTAAATTTCTATAAAACAGTATTTTTTTTATCAACAGAACAATGTCTGTCGTGTCAGCTAATATATATATATATTCATAAAAGTTACAATTTCATTTAAACAAAATTCCAAAATTCCAAAACCCGCAAAACTGCTTACGCAGTTTGCCTGCAGGTAACTCGCTTTATATAAACATAGCTTATAAATTATTAAGTTAGGTTATATTAATACAATTAATTTACGTAAATGGTTACAACGTATTAGCCAAGTGTTTTATTTAATAAACTTTTAAATTTAGCAAGGCTCACGTCTTATGCTCGGGTAGCATTGTAAGTAATATTTCTTGACTTTTAATTTGATTGCGCTTTGTATGGCTTGTCACTATGCGTATAAAAATACGTCGCCTTCCATTTTGGTATAATTATGAAGTATCTCTTAAACTCATATTAAATTATCATCGTATTCTATATAAAAAAGTCAGAGCAGGTGGTTGTTTGAGAGAGACTGCAATTGGTGTAGAGCATTTTGAGTATTAACGAATAGTAGGTATTACTGGAAGAAGATGCAATTCTCGTTTTAGTATTTTTTTTATAGATAGTACTAGCTGACCCGACAGGCGTTGTTCTGTTCATAATAAAAAAAACTCTCATAAATCTTAAATCAATATAATTTCGAAAGATCCGTTCAAAGCTGCCTTATGGTTCTAGAGCTATCTTATAAATCTATCTCTGTACTAATTAATGGAGAGCCGTATTTCCTTCGGTTATTGTGCTAAAACTATGCTTTTACAACATGATCCCAGAAAATGTTCGACACTAAAGTATTAAGTTATTCAAACAAAAACGTTTTTGTGGTAAAGGTACTATAACATAAATGACTTTCTTAATGATAACACAAATTGGGAATGGAGCTACCGCCCCCAGGCTATTAAATAATAAGTTTAATAATTGTACAATGTTACTTTGTAAACATATTGTTTGATGAAAAAAAAAGCCCGCTGAGTTCGTTGCGCCCGTTCTTCTCAGGCCTGAGGCATTCATTTTGGAATGGGTTGTAGTTCTTTGACTTTCAATAAGTGATGTCACATCCTATTTTGAATTAAAATATTTGAATTTGAACTACTAAACCGATCGAAATAATACTTATACCACAAGTGCATCTTATGGTATAAGTATATAGCGTATTTTGGAGACGGTTTTTTTTTTTCTTTTTATGGAATAGGAGGACAAACGATCGTACGGGTCATCTGATGTTAAGTGATCACCGCCGCCCACAATCTCTTGCAACACCAGAGGAATCACAGGAGCGTTGCCGGTTTTAGCATATAATTTATGGTGATTACTCATCTGGAACCTTTTTTGTTCAATGAACATTTATTTCCTATGACAATTCATGTAACAATTTATATGGCAAAACATCTTTGGATGGGTCAGCACTTGTATATAATATATTAGATAAAAACGTCAGGTCAAGCTTACCTTTTTCATTAAAGATGGCAAAAATATACGAGTGCCTGCATAAATGTTGTGAGTTCTCTAATCGCTTCTGATCTACGGGGTTTATAACCAGTCTAATTCGACACGTTCCCAACGTGTGTAAGGTGGTGCTACTAAAGCCTGGTTGAAATCTTTGTCTGACACAAAGGCTTAATTCTTCGTGATGAATTAATATCTTATTTTGGTTGTTACAACACAGGCATCGAACTTTTGATTTTTTGATGTTTCCATCTATATTGTGTATTCTACAAAAAATTGTTGATGATGTTATATCCTTAAATTTTTCTCGTGTCTCTTTCAATATTTATTTCTTATTTAATAATGTTTTAATATTAATTTGTATGTAATGCTCTGTTTATGTCCGTTTTGTTACTTGATCTGGATTTGCATCTACAATTGGGATATCACCTATATAGATATATGAAATCAAGGAACATCTACCCGTGATATGGTCATCAGTTACCAAACATCAACCTTACGGCCAAATCTATAACTCAGTCAGCAACAGATACGTGTGTCAAATAAACAATACATTGAACCATGTATGTACTAATTTATAGCCATGATAACGATTGCGATTATTGCATAATTATCGTCAATGACACACGACACTGATACCAACTGAATGTGGTCGAAAATGGAACTGAATTCGACGTCAATTCATTGTTTCAATACTGCATAATATTAACACTTATCTGTTCAGGTCACAGTTTCGCTAGTGGTAAATTTAGTATCGCGATTAGAATTGCAACGCAAAAGTGGAATTTATTGGTTCAGCGGCTCATTAGAAGTGTCGTATTGTACTTGGTTTATTATCCCACAAGATTAAATGGTTTATTCGGATTTACAGATAACCAACGCCCATTTTTATGGCTCTGTCTATAAATATTAATCTAAATTGGTAAAACTATTAGATGTAACACACAGACCACTTCTTGCATATATGGATAAGTATTGAAAATTAGATAAAATATATAGCTATAGTACCTATTACTCTACGTAGGTAAATAAGACAAGACTGCGAAAAATATGATTTTATTTTGTAATAATATTTGTCGTCTTAGGTTTCAAAGTTCTAGCGGCCTCACTCCAAGAATTTCATTTGATGTTCCCGAGCCATTAGCTATTTTCTCAAATACATCTATTGAGTCATCATCACTGGACTTGCTATCACTGTCAGTCTGTAACTAGATTATGAAAGGTTTATCTAAATATGCGTCTTCTTGTCGGCATTCATTTGTGACTTTTTTGACTCGCAATTGAGGCATTTGAGCTCATGTTCAAGTCTCAGGTTGGTCCCAACCCCAATATTTGCATATTAGGAAATTGACTTGAGATGTCGCTCTTGCAAATCTAAACAATTTGTTAAGTTTTAAAGTGATAAGCCTCACTTCTGGGATTAATTATTACACAAAGAAAATTGAAAACAAAATTTTATGAACGATGCGACTCGAACCCGCGACCTGCCGGTTATAAACAAAATAGTTAAGCGCTTTATCCATGACTAATGAAGATTTGGTAGTAATTTTATAAAAGCCATTTATAGATTTTTTTTATTTTTTCACTTTGATCCACCTGATCCCCTTCAAAATTGGTTCTGCCGCTACTAACAGCCTTCAACTTCGGGAATTTGTAAAAAATTATTAGTTGAGTGTAACAAGTAGGATATAGGTTTCATCTTAATAAATGACAGGTTTTTTTTCGCCGTTCTCTTTTTCTATATTATTATATAGACACGTTGTATTCCAGGCAACTACGTTCGTACAGTACAGAATTTGTGTATGTTTCTTAAGCGCTATTTTCCTTTTCCAATGCTTACCAGGGGCAGAGATTTTTAGTATTCGTTTCTTTTTCCTGTTTCTCTCCATTTGTAGACAAATCGTTCGGAAACACTTGTAACAAAACATATCAGCATATTCTTAACATTGTCATCATGTCTTAAGATGTATAAAAATATATTGCAATTGGTTTTAGAAAAGTAAAATTATACTTTATGTTGAAATGTTGGTGAACTATCTGTTACTCTTTCATGGATCAAGCATGTGTCATGTCATGAATATAGGTAACATTTTAAAACTAAGTTGTGCCTTTTAAAACAAGATTTACGTACGAATTTGCGGGCAGAAGTACCAAGTGCCACATTATAACATAATATTATATGTATATAGACGTAATCGTGCGAAAATTACAATTTATCGTATTCTTGTTGCCGCAAACGAATTGGTATTGTCTCAAATAGAGATATTGGCAATTGATATTAGTGTTATCTGAAAAATTATACATATTTTAAACACATATTTATCGCTCCAGCCTGTGGCAATGTGACTAATAAATCAAACTTCTTATCTGCTATAATATATTCGATAGCTAGAGAAAATCCTGTCGGTTCAGCCGTTTCAGCAGATGCAAAACAAACAGACTGACAGAAAAAAAATTCCTCGTCCATTGTTGGCATGTTCTAGTGAACAAACCTCATTTTCTATCAGAAATGTTGAAACCTTGGTAGAATAGCTTTGGTTCCCTAGCACCAAGAGACAACGATTTAAAGCTTTTCTCATCCATAACCTTTCCGGGGTCTGTAGGTATCTGAGGAATAAAATTTTCAATGTCGTTTTTGTAATATATAGGTAAGGTATATAGAGAAGGTCTTACCCAGGTAAGTCCTCGAATGGTGACCGTACTGGAAGACGTATTGTTAGAAGGCCCCCCACAATATCTACCGACAATCTGGTCAAGATCGTTGGAATAAGTTCGAGGAGGGAAGCGCAGGACCGATCGTCGATCTGGCGATCTTTGGGGGAGGCCTTTGTCCAGCAGTGGACCCCGCGCCGGTTGAAATGATGATGAGTAGGTAATATTGTACGCTGTATACAAAGACATAATTTCTGTTTCAGTTGATATCCCTCTTCTACTTTCCAATATGCTTCTATTGCGATTGGAAAGAATTAAAAGGACAGTGGGACCAGCCCCGCGTCCGTATCCTCAGACAAATAAAAGATGTAGTGATGACTAGTATATTACTTCCAACGACATTGGTAAGTTCATTTGGTGCATTAAATGTAATTAATATCTAGATCAATCTAAAATTAGAATGAACAGGTTTCTTTCAATTTGAAACAAAAGATTTCGTGAACACTTTGAAATCTCCTAAAAGTTGTGCCCCAATACATCACCTTGGTATCTACTCTAAAGATAATCAAACATTAAAAAACGAATTCCTTAGAATTTAAGATTCCTGGAAAAAATGGAGGCAGCTCACTGTTGGACTTGGGGTAAACGCCGAGGCTGAACGGGATAGTTGAGGATTAGTACTGCGCCGAACAATACGAAATCGGCGCTCTCGCAACATTATAGCAACCCTCACTTTAAACGTGATAGCGTGATACATCTTTTGAAAATAAGAGTAATAGACTCGTATACATTTATTTGTACAGTCACCATAAATGAAATAAAAATATAAGACGTATCCATAACTCGCCTTCCCCCACCTCGTGCTAGACTAACAATATAAATCACCACTATTTTTATGGAATGTTCGGTATGGAGCGTATGATGTTTCGGGTGCAGTACTGTTCAAAGACGTATGGATGATGGTCATCGGGAACTCTGTTTTTTTTCGAGAGGAGAAAAATACATTTATGTTTTTAGACCCGAATCAGGGCCCATATGTCTGGCTCATCTCCTACCGACTACAAACTCCTCTATGTTTACCAGAACGAAAAGATTTTCCAGCGAAACTCGGCGGGGCCTGTGGAGGTCATAATCGCGGGGTTGTCGGAACGTGACTCAAACCTCAGACCGACTGCTCGCTAGGCTGGGTGGAGAGAAGATCACTAACGATCTAATACATCTGTTCATCCACTGAACTCTAGGTTTTCTTGATGACAGTAAACGATGAGATTAGAAGGACGTTCAGCTGATGGTAACTGACCCTGCTCATTACAATGCAGTGCCACTACAATTGCGCTCGTCACCTTGACACATACGATGTTAAGTCTCATTTGCCCAGTAATTTCACTAGCTACGGCGCCGTTCAGACTGAAACATAATAATGCTTACACATTACTGCTTCACGACAGATTTAGGCACCGTTGTGTGTGGTGGTACCCATAATGTAGCCGTCATCCTGTGCAAAGGAGCCTCCAACTGATAAAAGTAAAAGATTTTGCACTCGCCGATCGCGTGCCTTGATGTATGTTTGTGATTATGTGTGTATACGTGTGTGAGTATTTGTGTGTAGTGTGATTACAGGTGTGTAATTTGTGATGTGTGTGTAAGTTTGAGTGGCGTTAAATTATACAAGACGAGAACTATCTCGTCGGGCTTCTAACAAAATGTCTGACTTGTATTATAGACTTGCGGGCCAAACCGCTGGCACTCGTCACTTTCACGATAGACAGGCTTTATGGTTTGGTGTAGGCCTACATGGCCGCGTCAAAGTCTCTGAGGGAAGTAGGGATGTCTTCTCTGCTTCATGTTGTCACTTTTTAAATTTAAATTTTAATTAAATTTATATAAATATTTTTTTTTTTTAGAATGAGTGTTTTTTCTTTTGCATTGTTAATTGCTAAATAAAGTAATTTGTAACCTGATCATTAATATTGATTTAAAAGAGTGGAAATTCTTATTCTTCTAATAAAAGCTCTATCCCGAAGTGACATTCATAAGGTTCACTTTTTAACCTAATTTAATAAATCTGATTAATTAATAATACATCTGTACACGAGATATACAAAATACACTGGATCCGTTGAGCCCGTTTGAATACGGAATTAGACTTTAACTACGTTCGTTTTTAAACACCCATTGCTTAACAGCGCAACGTTATCTCTTACTTCATCGTCTTAATCTTATTCCAGTACAGTGATTACCTATTCTGGCGAGTGTGGAACAAGGACCCAGGTCTCATCGGACCTGTGGCGGTATTCGTGTACCTGCCAACCTGGGCTCATCACTCGTTGCACACCGTGTCAGCTGTCGTTATCACAATGGATCTACTGCTAGTTCCTCGACAACGTCCCGAATCTCTTCTACCGGGTCTGGCACTTTCTACGGCGTTTGTTTCGGCTTATACAATTATGTAAGTTCATAATACATTGCTAGATCATATGAAGTGATTTAGACATATTCTAATAATTATTATTTGACTGTTTTTGATGCATGAAAAGTGCTCCACGAAATATTTTTGGTACAGATATTATATTCGAATTGCGATCAACACTATCTGTAAATGAGTTTTGGGTTGGTGTTAGGAGAGACTACACCGAAACCACCAAAAAACATTGCCCCATTTATTAAAACGCACCGTTTTGAAACAAGGTTCTATGATGTTGTGACACTTGTAACGGGGTATATATAGGTTAAACAGGTCGAAATTTCGAAATTAGATTAAAGGAACATATACAAAACATTTAGGAATAATGATCAATCAGGTCAAATTGATACAGGACACTCACTCGGAAACAATAATAATTTTAATATTTTATATACATGTGAAAAAGGATTTCGCTTAAATGTGTTAGACCAATAATTAGAAATAATAAAACACAAAAATAACATGTTTACATTGTTGAATGAATAAACAAATTTAGTCCCAACACCTTTGTTACGTGTCTCTTCCGGGGGTAAAACGTCACAACAGCCGACCAATCAGCATCATCACAGCGCGTCATTTCATGGGACGAGGGTGTAAAATAGCGGCTTCCGGCTTATTTGATTCAGTCTTGTGCCAGATTTTGGCGAGACAACACGTCCTGAGGATACCTCGTGTAAAGGCGAAACACGTGTCGAATTGTTTTAACAAATATTGGCGGAATTAACACTGAAGAAAACTTAAATCATTTGTAAAATTATGGATTTCCGCAAAGTAACGCCTAATTCAATAAATTTTCAAAAAAAATACCCAATACTGTCATATAATACATAACATAACATAATGCAACAATACTTGATAAACTTAATGACGCAACTTCAGTTCGTAAAGGTGCTTTGACATGTGGAGAAGAATTGACACGAAACTCTCAACTATTTAGTATGACTTACACTTTATATTCAAAATATTTGTCTGTTGTTATCAAATTATAATTGATATTATAATAATTGTTTTGTCTTACAGGGTCACATACAACTACATGCACGGTATAGCTGTATATTCGATTCTGAACATTTTTAATACTCCTAAGAAAGTGCTGCTTATAATTCTGGCCTATATAGAACACTACTTCTTTTACACTGTACAGTGGTGGGTACTTGACTGGGCGAGGGGTGATCTTCATCATGCTAAAGAGAAGATTTACTAATGATCAGTGTATTTGTAATGTGACTAAATACAGCGGATATGTGCGGCTAGCAACCTGTAAACATAATATTATAATGAAGATATATTATTTTGTATACCGCTAGATGTGGGTCCTATTCGATACCCAACATTTTAAACTCTCAATCGCTGATAGTGTTAATGATTACTCAATTATATTTTAAGTAATACACGAGAGGTCGTGGGTTCGATTCCCGCATCGTTCATAAAATTTCGTTTTCAAAATTTATTTGTGTGTTAATCCTAGAAGTGAGGGTTATCACTTTAAAAAACATAACAAATGTTTTAGATTTGCAAGAGCGACATCTCAAGTCAATTTTGTAATATGCAGATATTGGTGTTGAGCAGGTTATCAACTGTAAAGTAGATCCTGTAGACGAAGCCACAGCCTGAGAGTTGAACATAGCATACAAGATTTTATGACGATACGTCACTCGAACGGTTAGCTCAGTTGGAAGAGCACTCGCACGGAACGGGAGAGGTCGTGGGTTCGAGTCCGCATCGTTCATAAAATTTTGTTTTCAAATTTTATTTATGTATTAATCCTAGAAGTGTGGGTTATCACTTTAAAAGAACATAACAAATTGTTTAGATTTGCAAGAGCGACATCTCAAGTCAATTTCCTACTAAGCAAATATTGGTGTTGAGCAGGTTATCAACTCTAAAGTAGATCCTGTAGACGAAGCCACAGCCTGAGAGTTGAACATAGCATACAAGATTTTATGACGATACGTCACTCGAACGGTTAGCTCAGTTGGAAGAGAACTCGCACGGAACGCGAGAGGTCGTGGGTTCGAGTCCGCATCGTTCATAAAATTTTGTTTTCAAATTTTATTTGTGTATTAAACTTATCTTCTTTCCCATATAAAAATATAGGGATATTTAATTTTCCTATATTTTTATACTTAGCTTGGTAAGTTTTGTGAATATTAATTAATACATATTATATGATACATTTGTGCGAAGTTGGTATTGACCTATTATTATAAGTATTACTGTTTATATTTGACAGTATAATGCCGGTATCCCGCAGGCTAGCCACTGACGAGCTCTATAAAAATCCAAGAGCTCCTTTCACACTACGCTATACTATTGTGATATATATAGTATAGCAAATATGGACCTAATGCCATACTGTATAGGATGTCTTTCACATTACGTGATATAATCGCAAGTATTTGTATATGGCAAGCTCAGTTTAAGCAACTTGGAAATTCTAATTCAAATTCAAATATTTTTATTCAAGATGTGACATCACTTATTGAAAGTCAAAAACTACCACCCATTCCAAAATGAATACCTCAGACCTGAGAAGAAAACGGGCGCAACAATCTCAGCGGGCTTTTTTTTAGTTTAACTTATTAAAATCCAAGAGATTTAGCATTGCAAAAAACGAAAAACATCTATGGCTCAAGAAGGCTAAGTAACATTATATCTAATATTTAAAACGATTTGACAGATAATCTTCAAAATTTATATAAAATGAATGGAAAATATACAGGCTTATTAAAAAAACATTTGTAGAACAACAGCCATATTCATGTGAACTAATGTAAATATTAATATACAATTATTTAATTATTTTAATATAACGTTGAAAACGCGAGCGACAACTTACCCAGATATACCCATTAGGGGTTTTCGTGGTATTTAGATATAGAAAAATTATTGCATGATTTGTTTTGAACAATAAATGACAGAAAAAAAAAAGTTGACGGCGATCTTTGAAGAGTGTGCACACGATCGACACAATGGATTTAATACTGGTTAGGCTTGAAAGCTCATTGAGCGATGATGACAATACGGAATTTGACACTATCTTGTCATTAATGCAACAAAAAAAATCCAGGATATCAAATGATATAAGTTCAGAGGAGAACGTGGTGATTTCAAAGTTTTTGAAGATGGAAGAAGGAGGCAGAGGACGGCAGCACAGTATAAACTCATCCAACGCTCAATTTTATTGCGTAGTGTGAACGTGCCTTTAATAATGTATAGTGTGCGGTATTGTTGTGCTATATGCTCTTTATATTATAGCGTAGTCTGAAAAGAGCTTTATGGTAAGTGCAGATGTGTTTCACATGGCAACAAATAGTAATCTAATAGTATGTACGGTACAATGTAGCTCAGATTTTTCTATTTTGTGACACATAATATGCCTTCAATACAAATAAACAAAGGAATAATATTATGCTCAAGTTTATAACGTTGCAAACCTTATTGTGAAATGTGAATTATTTGATAGGATTGAATGTGTGTTCATAAAAATTTAATAGAAGTTATGTAAGATTAAAGTATGTTTTTTTGGTAGTATTAGATGTTTGTTTGTTATAGAACAAACACAGCTAAAAATGTAAAGATTTTAATTATTGAACATTACTATATAGCCGCTTTATTTACTGTCATATCATTTGGGACTGTATATGTGCCCTATGAGGCCTTTGTTCAGCAGTGGACGTCTTCCGGCTGATGATGATGATGTGCCTTATAGATATAGGTGGTGGTGAAATGAAATAGGTACCATCCGCTCACAGTGTTGAGCACACCTAGCCTTTCAAATGAGAGGGAAAGTTACGTTACTAAGGCTGAGATCTATAGAGATTATTTAGTCTCTGCTCAGATCTTACATACATAAAACTTAGCTGGGTGTGAAAACCCAAGCTTGACTTGTGCATTCTGCTGTCAAATGGCTTAAAAACGAAAACAAAGATTATGCTAAGGTTGAACTCAGCTTTAAATGAGTAAAGTCTGAGCTGAGTGTAAGTCCAGTGGGAGGCTCCTTTTCACAGGATGCCGGCTAGATTATGGGTACCACAACGCGCCGTAGCTAGTGAATTAATGGGCAAATATGACTTAACATGTTTTGTCTCAAGGTGACGAGCACAATTGTGGTGCCGTACAGATTTTTGGGGTTTTTCAAGAATCCTGAGCGGCACTGCATTGTAATGGGCAGAGTTTATCAATTACCATCAACTGAACATGAAGCTCTTGTCCCATATTTTCATAGAAAATAGTAGGATCTGTAGATCTCAGCCTAAGAAGCTAGTCAAAGTTCCCGCGGGTATACTATCAACTGCACCGCGTGTTATCGATAACCAAAGTGGGGTATGCACTATGCGAGTACACTGGGTCCGAATGCACTTGTATTAGTACTCGGATGCTAAACGTACAGTGTGATCACGTGACTCGAATGCTCTCAGATAACTCTATAGCTCCTATACTATCTAACACGAGTGCACTCGTTCCAAGTGTACTCAGATATGGTTTTATGTAATAAATATATTAATTTTATCTAATCAATATCTTTTATTCAACCCTTGTTCTTGTTGACAATTTAAATCATCGCAGCTACTAACCTGTGTAAATACCACTGGACAGGCTTTTCCATGTGTTTGACAGCAAATTGTTTGTGCCTATTTGAAGCGCCACTCGCGAGCGTCCAGAGAACTAATTTTGACGTATAATACAAATGGCTGCGAGAGAAACGTACAAAACTCTGAAGTATTGCACTTTGAATTAATTTCGGTCGTTTTCCGTGTAATTTATGCTTCAGGAAACAACGTAATATAGTTCACATTTTTTGTAAATACTTTTCCAATTTATGTTTGCTTAGCTGTGGTTGTCATCACTAGTTTTAGTTCCTCTAGCAGACTCTCGCTACATGGCCAACAGGGTCAAAATGGCGAATATCAAACAGGCACAAAAGCACTTCGACAGCCGCCAGTCCAGTAATAAATAGGAGATGTCAGTGGTCAAAGCTGTTCTCAAATTGACTGCTTACCACCGAATGAGATATCAAAGAGTAAAAACACATTTCAAAGTTTATAAACATGTTTAATATTTTAACATAGTGACGATATTAAAACTATACAAAAAATTAGTTAACCATATGCTAATACTAATTAAATAAATCTGTATTAATCCGTCATATAATAATAATTGAGCAGATAATTTAGTTTATTCACATAAACATGTCGCATGTAGAATTAGTATACAATAATAAAACTCGACGAAACACGACACAATGTTGAATTGTATGTAAAGGCATTTAGTAAGTATTGTATTATATTATACAGATGAATTTTCTTTTATTATTTGGTAAATTTCTCTGACAGGCATCGTCAGGCTCGCTTAAAATTATGGCTGGTCCATGTGTCATGCTGTGAACGGCCGCTAATTGTGGTGGCTAGGTAGTTCTGTTACCGGGAGGTCTGCTTCATGTTTTTTTTAATATATATAGCGAATAAAAGGCTCGCATAATGCCTTTATTTATTTACGATATGTGTGGATTGATGCATCTACTGCACTCAATAACTCTTGTGTTTTTATTATTAATTTACTTTTTTGACTGAAAATAAGAACTTGTAATAACTTATCTGTTTTGAAAAGAGCAACCTTAGAGTTTCTTGCTCGTTTTTCTCAAAAATCCGAACTGTAGCTCGGAAGGCAGATTTCCTTACACTTATTCATACATGAAAAAAAATACATACTCGTATTTCAAGTGTAATATGATCAACCTTTGAAATAAAAATATTATTGATTTGATTTGAAATGATATAATCTTTTTTAAATTGATAAAAAGTACAATAATTGAATGATTACTTCATAAACAAGTACATACAATTTTAAGCCTTGATAATGAAATAAAAACAAATCAAAGTAACCAAGTGAACTTGATGACTAATTATCTACTAAATACCAATTCGATTTAGATCGTGGTGCTGATTTCTACCGCTATCTGATAATTTAAATGAAACATAATTTAAATGAGTCATTGGTACTGTTCACGTTTATATTATTTAGTTTCTTCTTGTATTTTTAATAAACGCATTTTTGTATGTGAGGTTATTGCTAGGTGTAAAACATTATAACGCGTTAATTTTTTAATTATTAATTGTTCTCTCTCATATATATGTCATCTATTTCATATCATATATAAGTAGTATATTTATGTCACAGTTATATTGTCAATACCAAAGTGATACTATAATAAAACGGTAGATTGTCAATCGACTTCATTTCTTGCAATTTAACGGCCTGGTTTTTAAGGACATTGTAATGTCACGGGTACACTGTAGTGATATTGTAAGGCAGTGATATTTTCACAATTTGTCTTATCGTTAGTTTATGAGGCGGTCTCTAATTGGTCTGTTGCTTTGTTCTATTATTGATTCATTTAAATTAGGTTTCGTTAAGAATACACATCTGCAGATATCAGGTCGCGGATCTTGAACAAATATTGGTATTTCCAAAATGACACTTTTGTAATGAAATAATAATAAAGCTATTTAGAAAACATATGAGACTGTAAATAATCGAAGACATAAACTATTTATGGCCTGCACATGAAACCGTACGAAAAACAGTGATTTAAATTATATTAGTATTTATTGAGCGATGCGAAGCTGAGCGGTGCTCCCAACCGGTGACCCCAATTTAAAAAAAAAATTAATTCATAGAAAGCTTTCGAAATTTTCTCGGTTATTGTCGAGATAAAATTTTGAATTTCGACTCGATTCAATTATTATAATTTTAAATAAACATGATTTACAAATTATTCTAAACTAGCACGCGCTGTTTATGTTTATTTAAATATTGAGCCGATTGATCAAATCACAATAAATTTTAACTGTCACACAGCTATCCTTTGATTATTCTCGAATGTTCATGATCTATAAGCGTCAGTTTTTGTACACAGACTTAGTTTACCTCGCTTCGCTCATATATACGCCGCAACGAAGCGGTACAACGAGCGACTGCGACATCCTAATCTATATCACTTTAACAATACGTCATAAGATAATGCAATAATTTGTCAAATTTGCTTGTACTCAAAACAAAACGTCAAATTATATCAAAAAACTATTTATTGATTTATTATTATTTCTAAAGCCTACTGTATTGCAACGAAATCACTATTGTCTATAGTTTCATGGAACTGGCTACAAAATTCAGTGTATGATTATGACTAAATTGTATTTTGTGTAAGAAAAAAGACAAAAAACTACTTGTTTGAGGACTAGGTACGTATTGGGGTGCCTTCAGGAATACGGTTGTCGACTCGGCGTGGGAACACTGTGCTCTTAGACAGAGCCAGCCAGAATTCAGAAACGGAAAATGCGACACTGTCTATTCTATATGACACGTCATGATCATGAAAAGGGTCTCATACTCTTTAAATCAGTAAACTAATTTACCAGTGTGAGGCGCCTATTTCTGCCATGAAGCAGTAATGTGTAACCATTATTGTGTTTCGGTCTGAAGGGCGCCGTAGCGAGTGAATTTACTGGGCAAATGAGACAACATCTTATGTCTCGAGTTGACGAGTGCAAATGTGGTGCCGCTCAGAATTTTTGGGTTTTTCAAGAATCCTGAGCGGCATTTCATTATAATGGGCAGGGAGTATCTATTACCATCAGCTGAACGTCCTGTTCTTCTCGTCTCTTATTGTCATAAAAAAAAAACATCCGACAAATGGCCGTTAACGGACAATCAAACTCAAACTGATTATCGATGAATGAATGTGTACCAGGGGTGTGCATTGGTTTTCTAAGGTAGGCACTGTAGATCTAACTAGTCGTAGTTGAGCATGTGATTGCTAACCGTAGGTATATTAGAAAAATTTATGAGTTCAATAGAAGTTTGTTTATAAAATAACAGAACCTAAACTAAATTAACTTTAACACTATATTTATTTAGGTTCATAACGAGGTAGGCACTGCCTAATAGCCTATATGACAAGCACGCCCCTGAGTCCCTTATAATAATGTTTAATAAAAGCACTCTTATTCATATCCAAGTCCAGACTAGTTTATTAGAAATATAAATAATGATCTTCAAATGTTGCCCTCACATCTTATTTATATGTATTGCTTACCTGTCCGTATCTATTGTTTATTTCTATACAATTGTTTATCTTTGGTAATTTGAATTAGTGATAAAATTTACAATCTATTTACGAATAACAATTATTAGCGTCATGATTTATAACAGATGGCACTGGCTAGATAAAAAATAAGTAAATAACAAACTATATCCGAATTCCTGATATTATATCTACTGCTGCAATCGATATATTACAATATTTGAATTTAAAAAATCTTTGAAGGATTGAATTACAAATTTTAATTTGAATAGTATGTAAAATGTATGAATGAATCTTTCCCCGCGCTTTATAGGGGCGGGAGGGGTTAACTAAGACAAGCGTATGCAGTTAGTATAATTTATATACACTGGACTGCTGATAATAGTATATTACGCACCTAGGGAGAGAAGAAGATCATTCTCACTCGTGATTGTCAATTTTCCGCGTCAATAGTCCTACTTATCTCACATGGTGCGTATACGATTTTTTTCCCCATCTGGATAAAAAGGCCTCTTTTAGTCTCTGGTACGGGGGACAAAAGTCGTCTTGCCGGGAGAGAATCGGCCACTTTTGTCCCTCGTACCAGGGACTAAAAGCGAGCTTTTCATTGAGTGAAAAAAAATAAAACTATTATCAAAGTTGTTTCTGAATTGTGATCGTACCATGGCCGATAAATTCGGTACATAAAGTAGCTGTCAGTTTATGGTACACTGTCCAACGTAATAGCTTAAACACATGGTAAGATTTGGTACGGCTGGACCATCGGACTGTCCGGTGGGCGCCTCGCAACAATAAGTCCGGCTTCGTATTCGGTACGGTAATAATAATAATATTGTACTATAGACAATGGGCATAACATCGAATACCGCAACCAGACCGCGTCCAATGGTTCGGCCGTACTTATCCGATCATGTGTTTTGCTATATAGACGAACAAGGTGCACGAGAGAGAAGACCTTAGGGAGATACAGCAAGAAAGAAAAGGTAAGCGAATCTATTGTAACTGTAACCGATTTTGATTTAAAAGTCGTAAAAAGTCAGCCACGGTTTGAATTAACTTCTTAGTATTTTGAATATTAAACCACTAGCTATCACACAAATTGACTGTCTATAATGAGGCTGTCAGGTCGTATATTCTTAGTTTATTGTCCAGTATGCGTATCTGTTACATATAGTTTTTGCAACCCGGTTGTCCCCTGTATCCCCTTTGTGGTCGTACCCCCACGCCCCTATCTTTCTGTAACTTACATATCTATTATATTATACTTATTTTTGGTTACTAAAGCTACCTACTATCAGACAAACATCAACCCATATTCTATAAAAACAAATACAAACAAATTATCATAATAATATGACTACATAATATCTCTTAACTGTATTAATTAATAATAGGCAATATGTTTTTATGTATTTTAATGTGTTATATCACAGCTCCTTACAATTGCATTAATTATTTAAATATTATATGTTATTTATTTTAAAACACATTGATTTATCAAAAATATCGCATTGGCAGTAGGCATTTACAACGATAAAATATATTTAAAACTCCTATTTTTTATTAATGTTTGGTATTTATTTTATACATGACAATTAAGTAATTAAGGCTAGATTTCACAGTATTATATCTATGAATAGCATAATTATTGTGAATAACTAACAATTTCATACATTGTTATAATATGTTACAAATTCAATTCATGGTAAAAATGCAAAAAAATAAATAAAAATTAGGTTGTACATTTTATATTTTAACGAGCAAGTATTTATTATCTTTAAAGAACCGGTGTCACTCAATATAATAATTATTAAATCAATTAATATTTTTTTTACTGTATTTGATTGGTGAAAAACGCATTAATTAGTGGGTAAATATTAACATTATTTACTAATCCCGACATAAGTCGTCTATCTAAAATAGCGATTCCAGGAGTGCCAGAAGCTATTCAATACCTAAACTTGTCATCATTGATCTCGCATATTCCTCACATGATGGTATTTGGTCATTGCATCATCATGACTTCAAGTACTGGGATTATCAAAAAGTAATCCATTGACGTAGCTAAAATATAAGTATAACTGTTATACTTTGAATGAAAATAGTTTTTGGTTCGAAACAGCCTAAGCCCCAGTATCTCCCAAAGCGGAGAGGAGAGGAGATGACAGGTAGCCGCATAGCTGTCAGGTTATCTCTCTGGTGGACCAGAGAGATACAAGTTGATAATTATTTTGATCTAGGGTTAAACACTATGAATAAAAGAGTCGAGAACGTTTGTATAGCCAATGTTTCATCTTAAGGAGGAGAGTAAAAATGCAAACATTTAAAACGCTGAGAGAGGTAGGAGTAAGCGAGCGATATAAAAGAACTAAAAATCTACAATTGTTTTGAATAAGCTGTTTTATATTCTCGGGCTAGTTATGCTCCGCTTCTATGAGCAATCATAGTCTGCAACGTCGCTTCGCATCAATCGTTTTGCACCGCTTTGATTCCCTCTTTCGCTTCAATGGGTTTGCAGCCTTAGCACCATTGACGTGCGATACAACTTCCAATTACGCTCAAAGTGTCCGAGACAGGGGTGGGACAGACGCCTTAAAGTGACGTTTTCAAAAGACTGTAGTGCCATCTGTTAGTTGGCCTGAAAATGAAAGCTTTGTCAGCTGTCACTCGCTTTGAAACCTTTCAACTTTTCTTTAATTGTGTCACTGCCCACTGGTCATAAAATGGCGGCTAGTTCTAGCGTTTGCGCATGTATGTAGCTCTCGTGTTCCATTTTGCATATTTACACTACTAAATCTATCGTTTATGTTCTATGTTGTGACAAAATTAAATAACTAACTCTACACGCAATTTCAACATGGTAAAAAATTGCAGTACCTACATTAAAAAGTAGAGTTAATTATTTAATTGCGTCACAATATTAAAAATGAATTTTATAATTTGGAGCTTATAATAGTTATTTTCGGGGCTAATCTCCAGATGGCGCTAGTTTTCAAATAGACAGTTCATAATGCGTCGAGAGGGCTCTCTTTTCCCTATATATATTATTATACACTTTGGTCCGAGATAAAAGTCTGCTCAACACGTCCAGTGAGCAGGGTTTTTAGTGAGTCAGCCTTGTTATGACGTACTGACGTAATATGAGTAATTTGAAATTGAACTTTAACAATGTAAATATTGAGTCTAAAATAGATCTCTTAACGTTTCCAATATGATGTTAGCTATACTTAGCACCATCGTTCGGACACTTTTTGGTCGCGGTTTCTTAGTTATTATTTTGAATTAACGCTTAGCACGGAATAACTTTGTACACTGCCAAACCTCTTTATTTTGAATTCTTTATAATAATAACACACAAAACTATAATATGTAGTCATGATGGTGGTGTATCATCTCCCATATACAAACTTACATCCAAAACAAATACCCGATCTTGCTCGAGTTTAATTTTACAGGAATTGCAATCTACCTACATCTATTGAATAAATTTCTCCAAAATAAGACCTAAGACAATTAAATATTTTAATTAAAGTTATATTTTCTAAAATATCATATTTAGTAGATTAGGTATGTTGAGAAGTAACTGCCTAAAAACATCCTCAGGCTTGCACTTCATCAATTCTCTGGCAAGTAATATCTAGTGATTATGATAATTTTGGTTTAGTTATTTTTTAACTATAACTGGTCATCGGACGGCTGTTAGTTTCCACTTGAGCAGCACGAAGGCAGCGACACGAAGCAGAAAGAGCGTCACCGTCAGAGCACCCACATCCCACCAGAACATATTTGGACTCATCGCAATTTCCTTCAGGAACACTTTGGGGTGCCTGTAATAATGTTTTATGTAAATATAAATAATCTCATAGTTGGGTCTTTGTTGAAAGTCATCGGTGTTTAAAAGAAATCATGTCAAAATATTGTTATACGCGGGACGGCTGAAATATTTTGACCCTAAGCACCTTTTAGTGACTAAAGACTTGATTATTGAGCTTTACCTATTTAGTAGAAATATCAAATTTCAAGTAATTGCGTCATTGTATTTTTAATGAACCCGTAAAAGTCACCATGTTTGAGTCATCCGCGCATAGAAGACAAATCGCCGTCAAACCAAAGGGATGAAGACGACAGTTGACGAACATTTTCAAGGCAAAGATGGCTAATATGTTTTCACTGGGTTAAAAGCACTTTATGGAAAATGTATTAAAGCAAGACTGGACATTACTGGAGTATACATTTTTAATAAAATTAATATTTTAGCCGCCCCTCGTATATTCTTTTTTAAACCTCAAACGGAAAAGGCAGTTTCGTTTGTTATAAATCCGACGCAATTTAGACCATTCACAGTTATTTGGATGAAATCATTATCAATTAGGATCCTACACAATGGTTATAAAGCCAACGAACATATTTCATTGTTTTGAATTTTAGAGTTTCTTGTGTGCTGAAATCCAATCTTTTGGGAGATCTCGTATTGTATTGATTAGGAACTATTTGCCGCTATATTACATATCATTTACCAAGGAATTAAATTCCACTCCAATCCGGAGGCATACATAATATATTTCTCTCGAATGTTACTTACTTGTAATGACAGTACTCCGCACTACACTCAAGTGTAGATCTGTTGAGGCCATAAATTGCATCAATGTATCCTTCGAGGCCGTACCTCAAGTAGGAGACGTACGACCCCCAATACAAGTAGGGAGGCAGATCTCGTAGAGTTACTCCGAACCCAGCAAACATCATTATTGGTACTGATAACGTTGGCCCAAGGAATGTGCCGTTCTGAAAGTGGTTTTAAGGTTAATATAATTGTTCGGTACCTAACATTAATGTGATATACCAAGTTATAGTAAATACAATACAAGTTAAACTAAGCTAAGTAATAAATATGCATCTTTACAAAGGTTATAGTTATGGTTTCTAAAGAGGCTTTAGTACAGTTCAGTGCAGCCATGTTTCAATTCAACTAATGTGATCTATTGTGATAGCCACTGTTAACTGTAGTTCACTGCTAAGATTGATTCTTTTCATGAATCTTTTGCAGTGAGCTGACGTATCTCAAGTGGTTGAAGAATTGAACTTCCCAAAAAAATGCTACGTTTACGCATTAAAGGACCACATTCAGAGAGAATGTGTATCGGGATTTCATCTGCACCATTAGAGAATCTACACGCTCTGCAATCTCTGAGACCTAAGATTGAGAGGTGTTTGTTTAATCTGCAGTGCCCCGTTAGTGTCCTGGTTAGAATGCGTATGTTTTCCCTACTTAGCGCCAGAGTCTCCTGTTGAAGGCTTGGATTAGGGGTTTGGTATTAGGGGGCATGTTAACAATGTTCCATAAGCGAACAAAAATTATTTACAGAACGTAAATGAAATTATGATTGAAATAAGTGTAAGTATTATTTATTCATTCACCAATGTTCATCAGTCCTCACAATAATAACAATGTGCTAGTGAATGTCAAAATAGGTCTAGCTATAGGTCAGACAAAAGTTTTAACAATTGTTCTCCTGTTTTTGATAACTATACTGTAAAAATTAAAGGGCGCAAAATTATAATTATAGCTATTTAAGCTGTGGTATCATAAAGAAAGTAATTTATGTTATAGTAACTCTTACCACATAAATGTCTTTTAAGAATTCTTTTGAATTTTTCAATACATTTTTTTTGAACAGTTTCTGGATCATGTTGTAAAATCATATACATCCTGATCAGGATGCACTACAAGTAGCAATTTTGGAATATTTTCAAGACGTCTACGCTGGGTTCCACCTGCTAACTTTAGCAATAACAAACATGTTAAAGTACCGGTTAAGAAAAGAATGTGTTGCACAATTTGACAATTTTAGATGAAGTCATAACTATTAACAGTAACTGTCTTATATTTGGCGGTTAAATCTATTGTTAATGTTATATAGCTTATTAGCGACTTGTCAAAAGTTTCAGATAAATTCGATGTTGACTTGAAATTTCACTATTAAACCGCAGACATTGTTAAACTCAGCGTTACTGTTAACGTTAAATTTAGCTTTAACTGTAACAATACCAGCTAATATGATGCAACCCATCCTAATTATTTTGAAGGCTAAGCTTTAAATAACAAAGGAAAATTCCGTAACATAGATAAAGTTTAATGTAATATAGAGGTGTTTATTTCAACATAGGAAATTAACTTTATTACAAACAAAACAAATCTTATAAGTATATTTACAACTAGCTGACCCGGCAAACTATGTATTGCCATATAAATTGCAGATTACTTTTCTACTTACTTAACACTATAGCCTATGAGTTATTCTGGTGTGTAAGCTACATTATTATAAAGTTTCATCAAAATCCATCCAGTAGTTTTTACTTTAAAGAGGTACAATACACCCAGACATACAAACTTTCACATTTATACTATTAGTAGGAGTAGGATACTACGACTACATAAAATTAAAACTATCATTACGTGGAAGCGTACCAAGAATACTGTCAGCATTACCGCGTTGGATAGCTAGACTGATCCGTTGACCGAAATAAAGGTATAATATTTGAATATAAAGGTTATAACAGATGTTATTACTTACAACAACATTGAACACGGCGCCAACCATGAGCCCGAAACTCTGCGCCACGAGTACGGTGAACAGAGATATGGTGAAGAACATCGTGAACCTCGCAGCATCCAGTGGCTGAGCAGACATCGTGTACACAATCACGCTGAACGCAGCGCACGATACTATCTGCAACGTAAAAAATAGCAGATGGTACCCTGGCAATAGTAAAACTTCCTTACTCACGCTTTACTTGGGGAGTAAGCTGGTGAATGCGTGACGAGAGCGTTACGCGAACGGTGATTTCTTGACCTCGGCAACTTGGGGAGTAAACTGGTGAATACGTGACGAAAGCATCATTAATAGAGCACGGCAATACTTCAAGCCGGCCCACATTCTAGCGCTGTACAAAGCGCCACACATGGAGTATTGCTGTCATCTCTGGTCTGGCGCACCCCAGTATCAGCTCGATCCATTTGACCACGTGCAACGCAGAGCATCTCTAATTGTCGGGGTCCCAGTGCTCTGTGAACGGCTGGATCACTTGGCGTTGCGTAGAGACGTCGCTTCATTGTGTATCTTCTACCGCATTTATCACGGGGAGTGTTCCGAAGAGCTGTTTAACCTGATTCCTGCAGCTGAATTCCACCTTCGCACGACACGCCACAAGTTGCGGTTTTCAAGGAGCGTTCTTCCACGTACTATGAAGCTATGGAATGAACTTCCTTGTGCGTTGTTTCCGGGACGATAGGACATGGGTACCTTAAAAAAAAGCGCGTACACCTTCCTTAAAGGCCGGCAACGCTCTTGTGATTCCTCTGGTGTTGCAAGAGAATGTGGGCGGCGGTGATCACTTAACACCATCACTTGACCCGTACGCTCGTTTGTCCACCTGTTCCATAAAAAAAAGCGTTACGAACGAACGCTATCATTACGCAGAAAGTGTTGACGAGAGCGTTACCCCGACACTCTATTACTGCATCACAGGAGCGTGTCTGGCCGTTTGAAATAATTATTTTGTAGGTATTGAATATATGTAATGGAAATCCACAGGTATTTTGTGAATGAAATTTGTGTAGAAGTTGTACTGCTCTGGGCGAACACTGCAGATATTATTAGTATTTATAATCGTTTAAAATCATAAAAGATTTAGTAATATTTGTTCTGTCTGCAAGTTTATATGACTTCAGAATCTGTCGTCATACCATGTCATTTATCGGAGTAAAATATATTTCTTTTCTATGTTATATCTTTAATTGTTTAGAACTTTTGCAACTGTCTATGTGCGGGTTTCTATTTTGTACATTATTTTAGGTTAGTTCAAAGAGCTATTGCATGTATTTTAGTTTGCAGAAGTAAGAATTTACACGTGAAAGCTTCTTTAGCTTTGTTGAACTCGCTTAAAATGTTAAACTCGCGTCAGGACACTTGGCCTGATCGTAATTCGTAAGACAGTCCTTAAATAATGGATGAAAGATTTATACTTCTAATTATAGTTCGGCTACTTCAACTTAATGATCATTGGACCAGTAGTTGAAGCGCGAGGTCGAGGGATCAAATCTAAGTTTTGTCATTAGCGAAGTTTCTCCCTAGGCGTTACTTAGGCGTATTTTTTTAACTCGTTGACTAGTCTAACATGTGCGTTGTCTGTGTGCATAATTTTCTAAATAAATTAGAGAGCTTTTAGAAGAGTTTGCTTTAGGTATTAATATTGTTGCGTAGCAACCCTTCGAAGTATATGACGAGAGTTGTCAAAATTCAAGACATTGTTAATTTCAACAGCTCCGACAGCAATACTCGTAGCTCAGCGGAAACGTGTTAACTTAGACGCTGTAGACCCGGGTTCGATACACCTACCAGTGTATGGATTTTTTTGGGTTTTGTAAAGTTAAAGGAAATTTCTAGTACAATTTAAATTTAAAGATGGAATGGGAGAATCATTTTGAAAATAGAACGGATCCGGGGGTATATAAGCCGTACTAAGCGTGGCCTACGGCAGTTCTAGTTCTGACTCGAAAGTGTAAAGAAGAAGAAGTAGTGAAAAGTGGAAGTGTTCCAAGAAAAAGAAGATAGAAGAGACTTAGTGTTCGGTCTGGTGTGACGCGTTGAAGGTACCGCCGCCCACAAGAGGAACAGCGGCAGACTGGCGAAGTGCAAGTTCAGAAAAAGTGAACGCAAATAAAGACTCGTTCCTATAAGCGGAGTATTATTTCCAATCCCTGACCCACTCCCGTGTCAATATGTTATTACGAAACTTACTGATATTGGTAGATCCACAATGGTGATAGAAATGTAATAAGATCCCAAAGAGTACCATCTGTTAAAATGCTCCTTTAGTAGAACCGACATCTCTGAAGGGACTGTAAATAAAATAAAAACACATGGTATTAGAAATATAAAAACACAATAGCAGTGAAGTCATGCTTCAAGCCAGCCCACATTCTAGCGCTCTACAAAGCGCAGGTCCGGCCACATATGGAGAGTATTGCTGTCATGTCTGGTCTATTGCACCCCAGTACCAGCTCGCTTTATTTGACCGCATTCAACGCAGAGCAGCTCGAATTATCGGGGTCCCAGTGCCCTGTGAACGGCTGCACCACCTGGCGTTGCATAGAGACGTCGTTTCATTATGCGTCTTTTACCGCATTTATCACGGGGAGTGTTCCGAAGAACTGTTTCACCTGATTTCTACCGCCGAATTCCATGTGAAATGAACTTCCTTGTGCAGTGTTTCCGGGGCGATACGATATGGATACCTTCAATAAAATCGCGTACACGTTCCTTAAAGGCCGGCAACGCTTTTGTGATTCCTTTTTGATACCTTGTTATTTACGACGATCTCTCCCTTATTTATTTACAAAATAAAGTTATTTTTTACCAAAATTAGTGGAATTCGTGAGACTTAAAATCACGTATCTGTACATTAAGATTTCAACACTAAACTGGGGACTTGAATAATCATTATGAAATTTAAGAACCATACCTAATTTAGTCGACGTTTAGTTAGATATATATATATATATATAAGGTTTTCAAGGAGCTTTCTTCCACGTACTACAAAGCTGTGAAATGAACTTCCTTGTGCGGTGTTTCCGGGACGATACGACATGAGTACCTTTAAAAAAAGCGCGTACACCTTCCTTAATGACCGGCAACGCTTCTGTGATTCCTCTGGAGTTTCAAGAGAATGTGAGCGGCGGTGATCACTTAACACCAGATGCTCCGTTTGTCCTCCTTTTCCATAAAAAAATCTAGACCTTCTCGCATTGTCCAAAGTAGAAATAATTTGTATACTTATCTGAAATATTTTCTTACATGTGAGTATAGTCAGCATCATTGGTGACATCATGTGGTGCATCAGAATTGCAAAGAGCAGGTTGTAGTTGTCGAGTACTCTTGAACCTTCGTTGCCGGCGTTTATAAACAGTGTCCCCAACATTACACCCACTAATACGTTTACTATTAATCGGAGGTGGGTCAGCGTCTGGAATTAGTGATGCTGGCATTATTATTTGCGAAAATTTAATCTTAATGAAGTATTGGCGTGCAATAAACAATTACACTCACAATTACACACAAAAATTGTCTGAAGTATAACTCTGCCTAGGGGTCTATTAGGCAGAGGTTTTGTTCAGTTATGTTTCGACCGCGCTTTGAATACAACGCCACGCAATTACAAAGTGGTCACTGAAAACTCCAAAACGTAAGAGGGGCTTACGTTTTTAAATTAACAAAATTCTGTTATTAACTTGATGTTTTAATCATTTTGCTCAATAATTGGGTTTCAATTGCTAAACCAAAATGTTCTTGCGATGTGTTCGCGTCCGTCTCGCGCGTTATGTAGTGTTACTACTTCTAATGAGTGTATACAATAAATAGACTTTGAACATTACTGCCACCAGGTAAGAGGTGTTAATTTGAATGACTGTTCTAATGTTATCTGTATAAGTATATACAACATTTTTAACGACCTTTTAATAGACGATTGGGATTCTAGTTGATTTTTGTACGTCAATGGAATGAAGGTAGTATTTTCTTTCTTTAACGTTTAAATAAACCAACTACTTTTTAAAGAATTAAAACGCGTGTAATTGTATATGTATTTCTTACATTAGATATTGCGTAAAACTTACATTTTTATAATTTATTTATTTAGCTCGATGTTTCGTTTCGTTTAGCACGTATTCAGGGGGACTGCGCTTGACATGAGTTTTTTTTTATGACAGTAAGGGACGAGACGAGCAGGCAGGTCGTTTAAGCCCGCTAAGTTTATTGCGCCCATTCTTCTCAGGTCTGAGGCATACCTTTTGGAATGGCTGGTATTTTTTGACTTTCAATAAGTGATATCACATCCTATTTTGAATAAAAATATTTGGATTACAATGCAGTACCGCTCAGGATTCTTCAAATTTTACGTGCGCGGGCCATTATTAAGAATACAGTTTGCAACGTGCCCAATCAAATTGGTGTAAATTGTCATAGTAATAGACAAACGTAGCCTGTTTCGTATTATCTGATATTAATCTATGCTGGCTAGTATAATTTCATCATCGTTTCAGGAGAAAGACGTTCACTGCTTGAGAAACAACTTCGATCGGACCTGCTTCGTCCTCATACAACCTATTCGAAGCAATCTTGACCTTGACCAACCTTGACACTTGCACCAATGAGAGGCTAATTTGCACAGGATGCCGGCTAGATTGTGGGTACCCCACAACGGCGCCTATTTCTGCCGTGAAGCAGTAATGTGTAAGCATTACTGTGTTTCGGTCTGATGGGCGCCGTAGCTAGTGAAATTACTGGGCAAACGAGACTTAACATCATACGTCTCAAGGTGACGAGCACAATTTTAGTACGACTTAGAATTTATGGTTTTTCAAGAATACTGAGCGGCACTGCATTGCACGACAGGGCGTATCAAATACCATCCGCTGAACGACCTGCTCATCTCGTCCCTTTTTTTTTCATAAAAAAATCAGATCACCGGTCCATCTTGCTTATGCATGGGGCCTACCAACACTGCGTCTTTCAATACGTGGTCTCTATTCGAGGAGTACGAGTATACTGTAAAGTATAATATATAATGAAATATTTATTGTAAAACTTACCGCATCTCGCTTGGCTTTCAAGAAACCTCTTCGAATCAGAACAGAGAGCTGATTACATTGTGATGTTTCTTCGGTTCCTGAACTGCTATCCAGCTCCTTCATGACGCTCAACGGGTACTGTTTCCTCAAGGACTCCATCGTTGGTATTGATTCTTGATCCTCGAACCAACTCAAAGCTTTTCCATTTTCTGCTTTTGTTGTTAGAAGTTCAATTTTGTCGTCTCCATATTCGCCGGACGCTAATTCTATTACTGAAATATTTCAATTGTAATTTGAATTTAATAATTTATGTAATGTTTATTATTGTAAGTAGTCAGAAACGTTGGGCGCCATTGTAATGCAAGAACAGAAAAATCTATACGAAAAATTTTGAACTTGTTATGCCTACTGCTCGGTAAGGTCGAGTGTGTGTATCTTTTTTGTTGGGTCATGTGCTTTTACATCAACACCATCGGCCGGAAGACGTCCACTGCTGGACAAAGGCCCCAAAGATTTCCACGATGATCGGTCCTACGATGTCCTCATCCAACGTATTCCGGCGATCTTGACCAGATCGTCGGTCCATCTTGTGTCGGGCCTACCAACACTGCGTTTTTTAGTACGTGGTCGCCATTCGAGGACTTTACTGCCCCAATGGCCATCTGTCCTCCGAACTAAGTGCCCCGCCCACTGCCACTTCAGTTTCACAATCGCTTTTACAATATGTGTTACGAATTTCAAAAGAATTATTATAAATGTTTATGTGGTAAGGGCTGAGTTTCATGCACCCGTTCTTCTCAATTCTGAGGCATGAGTGTTCGATTGAGTGAAAGATTTGATGTTCAATAAGTGGTTTTAAATCCTATTTTGTATATAAATATTTGAATCTGGATTTGAAAATACTAAACCAGTTAAGTACTGATTGAGATAAATTTGTGTACGTTAAAATTGTATCCTGATAAACCAATTTCTAAATGATTTATTCAAAAAGCAAAGAGTAATTGTAAATTTTAGATTTTTTTTTCGTTTTGTTTTTATTTACCTAAATTTGTTATTGGGTTTCGGCATAACAACATAGTCTTCAAACAACATAGTTCAGTTCTAATGCAGACAATGTGTTTTCGTGAATAGTCTGACCTGGAGTGACATTCAGGCTTAGATGGAGAGAGATGAACTCTTTAACGGCGAAGACACGCAAGATAGTGTGCACATAAAAATATATTGTTAAGCAACTCCGTGGCTACTTACTGCTCTCAAAGCTAGATCCTAACGAGGGACAGACCATTCTTACACCCCTAAGAATTGGTATCAAATATAGGGGTTTGCATAATATAAACATCCAAAAAGTTCTTTTTGAAAACAGACATTTTTTAATACTTAAATGGCCTAACAAATATACTTGATATGAAGTTATATCTGAGAATAAACCAAGAATAAGCAAACTGTTGACCATATCGTTGACAACACTGTCAATACAATGATAATTCTGAAGTTTTTCGAATATCAGGCAAACTTGCTAATAAACGCGTGAAACGTTATACGTCTGAATAAACAAATCATGTTTACAAATAAACATTTTGCATATTCTTGTTTTATTCTCAGATATAACTTTATATCAAGTTTATTCGCAAGGCCGCTAATGTTTAACACAAGCGGTAAAAGTTATAAAAATAATTTAAACACTGAACATATATAATTGTCTTAATAACATATTTTTACTACTCACCGTAATCAGCTGGATTGTGATAAATTGGGCATGGAATTCCAGCTTCCTCCAGGTATGGGACCAGGTTCATCGTGGTACCCTGGTAAAGGCAGTTGCCGGCTGCCAGCACGTAAACATGATCGAAGAGAGCAAACAATGTCGCTGAAGGTTGGTGAACGGTGCAGACTATTGTGCGGCCCTGGTGTGCCAGATTTCGACACAAGTGGACCACTTGTGAGCAAGATGAGCTATCCAGACCACTGAAATAATTAAATTTATTTTTTTAATGACATTAAGGGAGAAGACGAGCAGAATGTTGAGCTGATGGTAATTGATACGCCCTGCGCATTACAATGCAGTGCCGGTAAGGATTCTTGAAAAACCCACAAATACTGAGCGCCACTATAATTGCACATGTCACCTTGAGAAATATGATGTTAAGCAAATGTTAAGTCTCATTTAAGACCGAAACAGAATAATGTTTACACATTACTGCTTCACGGCAGAAATAAGCGCCGTTGTGGTACCTATAATCTAGCCGCCATTCTGTGCAAAGCAGCCTGGTAAAATCTAAATCCGAACTAGGCATGCTAGACTAGCCTGTGGCTATGGGTCGCTAGACAACGATTTAACATACATAAATACAAATAACATCCGGAAATCGGCAACAAACACCCATATTCATCATAAAGATATTTGCACTTACCAGGATTCGAACCCCGCACCTCTACCTAAGTAGGCAGGGTCACTAACCACTGGGCTATATGGGTCATAATTCATCGTCATAAAATCAGAGTAGGTGTACGAAAAGTGGTGCGAATTTATTACACTAGCCTCAAATTACTTTAAATTATTCCATAATGCCTCACGAATTTTAATAATTGATAAAGTCTGATTTTCATTTGTAGTAAAGTGTAACTTACGTGGTAGGTTCATCTAGGAACATGATGAGAGGATTATTGATCAGCTCGAGAGCGATTGACAGCCTCTTTCGTTGTCCTCCCGATAGCTGAGCACCTCTCGTGTTGATGTGTTCGTACAGTCCAAGGTTTGTGAGGATGTCTTCAATCTGTAAGTTAATTCTGTGTATTTGTTTTTGATATCTTTGCTTGTATATTTTTTTACATCAGTTATCAAAGGACTGTTTTCAATTTTCAATCTCTTATCTAACATTCTTAGATAATTTATACGTAAGATGTACAGTACAGGCCAGGTTTATTACTTTAGTGTGCGTGATAAGCTACGTCTCACACTCGCGATTTGTATGTCACTTTGTGTTAGTGTGCGTGTATTGCTCAAAGTAAAGGTTAACTGTGAACCTCAATTTTTTTCGACGTTTTCACTGCTGTTTCATAGAATGCTATTTAGACGTATACATGATCTAAGCTAACATTATTCTGAGTCTAGATTTTATGTAAATCAATCCTGAATCTGTACAGAAAGAAATAACAATATTATGTCACCCCATATAATAATAATAATAATAATAATGAATTCTTTATTTCGATCAACAAAGGATCATAATGTGTTATAAAGTAACTTAAAACCTAGTGTTAGTACAAGATATCTCAAAATCTATACTTTCCTAATCTAGGACAGAACCGACTTGTCAGCAGATGTATCAAACAGCAGTACTTCAGGTACTGACAATCGAACCTGTGTGAAAATGCCCTCAGAATACCATTGAGGCTAGCCCGGACTCAACGCAACAGGGATGTACATCGCTTACGCATAGTCACGTAAAAACAATCTACGCGCGCCTTATACTGAACTGCTTCTGCGCATAGTCGACCAGTAAGCTTTGAAGAGTGTAATTTTTACTGGCACGGTACAGCGAGCAAAGGCATAGAGATACTACATAACGCCGGAAATGGATTGAAATATCCAGCTCAGCTCGCTATTTTCGGATTCTTCTTCTTCTTAGTCGGACACTCTTGTCAGAGTGGTCGTGGTTGCGCTGAGGAGGTACATGGTGGAGTGTTCGGTGGGTCAACATCCTTTCTGAGGGTAGATCTCCTGGCGATGTGCTTCTATTTCTGACGGTTAGAGGCGTTGCGAGTACACTGGACTATGGTGGACTCAGTAGCCTTTGTGATGGCGTCTATCCAGCGGGTTGGCGATCGACCGCGTGCTCTCTTGCCTTCCACCTGGCCCTGAACTACCGGTCTTTTCGGATAGTAATTTATTTATTTAAAACATCACAAAATCCACAGAACTTAAATTAGGTTATAATAATACTATTTTGTAGGAGTTACATCTAATAACGGATTTACAATATTTATAAAAAGACATGATATTTGTGCGTGTGGGGTTGGGTGAGAGTGCGTGGTTGTGTGTGTGTGTTTGTGAATTACTCTAAATTTAACCTTCCTTTAGATTTTTACTAACACTCCTTTTAAAGCAGCCTTTACTGTTATTAAAAAGTTCAGTACTGTTGAATTGCTTATTATAGTTGCATAGAGTGCGACAGATTACCGAATTTTCATAATAATTAGTATGACTCAGCGGGACTTGGAATAGAGGCGTGTGTCTAGTGCGAGCTGACGGCACTCGTAATTGTATGAACAGTTCAGTTAGCTCTGTACTGTCGATCCTACCATGAACTATGTTATGAAGGAAAGAGAGATCCAGAACCTTGCCCCTAATTGAATGCTCAATTATATATTGGCTGGTACGCAAACGACGCGCATATATTTTTAGGGCTTAAAGTATGAAATTGCCATTTTGTACTGATAAATTCTAAGATTTTATTGTGAAGTAAAATATGTTTATTTAATTGTATTATTTACCCTCCTTATCTATACTTTTCAGCCTGCCGTCTCATGGGAAGGGCCATTATTATTTTGTAGAAGAACTCTTTGTTGCTGGGCATATCTGGCAAGTACGATGGAAGTCTAAGGGTTTCTAAACGTACGGCCTATAGAGCTAAAACCGTTTTTCGAGCCGTGTGAGATCTTGCGTGTAGAGTAATAGTGGAGAAGGCCGGTTGACAGGTTGGGAAGTCTCACGGTGAATTTCACCATAATTTTTCGATGTTCAGTACAATAGACATTTGCTGTTATTGCATGACGGAATCTCAGGATGAATCTGTATAAGTTACACCATGAAGTGACCACCATAAAGATGCCATCACTTCTTCTACGGCTTAAGCTTAACTTTCAGCCATCGCCACAATTCATCCCAAAATCCCTTAATATCTGTGCCACTTCAACATACTAAGGCAAACTTCAATGGGTGCCATTCTCTGTATGTCAGTTCAATTCGATGCTAATTTATTTTAATCATACTTAGCCAGTACGCAGAAACGACAATTTCATTCGTAAACGTTATGAGCGAGAATATATTAGATAGAATAGATTAAAAAGAGATTGATTTGATTTGGTATGGAAAAGAAAAGACATTTGTGTGTCCTCGTGAAAATGCTCTTGATAATGTTATCTTAATGAATTACACATACCTATCAACGAGATATTAAACATAATGAGTTCGATATTAGGTCATACTTGACTCACAGTAATATGGACTCTATTGGGCGTTTTTAAGATTTACATTTATTTGTTGGATGTAATTATATAATATTATATTTACACACTTTAACCCAAATTATCTTACCACCAATAGGTACAAGACAGTGATATATTTAATACACTATATATAAGTACTTAAACATCTATTTTCATCATATTTATGTACTTAAACATGATAATCATCCATTTTCAATAAATAAATGTTTGTACCTACCGGGATTCAAACCCGATACCTGCTCAGTAGTTAAAATTCACTAACAATCGGACTGTATAAGTTGAATTGAAGTGCATCGATTGATATAAATACATTATTAGAAAATAGCGCCATAAATTGGCATAATATTATGAAGATAATATACTCAAATAGTGACCCCTGATAAGTATATTTGGCAAATTTGTAAAACCAATAATATGGCCGATGTGAAAGTTAGGCGTTAGCTTAGTAAAGTTAACGGATGTACGGTTACTTATTATTTTAAAGAAATAACTATTAAATAAGTCATTGTGTTTCCTTAAAGTAATGGTCATGGGCATTATCTTTTAAAAAACAAAAAAGAGTAAATTAAGAAAGATTAATTGTGATATATTACAAATTTATCTTACCACTTCGCCTTTTCCATATTTATCTAATGTAGTGGGCAGTTTGAGATCTGAAGCTAGCGCCATATTTTCGCCAACAGTCAGCAGGCCTTGCAATCGGTCATCTTGTTGTATATAACATGACATCTTCTTAAAATGTTCTGTAAAAGTTTAACGATAGGTAAAATACAATCATTAACGACTTTCTTTGTTAATTTGCACGATTGTGAAATACTGGGTTTATTCCGGTCACATCAAACAATATCAAAATAAAAAAACAACTAAATTAAAATTATTTATCTAAATTATTCAGGTGACTAAAAATATTACGGGAATTTCGCCTTACTTTCCTGCAAAACCAGAGGAGTCACAAGCTTTTAGGAAGGTTTACACGATATTTAAGAAGGTACCCATGTCATATCGTCCAGGAAGAGCTCATTCTAGCTTGGTTGTAGGTTCGTGGCAGAATGTTCCATGAAAAACGCACTGTAAAGGAGCGTCACACATACAGATGCTTTATCAGTGCGTTTGTTGCCTTTAATTTCTTAAACGTCCTTATTGATGTAAGAGGAATATTTTGAGGCTTTTTCTTTTATAAGCAATTTATCGCTAGATAGCCAGCAAATCAGTTATGTGACAGTTACATCTTGCTGTACGTCAAGATCGGCTCAAATCTCATTTGGTTTGAAGTCTGTGATCAAATATACGAAGCCTTTCGCCGTCCTCGGGCAGTCCTAGCCCATGAAGTCTTTAAGTTTTTTGTTTTGTTTTTGGATATAGTATTCACTAGAGCCTGTTGGGGACAATGTGTCAAGATTACATTTCTTCGACGGTATCTTTCGCCCACTCTCTTATAATGGAGTTCATCTCATATACAGCTTTGATTGCTTGATTTATCAAGTGGACTGTTCTGTTATCAAGAATTTTCTGCATAATATCCGGTGAATTATTCTGGGTTACATTTTTCCCTTTTGGACATGTGATTAGATCCAGCCTGCCACTTGTGTATGATTTGTCGAATATTTAAGAGCTTCATTTACTTCGACTTTCTACGTGAGGAGAATCCCCAAACTAATGTTTTCTTTATAATATCCTCATCCATCCCAGTTATGTTTTTGCAACTGCAACACAAGTGCTAAATGTCAGGATAACTGGTATAAGATCCCATCCAGGTTGAATACGATGTCGAAATTTTCCGATGTTGCTTCATGAGGTTTACCAAGTGTTGTTGCAATATGTTATGTTAATGTCACTCTTTATGGTAAATTAAATTTCTAATCTATTCTTGTAATAAAAGCCATTGCGAATATGTAGCAGTTCAATACACATTTGATCACCAGTTGGTGGTGATATCTGATTGTTAGTTTCCATTCAGTTTACGGTCACCAATTCTTATAAAGTCGCATATTTGGGGCACGTGCTTAGGCACGAGAGGTACAAACTCCTACAACTCATCATGATGGGAAAAGTTGCCGGAAGAAGAGGCGTAGGTCGCAGAAAAAAGTCTTAGCTGCGCAACATCCGAGAGTGGACTGGCATCGCGAGTGCGGTAGAACTATTTCGCCTCGCGAAGGACAAACAATTGAAACTACAAAGCTGACCGTCAAACTTCGCTAGTCGGAGAGACACGCGAAGAAGAAGAATTCTTATAACTACACAGTCTGTTATATATACTAGATTAGGGAACTGTAATTCTAATAGTAGTAATGGCTTCTCCAAATCACCAACATGCCAAGAAAAGATCTCCTAACTCTTTATACATATATTCCATTAGCAGAGTTTCAGGCTTGTTCTTTTGGCTGACCCTGAGACATTAAAATTCAAAAAACCTTATTATACAGTCAGTGAAGGTTCACTAGCTATAAAACTGTTTGGTTAAGTGGATAATACGATTAGTAACTGTTTTTCCTTTTAAGAAATGCATTTTAATTGTTATTTAGTTGTTAATTGTTTTGACCTTTGCTTTAACTTAATGCAATAATTGTAATTGATAATAATAGTACATTATTAAGATTAATGTTTTTATTAAGTGTGCAAATTATTACATATTTTAGGTAAATAGGTGTATATTTTCTTCGTGTTTAGTTTCAAAGAAGTTAGAGAAGAAATTTAATAGAATTACAATGTCTTAAATATTATATTTAAGTACTCACTGGTGATTCTTCTTCTTCCATTTACATAAATTGTGCCGCCGACTCCAGACATTCTGTACCCTGACAGAACATCGAGGAGTGTGGATTTGCCAGCGCCTGATGGGCCCATAATGGCAATGAGTTGTCTCGGCCGAAGACGTCCATTTACACCGTGTAAAATTTCTTTTGTACCTGAAAAAAACATCATAATAAGTAATGATTGTAATGATAATTACAAACGCGTTCACTTACAAGGCTGGAATCTCTTTGGTGAATCATTTGGTGTTGAAAAAAGCGTACGCGGTAGTTATCACTTACTACATATTCCTTATATCCTATTCCATAACAAATTGAGACTTCTGAGTTGGCTAGGAATTATATCGGCTCCTACCCAGTACAGACTTACGTAGTAGCTACGGACCCTCCAATTTTTGAACCTTTATTGCTTTAGACTATGGAGGGTAGAGGCAAGGAGTATCATTTGTGTATGTGAAAAAGTGACCGTCAAAATGCATTAAATTAGGGTGGCGCTGCAGTCGCATCAGGTTAGATCTTAATAGAAGCGCCAAAAATAAAATAATACTTATCACATAATCACTCTAGGTGCACGTTTCCCTATAATAATTATTTAAGGTTATATTTACAACATTATTATGTTCAATGTAAGTTGTTGAAACATATTATATTATTATACTACATCATAATATTATACTACTAACTAAATGGTTTACGGAAGTCACATACTAATGTGTTGCAACTCCAACATTAAATATTTAATTTTCTCAGCCATTCCATGTTGATATGAACAAAGTACACTCCGCCAGCTGTTTCTGTGTCAAAGTACAACATTCAATGCTCAAATACCATTATCTTACATTTATTATAAACTATCTGACCCGGCAAACTTTGTACTGTGCCAGAATCAGTAAATGTTGTGTTAACCTATTACCTGAATCCAATTGTTGCACTCAGCACAATTTTACTTATTGAAGCTTTTTGATACCTTGTTATTTACGACGATCTCTCCCTTATTTATTTACAAAATAAAGTTATTTTTTACCAAAATTAGTGGAATATGTGAGACTTAAAATCACGTATCTGTACATTAAGATTTCAACACTAAACTGGGGACTTGAATAATCATTATGAAATTTAAGGACCATACCTAATTTAGTCGACGTTTAGTTAGATATAAGATCGAGTCATAGTCATAATATTAATCATCATAATAAGGTTTTAAAGGATCTTCAAAGACCTTCCACGTACTACAAAGCTGTGAAATGAACTTCCTTGTGCAGTGTTTCCGGGGCGATACGATATGGATACCTTCAATAAAATAGCGTACACGTTCCTTAAAGGCCGGCAACGCTTTTGTGATTCCTCTGGCCTCCCACAAGCACACAGCCGGTCTGAGGTTCGAGTCTCCTTAGGAGACGCCCCGCGACTGTTGTTGCGTAGTCTTTGCGGCCTCCACGGCCCACGTCCTACTTCGCTGTGAAAGCCAGGGCTGCTATCAGCACAGAGGAGGTTTTAGTCGGTATGGGGCGTCCGCTTACGCGGCCACTCGAGTCCGACATATTACGCCCCGTTCCGGGGCACGTAACAGTATTTCCTCCTCTCAAAAAAAAAAAAAAAGATTCCTCTGGTGTTGCAAGAGAATGTCGGCGGCGGTGATCACTTAACACCAGGTGACCCATACCCTCGTTTGTCCTGTTTTTCCATAAAAAAATCCTAGATCTTCCATAAGTTTTGGTACAAAATAAATTCGAACGAAACGGCTTACCAACACATAAAGATGCTACTATCAACTGGACATGTGAGAATGATTTAAGGATTGGCCCTGTGATCCTAATAATTGCCATGGTGAATCCAAAGTGAATGAGAACTCCCATTCCCTTGAACTTTCTTTTGGGTATCATCAATTATTTAATAAAGATGTCATGGTTCGACATTTAGGTTAATCTTCAGTTGTAAATTATGCGTCAGCAAGTCAGGCCGATCAAATGAAGTTAAAAAATTCAGTTGGATATTTGGTTGATACATTTTGTTTAAATTTGATGAACTGTATTGGACTAACGATTTTATATTGAATTGTGTAGATTAAATGTTCTATATACATCATTATTTTTGGAAAAAGAATAACTTATTTATTTGTGGCTATAATATTATTGGTAATTAGGAACACGGACATTGTCGATTATCAACAACTGCTTGAAAAATTTATCGTTTCGCAATGCAAACCGTATCGTGCAATCTCAGCTGATGTTTTCTCAGATTTGGTAGTTCAAGATTCGTGTCAAGCGTTTCATTCATATAATATTATTAATAATCGCTCCACGAAAGAATCTTACGTCTCCGAAACAACTAAAGTCATTGTGACGATCATTCATAATTTGATTGAGAGCTTCTAATGCGCGTTTAGTTTACTTATTAAGGCGCTATAGTCCTAAAAAGTAACATTTTTGAAAATCTATTTAAAATACTTCTACAAATACAACAACGGTTCCAATTTTTTGACATGTCTATCTTCATTTCTTTATCTAAATTATTGCAGTTTCGAAAACACGATTACAAAAAAAAAATCTCGATAGAATTTTTTTTTTGACATTCATAAGTGTCATTTCTGTGACCTACACGACTAAAGTGTTTTTGAATTTGAAGTTAGATAAATCCAAGATGGCCGCCGCACAAAATTATAATTTCATTAATATGGATATCGTATCCAAGGTTTTCGAGGGTGAAGAGAATGAATTTGGGATCATTTTTCAAATCCAAGATTTTCCAAATCATTTTGCCTAAAGTGTTGGGAAAACCTCGCCTTAAAGAAACTTTAACCATTGCTGAGTATTTCGCAGGCTGCATCTCGATTTTTCAGTCATTTGAGGGGGTAGACAATTCTGAAGCTGTTTGGCACTCTTCTATGATCTTTGCTGCTTTTCAAGAAGAGAGTTTGCCTTTTTATACAACTGCTCAATTTCGGAGTTCTTACGTTCAACGGGGCACCACAAACTCAGCGGGCTTTATTTTTTCATCAAAAAAATATGTTTACAAAATTTAATATTCATATCTTATTTTACATCAAGGAAGGCACAAATATGATGATTATCTTGCAGTTAATATAAATGTAATTTAATATATATATTTAATAAAATAAATTTAAACAGTTTGTGGTTGAGTTGGTTTGTTTTTTGTTATTATTTTGCTGCAAAATGTTTTAATTGAAAAGAAATAACTATATAACGGTAAATAAAATCTACACATATTATAAATAAAATTGGAGTGTCTGTTTGTAATATTGAAATAACCGTTTATTACTGTATATGAATATATATACGATACATACACCAAAATAACATTTTTTTAAATTTTTGTCTGTCTGTCTGTCTGTTTCGGCTTCTCTGAAATAGATGGACCGATTTTGACGGGACTTTTATTGGCAGGTAGCTGATGTAATAAGGAGTACCTAACTTAGGCTACGTTAATTTTAGAAAAAATCTTTTATTTTAGTAAATTAAAGTAATGTTGCAATGTCCAAAAAATGGTCTAACTCTAAAAATAATTTATATGGCAAAACAACGTTTGCCGGGTCAGCTAGTTTTATAAACAAAAAAAAAAGTATTCAATGACTTCGCGATGCTGACTTAGCACTTGTCATCTAGGTATACTATGTGAAAACAGCTACTAAACGGATCGGGATGGAATTATGACTGGAATTTCTCGTAGATGGTTATTCCATTGTTATTTTTTACGATTTACTTTTTTATAATATGTTACTGGCAATTTATATTAAAATTAATGTTTTTTTATTCAAGTGATTTCAAACCAAATCACTTATTGTACGTCAAAATTAACCATTTGAAAATATTTGCCTCAAACCTGACAAAAAAGCTTTTTAAAAATTACCAATTCAATATTCTGAGGGCAATTGCTCTATTCCTGGGGTGTAGTATCATGAAGAAAGTCATTTATGGTAAAGTATGATTTAACACATAAACGCTTTTTAACAGTTGAATTTCGATTTACCAGTGGGAGGCTCCTTTGCACAGGAGGCCGGCTAGATTATGGGTAGCACAGCGGCGCTTATTTCTGCCGTGAAGCAGTAATATGTAAACATTATTGTGATTCGGTCTGAAGGGCGCCGTATCTAGTGAAGTTACTGGGCAAATGAGACTTAACATCTTATGTCTAGAGCGTATAGCCACGTCTAGTGTAAGCTTAGCATAATCTTTGATTTTGTTTTTATAGTCATTTGACAGCTGAAATTATGATGAGCTCAAGCTAAGACAGCGCAATGCAATAGTCAAGTTTGCGTTGAAGTTTTTCGTAAGTAAAGTCTGAGCAAAGTCTTAGTACGCTCTATAGATATCAGTCTTAGTCAGTCATTGAAATCGTTTTTTTTGTAAGTTTATGATGCCTACTACTCGGCTAAGTCGCGTTAGTAAGTCTTTTGTGGGGCGATGTATATGCTTTTACAACAAGATCCCAGAAAATGTTCAAAACAAAAGTATTACGTTATTCAAAAGAATTGTTAAAAAACATTTGTGTGGTAAAGGTTACTATAACATAAATGACTTTCTTAATGATACCACAGATTGGGAATGGAATGACCACCCTCAGGCTATTAAATAATAAGTTTAATTGAACAATATTACTTTGTAAACATATTCATTCGATGAAAAAAAAAAAAGCCCGCTGAGTTTGTTACGCCCATTCTTCTCAGGTCAGGTGGTAGTTTTTGACTTTCAATACGTGATGTCACATCCTATTTTGAAAAAAATATTTGAATTTGAATTTGATAAAAATAAAATATAATTCGTTCTATTCAATTTTACAACAACCCCATCTTACACTGCCACCCCCTAATACTTCATTTTATAAGAAGTCTTTTGCTGTAACTGCAGTGAAGTGGAATAGTTTACCAACGAGTAAAACTTAAATTCTTTCAAATTAATGCTTTCCAAACACTATTCCACAAGTATATCAGATGTTATGTAACTGTCAGTATATGTAATAGATACTATTATCAATTTGAAGTTATTGTTTTTATATAGTACCAGCTGAACCAGCAAACGTTGTATTGCCATATAACATGCTGAATCATAATAAAATATAAATAAAAAATAAATTGTCAAAAAATAAAAATAAAACTTTGGGGTGGACTACCCTTAACATTTAGAGGGATGAAAAATAGATAGTAACCGATTCTCAGATCTACTGAAAATGCATATTAAATTTGGTAAGAATCAAAAAGAAAGACACGAGAATTTTATAAATAAGATTTAGTAGTTTTATTCTGTATTTATTTTTGTATTAAGTAAAGGTATGTAAATTATCTTTTAATTAGTATATTTTTTCTTTCTTTTTATTTAATACATTCATTAATGTATTTAATATTATCGTAATTATTAAATGACTTTAATTAAGTAAAGGAGTATTTACAGTAGTTATTTTCAAGATACCTGTTATAATTATTATTACTTATTGTAGGTATCCTGTATTGTTTTTGGATTGTCTGGAAGAGATCGCTTGAAGCGGTAAGACCGCCCATTGAGTAGGTACCTATGACTGTAATTAATTTAATTTTTTTTTTATATTATTTTTTAAGTCTGTATGGTATGCAATAAAGTGTATATGTATCTTTATATCTATCTTTTACATTAAATTTAATATTTGATCCATTTTTTTTATTATTCATTGCTAAATTATTATTATTCGTTTCCCGGTACCTAAGTTAGATTATTATTTGTATATAGAGTGCACAAAAATTAAATTTGAAAAAAATATTCGTTCATATTATTTTTGTTCGAGTGACGTATCGTTGATAAATCTTGTATTTCTTGTTCCAATATCAGGACGTGGTTTCATCTACAGGATCTACTTTTCAGTTGATGATTATCATGAACTGTTGGCTCAGTGGAAGAGAGCTCGCACAACGAAGAGATTGGAGTCCCGCACCGTTCATAACTTTTGTTTTAAAATTTAGTTTGTGTTAATTAATCCTACAGGTGAGGTTTATTACCTAAATTTCGATTTACCAGTGGGAGGCTCCTTTGCACAGGAGGCCGGCTAGATTATGGGTAGCACAGCGGCGCTTATTTCTGCCGTGAAGCAGTAATATGTAAACATTATTGTGATTCGGTCTGAAGGGCGCCGTATCTAGTGAAATTACTGGGCAAATGAGACTTAACATCTTATGTCTAGAGCGTATAGCCACGTCTGGTGTAAGCTTAGCATAATCTTTGATTTTGTTTTTATAGTCATTTGACAGCTGAAATTATGATGAGCTCAAGCTAAGACAGCGCAATGCAATAGTCAAGTTTGCGTTGAAGTTTTTCGTAAGTAAAGTCTGAGCAAAGTCTTAGTACGCTCTATAGATATCAGTCTTAGTCAGTCATTGAAATCGTTTTTTTTGTAAGTTTATGATGCCTACTACTCGGCTAAGTCGCGTTAGTAAGTCTTTTGTGGGGCGATGTATATGCTTTTACAACAAGATCCCAGAAAATGTTCAAAACAAAAGTATTACGTTATTCAAAAGAATTGTTAAAAAACATTTGTGTGGTAAAGGTTACTATAACATAAATGACTTTCTTAATGATACCACAGATTGGGAATGGAATGACCACCCTCAGGCTATTAAATAATAAGTTTAATTGAACAATATTACTTTGTAAACATATTCATTCGATGAAAAAAAAAAAGCCCGCTGAGTTTGTTACGCCCATTCTTCTCAGGTCAGGTGGTAGTTTTTGACTTTCAATACGTGATGTCACATCCTATTTTGAAAAAAATATTTGAATTTGAATTTGAATTTGATAAAAATAAAATATAATTCGTTCTATTCAATTTTACAACAACCCCATCTTACACTGCCACCCCCTAATACTTCATTTTATAAGAAGTCTTTTGCTGTAACTGCAGTGAAGTGGAATAGTTTACCAACGAGTAAAACTTAAATTCTTTCAAATTAATGCTTTCCAAACACTATTCCACAAGTATATCAGATGTTATGTAACTGTCAGTATATGTAATAGATACTATTATCAATTTGAAGTTATTGTTTTTATATAGTACCAGCTGAACCAGCAAACGTTGTATTGCCATATAACATGCTGAATCATAATAAAATATAAATAAAAAATAAATTGTCAAAAAATAAAAATAAAACTTTGGGGTGGACTACCCCTAACATTTAGAGGGATGAAAAATAGATAGTAACCGATTCTCAGATCTACTGAAAATGCATATTAAATTTGGTAAGAATCAAAAAGAAAGACACGAGAATTTTATATATAAGATTTAGTAGTTTTATTCTGTATTTATTTTTGTATTAAGTAAAGGTATGTAAATTATCTTTTAATTATTATATTTTTTCTTTCTTTTTATTTAATACATTCATTAATGTATTTAATATTATCGTAATTATTAAATGACTTTAATTAAGTAAAGGAGTATTTACAGTAGTTATTTTCAAGATACCTGTTATAATTATTATTACTTATTGTAGGTATCCTGTATTGTTTTTGGATTGTCTGGAAGAGATCGCTTGAAGCGGTAAGACCGCCCATTGAGTAGGTACCTATGACTGTAATTAATTTAATTTTTTTTTATATTATTTTTTAAGTCTGTATGGTATGCAATAAAGTGTATATGTATCTTTATATCTATCTTTTACATTAAATTTAATATTTGATCCATTTTTTTTATTATTCATTGCTAAATTATTATTATTCGTTTCCCGGTACCTAAGTTAGATTATTATTTGTATATAGAGTGCACAAAAATTAAATTTGAAAAAAATATTCGTTCATATTATTTTTGTTCGAGTGACGTATCGTTGATAAATCTTGTATTTCTTGTTCCAATATCAGGACGTGGTTTCATCTACAGGATCTACTTTTCAGTTGATGATTATCATGAACTGTTGGCTCAGTGGAAGAGAGCTCGCACAACGAAGAGATTGGAGTCCCGCACCGTTCATAACTTTTGTTTTAAAATTTAGTTTGTGTTAATTAATCCTACAGGTGAGGTTTATTACCTAAATTTCGATTTACCAGTGGGAGGCTCCTTTGCACAGGAGGCCGGCTAGATTATGGGTAGCACAGCGGCGCTTATTTCTGCCGTGAAGCAGTAATATGTAAACATTATTGTGATTCGGTCTGAAGGGCGCCGTATCTAGTGAAATTACTGGGCAAATGAGACTTAACATCTTATGTCTAGAGCGTATAGCCACGTCTGGTGTAAGCTTAGCATAATCTTTGATTTTGTTTTTATAGTCATTTGACAGCTGAAATTATGATGAGCTCAAGCTAAGACAGCGCAATGCAATAGTCAAGTTTGCGTTGAAGTTTTTCGTAAGTAAAGTCTGAGCAAAGTCTTAGTACGCTCTATAGATATCAGTCTTAGTCAGTCATTGAAATCGTTTTTTTTGTAAGTTTATGATGCCTACTACTCGGCTAAGTCGCGTTAGTAAGTCTTTTGTGGGGCGATGTATATGCTTTTACAACAAGATCCCAGAAAATGTTCAAAACAAAAGTATTACGTTATTCAAAAGAATTGTTAAAAAACATTTGTGTGGTAAAGGTTACTATAACATAAATGACTTTCTTAATGATACCACAGATTGGGAATGGAATGACCACCCTCAGGCTATTAAATAATAAGTTTAATTGAACAATATTACTTTGTAAACATATTCATTCGATGAAAAAAAAAAAGCCCGCTGAGTTTGTTACGCCCATTCTTCTCAGGTCAGGTGGTAGTTTTTGACTTTCAATACGTGATGTCACATCCTATTTTGAAAAAAATATTTGAATTTGAATTTGAATTTGATAAAAATAAAATATAATTCGTTCTATTCAATTTTACAACAACCCCATCTTACACTGCCACCCCCTAATACTTCATTTTATAAGAAGTCTTTTGCTGTAACTGCAGTGAAGTGGAATAGTTTACCAACGAGTAAAACTTAAATTCTTTCAAATTAATGCTTTCCAAACACTATTCCACAAGTATATCAGATGTTATGTAACTGTCAGTATATGTAATAGATACTATTATCAATTTGAAGTTATTGTTTTTATATAGTACCAGCTGAACCAGCAAACGTTGTATTGCCATATAACATGCTGAATCATAATAAAATATAAATAAAAAATAAATTGTCAAAAAATAAAAATAAAACTTTGGGGTGGACTACCCCTAACATTTAGAGGGATGAAAAATAGATAGTAACCGATTCTCAGATCTACTGAAAATGCATATTAAATTTGGTAAGAATCAAAAAGAAAGACACGAGAATTTTATATATAAGATTTAGTAGTTTTATTCTGTATTTATTTTTGTATTAAGTAAAGGTATGTAAATTATCTTTTAATTATTATATTTTTTCTTTCTTTTTATTTAATACATTCATTAATGTATTTAATATTATCGTAATTATTAAATGAATAGTATTCTTTCATATTATTTTTATCAAATATAATTTTTGTGCACTCTATATACAAATAATAATCTAACTTAGGTACCGGGAAACGAATAATAATAATTTAGCAATGAATAATAAAAAAATGGATCAAATATTAAATTTAATGTAAAAGATAGATATATAGATACATATACACTTTATTGCATACCATACAGACTTAAAAAATAATATAAAAAAAAAATTAAACTAATTACAGTCATAGGTACCTACGCAATGGGCGGTCTTACCGCTTAAAGCGATCTCTTCCAGACAATCCAAAAACAATACAGGATACCTACAATAAGTAATAATTATAACAGGTATCTTGAAAATAACTACTGTAAATACTCCTTTACTTAATTAAAGTCATTTAATAATTACGATAATATTAAATACATTAATGAATGTATTAAATAAAAAGAAAGAAAAAATATAATAATTAAAAGATAATTTACATACCTTTACTTAATACAAAAATAAATACCGAATAAAACTACTAAATCTTATATATAAAATTCTCGTGTCTTTCTTTTTGATTCTTACCAAATTTAATATGCATTTTCAGTAGATCTGAGAATCGGTTACTATCTATTTTTCATCCCTCTAAATGTTAGGGGTAGTCCACCCCAAAGTTTTTTTTTAATTTTTTTGACAATTTATTTTTTATTTATATTTTATTATGATTCAGCATGTTATATGGCAATACAACGTTTGCTGGTTCAGCTGGTACTATATAAATATCAATATCTATATAAATATCAATATCTATATAAATATCAATAACTTCAAATTGATAATAGTATCTATTACATATACTGACAGTTACATAACATCTGATATACTTGTGGAATAGTGTTTGGAAAGCATTAATTTGAAAGAATTTAAGTTTTACACGTTGGTAAACTATTCCACTTCACTGCAGTTACAGCAAAAGACTTCTCATAAAATGAAGTATTAGGGGGTGGCAGTGTAAGATGGGGTTGTTGTAAAATTGAATAGAACGAATTATATTTTATTTTTATCAAATTCAAATTCAAATATTTTTTTCAAAATAGGATGTGACATCACGTATTGAAAGTCAAAAACTACCACCTGACCTGAGAAGAATGGGCGTAACAAACTCAGCGGGCTTTTTTTTCATCGAATAAATATGTTTACAAAGTTATATTGTACAACAAAACTTATTATTTAATAGCCTGAGGGTGGTCATTCCATTCCCAATCTGTGGTATCATTAAGAAAGTCATTTATGTTATAGTAACCTTTACCACACAAATGTTTTTTAACAATTCTTTTGAATAACGTAATAGTTTTGTTTTGAACATTTTCTGGGATCTTGTTGTAAAAGCATATACATCGCCCCACAAAAGACTTACTAACGCGACTTAGCCGAGTAGTAGGCATCATAAACCTACAAAAACTTACAAAACTTACAAAAAAACGATTTCAATGACTGACTAAAACTGACATCTATAGAGCGTACTTAAACTTTTCTCAGACTTTACTTATGAAAAACTTCAACGCAAACTTGACTATTGTATTGGACTGTCTTAGCTTAAGCTGAGCATAATTTCAGCTGTCAAATGACTATAAAAACAAAATCAAAGATTATGCTAAGCTTACACTAGACGTGGCTATACACTCTAGACATAAGATGTTAAGTCTCATTTGCCCAGTAATTTCACTATATACGGCGCCCTTCAGACCGAATCACAATAATGTTTACATATTACTGCTTCACGGCAGATCTAAGCGCCGCTGTGGTACCCATAATCTCAGCCGGCATCCTGTGTAAAGGAGCCTCCCACTGGTAAATCGAAATTCAACTGTTAAAAAGCGTTTATGTGTTAAATCATACTTTACCATAAATGACTTTCTTCATGATACTACACCCCAGGAATAGAGCAATTGCCCTCAGAATATTGAATTGGTAATTTTTAAAAAGCTTTTTTGTCAGGTTTGAGGCAAATATTTTCAAATGGTTAATTTTGACGTACAATAAGTGATTTGGTTTGAAATCACTTGAATAAAAATACATTTATTTCAATATAGATTGCCGGTAAGATATTATAAAAAAGTAAATCGTAAAAAATAACAATGGAATAACCATCTACGAGAAATTCCAGTCATAATTCCATCCCGATCCGTTTAGTAGCTGTTTTCACATAGTATACCTAGATGACAAGTGCTAAGTCAGCATCGCGAAGTCATTGAATACTTTTTTTTTATTTATAAAACTAGCTGACCCGGCAAACGTTGTTTTGCCATAAAAATTATTTTTATAGTTAGACCGTTTTTTGGACATTGCAACATTACTTTGTTTTACTAAAATAAAAGATTTTTTCTAAAATTAACGTCGCCTAAGTTAGGTACTCCTTATTACATCAGCTACCTGCCAATAAAAGTCCCGTCAAAATCGGTCCATCCATTTCAGAGAAGCCGAAACAGACAGACAGACAGACAATTTTTAAAAAAAATGTTATTTTGGTGTATGTATCGTATATATATTCATATACAGTAATAAACGGTTATTTCAATATTACAAACAGACACTCCAATTTTATTTATAATATGTGTAGATTTTATTTACCGTTATATAGTTATTTCTTTTCAATTAAAACATTTTGCAGCAAAATAATAACAAAAAACAAACCAACTCAACCACAAACTGTTTAAATTTATTTTATTAAATATATATATTAAATTACATTTATATTAACTGCAAGATAATCATCATATTTGGGCCTTCCTTGATGTAAAAAAAAAACATGTCAAAAAATTGGAACCGTTGTATTTGTAGAAGTATTTTAAATACATTTTCAAAAATGTTACTTTTTAGGACTATAGCGCCTTAATAAGTAAACTAAACACAAAAATTAAATTTGAAAAAAATATTCGTTCATATTATTTTTTTCAAATTTGATTTGTTCGAGTGACGTATCGTTGATAAATCTTGTATTTCTTGTTCCAATATCAGGACGTGGTTTCATCTACAGGATCTACTTTTCAGTTGATGATTATCATGAACTGTTGGCTCAGTGGAAGAGAGCTCTCACAACGAAGAGATTGGAGTCCCGCATCGTTCATAACTTTTGTTTTAAAATTTAGTTTGTGTTAATTAATCCTACAGGTGAGGTTTATCACCTAAAAAAAATAACAAATTGTTTAAGTTACATTAACGTCAGAAATTTTATTTACGTCAGAGGTTAGAACGAGGTGAAGGATTTGCAACAAGAAGCCTTTTGTCGTCAATCACAAATGTCAGTTTTATGTTAACTGCAAAAAATAAGTAAAATTATCTAATCAAATACATTGACGTAATATATGTGCCGTACTACGTACAAGAGAAGACATCTCATCTTGATTGATAGTAATACAAGTTATGGCCAGTTGTACTCAACTGACTTAGTCTATGCTAAGCGTCTGTAGCAATAGCACGCATTTATGTGCTATTGAGATACTATTGAAATGATTGAAAATACCACTTCAGTTTCAATGCGAAACGGTGCGGTGGACAGGGCACATAGTTCGACAGACATATGACCGTTGGGGCAGTAAATTCCTCGATTGGCGCCCACGTCCCGGAAGATGCAGTGTTGGTAGGCCCCTCACAAGATGGACCGACGATCTGGTCAAGATCGCCGGAATACGTTGGATGAGGGCAGCGCAGGACCGATCGTCGTGGAAATCTTTGGGGGAGGCCTTTGTCCAGCAGTAGACGTCTTCCAGCTGATGATGATAATGAGATTACGATTAGATAGTATTTTAAAAAAGAAATGACCTCACTGGAACTGGAACGACAGTCACGGTGACAGTTAAATCACGTTTATCTCTGATAAACTGTGACTTTGATAGATGTGATGTTTGAAATAACGCTCACCATAGACATTTACTAAGGATAGGATTAAGGGCAGTTGCTTAAAATATTCTTGTTCAATAAGCAGCAAAGGCTGGCAATGCTCCTGTTATTCCTCTGGAGTTGCAAGAAGCTATGGGTGGCGGTGATCACTTCACATCAGGTAATCGAAGAGCGATATCTCAAGTCAATTTCCAAATATGCAATTATTGGGGTTGAGCAGGTATAACTGTTAAGTAGATGCTGTAGATGAAGCCACAACCTAAGAGTTGAACAAAGATATATCAAGATTTATAAGCCTTACGTCACTCGAACGGTTGGCTCAGTGAAAGAGCGTTCGCACGCAACGCGAGTGTTCGCGGCTTTATGTACCGCATCGTTCATAAATTTTGTTTTTAAATTTAATTTGTGTAATCAGGTAACCTGTACGCTTATTGGTCCTCCTCTTCATAAAAAAAAAACTAGTAGAGAATAAACAATAAGACTACTTTCTGATAAGCATATTATGCTTATATATTAATAATATTTATAAATATAATAAAATATCTGTGATTGATTTAATGATGTTATGATCGAGAGTATGTTAAGAGACAGTTAATTATTAAAGTTTATTAACATTTTTAAGTCCATTTTATTATATTGAGAATATATATATTTTGCTATCACAACATAGTATGTGTGGGGTGAGACTGATTGATAGAATTCCGACTGCGGCAATACTAGCGCGCTGTAGTCTGAAAGTAGCTTTTGTGACAAGGACTGAGAAAAGAATGGTGAAATGGTTTGGACACGTGGAGCGAATGAAGAATGACTTATCAAATATATAAGGCAAGTATGTGTGGGCAAGTCGGTGGCGCGAGATCTCGTAGAACATTCTTGAAAATACAACATTAAAAAAAAATGTTTTCTGGTGTACGGTGTTCGCTGGAGGATATGACAAGGGTACGCGAAATAGAAGCCCCTAAACTTTTCTAAAAGACCAGCAAGGGTCTTGTAATTCCTCTGGTCATGAAGGAGAATGTGGGAAGCGGTGATCACTTAACTTTAGGTGACCCGTACGCTTACTCCTCTTCCGTAAAAAAATAATTTGAAAATTAATTTAATATTTAAGATAATATGAAAAAAAAAAAATTAAATAAAAAAATATATTATTATGTACTAAACACTGAAGCAGGATTTGTAAATTTGCAGTATTTATTAATAGTATTAGTATTTATATTCATGGTGAAAAAAAATTCATAACTTAGTCTTATTTTAATTTCATTTTAAAGAGCGACATCTCAAGTCAACATCCTAATATGCAAATATTGGGGTTGAGAAGGTAATCAACTTTAAAGAAGATCCTGTAGATGTAGCTACAATCTGAGAGTTGAGCAAGACATACAAGATTTATCAACGATACGTCATTCGAACGGTTGGCTCAGTTGGAAGAGCGCTCGCATGGCTCGCGAGAGGTCGCGGGTTCGAGTCCCGCGTCGTTTATAAATGTTGTTTTCAAATTTTATTTGTGTAATTAATTTCAGAAGTGAGGAATATCATTATAGAATAAAAAATAACTAATTGTCTATAAAAATAAAATCTAATAATTTTAATAATTAAAAACTCTGGTTTCTCTTCAAAACGTATAAATCTTTCGCCTTTTATGATGATGAATACAGTAGAATCCGGATATAACGACCTTCAAGGGACGGACCGAACCGGACGACGCACAATCAATGTACAATCAAAAACTAAAAAATTCCCTATATAGATATAAGTAATAAAAAAAAACGATTATTATCTATAACTTGTCCTCCATCTCCAGCCATGGAATATAATAAATGTTATCAAAGATAATAAATCATTTTTATTTTCGTTTCAATCTTTTTAAATAGTATTTTATCACAATATATGCATTGTGAAAATATTATGTTACAAAAGATTACATAAGAAACAAATCAAGCACACAAATTGTATTCTGTGCTTTCTTCAATCTTTGATTCCCGTCATTTACCTACTGTCGAAATTTTGAACACACTTCGGAGAAATGTCTTTTTACATACAGTATGTACAAAATAATAATAATATTGACACACTTTTTACACAAATTATCTTGCCCCAAGTTAAGCATATATAGCCTGTGTTATGGGTTACAAGACAATGATATATTTAATACAATATACTTACTTAAACATACATAAATTCATATAAACATCCATGACTCGGAAACAAACATCCATATTCATCACATAAATGCTTGCACCTACCGGGATTCGAACCTCTAGCTTAGTAGGATATGTATAGAAATTGTATTAAAATATTGGCTGTATTTTTTGTATCTGGCTGGTTTTAATGACATTAAAAAGAATACTAAAATGTTGTTTCAAACTATTTTTCATCTCTCTGTAAAAATGAGCGAAACTAAAGAAGAAATTCGATTCATTTAACCTTACATCATTTGTACGTCAAGATAGACTTGCGACAGCTGTAAAATGTGGAAAAACCTCTATTTTGAGCAATGCCCACACACTAACAGAAAATGACAAATAAATCGTATCTTAGAATTATAAATATTAAGAATCCTGAGCGGCACTGCATTGTAATGGGCCGGGCATTAACATTCGCTCAACGTCCTGCTCGTCTCGTCCCTTTGTTTTCATAAAAAAAGAGTTTGGTGACTCGGGTATTCAAATAAAAATAAAAAAGCGATTATAAGCTTCTTTATTATACTATGCATCTGCTCAAATAGTAGTTGGAGAGATGAGTGTGTGCATAAGGTAATACACACACTACTCTTTTCACTCCGCGGATTTTGATCTCAAAGATACTCGTCATATAAAAGCTCAATACTTGTGTCCCACAGGAGCTCACTGACAGAAACTTAATTAACGGTGTAATCTTTTTCGATCCTCTATTGAGACGTAAGAAGAATAAACCGTTTCTGATAAGATTGATAACATTTCAAAACTGGACCACCTACGACAAGAATGTCCACAAAAGTGAGTGATCAAAAGTCGGTCAGGTTTGCAGACTAATGAAATAAACCGGGCTAACTCGTAATAAGTTTGATGGGCTTGGAAGCGCATTTTTCACTATATGCCTTTATCGTTGGGTAGAGCTGTCTGTTCGGTTCTCTACTGATGTGATTAAAGCTAGAAGTTGAAAGAAAGCGGGCGAAATTTATCAATTATATAGAAGGTGTGATCTTTTATCACGATAACGCAAGACCACACAACGTTAGCCTTTCAGCACAAATTAAGAGTTTGGTTGCTAGGTTGTTGATGCATACGCCATATAGCCTTCAGATTTTCAACTGTTTCGGTCTCTGTAGGCAGTGTAAGGTTCACGTCAAGAGAAGACTACTAAAAGACATGGCAACATGGGCCAACAGAGAGTTTATATTATTTAGGCAAGACAAAATTCTTAAATAGCTTCCTAAATATAAACTGAAACAAGAAAAACAAAGTGAGTACGTTTAACATTTAGTTTACTTACGTGTGTGTGGGGTATGTGTGGGTATGTGTGGGTATGTGGGGTATGTGTGGTTATGTGGGGTATGTGTGGGTATGTGTATATCTTATGTGGGGCATTTGGGTATTATTGGTAACAGCTTAGCTGATTTATCTGATAATATCGTAGTAAATTATCATACCTACTATAGAATACCTATTATTGTGATACAGAATAATGCATTGATCACTAACTGTATTATAATAAACGCGAAGTAAAGTTATTCTTTAAAACCTTTTGTCATTACCTTACCTTAGTCACTACATTACAATAAATAAGACAGTAAGAGTATATTGGACACGTGGAGCGAATGAGTGAAGAAAGAATGACGCATCAAATATATATGCAGGGGCGTGCATATCATATAGGAAATTAGGCAGTGAACTATTATCCTATCGAATTGAACCCCCAATCATAAATTTACCTAAATATCTACGGTAAGTAATCCCCAGGCTCAACTACGACTAGTTAGATCTGCAGTGCCTACCTTGCTAGAAAACCAATGCCTGTATGTATGGCAAGTGTGTGTGGGCAGGTCAGTAGCGGGAGACCTCGTAGAACATTCGTCGATCAAAGGAGAATGGGACTTTTGGGCCTGATAGTTAACAACTTGAAATATACTTTTAAAAAAAGGTTATATTTTTCTGGTGTAAAATACAAAAAACTAGCTCATTTTGCAATCTACAAACCGAAAAAACATTAAAATAAAGAAAATCGATTAAAATGTAATCAAATAAATATTTAATCGATTAAAATAACATTAAGGTCCGATTGTTTTATTTAAATAATATTAGATAGGTGCATAGTTTATGTTAGAATGACCATATTATTATGAATAAAATATATTATTTTCTCAGGAAAAAACAGAACTGAGCAATTATTTTATTAACAATAAATCGATCAATAAATCGATTTACATAAAAAATCGATAGAAGTGAAATCCTTGTTCCTCAACGCTAACTTCAATTTGACAATGACAGTCTGACAGATCATTTTGTTTATTCGTCATTCACTTCGTTTCTTTTCTTATTGTATTCGTTGAGTTACCGACTTGTTAACTACTTACCTACCCAATTGAATTCCATGGAAAGTTGTCTCTAGCAGTCTGTTTTACAGTTCATGTATTAGCTAATGAGTATATATTATTCTTATCTGAGAAAATAAAACTATCTTTTAATTTAGGTATACTATATTATATCTAATTGCCAATTGTCTTATATTTTAATGCAAAAAAATGTCGTTACAGTAGTAAATAGGTAGGTATTTTTTTTCTAAAAAAAATAAGGGTGGTACCCAGCTAATATAAGTTTGTGATAAATCCTTAGCTAGGCATTAAATAAACCTACTATAGATCAGCTGTCAACATATAGTTTATGACATAACCTCATTTTTATATCTTCGATTACTCAGCTCCTAGATTGACAAACCTTGCAAAATTTTCAATTATGCATTACTTAAACGTTATCTTTTAATTAGTGCTACTTTCATCTTGTTATCACCTGGGCCCAGGAATGTATGAAAGCGTTTCAATTTCCTTTGGGACGTTTTGTGAAAAAGAAAGGTCCGAAGCACCCGCAACCGGCGAGCATGTATGAAAAGAGTAATGAATATAGAGGAAGCGCGTGAGGTTCGTAACGATAGAAGCAAGTGGCATTTTATTGTTTCCTACGAAGGCGCAGTATGTAGGCACAACAAGGCTGAAGGCCATATCACACCCGTGTACGGAATCGTACATTCATAGTGCTTCGTGATGACACCTACGAAGAAAATGAAAAACAAACTATTACCTCAAATATCTATTTTACAAATTGAAAGGAGAGCCAGGGTCATAATCAAGCCATAGTCATAAATTAAACCTTTGCATGGAGTGAAAACATTCAAAACAAAAAACAAAACAAATGAAGAACACACAAGAACTGGATTTTTATACAACTTTTATGCCCAAATATGAATTAGTACGAAATAAATAACGGAGTTTCAGTTAATGTATACTCAGTATAAATATGTTATGTTCTTAATTTGTGAACAAACAACTTAGAAGTAATTTATTTATTAAAGGGACTCAGCGTCTCACTGAACCAAGATAACCTATCTACACGTCATACCGTTAAATCACATCGAACAGCAATAATTATCCAGAATAAATACTCCTTATATAACATAATGTTGTTAAATGATAAAATTTGCCAAAGTTGATATCACATATCCATTAAGATTCATATGCAATAATCATTACATCCAAATGTTTTGAGTTTTCTTTAGTGTTAATTCCACCAATATTTGTCTTTTAAACAATTTGACACGTCTTTCGCCTCTACACGAGGCAACCTCAGGACGTGTTGACTTGCCAAAATCTGGTACGAGACTGGACACGTGTCGAATTGTTTAAAAGACAAATATTGGCGGAATTAACACTAAAGAAAACTGAAAACATTTGGATAATTATGGATTTCCGCAATGTAACGGCTACTTCACTTTTTTTTAAATTATTATTATTACAAATAAAAAATACGACTTTTAACATTATATACATAAATTTCTATATTAATATACTTATCTAATCCAAATATAACTATTTTTTGAACTCTTTTAGGATTTGTAGCTATAATGAGATAGTAATTCGGCTAACATTTGTTAATTAGTAGATCTAAACAATATGTTATGTTTTTAAAGTCATTTCTAGGATTAATACACAAATAAAATTAGAAAAACAAAACTTTATGAACGATGCATGATTCGAATCCATGACCTCGGGCGTTCCGTGCCGGTGCTCTAATCAACTGAGCTAACCGTTCGAGTACCGCCTCGTTATAAATTTCTGTTTGCTTTGTTCAACTCTCTAATTAGTAGATGATTTATATGTCGCTTCGACCACTAAAATGGTCGGATAGGTTTAAGATTTCAGCAATAGCATTTACTGAGGCATTCTTATTATTTTCACGAGTAAAACCCGACCACTACTGCTTTGTTCTGTGAGCCCGAATAGCAATAGTAAAAATAATCAACTTGTCAAAATAATTGAAATTCTCCATAATATAAGTCAAACTAAAGTAAAAACTGTAAATATAACGTAATTACATCGCAAGTACACATTTGGCCTACATATTTCTTCACAATTACAGATAATAAAATTGCGTAAATTATTGCTTTGTTTAGTACATCGACTACAACATAGGGTTACCACACTGACATTCAATATTTTTACAGTTTTTACTGCTATTGGCAATGACGTTCTATACATTTGGAGATATCATTCGCAGTCCGATAACGGTGTGGCAAAAGTGTGCTTAAAGACAATGTAAGCACACTTTTCTCCTTAGTCTTCTGTCAACTGTGTGTCAATCATCAATCCTACGTGTGCTATAAAAAGGTTTTCTTTATGAAAATAAGGGACGAGACGAGCAGGACGTTCGGTTGATGGGAATTGATGCGCCCTGCCCATTATAATGCAGTGCCGCTCAGGATTCTTGAAAAACCCCAAAACTTCTGAGCGGCACTACAACTGCGCTTGTCACCTTCAGACATAAGATGTTATGTCTCATTTGCCCAGTAATTGAGACAGAAACACAGTAATGCTTACACATAACTGCTTCACGGTAGAAAAAGGCGCCGTTGTGGTACCCATAATCTAGCCGGCATCCTGTGCAAAGGAGCCTCCCACTGGTAAAATAATACGTTAACGCCGCAAAAAAGATGGTGTGACTTATCACCGGTAAATTTATTTTATCTATATAAGATTGGTTTGCAAGGAGCGTAAATAATTTTTCATTAAAAATAGTACACTTATTGACAAGTATTGATATCCTTTTACTCTCTAGGGACTCAAAAAATATACGGTATTTTCCGTTGACCTAGAACAATGAAAATTGGCAAGTTATACCGTGCTATACTACAAGTATAGGGTTAAGTGTGAAAACTATACATTTGTAATTAAATCATAAAAATACAGGGTATGCAATGAACGGCGGTCAATTAATTGAGGTAACCGTGTAACGTATGAAAGGGCTTCATTGGCACAAGCTAAAACAGATATTTATTAATGATAATTATTTATGATGTATACTTTTCGATTTATGACGGAAAATACCCCTTTTTAAAAGTATATCTAATAATATGTAAGGAACCCACGGTGGGCAAATCTTACTCGCACCTGTCCGGTCGTTCGGAAAAGTGACGAGACGAGCAAGACGCTCCCTGGTGGTAATACGCCCTGCCCCTTACAACGCAGTGCCACTCTATAATCTATCATCAGCCGTAAAACGTCCATTGCTGGACAAAGGCCTCCCCGAAAGATCTCCACGACGAACGGTCCGCGCTAACCTCATCCAACGTATTCCGGCAGTTCTTGACCAGATCGTCGGTCCATCTTGTGGGGGGGGGGGGGGGGGGGGGGCAACCAACACTGCGTCTTCCGGTACCTGGTCGCCATTCGAGGACTTTACTGCCCTACTGGCCATCTGTCCGTTCAACTATAACCACTTCAGTTTCCCAATCATTTGGGTTATGTCAGTGCCTTTGGTTCGCCTAGTGGATTCGGGAATTGATTCTCATTGAATTGAAATGATTCTCCCAGTGCCGCTCAGGATTTTTGAAATACCCCAGCTTCTGATTGGAATCGCAATTTTTCGCTCGTCACTTTAAGACATAAGAAGTTGTCATTTGGCCTAATTTCACTAGCTACGGCGCCCTTCAAAGTGTTAAATTTTTTCTTGTATGTCTTTTAATTAGGTAGGTACATATCTTAATATACCTATACCTACGTGACACGTTGTTTGTCCGCGATGGATACTAAACTAATGAACGGATTTGAATGGGGATTATTTGATGGAGTGCAGTTTGGTCCAACTTGAGAGATAGGATAGTTTTTATTTCGATTTGGGACCCATAATTATTTTTATTTTCAAATTATTTGTTTTGTATGTACATATTTTCTATGAGAGAATTTAGTGACGCACGGTTTGACAGTTCTGCTGCGAAACAATTTCAATTTAACAACAGGGAGCATATTTTACGAAATAATTCTCTATGTAATGAAATATTATTGACAAATTTCAATTATATAAGTACGTGGTATTATTGAATTACATTTTTATTCATTATTTACAATTACAAACAGTCATACACAGATTGTAACAATAAACATCTAACGGAGAAGTTACTTTATATGATTTCTATGAACTGTACCGATCACACATATTAAAATGGATTAAGCACAAGGTAAGACATTACTAGGTATTTGATTTATAATTATATCGTTAGTAAAGTGAGGTGATACTGTGAAAGTTACTCCGTGATATATTATGATAAAAATAAATAATATTTGTATAATTTAACTATATCATTGCATTGCGTGACTCATTATTTTTATTACAATCAAAGTGACATACTTCAATAACAGTTCAAAGGTCGTTTGAGTCATTGGGTTATATTTTTCTTCAATTAAAGGGCGAACATTGTACCGGGATAACTAATATTATAAATGTGAATGTAAGTTTGTTTGTTACGCTTTCACGCCTAAACCACTCAACCGATTTTGTTAAAATTTAGTACAGAGATAGACTAGAGCTTGAAAAAGGACATAGGCTACCTCTTATTGAAAAATAAATAAATGGGGCGGTTGAAATAGGGGTTTAATTGCTGTTTGTATGGAAATTCGTCATTATCGAAGATAAAACCATGAAGAAAAAGAAATCATTTATAAAGATTTGATCGAGCATTTTTTAAACTTAATAACGTAAATACTATTAAAGTGACTGTCAAAAATTATAAGGGACTAGTGGACCCGACAGACGTTGTCCTGTACACACATCTTAAATTTGAAAAATCGGTACAGCCGTTAGGAGGAGTTCACTAACATACACATGAGCAGGAGAATTATATTATATGGGCGGAATTGAGAATCTAAACCAATCTCAAATTCACTGAAACAAACAAAAAAGTCATCTAAATCAGTCCAGCCGTTTAGGAGGTAGTTTAATTGTGAATCTAAACCATTTTCGAATCCACCTGAAGACACACACCAATCTCAAATTCACTGGAACACACAAAAATATCATCAAAATCGGTCCAGCCGTTTAGGAGGTAGTTCAATTGTGAATCTAAACCATTCTCGAATCCACCTGAATACACACAGAAGGTTTCATTAGAATCGGTCCAGCCGTCTAGGAGGAGTTCAGTGACATACACACGCACACAAGAATTATATATATAAAGATATGCGCTGTATTATAGAAGAGCGCTGCCAGCAGCGGACAAAGCAGTTTGTATGTGTATTATTTGCAAAGTATTCTAGAAGAAAAAAAATGCTGAAAGTAACTATTCAACGCGGACGAAGTCACGGGTAAAAGCTAGTAGATTATATTTGAAGAATAAATAAAGAAGACTTAATTGAAATCTAGCCAGTTATATTTTTCGTATAGTTAAAATTTTAAAATATTAATTTATGCACACTCATACTGAGGTATTGAAATAATCTTTGTTAATATTATAAACAATCTAAAAATACTAAAAGTGAACGGATATAGGATCTTTTGAATTGATTGAATAGTGAATGTTATGTGACAAACGCATTCAAATCGGTTAAGTCATTTCTGCGATAAGCGTGCAGAAGTAAACAAACAAACCACTCTCCGTTAACCTACACTGTTTCTACAGTCGAAAATTGTAAAAATGTGTAAAAATTAATTTTTAATATTTAATGTACCTACGTACGGTTAACTTACGATTTTAATATCGACTTATAAATATATTGTAAGGCCATACTCTCATGCCACACCAGAGGTATCCTGGAGGAGACAGGAGAGTTGCCGGCCTTTAAGATGTTGGTTCACGCCACAGACAGTGTGCTACCAACCTTGAAGTGAAGCCTTGGTTTGATTTTTCTGACAACAATTATTGCAAACCGTTACACTGGCGCAAAAACAAAGGCTAAAGTAACTAAATTTGAACAAAAAACCCAGGCCAAGTACAAGTCGAAAAAAAAAACAAAATTAAAAAATGTTCTGTTGCATTTATTGATATAACGGGATGGGTAGAACGCAAAGGTATTAACTAAACTAACGTAAAGGTACACTATAAATATTTCGGTTAAGTTACTAAATCTATTAAATATCGGAAAAACTAGAGCTCGTGAGGAGTACATAATATAAGAAACTTAACGGCATTTCTTTTCAATCAATTATCAAATATCGAGTATTTTACATCAGCTGTAATATACAAAATAAATTAGTTTGTAAGGTGCTTTAAACGTTTGCTAAAAAGCGTTTTAAACATCAACTTTTTGCTGGGGAAAAGCGTCAATGGCGAAATAGTTAGCACCATTTATAGCCCCCGGTTCGATCCTCGCCCGCGACGTGTATGTTGCTTTGGGTTTTCGTAATAATGGGTATGTAGGTACATTTATCCGACGCTGCATAAAGTTGAAATCTCTCTTTTGTTTCCTCTGGTGTTACAAGAGTGAATGGGCCGCGGTAATCACATGTCATACGGATAATGCTACATCATCATCATCATCACCCGGAAGACGTCCACTGCTGGACAAAAGCCTCCCCCAAAGATCTCTACGACAATCAGTCCAGCGCTGCCCTCATCCAACGTATTCCGGCGATCTTAACCAGATCATCAGTCCATCTTGTGGGGGGCCTACCAACACTGCGTCTTCCGGTACGTGGTCGCCATTCGAGGACTTTACTTTCCCAAAGGCCATCTGTGCGTGGAACTATGTGCCATGCCCACTGCCACTTCAGTTTCGCAATCATCTGGGCTATGTCAAAAATAATTAATATACCTAATGCTTTTTATGTACCCAAAACTTATTGCTAAATGTACCTTGAGTGGTTATAAACACAAATTAATAATCGGAAAGAAAAAGTATGTATATGTGAAAGGAATAGTAAGCAGAAATCTACCGAGATAAGTTTAACACGTGTCTAAGCAACAATGTCTTAATAATGTATGAAGTAATTAATGCCCACAGTTGCATGAACATTGAATAAGTACATTACCTATACGGTAATTGACGTATGGAACGTGATTCGCATGGCAGTTTATTATATAAATATTTGAGTTAGAACGGCAAAAACAATTGCTGTCTGTGCTGTGAATAACAAACGTATTGTGCGGAACTTTGACACATATTTCCGTGTTGATTTTAGTGCTCTTTGTACACTCATAGCTGTTCCAAATATAAATGTTTTGTACAGAGATGAGCCTTTGTTTGTTTTATCTGTAGCAATGAGACAGCCAATCGAAATATTCGTCCCGTTTACTCATGAAAGTATTAGCACAGAGTATAGGGAATGATTTACGAATAAAGTATTAGTGAATTAAATTCAAATTCAAATATTTTTATTCAAAATAGGATTTAAAATCACTTATTGAACGTCAAAAACTACCACCCAATGAAAAGAAACTGCCTCAGACCTGAGAAGAATGGGCGCAAGAAACTCAGCGGTTTTTTTTTAATATAAAATATGGATTACAATGTAATATCGTACAATAAACATTTATAATTAAAGAGCCTGAGAGCCTGTTCGCTTTATTTCCAGTCCGTGGTGTCATTAAGAAAATCGTTTATGCTATAATAACCTTTCCCACACAAACGTTTTTTAACAATTCTTTTAAATTTCGTAACACATTTGTTTTGTACATTTTCTGGGATCATATTGTAGAAGCATATACATCGCCCAACAAAAGACTTACTAACTCGACACAACCGAGTAGTAGGCAAATCTGTAACCGAACGATGGGGAACTCGAAGCCGCGGGTTGTGTCTCCATCCATCCATGAGAGTTGAAACTTGTACAAGACATGCTAAGATTTACTTAACATGCGTCACTCATACGTGTTGGCTCATTTGGAAGAGCGCTCGGACGGAAACCGAGAGTCGATTCGATTCCCGCATTTCATAAATTTTAGTTACAAATTTAATGTAATTAATCTCAGAAGTGAGGGATATGACTTTAAAAATAACAAATATTTCAGATTTGAAAGAGCGACATCTCAAGTCAATTTCTATTAATAAATAAAATGTTTTATAACCAAGGTCCTAAAGAATCACTGAGGAAAACATTTGAGATAATAACTTTTATTGTACGTTATTATAATCTTGAAAAAAATTAAGGCCGCTGAAAAAAAAATTCAAGTTACGAATTTCTTTATTTAGGTACCTACTCTGATACTATTAAATATTTACATAAGAGCTTACTAACTAATTAAAGAAGCAATTAAAAATTTAGGTCTTATATACCTACATATACTGTCTGTAAACTTATTTATAACCCTATTCTACGCGTAAGTTATCAGACTTTATTGAACTTATAAAAGAATACAAAAGCCCTATGAGTTTCTTTCGCCTGTTCTTCTCAGGTCTGAGGCATACCTTTTCGAATGGGTGGAAGTTTTTGACTTTCAATAAGTACATTACTGACTTTCAATCATTAGAAATATTTGAATTTGGACATAATTCAATAGTTTTAAGCACTGTTTGAAGTACTCTAGCACTTACAAAAATAAAAATATCAAAACATGCTACACAGAAAGATACACATAATGATAATGATTTTGTTGGAAAATTATTTTGATCTAGGATTAAAAGAAAGGAGTGAGTGGAGAACTGTCATCGATAAGTATGAACAAACTCAAAATTGTTAAATGTCAATGTGACAGCTCTTGACCGCGATCATACATTGAATTGTATATTTGTTTCAGGTATAATAAGAAAATAAAACTGTTTTCAATCTGGGCACCGATCATTACCGTAACCACTTGTAAATTCGTTAACACCGATCAAATAACACACTCTAAGCTAGGTGGTCTACTGAAACGTGACATTGGCCTAGTTGTAGTGCCCCTTCCACAGAAGCCTTGAAAGAATAGAATACAATAGAATAGTCCAAAAACTGCGTTTAGTTTGTGTTGATAAAATCAGAGTTGAAACTGTAAACTCGTTAACAAGCTTAATCTTAGTTCTAATCGCGATTAACTTCAATGGTGGAATCGGCGGCAAAACTGTTTCCGCTTAAGTCAAAGTAAAATGTGTTGCGCAAACGGCGTCAACAACATACACTGGCTGTTATCTCCATTGTTTAGTAGCTGGTCATTTTTGTTGAGAGTTTCACTATTCGTAAGTGACAACCTACATTGGAAGTATATCAGCTGCGCCGACGTCACGCGTTCACTGACACTGATAAAGTTTGCCACTTGCCTCTTGGCAGTGTGCTATTTGTATTGCGTTGTCAGATAGCAAAGCGTCATAGCACGTGCTCGATCTGTTTGGGAGTTCTTGTTGCCATTGTGAGCTACCACTACTTTATTTATCTTTCTTATTTCTTTTTAATTGTTACGTGTTTATATAGCAAGCTAGTTGGTTTTTGGCACGAGAAGAGCGTAGCCTTTAATTACAGGTACTTCACTACAGATACTATGCGGAGAATCCAATGACAATATTAGTATAAGAAAATTGTGAGTTAAAAACAGTGTGATTTTATTATTATTTTATTTATTACTCATAAAGGAGTCTGCTCACTCTACCATAAGAACCGTACCCTGATTATGAAAGAAAAACGCTAGGAAAGAAACGTGAAAATGAATATTTTTTGTATGGAGAAGGAGGATAAACTAGCGTACAGGTCACCTGGTATTAAGTGATCTACATCGTAATACCATCATTCATGAAAATAGTTCGAACGATATAATAGTAAGTTAATACTATTTCGACCTTTTCAATAACCTATCTATCCTTAGTTCTATCATCATTATCATAATCTATCCTTTTACGCTTAATTAGATTTCAATAACCTATTGTCTAACATCTAACCTATATTGGACATAGCTATGGATAGATAAGATCTTGTCATTGAACGGTGATAGCAATTTATCCGTAACTAGAGATACGTTATTGAAAACGGCCGTAGGTGGCAAGTTACGACAAAATACGGTAACACATGTATAATAATAATACATAAGTGAATTTGCATACAACCATAATGTTAACACCAGGAACATACATAAAATTATAATGCCTACTACCCCGATAAGTTGAGTTAGTAAGTCTTTTGTGGGGCAATGTATATGCTTTTACAACAAGACCCCAGAAAATGTTCAAAACAAAAGTGATTGGGAATGGAGCGACCGCCCTCAGGCTATTTAATTGTACGTGTTATATTACTTTGCTACCAAATTTTTTTATGAAAAATAAGCCCGCTGAGTTTGTTGCACACGTTCTTTCTCATGTGTGAGGCATTCTTTTTTGAATGGGTGGTAGTTTTTGACTTTCATTAAGTGATGGCAGATCCAATATTGAGTAAATTTGTTTGAATTTTAATTTGAATAATATTATAATATCCAGTATTTCATCACGTCGGAATGAATAGTCAAGCAGCGCGTAGTGAACAAATATACAAACATCGATTTTATTTATAACAATAATTTTAACACAATAACTCCAGAAAAAGTAAGTCCTTAATAAGATTCAATAGAAGTAGTAGTAAAAATTAATAAAATTGAAATATTATTGCATATTCATTAGTATTATTATAAGTTTCAAATAAATTCGGGAACTCTGAATAATTTCGAGATAAAATACCTTCAATACTTTTCTATACCACAGACTGACAGCGTATGTTATGATAATGGGTTTAGTAGATATAGGCGTAAAAATGTAGGAAACATACAAACTTATTACGCATTCATTATATTGTTTTCTAGGAATTTTATGCGAATTTTTTGCTGTTAACATGCTCCCGGAAAAAGGTCATAGACCCATTGCAGTGGCAGTCTCTATCGGTATTTTGACACAATTTCCTGGAAATATATAAATAAATCATTGTTTGAGCGAAAGCAGTATGATAAAGGCCAACATATAATACACACTTAACTTGACATAAATAGTACACTAATGATTAATGTTTGTACAAATTATGTCAATCAAACTCGTTATGATGAATTAGTTAGCCGTACTGTTTGAAGGAGCAGTTAAATCATTGAATACTAAAAAACAAACAAAGACATATTGAAATGATGTTATAAGAATGACGCGTTTAAAACCTAGGATGAAGTGTCAACTAGATTTGACACTGGTGAACCCGAAAGGGCCTAACCATCCTATAATCCGTACAAATTGAAAAGCAGTAGAACATGGTTTGATCAAAATAATTTGAACTTACTACTAATTTGGTTGAATATATAATATTTGCAATTTTAATATTGAATATTTGGGATAATAATAATTATTAATAAAATTAAACATTATTGCAAATGTTGCGGGATTCTTTATCATTTATTAATATGTTACTGGTCTTAATCTATCAATCTTCTTACAAAGCAAGGAATAGGTATTAAACTAATAATCGTACTTAAGTCTGAAAGGTTATATTTTGTGATTTAGGTACGCTCAGTATAGCTTTTGCAGTCTAATTATACACGGTGAAACTTTATGGGTATATTATGTACTATGCTTTGAACCAGACATACTTTAGGTCATCTCTTATGACTATGTAAGATATAATCATATTTTTTAAGATAACTTATTAGTTATCTTTAGTATTTAGTATTTCATTATTTATTATCGTTTAGTATTTCATATTGAAATACTGAACCACCACAACATGTACTTTAAAACTGTGAATCTTGCAAAATTTACAAATAAATTATAATTACAACCTATGTGTTGGTCACACAACCTTCACTTGCGACAAAAAAACAGCAAACTCTGTCATATAAGTACACAAAATTATTTTATTTGTCCTTTTTATTCACATATCACAGTTTTTGAATATTGTAATCATGTTTGTGAACGGTTTTATTATTTGCGTTCACATCCAGGTATATACTTCATCCTAAGTTTAAACAAATCAGAAAAAAAAGATAATTAGGTACTAGTGATACCGCTAGTTACAGAAAGCATACTTAAAGTTAATGTTTTTTTTAACGCTGATACGGGACCAGACGAGCAGGACGTTCAACTGATGGTAATTGATACGCCCTGCCCATTACAATGCAGTGCCTTTCAGGATTCTTGAAAAACCCAAAAAACTCTGAGCGTCACTACAATTGCGCTCGTCACCTTGAGACATAAGATGTTAAGTCTCATTTGCCCAGTAATTTCACTAGCTACGGCGCCCTTCAGCCCGCAGCAGTGATGTGTAAGCATTCTTCACGGCAGAAATAGGCGCTGTTGTGGTACCCATAATCTAGCCGGCAACGTGTGGATAGATTATGTCCTTTGCACTGGTAAATGTTTCATTATATCACATGCTATCTTTGACTGTCGAATTAAAAAAGAAAATGACAGTATTCATTTTAATGAAACCATAACTTTTTAAGGACGCTTTCTGAACTCGTGGTTAGTCACTGTTAATGTTCATAAATAATAAACGTTAGTTACTGACAAAATACATCTATTATACCTTACATCTTCAATCCACAAGACGTTATAGAATAGGTATATACACATAATATGACGAGGATTCAAGAAACGGATGGCTTACGGGCCCTTAAGGCGACACTAAATGCCAGCGACCTTGAGCGATATGAGTTCACGGCTGCCGGCCCGCCATCTGTGTAACAAAGCCAATATTTTCAAAATACTTGTGTGGAAAACAGTTTATATGCTTACAATCCTCGTTATTAACTACTAATCTGAATAAATCAACCTACACAAAAAAGTACAAGCTATAAGAATAACTTTTCTGAGAGAAGTACCAAAAAAATGCGTCACGCCATGCCAAAAAACTTGTTTAACTTCAAAGAAAAGTGGTAGTTCAAAAAGGCTCGGCAGTGTTAACTATGTATAACCAACAGCAAGCATTAGCAACCTACAAATTAGACTTAAGGATATGTGTAACAGAATTAAATAGTGTTCATAGCTCGAAATGCTATACTTTCACCACAAAACTTGTCTAAAAACATCATGTTTGCGTGTTTTCTGCTTACTCTTCGCCTTAAGGCAACGCTGTGTTACTATCGACTTAACCTTAAACAAAATTGGTTTAATCTACAAAATAATTTCTGGAACAAATAAAACTTAAATTTATGCCTTTGCATTGCTAACGCTAATACTACGCAATTGAAAATTGAATTTTATTTCCAATTGTTTAAAGACTAATTTCATATATTTAACGAGTTATCGGTCGTTAGAAAATAATAATTGTAATTATTAGAAGCTTGTTTATACAATCATTCATTGCGATATCATTACAGAAGTAGAATCGACAGCTATTGCAATATCTAAGTAGGTAGTGCGAGTTAGTCAGATAGCAAAATAGTAATGAGGTCATATCCGGGATCTTTGTGCACATTGTGGGTAATCATTGGGTAATAACAAGTTCAAGATATCAATTTTGAAGTGAAAACTTCTGTAGGCGCGTCCCTTAAAGTCAAAGCCTTATGAATGTCAAAATTGAAAGTAGGTACATTTGACCAATGAATGTCATTGGTCAGAAGTCAAAGAGTCTTTATTGAAACAGGCGACTAAGCGATTTTTATTTATTTATAATGTGCCAGCAATAACTCAACTTAACATTAACAATTGATTTGCACTTACATACTAGTTCTAGGTTGGTTATTCTAATTAGGTACATTAAGCATTTTAATTTTGAAAAAATTAAGTAACTTAGTAATAAATCTTAATTCTAGAAACTATACAATGTAAGTAATTATAAAGTGGTAAGTGTGGAATTACAAAAAATAAAAGTAAGAATTAATAAGTCATTAACAATCTAATACAAACTATTATCTACCGTGGTCGTTATTTTTTCTAAAACTTTATTTCTAAATGACTTAAACGTGTCGTGAAAAATGTCAACGTCATGATCGTTGATATCATTGAATGTTGTAGATATTCTATTATAAGGACCGTATTGTTTCACATTCGTTCTAGAGTAATTAATTGAAAATATTTTATTAATCGGTTTTCTTGGTAAACATCTTGGAATGGAGAAATTTAAGTTAGATATTATGTTAGGTTCTAAGGATCCGTGTATAATTTTAAAAAGGCCGCAAAGGTCCAGAAACTTTCGTCTGTTGGACAGAGAAACAATCTTAAAATGATTTAATCTGTCACAGTAACGTGATCGATTTGAGAGGCCGGCATCTTTGAATGACAAGAATTTTGTAAATGATTTTTGAATTTTTTCCATGCGTTTTATGTGGCATTTATAGAAAGGGTTCCATATTATGCTATTGAACTCTAAAGTACTTCGAACAAGCGTGTTAAATAGACAGATATGAGTAGTTGTGTTTCTGAATTCCTTAGAGTTACGTTTTAGGAAACCTGACATTTTCTATGCCTTTATAATAATATGATCATAATGATTGACAAAACTTAACTTGGAATCAAATAGTACTCCCAAATCACGAACGACTGTTACTTGACTTACAATCTCCTTGTTAATTTTGTAAGAGGAGACAATTTTTTTTTACGCTTAGACAATTTAATGTGTGAGCACTTGTTCGCATTGATTTCCATTTTATTATTTGAAAACCAATTGTAAATGGAATCAATATCGCGTTGCAAAAGGTGTACATCTCTGGCACAGCTTACTGTAAGATATAATTTGACATCGTCAGCGAAAATTGAGCATTCACTATGACTTATATGGTCTGCTATATCATTTATGAAAAACAAAAAGAGGGTCGGTCCTAAGTGGGTCCCTTGTGGAACGCCAGAAGTTGCAGTGAAATCATTGGACTTATAGCCACCCAGAACAACTCTTTGAGTCCTCTTTTTCAAATAAGAATTGAACCAATTCAGAAGATTTCCATGAAACCCATAATGTTTTAATTTTATTAGTAGTATCTCATGGTTCACTTTATCGAATGCACTACTAAAATCAGTGTAAATAGCGTCAATTTCATTACCATTATCTATATGATTACTTAGGTAGCTTGTAAACTGAAGTAGGTTTGATGTAGTTGAGCGATGTTTTAAAAAACCATGTTGATTTTCTGTTATTATATTACTTAAGTAGGGAGTTACTGATGATAAAATTTGTCGCTCAAAAATTTTGGAAAATGTTTTTAATATTGAAACTGGGCGATAGTTTTTGATGTTATCTCTATGGTCCTTTTTATATATAGGAACTATATTCGCTATCTTCCACAAGTCAGGAAAAATTGAGGTTTGCATGGATTTTTTGAAAATAATATTTAACAGTAAAGATAAGTGCCTACATGTTTTTAAAATAAAGTATGGCGGAATACCATCGGGACCAGCTCCTTTACTGGGAACAATAGAACGAAGTAACTTAAGAATGTTTCTTTCACTTATTTCTACATTGGAAATGGAAAACTGGGGAAATGTTATCAAACCATTGATGTTATCCTTTGAAAATATTGATTGGAAATGAGTAGCAAATAGTTCTGTTATACCTTGACCAGTTTCTGAGGTTGTGTCATACAATTTTATATTACTAGGTATTTCGGACGGAGAGCTCTTTTTATTTTTTATAAACCCCCAAAATTTCTTAGAGTCACTGTGTATTAGTGATTCAATTCCGGCATGATAGTCATTGTAACAGGCTTTAAGTAATGAGGCAACACGTTTTTTCAATAAAATGAGTTCAAGTTCATCTCTTGGGTTTTTATATGTTTTGAAACGCTTGCGGGTTTTCTCTTTTTCACGAATTAATTTAATGAGATTCGGCTTATACCAAATTGGATATTTACTTTTCGTTTTGGAACATAAACTGCAATAATATCGTTCAGCATGTTGTATAATTTTGAAACCATGACATTAACATCTTCACTGGCTAGAAGTGTCTGTTCCCAATCGAGTTCGCTCAGTTTCTTATTTATTACATCATAATCCGCTTTATAAAAGTCGTGATTAACAAAGGTTCTACATTTAAGGTATTTACATGTGTTAAATTCTACGTTGATTATGATTGCTGGATAATGAGTATCAAGTTTTGATAAGGGGGCACTTTAACAATACATTCTCGACCAAGAACGAGATCTAAAATGCGGTTATTACTATTCCGAACATTATTATATTGAAGAAAGTTGTTTTGAGACATAAAATCTACTATTGAAAAGCCTGATTTATTGTTGTAGTTAAAAGGTTGTAATAAGTTATTGTCATCTAATTTCCAATCTATGAATCCTAAATTAAAATCACCAACTACTAGTACTTCATTTGAGTGTGATTGCACACCGTACTTATATTTTCTGAAAATTTTGCACACATATAAAGGCCGACATGACCACTCCGACGAATAAATTTACATTAGTGCCGGATAGGTGGCCACCAGGCAGTGATTTCTATCTTTTGTATCATTGGTCAATTTGACCATAATGACGTAATGAAATTTGGTTACACTGGTAAGGGCAGTCGAAGTCGCGGGTGGTTGAAGAACGTACTAGAAACTTATCGACCAATTTTTTAACATAAAAGTATTACAATAGTTGTACTTTAACCCCCACATTCATAATGGTCCGCTAACTTACAGCAGCTGCTACAGATGTACTACTGTTATTTCTCATTCTGACTTAGGTCAATAGAAGAAGACAGAGTGAGAATTAGCAATGCTTTAAGTTAACAGACTATTATCAATAAGGGGGTAAATGTATAACAACATAGTTTGTATGCCGCTACATCCAATACCGTGAACCGTGTCCGATATAAAAAGGGTTTTAAAACGGGAGGAAAAGGGCAATCAAGATTGCATCAATATACCTTCAACCTTATAATAATAATATTGACAAACTTTTACACAAATTATCTTGCCCCAAATTAGGCATAGCCTGTGTTATGGGTTGCAAGACAACGATCTATTTAATACAATATACATACTTAAACATACATAAAAACGTATAATCATCCATGACTCGGAAACAAACATCCATATTCATCATATCAATGTTTGCACCTACCGGGACTCGAACCCGGACCTCTAGCTTAGTAGATAGGGTCGCTAACCTCTGGGCTATATAGATCGTCGTAACCATATAAATATAAGTATAACCATATTTCGTATTATATCAGATTTATATTAAAGGATAAATATTGGCCCCGTTTTGCATTTTATAATAGCTACAAATTGTCCAAAGTGCTCTTTACCTGGAGCTACTTAAATTATTTAAAATACAGTACTAATTAATTTGTTTATTCATTTATATTAGGGGGCTGACAGCCATAACACAGAGTTAAATATAAATGTTAATACGTAAAGGCCATTTATAAGCCTCCACAAGTAAAAAATCAATTAAAAATTACAATGCTTCACACTTAAATCTAGGTATAACATTAAAACTTATAAACTAGGCTATATTATACAATACAATGCTATTTAGCTTACTAATTCTAGCTACCTAAGTTAGAATTAGCCTAAATTATTTTAGCTGTTTGCACGTCAGAGCAATGATGTTAGCAGTCAATCTATACATATCTATACATATAAATAGAATTGGAGTGTCTGTTTGTAATATTGAAATAACCGTTTTTTACTACATGTATATGAATAAATATACGGTAAAATAACATCTTTTACAATTTTTGCCTGTCTGTGTGTTTCTTCCGGATAATATCTGAAATGGCAGGACCGGTTTTGACGGGACTTTTATTTTAGAAATAATCTTTTATTTTAGAAAAATAGGGTAATGTTGCAATGTCCAAGTAACGGTCTTACTCTTAAAATCATTTATATGGCAAAACAACGTTTGCCGGGTCAGCTAGTACTATATACGGTTCAATGTGCTCCAAAGTAATTTACCTAATGATAGATTCCCACAGTAAGCAGATCAAGGTTAACGAGATATCTAGCTCACGTTACCGTTGTACTCAACTATTTCACCTAAAGTTGATCTTATCTTATTGCACGTTAAAATAAACAAAGTTAAGTTTTTAATTAAGAAAATATATGAGATTGTCTAGAAGAGAGAAAACGACTGCAAACTACGGCCATGGGATTTTTTTTTAATGAAAATAAGGGACGAGACGAGCTAATGGTTCAGCTAATGGTAATTTATACCCATTACAGTGCAGTGCCGCTCAGGGTTCTTGAAAAACCCAAAAATTCTGACAAACACCTTGAGACAAAATGTTAAGTCTCATTTGCCCAGTAATTTCACTAGCTACGACGCCCTTCAGACCGAAACATAGTATCGTTTACACATTACTGCTTCACGGCAGAAATAGACAGCGTTGTGGTACCCATAATTTACCGACTTCCTGTCTACTACTACCGACAGGAGCTTCCCACCGGACTTTATGATAGTTACAGAACAGTTTAAGGAGATAACCGTTTCAAAGGCAAAGTCAAAATAAACTTTATTCAATAAGGCTTAATTTAAGCTCTTAAATCTTTACTATAAATATTACTTCTAAATTACTTGAATCTACCATAATATGTTCGAAAAAAAGTTGAGCTCGTGAGAAGAACATACAAGAAACTCAACGGCCATCTTTTCGATCAAAAAGATATTTCATTAAAAGTAATAAAAAATAAACTATGTAAATATAAATAATCGTGTATTGGATGCATCAACTTTTAGAGCTTGAATTCATTATTTGTATGATGCTTCGTGAAATGATGGTCGTGATTACTGTCATAATTAGTAATTGCATCCAACAAATACAATGATTTATAAAGTATAACAGGTCGACCTGGCGCCAGAAAAAGCAACCGTGTTTCTGTGGTTACATCTGGAGTGATATATTTTTTAATGAGAAAAAGTCACGAGATGAGCAAGTGTTTCAGGTGATGGTAACTGATACGCCCTCTCTATTAGCACGTTAACAGCCCCATACAAGCGTTCCGAAACACTACATGTGTGTAACACAAAATTCAGAGAGACCGCGGCATCACAATTGCACTTGCTAGATGGCATACAAATCCTCACACGAACGAAGCCTCACACGAAACAGAATAAAAGGACAAACAAGCATACCTTTCACCTGATGATAAGTGATCACCTACACGTAAACGGGAGGAATAGCTTTTAGTAACCATAACGGAAAATTTTCACCACTTCTTTGAACTATGGAGGAACGCCAGATATCATCTTTTGGTGCTTTATTTGAATTTAACGTCAGGCATCAGGCCAAATAGCTTTCCGTTCTATGACCAACACTTAATTTACTAAAACAATAAATTCAACAAATATATTTAAATAGAATATAATAAAGAAACCAAAAGGGTAAAGTTTACGAAGCATTCGCCGCACTCCTGCACTTCGCACCAAGACTACATAATATTATACAGTTTCTATTGCTACTAAATTAAGTTCAGATCGTTATGTAAATTATATCAATAAAATTGTTACACATGGTGCCATAATATTAGGAATGAAATGAAATTAAAATGAAATTTATTTATTGCGTTGAATACAGTATACATTATAGATCTTAAATTTATGGTAGTGTCTTCTATTCGGCTAATTTAAATTAGCAAGTTTACTTAAAATTTAAAAAATCCTTAACATTATAACCATTTAAACAGGACTCCAATAAATCGTTTCTGTGGTATGTTTTTTATTTCTGGAGGAAGTGGATCTGCTCGATCGATAATAAGGCAAAAATTCAAATGAATTTCTTAATTTACTACACAAAATATTACGTTACTGCAAATTTATGTGTTTGTGTGTCTCTGTATGTGTTTTCGTGCACTTAACTAATGAAAGAGTCACGCAGTGCGGTAATGTATGCACAGTTTATTACTGGAAAATTTGTTCGGAAAGTAAGTACCTAATTTTATTCCATAATTAGAATTAGATGTCATACTGTACACATAAGCCACATTAAGTATTATTAAGCAAAAATTTACCAGAATAATTATAAAGCAACTGACCCGACAGACGTTGTTCTGTACATAATAAATAAAATCCTTTTATTTTATGAATTTGTCAATAAATTGTTTCAGAGCAGAACTGTCAAATCGTGCGTCAATAAATTCTCTCATAGAAAATATTATGTCCATACAAAACAAATATTGGAATTAAAAATAATTATAGGTCCCAAATTGAAATAAAAACTGCACTCCATGAAGTAATCCCTGCATTAGTTTATAGAACACAGGATTTATATATATTAAGATAATTTAATGTGTTATTTGAAAGATTTTATTCATCTATGACTTCCAACAACGAAATACATTGCACTACATAATAATTAATAACAGCTTATTATAAATAAAACATAATCTGATAATCTCAGCTATTACATACCATTAGTCGCGATATAAAGTTACAAAGTCCAAACTGCAATTTAATTGCCCCAGCCGATGCAATTCAAATGCATAAACACAAGTAGTAAATAGGGTGTGACGTTAGAACTGGATCTGTTACGGATATTCTATATTGTGGCTAATTCTACTAGAGAAGGCAAGTTAACTACAGTACCATAGATAATTAATACGTCTAGATATAATCTCTTTCTGTTAGACAACCGATAAACACAGGCCAGGAATATTAGTTTAGTGTGCGTGACAAGCTACGTCTTACACTCGTGATTTGTATATGACACTTTGTGTTAGTGTGCGTGAATTTCTCAAAATAGAGGTTAGTTCTAAACTCAATTATTTTCGATGTTTTCAAAGCTGTCATAATCTATCTAGACGTGATCCAAGTACAGTTATATAAAGTAACTATTCTAATCACTAATCTCGTGGGCTCGAAGGGATTTTCGTTTATTATTCTATGTAGACTAAAAAACTCTTTTTTTAAATTCAAATTCAGAACGCGTTTGCAATGTCAGAAACTTCGATACATTATACTTAAATTTTCTTATTATTTTACTTTTAATTATTATTTAATCACAATAATGAAATGAGTGTTAAGCTGATCAAAATAAAATGAAACAAAAATGCAGTGATTGTCTTGCACAAAGCGGGTAGAACTAGAACTGAATATTATTGAGTCAGTTTTTCGTATTAGCTTTTTTGGTTTAATTATGTTCAGTTATTATTGAGATCTAGCATACAATTATTTTTCGAGGTATCACTAACACCGAAAATACAGTTTTCACTAGTATTGGGATTAGGGGTACATCCTTTTTTATCTCACGACAAAACTGTTATCTTAATATGTCTTAGATAACTTATACGTCTAGATAAAGCCTCTTACTAGACTGATGAAAACACGCCAGGTTTATTACTTAAGTGTGCGTGACAAGCTACGTCTTACACTCGCGATTTGTATGACACTTTGTGTTAATGTTCCTGTCAACCTCAACTTTTTTCGTCGTTTTCAAAGCACAGTCTATCTACACGCATAAATGATGTAAGTTTTATGTTATTAAAACGAATAAAAATCTATGTAAGAAATACCTATCATCATTAGCAAGTAGACGTCCACTGCTGGACAAAGGCCTCCCCCAAAGAATTCCACGACGATCTGTCCTGCGCTGCCCTCATCCAACGTATTCCGGCGATCTTGACCAGATCGTCGATCCATCTTGTGCACTGCGTCTTCCGGTACTTGGTCGCCATTCGAGGACTTTACTGCCCCAACGGCCATCTGTCCGTCGAACTATGTGCCCTGCCCACTGCCACTTCAGTTTCGCAATCATTTGTAATAATATAATCAGTAATACCTATAGTGTAAAGAAATACAAGGTATAATATGCTACACACATCAAAAAAGTCTAAGCAACATGTATTAATTTAAATTTTAGGATGGTTTTTCACTTTATAACGTCGCTGCATGACGTAAAGAATATCTAACAATTCAATTTTGTCGCTAACTTTATGTAAATGGTTGGTAAAATTATAAAATCAATACTAAACGCAGCAATAAAAACGCACTTTAATTCAAACAAATTCCCTTTCATTTAATTTTATGAAAAAAACAAAACAACCAAATTTTTTTTTTACAACCAGCCAGTATGTCATCAATAACAAAAAAGTTTACATACCTATGCACTTTGAGTGAATAAAGACTTTGAAATCTATATATATTTATATATAAATGAATTGCTGTTCGTTAGTATTGGGCTAAATTTGGTCTTGAATTATTTGTGGAAGTCCAGAAAAGGTTTAAAAGGTGAATAAATATGAAAATGCTTCCGAGCATAAATGAAATCAACAATTTTGTTTTTCCTTTGATGTGTCGTTCACAAATCAAATTGAATGATATACCTAGCATAAAATTAATAACTATTTAGAATCTTTATATCTTTCTTAGGAAGTTGACAAAAACAAACTTAATTTTAGCTACCTATAGTTAGTAGATTAACTACAATTGTTAACTATGATGGCAATACAACGTTTGCTGGGTCAGTTAGTTAATTAATATAAATGGTAAATCTGTAATATCATGCATGTTGCTTAGACTTTTTTGATGTGTGTAGTTATTGTCAAGATTTAAGGCGACACTAAATGCCAGCGACCTTAAGCGATATGAGGCTGCCGGCCCGCCGTCTATGTAACAAATCCAATATTTTCGAAATTCTTGGGTGGAAAACAGTTTATATGCTTACAATCCTCGCTATTCACTACTAATCATAATAATAAGAATAACTTTTCTGAGAGAAGTACCAAAAAGATGCGTCACGCCATGCCAAAAAACTTGTTTAACTTCAAAGAAAAGTGGTAGTTCAAAGAGGCTCGACAGTGTTAACTATAACCAACAGCAAGCATTAGCAAACATACAAATAAGACTTAAGGAAATATGTAACAGGATTAAGTAGTGTTCACAACTCCAAATGCTATACTTTCACCACAAAACTTGTCTAAAAACACCATATTTGCGTGTTTTCTGCTTACTCTTCGCCTTAAATGTACATTTCTACATACTTTCATCTGAATTACTGACAATTCATAGTGTATTAGCGAGCGTCAAAATTGGGAAGCACTCTCTTCCCAATAGATAGGGGAGATACGGGAAGTGTTGCTGCAATCGAGTAACATGGACACTCAGTACTTGCTGATGTGGCATTTTAATTTAAATTTGTTTATTATACGTTTAGTTTTGTCGTTCTTTTTAGTATTGCATTATCAATTTATATTTTTTTACATAACTGACGTTATATTCATTTTGTACACGATAGGGCTCGTCTATTACTCGACATGATAATTATATTGACACACTTTTATACAAATTATCTTGCCCCAAAGTAGGCATAGCCTGTAGTATAAGTACAAGATAATCAATTTTTTATGAAAATAAGGGACGAGACGAGCAGCACGTTTAGCTGATGGTAATTGATACGCCCTGCCCATTACAATGCGCTGCCGCTCAGGATTATTGAAATACCTTAAAATTCTGAGCTTCACTACAATTGCGCTCGTCACCTTGAGACGTAAGATGTTGAGTCTCATTTGCCCAGTAATTTCACTAGCTACGGCGCCCTTCGGACCGAAACACAATAATGTACACATTATTACTGCTTCACAGCAGAAATAGGCGCCGATATGGTACCCATAATCTAGCGGGCATCGTGTGCAAAGCAGCCTCCCACTGGTAAAACAAAATACGTACTAAAGCATACATAAATACATATAAACATCCATGACTCGAAAACAAACATCCATATTCATCATATAAATGTTTGCGCCTGCCGGATTTCGAAGCCAGGATCTGTATGTAGCTCAGTAGGCAGGGTCACTAACCACTGGGATATGTGGGTCGTCAATGGGATTATTGAACACCATGAAATTATACATTACTAGCTTACGGCAAACGTTGTTTTGCCATATAAAGTATAATTCACGCGATAGTTTTATCAGTAATAAAATATTGCCTATATCATAGCCTGTACATCATTTTGTTCTATTGTCAATAGTTTTTGCTGCGCACGCAAAAATAGGTTTTCGATTTTACACAAGTAACACAAGGTTACAAAATAGCAATTTTATTACGGATCCCTAATTTTGAAAAAAAAACATAGCCTATGGCCTTCCTCGATAAATGGACTACCCAACACTGAAAGAATCATTCAAATCGGACCAGTAGTACCAGAGATTAGCGCGTTCAAACAAACAAACAAACAAACACTGCAGCTTTATAATATTATTTTACATTATACATTATTATCCATCACCACTCGTCATGTCACACTAAGATATTAAGACCGAGTTGCCCAGTTATTTCAATAACTGCAGCGCCCATCAGACCAAAACTCAAACATTGCATAAATTGGCGATGAGGACCTAGAAAGCCGGGATTTTGTATAAAAGAAATTTATGCGAATTTATGTAAACATGATCGTGTCCGAGCATGTATCGCATGATGGAAATAAAAAAATTTATACCCTGGAAACAGCTCTCAAGTGGATTGAAAAACATATAGACTGTGACTTTACTATTGATGAAACGAATTAGTTATATAGCAGCAATGAACAGAAAAAGTGGCTTACGAGTAGGGTTGCCAGCCGTACCTACTTTAAAATAGAGTATTGTACTGTATATCATGAAGGCGTATTCTATAAACCATAACACTAATAGAGTATGCTAAAATACTTTTATTAATACAATTCTCTTTAAAATCATGAAAAATTATTAAGTTCTGCAAAAATGTACATAAGAAACACCTTTTTCAAAATATAAAATAAATGATACTCTTTTTTGGAAGTCCGTTTTCTTTATTTACCTCCTTTGAAATCAGTTATACTCTTTCTTCTATTTAAAGTTGCCAACCCTATTAAAGAGTTACGTCAAATGACAATTACTTAAGGCGACACTAAATGCCGGTGACCTTGAGCGATATGAGTTCACGGCTCCTATGTAACAAATCCAATATATTCAAAATTCTTGGGTCGAAAATGTAACATTTTAACAGGCGCAAACTGCTTAATTACTAACAATCCTCATTATTGATTACTAATCTAAATAAATGTACCTACATAAAAAAGTAAAATCTATAAGAACAACTTTTATAATAGTAGTATACTAAACAAATGCATGATGCCGACAAAAAACTTGTTTAACTGCAAAGAAAACTGGTAGTTCATAATAGCTCTGGAGTGCTAACTTTAACCAACAATAAGCATTAGCAACCTACAAGTAAGACTTAAGGGTATGTGTAACAGGATAAAGTAGTGTTCATAGCTCTAAATGCTATATTTTCACTACAAAACTTGTTTAAAAACACCTTGTTTGCATGTTTTCTGTTTACCCTTCGCCTTAATGTAATCTAAAGAAAATATGTGTGTACAAAAATTTATGCCTACATCATGTTGGAAAATGTATCTCTTCAATAATTTCTTAATAAACTTGATTTGTTGTGTTTAATAAACACATAATATTATTATGTACTTACTACTAGGGTTGTCAATTTTTACTAGCAGAAATAGAGTATATCTGATTTCATACGAGAATAAAGAGTAATTATGGACTTCCAAACAGATGTATTTTTAAAAAGGTATTTTTATCTTAACATAATAATAGTAAATAGTCTAATTTTTGGTTATGATAATGGATTTTCATAATATTACATGATTGGCACTAGTATAGTAAAAAAAAGTATTTAAGCATACTCTATTAGTGTTATAGATTATAGATTAACCATTTTAGAATACGGTTGGAAACCCTACCTACTACACAATATGCACAAACCAGCTTTTCTTCATAAATTCAAATTCAAATATTTTTATTCAAAATCACTTATTGAACGTCAAAAACCACCACCACCCAAAATAGACTGCCTCAGTCCTGAGTAGAAAGAAAGAAACTCAGCCGGCTTTTTTATTAAAAAAAATATGAATTACAATGTAATATCGTACAATAAACATTTATAATTAAAGAGCCTGAGGGCGTTCGCTTCATTCCCGGTCGGTGGTATCACTAAGATAATCGTTTATGTTATAGTAACCTTTCCCACACAAACATTTTTTAAGAATTCTTTTAAATTTCGTAACACATTTGTTTTGCACATTTTCTGGGACCATATTGTTGAATACATCGCCTTATAAAAGACTTACTAACTCGACTTAACCGAGTAGTAGTCATAACAATTTTATGTTTGTTCCTCGTGTTAACATTATGATTGTCACAGTTTCTAGCAAATTCCTTAATGTGCTTATGAACATATAGAACATTATCAAGAATATATTGAGAAGCAACAGTCAAAATACTTATTTCTTTAAATTATTCTCTTAATGATTCTTTAGGACCTAGGTTATAAATAGCGCATTCATTCGTTTTTTTTATGGACAAACGAGCGTACGGATCACCTGCTATTAAGTGATCACCGCCGCCCACAATCTCTTGCAACAATAGAGGAATCACAAGAGCGTTGCCGGCCTTTAAGGAAGGAGGACTCGCTTTTTTTGAAGGTACCCATGTCGTATCGTCTCGGAAACACCGCACAAGGAAGCTCACTCCACAGCTTTGTAGTACGTGGAAGAAAGCTCCTTGAAAATCGCACTGTTGAGGATGTGGACGCCACACATCCAGATAGTGGGAATGATTTCCTAATTTGTGGCGTGTCGTGCGAAGGTGGGATTTGGCAGCAGAAATCAGGTGAAACAGCTCTTCGGAACACTCCCCGTGATAAATGCGGTAGAAGACACACAATGAAGCGACATCTCTACGCAATGCCAAGTGATCCAGCAGTTCACAGAGCACTGGGTCCCCAATTACCTGGATTATCGATTATCCGAATGCCTAACGAAAACAATTAGACCGGCTAATCGAGTTTCTACAAGAAATTATTGTAATTTTGTGTACATTACAATGAATAGCCCGAAATTAGCGCTAATGTTATCCACGTGTTCTATTACATGTATGTTTTATGCGCGCTGTACTTTAGATAGCTTTGTGAATTGAACCTAACTGAAAGGCGGTAAGGTTTATTTTGCTTTAATAGATGTTTATAGTGTCGATGCGGGCCTCACACATAGTAAATATGTATTTATTTTATTTTTCATATTCTTTTGGATCAATAAATGAAAAACAATGAAGAAAATTAAAATTACACTTCCGGGAATGATAGTTTTATTTTACTGTTATCATAAAATTGTACATAATATAGTAATTATAGTCATTGTAAATTATAAATTATGAAAATTGTATATATTGTGCGAAATGAAAAAAAAAAACATGAAATAGTTTTTTCTTGCGATTTCCTTTTCAATTATCCTCTAATATTTTTCTGATTCAAATTATTATTCTAGATTAAAAAGCATGCATCATACATACTCAAATATATAACAATATGTTAAGATATATATACCGCTAAAGTATATATATTTTTGGTACAGAAAAACATACGAGCGGAGGGTTTTTTTTATGAAAATAAGGGACGATACGAGCAGGACGTTCAGCCGATGATAATTGATACGCCCTGCCCATTACAATGCAGTGCCGTTCAGGATTCTTAAAAAACCCAAAAATTTTGAGCGGCACTACAATTGCGCTCGTCACCTTGAGACATAAGATGTTAAATCACATTTGCCCAGTAATTTCACTACGGCGCCCTTCAGGCCGAAACACAGTAATGTTTATACATTACTGCTTCACGGCAGGAGCCTTCCACTGGTAAATTAAGGGTCACCTGTTGCTAAGTGCTATCGTAGTAATCACCGCAGCCCATACTCTCTTGTAATACCAGAGGAATCACATAAGCGTTGCCGACCTTATGAAGCGTCGAAAAAACGTACATAAATCAAATCAAATCAAAATCACTTTATGCAGATAGATCAAAAAATTGCACTTATGAATGTCAAGTTTTCTTTTCTTTTTACAAAAAGAAAGGTTAAGCTTTTATGAGAAGAAGTGGCAAGAAAGTCATTGCCACTCTTTTAAACCAACATCTACAGTTTCATCGTTTTACAAATCATTTCAACTACAATATAATATGTAAAGTGACGCAACAAAAAATACTCAAACGTCAAAAGCTTAAAAGTAATTCCTTACACGAGTACCTAACTAATTCAAAAAAGTAAATGTAAATTAATACGCAAAGACTAGAGTTATTTAGTACAGTAGATGCATCAATCTTCTCACCGTAATTAAATAAAGGTACTTTATTAAAAAAAAATAACATTAATTTTAAAAACATTAAGGCACGGACTGACTAGGATTGTAAACGCTACAACCAATAAATAGTACAATATTTGTGTTGATCATGTGGCTAAGCTACAAAAGGCCATTTATTTTACTGGTTTTCTTTTGTTTATTCAAAATAAATATATTAAATTGAATAATTGTTTGGTATAAGTATTAGAAAAATACTAATTCTATTAAATTCTTTAGAAAAAAGAATGTTGTTATCGCTGAAAATTCAAAGATTTTTAACTCCAAAGTTTATTTTTGGGGAGCAACTTCCAAAGTTTTTATTGGATATTTCAAATTATATATAATTATTCTATTCGGTTCAAAGCCTTAAGCAGTGTTTCTGGTAACAGCATCATCTTGCCACCACAAGTAGCACCCGTTCACGATCTTGACGCATGGGCTAGGCATCGCCTCCCTTGACCATATTTTAGGGAAGGGAAAGACACGTCCTACGTCGCCATCACAAGCCGGTGACATTAAAAAAAACTTCGTATGAATTTGAAAACCGAAAACACATTAGTACGTGACCGGCGAGGATCGATCCGAGGGCACCGTGGCAGTCAAATTCAAATTCATATTCAAATTCAAATATTTTCATTCAAAATAGAATGTGACATCACTTATTGAAAGTCAAAAACTGCCACCCATTCCAAAGAGTATGCCGCAGACCTGAGTAGAATGAAAGTCAACGGTCCTACTAAGATAACGAACAATGTACTCACAAAAGTGTTATTTCGTAATATCGATTAACAAACATGTCTTAAAATACCTTGTATTATGTGGCTTTGTCGTTTAAGGATTTTGATAATGTTATCATTGTTAGTGCAAGATTTGATCGTTAATATAACCGATAAGACAATAGGTGTCCCAACCGATATATTATACCTTCGTAATCATATCCGCTTCTTATCAATGCATGCAGTGTACCTACATAGTGTATAAGTACATAGATACATTACAACGTGATTTTAATTTTTTGATTTTTGATTTGATTGGAATACTGCGTCTCGAAATCTCGATTTTTATTATTATTTATTATTATTATGGTTTGGGGATTAAAATGCACTTAAATCCTAGGATCTATTGTGCCGCCTGCTTGCGCTAGCGTGCCTACCCTCAACTCAACAGTTAAGGAAGAGAATCGAGGCTACTAACTAGGAAACGTGTTACTGTGCCGAGATTTAAATTATATCCTCGAGACCTATTAAAAGGCGTAGGATCCTCAGGGTATTCAGGCAGTGCACGTTCTCGGCTTTAAGTGAAGGTGTTTTAAGACACCCCAGCCTGATTCTGGCAATGGCTTCGCATTCCAGAAGGATGTGTATGGGGTCTTCAGGAGCTTCGCAGCAGAATCTGCACAGATTTGATTCACTGAGACCCATTCTGACTAGGTGCCCATTCAGCTTGCAATGGCCGGATAGGAACCCCGTGAGGCCTCTCAGTTGTTTCCTGTCCAAGCTTATGCATTGTTTGGCACGCTTACGTTGCCTAGGAGCAGCTTAGCTTGCCGATGGCCTGGTCGTGAGGACCAGCAACTGGCTGACTCCAGCATTGCTTGATTCCTTAGGACATTGCGGATAAGAGATTATCCAGCTCCACAAAAGGGAGGGAGATGAGGCTCCATCTTTAGCTAGCCGGTCAGCTTTCTCATAAGGTAATAACCTACTCATACCTTTGTGCCCCGGTATCCAAGCCAGGGCAACTTTATTTCTCTGGCAGAGGATATCCAGTATACTTCTGCATTCCCACACACTAACCGTGAAGTTAAGAATGGGGTAAATTGAACCTTGTCCAATTTAACCCCCAGAAGACTCAAGTTTGCCACTAAAAAAACCCCATTTGTCGTATCATCGTACTTCGACAACACTTCCCTTACAGCCTCGCCTAATATCGGAATACTGGGTCTCGAAATCTCGAGCGATTGTTAATTCCGCGGTCATCTGGTAGGCAAAGCCAAATTGGCTGCAAAGAAACTGGGTGTCATAAATAGAGCACGGCAATACTTCAAGCCGGCCCACAACCTAGCGCTCTACAAAGGGCAGGCCACACATGAAATATTGCTTTTCGTTTCGTTTCGTTCTTTGTATGTAATATTATTAGCCATTTTTCCATACACACGTTCTCGACTCTTTTCTCCTTGGTTTTTCAGATCAAAATTATTTCAAATAGTATCAATATCATTAGTATCTGCATCTCTCTGTTTTGCTATTTTTTTCGCAAAAATCGAAACAGTCCGAAACAGAATATTTCCTTCACAATCAGGTGCCAAAACCCCGTTACGATTGAATAATTTTTGGAGGAGAAAATTGCCGAAAACTCAGTTGCAGTTATCCTTTTGCACATACTACGAGTAATGTCTCGCACGCGTTAGCGCGACGGTGTGATGTTTTTGGAATTCTTAAATCTAAAAAGCGTCATCTAATTTTTTTGCTAGCTGAATTTCATATTATCCTCCTCCTCCTCGCGTCGGTTTCCTCAGTGCTGAGGGTCGTGATCATCTCGACAGAGTACTTTTTTGCGTATTATTTGCCGCCATCTGCCCCTGTCGGAAGCAGAGTGTAAAGCGTCGTGGACAGTGGTTTCAAGGGCAGTGCGAATCTGATCGTCCATCGCATGGGGCTCCTTCCTCTTGGTCTTCTTCCCTCCACCTTCCCTGTTACCATCAGTCTCTCCAGGTTGTCTTCATCCCTTCTGGTGATGTGACCGAAGTATTCTAGGACCCTACGCAAGCAGATGGTAGAGAGCCTAGTCACAATGCCCAGCTGTTTCAGGATCGACACATTAGTTCGGTGTGCTGTCCAAGGTATGCCCAACATCCTTCTCCAGCAAGAGAACAAATTTCATAATTAGTAAGTTTATTAAAAGTCATAAAATCAATAAAACATCACATTAACAGCAATGACATGGACTGTTTTGATTTAAAAGGGTTAGAGATGCCTGCGAAAATTGCAATAGTGTTACTGTAAAATATATAAAAAAAATTGTCTGTAAACATGAAAAAAATTTGGCGTGCACTATTAATTGTTGAAAAGTACCAAAGATATCAAAATAAGATAATACTAGAAGCGACATAGAAGGTCTCCTCACAATTGATTTATTTAGTACATCGGTCGTGGTACAACGATTCACGCAATATAAAAATGGCCAACACCGAATTTAATGCATTTTAAATAATAACCGTAATATCTTGTTTTTGTTTCACTGCAATCTGTTGATGAACAAAAAAAGTTTAGTTTATTATAAACACTCGCTATACGAACACACACCAGTCGATTTAACCAGAAAAACGTTCCAAACCACAATCATGTCGAAAATGAGTTAAGAACACAAAACTGGTCACGTGATTCATATTAACAGACTGACAAAAAATGGTAGCCCTACTGTCACTCTTTATATGACATCATGTCTTGTAGCCCAATCCTCATCTATCGAATATACTATTATTTATTAAACTTTAAACACAAATTCCTTAAAATGTCATGTTTGTGGCTTGGAACGTTTTTCAGGAATTACGTCCAATTGTCAGCCAGAAAAATCCTAGAAGGACAATTAGAATATAAAGTTGGTTAACGTAGTATTACTGTTAAATTTCGCTCAGCGCCCCGCTTGTTAATGGTAAAAATAATAAATCTTATGACACAAACACTGAGGCAAAGGGAAAAATAATAATAATTGAATACTTGAATCAATAAGTAACATTTACGATATATTCTACCTAACTGATTTTGATTTTTTCGCGGAATCCCTCTACTTATTCCGTGACGCATATTCTGCGGTCAACATTAGTTCTTCACTAACCAGTTTGACTTGTTCGGAGTCCATGACTTTAATACCAACATGCAGGCTCTACATGCAATGCAATCATAATCTCGTTTGTACAAGTAATGGGTTCCGCATAATTACTTAATACTGGTGTGCGTAGTTTTTGTATTGCTCCACGTATGATAAACTTTTATTATAAAACACCTTTTGAGGTGAATACACTACGTGGGGGGCTCCTTTAGGGGTAGTTTTTGACGTTCAATAAGTGATTTTAAATCCTATTTTGAATAAAAATATTTGAATTTGCATTTGCACAGGAAGCCGGCTATATTATGGGTACCATAACGGCGTCTATTTCTGCCGTGAAGCGGTAATGTATAAACATTATGTTTAGGTCTGAAGGGCGCCGTAGCTAGTGAAATTACTGGGCAAATGACTTAACATTTTATGTCTCAAGGTGACGAGCGCAATCGTAGTGCCTTTCAGAATGTTTTGGTTTTTCAAGAATCCTGAGCGGCAATGCATTGTAATGGGAAGGGCGTATCAATTACCATTAGCTGAACGTCATGCTCGTCTCATCCCTTATTTTCATAAAAAAAGTATTTTATAAGAATGCCCCCATACCACGCTACCGTTTGGAAATTCCTATTGGGCGCTTATGACAGACAATACACTAACATTACTAAGTAATTAAGGAAACAACATCTTTAATAGAATACTAGAAATATCTGGATGGAAACGTCTGAAAATTAATTTTCTTTATTATTTATCAAACAACCCTAGCCTTACTTTTGACTTGCTTACAATGACATCGTTTAAGATTATCCTCGGCATTCATTAGTAATTTGAAATAGGCATTTCAGTAGTAGGTCATTGAAATTCATGTAGTAGATAAATAATGTATAAACTTACCACTTTTATCTCTATTTCTGAGATGTTTAATAATAACTTTCGTTTTTGTGATCGATACGCGATTCCGTCCGATTGTACAAATAAAAAGTGTAATGTTGTTAGTTAGATATACTAAAAATACATGATATTTACGCATTGTTCAAAGTCCGTTCCTGTTAATACTAAATTACTACTTACTCGCCGGTGGTAATAATATGTAATCTGTGAGGCGACTTGTTTTGCGCGGCTGTGTCACTTCTAGCAGCTTTGCATTTAGATTTCTATATCTGCGACGGTGATGGAACGGCTTAGTAAACCTAAACTCATATTTTCCAATACGTTTAATATTTTTTTGCCTTAGACAATCCTAGCACGGTTATGGTATAATACGTTGATACCTTGGCAGACGTCGTTAAGCTTATGTTGGCTTAAGCACTGGGTAGTGTTAAAGTAGTAATTTCAATGATTAACGCGAGTGTTACACATTTAAATAAAACACTTTTAAAGGATTAAAACGCGTGTAATTGTAACGGTCTCACATTAGATGTTTGCGTAAAAGTTACATTTTTATTTTAGTTAATCCGACGTTTCAAGACCTTTCCAGATTAAAACGAGGTTTAAAAGTGTTTTATTTAAATAACTGTTAAAGTATTTTTTGTACGGTAGATGGCTATCGACCACAGCTGAACGCTATACATGAATATGACTAACTATTTACCATTCATACATTACAATTGGTCCGGAGTCGTACTCGGTACGTTCCGGACGGTAATAATAATGGTTTTGATATATATGGATCCAATATGGTTCGCTACCGGACCCCGTCCGATGATTTGGCCGTACCAAATCCGATCATGTGTTTAGGCTATAATTAACTCTCATCATTGGCCTTCCAATAGGCAGTAAAATCATAAATATTTAATGGTAAACATGTTATTGTGAGATTTAACATTATAGTGTGAAGGGTCGAAACGTATTTCCTAATACCTACGCAGCGGTCAGTATTGGCAAATCTGAAACTACATATAATACATATAAAGATCTGCTCTTCGGAACAATGCCATCTATTGCAGTAATAAGAAGAATTACATTCATATATTTTATATAAAAACTAGCTGACCCAGCAAACTTTGTATTGCCGTATAAATAAAAATAAAAATCAATAATGAAAATTTTTGATGTATAAAAAAATTGAAACGATCGATTCTCAGACCTACCAAATATATCGTGCATAAAAGTTATCGATATATATAAAAGATATATATATCGATATTGCCATCTTGCAACCCTATTGCGGATCTGTGGATGAAACAGAATGATATAAAAATCGCAAAACAAAAATAGTTGCAGATCGTAGAAGGGCTAAAATTTATACTGTATGTATTTTAAAATGCTGAATTATAATCGAACATAAAATATATATTTTGGGTTGGGTGAGCCTTATGATTTAAGGGTATGAAAAATAGATGTTAGCCGATTCTCAGACCTAACCAAATACATACAAATTTTCAAAAAAATAGGTTTAGCCGTTTCAGAGGAGTTTGGTAACAAACACGGGGACACGAGTATTTTATATTTAGATATATTATTCAATTTGGGAATCGAGCCCGGAAGTTTTGAAATATAAAACGTTTATCATACGCCATTATAAGTTATTCGTTTAAATATATTATAACTCGCATATATATATATATATATATAATATATTATAACTCGCATAATATTTTTTATTATATATATATATATATATATTATTTATTTACAGTGTATGCGAACTGATACTTTTACTGCACTCATCAGTCTTTTGAGTTTTTTTTGAGTGAAATCTTCTTTAGCATCGTTGTGATTTGAAAGTAGATGAAACGAAAAAGCGCGACAGTAAAAAGACACATAAATTCATAAGATTTAACGTGGAAAAAATTAGATAGGAAGCATTATACAGTGTTTCGGTACCAGGCGATCATAGTTCAAGAAAAGATTGTCATATGTATGACGCGAGTAATATATTCTTAATCTTTGTCATGCGCACGACGCATTACTACATAGACATCAGTAGAACATAAATATGGTAGCGGTGATATTAATGTCTTTCATAGCGGTTGGTATCATGTGTCATCTTAGCAATATGTACCAGGACTTCATATGCAGCTTAGAGGTTCATGCACAATGCAGGTTTCACTATTGACATGTGTTCTTTGATCACACGCATTTTTTTTTAATATCAATCACTTTCTTTTTTTTTCTTTAACTTACACAAGTAAGCCTTGAAGTTTGAGTTCATTTTGGTGCATCACTTCTAGCCACTTCTTCTCATTAAAGTTCAACTTTTCCAGAGTGATGGGAATCGTTTACCTAATTGATTTTTCTTTCTTTCAGTAAGTACTTTCCGTAAAATTGAATCGTGATCTACCTTAATGTCATTTTCCTACAGTAATTATAAACAGGTAGGTCGAAAATCGCTTGAACATTTGTCTATCTATTAATATAATTAATATTGCTATAATTCGTGCGAATATCAACCGAACTGTTTGTATGATTTTAAACTATGTCATAAATGAATTTTAATTTTGTCGATGATGCTACCATACTACTAATTTTTTATATACAATTTACAATTGGACCAATCTGGTAGTTTACCCCTACACATGATATTTCTCAAATCCGGCCTACACACAAATTACTAACCTCGTTATTTTTGTAGTCAGTAAAAACACAGCTGTGAAACCAAGGAGACGTAAGGTTTTTTGTTCCATCCATTTGTGACAGAGATTGAAATGTGTACAATATAATAATATTAATTGTTTTCACGCAACAAGATAACAATAAATGTTTGCCTTGAACAAAGTCCACAAAATGATCGGTAACTAATTTAATGGGGAATAGATAAACTGTATTTAACAATAGTTACAAAAACATTCATTGTTACAGAGTTTTATTAAGAGAACAAAACCTAGAGCAACTAATAACAACTAATCTAATGATGATGAATGATAATCTAATAGGGGTTAAAGTATTAAATTTCCTTTTCATTGTAATAGGTACTTCAAATTGACATAAAACCTTCATGGTTTGAGTTGTTCTTCTTTTAAAAAATGTGCAACATTCGATTCTTGAATACGAGTTAACAGCTCGTAATGTTGTGTTTGGAGAGGGCACTGCTAATGAACGCGCCGTTTTTTTTTTATGTAAATTAGGGACGAGGCGAGCAGGACGTTCAGCTGATGGTAATTGATACGACATGCCGTGCCGCTCAGGATTTTTGAAAATCCCAATAATTCTGAGCGGCGCTGCAATTACACTCGTCACCTTAAGACATAAGTTGTTAAGTCTCATTTGCCCAGTAATTTCACTAGGTTACTGCTTACTGAATATTACCGCTTCACGGCAGAAATAGGCGCCGTTGTGGTACTAAAAATCTAGCCAGCATCCTGTGCAAAAGAACCCTCCCACTGGTAATTTTTTTTTGATTTTGGGTTACGCTTTCGTTGTGGAAACTTTGTTTGAGGAACGAACCACGTGGAAGACCGCCCACACAGGTGAATAACAGTGAATTATTGAAGGAGATGGGGGAAGGCGATCCGAGCCTAACTATATATGGTTTAACGTTACCTTACCAACAATATTGACTCATTTTCGTCAAATCAATAAAATAAAAAAATATGAAAGAAACGCGTGTTGCAACTTGTGTTGCCTTGTTGAATTGATACAAAATGAAGGAATATTGGATCGAATTGTGACATGCGATGAAAAGTGGATTCTTGACGATAACCGTGAGTGAAAAATGCAATCACTGTCTTAGGTCAAAAGCTCCAACAGAGTCCTAAAACACAGCTTACCAATAAAAGATAATGGTAACTGTTTGGTGGTCTCAGCATGGTGTTATTCACTATAGCTTTGTCCGATCTGGTCAAGCAATAACGGCAGATGGCAACTGTACCGAACTCCGAACAATGATAGCAAAACTAGCAGTGAAACAGCCCCGACTCATGAATCTTCACCATTATTACTCCATGATAACGCAAGACCTAATAATGCACGAGAAACCGTTTTAACTATACAGCATTGGTTCTCAACGTGGGCGATAACGCCCCCTTGTGGGCGTTTGAGACTTTCGGGGGAGCAGTAGAAGACCCAGAGAAAATTAGGGGGCATTGAGATGGCGCAGATGGGGCGTGGGTAGATTATTAGAAAATTCTCTAGAAAAAAACATATTCTCAGCTGAACTGCAATTGTACCATTCTTTCACTGAGCCAACCGTTCGAGTGACGTACCTTTGATAAATCTTGTTTATCTTATTCAACGAAACGTCACTCGAACGGTTGGCTCAGTGGAAGAGCGCTCGAACAGAACGCGAGAGCTCGCGGTTTCGAGTCCCGCATCGTTCATAAATTTTGTTTTCATATTTAATTTGTGTAATAATTAATCCTACAAGTGAGAGTTGTCACTTTAAAAAATAAGAAATTGTACGTAAATTAATAAAACTAGTATACTGTATGTACACCACAACTGTATAGAATTATCATACTCATTAGCATAACAATAATATTTAAATTATGTTTACAAATTCTTACGAGAGTGCAATAAGTAAATAAAGTTCGCCCATTTCGCGACCAATTGAAAGAGATAGCGCATAAAATAAAGTTAGATGTTAAGGCGCGGACTGACTAGGATTGTAAACGCTACAACCAACCCTACATTATTTGTGTTGATCATGTGGCTAAGCTGCAAATGGGCATTTATTTTACAGGTTTTCTTTTGTTTATTCAAAATTTACATAATAAATTGAAAAATTTGTTCGGTTTAAGATTTAGAAAAGTACTAATTCAATTCAATTCTAAAAAAAAAGTATATTTTTATCGCTTAAAATTCGGAGATTTTTGACTCCAAAGTTTATTTTTGGGAAGCAACTTCCAAATTTTTTATTGGATATTTCAAATTATATATAAATATTCTATTCGGTTAAAAATTATCATTAAATCCTTCTTTGTGCACTGTATATTTTGCGTCGGAATATTTTCATTGCGTTATGTTGTAATCGACTCCCTAAGAAACCAATTTTTGTTGATATTGAGGCATGACCGCGCCTTAATACTCAATTGTTCTGTCTCAAATAATGTTTATCTTCGGCTCGGCTAAAATTTTGTCTACATACTAGTTTTATCAAACAAAGAAGTTTATTAAGTACGCTGTTACAGATTTCAAAAGAATACGATAATGTAAGATATAACCCCGGCAATTAAAGGCTGGCAACGTATATCGTGACCTGATCATGGCTCTCACCACGTTCCATCACATGAACCTCTTGCCCATTTGCCCGGCCTAGCGAAACCATCTAAGAAAAAAGCGATTCATCCGATTGTATGAAATCTGCAGTCATTGACAGATTGACAGATGACGGCTATAATCTTGTAACAAACGGAGATAGCCGAAATCCACTACGTTTTCAGCAACTGTTCGCTTTCAAACTTAGCTGGACTATACTTCGTTGCCTTATTGTAATTATTATTTCAAACTTATGTCAAATCTCAATGCACATTTCATCAATCTGTCCTAAATTTTACTACTCCACAGCTAAGTGATCCGACAGCCTGGGACTATTTTATGATTATTTAATAGCAATAGCAATGACAGTACAATATTGTATATTTTATTAAAAAGAGCGCAAAAAAGGAATACTGGGACAGTTTCTTGCGCTGCTTCTTCTCCTTCAAAGTGCCATTTGTTTCTAGTAGTGTCTAGTATATTAGAAATGAAATCAAAAAGAATTCATATTTCAAACACTCGATAGTTCGTTATATTTTAAGAGTCCCTCGAATTTCGAGAGTAAGATGAATATGCATTATATTCTAGTCTTACATAAATAGATGGCTTTATCGCCTATCAAAATATAGCTGTAGATATCTGCAAGATTCGCTGGTCAATTAAATATTTATTCCCTTCTCACAACTAGGTGTCATGATATATCTCCGTGATCTTTTAACCTTCTCAGTGCAATAAAATATGTTGTTCTGCCAATAATATTTTATATCTTTGTAGGCAGCATGATTTGACATGTTTTAGTTCTTATTCTATGGATAATATTCTCTGTTGCACTATTGGTAAAATATTCGAATACCAAAAAAATTTGGTATACGAATGAAATTGAACATTGAAAACATGCGATCGGCTGAACCAATGCGGATATTTTTTTAAATTGATACTTCTTTAGGCGCGTTTTGAAAAATGATGAGAGTGAAATTTTAAGATGCGCGCGCATCACTGTAATACAAAAGGAACAGGGTGAAGTTGGTTCCTAAAATTTTCTGACGTTTGCGACAATCGTTATTTTTTTGTTTGGTTTCTTCGTCCATTATTAGGACAGGCAAAGGGTTCAAGCCCATACAGCCGTATTCGTTATTTAATTGTTAAAGCCATCTCTGTAAGTTTTTTAAAATTTTGTTCTTTCCACAAACGTAGAACAGCAGGAGGAATAAACAATTTTAAGGATTTTTGGTTTGTTACGCCAAATAAGTATAACTTCTTGGGTGCGTACTTATATATATAAGTACACACACACATTTTTTTTTATTATTATATAAGGTTGACACCCAAAAACCATACTTTATAATACATATATAAGCAGACTTCTTTTACATACTAGATATCATAATGACTTCTCGAAAGGCCTCTGAAACACAATTATCTACTCAAAATGAAAAACAGAAAACAAAAACCGGTACCTAATTATGTCTTCTGAAAGAAGTGTTCATAGAAGTGTCGATCATATGATTGTACGTGATTGTGGTAGGAAAGACAGCTGTCATGGCTCTGAAATCATTATTCTGCTTTTTTATATTGAACAATATCCCGCGTCTGAGGGTTACCAGATGAAAAATGTAAACTCCGCAGAAAGAGCTTATATTCCATTGAGATTCCAAATACCCTGAGATTTACTCAAGACTTGAGCGAACAGATTTTTTTATGGAAAAAAGAGGACAAAGGAGCGTACAGGTCACCTGGTTTTAAGTAATCACCGCCGCCCACATTCTCTTGCAACACCAGAGGAATCACAGGAGCGTTGCCGGCCTTTAAGGAAAATGTACGTGTTTTTTTGAAAGTACCCATGTCGTATCGTTCCGGAAACATCGCATAAGGAAGCTCATTCCGCCGAACTCCAGATGGTGGTGATATCCTAATTTTTGGCGTGTCGTGCGATGGTGGAATTCGGCGGCAAGAATCAGATGAAACAGCTCTTCGGAACACTCCCCGTGATAAATGCGGTAGAAGACACACAATGAAGCGACGTCTCTACGCAACGCCAAGTGATCCAGCCGTTCACATAGCACTTGAAGAGAAAGGATAGCATCGCAAAGTAAATATTACAAAACTGTTTTAGTTAAAAAAATAAAATTCTACAAATTCCTATGATTTTCAAATTCCAGCAGCAATCCAGTGTAGGTATAGTACAAAAATCCTGAAATAACCCTACCTTGAATTTATAACGCTTCAAATACACATTATGAATAGCTACTTAATTTAAGTGTTACTAGGTATAACGTACTGAACTCTAACAAAAAGTTGATATAATTATAAAGTCATGATCTTTGTAGTACGGTCAGTGACCTTAACGAATTACTTGTTTGACTTACATTATCTTGTAATATTGACTCAGGGTGAATCTCCAACGGATTTATCATCCGGAGGACATGAGCGGGACCTGTGCGTTACCTTTGCTTTGGATCAGAGATCTTTGTATTTGTGTATGAAAATATAAAGATAAGACAAAACGCTTGAACTGACCTACTAAATATCAGTTAACCAGTGGGAGGCTTCTTTTGCACAGGATGCCGACTAGATTATGGGTACCACAACGTCGCCTATTTCAGCCGTGAAGCAGTAGGTAATGTGTAAGCATTATTGTGTTTCGGTCTGAAAGGCGCCGTAGCTAGTGATATTACTGGGCAAATGAGACTGAATATCTTGTCTCAAGGTGACAAGCACAATTGCAGTGCCATTCAGAATTTATGGAGTTTTTCAAGAATCCTGGCGGCACTGCATTGTAATGGGAAAGGCGTATCAATTACCATCAGTCTACGTCCTGCTCGCCTCGTCCGTTATTTCCATAAAAAAAACGAGATTTCTAAAATCTTCAGATAGGCCAGCTAGTCATTTTTGTTTTTAAATAAAGGTTATGTGTCCGTCACACCGTAGGGCACAGTAAGCAGGTATTTAAATAAGCAAATTACTTGCCATATTCCACTTGAGAGATCTTATCAACTACGACTATTCATTTAATTATAATTTGCAATTTAAATCAAAAAATTAATAAATGGTCTATTACTATTAAGATTCTTATTTCCTTGGTACGAAGACAAGGCTAGACCCTTTAAATTAATTTTAAAGATATTATCAAGGTACTAATTTAAATAAAAACGTACTATAAAAACTTAAAAAAAAATACCGACTTCAAACAAACATATTTTGCCTTTTGAAAACCAAGGTTACTAAATCGCTGATCAGCTAAGTTACCCGACTGGAACACGCAAGTTCTGGGCGCCATCGAAAGCTGCTCTTAGTAACTTCAAACAGCCATCCCTGCCGCCGTAGCGCATAGAGAATCATTCCCTGGCCCATAATGCAACGGAGAGGTATGCTCATTTGTATCAAAAGTGGAAAATCACCGCCATCCTTCTCGTGGAGCGCTATGAGTAAAGCGCCTACAATTCAGAGTGAAAAGTGATCTTTCTGCTGGATGGTATTTCTCAGATCGTGCTCAGGAGGTATGCCTTTAAACTGACTCTGCACTGATTCTCAAAAGGCGCAGTCCCGAACTCATTGAAGTCAGCCGTCCAATCCCTAAAAAGATAGCTCGGATCCGGCTAACTGGGGTTCTCCTGGGAGACCTCCAAATCATTGAGGTCATTATGAACAGCGAAGGCTTGGCAAATCTGGATATGGGGAAGGCCTTCGGCTTTGAATGGCACAAGGTGCTACTCTCAAAGCTTCCATGGTATGGGCTTACCAAGAGTTTTTGGAATAGGATCACCAGCTATATTACGGGACGTAATATTAAGGTCGTTATCAACTGTTATTGCTGGTAGCATTAACCCATCAACGCTGGTGTTCGCCAAGGCTATATATTAGGTCTCATTTGTTTCTTTTGTATATAAAAGAAAATTTGTTTGACGCCTTCAACACGCATTGTTATGCAGATTACTGTAGGTACTGGAGATACCGCGTACACCAACCATGTAAGTCACTCTTCAAATCAACCGCCAGTACCTCTTTTGAGAAGGTCGCAGAATCGTTGAAAAATACCCTGTTCATATTAAACCTCAGAAGACTTAAGATTTTTACAACAGGATCCCAGAAAATGTTCAAAGCAATTACGTTATTCAAAAGAATTGTTGAAAAACGTTTGTGTGGTAAAGGCTACTATAACATAAATGACTTTCTTAATGATACCACAGATTGGGAATGGAGCGACAGCCTTCAGGCTATTAAATAATAAGTTTAATTGTACAATGTTACTTTGTAAATGTTACTTTAATTGTAAAACATATTTTTGATGAAAAAAAGCCCGCTGAGTTTGTTGCGCCCATTCATCTCAGGCCTGAGGCATTCATTTTGGAATGGGTGGTAGTTTTTTGACTTTCAATAAGTGATTTCACATCCTATTTTGAATAAAAATATTTGAATTTGAATTTTGAATTTGAATTGCGCGCTAACAATTACTATAAAATCTCATTTGTTGTATCACCGTTCTTCGGTAAGCCAATTGAGCGGTCACCTATTTGATCGTCACCATGTGTTCCAACAATTTTAAATGAATATTAATTTCTATCCGAGAAACGGTTTCCTCACAGTACAATATGCAATATAATGTATAGGTCTTGAAATTATTTACCTTTGTTTGACTAACACTGTTAAATTCAATTGTATGGGAAACACGTGAATGTGTAAATAAGTACCTATATAAGTATGTAATGTTTCATTTTAATATTAAATATTTAATGGCTAACGAAATATCTATCGTAATTCCTTATTAATGTTTTCTGATAGGTTAATGAGCGTGAAATGTCATTAGTTAAATATGTAAGTAAGGTAACAACTGTGTATTTATTTATATGTTGATTAGTTAAAGGTTGCAATGAAATAAACCGAGTTTGATAAGGATTTTTTTCAATGTCAAAGTTATTCACTGGCTGGTATACACTTTATATCTGTCACCAACTCGGAAAAATTAAGCTTCAATAAGAAACAGAGCCATAAAACTGATTCCACATTTCTAAATCATCAAATAGTTATTCATTGAATTTCAATATACATGATGCAAATGCACAGTGAAATGCTTAGATCTATACTTCAGTTTTCGGTAATTAAACACTAAATGAAACTCAAAAAAGGTTAAAATATTTACCCTTGTTGAAGCCAAGGTTGACGTTGCAAGTGATGTTTGTGAATTGTATATCCACTGGTTCTCTGGTGGGAACCCTAGACAGCCCTTGCACTTCCAACTCCCGCGATGGGCTTGAAGGCTTCGAGGAAGGCGTGGACAACGAAGGCACTGGAGTCTTCTCATCTCCCAGAGTCCTCGCACCTTCACTCTGATACACCACACTTTGTTCGTCCACAATGTGAGCTCCCGCGAGCATCATTTTACTTAATCAAATCGTATTTCGCGCGTGCTAAGTATCATAAGTCGCGCGATTGAATGCGCCCGCGCATCGTCTGCACTTGAACCGTACTATCAACTATCAACAGCCTTTTGTCTCCGTTAATAATTACTCCGCGTCAGTTGTACATAACGCATATTCGTAAATAAACGGTCCGTATAAGACGGTACGTATAATGGAAGTGTTACTGATAATATATTTGCGTGAGACAATAAGGTTTATGTACAAGAAACAGCGTGCTCACTCAAACAAAGGAATACATTACTAAAGTCGCTCACTATACTTATATGTTATTAAATCTAAAAATAACAAAGACACCAAATAGTACTAAAGCCAATAAATTTTACGAAGAAATACAACATTGTAATGAATGAATACTCTACACTCTACATTATTAAATTTAGTAGCACAATACCAATATGGTGTATTAATATTCATTTCGGAATAGAATATTCTTAAAGGTTTTTTACTTTATATTTTAATTTAGTTAATTATTTAGTTCATTATTTTAATAATATTCAATGTTGACTCACTAAAATAAAAAGAATATAATTCAGAAATAGCGCCATCTTTGGAATTACTTTACAACTAATTGCTATCATCAAATCAGTTGTTTGGTTCAACGTCTTAGTTGACACAAATTCCTATAGATGGCGCGTGTTAGCAAGTTATAACAACTTAAATAAAAAATACTTTCGTAATTATCGTAAAATAATGACTTTAAGGAAATTGAAATTTTTATGGAATAGAAGAGAAACGAGCTTGTGGTTAAGCCGCAGTTAGACTCGCGAGAAATTATTAGAACGTTATCAACCTTTTCGTGAGTAGGTAATTGTTTCTTCGTTGGCGCTTTTTAAGAAATGTTGTTCGGGTTGACAGCAGCAGCCGAATTCCACCACCGGACAAAATGCGGAATGTTGATGCCCCGCACAACTGATACGACCTTCAAGCATAGAACATACTCACTCGCAAGTCCCACCCAAGACCGGCAACGCATCACTTGACCCCTGGTTTTGCAGATGTCAATGGTCGGTTGCCTCACACCTCCCATCATGTGAGTCTCTTGGCCGATTGCCCCTTCTTATATAAAAAAAAACCTTCGAAAAATTAGGAGGCTAAAGCTGCTCATTCTTAATTCTTTATCTGCAATTTTTCTCGATCGTTTATTGATAGAATTGGTTTATTTTTCTATTTGAACGCATGGAACTTCGCAATTGGTCATACCTGTTATAAATAAATTGGGTACTAATAATGAATTGAAATGAGACTGAAACGAATATAGGTACCTAAAAATTTTCCAATAACTACTATCATTCTATTTATTATCTTAGCTGAGGATGTAGTAAGTAGGTACTTAGTTGATGGAATATCTTATATCTTTAAACGAGCAATTCTTGTATATATATATATATATAATCTGAATCTCGGAAACGGCTCCAACGATTTTCATAAAATTAAGTGTGCAGGGGATTTCGGGGGTGATAAATCGATCTAGCTAGGTTTCAATTTAAAAAAAATAGTTTTATCCATGTTTGAATGAGAAACAGCTACAATAACATTAGAATACAAAGGTAAATTTCGCCACTACATACAAGACTATTATAGCTCAGATGGGACATTGGGTGATCCGGAAAGCAGAAGACCCCGATTCGAATCCAGATGGCCTATTAGTTTTTTTTTTGTTCAAGTTTTGTACATTCTTAAAAATCCGAGCAAGGCTCGGTCGTCCGGATATTATAAGCTTAAATAGGATTGGCAACAAATATATAGATAGTTTTTATAATACAGTTGATGTAAATTACCGATATCTTGCAAATTGCAAGGAAAATAATATATAGTTACCTGTCTTAATATCGTGTTTTAAGTTTTTTTTTCATATTATTGAGTTGTAGTAAAATTTATGCGCTGTTATTGTAATAAATTAACCTTATTTGATGCAAGAACTGTTATTTATATAAGCAATTATTGCAAGGAGTTATTAAAATAGTAATAAGGTCATTAATAATACATTTACTTGATGGAAATATCAAAAGCACCTAGTGCTGTTGGAGAAATTACATCTCAATAAATATCTTTTAAATACATAGGTTTTTAATTGTTAAATAGCTTGTTAAGCAGGTCGTTGTATTTTTTTACTTTTTTTATTTATAAAGTTTGTGTCAATAACTGCCCAATAACCACACTATCACCACTAAGCTAATATACAACTGTCACCAGTGTCTGAGGGAGTTATGCGAAAATAACAACCAAGTAACTCTTCAATGGATAAAGGGTCACAGTAACTTACGAGGGAACGATGCTGCTGATGAATTGGCCAGGAGGGGCTCAGCGATGATAGCAAAAGGACCAGAACCAACTATCCCTCTCCCGCCTAGCTGGCCTGCGATGGTAATACGTCAACACACCAAGGAATTATTATAAGCACTGGATGGAAGTGAGTGGGTGTAGACAAGCAAAAGAAGCTCTACCTCAAATAGACCCCAAGCTCTCTCGCAAACTATTAAAACTTCCACGACCTAGGTTACGGAAAATAACTCATGTACTAACGGGTCACGACCTTTTAACAAGCATCTGTTTAATATAGGTGTCACCGACAGTCCACTGTGCAGAGCCTGCATGGAGGCAGATGAAACAGAAGCACACGTCATTCTGGAGTGTAGGAGTGTGGCCACATACCGGGCCAAACACCTGGGGTCACTGAGGACTCTCCCCGAGGTCATGGGTGACATCAGAGGTTTGAAACAGTACCTTGAGGAGCTGGGGTGGCAGGATTAGCCGCCAACCTCACCACGCAAAATAGGTGCGCTGTAGTCGTCGAGTTGCGGATAATAGCTCGTGATAACCTATAAACTATATAACTGCCCAATAAAGTGTATCATTTGGCATACTACACTGGCCTTCAAAAGTAAGTATCACACTTATAAAATTGGGATAACGTTTTAAGTTCACAAGATATAGTTTCGAAATAAAAAGGACTCCAAAGAGAATTTAATTTTGTACATAAAAACTTTTTAGTCGGTAACCCTCTTTTAAGAATTGGCTGAAAAAAAACTTCAAAAACAAAACCATTCTTTTTTCAAAGTGGACGTTTCCGAATTACAATTTTACCACTCACATTTGTCTTTCTGTTTTAAATTTTTTTCAATATCGATGGGTCTTGTTTTAAAAATTTATGCTGAAAAGCACATAACATTTATTTATCATGCCTCTTTCAGTTGAAGAATGTGCTAGGATCATGGCTTTTCTGGAACTAGGCATCAGTATGCGTCGCACTGCAAGAATGGTGGGTGTGACGGTACGAATGGTCCAGAAGGTAAAGCGAAGGTACGAAGAGACTGGACACCATCTGAGGAGACCTTGTAATGGCAGACCCAGGTGTACCAGTGCCCGAGAAGATCGTTATATTATTTCCACTGTGTTAAGAAATCGCCACCAAAATGCAGTTGAAGTCCAGCAACAGCTACTTCAGACCCGGAGGGACTACATTAGTGACAGTACAGTGAGAAGAAGACTTGCTGAAGCAAATTTGAAACCCCGAAGACCAGCGAGTGGCCCAAAACTCGAGAGACAGCATCGAGTAGCGAGACTGCGATACGCCCGTGAACACATGCAGTGGTATTTTATTTTTATTTTATTTTATTTTATTTGGAAAACTTTCAGTGTTACAATAACTTAATTACTAAATAATAGTGAGAACATTTTACACCATTTAATAGTTTTCGCATATTGTATATATCGTATGAAGAAGAATGGTCAAGAATTTTTTTTGCAGATGAGTCTCGATTCTCCCTTTACACTTCTGATGGAAGGCGAAGTGTTTACAGGCGACCTGGTGAGCGATACCTTCAAGCCTGCATCTCAGAGAGAGTCCAATACGGTGGAGGCAGTGTACATGTATGGGCTGGCATATCTTCAGAAGGTCGCACAGAGCTAGTAGCCATAGAAAATAGCACCCTCACTGGGCAAAGATATGCTCAAGAGATTCTCAATGAGTATGCAGGGCCGTATTTAGCAGATATGGGTGATGGATCGATGCTGATTCATGATAATGCCCGGCCACACACGGCTCATATCGTACAAGAGTATATTCAGGAGGTCGGTATCAGCGTGATGGCTTGGCCATCAAGAAGTCCTGATCAACCCGATTGAACACGCCTGGGATGAGCTTGGGATGCTAGTCAGAAATCGCAGACCACCACCTACTACCCTCAGGGCACTGAAGCAGGCCCTGGTAGAAGAATGGGAGAATATTCCCCAACATCGCTCCGAAACCTAGTGTTCAGTATGCCAAACCGGCTCGAAGCTGTGATCAGAGCTCGAGGAGGCAATACCAGTTATTAAAAATTAAATAACATGTAATACATTTTAGTTGAATTTTTTTACACTTAACTAAAATGTCTATTTTCATTGTTTTATCTTTTTTAAGTTAAAAATGTTACTAATGTATAATTTTAGTTTCTAAGAATTAAAGCCTATAAAATTTGCAACAAAACGTTTTTAATCTTAAATCTCTACCTTCTATAGTTAAGAAAAAAAAAAATTTGAAAAGTGTGATACTTACTTTTGCAGGCCAGTGTATTAAATGATGTTTTGCGAACGTATACGTAATGTTCTATATCCTAATCCTTTATTACAAAAGTAGTAATAAACAAACATATACACTTGGTGATTTTCAAAAATATTTGTAAATAAGGTTTTTAAAACCATTCAATTTTAAGGGTTAACAAAAAATTGTTGGAAAAGCGTTGAATTACCATCAAGTCATGCCCAAAGAAATTTTACTTCAAAAATTTTCATCTTAGGTGCAGCTTTTTGCCATATATCATTAAATATATATACGTGCCCTACGTGCTATGTGCCTCCAAACTTCACTTTCAAATTTCCTATATATATATATATATATATTATATAATGTATATTATATAATTTTTGGATACCTACTGGTTTAAGGCAGTGCTGTTCGAGTTCAAAAACCAGTTTCGAAAGGAGGTTGTCGACCTTTCCGATGGTAACAATGCAGTTCCTTCCGTTTACTTCAAGTTTAAGGTTGAAAGTCAGTTTACTGTTAGTAATATTCTAAAATAATTTTAATTTTTGGCGATTGTTTTTTTTTTGTTCAAAACAAAGCAAATGTATTGTTTGTTACAAAACATGGTTCCTTTGTTCTCATCACTGATTGATTAAAAGGTGTATTTTAAGGTTTATTTAAAACAGCTGTCTTGTGGGTAAATATAGCCTAAAACTTAATTTACTTACAGCCTTTTTCATATGGATCTTAATTGTTCAGAAAACTAGTTTAATTAACATTTTCAAATTACTGTTATTATTATTTTTGTAATTCTAACCCTTCCCTCACAATACATATAATATATGAATATGTATGTTAGAAAAAATATATCTGAATTCAAGAAAAAATCATTCAATTGAAGAAGAAAGCATAAACTGTACGTGCTGTTTAATATGTTAGCTAGAGTTAAGGGCTTAGATAATTTATAGGTCTAGATAGAGTCTCTTGCTGTTAGAAAACCGATAAAAACAAGCCAGGAATATTAGTTTAGTGTGTGCGATTTGTATGACATTATTGCTAGTGTGCATCAAAGAGGATTTCGACATTTTCATAGCTGTCATAGACATAGTCTATCTAAACGTATGGTTAAGGGCTACTTCATAGGTCTTCGCAGAGCACAAATTCAAGAAATATATTAAAGTTTCTTTGCCAAGGAAGGCTTACTATAGTAGATTAAATAGAGGATAATGATGGACGGTTCCTGTCTGATTCTGCGCACCTAAAATTGTATAATATTATATAAAGCACGGACGAGTAAAAAATAAGGACTCCGTGTCACCTTACATAACAGTGAGGCACCAAAACAAGCCGGTAAACGTGTAAATACATAGCCCCACGCATACACTTACACTAATACAAGCCGATCGGCTGCCGTTATGAGATTTGCCATCGTCTGTGACAGATCAGTTTGCGTCGCAATAAAATATTTTAAAAATGCCGTCGTGGGTTGTGAAAAAGTGTAAAAACAATAATATAAAAGTATTTGTGGATATATGATTATTTAAGGGAGAATAAATTGTGTAACTGGTGTACCGCGTAACCGCACACACACTAGCATAAAGGTGCTTCACTTGCTAATATCACGGCGCGGAGTCCTTCTTTTTTTACTTGTCCGTGATATAAAGTAAGCTTGGTTGTTATTTGATTTAAAAGATGGGCCGGGAGTTTCGTATCAGTTCTTCACACCATGTCATAGCCCCTTTAGGAACTGATGTATTTAATAAGAGCATTTCGTTGAGGTACCTGCGGTCAGATCGTAGGAGGACCAAAGTTAGCGACATAGCCCAGATGGTTGCGAAACTGAAGTGGCAGTGGACAGGGCACATGGCTCGACGGACAGATGGCCGTGGGGCACTAAAGTCTCAAATGGCAACCACGTAGCGGAAGACGTAGTGTTGGTAGGCCCCCCACAACATGGACCAACGATCTGGTCAAGATCGCTGGAATAGGTTGGATAAGGGCAGCGCAGGACCGATACCCTTAGATATTAATTTCAATAGATTATTTAAGTTTTACTTTATTATTTTTTTTATTAAAAAAAAACTCGGTCAGCATTATCTCATACCTAGGCTAAGCAGACTATAACAGGGAATTCAAAGCCAGGGATATTTCCATTGATCTGTAAAAATTTGGAAAATTTAAAAAAAAATTGTCAAACCACTTTTTTTTTATGGAATAGGAGGACAAACGAGCGTACGGGTCACCTGGTGTTAAGTGATCACCGCCGGATACATTCTCTTGCAACACCAGAGGAATCACAAGAGCGTTGCCGGCCTTTAAGGAAGGTGGCTTGACTCTCAAGTGGGAGATGTAGATCACAAGCACTAACTTCTTAGAGTTGTAAATGTTGTGTTTTTTCTCACCATTAATATTTTTTTAATGTTATCTTTATTTTTCTTAACTGCATAAGCTGTTCATTTTTATATCCGTTAATTCTAGGTTCTGTCGCACGACTTATCTGTCTTTGCATGCTGCCTGTAGCCGTCTGTAAATGGAATTATATTATGTTAACTAAGTACCTAAGACTTAAATAATGTAAAAGTTTTGTGTGTAAGTCTGTTGGTGGTTCTAATAAAATATAATAAAAATAATTAATTATTAAGTCATGTGTAAATAAAATTTTAGAAGCAGTCTTTTAAATATGGTTAACAATAACTTCCACACAAAAAAGGTCGCAGTGCTTTGTTTTCGTTAAATTATAATAATTTTAATCTCTGCATTTTAATTGTGAATACTTGTACACATAATTGTTGTATATTTTTGGATAAATTAATATTGAAGTGCGCAAAATTCGTTTAAATTAATAACATGTCTCAACTTGTCTAATTGATGTATGATGAAACAAAAAATATTTATACCATAAAACATTAGAATGATTATTATCATCAAGTTTATAAGTTTTAGCAGTCTACGAAATAGATTTAGTTAATTTTTTTAACTTTTACAATTAACAATTGGGAGTCCCCTTTGCACCGGATGCAGGCTAGATTATGGGTAACACAAGCATTAGTGTTCGGATCTGAAGGGCACCGTAGCTAGTGAAATTACTGGGCAAATGAAACTTAGCATCTTATGTCTCAAGGTGACATGCGCAATTGTAGTGCTGCTCAGAATTTTTGGGTTTTCAGTAGTCCTGAGTGGCACTGTATTGTAATGGGTGGGGCGTATCAATTACCATCAGCTGAACGTCCTGCTCGTCTCTTCCCTTTATATAAAAAAAATTACGGAACGAAGTCTGTCCGTGCAGCTAGTTTAGATATAGATATGACAATGGTGAATGAAGGTAGAAATATGTGATATAAATTAAAAAATATTTTAATCAACGGCCCTAGAAAAGAACTGATATTTGCCATTTTCTTAATTTTCATCAAAGTCAAAGTCAAAGTCAAAATATTTTATTGACATAAAATCAAAAGACTGCTCGTCAACGTCAAATACAAAAAATACAATTCAGATACATACATATTAATTACATAAAAGTTTAAACATATTTTCAAAACAATGCAAACCAGTGAAACAACACAAGGCTGAACCATATAATCCATAAAAAAACAACTATAATACCATTTAATTCCATATTGTAATATCGTTTACATAATCTTCAATACTGTAATAAGCCTTCGACATAAGTCTGCGCTTAATAAAAGATTTAAATTTATTTATTGATAATTCAGATACCCTTTTTTATCGCATGCAAAAGAATTGTTTATTTTACAGAGCCTAGTAGGAATCGATTCACTTCCATCAAGTGGAAACCTTTTATACAACTACCTACATATAGGAAATGTGGCATTAATATTTCGAACGGACTTCGAAAACTTAAAAAGGACCCTTCCAAATAAAAAAAGAGCTTAAGGTACATTTTAATAAATAATATAAAAACAACAGCTGTAACACAAACAAAAACAGAATGCATATAAGACTGATTTCAAATCTGCTAAGTTTGTTGGTTTGGCCGCAATAATCCAAGGGTAATAAAATCATTTCTGCAGATTATTTATAATTTGCATTTAATACATTATTTTCTGTGGTTTATTGTTTTAAAACTGAATCAAACAAACATTCATGAGCATGTGAATGAAAAGTTGTTTAATGCGCTGATGGTTATCTTTATGGCTTTGGTGTTCAGTGAGTTTTTTTTCTTCTTCGTTAAGTGTATTGAGAACTGCATGACTTTTGTTTTAGATATCAACTGCGGTTACTTTCATAAAAGTGATATTTCTCACTTCTTAATTAAATGTAACCAAAATTTATAAACGATGTGTGACTCGAACCTGCGACTTCTGGGGTTCCGTCCGAGCACTCTTATAACTGAGCCAACCACAAACTCTTTCATATATGCTTACTTAATTTGCTATCATCAATTGCTACACTTAAGTTCAACGCATACTTAAGTTCTTCAGACTCGTCTCCCGGCGCGAGAGTGAGGCCATCGAGCGCCTTTTTTTTATACAAATAAGGGACGAGACGAGCAGGACGTTCAGCTGAATGATGCGCCCTGCCGATTAAGATGTAATGCCGCTCAGGGTTATTATAAAAACCCAAAAATTTTCAAGCGACACATCAATTGCGTTCGTCACGTCATGTTAAGTCACATTTGCCCAGATTTTTCACTAGCTACGGCGCCCTTCAGACCGAAACACAGTAATGTTCCCGGAGTATCCTTACAAAATCAATGAATTCAAGCTCTGTATTGGATACTTATTTATATTTATACAGTTTATTATTTATTACTTTTCATGAAATATTTGATATTTATAACGCTTTTAACTTTGAACACAATTTATATTACACAAAACATTTAACACTTCAGAACTATTACAATTGTTATACTCAAACGTCAATTACTAAATGCGTTACACGAGTAAGTCAAAAAAAAGTAAATAAATAAGTAAAACCATACATATAGCACAATAAAGTAGATGCACGAATCTCAGCGGGGAATGGGCATAGCCCTCTATGCTCGGAGTTTCCCTACGAGATCGAATCAGAAATGAGGAGATCCCTAGGAGAACCAAAGTCACTGATATAGCCCTGACATGCGAAACTGAAGTGTCAGTGGGCAGGGCACATAGCTCGACGGACAGATGGCCGTTGGGACAGTAAGCTCCTCGAATGGCGACCACGTGCCGGCAGTCGTAGTGTTGGTAGGCACCACAAGATGGACTGACGATCTTTGGAATAGTAGTCAAGATCGTTGGAATAGTTTAGATGAGGGCAGCGCAGGACGTCCCCGTCCTTTGTCCAGCAGTGGACTTCTTCCGGCTGAAATGACACATTAAATATAGGCATTATGCGAGCATTTTATTACCTATTCTATATAAAAAATATATAAATATTATATACTAAAAAAAATAAAGACAATGAAAGAAATAAAAGCAAAACATGCAGCAGATCCCGGTAAGAGGATAATCCAACCACCACATGACGTAGGTACTTCTCAATATACTTAAATTTGTGTTAAAATGTATAGAATTGAAATACTAATAAATATAATGTATGTAACGATTTTTAACCATTAATTTCATAAGTTAACCACATAAATTATAATATGTTATGCTAAACTGTTTCTATAATTTTTACAGTTTAATCATAGTAAAGTTTATATTATATTGCTATATTTATACGAGCTATTAACAATAAGGTAATAATAATATCATCCAAGGATTACAATATAAAATTACCCTTTTTTGTGAATTAACGTCACTTTATCGGTAGTTAATTATATATCTCGCTTAAACAGTGACAGGTTCATTTCGCAAAGATTATAATGTACATAAATAAAAATGAATCGCCAACTGGCAACCATTACTGAAAACAAAAATTGACATCATATTACTTTATAAGCGTCGGAGTCGTGGACTGGAAAAGTTAAGTTTGTGGGACTGCCATAATTCTTGTTCCCGATTTCACCGATGACACTTATAACTGAGTTTAATAAGACTCAGTTTGACTTAAACTTAATCAAATGAAAGGCTTGATCCCGATTAAACACAAAGCGATTTTATCATCTGCATCCCAATTATCACTCTCGGAACAATTGCCAATCTTGTCCACAGTTCGACTGCTTTTTAAGTTTTCCGGGTTATAGGCACGGACGAGTAAAAAAATAAGGACTCCGTGTCACCTTACATAACAGAGAGGCACCAAAACAAGCCGGTAAACGTGTAAATACATAGCCCCACGCACACACTTACACTAATACAAGCCGATCGGCTGCCACTATGAGATTTGCCTTCGTCTGTGACAGATCAGTTTGCGTCGCAATAAAATATTTTAAAAATGCCGTCGTGGGTTGTGAAAAGTGGAATAACAATAATATTAAAGTATTTGTGGATATATGATTAAGGGAGAATAAATTGAGTAACTGGTATACCCCGTAACCGCACACACACTAGCATAAAGGTGTTTCACATGGCGCGGAGTCCTTCTTTTTTTACTAGTCCATGGTTATAGGATTGTTTATCCCTTTCGGGTGTACGCACATCGCAACACACAACTCAATATGGCACCTTCATCCTTCATCCTAACGTAAGAATGACATTATACGTGTGGTTGAAGTCAGTGTATTTTACATGCTGTTTATTAGCTTCACCTGTATGTATGTTTGTTTGTAAACGACTCATTTGGGCGCGATTTAGACCCAGATTTCGTTCAAACTTCGTAGGTTTATCGAGGACCGATGACAATGTATTAATTTGATAAAATTATTCCATTTTTAATTTGTTAAATATTTTTTCATCTATAAGGCAGGAATTAATGTTCATTTTAAATTTCATCCATTATCTTTTCAACCAAAGGGTGTTTTTTAGTTTTTTTTAACTATTTTTATTATTTATCATCTGTATGTTTTGAATGCAGGTAGACTTATTTATTTACAATCGAGTGGCCAGCAAACAAACTAGACCTACGTGAGAACTTGTATTGTACCTATACTTACTTGACTCATATACAAGTATTAAACTAATTGCAGCGCGAGATATTGTCATTACAATCTCTGATATGAGTAATATAATAATAAGCCTTCATTAATTCCAACAATCTTCGAATGCATAATATTAATATCTTAAGACTACGCGTATAATATAAAAGTTATGTCATTTGAACCCCACTCTGGGTATAGGCCTCCTCCAGCTTACTCCATGTATCCCTTTTCTGTGCTTTTCCTCTCCTTTTCCTCTCCATTCTTTTCCTGCCATTTTTACTAATTCATCTACCCATCTGTTTCTTGGGAGGCCTCCTTTTTTTGCTCGATGGTCCTTCCCAAATTGTCGTTTCTACTGTCCATCTTTTGTCTATGAATCTCGCCACATGACCTGCCCAGAGCCACTTTTGTGATACAGCGTACTCAAGAGCATCTATCACTTTTGTCCTTTTCATAATGCTGTCACATAAGTGTAAATTTTTCTGATTTTCAACATATTCCTTTCCATCGCTTTCTGGCAGGTCGCTAGTTTTGTTTTTATTGTTGTATTGTATGTCCACATTTGATAGACGTATTATAGAGTCGATAGAATGCAGAGAGACCAGAGAGATGACTCTTTTAAAATTTCTTTTAAGCTCCAGAATTTTTTGCAGCTTATATTCACACTGCGTTCGACTTCTTCCTCCTCGCTGTTATCTCTAAATCACAATAATTCTCCGAGATAAATGTAGCTTTTTACGTTTTCCAAAGGTTTTCCGAGCAAAGTGATTTTATTGTTTTTCTGTTTGTCATTACGATTCTAGGACATAGAGAGAGAAAAGAGAACAGATTTCATCGAGTCACCAGGTGTTAAGTGATCACCGCCAGCCACGTTCTATTGCAACACAAGAATAATCAGGAGCGTTGTCGGCCTTTAAGGAAGGGGCTTTTTTTGAAGTCATATCGTCCCGGAAACACCGCATAAGGAAGCTCATTCCACAGCTTTGTAGTACTTGGAAGAGAGCTCCTTAAAAACCGCACTGTGGAGGACCGCCACACAACCAGATGGTAGGGATGATATCCGAATTGTGGCGTATCGTGCGAATGTGGAATTCGGCGGCATATAGCAATTATAGTTTGCATTCGATAGCTTCTATTCAGAAAATCAATCAAAAATCAGATAGAATGAATTCCTTCCTAATATTTATTTGGCGTCTCGGTATCAAAACTAATAACTTCGAGCATATTATCTCTACGCGGAAATCGAGATATTTTTAGAGAACGGATATATTTTATCGATACAATGGCCTCTGCCCGCAGGTATCCTAATAACCATTTATTACGCCATACCTATATAACTAATTTAGCATGGAATGCCGATAGACATACGTTTATCGGAACTAATATTAAATTTTCAAATTATGAAATTTAAATTTTATCTGAAATTTTCTAATTTCAAAGATTAAAGTTTTTCTTACTCGTCAAATGTATTATGTCTTAAATATATAATGCCAGGTGTTAATCTACTTAAGTGGCGTTTTATCATACTAATATGTTCTTTATGATAAGAGATAAATTTCCTATTATGTTATTCCTTTGTTTACTGACCGTAATTCTAGACGTAATCAGTGATAGAAGACTTTCTTTAATCGACAATAAAACCACAGAGTATCGATAGATACTTACGTATAAAGTATAAGCCAGATTTTTTGGGCTGTTAGTTACACTGTATCTGTTTCTACTCTGTGGTTATAGATATTTCGTTTGCGCATTGCTAGTGCGCAGGATTAAAGTATATTTATTATTGTTGGTTTTATACCTATTTTTTGCAAAATATGTTTACTCAATTTACAAAGACCTGTCAAAATTCTTGTCACTACACAGGTTTTGTGTCTACTGTGTTGTAATAACACATAGACATCTTTGTTTTGTGAATTTTAGTAACGCTTTCGAGTGTTTTTGTAATTTACGAACTCTCATACATCGATTGCATTTGCTTTTTCCAAAATCATAGAGTACGCTTTATGTTTTTCTTAATTACCTCAACGGTAATATAGTGGCAGAATCTTTACTGTTAATATTATAATTAAATGTTCAAGTGCTCAATTAGTTGTATCGATTTATCTGTATTTTAAGATCGCCGAACTATACAAGGCTTCTGATAAAAAAGATCACAACTTGCCAGTAAAAAAGGATAAAGGTACTTACTGCTCTCAACATATTTGGTTCTTATTCTGCAAGAAGTTAAGCTAAGTGGTTTTCAATCCAAAGAACTTCACTAATATCTGACCGTCTATTTATTCTTCCTTCTTCTTGATCAAATTTTCCAAAAGTTTTTTTGTTTGGAACTTAGAAATAACTCTCAAACGTTAGATTATTGAAATATAATATGTAATATAACTACTGTATCAAACTATACTTACGTATGTACGTACTGTACCAGTGGGAGGCTCCTTTGCACAGGATGCCGACTAAATTATGGGTACAACAACGGCGCCTATTTCTGCCGTGAAGCAGTAATGTGTAAGCATTACTGTGTTTCGGTCTGAAGGGCGCCATAGCTAGTGAAATTACTGGGCAACTGAGACTTAACACATTATGTCTCAACTCTCAGAGTATTTAGGTTTTTCAAGAATCCTGAGCAGCACTGCTTTGTAATGGGCAGGGCGTAACAATTACCATCTGAACGTCCTGCTTGTCTCGTCCCTTATTGACATAAAAAAATTCAAGATTTCGGTGTTGTTTGAAACAATTAATTAAAATATGATGAAAAAATAAATAAAATAGCTCGCAAAATATTTAACATAACATGAACTATTTTGATAATTATATGGTAACAATTCTGTCATATATTCAACACAATTCTGTCGTCTAATGCCCCAAGATATTACAAATAAGCTGTGTTGTCGACATTAAAAGTTGACTTGCAGCCTTAAAGGGACGTACTGGTAATTTCTTAACTGATAATTTAAAAAAGATTACGGTGGTATAATGGAAAGAAGTGACCGTATTTATGCTCAAAGCTCTAAGGAAGCTTCCCAATAAGTCAACAGAGTGCAACGTGCAACTATCCGACTTCAGTGATGGTTTGGTTATTAGCTATGACGGAGTGACTGAGCCATATTTTTGTGAAAAAGGTATCAAAACATCGGCACAAGTGTATCAAGATACCATTATTGAGAAGGTAGGAAGCTCCTTAACAACACCATGTTCAATAACCAAGAGTGGTCCTTCCAGCATGACTCGACGCCGGGTCACAAAGCTCGGTGTACGCAGTCTTGGTTGGAAACGAACGTTTCTGACTTCATCAGAGCTGAAGACTGGCCATCGTCTAGTCCTGATCTTAATCCGCTGGATTGTGGTCAGTTTTAAAGAGTAGGGCTTGCTCTAAACGCCATGATAATTTGGAGTCCCTAAAACAATCCGTACGATTGGCAATGAATAATTTTCCATGGAAAGAGTGCGTGCTTCTATTGATAACTGGCCTCAACGTTTAAAGGACTGTAATGCAGCCAATGGAGACCACTTCGAATAAGCTTTTTATATGTTAAATTATTTTATATTTATGTATTAAACTAATTCACTGTAAAAGTAAAAAATGTTATTTTCAATAGAAACAATTTTTTTTCTTTCTTTCAGTATTTATGGCAAGACTAGGTATCATATATCCGCACAGAGTTGCAGAGAATAGTAGATTGTTAACCGAGGGTTGAAAGAATTAATTCCCTAGGTATTTGGACGCCCGAGCGCAGCGAGGTCGGCTGTAGTCCAAGTAGGAATTGATACTTTTACCCGAGTTAAACACTCTACTTTTCATTTCGAATATGAGGAAATTAAAAGTAGTTGTTTATCTAAGCACAGATTAGTATCCCGCCAATTTATGTCAACTTTTTAAATTTCAAATATTGAACTTACCGCGCAATTGTTGCGGTTTACTCCGCTCAAAGAAGTCTTCGCTAAGTTCACACTGGCTGTTTAGAAAGTCACATGGCCGCAGCATTTTTTTAATTAGTTAGTACATAAACCTCTTCACAGCAGTTCTATTTTTAAAGTGAGGAAGGAGAGGGAAGCAGCATTTTCACCAAATAATCAAATCAAAACGGAAAGTAAGGTTACTTTCCGAGTATGAGTAATGAAAAATTATTTTTTATCCCCATATTAAAATGGCATTAAACGTGATGTATCCAAAAAAAACTTGATGGCTTTTAGCTTTACAGCTTGTTAAATATCCTTCATGATTGCTCTTCCGATATTATACATTATAATTATAAAGTCATAATTGAGTTTTTGTCTGATGTCTAATGTTATACATAAAAAACCGGAACGTACTCAGCTATATCGCGGACCTCAGTTTTTATAAGGTTGCATTTACATAATATTTAAACGTCATGTCAAGATCAAGATTATTAATAACAATCATATTATAATAAAGTATTCCGCGCTCCATACTGTGATATTCAAATAAATTTTATTTGCATGAAACATTGTATTTATTATTTATAATTACGTACATTATATTATTGATAATCCACAGACGAGTAAAAAAAGAAGGAATTCGTGTCACCGTACATAACAGTGGAGCACCAAAACAAGCCGGTAGACGTGTAAATACATAACCCATGCACACACTTACACTAATACAAGCCGATCGGCCACGATCATTGAGAATTGTCATAGTCTGTAACAGATCAGTTTGCGTCTCAATAAAGTATTTTAAAAATGCTGTCGTGCGTTGTGAAAATGTGAAAAACCGATACTATAAAAGTATTTGTGGCCATATAAGATTATTTAAGGGAGAAAAAATTGTGTAACTAGTATCCCTCGTAACCGCACACACACTAGCATAACGGTGCTTCACTTGCTAATATCACGGCGCGGAGTCCTTCTTTTTTTACTAGTCCGTGTTAAGATGTTAACATAATATTATTGATAATCCAATATCTTTCGTCCAATTGACATGCAAAATATGTTATAAAATTGTCTAAGTACCAACACACAACTGTTATACTGAAACATGTCGGATTTCACAATGCTATCATTAATATTTATAAAATTAAAGATATTATAAGACGTAAATAATTAAATAACTCATCTAGTACCTATGTATAATGTTAACAAATTCAATGTCATATAATATATAGAATTCTCGTGTCATGGTGTTAAGCATTGAACTCCTCCGAAACAGCTTGACCGATTCTCATGAAATTTTGAGTGCATATTGGGTAGGTCTGAGAATCGGACAACATCTATTTCTCATTCCCCTTAAATGTTAAGGGTGGTCCAGATGTTTTTTTTTTTTAATTTTTTGACATTTTTTTTTATTTGTTTGATTATGAGTCAGCATTAAAAATACATACAACTTCAAATTTTCACCCACCTACGATCAACAGTTACTTTTGTATCGCAATTTTAATATCGGCAATACAACGTTTGCTGGATCAGTAAAAGTATATAATTTACATAATATATTATTATCAAATAGACTAATTCATAATAATAATTCTCTTCAATGTAAAAAGTGATTATAATAATAAGACAAAAACAGGGTGTCTGTCACTTACCTGGAAGAGAAAACTAACAAATTTGCTACGTTTTAATATATTATACTACGTTTTAATATATTATACGACAGACGTTGTTCTGTTCATAATAAAAAAAACTCTTGCGGGTGGAATCATGGAAAATCCGTTCTTAGCTGACCTCTTCTCGGTGAAAAGAATATTCCTACCAAATTTCAAGTCTTTAGCTCTAATGGTTCCAGAGATATCGTGATGAGTGACTATATACGTGGATATCTCTTATATATATATATATATTAAATATTATTGCACCTTATAGCCTTTTTTTTATGATAATAATGCACTAGACGAGGAGGACGTTCAGCTGATGGTAATTGATACGCCCTGCCCATTACAATGCAGTGCCGCTCAAGATTATTGAAAAACTCAAAAATTCTGAGCGGCACTACAACTGCGCTCGTCACCTTGAGACATAAGATGTTAACTCTCATTTGCCAAGTAATTTAACTAGCTACGGCGCCCTTCAGACCGAAACAGAGTAATGCTTACACATTACTGCCGCTTGACTTTTCTCATGCATCCCTTGAAAATACAAGAAGTGAAGTTATCTAACTCCTTGCCATATTTATCAGCGAAGTGTTGTGATTCAATTATAAATAAAAATAACTATTTATACAAATAAATACTTTTGCAAGTTGTTCTTATATTTTAAATAAAATGACGCCAATGTTTCTCAGTGATAACATAGTCATTCTACCGGTGGAATTAATTTAAAACCGGTCCAATAGTTTTTAATTTGAGTCATTACAAATACATACATGTTACGTAGATACAAAAAAAACTTTTCCTATTTACATTATTTGTATAGATTGATAGACGCATTTATATTTTTCAATTTTAAAGGCTAAAAGTTTTTTGCGTGACGTTGTAATTTTATGAAATAAAAATAGCTTGACTAAGGCCGGTCGATTAATACTTCTTTCAAACCACACAAGAATATCTAGCAATTCTTGATGTGAGTAATGTTAGGTGATTGTTAGCTTAGCATATTATCTTAAATTTCGTTTTTATAGTCATTTCACAGCTGAAATTATTCTGAACTTGAGCCAAGACAGCCCAATGCAATAGTCAAGTTCACGTTTTAACACACACGGCTAAGTTTTAGGTAAAGCCGGAGGAAAGTCTGAGTACGCTATATACATCTCGTACCGGGCAAACCACTACATCTGCTTTGACGAATTAATAATTTTCGCAAAAGAGAACAGATTTCATCGATTCACCTGGTGTTAAGTGATCACCGCCGCCCACGTTCTAATGCAACACCAGAGGAATCAGGAGCGTTGGCGGCCTTTATTAAGGAAGGCGCTTTTTTTGAAGTTACCCATGTCGTATCGTCCCGGAAACACCGCATAAGGAAGCTCATTCCACAGCTTTGTGGTACTTGGAAGAAAGCTCCTTAAAAACCGCACTGTGGAGGACCGCCACACAACCAGATGGTGGGGATGATATCCTAATTGTGGCGTGTCGTGCGAAGGTGGAATTCGGCGGCATATAGCAATTATAGTTTGCATTCGATAGCTTCTATTCAGAAAATCAATCAAAAATCAGATAGAATGAATTCCTTCCTAATATTTATTTGGCGTCTCGGTATCAAAACTAATAACTTCGAGCATATTATCTCTACGCGGAAATCGAGATATTTTTACAGAACGGATATATCTTATCGGCAGGTATCCTAATAACCATTTATTACGCCATACCTATATAACTAATTTAGCATGGAATGCCGATAGACATACGTTTATCGGAACTAATATTAAATTTTCAAATTATGAAATTTAAATTTTATCCGAAATAAAATTTTCTAATTTCAAAGATTAAAGTTTTTCTTACTCGTCAAAAAGTATTATGTCTTGTAATTAATAATTAATTATGCCCTGTACTTTCCCCGGGGCGTAAAAATAATAGGGGAGTCCCAGGCCCATGGGTGTCGTAAGAGGCAACTAAGGGTTTTTTAGAAGTGGGAGGGTCACGCTGCAGTCTTTTGACGTCAGCACAATGGGGCCAGTCTCGTCCGGGTTTAATTACCACACTCGCACAGAATACCGGCGTGAAGTAGCAGCCTAGTACCGCTATGTTTCGCATAGGTTAATGTCGAGGACCGGTGGCCCTCCCCCCCCCCCCCTCTCCACCCGAATATGACAGCGGATGTACAAAAGATTTTACCCCCGGAGGGTACCGGCTCTACCAAAACCGGAAAATCCCTCCCCGAGCACTCTAGCTCGGACTGCCCTTCGTATTCTGGGGAGGGCACAGAACCGCGCATGACCAAGGACAAACGAGGCAGTAACACCACGGCACCCCGCTCCACACTCAACGTGGACTTCTGTCACGCAAGTTCTGGTCGTTGTCGAAAGCTGCTCTTGGTAACTTCAGCCAGGCATCCATGCCGCCGTTGCACATGAGGAATGACACCCTGGCCCATACGGCAAAAGAGAAAGCCGATCTCTTGTGCGCTCTTTTCGCCTCCAACTCGACTCTTGACAACAACGGAAAAACATATTTCTGTCTAGAAAACTGTTAGGCGAGATCTGTTTTCGTTGGACGTCAGGAAGTCGAGCGGGCCGGATGACATTTCTCCAATCGTGCTTAGAACTTATGCCCAAACGTGTGGCAAACTACAGGCCTATTGCTATTACATTCCTGCTCTCCAAAATCATGGAGAGTATAATCAGCCGCCAGCTCTTGGTATATCTAGAAGGTCACCAGTTGATCAACGACCGACAATACGGGTTTCGCCATGGTCGGTCGGTAGGTGATCTTCTGGTATACCTAACACATAGATGGGCTGCGGCTATTGAAAGAAAGGGGGAAGGCCTGGCAGTTAGCCTGGATAAAGCGAAGGCCTTTGATCGTGTTTGGCACAAGGCGCTCCTCTCAAAACTTCCATCATTTGGGCTTCCCGAGAGCTTGTGCAAGTGGACCTCCAGCTTCCTCACTGGGCACAGCATACAGGTTGTTGTCGATGGATATTGCTCGAACCCGAAGCCCGTGAATGCTGGAGTGCCCCAAGGCTGTGTGCTACTCCCACCCTGTTTCTTCTGCATATCAATGATATGTTGGACACCTCCAACATTCATTGCTATGCAGACGACAGCACTGGTGATGCCGTATACACGGGCCATGCAGGTCTCTCTCGGAAATCGTCGACCTGTGCCGGGAGAAACTTGTGTTTTCTATCGAGTCCTCTCTCGAGAAGGTCCCGGAATGGGGTAAATTGAACCTTGTCCAATTTAACCCCCAGAAGACTCAAGTTTGCGCGCTTACCACTAAAAAAACCCCATTTGTCGTGTCACCGCTCTTCGACAACACTTCCCTTAAAGCCTCGCCTAGTATCGGAATACTGGGTCTCGAAATCTCGAGCGATTGCCAATTTCTGGAGGGTAAAGCCACATTGGCTTCAAAGAGACTGGGCCTCATTAATAGAGCACGGCAATACTTCAAGCCGACATACTAGCGCTCTACAAAGCGCAGGTCCGGCCACACATGGATTACTGCTGTCATCTCTGGTCTGGCGCACCCCAGTATCAGCTCGATCCATTTGACCGCGTGCAACGTAGAGCAGCTCGAATTGTGGGGGACCCAGTGCTCTTTAAACGGCTGGATCACTAGGCGTTGCGTAGAGAAGTCGCTTCATTGTGTGTTTTCTACCGCATTTATCACGGGGAGTGTTCCGAAGACCTGTTTAACCTGATTCCTGCCGCCGAATTCCACCTTCGCACGACACGCCACAAGTTAGGATATCATCCTCACCATCTGGATGTGTGGCGGTCCTCCACTGTGCGGTTTTAAGGAGCTTTCGTCCACGTACTACTAAGCTGTGGAATGAACTTCTTTGTGCGGTGTTTCCGAGACGATACGACCTTTAAAAAAAGCGCGTACACCTTAATTAAAGGCCGGCAACGCTCCTGCGATTCCTCTGGTGTTGCAAGAGATTGTGGGCGGCGGTGATTACTTAACACCAGGTGACCCGTACGCTCGTTTGTCCTCCAATAGGACGGAATACCATAGAAAAAAAATAAAAAAAATTATGTTTCGAGAATATAAACAAACGTTTTATTGTGTTTATAATACTTGCGTCGTGTTTTTATCATGTTTGCTAATTGGCTGACGTTACAAATGCGTCATGGCTTAAAAGCCTAGATAAATCTATAGCAATGATTAATTTTTAATTGTAGATATTTGAATGTATCCACAATGACTTTGTCTGCTGTTTTTCGTCAGACTTCAAAGATTCAACTGTTTGTATGTTTGTTATTGTACCGGTATTGGTACTCCTAGATCAGCCCCATTGTAAAAAGATCTGATGACGCAGACTATTGAGGGCACTCTTTCAATTTTAAAGGAATATAGATTTTGTTATGAAAATGAGGTTACGTTGAAGAAGAAATGACGTTCAGCTGATGGGAATTAATACTCCTGCCCCCTTACAACGCAGTGCCGCTCAGGGATTCTTGAAAAGCCCCAAAAATCCTGAGCGGCACTAAAACTGCGCTTGTCACCTTGAGGCATAACATGTTAAGTCTCATTTGCCCATTTCATTTCACTAGCTACGGCGCCCTTCAGACCGAAATACTTACAAATACTGCTTCACGGCAGAAATAGGCGCCTTTACCCACCATACCCTTATGGGTATCCATAGATAGATCCTTAGATTATCAAGCGGACATCCGGTGAAGCGATGTGCTACAGTGGTACGTGGATTCACAATCCACGTACTATTTCTTTTTCTTTACTAACAAATATAGCATTTTTATACAGGAAGCTATAGCAGTCATTTGCCTTGTCTTTGGTGAAGTGTAACGGAAGAAGAAGTCTACAAATGGCCTCTGGAATAACTTGAAAAACTTTTAGATGTTAGTAAAGAACTTTGAAAGGTAAGTATTTCACGTGTAGGTAGTTAAACTATAACCAAACAATTCTTAAGGGAGGGAAAATAATGAATCTGGTGGTGAAGCCACAAGATAGCAGGTATTTGAATTCCTTCATAGAACTTAGAAAAAAAATAGAACTTTCTTGCCAGTCTACAGTCTACTATTTATATATATTTTGTATATAAATTCCCTTTCTTTTGCGTACTTGGAGTAGGCAGCTTATAAGATAGTTACGTATACGCGCTAATAAGTCTGTACTTACACTTATCTGTAATCTAGAATATTTGGGAAAAAAAGAGGCAAAACCGTATTTATATGTGTGGACTTGAAACCTTCTTTATCAATTACCGTTTATATTATGAAGTTCTAAATTTCAGATTTACATAAAAATTAAGTAAATACTATCCCCCTTATTCATAATAGTCTGCTAACTTAAAGCATTGCTAATTCGCACTCTGTCTTCTAATATTGACCTAAGTCAGAATGAGAAAAAACACTCCTTAGCGGCTGTTTAAAGTTAGCGGACCATTATGAATAAGGGGGTTAATGTATAGTATAAGTATTATATTTGTCATAATTTGTCCAAATGTTTTAAGTTTTCTTTAGTGCTAATTCCGCCAATATTTGTCTTAAAAACGTTGACTCGCCGAACTCTGGCACGAGACAAGGGTCTTAAAGGATGAATACTAGAGAAAACGTAAAACAGTTGGATAATTATGGATTTTCCCAAAGTAACGCCTACTTCAATAAATAATTTATATGTTTAAATAGGCTTTGAAAGGCTAAAATAATATTGAATAGTAAATTTAATTTTGTCTTAAGTTCCTCGTATTTAACTATTTTTTATATTTATCAACGAGCGCTTTCGGTCTTTGAATCTAGAATAAACAATTACAAAGTTAACGGATTTTTTTAGGCTGAAATTAATAATTTAGTATTAAATGACAATGATTTAATTAAATAGAACTAATATAATGCCAGGTGTTAATCTACTTAAGTGGCGTTTTATCATACTAATATGTTCTTTATGATAAGAGATAAATTTCCTATTATGTTATTCCTTTGTTTACTGACCGTAATTCTAGACGTAATCAGTGATAGAAGACTTTCTTTAATCGACAATAAAACCACAGAGTATCGATAGATACTTACGTATAAAGTATAAGCCAGATTTTTTGGGCTGTTAGTTACACTGTATCTGTTTCTACTCTGTGGTTATAGATATTTCGTTTGCGCATTGCTAGTGCGCAGGATTAAAGTATATTTATTATTGTTGGTTTTATACCTATTTTTTGCAAAATATGTTTACTCAATTTACAAAGACCTGTCAAAATTCTTGTCACTACACAGGTTTTGTGTCTACTGTGTTGTAATAACACATAGACATCTTTGTTTTGTGAATTTTAGTAACGCTTTCGAGTGTTTTTGTAATTTACGAACTCTCATACATCGATTGCATTTGCTTTTTCCAAAATCATAGAGTACGCTTTATGTTTTTCTTAATTACCTCAACGGTAATATAGTGGCAGAATCTTTACTGTTAATATTATAATTAAATGTTCAAGTGTTCAATTAGTTGTATCGATTTATCTGTATTTTAAGATCGCCGAACTATACAAGGCTTCTGATAAAAAAGATCACAACTTGCCAGTAAAAAAGGATAAAGGTACTTACTGCTCTCAACATATTTGGTTCTTATTCTGCAAGAAGTTAAGCTAAGTGGTTTTCAATCCAAAGAACTTCACTAATATCTGACCGTCTATTTATTCTTCCTTCTTCTTGATCAAATTTTCCAAAAGTTTTTTTGTTTGGAACTTAGAAATAACTCTCAAACGTTAGATTATTGAAATATAATATGTAATATAACTACTGTATCAAACTATACTTACGTATGTACGTACTGTACCAGTGGGAGGCTCCTTTGCACAGGATGCCGACTAAATTATGGGTACAACAACGGCGCCTATTTCTGCCGTGAAGCAGTAATGTGTAAGCATTACTGTGTTTCGGTCTGAAGCGCACCATAGCTAGTGAAATTACTGGGCAACTGAGACTTAACACATTATGTCTCAACTCTCAGAGTATTTAGGTTTTTCAAGAATCCTGAGCAGCACTGCTTTGTAATGGGCAGGGCGTAACAATTACCATCTGAACGTCCTGCTTGTCTCGTCCCTTATTGACATAAAAAAATTCAAGATTTCGGTGTTGTTTGAAACAATTAATTAAAATATGATGAAAAAATAAATAAAATAGCTCGCAAAATATTTAACATAACATGAACTATTTTGATAATTATATGGTAACAATTCTGTCATATATTCAACACAATTCTGTCGTCTAATGCCCCAAGATATTACAAATAAGCTGTGTTGTCGACATTAAAAGTTGACTTGCAGCCTTTAAGGGACGTACTGGTAATTTCTTAACTGATAATTTAAAAAAGATTACGGTGGTATAATGGAAAGAAGTGACCGTATTTATGCTCAAAGCTCTAAGGAAGCTTCCCAATAAGTCAACAGAGTGCAACGTGCAACTATCCGACTTCAGTGATGGTTTGGTTATTAGCTATGACGGAGTGACTGAGCCATATTTTTGTGAAAAAGGTATCAAAACATCGGCACAAGTGTATCAAGATACCATTATTGAGAAGGTAGTGAAGCTCCTTAACAACACCATGTTCAATAACCAAGAGTGGTCCTTCCAGCATGACTCGACGCCGGGTCACAAAGCTCGGTGTACGCAGTCTTGGTTGGAAACGAACGTTTCTGACTTCATCAGAGCTGAAGACTGGCCATCGTCTAGTCCTGATCTTAATCCGCTGGATTGTGGTCAGTTTTAAAGAGTAGGGCTTGTTCTAAACGCTAGGATAATTTGGAGTCCCTAAAACAATCCGTACGATTGGCAATGAATAATTTACCTATGGAAAGAGTGCGTGCTTCTATTGATAACTGGCCTCAACGTTTAAAGGACTGTAATGCAGTCAATGGAGACCACTTCGAATAAGCCTGAGCAGCACTGCTTTGTAATGGGCAGGGCGTATCAATTACCATCTGAACGTCCTGCTCGTCTCGTCCCTTATTGACATAAAAAAATTCAAGATTTCGGTGTTGTTTGAAACAATTAATTAAAATATGATGAAAAAATAAATATAAATAGCTCGCAAAATATTTAACATAACATGAACTATTTTGATAATTATATGGTAACAATTCTGTCATATATTCAACACAATTCTGTCGTCTAATGCCCCAAGATATTACAAATAAGCTGTGTTAATACGTAAATCTAAATGTATTCGTTATAATTTTGTGCACTAAAATCCTTTTGATTTTCAAAGCTGATAGCAACATTTTCCGCTCTGTGGGCCAGGAAAGAAATTAACAAAAGTTTCAGCCACTGCTTCGCCTGGGATAGTACTTATTACTTAACAGTGGGCAATTGTGATGCCGCTTTTTACTTATTCTATTTTACTACAACACCCTGTATTATGCATATAGTATATTTAGGTCACACTTATATTTCATACACACGGAGTCGTAAATCTAAACGAGACTAATAACTCTCAGTCAGTGATCAAAAGATCGAAATATGAAAGAGCGTGCTATGCATTCAAAGTATAATTATAGAATAATTTAGCTACATAATATACTTAGTCTGGCCATAAAAATATATAACAGTTAATAATAAACAAAATATTACATTTGAATTTGGAATCAGTCATTTTTATATGATTGTTCATTGAGTTTTCTCATTTCGGCGCCAGTAATATGTACAATATTTTGCGATATTAAAATGGAGTGGGGTGATAAAGAGAACCAAATCGCTGTGATTGCATTACAGAAAGTAGATATGGAGCCAAATAGAATATTTAAAACTCTCCATACGCTTGGTATTAGTAAAATGGGCTATTTAAAGTACAATGAGACTCCTATCCTCCTCTGTTTGTAACAGAAAAAGATCTGGCCCTCCACAAAAAAGAAAAAAGTGGTCAAAGCAGCAAGGGAATGAATTCGAAGAAGTCCTGTCCGAAACCAAAAGATTTTATCTCGGGAGATGAAGATAGCACCTAGAACTTTGTCGCGTATTTTAAAAGTTGACTTGCAGCCTTTAAGGGACGTACTGGTAATTTCTTAACTGATAATTTAAAAAAGATTACGGTGGTATAATGGAAAGAAGTGACCGTATTTATGTTCAAAGCTCTAAGGAAGCTTCCCAATAAGTCGCAACAGTCAGAGTGCAACGTGCAACTATCCGACTTCAGTGATGGTTTCGTGGGGTTATTAGCTATGACGGAGTGACTGAGCCATACTTTTGTGAAAAAGGTATCAAAACATCGGCACAAGTGTATCAAGATACCATTATTGAGAAGGTAGTGAAGCTCTTTAACAAAACCATGTTCAATAACCAAGAGTGGTACTTCCAGCATGACTCGACGCCGGGTCACAAAGCTCGGTGTACGCAGTCTTGGTTGGAAACGAACGTTTCTGACTTCATCAGAGCTGAAGACTGAAATTTCAATAGAAACAATTTTTTTTCTTTGTATCAGTATTTATGGCAAGACTAGGTATAATATATCCGCACAGAGTTGCAGAGAATAGTAGATTGTTAACCGAGGGTTGAAAGAATCAATTCCCTAGGTATTTGGACGCCCGAGCGCAGCGAGGTCGGCTATAGTCCAAGTAGGAATTGATACTTTTACCCGAGTTAAACACTCTACTTTTCATTCCGAATATGAGGAAAATAAAACTAGTTGTTTATCTAAGCACAGATTAGTATCCCGCCAATTTATGTCAACTTTTTATATTTCAAATATTGAACTTACCGCGTAATTGTTGCGGTTTACTCCGCTCAAAGAAGTCTTCGCTAAGTTCACACTGGCTGTTTAGAAAGTCACATGGCCGCAGCATTTTTTTAATTAGTTAGTCCATAAAACTCTTCACAGCAGTTCTATTTTTAAAGTGAGGAAGGAGAGGGAAGCAGCATTTTCACCAAATAATCAAATCAAAACGGAAAGTAAGGTTACTTTCCGAGTATGAGTAATGAAAAATTATTTTTTATCCCCATATTAAAATGGCATTAAACGTGATGTATCCAAAAAAAACTTGATGGCTTTTAGCTTTACAGCTTGTTAAATATCCTTCATGATTGCTCTTCCGATATTATACATTATAATTATAAAGTCATAATTGAGTTTTTGTCTGATGTCTAATGTTATACATAAAAAACCGGAACGTACTCAGCTATATCGCGGACCTCAGTTTTTATAAGGTTGCATTTACATAATATTTAAACGTCATGTCAAGATCAAGATTATTAATAACAATCATATTATAATAAAGTGTTCCGCGCTCCATACTGTGATATTCAAATAAATTTTATTTGCATGAAACATTGTACTTATCATTTATAATTACGTACATTATATTATTGATAATTCACAGACGAGTAAAAAAAGAAGGAATTCGTGTCACCGTACATAACAGTGGAGCACCAAAACAGGCCGGTAAATGTGTAAATACATACCCCACGCACACACTTACACTAATACAAGCCGATCGGCCACCATTATGAGAATTGTCATAGCCTGTAACAGATCAGTTTGCGTCTCGATAAAATATTTTAAAAATGCTGTTGTGCGTTGTGAGAAAGTGTAAAAACGATACTATATAAGTATTTGTGGCCATATTTATTTAAGGGAGAAAAAATTGTGTAACCATTATCCCCCGTAACCGCACACACACACTAGCATAACGGTGCTTCACTTGTTAATATCACGGCGCGGCCGCGGAGTCTTATATATTTTACTAGTCTGTGTTAAGATATTATTGATAATCCGATTTGTTTCGTCCAATTGACATGCAAAATATGTTATAAAATTGTCTAAGTACCAACACACAACTGTTATACTGAAACATGTCGGATTTCACATTGCTATCATTAATATTTATAAAATTAAAGATATTATAAGACGTAAATAATTAAATAACTCATCTATGTTTAATGTTAACAAATTCAATGTCATCTAATATATAAAATTCTCGTGTCATGGTGTTAAGAATTGAACTCCTCCGAAACGGCGTGACCGATTCTCATGATATTTTGAGTGCATATTGGGTAGGTCTGAGAATCGGACAACATCTATTTCTCATTCCCCTTAAATGTTAAGGGTGGTCCAGACGATTTTATTTTTTTATTTTTTTGACATTTTTTTTTATTTGTTTGATTATGAGTCAGCATTAAAAATACATACAACTTCAAATTTTCACCCATCTACGATCAACAGTTATTTTGTATCGCAATTTTAATATCGGCAATACAACGTTTGCTGTGTCAGCTAGTAAAAGTATATAATTTACATAATATATTATTATCAAATAGACTAATTCATAATAATAATTCAATGTAAAAAGTAATTATAATAATAAGACAAAAACGGGGTGTCTGTCACTTACCTGGAAGAGAAAACTAACAAATTTGCTACGTTTTAATATATTATACTACGTTTTAATATATTATACGACAGACGTTGTTCTGTTCATAATAAAAAAAACTCTTGCGGGTAGAATTATGGAAAATCCGTTCTTAGCTGACCTCTTCTCGGTGAAAAGAATATTCCTACCAAATTTCAAGTCTTTAGCTCTAATGGTTCCAGAGATATCGTGATGAGTGACTATATACGTGGAAATCTCTTATATATATATATATATATATCTATATATATATATATATATATATATATATATATATATATAGATGAAATATTATTGCACCTTATAGCCTTTTTTTTATGATAATAATGCACTAGACGAGGAGGACGTTCAGCTGATGGTAATTGATACGCTCTGCCCATTACAATGCAGTGCCGCTCAAGATTATTGAAAAACTCAAAAATTCTGAGCGGCACTACAACTGCGCTCGTCACCTTGAGACATAAGATGTTAACTCTCATTTGCCAAGTAATTTAACTAGCTACGGCGCCCTTCAGACCGAAACAGAGTAATGCCTACACATTACTGCTTCAGTTAGTTGCCGCTTGACTTTTCTCATGCATCCCTTGAAAATACAAGAAGTGAAGTTATCTAACTCCTTGCCATATTTATCAGCGAAGTGTTGTGATTCAATTATAAATAAAATTATAAATAAAAATAACTATTTATACAAATAAATACTTTTGCAAGTTGCTCTTATATTTTAAATAAAATGACGGCAATGTTTCTCAGTGATAACATAGTCATTCTACCGGTGGAATTAATTTAAAACCGGTCCAATAGTTTTTAATTTGAGTCATTACAAATACATACATATTACGTAGATACAAAAAAAAACTTTTCCTATTTACACTATTTGTATAGATTGATAGACGCATTTATATTTTTCAATTTTAAAGGCTAAAAGTTTTTTGCGTTACGTTGTTTTTTATGAAATAAAAATAGCTTGACTAAGGCCGGTCCTACATTAGAAGCGGAACTGTTTTCCCGACCAGACGGTCTGGGCGGGTTTGAACAAAACAAACATTGACGCACCGTGTCCCCTCCTATACTGGAACCAGTGGTCGCTCCGGGGAGGGGGAATAAGTCTGAACTGGTCTGACAATAACCAAACAGGTTTGTTCTTCGTCTAGTCCAGACTCCAGACAATATCGACACCTTTCCTCTTTGAGAGTTCACACAGTACTGACTCTGGATTCTGACTGGTTTGTCCGCTCCTGTCTAGCTGCAGTGTAGGAGCAGTAGAGTCTAGACTGGTCTGGTCTGACGGGGTCGGGTCTAGTGGCCAGACCGATTCCCCGTTTCCAATGTAGGACCGGCAAATGGATAGGAAAATGAATATTTCGGTCTTCGGCCATTACTGTTCTAGTATAAGTGGCGCGTTCTCAAAATCAAACTCAAGTAGCCTTTATTCAAATAGATTTACGCCTTCGACCAAATAATATATTTGAAAGTCTAAAAAAAATATTTCTAGTAATTTTGAAAAAAAAATCTAATGTTGAAAAAAAAAATATATGCAACTCATTTTGCGAATTAGACTTGACATCTTATGTGTCAAGGTGACGCGCAGTTGTTGTGCCGCTCAGAATTTTTGGAATTTTCAATAATTTTGAGCGGCGCTGCAATTAATGGGCAGGGCGTATCAATTACCATCAGCTGAACGTCCTGCTCGTTCGTCCTTTATTTTCATAAAAAAAAAACACAATCCCCGTGACACTATTTTATTGAACTGTATTTGAGAAATTCTGGACGGAGTGATTTATCGGTTACGATTCGTTTCATATGTTTAAAACAGTAACATACTATACATATCGTTGAACAACAAAAACTGTATACAGATAAATTATCTCATTAGTTTAGACTTTTGACAGCCTTGATTAATGTCAAAATAAGTGCTTAATAGTGATAAAAACCTTACGTATTTAAACATATATATCGTTGTCCTATAGATAGTAAAAAAACACAGTTTTATTGGAATTTGCCAATAATATTTTAAAACATCAAGAATTACTTCGTAAAAAATGCTCCCTGTTGTTATAATGAAATTGTTTCACAGCAGAACTGTCAAACTGCGCGTCAATAAATTCTCTCACAGAGAATATGTCCATACAAAACAATTATTGGAAATAAAAATAATTATGGGTCCCAAATCTAAATAAAAAGTATCCTATCTCTCAAGTTGGACTAAACTGCACTCCATGAAGTAATCCCCATAAAAATCCGTTCATTAGTTTAGGAGTCCATCGCGGACAAACAACGTGTCACGTAATTTATATATTATACTAGCTGACCCGACAGTCGTTGTTCTGTAGATAATAAAAAAAGTACTGTTTTATAGGCATTTACCAATAATATTTCAAAACATAGAGAATTATTTCGTAAAATAAGCTCCCTGTTGTTATAATGAAATTGTTTCACAGCAGAACTGTCAAACGGCGCGTCAATCAATTCTCTCACAGAAAATATGTCCATACAAAACAATTATTGGAAATAAAAATAATTATGGGTCCCAAATCTAAATAAAAAGTATCCTATCTCTGAAGTTGGGGCAAATTGCACTCCATGAAGTAATCCCCATTAAAATTCGTTCATTAGTTTAGGAGTCCATCGCGGACAAACAACGTGTCACGTAATTTATATATATTAAGATTTACTATGACAGCTGAGTTAAGTACTTAGACATTAATGATTATAAGCATAATTAGCGGTTAGAAGCTACACATCGCTGTTGAAGATTGATTTAACGATGCCTTGTTTTATACGTTAACAATTCTTACTGCTAAATAAATAAAATAGGTAATTTAAACTTTATTTTGGGCTTATTTCATGTAGAGAGCAATACCAAAACTCATGTGGCGTTTATCAAAGTATTATATAAAGAAGAATATAAATAACCTAGTTCCTAAAGAATCACTAAGAGAAAAATATAATCATTTTAAAAGTGGCAGCTGTATTCTTGATAATCTATACATATAAATTAAATTGGAGTGTCTGTTTGTAATATTGAAAAAACCGTTTTTTACTACATGTATATGAATATATACACCAAAATAACGTTTTTTTTTTAGTTTTTGTCTGTCTGTTTGTTCCGGCTAATCTTTGAAATGGCTTGAGCTATTTTGACGGGACTTTTATTGGCAGGTAGGTGATGTAATAAGGAGTAACTTTGCCTACATTTATTTTGGAAAAATTCTTTTATTTTAGAAAATTAAGTAATGTTGCAATGTCCATGAAACTGTATACAGTTTTAACTCTAAAATAATTTATATGGCAAAACAACGTTTGCCGGGTCAGCTAGTGATATATATGTTCATAGGTACATTGAACAATATTCTAGAAACTGTAATAATCATAATGTTAGCACCAGGAACAAACATAAACTTGCAATGCTTACTACTCGGCTAAGTTGAGTAAGTTCCTTCGGCAATGTATAGGGTGGTATCATGATATCAAAAAACTGTGTAACGAAATACAAAAGAGTTGTTAAATACACTGGCCTGCAAAAGTAAGTATCACACTTTTCAAATTAATTTTTTTTCTTAACTATAGGAGGTAGAGATTTAAGATTAAACGTTTTGTTGCAAATTTTATAGGCTTTAATTCTTAGAAACTAAAATTATACATTAGTAACATTTTTAACTTAAAAAAGATAAAACAATGAAAATAGACATTTTTAGTTTAGTGTAAAAAAATTCAACTAAACTACTATTACATGTTATTTAATTTTTAATAACTGGTATTGCCTCCTCGAGCTCTGATTACAGCTTCGAGCCGGTTTGGCATACTGAACACTAGGTTTCGGAGCCGATGTTGGGGAATATTCTCCCATTCTTCTACCAGGGCCTGCTTCAGTGCCCTGAGGGTAGTAGGTGGTGGTCTGCGATTTCTGACTAGCCTCCCAAGCTCATCCCAGGCGTGTTCAATCGGGTTGAGATCAGGACTTCTTGATGGCCAAGCCATCACGCTGATACCGACCTCCTGAATATACTCTTGTACGATATGAGCCGTGTGTGGCCGGGCATTATCATGCATCAGCATCGATCCATCACCCATATCTGCTAAATACGGCCCTGCATACTCATTGAGAATCTCTTGAGCATATCTTTGCCCAGTGAGGGTGCTATTTTCTATGGCTACTAGCTCTGGGCGACCTTCTGAAGATATGCCAGCCCATACATATACACTGCCTCCACCATATTGGACTCTCTCTGAGATGCAGGCTTGAAGGTATCGCTCACCAGGTCGCCTGTAAACACTTCGCCTTCCATCAGAAGTGTAAAGGGAGAATCGAGACTCATCTGTAAACAAAATTCTTGACCATTCTTCTTCATACCACTGCATGTGTTCACGGGCGTATCGCAGTCTCACTACTCGATGCTGTCTCTCCAGTTTTGGGCCACTCGCTGGTCTTCGGGGTTTCAAATTTGCTTCAGCAAGTCTTCTTCTCACTGTACTGTCACTAATGTAGTCACTCCGGGTCTGAAGTAGCTGTTGCTGGACTTCAACTGCATTTTGGTCTTAACACAGTGGAAATAATATAACGATCTTCTCGGGCACTGGTACACCTGGGTCTGCCATTACAAGGTCGCCTCAGATGGTGTCCAGTCTCTTCGTACCTTCGCTTTACCTTCTGGACCGTTCGTACCGTCACACCCACCATTCTTGCAGTGCGACGCATACTGATGCCTAGTTCCAGAAAATTTATGATCCTAGCACATTCTTCAACTGAAAGAGGCATGAATAATAAGAATAATAAATAAATGTTATGTGCTTTTTAGCATAAAATTTTAAAACAAGACCCATCGATCTTGAAAAAAATTTAAAACAGAAAGAAAAATGTGAATGGTAAAATTGTAATTCGGAAACGTCCACTTTGAAAAAGAAATGGTTTTGTTTTTGAAGTTTTTTTTCAGCCAATTCTTAAAAGAAGGTTACCGACTATAAAGTTTTTATGTACAAAATTAAATTCTCTTTGGAGTCCTTTTTATTTCGAAAGTATATCTTGTGAACTTAAAACGTTATCCTAATTTTAAAAGTGTGATACTTACTTTTGAAGGCCAGTGTATATTTATGTTGTTAAAGGTTATATTAAACTACAACTTGATTTTGTTATTATATCTTGTATTGATTTGAATGAATGAATGAATTTAATGATTTGAATTTGAAATGGTGAATTTGAATTGAATTTGAATGAATTTGGTAATGATATCACATCTAAGGAATGGAGCGACCGCCCTCAGGCACTTTAATTAATAAATTTTATTGCGATGAAATTCGATTTCAAAGAAAAAAGAAGACCGCGGTGTTTCTTGCGCCCGTTCTTCTTATATATTTTTTTTATGTAATAGGAGGACAAACGAGCGTACGGGACCTGTTGTTAAGTGATCACCGAGGCCCCCAAAATCTATTGCAACACCAGAAGAATCCACAAGAGCGTTGCCGGCCTTTAAGGAAGGTGCACGCTCTTATTTTTAAGGTACCCATGTCGTATCGTCCCGAAAACACCGAACAAGGAAGTTCATTCCACAGCTTTGTAGTACGTGGAAGAAAGCTCCTTGAAATCGCACTGTGGAAGACCGCCACACATCCAGATGGTGGGGATGATATCCTTATTGAGGCTGTCGTGCGAAAGTGGAATTCGGTGGCAGGAATCAGGTTAAACAGCTCTTCGGAACACTCCCCGTGATAAATGCGGTAGAAGACACACAATAAAGCAACATCTCTACAAAACGCCAAGTGATCCAGCCGTTCACAGAGCACTGGGTCCCCGACAATTCGAGCTGCTCTACGTTGCATACAGTCAAATGGCTCGAGCTGATACTGGGGTGCGCCAGTTCAAAGATGGTAGCAATACTCCATGTGTGGCCGGACCTGCGCTTTGTAGAGTGCTAGAATGTGGGCTGGCTTGAAGTATTGCCGTGCTCTATTAATGACGCCCAGTTTCTTTGAAGCCAATTTGGGTTTGCCCTCCAGATGGCCACGAAATTGGCAATCGCTCGAGATTTCGAGACCCAGTATTCCGAGACTAGGCGACGCTTTAAGGGAATTACTGTCGTAGACAAATGGGGTTTTTTTAGTGGTATACGCGCAAAAATGAGTCTTGTGGGGTTAAATTGGACAAGGTTCAAATTACCCCATTCCGCGACCTTCTCAAGAGAGGACTCGATAGAAGAAACAAGTTTCTCCTGGCACTGCTCGACGATTTCTCGAGAGAGACCTGCATGGCCCATGTATACGGCATCACCAGTGCTGTCGTCTGCATAGCAATGTATGTTGGAGGTGACGAACATATCATTGATATGCAGAAGAAACAGAGTGGGAGATAGCACACAGGCTTTGGGAACTCCAGCATAAAGGCGCTTCGGATTCGAGCAATATCCGTCGACAACGACCTGTATGCTGCGCCCAGTGAGGAAGCTGGAGGTCTACTTGCACAAGCTCCGAGAGCTTATAGAATATATAAATAGAAGCCGAAATGATGGAAGTTTTGAGAGGAGCGCCTTGTGCCATACACGATCAAAGGCTTTCGCTATATCCAGGCTAACTGCCAGGTCTTCCCCCTTGCTTTCAATAGCCGCCGCCCATCTATGTGTTAGGTATACCAGAAGATCACCCACCGACTGACCATGGCGAAAGCCGTACTGTCGGTTGTTGATCAACTGGTGACCTTCTAGATATACCAAGAGCTGGCGGCTGATTATGCTCTCCATGATTTTGGAGAGCACTCCCTGCTCTAATAACAATAGGCCTGTAGTTTGCCGGAGCCGAACTGTCTCCTTTTTTTTTGGATCGGATGGACAAGGGCTGACTTCCATGAGTCAGGGACTACGCCTTTTGAATACGAGTGCCGTAATAAACGCGTTAGCACCGGCGTCAACTCAGGGGCACACGTTCTAAGCACGATTGGAGAAACGCCATCCGGCCTGCTCGACTTCCTGACGTCCAACGAAAACAGAGCTCGCCTAACAGTTTTCTGTCTGAACTGTATTTCAGGCATAGAGCTCTGACACCGCGGGATGGTCGGCGGTGTTTTTCCGTTGTCGTCAAGAGTCGAGTTGGAGGCAAAAAGAGCGCACAGGAGATCAGCTTTCTCTTTTGCCGTATGGGCCAGGGTGTCATTTCTGATGTGCAATGGCGGCAGGGACGGCTGGTTGAAGTTACCAAGAGCAGCTTTCGACAACGACCACAACTTGCGTGTTCCGGTCGGGTAACTGGAAAGCTGCTCGCCGATTTTGACGACGTGCTTCATATGATCTGAGACATCTATTTATTCTTTCCATTGAGTGTTAGTTTTGACGTAAAATAACTGATTTAATATCTTTGCATGCTTGCTTGAAGCAGCGTCGTGCGCCACTTCATCCCTTTCCCTCAAGTTTGTGTGGCGCGGACGATGGCTGGTCCATGCGACAACTTATGGTGATTGATATAGTAAAAAAATCGATGTGTACGTTTTATTCTTAGATAATTTATACGTCTAGATAGAGTCTCTTGCAACAGCAAGAGTTTTTATCGATTGTCTAACAAGACAATAAACAAAAAGAGACCAGGCCAAACAGACCAGGTTTAATACTGTAGTGTGCGTGACAAGCTCAATCTTACACACGCGGTATGTATGACACTTTGTGTAAGTGTGCGTGAATTGCTCAAAATAGATGTTAAGCGCTTATTACACTTGACTGAATTTAGTCATCTAAATTCAGAAGCAACTTACAAATTAGAAGTATCTCATAACACTGTCTTAAATTTAGTTACTGAATCAGTTACCATTCACCACTTAAAGCGCGACGAAATCGGACGTGTCGTATACGATAATGACTCCAGACACCAAAAAATTGGACTTTGCCTAGCCCTGGCCATTGGCTCAATTAAAATAGAAAAAAGAAAAAGATGAACATGAGTAAAGGAATATTTGTTACTGCGCGGAAAGTTCGCAAACATGGACATTATGGGTGTTTTAGATCCAGCTGACTTCAGAAATTATCTACGAATGGATTCGAGATCGTTCGACATATTATTCTTCACATCTTCTAACACATTTTATTCAAAAGCTCTTGCTTTTTTTATCTGTAACACTAAGGTTTTATTGCAACAGGAAATTCCTATTAAGAATTAAAATTTAGTTCTTTACTATCCCAAACCCTGCTGACAAAAATTATCCCTGAAACTGATTGTGCTCTTACTATTCCCGGGTTCGAATCCCGGTTGGAGCAATAAATTATATGATGAATATGGATGTTTGTTTCCGAGTCATGGATGTTTATATGTATTTATGTATGTTTATATGTATTTATGTATGTTTCAGTAAGTATATTGTATTAAATATATCGTTGTCTTGTACCCATAGAACAGGCTTTGCCTAGTTTGGGGCAAGATAATTAGATTATTATATTTATTATTCGGGAATATTAAATAAAACTTAGATACGTCATCCACGCACGAAGAGCTACGAGCAACTGAAAGCAGTGACTTAATGCGATTATACCTTCCTAAATGCGTTTCTAATAGGCTTCTAAATGATTCAGTCAGTCAGAAACCATTCTTATTTCTAAATTTAGGATGCTAGCTTGTTGAATGCGATTATACTTGTCTTAATTGAGTAACGACTGAATTCAGATGACTAAATTCAGTCATGTGTAAAAAGTGCTTTAACTCTAAACTCAATTTTTTTCGACGTTTGCACAGCTGTCATAGTCATCTAGACGTATTAGTATATAATATATAAGTTTATATATACATAAGGTTTTTATCACTATTAAGTACTAATTTTGACATTAGTCACGGCTATCAAAAGTCTAAACTAATGAGATAATTTATCTTTATACACTTTTTGTTGTTCAACGATATGTATAGTATTTTACCATGCAATTCCAAATAGGTAATGGAGAGTCCACAAGAATGCAGAGATAGAAGACCTCGTGGTTGAGCCCAACATTATTGGAGAAGTTACCCAACGTCTTCGCTGGCTCAGCCACTTAGAACGCTTGGGAGAGGATAATGAAGTGAGAAAAGCGTACTCGGGACTTAAGGCCGACGCCCAGTAGGTCGCCCTAGTACCGGTGGAAAGACCGGTTCAACGCTAACTTGCTAGATATGAAAGTCATTAATTGGCGTGGAATCGCACAGGACCGAAATAAGTGGAACTCTCATGTCGGAATCACGGACTAGTAAAAAATAAGAACTCCGTGTCACCTTATATAACAGTGAAGCACCAAAACAAGCAGATTAGCGTTAAATTAAATACATAGCCCCACACACACACTTACACTACTACAGGAGAATTGTCATCGCTGTGACAGATCAGTTTTGCGTCTCAACAAAATATTTTAAAAATGACGTCGTGCGTTGTGAAAAAGTGTAAAAACGATACTATATAAGTATTTGTGGCCATATGATTATTTAAGGTAGAAAAAAGTGTGTAACTAGGATCCCCCGTAACCGCACACACATTAGCATTACGGTGCTTCACTTGCTAATATCACGGCGCGGAGACCTTCTTTTTTTTACTGTCCGTGATCGGAGGCAACAATTTACATTCCGTTAAGGTGGCCTGTTAGTGGTAACTAATACTGGGATGAACAAATAGGCCAAAAAAGTGTGTGTGCACTTATGTATGCACGCAAGAAGTTATACTTCTTTGGCCTAACGAAGATTTTGACGATTTCATTAAAATGATTTATTCCTCGTGCTATTCTACGTTTTTAGAAATAACAATTTTGCAAAAATCTTGCAAAGATTGGCTTTGACAATTAATTATTAAATAATGAATACGGCTGTATGGGCTTGAACCCTTTGCCTGTCCTAATAATGGACGACGAAACCAAAAAAAATAACGGATGATGCAAGCGTCAGAAAATTTTAGGAACCAACTTTAACATGTTACTTTTGTGTTACAATCCCCAACTGTTAACAGTTTGATTGTATCCATTATATATTTGCACTGTCTGCATTAAAATTCAAAATCAATGTCCGTGAAGATAATCAAAAAATAGCCTCATTATAACAAAAGCTTAAAAATATTACTATATAGATAATTTAGGTGATACCCACTGTTAGTAGATCTTTAGTTATTATGTATTTTTCTATTTAAACTTGTGCACATTGTAGTATGTTATATTAATACGACCTGTATAGCCGAGTGGTTAGCGATCCTACCTACTAAGCTAGAGGTCCCGGGTTCGAATCCCGGTAGTTGCAAGCATTTATATGATCAATATGTATGTTTGTTTCCGAGTCATGGATGTTTAAATGTATTTATGTATGTTTATAAGAATATATGTATGTTTAAGTAAGTATATTGTATTAAATATATCATTGTCTTGTAACCCATAAAACAGGCCATATATGCTTAACTTGGGGCAAGATAATTTGTGTAAAAAGTGTGTCAATATTATTATTATTATTAATTTTATGTTTTCTGTAAGTCCGTCATAATATATACACGATGTATAATTGTGTAAATCACAAAGAAAATAAAATGAATTTAACGTATAAGTTTACCAGACTCCTTTGTACAGGATGCCGGCTAGATTATGGATACACAACGGATACCGGTAGATACCATAACGGCGCCTATTTCTGCCGTGAAACAGTTATATGTAAGCATTATTGTGTTTCGGTCTGAAGGGCGCCGTAGCTAGTGAAATTACTGGGCAAATGAGACTTGACAACATAATTCCACCTTCGCACGACACGCCACAAGTTAGGCATCCATCATCATCATCATCTGGATGTGTGGCGGTCCTCCACAGTGCGGTTTTCAAGGAGCTTTTTTTTTTATTTTATTTTTTTATTTATTGAAAGTGGGTATATACAATACACTTTTCCACGTCATAAATACAATAGAATAATTTAATACATTATCGTAAAAATATAAATGTAACAATAATAACAATAAAAATGTCAAAAATATAAATGTCATTGATGGTATTGTACATATAATACCTGTTACCTATCATCTATTTATTTTGTTTTGTCACTAAATTACAATTATTGTTCCAAATAATTTTGTCATTTAAATATTCTTCTATTTTTATAATACGCATTTTGTGTTAGTATGCGTTTGATAACAAACTTAAACTTATTTTCACCAAGACTTATAATATTTTCAGGTAATTTATTATAACATTTAATACATAGGCCCATAAAAGAATTATTAACTTTAGACAATCTGTACTTTGGACATGCTAGTTTATATTTATTTCTCGTATCAAAACAATGTTTATCACAATTTCTATCAAAATTTTTAATATTTCTTCGAGCATACATAATATTTTCATATATATATTGTCCAGGCACCGTCATTATATTTATTTTTTTGAAAAGTTCTCTCAATGTATCACGGCTACGTAGATTATAAATACTTCTAATTGCCCTTTTTTGCAGTATAAATATAGACTGTATATCAGCTGCTCGACCTCACAGCAGTATGCCATATGACAAAATGCTGTGGAAGTAACTAAAATAAACAATACGAGCTGTAGTTACATCAGCAAGCTGTCTTTCTTTTCTTACAGCGTAAGCAGCTGAACTAAGTGTGAAATTTGAGGACTCCATTGCAATCTGGCATACAATCTAATGCCCAGGAAAATTGTTTCATGGGTACCTTCAAAAAAAGCGCGTACACCTTCCTTAAAGGCCGGCAACACTCTTGTGATGCAAGAGAATGTGGGCGGCGGTGATCACTTAACACCAGGTGACCCGTACGCTCGTTTGTCCTGCTATTCCATAAAAAAAACATAAGTCTCAAGGTGACGAGCGCAGTTGTAGTGCCGCTCAGAATTTTCGGGTTTTTCAATAAACCTGCTCGGTGCTAATCGGCACTGCATTGTAATGGGCAGGGCGTATTAATTACCATCAGCTGAATGTCCTACTCGTCTCGACCCTTATTTTTATAAATTAAACAAATACTATATTTAAGACCTTTTTACTTTTCTTTCTGCTTACTCAAGATCGACGTGACTGATCGTGATGAGAATAAGCATAAGGTTAGAACACAAAATATTATCCCACAAGTTGAGAGGCCGCCGTATTCGTAACATAACAGTGGCGTCTTCGAAAAGGATTAATAAAAATATCTTTTCCAAGCAGACGACTACCTGATGGTGCAATGCATTCATTAGTATCACATTCTGCTCCTGTTTTAACCAGCAGGGCTTATTTTTTGCTCAAATGATCAGACATTACAAATCTAAAACAATCAAAATGCAAATGCTTGACCGCAATGGCCGCACTGGCCGACAACCGGATAATCCAGATATTAAGGAAGTTAATCGTGGTGACCAAGGTTAAATGTAAAAGACCCGAGGGCGATCACCCATCCGCTAATGTGAAAAAGTCACTCGGGGGCCTTGAAATAAATACCGCCCTGAGAGAAACAGAAAATCTATCGAGATGAAACGAAATAACGAGTACTGTGAGAAGAGACTTAGACACACGACCTTGAGTTACGAAGAAAGTACCTACGTAAAGGAAGAGTACCTAAATAATATGTTCTTATAAGAAATCAGGATACTTATATAAAGATGTTAGCGCACACTTGGCGTTACTACACTAACTCAATCAATACCTTACTTGTGGCTGGTTCATATTTACTAATTAAAAATCGGGATTATAAATTCCTATCGCGACTCATAATTCTTATAATAATAAAAAAATTCTCCATACAGTCGAATACGCAATACATACAGAAACACTCATAGAACTCACGCAGGCAGAACATTCGCCCCGGCCTACACCCGAACAAGCAAAACACAGACTCAGGCAGACAGAACATTCGCTCCGTCCTACAGCCGAACTCGCAATACACAGCACATACACTCACAGACTCATACACTCAAAGACTCAGGCTGACAGAACATTCGCTCCGGCCTACAGCTGAACACGCAATACTCAGACACATACACTTACAGACACAGGCCGACAGCAAATTCGCTTCGGCCTACAGCCGAACACGCAATACACAGACACACAGAGATCCCGCTTAATTGTCATGCCGGCAAACCATTCGCTCCGCATATACACATAGTCGAACACACAATGATCTAGTTTCAAACTTTGTTTTCATTGACTTTATAGCTGGCAGCTCAAAATAGCCTTGCAGCTTACTGCAAGCGTACCCATAGCGAGAAAACCTCTCCTGCGAGTCTCAAACCTCGGCCTGGCTGCACGCTAAGGGAAAATTAAAAGAAGATATTAAAATCAAACTGACAGACGGGGGACCTTGCCTTCGTCTTCGATGACGGTGGGTGTATAGTATATACGCAGGTTCGTATGACTCATCCTTGTTTTGTAAGTTTGTGTGCCATATTCTGTTTCAAAATTTACAAATTCAAGTTCAAATATTTTTATTCAATATAGGATTCATAATCACATTTTGAATACAAAAACTACCACCACCATTCAAAAGAGACCGCCCCAGACCCGAGAAGAATGGGCGCAAGAAACTCAGCGGGCTTTTTTTTTATATAAAATATGGATTACAATGTGATATCGCACAATAAACATTTATAATTAAAGAGCCTGAGGGTGTTCGCTTTATTCCCATCCGTGGTGTCATTAAGAAAATCGTTTATGCTATAATAACCTTTCCAACACAAACGTTTTTTAACAATTCTTTTAAATTTCGTAACACATTTGTTCTGCGCATTTTCTGGGATCATATTGTAGAAGCATATACATCGCCCAATAAAAGACTTACTAACTCGACCCAACCGAGTAGTGAGTAAAACAAGTTTATGTTTGTTCCTCGTGTTAACATTATGAATGTCACAGTTTCTAGAGAATTCCTCAATGTGCTTATGAACATACAGAACATTATCAAAAATGTATTGAGAAGCAACAGTCAAAATGTTTATTTCTTTAAATTTTTCTCTTAATGATTCTCTAGGACCTAGGTTATAAATCGCGCGAATAGCACTCTTCTGCAGCACAGAGATGGTATTAATATCGGCCGTACTGCCCCATAACAATTTACCATAGGACATAATACTATGAAAATGACTAAAGTATACTAATCTCGCCGTATCTATGTCAGTTAACCGTCTAATTTTCTTAACCGCATATGTTACAGAACTAAGCCTATTCGCCAATCCTTCAAGGAGTACATATTTAGAATGCCACAAAATGCTAAATAAATTTAGTCTAAGAGTACCACTAAAAATTCCACGTAAGCCTATTACTCCACTTTGTCCTCCACTTCGTCGAGCGATCCTATGTACCAATTCCCCAGTCCCACGGTTACGTAAAATTTTAATTTATGGCATAGCTGATATTTACACATTTGCTGATTCCTTAGCCAAATTCCACAAAACCATTTGCACCAACCTTGGTAATCTTTAATAATGTTATAATTGGAAAATTAATGTAACTGTGTAAGTATGTAACCAACTCATTTATTCATTTAAAAAAACTGTTTAATTTTTAACTTATTCTATTTCTTAAAATTAATTATTTCTGTGCATGCTGTGTTTATTTGTGAGTAATCGCTACATTTAGTAGTTTTTAGTTCCACTTTTTATATTTGTGTGTATTATTGTAAGTTGTAAATAAAACTGATAAATAAATAAATAAATAAATTTAAGCTTATCACTTTGAATAATGTGAGACCTTACGTAATACTGACCTTAAAATTATTCCTCATCACTGTCTTAATAGCAGCATGAACATTAAGTTTAACAGCTGATATATCGTAAAGCTGCTTCCAAGAAAACAATTTTCGCTATTATACACAGGTATTTTTTATTATTTAACTCGAATTACTTCCTAAAATTTAAAATTAAAAATGATTTTATGGCTAAGTATTATGTCAGGATGGTTTTTGATTTATTTTCAATTATTTAAAAAATAAATGCCATTTCATGCCTTTTATTTGGACAAACTAATGTATAAATAAACTAAAACAGCTTTATATCAGTATATATCGTAAAACTGCTGCAAGAAAACAATTTTCGCCGTTACACACAGGTATTTTCATACTATTTAACTCAAATTACTTACTAAAATTTCAAATTAAAAATGATTTTATGACTAGGATTTTTTTAGGATGGATTTTAATTAATTTTCAATTAGATATTTGGAAAAACTAATCCAAAAAAGAATGGTAACGGGCCGGACATACATCCTGCCCAACCGTTGCTTAACAATACTAGCTTGTAATTTATGAAAGTTTCCCCCTGAAAATCAAATGAATCAAATCAAATCAACCTAATGTTAAAATACCATTTCAATGATACGCGTTTGAATCCTTAAAAAAGTATTTTATTTAAAAGTTTCATAATCTTAAGTCTTCCCCAGAGAATTTTAATTTATAAAATTAATCTTCTGTCAGTAAAATATTTAAAAAATCTAGAGCCAAATCTCAGCATAACCTACCGAGTGTCGTATTAATTTAAACCCAGAGACAAATCAAAGAGGCAAACAAAATATCATCAAAACCGGTTGAGCTGGTGGTATACGTTACGAAACGACAGAATAATTATGTTTATAAATATTATAATAACAAATTATACATTTCAAACACTGTGCTCTGAAGTCATCGTAATCCAATTTATCATAAATATATATTTATGAAAATCGCATTTAATTAACTTTTTTGTGGTGTTATCAAAGTTATTATTATATATGTAAAAACTGTTGATTACGCACGTAAGAACATATCACATTATCTATCATTTTAAAAATAACTTACAATAACTTTACCTAAAATTATTAATTTTTTCAACACAATTATTTTAATAAAATATACTGAACATCACGGCCTAGTAAAAAAAGTACCAGTTACACATTTTTTTCTCCCTTAAAGTCAATGTCAAAGTCAAAAAAATCTTTACTTTTCTCTTCACTGTAAAACTTTAAGTTATTTAGTGCAAGTCAGAATGAACTACAAAAGTTACAATAGCATTCAAATGAGTATAACAATATTCATTAACAAAATTTAGAACATTAATTCAAACTATCTTTATCATTCAAATAATCTTTCACATTATAATAGGCCTTAGATGTTTATTTATTTTTTACGATACATTAAAATTTTTTAATAGGTAATATTTTAATATCATTTGGGAGTTTATTATAAAATATAACAGAATCCACTTCAAAAGATTTAGCAATTTTACGGAGCCTAGTAGATGGAATTGCGAGTTTATGTTTGTTTCGAGTATTGACACTATGTACATCACTATTCTTTTTAAATTGGCTAATATGTTTATGAGCTTATAGGTCATAGGAGGTTCTCGTATATGGACTGACAGTGTACTGTCATAATATTAATTTCACTAAACTTTTCTCTCAATGAATCCCTTGAACGCATTTTATAGACTACTCGAATTGCTCTTTTCTGCAGCACAAATATGTTTTCAATATCTGCAGCCCTACCCCACAATATAATTCCGTAAGACATGACACTATGAAAGTAGCTGAAATATACAAGTCTAGCCGTTTCAACATCTGTCAGCTGCTTAATTTTTTTTATCGCAAATACTGCAGAGCTAAGTCGATTACATAAGTTTTTTTTATGAGCACCCCGTTGTAGCTAAAAGTCTAATGTAATGCCTAGGAATATTGCCGTTTCTACTACTTACATCAAGTTTGTCATTATTAATTTTTATAGATGTTGGTTGGTGCTTTATATTTGGAAGTGTAAACCTTATTCATTTTGTTTTCCTTTCGTTTATAAGTAAGTTATTAACATTAAACCAATTTACTACTTCAGGAATGTCATCGTCAACCTGATAGAATTTTTTTTGCTGGCGTTTTATTTTAAATGACAAAGATGTATCGTCAGCAAACAGTATAATATCATGTTTATTTTGAATAAGATATGGTAAATTATTGACGTAAACCAGGAACATAAAAGGACCCAATATTGAGCCCTGCGGATATTATAGAGCCAGTTGATCTTTTTCCATTAATGTCTTTTCTTTGAATTGAAAGAGAAAGATCTTTTAAAGAATTTCTAGAGAAACATCTGTAACCCCATAGTGGTAAATTTTTTTAGGTAAGGTTCATGATGGTTGCAGTCGAATGCCTTGGATAAATCACAAAAGACTCCTAACGCATCCCAAGCATCCAAAATATTTCTTATTAACTCGATACTAGCATCTGTGGTTGAAAGACCTTGAGTAAACCCATATTGTTTATTATGCATGAGGTTATTATTGTAAAAATGGTTAATTAAATGCATTAACATAATTTTTTCGAAAATCTTGCTAAAGGTTGGTAGTACTGATATGGGTCTCAAATTGGTGGGTTCAGTTTTATCTCCCGACTTAAGTAGAGGAGTGATCTTGCTCTGTTTCATTAGGTTTGGAAATATACCGCAATCTACACTCTTATTGAAAATTAAAGCTAAGTCTGTGACTACAATATCAATGACAGATTTCACTACGTTAACAGAGATTCACCAGAGATCTTTAGTTTTCTTAACGCTAATTAGTCTAAACGTTTTAATAATCTCTATGCGATCAACATGCTTAATTTTAAAGTTTGTATTACATAAAGATACGTTTTTCTGTAGCAGTTTCATTGCAGATATACATGAGGAATTTAGATATTTTGTCGTAGAGACCGGTATATCAGTAAAAAACTTTTCAAATGTATCTGCGATTTCAGAATCTGTTTTTATATTTCTGTTACCAATCTTTAATTTGAACTCATTATTTTTCTTATTTATTTTACCGATCTCCTCATTTATAATTTCCAAGTTGTTTCTATTTTTTCATTGCTATCTTAAATCTTTAAACTTTTATTGTGAGACTTAGGTAATTTACAATCTTTAATATAATTTTTAAATTTTGCACTTGTATTAAATCGCCTCTCTTCATATAAGTTATACAATGTTTGTCTACGTTTCTGTAAATCGACGAAAGCCCAGTCATTAAAAGATAAAGTATTTTTTGGAAAAAAAGATTTTGAAATGAAAAGAGAGTTAAACAGTTTAGTAAATGATTCAAAAAATGTGTTGTACATTGCATTGGCATCCAAGTTAGGTTAAGGTAGGAATGGAGAATTGGAACTGAGGCAATTTTTCAATTGATTTAAACGATAGTTTGTTACAGAAGTACTTATTTAACTTGTTTTTTCAAAACAGATCTGATGTCTTTAATATTTATTAGTTGACCAAAATGGTCCGAGTCTAATTTACTAATAATACATTTGCTTATTGGAATAATGTCAGTGAATATATTGTCAATACACGTGGCGCTAGTCTTAGATATTCTAGTAGGCTCCGCAAACAAGTAATCATATATCCACAAATACTCTTATATTATTGTTTTTACGCTATTTCACATCGCACTACAGCATTTTTAAAATATTTTATTGCGACGCAAACTGATCTGTCACAGACGATGGCAAATCTCATAATGGCGGTCGATCAGCTTGTATTAGTGGAAGTGTATGCGTGGGGCTATCTATTTACACGTTTACCGGCTTGTTTTGGTGCCTCACTGTTATGTAAGATGACACGGAGTCCTTATTTTTTTACTCATCCGTGACTGAACATATACCTCTTTTTATATTTCGCACGATTGTTATATGTTTGTATACCCTTGAACCAGTTGAAAATATCTTCCTTAATAACATAAATCGCTTAGTGCAGAATGAAGAAATCTGGCAGAAGGAAAATAAAATTGATCTGGTTAGCTATTTCCTTCTTATAATTCGAAATATACAGATATTCTGTAAAAGTCTCTCTCTCTAGTCGTTCCCTCATGACTGAGGATCTTAGAGCACACTTGGAGTAAACTATTTGTTTCCATCGGCTTCTCTCCATCGCGGCCCTGACGACGGAGCTAAACCTCGGGGACCTGGAGTCTTTTATTTGGTCGGTCCATCTGGCGGGAGATCGGTCTCGGGCTCGCTTGCCATCTGTGTTCGTGTGTGTGCCAACTACGATCGATTTCTCCAGGTTCTCATTACCTCTTCACATTATGTGGTTACAATAATAAATAATTCGTTGGTGGAATATCGTGGACAGACAGGTTTTTATCTTGAGCTGTGAGAGGATCGACACATTTGTTCGCTTGGCCGTCCTCAACATACGCTGAACATCTGAAAATGTAAGGTATAAGTTATTAAGAATATTAGATTGGTTATTATTTTAATACTTATGACAGTTCATCATGTCAGCCTAGTCGCACTAGTCCGATGAATCCGTCCGATAATCGTGCGTGTCTGATAATAATTATCGGACACTAAATAGTAACTAACTAACGGTAACGGTGTAAATACATTGAATGAAGGCATTAGGGCGTGTGGCAGGGCACGTAGTTCAACGGACAGATCCAGAGAACGGCTGTTGGGGCAGTTAAGTCCTTAAATGGCGACCACGTACCGGAAGACAAAGTGTTGGGAGCCCCCCCACAAGATGGACCGACTAGTTGGTCAAGATCGCCGGAATACGTTGGATGAGAGAATAAAGAAGAGAAAATAAGAGAGACAAGAATTCAGATCATATTCAGCTGTGGTGTAGTAGGACTTACGGCAGAGCCATTGTTTAATAAAACATTTAAATTTATTTATGCCTCAACAGTGACTGTGATTTTATTATAAAAGTGTATACATTAATTTACATTATCAATGAACTAACCTAGATATATAACATATATAATTCTTCTGTACGTGTGTTGGCAGTAAACTCCTCCTAAAGGGCTGGACAGTCATCATCAGCCGGAGGACGTTCACTGTTGGACTGGACCAATTTGAATGAAATTATTTGTGTGTGTTCAAGTGGATTCGAGGATGGTTTAGATTCACAATTGATTTTTTTTAAAGTGTACCAGTTAATTTGAGATTGGCTAAGATTCTCAATACCGACTGTATTAATTCTCCTACGTATTATGTGTACAGGACAACGTCTGTCGGGTATTATATTATGTAGACTAATAGAAAACTCTTTTGGGAATGAGGCCACAATCGATTATAAAATGAGAATATTGCAAGAAAATTAACAGAATTGGGCGCTGTTTTATGGTAGTCCATTGCCATTTAAAGCTTTTATTACTGTATAACAATCTTTTAAATTATTACCGTCTTATTCATAATAAAACATTTATCGATGGTATAAACCTATAATAGTTAAAACGTATTTTAAGCTACCGAACGTTCGATAAAATGCCTTATTCATAATCGTTTGGTAACCTACGATAACTATTACGTCTCTATAGTACGCAATGTTGCCATTTCGTACAAAAAACATGATTTTAAGTGATTTGACGAGGAACTGTCTATAGGAACAGACAGCTTTTCAATGTCAATGCCTTGTCAGTTGTCAAAAATCGATAACAAAAGTTCAAAATTCAAAAATCAAAGTTTTGAGTAGCGCTGTAGGTTGGTAATGAAAACTAGTTGCAGCTATGAACCCGTGCTACTAAATAAATTTAAAAAAAAACTACTATGAACTGACTGACGTCAAATACTAGACAGCTGATCGATGTCGTCCATGTTTTTTCCTATAGAGGGCTTAAAATATGTTTATAGAAGGGTCCTAGCTACTTTAAGCCACATCAGCTTCATCGATGAGATAATGAGCGCTTTAGCTCTAATATCCGATTATGAATACTATTTTTTAACAAGCGTCTATATGCGATGTTTTAAATGTCCGTTAAGTCATTATGAATAAGACTGTTTCAAAATAATTTAGGATCCAGTTTGCCTACTACGCAGCTTGTCCTTGGACATATGCCTCCTCTAGCATCTTCCACTCCTTTCTATATCGAGCCATACGTAGCCACAAGGGGCCAGCTACGTATATCATCCACCCATTTTCTAAATTGCCTCCCTTTTCTTCGTTTTTCGTTAAGTGATATCCACTCTGTAACTTTCTTTGTCCATTTGTTCCCATTATCTCTAAGGATGTGTCCCATCCATTTCCATTTTTATCTCTTGCTACAATTAATGGCATTTCTAAACTTAAGCATTGCCATGATCTTTAGTATCGCGAGTCAACAGTTGTTGCTGAAGAGGTATTGTCTGGAGGCGAAACACGTATCGAAGTTATTTAGATTATGTATGTTTAAGTAAGTATATTGTATTAAATATATTGTTGTCTTTGCCATATGCTACTGGCTACTGCTACTTGTTTAGCCATATGGCTACATATGGCTATGCCTAGTTTGTGGCAAGATAAGTTGTGGTAGAGTGTGTTAATATTATTATTATTATTATTATGTAGTAAACCGTTGCGGAATTAATACTTAACATCATAATTATGACGTTCTATATGAAAAGAACGTCATCGTCGAAAGTTGGAAAACATGCTAACAAGTTTCCAAGGAATTCTATTTTCAAATTTTGTATTTGATTTTCTATTTCTTATAATATTATGAGTCGTCAGTGCCCCTGAATGTTTCAGTGATGACCAAAGAGGATGTAAAAACTAGGTAATAGAGACAGGACTGCCAAAGTTTTAGTATGAAACGTGCAGTCATTTGCCATAAGTTTGAAATAGTAATAATTACAGTATGGCGATGGCGACGAAGTATAATCCCGCTAAATCTGAAAACGAACATTTAATTAAAACTTCGTTGATTTCGGCTATCTCTGTTTTTCACAAGATAATAGCCGTCATCTGTCAATCTATCAATGGCTGCACGTTCCATACAATCGAGGCCATGTGACGTCAATTTAGTATAGTGTAAAGCCGTTTCTTTTTAGTTAGTTATACTGTTTACTATTTAAAACGGAACGCAATTCAGTATACTGCCAGCCGCATTTTTAGACGCAGCATTCAAATGAGTGTAATATAAGTTTTCTAGTTCATTAAAAAAAACTGTTGTTGGAGTACTGTCAATTTAAAATTATTATAGTACATTAATTTTGTGTATAAGTTAATGTACAGAGGTTATATAGGGTAAAATTTAGGAGTTTAAAAAAAATATTATTGATAACAATAAACGAAATAAAATTACAGGTAATTTAGTAGTAATTTTTAATACAGTCTAATAAGGTTAATTTTTGCAACTCTCCCATTTTTTAATAATTAAACCAAACTAATTACAGAACTTTATTACTTTGGGATTAAACTGTAGGTATTGTTTAACGTTTTTTTTATAATAGGCACTCGAGTGGTTTTGACTGATCACGTGATTAAAGTACTGCGAGTAGCTTACTCCGAAAACGCCAGTGCTCACAGCAGAATATGGCGGCGATTCATGACGTCATATATTTCCTTAGGGTACTGCGGCAGTATACTGGCAGTCAAAGAGTATAATAATATATAGGGAAAAAAGAGCCCTCTCGACGCATTATGAGCTGTCTATTTGAAAACTAGCGCCATCTGGAGATTGGCCCCGAAAATAACTATTATAAGCTCCAAATTATAAAATTCATTTTTAATGTTGTGACGCAATTAAATAACTATTAACTCTACTTTTTAATGTAGGTATTGCAATTTTTTTCCATGTTGAAATTGCGTGTAGAGTTAGTTATTTAATTTTGTCACAACATAGAACATAAAGGATAGATTTAGTAGTGGAAATATGCAAAATGGAACACGAGAGCTACATTCATGTGCAAACGCTAGGCGTAGCCGCCATTTTATGACCAGTGGGCAGTGACACAATTAAAGAAAAGTTGAAAGGTTTCAAAGCGAGTGACAGCTGACAAAGGTTTCATTTTCGGGCCAACTAACAGATGTCACCACAGTCTTCTGAAAACGTCACTTTAAGGCGTCTGTCCCACCCCTGCTGGCAGTCCATAACGGAACGAATTTTTCTACAGTGATAGCACTATTCAGTGCTCGCAGTGCATATCGGAACAAACCCCGAGTGATTCGCTTTTGTCTTAGAGTTTTGCTTGGCTGGTGTTGAAGTACATCAGAGAATATGTACACATTCACTGATATCAATATATAGTTTAATAGATCTAAATTTAATTTGGAATGTCAGGTCATCCTTCATAATATTAACATTCCAAATTAAAATTTTAAATAACATAAAAAATATATATTCGTGATAAGTTAAAGGTCTAATTACAATATTTAATTTATATCAAATCTAATTAGGAAATCGAAAGCGAGGTTAGAAAACATATCCAATTTAGTGATATTGGAAAACCCTGACCGTACTTGTTCCTAAATTGTTTCCAGCTAATGTGTAAACCATATCGTATAATGTGTATGTAAGGTGAGATCTATGTGATAAATAAAGTGTCTAATGAGAATCTAATCGAAACATTTCAAATACGAAGTTGGAAGCTATTTTTATCAGTGATCACACTAGATAAGATTAGATTCTAAATAGGACAAACAATTCACATTCTTGAATTAGAATTTCATGAGGCCACAGTTTTTGATGGCGCCGTATCTTTTAAGACAACAGTAGATAGGGCTAGAAAAAAAAAGATGAAAGAGTGCAGGGTTAAAGAATATTTACTATTAAGAAAGAAACTGTCCTATATAAAAAATTGTCATTTATATTATAATTTATTCAAAACATCAAAGTATACAATTTTATTACGACCTAAATAAGCAGATTTCAAATAAAATTTTATTACGATCCACGGACTAGTAAAACAAAAAAGGACTCCGCGCCGTGATATTAGCAAGTGAAGCACCTTTATAGCCCTAGCTAGTGTGTGTGTGGTTACGGAGGATACTAGTTACACAATTTTTTCTCCCTTAAATAATCATATATCCTCACTTTTATATTATTGTTTTTAGACTTTTTAACAACGCACGACGGCATTTTTAAAATATTTTCTTGAGACGCAAACTGATCTGTCACAGACGATGGCAAATCTCATAATGGCAGCCGATCGACTTGTATTAGTGGATGTATGTATGTAAGTGTATGCGTGGGGCTATGTATTTACAGGGTGAGTATGGTGGGTTCGCGATAACGTCCCACCTCTTACTGAGGTGGAACGTTATCGTAAACAGAGGAGTGAAGGACCTCCGAATGGTCCGAAACTAGTCGGTACCGACACCGACAAAAACGTAAATCCGTATTAATAGATAATTGAATAATGACTCACGAAAGTTTTAATAATTTAGTTTACCGGCTTGTTTTAGTGCCTCACTGTTATTTAAGGTGACACGGAGTCCTTATTTTTTTACTCGTCCGTGGATTGGAGCCTCGTTTTAAGCATTATAGCGCATAGGAAACTCAGATCTTCTACAGCATATTAATGAAATAGTTGGTGTGGAGCATAGTTGTGTTCAAGTAGTTAGTTTTACTGATGACAGAGTTAATGCCCTCTCTCTCTAACCACTAACGACTACTAGATGCACGAAAAGAACTGTAATGATTACTACGAGGGTGCAGATCGTAGGCACGATTTTGAAGCCGAGGGTCCGAATACAACCTAGTAGGGTAATCGCACATTCTCGTGAGCAATAGAATTGAATAGCAATATATTTATTTATCATTAGGATAAACAACACTTGGTAAACCTCATGACGCTACATCAGATCGTAAAGGAGATTTGATATGGGAAGAAGAACTGATAAGAAACTGCAAAAAAGATAGGCTGAAAAGCCTATATTCTATCATATAAGTCCTACCAGGCCTACTTAATATCTAATATATAAAATTCTCATGTCGCGGTGTTTGTAGTTAGACTCCTTCGAAACGGCTTCTCATGAAATTTTGAGTGCATATTGGGTAGGTCTACATCTATTTTTCATACCCCTAAAGGGTGGTCCACGCCAAATTTTTTTTGACTTTTTTTTTAAATTTGTTTGATTGTGAGTCAGCATTAAAAAATACATACAACTTCAAATTTTCTCCCATCTACGATCAACAGTTACTTTTGTATCGCGATTTTAATATCGGCAATACAACGTTTGCTGGGTCAGCTAGTAATACTGTACAATTTTTGGTGGCCTGCGCGGAACCAGACAAGAACCATGCATCATTATCCTACTAATATTATAAATCTGAAAGTTTGTATGTCTGGATGTATGTTTGTACTCCTTTAATTCAAAAACTACTGAATGGATTTTGATGAAACTTTTCAATAATATAGCTTACACACCAGAATAACACATAGGCTATAATTTTTAAAACTATAATGTTCCATTCCGAAAAGCAAAATAATTTAAAAACATTGAAATGTTGATGAATAAATAAAATACTTTCTCTCTTTTTAATCTCCGGATCTACTGAAAGATTTTAAAATCTTTCTTACCCATAGAGGGCCACATTTTTTGTGAATGTTTTATGCTATATTAAGTTAACCAGAAAAATGAAAAGACTTTTTCGTAGAGGTCGGCTTTAAGTAAGTAAGTCTGAGAAAAAACGGTCAAACACTTAAAATAATTCATATGGCAAAACAATGTTTGACGGGTCAGCTAGTAAAATATATAATCAATTCAATCAGTTAATTATACTATAGTAATCCTTCTTTGTAAAAGAAGCTTTAATATATTTCATAAATTTTTCATCAGTTGAGTCCTAGTATACTACACCTACTTACGAGGAAAATACATATAAAATTGTTATAATATTTTCAAATCTTAATATATATAAATTACGTGACACGTTGTTTGTCCGTGATGGACTTCTAAACTAATGAACGGATTTTAATGGGGATTACTTCATCGAGTGCAGTTTAGTCTTGAGAGATAGGATAGTTTTTATATCGATTTGAGACCCATAATTATTTTTAATTCCAATATTTGTTTTGTATGGACATATTTTCTACGAGAGAATTTATTGACACACGGTTTGACAGTTCTGCTGTGAAACAATTTCATTATAAGAACAGGAAGTATATTTTACGATATAATTCTTGATGTTATGAAATATTTTTGACAAATTCATAAAAAAAATCAGTATTTTTTTTATTATGACGTACAGAACAACGTCTGTCGAGTCAACTAGTATTATATAAATTGAATGCAGAGTAAATGTTTGTGACATTTTTTTTATGAAAATAAGGGACGAGACGAGCAGGACTTTCAGCTGATGGCAATTGATACGCCCTGCCCATTACAATGCAGTGCCGCTAAGGATGATTGAAAACCCAAAAATTCTAAGTCGCTCGTCACCTTGAGATATCAGATGTTAAGTCTCATTTGCCCAGTAATTCACTAGCTACGGCGCCCTTTAGACCGAAACAGTAATATTTAAACATTACTGCTTCAAGGCAGATATAGGCGCCGTTGTGGTACCCATAATCAAGCCGGCATCCAGCGCAAAGGAGCCTTCCATTGGTCTTTACCAGCCCCTTTAAAAAATTTGGAGTTTGTGATATTTTTATATATAAACAGTAAGTTTATCGTATCCCGTTAAATATTTGACAGTCAAAATAAACCTTAACAAATGAAAAACATGTAAAATAATGTTTTTTGTATTTTTTTATGCCCACTCAATTACCTAATATATTTTCAGAGTTATCTTTAATAGATTATATCTCAGTTTTGTGAAAAACTACATTATAATTTGGTAAATATTTAACTTTAAACCTGATTTTCATAAAAGATTGTATTAAAAATCGTTGCTGTTATATAAATATTTTATTAATTAGGGACATAATTTTATCGTCCGCTACAAGAATCCATGACCCACAGTGATAACCATGTGGACATATATTTTTTAGTACTTACTAGCTGACCCAGCAAACGTTGTATTGCCGATATTAAAATCGCGATACAAATGTAAGTGTTGATTGGAGTTGGGTTAAAATTTGAAGTAGTATGTATTTTTTAATGCTGACTCATAATCAAACAAATGTAAAAAAAAATGTCAAATAAATTAAAAAAAAAAAATTTGGCGTGGTCCACCCTTAATATTTAGGGGGATGAAAAATAGATGTTGTTCGATTCTCAGACCTACCCGATATGCACTTAAAATTTCATGAGAATCCGTCAAGCCGTTTCGAAGGAGTTTAACTACAAACACCGCGACATGAGAGTTTTATATATTAGATATAATATACGAACTAAATTCCCATTTATTGTCCTGTGTAGTTGTCTTGCGGCTACTTCCCTCATTATCAAGTCCACAATTAAACTAATAGTTTCAACCTTGCACTTGTTCGATGGCTTCGTAAATAAATGCTATCAGCTTAAAGGATTTTAAATAAAACTATAGTTTGGTTCAATTCGCGCGTATCAATGCGTGGCCAGTCGTTATCGGCGGTCGAAGCGGTGCGCGTGTTTACATCTACGAAAAATTACAAAAAAAAAAATATTGTTCCTTATGGGCTTACAGTGCAGTGGTATTTAATTTTAATAATTGAGTTATTCGGTGTACTTTCAAAATGGCCAGTGCTTTAGCTATGTTGCAAGAATTGGGGCAAAAAGTCAAGGGGAAGGATTACCAGGAATGCAGAACCCTGCAGATAAATATGCCCCCGCCAACTAACGTTGATATTGAGTTCAGGAATATTTCACTGAGCGTCTGGATTGGATTAAGAAAAAACAGTAAGTGTTTCTTTTTTATTGTTCTAAATTTTTTTATTTTTTTAAAAAATATTTTTGCATTATAAAAATATTATAATTAATTTAAACATTAAAATGAAAAGAAAGGTGTGCAATCAGTATTAACTAACACTTCAGTTTTATTAAAAAATAAAAATAAAATAAAGTATCAAAAATAATTTATTTGTTATTTTAAAAGTAAATTATTGTATATCATATTACGCTATTGCTAATCTAATACGAGGTATTATAACATTTTAATAATATAATAATTTGTAATAAACGGCGAATATAATGTTGTTATCTCATCAAAGGTTAGTAATGTGAAGTTTGCGTTACGATAACAATAATACCAAAATATGTAATGTTATATACAACTCATGTTATATACAAATAATATTTATACGAAAAAAAAACCTATTTCTGTTTTTTGTTTTTATTTCATTTTTACCCAAACGGCTTGACTGATATCTGTGTTTATTTAGATGACGGATGATTAGTTATTAAATTTGACCCGGTATATGTTTACGATTTTATCATCATCAGCCGGAAGACCCCAAAGATTTCCACGACGATCGGTCCTGCGCTGCCCTCATCCAACGTATTCCGGAGATCTTGACCAGATCGTCGGTCCATCTTGTGGGGGTCTACCAACACTACGTCTTCCGTTACGAGATTTACATATTTTTATTTACTTAATAAAAATAATAATGTTTATTATTATTTCTAAATAATTCAGGTGTTTAGTGTTGCAATAAATACATCTATGTAATTCAACAAAGGCCTAAATTCAACAACTGATTATTTTATTAAAATTATGAGGATACTAGCTGACCCAGCAAACATTGTATTGCTGCATAAAGTAATTAAATAAAAAAATTCAATAATTAAAACTTTTCGGGTATAAAAAATTGATACCGACCGATTCTCAGACCTACCAAATATATCGTAGATATATAAAATTTATCGTACTACAATTATTGTATTCGATTGCCATCTTGCAACCTATAGGGTTAGTGGATGGAACAGAATAATATAAAAATCGCGATACAAAAATACTTGTAGATCGTAGAAGGGCGAAAATGTGAAGCTGTATGTATTTTTCAATGCTGAATCGGAATAAAATAAAAAAAAATAAATCAAAAAAATATTTTTAGGGGTCACCCTTATCCTTTAGGGGTATAGGTAAAGAATAAATGTTGCCCGATTCTCAGACCAACACGATATGCACACCAAATTTAATACAAATAGTTTCAGCCATTTTGGAGGAGTTTGGTAACAAACACCGGGACAAGATAATTTAATATATTAGACTAGTCGACCCAGCAAACGTTTTATTGTCATATAAAGTAGTAAGAAAATTAATAATTAAAATTTTTGGGGTATCAAAAATAGATGACGACCGATTCTCAGACTATATATTATTTAGGTTATATAGTTATTTTATAATTATCTAGGCTAATCATTTAGGGGTGTGCAAAATAGATGTCATCGGGAAACAGCTATTATATTTCTGAATGTTGGCCAAGAACTACTACTTAATAAAAGAAGAAGAACTCTAAATGATACTAAGCACTAGTATCATTTAGAAAGAAAGATATATAAAATCTAATTAGTTATTTATTTTAAATTATTCTTTCAATTTGATTTCTGAACGACGGGGGACACATCAAAGGAAAAACAAAATTTTTGTTTATATTAATTTTTTTCCGAGAACTTTCATATTTATTCACCTTTTACACCTTCCCTGGACTTCCACAAATAATTCAACACCAAAATAAGCCAAATCGGTTCAGCCGTTCTCGAGTTTTAGCGAGACTAACGAACAGCAATGAATCTTTATATACATAGATTATTTCATTGAAATGCCATAGATAACAATAATAATTAATGCTCCCAACACCTGTACAAATGTATTTAGATTACAACACAGATATAATAGTATTATTACTTATTTTATTACCATGTGTGTTTTTGTTATATTTTTTATTTGTCTGACAAACTCACTACCTTAAGAAACTTAAGAACTGTATAACTGATCCTAATAAAATTTAATGAGTGAATGAGAACATATAATTCTTAGTATTATGATAGGTACCTAAATGACATCGAAAAATCATATCCTTACTATGCCATAGCGTTGTCGAGACGTTTGGCCCGAGGGGCCCAGAGGCGCGGAGAATGTACAGAGTACTACCTTCTCCTACTGGCAACCCTCTGGCAGCTGTTTCGGTCAACGGATCAGCCTATACGACGAAATGCTGCCAGTATTCTTGGTACGCTGCCCCGTACTTTTTGTTAGAAAACTTAAACCTATATGTTATTTTTTACTAGCTTTTACATAATATATGATTCTAATTAGTTTATAAAATTCCTAGAGAGTCACGATATTATATAAAACATTAGTTCTAAGTATAGAATTAGTACTTATAATAATTACATTTATGTAAGTATTTTCCATATGGTTCAAGATACCTACAGCAAGAAGTTTACATTTATAAAATATAATTACAGTTAATAATAATAATATAAGTTTACATTAATTTTATTGATACAATACTTTGCTACTTGGGGAGAAAATGTGATTTGGTTATCAGATGCCGAATTGCACTAGGTTTAGTTAAAAATTTGTCAGTTTCGGAGTAAGCATTCACAAGTTCATTAGACACTTGTACGACGAAGAAGGAATTACGGCGATAGAAAGTGTTATAAATTGGGATATGAAAGGGGATAGTATAAGTAATCTCTAAATTTAAACCCACAACTACACATACCAAAAAAGAAGAGGACACTGTCAGTAAGTTTTGCCAAAAACCATCTGTCTACAGCAAATACCACCTCAGAGGCAATAAATTGCGCTAAACTTCATAAATGACAACTATGACAAATACTATCTTTGGCTCATTTTATCTGTATTCCCCATGAAAACGAGATCTAAAAAGGTCTTTAAACGTCGGGTTAACTAAAAAAATGTAAATTTAACGCAAAAATCGAATGTAAAAACAGTTACAATTAAACGCGTTTTAATCCTTTAAAACTGTTTTATTTAAACACATAACATAATTTGACTAAGTAAAGGAGTAAGATCTACTTTATCGTTAACTATTTTACTGAAGTACACTATATCATGATGTAATGATAGTTTTAATTTAATGAAATCATAATGTTGTAAATAAAGTTATAAGATATGTTTTGTTTGAATAAATTGACTGCCTTATGAGCACAAATCTATATTATCAAATTAGATAGGTACATAGGATTCAACTAAGGGTCATATTCCCAAATGCGTTTCAACACCTAGTCCATCATCAAGTATATTTTGTCTCTTTTCGTGGGTATAAGACTGACAGTTCAATGTCATTCGAATCTTGGTCACTTGAAACGGCGTCCGAAGAGGATGTAAATACTACGTAATAAGAAACGGGACTGGCCGTGTAAAAAATTTTGTTCAGTATGAAACGTGCAGCTATTTGACATAAGTTTGTAATAGTAATAACAATATTATGGTGACAAGTATAATCCGGTATAAGTTTGAAAGCGAACAGTTGCTTTAAACTTAGTGGATTTCAGCTATCTCCGATTTTTACAAGATTATAGCCGTCATCTATCATCAATCTGTCAATCACTGCACGTTTCATACAATCGCTTTTTTCTTAGACAGTTTCGCTAGGCTGATGGCGACGCGATGGTATAATATCAAAGCCATGCGATATACCCTGTTACCAACTAAAATCGGTAACACAGAGAATTAGGGACCAAACAGACGCAGTTAAAATATGCTAGTTGGTTGAGAATGCTAGAAGATTTTATTGTTATTTAATTATAGAAATTATTATGTGATTGAACTTCGGATTACCAATGGGAGGCTCTTTTGCCAAGGATGCCGGCTTGATAATGAGTTGGCGCAAGTTTCAGCAGTGAAACAGTAATGTGTATTATTGTGTTTCGGTCTGAAGGACGCCGTAGCTAGTGAAATTACTGGGCAAATGAGACTTAACATCTTATGTCTCAAGGTGACGAGCGACACAGAATTTTTGGGTTTTTCAATCATCCTCAGCGGCACTGCATTGTAAAGGGTAGGGCGTATCATCACATTACCATCAGCTGAAAGTCCTGCTCGTCTCGTCACTTATTTTCATAAAAAAAAACGTCATTATTCACAAACATTCACTCTGCATTCAATTTATATAATACTAGGCAAATTACTGGGCAAACGAGACTTAACATTTTATGTCTCAAGGTGACGAGCGCAATTGTAGTTCCACTCATTTTTGACGTTTTTCAAGAATCCTGAGCGGCACTGCATCGTAATGGGCATGGCGTATTATTTACCGTCAAATTATACCGACGAGATAATAAGCCACCCTTATTACTCCATATCAATCATTAATATGCTGGTTATTCAATATCATGTCACCCAGACTTTTTAATTTTAGTTTATTTAAATTATTGTAAATTGATTTATGTTTTGTTTTCTCATTAGACCAGCCAGTAGGTTATCAACTCTGTGGTCTTTTGCCCTCGATCTTTCCCACTGCAACCACTGTATCCAAATTATAACTTTATCTCCGGGCATTGGTCCCAGATAAATATATGCATAGTCTCGCTAGAAGTTCTGTTACAAATAAAAATGCATTCATTTTTTATGACTTAATTAATTAATCTTAATAAAACTTATATGTATCTATTTATTGAAATGTCTGAAAAATAAAAATGGATTCTACTATCTATGGCTTGAAGCTTGAATGCAAATATTTGATCTATCTGGCCATGAATCTTTTTGCATGGGAAATTAAGTCACTACTTGTTCTAGAGATTTCTTATCGCATCCGTAGATTAAGGATTGGTCTCCGCTGCGCTCCAACGAGATACCGCACTACTTAAGAACAATAGCTTTTTCATTACTATTATATGCTTGTGTGCGTGGCATCTTGACACTCAATGGCATCTTTCAAATTTTGTAAAATACGCTTCGTGTTATTTAACATCGAAACTAATAAAATACCAAGTACTTACTGATCACGGCCTAGTAAAAAAAGAAGGACTCCGCGCCGCGATATTAGCAAGTGAAGCACCTTTATGCTAGTGTGTGTGCGGTTATGGTTACACAATTTTTTCTCCCTTAAATGATCATATATCCACAAATACTTTTAAAGTATTGTTTTTACACTTTTCACAACACACGACTGCATTTTTAAAATATTTAATTGCGACGCAAACTGATCTGTCACAGACGATGGCGAATCTCATAATGGCGGCCGATCGGCTTGTATAAGTGTATGTGTATGCGTGGGGCTATGTATTTACACGTTCAACGGCTTGTTTTGGTGCCTCACTGTTATGTAAGGTGACACGGAGTCCTTCTTTTTTTTCCTATTCGATTCCTCAAGGCCATTGGCTCGGTCCCCAGCCTTAATCATTTTACTAAATAATAACAGTCCAATAGCTTAAACAGTTACATCGCCGAAATGCACAATCGATGAGCTTCTTTTAAACGTATACAATAATAGACATTGAACATTACTGCCACCAAAATAAGGTGCACAAATAAAACTGAGCACAAAATTTTATGAACGATGCGGGACTCGAACCCGCGACCTCTCGCGTTCCGTGCGAGCGCTCTTTACAACTGAGCCAACCGTTCGAGTGACGTATCGTTTACAAAATATTTTATGCTTTGTTCTACACTCAGGTTGTGGCTTCATCTACAGGATCTACTTTACAGTTGATAGCCTGCTCATCCCCAATATTTGCATACTTGGAGGTTGGCTTGAGATGTCGCTCTTGCAAATCCAAACAATTTGTTATATTTTTAAAGTGATAACCCTCACTTCTGGGATTAATTACACAAATAAAACTAAAAACAAAATTTATGAACGATGCGGGTCCAGAACCGCGACCTCTCGCGATCCGTACGAGCGCTCTTTCCGACTGAGCCAACCGTTCAAGTGACGTATCGTCGATAAAATCTTGTATGCTTAGTTCAACTTTTAGGTTGTGGCTTCATCTATAGGATCTACTTTACAGTTGATAACCTGCTCAACCCCAGTATTTGCATATTAGGAAATTGACTTGAGATGTCGCTCTTGAAAATCTAAACAATTTGTTATATTTTTAATGTTATTTTTAAAATATAAGGTGCCATTTCTTTTTCTTTTTTTTTAAATTTGTTATGTTAAGTTATTTATGTTATCTATACAAGTTAATGAATACGTATATATACAACGCCGCTCGGACATTTATTGGCGCCCTTTTAGTAGGCGATTATTAGACTTATTACTTTTAGTACATAATACATTTACAAGATACATAATTTATGTATACATTTAAGGGTAAATGTATACAATTCTATAATAAAGTCCCAGCCACTGTTCAGGCATTATCTATAAATAAATTTAACTGTTTTATAAAAAAAATCCTATTACTCCACTGCTGAATATCTAAATTATCGGATAGCCTGGGACTAGATTGTGATTATTTTATAGCGATAGAAATGATTGTACAATATTGTATATTTTTTCTTGCGCCGCTTCTTCTCTCTCAGAGCGCCATTTGTTTCCGAAGCGGTAGTAGTATCTAGTAGTTATGACATCAAAAAGAATTCTAAAGGAATCAATTTTGAGAAAATTTATGACTTTTTTATGCCTTTAGTACGTCAATTACCGTACCCAAATATACAGTACACAATATCAAAGATGTTAATAATTAAAACCGTAGTTGTTTATGCAGTATTTCATATGAATCATAATATATCTTACACAAGGAAGTATAGAGTACCTACATATACAACATTAATTTATTTTTAGGTTTGATAACTGTGTGCCAGACATCTGGCCTCGATTCGCGAGTTTATCTTGGACTTACAAGTAACATATATACGAGTAATATTATATATTATATATTACCACAAGAAAACTAGTTTATATATGATGATCTAATTCAAAGGGTACTAAGTAGTTCGTTGTCCTGTACTGTTTAAAATGTTATAAATGTCTTCTTTAGTCTTAGATAATTATATGTCTAGGTTAAGCCTCTTGCTGTTAGGCAACGTATAACAACAGGACAGGTTTATTAATTTAATGCGCATGACAAATCCAAATATTATTATTCAAAATAGTCGAAGTATTATATGATATATATGAGTCAAAAACCCATTCCAAAAATTATGCCTCAGACCTGAGAGAACGAGCGCAACAAACTCAGAAGAATTCTCTTTTTTTTCACAAATAAAACTTATTATTTAATAGTATGAGGGCGGTCGTTCCATTCCCAATCTATGGTATCATTAAGAAAGTAATTTATGTTATAGTAAGTTTTACCACATAAACGTTTTTTAACAATTCTTTTGAATTTCGTAATACATGTTTTGAACATTTTCTGGGATCTTATTGTAAAAGCATATAAATCCAGCTACGTTATAATAATAATAATAATATTGACACACTTTTTACACAAATTATCTTGCCCCAAGTTAAGAATATATAGCCTGTGTTATGGGTTACAAGACAATGATATATTTAATGCAATATACTTACTTAAACATACATAAATACATTTAAACATCCATGACTCGGAAACAAACATCTATATTCATCATATAAATGCTTGCACCTACCGGGATTCGAACCCGGGACCTCTAGCTTAGTAGGTAGGATCGCTAACCACTCGGCTATACAGGTCGTCGTTATAAACTCGCGATACGCTATATACACTTTGTTTTAGTGTGCGTGTGTTGCTGAAAATAGAAGTTAAAAGCTTGCCGCTATTTTTTCGACGTGATCACAGCTGTTACAGTCTATCTAATGATATAAATTGTGTAAGAGTTAACTATAGTTTTGTTAAATGACAAATTTTCTATAAACATTTTTATTTTAAGGCTAGCCAATGGCCTTGAGCAATCGAGTGGAGCTAAGTTACCTCCCTAGCACAAGATCGCTGTTATTTTAATTCAGAATTAGAAGCATTTTTAATTTTTTACAAAACTAATACAAAACTATGTTATTTTAAATAGTATTTTGTGTACAATTAATAAATTATTGTACAATTTTTATCTAGATTGAATGATTAGAATAGCTCCAACTGTAAAAGTTAGAGGTATTTTGGTGATTTTACTTCTCACTGTCTATAAAAAAAAAAATAGAAGTGTAAAGAAAAAATGAATTTTCTTCTCGTATTCCGTATGTATGTAGATGTTGATGATGTATGTTCCGTAGATGTATAATTATTTTTTGTAAAAATATAATCTTAATATTAACCGTCAAGAAATGGTTTCAATTATTGGCTTATTTGGAGATTTCTCGAGATAGCAGCCTTAAATCTCCAGCTACAATAGTTTAGAAGAAATAGAAATTTTTTAATTATTACTTTTGCAGACCAGTATATTGGTACCAGCTCATCTGATCGTAGACAAAGTTTTATTGTAAACCATTCTTATCAACTACCAAATGCTGTAATCCTAACTGTGGTTGTATTCCACATTATGGTTACATTTGCCTAATAACCAACAGCGCAGTAACGTAACATTGTAATCTGAATTCTAGTCGTAGGTATAAATTTTTGTTAGTTATACTCTATTCAGTGCAATTTTAAATCCGCCTTAAAAATGCGCCTAATGCCTCAGATCGGCGTGATTTCGGCGCCCGCGCAGCGTTCTGTCAATGCATATTATTTTACGTGTAGTAATAGATTGCTTATAATTAGAATGATTTGAGTGAATGTATCAGAAAGCTATTGAAATAAGCTATAAGACCATGCAAAATAAACCATTCTGTAAACAAAATAAGGGTTAGAACTTGGTGAGAGAGTAAGGTGCCATACGGCACTTTCGGTTTTGGTGTACCTGAAAAATTTAGGGCACTGTTGATTTTAGAAAGTTATCAAAATATTAAGTATGTTAACACTCTTTATATCAGCTTGACTTGTATCCATCGATTTTCACCCAATTTAAATGTCGAATTGAATTGAATCTTTGCACACTTATCAAGGACCGATGACGATTTACCAGTGAGAGATTATGGAAACCACAACGGCGCCTAATTCTGTCGTGAAGCAGTAACGTGTAAGCATTATTGTGTTTCGGTCTGAAGGGCCCCGTAGCTAGTGAAGTTAATGGGCAAATGAGACTTAACATCTGTCTCAAGGTAACGAGCGCAATTGTAGTGCCGTTCAGAATGTTTGGGTTTTCCAAGAATACTGAGCGGCACTGTACGGTAATGGGCAGGGCGTATCAAGTACCATCAGCTGAATGTCCTACTCGTTTCGTTCCATATTTTCATAAAAAAACGATAATAAATATTAATGTAAACGGATTTTTACAATGTCCCACTGTTATTAGCTCTTTGAATGTGATTTTTGTCGTTTTGAAGACGTCAAATTAAATTGAAACTTTGCACACTGGTCAAGGATTGATGTCTTCTTTTTTTTATTTTTTTTTTATTTAATATTATGGTCTAGAGCAGCCGATATCAACAATATCTTTGTGCTGCAGAAGGCTATTCTTAGCGGTTATTTATAACCTAGGTCCTAAAGAACCGTTAAGAGATAAATTTAAAGAAGTAAATATTTAAACTGTTGCATCATAACAAATTCTTGATAATTTAAAGTTTGTTTATAGGCACATTAGCGATTGTGCTAAAAACTGTGATAATCATAATGTTGTGAGTGTAAACGAGGAACAAACATAAACTTGTTATGCCTTCTAATCGGTTAATTCGCGATATTAAGTCTTTTGTTGGTATATGCGTTTACAACACAATCACAGAAAATATACAAAATAAATGTGTTACAAAATTCAATAGGATTGAACAAAAAACGTTTTGGAATGGAACGACCGCCCTCGGGTTATTCACAAACAGTTTTATGATACTAAATTGTATTATGACGAAATTTTATTAAAAAAAAGAAGAGCGCTTATTTTATTGCGGCTATTCTTCTCAGGTCTGAGGCATACATTTTCGACTGATAGGTAGTTTTAGACGTTCAATAAGTGAGTATTAAATCCTATTTGAAATAAAAATATATGAAAAGAGCCTTGTGGCACCCCTATACTGAGAAGAGTCCCAGGAGGTCTCCTGCCATTCACCTCGACCTTCATAATTCTATTACTTAGATATGAAATCAGAATATCGAGCGCAGTTTTTTTATGACATAGTGACATAGTTTCCTGGCAGCGTTGAATGTTGAACACAATCAAAAGCCTTAGATAAATCACAGAAGATGCCAAGTGCATTCTGCGATTCTTCCAAGGCATAGTTTCTCAACCTTATTTTACTCACCGCCCACTTTGAGAATATGTTTTTTTATTTTACTTTAGTACGTGATTAGCGTGTATTTTTTTGCCTTTTTAGACTATATTTTTTAATCTACCCACCCCCCATCTGCGCCATCTTGATGCCCCCTAATTTTCTCTGGGTCTTCTACTACGCCCACAAGGGGGCGTTATCGCCCACGTTGAGAGCCTATGCTCCAAGGCATCAAAAATATTCTTTGTTAGTTCAACACCTGTATCTCCTTCGATGTTGAACTTCACCTCATCATCATTAAATAGCTGTGAGTATAATTGTGAAGATTGTCAACAATATTGTAACGAATATCAGTGGGAGGCTCCTTAATACTGGATGCCGGCTAGATTATGGGTACCACAACGGCGCCTATCTCTGCCGTAAAGCAGTAATGTGTAAGTATTATTGTGTCTCGGTCTGAAAATGAGACTTATTTTTATTTATTTATTATAAACATACAGTTTCTTCTTAAAATAATACAAAGTCCTGTAAAACTGTTTACACAGTTTGTCTACTGGACCGAGCGAGTCTCATAAAATAAATCTTAAAGCGTATTTTACAAATGTCACTGCAACGATAAATATTGATTCAATCGTTTTTTAAATTTATTTTTGTTTGGTTCCCGTCGGATGTATTATTTTCTTTAAAGTTCTATCGCCAAAGTAATTGTTTACTTTAGGTACTTCCACTTTGCCTGATGTCTTAACATCTTATGTCTCAGGGTGACGAGCGCAACTGTAGTGCCGCTCAGAGTTTTTGGGTTTCTCAATAATCCTGAGTGGCACTGCATTGTAATGGGCAGGGCGTATCATCACCTGAACGTCCTCCTCGAGTCGCCAGGTATTGGCATAAAAAAAAGTGAGTGTAATCGATGTCAGTTATAAAAATAAAGTTTTTTTTTCAATAAAAATTAAACGCCATTGAATTGAATGCTCATATTAATTAAGAAAGTGTGCAGTGTATTTAGATAGTAAAAAGACCAATTTCCTTGCCACATACACTTATCCACTCACGGACGTACAGAAAAGATTATTTTTAATGTTATTATTTATTAAACAGAATATGTAATACGGAAATATATATTATTTACCTCGCAGATTATTTGAATTGATGTGTAAGTGCACTCAAATTAAACTGTAAGTGTAAAATAAAAATAAAAAAAAATATTTCAGTTAAATCTTTTTTAACATTTATTTATTCATTAGTATATGACTTAACTTGTAAACTTACAATTTTACCCAAAGCGTTTACAAGCTAGTTTTAGAAGTACAAATAAAATAACAAAATTTGATTTTAAATTAAAGGTAAAAAAACAATGATAAATAATACTAAAAATGTCAAGTTATATAAAATCAAATTATGTTCATAGCGCCAATAAACATACAATAAAAGTCCAAAGTCTTCAATAAAACGTTATTAACATTAATAAATAATTCAAGTACCATCTAAGTTAATATGCATGTCATTAACAATCGTTTGATTGTCAAATAAATCAATGTCACATTATGTGAACAAGTCGCCGACCAGACTTATTTTTTTGCACCCAGACAAACGGAAAGGGCAACCCTCTGGGATAACGACGGGAAGGAGATGGTGAATGCTCATGCATACCAACGTTATGTGGGACTCACGCAAAACCTACGTGCCTATCCACTAAACTGTACCTGAGGTAGGCTTTGGGCAAGTGCCCTCTAAGTCTTCATCGAAGGCGAACTTCTCTTGGGGAAAGAGAGGCGCAAGCGGCACTCCCTATGGAGTATCCGCTGAGATTGGTATCCGGCCGACCCGACGTAGTGCTCGAATAGTATGAGAGTTTTCCGCCGCGTGACGCTGCCGCCGTATCACGGGAGATACGATTTGGTAACAAACCAACTTCAGCTAGGATTTGGGGACACACTAGTTTTAAAAATTTCATATTAAGGAGAGTTATTGTTTACTTGCGGCACCTATTTATGCCGTGAAACAGTAACGTGTAAGCATTACTGTGGGCGCTGTAGCTAGTGAAATTACTGGCCAAATGAGACTTGACATCTTATGTCTCAAGGTGATGAGCGTAGTTGGAGTGCCGCTGTATTGTAATGGGCAGGGCGTACCATCAGCTAAACGTCTTGCTCTTCTCGACCATTATTTTCATTTAAAAAAACTAGCACTTCTAAAAGAAATATAAGTGTACAATATAATACTTCGGATGATTGTTGTAGGTACTTATGCGTGCAATAAGCGATAAGTTTAAGGTACTGCTCTACTCTTGACAGGGAGTGGGAGAGACTCGTAGAGCAGTGAATATGCATTAAAGGTATTTATTTTCTCAAAATTGATACCTTCAGAATTATTTTTGATGTCATTTCTAATATACAAGATACTACTACTGCTTCGGAAACAAGTGGCGCTCTGTGAGAGATTAAGCGGCGCAAGAAATTCTCCCAGCATTCTTTTTTTTTTGCGATATTTTTAATGGAATACACAATATTGTACTGTCATTGCTATTGCTATAGAATAATCACAAACTAGTCCCAGGCGGTCATTTACGACAGAGTCATTTTTTAATAAAACATTTTAATTAATTTATAGATGACTAGCTGACCCGGCAAACGTTGTTTTGCCATATAAATTGTATTGATCTTGTGCTTGCTAGTTGATAAGAGATGGCGCTAGTTGTATTCATTAGTAACAATCACACTTCTTAAAAGAAAAATATAAATATTTTGTATAATTCACACTATAGTTTTATAAATTATAGCCTATTTGTTATTCTGGTGTGTAAGCTATATTATTGTAAAGTTTCATCAAAATCTATTTAGTACATTTTGCGTTAAAGAAGTTCAAACATACATCCAGGCATACAAACTTTCACATTTATAATATTAGTAGGATGGCTGAACAGTGACTGACACTTTATTATAAAAGTATTATACATTTACCCTTAGCCATGTATCTAATGAAGCCTACTAGCTAATAACTGCTTCACTTCAGAAATAGCTGTTGTGGTACCCATAATCTAGCCGGCATCAGGTGCAAAGGAGCCTCCCATCGGTTAAACTAAACTGCTAGTTATATTAATTTAGGCAAAAGCGATTATAACCAGAGTGAATTTTTGCTAATGCAGGCCTTTTATGATCACACAAGATGAAAATGGACATCACTATGGGCCGTTTTCAATAACCTATCAATCCTTAGTTTAACTTAGGTACTAGAGGTAGAAAAATCTATAATTTTACGCTTACTTACAATTCAATTAACTATCGACAGATAGCATTGGACTATAACTAATAACAAACTATATTGGACATAACTATGGATAGATAAGATCTTATCATTAAACAGTGATAGCAATATATCCGTAACTAGAGATATGCTATTGAAAACGGCCGTTAGTTGGACATAACTATGGATAGATAAGATCTTGTCATTCAACGGTGATAGCAATATATCCGTTACTAGAGATACGTTATTAAAAACGGCCGTTAGTTGTACATAACTATCTATGGATAGATAAGATCTTGTCATTCGACGGTTATAGCAATGTATCCCTAACTAGAGATACGTTATTGAAAACGGCCGTTAGTTGTACATAACTATCTATGGATAGATAAGATCTTGTCATTCGACGGTGATAGCAATGTATCCGTAACTAGAGATACGTTATTGAAAACGGCTGTTAATTGGACATAACTATGGATAGATAAGATCTTGTCACTAACGGCCGTTACCAATATTCTATGATAAATATCGTAAGTATCGTTGACTTTTCTGTCCCAATAAATTATCCTAATCCACGGCTACTCACCTTATCCGTGCACGCTGTCTGTCAATGGGACGACGTACAGCTTACCAGCGATATAAAGTTTGTATTGAAATTGCAATTCACGCGTCCCAATATAAGGCAATAAGAATGACTCATCGGGTATATTGGGGCAGCTTCAGATTATTGACAGGTAATTACTGACAGTAGAAGGCAGTAATTCATCTCTATCTGTAGATAGTATATTGGGAACGGCCGTAAACTGTGATAGCAATGTAACTAGAGAAAATGGCCGTAAATCATTCTCGCTCAGACGACGTCGCAGCGGTTTTTAACATCTTGACTGAACATTAAATATCTTCCTTATTTAAGCTCAGCTGCTCAGATTATTATCATAGATAACTAATCAAACCTTGACCTTGTAATTAATCAAAAGTAAATAAAACGAATTATACGTCCTTATCGTGTTTTGTTAAATGTTTGATTGTAAAAAAAAAACGCGATTCAAAAAAAAATTATGCTAAGTACATAATTTTATTGGCGGTTACATATTATTAATAGTCACAGCATTATTATTAAAGTTTTATTATTCATCATGTAGGTATTAGTAGTGTTGGTTTACATTACATTTAAATTAATGGCTTAAGGAAAATAAATTATTAAATGAATTTTAATTTTTTCTAGTAATAAATATATATAATTTAAAAAACATTGTTTGAAAAATACACACGCAAATTTGTGGTATTATTTATATGGTAAACTAGCTGTTACACATGACTTCTTCAACATTTACCAGTTTGACAAAATATCATATCAATTCGACCTATAAAAGATAAATATCACTGCCACCAGCGCCACCTATCCGGAAACGTAACTGTGATCGTCGAAGTGGTTATATCGTCACGCAGTTTCATTTCATTTGGGCTAACTGTTCTCGTGGTTTAGATGAACACAACACACTGTCTTTTATATATATATAGACGTTCTCGCACGCTTCGCTGGGCGATACAAATACAATAAAAAAATAAGTTGCCATAAACCATCTAGGATAAATTTCGCATCGAATATTGGTAGTTTTATGTCGATACGATCAGTGGTTTAGGCGTGAAAGAGCCTCAAACAAAGACCATTTTCATTATATATATTTATAGATAACAAAAAAATCTATTCTTACATTATTAACCTCATGCATAGCCAGCTTAATGAGGATATCATAGGCTAGCATTAAGTGTCACCACTTTAGACTTAAATATCATTGATTTTTGGGAAGTAAGTTTCGAAAGAAGAAGCGCTCCTAAACTGCTTTATGTTCGTGCCTGCCGCTTAGGATTCTTGAAAACCCCAAAAGTTCTGATTGGCATACACGTGCGCTCGTCTCCTTGAGACATAAAATGTTAAGTCTCATTTGCCCAGAAATTTCACTAGATACGGCGCCCTTCAGACCGAAACACAATAATTCTTATACATTACTGCTTCACGGTAGAAATACGGGCCGTTGGGGTACCCATATCTAGCCCGTATCATGTGCGAAGGAGCCTCCAACTGGTAAAAAATGGTAAAAATGTTAAGATATAGATTAGTTGCAATCGCCTCGTTTATAAGGTAAGGTATCGTATAAAAAGCGCAATGGAGTGGTGCTGGACCCATATAACCTGTCTTAACTATTTATAACCCTAATTTGTTGATATAATGTTTTGGAAATAAAACCGGTCACACATCAAGATAATATAAATGCCAAGTTTAAACAATAATAAAACCACAGAGTATATCAGTGGACAGTGTAGGTGAACGGCATAATGAAGTAGGTCTGGGAATTAAACACAAAGTACTTACCTATTTTTTAACTCATTTATTCACAGTAAAACATTGCTTATAAATCTTGATATATATAAATTACGTGACACGTTGTTTGTCCGCGATGGACTCCTAAACTAATGAACGGATTTTAATGGGGATTACTTCATGGAGTGCAGTTTGGTCCAACTTGAGAGATAGGATAGTTTGTACTTCGATTTGGGACCCATAATTATTTTTATTTTCAATATTTGTTTTGTATAGACATATTTTCTATGAGAGAATTTAGTGACGCACGGTTTGACAGTTCCACTGTGAAACAATTACATTACAACAACAGGCAGCATTTTTACGAAATAATTCATGATGTTTTGAAATATTATTGGCAAATTTACCATAAATCAGTATTTTTTTATTATCTACAGAACAACGTGTGCCGGGTCAGCTAGTATGTTTATAATTCTTACTTAGATTACATGAAGAAAAAACTACAACGACAAGGAAATGTGTCATAATATTAAAACCAGGAACATAAACTTGTTATGCCTAATTGGTTAAGTCGAGTTAGTAAGTCTTTTGTCGGTCGATGTATACTTCGCTGGTCTGGTCGCTTTTAAAACTTTATAGCAGAAAATGTACAAATGAGACTTAACATCTTATGTCTCAAGATGACAAGCCCAATTGTAGTGCCGCTCAGAATTTTTGGTATTTTTCAAGAATCCTGAGCGGTACTGCATTGTAATGGGCAGGGCTTATCAATTACCATCAGTTCAACGTCCTGCTCGTCTCGTCCCCTATTTTCATAACAAAAAATAACATAACATTTCATATAATTAGATGAATTTAAAACTATCATTAGAACTATTAAGGTGTACCTAGAATACTGGCAGCATTTCCGTGTTGGATAGCTAGGCTGCTCCGTCGACCGAAATAGCTGCCAGCGCTTGGGTTACCAGTAGCCCTATGAAGGCACGTCGATAGTACTTTGTACATTCTCCGCGCCTCTGGGCCCCAACGGGGCATGTGTATCAACACCTAACGGCACAAAGATGTAAGACGCACTAATACCGACATATTTGCGACGTTTGCTGTCTTTGGCAGTCGAAGCAGCAGCCCAGCACCAACTGACGTAACTTGGGCATGATCCGGAGCCAGAGTACCGACGCAGGTCACGTCCCAGAAATAAATATTTTATAATAAAAGGCATTTATTTTCTCATAATTGATTTCTTTAGAATTCTCATTGATGTCATTTCTAATATACTAGACACAACTACCGCTTCCGAAACAAATGACGCTCTGAGAGAGATGAAGCGGCGCAAGAAACTCTCCCTAATATAAGACCACTCGGACTTTCATGAAAGAAAAATGGTATAATATATAGAGAGGCGAAGCAACGAGAAATTGGACCTCTAGCAAGTTTATCAGTGGGACGCACCTTTGCACAGGATGCCGGCTAGATCATGGGTACCACAACGGCGCCTATTTCTGCCGTGAAGCATTAATGTGTAAACAGTACTGTGTCTCGGTCTGAAGGGCGCCGTAGCTAGTGAAATTACTGGGCAATTGAGACTTAACATCTTATGTCTCAAGGTGACGAGCGCAATTGTAGTGCCGCTCAGAATTTTTGGGTTTTTGAAGAATTCTGAGCGGCACTGCATTGTAATGGGCAGTGCGTATCAATTACTATCAGCTGAACGTCCTGCTCGTCTCGTCCCTTATTTTCATAAAAAAAACTACGAACTAGAACTAATGCAATAATTTCTGGTTATTTTAACTTAAAAGAAACTACAAAATAACGCTTAAAACAGTAGAAAATTATTTATTAAGAGTTGTGGATAAGTTATTTATTAATACGGCTTTAAAAACGATTTCTCACATGTCTCATAGAAGTTTTAATAATTTGGTTACGGATAATTTGTTTTATTACGATATTTATTGATGAATGCGGAAGTTCTTTTTTATAATAATAAACCTTGTATCGTACATAAGTACTTATTAGCCATTAACAATCATGGCAATCAAGAACATAACCCAATTATGCACAACCACGATACTCGGTTGATGTCCGCTGGTAAGTTCGAGATTCCTAGAATCAATAACTACTACGGAGATAGAACTCTGAAAAAACGCCTACCTTATCTATTAAACAGCTTGCCTGAGGACATCCGACTAGAAACCAGTAAAAGAAAATTTAAAACTAAACTTAAGATTTTTTTTACAACACCGACTAGAAACCAGTAATAGAAAATTTAAAATTAAAATTAGATTTTTTATTATATTTTTATCAATATTTGTTAATTACACTTGTATAAAATCAATGTTCTAATAAGCATTAATGTATTACAAGAGACTTGATCCTGCAGACAAACTGTCCAAACAGTTTTGCGGGAATATGTTAGCTTTTAAGATTCTTTCTGTAAATGATTAATAGTATAAATAAATAAAAATAATAAAATAGTACTAATGGTAAAATTAAAAAGCTATTTTAAGAAATATTTATATTATGTTGAAACATAATGAGCTTGTAGCATGGGTCATATTTTATTTTCAAACAAATTAAGATAAGATAAAATCATTTATTTGTAGTCATGGGTATACACAGATGTTACAAATAACAATAAAAGTTCTCCATTCCTTGCAAACAAATTTATATATATATACATAATGACAGTTAATTGATATACATATCAATAATTGAATATTTTGAAATAACATTTAATAATGGAAATTGGTAAAAAGTAAATAAAATAAGTGAAATGATATTTAAAAAAATGTTAATTGAGAGTTGTATCTGAAAAGAAGTCTTTTATGGAATAGTACGATTTTATCAGTAAGTTTCTTATTAAAACACGTCAACTTAAGTTCTGTGATATGTGTAGGTTCTCGGCGCCATTACAAGAACACTTATTGTACATAGAAGCTGTCTTACTGCCATGTAAACGTAATCTATTCTTGCTTCTCAAATATATAATGTGGATTTCAGATGCTCTGAATAATTAAAGATCTAAATTGCCTATAGACAAGGTATACCTTACCTACCTACCGCTATCATATATGCGTTCTCTAATATTCATAAAATGAAGTCAGTATGTATGTATGACGGATGTATGAAGACAAATAGAATAAGTCCCAAATATTTTCGAATTTCTTTGTGTCTCTGTATGTTGGTCTGTTTGTACATGCTAATCTCTGAAACTATTGGACTTAATAGAAATTTTGCATGATGATACCTTACATACATCTTGGATACTTTTCATCCCGGAAAATTAAAGAGTTCCCCTGGTACAGTTAAAAACCTATAGTTACTTATATATAATGTAATATGATAAACGAACTGCCACATAATTAACGGTTCCAAGTTTGATATCTAATATATAAAATTCTCATGTCGCGCGCGGTGTTTGTAGTGAAACTCCTTCGAAGCGGCTTGACCGATTCTCATGAAATTTTGAGTGCATATTGGGTAGGTCTGAGAATCGGACAACATCTATCTTTTTCATCCCCCTAAATGTTAAGGGTGGTCCACGCCAAATTTTTTTTTTTAATTTTTTTGACATTTTTTTTTAAATTTGTTTGATTATGAGTCAGCATTAAAAAATACATACAACTTCAAATTTTGAACCATCTACGATCAACAGTTACTTTTGTATCGCGATTTTAATATCGGCAATACAACGTTTGCTGGGTCAGCTAGTATTATATATATTTGTATAGATACAAAAGATTCGAGTAGCTTTTTTTATGAAAATAAGGGACGAGACGAGCAGGATGTTCAGCTGATGGTAATTAATACGCCCTGCCCATTACAATGCAGTGCTGCTCAGGATTATTTAAAAACCCAAAAATTCTGAGCAGCACTACAACTGCGCTCGTGACCTTGAGATATTAGTTGTCAAGTCTCATTTCATAATCAAAAATAATTGCTATTTGCTTCGATCGGGAATTCCACTAATTTTACTAAACGACGAGATTAATTGCTTAATTAATTAATTTACTGTAAATTTATTTGATAATAAGCCTCTTAATTTATTATTAATTGCGTGGTGATTAGCTAACGATGGGGATTCGAACCTGTGTGTGAGTGAAAAAAAAAGGAATGCTGGGAGAGTTTCTTGCGCCGCTTCTTCTCTCTCAGAGCGCCATTTGTTTCCGAAGCGGTAGGAGTATCTAGTAGTTATTAGAAATGACATCAAAAAGAATTCTAAAGGAATCAATTTTGAGAAAATAAATGCCTTTTATGCCTTTTATGTGTTGAGCTAAGCTTACCATAAACGTTCATAAATTTTGGATAAGAGACAAGATTCTTATTCAGATCTCCAGCTGTAGCTCCATTTTCAGCATCTACTTTACAGCTGTTGAAAGCCTGCTCAACCCTAATAATTGCATACTACATTGAAATCTAAAGAATTTGCAATATTTAATCTATGTCACTTAATTTGTACGAAAATTTATGGACAGTGCGGAATTGGAACCCTTTTTTTTTTTTTTTATGGAATAGGAGGACAAACGAGCGTACGGGTCACCTGGTGTTAAGTGATCACCGCCACCCACATTCTCTTGCAACACCAGAGGAATCACAAGAGCGTTGCCGGCCTTTAAGGAAGGTGTACGCGCTTTTTTTGAAGGTACCCATGTCGTATCGTCCCCGAAACACCGCACAAGGGAGCTCATTCCACAGCTTTGTAGTACGAGGGAGAAAGCTTCTTGAAAACCGCACTGTGGAGGACCGCCACACATCCAGATGGTGGGGATGATATCCTAACTTGTGGCGTGTCGTGCGATGGTGAAATTCGGCGGCAGGAATCAGGTTAAACAGCTCTTCGGAACACTCCCCGTGATAAATGCGGTAGAAGACACACAATGAAGCGACGTCTCTACGCAACGCCAAGTGATCCAGCCGTTCACAGAGCACTGAGTCCCCGATAATTCGAGCTGCTCTACGTTGCACGCGGTCAAATGGATCGAGCAGATACTGGGGTGCACCAGACCAGAGATGACAGCAATACTCCATGTGTGGCCGGACCTGCGCCTTGTAGAGCGCTAGAATGTGGGCCGGCTTGAAGTATTGCCGTGCTCTATTGATGACGCCCAGCTTCTTCGAAGCCAATTTGGCTTACCCTCCAGATGGCCACGGAATTGGCAATCGCTCGAGATTTCGAGACCCAGTATTCCGATACTAGGCGCGGCTTTAAGAGAAGTGTTCTCGAAGAGCGGTGATACGACAAATGGGGTTTTTTTAGTGGTAAACGCGCAAACTTGAGTCTTCTGGGGGTTAAATTGGACAAGGTTCAATTTACCCCATTCCGCGACCTTCACGAGAGAGGACTCGATAGAAGACACAAGTTTCTCCCGGCACTGGTCGACGATTTCCCGAGAGAGACCTGCATGGCCCGTGTATACGGCATCACCAGTGCTGTCATCTGCATAGCAATGCATGTTGGAGGTGTCCAACATATCATTGATATGCAGAAGAAACAGCGTAGGAGATAGCACACAGCCTTGGGGCACTCCAGCATTCACGGGCTTCGGGTTCGAGCAATATCCGTCGACAACGACCTGTATGCTACGCCCAGTGAGGAAGCTGGAGGTCCACTTGCGCAAGCTCTCGGGAAGCCCAAATGATGGAAGTTTTGAGAGGAGCGCCTTGTGCCATACACGATCAAAGGCCTTCGCTATATCCAGGCTAACTGCCAGGCCTTCCCCCTTGCTTTCAATAGCCGCCGCCCATCTATGTGTTAGGTATACCAGAAGTTCACCTGCCGACCGTCCATGGCGAAACCCGTACTGTCGGTCGTTGATCAACTGGTGACCCTCTAGGTATACTAAAAGCTGGTGGCTAATTATGCTCTCCATGATTTTGGAGAGCAGGGAGGTGATAGCAATAGGCCTGTAGTTCGCCGGATCCGAACTGTCTCCTTTTTTTTGGATCGGATGGACAAGGGCTGACTTCCATGAGTCAGGGACTACGCCTTTGGAATAAGAGTGCCGGAATAAACGCGTTAGCACCGGCGTCAACTCAGGGGCACACGTTCTAAGCACGATTGGAGAAATGCCATCCAGCCCGCTCGACTTCCTGACGTCCAACGAAAACAGAGCTCGCCTAACTGTTTTCTGTCTGAACTGTACTTCAGGCATAGAGCTCTGACACCGCGGGATGGTCGGCGGTGTTTTTCCGTTGTCGTCAAGAGTCGAGTTGGAGGCGAAAAGAGCGCACAGAAGCTCGGCTTTCTCTTTTGCCGTATGGGCCAGGGTGTCATTCCTCATGTGCAACGGCGGCATGGATGGCTGGTTGAAGTTACCAAGAGCAGCTTTCGACAACGACCAGAACTTGCGTGTTCCGGTCGGGTAACTGGAAAGCTGCTCGCCAATTTTGACGACGTGCTTAGACTTCGCACGGGCGATTTGCCGCTTAAAAAATCTGGAGGCACGGTTATATTTCCTCTTAAGAACTTTGCAGTTCGGATCCTTTCAATCCAAGCCATTCGGCATTGTGCCCGTTGAAATCACCCAAGACCACGATTTCAGCGGAGGGGATCTGTGCAAGCACGACGTCAATTGCAGCTTGAACGCAGCCCATGAGATGATCGGTTTCTGCGTTACCACTATGGGACCTGTAGACACACGCATAGATACGGACGCGGTCGTCTAAATCTACGCGGAGCCAGAGAGTAGACAGGTCCCTACCCTCAAAATTGCCGAGACGGCGACAGCAGATATCCTCCCTAACGTACACACATACCCCGGCATGAGGCAAAAAGTTGTGCTCAATTTTGTACCCGGGGTACGTTAAATATGACGTATCGCTAGGTCGAGATATCTGCGTCTCCGTAAGGAAACACAAGGCCGGCTGCGCCGTCTCAAGGTGGTGGTGGACGGCGATTAAATTGGAGTGAATTCCCCTGATATTGCAAAAGTCCACGTTGAGCGTGGAGCGGGGTGCCGTGGTGTTACTGCCTCGTTTGTCCTCGGTCATGCGCGGTTCTGTGCCCACCCCAGAATACGAAGGGCGGCCCGAGCGAGAGTGCTCGGGGAGGGATTCTCCGGCTCTGGTAGAGCTGGTACCCTCCTGGGGTAATATCTTTTTACGGACCGCTCTCATAATTTGTGTGGGGGGGGGGGGGGAAGGGATGGCCTCCGGTCCTCGATACTAACCTATGCGAAACATAGCGGCACTAGGCCGCTACTTCACGCCGGTATTCTGTGCGAGTGTGGTAATTAACCCGGACGAGTCTGGCCCGATTGTGCTGACGTCATAAGACGGCAGCGTGACTCTCCCACTTCTAAAAAGCCCTTAGTCGCCTCTTACGACACCCATGGGCCTGGGACTCCCCTATTCTTTTTACGCCCCGGAGAAAGTAAAGGGCCTTTATCCCCCTCAAGGGATACGCCCTTAACAACTAAGCCAATCATCCAAATGATGCATGATGTGTAAATGTTGGTATATTTGTATATTTTATAAAGAATAGCACTGTTAAGATGCGTATTTCTGAGGAGACCTACTTATATATATTTCTTTAGCTCCCATGGAGCTCGATAAAGTGGATGGAATACTACAGACTCCATTCCTCGATAGTGGCAACCGGATTTGTACCCAGAGTGTGTTATGTAATGACGAGTACTCACTTCACAGTTGAGTTACGTGAAGCTGTGGGTCCCTCAGGATTCAGGAAAGGCTCCGGGTTCTTACGGCGACTAGATGCTCATGAAAAATTATAAAGCAATGCTCTTTGACATCAATAATATCCGTATCTCGACTACATCTCAAAAATACGGAAACTACAAAGGTCGGTCCTGTTGGATAAAGGCATGGCTGTATCCATTCACACATATTTGTTATGTATAAAAGATCTTCAAGAGCATGAACAGGAATCAGCAAATGAAAGGAAGTCAATGCGGGTAAACGACAATCAATTGGTTTTCGACCGGGCAATACATTTGACGCCATTTCCTAAGCGATTGCATTTGCATGAGTAACGTTTGATATACATAATTAAACTATACAGAGTTCCGTTTCATTCAGTTTTTGTATTTTTATTCAATGACAATTGTTTGATTCTATCTTTCTGTGTTCTGTTGTTTGATCATTGAAAATATTTATACACTAGCTGCTGCCTGCGATGTCAGTAATAATACTATATCAGCTGTATCTAGTGTGGTAGAGACAAAGGATTGGCCCACAAGAAATGTGGTGTTGGAGACGAATGCTACGAGTATCTTGGACACAACGCCGCACAAACGTCTCGATACTTGAAGAGCTCAAGGTGAAAGAAAGGCTTTCATCTATAGTCAGAGCCCGTATCCTCAAATACTTCGGACACATCACGCGACGTGGAGAGCATGCCATAGAGAGACTTGTTGTTCAGGGAAGGGTCAACGGCAGTAGGTCAAGAGGACGCTCCCCTATGCGCTGGACAGACCAGATTAAAGCCCAAACCAATACTCCCCTCAACCCATGTGCCAGAGAAGCAACAGCCAGGGATAACTGGCGTAGAATCGTTCGTCATTCGACGTGACCACGACTGCTCTGTCAAGAGTAATCTGACGAAGAAGAAGATCTAGTGTGGTATTATGTAGCCTTTATGTTATCCCGAACTATAGTTAATAAACTTTGGATCAACATAACATATTTTGATCAAATACAGAATAAATGTTGCTCCAGGCTACGCTGAACGCATTCGTGGAGGTTTCATCTAAGTCTGTCCAGGGATTAGCGAGTACTAAAAATAATAAAATATTTGTAATTCTATGTTCAGCTCCACTCCCTTTATAAAATCCACCAAAATATCCAATGCACATCGACTCTACAGTTTTATTATAATATAATAAATACATCTATATAGATGACGAGATTATATCGAATGCATATGTAAAAAGATACAAATTCTCTTGTTTTCCTTAAATATTTGATTTAAAATGTAATGTGGTCATCTGTTAAGATTGTGCCTTGTTAATTATTAATTATCTTTTTATCGTTTACATATTTGTGTGCCTGTATTATTTGCTGCATTAAATTTAAATTAATGTCTTTATTCATGATTTTGATTGAATTATTGCCTGATATCACTATTAAATACTATAATATATCGTTTGTGAACAATATAATGTCATCATATGTAGATACTATATATAATCCACGCAAGCATATTAATTTTCAATTTAAAACAGACTTATGAATACTGTTTAGAGAAAAGTTTGCCATCATTTCGTATCGAGGTTTTTTTCCAAAACGTGTTTTCGATAGGTACAACAGATTTCTTTGAATTATGTTTAATTTATACACATATATTTTTCTCGCTGTAGCAAATTTTGGTTGTTGTCAGCCTCTTCATTAAAAATTGTAAGGGTAGGTTGGCCGTCAGTTTTTTGGATTCGCTCCAATCTCCAGAGAGCCGAGAACTTGTAAGACAGACGTCCCCCCGGTCTACTCTCGGATGTTCCACAGCCAAGATTTCCTACTTCGTCAGGAGCGTCTGCGTCTCCTCCATCTTGCCCATCATGATGAGCTGAAACAACTTACTTGTAACGAGTCCGTAATGATTTAAATGTTGTGTTCACTGATATTATATTTTAGTATAATCCTACTAATATTATAAACGCGAAAGTTTGTAAGAATGTATGGATGTTTATTTGTGACTCTTTCACGCAAAAACTACTGAATGGATTTGATGAAACCTTACAATAATATAGCTTACACATAAATCATCATAAATCTAATGTCCTGTTGTTTGTTTCCAGTGAACTCCTAAACTATTGAATGTATTTTAATGGGGATTACTTCGTGCAGTGCAGTTTAGTCCAACTTGAGATAGAGGATAGTTTTTATTTCGATTATGACCCATAATTATTTTTATTTCCAATAATTGGACATGGACATATTTTCTATGAGTGAATTTATTGACGCACGGTTTGACAGTTCTGCTTTTAAGCAATTTCATTGTAACGACAGGTTATACGATATAGTTTTAATAGTTACGACTATGATGACCAACCGAGTGCGCGATACTATGGTGCGGTCTGGCGGCGGTTGAACAACTGAATAGATTTAATTCAAATTTTGCAATTTTATCAAGAGCCCCATCTCTCATATAACATATAGGCTATATTTTCAAGCTAGACGCAATCATTATCATCACTATATATTCGCTGCTTCATAGAGTCCACGCGGACGACGTCGCGAGCAGCATCTAGTATGTAATAATTGTACAAATATTCGAAGAAGTTAAATATGCATCGTTTCTATTAACTACGTAAATATCTTGCATTATTTTAAATAAAATAAATTAAAATTACAACAGATCACACTTTATCCATAATTAAGATCAAAGGAATGTTTACTTGTATTGTAAATACCTAGTATCGCTTTAAGTTCTCTTACAAATAAAAATTCAATAATTTTGCATGGAATGAAATGAAATTTATTTATTTCGTCAAATACAGTATCCATTATAGATCTTAAATTTATTGTAGTGTCTATTCGGCTAGTATAAATAAGTGTGCAAAAAGTTTACTTAAATTTAAAAAATCCTTAACACTATAAATTTTGTGTCGATTAACCATTTCAACAGGAGTCCAAGCTTTTAACTTATGACTTAATGTTACCTTAATAAAACTTATATGCATTTATTAGTTGAAGTCTTAGGAACAAATAAAAAAGAATTCTATTCGTGAGAGCTGAATTTAGTCGCTGCTTGTTCTAGAAATTTCTAACGTTAAACGATGTCGGTGTGTCGTAGAACAGGCTAAGATTTCTTAAATTGTCTATAATTTGTAGTCCAACGGTTAAGAACTGAAATAGACGAGGCTCAAACTTCAGCTTTTATAAATTACAGAAGTTTAACTTTCAAACAAGACACGAAGTCTTGCTGGAAAGCCCCAGATACATTTTTAAATAGCGTATTACTAAATTAAAGAAGTATTAATAACATCGCCTGTATGGTATGGTAAGTACACACACTGTTTATTTTCTTATTGTAAGTGGAGTTTCTGTGGGAAAGTTCAGCCACTTTGTACACATATCAGCATTCTTAGGACTGCAATATAAGAGACTACCAGTGAGAGGCTCCTTTCCACAGGAAGCCGGCAAAATAGGCGCCGTTATGGTACCCATAATCTAATGGGTACCATAATGGTGCGCCTATTTCTGCCCTGAAGTAGTAATGTGTAATCATTACTGTGTCTCGGATTGAAAGGCGCAGTAGCTAGTAAAATTACTGGGCAAATGAGACTTAACATCTTTTGTCTCAAGGTAATGAGCGTAATTGTAGTGTCCCTCAGAATTTTTGGGTGTTTCAAGAATCCTGAGCGGCACTGCATTGTAATGGGTAGAGCGTATCAATAATTGATACGCAGTGTAATTATTACCATCAGCTGAACGTCCTATTCTCGCGTCCCTTATATTCATTGAAAAAATATTGTAGTACAACATAATGTACTAAAAAAATGGGTTTTAAATTAGCAAAACTTACTTCGACTGTCCACTAGCATAATAAGATAACCTTATTAGCACAAATGACTGATAATATACACTGGCCTTCAAAAGTAAGTATCACACTTTTAAAATTGGGATAACGTTTTAAGTTCACAAGATATGCTTTCGAAATAAAAAGGACTCCAAAGAGAATTTAATTTTGTACATAAAAACTTTATAGTCGGTAACCTTCTTTTAAGAATTGGCTGAAAAAAAACTTCAAAACCAAAACCATTCCTTTTTCAAAGTGGACGTTTCCGAATTACAATATTACCATTCACATTTTTCTTTCTGTTTTAAATTTTTTTTCAAGATCGATGGGTCTTGTTTTAAAAATTTATGCTAAAAAGCACATAACATTTATTTATCATGCCTCTTTCAGTTGAAAAATGAGCTAGGATCATAGCTTTTCTGGAACTAGGCATCAGTATGCGTCGCACTGCAAGAATGGTGGGTGTGACGTCCGAACGGTCCAGAAGGTAAAGCGAAGGTATGAAGAGACTGGACACCATCTGAGGAGACCTTGTAATGGCAGACCCAGGTGTACCAGTGCCCGAGAAGATCGTTATATTATTTCCACTGTGTTAAGAAATCGCCACCAAAATGCAGTTGAAGTCCAGCAACAGCTATTTCAGACCCGGAGGGACTACATTAGTGACAGTGCAGTGAGAAGAAGACTTGCTGAAGCAAATTTGAAACCCCGAAGACCAGCGAGTGGCCCAAAACTCGAGAGACAGCATCGAGTAGCAAGACTGCGATACGCCCGTGAACACATGCAGTGGGATGAAGAAGAATGGTCAAGAATTTTGTTTGCAGATGAGTCTCGATTCTCCCTTTACACTTCTGATGGAATGCGAAGTGTTTACACGCGACCTGGTGAGCGATACCTTCAAGCCTGCATCTCAGAAAGAGTCCAATACGGTGGAGGCAGTGTACATGTATGGGCTGGCATATCTTCAGAAGGACGCACAGAGCTAGTAGCCATAGAAAATGGCACCCTCACTGGGCAAAGATATGCTCAAGAGATTCTCAATGAGTATGCAGGGCCGTATTTAGCAAATATGGGTGATGGATCGATGCTGATGCATGATAATGCCCGGCCACACACGGCTCATATCGTACAAGAGTATATTCAGGAGGTCGGTATCAGCGTGATGGCTTAGCCATCTAGAAGTCCTGATCTCAACCCGATTGAACAAGCCTGGGATGAGCTTGGGAGGCAAGTCAGAAATCGCAGACCACCACCTACTACCCTCAGGGCACTAAAGCAGGCCCTGGTAGAAGAATGGGAGAATATTCCCCAACATCGGCTCCGAAACCTAGTGTTCAGTATGCCAAACCGGCTCGAAGCTGTAATCAGAGCTCGAAGAGGCAATACCAGTTATTAAAAATTAAATAACATGTAATACATTAATAATAATAGTTGAATTTTTTTACACTAAACTAAAAATGTCTATTTTCATTGTTTTATCTTTTTTAAGCTAAAAATGTTACTAATGTATAATTTTAGTTTCTAAGAATTAAAGCCTATAAAATTTGCAACAAAACGTTTTTAATCTTAAATCTCTACCTTCTATAGTTAAGAAAAAAAATTAATTTGAAAAGTGTGATACTTACTTTTGCAGGCCAGTGTATTTTTGTTTACTAGCTCATTGCCCGTTAGCTAAGTGACATTGTTCGACTTTTATAGACTATATATATAAGAAATCCCTATGTAAGTTTGTAATGTAAGTTTGGTACGCTTTCACGCCCAAACCACCGAACCGATTTTGATGAATTTTAGTACATAGATAGCATAGAGCTTAGATAAGGACATAGGCTACCTTTTGTTGCGAAAAAATATAATGGTGGGGCTGAAATAGGAGATGAAAGTTTATATGGAATTTCGTCATTATCGAAGATTACACCATAAAATATTGTATTTAGGCACTTGATAAGAAATAAATAAATATTTTGTCTATCGTTTTTTAAAATTTCGACATGTGTAGGGATGTATGGAATGTTTGGTCAAAGAATGTAAGAAAAGATTTGAGAGTATGATGCCTGTAAGCTCTATAAAATAAGATGACTAGCTTATAATTTTCATTGTTTGTTTTTTCTTTAGTATTATATCTTTGTAACGCTTTAGATTTAATCTGTAATGTTATATTGTATCTTTAATAAATAAATAAAAATAAATAAAATGTAACAGGGGATGAAAATTCATATGGATGTCCAAATAACGTCACGCTTACTCCGAATTCAACTGTGATTATATAGTGTGAGGGAATACGTCATTTTATTTTTTCTTCAGTCATTAAGTCCCGTTACTTTTTCTTCAGAAACAAGTCAGTCAAATAATTCTTTTATCTGTTAAAAAAGAACAGTTTGAAAAAAACATATTTTAAATTACTCAGTGATATTTTTTTTTAAATTTCCAAGTTTTTTTTAGGTACTACTTTTATAATAAATAAATTATTTATTAAGTGTTCAGAAATTTTCTAACGTTTGCGAATTTCTTTAGTTTACTATTTAATAACAATGTTATCTTAGATCATTTATACGTCTAGATAGACTATGACAGCTATGAAAACTTCGAAGAAAATTAAGTTTAGATTTAACCTCTATTTTGAGCAATTCACGCACACTAACACAAAGTGTCACACAAATCGCGAGTATAAGACGTAGCTTGTCACGCACACTTAACTAATATTCCTGGCCTGTTTTTATCGGTTCTCTAAAAGCAGGAGACTCTATCTTAACGTATTAAAGATCTAAGAACGTTTTATTGACACGTGCTAATAATCTAAGCTTTACTTTCTTTTTCTCTATCAATGTATTTAATGAGTAAACTTTTTTTGAACATTAAAGTTTTTCAAGTAGTTTTTTTTATGGAATAGGAGGACAAACGAGCGTACGGGTCACCTGTTGTTAAGTGATCACCGCCGCCCACAATCTTTTGCAACACCAAAGGAATCACAAGAGCGTTGCCGGCCTTTAAGGAAGGTGTACGCGCTTTTATTGAAGGTACCCATGTCGTATCGTCCCGGAAACCCCGCACAGGGAAGTTCATTCTACAGCTTTGTAGTACGTGGAAGAAAGCTCCTTGAAAACCGCACTGTGGAGGACCGCCACACATCCAGATGGTGGGGATGATATCCTAACTTGTAGTTATTTTAATTTCAATTTATTTCAATTCTATAAATACAATCCTTAAATAGAAAACATTTTGAGTAAATACTTTAATTGTACGTATAATACTGCCTATACCCAGTTTGGGTGTCTGGGTGTGTGTTTGGTCTGAACAGCAGACCGTAGTAGGGAGACCCACATTTTTATTTATTTTAGTTTGAGTCGTTTAGGATATCATTAATGGCATAGTAGCACTTTTCTAATAAATACTTTTATAGTATTTTAATAAATTCATTTTCATTATCTATGCTTCGAATTTTGTTTGGCAGATTATTATATATTTTTATAGACATTACATAAGGACTCGATGTATATATTTAGCTTAATGAAATTAATTTTATATATAATACAAAATGAAGTAATAATCAGTTAAATAGAATGGCGGAGTCTCAGAAACATTTTACTATTTCATCAATTAATAATAAAAAAAGATAAAATAAAGAACTTGAAAATTACTTGACCTGTAAATAACGTTATTATTTATTTTTAATGATTAATTTGTCAACATAACATTATATTTATATAATATCTGTTAATTATACCTAAAGTTAATTATTATTAAGTTATACTTCAATCGCGCATTTAAATACATTACTATAATCTTTAAATATTACACGCATAAAATTTTTAGGGTTCCGTAGCCAAATGGTGAAAAACGGAACCCTTATAAATTCGTCATAATATCCGTGTCTGTCCGTCCGTATGTCACAGCCACTTTTTTCTAAAACTATTAGAATTATACTGATGAAACTTGGTAAGTAGATGTATTCTGTGAACCGCATTAAGATTTATACACACAAATAGAAACAAAAATTTTGGGGGTTCCCCATACTAAGAACTGAAATGAAAATTTTTTATTTACTAAATGTATACGTGGATGGATAGGTCTTTAATAATGATATTGAGGTTTCGAATATAATTTTTTTCTGAACTGAATAGTTTGCGCGAGAGACACTTCCAAAATGGTAAAATGTGTTAACCCTGTAACTTCTAAGATAAGACAATGAAAAACTAAAACTAAAAAATAATATATGATGTACATTACCATGCAAACTTCCACCGAAAATTGGTTTGACGACACCTAGTAAGTAGTTTGTTTTTAATACGTCATAAATCGTATTATCAATAACTTAATTGAATAAAAATTCATTATTATTAAAACATCGATCAAAGTTACTACATGAACGTTTATATTCTATAACTTGCTGCTACGGAACCGTTCATGGGCGAGTCTGACTCGCACGTGGCGCTGCCAGTGTCATAAAATTCAAGAGGCAATCATTAATTGAGTATAATCAAAATTGATCAAAAAAAAATAGTCAAATAGCTCTACTCTAATTTAATAGATGCCCCTGATATTCATAATGAGCTGATTCGATTGTATATACCTGACAATTATATTCATAGTAGAAATCACAGTCTGCTGACGGTGCCCGCGTGTCGCACGGTAGCACGGTAAAGAGAAAACACGCAAACAAGGTGTTTTTAGACAAGTTTTGTGGTGAAAATATAGCATTTGGAGCTATGAACACTACTTAATCATGTTACAAATACCCTTAAGTCTTATTTGTAGATTGCTAATGCTTGCTGTTGGTTATAGTTAACACTCCAGGGCCTTTTTAAACTACTACTTTTCTTTGCAGTTCTACAAGTTTTTTGGAATGGCATGACGCATTTGTTTAGTACTACTCTCAGAAAAGTTATTCTTATAGCTTGTACTTTTTTGTGTAGGTTCATTTATTACCTGAATACCTGATAACGAGGACTGTAAGCATATAAACTGTTTGCAACTGTTAAAATGTTACGTATTCCACGCAAGAATGTTTAAACTATTGACTTTGTTACATAGCTGGCGGCCGACAGCCGCTAACTCATATCGCTCAAGGTCACTGGCATTTAGGGTCGCCTTAATCGCCTCGTAGAAGCACGCCCTGATTGTGATCTATTTATTAATAGACTTGAGGTGTTGGTGCAGTTGCTGCTCCAACTTTGTGAGTCCTCGCATAATAGTGTCTAGCAATAGTATAATTTACTTGATTAATATAATTATTGGTGTTGTAACCGTTTTAATCAAAATAAATAAATAAAAAATCCGTGAATATTTTTATAAATATATTATTAAAAACGTTTATTATGATGTATATGAATTATGAACTGTCATTAATATAATGTGTCCTTCAATTTTAAGCAATAATATTTATGCAAAGGCAAGTTTTTTTATGTAATGGATTAGACATAATTTAATTTTTTTTATGAAAATAAGGGACGAGACGAACAGGACGTTCAGCTGATAGTAATTGATACGCCCTGCCCATTACAGTGCAGTGCCGCTCAGGATTATTGAAAAACCCAAACATTTTGAGTAGCACTACAATTGCGCTCGTCGCCTTGAGTCATAAGATGTTAAGTCTCATGTGCCCAGTAATTTCACCAGCTACGGCGCCCTTTAGTTGAAACTCTGTAATGTTTACACATTACTGCTTCACGGCAGAAATAGGCGCCGTTGTGGTTGGTATTACTGGTAAATTTTCCACCTTCTATATTTACAATATTGTTTTTTCTACAAACGTAAAATAGCACGAGGACACGGACGAGTAAAAAAAGGAGGACTCCGCGCCGTGATATTAGCAAGTAAAGCACCTTTATGGTAGTGTGTGTTCGGTTAAGGGGGATACTAGTAACACAATTTTTTCTTCCTTAAATAATCATATTTGGCCACAAATACTTACATAGTATCGTTTTTACACTTTTTCACAACACACGATGGCATTTTTAAAATATTTTATTGAGACGCAAACTGATCTGTCACAGACGATGACAATTCTCATAATGGCCGCCTATCGGCCTGTAGTATTGTAAGTGTGTGCGTGGGGCTATGTATTTACACGTTAATCGGCTTGTTATGGTGCTACACTGTTATGTAAGGTGACACGGAGTCCTTAATTTTTTTACTAGTCCGTGCACGAGGAATAAAATTTTTCAAGGATTTTTGTTTTATTACGCCAAAGATTATAATAACTTCTTGCGTGCATACATACTTATGTACACTTACACACACACTTTTTTAATTATTCTGCTCAAGATCCTAGTGGTATCCATCAAATTGCAGACACTATAATGGTTTGTGTGAGTTTCTGTACATTCTGCATACGTCTGTCACTTTTCTGTTATCTCTTGTTCCATACTTGGTTTAATCAGGTCACGTCGCGGAGTTTATTGTTAGTTATACGATGTAGTTGTCGTCCAGAACATTTTAGATTGGAAGTGTTGTAGGATTCCTAGATGTGAGTTTGATGCAGTTCCCCACAGCTGAACTCCGTATGACCTCATGAGCGATTATTTTGAATTTTGCGATATTTGCCAGTACATACTATGTTCTGCGAGTCAAATGGAAGTATTTTTCTTTTAGTAATTATGTTTCCCGGCTTCTGTTTCACAAGTACCATGCTTAATGTCACCACAGACCACTCAGTACAAATAGCCTACAATTTACTCAAATATTTACAATTTTAAGTGTATTATGGTAACTTTACTTACTTTGTATGTAACTTACCTTAATTTTGGCAATAAAATTTATTATTATTATACCCTTTATTATAACTTCATCTTATTTTCTACATTTATATATAACATATTTATAAAAAAAAAAAACAATATTACAAATAGAAATATAAAAAATAGAGTCGCGCCGGCGTTGGTTCACGACAATTCCGCCGGTGCCGGTGGTTAGGGCGACAGACTGAGGAACTTCCGCACGATGCGTGCCGTTCCCAAAACAACTGCTTTCTGTAACTGACCTTTAATCCAGTTATTAATCAATCATTATCAAGAGTATTATTACATACTTGAGTGCTTTTTCTTTTATTTTTATTTGTATCATCAGCTCGACTGGCAGGTATGAGTCGTCCTTGGAATGAAGGCCATATGAGCAGAATTTGTTTAATTCGCCGTGATACATCAGTCACGTCTCTGCAGCAATTTTCGGATTAATTTCGGGTTTGAACTTTATGTTTTTGTTATTTTTGAAAATTAAATATACAGCCAAGGAATAATTTCAAGCAAGGTCAAAAATTAAAGCCAAAAAAATTTTATTGACTAAAATCAACAGAGTGCTCGTCAACGTCAATCACCAAAAAATACAATTTAAACACATGCTAAACACAAAAGTTTAAACAAATTGTGTATATATTTTAAAAATAATGCAATCCAGTAAGACATTACAAGGCTGAACCATAAAATCCATAAAAACTTATAACTATAATACTATTCAATTCCACATTGTAATATCGTTTACGTAATCTTCAATACTGTAATAATAAGCCTTTGACATGAATCTGCGTTTAATAAAAGATTTAAATTTATTCAAGTCAAGGTCATTCAGGACGTCTCTTAGGAAGTCTGGAATAGTGTCAAAGACTGCAAAAGTGCGTAAATAGCGAAGGAGTATTCTTTGAAAATACAATGAATATATCATCAATAAGAAGCCAAAAACTTATACCTGATTTACTTACTTCAGAAATTGTACATCATTAAACTCAACATAACCATTTTTAGCATGATTTTTAAAGCAGGCTAAGTGCATTAAGAATCCTAGTGTCTATGTAGAAACTTTGGATTTGCTTCGCTTGTATTGATCTATCGCGTGTAGAGAAGTACTATATAGCTACAAATAAAATTTGAAAACAATTTTTTTGTAGCTATATAGTAGCTTTTGTAACTCAGTTTGTATGAGAGTTGAACAAAGCATACAAGATTTTATGACGATACATCACTTGAACGGTTAGCTCAGCTGAAAGAGCACTCACACGGAACGCAAGAGGTCGTAGGTTGAAGTCCTGCATTGTTCATAAAAGAAATCTCAAATTTTATTTGTGTATTAATCCCAGAAGTGAGGGTTATCACTTTAAAAACATAATATAATATATAGCTAATAATCCAGATCTAAAATCTAAAAGAAAAAGTAACAGCTTGTCTTGTTCTATAATAGCAAACGTAATACAGTGTCCACATCCTTAGCTAAGTAGAAAAATAGAAAACAGTTGCATGCAAATATGACTTTTATTTCAAAGAACTGAGCATGGTAAATTGCAGTAGGCATTATTCGCTATCGGAATCATTCTTCATTGCTGCAGATAAAAATAATCCCTCTTTTATATCTACATTTATATATATATATATATATTTCTGGGTTGTTTTTCGATAAAGCACTTTATGACCATTAGTTTAGAGAATGGTTACGTTAACCTCGTTTCTAACATTGACAAAAATATTTTTAAAACACACATACTGTTCACTAGGATATACTGTTATTTTTTCTTTTCACTCTATACATTTAGGCTGGGTTGCATCATTATTGCTTTAATACTTAAGGTTTAAGTCAAATTTAACGTTAACAGTTACCCAGTCTTTAACATAGACTGCAGAATGTATTGTAATATCAAGTCAATATCAAATATTTATTTGGAATTTTTGACAGGTCGTCATATATTATTTCTTTAACCGGCAACGATTGGACGGCTACGGTTAACAGTTAAAGCTATGACGTCTTCTATGAATTGTCAAAGGGTGCACCACATTTATTGCTTAATCGGTACATTAACATGTTTGTTATTGCTAAAGTTAGTGTATTCCAGTCTTAAATTTATATTTTCAATTTAGCTAACTCCTTGTAACTAAATTCTTGATACGTATTTAGTAATAAACAGTACTTTTGAAATGAATAAAGTACCACTTGAGATAAACTTTTTTTTTCAAAGCAAATTGTCGAGAATTACTTAAGAATATCTAATAAGTGTAATTATTTTAATCTAATAAAGGCTAGAGGTCATAATAATTAAAAACAAGATTGTTTCGTCATCTCTTGTTAAAATGTTCGATCCAGTTAATAACATTAATTACTATAACTTGTTTTAGACAAGTTTTTATATTTGTTCCATTTAGTCTTGGTATTCCCAATCACGGACCGTTTCCGACCTTAAAAATGCAAATTCTTGGGTTTGCTTTGACTGAAAAATGACAAGAAGTTATATATGTTTTGCTATAATTAAAAAAAAATGTATCTAATTGTTACCTACTCACTATAGTGTAAATGAATTAATAATATAATATTTTCTATTACATACAAGAATATCTGTTTGTGCTTTCTTATTTTATACTAGCTGACCCGGCAAACGTTGTTTTGCCATATAAAGTATAATTCACGTGATAGTTTTATAAGTAATAAAATATTGCCTATATTATAGCCTGTACATCATTTTGTTCTATTGTCAATAGTTTTTGCAGCGCACGCAAAAATAGGTTTTCGATTTTACACCTTGTGTTACAAAATAGCAATTTTATTACGAATCCCTAATTTTGAAAAAAGCCTATAGCCTTCCTCGATAAATGGACTACCTAACACTGAAAGAATCATTCAAATCGGACCAGTAGTACCAGAGATTAGCGCGTTCAAACAAACAAACAAACACTGCAGCTTTATAATATTAGTATAGATTTTCACTTTCTAGCCCTATATAAGTCTTATTTGGCTGTACGATGTTTATCACTCGTTGTGTATGCAGACGCTCTTAAATACACACACACAGTGTGTTTAACAGCACAGTTGTATTAAAAACATATACGATCTGTGCTGTGTTCTAGCAGTTAAAAGCACCGTCATAAGTACAAATCATAAATTTAAATGGAAATTTTGTTTTATTTTATTTATGTAACAGATTTAACACAATAACCTTAAACTATCAAAAATGATATTTTGACTACTTGACAAGAGTGTAAGTAAACCCAATCAAAGGCAAACTCAACATGTAGAAAGTGTGTGTTTTATTTAAACAATCAAATGCTACTTCAAAATTTAATAATTTAAATAACAATTTGAAATCGCAATAATAATGAGATTCAGTTGTAATCTGCAAGCCCATAAAAAGAGTATCAATCGTTTTTAAAATTTACTTTAATGGAAACATAAGGAAAGAAGAAGACAAAATTATGTTATTGTAAGCATGAATCTATACATATAATGCCTTCCGGAATGCCGGCAATGACACTCAATGAATGTCTGCTTTCTTCAACAAATTATTGGACTCACAATAGGCTAACTAATGTTAGTCCTGCAATGTTTCGTGGCAAAGGGACGACAAAATTGATCATTTCAAGCAACGGAGGATACTCCAGAAAATCATTCAAGCTCCTATAAAGAAAATTCTGGTCGGCCACTCATCTGCGGTCTTTGAGAGAATTAACTTTAAAATCATTTTTCTACTGTTGTAACATTGAAGCACGGGCAGCTTTTTGGGTGAGATGTCAAGAAACAAAGGAATCGTTTTGTAACTTTTTCAACTCTCAGAGTTGCTGAGAGTCCAAAAAGTAGAACAGTATCACTACATAGTATAAAACAAAGTCGCGTCCCGCTGTCGATCCCTATGTATGCTTAGATTTTTAAAACTACGCAAAGGATTTTGATGCGGTTTTTTTTAATAGATAGAGTTATTCAAGAGGTGGGTTTATATACATATATATAGTACATGAACAGATATATATATATATAGTAGAGGAACACTGATTATATTACAGGTTTCTAATATGATACCAGTGGGAGGCTCTGTTGCACAGGATGCCGGCTAGATTATGGGTACCACAACGGTGCCTATTTCTGCCGTGAAGTAGTTATGTGTAAACATTACTGTGTTTCGGTCTGAAGGGCACTGTAGCTAGTGAAATTACTGGGCAAATGAGACTTAACACCTTATGTCTCAAGGTGACGGGCGCAATTGTAGTACCACTCGGAATTTTTTGGGGCTTATCAAGAATCCTTCGCGGCACTGCATTGTAATGGGCAGGGCGTATCAATTACCATAAGCTGAACGTCCTGATCGTCCCTTATTTTCATAAAAAAAATGATGTCGTCAATAAACACATTTTTTTGCGGCTACTTTGCAAACGCCAGCTTCAGAGCTGGCAGAACCCTACGAGCTAGGTCAGAATAATTTACTACAATATTGTAATGTTGTTACAATACAAGATATAATGGCTTATTTATGTATCAATTAATCAATCAAATTCTTTATTTGCGTATATACATGGTATGTTACGATGGTACAATCTTACAGTTTTATCAATGGTATATGTAATTAAAAACATAACAAAATTAGATAATGAAATATATCTGTATGTGAGTAGCAATAAAATATTAACTAATATAATAATAATATATAAAAACAATAACAGACTCATATAATAATAAAATAATTAATAAATATTGTTTAATAATTAAATGTTGATCAAAATTTTCACATTTCATGTCATCACATCACTCGTATTCAGAAATTCATTGGTCGTATAAAATAATCGCTCACTGAACCAGTGTTCAAGTTTTTTCTTAAAAAGTCTTTTATTTAATAATTTTAAATTAATAGGCAGTTTATTGTATATTCTGACACTAATAGCACTTGACAGCTTTTGTCATACTGCAAGGTCAGTGGGATTTCGTTGAAAAATAGTCTATTTGGATTTAGGAAGCGATTTTATGCAATACAGCATTAATCCTTATCCAATTAAGTACCTTAAATACATTGTTAATTTGATGTAAATCATTATGGCCTTTTATATAATGTTAACGAAGACAATATTACAGATTTAAAATAGCGGTTTCGGCGCTACAGGACGGGAAAGCATTAAAATGAGGATTATAAAGGATTACAGTCGAAGAATATTTTTTTTGTATATTATTGTTTACTGTTGAGATATAAATAACGTGATCACTTTAAAATTACATTATATTTATTTAATTTACTATTATTTTACTATTAATTTTTGACCGAACGAAGTCTGCCCGGCAATTAGTGCATAATGAAAGTAATAATAATAAAATTACAAGCTTTAGAACTATTCTTTGCACACCATATGAATCCTACATTTCATAAGATTTGTTGTCAATATTATAATCAATGTGGGCAATAAAAGATAGTTTGGAATCAATCCCAAGTCTCTCAAAATATAATATAATATTGACAAATTCTTTTGACCTTAACTATTTTTGAATTGTTTCTTTTTATTTTATGGCAATCCATGATTTGTGTTTAGTGTGATAGTCAAATCATTGTAGTAACATTTAATGTTTATAAGTTATTTTTAATATTTATATAATACACATAATGCATAATTAATATTCAGAATACGCGTAGGTACATATATTACACTTACAATAAGTAATTAGGTAGTTACACTTAGTTTTACAATTGCCAAAAATCTTTCGGGGAATGTAGAATGGTTATCACATCGTAAATATGCAGTTAGTTTTCAAAGAACCATAACAGAATTATTAAATATTTAATATTCAACAATCCTGTCTAAAATTTTATGTGCAAAATATCTAGACACTAACCGCCTTATTCATAACTAGCTGACCCGGCATACGTTGTTTTGCCATATAAAGTTTAATTCACGCGATAGTTTTATAAGTAAAAAAATATTACCTATATTATAGCCTGTACATCATTTTGTTCTATTCGCAAAAATAGGTTTTCGATTTTACACCTTGTGTTACAAAATAGCAATTTTATTACGGATCCCTAATTTTGAAAAAAAAACATAGCCTATAGCCTTCCTCGATAAATGGACTACCCAACACTGAAAGAATCATTCAAATCGGACTAGTAGTACCAGAGATTAGCGCGTTCAAACAAACAAACAAACAAACAAACACTGCAGCTTTATAATATTAGTATAGATAAAACGCTTAGCGAAGGTGTATACCTATATAAGTTAAAAAGTGTTTTAAGCCTATGGGACGTTCGATAAAACTCCTTTTTCATAATCGTTTGATAAACCTCCGATAACCAATACGTCTCTATAGTACGCAATGCATTTCTTACGAAAAAACATGATTTTTACTGATTTTACATGGAACTGTCTATGATATACATATAATTTGAATTTGAATTTGTCAATGTCAATAGCTTGTCAGTTGTCAAAGTTCGATGTCAATATAAGTTCAAACTTCAAAAATGAAAGTTTTGAGTTGCTAGCCAAGTCTGTAGGTTGGTAATGATAAAAAATAGCAGCTATGAACTGACTGACATCGACAAAACGAATTTTAAATACGAGACAGCTGATCTATGTCGTCCATGTTTTTTTGCTATCGAGAGCTTAAAATAGGTTAATAGAAGGGTCCTAGTTACTGTAAGTCACGTGAGGTTTAACGAAGAGATAATGAGCGTATTAGATCTAACACGCAATTATGAATACCATTTTTTAACAAGCGTCTTTTAGTGATGTTTTAAACCTCCGATAAGTCACTATGAATATGACCGTAAAAATATAAAAATACTACGTGGCGTTTCTAATGTCAAAGTCTTAAGTCATTTTGATAACAAATGTGTCGCATAAGACAAAACCCGTCGCACTACTCTAAAAACAAGCGAATCAATATAAAATTATGTTCGGACAGAATATTTTCGTAATGATTCTTGTATGATAATAATATATGACGCACTTTACATATTTACATACTTAAACATAGATATATAAACATCCCTGACTTGAAAACAAACATTTATATTCATATTTCAACACTAGCTTTGTCCCGCGGTTTCAGTCGCGTAATAACATTTGGTCTTATAATACCCATTGTGACTTTTACAGTAGGAAATGTAAGAATATGATATATTTTATATTGCGGACTATTTTTTATTGGGGAAAATATATTAGGTTATATCTTATCGGGGACAAACAAACTTACGGGTCACCCGATGGTAAGTGATCACCGCGTCACTCTTGCAACATTTTTTTTATAAAAATAAGGAACAAGACGAGCAGGACGTTCAGCTGATGTAATTTCTCTTTCGCTCTGACCAATGCAGTGCCGCTCTCACGCCAGCGCCGTTGTGGTACCCATAATCTAAGCGGCATCCTGTGGAATCACTACTCCATCACTACGGAAATCAAAGCGTTGCAGGTCTATAGTGTATATTTACACGATATTTTAATGGTACCCAAACGTGCCGAAGGTAGGTTGTGTCGTGCTGGGAACATCGCGCAAAGAACCTTTGCTTGTTCTGTTAGAAATACACATAATATTCAAATAGTAATAATGATATTAAAGTTAAATTATTATAACTTTCGTGACAAATGATTGACTTATTTAATAATACGGCTTTACACACGATTTATCGGTGTGGGTACGGACTAGTTTTGGACCATTCGGAGGTCCTTCATTAGGGTGAGTGTAGTGGGTTCGCGATAACGTCCCGTCTCATACTGCGGACTTGTGCTCGTAGTGCGCGGCTGGACTGTGCGGGGAGCTGGGGGCACCGGTGGAGATGACGAGCACGGTATCACTGACACTATGTCACTATTGGTGTCCACAAAATGTACTCAAAATGTCCACTACGTGATAATCGGCTTTATGGGTCTTATTGCGAGATGCGTTTAGTAACACGAGTTTCCAAGTAGGTGGCAGAGCCCAACCCTTGTCTCTATTAAAATTATGTCGACGGTCGATATAAAACAGATGATGATGAACGTATTGCCTATTCGAATCCTCTACTATTAAGATAACAAATTACGCGAAAGATGAACGTGAGGTGTCTTGCAATATTTGACACATGTTGACAATTAGACAACATTTCCGGTTAAATACTTACCTTATGCCATATTTTAGTTGGCTGTTTGTATGTCAAGGTTTACGGTGCCTAGTGTCTTATTGAAATAGATGATATTACTAAAACTTATTTGTAAATTAAATCGAAATTACTGTACTGGCTAAACAAATGCGAGCAGCGGCTGGCAAAAGTTATCGGCTAAATAAATATCATATTAAACTCATGTCTGTCGTGTAATTTAAAAATGGAATCTTTTACTCCGAAGCATAGCAACCAAGGAGGTTACTTTAAAGATTTTATTTAAATTTCGAACTGGCTAGCAAATAGAAGTTGTATAGTGAAAAAAAATGTAAATAAATACACGCGGGAAAAAATATATTGATAATAAATAATATTAAAAATTATTGTTGTTTGTTGTTCCTAGCCTAGCGAAACTCTCTTAGAAAAAAGCGATTCACTCGATTGTATGAATCGTGCAGTCATTGACAGATTGACACATAAGGGCTATTATCTTGTTAAGAGATCGACTACGTTTTAAGGAACTGTTCGCTTTCAAACTTAGCCGGATTATACTTCGCGGCCAATCGCGATACTGTAATTACTACTATTTTAAACTTATGTCATATGACTGCACGTTTCATCGTGTATGTGTATCGTCCTATTTACATCCTCTTTGGTTGTTACTCATTGATTTAGAAAAGTAATTGTATTTGACTAAATGAGTTCAAGTTAAGACAATGAGTATGATGAACTTACTTTAAAGACCCGTTTAGTTTTATTTCCGCTCATTATTTAAGAAAAGTACTATTATACAAGCCTTGGCCACAACTAGGCATTGTACTTATGTGTGACTCGACTTGGCTATCCGTGAGACTAAATTTAAACCCGCAAAATACATGATGGTCTGCTAACTTTAAACAGCCGCTAAGGAGTGTTTTTTCTCATTCTGACTTAGGTCTATAGAAGAAGACAGAGTGAGAATTAGCAATGCTTTAAGTTAGCAGACTATTGTGAATAAGGGGGAAAATGCTAGTTTTGCATACATGTAAGTCACTTAGTGAAGTGTGTAATATTTCGCTTTTAGACAATCCCTATCCCAAATATTGATAAACGGCGTCATATTCACGTATACAATATTTTATTTTACACGCTTTTTATTAGCTTCACCAGTATATATGTTTGTTTGTAGCCCTATCCATTAGGCGCGATTTTGAACCACTTTTAACGGCCAGATTTCATTCAAACTTTGTAGATTTATCGAGGACCGATGACAGTACATTAACTTGATAAAATAATTCCATGTTTCAATTTGCGAAATGAGATTATTGTTAATCTATATAATTTTCTTCTATCGGCTATCAATATAGCAGGAATTGATGGTAATTTTAAATTTCAACCATTATCTTCATACGATTTATATATTATATCTTATTTAGAATAAAGGAAGAACTAAAAAAAACACGCTTTTATTAATAAATCAAATTAATAAATGTATGAACTACTATTTATTTATTACCACCACCATATTATCCGTTAAAACACAGAACAATAACGATAAAAACACTAAAATTAAAACGCAGTCCAATTTGACAGGAGACTAATGGACACTTAATTGTTTCAAAACGTTTTCATGTCTTAATCTATTCCGTCTCTTTCTCACGCCTAGGTTTTTATGTATGGATAGTTATCTCACTCTCACACAGGGTTCGTCTATTACGCTAGTAGGCTAAGTTTATGCGGCCAACATACACGTTCGTCTATCATTGGTTCGTTTGCTGGCCACTGCAGCAGTAATGTACTTATCTTAATTATAAGTTTAATAACTTATATGTATCTCAAGAAATTCCTTCAAACACAAGTTTATTTTGAGAAATTGTTATTATCTTTTTATTCTTGAAATCATCATGAATTATTACTACCATTTTAATTGTTACAAAGTGGAACCAAGAAACGATTCTAATAATATGGAGACAAAGGCTATCACCTGTGACCCTCCCACTGGTGGATGCCGGCTAGATTATGGGTACCGCAACGGCGCCTATTTCTGCCGTGAAGCAGTAATGTGTACCTAAACATTAAAAGGCGCCGCAATTAGTGAAATTACTGCACAAATGAGACTAACCATCTTATGTCTCAAGGTGACGAGCGCAATTGTAGTGCCGCTCAGAATTTTTGGTTTTTACAAGAATTTAGGCGTATCAATTACTATCAGCAGAACGTCCTGCTCGTCTCGTACCTTATTTTCATTAAAAAAAGAAACAGATTGGATCCTAATGTAACCGGTTTAAATCTGGATATACAATTTTTTAGAAACCTGTTCAAGATTGATATAGACTGGTTTCAATTATAATGGACTTTCAACAATAAAAATACGATCTCTTTAAAATGAATCAAGAGGCTGTAAAGTATGTATGTATCAAAATGCTTGCTGCATTTTAATCTTTTAAGAAGTATGTTACTAACATTTATTGGGATAATAAATTGGTTAATATTAATATGTATCTGTAATTATGACGTTAAAAACTATAGTAGTTTTCGAATTAAATTCAAAACTACTAACTAAGGTGTTTGTTGGTCATAAGTGTCATCACTCATCACATATGTAAAATTTGAAGAACTTGCATTCATTTTATCATTTTTAATATTTTTGGCATGGTTCTCGAAATGGTTTTATAAAAAAATTCATTAAAAGATGATGGGAAATTGGTAGATACTTTATCACAGATTTATCACTCTTACTAGCTGACCCGGCAAACGTTGTTTTGCCATATAAAGTATAATTCACGCGATAGTTTTATAAGTAATAAAATATTGCCTATATTATAGCCTGTACATCATTTTGTTCTATTGTCGATAGTTTTTGCAGCGCACGCAAAAATAGGTTTTCGATTTTACACCTTGTGTTACAAAATAGCAATTTTATTACGGATCCCTAATTTTGAAAAAAAAAAACATAGCCTATAGCCTTCCTCGATAAATGGACTACCCAACACTGAAAGAATCATTCAAATCGGACCAGTAGTACCAGAGATTAGCGCGTTCAAACAAACAAACACTGCAGCTTTATATATTAGTATAGATTAGATGGTCTCTAATTTTAGGCGAATGGCCTCAATCGAATCTTAAAGAAATTTCGACTTAAAACATAAAACTGTAAGCTCCAATTTAGTTTAAGATTCCTTCTTGTTTACGTTTAACTCTGATTGACACTCAAAAATAAGTGCAAATCGAATTATATTTTTATATAAATATATATTATCTGACATTTAGTAACGAAAACAGTAGATACAAAAATGAATGAAAGGTAATATTCTGTAAAAGACTGGTTTAATTTTGCTTATTCTTGTTGTATTTGTATGTGATAAATAGGCTTCTATATGGAGCTGTTTATGACGCTTTAAGTAATGCTCGAAGTCAAGTACAAAGTACTTAAAAACTACGTTAAAAAAAGCAGACTTCAAAAACTTAAAAGTATAAAATAACCGAATAGAGATTTAATTTAATACACCTCTTATGCAAATTTATACCTTTAATATTAATAAAGTACTATTGTTTGTATGTGCTACCTATTGATAGGGTTTAATTCGGTGCTTGCCTGCTTGGGTTGTTTGGTTCTAGACGAAGCCATCCCGCTCAAAGTCATGCGTGGCGAGTGTAGGTACCTGCTATTACATTTGGCTCCTCGTTTTCGAAGTCAGATAAAAACAAAAATATAGATATTTTATTGTGTGGTTTTAGGAAACAAGGATGCAAGTAAAACTTTTTCCACAAAATAATATATTAATACTTATCAGCATAGAAAGAAAAAAAAAACACATTTATATAGTATTATTATGCTTTACTTATTCATAAAATAAAAATATAATGTAATAAAAAGAAAGGATTGTATTGATTTTATGAAACCACAGTAAAAGTGAAACTTTTTTTCATATTATAGACATTTAACTAGAAATTTTTGGAATTACATTCCATTAAGGGTATAAAAATCGCATTATTAATCTTAATTTTATGCGTGGAAAATTGGAATGATAATGGGAAATAATAAAAGTAGACTAAGTCTCCAACTAATATTTTTATTGAACTCTGTGTCATAGCCCGGGTTACAAATATTGATTGATAAGGATTAAAAATGATGAAATTTGACTTTAACTTTCTTTGCGAACAATAGGCGCCGCCCGACCGTCACGCGACATGCAACACACAGACGAAAAAGTTTGAGACGATGTAATAAAAGTTTAACTTTAAAAATCAGTTTTGAATTTAATTATTCAACTTCAACCCTACTCCGCGGCCACAGGTGTGGTGGTAATGCAACATGCGATAGATGGACAAAATATTTCGAGCGATGTATTTAAAATTTCCCTTTAAAAAGCAAAACAGAGAGACACTGAATCGATTTAATATTATTATTGATACTTATTTCAAAACATGTAAAGACGATATTATGCTAAAGTTTCCGCAAATGTTAAAAATAACTATTTGTTGCATTAGCAGTTTTTATTAAAGACCAAAAAACCGTGCGAAAATAGATATCGATAAGGATATTAATACTTTACGTTTTTGTTGTTGTTAAGACATTGCGTCAAAAATAACGGAAGTATGGCGTTCATATGTGACCGTGAGTCGTATAATCTATATATATAAAAATGAAATGCTGTTCGTTAGTCTCGCTAAAACTGGAGAACGGCTAGACCGATTTGGCTAATTTTGGTCATGAATTATTGGTTTAAAAGGTGAATAAATATGAAAATGCTCGGAATTAAATAAAAACAACAATTTTGTTGTCCCTTTGATATGTCCCCCGTCGTTGAGAAATCAAATTGAAAGAATAATTTAAAATTAAAATGAATAACTAATTAGATATTTTATATCTTTCTAACTTTCTCTTAACTACAGTTGTTAACTATCTATCAGATTAATTAAAGAGCTAACTCACATGTAACCGCAATGATGACCATAGAGACAAGATCAAGAAAATAGTCGAATTGCTTTGTCAGAATTGCGTTCTTTAGTGAGTGACAATGAAGTAGATAGGCTTAGAATGCAACGAGTTCGTGCATATCAAAAAGCTAAATTTTTTTTTTTTTTTATGGAATAGGAGGACAAACGAGCGTACGGGTCACCTGGTGTTAAGTGATCACCGCCGCCCACACTCTCCTGCAACACCAGAGGAATCACAAGAGCGTTGCCGGCCGACAGACATGACAGACTGCATGATAATTGATTTAATAAAAAATGATTCTGTTTGTTTGTTTTAAGTTTATTTCATACAAAAGTTTAGGTTTTTAATTTATCGATTGAGGCAGTACGAAGTCTGCCGGGTCAGCTAGTTATTAATATAATTGTGATGTTAACATTCGCTTTCAGTTGTGAGAAAAAAGTTAGTAAATTGGTCTATTTTTGTTTGTGCTATGTTTCTGATGTTTACAGACTAAATGTAGTACTTATGAAAATTATATTTCATGATCTTTAGTTTATTTACTAATGAAAATATGTGACCTATATTTATAACAAACGGAGATTACTTCAACCATTTAACTCAGCTCAGCTATTTAAAGTCAAATAAACTTTATTCAAATAGGCTTAAACTAAGCACTTCAGAATTGTCACAATAAATATTTATTTTAAATTACTGAATTTACCAAATGTTTGTAGAAAGTTGAGCTCGTGAGAAGAAAATATAAGAAACTCAACGGCCACTGTTTTCAATCAAATAGAGTATCTTACAATGGATGTAATATACATAACAAATTAGTTTGAAAGAAGAAGAATTTTGAATTAAAGATCAGATTCAGGCTATATATTTAACTAGCTGACCCGGCAAACGTTGTTTTGCCATCGAAAATATTTTTAGTGTTCGACATTTTTTGATAATATACACTATATCTTTTAAAATTGCAGCCAATGTGTTATTCTGATGTGTAAACTATATTATTGTAAAGTTTCATAAAAATCCATGCAGTAGTTTTTGCGTGAAGACGTAACAAACATACACACACACTCACAAACTTTCGCATTTATAATATTAGTAGGATTTATAAATGACTCTGTAATTGTATAACAACAGTAACTATGGCAACCAAGACATCAGAGTATTGCAGAGGTCTTAGATTAAAGATTGGTGTCCGCTGCGCTCCAACTAGATACCGCAAGCGTAGTCGCAAAGTGCGGCAACTAATACTACGCCCAAGTGAGCGTACTCGAGCCAGTCTCAAACAATGTGTGACGTTGACGTGCCACATGTTCTGTTAAGATTTGCTATAATAAAACTTTGTAAAAATAATACTCCAAGAAATAAGAAAGACACTGGGATCACATATTATTAGTAATTATTTCGTATTTTATTATTTTAAAGTACAATAATACAAATAATGAGTGTCAACAGTTACCCGTTTTTAGTTCGTAGGTAGTGCGGTATCTAGTTGGAGCGCAGCGGAGACCAATCAACCAACTAGTTGACCCGACAGACGCTGTTCTGTATTTGTCAATAATACATATATCATAATATCAAGACTTATTTCGTAAAATATGCTCCCTGTTTTTGTAATGAAATTGTTTTACAGCAGAACTGTCAAACCGTGCGTCAATAAATTCTCTCATAGAAAATATGTCCATACAAAACAAATATCGGACGACGGGGAACACATCAAAGGAAAAACAAAATTGTTGTTTCTATTTAATTCCGAACACTTTCATATTTATTCACCCTTTTAAACCTTCCCTGGACTTCCACAAATAATTCAAGACCAAAATTAGCGAAATCGGTCCAGCCGTTCTCGAGTTTTAGCGAGACTAACGAACAGCTATTCATTTTTATATATATAGATAATATGAAGCTATGCTGCGCCCACATTGTAATCAACATTAGATGGCTAAAATAATATTCTTTTAAATATCGTAGTAAAATATTTATAGGTTTTTCCCAACATGTTCTGTACTGCATTTTGTATGCAGCTAATTTTATTATAGTTTTGTCATGTCAGTAAATTCAAATGTTGTTAAAACGAAGTTTAATCTATATAAAAATACATTTTGTAAATATTTTTATCATAATAATTATAATATTTGTGTTGTTTTTGTAATAATTGGTATTACACAAGACCTTCTGAAATAAATTCACGTTCTTGGCCACTTCCTATTTATGCCAAAGTTATCGACATCGAAAAATCAACTTTTGAAACGCATTGCAAATAAAAATAGCACATTATTGAGGAATTTATATATATCAACAACAACAACTTTGTGATTGAGTTATAACTAGTCTGTTTAATATTTAGATGTAGAATTAATATAAAATAGTTTATTAATATAATTTATTTAAAATATTTAAATAAAACACTTTTAAGGATTAGATTTTTGCGTAAAAGTTACATTTTTATTTTATTTAACCCGACGTTTCAAGATCTTTCCAGATCTACGTTTTCAGGGGGACTGCAGATGAAATGAGTCAAAGATAGTATTTGTCATAAATTATGAAGTTTAGCGCCATTTATTGCCTCTGAGGTGGTATTTGCTGTAGACAGATGGTTTTTGGAAAAATTTACTGACAGTGTCCTCTTCTTTTTAGGTATGTGTAGTGGTGGGTTTTAATTTAGAGATTATTGGATCCCAGGTGTTAGATAATTTTAGACCGTCGTTTATAATGAAATTTAAATTTAAAATCAAAAGCAAAAATCTAATCTTAAAACAAAATTACTGAGCAAATGAGACTTGATATCTTTTGTCTCAAGGTTTCTCAATAATATTGAGCGACACTGCATTGTAATGGGCAAGGCGTATCAATTACCATCACCTGAACGTCCTGCTCGTCTCGTCCCATATTTTCATATAAAAAGGGAGTTTGGGGCGCGGTGATCACTACCATCAGGTGATCCGAATCTCTCGTTTTATAGAAGAGTTTGTTAATCATATCTATCAACTAAACTCGGTTAAATACAAACATAATAGTTATAATAATCAATACTCTCATTTCCTATCAATGAAATGAATTATTTATGACCATTGAATAATTAATAATTATTGTGTACAAATATCGACTAGACTTAATAATATAATGATACAATTAAACATGTATGTTGATTGATGCATTTTTAATCAAATATAAATTATTAATTTTCATACATTCATACATAAATACCTATCCATGACTTGGAAACTGATGCCTTGCCTATCATCGGAAATACTGGGTCTCAAAATCTCGAGCGAAAAGAAAATTTATTGAAGTAGGCGTTACTTTGCTTTTTAAATCCATTATCATCCAAATGTTTTGAGTTTTCTCTAGTGTTAATTCCACCAATATTTGTCTTTAATCTCGTGCTAGAGTTTGGCGAGTCAACAACTTCTGAGGATGCCTCCTGTAGAGGCAAGACACGTGTCGAATTGTTTAAAGACAAATATTGCCGGAATTAAGACTAAAGAAAACTCAAAACATTTGGATAATCTCGAGCGATTGCAATTTCTGCGGCCACCTGGAAGGCAAAGCCAAACTGGCTTTGAAACCGACTCTACATCAAGCCGGCCTACATTCTAGTGCTCTATAAGACACATGTCCGGCCATTTATGGAGTATTGTTTATATTTTTGGTGCACTCAAGAATTATTTGACCACTAGTAACCCAGAGTCGAATAGTCGTTGTGTGTTTTCTGCAAATTTTTTCACGGGGAATGTTCCAAAGAACTGTTTGTCAACTGACGCCCATATCCTCAGCATTCAGATGTTTTTTAGTAAACTTTCTACCACATTCCTCAGGATGATAGCTAGATTATGGGTACCACAACCTATTTCTGCCGTGAAGCAGTAATGTGTAAGCATTATTGTGTTTCAGTCTGAAGGGCGCCGTAGCCTGTGAAATTACTGGGCAAATGAGATATGACATCTTGACTCAAGGTGACGAGCGCAATTTTAGCATCGCTCAGAATTTTTGGGGTTTTTCAAGACTCCTGGTCAGCACTGCATTGTAATGGGCAATTCGTATCAATTACCATCATCTGAACGTCCTGCTCGTCTCGTCCCTTATTTTCATAAAAAAAACATAGTGGGCAGGGCACATAGTTCGACGGACAGATGGCCGTTGGGGCAGTAAAGTCCTCGAATGGCGACCACGTACCGAAAGACGTAGTGTTGGTAGGCCCCCCACAAGATGGACCGACAATCTGGTCAAGATCTCCGGAATACGTTGCATGAGGGCAGCGCAAAACCGATCGTCGTGGAAATCTTTGGGGGATACCTTTGTCCAGCAGTGGACGTTTTCCGGCTGATGATGATGATATATTATTAAAACTGTGTTCAAATGGTCATCAGATTTTAAATAATAACCAAACTCTAAATCGCGTGCGTTGCGACCATCCAAACCAGAGCCTTGACGACCCACCAATATAGCCTGGTGATTGATCATAGGTTAGTGATCCTGTCTACTAAGTTAGAGGTCTAGGGTTCATATCCCGGTAGGGGCTAACATTCTTTTATTTAGTATGGATTTTCAAATATGTAGTTCAGTTGTAAATATATTGTATTAAATATATCATTGTCTTGCACTTTGTGGTTAGATAATTTGTGTAAAAGAGTGTCAATATTTTAAAAAAAAGCTCGCAAAAGTCAATATTATAAAAAAAATCACTGGGTTTCCTTCCTGCTCGTTTTCGTCCTGCTTTCGCATAAGCTCTGAGTCTCCTTTAGATGCAAGACAGCAGTGAACGTTTCACAAAGACGAGGTAATAATCACGACATAAACAAACAAAGGCATATATTATTTTAAATTATGTAGAAAGAAGCCTCCATAGTGCTCCAGTTGAGAAAACTCTGTATATATTCTATAGTCTATACCACGCGCCGCGGGGTACTTGAAACTCGACATCGCATGCGCACATTAATATGTTACGATATTGCTTGTTTTGAGAAAAATATATAAAAATATGCGGTCGTTATCACGAACGAGTAAAAAATAAGGACTCCGTGTCACCTTACATAACAGTGTAGCACCAAGACAAGCCGATTAACGTGTAAATACATAGCCCTACGCACACACACTACTACAGCCCGATAGGCCGCCATTATGATAATTGTCATCGTCTGTGACAAATCATTTTGCGTCTCAATAAAATAATTAAAAAATTCCGTCGTGCGTTGTGAAAAAGTGTAAAAAGAATGCTATAAAAGTATTTGTGGATATATGATTATTTAAGGGAGAAAAAATTGTGTAACTAGTATCCCCCGTAACCGTACACACACTAGCATAAAGGTGCATCACTTGCTAATATCACGGCGCGGAGTCTTTCTTTTTGTACAAGACCGTGGTCGTTATAAGGTTTTTAGTAGGTATTTCGTTGACTAAGGGGCAAAAATTAAAATATTGTAAGTCTCTTATAACATGTCTAATAACGAGTAATTAATCTATAATATTGTATTAATTTATTCATAATATTTACATATAGATTAATTATTCAAGAATTAAATTTTTACACGCTCTATGTCTCAAAGACGTAGTTTACGCCTTGTTATTGAACTTTGCACTACAAACTTGACGATAGGTAAATACTATTGCGCGATACCGAGCGATAATTAAACAGGTATCACTTATAAGACTTCGTTTTAATATTTTTATTTGTGTTTTATTATAAGTACATGGAATAATTTGCAACATAGTAGGTATAAGAAACTGACAATATGAACCTATAATTGAATTACATACAATACATAATAGTACATCTAGGCAAATGTCATTAAGAAGAGGATTGTGAAGTTGTATGATACCACAGTAAAAGTTAAAACTTTATTTCAAATTATACCTATACATTAAACTAAACTTTTTTGGAATAATATTCCATTAAGGGTATAAAAATCGCTTTATCAATCTTAATTTTATACTTGGAAAATTGGAATAATAATGGGAATTAATAAAAGTAGTTTTTATTGAACTTTGTATCTTAGCCCTGGTTAAAAATAATTATTGAAAAGGATTAAAAATGATTAAATTTGAATACTTTCAATTATTTTTCATGTATATAGATATACATTTTACACGGGGTGACTAATTCCCAATACTCTATAGGCGCCGCCCGACCGTCACGCGACATGCAACACACAGACGAAAAAGTTTGAGACGATGTAATATAAGTTTCACTTTAAAAAGAATCCTGGTAGAGTTTCTTGCGCCGCTTCTTCTTAGAGCGCCATTTGTTTCCGAAGCGGTAATAGTGTCTAGCATATTAGAAATGACATCAAAAAGAATGAATTTTGAGAAAATTAATTCCCTTTTATGCCTTTAATGTATCCCAATCCCTGGAGGATTATAATTATTAGTACAGAATACATGTTAAATAAACTTACCTTGCTCTTATTATTTTATATGATTGAAATCGCTATTTTATGTAATACCAAGTTTTGTAAAATGTTCTTTAATAATATTCAAAGAAACTCGGTAATCATGTCCCACTTAGTACTAAGTTATCAAAAATAGAAAAAGTAATCCGATTTTTTTTATTACCCTTTAGTGTGTCACTTATAAGAGAAGGCTTTATTTAGCCTTAGTCTTTATTTTTTAAGGCCAAAATCTTTCTATAAACTTTACTTCATAATATTTATGTTATTTTCGGACCCAATGAACTGCAGTAACTATTAAGGCTAGGGACCGAACGAACGGCCTTGAGGAATCGAGCGGGGCTACCTTACCTCTCCCATACAAGATCGCCATAGTTTTAATTCACAATTAGAAGCTTTTTAATTTATTACAAACATAATAAAATTTTCCTTACAGAAATAACAAAAATGTGCCATGTTAAATAGCATTGTTAAACAGTCAATAATTTTTCATACTCCAATTGTAAAAGTTAGTTTATATTGGTGATTTTTTTCGCAATGTCTATTAAAGATAGAAATATAAATTAAAAATGTTTTTTTTCTCATATTCTGTAGGCATATAATTATATTTGTAAACATAAAAGCTTTATATAAACCGTTAAGAATTAATGGTTTAAATTTTGCGTTATTTTGGCGATTTCTTGGGATAGCGGCCTTAAACATTATAGGTAGGTATCTCGAATTTTCTGCGTAGCTTCAAACATTTATAAGATATCAAAATATCTCGAATAAGATCTATATTTTTGAAGATATTTTTGAAGTTATACTTCTTTAGGCGGGTTATGAAAAAATGATGAGGGTGAAATTTTAAGATGCGCACGCATCACTGTAACACAAAAGTAACAGGTTGAGGTTCGTTCCTAAATTTTTTTTTGGTTTCTTCGTCCATTATAAGGACAGGCGAAGGGTTCAAGCCCATACAGCCGTATTCATTATAATTAATTGTCAAAGCCATCTTTGCAAGATTTTTACAATATTGTTCTTTCTAAAAACGTAGAACAGCACGAGGAATAAATTATTTTAATGGTTTTTGCTTCGTCAGGCCAAAGAAGTATAACTTCTTGCGTTTATACATAAGTACACACACACTTTTTTTTATCATACTTAGATACTGTTTTTGCATTTTTAATGATGACTTAATTTCGTATCTCGTCTTGTGCTTAAAACACATTACAAGATTCGTATTCGGTAGATATTCTATGAAATAACTAGACAAAGCATAAATTAATATTAATTGGGTATCATGATACGTTATAAAAATTAAAATCCATGTGGATGACGTCAGTGTTTTTAGTAACAGCGATTTAAGAGCCTGAGCAGTTGAGCCCGACCTTGGTTGCATATTATATTATTGTCGATATAAAATCAAAAAAAAATCAACGAAAACGTGCAATGTGTGCACTAGACTGGTTCAAACTGGATATCCTATACATACCACACTACAGCTTGTATAGTGCACAGTGCACTCATCTCTTACACAAAGACTTTGACAAAAGGTGATAATTTGCGAATCAGACGATAATATAGTGTGAAATACGAAGGCGTATTGATTCGTGTGTCTGATTGACATTGAAGGCTTTATCAATAACATTTTAATGTACATTCGCACTGTATTATACATGGAACATACACATTAAAAGTAATCACAACATGAATACAATAATAATTATGTTATTTTTGCATACAAATTGTTACAAATTTGTAACAACTGACAAAATGAAAATGACTCCCTTTTATGAGTTTTATTATATAGGTCTCGAAATGAACATAACATTGGGACATTTAGTGGAAGTTTATGTTTAGCTGGAAAATCCCACAGGGTTAATTTTTTTTAAAGGTAACCTAAATCAGATTCAGCGGCTTTAGGTCCAAGACAAAACCACAAAATATATAATACAAGGGCCCTCTAAAAATGAATCTAATCATCCCAATATTATAAATACACAGGAAACCAAAGGACAGAAGCACAGAATAAAAAGTACAATAGCCTTCGAGGATGAAAGCCTTTTGTCAGTCGAGCAAAGTTATTCGCTGCATCAATGGTTATTTTTTCACTTACTCCTAAAGTAACGGAAGTTAATTTAAAGCAAAGGTTATTAAACTTCGTGAGGTGCGAAGGCAAACATAACAATGAATTATCAGTAAAAAGGTTACACATGAACCGTTATAACTGTGATCTCGGAATGTTTATATGCGCAGAAAAATGATGCTTAGGATCAAGGAACTCAAGAGCTCTTTCAGATTATGATGGCCAAGTTGGAAGTACGGAACATACGAGATCATAGTGGACTTTGATTTCGTTTGTCGAACCGAACAACTGTTCCGTCTTGACGAAATCAGAAACCTGACTGCGAATCTTCATGAACTAAGAGACACGTAAAGGACAAGTCTGCCAATAAGCCTTCAAGAAGCTCGGTGTTTTCAATTTGTTGATGAGCTTCAATACGAGTATAATATTTACCTTAGATAATTTATACGACTATATTATAGTCTTTTGCTGTTAGACAACCAATAAAAAAAGGCCAGGGATATTAGTTTAGTGTGCGTGACAAGCTACGTCTTACACTCGCGATTTGTATGACACTTTGTGTTAGTGTTCGTGAATTGCCTTTTTCTTTTTCGTCGTTTTCACAGCTGTCATAGTCTATCTAGATAAACTATAAATAATCTTCGCTATTTACTTAAATCACATACTATTATTAGTTTTCAAACTTTCCTTTCGAAGGTGTAAATCACTATGTATCATCAGTCGGGAGAAGGTGCGTTCTCCTGCTAGCGTATGTTGGGCATAAGGCTTCGCCCATTTTCGTACAATTCACTCACTTTCCAGACTTCGGCGAGTAAACATCTCCTCAGGATACCTCGCGTAAAAGCGGAACACGTGTCGTAGTGGTTAAAGACAAAATGCTAGCGGAATAAAAACTTAAGACAACTCATAACATTTGGATTGTTGTAGCATATATTTCTTGCAATAGAGCATTTAGCGTGGGATTAGTTTTTGCTAAGTTTAATACAAAAAATAATGGGCTAGTAACAGAGGGGCATTGAACGTGCCAAGTGCCCAAGTATGAACGCTGTTGACTACTTTTTAAGTCTATATCAAATTGAGCATACGGCTTTGTAAGTCTATATCAAATTGAGCATATAATATATTTTCTGTTACATATATAATAGATGAAGGCTTTAAAATAGCAAAGGAAATATGGGCACATATAAACATATAAAAATAGGGTTTCATCTTATTTCTGTGTAAAGCCGGGTCTGCTGCGCCGTGTCTTCGTGTTTGTAAACACAATAACATGTTTTATTAACCGATTAGGGGCGTGACTTAACAGAAAACTGTTAACAAAAGTTAAATAAAACATCTTAACATGTTTATCACTCGCGTTCGCCTGCGGTAAGGGAAATGAACTCAAAATTTGTTAGTGTTCACTGAATAAAGACGTACCTATCATTCGTAGCTAGCGATAATTCTATTTGGTTTGTCTGTGATGGAGTGGAATAAAGAAAATACTTTGTTTTTTATACAACTGATAACAGAAAGACCGGTTCTTTAGGATGTTACATAGATGATAAAAATAAATACAAAAAGCTGGATACATTTCGTCGGAAATCATTTTTGAAATGAAACAAAAACAGGTGTAGCGGACGGACTGTTTAACTAACATGTTTTGTTAGTGTTTTGTTAAAATATTGGCAGACACGGCTTAATACGAAACAAAGTCAACTTGCAGACGCTTCAAGGCTCCTTATGTTGTAAAAAAATCACAGTTCTAGTATGAAAAATAGGTCAGAGTACCTTATTCTAGGTCAATAGTATTTTTTAACGCTGTGTTGCAATTGTGGATACTTAGTAATTAAACTATCGTATATTATATTTTTATATTAATTATTGGTAAAGAGAGTGAATTCAAGGAGACGTGTTATATTTTGTAACACGTCTCATTCAAACACTACTTTGCTAGTAGATTTTCTTACATTGCTTTATCAAATGAACCTTAACTTGAGGCGGTATGGTTTATTTATCATTAGTCGATATAAATATAGAACCTAGTTATATCCGCACATAAATAAACCATTGAGGACGGTTTGAACAGTATCTTTTGTATGGGATTATCTATCCATAGTTAATTAGTATATTAATGATCTACAAAATAATTAAGACTGAAGATATGAGTAGACAACAGTATTCACTGTTCATACAATCATCAAATAATTTTCATACAATCTTTGTAGTATACCTTTTTTTTATGAAAATAAGGGACGAGACGAGCAGGACGTTCAGCTGATGGTAATTGATACACCCTACCCATTACAATGCAGTGTCTCTCAGGATTCTTGAAAAACCCAAACATTCTGAGCGGCACTACAATTGCGCTCGTCACCTTGAGACATTAGATGTCAAGTCTCATTTGCTCAGTAATTTCATTAGCTACGGCGACCTTCACACCGAAACACATTAATGTTAACAAATCACTGCTTCACGGCAGAAATAGGCGCCGTTGTGGTTCCCATAATCTAGCCGGCTTCCTGTGCAAAGGAGCCTCCCACTAGTACTACCTACCTACTTTGATGCTTCCACGCTTCTGGTATTATAAAGGAAACAAAAATTAAGCTTTATAAATATTTATATAGAAGGAAATATTTAACATATCAACTTAGTAGCAGTCCAAACACTCGTGCATTGATAAGTTGCTTCATTGTCTGAGTATATATTTAATCAGCTCTTATAGATCCCACATTTATAGTTGATATTTGTCTACATGATTTAATCATAATAACATTTCCTGTTTGAGTGATTCGTTTAGCAGTTGAAATTATTTATGTATTATAATAAAGGAATGCATGATGCTTGCGGGGAATGAAGTGCGCGGGGTAAGCGGCTGCAGAACTGAATTTTAGCTTAGTTAGGGTGGTCGCATACTTAATAGCTCAAGTTTTTTATGAAAATAAGGGACGAGACGAGCAAGACGTTCAGCTGATGATAATTGATACGCCCTGCCCATTTCAATACTTTTCCGCTCAGGATTCTTGAAAAATTCTGAGTAGTGCCTACAATTGCGCTCGTCACCTTGAGACATAAGATATCAAGTCTCATTTGCATAGTAATTTCACTAGCTACAGCGCCCTTCAGACCAATGTTAACACATTACTGCTTCACGGCTGAAATAGGTGCCGTTGTGGTACCCATAATCTAGCCGGCATCATGTGCAAAAGAGGGAAGACAGTGGGAGGCCCACTGGTAAAAGTGAAAAAAGTTTTAATACTATTGCACAAGGAAGCTCATTCCACAGCTTTGTAGTACGTGGAAGAAAGCTCCTTGAAAACCGCACTGTGGAGGACCGCCACAAATCCAGATGGTGAGGATGATATCCTAACTTGTGGCGTGTCGTGCGAAGGTGGAATTCGGCGGCAGAAATTTGGTTATACAGCTCTTCGGAACACTCCCCGTGATAAATGCGGTACAAGACACACAATGAAGCGACGTCCCTACGCAACGCCAAGTGATCCAGCCCTTCACAGAGCTCTGGGTCCCCGACAATTCGAGCTGCTCTGCGTTGCGTTTCTGTGTATTATTTAAATTTATTATTCCAAGTAATACGCCCTGCCTATTACAATGCAGCACGGCTCAAGGTTCTTCATTGAACCTAAAATTCTGAGCGACAGTTGCCTTTTTGTGACATAGAATTTTAAGGCTAGTAATTTCACTTGCTACTGTGCCTTTAAACCACAACAATGTTTGCACATTACTGCATTACACACAAAGGCGCCGCTGTGGTAGCTACTACCTAGCTGGCATCCTGTCCAAGATGCCTTCTACTGCTTGAGCTGTTTCTGAGATTAGAATATACAAACAAACAGACAAAGTATAAAAACCAAAGTTATATGAAGTTATTTTTAGCTCGTAGCCATTTTAGGTTAATCCTGGGTTGCATCATATAAGCTGTTATAGTTAAGGTTTAAGTCAAATTTAACCAAGGTTTAAGTCAGTTACCCCATCTTTAAAATAGACTGCGGAATGTGTTGCACCATTGTATTCCTTGCCATAGTTAAAGTTAAAAAGTGAAATATCAAACATTTATTTGAAACTTATGACAGGTCGCTATTTAAAATTAACAATAGCTTTAACCGTCAAAGGTTGGACGGTTACGGTTACTGGTTAAAGCTATGACATCATCTAAAATGGTTGATGCAACCCAGCCTAAGGGTTGACAACATCCATTAAAAGTTTACAAGTACTAATAAATTTCCATTATGACTGTTGACAGAGCGCAGTATCTGTGTCACAGACGATAACAATATCGCCGGACCTTTTTATTAAGCCCACTTTTACTCGGGTTAACTAACACCACTGTTAAATACCAAAATAAATACATTACAGCTACATACATGGTCGATGTTGACTGTAATGTAGTTTAAGTAAAACTAAGAGACAGTATTTATAAGATTTCACATACACGGTTATTTTAAAATAATAAAAAACTGGTTTATCAGTACCAAATGAGCATTTATGTTAAAAATAATGTCAAAAAGTTATTCCACGCTAATAATAAATCATTGTCAAATTTCAATGAGTTTTATTCCACCCGAGTGAGCCGTTTGATTTCACCTTTAAAAAAAAGACGTGTCGCACTCGGGGACTCCAGCGGTAAAGCTATTTTATAGCATTTTTTATCAACTTATACAATTATAAGTATTTATTTATTTTATTTATGCAGTATTTCTTTTTATAAAATTAATTTTAAAAAAAGCAAACGGGAAGTGAGTAAAATTTAACTTGCAAGATTTGATTACAGACAGACAACGGGACAGGTGAAACTAAATAAAAATGCTTGTGATAACAATAAAAATTTAAACAATAAAGAAATTAAAAAAAAATTAAGATGTACCCCAGGCTCGAACCTGGGACCTTCTGGACAAAAAGCATACGTGATAACCGTTGTTCCACGGCAACTGTAATGATCGTGCTGAAATATCTATATATAGATCTAGTAAGTAAGTGTTAGGTTATTTTCGTTACGGAATTTCTGGATTCGGTCTCCACGCTCAAGGCCAAGGCGATAGAAGCTATGCAATAGCCTTAATAAGTCAAACAAAATACACAGCAATATTTTTGATGTTTATATCAACTTTACAAACAATTATTTAGGTAAGCACTTCAGATGTACATGACCTTCGGTCTTCAACAATATATTTGCTTTTTTATCTGAAGTTCTTAAATCAATCAAATCATAATATATATTTTGCTTGACAAATATTAATGTTTGCGTTTGCCAGATGTCAAAAAAGTTGGCGGATATATTATATAATATCTAATCATTCTAATATGATTAGATATTATATAATTAATCACAATACTTACGCAGTCAGTTCACTCGCATAGGTATCTAAATCTAAATTAATATAATAAAGAGAAATAATTTGCGTTTTCCGATGATTGTTGGTAATGGATAAATATAATTGTAATGAAAAACTATGAACTTTAGAAACCTTTTCAACTACCAGCACAGTTATAACACACAATAATACATATTATATAATAAAGTGGGCTGTGGGGTTTATTTTCAAAATGATGACTTTCGTATGGATTTTGCTATGAAAATAACTTTTTTAAAAGCATTTTTACTTTTACAGGCAACTTTGAGATATTTTTTTATCGAAGAGAACATTAGAGCCTACGCATTGCTTGATGTTATGTTATTGAATATAAATTATTGTAGTTGCTGGAGGTTATCTTAAATAAAGAAATAAATGTTATGCGATCAACACGGCCTACACTCTCTTTCAAGACCAGAGGGTTACCTACACCTTGTATTACAACGAATAGTATAGACCTATATATAGACCTATCACGCTTAGTAGTTTCGTGCTACAATTTTCACGCGTTCTAAATGCTGTAGTCAGCCACATTAGTGCTCTCAGGTCCTGTCAGACACATCAAAAAGCACCAATCAAATGTACCGTTTACATCATTATTCAAACTGCCTGCTGACGTCTCAAAGACTTTAATATGACAAGGTTTCGTCTCTCTTCCAACGCGTGAGGACAACACAACTTCTTAACAATTACGTATAAAATATTAAAGATTATTATCGGATAGCAGTTAAATCCCATTGAATTTGCAGTGGTGCTCCACCTCCATTAGAGCTTATATTCGATGCTTCTGTTATCAGTGTCAATGTTCAAATGTGCGTATTCCACGTTGTGAGGAACCTTCTGGAAATTTATATAAATTATCTTGCCTCAAACAAGACAAAGCCTGTGCTATGAGTGCAAGACAACGATATACTCACTTAAACATACATATAATAAACATCCATGACTCGGAAATAAACATCCATGTTCAACATATTATAAATGTTTGCACCTACCGGGATTCGAATCTAGGACCTCTAGCTCAGTAGGCTGGCTCACTAACTCCAGCTAGCCACTGGGCTATATGGGTCGTTAAATAATCCTCATTGTTTTCCGATTTAGACACTGAGAAATTTTGACGATGTCCGTCATTTCGAGGTCGATTTGAGTGCCGGTGTCGTAAGTAACTACCTACCTATCGAGCTCAATCAAATGTAATTTAGTGCAGGGTTATTTGAGGATTTCAAGTTTTCGACAGGGCAATGAACCGCACGTTTTATATAATACGTAAGAACAGGAAGCTGGCCAAAATATATCGATTGGAAGTGGCTCGAATTGAAATTATACCTGATCGGACGCGAATTTATTAGACCCACCATCAAGTGATTCTTATCTCGTGTGTTACAAAAGAACAAAAAAAATCTTTTGAATTAAAAAAGGCTGCCAAACTTGGGCACTCACAGCAGCACAATGCAATAGGTTGAAGATAAGTCAGCGAGCCATGGAAAGAAGCATGATCACCAAAAAGAGAATTGACAAGATAAGTAATAAAAATTTGAGAGACAAAAAAAGAGTAGCCGATGTTACTTATGCTATAAAGAGTCTAAAATGGTAATGGGCTAGACACCTAATAAGAGGACCCGATAAAAGGAGCAAAACTATCACTACGTGGTTCGAAATAGAGGTAGGCAAATTAGAAGATGGGAAGATGAAATAGTGAAAACGGCAGAACCTGGATTAGACTATCTGCAAATAAAGAATAGTGGAGAAGAACAGGGGAGGCTTTTGCCCAGAGGCACACGGACAATAAAGTATTTAAGTATTTAGCTAATAGATAGTCATTCATGTATTAGGATTAGTTTTTGTCTGAATAAAAGGCTATTATTATATTCTATTCAATACTCAGCGGTGGATGTACAAAAGGGGCAGTTGGGGTAAGTGCCCAGGGCGGCAAATTTTTTAGGGCGGCAAAATTTTAAAAGCTAAAAAAATTTTTATCAAGATTGCTCCATCTTAATGAATTTTTGAGTTAATTAATAATTTTTGGTTAAATTGATAATTCAAGAAATTCAATTTATCCATTATTTGTAAATTCATTTTTATAAAATAAATAGGTAACATATAATAAAGTTTCTGCAATAAATTAGTTATTTTAGTTTTCAAAAATAAAAAATTCCAGTATTGTGCTGGATTTTTTTCCGGTGCCCAGGGGTGCCATTAAGTTTAAATCCGGCCCTGTCAATACTCAAACAGAACTGATATAGTGTAATATCTATACATTCCTACATACCCATTAAAAAAACAATAAAATGTATATTTAATACTTATATAATTAATACCTGTTCATTATACATCCTGTCCTTCGAATATAATTAGCTTTGCGTGACATATGTATGTTGTTATTTATCGGTCTAATTAAATGACTGGCAATATAAGTTATTTTAAAAGTCATACTATCATTATTGAAGAATTACCCTGATCTTACAAACGCTTTATTTTAACATCGCTTGTTTGTGTGTTATTCGGCCACACAATGCACGGAGGCGAAGAAAGTTTGGAAAAACTAATTTTGATTTGTACTATTACATATTCTTTGATTGTGGTTGGAAATACCGTAGGCAAAAGACCGCGTAGTTCTCCAAGAAGATGGACTGACCAAATTAAATTGTCATCCAAACCCTTCACGGTTGTAAGAAAGAAGACAGAAACCGGTAGAGACAGATCATCTGCTCCGGATGCAAGCCTAATGCTGACGACCATCCTCAGGCATGGGGGACCGACTCCAGAGAGAGAGAGAGAGAGAGAGACAAGTAACTTCTCTAGATACGGCGCCATTCAAACCGAAACACTTATTCTTAACGGCATATAAGGCGTCACTTTCCACCAAGCCGGCATACTGTGCATCCCACTGGTAAGAGATTTGAACAGAAATCTGACGTATCTTCAGGACTTAGAACGTGTCAAGAAAACTTACAACTAGAAAATCGTAATCAACCCGCGTAGTTGGCAGAATTTCTCAATTTCCGCCAAGTCTTTATCATTGCTAACATCCATCTCAATCACCTCTCACCAAAAAGGCATCTTCTGGTGTTGCGGATGTCCCTGAGCGGTTGCTTTACCACTTTCCATTACTTGGATCTCTTGCCCTTTTCCCCCCTCTTATATAAAAAAACTATCAAATAGAAAAATCATATTACTGCTTTCAATATCGGTCGGGAGTTAAAAAAGTTGCCTAAGTAACTCCATTTAATATGCTATCGGCCAGTAAACGTCCGGTCAAACAAGACCAGCTGTTTCACAGATTTGTCAATAGATATACAGACAAGCAGAATCTTCTTAATTAATTTATTATTAATATTGAGGTGCGATGTGAATAACAGCAATGACTCGGATAAGGTAATCTTCTAATTTCAAAAAACTATAACATTCTACTTTATGGTATATTGAGACTTAAGCCTGCCATTGCCACGCTTCATAAAAAAAGTTTTATGTATCTACACTGATTAAGCGTGAGTTACGCTATTTTTACGAATACATTTTAAGAAATTAATAATAACGCCATAAATGCAGTAATAAATTGCATAAAACGCCCAGAATTCCTAAAAACAAAGATTTAATTTTATAAGATTCCTTTGCCAGTTGTAATATGATCATGGAAGGTTAACTTTCGATAGGTTAGGTCACCACCTATTTTATAATCGAACTGGAATGGGCACCACTTTCGACCGAAAGTCATGGCTTAGCATTTGGACGTATTAAATTTAATGCGGTTCCTCAAACTCCACTGGAATACAGCTTGCACAGTATTTTGGATCTCTTTGAAGAGTTTTAAGTCATCAGCAAAAAGGAGACACCGTGAATTATCAAGCACCTCTGGAAGATCGTAAATCATAAAGAGAAACAGTAGAGGCCCCAGTATCGACCCCTGACTAACCCTAGACTGCATGTTGTATAGGTTTGATTCGAACGAACCAAGCTGAACATATTGTTGACAGTCAGTCAAGTAGTCTGCAATAGGTCGGAGAATTATTGGTGCAAAACCAATGACGCCGAGTTTCTGTAACAATATATTATATTGACCCTGTCAAATGCTTTCCGGAAGTCAACGTAGAGCACGTCAACTTGAGAGCCACGATCTTATCTGTAAGAGATAAAGTCAACTAGTGACAACAAGTAAGCGTCTACAGATCTTTTTGGTCTAAAACCATGCTGTTTGCCGTATATGTACCTGTGAATATTGCTTTTGTAGGCGAAGACAACTCAGTTATAGGACGATTCGCTTCAACTTTCGATTTATTAGAGCTTTTTAGTATTGGCGTAACTCTCGACAGCTGTCATTGGGACGGATGCTCTCCCGATCCCAAGGCAAGATTTAAAATATAAAAAAAGGCATACAGAAGTTCTTTTGCCAGCTTTAGAACTACAGGAGGATACGGTCTGCCGGAAATGCTCTGCTTCAACTGTAATACGAAAGATGTTGACATAATTATCTACTGTTATACGTCCTATCAGAACTATAAGCTACATTATATCGAGTATAGGTGCATCTGGCAAAAATGCCGTGGATTGCATAATGGCGACTGTCGAAGGATTACTTAAAAAAAAACTAAATTCAAATAAAGCCATAAATCATTCTTCGTTAACAAACACAGTCATGGAACACTAATAAAGTTACTCATACACAACTGATAAGCAAAGTAAATGCAAGTATCTAAAAGTCTTTAACCTTCTGTAGAAATTTTATCAGTTAATTTACAACAATGTGTTTTGATTTGAAGTGGAAAATTTTGATATTGATAATGGATTAATTGTACTTATAGTTATACTATATTTAAAAACAATATAATCTGTTGTAATAATGTTAAATATATCATACGTAATAACGTATAATATCCGTGATAAATATTTTCGTGGCCTTCTTATCCATATTGCTTATTTATTTTACAAGCCTCTATCCGCTATTTAGTCTTGGCTTGTTAACAAGTTTTACGTGGTAATTCTCGATATTTATGGTAAACTGTCTTAAGGAGGCAGTACGGCAGTAGCATAACGGCTGCGCCGGGACATATTTTCTGTGTAGATATATATATCATCTTCAGCCGGAAGACGTCCACTGCCGAAGAAAGGCCTCCCCCAAAGATTCCCACGACGATCGGTCTAGCGCTGCCCTCATCCGACGTATTCCGTTGATCTTGACTAGATCGTCGGTCCAACTTGTGGGGGCCTACCAACACTGCGTCTTCCGGTATTTAAATATATATTTATTAAATTACAATACACATTAAATTAAATTACAGTTCCAAGAGTCGAGATTTATTTTAAGTTCTTTCATATTAATGATCTTCTTTATAATAAAAAAATTTAAGTTATTAGCGAAGAGCGAAATTTTTTTAAACCTTAATTTTACAAGATATAACAAAATGTACGTTCTCAATAGTTTTAATAAAGAAATATTTTTTCATTTTGCAAGGCATTCATTTTGGATTCCGCCATCTTGGTAGACTGTCGTTATGGACAGTAAAGCAATACACACTTTAAAAATTTTTGCTCTCTATTGTGGCCAAAGGCGTTCTATACACATATAAGGACATATTATCATTCGCAGTCTGTTAACGGAACGGCAAAAGTGTGCTCAAAGACAAAGTAAGCACACTTTTCTCCTTAGTGGTGTGTCAACTGTCACCGTCCGCATCAAATCTCTAAATAAATGTGTTACATTGCTGGTTTTTGACCAAGAATATTTTAAACAAGTGGAGTAAATGCGGCAATGTATAGATATAGCAGTCGAAGGTTATTATGGTGTTATTTGTGGCATGTTCCATATTTCGGCTATGTTTTTATACGACGCAATTTGTCTAGTATACAACGTCATTGATTTGCTTGTGAAATGCAGTCCGATGACAGATAGACGTCTATCCTTACAGCGGAGTAATAGAGATCCTGTCGGTAACCTTTGAGTACGGAACCCTAATTATCCTGTTTAAATCCAGGTAATACTCTGAGCTACCAATTTCAAACGTTTACAAAGCCGCACCGGTTTATATAAGCTTTCTTATTATTTATAAAAGTAGATTTATAAATTATGAATTATAAAAGTATCTACAGACAAACATTTTAAAAGTAACGTGTTCGCCTTTTTTTCTTCTTTATTTTACGTTATTGCTGATACATTTTACTTATATACAACATTAATTAATATTATATTAAACACTATCTGACCCGTCAGACGATTTAAAGCATATATCGGCAAAGATCAAAGAAGTGCAACTTCTGTACGAGTATTAACTACTGAGTAGGAATGGATTCTTACATATTGTAGTACTAACTTAGTACATAGGTACTATTATTTATTCTGTGGTTAAGGTTAGCACAGAAAAAGTGCACCAAAGCGATATCAATAACATTTAGTGACGGCGACATGGGACGGGTCCCTAAAATATGGTTGAGGGTGGCAATCGCTGGCTTATGCGTCATGCTCGTGAACGAGCGCTGCTTGTGGTGGCAGGATGATCCTGTTGCCGGAGACTCGACTTCAGATTCTTAAAGGTTATTTACGGTGTGTGTGGACGATGCAACAACTGTACTCAATAACTATTGTTTTGTAATAATTTACGTTTACTTTCTCGACTTACTCGTATAAGGCATTCGACTATTTGACGTTCGAGTATGTTTTTTGCATCACTTTACATATTATAATATTGTAATTGAAATGATTTGTAAAACGATGAAAATGTAAATCTTAATTTAAAAGAGTGGCAATGAGTTTTTTGCTACTTCTGATTAGCTCAACCCTTGACGAAGAAGATTCAATAAGAACAATTTTTTTTTGACATTCATTAGTGTCATTTCTGTGACCTATATGAATAGAGTTATTTTGACTTGATTTCATTTTGATATATTAAATATAGTTTTTAAAAAAAAACCTTAGTAATGTATAGGTATTACTATATTGTTAAAGTTTTCAAGTCTATTAAACAATTTGAAATGCGTTCTACTTCCATACGATGAAACTATATAAATATTTTCATATTATCTAATGGCGGTGTAATGATAAACATAATATGTCAGGTGACTTATACACTTGATATGGAATTATTAATCTAATGTAAATTGGATTTATATTATGAAAATTACCACAATATTTATGTACATACTAAAACATGTCAATGCCGCACAAATTATGCTTAATAATGCGCGCCACACACCCAGCGAAACTTTGGAAATACCCATAATTTTGCTCGTTTTTTTTGTTTGTGTAAATGGATAGAAACTGTTATCGAAGGAGAATAGGATCTCAAAGCTCATATAAAATATATGTAAGTACTCGTATATAACATTCTATATAATATAATGATTTGAATCAAAATATATTTTATACGGACATAGTTATTATGTATTTATTTAAGGATAACCAGTTGCAATTACATTAAAAGTAATCTTAATATAAGTAAATCTCTAAACAAAACTCTATGTGCACTGAATATAGGTGCCACAACATGCAAATGAAGTAACAAAATATATCAAGTTAATTTAGTTCAAAACTACGTGAACTATTTATAGTTTAAGAAATTATAATTTCTAAATAATACCTACTATATAACATTATTTAGAAATTTACGAAAAGCAGTCTTAAATGCTATGAGTGATGTGCAAAATGTGTCTATAGGTACATGGAGAGAATTATATGTTTGACATAGTCTAGATACAGGTGAGTATATTTTTAGATTAGTACGAGCTAACGGCAAACACAAAACACCCAGGGGTTTTATGGTAATCGTCTAGGAACTCTGAAAGTGGAAGATTCAAGCAACATAGGACAAAACTTCGCAATACTTTGAACGAGAACATCTGATATTTGACGACGGAATGATAGGCTTTCCACTTTAAAATGGATCAGTCTTTCGACATATGATTTATAGATTTTGTGTTAACTAACCGAAAATGACAAGGCCTAAAAAATCTTTTTTGAATTCGCTCAATGCGTAATTATTGAACCTTATAGACTGGTTATAACATATAAGCCATAAAACTACTAGACTGTTCAAAAAATATCTACAAGTAGATCAGTATCAGCCAGTAAGATGAGAAGTAATTTATTTGAAAGCAGTTAATGATCCCTTTGTTTATTGCAGTATTGTAAAAAAGTTTAAAATGTTAGTTTAGTTTGATGTCGAGACACTTGGCCTGGGGGGTCCATTTGTTTGTTTGTTTTTTCTAGATATATTAAAATATCTGTGTACAACAAACAAACGAATAGAGAAACATAAAAAAGGAAGCTTCCATGACGCTGAACCAAACTAATTTAGAGTGATTATTATTATGAAATTACTTTTTATTACTATGAAGGACAAATGAGTTATGTTGAATGTGTCGTGGTGTTCCAATGCATATATTATTATCTTCAAGTAATGTACGTTTGACAATGAAAAATACTTTGTTTTTAATTACGATTACATACCTATTTATTTTATAGAAAAAACGAATCTACTTTTATAAGATGACATTATCAAGGCGCCTACCGTTTTAGGTAAAGAAGATAACCCTAACGTCATCAGAAGAGGTAAGGGTCATACGATAGAAAGAGAGGCAATTTCTAAGAATAAATATGTAGGTTAAGCGCTATGTGATCTGAATTACACCTTATTGTATTGCCGCAACAGTTCCTATTGCTTTAAATGATCTTTCGGAGTGATTCAAACTTGAACTATTACATATTCCTTGAGTATTGATAATTGTTTGTATCTTATTGGTTGCAATGAGAGAAGGCCGGCTAAACTGTATGAAGCCATTATTCAAACCATAACCATATTATGAAATACATACTGAACGACAACTAGTCATTATAAAACATGCAATCCGAACCTTATCTTTTTCACAGTGATAAAAGGTTTGACGTTCCTGCTAAATATAACGTCCAACGACTAGCTACGCATGCACATGCCACAGATCGTATCAACGCAGTTTTACATTATCAGTCTAATCATTTTATAGTCGGTACGCCAGAGCCATACAGTAGCTATTAAATACTGGTAAACTCACAACTCAATTACCTAAATGATGGTTACTTATATGGCTGTTTTGCCATAACACTGATCTGCGGTTGTGATCAAATTACCTCAAGGCGACCGTGACTTTGAATGTGTACTTCAAACCTCGACGTAAACACGATTATATATCAGCCTGGGTACTTCAACTAGTACCAGAAAAGTTTACCTCGAAATTTTATAATTGAAACGTTTATAATTATACTACATTTTATTAAAAATAATCATTTATTTATCATATTACATTTTTTAATTATATATCAAAATCAGACTTGAACACATTCAACGCAACATCACTAAATTTTGGGCTTTTAAGGATCGGAGTTGTCCATACCGTGCTGCCTATAAATCAAAGCTAAAACATTTTAAGCTTCAGTCACTCGAAAATAGACGAAATATTATAGACACCATGACGTTGTACAAAGTTAATGGCTGGATAATTATAATGTCCACACCTCATAAGTATTAATCTTAAAGTTTCTCACATCCTTCCAAGACATTACATTGATAGCTCTTTCTATCTATCTCACAGTAGAACGAACATAGGTTTAAATTCGCCCCTCACTAGAATTAAACGATCTTATGAGTAATTGCAAGCTAAATAATAAAGGGATCTAATAAATGCCCCAAATTTATAAGTGACCTGAAAAAAATTATGTCATAAACTAGTTTAGTGTTAAACTTCGATCTATAGTTAAAGTGGTGATTAATTATTTAATGTTTTGACTGCATCATATTAGCTATTATAGTTAAGACTAAAGTCATATTTAACGTTAACAATAACGCTGACCGCATAAGGTTAACAGTGACGTCATCTAAAAATTGTCAAATGGTGCAACACATTTTTAACTTAACCGGTACTTCAACAGGTTTGTTATTGCTAAAGTGATGCAAACCAGCCTAAGTGTAAGATCAATAGAGTATCATAATGAATAAATAAAAACATAATTGATGGAAGCACACAGTATACTTACGTATGTTTTATTAATTTTATAATATATTAAATATTTTATTGGTCATAAGTCAATAAAACATAGTTTAACTGATTATAAATTCAAATTTTAAAATGCCAATTTGAATAAAGGTATTTGAGATATTTGATGATTTTATTCAATTGGCATTTTTAAGTCACTTACTAAAACGATGACGATATGATGGAAATATCTCAAATTCCGTTATTAATGCTAGCTAACCTTTGAGAATACACTTTGTGTTATGAAGATATATTATACTCATATGAAGAAGTATTTGAAATTCTGTTTTAAGAGAAGATTAACAGCATTATATGTTTTTTTGCTTTAAACAGTATCTTTTTGTATCATGATCAGGTTAAATATTATTATTTAATCATAGATTGACAGTCATTGCTGTCTGTCTTCAGTGTACGACCGCTCTAATAAATAAAACATTTGAAATCCTTACGCTCGACTTACCAGCAAAATTACCAAATTCGAAATTTTCGACTGCAGTATAATGACGCAATAGGTTTAAATTCGCGTGTTTTTTTTTGTTTGTAAGCTCACAATGCCAAATATTATGAACCGATGTAAAGTTCATTGTTCCTTAATAAATAATCCAATTACATTTTTTGTACATTTTGTATATATTTGTTAGTAAGTCTGTTCGTTATTTTAATAAATAATTCGATGTCTCTTAAGTGAAAGCCTTCCCAATTAGATTATATTTTTCTTCTTCCAGCCAGTTTTTACCATCTATTTTTACAATTGCATCTCCTCTGGTTTGGTCTACCGACATGCATTTTACCTTTGATATTGTAGTCAAATTGTACCACTTGACTTTAAAATACTTATTTTCGCGTGCTGCGCTAATTATCAAAAAGAGTTATTATTATTAAAAAGAACGCAAAAAAAGATTGCTGGCAAAGAGAATTTAAACACTCCGTTCAATTGCTGGGATAGTTTCTTGCACCGCTTCTTCTCTCTCAGAGCGCTTATTTGTTTCCAAAACGGTAGTAGTATCTAGCATATTAGAAATGATACCAAAAAGATTTCTAAAGGAATCAATTTTGAGAATATAAGTGCCTCTTTATCAAGAGATGTGATCTGTGAATCTGTGAAAGTGAAATAAATACAAGTTAAGATATAGAATGGAGAAAGAAAAGAAACAAAGCATGAATTTTATTAATAGGATTTAAAGAATTAGCTTTTTTTCATTTATTAACTCATGCTATATTTAAAGCTTTATTATTTATATGTGCAGGAATAATTATTCATATAATAAATGATAATTGACGACCTGTATAGCCGAGTGGTTAGCGATCCTACCTACTAAGCTAGAGGTCCCGGGTTCGAATCCCGGTAGGTGCAAGCATTTATATGATGAATATGGATGTTTGTTTCCGAGTCATGGATGATTAAATGTATTTATGTATGTTTATATGAATTTATGTATGTTTAAGTAAGTATATTGTATTAAATATATCATTGTCTTGTAACACATAACACAGGCTATATATGCTTAACTTGGGGCAAGATAATTTGTGTAAAAAGTGTGTCAATATTATTATTATATTATTATAAAGCATACATCAGAGATTTTGGAAGGATTATTTTCTGTCTCGCTGTGTTTCGTGCACGTCTGCGTGATTTAACGGATATAAGTTTCACCGGTGGACAGAGTAATCCCCCACGTATTCGAAGATAAATAATCCACAAAACATAATACCCATATCAATTTTTCTAATTATAGCAAACGAATAAAAACTAATATAATTATGGAGCAAAAAGTAATGAATTTATGTTTTGCCCGATGCTAATTATATGTTAAGCTTTATTAATTTATATAATTATTATTAACGTCTGGTTTTTTGTCAAGTAATTGTTATTCTGTTTGTGCGTGTTTTTGATATAAGACTAAATTTCTGTTACAATTATATGAAATAAAATTTATACCGGAAACCTATAATTCAAAGCTACAAGAGCTTATTATTAATACGACGAAATTTCGCGGGTAATAAAATTGGATACCAGTGTAAGGGAATCTTGACCTTATGGGTTACAAATTAAGATCGAGAATAGGAATAATATTGGATTTTTTTTTCAACCAGCTGTTACGCACACAACTTGTTTACTTGTTTATTAGTTGTTGTTGATTGTTTATTATTTACTACACTGTGCAACATCATTCGAGAATAATCCTTAACTGTGTTATTAATAAACGCGAAAAAAATCTATTCAAAATTTAAAACTTTTTCTTTATCTTACCTTTGTCACTACAGAATAACATGACAACAGCAACTTTACATTGCGTTTATAAATAAAACAGTTAGGGTATAATTGTATTAAGCTAAAAAAATACTCATAAGTTTTTAATGGAGGGTCTATTGAGTGCGTCCACTTTTTTTGTTGTTCCCCATTTATCAAAATCATTATAAGCTTTTAGTATTTTCTTTTTGATTTATTCGATATTAGTACACATTATCATATTAATAAACTCCGAATTCAATTCACTACCATGTACCATTTGATGTCATTCTCGTATCTTCGCTTCTATTCTTGTTCTTTATAATCTTCTTTTAATGTTCTAACTATGGTAGCCAGTTTGAAATTCGACGCGAGGTTGAATACAATCTGTCATCAATGTCAAATGTCAAATATCAAATGTCAAATATCAAATGTCAAATGTCAAATGTATCTATATAAGATACATTTTGCTTTACTTTATGCGTAAAAATTTATTATTGTTTAATAAACTACTAAAACAGCCATTCATACCTATTAAGCTAGAGGTCCCGGGTTCGAATCCCGGTAGGTGCAAGCATTTATATGATGAATATGGATGTTTGTTTCCGAGTAATGGATGTTTAAATGTATTTATGTATATTTATATGAATTTATGTATGTTTAACTAAGTATATTGTATTAAATATATCATTGTCTTGTAACCCATAACACAGGCTATATATATGCTTAACTTGGGGCAAGATAATTTGTGTAAAAAGTGTGTCAATATCATATTATTATACCAATCTGAAACAAAAAAAGAATAAATTTTAAAGTTTTTAGTTTTATAATTCTAAAACGCCTCAATAGACATAGTGATACAAAAGTATTTTTATTGTATTGGAAAACTAATAGAATTATAACGTCATATTTTTAAGCTTTTAAAAAAAATGTCTAAAATTATCGAGTTATTAATGAATGTGCGTTGGAATCCAAGCGGGGGCGGGGAGCGATATCGTGGGGCGATGATTTATTAATAACATTGTGAATTTAATGACATTTATCAATGGTTTGTTTTTTCCATGCGATAATATTATTGCATCGTTTTTCATTTTACTTTTATTGGGTATGTTACAAATATGAAACATCCACTTTCTTAATCCTGTGAGATTAATGATTCTACTACTTATGTTTTAGCAGTGAAACGGCGGTTATACCATTAACACGGTTTAATTAAATTCCAATCTAATTATTATGAAAATATTTCAAACAAGTTTAGAATATTACTTCATATTTCCTAGTTCCTACTAAATCAAGGATATAATTTTAAAGTGCCACCATAGAACAATCAAACACTATAGACAGATACAAAAAGTTAACAGAAAATAAAAGATGCGAAAATTTATTTTCTACAATAACGGTTCAAATAACTTTTACCCTAAAGTGCATAGTATCCGAGATATCGGCCAAAACTTTTTTTCAAGAGCTCAACCTGGATCTGGCTCCATTTTGTGATTTTATGCTCAATAAGTGACCCTACAAAAAAATATTGATCGAAAATTTAGTGCGATGTTAAATTCTATCTTTACTGGCCTACTTGGCTTAAACCGCTTTTATTGAGTTTATCTTGCTGACCGTACTTCCCATAGCTGTCATTCGATCCAGGTACGGACTTTTATTTATTTATTTGGATCATCAACATTACATATATTTCACATTTATATAAACTTATGCTAGGTACAATTATTCTGATATATGTAACAATTAAAGATGAACAACAGTCAAAAATGTCTAAGTACTAAAATATATATAAAGTAAGGATATAATTTATATGGTTTTATAATGAAGAGGATATAGGTGGAATAGGTGGATAATGGAAAAAAAAAACTTCACAGGTTAGCTTGATGTGCGAGAATTTTTACAAACTTTTTTGAATTATCGTTGAAAATATCGATTTCTGAATTTTTTGAGTTAACTTCGTTGTATAATCTACAACTTATACTTATTATCTGATGCGATCTAATGCGTAAGTTTATAGTTATGTACGTGTTCTATTCTTCCACCTTGCGTGCCTCTGATGCTTAAGGCTGCTATCCCAAGAAATCGCCAAAATAGCGCATAGTTGAAACCATTTCTTGGCGGTTTATATAAAGCTTATAAAAAAAAAATATCTACAGAATATGACAAGAAAATTGATTTTTTAATTACACTTCTATTTTTTATAGACAGTACCAAAAAAAATCACCAGTACCCCTAACTTATACAGTTGGAGCCATGCTGATCATACAGTCTAGATAAATATTGTACGAAAATTTATTAATTGTACACCAATACTATTTAACATGACATAGTTTTGTAAAGAATATTGTATAGTGTTTGTAATAAATTAAAAATGCTTGTAATTACGAATTAAAACTATGGCGATTTTGTACGAGAGATGTAACTTAGCTCTGCCCGATTCTCAAGGCCGTTGGCTCGGTCCCCAGCCTTAAGGCGATGAGTAAGCAGAAAACACGCAAACATGGTGTTTTTAGACAAGTTTTGTGATGAAAGTATAGCATTTCGAGCTATGAACACTACTTAATCCTGTTACACATATCCTTAAGTCTTATTTCTAATGCTTGCTGTTGGTTATAGTTAACACTGCCGAGCCTTTTTGAGCTACCACTTTTCTTTGAAGTTAAACAAGTTTTTTGGCATGGCGTGACGCATTTTTTTGGTACTTCTCTCAGAAAAGTTATTCTTATAGCTTGTACTTCTTTGTGTAGGTTCATTTATTCAGATTAGTAGTGAATAACGAGGATTGTAAGCATATAAACTGTTTTCCACCAAAGAATTTTGAAAATACTAGCTTTGTTACATAGATGGCGGGCCGGCAGATGTGAACTTATATCGCTCAAGGTCGCTGGGATTTAGTGTCGCCTTAACGTTAACGAATGGACGCGGGGTAATGAAACTGTTACGAGTTTTATGCATTCAATGACAAGGCTCAATATCCACTGCGAGGTCTACATTGTACGTAATATTTCGTCCGTTCTGAACTTCCGTATGCGATCTTCTAAGTTCGTTTTATAGCTATGTACATCGTGGCGCTACTTTGCGAGGCTATATGCCTGCATTTTAAATCTGTCATATCTATAATACAATATCTAATATATAAAATTCTCGTGTTATGGTGTTAAACATTGAACTCCTCCGAAACGGCTTGACCGATTCTCATGAAATTTTGAGTGCATATTGGGTAGGTCTGAGAATCGGACAACATCTATTTTTCATCCCCCTAAATGTTAAGGGTGGTCCACACGATTTTTCTTAAATTTTTGATTATGAGCCAGCATTAAAAAATACATACAACTTCAAATTTTCACCCATCTACGATCAACAGTTACTTTTGTATCGCGATTTTAATATCGGCAATACAACGTTTGCAGGGTCAGCTAGTATATATATTTATGCTCTAAAGAAGCTATATTAAGCGATAATTGAGCGATATAAAAAAACCGCATCAAAATCCATTCCGTAGTTATAAAGATCTACATAAGGGTAAACATCGAGGAGCGACTTTGATTTATAAATATATGAATAGATTCAATAATATTTCAATTAGAGTTTGAAAATTTAAAAAAAAAACTATGTGATCAACTCGCTCATGGTGCGCTGTACAAAATATTTCTATAAGTTACTGACCACTCATCGAAGTTTAAAAATCATAAAAAATACTTATGAAGTAATTCCTAAGGGTTTGAACTAAGAGTAAACCTACCCGTGTGTTCATCTAATGTCTTTATTTAATGAAAATACGCGACGAGACGAGCAGAACCTTCAGCTGATGTTAATTGATACGGCCAATGATTACTATGCAGTGCCGCTCAGGATTCTTGAAAAGCCCAAGAATTCTGAGCGCCACCTTGAGACATAAGATGTTAAGTCTCCTTTGTCTCCAGTAATTTCACTAGCTACGGCACCCTTCAGACCGAGACACAGCAATTACTGCTTCACGGCAGAAATAGGCGCCGTTGTGGTACCCATAATCTAGCCGTCATCCTGTGCAAAGGAGCCTCTCACTGGTAAAATATTGCCATTATAGAGCTGTATAAGCACTGATTTATTTGAATTATAATTGTAAAACTAGCACACTTATAGACATAACCAGCGCATACTGATTACTTATATTACATATAAAATATTATTTATTTACAATTCAAATATATGTAATTTTATGAATTCCAGTCAGTTTTAAATTTTCCTTTTTAACTGGTTGATAATAATTTTATCTGTGATTTGTTCTTACAAACAGGCTTATTACAGATGTAGATAATTATTGTTATGTTAATTTGCATTAATGAAGACTTACAAAACTTTATTAACAGAAACAGGACTGAACTAATTGCTCCCACGACACACAAAAGATGAGTCCATGCTGCTTATTCGCTACTCCGCATAAATTTGCTTTGTGAAGTAAATCTTGTTTTACATTTGAATTAACAGAGTGTTTATCTGACTTATAATATTCACAATATAGCTGCTACTAAAGACATGTAGCAGTAGCTCTTTTTCATAATTTTTAAACTAGAATTTAATTAAATAAAATACTGTTTATGTTTTCAAATGCGGGTTTTTTTATATGGTACTTGTTAGGTTCTTTTTATATAAGGTATTTGCGTAAAAGTATTTTGTTTTTATTATTTACTTATTTAACACGACGTTTCTTGACCTTTTAAGGGGACTGTGGTTAACACAAGTCGAGTTAGTATTTGTCATAGTTGTCAATGTGACGTTAAGCGCTATTTGTTGCCTCGGCGGTGGTATTTGCTGTAGACAGATGGTGCTTGGCACAATTTACTGACAGTGTCAAAGAAAATACTATGTACTTTATTTCTTCTATAATAGTCGCGAAATAGCATCAAATGTTATAATAATTGAAAGACTCAATTTCTTCGTATATCGTATGTGCCTCGTCGATATAAAGGCCGAAGTTACGAGTATAGAGAGATATATCTTGTATTTTATCAAAATTCCTCAATAAGTGTGCAAATTTTTAAAATAATGCGGACATTTTCAATGTATTGAATATTATCTTAGGTTAGTAATATTTTCCTTTATTATTCTTTATTTTCTTATTATATACATACGCACAGGTCACCCTGTATAAATATAGTATTTTGTATGATAATAGCGACTGTTACATATTTATACGATATATTTATGACATATTTATTTTGACGACCCATTTAACCTAGTGGTTAGAGAGCCTGCCTACTGAGCTAGAGGTTTTCGGTTCCGATCCCGGTAGATACAAATGTATATGATGAATATGGATGTTGGTTTCCAAATTATGGATGTATATATGTATTTAATGATAAATATATCTTTGTCTTACAACCCATCACAGGCTTTGCCTAGTTTCGGGCAAGATAGTTTGTGTAAAAGTGTGTCAATATTATTATTCCGCAAACGAAGTCGCAGGCAGAAGTAAGTTTCATATATTAAAATTTTGGCCAGATATTATTAACTTTGTTCAATCAAATCCGCTTTACTCACTAATCAACTGTGTTTGTACCGATTAGTTACAGATCATTCGTCTGCCGGCGAACCCACGCCCCCGCTCTGAGAGACCTCCGAGTTCAAATTCAAATTCAAATATTTTTATTCAAAATAGGATGTGAAATCACTTATTGAAACTCAAAAAAACTACCACCCATTCCAAAATGAATGCCTCAGGCCTGAGAAGAATGGGCGCAACAAACTCAGTGGGCTTTTTTTTTCATCAACAATATGTTTTACAATTAAAGTAACATTTACAAAGTAACATTGTACAATTAAACTTATTATTTAATAGCCTGAGGGCGGTCGCTCCATTCCCAATCTGTGGTATCATTAAGAAAGTAATTTATGTTATAGTAGCCTTTACCACACAAACGTTTTTTAACAATTCTTTTGAATAACTTAATGCTTTTGTTTTGAACATTTTCTGGGATCCTGTTGTAAAAGCATATACATCGCCCCACAAAAGACTTGCTCGTCCCTAAACTAGTCGGTACTAATAAATAAATTAACACTCTTTATGTCTCCTACATTTGGTGGAACATTTAAATCAAACACTTTTAAAGGATTACAACACGTGTAATTGTAATTGTGTTTTTACATTAGATTTTTGCGTAAAAGTTACATTTTTATTTTAGTTAACCCGGCGTTACAAGTCTTTTCCAGATCTCGTTTTCAGGGGGACTGCATATGTGAATTCATATTTTTTGCTATTTTAACCGTACCGACTTAACTGTCGAACTGAATATTATTTTTGAGGTTGACGGCCTGGAATTGACAATGTACATACAACTGATTCTTGCGTATTTACTACTCTCCTCCTGGGGGCAAATGTATATACATAATAACCAGATCTACAATAATTACATTATTACTCCGATTACAAAAGACAAGAAAAATCCAGAAGAATCTGGAGTTAGCTGGATGCTTCATTGACCTCGAACCCGGGTCTAGAACCATTGCCACCGTCGCCTAGCTTCCCTGAATGTTGGAACGCAATGCAGTACAGTTCAGACAGAAAACTGAAAGGAGTGCTCTTGGATGCTCTTATGTCCAGTTAATCGGATGATATTTCATCTACTGTGCTTCGAATAAGTACCTACATAAGGACTCGTGGAATTTAGTGTTTGTCCAACCCATAGTAGACAATAGATAGATAAAATTATATAGAGGGCATTACGTTTTTCTTTTACCACAGCTTTTTACCTGACTTCTGCCACCGATTTTGAATACTCGTCCCAAAGGGATACAATTTAGAGAACTTCTAGATTAGAGCGAGTCCCCGATGAGGTGGATAGACCATGTGAGGCAAGCTGTCGACGGTACTCTGCATGAATGCACGAGAAGAGCGGTAGTTTGCGACGAGTGGCGGCGCATTGTGAAACAGGCCAGTAGGTCACTAACCTCGACGTGACGACCACGACGACTCTGACAAGAGTGTAACGAAGAAGAAGAAGATTAGAACACCCTTTATAAGTTTGAAGCCCCCTTGCCCGTTTGAGTAATCTCCTGGATGAGTGGCGTTCACAGGTTCACCCACAGAGTGGTTCTCAAGAACTTTATTTTTTTGAACGAATAAAACCTACTACTAAGTTAGAGGTAAATTTCTTCCCGCAATATTTCCAAGGCGATCTGATATTGGTACCTTTAGAACGACACCTACCTCAAAGCTCGGTAACGCTCTTCAGTAGTAGCTATAAGCATTTTTTTATCTGTTTCTAGATTTAACCACCGCAGCTTTCTTTGTACTGCAAAGCTGTAGTGTACAAGAATTGTTTTTGTTTCGGTATCAAAGTGCACATTACCAACCAAATATGTTATTCTACAATGAAACTGTGGTGTGCAAGTATTATTGATAACATCCGGATAACTGAGCCTTGCTCGGATTTTTAAGAATGTACAAAACTTGAACAAAAAAACATCTAATGGGACATCTGGACTCGAACCGGGGTCTTCTGCTTTCCGGATCACCCAATGTCCCTCCCATCTGAGCTATTATAGTCTTGTATATAGTGGCAAAATTTGCCTTTGTATTCTAATGTTATTGTAGCTGTTTCTCTTTAAAACACAGATAAAACTACATTTTTTTAAATCGAAACCTATCTAGATCGATTTATCGCCCCCAAAATCGCCTGTATACTAAATTTTATGATATTATCGTTGGAGCCCTTTCTGATATACAGATTATATATGTACGAGAATTGCTCGTTTAAAGATATAATCTTTGAATTCCTTTTTAAAGTCATTTGGCAGCTAAAACTATGCTGAGCTTAAGCGAAGACAGCGCAATGCAAAAGTCAACGTCGCTTTTTATAAGTTTTACGTAGGTGGTTGATCATCGACAACAGTGATACGTGACCTACATTGCTGGTAATTCTTTTAAAATCAAATATTGTATGACAATAATTGGTGAACTCTCTAATAAAATGAAAACAGTTACTTAGGAAATTTATGTACAAGCGAATTTCGACCTAATTGTTTATAATGACTCTAGGAAAATGTCATTAGGGTTCGAAAATTTTGGATTGAATCTTTAAACAGTACAACGATCACACGAACGTGTTGCTCGAAGCAAGGACATGTTATAAGGCACAGCTGACTCGTATGAGACTATTAATATAATAACCAGTGTTGCTATGTGTTTCAATTGTAACGTTAATTATAGCCAATGAAACAACAATGTGCAAAGAACAACTAGCACTAAGTATCAGTGCCGTGACTGTAAATTGAGTGATTAGTAAATTATAACTTCCAAGTAATATAGTAACATATTATTAATAACTTCCATAATTGTGAGAACAACATAACAAAAGAAACTATAGCATGTTTATGTTAAGTACTGTAGTTGTAGAAAGAAAATTACCAAGACTGGTAAAAACTAAAACGATATAATTATAATTGATGTTACATCGCTTCAATTCTGAATAATCTGCAGTTATTAGATTAATTGGGTTTTGGTGAAACAGTTGGCGGTTGGAACCAAGTTTCTGTCTCCAACGTATTTAAATTATAAGTAGTTATAATGAATTAAATTTACAAAGAAATGTGAATATAGTACAATCTATAACTAATAATAATATTAAAAAGAGGTAAAGTTTGTGAGTAAGTGAGTAAGTCTTTTGTGGGGCGATGTATATTCTTTTAAAACAAGATCCCAGAAAATGTTCCAAACAAAAGTATTACGTTATTCAAAAGAATTGTTAAAAAAAGTTTGTGTAGTAAAGGTTACTATAACATAAATGACTTTCTTAATGATACCACAGATTGGGAAAGGAGCGACAGCCTTCAGGCTATTGAATAATAAGTTTAATTGTACAATATTACTTTGTAAACATATTTTTTAGGTGAAAAATAAGCCCGCTGAGTTTGTTGCGCCCATTCTTCTCAGGTCTGAGGCATTCTATTTAGAATGGGTCGTAGTTTTTGACTTTCAATAAGTGATGTCACATCCTATTTCGAATAAAAATATTTGAATGTGAGGTTGTAGGGGGTTATATCTCGATCTCATGAACTGATATTGAAAATTCCATTACCAATAGAAAGCTACATTATTTGTGAATGTCACAGGCTATATTAAAACCGTAACCGGACAAAAAAATTACGAACGTTAACTTTTCTTACTAACGCTGCCATAACGATGAGAGATAAAGGTACTGTATATGTTCTGTATATATTTGGAACACCAATATGGTTACATTGGTATTAGATGCGGACAATATCGCAGATTGTCAGCACAGATTAAAAATACAGAACGAGATTAAGAATCGAATTTTTCTTCGATCGATTTCTTTATAATATAATGTTATTATTAAACTTTTTTAAACTAAAGACATTATGTTAATTGTAATGTACTTATTTAGGTACATTTATTGACTCAATCATCTGGTGTAAGTGGTGGCGGAGTCAATTGTTAAAAGTTAAAAATTAAACTCATTCACATTAATCAATTATAGTAATCGATATCCCAAATTATTCGTGAATTTTAAGACACTGAAAACTTAATCTTAAGGTTTCTTCTACCTTGTGAATTAGACTAATTTTTTATATTTTGAAATAGAAAAATATGACAGTTTTTTTGAAACCATATCCCAACTTATTATATTTTGGCCCAGATATCCCCGTCTTCTTTGAACGGGTAGTTATTTATTCTGTAGTAGCCATAAGAATCCACAAGCACAAATTGATTCTATTCCAGTCAATGACGTTTTTATATACACACATAAGGACATATTATCATTCATAGTCTGATAGCGAAACGGCAAAAGTGTGCTTTTTCTCCTTAGTCGTGTGGGAGGTTCCTTTGCACAGGATGCCGGCTAGATTATTGGTATCACAACGGCGCCTATATCTGCCATGAAGCAGTAATGTGTAAGCATTACTGTGTTTCTAAAGGGCGCTGTAGCTAGTGAAATTATTGGGCAAATGAGACTTAACATCTTATTTATCGCCGTAGTTTTGTTAAACGGAGAGGTGGTAAAACAGGCGGAATCTACTATATTTCTGCTAGGTTCTGCAGCATACGCGGTTAAAAAGATTGTACAATTAACAGACCTATATATGGCGCGACTAGTTTACTTTAGTTATATTCTTAGTATTACGTCCTATGTATAGTTATGGGCAGTGCGGCCGATGTTAATACCATCTATGTGTTGCAAAAGAATGCTACTAATTATGTTTACACCAGGAATAAACATAAACAATTTGTTATGCCTACTAATCGGTTATGTTTTTACAACATGATGATGATAATGGCATTCTATTATTATATTATTGAGCTAAGTTTATATAGTTATTATTACAATAAGTGAAATTAAAATAAATTTGAGAAAAAAGTTTTTTTTTTAAAAAGTTTAAAAAAAAAATTCAGATATTTGTGATTTAAGAAATGAATATAATATTATACGAATAATTCTCAAAACTTAATATATATAAATCCAGTTTCCTGACGTTTGTTTCCAGTGAACTCCTAAACTAATGAACGGATTTTAATGGTCTTACTTCATGGAGTGCAGTTTAGTCCAAATTGAGTGATAGGATAGTTTTTATTTCGATTTGGAACCCATAATTATTTTTATTTCCAATATTTGTTTTGTATGGACATATTTTCTATGAGAGACTTTAGTGACGCACGGTTTGACAGTTCTGCTGTGAAACAATTTCATTATAACAACAAGGAGCATATGTTACGAAATAATTCTTGATAATTTGAAATACTAGCTGACCCGACAGACGTTGTTCTGTATATAATAATGTTTTTATATGAATTTGTCAATAATATATCATAACATCAAAAATTACTTCGTAAAATATGCACCCTGCTGTCGTAATGAAATTGTTTTACAGCAGAACTGTCAAACCGTGCGTCAATAAATTCTCTCATAGAAATTATGTATGGACACATCAAAGGAAAAACAAATTTGTTGTTTTTATTTAATTTTGCAGCATTTTCCTATTTACCTTCTCTGGACTTCCACAAATAATTCAAGACCTAAATTAGCCAAATCGGTCCAGCCGTTCTCGACTTTTAGCGAGACTAACGAACAGCAATTCATTTATATAAATATAGATAAAAAGCAGTATTTTTTTTGTTTATTGCCATAATATAATTGACGTATTGAATATGAAATGTAAGTTATCATCATCATAAATAATAGTGTTTTTAGAGTTCCGTTCCTCAAAAGGAAAAATCGAACCGTTACTGTAATCCTAACACTGTTGTCCGTAAGACCGGCCATGCGTCCGTCTTTTTGTCAAGACCCTTTATCTCAGGAACGCGTGGATGTATCGAGTTGAAATTTAAAAGATATACTCAAGTCTAGAGTCTCCTGAATCTGTGAAAAAATCAAACAACTAAGTTAACGGGAAAAAAGATAACATCCCCACCATCACCACACCATGGATGTGTGGCGTTCCTCCACAGTGCAGTTTTCAAGAAACTTTTTTTAAAGCAGAACCAAGCTGTGGAATGAGCTCCCTAGTGCGGTGTTCTAAGTACGATACGGCACAGGTATCTTTAAATGGGCGTACACCTTTCTAAACGGCCAGCAACGCTCCTGTAATTCCTCTGGTGTTTCAAGAGAACGTGAGCGGCAGTGATCACTCAACATCATAAAAAAAACATCTTTTTTTTAAATAAAAATAAGGGACGAGACGAACAGGACGTTCAGATGATGATAATTGATACGCCCTGCGCATTACAATGCGCACTGCATTCTTGAAAAACCCAAAAACTTTGAGCGGCACTACAAGAATTGCGCTCGTCAACTTGAGACATAAGATATTAAGTCTCATTTGCCCAGTAATTTCACTAGCTACGGCGCCCTTCAGACCAAAACACAATAATGTTTACACACGGCAGAAATAGGCGCCGTTGTGGTACCCATCATCTAGCCGGTATCCTGTGCAAAGGAGCCTCCCACTGGATGGATATCTCCCATACAACAAAATGTTAGTGTTATATTGTTCAACTATTTTTCCTACAAAGACTAGGCCTTGCTCAATATTCATTCGGCCTGATCCTATTAACAGTAATTATAGAAGTTCGCCTCGAACTAGATCTTCATAAAGCCATGAGACGTACTGACAAGCTGTTTAGTAAAATGACAATTTAAGGCATAAAAGGCATTTATTTTCTCAAAGTTGATTCCTTTAGAATTCTTTTTGATGTCATTTCTAATATACTGATACTACTACCACTTCGGAAACAAATGGCACTCTGAGCAATGAGAAATGAAACTCTCCCAGCATTCTTTTTTTTTGCGCTCTTTTTAATAAAAAATACAATATTGTACTTCCATTGCTATTACTATAAAATAATCATAATCTAGTCCCAGGCTGTCGGATTAGTCCTAGTCCCAGGCTATCGGATCACTTAGATATTCAGCTGTGGAAGAGTAGGATTAACGACAGAGCAATTTTTTTAAAAACATTAAAATTTATTTATAGATAATGCCTGAACAGTGTGTGGGCATTTATTATAATAGTACCCTTACCCTTAAAGCTATTATGTATCTTATAAAGCCTACTAGAATTAGTTACAAGCAATCCCTTATTTCTAGTGTTATAATAATGAAAATCACAATTGAGAGCAAAAAGGTGACGATTTTTGTGAACGTATATTAAAGTTTCATAAATGTACTGACAATATTATTGTTCATAGAACTTCATTAAAATTAAACTCCAATGGATATCGGATAGGTAGGTTTACCACGAGCTATATCAATACGGCTTAAATACAAAATAATAATAAAAAAGTAATTAGAAAAAAAAACACAACGGAGACAACTTTTTATTATTTCTTAGTTACATACAAACAAACAATACAAATATATAATAGTAAGAAACACATTTGTTAATCTGTGAACACAAATAAAAGAAAAGGAATTTATTACAAGGCACACAAGAGGATTTATGTTTATCAAGAGTTCTTCTCTACTTTTTATCACTGACTGCGAAAATAAGAAATATTGCAGTAGGTATTTATATTTATCACATTATATTTTATATAACGATACTAGCTGACCCAGCAAACGTTGTATTGTCGATATTAAAATCGCGATACAAAAGAAACTATTGATCGTAGATGTGTGAAAATATGTATTTTTTAATGCTGACTCATAATCATACAAATTAAAAAAAAATATATAAAAAATTCGTGTGGACCATCCTTAACATTTAGGGGGATGAAAAATAGATGTTGTCCGATTCTCAGAACAACCCAATATTCACACAAAATTTCATTAGAATCGGTCAAGCCGTTTCGGAGGAGTTCGGAGTGCACACCGTGACACGAGAATTTTATATATATATTATATAAAGAGGAACAAGTTTTGATTGGAACAATGAAACTAATCAATTAAGAAGAATTCGAAATTCATGTGTTATATTATTGTTTGGTTTTGAAACGCCAAATTAAAATAACACCGAAAATACAAAATACCACCTGCATCACGTTGACGTCTGGTATTCCACAACCGTGCGTTTTGCAAAAAATTTCTTGCCACGCACTGGAATCAATTACTGGCTGCTTTTTTCCTGAACCGATACGACTTAGGGACCTTCAAGACTATACTCCCACGGCCTTAAAGGCCGGCAACGCATCTCTTGACACCTGTTGTTGCGGATGTCCATGGGCGGTTGCCTCATCTCTCCCCATCCCGTGAGCCTCTTGCCCGTTTGGCCTCTCTTATATCAAAAGTACTAAAAACGTTTTACTATTAATATGACTTTGGCAAAAAATTGTATAGCTTTATGGAACAGCTCCATTCAAACATCAAGTAGGTACTTTCAGCACATTTTATTTGTGTGTTTCTTTTATTTATTTAGAGCATTGGGAACAAAACCATCAGCTCAAACCAAAACACATTACTCAATTACAAGAAAAATCTCCGTTCGACAGCACATTTTATTTATTTTTATACATAATTCGTACTTATTCCAAATTCCAATTGTTCTTACTGACACAGTGTCTGAAAGAGATTTATATTATTCAAAGTTATTTATGAATCAAATGCCCTTTTTCCAATGAAAAAAAAACAATTTCGTCTTTCTTTTTGTAAACTTAGGAATTAAATAAAACGTTGCCTGATTATTGTTTTTCAATTTAAAAAATCTTATTTCTTTGTTCCAGAAAAGAAACAAATATTAAAGGATGTGTCAGGCCACTTCAAGTCCGGAAACCTCACTGCCATCATGGGACCGTCTGGAGCAGGGAAGTCTACCCTTATGCATGCGCTGACAGGCTTCGGGTGAATATACTGCACTTTACTTATTTCATCAGATAGAAAGATGCACCTACTTGGGTACCAATATAATTATCAGTACCTGGACGACCGAGCCTTGCTCGGATTGTTAAAAAGGTAGAAAAGTTGAACATAAAAAACTAACAGGGCATCTGGATTCGAACCGGGGTCTTCTGCTTTCAGGATCACCCTATGTCCCATCTGAGCTATTATAGTCTTGTATATTGTGGCGAAATTCCTTGTATTCTAATGTTATTGTAGCTGTGTCTCATTAAAATACGGACAAAACTATTTATTTTAAATTGAAACCTAGCTAGATTTATTTATCGCCCCTCCAAATTCCCTGTATACTAAATTTTATGAAAATCGTTAGAGCCGTTTCTGAGATTCAGATTATATATATACAGGAATTGCTCTTTTAAAGATATAAGATAAAGTGAATCTCTCAGTTCGTGTCCACATAACTTAAACCAAAAATACAAATTATTTAAGTTTTCTTTAGTGTTAATTCCGCCAATATTTGTCTTTAAAACAATTCGACACGGTCTCGTGCCAGATTTTGGCGAGACAACACGTCCTGAGGATGCCTCGTGTAGAGGCGAAACACGTGTCGAATTGTTTTAAAGACAAATATTGGCGGAATTAACACTAAAGAAAACTTAAATAATTTGTATAATTATGGATTTCCGCAAAGTAACGCCTTATTCAATAAATTTTCTTAAACCAAAAAGTCATTTTCATTTATTATTTCATTAGAGTACTATTTAAAAATTGAGCTTTTATCAGACGAAGTACCAAGAAACTCAATTTTTTATGGAATAGGACGACAAACGAGCGTACGGGTCACCTGGTGTTAAGTGATCACCGCCGCCCACATTCTCTTGCAACAGCGTATTCATTGGTACTTTTTTATATCAATATTTACAGCTTCAGGATTTATGGAAAGTACAGTAGATTCATTAATAACAACACATGGACAAACTTATACAGAACCATCTGAATGCGTTTGTTAGATTATTAAACTTTTATGTTATTATTTAATAATCATAAAGTACTAAATAACACTAAATAAAACCTAATATCAGAACATAACAGAACAGAAATAATGAATAATATTATTATAAGTAAGTACTTAACTCTGATATGTCCATTCGATGCAGCAGGTACGAGCCAATTGTGACTAATCACTACTGCGCTGCACCAACGAAACCTTAGTAGACTTTGGTTGGCAATCCTCATTCGGGCAGCCAATCAGGAACAAGCTCCTAGTGGCTGTATTGACTTTAAAATACAAATGAGCTACTTTTTAGTTTTAAGATGTCAAAACATTACTCTTTTAACTATGAATTAATTACATTAGGTTATTCAGTGTTATTTAGTACTTTATGATTAATAAAAAATAATATAAAAGCTTAATAAGTTTGAAAATCTAAGACATTCTTTGACAGAGCGGTTTTCAAGAAACTTTCTGAAATGTGTAACCAAACTGTGAGATGAGATTCCTTACGTGGTATTATTATCATTTTTATCAAGGTCATTACGCCATGGGTATCTTCAAAAAAAATTGGCAGTTAGAGAGACTGCCGATACGAGTGAAAACTTCGAACTTTTAGTATTAAAATTTGAAATATCATGATGTTTAAAAACAATTACGTTATTATATTAATTTTATTTTTAAAAATTATTTTCAATAATACGTTAATCAAATAAACACAATATTTTAACGAGGTACAGTATATACACATCGAACTTTTCACTAAATCCAACTTCAATTTCACTTTTACGATATACACAGCAGTAATGTTTCGCAATACGTCAGCTGTATAGCTACAGATATACTGCTATAAGCATTTCGATGACGCCAACTCACGAGATAACACATCAATCAATTCAAAAAGTGTCTAAATATACATTTATATTTATTGTTTTAATTATTTATTTATTGTGTGTGCCAGTCAAGAGCATGTCGGTGACGAATAACCCATAAGATTTTCGCCTACCAAAAAGTGACTACGGCTGTTGTGAATCATTGACGACCGTTCCCAATACTTCAGTAATTAGCTGTCAATAATCTGAAGCTGTCCCAATATACCCGATAAGTCATTCTTATAACCTTATATGGGGACGTGTGAATTGAAATTTCCATACAAACTTCTATCGCTGGTAAGCTATACGTCGTCCCATTGACAGACAGCGTGTACGGATAACGTGAGTTACCGTCGAGAAGTTTATTGGGACAGAAAAGCCAACGATAGTTACGATTTTTATCTCAAGTAAGAGCTGGTCGTTAGACAGCAAGCGAATATGAGCGGTCACTTGTACAGTCATTTGTCCTCTATGGAATACATAAATGATACATGCAATAACTTGTACTGTTTCCGATGGAATTAAAATTCTGGATTTTTATGGAATTTATCTTTGTTCACAGTACTAATGGAGTGAAGGGCTCAATACGAGCTGGTGACAAAATATGTGAACTGGGGAAAGGTAAATCGTTGGACGCTTTAAAAGCGTATCGGAAGAGGTTGTGTTATATCTTACAAGATGACAGACTGAATCCACTGTTCTCTGTCAGCGAGCTCATGAACTTCGCTGCCGATTTGAAATTAGGAAATATGTTGACACCGAAACTAAAGGCATCTGTGGTAAGTGTTTATCTACCTACTAAGCTAGAGGTCCCGGGTTCGAATCCCAAGATAATTTGTGTAAAAAGTGTGTCAATTATTATTATTAACATTATTGTCTAATTCAAAGTCAAAGTCAAATGAACTTTATTAATTAAGCTTAAACTAAGCGCTTTTGAACCGTCACTACAAATATTTCTTTTAAATTACTGAATTTACCATATTTTCTTAAAAAGTTGTGCTCGTGAGATGAACATATTCTAAGGAACTCGAGGGCTACTCTTTTCAATGTAATAGAGAATTTTACAATGGCTGTAGTATACATAACAAGTTAGCTTGTAAGGTGCTACATCCAATATATGAGTTGTGTTTAAATAATGTAAATTATTTCATAAAAAGTAATTAATAATTAACTGTATAAATAGAAAATATCTTATTGAACTCAATGTTTATGTAAGGATGCTTCGTGAACATGATGGTCGTGATTACTGCCACAATTAGTAATTGCATCCAACAAATACAAAGATTTATTAACTATAACAGGTCGACCAGGCACCACAAGGAGCACCCGTGCACGAGTTGACGCATGGAGCAGCTACCGTTCCCCTCGCACATATTTGAGGGAAGGAGACGAAATTGCTTTTAATTACCTTAACTCTGACACTTAACTAGACTAACTTAACTTGAGCCAACACGTCCTGAGGATGCCACGTGTAGAGGCGAAACACGTGGAACTAACACTAAAGAAAACTCAAATAATTTGGATACCTTAACTCTATTACACTCTTTAAAGATGAGCAGTCTTCTATTTCAACGAGGTTTCTTTTTAAGGCAAGTTTTTTTTTAATGAAAATAAGGGACGAGACGAGCAGGACGTTCAAGTGATGGTAATTGATACCAACTGCCCATTACAATGCAGTGCCACTCAAGATTCTTGAAGAACCCAAAAATTCTGTACGACACTACAATTGCGCACGTCACCTTGAGACGTAAGATGTTAAGTCTCGTTTTCTCTCTTTCTCTTCTTTCCCTCTCCTAACAAACTGTTTTCGTGGACTCTTCATAGCCCAACCCTTATTTTTTTGGTTACTTTAAACTGGTGCAGTATATAAGTAGAACCTTAGATCATTTATACGCCTAGATTAACTATGAAAGTTGTTAAAACGTCGAAAATTGAGTTTAGAGTTGACCTCTATTTCGAGCAATGCACGCACACTAACACAAATCGCGAGTGTAAGACGTAGCTTGTCACGCACACCTATCATCATCATCATCAGCCGGAAGACGTCCACTGCTGGACTAAGGTCTCCCCCAAAGATTTCCACGATGATCGGTCCTGCGCTGCCCTAATCTAACGTTTTCCGGCGATCTTGACCAGATCGTCGGTCCATCTTGTGGGAGGCCTACCAACACTGCGTCTTCCGGTACGTGGTCGCCATTCGAGGATATTACTGCCCATCTTTCCGTCGAACTATGTGCCCTGCCCACTGCCACTTCAGTTTCGCAATCATTTGGGCTATAACTTTTCTCCTACGGATCTCCTCATTTCTGATTCGATCTCGCAGGCGAACTCCGAGTGTAGCCCTCTCCATTGCCCTCTGAGCAACCATGAGCTTTCTCATGTCTGCGTACCGTAATAATACGCACGCCTATAATAACAATAAATTATCTAAGAGTAGAACAATGGCATAAATATATGTATACGACGTGATGTTTGATTTTAGATTGCAGACATTTTAGAAACATTAGGATTAGTTGGTACGGAGAATACGAGATGTTGCAATTTATCTGGTGGTCAGAGGAAGAGGCTCTCAATAGCAGTTGAATTGATTGATAATCCACCTGTCATCTTCCTGGATGAACCCACCACGTAAGTGTTTATAACTATCAAGTTTCATGTCAAAGGACCTTTAGATTGTCAGAGCCGCATGCATTATTACAGCAAAAATAATGCTGAACATTTATCTTAAGTTGTTTTATTTTATAGAATAGGAGGTACTACAAACTAGCGTACGGTCACCTGGTGTTAAGTTATCACCGATGCCCACATTCTCTTGTAACACCAGAGGAATTACAGGAGGCCTTTAAGGAAGGTGTACGCGCTTTTTTTGTCGTATCGTCCTGGAAACACCACACAAGGAAGCTCATTCCACAGCTTTGTAGTACGTAGAAGAAAGCTCCTTGAAAACCGCACACATCCAGATGGTGAGGATGATATCCTTACTTGTGGGCGTGTCGTGCGAAGTTTCTTTATATCTTCTGTTTATGGTATTCCTCCATGTAGTATTAGTTATATTACTACTAGTCTGATTTTTAAGAGCTCTGAATTATTGCATAAAACCCATTATTACGATTCAGGCTGCCAATAAAATTTTGTAAGTTAATTTATGCAGAGTGTGAAGAAATGAAAATACAGTATTTGAATGAATAAAAAAAAAGAAAATCAGACTTAAATTTTATAAATACAGTAAATAAGTTAATAATGATGAACGATTAATGTGAACAATTGGAATTAGTGGTGGTTGAAGGTATTAAGGAGCTCCTAAATATACTGAAATGTACACTCGCCAGGCTGTTGCCTATTTTAGCCTCCAGAGAACTAATTTTGACGTTTATTACAAATGGCTGCGAGAGAAACGTACAATACTATGAAGTATTTTTGCATTTTGAATTTAATTCGGTCGATTTCCGTGTTTTTTATACTTCTAGAATCATCGTAATAAAGTACACAATTAATTTTTGTAAATAAATCATCAAATGATAGCAACAGTTAACTTCTTCACTAACAATGTTTTTTATTTCGAAAAATCGAAAAATAATGCTTTGATTCAACATCACGAACAGGTCAATGTACCCAGATTAAATAATGGTGGTTTTTAATTTACAGTGGTTTGGATAGCTTAACATCTGCACAGTGTATGGGGATGCTGAAAAATCTTGCCCGTGCTGGCCGTACCATAGTCTGCACAATACACCAGCCAACAGCACTCATTTATAAGATGTTCGATCAGGTACAACATTCGTTTAATTTACTCTCAAATACTTTTGCAATATTTTATCATAATAGTAGTGATGATAAGACACGTTGAACTGATGATAAATACAAAAATTCTGAGCGGCACTACAATTGCGCTCGTCTCCTTGAGACATAAGATGTTAAGTCTCATTTGCCTAGTAATTTCACTAGCTGCGGCGCCCTTTAGACTGAAACACAATAATGCTTACACATTACTGCTTCACGGCAGAAAAAGCCTCCGTTGCAGTACCCATAATCTAGCGGGCATCCTGTGCAATCAAGAATCTGCATGGAATGGAGCTGCTCGGCTCGTCATTATTATTGTCATAAAGAAATTCTAGTAGATAGGCGTCGTACAAAAAGAAAACTCAAATATTGCTCACAGTACTTTCTGATTCACGCGAGTGTTACACATTTAAATAAAACACTTTTAAAGGATGAAAGCTCCGTTTTCAGGGGACTCCCAACTTTAACACTCAGTCCCCCTGAAAATGAGATCAAGAAAGGTCCTCAAACGTCGGGTTAACTAAAATAAAAATCTAATTTTTACGCAAAAATCTAATGTAAAAACATAGTTAGTTTTTAATCATTTAAGTGTTTTAACAAATAATGCTTGCATAGATGCTGCTAAAAAGTCGTTTTATTTAATCAGTATACACAGGAGGCTCCCACATAATGTGCAAATTATGGAATAGGGATCGTAGAAAAGATTTTTTGATGATTAGTAATTAGTTTGGATACCCGTACGGTTTGCATTTCTTTATTGTAAATTTGAAGGCGGACAATATAACGTACCTACGGATTAACTGTAGGACTAAAACACGAAGTTAAAATTGATTTGGAATCGTGAGACAGGGGCGTGCATATCATATAGGCAATTAGGCAGTGCCTACCTCGTTATAAACCGAAATAAATATAGCATACATACATATAATCACGCCTCTTTCCCGTAGGGGCAGAGACCACTTCTTTCCACTTGCTACGATCCTTTCATACATGCTCTTCGGCTTAGGGTACTCTTGACCTGGCCTTTTTTCAAGACGTCCCTGATTTGATCTCGAAATGTCCGCCTAGGTCTACCCCTTCCAACACTTTCATTCACACTGGCCTTATACACTTTCTTTGTCAATCGTTCTTCATTCATTCTCTCGACATGGCCAAACCATCTCAGCAATAAATATAGCACTAGTGTTAAAGTTGATTTAGTTTAATTTGGTTCCATTATTTTATAACAAAACTTGTATTAAACACTTATAACAATTTAATGTAAATCTTAAAACAATTGTTTTCTTGACATTGACATGTTTTCGTGCTCCCCTGCTGCGTTCAGACACGGCTTAGAATTAAAATTAAAATCATTCTTATCGTTGCCCCAAGTTTAATTTAATTTAATTGGTTTACATCTTTTTTATCAATGCGCATACTCAAACTAGTTATTTCTGTGAATGTTTGCGTTTGTTAATGTATACCTTTGATTTTTCTTTTTGTTATTATTGTATCTGTGAAGACATGCTAGATACTAGATTCCTATGGCAAGCATTCTTTGCATATTTCAAAGCTCTAGTGCACGCCCCTATCTGCAGAGCACGTATTTTATCGAAAGAAACCATCGCTCGCAATGAATATTTCTAAAAGGGCCAGGCTGCAAACCAAGGAGTTTGGGCGTCTCGAATAATATAGCCAAGATTTTGCGTACAATAGACCGTTTTAAGAATCTTAGTGCGGATTATATATGCTCACTAACCTGACTTACCCCATCCTATCCTAATTTATATCCTGTCGAGCAGGTGTACGTGGTTGCAGAAGGAATGTGCATTTACGACGGGCCCAGTGATAACACAGTTCCGTATCTGGCGACGATGGGCTTCCAATGTCCAAAGTACCACAATCCAGCCGATTATAGTAAGTAGTACAACAACTAAGTACTAAGAAATATAAGTATTCTTCCGTGATTTTTTTCTTCTTCCTTGAGCTTTTCGTATTCTCTATAGAAAATATAAAAATTGTGTGTAAAAATTATATCGATACTTCAATTACTTTCCGACATATGGAATTGTAAACATTTTATGCGCATGGCGCGAGTTTCGACCGCTAGGTGCTCGCTTCGTGTGACGAAAAATACATTTACGTATTGAAAACCCGGGCGGGGGCCCTGGAGGCCGAAAATATAGCTCATAGGCGCGGGGTGGCGGAAGGCGCCTCGAACCTCGGACCGCCTGGTCATAAGTCAACACAGTCACGCAGTATTTTGCGCGCTCCGGTACGAGTCACTTGGAGAATACGCAAATATTTATTTTAATGTTTAATTTAAATGTAAGAAAGTCATGGGTTGTGCCGAAAAGCACAACCACAAAATAATAAAATAAAGGAGTATTGACCTGTGACGTCACACAGCGGCTTATATTTATGGGAACTTTAGATGTGTATAAAATCTAAACTAATTGGTATTTCGAAATTAAACAAACACCAGTGTATTTATATACATAAAGACTTTATTAAAACAATATTATAGTTTCAAACGATTTCGCATACCCATTAACATTCTTCATTATAAAGGCGAATACATTGAATTAATCTCACAGATAAAAATCTTAACAAATATAGCTTATAAAAAGGTATTTTCTGGAAATACTTGTAATAAATACTGATTTGATTTTATTTTGATTTGAACAAGTCTGGTGCGTCAAAGACAATAAAGTTCTAAAATAAAAACAGAACCGATACTGTTTATAACTACAGCAGCGTCATTATTTGTACTATAAAGCTAGATTCAAACGATAGTTTTCATCTAGTTTAAAAAAGCAAGAGCATATCTATCATTTATTATTATTAATTTTTGTGTAACATTTTACACAAAAATTAATAATAAAACCATTGTTTTGTGTTTTTGCTGTTCTGCCCAATATAATAAATGCTTAGATCATTAATTATTGTATTACTCATGCGGGAAAAGTAGTATTTTGGCGCTCGCTGTTGCGGTCGAAAAAGAGCCGTTTGCCCATTTTAAAATTACGCGTGAGTTTTTTCGTAAATGAAACTGTTGTTTGAGTGCGAAAAGTTTACTTGTCGCACGCAAATTATACTTGGCTCACGCAAATTTAGATAAAATTGCTAAAATAAATAAAATAATAACAAAAAAAACACAATCGAAATATCAAAACTGTCAAATCCAAAAATATCTTAATATAAAAAACCCCCGCCGGGGCTATGCCCCTGAACCCACATAAATCGTCGCATTTGTGATACAAATAGTATGTGCAACTCGTGCGCAAATATATTACACGTCTAGATAGACTATGACAGCTGCAAAAACAAAAAAAAAATGAGTTTAGAGCTAACCTCCATTTTGAGCAAATCACGCACACTTACACAAAGTGTCACACAAATCGCGAGTGTAAGACGGAGCTTGTCACGCGCACTAAACTAATATTCCTGGCCTGTTTATCGGTTGTCTAACAGCAAGAGACTCTATCTAGACGCATAAATTATATAAGAATTTAAGTGTAACAAATAAAATGTAACCGGTACCACCAGACTGGTTTTTGTTTTCTGATAATTCGTTAGATTACGTCCATTAAAGTTTTTATACCTACATGTATGCGGATTCTGTAAACATCGCTATTATAAATCCTTACTCATAACTGCCATGTAGATTTTAATCAATTAAAATTCTTAACTATATTAGGTACTTTTTTTTGATAAAATCTTGAAGTATAATTTTAAATTAAAATCTTAAATTAAAACAAATTTAATGATAATTAATTGAATAATTAGATTTATTCCATATGTCTATCTACCAGTGGGAGACTCCTTTGCACAGGATGCCGGCTAGATTATGGGTACCGCAACGGCGCCTATTTATGCCGTGAAGCAGTAATGTGTAAACATTACTGTGTTTCGGAGTAAGGGCGCCGTAGCTACTGAAATTAATGGACAAATGAGACCTTACATATTATGTCTCAAGGTGACGAGCGCAATTGTAGTGCCGCTCAGAATTTTTGTGAATTTTCAAGAATCCTGAACGGAACTGCATTGTAAAGGGCAAGGCGTATCAATTGCCATCAGCCAAAGGTCCTACTCGTGTCATCCCGTATTTTCATTTAAAAAAAAATTATGTTTGACGACCTGTATAGCCGAGTGGCTAGCGATCCTACCTAATAAGCTAGAGGTCCCGGGTTCGAATCCCGGTAGGTGCAAGCATTTATTTGATGATTATGGATGTTTGTTTCCGAGTCATGGATGTTTAAATGTATTTATGTATGTTTATCTAAGTATATTGTATTAAATATATCATTGTCTTGTAACACATAACACAGGCTATATATACTTAACTTGGGGCAAGATAATTTGTGTAAAAAGTGTGTCAATATTATTATTATTATATAAGTAAAATATAATATCAAAAAGCTAGTATACCCAGGGGCTTGACAGGGATGGACCGTGAGTTTGTAGGGCCCTAAACACTACAGGAGCCGGCGTAGTTAATAAAATTATTGCCTTTGTGTAATAAAACTGTTTCCGATAACATGTATTAGATCCCTACACGGTACGGGAAAAAATACAATAAAATATTTAATTTATTTAAAATGACTTGATGAATAAATAATCCATACGGAACATCAGCCGTGGTTGTCAAGCAATCCAACCGAGACGAGACTAATTTATACGCGAGATAAACCTTATATTTCTTCTTAGAATTATTATAGTATTATTTAAATATACGTTTATAAGTCTTTTTGACTATTCAGAACCTTTTGATTGCTAGTAGCGGCAAAGTAAGTAAACATCTATAAATACACAATATGTTTTATGATTTATGCAATAAATAGGCGACACAAGGGAAGAAGCGTTGAGAGAAGAGTATATTTGCCGACAATCACTATGTGAGTGCCGGCAAGAAAGATAGGGTTGGCACTTGTGAATTGTTGAATCAAAATACTAATTTAATATTAAAATAATTTTGTTTAAATCTGCCTATTAGTTATTTATTTATCAGATTTATGAATAAGTAAGTGTAATATATTTGAAGATTGCCTCGAGTTTTCATCCCACATTCCTGTTTCGTGTCACTTCATAAAATGTTATTATAGTACAGCCAGAAAAAAATGTGAATTAATCACAACAATTTTCTATCTATACTAATATTATAAAGCTGCAGTGTTTGTTTGTTTGTTTGTTTGTTTGTTTGTTTGTTTGTTTGTTTGTTTGTTTGTTTGTTTGTTTGTTTGTTTGAACGCGCTAATCTCTGGTACTACTGGTCCGATTTGAATGATTCTTTCAGTGTTGGGTAGTCCATTTATCGAGGAAGGCAATAGGCTATATATATGTTTTTTTTTTTTTTAAATTAGGGATCCGTAATAAAATTGCTATTTTGTAACACAAGGTGTAAAATCGAAAACCTATTTTTGCGATAGAACAAAATGATGTACAGGCTATAATATTGGCAATATTTTATTACTTATAAAAAACTATCGCGTGAATTATACTTTATATGGCAAAACAACGTTTGCCGGGTCAGCTAGTTTTAATATAAGAGCAATAGCTAATCCGAGATCAAACGATGACATGAAAAGAGTTCATACACCTATTACAGGATATGTTCCTGCAGCCTTGCGGCACAGCTATTGTCTCAAAAGTAGAACAATAAAACTTGGCAATATCATAAACGGACCAAGTACACTTGAGAAAATCACTTGTGACAAACAGCTCTGACATAAAGAACTGCTCGAATTGTCGGGGATGCGAACGAAGTTCTCTGTGAACGGCTAGATCACTTGGCGATGCTCAAATACGTTTTTCTACCGAATTATTCACGGGGAGTGTTCCGAATAGCTGTTTGACCTGATTCCTGCAGCCGGATTCCACCTTCGCATGACACGCTCAAATTACGATATCATCCCCACCATCTGGATGTGTGGTTATCTCACACAGTGCGGTTTTCAAGGAACTTTAACCCATGTACAGCCAAGCTGTGGAATGAGCTTCCTTATGCGGTGTTTCCAAGACGATATGAAATGGGAAAAAGCTTCAAAAAAGCGCGTAGACCTTTCTAAAAGGCCGGTAACGCTCCAGTGATTCCTCTGATGTTGCAAGACAATGTGGGTTGCGGTGATCACTTAACATCAGGTGACCCGTATGCTTGTTTGTCCCTTTCTCCATAAAAAAAATTACTACCATGGTTATAAAGAGCACATCGCATGCTGATAGTGATATTTTTGCAACCTTTTTCCCCCTATGTTATCGCCATGGGTTTTAGACACCTGTGTCCAGTAGATGGAGGCTTACCACTCGTGGAGACCTTGTACATTATAATAAATTAATAAAAAAAAATGTAATTACAGTATTAGAAATAGCGAACACAGAATATGGCAACTTTAACGAGCTCTTGGCAGCGAGATGTTCTCGCGATCAAAAAAGTGAGAAGGTTCAACAAACAGAGCCAGTTTCACCAACATTCACACGAGGAAAGATGTCCATTATGGTTGGCAAGCCGCACGAAGTATATAAGTTTTGGATCTTGTTGAAGAGATGCCTTTTACAACAATACAGAGACTGGGTAAGTGTTGTATTAATTATTTTATTTACAATACTTTTAATTTCATTCTTTTTCTCGTGGATAGGCGTCATCTCTTTTATCTGCCCTGTGGTCGTAACTATCTTCTACCCGACTGATAAAAATTGACGGAAGACTTTTGAAACTTTTAATAATAAAGTTTATTGAATTGGACGTTATTTTGCTGAAGTTCATTATGACCTGAATGGTATGAGGTATCATCATCATCAGCCGGAAGATGTTCACTGCTGGACAAAGGCCTCTCCCAAAGATTTCCTGCGCTGCCCTCATCCAACGTATTCCGGCGATCAACACCAGATCGTCGGTCCATCTTGTGGGGGCCTACCAAAAATACGTCTTCCGGTACGTGGTCGCCATATGAGGACTTTACTGCTATCTGTCCGTCGGACTATGTGCCCTGCCCACTGCCACTTCAGTTTCGCAATCATTTGGGATATGTCAGTGACTTTGGTTTTCCTACGGATCTCCTCATTTCTGATTCGATCTCTCTCTCTCGCCCTCTCCATTGTCTGACGTCTGCGTACCGTAATCATCACTGGCAACACACACGGGCATATAAAGTTATGAGGTTAAGTATTAATTCCGCTATGATTTGTGAGTCTACATGCAGAATGCACCTAAAGCCCAATCGAAGGATAAGCCCCGATTTCACTATGACATTAAACTCAGTTTAACGTCAACTGCCAGTCTTGATCTCGATTAAACACAAAGCTATTTCACCAATACCTTTTGAGCGTGTTGACATAATCTGTTACATGTGATAAACAATAGAATGTATTAAATACCTGCAAAACGGTCATCGATAAGTGTGAACAATGTCAAAATTGTTATATGTCTATTTCTATTTTTATAACGCTAACGACAGTGACAGCTCTTGAACGCGATCAAATATTACGTTGAATATCCTAAATTCGGCGGTCAGCATTTAAACGCGTTTAGGATATAACTGCGTTTAGTTTGTGTTGGTGAAATCCGAATTGAATCTGTAAGTTCGTTTACAGGCGTAAGCTTAGTTGAAAGAGTTCTAGTCACCTTTTGCTTCAATGGTGAAATTGGTGCGTTAGAGTTAGAGGTTTAATACGTCTTCTATCAAAGAATCGGCCCATGCTGAACTCTAGACCAATTGACCAGGTTAATCGGCAACGTAAAACTCTGCATCAAATAATTCAGAATAATAATATTGTGTATCACTTTCTCAGAATTTTTTTTTTCGTTTAGACTTTTTGTAACTGTAGTTATGTTCTAAAGACTTGAAATATGCCATTCTTGTTCACTGGCCATATGTTATTGTCACCCCCTATGGAAAATAGATATATTTCTACTCTATTTTATTCTACTGTAGAACAGCACTGGTGTTGAAAAGTTTAAGAGATTAAATCTAAAATGAATTTAATACCATCCGCATCACGTAGACGTCTGGCATTCCACAACCGCGCGTTTTGTTCGAAATTTCTTGCCTCGCACAGCCACTTTGTGGAATCAACTACCGGCAGCGGTCTTCCCGAACAGATACGACTTAGGGACCTTCAAGAAAAAAGCATACTCCCACCTTAAAGGCCGGCAACGCATTTCTTGACACACCTGTTGTTGCGGATGTCCATGGGCGGTTGCCTCACCTCACATCCCGTGAGCCTCTTGCCCGTTTGAACCTGTCATATAAAAAAAAATGAAATAACATGAAAATAAATTTACAGACGGTGACCCATCTGAAGGTGTTACTACATTTATTGATTGGTGTACTCTTGGGGCTGGTGTTCGACCAGTCAGGGAGCGATGCCTCTAAAACCTTTAGCAATCTTGGCTTCTTCCTCGTCTCTACCGTGTACCTGTGCTACACTTCACTTATGCCGGCTGTATTAAAGTGTAAGTATTATATTATGTCCATCCAAAAACTGAATACTATACGTGTTTCGTGGTAATTCGCCTAATGTATATTTTTTGATGACCAACTAAATTCGGACCATTCATAGGTACTTCATCAGGGTGAGTGTAGTCAGTATCTGACGGGTTGTTCGTTATCCCAAACCCACTACACTCACCCTGATGTAGGACCTGTGAATGGTTCGAAACTAGTCAGGACCAACACCGATGATTCGTGAGCAAAGCCGATTTATATTAATTAAGTTAAAGTTTATGCAAATGGGGTGAAAATCACTAAAGGTAGAAGTTTATTATTTTCGATGAATATTTTTTTAAGACAATAAGGGATCAGACGAGTAGGACGTTCAGCTGATGGTAATTGATACGCCCTGCCCACTAGAATGTAGTGCCGCTCAGGATTCTTGAAAAACCCAAATATTCTGACCGGCACTACAATTGCGGTCGTCACTTTGAGACATAAGATGTTAAGTCTCATTTGCCCAGTAGTTTCGCTACTTACGGCTCCCTTCAGACCAAAACACAATAATGTACACATTACTGCTTCACGGCAGGAAAGGCCCCGTTGTGGTACCCAATATCTAGCCGGCATCCTGTGCAAAGGAGCCTCCCGCTGGTAATTGCCCTTGGTCGCCTCTTACGACACCCTTGGGCCTGGGACTTCCCTATTATTTTTATGCCCCGAGGAAGAACAGGGCAATAATATTTATATTTATCACATTGTTATTGTAAATATTTAGTCAAGAAAAATTATTTTAATATTTATCGTAGGTACTATTTTCTTATGATGAGCCGTGTTGTAAATTATATTTCTTTGCTCGTATTTTACAATAGTAGCTTTGTCAGTTGGAACTAATGTTAAGTAATACATGTGGCAATAGTAATTAGTAATTATAACAACATACATACTCACTCATTATCTTTCAATCTGATATTTTTACGAGCGCTTGATTTGAAAGACATAGAAACACTATAGATTGTCACAAGTTATAAATGTATATAGAATAATATACACCTCTAAACAATAATTTTTTTAAGGCTTTTCTGATTGGGTAGGTACTTTGATCATACGGTGGGTTTCGTAAAGTCCTTTACAATTAAAGGAGGGACAATTACCTTAAACATATTATATAATTGGGGTTATCATGTTCGCAAAAATTATAGTTCGACTTCTTCAAGTAGGTATATTTTATGTGTTGCATGGTCACACATACCTTGTTTTAGTAAATTACTGTTGTGGATGTTTCAAATATGTAAAAACTTAGTTACTTAGTACTTAGGTATTTACTCATACTCTGGTTGGACGCTGATCTAAAAATATGCACTTTAAGTTTAAATTATTTAGTATTAGGTATTAGACCATTTCTAATGTGGTAGTAAGTTTTGAAATAATCTTAAATCTCTTTAGGTCAAATGGTAAGGTAAATCATAGACGTGCCCCGGCACAACACACTTCGCTATAAAAATAATCTTATGTAAACTAACTCTAAATTAACATTACACAGTTCCGGTCCCTACCCAATGTCAGTTAAAATTTATAATAAGTTACCAGAACACTTAAAAGCCGAAACAAATATTAAAAAATTCATAAGCTCTTTGAAAAAGTTACTTTTGGAAAAATGTTACTATTCTATTAAGGAAGGAAAAATATATTTGAATGTCTGCCCCTCTGTCGTTCATTGCTATGCCTATAACGAGGTGCACGTGATAATTATTTAGTACTACAATTTTGTTCAGTAACTAAGTCGCGTGTAACGCAATTTAATTAAATAAATAAATAAATAGGTTCCAATTGCCATTCCCTTGCAACCTTTTCGCAGTGATTGGATTCCGATATTAGAAACGAAGGCAAAATAAAGCTTAGCAAACGAAATAGAAATATAAAAAAAAATATAATTATATAGCTTGTTACATGTCGAATGCGAATCAAATAAATTGGGAATTTTTTGGTGACTTTTATTCGCCATATGTGGACACGGCCTTATTTGTGTTAATGAATTATTAATGACAAAAACCACAATCACATCCGGAAGATTATTGAATAACCTACGATACCCTACACCATGTATAGACGAGATAAACTTTTTCAAGGTTTTATTTTTCCACTCTTTGACGGAACCCTGAAAAGGGCTGCAATATAGGGCTGATATCTTTTGTGTTCATCACCGAATTTTAATTGATAATATTATTTTAACACAGTTTTGAAGATGATATAATTTTGAGAGATAGACATGTGTCTTAGATGCGCCTCTGTTTTTTGATAAGGTTATATTAATGATTACTAATAAATTCTATTGTATTTGTTTCAGTTCCCAGTGAGATGCCAATATTAAAAAAGGAAAATTTTAACAATTGGTACAATTTGAAGACCTACTACAGTGCTTATTTGATTACAACAATACCAATTCAAGTAAGTTTAATCAACACATTGTTTATTAAACCGTTTTAGATAAATTCGGTGGGTTATCAATGGGTTATCGCGTACCTAACCCAAAGCACGTGTTCACCTACTGATATGAATGTCAAGTTTGGGCTGGGTCAGACGTGGATCTGAGCTTCAGCCCAAGGTCCCATAGATATATAGGACCTGTAGTGCCCACTGACTTTGGCCAATATTCATAAAAAAAAACAACTTTCTTACTGTTTGTTTGTCTATATAATATTAAATAAATAAAAATGTCTTACTGTCTTCTTTTTACCTATACCGAAATAGGTTTAATAAGAGTGAATTTTATTGTATTGTTTTTTAAATCGAGATCAATATTGCAATCCTGCAAATTATAAAATATTGTAGTAATTATTGGTTGCAGCATTTTGCTGTTAAAAAAGAGTAAGGCGTTATATTTCTACTTCTGTAGCAAATTCAGCCTGAACGATGTCGGAGCCAGCAAATAGCAGATATTGATTGACTTCAAAACCTCAATTCTACTTCACTCCTCTTCGGTGAACCATACACACAATCTCCCTCTCTTTCGCAACAGTTGGGTACATCAGGAATTTCCTTTCATAGCATCGGTTACGTTACGATGTACCTACTCTCAAATAATGGATATATTTTTTTAAATAAGGGATGAGATGATCAGGACGTTCAGCTAATGGTATTTGATAAGCCCTACCCATTACAATGCAGGGCCGCTCAGGATTCTTGAAAAACCCAAAAATTCTGAGCGGCACTACAATTGCGCTCGTCACCTTGAGACAAGATTAAGTCTCTAATCTAATGTAATCTTGTAAACAAAGGAGATTACGTTACTACTGACGTTACTACGTTCTAAGCAACTGTTCGCTTTCAAACTTAGCCGGATTATACTTCGTGGCCAATCACGATACTGTAATTACAACTATTTCAAACTTATGTCAAATGACTGCACGTTTCATACTAAACTAAATTTCAATATTTACTAAGGTAGTCCCGCTTCTTATATTTACATCCTCTTTGATGATTTGCAGATATGGTTCAGCCTTGTGTATTCGGCGCCGTCGTACATACTGACAGGACAGCCGATGGAGTGGTCACGCTTCGGGATGTTCGTTCTGGCGCTCGCTAATGTTACGTTACTGGCGGACGCCATTGGCAGCGTCATTGGCTCATGTCTCAACCCTATTGTGAGTATCTATATATAGAGCGCTTTCGCACTACGTCCGATAGGTATCCGTGAAAACACGGCTCGGACTAGTCGTAGAACTATTTCTATGGTAGTTAACGCACTAGCTCCGGCTTCCGTCATCCGATTTCTTTCCGTCAACCGTAGAAATAGTTCTACGACTACTTCGGACCGTGTTTTCACGGATTCCGGTCGGACTTTGATCGGACGTAGTGCGAAAGCGCTCTTATATTATTAATACGAATTCCTGTTTGTTTCTTAGTTTGTCACTAGGGCTAGATGATAATTGGTAAGCCTACCCTAGTTAGTTTTCTGTGAATATATAAAAACTTTTTACTAATAAATATAAGTACATAGAGCTTCTTGAAATATAAAACTTTTTTTACACCCTCATAAAAGTATTTTATTATAAGGCTTACTACTATTCTTCCCGCCCTCGTAGATTTTCATGCTTGATCGTCGTGAAATATGCAAATATAATTATTATATAGAGTAAATTATATCTTAATAGTTTAGGACGTGATGTCACTAATTGTGCATATTTATCTATTTTTATTATAAGGTATATTCAGTTTATTCAGTTAACGCAGTTAATAGTGTCTATGAGCTGAATATTTTAAGATGCTTGACTTAATGCCTGATAAATATTAAGTTATACTTTTTGAGACAAGTTAAGTTAAAAGTTTTAAGTCACAAGTCACAAGTTTTAAGTCACAAGTAAATTGTCACTACACGAAAATATACCATTATTGCTATTAACTGCCATATTAAATCTTTGTCTGTTACCTTCATGTTACATGTTATTAAATTAAATTAAAAATAATTAAAAACAATTATTTCCTACAGTTTTCAGAGTTTAGAGTTAGATAAAGCGACTTTTATTATTTAAGCGATTAATAATTTTAGGCTACTATTTTCATAATTATTTAATTATTTCCAATATTTTTAGTTTGTTGTATTTCTCTAGTCTATTGCTGTTAGACAAAGGATAAAAACAGGCCAGGTATAATACTTTAGTGTGCGTGACAAGCCACGTCTTAAACTCGTAATTTGTATGTTAACTCTAAACTCACGTCTTTTCGACGTGTTAACAGCTGTCATAGACTATCTAGACGTATAAAATATGATAAGGTTGGAAATATATTACCTACTCGTAAATTTTCAGAATGGAACCTTCATGGGCGCTATAACGACGTGCGTCATGCTGGTATTCGCCGGTTACTTGGTGCTGGCGGCACATATGCATGCCGTCATGAAGTTCGTATCGTACGGCTCCTTCCTCAAGTACGCCTTCGAAAGTGTAGTACTGTCTATCTACTCATACGATCGCCAGCCGCTCAACTGTCCTGACTCCCGTGTCTACTGCCATCTGCGGTAAGCAATGATATTATAGTATTAAAAGAGTAATTACTTTTAAAAATGATTGCCGGTAAGTAGCAAGGTGACAACCATCGACACACATCCCACGTCATTAGACAAATACATCTCATATAAATCTAGTAGCCAATCGCCACTGTTTACGACTGTTTTTTTTTTTCGAGAGGAGGATAATACATTTATGTATTGAAGACCCCGAAACGGGGCCCATATGTCGGACTCGGGTGACCCCCTACGGGCTGAAAACCTCCTCTATGCTGTCAGCCCTGAAGGCTTTTACAGCGACATAGGAAGTGGGCCGTGGAGGCCACAAAGAATACGCAACAAAGGTCGCGGAAATTTCTTCACTATCCCCTTGTCTTCTGACACAGGCCTCCTCCGAATCCTTCCATATCTGTCTATCCAGAGCAGTTCTTCTCCAGGTGATTCCTGCTATCTTTTTTAAATCATCTTCCTATCTGATTATTTGTCTTCCTTTAGTTATTTAATTAGTAGATAGTCAATATGAATTTAAAGCTATCCATCGTCAGTGTCCATAAAATATCACAAAATATATACACTTAAAATTAACCATGGACAATGGGGCTGGTGGTGTTCTGGTATTTTTGGGACTCGACGAGCACACTTCCAGACAATCTAAGAAAGTTCTTTGAGCTCCATCTTGATATTTTTAAGTCTTGGTTAGTCGGATTTATGTATGCAGAGATTAACTACTACACGGCCACATTAAATCTGGACCTCGCTCGAACTTGAAGCCTCCTCCCGTTCCCCTTTCCCCCTCTCGCGCTCATACTATTGCGTCAGTACGGTTTGCAATTTCATTACCATTAGGTACATGTCGGGATATTTTCGTGTTATATTTTTTTTAAGTTTTCATTGTTACGTTTTGACTTTTTTTGTTAATACTTCTGTTGTTCTGTGTCGCAATAATAGTACTGCCAGGAAAATAAATACGTTTTTACTTAACCCAGAATATTCTCTCATTGATTTTTCATCATTATAATAATAATAATCAGTATCACAAGACAACATCTTTACATCAATCTATAATACTGAAAAAATCGTTGTTTATTTATTAATAATAATATCCTAGTGATGCTTGTTTTGCACACCGTAAATAAAGCGATGTGACGTCATCGACGTCAGATCCAGAGAAAATGTAATCGGACAGTGTAATGTAGAATTATCCGTAGCTATTGTTATTATTATGACGGGTACTCACGATATAAAGGGTGTTTTTTTAGAGGTATAGAACTTTAAGTTGGCATTACTGTTCAAGATGGCGACCGCATTAACAGCTATCAAGTGATTTATTCTCAGTTTGGTTTGGCAATTCATCATGAATAGACTCACGCCTGAACAACGCTTGCAAATAGTGCAATTTTATTTCGAAAATAATGGTTCTGTGCGGAATACGTATCGCGCACTATGTCCATTTTATCGTCGACAAAATCGTCCGTCAATTTTGCGGAAGAATCTTGTTTTGCGTGCTTACAAAATCAAACTCGTGCAAGAATTGAAGCCAAACGTCACAAACGCTTGACCATTTGGAAGACAATATTCGCCGTGTTATTGCCGCTATACGGCCACAAATGTAGGAAAACATCATCGAAAATTGGACATCCAGATTGGACTACATCCGAGCCAGCCGTGGCGGTCATATGCCAGAAATCATATTTAAAATGTAATGCCACAAGATTATCTTTCGGATAAATAAAATTCATGTCAATCGAATAAACCATCGTTGTTTTATTGCAATTTAAAGTTCTATACCTCTAAAAAAAACACCCTTTATATTTTATTGATTTGATGCCGATATTTCGATCCAATTGCATGAATCGTGGTCACGGCGGCACTGCGGAAGCGGCGAAAAACATTTGACAGTGACACATTGACACTTGACACTAATAGTACATCAATCTGTCCACTTGGCGCCTAGTTCGTTTTTTTTCTTTGATTTCATCATTCATGACACACACTACTGACGACGTCGTATCCGTAGCTAGCTGGTTAGCACATATTATTTGCTTAAGCATAAATTGTTCTGTGTTACAGGCATCCAAGGGAAATCTTGAAGGAGTTGAGCATATCACCCGGCAGCTATTGGAAAGATATCATGATAATGGTGATCGAGATTGTGGTGCTAAGAATTATCGCCTACTGGACCTTACGACGGATGCTTAAAAAGTCTGTTTAAAATATAAGTCTTATTTGTAAGAGCTATTCGTAATGATTTTATAATAATTAAAATTTCTGAAATTTTGTTTTCTATGCCCAAGAGAATTTCGTTGTTGAGCATTGAGCAGCTGTAGTGTTAGATCATCTCAGCAGACAAATGACATTCGATTTTAAATATCAGAGTCACGGGCGCAGTGAAATATAACGACTTTCAGCTGGTCTTCTGCTCGTTCTGTCGTTTACTTCCATAGGTTCCTTACAACACGACAGCAGTGAAAACTTCAGCAAGACTAAACTGTTTTTTTGTTCTGTAGGTTATGATTAATAATATAAATATATCAATAGAATCATCATTGTATATAAGCTAGGTAGGTACTCTGGGAAATTCTGTTCTGAATGAAGGAGCTCCCTTAATCGACTCGAGCCTACCTTTTTCTGATCGAACGTATAGAATTTAAAAACAAACTAAAGCTTAAGTTTTAGTTTTTTACTTAGTTCAAACTAAACTTCCGCTTCGGTGTCTCAATCTCATTTAGGCCTATCGCAGACGATAGACTATCCGTGACGCACTTTTTAGTCTATGATAATAAAATCTATAGAATTATAAGCAGTAACGCATACGGTGGTGATTCTCGTAAGCTGATGAATTGATTTCCAAAAAAAACAAAGGTCTAAAAGAACGAGTTTTTTCCAAGCTTTCATTTATAATGTAAATATAAATCCATTTTATGAAAACATGGAACATACCATAATAACCGATCTCTTATCAGTAAAAACAGTTTTTTTAGTTCAGGGAATTCGATAATAAAAATTATTTTTATTACCACATCAAAGTCAGATCAGGTATGAAAGAAGATTTATATTTTTAAATTATTGTATTTATTTTATGAAAACGTTACCAATATTTTACATACACTTTTTAAAGCATGGTTCAAATGATTAGCAGATCGTTAAATGTTACTAAATTACTTTCTTACTAGTAACAGACATTTTATAAAATTTATTTGGATATAGTTTTAGAATGCTTAATAGGAAACAGTCCCTTTAACAATCTCTATTTATTCTTCTTTTTTTGTATCTCTAGTACGAAATAATACACCGCAATCTCTGTACTTGCATAGCGTGTAAGTTCCTACAGTTCTGACGACAAAATGACCGGAAATGCGCGGTAGGCCTTAATATCTCAAAATGATAATATAGTGTTTAGCGCGCCTACGGAGTTTTCACTTCAAAAATTGATACTAAAATATAATAATTCACTATTATTGAATAAACACATATCCATAATTATATTTTGCCGCAGGACGGTTTTGTTGGTTCAAAACCAATATCCTTCAAAGAAAGCAGAAACAGATTTATCGTAAAGAATTACAACAACCACATCATTACAAAAAAAAACATTTTAATATTTTATAGATTCACAAGTTTATAATGGTGGTTAAGTTAGGTTAAGTCGGATCTATTATAAAAATATAATAAGTATTTAAATTATATACCTGTTCAATATTGGTATCAATACTTTAGGTATATTGGTTATAGTTATTTATGTAACTGTTGTGTAATAAGGTGCATTAAAACACAAATGTGGGTTTATGACACGAGGCGAAGCCAACATAAAAGCCAAAATGAAAACTCTCATGTGATAATAGTATCACATGTGTGTTTTTATACCTAATTATCAACAGTTACATACAAGACTTTATCTACACCCATAATATGAAACCTCTATAAATGATTTTGAAACAGTTAGCTTACTGCTAACATTTAAAAAACCAGTCGTAGTAATCATCCAAACGAGTGTTGTAATGTTGTATTGAATTTCATTACAACACTCGTTTGGATGATGTAATGGTTATTAGGACATTGGGTGTTTTAATGTTGGCAATAAGCTAACTGTTTTAGAATCTTTAATTGAGCATTTAAAGCATGGGTAGTAGATAAAGAATCAAAATAAATTTAAAATAGTGGAGATTATGATGATTGAAACATTTAAGGAAAAATATGGGAATAGTACAAAAGTATGTGCAAGCTTAGTTATATATATATAGTTACCTAAAGCACAAGATAATATAAAATATTCCAGTTGTTTTTATTGTTTTGTATGATAATAATAAGTTTAAGGCAGTACATAATAATAGGACTTACGCTCTTTACTAAATAACTAATTACAATTTTATTTAGTAATTTATCTACACCCATGCTTTAAATCCTCTATTAAACATTCTGAAACAGTTAGCTTATTGCCAACATTAAAACACCCAATGTTCTAATAACCATTACATTACCCAAAAGAGTGTTGTAATGTTGTACTGAATTTCATAACAACACTCCTATGTTTTTTTTATCCCTTCATGCGCAAAGAGTTTCAACATACAGCCACATTCTTATTGCTCGATGCATGGTATCTGTATGAATTTCAAAAAAAAACATTTTCGTTTACGCGCGCTCCACACTCCCAGAACGTCACGCGCCGTAAAAAAAAAGTAGGTTATTCGAATCCCCGCCATTTTTCTTCGATATTTTTATTGTTTTGTTTAGAAAAAATGAGCGATTCATTTTAAACGCTGCAAAAGAACATTATATTCGAGTGAATTTTAATTTTTGCTCTATACAAAATGTAAATTACTACTAAAATAAATAATTGTTTCATTAATACTTATTTTATTAGTACATAATCAGTAACGAAGGATATTAGGTTACTACTAGGACTGGTGTTTTAATGTTAGCAGTAAGCTAACTGTTCCAGAATCTTTTAGAGGATTCATATTATGGGTGTAGATAAAGTCTTGTATGCAACTGTTGATAATTAGGTATTAAAACACTCATGTGATACTATTATCACACTCGGCTTCGCCTCGTGAGATAAATACACATTTGTGTTTTAATACCCCTTATTACACAACAGTTGCATAAATAATTGTAATCAGTAATTTAATAAAGAGGTTAAAGAGCGTTTTTTCGAATTATTTCATTGTTTGAGATTGTTTGTATTGGAATTCCATTTTTATAAAATTGTAAATAGAAACGACAATGTGTTTGGAATGGTCATAAATAAAGGAAGACTTACATAATAATTTCACGTGAAAAATATGTGTTGATTTTTACATTTTATTAATTTGTTTGTGTTCACTATGTCCGATTTCTTGCATTAATTCAATAATAGTGCCACCCTTGCCGGTTACATATTTGATTAAAATTTTATAAATATAAAATTAGAAATTAGTTAAAATTAATAATTTTATTTATGTCTTCTATACGTCCTTTGAAAATATTGTCATATTTCAAGCTTAGATTACCTATAGCTAAGCTAGGGGCGGAGTAAGAAAAAATACCAGTCTATAATTTTTTTGCATTGCATTTAGTATATATAATATTATATTTTATGAGTAGGGTTTCTGACTAATTTATTATATAAGGGGACCAAATATTGTATTAGTTTGGTAATTTTTTCGATTACTTATAGTTTTGTATGATAGTACCTATAAGGTTACCAATTTAGAAAATGTTAGCAATTAATGTATGAAAGTTACGATTCTTCGAGCATAATGTTCTTTTTATCTCTATATAACTTACCAATGTATGATAGCAATAAAAATATACTATTACACTTTATTTCCATCCTTAATATAATATATCACAATACATACATAATATACCACGGACTAGTAAAAAAATAAGGACCAAGCGCCATGATATTAGCAAGTGAAGCACCTTTATGCTAGTGTGTGTGCGGTTACGGAGTATACCAGATACACAATTTTTTCTCCCTTAAATAATCATATATCCACAAATACTTTATATTATATAGACAGCATTTTTAAAATATTTCATTGCGACGCAAACTGATCTGTCACAGACGATGGCAAATCTCATAATAGCGGCCGATCGGCTTGTATTAGTGTAAGTGGCGCTATGTATTTACACGTTTACTGGCTTGTTTTGGTGCTTCACTGTTATGTAAGGTGACACGGAGTCCTTCTCATTTTACTCGTCCGTGACATATACAGGGATTTAAGTTTATGTCTGAAATTAATTTATTCAGACTTTTCACTATATACTACTTAAAATTTCAATAGATATAGACACTATGTAGATTGAGTGGAGAGAGTTTTATGGTAAACAAAATTAATATACACAAAATTGTAAACGGTAATTGCTCTACTTGGTATTGGTAGGTATTGTATTTTGTTTATAGTTAGGTATGTAAGTGTATTGGCATTACTGCGATATATTTTTGAAGATGGTAAATAAATTATGTACATTAAGAAAAAGGTGGAATCTAAGCGAGATTTTCGTCTGCATAGAAAAATTATTGGATTGTTTAGAAATATTGCTTTCAACATCTCATAGATAACAATGGAGGAAGGTATGGCAACTTTCATACACCAAATTGTTGAAATAATTATTAAGTATCTGTGCAATGCTTTCGTCTATGATTTAAGTGTACTAGGTAATAATAATAGACATCGGCCTTGTGATTTGTAGTATACTATCTATAACAGATCTGTGATCTTATTATTTTTATATAACTATATTTACATTTAATTCAGCTATAAGTAATTTTATATATTCATTTAATTATAAATGGTGCAGCATAAGGAGTAGTATAGCCTACCTACTGTTTACACAAATATTAAATTTTTTGCATAGTTGTGAAGTTTTATTTTAATATGGACTACATTGGGATGATTTGAAGAAACATTTTGCATATTATTCTTGTTTTATTCTGCGGTATATCTTTATAGCATGTTTATTTGTTACCGTTAGACTTGACTCAAAAAGCAGAGTCTGAGAAAACGGGCCTTTAAACCTTTACCTAATTCATTTATAAGCTGATGTAAGGATTATTACTTAATGATGATGAAATGAGAAACAATAAATTCGTATTTCAAAATGTATGGACTGTCAGGATCAAGGGTGTTGAAAAAAAAAATAAGGAATATGAGAATTGACATCCTATTTCCTGAACTATTTTCCACAACGTGCTGTCGTCTAAAAACTTATTTAAAAGGTTTCCTAAAGAATTGCACTTATATCGACATCAAATAAAAAAAAATTACATCCAAATTCACGAATTGAAATCCCTTACAAAACCAAATTTGTGCACCTTCTAACCTTATCTTCTTACGAAACAGCATAAGGTCCATATATTATCATAAATGATTTTCTCGGCTTCTCTTCGGTACATTAGTTAGTTTTTTAATTTCTTCATGAGATTCTCAATTCGACAGACAAAAAAACAAATGAAAAATAGGAGGAATTTTTTTACAAAAACAGTTTTTGAAATTGAAATGTAGTTAACATGTCATCAAAACTAACCAGATATAAATATTACGATTTCATACATAATTAGTAATTAAAATTTTATGCGACAAAACGTTTTCCACCTAATATTTATCGAAATAAGGGAATACTAATGTCATTAGAGTAATAGTGTTCTGTGGGATAGGTCCGAGTGTGGTCCGACAAGCTGAGAAAATCAGGTTACTGAGAACTCAGATTGGACTGGAGCCGCTGGAGTAAAAACATTGAAGAGTTGAGAGGCGATTGCTGAAACGTTCCAGAATGTACATCATTGTTTAGTAAATATAAGTGTTCTTATTGTATGTAAGAATATGGTTACGAGATATTTTAGACTATTTATATTGTATAAAATGTTGTTTTACTATGTCCATTATATAGCCACCATGTTTAGGTCCATAAAAGGGATATACTCAAGATCTCCCGATAAAAATTCATATATTCAAGATCTCCCGCCTTTTTTTCTGGTTAGTTCTGGTTGCCTGTTCTATCACAACCGGGCGCTACTATCGTGGCCGCATTTTGTTAGTATGAAGTTGACGTTCTTCTCGTTACAACAAAAATATTTTTTGGGGTTATATGAAACGTGCGGTGGATTAATATAGGTTTGAGATAGTTAATAATACCCAACTACCTACAATAATAAAGATTGTATGAAACGTGTAGTGCAAAGAGAATTTAAACACAACGTGTGTAGTCATTGATAGATTGACAGATGACGGCTATTATCTTGTAAAAACTGTTCTCTTTTAAATTTTGCCAGACTATTCTTCGTCGCCAATGGGCCATACTGTAATTACTAGAGTCTGGCTAATGAAAGCTGAACCCAACCATTTATAGGAATGGCAATAATATAAATAAAATATCATTTTGACAATGTCAATCAACCTGTTGTATCTTGCTGTCACATCAGAGTTTGTTTACAATTAATTTCTTCAATATTTCTAAGCGAACATGGGTAATAAAGATATACAATTACACGTCAAAGAAGGAGATAGTAAATGCAATTATCGCAAGCGAAAAAGAGATAACTCTAATTTGCTAATTGCTTCGTATTTGTATAGAGCAAAAACAGTTAATTCATAGATATGATTTTTTACCGTACACCGTGATTTATGCCTAAATTACGATTAAAGGCATAAAAGGCATTTATTTTCTCAAAATTGATTCTTTTAGAATTCTTTTTGATGTCATTTCTTATACTACTAGATACTACTACCGCTTCGGAAACAAATGGCGCTCTGAGAGAGAAGAAGCGGCGCAAGAAACTCTCCCAGCATTCTTTTTTTTGCGCTCTTTTCAATAAAAATATACAATATTGTACAGTCATTTCTATCGCTATAAAATAATCACAATCTAGTCCCGGGCTGTCCGATCATTTAGATATTCAGCAGTGGAGTAATAGGATTTACGACATAGCCATTTTTTTGTAAAACATTTAAATTTATTTATAGATAATGCCTGAACAGTGGCTGGGACTTTATTGTAGAAGTGTATACATTTACCCTTAAAGCTATTATGTATCTTATGAAGCCAATTAGAATTAGTTACAAGCAATCCCTAATTTCTAGTGTTATAATAATTAAAATCACTATTAAGAGCAAAAAGGTGACGATTTTTGTGAACATATATTACATTTTCATAAATGTACTGACAATGAACAGTCATAATATTTATTTCTTTAAATTTTTCTTTGAGAGACTGTCTATAACCAAGCTGATATATAGCACGAACAGCTCTCTTTTGCAGTGCAAACACTATATCAATGTCAGCAGCATGACCCCATAGTAATATACCGTACGTCATGATGCTGTGAAAATAACTTAAGTACACTAATCTAGCGGTCGCAACATTCGTGTACTCTCTAATCTTTCTAACTGCATATGCCGCAGAGCTGAGTCTATCTGCTAGATGGGTAATATGTGGACCCCACTGAAGCTTTTTATCTAACGTGATACCCAAGAAGACCGTAGTGTCCACAAGTTCCAATCTCTGGTCATTTATAAGTACGTTGGTTTGTACCTCCGCTGTGTTTGGTGTAATGAACCGTAAACACTTTGTTTTTTTACTGTTTAAGACCACAAGACAGACACGTCTCAAACCAACGCACTATCTTTGAGAGTGCATTGCTTACCTCGTCATCAATATCCGCACGTCGCTTCACTTTAAAAATAAGTGAAGTATCATCAGCAAACAATACAATCTCATGGCTATCATCTACCACAAACGGTAGATCGTTAATATATATAAGAAACAAGAAAGGACCGAGAATAGAACCCTGTGGAACACCTATTCCCACAGGTTTACCCGAAGACCGTTTGCCATTTACATCGACTATCTGAACTCTTTCGCTTAAATATGATTTTAACAGATTTAGTGCTCTATTTTTCACTCCATAATGTTTTAGTTTTAGGAGTAAAGTTTCATGGTGGACGCAGTCAAATGCTTTTGACAAATCACAAAAAATGCCCAATGCATCCTATGACTCTTCCCAGGCGTCAAAGATGTGCTCAATGAGTCTAGTACCCGCATTAATTGTTGATAAGCCCCTAGTGAAACCAAACTGATTTTTGTTCATTAATTTACAAAAATGCATTTGTAGCTGTTGAAGCAAAAGTTTTTCAAAAATTTTACTACAAAACAGGCAGCACTGAAATAGGTCTGAAATTTGCTAATTTGACCCTGCTGGGTCAAAAGAACTGCCCGATTTAAACAAAGGTATAACGTTTCTGTATTTCATGAGGTCAGGGAACACACCCTCATCTATGCATTCACTAAATATTATTGCTAATTCAGGTGCTATAATGTCGAGTATGTATTTTACAATATTAGTCGAATGGCCCCATAGGTCTTTTGTATTTTTAGGTTAATTAATTTGAAGATTTTTATTATATCGCTACCTGTAACATACTTAAATTTCAAATCAGTGGAAGATACTGGTATGTGTAATTTAAGCATATTATATGCTGCTTTTGGCGAAGAGTTACAATCGGGATTTCGGAGAAGTATTTATCAAATTCATTTGCAATTTCTATTTCCGAATTTATAACGCGATTATTAATATTTAAACAGATAGAGGTGTTACGGCAATTCGATCTACCAGTTTCATTGTTAATTACACTCCAAGTCGCTTTAACTTTATTATTACTGTTTTTAATTTTATCTGCAATGAAACGTGTTTTCGCTTCATGACAAACTACCTTAAAGAGCTTGGAGTATTTTTTTACATATATTATAAATTCTTCACTATTATTGTAATGTTTCTCATAATAAAGGTCATATAAGCGTTTACGACTTTTGTGGATTGACGACCCATTGTTGCCCAATCATTAAAACAATGTTTGTTGTTTACTGTCACCGTTACTGGAGTAAAAATCCTGTCAAATTCCTCACAGAAGGAATTGAAGACTAAGTTATAGTGAAAATTAGCAGTTTCACCACAGTGTAAAAATGGTATGGTATTTACCAAATTATTTCTAAACCTCTCAAGACGGCTACCCGTAACTGGTATAATCGTCACCTTTTTCGGTCTGACATTGTCCAGTCTTGTATTTACTTTTATAAGTTGCCCACTATGGTCGGACTGAAGATTATTAATTATGAGTTTACTAGTAATAGTAACATCTGTAAAAATATTATCTAAACAGGTTGCTGTTGTAGAAGTGATTCTAGTAGGTTCCCAAAATACATTGAACAAATTAAAACTTTGAAATAAATTTTTAAGGCTAGTACAATTGGCCGAAGGTTCAAGCAAGTTTATATTAAAATCTCCACACACTATAATTGACTTGCTGGTTTTGCTAAATTTTGATACTACCTCCTCCATTCTATGTTGGAATTGTTCATATGATGCAGTGGGGGGGCGGTATACACTTACAATAATAAATTGCTCTAGTTCTATACAAGCTATCTCAATTAGTTGTTCTATAGAGAGATTAACAATATCTCTTCTATTCTTACATTTTAATCTATTATTAATAATAATTAGGGAACCTCCATGTATTGCCCTACTTCTACAAAACGAACTGACTACTTTATGTTCTCTAAAACTAAACTGGAGCTGATGACTCTTACGCCAATGTTCTGTAATACATATATCTATATTACAGCAGCTCAAAAACAGTTCAATTTCTAATTCCTTACTTGAGATACCTTGCATATTCTGGTGAACAATATTTATGAGCTTTATATTATGATTATCTATAGCAGTAACATTTATATTTGGTGAATGTTGCCTATTTTGTATATTGCAAGAGTTGTCCTCCCTTGTCAAATAACTTGATTCATTCATGAGTTCATGTAGTAAAAGCTATAAAGTAGTAAAACTGCATTGAAATTAGGTAGATAATGTGTCATTGATTTTATAAAAAAATAATTTAATATTGATCATAATTTATAGCCACATTGATGATATTAATTATTTATATATAAAATAATAAAAAAACATACAGACACCAAAACAAAACCGAAAGGTATCTACAGTAAGGGTACCATTTTTACAATTTGACTAACAACTGTTCCCAAAAAGTTTTAAGATTAAAATTATTATTTTTTGTATCTTATATTATTTATGAATGTCTTTTTGTTGAGGGTTACAATAAGGTAATGGGAGAAGAATAAAATTATCCATTGATTCTTCTGCAGTTAGCAAGGGATATACTGAAAAAACTCCTATGTAAACAAATAGCACTCACTGCAATGATATTATATACAATAAAGACGTAGATATGGCACTAGCGCGCGCAAAATGTTGCAGACAAATTCAGACAATTGTCGTAATTTCATTTAGTCGGCTAATAGCAGCGAGCTAAGCGGAACGTTTTCGTGGCGTGACAATAATAATCTGAAATGCCAACCTGTGTGTTAAGAAAATGTAAAAACTATGTTTGCAAGATATATAAGAGTGAAGGTATTTTATACCATACGAAATTATATAAAAGAACGCCGTATTTGTATTTTATCACAATTTCATTTCTTATTTACGAATAAATCTCGAATTATTAACGTGGTGGTTCGAGCAAGATAGAGAATATGATCTCAACTGCAGCGCGACAAGGACAAATAGTATGTGTCATAGATTAATCAACCAGAGGCAGAATAAATAGCGTTCGTAACCGCTTGATTGCGGACCTTGAGTTTTCTTGTTAGTTAGTGAGCGTCTTTCTTAAATAATATTATGATGGTTATAATAAGTTCTGGCTTTCAAAGTCTTATAATAAATATGGTATAGAATGAGATTAGTAATAGCAGGCTAATAATAGTATGTAACGTACCAGGAGGTCTACTCGCAAAATCGACAACGACACATTTGGAACGATACGATAATACTCCGAATATACCGCAAGTACCCTGTCTGCTGCGGGATGATCGAGGTAGTATATTTTAGGACAATTTAGGAAATCATGTAAAAAAGGCTTTGTTGCAGTGAATGTAAATACGAAATTTAATATTTTTTAATAAACAAGTGCGTATAGCTGAACTATCAAACTGCAAAAACAAGTTTTAGGGTAGGTAGCGGACGTAGACCGTAAGTGCTATCTGCTTGCGTAGGAGTTTTTTCAGTAACACTGCCTTTTCGGTATATCCCTTGCTAACTGCAGAAGAATCAATGGATCATTTTCTGTTTCTCCCATTATCTTATTGTAATAAACTCTCAACAAAAATACATTCACGAATAATATAATATACAAGAATTAATAATTGTAAACATAAAAATTTTTGGGAGCCGTTGTTAGTAAAATTGTAAGAATGGAACCCTTACTGTTAATACATTTCGGTTTTGTTATGATATGTCTGTATGTTTTTTATTATTTTATGTACTAATAATTTATTATTATTATTTATTTATTTGTATAAAGAAACTTACAGCTATTTATATTACATAAAGGTATGATAATCTATAAATATTACACTAGCCAAAATAGTTCCTAACGATGCTTATTACATAGTGAAGTTTTACGACTTCTTCAAAATAATTACAAAAAAAATACAAAAGTTTAAAGAGCCAGTAAATTCACTTATTACATCGAAATATGTCTATGTGGTTATAACAGTCATTGTGTGTTCTGCAAGCTCTGATAAGAAATCTATTCTTACAATAATTAGTCCTAAAGAATGGCACTAAAAATATTTGATCCGTGGATCGATGACCTATTATTGGACATTTGAAGCAAATACGACTAAGTAGGAGTGGAGAGTCAACAAAGTTGTTAATTATTTTGTACAAGAACGTCTGATCTCTGTGTTCACGCCTTAATTCTAAAGTATGTAACTCCGGCACTGAGTCACCAAATTTGTACCTTAAAAGTTAAAAATTTTTGTTGGATTTTTTCAATCTTATTAATATAGGTAGAATATGAGGGGTTCCATGCCAAAGAAGCATACTCCAATTGGCTTCTAACTAAGGAGTTGTATAACATAATGTACGTATTTATATGTTTAAAGTCACTAGATTGTTGGAAAACAAAACCCAGCATTTTGTAAGCCTTAGCTGTAATATTTTCAATATGAGTGGCTAAGTTTAGTTCACTGTCAAGTAGTACTCCTAGGGGTCTGACCTTGGTCACTCTATCAATTGTTTTGTTATTTAACCTATAATAATAACGGATCGGTTGTCTCTTTCGAGAATATGTAATGGCATGACATTTACCTATATTTAACTTTAGATTGTTTGCAGAGCAATATTCATAAAATGTGTTTAACTCCTCTTGAAAACGCCGGCAATGTTCAACAGAATTAACAAAGGAAAATATTTTTGTGTCATCTGCGTACAGTAAAATTTTGGAATGAAGAAAACATTTTGTCACATCATTAATAAAAACGTTGAAAAGAAGCGGACCAAGATGAGAGCCCTGAGGCACACCACATGTAACTGGTACAAAACTAGACGTATAGCCTTTTACTGCTACGGCTTGGGACCTATCGCGTAAATATGAGGATAGCCATCTCAGGAGGTCACCATGTATACCGATGTTATTAAGCTTACTTATTAATAGATTATGTGAAATTTTGTCAAATGCTTTTGAGAAATCGGTATACACAGCGTCCACCTGATATCCCTTCTCCATTGCGTCTAATGTCAATTCTAGAAACTCACACAGATTTGATTCGGTGGACCTATCACTAATGAATCCATGCTGATTCATTATTATGAACGGTCTAATTGCTGGTAATAATGAATCATATACTATCATTAATATGACTATATATTATAATCAATTTTTTTTTTAAATCTATAACACCTAATTTACCTAATTTAAATGTAGTTTTACTATTTTATAACTTTTATTACATGAACTCATGAATTAATCGTATTTTAGGCATAAGATCATATCTACGGTACGGTAAAAAACCATATCTGGTGAATGATTCTGTGTTTTTGCCATGCAAATACGAAGCAATTAGCAAATTAGACTTATCTCTTTTTCACTTGATAATTGCTTTTACTATCCTTCTTTGACGTGTAATCGTAATGTAGTGTGCTATTGCAATGTTAAATTATTCATGTATGCGTTTGTGTATCATTTATAAACACCGAATGTTGTCTAGGTAACCTATCTATACTTTTAAATATCATTGACTCACTGTCTACATCCGCTACCTACCCTAAAACTTGTTTTAGTAGTTTAAGTAGTGGTAGGTATATAGATATATACGCACTTGTTTATTAAAAATTTTTACATTCACTGCAACAATGACTTTTTTACATACTTTCCTAAAATATTCTATCTCGATCATCCCGCAACAGACAGCATCAATATTTTGTCATTTCTGTACGTTAATCTATGATCGGCTTGGCAGCGATCGGCGTTGTCATGGCAACATATTTATTTTGTTAGAGAAATAATGAAATCAAATAAAATGTTATAATTCATGATTTCTTAACTGTGGTATGTAGTTCTATTATTTTTTTTTACTTTCGTAATTAGTGCATCATCCCATACCACAAGGCGGTATTTTAATGTTGTACCTATATCAAATTGTAAGCAATTCTGTCAACAATAAACACGTGTGTACCGTTTTCGTATCGAGAGAGTGACTACGACCAAAGGAACCAATTGACTCAATTGATTAATTGGATTGATTTTCGGCGCGCTAGTGACATATCTACCTCTTTTAATACTATAATATCATTGCCGTACTAAATGAATGTGATACTTGGTTTAAGATTAGTAAGTAACCCCCAGAAGACTCAAGTATGCGCGTTTACCACAAAAAAAACCCATTTGTCGTATCACCGCTCTTCGAGAACACTTCCCTTAAAGCCTCGCCTAGTATCGGAATACTGGGTCTCGAAATCTCGAGCAATTGCCAATTCCGTGGCCATCTGGAGGGCAAAGCCAAACTGGCTTCAAAGAAACTGGGCGTCATAAATAGAGCACGGCAATACTTCAAGCCGGCCCACATTCTAGCGCTCTACAAAGCGCAGGTCCGGCCTCACATGGAGTATTGCTGTCATCTCTGGTCTGGCGCACCCCAGTATCAGCTCGATCCATTTGAACGTACGATCCATTGCAACGCAGAGCAGCTCGAATTGTCGGGGACCCAGTACTCTGTGAACGGCTGGATCACTTGGCGTTGCGTAGAGACGTCGCGTCGCTTCATTGTGTGTCTTCTTCCGCATTTATCACGGGGAGTGTTCCGAAGAGCTGTTCAACCTGATTCCTGCCGCCGAATTTCACCTTCGCACGACACGCCACAAGTCACGATATCATCCCCACCATCTGGATGTGTGGTGGTCCTCCACAGTGCGGTTTTCAAGGAGCTTTCTTGCTCGTACCACGAAGCTGTGGAATGAGCTTCCTTGTGCGGTGTTTCCGGGACGATACGACATGGGTACCTTCAAGAAAAGCGCGTACACATTCCTTAAAGGCCGGCAATGCTCTTGTGATTCCTCTGGTGTTGCAGGAGAGTGTGGGTGGCGGTGATCACTTAACACCAGGTGACCCGTACGCTCGTTTGTCCTAATGTTCATTTGTGTTCATTAGTTTAGTTCACTACAAAGTATTAAATATTATATTGTATTTCAGATAATCTTGATATATAAAAAAAAAGATAATTAAAATACTCACCTATATGTGCGTAAACTCCATTGAAGCAATAGGGTTGTCAGGTTATTTTTCGAATCAAATCAAATAAAAAAGGAGTTTTGGAACGAAGTTCCTTATGGGGTGTTGCAGAGCGTAAAAAAGTAAAAAGTGTAAGATTTTAACGTATAGTGTATGCATGATAGCTTTACAGTATATAATGGAATATTATAGTCTACATGATGACAATGTTATGTAATGTTTTTAAGCAACATTTTTTGAATATTCTTTTTGGAATGTTTTTTTTTTAATATCTGTTGAAATATTTAATTTGAAATATTCACGGGAACATATTGTGTTTTTAAACAGTTGAAGTTTCACTACTACCACAGTCTTAAGAAACTCTTCCCTGCAGTCATCCCACGAACATGTCTAGACGGGACAAATATTGTTTTCGTGAGTGTCAATAACGAATATGACATCTATTTTGAGATCCGAGGTGGCGAATGTGACTTTTACAATAAAATCAAATTGGGTATCAGTTTCGAGATTTTAAAGGAGCATCGATATTCTCGGGATTGGAATTACAAATATGTCACCCATTTCAAGTTCCAAGATGGCGGATGTGACATTTTCAATAAAATCAATATGGGTATCATATTTGAGATTTTCGGGAGTGTCGGTGAACATACTATTTTATTTCAGTGTTCATTTCTTTTAAGTCCAGCATTATCGGCTTGAACTCCCTCGAGAATCATGAAAACAACACCCATGATAAAAAATGTTGATAATTTCATGTAGCTCCAACTTGGATTTATATTTTGACAGCAAAATCAGTTTCAACATCCTCAAAAACTATGAAAACGACACCCATGATGAAAAAGTTGTAAATTTCATGCGGCTGCCATCTTGGATTAACATTTTGACAGCACTGTCTATTTCGGCACAATCAATTTGAGAACACTCAAAAACCATGAAAATGACACCAATGTAGCAATTGTAAATTTCATGCGGCTGCCATCTTGGATTTACATTCTGACACCACTGTATATTTCAGCACCCTCGAAAACCATGAAAACGACACGCGTGACTAAAAACTTGATAATTTTTTGCAGCCCCCATCTTGAATTTTCATTTTGGCAGCATTAGCTGGTATTGGTTTCAACACTCGCGAAAACCATGACAAAACATATGTAAGTATTTTTGTCCAAAATAAATAAATATAAAAAAAAATCATCCTAAAAAACCATTAAACCACGCTCATAAAAAAATGATAATAAATATTGTAGGCGCCATCATAGTGTAAATTGTGAATTATTTTCATGAATTTATTATAATCAATGTCAAATCATATAATTCGAAACGAAAATCCGAAAAAAATTAATTATAAGAATAGTATAACAATAAATCATTCTTATATTACTTACCACTTTATAGTTTAAAAAACGAAAACTGGAGATTTGATGGAGCCAAGTTCAAATAGCCGTATACCACGCAATACGCTGGCATTTTTAAAAAGATCATGGAAACACAAATAAAATTTGAAAAACAAAATTTTATGAACGACGCCTCGTTATAAAATTCTGTTTGCTTTATTCATCTCTCAGGTAGTGGCTTCATCTACAGGATCTACTTTACAGTTGATACCTTTATTACCTGCTCAACCCCAATATTTGCATACTAGGAAATTGACTTGATATGTCGCTCAGTTGGTTAGAGCACCGGCACGGAACGCCGAAGGTCATGGGTTCGAACCCCACATCATACATAAAATTTTGTTTTTCAAATTTTATTTGTGTATTAATCCTAGAAGTGAGGGTTATCACTTTAAAAACATAACATATTGTTTAGATTTACAAGAGTGACATCTCAATTTCCTAATATGCAAATATTGGGGTTGAGCAGGTTATCAACTGTAAAGTAGATCCTGTAGATGAAGCCACAACTTGAGAGATGAACAAAGCAAACAGAATTTTATAACGAGGCGGTACTCGAACGGTTAGCTCAGTTGGTTAGAGCACCGGCACGGAACGCCGGAGGTAGTGGGTTCGAATCCCGCATCGTTCATAAGATATTGTTTTTCAAATTTTATTTGTGTATTAGGAAGTGAGGGTTATCACTTTAAAAACATAACATATTGTTTATCGTGGAAACAAATAACAACGTGATACTCGACTCGTATTGACCGCGAAAACTGCTTAGGGGCCTCGTCGATGCGCATGTTTGTGTGAGTGTGTCATTTCGAACGTTTGTAGGGAATTTTCGTACTGGTACATATGTCTACTGTGGTAATACCATATAAAGTTGATTTGAATTTGCCGCCTTTTGTTAGGTTCAGCTTTCGTTAGTCAGACTATACTTCAAACTTATGTCAAATCACTCCACGTTTCATATTAAACTAAATTTCAGTTTTGACTTTGGCAGTCCTGCCTCTTACTGCGAAGTATTTACATCCTCCCTGGTGTTCAGTGGGTTCTCGTGAGAGTAAAAATATTCTGTGAGCGGGTTCGCACTTCGCCGTTCGAGTTCGAGGACTCGCCGTTCGGATAAAAAAGTTGTTAAAAATTAAAAAAATTATACTTTGTGAACTAATGATACATATTAGATAATACTGTATTAAATATTTGATTATTACAGAACAAATTGCAGTGAGATTTCCGTAAAACTTAATAAAATTCTATAAATTATTATAATAATATTATTACTCTATTCGACTTTACAGTTTCATGCTTAGAGTGCATACAAGTTACAGGATGGAAGTTGAAGAACATTGTAAATAAATTATAAATTAAAAAAACAGCAGGTTGAAAATTGCTTTTCAGAATCAAGGCTCGTAAGATTAATTTCCAAAAATGTGTGTATTCATATTTCAGTATTTGCTTCTAATGTGTTAATATTTCCTGGTTTTAATAATTAATTCAATCTGTTTCATATTAGGTATAAGTTAATTATCATTATAAGCCTACTTTTGATTGGCTTTGGATGTTCTAGTGAGCTAACATTTTATGAGATATTGGGGGTATCCAAACAGGCTTCAACTCAAGAGATAAGACAAGCATACAAAAAGTTAGCTATCAAACTGCATCCTGATAAAAACTCTGTAAGTAATTATGTTTTACTTTCAGCTTTTCAGATAAGCTAAGTCTTATTTAAAGCAATAGTGACATTAATCATTACAGCCTGAGCTTTATAGCAAACAGTGAGTTGTTAAATACACAGGTATATATACCAACAATTCAACCTGCTCAGTGATAATATTGTGATATTAATAATTTTAAGTGATAATAATCTAGAAATTGTATGTATGTTTATTGTTTGGTTGTTGGTTACAACAACTGTTTTACACTTCACATTTCTAGCTTACTTACATACATACAATATGATATTTGTGGGTTCAAAGTGATTGTAAGAGAATTCAATACATTTAAAATTAAATAATATGTATATAAATTGAAAGTTTGCCTGACACAATTGTAATTGAGTGCAATGTGGTTGGTATAATTTGTGTGGGAGTATGTTAGTGTGTAGGTTTATGTAATTGTCTCTATGTCACATTAATACCTATTCCATACATCATATTATGTTACAGAGTGTTCATATGGATAAATTTTAGTTGAACAACTACTATTATTGCAAAACAAAATTAGTTATTATTATTAGACTGTAACTATCTACTCTGCTCCCTAAACCATTCACCATCACAGCATCAGACAGATGAGAGGAAAAGGGAATCATCAACTATTAATATAATATTGAATTTTCCCCAAATTTGCAAGTGTTTAATTTATCTCATTGTAATCAGATAATTAATATCATAAAGGAAAATAAATCTTAATTACTTCCCTCATATTATCAGAAGATCAATTGGCATTTCTTTTGTTATACGTAAATTGTCATATAATATTTAAACAATCATAAATGACTACAATATTGTTGGTAAGGTAACATTAAACCATGAGCTCAGATCAGCTTCCATAATCTCTTTCAATTCATTGTTATTACTATGTTATTATTATACCTGTGTGGGCGGTCTTCCACATGGTTCGTTCTTCAAATAAAAGTTGCCATCATGAAAGTGTTTAAACCAAAATCCCCAGTCAACTCTCCAAATGCAACATTGATATTGCGAGCTGTTTGTTCCGCATCATATACAAAAATCACTCCAATTTTCAAAGTATTCATCTTCCTTGTCTAAGCTCAAAAAAAAACAACTGAAAGTGGATAATCGAATATTGCACATTTTTTAAAAGAAGAACTACATAGGTATCATGTGAAAAAAAGTTTCACTCAAAAATCTCAAACCATGAAGTCCCTATACCACTTAGAACTACCCAATACAATAAAATGGCAATTTCATACTTTAACCCCAATTATATTGTGTATGTATGCACATAGATACACATCCATGTTGCAATTTTTGAAAAAAACATTGATCTGTCGTCATTTTTACCGATAAGGACCGATGACAATACATAAATTTGATAAAAATATTCCATTTTTCAATTTGCAAAATAAGATTTTTGTTCATTTATATAATTTTCATCTATGTATGTATGTAAGTCAAGAATCTATGTTAATTTTAATTTTCTGTAAAGTAACGCCTACTTCAATAAATTTTCTATCACAATATTATTAATTATTATTACTCTCACTAATTATAGTGATATATATTAATATAGTATAAGTATAGTATTAAACTTTCTACTGTGTAAAATTAAATGTAAGATATGAGGGACTTATCTAGGACTTCCTAAGTTCATAATAAATTTTCTTATTTTTAGAATAAAACTGAGCAGGATGCCTTTTTAAAAATTACCGAGGCCTATGAAACTCTCAAAGATCCAGAAAAACGGCATAAATATAACCTGTACGGATCTCACCAAGCGTACACCAGGAAGTATGACTACCACTCACAGTCTGAGTACAATAATTTGTTTATGAAGGGTCTCTACTATGACGATCCATATGTAGTCACAATTACTGCAAATAGTTTTGGTATGTTAACCTTTTTAGATATCATCACTCTTGTTTACTGTCTCAGGCTTGACATCATAGCTATGGCATGGCTAGAGCTATAAAAGTATAATTTTTATAGCTCTTTGTTCTAGTTCAATTAGAGTGAAGTGCAGACAAAGATGCTGTTATGACAAATATTGAAAAAAAAAATCATAAATTTATAGAACTACTGTGGATGAAGTTGTTGAAAATATAAATCTATATAAGCTAAAGGGCCCAGTTGCCCTGGCAATTGAAATCCTACTAATATTATAAATGTGAATGTTTGTATGTCTGGATGTATGTATGAACTTCTTTAACGCAAAATCTACTGAATAGATTTTGATGAAACTTTACAATAATATAGCTTACACACCAGAATAACAAATAGGCTATAATTTATAAAACTATAGTGTGAATAAAGTGAATTATACAAAATATAAAAGAAGTGTGATTGTTACTAATGAATACAACTAGCGCCGTCTCTTATCAACTAGCAAGGAAAAGATCAATACAATTTATATGGCAAATCAATGTTTGCCGGGTCAGCTAGTCATGAATAAGAGCAATACTGTGATGTTTAGGATGAGTTAGGTATATAGGTATAGGTATTCACGGGCTACTTTCCGCAACTCGACGACTGCTGTGCGCCTATTTTGCGTCATAGGTTTGGGTTGCTAATCTTGCCATCCCAACTCCTCAAGGAAGTTACTCAAACCTCTGATGTCACCCATGACCTCGGGGAGAGTCCTCGGTGACCCCAGGTGTTTGGCCCGGTATGTGGCCACACCGCAGCACTCCAGGATGAGGTGTGTGGCCGTTTCTTCTGTCTCCATGCAAGCCCTGCACAGGGGACTGTCAGTGACACCTATATTAAACAGATGTTTGTTAAAGGGGCCGTGACGCGTTATTACATGAGTTATCTTACGTAATCTTGATCGTGTGAGTTTCACCAGCTTCCGAGAGAGCCTCTGATCTATGCATGGTAGAGCCTCTTTTGCTTGTCTGCATCCACTCATCTCCGTCCAGTATTTATTATGTAGCTCCTTGGTGTGCTGCCTTATGACTGATGTGGGCCAACCAGAGGGGAGAGGAACTATTGGTTCCGGTCCAATGGCTATCATCTCTGAGCCCCTCCTTGCTAATTCGTCAGCGGCATCATTACCTCTGGAGCCACTGTGACCCTTGATCCACTGCAGAGTTACGCGACTGTTGTTATCACATACTTCCGTCAGGGAACAGTAACAGTTGTATATAAGCTTTGTGGTGATAATATTGCTTTGTAGGGCTTGTAGTACTGATTTGCTGTCCGTAAGGATCCGGATGGAGTAATCCTTTACCTTACGTGTCAGAGTCGCCGTAGCCGCTTCGATGATGCCCATGCATTCCGCTTGGAAAACAGAATTATGAGCACCAAGTGTTGCAGCTATGTTTATGTTTAGATCTTCAGAAAACACTCCGTAACCCGTTCCAGACCTTGTTTTCGAGCCGTCAGTGAAGATCCAGAGCTCTTTTCCATTACGACACTCTTTCGGTTCTTCATGCAGTTGTATTTTATATTTCTTGTCAAAAATAAATTGCTTTGGAGACCTGTCACTTACTGCCAGCAGCAGTGGTTCCTTTATAATCACCTCATTTAGGACCTCTGAAGAAGCAGATTTATTGGTCTTCCAAAGATTTTGTGTTTTTAACCATCCCGCAGCGGAGGCTGCCTCTTGTTTTATGAATAGGTGTAGCGCTGGAAGATTCAGCATGGCTTCTAAAGCTGCAGTAGGTGTAGTTTGCATACATCCTGTAATGGCCATACAGGCTAGTCTTTGGAAACGTTGTAGTTTGTTACATGTGGTTTTAAGTTTAGTGCGTGGCCACCAGACTATTGCGCCGTAACATAACATGGGACGTATTACCGTTGTGTAAAGCCATAGTACGATATATGGGGCGAGACCCCATGACTTTGCTACCATTCTACGGCATTGCCAGAAAGATAAAGTAGCCGTTTTTATTTTCGCCTCTATATGGGCACTCCAATTCAGTTTACTGTCCAGTAATACTCCTAGATACTTTACCTCGTTTGTTAGTTGGAGTTCAGTATCAAACAGTTTTGGTAGTTTGTAGTTTCCCAGAACTCGTTTGTTAGTAAACATTATCAGTTCCGTTTTTGTTGGATTAACTGATAAGTCGTTGTTTTTACACCATTTTTCCACGATGTTCAATGCTGCATTTGTTACTTCGCATACTGTATTAGCAAACTTTCCGCATATTAAAATGGTTAGATCATCTGCGTAACCTATATATATAGTATAGGTTTTGGTTGAGGGTGGTAATCAGATCGTTTACAACGAGGTTCCACAAAAGAGGCGAGATTACACCTCCTTGGGGGCAACCTTTAGCAACAATCGCTTTTTGTGACTCACCTTCAGCAAGTAATATGACTCTACTTTTCAGCATGTTATCAATCCATGTGTTAAGTGTTGTACATACGTTGGCCATGGCGTTGTAGGGCATCCTTTATTTTGGTGAATTTTGTCTTGCCGAAGGCACCTTCAATGTCTATGAAGGTTCCTAGGCAAAAGATCTTTTCTGAAAGTGCACCTTCTATTACATTTACTACAGCTTGCAGTGCAAATTCAGTGCTTTTCCCTTGACTATACGCATGTTGATTAGGGTGTAAGGGTATTTTTCGAAGGTAGTTTTCCCTCAGTTCTCTCTCGCATAGCCTTTCCAGAGTTTTCAAGATGAAGGAGGTAAGGCTAATGGGTCTGAATGATCTAACATTAGAGTAGTCACTTTTACCTGGTTTTGGTATGAAAATCACTTTCACCTCCCTCCATATTCGGGGTATGTATCCATGCGCTAGACACGCCCTGAATATGTCAATCAGCAGGTTTAGATGGGTCTCTCCCCCCCATTGTAACAAAGCAGGAAATATTTCGTCCGGCCCCGCTGACTTAAAAGGGTGAAAGATATTAATGGCCCATTTTGTTTTCTCAATGGTAACCACCTTGTGGGCTATCCGCCAGTCGTTTTCTTCAGGAGAAGAGTATTCATCCATCCACTCTATTTTCTGCATGATTTTGCAGCCAGGGAAGTGTGTTTCTATAAGGATTTGCTCCGTCTCTTCAGGTGACTTAGTGAAGGTACCATCAGGTTTCCGCAGGGAACCCGGAATTTGTCTGGGTTGACTAGAAAGGACTTTTCTTACCCTGTTTGCCTGGTTTTGGTATTCAATGCCGTTGCAGTATTTCCGCCAACTTTCAGATTTTCTATATCTGATGCGTTTTTTGTACTTAGACTTAGTGTCTTTGTAGCATTCCCAATCGCTTTGTTGGCCTGTGTTCATTGCCCGGTTTAAATGTTTCCTCACCTTCCTCCTAAGTCTCTCCAATTCAAGTCCCCACCATGGTTGGGATTTTGGTTTGCCTGAGTTGGCAAGGGTGAGGGGGCATGTAGAATGATAACAGGTAATCATGATTTCATTAATTCTTATTGCCTGTTTTTCAATGTTTTCAACTCCAAATATCTTCTCTGGGTTCTTCCCCTCTTTCAGACGCGATTCCATCATCAACTTGTATTCGACGAGGTTCGTTCTGCGGGGGTTCCTTCGAGGAGATAATTTAATAGTGTTTACCTCAAGGTTGAAGAGTATCCATCTGTGGTCTGAGCAGGATGCTTCTCTTGACACATGCCAGTTGGATATAATATTAGACATTCCTTCCGATGCCAGAGTAATGTCAATAATTGTACTGCTCCTCCTATTGATAAAAGTGGGTTCTGACCCTGTGTTTATGATATCTAGGTTAGTAGTAAAGAGATATTCAGCCAATTGCTTACCTCTTTCGTTTGGTGTCTGCATGCCCCACAACGGGTGGTGCGCGTTGCAGTCTGCAGCCACTAACATCTCGCATTTGGCGGTCTCGCAGTGGTTCACCAGTCTCACGAGTTCATGCGGTGGTGGATCTGAACCGTCGGGCATGTACACCGAGGCGATCACCATCGGTGGCTCATTTGTATTCCTGTCCAGTAATTGTATAGTGCATATATCCCTGGAACAAAAATCTGTTAGTGGATGCACCTGTAGGTTGTTTGAAACGTATATACAGGTCCTAGGGTGTTCTGGACCTGAGTAGTGGATAACCTTACCTCCAATATTGGAGAGCTGACATATGCGGCCTCGTCTAACCCATGGCTCCTGGATTAGAGCGAGTGCTGTAGGGTTAACCTCCAACCATTTCCGGAGTTGAGCCGTTGCGGTTTCACTATGGTGGAAGTTTATTTGTATGATGCTGCACTTATGAGAAGGGGATGTCATCTTAGGATAGCAGAACCTCCTCGCCATCCCCGATGTACAGCTCTTCCAGCTCCTTGGTGCACACAGTGTCATCCTTGTAGCCCGCCGACAGTGTGTCTTCGAGCTCCATCAGGTTGACCAGCGCTTCCTCTGAGGGGGAATTCAAGACGCGCGCACCGGTAGTGGTGGGGTCCTCTAATTGAGCGTCCATCGGTTCTGACTGTGCAGCTTCATTATCTGTTTTCTCAGCAGAAGAGTCCTCCTGGTTTGTAGGCTTGGAGGGAGGGACTTCAAAAAATTTTCCCCCCGGTCCCTGGAACTTTGTGTATACCGAGCCCAGCATGAAAGATAGACGGCGCTCGTGTTCCATCATTGTAGGGACTTTCTCCTCTGGTACACTGATTATAATGAAGGTATTGTCATTATGTTGGTGAAGTGCGTGTAGCAACCAGCTATCTACCTCGGCCCAAGAATTTTGAAACCGGAGCATTCCGCCGATTGCTTTGGTGTCTTTCCAAACACCAGGCAGAAGGATGCCGCATCTTATGCGGTTGGGCACTTCCCATATATGTTTGACCGTCAGGTTATCGTTGTTTGATAGTTTGATATCTTGGACAGCAGTTTTTAGCCAATCCAGAGTACTTGAATTCGCGCACCACAGTTTTAGGACTCCCCCGTCATAGACGGGTTTGCCAAGAAAGGCTGGCCCATCCCCACCTGAAGCAGCCAGCATGGCGACCATGAGTTTTTCCTCGAGTTTCTTCTGGATCAGCTCTACTGACGTGGCATCAATGTGGCCTGTTGTAACTGATGTAATTGCTACAATCAGGTCGTTCTTTGCGGCATCGGCGTATGAGTTACGTCTGGGCCTGTCGAAAGTCTTGGCCCTTTTGTGGTCTCCCCTTGGAGATTTTGAGTCGTCTACACGGGGGCGTTTGGACAACACAACGGGCTGGACTACGGCACCAGTTTTGCTGGAGGAAGGCCCTTGGTGGTCGTGGGCCTTCCTGAAGATGGGTACAGTTTGTTTCCTCGCTTCACTAGTACCTCTAGAGGTACTAGGTTGCGGTTCAGGTACCTTAGGCTTAGCAGGAGGTGCTGAGGGCCCAGAATTTGGATCTTTGGCTTTCCGCAGACGGGCCGCTATTCTCCTCTGCCTCCTGTTTGGCCGATGGTGAACGGTCTGTGTGGGTACCGATTGCAATTGATTCAGTCCCTCTAGGGGTTTTACTTGCTTTCGGCCCTTACGTTCAACAAGGGTCCAACCTGCCTCCAATCTATCGACTGTTTGGACGGACACTGCAGAGGCAGCATCCATGCCCATAGACGGTTGGCTGGGTTTAACCGGAGTCGCACCCTCCCTTTGTTTTGGTGGCACTTTTGCCAGTATATTCCGTGTGCCAGCAGATGCTGAACAATCTCCGGAAGTGTGGGTTACCTTTTTGGATTTCTCCTCCAAGGGCCCAGTTGTGGCCCTTTTGGTTTCCCTCCATATTGGGGTTTTTTGTGGATCGTTTGGCTTCTATAGTTTAAACCGGGTATGTTTCATTCCCGCCGCTCCCCACCCTCCACGGAGCCCGCAGCTAGGGATGATCAACTTGACCATCAGGGCTGCGTCGGGAGTATAGGCCCCACTGGGTGATGCACATGCGCGACATCAGGAGTTCGAGATGAGTGGCTGGTGGATCGATCCGTTCCACCAGGTCCTCCACCCATTCTTGCCCCGTCAGCATGGCCGGACACCGATCCCAGCCGAACCTCGCCTGTGGCCCTGCAATTGCAGGGACACGAGACCATTACCCACGTGGCGCCTACTCACGGGGCTACCGTTTGGCGTGAAATCAGGGCCAAAGGGAGCGTATTGCGTTACAGGGGTAACTGAACCCCGACCCCTGTCCCGTTCAACTCCCCAGGATTCCGTCATCCCCGCGTACGGCGATCGACTGTGCAGGCCTGGACGCAGCTGGACGCTATAAGATCTTCCGGTTGGCATCCACTAACCGCCGGAAGAGTAGAGCAGATATTAGCCATCAGCCAGCAAAAGACAGCCATTGCATTAGCCATTAGTGAAAATCGCAGCACAATAACTATCAATCACTGACCAATGTTACCAGGACGCACCGGGGTGGTGAGTGTCGCTCCATTCAGATTGTGGGTAACACTTCTTTACGGAGCGACGCCCCCGCCCACACTTGGAGGTTTCTGCTAAGCCCCTTAGGATGAGTTAAATAAAATGGGAATTATGTGAAAATATGGGGAATAGATCTTACTGTCTGATTAATAATCGCAGTATAATGTTCTCTCAAGTGTAAAAGTCATGTTATTGTTATGTTGAACAATTGTTTTAAAAAAGTTTTATTACAAATCTGTCTTTCTGTTGTTTAGCATCAATCTTTAGACGTCGCTTAAACATATGTCCAAGCCATGTTTAATTTTTTTTTGTAGTATCACCGAAAACGTTTTAAATTTGGAGTACCTTTACACTGCCTTTATTAAGAGACAGATTATTATTATTGTGACTAGATAATTTTTTTATTTTTACTAATGGCCGTTCCCAGTATACTATCTACAGATAGAGATACATTACTACCTTCTACTGTTAGTAATTAGCTGTCAATAATCTGAAGCTGTCCCAATATAGCTGATAAGTCATTCTTATCGCCTTATAATGGGACGCGTGAATTGAATTTCCATACAAACTTCTATCGCTGGTAAGCTATACGTCGTCCTATTGACAGACAGCGTGTACGCATAAGGTGAGTTACCGTCGATAAGATTATTGGGACAGAAAAGTCAACGATAGTTACGATTTTTATCTCAAGTAACATATAGACTGAATATTGGGAACGGCCGTAAGTGTGGTTGAATAAAATTGGTTGGTAATGTTAGTATTATTGATTTAAAAACTTGTGAATTTTTGTTTTTATTTATAAATAGTTGACCCGACAGACGTGGTTCTGTATATAATAAATAAAATAATGTTTTTTTATGAATTTGTCAATAATATAACATAACATCAAGAATTACTTCGTCAAATGTGTACCCTGCTGTCGTAATGAAATTGTTTCACAGCAGAACTGTCAAACCGTGCGTGAATAAATTCTCTCATAGAAATTATGTATGGACAAATCAAAGGGAAAACAAATTTGTTGTTTTTATTTAAGTCTCGGAATTCTCGTTTTCCTATTTATTCAACTTTTAAACCTTCTCTGGACTTCCAAAAATAATTCAAGACCGAAATTTGCCAAATCGGTCCAGCCGTTCTCGAGTTTTAGCGAGACTAACGAACAGCAATTCATTTTTATATGTATATATAGATAGATTACATTATCATAGAAAAATTATTGTATGCAATGTTATACAGTGTGTTTTTTTAAGTAGGACAGTATGGGGAAATCCTAAAGTATAAGAGATACAGGGAAACTGTCTTAGGTACTTTTTTGTGAAAAAAAAATTGGTATAGTCAAAATTTTGGTCAAGTGTGAGTTGTCCCTAAAAATGATTAATTTTGATGAAATTTTTTTTGACGCACATCTACTCATTTTCATGAGGGGATCATTATATGTATGTTCTTCAAATGATAATGCACTGCGTCTTTTAACTCTTGTACCGAGTTGTAAGTATCTGCATAAATTCGACCTTTAAGGTACCCCCAAATGAAAAAATCCAACGGTGTTAAATCGGGTGAACGTGGTGGCCATTTAATAGGGCCATTTGTGCCCATCCAGCGATCAAGAAAATGTTCATTTAAAAACTGTTTAGTAGCGATACTATTGTGGGCAGGGGCGCCGTCTTGTTGGTACATGATATTATTCAAATTATTTAATGGAATTGCCATATCTACTAAATCCACAGCCATGTTTAATATTTTCTGATATTTTTGACTATTCAATGTTCCATGGTAAATTTTAATGGCAAAGATTTTATTATCTAATATTGTGCACACCTACAATTAAAGGAAAAGCGGACCTGGTTATGGGTTGCCGTAGTTCGGAAGGGGTTTGTACGTACCCAAAAATGATTATTTTTTCTATTGTACATGCCATTGTTTGAAAAATTGCATTCATCTGTCCAAATAATCCGGCTTGGAAAAGACAGGTTTCTAATCGAGCATGCTACAAACCACTGGCAAAATGCTAATCTCCGGTCACTGTCTCCTGGAAGCAATGCTTGTACAAGATGATCGAAGTAGGCTTCAAAATATTCTAAGATTGCGATAGTTGTAAATTCATTTATTATTGTGGCTCGTCTCTTCCGTTTTAGTGTAAAACAACCTCCCTTTCTTAAATTTTTCACCAGTTTGTCACAAATTTTACGGTTCGGTTGATCGCGGTCCGGATAACGTTCCCGATACCACTGTAACGCATTCACAGAGCTACGATAATTTACAAAATACGCTTCAATTAAATTTACTTTATGCGAGTTTGATAATTCCATGACAACTTAACATAATGTTAACTTTAAACAATGAAATATCAAGTGAAATACTGTTTGTTTCAAGAAGTTCCAAATTCAAATGTAAAACTGGAATAGGCAATATTGTTTTTAATAAAAACCTTGCAGTGGGCAGTGGTAGGCAATTTACACGAGTTGTAATAATGAAAACGATTTTCTTAAATTTGACTAACTTCTGCTGTCCCGATTTTTTTCTTCCCATACAATAAAATGATCCCCTCATGAAACTGAGTAGATGTGCGTCAAAAAAAAAATTTCATCAAAAATAATCATTTTTAGGGACAACTCACACTTGACCAAAATTTTGACTATACCAATTTTTTTTTTCACAAAAAAGTACCTAATGTTTCCTAAGACAGTTTTCCCTGTATCTCTTATACTTTAGGATTTCCCCATACTGTCCCACTTAAAAAAAACACACTGTATAACTAGATCAAAAAACGCTAGCTCTCATCGCTACACACGCCACATACATTATTGACCCTTATTATACAACAGCTGTTTAATAGAATACTATTATTATATTGTATTCGTCTTTTTCAGATAACTTTTTTACCGAAGAGCTCCATTTTGTCAATTTCTATTCACCATTCTGTCCGCCTTGTCAAAATTTAGCGGAACATTGGAAAAAATTAGCTGAGGTGTATGCAGGCATTGTGAGTATTACATCAATCTACCAGTGGGAGGCTCCTTTGCACAGGAAGCCGGCTAGATTAGGGGTACCACACCGCGCCTTTTTCTGCCGTGAAACAGGAATGTGTTAGCATTACTGTGTTTCGGTCTGAAGGGCGCCATAGCTAGTGAAATTACTGGGCAAATGAGACTTAACATCTTATGTCTCAAGGTGACGAGGGCAGTTGTAGTGAATTATTGGGGTTTTTCAAGAATCCTGCGCGGCACTGCTGTGTAATGGGCAGGGCGTATGAATTACCATCAGCTGAACGTCTTGCTCGTCTTGTCCCTTATTTTCATTAACAAACAAAAAAAAAACAGAGAAAGGCGCCTCCTTTTAACCACTTAAGGTTTGGGTTTTTCAAGCATCTGTTTGGCACTACATTATAATGGTCAAGTATCAGAACATATTTCTATCCACTAACAGTCCTTTGCCATATCCATCTTCCTAGCAATCCTCCAACCATGGTTGAGGGTGTTTTAAGTCTTAAGATATCTGTTAAGTATTAACTTGGTTTGGATGTGTGTGAACTATTGTGAACCATTGTTGTTGTATTATACCAGTGGGAGGCTCCATTGCACCGGATGCCGGCTAGATTATGGGTACCACAATGGCGCCAATTTTGTGCCGTGAAGTAGTAATGTGTAAACATTGTTATGTTTCAGTCTGAAGGACGCCGTAGCTTGTGAAATTACTGGGCATATGTGTCTTAACATCTTTTGTCTCAAGGTGACGAGCGGAATTGTAGTACAGCTCAGAAATCGGGTTTTTCAAGAATCTTCAGCGGCCCTTCATTGTATTGGCAAGGCGTATCTATTAACATCAGCTGAACGTTCTGCTTGTCACGTCCCTTATTTTCGTAAAAAAAACCAGACATGTCATTATAAATAGAATATTGTAGGTAAAATTCAAAATAAGGATCTAAATATTATAATGTTTTTTCTATTACCAGGTTAAAGTGGGTGCTGTAAATTGTAAATACTACAATTCATTTTGCTACCATGTCAAGGAAATACACAGTTATCCAACATTATACTTCTATACAAATGTGAGTTACTGTTTTATATATTAGTTTCATACATTTTATGTTCATCTTTCAGCCATATTGATTGATCTTCAAGAATTTTGCCGGTACAAACAAACAAAATACCATTTGAAAGAGCGAAATCTCAAGTCAATTTCCTAATATGCAAATAATGGGGTTTAGCAGGTTATCAACTGTTAAGTAGATCCTGTAGATGAAGCCACAACCTGAGAGCTGAACAAGACATACAAGATTTTAGAACGATACGTTACTCGAGCGGTTGGCTCAGTTGGTTAGAGCACCGGCACTGAACGCCGGAGGTCGTGGGTTCGAGTCCCGCATCGTTCATAAAATTTTGTTTTTCAAATGTTATTTGTGTATTAATCCTAGAAGTGATTGTTATCAATTTAAAAATATTGTTTAGATTAATAAGAGCGACATCTCAAGTCAATTTCCTAATATGCAAATAGTGGGATTGAGCAGGTTATCAACTGTAAAGTAGATCCTGTAGATGAAGCCACAACCTGAGAGTTGAACAAGATATCGAACGGTTGGCTCAGTGGAAGCGCTCGCACGGAACGCGAGAGGTTGTTGCGGGTTCGTGTCCCGCAACGTTCATAAATTTTAATTTCAAATTTAATTAGTGTACAAAATGACAGTATAATAACGATTATCTAATATTTTTTTAAGAACATGCTTATGGACATGATAACTGTCTGTGATAACAATTGAATGTGTGTTAATGACGCAGATATTAAAACATGCCGGGACTATTTATTATGAAATAGGTCATTCGGGGTCAACTATGCTGAGTAACCACAGATTATACGATTCGCGACTATCCGAATTGCAAAAGAAATTTTGTAGCTACACTATACTATTCGTTGATACCTCACGCCAACACCCCTCGACATACGAAATATTTAAAAAAAAATATAAACTACGGCGGCAATTCCATGTTGTAGTTCTTTTTAAGCATCAATTTTTATAATGGTTGTTGTTTTAGAATTATTTTGGTTGAGAAATTTAATTGGTTCTGTTTTGTACCAACGCCCTGCAAGTGTGTGTGCAAGAATTGCGATTCATCATACAATTATGCCTATTCTCGACAATAGTTTATTATTAATTCACTACTAAATTTAGATACACTTATTCTCTGCTCTTACTTCTGAAGTTAGCTAATCAAATTCATTCTTAGGTATCCAAGTATTATATTGCGTAGCAAAACAAAAGACTGCACCTTTATTATGTAGAACAAGAATTAGCCTTATAATCGGTTTTACTACTTGATTTTTGTTAAATTAGTCTATATTTGTATAACTTTATTATTTTTAACCGACTTCAAAAAAGGAGGTTCTGAATTCGTCGGTATATTTTATGTTTGTTACCTCAGAATTTTCAACTGGGTGAACCGATTTTGATAATTCTGTTTTTTTTTTAAAGATGGTGCTTCCCGTGTGGTGACAATGGCATCCATGAGGAAACCATAAAAGTCTTAAATTTGCTATAAGTATGTGCCCGACAAATTAACCGATTTCGATAAACTTTTTTTATTGGAAAGGCTTTAACTTCAAATGTTTGGTGTGAGTTTGGTAAGGCTCTGATTATGGGATCCATGACAAAGCAACGGAACTCTTCAATTCTTAGGAGCAATTAAACGATACTTGGCCGAATCTTTTTTATTCTATCTGGATATTTGAGTCACCTACCGTAACGTCTTTATGGTCAAGTAATTGTCGTAGTCGAATATGATGATCCATGGAACTCTTTAACGATTTGCAGTAACACACAACAGTCGGTGTCAGCCAAAGTAGGTTATAACTATATACATAGTTGTAGGTGAGATGTGCTTGTGTCGCACGCGCAACGTGACAAGGCGAGAGGCGGGGGTGGGGCCGCGGCGGGAGGACACCGATTCCAATAATAACAATTATTGTAACTAGCGTTAGATTAATTTGATTGTATAAAAATATGCAATTATTTTGTTGATTTTTGTTAGTTATATTTTTTTGTTTCCCTGTAGGTTATGTTAAATATTGGCGCCAAATAAAGATATGTATTTTACTTTATCTATTGATTTTGACGACCTGTAAAGCCGAGTGGTTAGCGATCCTACCTACTAAGCTAGAGGTCCCGGGTTTCGAATCCCGGTAGGTGCAAGCATTTATATGATGAATATTGATGTTTGTTTCCGAGTCATGGATGTTTACATGTATTTATGTATGTTTATGTGTATGTATTTTTGTATGTTTAAGTAAGTATATTGTATTAAGTATATCGTTGTCTTGTAACCCATAACACAGGCTATATGCTTAATTTGGGGCAAGATAATTTGTGTAAAGGTGTGTCAATATTATATTATTATTAATATTATATTTATCATCAACAGGGAAGAAAAGACACAAGCACCCAATACCGCGGTGACCGTACATTCAAAAGTTTGGAAGAGTTTGTTCTGTCCTATCTCAGTGATATAGTAGATGTGCCAAAGTGGACAGTTGTAAAAGCAAGCCGCATGCCCACAGTGTATGTTCTTGAGTCCAGTGTCGACAAGAATGCTCTTCTCCGAATCGCTTATAAGCTGGTGAGTTTGCTGATATTCTTTAGACAACTTCAGACTTTGCTCAGACTTCACTTACGTAAAACTCAGCTGAGTGTGAGTTTAGCGCTTTATTTATAGTCATTTGACAGCTGAGGTTATGCTGAGCTTAAGCTAAAAGACAGCCCAATGAAAGGGTCAAGCATGCAAAATATTCATTATACACAGAACCTACATTGTCGATTATTATTAAGCAAACTTTTACAACTTTAGTAAGTATAATTTACTTAATGTCCAAAAATCAATTTAATTTATATTTAAAAAAATTTGTTTGTTTTGTAATGGCAAGTTTAAATCAAGTTTAATTGTTTTTATTTGTTGTAAGTTTTTATTTTAGATCAGAGTTTCACTATTTTTTGTGCTTTGTGCTCATAGAGAATTAATAGTTTGTACAACTTTGTGTGACAGGACTGTGTGTTAGTAGCGGTCTCTGGGTTTCCACGGAAGACCAGCGTTGTGGATTCTTTCGAAACCACAACTATGCTGAGTTGGGGGCCCATTGGCGTCATTAGATCATAATTAGATTAGTATAACTTTAAGAACTATTATCAGAATGTATAATGACGTCAATAAACATTTTTTCTTTTCTTCTTTCTAAATTAAAACAGTGTCCAAAATTTAATTGATTATTAGTTTTATTGTATCAAGTGGAAATAGATGAATGATTGTATGAAAAACGGAAAGCATTTTTAGATGCGTGACAGTGATGGGTGACAACAGACAGTGTATTTATTATACGGGAATTTTAAAACGTCGAACAACAACTGTTGTGATGACGCAAGAAATTGTTGATCTTTTTATTCGGCTTATAGTCTGAGTTTTTCCTAAGTCGTCGTTATGGTGGACTTAAGGGCAAGTTAAGGTTAAGCTTAGCGCGTACTCAAAGCGGTATTTATAAAAACGGACTTTTACTCAACTGAGTTCGCTTATCTCAGCCTTAGTGGTAGGAAAAATATCTATAGTTTTCCCTAAAAATTTACCCCAATAAATTTTTACAATCTTAACTCTAATTACTAATACGGTTTATCCATTCACCGCACGACAGATGTGAAAACTTTAAGCGAGGTTAATAATGGATGTTAAGGCGCGGACTGACTAGGATTGTAAACGCTACAACCAATAAATAGTACAATATTTGTGTTGATCATGTGGCTAAGCTGCAAATGGGCATTTATTTTACTGGTATTCTTTTATTTATTCAAAATAAACATAATAAATTGAATAATTGTTCGGTTTTAGAAAAAGACATTCTTTTTTTAAAAAAAAAAGAATGTTGTTATCGCTGAAAATTCAAAGATTTTTAACTCCAAAGTTATTTTTTGGAAGCAACTTCCATATTTTTTATTGGATATTTCAAATTATATATAAATATTCTATTCGGTTCAAATTTTTCTTTAAGTCCTTCTGTTTGTACTGTATTTTTTCGTCGGAATATTTTCATTGCGTCACCTTGTTATCGATTCTCTAAGGAACGAAATTTTGTGGATATTGAGGTTTGACCGCGCCTTAAGCTGTTTCTGGATCATAAAGTTGAAGTTTTATAATTTCATAAAAGTGTTTTTGTTGGAACACCGTAACTTATACGACTCTACGTTAAATAAAGTCACCATATAAATATAGACAACATTTTAACGTACTTATATGACAATACATAGACAATTTTTTTAAATTATATCTTTTATTTCAAATCAAATCAAAATCAGTTTATTCACGCAGGTCACGGAAATGACACTTATGAATGTCAAAAATAAAATAAAATACTTTTCTTATTGAATCTACCGCTACTTCGTAAAGGGTTGAGCTAATGAGAAGAAGTAGCGAGAAACTCATTGCAACTCTTTTATATCAAGATTTACATTTAAGTACATCGATTTACAAATCATTTCAATTTACAATATAATATGTAAAATGTAAAATGATGCAACAGACACACTCAAATGTCAAATAGTTTCTCCTATTATAAATATTATGTAAAATTAACGGACCAAGCTGTTAGACAGTTTTGACCCTAATTTATTTTATTGTCTATTTAGAGTGACTGTTTATTGCATGAGAATTATTCCCATGGGACACCTGTCAATGATATCGAGTTATAAATATTCTTTAAAAACCCACTGACATGGATTTTGTAAATGTTTATTTACAGAAACGCGTAGCAAATGTATGTGTCACTAATGAGAAGGTATTAAGAAGCTTGGTGAAGGACCCGAATATGAAAGCTGCGTTGAAGTATTATGACAATACTTTTGATATTGATACAACGGATGAACAAACTCTGCTCAAAAGTATCGTTAGAAACCTACCAGGCATTGAGCAAATCGGAAAGAAACAGTTTCAGGTAGGTTTTTAAAATTAAGATGGATATCTGATATGTGCGTCTTACGACGTTCCCAATATACTATATACAGATACAGATAAATTACTAACTTCTACTATCAGTAATTAGCTGTCAATAATCTGTATACCCGATAAGTCATTCTTATCGCCTTATATTGGGACGCGTGAATTGCAATTTCCTTACAAACTTCTATCGCTGGTAATCTATACGTCCGTCCGTGGACAGCGTGTATGGATAAGTCGAGTTACCGTCGATAAGTTTATTGGGACAGAAAAGTCAACGATAGTTACGATTTTTATCTCAAGTAGGCCACAACTGGAGATTGACTGAATGTTGCGAACAGCCGTTACATAACATTGCGAATGGTGTTATGAATAGTCGTCTATTAAGTTTGATAAACTTTAAAGTGCCACCTCGATCTGTGTGTATTCCATGCCTATTTTCGATGAATTCCTCAAATAATAACGTATCGCATAAGAACCCGATTATGAGAATTTAAGGCCCGCGCCTTGAACTGACTGACCTTGGCTGACTAGGATTGTAAACGCTACAACCAACTCTACATTATTTGTGTTGACCATGTGGCTAAGCTGCAAATGGGCATTTATTTTACTGGTTTTCTTTTGTTTATTCAAAATTTACTTAATAAATTGAAAAATTGTTCGGTTTAACTTTTAGAAAAGTACTAATTCTATTCAATTCTGTAAAAAAAGAATATTGTTATCGCTTAAATTCGGAGATTTTGGACTCCAAAGTTTATTTTTGGGAAGCAACATCCAAATTTTTTATTGGATATTTCAAATTATATAATATAAATATTCTATTCGGTTAAAAATTATCCTTAAATGCTTCTTTGTGCACTGTATTTTTTGCGTCGGAATATTTTCATTGCGTTATGTTGTAATCGACTCCCTAAGAAACAAATTTTTGTCGATATTGAGATATGACCGCGCCTTAATGAAGTGTGTGCTGATTTTGATATATTCCTTACAAATATACACTTGTTTTAAAATACTCTTTATTATGTCATTTCTGTTGTGTCCACTTATTTTTTTTTACTGTATTTGGTGAATGATGTGTACAATTTTTTATTGGATCTCAGGATCACAAAAAAATATGCTGTACTTGTTATTAGATGATAGTTTTATCCTGTTATCTGTAATTGTAACTAATTGTAAATTAATAAATAAATAAAAGGAAAATTCACAAATTTTTAAAACAAAATTCGAATTTTCTTATCTATGAAAGAAGATTATCTAGAAAGCAAGACGAGACCACTATTTACTGATTGTATGTACTTCCCGGTTACGTTACATTATCTCTGGACTATGACGTCACATCGTCGCTTTGTTACGGTGTGCAAAAAAAGCATCACTAGGCTATTATTAATAATAAATAAACAATGGTTAATTTTTTCTGATGCTGATTATTATTAGGTACTATAATGATGAAAAGTCAATGAAATAATCTGGGTTAAATAAAAAAAACATTTCGTGCGTACAAAGTACACATGTCAGAAGTGAAACCTGCATGGTGCATGAACCTCTAAACTGATTATGAATTCCTGGTACGTGTTGCTAGGATGACACATGATTTCAACCGCTATGAAAGACATTCCTACCACCACTAATATATATAATAATATGTTCTCCTATGTAGTAATACGTCGTGCGCTTGGAGTCAGAATATATTAAGGTATACTCGCGCCATACTTAAGACAATCTCTTCTTTAACTATGATCGCCTGGTACCAAAACATTGTATTATGCTTCCTATCTCATTATCTCCCATTTTAAATATTCTGAATTGATGTGGCTGCTCTTTTTACTGTCGCTTTTTGTTTCATCGACTTTCAAATCACAACGATGATAAAGAAGTTTTCACTTCAATAGCCTATTTCTGTCTCATTCTTTGCCGGCTTCATCCTACACATTTTTGTATTTGTGTCTCTTACCTGTCGTTTCTTCCGTTGTATCCGGTTTGAAATCACAACGATTCTAAAGAAGTTTCACTTCAAAAAGTATATTTTATTTTTCTGCAAGTACTATTATAGCCACACAGAACAACAGAAGCTACAGAACTATTAAAAAAAGTCAAAATGTATCAATGAAAAGTTCAAAAAGCAGTATTCGCACAAAAATATCACGACATGTACCTAACGGTAATGAAATTGCAAACCGTACTGACGCAACAGGACGAGCGCGAGGGGGTGAAAGGGGGAACGGGAGAGATCTTCACGTTCCAACGAGGTCCAGAGATAATGTGGCCGTGTAGTACAATTTAATATTTATTGATATTATGACTATCCATAGAGCTAGAAGTCCCGGGTTCGACTCCCGGTACGTGCAAACAGTTATATGATGAATATGGATGATTGTTTCCAAGTCATATAGATGTTTATATGTGTTTCCATATATTAAAGTAAGTATATGCAAGACAACGATAAATTTAATACGATACGTCACTCGAACGGTTAGCTCAGTTGGAAGAGCACATGCACGGAACGCGAGAGGTCGTGAGTTCGAGTCCCGCATAACGATGCGGATAAATTTTATGAACGCATAAAATTTTGTTTTCAAATTTTATATATATATAAAAAAAAACATAAATTGTTAAGTATATTGTATTAAATTTATCGTTGTCTTGCAACTCATAGCACAGGCTATGCATATGGAGCAAGATAATTTGTGTAAAAGTGTGTCAATCTAATATATTTCTAGGAACTGCGAAATCGTTTACGTAATGACGAGAGCGAGAACGCGTGGGTGTTGTATTTCTCAGCGCGGGCCCGTGATAAGCTAGCCATGTACCAAACTGTTGCCGCGCTGCCAGAAATGAGATTTGGTATTTACTTACGATTAATAAAAAAAAAACAATTACCGAGGTTGCTTGTACCTAATTCTAGTAGGCTTCATAAGATACATAATAGTTTTAAGGGTAAATGTATACACTTTTATAAAAAACTGCCAGTGGGAGGTTCCTTTGCACAGGATGCCGGCTAGATTGTGTGCCTGTTTCTGCCGTGAAGCAGTAATGTGTAAGCGTTACTGTCTTTCGCTCCGGAGGCCGCCGTAGCTAGTGAAATTACTGGGCAAATGAGACTAGACATCGCAGTTCAAGTGCCGCTCAGTATTTATGGGTATTGCATGAATCCTGAGCGGCACTGCATTGTAATGGGCAGGTGTATCAATTACTATCAGCTGAACGTCTTGCTCGTGTCGACCCTTATTATCATTAAAAAAGGCCACCGTTCAGGCATTAGGATCTATAAATAAATTTAAATGATTTATTAAAAAATGGCTGTGTCGTAAATCCTACTAGTCCACAGCTGAATATCTAAGTGATCGGACAGCCTGGGACTAGATTGTAGGTAATTATTTTATAGCAATAAGAATGACAGTACAATATTGTATATTTTATTTAAAAGATTGCAAAATGCTGGGAGAGCTTCTTGCGCCGCTTCTTCTCTCTCAGAGCGCCATTTGTTTCAGAAGCGGTAGTAGTGTTGGAAGTGACATCAAAAAGAATTCAAAATGAATCAATTTTGAGAAAATAAATACCTTTAATGCTTTTTAAATAATAGTAAGTACATACTTTTGAAAAAAGAGAAAACATTAAATGTAACTTACAGTGTGAGACTTAAACAAAGCATACAAGATATTATGACGATGCGTCACTCAAACGGTTAGCTCAGTTGGAAGATCACACGCACGGAAAGCGGGATGTCGTGGGTTCGAGTCCCTCATCGTTCATAAAAATTTTGTGTTCTAATTTTATTTGTGTATCAATCCTAGAAGTGAAGGTTACTATGAAAACATAAAAATTGTTAATTACAGTGGAAATAAGCTGCGACAAGCTATCGGAGTTGTGCAGCTCGTTGCAAGTGGACAAGGCGCCCGCGTGGGGCATCGTGAAGCCGGGCGGCGCCTACCAGAGACTGTTCTCGCAGCCTTCATCGAACTTGATACGGATCTGCGCACGCGCATACAACCTGCACACACTCTCCACTTCGGACTTCAGTAAAATACTCGACGGAGGTTGGTCAGTTCTTAGCTCGCCTTAATTAAAGAAAGCACCGTAAAACTCCGAATTAATTACAAATACTGTTTCTATACTTTTAAATCTAGCACTGATTGGTAAACCATTTTATCTACCCATGCTTTAAATCCTCTATTAAAGATTCTGAAACAGTTAGCTTATTGCCAACATTAAAACACCTAATATCCTAATAACCAATACATCATCCAAACGAGTGTTGTAATGAAATTCAGAACAACATTACAACACTCGTTTGGATGATGTAATGGTAACGAGGACTGGCCTTTTTAATGTTAGCAGCAAGCCAACTGTTTCAGAATCTTTTATAGAGGATTCTTATTATGTGTGTAGATAAAGTCTTGCATGCAACTGTTAATAATTAGGAACACGAATGTGTGTTTATAATGGATAATAGTATCACATGAGTTATTACACAACAGTTGCTTAAATAACTATTATGTAGAGTCTGCAAGAAACTCACAATTAATGCTATTTATACTAATTCTATATAAATAGGTCTCAGGTTCTTTACGTCATTTAAACGTCTAGACTCTAGATAGACAGTGACAGCTGTGAAAACGTTAAAAATAATTGAGGTTGACAGTTAACCTCTGTTTTGTGCAATACTGCGTGTATTCTACGTGTACACTAACACAAAGTGACATACAAATCGCGAGTGTAAGATTTAGCTCTGTCACGGACACCAAAGTAATAAACCTGGCCTGTTTTCTTTGGTTGTCTAGCAGCAGGATACTCTATCTTGATTCTGGATGTATATTACTTAAGGTAAATACAATAAATAAAATATTATCGATTACATAGTCAAAGTCAAGTACAAAGTAAAGGTCAAAAAACAACTGAAATAACAAGTAAATTATTATAATAAAGAGCTGTATACAAAACAATAAATTAATATATTTAAAACAGTGTTAACACCTGTGTATTCAACTAATTTGCAGTTTAATAATAATTATGATATATTTAGTAAAATAAAGCTAATCTTAATAATATATATAAACTAGCGGACCCGACAGACGTTGTTCTGTGCATAATAAAAAAAATACTGTTTTTTTATGTATTTGTCAATAATCTGTATATATATAAGAGATTTCCAAGTATACAGTCACTCATCACGATATCTCTTGAACCATTAGAGCTAAAGACTTGAAATTTGGTAGGAGTATTCTTTTCACTGAGTAGAGGTCAGCTAAGAACGGGCTTTCCAAAATTCCATCCGCAAGAGTTTTTTTTTATTATGAACAGAACAACGTCTGTCGGGTCAGCTAGTATAGGTCTCAAATCGAAATAAAAACTTTCCTATCTCTCACGTAGGACTAAACTGCACTCCATGAAGTAATCCACATTAAAATCCGTTCATTAGTTTAGGAGGCCATCGCGGAGAAACAACGTGTCACGTAATTTATATATATTACTAGCTGCCCAGACAGACGTTGTTCTGTAGATAATAATAATAAAAAAATACTATTTTATAGGAATTTGCCAATAATATTTCAAAACATCAAGAATTATTTCGTAAAAAATGCTCCCTGTTGTTAAAATGAAATTGTTTCACAGCAGAACTGTCAAACCGTGCGTCACTGAATTCTCCCATAGAAAATATGTCCATACAAAACAAATATTGAAAATAAAAATATTTATGGGTCCCAAATCGAAATAAAAACTATCCTATCTCTCAAGTTGGACCAAACTGCACTCCATGAAATAATCCCCATTAAAATCCGTTCATTAGTTTAGGAGTCCATTGAGGACAAACATTGTGACACGAGATTTATATATATTAAGATAGCTGACCCAGCAAACGTAACTGTTGATCGTAGATGGGTGAAAATTTGAAGTTGTATGTATTTTTTAATGTTGACTCATAATCAAACAAATTTGAAAAAAAAATGTCAAGAAAATTAAAAAGAAAATTCGTGTACCACCCTTAACATTTAGGGGGATGAAAAATAAATGTTGTCCGATTCTCAGACCTACCCAATATGCACTCCAAATTTCATGAGAATCGGTCAAGCCGTTTCGGAGGAGTACGGTCCCGCACACCGTGACACGAGAATTCTATTTTTTAGATTACGTGACACGTTGTTTGTCCGCGATGGAATCCTAAACTAATGAACGGATTTTAATGGGGATTACTTCATGGATGCAGTTTGGTGCAACTTGAGAGATGGGATAGTTTTTATTTCGATTTGGGACCCATTATTTTTTATATTTTCAATATTTGTTTTGTATGGACATATTTTCTATGAGAGAATTTAGTGACGCATGGTTTGACAGTTCCGCTGTGAAACAATTTCATTAAAAAAACAGTGAGCATTCTTTTACGAATTGATTTTTTGAAATATTATTGACAAATTCGAATAACACAGTATTTTTTTTATTATCTACAGAACGTCTTTGGGGCCAGCTAGTATGATATATATTAATGTATTTAAAACAAATGCCGTAATGATTTCTGTTAGACTTTTTACCCGAAATGAATCTTACAAGATAGTATAAAAAACTTATTGTTATAATAATAGCAAACTAATAAGTTTGCTTAACAATTTTATACAGTGTTATCCTTATAATTTCGTAACGAATAGATTTTGTCGGATATTTTATTAAATTAAAGAGTACTTTACTTCCAAGCGCCTAGTAATATACCTATTTGAACAATTTAATATTCTTTCACTAAGCCAGCGACGCAGTTTAATTGAATCACTCACTTTGAGAAAAATATGTAAGTGTGAAATTATACCCTCAGAGCTACTTCATTTAAGAGATTTTCAAATACCAACCCTTGCTTTACGCTCTAAAATTTTATATCATCTCTCAAACACCAGGACAAATACTTGGTATACCTACGTACTTTAGGTTTGATGATGTAGATTTGTTTTCGTGCTCCTCTAAAACTTACAAACTCAGAATAAAACGAATCCTTACACAAACAGAGTAAGTTAGAAATTTGACGTGAAACTGTTGAAGGTGACATCGTTGTGTTCCCTATTTCTATAATATATCTACTTTATGTATAAGGATGTATCTGTATTTGTTCCCAAATACATAAATAAATATTCGTGAAGTACAAATGAATCACGTTTTCAATAGTTTTTTTTAAATAGGTACCTAAATGTGTGATCATTTTTTTCCGCGCAATAAGGTAACATGCTGCCATATTAATGACATCAGAATAACCTCTTGTCAAAGGTAGCATTTACGAACTGACAACTGTTTGCTGACGTCACGCAGACTTTAATATGATAGCGTTCCAACACGCGGGGATTATACTAGCTTAGGTATTTATTGAATCAAATTAGTAGTCAAACCAGTGGGAGGCTCCTTTGCACAGGATGCCGGCTAGATTATGGGTACTTAAACGGCGACTATTTCTGTCATGAAGCAGTAATGTGTAAGCATTACTGTGTTTCGGCCTGAAGGGCTCCGTAGCCAGTGAAATTACTGGGCAAATGAGACTTAACATCTTATGTCTCAAGGTGACCAGAGCAGTTATAGTGCCGCTCAGAATTTTTGGAGTTTTTCAAGAATTCTGAGCGGCACTGCATTGTAATGGGCAGTGCGTATTAATTACCATCAGCTGAACCTCCTGCTCGTTACGTCCCTTATATACATTAAAACAAAAACAATAATGATTATCCAATTTTTACTTTTTTTATCAGATTTATCGACGTGGGTTTTATTAGTGGCGCCGTTTAAAGTTCAGTGGGAACAAATTCTGCCGGCATTTGTTGAAGCCGCTTTAGAGTTGCGAGCGACAGGAGTCAGCGTAAGTACCGTGTTGTTTGGTGTTTATTTGATTTATTTGAATAAAGAACACGGAATCAGACATCATCAGGTGTTAAGATTGCCACGTAAGGTTACTATAACATAAATTACTTTCTCAATGATACCACAGATTGGGAATGGAGCGACCGCCCTCAGGCTATTAATTGTACAATATTACTTTGATAACAAATTTTTTTGATAAAGAAGCCCGCTGAATTTTTTGCGCTCATTCTTCTCATGTCTGAGGCATTCATTTTGGAATGGGTGGTAATTGTAGACTTTTGAATATGTCATCATATGTTACATCGACCTATTTTGCATAAAAATATTTGAATTTGAATATGCGCGGATTAATGCCACCTACATTTAAGGCTACTTTATATGATGGTAGTGATTGCAGTGTAACTGCTATTACGGAATTTCGGACCCTGTTACTGGGTACATGTAGATGGAATCGACTTAAAGTTCTACTGTACAGTGTAAAAAATCATTAAGGCTTCTAGTCTAGACAAAAGCCAGTCACTCTGGACTGGCTTTCATGGCGTGGTGGCTCATAAACGGGCCGGTTCGTCAACTGGTCTGTCTTGAATGCGCGAAGTCACCGGATTGAGTTTTAAAATAGGGTTTATTTATTTTGTGTCACTGGACGGACATGTTACCAACCTGATTTAAATCAAGAAATATAAATATGAGACTTGGTTGTGTGTCTTCTACTGTTTCAACTGGTTCTTGATGTCGAAATCCAACTTCGCACCACACACCACTAACTTGAATATCATCCTTACTATCTGAATGTGATAGTCTAGATCTATAGTACGGTTGTCATGGAACTTTTACTACGTACAACCAAACTGTGGAATGGTCTTCCATGGCCGCTGTTTATTGTATGATACGGCATCTAACTACAAAAATTGCGTACATTCAAACAAACAAAAGGCTGGCGACGCTTCTGTGACTCTTCTGGTGTTGCAACCAGGGGCGTGCATATCATATAGGCAATAAGGCAGTGCCTACCTCGGTATAAACCGAAATAAATATATCACAAGTGTTAAGTTGATTTAGTTTAATTTGGTTCCGTTATTTAATAATCAAACTTCTATTGAACACCCACTGATAAAATTTTCTATCACACTAGATACCTACGGTAAGCAATCTTTGCATATTTTAAAGATCAACGACGAATAGTTACATCCACAGGGTTTACCTTGCTAGAAAATCAATGCACGCCCCTGGTTGCAACAGTGATCACTTTAAAAAAACAGTAACATATAATCATAAACATTATATTACAATTTTTTTAGTAATAACTAATTATGTTTATCTTCTCACTTAAACATTTTACTTTTCACTTACCGTCAAGTGACCCGTACGCTCGTTTATGCTCACTTTCCTGTATAAATATCACTGGACACGCTGTTCCATATGTTTGACAGCAAATTTTTTGTGCCTATTTGAAGCGCCACTCGCGAGCGTCCAGAGAACTAATTTTGACGTATAATACAAATGTCTGCGAAGGAACGTACAATACTCAGAAGTATTTTTGCATTTTGAATTAATTACGTTAATTTTCCGTGTTATTTATACTTCAAAATCAACGTAATAAAGTACAGATTTTTTTTTTGTAAATAGTTTCCCACCATCTATCGATGTTTGCTGAGGTTGTCATGACGAGTTTTAGTAGCGCAGACTCTCGCTACATGACCAACAGCGCCAAAATGGCGTATATCAAACAAGAACAAAAGCACTTTGACAGCCGCCAGCCCAGTGGTATATAGTAGAGGTCAGTGATAAGATATCGAACGATATGACAGTTGGGGCCGACTCTAGTTTGTCTCTCAATTACAAAAAAGAAGTATGTTAGCTGCCGGAAAACTTTTCAATGATGCCATTACCGTAGATAAAGAAAGAAAGAAAGAAGGAAAAGAAAAAATGTTTATTGACGTCATTATACATTCTGTTAATAGTTCTTAAAGTTATACTAATCTAATTATGATCTAATAACGCCAATTGGCCCCCAACTTAGCATAGTTGTGGTTTCGAAACAATCCACGACGCTGGTCTTCCGTGGAAACCCAGAGAGCGCTACTAACGCACAGTCCTGTCACACGAAGTTGTACAAACTATTAATTCTCTATGAGCACAAAGCACAAAAAATAGTGAAACTCGGATCTAAAATTAAAACTAACAACAAATAAAAACAATTGAGCTTGCCATTGCCACACAAAACAAACTAATTTTTTTAAATATTTTAAATTGATTTTTGGACATTACAAGATAGATAAATTAGTGTCTGTAACTGTACATGGCCAACAGCGCCAAAATGGCGAATATCAAACAGGCACAAAAGCACTTTGACAGCCGCCAGTCCAGTGGTATATAGTTGAGGTCAGTGGATGTGCTCCATTCCAGTTCGGCATAATGGCTTGCACCCTCAAGACGGACGAGCATTGCCGCCGTGTCGCTCAGAACACGCCGGTACTCGCTGTGCAGCAGAGGAGACATCTGCACCTGTTCAGTGGAGACATCAACACACAGGCCATCGTTGAGTTCTTCATGCTGATACAACGGTTTAAAGGTACATTTCCACAACCGCACATTTAAGGCCAAGTGCTAGATTCCACCGCATCATGTTGACTCCTAGCATTCTTACATATTTTGTAAAGTAATACTTTTATATATTACTAGCTGACCCCGGTTGTTCTGTACATAAAACGCCCCCGCAACCCCTCTTAGGGGTGGAATTTCGTAAAATCCTTTCTTAGCCAACCTCAACTTGGTGAAAAGAATATTCCTACCAAATTTCAAGTCTTTGGCTCTAATGGTTCCAGAGATATCGTGATGAGTGACTATATACGTGGAAATCTCTTATATATATATATAATGAAGCGAAAAGTATAAAAGAATATTTTTTTTATATGGTCACCTGATGTTAAGTGATCATCGCCGCCCACATCCTCCTCCAATACCAGATGAATCACAGGAGCGTTGGCCTTGCTCCTGGAAACACCGCACAAGGAAACTCATGACAAAAAGTGCTTTGATAACCGCACTGTAGAGGCACGCCAGACATCCATATGGTGGGGATAATAACCTAATTTCTCGCGTTTCGCGGAGATGGAATTGAACATTATTTATATATTTAGTTTTTAAATTGAAAACTAATATGAATAAGGAGTACGAAAGATAGTCTGTTTAGTAAATTTAACGAATGTCAACAGCTGTTAACAACTCCAAATACAATATTAAGAGCTAATAAGAGATATCAACTACGCCTAACAATTTTTATCGCTTATACGTCCTGATAGACTATGACAGCTGTGAAAACGTCGAAAAATTTATATCTTTGTCAAAGTAACAGCTGTTTTGCTAGAAGCTATAGCAATTGAGCAGACAATCCACTTTATTTAATCTATTATCAATACTAAAGCAATAATTTATAGGACATAGTTCAAAGAACCACGTCGCGGAAGACGTAGTGTTGGTAGGCCCCCCTCAAGATGGACCGACGATCTGGTTAAGATCGCCGGAATACGTTGGATGAGGGCAGCGCCGGACCGATCGTCGTGGAAGTCTTTGGGGTGGCCTTTGTCCAGCAGTGGACGTTTTCCGGCTGATGATGAATTAATAAGATATACCGTCATTGCAGACTTAGTAATAGACGAACAGACACTGCTGGAGATAGCAAGTGACCAATCACGTGATGAAACGTGGGCTGTGGGGTGTTTCCCCGCCAACTGCGGTCCACAGTGTGATCATTTTGAACACCAGATCAGACTTACAGCTAAACGGGTGAGTTAAATATCAATTATATATTTTACTAGCTGACCCGGCAAACGTTGTTTTGCCATATAAATTATTATTAGAGTTAGACCGTTTCTTGGACATTGCAACTTTATTTTTGAAAAATAAAAGATTTTTTTCTAAAAGAAACGTAGCCTAAGTTACTCCTTATTCAGCTACGTGCCAATAAAAGTCCCGTCAAAACCGGTCCAGCCATTTCAGAGATTATCCGGAACGGTTAGCTAGTATTAAAATAAAATATACCAAAAAATACTGGGTCTCGAAATAGTATATGACTGCCTATAATATATGTTATAATATTCAAGCTTTGGTGATGAATAGAATGAAGTCATCGAATAGAACAATAACATGCATTAATAAAAGCTGTGCCCAGTACAAATAACTTTTTATAAATTATGACATATTTCATCTCTCTCTTAACAAAACTTAATGTTATGTGCAATTTATATAAAGCTAGCTGTGATTGATTATATTATTAACTAGTTTAATGAATTGTTTATATTCCTAGTAATTTATTGTTTCATTATGGTGGCTCTCTATTCTATCCCTTTATTGGAGTTTACTCCTTAAGAATCGTTTTTCATATAAGGCGCCCGGTATGAGAAAATTAATATGGATAGTAAAATCTGCTCATCAAAATGTCATAGTTACGTTTTTGGTGCGCATCATTTCTCGCGCACCTTTCACTTTCTTGTATTTTGTAGCTTTATTATATTATTGAAATTGATTTTTTATTATACTTTCATAAAGTTAAGTGAAAATTCTATAAATTATGGCAGAAAGTGGTGTAAATACTCGTGCCGGAAAATCTGATAAGCACGTGGGTACTATGTATGTTACAATTCATACATTAATCTGACATGTATTGTATAATATATAAACATGTGTGCTTTGTATTTATTTAATATTAAATTATCAATATAGTTGATACAAGTTTATATGACCTATGCACATAATTAAATGTTTAATTTAATATGTAGAGTATATATAGCGCATTTCACGCCAATTAGACAATTTTTAACCTAACCTATTATTTTATTTTTTTAATATCTATATTTTTTTTTAAATTAATACGCTTTTATTAGCTTCTGCTGTTTGTATGTTTGTAACCGACTCAATTGGACTTGATTTTGTTTAGTACCTGTTCAAAGACAATCGTTCTTGAGCAGTAAACTCAAGTCGTGCGTCGGAGCTGACACACACACTTTTTTTCTTATTTGTTAGTTAATAATTCAATTATGTATTGCATCTTCCATCTCCCAACTTTGATATATTATGTATTTTTATGAACTCTTATTGCTTTATTTTTATCCATGCATCTCTATTCTGTATTAATTGTCCAAATTTTTTGAGTTTACTTGAGTGTTAATTCAGCCAATATTCGTCTTCAAACAATTCGACACGTGTTTCGCCTCTACACGAGACATCCTCAGGAGATTTTGACTCGCCAAACTCTGGCACGAGACGTGTCTCGTTTGGATAATTATGGATTTCCTTAAAATAACGCCTACTTTAATAAATTTTATATATTTTTGGGTAATACCGTTTGTTTCCAAAATAAATAATGAATTATAAAATATGTCGTCAGCTGTCGATTCTACCGTATATACGCGTAGGCGTATTACGCTGCGGACGAGGTCGCCCGACGAGCGGGTATTGCGCAAACGTGCGTGCACCTACACTTCGCGTCTACCCGCACAATTCCGTACAACACTACACGTAAGTGAAATACAATTAAAGTATATAATAAATAATCTGAACGTTACTGAGTCTATTATCTATACCATAGACCAAGTATAGTAAGTAAACTAATTAATAGCTTCCGTCTCACTCACACGAGAAAATGAAAAACTTATGCGACTCTTATGTAAATAATTGAGATGGGTGATTAGATTTTTTGTTTCGCCATGCGTGCCGGTTTTTTCGAGGTCAGCACACCCGGTGTGCTAAACAAACTTGACAGTTGACATTACTGTTGTGAAACGTGTGAAATATACACTATTTATTCAACATAAGTGACAATTTGAAGTAGAATCGAAATATAGTGCGATGTTGTGTTTTACGATGTAAAAGTGATAGTGAAAGAACACTTGTACTATATTATGTACCTATATATGGATATTATTTGTCTCCTGTTGGCCACGCAAAACCGATGTCTAGTTACTATATTTGGTCTATGATCTATACAATTTGTTTTGTTTTTAAATGATAACCCTCATTTCTAGGATTAATACACAAATAAAATTTGAAAACAAAATTTTATGAACGATGCCTGACTCGAACCCACGACCTCTCGCGTTCCGTGCGAGTGCTCTTCCAACTAAGCTAACCATTCGAGTCCCGCATTGTTCATAAAATTTTGATTTCAATTTTTTTGTGTATTTATCCATAGAAGTGTTATAGTGGGTTATCACTTTAAAACCATAACAAATTGTTTAGATTTGCAACACCAACATCTCAAGTCAATTTCCTAATATGCAAATACTGGGGTTGAGCAGGTTATCAACTGTAAAATCCTGTAGATGAAGCCACAACCTGAGAGTTGAACAAAAGCATACAAGATTTTAGGACGATACGTCACTCGAACGGTTAGCTCAGTTGGAAGAGCACTCGCACGGAACGCGGGAGGTCGTGGGTTCGAGTTCCGCAGCGTTCATAAAATTTTATTTGTCTACTATCTATATCAAATATAACAGTTTCTATAAAGAATGGCGTGTGCAAACTCAGTGGAAGTTTATGCCACCTTAAACCAAACTATGAGATGAACAAGTACAGGTGTCTTAAAGGCTGGCAATATTCGTGTGCAACCGTGAACAGCTATGCAATTCTCTAACGTAACCATTCGTGGCTATACTCGATGGCGAGCTAGCCTTAAATTCGACGTCGAGCTTACCGTTGTTAAGATTTAAAAAAAACGCTTACCAGCTCGGCGTCGAACTGGAGGTTGTACCGCTGTTCTCTACGGCGCGGCGAGTTAGGGATTGACTAAACTTTTTGTCGTTAAAAAACCGGTTCTTTAAACGAAAATATTAATGTTTACCAATTAAATGAAATGAATATTGCAATGAAAATGAATTTACATACTTTATTTGTACACAATCATCGAATGCACACAGAAAGGGACAGAAAAAGGTGCCACGAAAGGCGATGTCTAATCAAATTCGTCCATACTATCTGTAATCGCATCTCGTTCATAATATTTCCTTATTAATTTAACAGTTCTATTCACAACCTTTTCCCTGTCTCCTGTTAATCGCGATAGTTACCAACTGTCGACGCCCAGCTCGGAACGTCCGACTATTGCCTGGTCAGTCAGGAGTGTAGTGCCTATCCAACGCGCACGTCGCAGACCACCAGCGAGCCGCCGCTCTTGGCACTACAATTCAGCAGATTGGGATAAGATGCGTCTTTTTTTGCATCCTACCCTTGAGGCAGGATTTGTTTCGGATGATCCCAGTGCCTGTGTCGTTTCCGTAGCCGATGTGATACTGCAGGGCATGGATATTTTTATACCAAGCTCTGTAGTACCGGTGGAAGATCACAGGAAAGCAGCATCTGACTGCAAATAACAGGCGTATGAAACTTGGGTTGCGGTGCTGGGCTCACAGGATCCGAACTGCAAAGTTCTAAAAAGGAAATATACCCGTGCCTCCAGATTCTTTAAGCGGCAAATCGCCCGTGCGAAATCGAAGCACGTTGCCTAAATTGGCGAGCAGCTTTCCAGTTACCCGACTAGAACACGCAACTTCTGGTCGCTGTCGAAAGCTGCTCTCGGTAACTTCAACCAGCCGTCCCTGCCGCCGTTGCACATGAGAAATGACACCCTGGCCCATACTGCAAAAGAGAAAGCCGATCCACTGTGCGCTCTTTTCGCCTCCAACTCGACTTTTGACGATAACGGAAAAACACCGCCGACTATCCTGCGGTGTCAGAGCTCTGTGCCTGAAGTACAGTTCAGACAGAAGACTGCTCGGCGAGCTCTGTTTTCGTTGGACGTTAGGAAGTCGAGCGGTCCTGATAGCATTTCTCCAATCGTGCTTAGAACGTGTGCCCCTGAGTTGACGCCGGTGCTAACGCGTTTATTCCGGCACTCTTATATTTAAAAGTCGAAGTCCCTGATTCATGGAAGACAGCCCTTGTCCATCCGATCCAAAAAAAAAAGGAGACAATTCGGATCAGGCAAACTCTTGCCTATTGCTATTACCTTCCTGCTCTCCAAAATCATGGAGAGCATAATTAACCGCCAGCTCTTGGTATACCTAGAAGGTCACCAGTTGATCAACGACCGACAGTACGGCTTTCGCTTTGGTCTTTCGGCAGGCTTACGATCCAGGTAGGTATACCTAACACATAGATGGGCGGTGGCTATTGAAAGCAAGGGGGACGGCCTGGGAGTTAGCCTGGATATAGCGAAGGCCTTTGATCGTGTATCGCATAAGGCGCTCCTCTTAAAATTTCCATCATTTGGGCTTCCCGAGAGCTGGTGCAAGTGGACCTCCTGCTTCCTCACTGGGCGCAGCATACAGGTCGTTGTCGACGGTTATTGCTCGAACCCGAAGCCCGTGAACGCTGGAGTGCCCCAAGTCTGTGGGCTATCTCTCACACTGTTTCTTCTGCATATCAATAATATGTTGGACACCTCCAACAAACATTGCTATTCAGATGACAGCACTGGTGATGCCATATACACGGGCCATGCGGGTCTCTCTCGGGAAATCGTCGATCAGTGCCGGGAGAAACTTGTGTCTTCTATCGAGTCCTCTCTTGAGAAGGTCGCGGAATGGGGTAAATTGAACCTCGCCCAATTTAACCCCCAGAAGACTCAAGTTTGCGCGTTTACCACAAAAAAAGACATTTGTATTACCGCTCTTCGACAACACTTCCTTTAAAGCCTCGCCTATCGGTATACTGGGTCTCGAAATCTCGAGCGATTGCCAATTCCGTGGCCATCTGGAGGGCAAAATCAAATTATCGTCGAAGAAGCCGGGCGTCATTAATAGAGCACGGCAATATTTCAAGGCGGTCCACATTCTAGCGCTCTACAAAGCGCAGGTCCGGCCACACATGGAGTATTGCTGTCATTTCTGGTCTGGCGTACCCCAGTATCAGCTTGATCCATTTGACCGCGTGCAATGTAGAGCAGCTCGAATTGTCGGGGCTCTGTGAACGGCTGGATCACTTGGCGTTGCGGAGAGACGTCACTTCATTGTGTATCTTCTACCGCATTTATCACGTGGAGTGTTCCGAAAAGCTGTTTAAACTGGATTCCTGCCGCCGAATTCCACCTTCTCACGACACGCCAAAAGTTACGATATCACCTACCCCATCATTTGGATGTGTGGCCGTCCTCCACAGTGCGCTTTTCAAGGGGCTTTCTTCCACGTACTACAAAGCTGTAGAATGAGCTTCCTTGTGAGGTGTTTCCGGGACGATACGACATGGGTACCTTCCTTAAAGGCCGGGAACGCTCCTGTGTTTCCTCTAGTTTTGCAAGAGAATGAGGGCAGCGGTGATCACTTAATACCAGGTGACCCGACGCTCGTTTCCGCTCCTCTTCCAAAAAAAGACTTGCTATTTTTTTGTTTTTCACTTTCCGTAAAAAAATATACCTTGCTGTCGCAATATCGAATCTTACCATCTATGTTTTGCGGTACACAGTTTGTATTAATCTTCGCTTACGGATATTCCATATCGGAGAATAATTCAGCTTCATTCAGTGATTGCACTATAGCCTTTTCCCGTTAGATGATACTTCTGTAAATAGTATAAAACACATGTCTTGTGATTGCATCAGCATAAAACTTACGACTGGTTTTGATCTTTTTTTTTTGGTGAGTGAAGTTAATTTGTCTCGTTATATTTTTCTTTGGTTATTCGTCTGACAGTTCGTTGTCTTAACGATATGGGCATCAGGTCCGCGTTCAAACTCTGACGTTATAGGTAAAATAAGTACACAAAAAAATAGAATCTATATCATGTCCTAAAATTATATGTCTTCAATTAATTTTTAAAACAGTAACTCAATATTAACAGTTCAGAATAGAAATGCGCTAAGACGTCAAAACTATCACGCTATCCACACCGCTATTATAATTATTTGATAATGTTAAAATTTATTTCTTTATGCGGACGTTTTGTTATTATTCTAGCAACTGACCACGGGCGATGGTGTGATACGCGTTTAAATCCTTTAAAAGTATTGACCACGGGCGATGGTGTGATACGCGTTTTAATCCTTTAAAAGTATTGATCACGGACGATAGTGTGATACGCGTTTTAATCATTTAAAAGTATTGACCACGGGCGATAGTGTGATACGCGTTTTAATCTTTAAAAGTATTGACCACGGGCGATGGTGTGATACGCGTTTTAATCCTTTAAAAGAATTGACCACGGACGATAGTGTGATACGCGTTTTAATCCTTTAAAAATATTGACAACGGGCGATGGTGTGATACGCATTTTAATCTTTTAGAAGTATTGACCACGGGCGATGGTGTGATACGCATTTTAATCTTTTAAAAGTATTGACCACGGGCGATGGTGTGATACGCATTTTAATCTTTTAAAAGTATTGACCACGAGCGATGGTGTGATACGCGTTTTAATCATTTAAAAGTATTGACCACGGGCGATGGTGTGATACGCGTTTTAATCATTTAAAAGTATTGACCACGGGCGATGGTGTGATACGCGTTTTAATCCTTTAAAAGTATTGATCACGGACGATAGTGTGATACGCGTTTTAATCATTTAAAAGTATTGACCACGGGCGATAGTGTGATACGCGTTTTAATCTTTAAAAGTATTGACCACGGGCGATGGTGTGATACGCATTTTAATCTTTTAGAAGTATTGACCACGGGCGATGGTGTGATACGCATTTTAATCTTTTAAAAGTATTGACCACGGGCGATGTTGTGATACGCATTTTAATCTTTTAAAAGTATTGACCACGAGCGATGGTGTGATACGCGTTTTAATCATTTAAAAGTATTGACCACGGGCGATGGTGTGATACGCGTTTTAATCATTTAAAAGTATTGACCACGGGCGATGGTGTGATACGCGTTTTAATCTTTTAAAAGTATAACATTCGCGTTAAAGATTTTAATCATGGTTACAGGATCCTGCTGCAACATTTGTCGGAGTCATTGTATATCTCGGAATGGGTGGTCAGCCACGGAGGAGACTACATCTCCAGCCTGACCACGGACAATTATTTCAAGAAAACTGTGCTTGATGACGATGTCCCGCTCAGGTTTGTTGACTACCTACTGCTTTTCGACTCACTTATACCAAGAAGTATCTAGTATATCGTGGAGAGATGAATTTTTGAAAATACAATACGAGACGAGACGGGGCGTTCAGCTGGTGGTAGTCGATACGCCCTGCCCATTACAATGCAGTGCCGCTCAGGATTCTTGAAAAGCCCCAAAAATTCTAAGCGGCACTACAATTGCGCTCGTCACCTTGAAACATATGATGTTAAGTCTCATCTGTCCAGTAATTTCACTAGCTACGGCGCCCTTCAGATCGAAACACAGTAATGTTTACACATTTCACGGCAGAATTAGGCGTCGTTGTGGTGCCCATAATCTAGTAGTGTAGTTTCACAGGGCTCTCTTATTTAAATTTATATCTATTATTTTCCATTTTACGCTCAATAACTTTATGTACTATTTGCTGATGACACCTCTTTATTCTTTAAATTTAATAGGCGTAACAGACAACATCAAGAATGTCGACAAGTATAAGTTCATACAATAACGCAATCTCTATATTATTCCCATATTAATTATTGAATTATTATTATGAATTAAATATCCCATTATTAATTATTTTAGTTAGTTAATATAAGTTAGTGTAATATTATTGTATTTTTTTTTGGAAAGTTAATATTATTATTTATCCTGCAAAATTAATAATTATAATATGCAAAGTATTAATTAAAATGTTTGCTACTCAGTACTATCTATAAATCTATATACATATATAAAAGAGAATGTATGTTTGTATGTTCCCTAATAACTCCTAAACTATTCGACCGATCCCAATGAAATCTTTTGTAATAGATTCGTTGAAGCTCAAGGAAGGTTTACATATATAATTTATATGGCAAAACAACGTTTGCCAGGTCAGCTAGTGAATAATAAATATATGAAAATAAAAAAATATTTATTGAATTAGGCGTTACCTTGCGGAAATCCATAATTATACAAATGAGATTTAAGTTTTCTTTAGTGTAAATTCCGCCGCTCACCGCCGCGTCACAACAGCCGACCAATCACAGCGCGTTATCGTCATGGGACCTGGGTATAAAACAGCGGCTTCCGGCTCATTTGATTCAGTCTCGTGCCAAATTTTGGCGAGACAACACGTCCTGAGGATGCCTTGTGAAGAGGCGAAACACGTGTCGAATTGATTTAAAAACAAATATTGGCGGAATTAACACTAAAGAAAACTTAAATCATTTGTATAAAAAATATATCAATGAAAAAAACAAATAATATATCATTATATACATAGGTAGCCTACATTACATACGGAATTATAATCATATTATGGTTATTAACATTGATAAATACCCCTAAACTTTTGATTTTCTATAGATAAACATTTTAGTTACATATTTATTTAATTATTTATTTTTGATTAATTTTATTTTTGCAAATAATACTTTTACATGCTCCGTTATTTATTTTTCATTCATTTAATAATAATATTGTTGTTTTCTTTATAGTCTGAGGAAGCCATGGGTAGTGTATTTCCACTCACCAAAATGTTCCAAATGCTATGAGAATTACCCCGACTTCGCAGTCATGGCTCATGTAAGTATATAAGCCACACTTCTTATGTTGAATCTGTCACTTTTTCTGATCTCAAAATCTTTAAAACTTTTTCAACCTTCTATTTCATCATGAATAAGTGTGACATAATTTTATGCTTTAAATCCTATATTAAAGATTCTAAAACAGTTAGCTTATAGCCAACATTAAAACACCCAATGTCCTATTAACCATTATATCATCCAAACGAGTGTTGTAATGTTGTACTAAATTTCATAACAACACTCCTTTAGAGTACTACCAACGAAGAGTTTCAACAGACAGCCCATTCTTATTGCTCGATGCGTGGTATCCGTATGAATTTCAAAAAAAGAATATTTTCGTTTACGCGCGTTCCACACTACCAGAACGTTGTGAGCCGAAAAAAAAAGTAGGTTATTCGAATCCCCGTCATTTTTCTTCGATATTTTTATTTTTTTTTGTTTACAAAAAATGAGCGATACAAGTTTTCACAGCACAACGCCAGATATTTTAAACGCTGCAATGTAAATTACTACTAAAATTAATAATTCTTTCATTAATACTTAGTTTATTTGTATATAATCAGTAATGGATGATATTCGGTTAAATAGGACTGGCTGTTTTAATGTTAGCAGTAAGCTAACTGTTTCAGAATATTTAATAGAGGATTAATAAGTTGATACTAACAATATATGGGCAATGCTGCCTGAAATAAATAAATTTATTATTATATATTATTATTACAAAGCATTGGTGCAGATAAAGTATTGTATGCAACTGTTGATTGAAGTATTAAAACACTCATGTGATACTATTATCACACTCGGCTTCGCCTCGTATTATAAACCCACATTCGTGTTTAAATACCCCTCATTACACAACAGTTGCATAAATAACTATTATAAGCCACCTACATCACAAAATAACCGAAAGGAGTTCTATTTAATGTTTGTCACAAAATGTTATCCCTGTTGCCCAAGGGTGATATGCTGAATAAATAGGGTCGCAACTTCCTAGTTATAATATAAAATGTCTCAAGAGGTCCTCCTCTTGAGATATTTTGCAAATATGTTTAGAATCTTTTTTTAACATACCGCATGGCTGGTGTGGCTTACTTACGTGCGATTTGTCAAATTAATTTGCAAATTGACATTTCATGTCGAATTAAGCGTCATCTCGACTAATATTAGAAAGGAGGTCAAATCAAATTTATTTGTTTTACAAGAGATGTTCGAAATCTCCATAAAATAATATTTTCGATATCGATGTTATTATTGAGGAATAACTACATTTATACAGATAAGAAATTTGTTCTAACAAAATAGTCTTATTTTTATGGTGGTCATATAGGAGGAGGGTTTATAATATTTGCCCCATTCAAACTGTTACTTTAAATTTTCAGCAACTCGGCCATGTTGTGAATTTCGGTAAAGTGAACTGCATAACAGACCGACCGATTTGTACCGAGGAATATATCTACAGCTACCCCTCTGTCCGGATATACATGAACAAGAACCACCAGAGAGGTTACACCGCCGTCATCAACGTACAAATCACAGACTATTCGCGGTTGCTCCACGAACTGAAGCCACATTTGGGAGATTATAACGACGAGATATATGCAGCTATGAAGAAGTTGGGGGCCATCAAAGATCAGTACCACGATGAATTGTAGATGTGTTATAAAGGGAGAATGAATCGAAAAAGTTCAAATTTCACATTAATCTCTTAAAACCTTAGTGTAATAGCTATGGGTTATTTTATTTAGTATTTTATTATAACAATATTTTAGTTAGTAGATAATATTTTCATCAGATATGGTATTAACACAAACTGCCAATTAAATTTCTTATCTTAGCCCTTAATTAAGTAACTAGAACTGAATGAGAGCCTAGAACAATGAACTCAGCAATCCTAATTATTATTAACCGACTTCAAAAAAGGAGGAGCTTCTCAATTCGTCTGTTTTTTTCTATGTTTATTACCTCAAACTTTCGACTGGGTGAACCGTTTTTGATAATTCTATGTGGATGATAAATTTACGAATAACTCAATTTCGCGCCAACCGATTTCGATGATTATTTTTTTTATTGGAAAGGATATACTCCAAAGTGTGATGAGAGTTTGGACTTACAGTAAGGGTGCGGGTTTCTATTCTATCTATGGCAGAATTTCTGACTGTCTGTAATCAAATTGCAAAACGCTTACGTTCATTGCTGCATTGAAAAATTTAGTATATCTACACATATTTAGTTAGTGTACTGCAAAATCACTAAAAATTTAAAAATACGCCATTATTTTTATACTTTTTAGTGCATATTATATCCATTGCTTTGGAAGTGTTTCTGAAGTCTGTTGTTTTTTTGTTAAAAATTTTTTTAAACAATTTGTTATTTTAAAGTAATATCCATCAGTTTTATGATCAATAATTATCCAAATTAAATTTGTAACCAGAGTTTATGATGTAGATGGAGCCACAACTTGAGAGTTGTACCAACACATACCAAGATTAACGGTCCATGCGTCACTCGAACGGTTGGCTCAGTTGGTAAGAGCGCTCGGACAGAACCCGAAAGGCGCGGGTTCGTGTCCCGCATCGTTCATAAATTTGGGTTACAAATTTAATTTGTACAATTTATTTTAACATAAAATCTATTTATTCACTTGTCAAATTGACAGGGCTGACTTGATATTAGGCATTTATTAAAATCTTTTTTTTTTATCTCCGAGTACTTGGAATTCATACTCGTGGTTCATTGCCACTTCGGAATTTATTTATGTAACACGATATTTCTTTAATATTATTTCTAATGCAGAACTAACCTTAATTGGGTTTTTGAAAAAAATTTTTTTTGAAGTTTTTTGCATTAAATATCAATATTATTAATAATAAAGTTTTAAAATACATAAAAAAAATCAATAATTTTTTTTTTCAAAAACCCAATTAAGCGTTTGATTGCTTTAATATTTAATTATATTAATTATTATAATGCTATTTATTTTAATTTAGAAAAGTCAATACATATGTGATATTTTTTAGTAGGTTTATTTGTATTTCCAATTAGCATTTATTTTTAAGGTTATACGCATACTACCACTCCATTTTAGTGGCCTACTATTTTTAGTGAAATTTAATTTTAACATGATAATTGCTTTGTTTAAAATGATGTTATAACGATATATCTTTCTATTATGATGTACAGTGAGTTTAGTTTTTTAACTGTTTTTAAGTGTCGATTCTTATAAATATTGAGTTGTTCAATCTTATTGTAAATATGGCAACTGACATTTTTTGACGTTTGTCACAGTCCCTCTGCTAAATGTCAAGTGGCAAATATAATATAACAAAAAAAATTAAATCGTTCAATAACATCAAAACGGGATAAAATTGCCAGCAACTAACCTTTTACAAACTATTTTTATTATTTTCTATGAACTATTTGTACTTTTTTTGACATTCTGTACAGTAAATAATATATTTTCTCACACAAAAGATTTAAAGCATTTTCATGAATGTAACTAGCTGACCCGGCAAATGTTGTTTTGCCATATAAAGTATAATTCACGCGATAGTTTTATAAGTAATAAAATAATGCCTATATTACGGATCCCCTTTTTTGAAAAAAAAAAACATAGCCTATAGCCTTCCTCAATAAATGGACTACCCGAACACCAACACTGAAAGAATCATTCAAATCGGACCAGTAGTACCAGAGATTAGCGCGTTCAAACAAACAAACACTGCTTTATAATATTAGTATAGATAATTAATGCCCATGGACTAGTAAAAAAATAAGGACTCCGTGTCACCTTACATAACAGTGTAGCACCAAAACAAGCCGATTAACGTGTAAATACATAGTCCCACGCACACACTTACAATACTATAGGCCGATAGGCAGCCATTATGAGATATTTTAAAAATGCCGTCGTGCGTTGTTAAAAAGTGTAAAAACAATACTATATAAGTATTTGCCATATGATATGATTATTTAAGGGAGAAAAAATTGTGTAACTATTATCCCCCGTAACCGCACACACACTAGCATAACGGTGCTTCACTTGCTAATATCACGGCGCGGAGTCCTTCATTTTTTACTCGTCCGTGATTAATGCCCTTAAATATTTTTTTTTCTTACTAATTAATTAATTAAGTATTATTATCTTTATAGCATTGAAATGGTTTCGCTGTCGAATGATTATGAAATACTCATTCCATAGCACCCATAGGTTATATTAATACGTGAAATTAACATTTAAGGCGCATTTATAATATGTAAGTTTAATGTGGTAATCTCTTTGTCCGTTTGTGGCATCATGGCTCCCAAAATAATGGGCAGATTTTGATGAGGTTGTTTTTGTTTGAAAGTTGATGTAATGATTAGTGGGGGGCTTTTTAATTATATCTGTAGTAATCTCAGTGTCAAATAATCTCATATAATTGGTGAGCGGTTAGCGTAAATAATACGCTGGTTACTACCTCGTGCATTGATATTGCAAATCTAGACTGTCACTCTCCGAGCAACACGTATTACTTCCATATTTAATAGCAACACTCAATATTCATAATATTACTAAACCATTTATGTAATTGTTAACCTTAGTAGTAATAAAATTTACATTTTTCTTATACAGTTATTTTATTTCTTGTTTCATCAGTAATATAAATGAAGAATGAATATATCATAGTGTTGTAGACAATACTTAATGTATAACCGGCATTTTAACGGACAGCATCTGAAAAAAACATTAGTATTATTTTTTCATACATAAATAAATAGTTAAAGCGAGTCAATAGAACTAGTGTCCACTTTCTTTATTAAGAGTAAGATCAAGATGGTGAAATAGAAGAGCCGCGAACAAAGTTAGGGTATTGTAATAGTCTGTTGTTATTCTAATGACAACTAATATGATACAGCCTGCCTAATCGACTTTAGTTATTTTCATAGTATTATATATCTTTATGTTTAGTTAAATGGAACTATAGAATACAAGGTTGCCAACACATCACTAACATTACAATTAGAAAACAAATACTCTAAGGTGGTCTTCTTTAACGTGACATTGGCTAGCTTATGGTATACCTTCCACAGAAGTCACAGTAGGAAGAATAGAATAGAACCTGGTTGCAGTCATCTGGCAAACATATCTGTAGAAGTACATGAAACACAATTTGTCTTGCTCAGACAATTAATTAATTGATCAAGTAACATTATGAAACCGACCTTTATTGACTGAATATTCTACTATAATAATGGTTTACTGATAATACTTCAGGGAAAGTCAAAGGAACTTTTTCTAACATACCAATGGGATGCTCCTTTGCACAGGAAGCCGGCTAGATTATGGGTATCACAACGGCGCCTATTTCTGCCGTGAAGCAGTAATGTGTAAACATTACTGTGTTTCGGTCTGAAGTGTGCTGTAGCTAGTGAAATTACTGGGCAAATGAGACTTAATTAATAATCAAAAAGTTCCATAAGAGCAAAACTGTTATATTATTATATGCTAACAAAAGTCCATTACAGTAGCAATCTGAATGAGAAGCAACGGGTACCTTAAAAAACTGATATCAGTTCTGTTTTTCCTCTTATTCCATAAAAAATTGAAGCCATGAGAGCCAGATATATCACTTTTTTAACAATGTGCTCTAAGAGATTGAATAATTTATAATAATATAAAGGACATGGCCAAAAAAGGTATGCATTACATACATAGTAAATTTATTCAATATTATTAAAAAAAAATAACAGTATATAAATAAGTAATTTTTAACCAACTTCAAAATAGGAGGAGGTTCTCAATTCGATATTTTTTATGTTTGTTACCTCAGAACTATCTGGGTGAACCGATTTTGATAATTCTTTTTTTATTTGAAAGCTGGTGCTTCCCGTGTGGTCTTGTTGCAATTTGGTCCACATCTGATAGTGGCATCCATGAGATAACCATAAGTCTTAAATTTGCTATAAGTATATGCGAGAAAAATGGACAAATAACACAATATTGTGCTAACCATTACTGATGATTCATTTTTTATTACAGAGAGTAAAGTAAGTAAGTAGAAGAATATACTTCACAGGTAGTTTAGCGAGCTTTTTTAGGTTCTGATTATGGGATCCATGACAAAATAACGGAACTCGTCATTTCTTAAGAGCAACTTTACAATACTCGGCCAAATCTTCTATATGCTATCCGTATATTTGAGTCACCTACCATAAAATGGTTATGGTCAAGTAATTGTCGCTCTCAAATATGATGATCAATGGAACTCATTAACAACTTACAGTAAGGGTGTGATATGTGGCAGAATAGCTATCTGTAATCAAATTGCAATGTGCTTACGTTCATTACTGCATTGCAAAGTTTAGAGTCAAGATGAAACCCATTCCAAAAATAACAATAGTCGTAACTAGAATTAGATTTTATAAAAATACACAATTATTTTTATACTTTTTAGTACATGTTAGGTACATGTTTTGTAATAGTCTTTTTGAAATCTGTTGATTTTCAAATCTGCCTCATGTAATTGATGTTAACTTTATAGCCTCAATAAATGGGTACCAAATGAATTCATATTTGTAATAATTTTTTTTTACAGAATACTTGTTTTTGTGATTCAGGAACTATACCAACACCGAGGACGTAGTTTATATCATTTTTGTCTGTATGTATGTCCAAGCAACGCAAAAACGAGGTTGCCCTGCATATCATGCTGAATAGTGTTCTTACAGTAATAATAATGTAGCAACTTTGTTTGATTTTATTCGAATCTATTATTAAGGCTATATTTTTTTTCAACAATCTCTTTCAACATTTTATTGGCACAACTCACATTAAAGTTCCGATCCAGTTTAGCATCAATAACATCTTGATCAACACTGCAGGGCAAAAAGAAATCAACAGGATTATAGATACCTTTAGATTCTAATACAACTCTGTCTTCACCCACTTCTAAATTGAGATCTTGTACATCTACCTGGAAAATAACATTCAAATATATATACCGTTAAAAAATTAATTGAATATTCAAAAAAATTTAGGAAATTATTGTGTGTGAGTAGTAATAATTATATATATATATATATATATATACAATTTAGTATCACATTGTGTGTCCGCAATGAACTCCTAAATTATTGAACTGATTTTAATCAAATTTCGCACACTGCAGTTTGGTCCAACTTGAGAGATAAGATATATGGTTATAAAACAGTACCCTTAATATTTACTCAGTAAATGAAATAAAAGAAGTAAACTTATGTGCTGCAAATTAGTAATCAAAGTTGAAGTCATTGTCACACTCTGCAATAATATTATTCAAATAAGAATTATTATAAGATTTTTGAAAAAATTGGTTGATTTGATTAGTAATAATCAACTATTGCTACCTCAGATCTGAGAAGAACAGGCAAAAGTTACTCAATAGGCTTCTTTTTTTAATAAAATTGTTTTATAATAACATTTAATAGGTTAGATCACTCTATACCCAATGTGTGGTTAGAAAGTTGTTTATGCTATATACATATATATACATTGACCACAAAAAGAATTTTTAACAATCCTTTTAAAGGACACATTACAATTTTATTTGTTCTTCATGTTAACAATGTGATATAAGTTTCTCGAAAATAGATATACATATTATATTGTAATATTGAGAATATATTTAGAGGCAACCATTATGACATTAATTTCTACACATTTTCTCTTAATAATTGTTTAGGACCAGAGTTATAAGTATTTTAACCTTTTAAAGTAAATAGGAATGGTATGCAAGTTAATAGTAAATAGGAAGAGGAATGGTTTGTTGAACCACCATATTGATAGGAGTTCACTAAGTCTCCTTAAATTCATGAAAAGAAAGAAGTGTGTTAAAACAAGTGTGATTGATGTCATTCTAGGGTAAGCAGTGAGTGTATTAATACATGGTAAGTAATGTAGTAGGAATCATGATGCCTTACTGAGTCTGGTATTTTAAATTCAGCTAACAAATACTCTATTTCTCCTGTTGGTGGCTCACGTCTGAGTCTATAATCAATTTCCTTATTTAAATTTTCTTTGGGCAGTGTCTTATTAATTTCTTCAATAAGTGGTTTGGTACTTTCTTCACATTTTTTCACATCTCTAATCTGAATTCTGTGAGATTGTAATGTTCCAAGTGATTTCTTATTCTTAAGAACAGTAAACTTTTGCATATCAATTTCAAACTGGTATTTATCTTGCAAACCCTCAAAGACTACAGTTAAAAAGAATGTTTTAAACAGGTCATCCTTTTCAATTTTTGAGAAAAATACTGGGTTCACAGCTACATCATACACAGTGGCAGGAACACCAGAATTATCTGGCTCCATTCTTCCTTCACCAATACTCATAGGTACTCTATAGCTAGATGGGTCTTCTGAGCTCAGAATTTGCATGAGTTCCTCATTAGTTATGTCTCTAGGAGAAGGAATAGCATCGGTCACACACACATTAAGAAACATTTTTTTGTTATCTGGTTTAGTAAATGTTTTCACACAAAAGCCTGTATAAGGGAAAATAATAATTAAAAATTAGATCAGATTCTTTAACAGGATAAACATATGGATTTAAAACATACCTGGAGTTGGCTTAACAATTTTACATGGTATTGCATCAGTTGGGGCAAACAATTTGTTTAACTCTTCCTCCATGGGAGAATCCTATTAAAAGAGTTAAATATATTTATCAATATAATGTAACTACCTTGAATATTTATACTACAACCAATCTACGTAATAAATACCTCAAGAATTCGCATATTTTTCTCCAATATCGTCGGGTCAACCTCCAAAGTTATTGATTTTTTTTTCATTATTTACGTTTTGATCGTTGTTTCCAGGCAGTCTCAAACAGCAAAGTACCTACCTAGTGATACCTAGCAAAATCACTACATTCTAGACAAGATACATCAAAACTCAAAACCATCAGCTAATTTTTTTAAACTTTATGGGACCTTAGAATATTGACATTATAGACGTTGTCCCCGTGTGCCCCTTTTATATAGCAATAGTTTTGACAAGAGTAGTAGTGTTGTCATATTATTATTATGACTAAAATTACCCTTAATTCGTTTCTAGTTTGTAGTTTCTTTGATGAATTTGTATTTTGTAGGTGACAAAGAGAATTTAACCACTGTATGTGCCTACGAAATTCGTTAAATATTTACAGAAATTCTGAATTAGTCCAACCCTTAGAATATTAACGCTACAAAAGTAGCGTCGGTAGCTTCATTACAAATATAAAGGACAAGCGATATGCAACTAAGGCTGAGATAAAACGGGACAAAGTGCTTGATCTTGCATCACTATCGCGTATTTATTTGGCCCAATGTCAACTTTGGGACAAATAAACAATGATCTGTCATGTCATTGGTCTTGCGAATAGTATTTTTGTGATTTTATTGTATATATATTGAATTTTTTTTATTTTTTTTTTCAAAGTAAAATAAAATTCACATACGCTTAAACTAAGCGCTTCTATAAATATTTCTTTTAAATGACTGAATTTACCATATGTTCGTAAAAAGTTGAGCTCGTGAGAAGAACATTCATTCATTTGTCGCGTCACAAACTTAATACAACTTTAAGACTTATATGGTTTTCTCGTGGATGCCATTGTCAGAACTATCATCACGGGTAGGTATTGTCGCCTGGTGGTATGGTAAGCATGGTAATGTGGTGGCTAACCAATCTCGGCACCAGGCAACTGAAAGACTAGAAATCACTATCCCATATGAAGAATACCTCATGAAAGCTCAGAAGGACAGGACTTGGCTACCAAGATGAACCAACGAGACGTTGACTCGTCCATCATAGCCTCGATCAATATATCAAAAGATTCTCGCTAAGCGATTGGCTCACAAATCAAATACATATGCCACTGTCTGCGGCCCTACCACCAGCTCATAGCTCAGCCCTTGGACATGACTCCGCTGCCGGCGGCACTCGAAGTTTTTGATGTTTTGGTTTTCTATCTATCTAATAATATAATACATAGTTTTATACATATTTTAAAAACTTAAACTTATGAAAGAAAATAAATACTTGTGATTAGAAATAACAAAACACACAATATATTTCCTGATCATTACTAGAGTTCTGACTCTAGTATATTTTAATAGGCAATTTTATGATGGCGATTTTATGAAATTTATTTTATGGTCCTATAATAAATAATTAGCATTACATGCTTTTCCTTATTATGTTTAATTCATTTACTTTTCCTTATTATGTTTAATTCATTTACATTCCCAATCATCTTTTGAGTATGTGACATTATGTCATACGAATTAATTCCTTAAGGGTAATTTTAGTCATAATAAAAATATGACAACACTACTACTTTTGTCAAAACTACTTGTCTTCAATTCAATTCAATTTTTGTGATATGGCATGTGGCTGCACCAGTCGGGCGCAAATTATTTCGCCAATTTCGAGTGGAATTGAAGAGACACGTTATGGAAATTTTGTATGAATTTAATAATAATAATAAATTTAATTTATAAGTGGCAGGTTTTTTTGAGTATAGTGTTATTTTATAGTATGGTTAGTTTCTAGCCTGGAACAACACAATATTATACAAAATACACTCTACATTACATATTTACAGCTTAATATTATTATATTTGACATATTTACATAAAAAATTACAATAAGGACTAAACACAGACGTTAACAAACATTCAACGTTTACTGGACGGGGAAATTTCGGCGGAAGAACGTCATAAAGGGGATGAAGAAGTTTAGGACAGGAAAATATTATATGAGATACAGTACCGTCGTCCAAGCCACATTCACACAAGGAGTGATCTCTAACTCTGATCTTGTGCAGGTGGACAGGTGTGCTGGAATGACCAAGACGTAGGCGACATATTGTGGAGGTAACCCATCTGTCTGTATATCTGTGGGGAAAAAACCATGGACGCCTTGGTATATCTGGTTGGACTGAGGCATAGAATTTACCTTTAACCAATTTTGATTCATTCCAGTATGTATTCCAGGACTTGTCGAGATAAGTTTTAGAAAGTGCACTCAGATCTTGCGAACTATTTTTATAATGTTCTTAAGAACCCATTTGTATAGCAGATTTAGCACAAGAGTCTGCTGTTTCATTGCCTGCAATGCCAGAATGACCTGGACTCCAGACAAGTGTTAAATTTATTCCATTTTGATGACAGAAAAATAGAGCCTCCCTAATCTGAAGAATAATTGGATATCTTGACTTACTCCGGAATGGGTTTTCCTTGATGGATGATAAGCAACTAAGGGAGTCAGTAAAAATAATAGTTTGATTCAGGTTATGGGAGCGGGTAAACAGGATTGCCTCTCCTGTAAACACCGAAGACTCAGGAGGACATTTGAATTGTAAAATGACTTTAAAGCTGGGGACCCATCAGGCTGCGCCAACACAACTTTGCTGAGACATCTTTGAAGCATCTGTGTAGATAAGGAAGTGATTTGACCAATTGTGATGAACTAAGCATTGAAATTTCGAATAAGTATCGGGGGCTACTTTGACCAAACCAAGATCAGTAACGATGGAAGGATTGAAAACCAGGGCTTTATATGATGTGGAGAATAGAGGACTCATCGATAAAGATAACAAGGGATGAGGGAGATTGGTAAACTTACGGAAACTATCCAAAAGATAAGAAGAGGGATTGCGCCGGCTAAGGACTTGAGATAGCTGGTCCAATTTGGTCCACAATGGGTGGGAGGAAAGCTGTAACATTTTGCTGACAAACCGGTCACATAGGTATTGCCGTCTGAGATGTAAAGAAGGATCAACACATTTGACTTGTAGAGCGTTAGTGGGGGAAGACTTCATTGCACCCAGAATAATTCTGAGGCATCGATATTGAATTTTATTTAGCTTCTCAGACACTGTTTTTTTTAAGGGGTCTAAAACAAACGAACAGTAATCAATATAGCTACGAACTAAAGCATTATATAAGAGTTTCAGGGAGTAGGCATGAGCACCCCACTAGACTCCCGCTACTGCGCGTAGAACATTGATGCCCTTTTCACATTTTTTAATTACATATTCGGTATGAGCCAATCCGTTCAGTCTGTAATCAAGGATAACTCCAAGGAACTTTGCCTTATCTACCAAGTTGATGAGTTGATCCTCATAGTAAAAGCTAAAGGTAGGGATAGATCTCTTCCTTGTAAACAAACTGCCTGGCATTTAGACACTGACAAAGATAGGCCGTGGTCGGAGAGCCATTGCCCTAAATAGTACAAAGCAGAGTTGAGGCATTGGGATATTTCCTCTACAGAGCCTGAGCTATGATAAAGGACAATATCATCAGCATACTGCAAGATGTTACAAAAATTATTAACAGACAGTTCTAGATCCTGAGTATATATGCTGTGTAGCAAAGGACTGAGAACAGAGCCTTGGGGAAGACCTTTCCACACTAATCTGGGTGGGATACTGGAAGACTGGTGTTTTACGATAACTGACCTGCCAGAAAGCAGGTTACATATGAAATGTGTTATACTCGGCGGTACACTCAGCTGGTGCAGTTTTTGCCTGAGCAACGGAAGAAGTACATTATCATATGCAGAGGCTACATCGATAAAAACACCTACAAGGTATTCACCCTTACCAAAGGCAGTACTGAGGCCCTTGCGGAAACCGAACTGCGAAGGGGCCAGCAGTCCTCTGCCTTCCATGATCCACTCTAATCGGTTCTTAAGGAGGATCTCCGTAACTTTTGCTAAGGTGGAAGACATACAATAGGTCTGTATGCATTGGGATCTGATGCTTTTTTCCCAGGCTTGAGAAGAGGGATCACTATTTGAGACTTCCAGGAATCTGGAATTATTCCTTTTTCAAAAAAACCATTAATCAAATTTAAAAAGGAATATTTAGATTTGTTATTTAAATTTACCAAAAAAGAGTAGGGTACACCATCTTCTCCAGGGGATGAATCTTTTAGGCCTCCAAGAGCAATCTGAAGCTCTGAAAAAGAAAAGGGAGCATCCATTTCGCACATTATGGGTGCTGGCGTAGAAATAGGGAAATCGTCCGGATGGGGAACATGTGGTGGAGCAAGTTTGTCAGCGAAAGTACTAAGCCACTCAGATGGATTGTTGGAGTTTGGATCGGAGTAGTTAAGAGTTCTGCGAAATCTTCTTATGTTTAGCCAAACAATAGAAGAAGGCGATCTGGGGTTAAGTGATTCACAGAACTTAGTCCAGCCAAGCTTTTTCTTCTTTGAAACCATCCTTTTAGTTTTAGCATCAATACGTTTATATTTCATGAACTTCTCTTCTGTCATTTGGGCTGCGTACTCTTTCTCTGCTACCATTCTCTTATTGAACAAGTTCGTGCATTCCCCATCCCACCAGGGAGGGGAAAGCAAATTATATGAGACAGAGCGATTTTTACGGGGAATATTGGAATCGGCCGAAGAAATAAGAGATTTGACAAACTGTTCATAGTAAGTCAAGAGGTTACCATCACTCTGAAGATCAGGAAGGGAGTCCAACAAATCATCCACGGTTTGAGCACAGCGAGACCAATCTGCGTTCCGCAATTTATATTTTAGTAAAGGGTTAGGATTGGGGCGAGGAATTGTCCTATTATTTAGAGTAAGGATAATAGGGAAGTGGTCGCTACCATAGGTAGTAGGAAGAGTTTGCCAGGATAGCTGAGATGCAAGGGAAGTTGAAGAAAGGGATAGATCTACTGCCGATTTTTGGTTCTGATTGGGGTAAACTCTGCGGGTCGGAGAGCCATCATTCAGGATACAAAGATTCATATCCTCAAAGATGTCAACCAACAACGGAGCAAACCCATCACAGTTGTAACTCCCCCACAAAGTGTGGTGGGCGTTAAAATCACCCACAATTACAGTGGGACTGGGGAGAGAAGTTAAAATAGTTTCAATTTCTGGAATAAAGGAGGGGCTTGGATGTGGAATATACAAAGAGAGGAAGGAAATATTTACAGCTCTCGCAGCAACAGCATTAATCTGATTACTGTGAGGGGGGATAGGAATAGAAGAAAACGAAATGTTTTGCCGAATGAAAATTGCACTACCCGCATAGCCGTCATTTCTGTCATCCCGCAAACAGAAGAAACCAGGCACCCGAAATCGGGCTCCAGGCCTCAGCCATGTCTCCGAGATGGCAATTATAACAGGGCTATGAAGGTTAATTAATGATATAAGATTTTGTTTCTTAGCACGGATACTTTTACAGTTCCATTGCAGAAGAACTGTTCGGGCCATTGTTCAAGATCTTAAAAAGACGGGTTAGATTGTGGGCAACGTTGGGCGGTAATGGAAGTTCGCTGCATGGAGCAACGATGCTGAGGAGCAATGACGAAAGGTCTTCTAACATTTTTCCTTGGGATTGAGGGAAGTCGGGTTGGCTGTTGCCAAGAGCACAGCCATTGGGTAGAGAGAAGGGTGGGAGATTGATGATAGCGTCATGGGCCTGCTTGTTGTAACCCTTTGCTAAGAGGGTACGGGGGCGAGGAGAACGAATTATTGTCTCCCGATAGGATCTTTTAGGGTTGGAGCTGGGTTGAGATGAGTTGGTAGGTTGGGAAGAGTTAACGGGCAGAGGGGAGAATGTAGGAGAGGAGTAGAACTCCCTTGTCATCTCCGCATATGACCTGCGGACTGGGGGGAAACGAGCCGATGCATCTACATATATACGATATATTATCCTGAGACATAATACGCTTTATGTTTTCTTGGCGTAAAAACTCTGGACAGTTCTTATCCGACGCAAAATGACTGCCTGGGCAATGTAAGCAGGAAGCTTTTTCTTTTGGAACATCGCAGGACTCACCTGTATGGAGCTGCGCACATCTGTAACACCTGGGCTTAGACCTACACTGTGCTTTAACGTGGCCAAAACGACAGCAATTCAGGCACTGAATAGTCGGGAATTTATAGATTTCTACGGGAAGGGACGTATAAAATAAAAAAAATTTGGAGGGAAGCATCTGGCCTCTAAAAGTCAAAACAACCGATTGAGTGGGCACCCACTCGACAATACCTTCAATGATGTTCTTGCGGTTTAAGCGGCGGGCTTTCAAAACCTCGCCACAGCCAATCGGTAGCTCTAGGGATTCGACAAAGTCCTCCATAGACCAGTCCACAGGGACACCTCGGACTAGGCCCATCCGAGTAATATTAAAAGTCGGAATTACTGCTTTATATTTTGTCAAAGTCAGAATTTGGTTACTTAGAAAGTCATAAGCTGCTTGAGCGTTTGAAAATTCGACACTTACTCTGTTGCGGCCAACACTTTTAATACCGTCCTTAACAATGTGCGTGAATTTATTTTGGTGTAGGAACAGTCCAAACTTCAATGCACGGATAGATGTGCCTGCAGATGGGTCCGAGACCTCCCTGGAAACGTGAACTATAAACGGACCTTTGTCATCCCCACTGTAACCTTTAGGGCCTTCAGCGAACGAAGGATGCGTGTACATAGTTTGTACGGATGCTTGGGGCGGATTTAAACCTGATTTTTTCCCGCTTTCTGTAGCGGGCTCATCGGATTCGACATGCCGCTTCCGAGAGGAGGCAGCCTGTTGAGACATATTTCTAGACCCATCGGGGTCTGGTGGAACCGGAGGGTGTTCCACCTCCATTCCCAACACACTAAACAATAGGTAAAACACAAAAACCGGCCACTTTTCAACAAAAAAAAACACTCCGAAAAACACCACACGTGTGTCAACCAAAGCCAACACGACGGTACTCCAACTACTTGTCTTGTCAAACGATTTAATTCCTTAATATTTGTCAATTGTCATTTTTGTTAGGGTTCGGGTTATGACACAGCCACTTTTTTCCGAAACTACATAAACTTTTGTATAAGAACTATATTCATAAAAAGCTTGGTAAATAGATCTATTCTGTGAACATCTAAATGTCATCAATCTAAACCACTTATTATTCTAGGTTAGGCCCCGTTATCTTTCAAGTTTCATCTTTTTATTCTGTACCTGTGGTGAGATGTCAAACTGATAACTGATTACAATACAATACTTTGTCTAAGGTCGTCGAGAGCTTTAGCAAGAAGACTAATTTTTGATCTTTTCAATATCAGATTATTGCTTATTAAAGTATTTAATGCATTTATGCAGTAATTATTAAACAAATTTAAGTATGACTTTATGCAATAGTTTGTAAACTACGTGTGACCTTGGGGAAAACAGGTATAGATTAGCATAGAATTATTGAAATTTTTAGCTTGCCATATTTCGATTGTTTAAAGTTATTTTAAAATGCTATATTTCACAAGTAAACACTCATAATGGTAGATATCGAGGTACTTCAGCAGAATATACGGTTATAACAACATATTACCTTCATTTTGAGCCAGTAAAAGTGGTCGCTAATTTGTTTTGAGTGAATGGAATGTTTAGCTACGCGTAACATTCTAATCGGAATAAAAATAACTAGGTGAAACTTGGAAATAGTTCTCATAGCAGGATCTCTGACTAACCAATTATCCAGCAATTATCAAATTATTCATACACTCTTACTATTCATTCTATTTATTTATTTTTGACTAGAATAGTTGTTTATGAAATCGTAATTTTTAAATATTCGCAATACTAATCTTTTTAATAATACCTCTTTCAACATACAGATTTCATAATATATAAATTTTGTATACAGCATAAACCTTTATGGCAGGAAGGTGATAAAATGGCTGATAAACATAGTTTAAATTATGAAGTGAGGGAATTGAAGTTGGGTTCAAGCTTTACAAATAACAAAGTTTCCCAGTATCATACCATTAAATGTAAGTATTCATATAAAAATTATATTTTTATATCTAATATAAACTCTCGGGTTTTAAATTTTTATTTTTTTGTAAATGCCTTAGATTATTATCTTGTAAACCACTGAATATATATTGAGTGGTCAAATCTTTGATGAGTGGCAATGAGTTTCTTACCACATCTCTGATGAATTGCTGACTGCATAACTATATTTTAGTATATGACACTGTCAGTATGAACAAATAATGTGCAGGTGTCAAGGAGTGAGTCAAGCAAGGGAAATATATCTACACAATGAAAAGTGGAAACTCTTAATCACTGACAAAGACTTATTAAAATAACATAAATATGAACTATAAATAGTATTTTTTTTATGGAAGAGTAGAGCTGACAAGTGATATAGGTCACCAGACTGTTAATTGTTTTTTTTACCAGGTACATATGGCAGGTGAGGATTGTACTGGGGGCACTGTTCTAACAGTCAATAGTTCTATTAATTGTGCCACCAACCCATTTTTATGTACCTTGTTATGTAAATTATCTTACATTTTTGTTTGTGACAATAAGAGATGAGATGAGCAGGATGTTCAGCTGATGGTAATTGATACACACTACCCATTACAATCTTGTGCCACTCAGGAGTCTTTAAATACCCAAAAATTCTGATTGAATCTACGGCACTAGCTAAGGCACTCTTCAGAATCTAACAGGCATCCTGTACAAAGGAGCTCCCACTGGTCTTACAAGTCTATGACTCTCCCACCTTTTTACAAGCTTAAATTATGCATGTAAATAAAACAAAAATTTTATTCTTTCAGATGATTTCAAACCAGCTTCTGTGGATGTTAACAAAATGGCTACTGTAGATGTTGGTACTAATAACCAAGTAACTGTTACAGTACCACATTTAGGTGAGTGATTATTAACAATTTTGGTACTTGGACCCATTAATAATTCTCATGTTGTTGATAATTAATATGTGAATTAATTATTAATAGATTTAGGTCACAATAACAATTTACAAACCAACCAAAATCACATTTGTATAAAAAAAATAACAAATATAAAACCATTCATTTAATATGTTTGATTTGTGCACTGAGTGAAAATCCAATAAACACATTTACAAATAATTTGTATGTTTAATAATCAAAGATTGTATAATATATTATATAGATTAAAAGTTTACTAACAATAAAAGGCATTTAATTTCTCAAAATTGATTCCTTTAGAATTCTTTTTGTTGTCATTTCTTATACTACTTGATACTACTACCGCTTCTGAAATATTGGCGCTCTGAGAGAGAAGAAGCGGTGCAAGAAACTCTCCCAGCACTCTTTTTTGCACTCTTTTCAATAAAAATATACAATATTGTACAGTCATTTCTATTGCTATAGAATAATCACAATCTAGTCCCAGGCTGTTCGATCATTTAGATATAGATTTAGAGCAGTGGAGTAATAGGATTTACGACAGAGCCATTTTTTTATAAAACATTTAAATTTATTTATAGATAATGCCTGAACAGTGGCTGGGACTTTATTATAGAAATGTATACATTTACCCTTAAAGCTATTATGTATCTTATGAAGCCTACTAGAATTAGTTACAAGCAATCCCTTATTTCTAGTGTTATAATAATGAAAATCACTATTAAGAGCAAAAAGGTGACAATTTTTGTGAACATATATTAAATTTTCATAAATGTACTGACAATGAACAGTCATAATATTTATTTCTATAAATTTTTCTTTGAGAGACCAAGCTGATATATAGCACGAACAGCTATCTTTTGCAAAGCAAACACTATATCAATGTCAGCAGCATGACCCCATAGTAATATACCATACGTCATGATGCTGTGAAAATAACTGAAGTACACTAATCTAGCGGTCGCAACATTAGTGTACTCTCTAATATTTCTAACTGCATTTGCCGCAGAGCTGTGTCTATGTGCTAGATGGGCAATATGTGGACCCCACTGAAGCTTTTTATCTAACGTGATACCCAAGAAAACCGTTGTGTCCACAAGTTCCAATCTCTGGTCATTTATAAGTATGTTGGTTTGTACCTCCGCTGTGTTTGGTGTAATGAACTGCAATGGATTATAGTTATCTGAAAATAAGTGTTTTATTTTTATTATTAATTAGTTTTATTTATTATAAATAATATATAATCTAATATATAAAATCCTCATGTCGCGGTGTTTGTAGTTAAACTCCTTCGAAAAAGCTTGACCGATTCTCATGAAATATTGGTGCATATTGGGTAGGTATGAGAATCAGACAACATCTATTTTTCATCCCCCTAAATGTTAAGGGTGGTCCACGCCAAATTTTTTTTTAATTTTCTTGCCATTTTTTTTAAATTTGTTTGATTATGAGTCAGCATTAAAAAATACATACAACTTCAAATTTTCACCCATCTACGATCAACAGTTACTTTTGTATCGCGATTTTAATATATTCAATACACCATTTGCTGGGTCAGCTAGTAAATAATATATTATATACATAAATAACTTCACATTTTATACTTGATACATATTTTCTTCTATTTAAGCTGAGCTAACTTACACAACTTACCATCATTTATTATTCTCTGGCTTTCTATGGGTCTAAAATCTTTAATCTACCAAATAATGTTAAAATCTTGACTGAAACAATAGTAAAATTACCACAAATAACTTCATATCTCTTAATCTCATATTTTGACGACCTGTATAGCCGAGTGGTTAGCGATCCTACCTACTAAGCTGAGGTCCCGGGTTCGAATCCCGGTAGGTGCAAGCATTTATATGATGAATATGGATGTTTGTTTCCGAGTCATGGATGTTCAAATGTATTTATGTATGTTTATATGAATTTATGTATGTTTAAGTAAGTATATTGTATTAAATATATTGTTGTCTTGTAATCCATAACACAGGCTATATATGCTTAATTTGGGGCAAGACAATTTGTGTAAAAAGTGTGTCAATATTATATTGAAAAAAATTAGTAGCTTCTTTCTAGAAATATTTGCATGAATCATAAAAACTTCTATGAATTTTTTATATAAAAAAATAATCTCAATACGAGGCAGGCAAAAAATAAGCTTATGCAGGTTTTGTAAGTAAATATTTGCATTAGGATAGGAATCAAGGACTACTTTTACTTATAGAGGATATTAGAATAATGGAAGTTTTGAGGCTTGAAGTTAATAATTAGTTGCAAGGGAACTGAATGTGTGTTGTATATGAAAATAAATATGTGTATATAAATACATATGGGGAAAATACCGCCACATCAACATATTATTGGTTCTGCAAATTTCCATTATGTTAAAAATAATCTATTGTAAATTTTTCTTCGTTTCAGATGGAGCTGGAGTTCCTCAGACTGTATTTAAAGGAAGTCAACGGCCATATACAAAAGAGTGTGTACTTATAATAGACCGAGTCACAGGCGAGATCACTCTTGAAAAACTCTCTAGTAATATACAAGTTAAGAAAACTAGGTAAGGTTTTGCACTTGTGTATTTATATCTGATATTTATCAGACATTATAGTTGTTTTGTGATAAAAAGCAATGAGGCAAGAAATATCACCTGATCGCTGAAAATGCAAAAGTAGTGGGCAACTAGAGGCAGGCTTAAGGAAAAGATGTTAAGTCTGAGTAGCCCTGCAATTAGCTATAGCAGCATTCAAATTGAAAACAAATAGGGCTATACTAATTCTTCGCAGCAAAAAACCCACCATGTGGTGTGCTGCGGTTCCGTGCAAAGAAGCCTCCTACTGGTATGCCAAAGGTACTGCCACTTTGAAGTATTTAATAGTACATGATTTAATATAATATTTGAATTATCCTAGATTGATATTTTTTTTATATAATTAATAATGTACCTTGTTTTAGTAATTATACTTCAGACATGATCACTAATTACCTTTAAACCTTCTCAATAATATATAGCAGATGGCATGAAAGTTATCACATGTTTTTTTTTAATTATTTATTTATTAATAAAACATAAATTTTACATAATGGTTTTACAGCAATAAAAACTACTGAGGTGTGAACTATTGCTAAATAAGTCTAAGAGTTACAACAATAAAAGAATAAATAATTTATTTACACATAACAATTATAATATGTATTACAAATAAAAATGAAAGTTATTATTACAATTAATTGTTAAGCATTATTTTTATGCTTTACTCCATTTATCTAGGTCCTGTGCCAGTTCCGACCAGGTCTTATTATATCCATATCATGCAATCTCGGGGTCTGCATGACAGCTTGTGCCCATTGGTCTATGTGGGTCCGACACACATGCCCAGCACAGTTCCACTTTAGCCTGGAGATCTTTTCTCTCTTAAATCGGTCTTAGTTCGGTGATCAATCATGTCTCAGAATGTATTTTTCTCTCTTAAATCGGTCTTAGTTTGGTGATCAATCATGTCTCAGAATGTATTTTTTTTAAATTGTGTTATTTACATATCTCAGTCAAAGAGTTGGTCAAGTCGCCTGGTAATTTATTAATCAGTATAGGAACTAGGTAAGCTGTTGTTCTTACAAGGAACGCGTCGGATGCACGAGGTAAGTGCATCATACCGGTATAGAGCAACTGTGCGCATATACACAGAGTAATCTATGACTGTATATTCTTTTGCAGGCAAGAATCGGCTGTAAAGCAGAGACCTCTAACACCAATAACAGCAGACATGACAAATACTACACAGAGATCTACATCGCGTACGCGAGTAGCCACCAACAAACGTGTACAAAATAATCCAGGTATTCTATACATTGACCTTAATACTTCAAATCCTAAAATACCTTATACTTAGTTATAAGATCTGTTACAAATAATAATCAGTAATTTTTTTTTAAAGTGGATAATGTATCTTAATACAATTTTAATGGACGCTCTTTAGAGTTGAATTTATATTAACAAAAACTATATATCATACTATTATTATTATTGTAATGTCATGGAAATAGAGTATAGATGTATTATAAAAATAGCAAGTTAACAAATATTGGGTAAAACTTCGAAAACAAAAGCAAAAATTCTGCGCACTTCACTGTCACGTAAAGACGTGAAGTCCCTTCCTTTTTCCGTTAACTTTTGTGTCACCGATCACTACCATTAAAATTAGTGAAAGAATACTCTAAGCTTGGTGGTCTACCTTAACGTGACATTGGCAAACTTGTGGTATACCTTCCACAGGAGCCATAGTAGGAAGAATAGAATAGAATAGAACGGAATTTTATTGTATCATAAGTTCAAAGTCAAAAAGCAATTCCTAATAACAAAATAAGGCGAGAAATCGAATGAGGTGGTGTGGATTTCGTCGTTGTTCCATATTATGGAACAGTGGTGTCATATTTCGTTCCTCGAACTGTTCCATATGGAAATTCAGTACGCAAAGAGTTAAGCCTACAAACTTTAAGTTTATTATTCAACTTTTTCTAAGATGGTTCGTTATATTTTTTATCCTTTCCTTTTTTACGTACCTCCATACATATTTTGATGACATTATAAATTTATAAAAACAGCACTATATTTTTTAAGTATGGAAAGATACTCAAAAAATATACTACTTCACACAAAGTAGGATAATACAAGCCTCCTCTTTGAGAAAAAACAAAATGTAAAAACTTTTAACAGACAAAAATGGTTTTGCACCATTATTTTCACACTTTACTATTGTTTGAATCATACAAGGATTTTCCTTGTTTTATTTTAATTAGCGCTATTTTTTTCATTGCCATTTAAAAAAACAGATACAATTTTGTATTAATTTTTTTTACAGCACCTACAGTAACACCGGCTCCTCAGATGACAAATCATGCCCGGTTCAACGGAGGCTCGCAGAAAGCACAAAACATGGTCCGTTCTCCTCCACGGGTGAAAACATCACCACCACAGGCTCCGTAAGTTTTCAAATCATTAAAAAAGGAGAGGGCTGAATTACACAGCATGTGTTCTCTACTGGTAAAAAGTATCTTAAATATTTTCTTAATAAAAATATAAACTAGAAAAAGTAATTAATTTAAAAACTACTCCATAAAACATATGGAACAGCCTGTCCAGCGGTAGTTATACAGTTCAGTGGTAGTGAAGGTTACTTACCTTATAATTAGTACTACAGTTTTTTGAAATTTGAAATCATTGTACGGAAACCTTTTCGTGAAGGTCAGCGTAACGTCAAAAACGGTTCTGATATTTAAATTGTCTGCATGGACATGATGTCATTAAGATGGTGAACTGACCCCCTCTTAGCTTGCTGCGTTTGTTTGCACCACTGGATTTTAATTACCTACGAAAAGGTCGGGCTATCAAAGCTCGTCTGAAAAAGAAGGCTTACTATAGTATAGTAGATTATATAGAGGAAAATGCTGCATGGCTCTTGTCTGGTTCTGCGCAGGCCACCTAAACTTGTGTAATATTATATTAAGTAGGCTGAGTTGTTATATGATTTAAAAGATGGGCAGGGAGTTTCTTTTGTCTCTCCATGTCAAAGCGCCTTTACTAACTGATGTAACCTCATGACATTTACCAATTGTTGTTGCAATATGTTATGTTATTGTCACTCCCTCTGGTAATAGTTATTTATGCAAATGTTGTGTAATAAGGGGTATTAAAACACGAATGTGGGTTTATGTGGTAATGTGGGGAATATGATAATAGGTATCACATGAGTGTTTTAATACCTATACTAGCGGCACGCTATGATGGCCGTTTTGACGTTTGTCCACTCATGAAGTTTCGTATTAATTAATAATTACATTGAAGGAGTATATTACTGTTCTTCATTGTCAATAGTGACGTGCAGTTAGTCATAAAAATTAATCGAATGTATAATTTTAGGACACAAAATTTATTTATTACATTGATTTCTAAACTATATTAGGGTCACGCGAACATTTATTTTTTATTTTTATAAGATTCTAATACCTATAATAGTAGTAGTAATAAGTACTTATTTACCACAAAACACGGCATTTGTTTTTCGAAATTCAAAATTTTCAAAAATGAAATCTAATACGATGGTCACATAGGATCGCTGGCTAGCACAACTACAACCTCCGGCAAACTCGCGTCAATGCTCAATGCAAATCAAAGCAGTTTCGACTTGACGTTGCTTCGAAAATAAATAATATTTTAGAAAACGAACTTATAATTAATGTAGGTGATGATAGCAGTGACGACAGTGAAAATAGCAGTATGGACGAATCTGCTGAAATCTGGCCTTTTGTTACACCTTTTGTTGGTCTCTTTTTGTATTTATATGTTTCTTATGTGCATATAGAGTATGTTCATTTTCATTCCAATATTCAGTTCGTTCAAATATATATATATATATAAGTAAATATTTATATTTTTGCTTTATTAAACCTTTTTAATCAGGTACTACTTGCAACAAAAATTAATAGATTTGATTATGTTTTTTTCGAGTATAAATTGTCATTTCACACCACTATTATAGTATGTCAAAACGTTCACCATAGCATGCTGCTGGTATAATTATCAACAGTTGCATACAAGACATTATCTACACCCATGAATCCTCTATAAAATATTCTGAAACAGTTAGCTTACTGCTAACATTAAAAAAGCCAGTCCTAATAACCCTTACAACACCCAAACGAGTGTTGTAATGTTGTACTGAATTTCATTACAACACTTGTTTTTATGATGTAATGGTTATTAGGACATTGGGTGTTTTAATGTTAGCAATAAGCTAACTGTTTTAGAATCTTTAATAGTTGAGTTAAAGCGTGGCTGTAGATAAACAAATATTAATTATTCTATTCTATTTTATTTCTCTTCTCTCTCTATTAATTTCTTACATCAGATGGTCTGCTGGCGGCAACAGTACATTGGCCTCGTTGCCGATGATTGGTTTCGACGAGGCGCCGTCCGCGTCAGCAGCGCCGAGCCTACCGCACGTGACGCCCGCCGTGACACAGAACGTGACGCAGAACGTGACACCCAACGTGACGCAGAACGTGACACCGAACATGCCGCACGTGGCGCACAGACATACCCCCGCACAGATACCGCCCGCACCGGTAATGAACAATGTACTTTTACAAAATTATTTTTAAACAATTTGTTATGTTTTTTCAAGTGATAACCCTCACTTCTAGGATTAATACACAAATAAAATTAACAAAATTTTATTAACGATGCGGGGCTCGAACCCACGACCTCCGGCGTTCCGTGCCGGTGCTCTAATAAACTGACCTGACCGTTCAAGTGTCGTATTGTTATAAAATCTTGTATGCTTTGTTCAACTCTCAGGTTGTGGCTTCATCTACAGGATTCACTTTACAGTTGATAACCTGCTCAACCTTAATATTTGCATATTAGGAAATTGACTTGAGATGTTGCTCTTGCAAACCTAAGCCATTTGTTATGTTTTTAAAGCTATAACCCTCACTTCTAGGATAAATAAACAAATAAAATTTGATGACAAATTTTTATGAACCATAATTTTGTTTTCAAATTATTTTTATATTTGAATCGAATGCTTCTTTAGGAGCGCTGCGCATTATATTTGTCAGTTTTGAATGAGACTGAGAGATCACGTTTGGCTATGTTACTTTCGGATAAAGTCGGCTTAAGTCTACTAAGCGAGCACGATCAGTCAGTGCAAGTAGCACACAATATTAATTGTTATTAGACAGATTTTATGAATATTAGAACAAAACAAAATTATACGTACTTTGTGTTTTAAATTGATAATTATCGACAAGATAATTAACAATGTAAAAGGCATAAAAGGCATTTATTTTCTCAAAATTGATTTCTTTAGAATTATTTTTTATGTCATTTCTAATAACTACTAGATACTACTACCGCTTCGAAAACAAATGGCGCTCTGAGAGAGAAGAAGCGGCGCAAGAAACTCTCCCAGCATTCTTTTTTTGCGCTCTTTTCAATAAAAATATACAATATTGTACAGTCATTTCTATCGCTATAAAGATATCATAATCTAGTCCCAGGCTGTCTGATCATTTAGATATTCAGCAGTGGAGTGAGTAATAGGATTTACGACACAGCCATTTTTTAATAAAACATTTAAATTTATTTATGGATAATGCCTGAACAGTGGCTGGGACTTTATTATAGAAGTGTATACATTTACCCTTAAAGCTATTATGTATCTTATGAAGCCTACTAGAATTAGTGTAATAATGTGAATCAGTATGTTACAAGTATCAATCATGCAAATCTTTAAGTTTTTTTTTATATTGACTGTTGCCTCTCAATATACTTTGATGATGTAATGTACATGTACATTTCTTATGAAAGAGGAGGACAAACGAGCGTACGGGTCACCTGATGTTAAGTGATCTCCTGCATCACCAGAGGAATCACAGAAGCATTGCCGGCTATTAATACGACGCCCTCTTTAGCCGAGTGGTTAGCGATTCTACCTACTAAGCTAGAGGTCCCGGGTTCGAATCCCGGTAGGTGCAAGCATTTATATGATAAATATGGATGTTTAAATGTATTTATGTATGTTTTTATGTATGTTTAAGTAAGTATATTGTATTAAATATATCATTGTCTTGTAACCCATAACACAGGCTATATATGCTTAACTTGGGGCAAGATAATTTGTGGAAAAAGGGTGTCAATATTATTATTAATTCCTTAATAGCCGGTGTACGCGATTTTTTTCAAGGTAGCCACGTAGTATCGTCCTGGAAACACCGCACAAGGAAGTTCATTCCTCATCTTGGTTGTATGTGGAAGAAAGTGGCAGATGGTGGGGATGATATTCATACATAGGGCACATTTAGTAAAATTATGATTAACATAATGTCAACAAAATAAAATTGAATAAAAATTTATTGAATAAGTCGTTATTTTCTGGAAATCCGTAATTATTCAATAAGTGTCTCGTGTCAGAAAGTGGCGAGTTAACATCTCCTGAGGATGCCTCGTATAGAGGCGAAACACGTGTCGAATTGATTGAGGCCGAACTTCAGCGGAATTTACACTCGAAGAATGCTCACACAATTGGATTGAATAAAAAAGAAATAATTTAATATTGACACACTATTTACACAAATTATTTTGCCCCAAACTAGGCATAGCCTGTACTATGGGTACAAGACAATGATATATTTAATACAATATACTCACTTAAACATACATAAATACAGATAAACCTTCATGACTCGGAAACGAATATCCATATTCATCATATAAATGATTGCACCTACCGGGATTCGAACCCGGGACCTCTAGCTTAGTAGTCAGGGTCACTAACCATTCGGCTATATGGGTCGCCAAAATGTTTGTGTTTGAATAGTATTATGTTTGATTTGCAGCAAGTGCAGAGACAAGAGGACAGTTCGTCAAGTTCATCCAGCGATAGCGATAGTGACAGTGGCAGCGGTAGTGATAGTGATGACAACGACTCGAGCGCGCGTCAGGCACTCCCTAACGGTTAGTAAAATTATTTATAATAATAATAATATTAAATCATTTATTTTCAGGCATTTCACCCATATATCTACAAACAAATAATTTGTTATGTTTTTAAATTGATAACCCTCACTTCTAGGATTAATACACAAAATAGAATTTGGAAACAAAATTTTATTGAAGCCTCGACCTGAGAGTTGAACAAAGCATACAAGATTTTATGACGATACGTCACTCGAACGGTTAGCTCAGTTGGGAGAGCACTGGCACGGAACGCCAGAGGTCGTGGCTTCGAGTCCCGCATCGTTCATAAAATTTTGTTTCCAAATTTTATTTTGTGTATCTACAAACAAGTAAAGAAGTAGCAGTACATTCAATAAGAAAAAAAGTAAAAGTTAATTGATACGCCCTACCCATTACTATGCAGTTCCATTCAGGAATTACTTGAAAAACCCAATATTCCGAGCGGCACTACAATTGCGCTAGTCACCTTGAAACATAAGATCTTAAGTCTCATTTGCCCAGTAATTTCACTAGCTTGCTTACACATTGCTGCTTTACGGCAGAAATATGCGCCGTTTTGGTATCCATAATCTAGCCGGCTTCCTGTGCAAAGGAGCCTCCCATTGATAATTTCTTCGCATGTGTAAGAGTGTAGATTTAAAGTCATATATGAATTCCAAAACAAAAAACATAGGTTTACGTGGAAGAAATTGAACCGGCGCCCCCCGAATGTGGCTACGGCCCTATTCTTTCTCGCTGAATAACAACTCTGCAGAGAGATCGCCTATGTAATGGAACATAAACCTTATAACCCAGTAGGCTACTCATATCGGCTGAGGTCAGCGGGCGCTTGTTACGTTATTTTTATTTTATTTTATTTAGACGCGACTTGTTATTTGTACTCGTATGTCGTTAGGTCTAAATTCCAAGTCGATAAACGAAATTCTGCCCCATGAAAGTAAACTCTCTTAAATGCCTAAACGATCGACGATTAAGATCCCGGGTACCAACTTATGCAGGATAGCGAAATTTTAGACCTCATGACTAATAAGGCTGACGCCACCGAGAGGACCTGCACTACAACTTCAGATAAAGAAGATAAAAACATAATTTGTGCTTCTGAAGGGTTTACTTGTCTAGCTATATTGCCTTGCGTTGGTTTGAAACACACGCTGATAGCAACCAGTATCAAATATCGCTCGTAACCGGTTATACGCTTGCTTCGGCAGACGAAAATTGAAGATTTTTTAAAGTGTTAATTATATCTAGTACAAATATGTTTTACTAAAAAATTGTCTGCACTTTTTTTTGTTTATGTTTAACACCCATGCTTTAAATCCTGTATTAAAGATTCTAAAACGGTTAGCTTATTGCCAAAATTAAAACACCAACGAATTAAAAATCCAAACGAGTGTTGTAATGAAAATCAGTACAATATTACATCATCCGTTTTCATTACAACACTCGTTTGGATGAAGTAATGGTTACTAGGACTAGCTTTTTTAATGTTAGCAGTAAGCTAACTGTTTAAGAATCTTTTATAGAGGATTCATATTATGGGTGTAGATAAAGTCTTGTATGCAACTGTTAATAATTAGGTATTAAAACACTCATGTGATACTATTATCATACTCGGCTTCGCCTGATGTGTGTTCACTCACATTCGTGTTTTAATACCCCTTATTACACAACATAATAATAGCATAAATAACTATTAATTCATATTTCTCATTAAAGTTATACAGTAAATATGGTTATCATTTACCTGTACGTAAATATGTATAGCTGAATCAATATATATACATCGTTTAGGAAGTTATATTATTATATATTAAATTTCGGTTTTCCGAACACCAATGTCCCCCAATTATACTAGCGGCACGCTATGATGGCCGTTTTGACATTTTATAATAGTGATGTGAAATGTCAATTTATTCTAGAAAAAAAAATTAACCAAATCTATTAGTTTTTGTTGCAAGTAGTAGTACCTGATTAAAAAGGTTTAATAAAACAAAAATAGAAATGTAATTAATATACATACTTTATATGCACATAAGAAACATATGAATACAAAAGGGACCAAAAAAGTTGTAACAAAAGGCCAGATTCGTCCATACTGCTATTTTCACTCTCGTCACTGCTATCTACGTACCTACATTAATTATAAGTTCGTTTTCTAAAATATTATCTATTTTCACATCTCTTTCATAATCTTCCCTTATTAATTTAACAGTTCTATTCACAACCTTTTCCCAGTCTCCTTTTGTCACATGTTCACAAGCTTCTTCTAATATTTTTAGCATTTTTGTTGTGGTAAATGGGGGTTCTGTATTGCGTCTTGCAGCATATCCCTTAATTTGAGCCCACATCAACTCAATTGCATTATATTCACAATGGTAAGGCGGTAACCGTATGTAACGTAACTCTGTGTTCTAACGCTATTTCATCAATGACGTATCCGATCTTGGTTCGTTTGTTTTCTTTTAAAAGACGTACAAATTCCGCTTTTAACATATTTATGTTTGCATCTACGCCATTTTTTTCAAGCCTTGCGACGATGTCAGCTTTCTTGTGGGATTGGGCAGGTGGCTTGTCAATTTGCATCGTAATTGTGGTATGTGGCGTTGTCCATAATTATAATAGATGGTTCAGGGAGGCTACACAACATTGACGTAAACCATTCAGTAAACTTTTCTCCATTCATTTCTTCATGATAGTCTCCAGTGGTTTTTGACACAAAAGCCATGAGAGAACCTTCGACAAACCCGTTGATGGTTCCGGCGTGACAAATTATAAGTAGCGATCCTTTTCCAACAGGAACTTTGGACGTAGATGCTGCAGTGTCATCGGTCCAAGAACGGTTTATAGTATAGTTAGCATTAAGCCATGTTTCATCCAAAAACACAACATTTTGCCAATTTTCAATTTCTTTCACTTGCCGTAAAAACTATATCTTGCCATCACGATATCAAATCTTTCCATCAATATTTTGCGTTTGTTACATTGTTTGTATCGAAATCCAACGGTCTTCAAAATCTTCGTTAAAGAACTTTCCCCACCAAAGAATAATCCAGCTTCCTTCAGTGATTGAACTAACTTTTTTCTTGTTGGATACTCCTTCCGTAAATAGTAGCCGTACACATGTCTTCGGATGGCATCGGCATTAAAGCTATCAATGCCTACGACTAGTTTAGCTCGTTTTCTCTTTTTTGGTGTGTGAAGTTTATTTTCTTCTGTGCCAGTCTCGCCATTTTTTTCTTTAGTTATTCGTCTAACAGTTCGTTTTCCAATATTAACCGCATCAGCTACGCGTTCAACCACTGACGTTATAGGTAAAATTGGCCCTCCATTCACGATCGAAATAGTTACAAAGGCGTTTAACGAACTCACGTGTCTGACTGTTTAGAACAGTTCTCTGCGTACATTCGGCCATATCGATGAAATCCACAACAAAAGGCGTAAACAGAATCCAAATTAACGAGCAAGGGTCAACAGTAGTGCAGTATCAATATCCGAAATCCAAAGCCAAGTCAAAACTATATCACAATCGCAGTGCACTCACAATTTTTACTTTTCGAAGCAACGTCAAATCGAAACTGCTTTGTTTTGCAATGAGCATTGACGTGAGTTTGCCGCAGGTTTTAGTTGTGTTCCAGCGATCCTATGTAACGATCGTGTTAGATTTAATTTTTAAAAATTTTGATTTTCGAAAAACAAATACCGTGTTTTGTGGTAAATAAAGTACACCAATAATAAGAATCTTATAAAAATAAAAATAAATGTTCGCGGGACCCTAATATAGTTTAGAAATCAATGTAATAAATAAATTTTGTGTCCTTAAATTATACATTCGATAAATTTTTATGACTAACTGCACGTCACTATTGGCAATAAAGAACAGTAATTTGCTCCTTCAATGTAATTATTAAATAATACAAAACTACATGAATGGATAAACGTCAAAACGGCCATCATAGCGTGCCGCTAGTATAGTTTCGATAATCGACGCTCTACTGTATATGATTTTCTGATCAGAATTTTTGGTTTTTAAAGAATAAAGGTATTGCATTGTATTAGGCAGGTTGTTGAACCTACAAGCATGCGAAAAACTTGCTTGTTTTGTCACTTATTAATTATTACAAAAAATATTATTGTGTTCCAGGAACTGCAAGTAACCCATCGTTACCAACAGATGTGCTCAACGACGATCTGTGCCTCTCTGAGTCCGGGAGTGACTCCGACTGACCTCAACTCAACTCTTTATTTACATTACCATATTTTATTTGACAGTCATTTAATTAGTGTTCTTGCAACCAACAAAAGTCAAATCTGCCAAATATAACAATAAGGATATGGCAGTTGGCTTTTTTTTAGATTAGGTTTTAACATTCTAGGGAAACAGAAAACCTTCTAGCAAAGTGCCTTGTTATTCATGTAAAAACTGGAGCGATATTTGTCTTATTGTTTAGTCATTGAGTAGTTTGGCCAAAAACAACTGGCAAGTTACAATTTATATTATACTAAGTATATAGCAACTCGAAAAAAAATAGGGTTGTCAAGATGTCAGTTGGTTACTTATTTGCAATTTGGTGGTCTAAATAATATAAGATTTTTTTTTATTTCATCGTAATTTTAGTCTAAACCACTATGAACTACTCGGGAAAAAATGGGATTCCCCTACTCGGGCGTATTATGGCCGTTGGCTATGCCTCGTGTCCAACTTGCTACAGCCTTGTAGGAATCAAAGAATGAACAGTTTCAAAGATGTATAGTAATAAAGGATTCTAAAAAATAACTCGGTTTTGATGTAAACATTGAGATTAATAATATTTTCAATAAAATAAAAGTACATATCGAAAATGAAGCACCAATCAGAGTTAACTCGCGTTCTAATCGTTTTTTGACGCGTGACGATGCAATGTCATCGTGACACTCGAGGAATTTCGCGCGTAATTTTGATAACAGCTTTTGCTGAGATAATAATATATTATATAAAACAGGTTTTTTTTTTCGGAAATAGAAGTCGTGTACCAATATTATAGACGGTGAATTCGAAATCTCGAATCATGCCTATTTTCTTTTTGGTGAACAATGATTGGTATGTTGCAAATGTCAATGTCAAATAACAACTCCTATAAATAGTAAGAGCAATTGCCGCCAAACCTCTATAGCTTATCACAGCGTAGCGAAACTCTCTAAGAAAAAGGGATTGTATGAAACATGTAGTCATTGTTAGATTGACAGATGACGGCTATAATCTTGTAAAAAACCGGTGCTAGCCGAAATCCACAACGTTATAAGCAACTGTTCGCTTTCAAACGTGGCCGGATTGTACTTCGTCGCCATATTGTTATTACTATTTTTAAACTTATCTCAAATCACTGCACGGTTCATACTAGACTAAATTTAAATTTTTACTTATTCTGTCCTGCCTACATAGTACGTAGTATTTACATCATTTTTGGCACATCAGGTATGGTTATTAACAGACATGTATTTGTCAACGTATGACAAATGACAGGTCGCAAAAACTGACAACCCTACGGGGTTCAACCAATTAAGGGACAAAATTTATTTTTTTGACAGATTTGACGGCTCTAACTCAATTGTTTGCAACTAAATTATGTCCCACGATTACTGAGTATAATATAACGTATATACGTTGCTCAGTAATCGTCGGTTGCCATATGGCAAATCTAAGCCGATGGAAAATATATTATACAAGTTTTATATTGAAGCATTATTTTATATAAAAATTAACATTGCGATTATAAAATTCAAATTATTCATCGTATTACCAAAATCAAATTTAATACTTAGTATTTTTACTAATATTTGATCACTTCAATAGGTAAGTATATAAAAAAATTGTAATAAAATTGTTATTTAAGTAAAGATTTTTAATTTTAATTTGCCGCTCGCTTTGCAGGCAACGGTAGGTACTTAACTGCTTCTTTTGTTATTATATTTTTGTATGCCATAATTGTATTTCATTTTAACTTAGATAATTTATACGTCTAAATAGAGCCTCTTGGTGTTAGACAACCGATGATGACAGGCCAGGTTTATTACTTTAGTTTGTGTGAAAAGTTACGTCTCACGCTCGCGATTTGTATGTCAAAATAGAGGTTAACAGTCAACCCCAATTTTTTCTAATAGTCCAATCTAGACGTATAAATGATCTAAGCATTTTAAATATGTATATAGTGTTATTTAATAACAGTAATGATATTGTTAAAGAATGAACTGAAATAATTCAGTTCGTACTCGGCTTTGACTCTTCAGACAAGCATGAAGTTGTTAGTAATTACTTATTTCAAACAATAAGTATATTAAAAGTATCCCAAATTTAGGAGATGGGTATAGTTGTTGGCCAAAACTGTTACCAATTTGATTTAAGTTATACTGAACTATATTTTGTTCAGACTTACAACATTTTGGCAACAAATTCAAATGCATTATTTTATTATTAGGAATGTGATCTTTTTAATGATCTATGCTCGCAATTTTGTCTGCGTGGAATTCGCTTATATCGTGCTTACTATGAAACTTAAACATGTAAATTAAAGGCAAAGTTACTTCTATATTTACCCTCAAGAGATGTGACGACCCAACGTTTGTGATTTAGTACAAGCGAACTACCATTCTATTCGCATTTAACCCTCAATCTTATTACATGGTTGATGTAGGTACTCGGAATAATTCCTAATCAATTTGTTATGCTTTTAAAGTGATAACCCTCACTTCTAGGATTAATACATAAATAAAATTTTATGAACGATGCGGGACTCCAACCCAAGCGGGTGCTCTTCCAACAGATTTCAATTTCCTAATATGTAAATACTGGGGTTGAGCAGGTTATCAACTGTAAAGTAGATCCTGTAGATGGAGCCATAACCTGTGAGTTGAACAAAACATGATTTTATGACGATACGTTAGCTCAGTTGGAAGAGCACTCGCACGGTACGCGAGAGGTCGTGGGTTTGAGTCCTGCATCGTTCATAAAATTTTGTTTTCCACTTTTATTTATGTTCACCACCGATTCTGATCTGAGATTATCTGAATTATTCCTAGATTGCCAATCTCACAAACAAAAAGTACAAGAAATTTAAAAACTATAACACATTTTTTTATTTTTTAAATAACCCTCATTTTTGGGATTTATTACACAAATTAAATTTATCAACGATACGTCACTCGAACGGTTGGCTCAGTGGAAGAGCGCTCGACGGAACGCAAGAGATCGTTCATAAATGTTGTTTTCAAATATAATTTGTTTACTTACAACAGGCATCTATTAAAAATATATAGGGTGGGTTTATTGTACTAAATTAGCACTATGTAAGACGATTTCATATTTTTATTAGCATTTATTGTAATTTATTACATAGTCAACACGTCACAGGCCGTTTCGTGACGTGTTTCCATATAATTGTTAGATTGAGTGTATTTTGAGCATAGACTTAATATTACATACTAGCCGTATAGACAAACTGACCTATTTTGATTTGTCAATGAGATAGCTAGTGGTTTAATATTCAAAATACTATGGAGCTAACTTCAATCGTGGCTGACTATTTACGACTTGTTGACAACAAAAATAATTCAGCCGGAAGACGTCCACTGTTGGACAAAAGATCGTCATGACGATCGGTCCTACGCTGCCCTTATCCACCCTATTCCGGCGATCTTGACCAGATCGTCGGTCCATCTTGTGAGATACCAACGTATGTGGTTGCCATTCGAGTACCTTACTGCCAAAAAGGCCATCTGTCCGTCTAGCTATGTGACTGCCCCTTCAGTTTCGCAATGATTTATAAAACAATTAAAATGTACATCTTGACTTAAAAGAGTGGCAATGAGTTACTTGCTACTTCTTCTCATTAGCTCAACCCTTTACGATGTAGCGGTAAATTCAATAAGAACAATTTTTTTTTGACATTCATAAGTGTCATTTCCGTGACCTACATGAATAAAGTGTTCTTGAATTTTAATTTTAATCATTTGGGCTATGTTGGTGACTTTGGTTCAATTCTGATTCGATCTCGTAGGAAAACTCCTAGCATAGCCATAACTCCATTGCCCGCTGAGCAACAATGAGCTTCCTCATAAGGCCTTCGAATTGTCAATCAAAATAGGTGACAGTAACAAAAGATTCGATTTCCTTGTCTATCTTGCTGTATATCTGTTGGAGAGTTTCTTCTCTCTCGACCGCTTTGTTTGTCTATACGCTCGTATAATGTAACTCTATGAGACGCAGACGACCTCGACACAGTGCAGCTGAGAACAATCTGGCGACCAGGCACTGACCTGTATAAATACCACTGTACCGGCTGTTCCATACGTTTGACAGCAAATTTTTTGTGCCTATTTGAAGCGCCACTCGCGAGCGTCCAGAGAACTAATTTTGACGTATAATACAAATGGCTGCGAAGGAACGTACAATTATACTCTAAAGTATTTTTGCATTTAGAATGAGTTTCGTTTGTTTTCCTCGTTATTTAAACTTCAATAATCAACGTAATAAAGTACACTATTTTTTTTGCAAGCATTTTCCCACCACCTATTGATGTTTGCTGAGGTTGTCATCTCTAGTTTTAGTACCGCAGACTCTCGCTACATGGCCAACAGCGCCAAAATGGCGAAAATCAAACAGGCACAAAACCATGTTGACAGCCGCCAGTCCAGTGGTATATAGTAGAAGTAAGTGATTGATTGCCTAACATCAAAATAGACCTATTGCATTAGCCTCTTTAAAACTTTAAGCCTTCTAGTGGGTACACATATGAACGAAATACCAAGAATCCTTTCAAGAAAACCCGAGTACCAATGAAACTGGTTTACCCGAATTAGAACTGCTAGACCCTTGTTGGTGTTGGAGCTAAGGAATCCAAAGTCGGAATGTTATTAAATTTTCATGCTTGATTTTTCATCGCATGAAATCCAAATTTTGAAAGTAGGTACTTCCAAATAAGTGCTTAATAAATTGAACACCATTACTACATACTTAGCTATAGCAAATATTTAATTGCAGTCATTTTATGCGAAATGTAAATAGATCGAATTTATATAATCAAAGAAATTTATATATAAAACATTATTTGATTGGTTAAAATAATGAAGGAATGGAATTTTATAAAAACAACTGGACGTAGTTCCTGAAAAACGTTCCAAGCCACATACATCACATTTTAAGGAATTCGTGTTTAAAGTTTAATAATTATTAGTGTATTCCATACATGTGGGTTGGGCTACTAAGTCATGATGTCGTTTAGAGTGACAGGAGGGCTGCCATTTTTTTCAGTCCATTAATATGAATCACGTGACTAGTTTTGTTTTCGTAACTCAATTTCGATATGATTGTGGTTTGGAAGGTTTTTCTGGAATTACGCCCAACTATTGTTCATACCTAAATAATTTACAAAAAAAAAATAAGCAATATTTATATATTAAACAATATATACCTTGCTATTATTACTGGTTGATCATACTATGCGAGATGGAAGTGATTATTTTATTATAATAATGATATTATGCTCAAGTTTTGAGTCATTAAATTATAAGAGAACATATTACCGACATGTTGCAAGATAACTGTTAATATTAATATTCAAAAGTGCCTCTATAAATACAGATATATGTTTTTCAAGCTGATATTTTTGAATATTTAGATGTTATTGTTCGCCTTAGCGTGTAGCATATGCCGTGCCAATAAAGAATAATATGATAGGAGCTTGTATATTTGCGAAATCACTGCTCAAAGTAAAAAAAATCGTTTCATATTATTGATTTCATGGACGAGGATGATGACCGAACCAACAAGTGATTTTGGCCTTTTATTGATAAATAAAAAAAAGGGGAATGTACGCTTATAAATGCACGCAAAAAGTTGTGCTTCTTTGACGTTAGAAAAAAAAAGTGTGTGTGTACTTATGTATGCACGCAAGAAGTTATACTTCTTTGGCGTAACAAAGTAAAAATCCTTTAAATTATTTATTCCTCCTACTATTCTACAATATTGTAAAAAACTTGCAAAGTTGGCTTTGACAATTAATTATTAAATAACTAATATGTATATGGCTGTATGGGCTTGAACCCTTTGCCTTCCTAATAATGGACGAAGGAACAAAAAAAAAATAACGAATATCGCAAGCGTCAGAAAATCTTAGCAACCAACTTCACCCTGTTACTTTTTTCTTACAGTGATGCGAGCGCATCTTAAAATTTCACTCTCATAACTTTTTCATAACGCGCCTTAAGAAGTATAACTTCAAAAACTTTAAAGTAGCAAAAATTATAAAATGATCGATGAAACACATTTGATTAAAATACATGCATGTATACTGACGTATGTATTAATTTTTTATCCCCGTAGATATAAATCACGTGTGTTAAAGATTCGTAAATATTTGAATAACCAATTTAAATATTGTTAGCTACTATGCAGACAATGCACTACATAGTAGTTAACATGATAATTGAAGAGATATTTAGAAACCAACTTCAACCTGTTACTTTTGTGTTACAGTGATGCGCGCGCATCTTAAAATTTCACTATCATCATTTTTTCATAATGCGCCTAAAGAAGTATACCTTCTAAAATGTTATCTATATGTCACGTAACAGCCGTGAGTTGTTTCAGCTGGCGGCGTGTCGTAGACTAAAGGTCTAAGTCGCATCCTGTGCTATTAAGTCTCCCACTGGTAGTTTTCTAACCCCCTTATTCATAATGGTCCGCTAACTTAAAACAGCCGCTAAGGAGTGTTGTTTCTCTTTCTGACTTATGTCAATAGAAGAAGACAGAGTGAGAATTAGCAATGCTTTAAGTTAGCAGAGTATTACGAATAAGGGGGTAACAAATTAGCTATTTGAGCCTGCTAGCCTTAACACCACCCAGATTATTCCTGGTGCTTTCTCAGTAATGCATGAAAAATGAATAAAAGCCTCCCCAATCCTCGCAAATGAACGCTAACAAGAAGCCTCAATTAAAAATGCGTATAGTTCATATATTTGTGCAGTGTCTGAATACGCCAACGCGTCACACTTACACCATAAATTATCGATCCGTCTCTAACACACGCGGTCAAGCTTGTCAGCGTGACAAATCAATCGCCTGATTACGAAATGTAGGCAGTGTGATTTTTAATCTAGTAGCTTCATATTAACAATTAAAATAAACCGAAAATAATTTTTGATTGATCTTATATGATTTTTTTATATTAATCTGTATGATAAAATATATAATTGGTGGGTACTGTGAACGTTAAATGACCAATCAGATACTGACGTTTTGTCTAGTTTTGACAGATGGCAATTGGCAACAAGCGCCATTTTGAATTATACTTATTGGCGCGGCTGAATAGGAGTAATGAGTATGTACTGCAATAAATTATAATATTATTATTATATACAGCAAAATTACAAATATACGTTATGTGACAGTTATATAGTTTTACGCGCGTTGTATAGTTAAAGTTTAGATGATAATTATGTAAATATATAAACAATGTAGTAAATATCTTGTTTTATTTTTTTCTCCATAGCTAATTTTGTACCTAGATATTTACAGCTAGCTAAATTGTATTCTTGATGTTTTTTGCCCAAGGACCCAGAGTCCTTGTGACGAACGCAGAAGGATGTGATAGGTTTCGATCACATGATGATAAGGTGCTTTTGTAATAGATTAAATAGAAGTATGAAATCTAGTTTCTTTAATTACATTTTGGGCTTACTTAACAGGCGACAGTCGTCGGCTACAGATCGACAAAGGTCTCAAATAATCCAAGGTCCCAATGATCTCCACGGCGATTGGTCCTCCTGACTTATTTTTGACTTATATGCAAATTTTTTCTTTTAAGTTTTTTTTACTTAACAGAAAGACCAAGTCCGGACAATCTGATGGTAAATAATCACCGCATCATGCCGTCCTCCAACACCCAGAGCACGGCAGTTTTGCCGGCCTTTAGATATGGTGGGTTGTAACGTAGTGGCACCAATCACCGACAAGGACCAATGATCGACGGGTTTTTTTGTATTTCAAGAAAATAAGAGTAGGAAATTGATTTTCTAATATGGCCACTCTATATCATAGACTATATGCTTCCTGCTGCCATCTAGTGACACTTGAAGGAAATCCGCTATTTTCTCTAAAAATGGCCGTGTGAGATCTGAGTCTGGCTAGTGTTCCTCTTCAAACAAAGGCATTTCTAAGCGGAATCTTTAGGAAAGTAAGTACAATGTTTTGTTCATTATCTTGACGTGTTAAAACTTATGTTAATTGGTGTTTTTTACAGCATGTTATGAGGATTATAGTAACGATTTTCGTTGTAACTAAAGTTTAGAGGTTATTTTTTTCGACTTAAAATGCTGATTTCGTTTACTGGTTCTCATAAATTGACTTCCTCCAATTATCGACAAGTGTCAATAATATTTTTTTTTATAATTTTTATTTTATTAAGATTATATTGTCCTTTGGTTTTTCGTGAACTGTTAGATATTTTTAATCAGTTGATCAAAGTATAGTTACCAGTAATCCACACGATGTCGATTATTGGAGTTACAATGTGTCGATAATTGGTTCTTGCAGATGGCTCCGAGAAAAAACTACACTTCCGATCAAATAGAGAAAGCAATTGAGGCTGTAAGTAATGGTGAAAAGATTGCAGTGGTTGCGCAACGTTTCGGAGTATCTAGGATTACGCTTCATGACACAATAACTGGAAAAACTCCAATAGATTGCACCATGGGGCCAAGTACTATTTTGACGAAATTCAAAGTAGATATTCTGGAAAGATGTTTAGTAACGTGGTCTGAAAAATATATTCCACTTACTAAGGATTCTCTACTGTGCAAAAAAATATTATTAATTAAAACAGGCCAAAACTATTTACTAATAATAGGCCTGGTAAAAAATGTTTTCAGTCGTTCATCAAAAGGGATCCAAACTTGTCACAGAGGGTACCAAATAACTGACCTAGAGCTCGAAATAACGTGTTTGAGACTAACATCAAGACCTGGTTTAATGAAATAGAAAGTTATTTGGATGAACATAACTTCAAAACTATTCTAAACAATCCACACAGGTCATTTAATACAGACGAAAGCGCGTTTTTTTTGTCGCCCAAACCTGATCATGTAATCGACAAAAAAGGAGAGAAACACCTATATAGTAGCTGTGGGGATGATAAGGACAATCTTACCGTCCGAAATGCAGCCGGAGACCTTGCCCCTCCTATGATCGTTTTTAAGTATGAACGAATTGCGTCGTCCATTGCTACCAGTGTTCCATTGTTCGATGACTGGGCAAAAGGTAAGTCGGAGAGTGGATGGATGTGCAGCAGCACATTCTATGAATTTTACTCGTTGAGGATGTCCACAAATCACACCTCACGCTACACTTATCTAATTTTTGATCCCAAAATGGCATTGAGATCTTTGTTCTATACCCAAACTCTACACATCTTTATAACAGTAACAGGTTTAGCTTGGAAAGAGTATTACGAGAAGAAAGCGGCTGAGAAAAATAGAAAACAACAAGAAAAAGGAAGAAAGAGCAAAAAAGAGAATAGAAAATTTTAAATTAAAGGAACAGTTAGCCAAAGATAAGAAAAATAAAACTTACAAAATAAAAACAGCTAAAACAAAAGTTAAAAGAAAGACGATTATTCCAGAAGAATTGACTTCAGACTCCAATATGGAGGTTTCGTACGCTGAAAGTGATGTTAGTTATGATGAGCCTAATTCTTTAGGCTCAGACTTAGAGAATTTACTTTTACGTACCACATTTACATCTTCAAATGCCATTAAATTAAAGGAAAACAAGAAGTATACAATTGGATGTTTCGTAATAATTACATATGAAGGGGAATATTTTCCAGGCAAGGTTGAAAGCTTGAGAAAAGACGTAACCTTAACACCTTTTTTAGAGTTTGTACTCTAAAAAAGGTGTTTACAGGTTTAGGTACAAATACATTTTGAGATATTATACTTAAAACATAGATTACCAGATAATATAGTCGAACACTGGGTGACGATAACTGGTAATTGTCGGTAACTGGGTGTTGACTAGTGGAGTGCTAATGTCGAAAATTTGAGATATTAAAAATACATATTTTTTTTTTATTTATTACTCATCTGCATCATATTTTAAAATTTAGATTTATATCTCAAGGACATATTTTACCGTATTCAATATCAATTTTGTTTTGAAACATGATAAAAATATTTTTAATTTTAGAAAGAAAAACATGAACTTCTAAGTGTCGATTATTGGTGCCATTACGTTACAATCTTCCATTCGTTCTAATTCGCTTTGCTATTCTTACCAATAATTTCGGAGGAAACTACAAAACTTAATCGATAGAAAATGGTAATTTTAACACACTCTACTTGCATTTACTTACATAGGTATATTACTTTGCATAATATTTAATTTTATGAACCTACGTTATATAAAATACTTCTAAAATACTTAACTAAAATAGTACGAAGAGGAAGGTTTTTTATATTTTATTTAAGGGCTTTTATACCTATGTAGGTACATATTATTGTCAGCCCTATTATAATCTAAGTATATAATGTACACTCAAACAATAGAAAAACAAAATTCTTAACCTAACAAAATAATAATACAAACAGAAAAGAACTAAAAAAAAATTAACTACCTACTTCTATTACTATCTACTACTCGGCTGAGTCGAGTTAGTAAGTCTTGTGGTGCAATGTATATATGCTTTTACAACAAGATCCCAGAAAATATTCAAAACAAAAGTATAAAGATATTCAAAAGAATTGTTAAGAAACGTTTGTGTGGTAAATGCTACTAAAACATAAATAACTTACCTACTTAATGATGCCACAGATTGGGAATGAAGCGACCGCCCTCAGGCTATTACATCATAAGTATAATTGTAATACCATATTACTTTGTAAACATATTTTTTGGTGAAAAAACAAGCCCGCCGAGTTTGTTGTGCCCATTCTTCTCTGGTCTACGGCATTCTTTTTGGAATGGGTTGTAGTTTTTGACTTTCAATAAATGAAGTTACGGTGGTCTAATACTGCTTTGATAAATTAGTTCACGTACATTATTCTATTCGATATTCTACTAGAATTTATCTGGTATTATTTAATTAAGGCAATGTATAGGTGAATAAACCCATTCGTTCATTTACCTGCCTATAAATATTAGGACAGCTGGCGCCATTTTCACGCAACTACTTATTTACTTACCCAGGTATTTGTAAAACCAATGTGAGAAGGTCAAAATTATTTAGATTTAAATTCGCATGATGACACAAGAAAGAATTAAGTACCTAAGTACACCTTGGTACCCATAAGACTGTAAAACCTTTTAATTTGTTTTTATACTTCCATTGCTAGTACCTGAATGACTATATAAGTTTGTTCGTATTCTACCATCAGTGTTCTACTGTAAAAAAGCGAACATTTACTGAGGAACCTAGTGTAGATATAGCTTTGGTCTCTTTAAAATACCACGCGGGATTAAATAAGTACTAGACCCTTTTTTTCCATATACCTATCTAGGGTATTTCCTTTAATCGAGTACCTATATTGAAAAATGATTTAAATATTCGTAGAAAATTTATTGAAGTAGGCGTTACTTTGCGGATATTCATAATTATTATCCAAATGATTTGAGTAGTGATGGGTAGGACACGATTTGAAAATGAGTTTGTAAGAGTAGCCTCTTTTTTGCACTGAGGCAGTACAATGTCCTACTTCAAATGAGGCGAGGCGTACTGAAGCGAGGCGACACTTTTGAAGTTACGAGTACAAATATGACATTTGATGTTATTGCAGCCGGAACGAACGACATAGTAATGTTATTATGTAGGCAAATAAAAATATATAACAAATTTATAGTAAATTTTAAGTATAGGTAAGTAAATATATAATAAAAATAATAATAAAAAATTTATTTAATAAACTGTGATTTTAATGTTATTCCATTTAACAAAATTTAATTTTTCGTTATTTATTGTGCATTTTTTTTAATTGTTTTGTAGCATGCCACTCGCTCCCTCACTCTCTCACAGTATACAACTACACACTATAGTGTTACAGAGTGAGTACTGACTACTGAGTAGTTGAGTAGTGAGAGCGCGTCACGCGACTACCGCGACATAAAATTTGAAGCAGTACAATTTTAAATTTCGAGCCGCTCTTACATTTTGACGTCACTACGTCCACGTCCTACTCAACACTAGATTTGAGTCAGTTAGTTCAGTATCGTGCCAGATTTTGGCGAAACAACACGTCCTGAGGATGCCACGTGTAGAGGCGTAACACGTGTCGAATTGTTTAAAGACAAATATTGGCGGAATTAACACTAAAGAAAACTCAAATCATTTGGTTAAATTTTCGTCTTTTAATGTATTTTGTTTTGAGCTGATGGTCTTCTAACCCATCTAAATAAAAAATATATTGAGTACTTTTCTATTCAAATTTTTGCTTGATGAACGATTCTTGTAACAAATCTTAAGTTAGACAAAAAGACGTAAGTATAAACTTTATTTATCGTGCCTCATTCACCTGAAGAATCTGTTAAGATAATGCATACGTCTAGATAGGCCAGGCTTATTAATTTAGTGTGCGTGACGATCTGCTGCGTCTTAAACTCGCGATTTGTATGTCACTTTGTGTTAGTGTGCGTGCATTATTGCTCAACGTAAAGGTTAACTGTCAAAATCAAATTCGAAATGATCTAAGGTGTATGGATCATGACTTTTCTGGAACTAGGAATCAGTAGGTATGCGTTGTACTTTTAAGAATGGTGTTGCTTTACGAAGGGAAGTTTTCTAGAAGGTGTAGCGTAGGTACGAAGAGAATGGAAGCCATTTGAGGAGACCTTTAAATGGCAGCCCCAGGTATACTAGTGCCAATTAAATGCAGTTGAAGTCCAGGACCAGCTTCTTTAGACCGGAAGGACTACATTAGGGACAGTACAGTCAAAATAAGACTTGCTAAAGCAAATCTGAACCCCAAAGACCAGCAAGTGGACCCAAACTTGAGAGAGAGCATCGAGTAGTGAGACTGTGATGAGTATAATACAGTGGAATGAAGAAGACTAGTCAAGAATTTTAATCACAGATGAGTATCGATTCTTACATTTCTGTCAGGTGACCTGCTGAGCTTTACCTTCAGCCTGCTTCTAAAAAGAATGTCCAGTGTGAATGAATAGTCCAGTAAGTATGGTGAAGGTACCTATCGTAAAATAATGGGCTGACATATCTTCAGAATGTCGCACAGAGTTGGCAATAAAAAATCCCTCAGGACAGTAAAACAGGCTAACATAGAAGAATGGGAGAATATTCCCAACATTGGGTCCTACACCTCGTGTTTAGAAAGTCCGAGGAGGCAATACCAGTTATAAACATTAAATAACAAGTAAAACATACTTATAAATGTTAATTAGGTTTTTTGACACTAAGCTAAAAATGGTTATTTTATAGTTATTTTTCGGTTTCAAAGCAACCTGATAAAATTTGCTATAGAACGTTTTTTTGTTATTTTAAATTCTTAACTTAATATATAGTTTAGAAGGAATGGAAAAAGTGTGATAGGTACTTAGTTTTGCAGGAAAGTGTATGTAGGAACGAGAATTTATAAATATCTATGTTAGTCAAAGATAATAAAGGCAGAAAACCGAAGAAAGAAGAGGTCCAATCATTGCGGAAGAAGTTATCCTGCCTGGTTGTTGAGTTTTAGCTTTACCGTTTCGGTGTACACATAAACCTAGCATGCTATCACCCATCTACGGGCAACGGTGTTAGCTGTGACGGGCTGAACTGTGATTGACAGCATCGACGGCCGTGGCCTGTTGATTCCCATATTTGGCTAACATCACATCCCCCATTAGGTAACGTAACGTAAGGCCCTCGACCCAACGTCTTCTTATATCTACGAATACAATAATGGCCTGATAATGACTAATAAATTATCAATAAGACTATGTAACATCAGTAAGGTAACGATTTAGCAATAACCGTAATAATAGTACGGTAAACAAAGTACGATACATTAAAGTAAGTAAAGCTGGTACTAAGTATCTACTTATAATAATTATTTGTTTTCCTCTACTTAAAAATCACCAAGGCATTCATTTAGAAAACAATATTGTACATACATTCCTAACTGTAATTTTGATATGTAGTCGTCATATATGAGTGATCTACCACAGGGCACTACCACGCCTGGGGAGATACCGCTCTACCACTTAAAACCGATCTGAAACAGTAGTTATAATATATAATTACGACAAAGCTGCTATTTCGCTGGTCTCTGGGGAAGCCTTCCCCCAGCCTTACCCCTTAAAGCAAATGACATCACCGATTTCAATTCCTGATGGAGGATGGCCAGGTTCTCCCGCGTACTCCTTCACATTTGCTGTGGACTTCTGTGGCTTAGTTTGAATCTAAACGCCGTCCACTTTCAACTGAAGCCGGCGAAGCAGGAATTGCTCTTTTTGACCGTGAAGCAGATTACCTATATATATTTTTTTTTATTTTTTTATATGAAAATAAGGAACGAGACGTTCTGCTGATAGTAATTGGTACGCCCTACCCATTACAATGCAATGCAGCTCAGGATTTTTGAAAAATCCAAAAATTCTGAGCGGCACTACAATTGCGCTTGTCACCTTGAGACATATTAAGATGTTAAGTCTCATTTGCACAGTAATTTCACTAGCTACGGCGCCCTTCAGACCGAAACACAGTAATGTTCACACATTACTGCTTCACGGCAGAAATAGGCGCCGTTGTGGTACCCATAATCTAGCCGGCTTCCTGTGCAAAGGAGCCTCCCACTGGTTAACCTCCTCTATGGCTCTACAGCTGATACATCTTATCGGAGATTTTTTTATGTTAATAAGGGACGAGACGAGCAGGACGTTCAGCTGATGGTAATTGATACGCCGTGCCCATTACAATGCAGTGCCGCTCAGAACTATTGAAAAACCCAAAAATTCTGAGCGGCATTACAATTGCGCTGGTTACGTCTCATTTGCCCAGTATTTTAACTAGCTACGGCGCCCTTCAGACCGTAACACAATAATGCTTACACATTACTGCAGAAATAGGCGCCGTTGTGGTACCCATAATCTAGCCGGCATCCTGTGCAAAGGAGCCTCCCACTGGTGGTGCTTGTTTTGTGTGTGTATTTGAAGTATAGTTTTAATAACGACGCAAAATTCAACTAAAGAATAATATGGTATTAAATTTAATAGGAATACCACATGTAATTTATGTTAATTCGATGTGTTGTAGCACACTTAGCACACGTCAGGGTTAATAAAACGTGTGAGTACAGGAACTGAAGGTATATGGTATATATGAAAACCAGTCGTACCAGGTCAACACTAATTATAATACATAGTAATCAGCTGAAAATTAATCTGTCTTTGGATTGAATATTGGGAGATATCCAAAACAAAACATAAACCGTAAATGGATCACATTAGCTACCGCTTACGGACTAATCTGGGGTCAACCTTCCATACACAAATATGAGGCTGTCACCATTGTCAGCATTGACCAGCAAATGTCATCTATAACAGAGGAGACGAATGGCCCATTCGGTCCAACATTTTTGATTAGAGATGAAAACAGTAAAAATACTCTATATCTTCCAAGTCGAGCCAACGAGAGCTGGGCACTATATCCCTTTTATGGACGGTTTTTCGCTATAATTTCAAACCAGAATTAAAACAACAATTAAAACATTGCAGCTTCGGTCCAGATGCTGCTACAGAGCCTTTCTGAATAAGTATGTATGACTTATTTACATTTAAGGGTTTCAGATTTTTGAATGACTCCTGTATCTATTACCTGTATTCAAAGACGACTAAAATTTGGCATAATTAAATTGTCTAACAAAAGCACTTAAACAACGGAAAAATTATAATATTCAAATTAATGTATAGAATGTGGAATGTGCATATTACTGTAAATCTAATATATAAAAATCTCGTGTCATGGTATTAAGCATTGAACTCCTCCGAAACGGCTTGACCGATTCTTATGAAATTTTGAGTGCATATTGGGTAGGTCTGAGAATCGGACAACATCTATTTTTCATCCCCCTAAATGTCAAGGGTGGCGTTCCACACGATTTTTTTTTTAATTTTTTTGAATTTTTTTTTAAATTTGTTTGATTATGAGTGAGCATTAAAAAATACATACAACTACAAATTTTCACCCATCTACGATCAACAGTTACTGTACCTTGTATCGCGATTTTAATATCGGCAATACAACGGTTGCTGGGTCAGCTCGTATAAATATAAAATGCATGACTCAAAAACAAAATATTATGTTTTTTTTTCATTTTTCGTTTGCATTATTCATGTTATTCGACATCCCAACTATGCCATTATGGCTATAGTTTTCGATCTAGTATTCTTTGTGTCATTTTAATCTCTGTATATAACGAAGTAATGAAATGTATTATGAGCTTCCTTATGCGGTGTTTCCAGAGCGATACGACATGAAAAAAAAACACGTACACCTTTCTTAAAGGCTGGTAACGCTCCTGTGATTGCTCTGGTGTTGCAAGAGAATGTGGGTGGTGGTGAACACTTCCTCCCCTTCCATAACAAAATATGTCGATAAGTATTGATACGACAAATGAAGTTTTTTTTAGGAAGAATTGAGGGTTAAATTGTACAATTTTTCCTGTTCCACATTCCGCGTCCTTCTTCTGATTCAAGTTGCTTTCGATGGTTAACGGAAACAGTTTAGATTCGAGTAATATCTGTCGATAGCAACCTGTATTCTGTGTATCACACATCAGCCACCATGGCACATGTCACTTTGTCAAACAAAGTCGAAAAAGAAATAAATGCCAATCGAATCTTCTCACTTGTAGTAGTTATAATACACGTCGGAACGCTGATGTTCTGTGACATAGAAGCTCATGTCACAGAACATCAGCGTTCCGACGGCAGATAGGCACTACACTCCTGACCTGGCAATGATCGAACATCCCAAGAGGGCCTACAGCGTAAATCTCCCAAATCAATGAATCTTTTAGTCATCTCTTTGTTGCATGTCCCGGGGATATCTAGGACTATTATCCACTAGAGCAAATTTTTATCCACTTTTTAATGCATAATATCATTTTTGCCGAAGGTTGTCACTTAGATATTTCATTCTTAATATGTATTGCCCTCTTTTTGAACCCACGGGACACTCCTTCTTAGCTTTTACGAAAAAAAAATTGTTTGAACTTAATTCTTAATTTAAAATTCAATACTTTTTCCGGAATAGTTTGTCAAGTTCAGTGCTATAATAATTGCTTCTTTAAATGGGTGTATAGATATTAGATAACGTTACGACATGAATATCTACTATCGTCTACCGTTTAAAAAGTAATTATTAATTATTTTTATGTAAATACATACAATGTTGCAAGTTAAACAAAATTGCACATTTCGTGTGGAACGCGCAACTGGGTAACTCAACCAGTGAATGTTTGTTATTTTAAACAATGTTGTGATCATATCGAGTAACTCACTTAGAGTTACTATTTATTTAGTGAAGCTAAAAGCTGATTTAGTTTTAATTTACACACACAATTTAATTAAGATGAATCCACAAATACGACAGGTAAGATATACAAACGTTTAATAATATTAAGCTGTAACTCAATCGGGCCAGAAATACTATTACAATAAAAAAAATACGTTTGAATTTGGAACCTGTCATTCTTAAACTTTTAAGAATATCATTGTGTTTTCTCATTTTGGCGCCAATCTGTGTTAAACATTCTTGACAATAATGGAGCGGGTGATGAAGATTTATGTATGAAGAGTTATGTACACAAAGTAGACCGGATGGAGCCAAATATTTATAGTATCATCTTTATCTGCTATTAGTCGAATGTTTGTGTACAGACTATTGATAAACATACTAAAACATTATATTTTACGTCCACCTGTTAAAAAGACGATCAAAGCTGTGAAGTAAAAACTTCGAAGAAATTGGATTTAAAAACAATGATTTTTGAAATGAATATTAGCATCCAGAACCATGTTACATTATTTAAGATGACTTAAAACGTGGAATTTATACTTACAATCACTGATTCTGCCATATATAAATAAAGATGTTATACAATCAAAATAATTTCGTAAGCAGTTCGCAAAAGTCACAGATGAATTTATTTACAATTTAATTATTAGTATCGAGCAATATTTAATCAAGCAGAAGGGCCGATTTTATGCTAAACAAGTTTCTCATTTCGTCAGCATCCAACAGTCCAACCCGTGTACTTTCTGACTTCAGTGGTGGATTGGTTTATTCAAAATATCGGAACACGTGCATCAAGATACCATTCTTGAGAATGAATTCATGCCTCCTAATAACAGCATATTCCTTAACTAAGGATAGCACTTTCACTTTGGCACAGACAAGCTCCTTTGAGCGAACGAGATCGAAACAGAAATGTGGAGATCCGTAGGCGAACCAAAGTCACCGACTTAGCCCAAATGATTGCGAAACTGAAGTGGCAGTGGGCAGGGCACATAGTTCGACGGACAGATGGCCGGTGGGGCAGAAAAGTTCTCGAATGGCGAGCACTCACCGGAAAACGCAGTGTTGGTAGGCCCCACACAAGATGGACTGACGATTAGCTCGAGATCGCCGGAATACGTGGACATCTTCCGGCTGATGATGATGTTGGATAGGGAGCCATTTGAGCTTTTTGCGATATTCTGACACTTATGAAGTCCAAATATAAAACGAATACACATGCTCTGCAATCGTTCAAGCTTATCCAACTTGAATTCGGTTAAATCGACATATGAAACATCAGCAAGAATGGACATGAAAATGGGATTGAGCGAGATTTTTTTTTGTGGGACTAGGAAGAAAGTTTTGTAGTATTTTTTAACAGTGAGAGGCAGCGTAGAGCTATTTTAACTTCTTTTAACTGATGGTGCCAAGACAAATTTACTAAAGCTAACAGAGCAGCTAATAGGAATAAGAGTGGAGTGAAACAAATGGGAGAAAGATTACCCGACTCATTTTTATGGGTTAATTGTGAGTTACCAACTGACCCTTAAAAGAAATGTTATGTTAGAAAAAATGTTAGCAGGGAAATTTTTTAGTAAAAGTACTAATAAAAATTGCAAAAGAAAAAGAAGAGAGACAGACACCGCCGTGTAGGACTCTTAGGATATATATATATATATAACTACTACAAGTATATATATATATATATATATCTATATCTGTGCTTATTAATATAGAGAATTGTTGATGGTCTGGACCTTGGAACGAAATGGTAGTATAGAAATTTTTGGTATTCGAATAACATTAACGTCTTTCCAGGCTACAGGAAATTGGCCAGACGTCATGGAAAACTAAGAATATGAGAGATTATAGAAAAAGGATGTGTGTCTTTATAATTTTTCTTAGAAAAACCACACGAACGCATTAGTATAATACTTATTGATTACCACGAAAATTTAAACATGTCCAAGTAATTCACATTTTGATAAAAATTATATAGATAACGTTAAAATAGAGTTGGTTCGCGGAAAAACTTTTCAAGAACAACTTACATAAATATTTATTTTCAATGTCATGTACAATGCGCAATAAATGTTTCTAAATGATAAATAAATATTGATACATACCGTGAAGACGATACCTACTCGTCCAGTTTCAACTAATGCGCATGTTGGTTTGTTTGCAGGCTATAGTGCTTTCAGGCCTGATGATGTGCAGCATATCTGATGGATACATATTTGGACAAATGTCTGGCATGATAGATTCACTACGATCTCCAGATAGTTCGATACGATTAACGGATGATGATATTTCATGGATTGGTAAATAATTACTCTTTGAATATGCATTAATAACACTTAGATTAAAAATTTCAAACCATACTAAAGAGTCTAAGCTCCAGTTGATACTGGTAATATACCAAATAGAGCCTATGCTATGAACTTTTCTAATTATGAAGTACTTTTTGATAAATATTAATTAACGGCGATTGTTTTTTTTTCAGCATCAATATTAAACATGACATGTCTATGTGGCTACGCACTGCTTGCTGTAGTTTGTGAATATTTTGGCAGAGGAAAAACTGTGGGATTACTTAGTATACCTGTACTTGCTTCATGGATAATGGTATATTTTGCTCAAGACAGGATAATATTATTAGCATCGAGAGTTATAGTTGGCGTATTTTATGGCGGTATACTAATTTTAACATACATTTGTGTTGGCGAATACATACCATATCGGACTAGAGCATTTCATACTAATTTTATGAGTAGTGTGGGAAATATAACGGGAACTACATTGGGACATGTACTGAGTATAGTCTTGCATTGGAGAACTGTAGCACTTATTGGCATTATTCCCACAACACTGTCTATAATTCTGGCTTTGTGTTGGGAGGAAAGCCCGTCTTGGTTGGCTGGTAAAAGACGATTTGATGATTGCGAAAAATCATTCAAATCGCTGCACATGCCGAGTATAGAATCAGACCGGGAACTAAAATCTATAATCGCACACGAAAAACAGAAACAGTCGGAATGTTCTAAGTTCAACCAAACTTCATTTTGGTCTAGAACTTTATCGGCATGCAAGCGCAAATACTTCTGGAGGATAATGGGATTAAGTTTCGTCACACAAATTTACAGAATCGCTGGTGGTCGGATTTTGTTCTCTACGTTTGCCATCACCATGTTACAAGATATAACTGGTCACTCTTACATACTTTTATTTACCTTAGCGGTTGATGGATGTGGGATAATAGGTGCTTTAATATCTTGTGGATTTATAAGAAAATTTAAAATGAGAAAGTTGATATTAGTATCAGGGACAATATCGAATTTAATTCTGATTCTGACATCGGTGTCATTGTTTTATTTAAATGATACGTTTGTTAATGTTTGTATCAAAATAGGATTTCTAGCATTGTACTTTATAACGGTGTATGCTGGTCCTTACGCTGTTATGGATAGTTTATTAAGTGAAATATTTCCTCTTGAAATTAAAACGTTTTGCATGTTCCTTTTGGGCCTCATGGGCGCCCCAATACAGTTCTTAGCTATTAAGACGTCACCAGGGTTGTTTTTAACAATCGGTTATCATGGAGTTTTATTGATAAATGCAGGAATAGTAACGCTGTGTTTGATTTATTTATGGGCATATTTACCAGAGACAAAAGGAAGAACTTTGCAAGAGATTGAGTACTATTTTCATAACGGGAAATATGAAAACACTTGTAGTGCAGAATGGTTTAAGAATGATCAAATCGTCAAAATTAATGCCAATTACAAAGACGAACAATTATATTAGATTAAGACTCTATTTATTAAGAATGTTTTGTATATCTACGTTAAGAGGTATACAAAGATAGGTAGGTAAATTAGAAACGTGCTTCATGTATTGAGGATTCTGAGTTTGCCACCGTTTCTGTATCGTATCGGCGCCGATCGGTATTTTGTTTTTATTTATTTTAAAATGTTTTTTTTGTTGTATTTCAATTACTCTAGTAAACTTTGGCGTAAAATAATTATTATAGTTGTTTTTGAACAATATGTATAAGAAATAACTTAGGCCCGCGTAACGCACCAATTTTTGCATTTATGAGTATTAATAAAAAGAGTGGCTATTTTTTCAGTGACTCACATAATTGTTTAAGTACTTACACATAAAAATGACGACCCACATAGCACAAAGTGTATGAGAGTGTATTAAAGTTCATTGAAATGTTACAATTAAGGGACACAAAATTGCTTTTATTAGAGGACGCAATTTTATTTTAGGGACATGTGTTGAGGATCAATAGAAGCTTAACTCTAAGTTTGTGGGGTTACCGCCCTTGCCCCCCGGCAGCCATCCTGGAAAAAGGGGTGCAAAAACCTTCTTCGCGAAATCTCGGAAACTATGCGTCTCAAAAATTCGTAGACGTAATTTTATAACTTCTTATAACGCTTATAACTACTTTAATTTTAAATTTAGGGCAAAAAGATATCTGAACATATTTGTAGGCAAAGCGATTTGCTACATATTATATCGTTAGAATTTTTTTGTAGGACGCATAGTTTCCGATACATCACGAAAAAGGTGTTTGCTCCCCTTTTACCAAGATAGTGGCCGTGGGTCAATGGTGGCAACCCCACAACTTGTGGTTAAGCTTGTATTGATCCGCCCACATATGTCCGAAAAATAAAATTGCGTCCTATAAAAATGTAAAGCTCATATAAGATTTCCATGGACTAATATGAAACATGTCAAATAAGATTTTAAGAAAATGGATAAACAGTAGGTTTTTTATTTTCATGCGATTTGGCGATCGATGCGAGTTTTTAATTAACTTTAAGTTGGGTTTCTATATGAAAATAACTCAGTACTTATGTCGAGCAGGAACAGAAAGTCGTTTTTTATAATTATTAACTTCAATTTGTGAACTATGTTCACATATTTTTGATATTCTAAAATATATTATGTTAATACAACGATATTGTTGGAAATGTTAATTTTACACGCAATTTAAAGTAAAATGCAAATGTGTAGTTGTAATTATTTTGTGTTTAATAGTGGAATAGTTATTAATTCGACCTTATCTGTACACTATTATATTGTAAACCTACGAATTATTTAAAATTACGATATACATAACATTAATCTAACGAACAACTAATAATTAATTGTATATTTTTTAAATTTACTTGGTCGCCTATTTATGTACAGTAAAAATAAAGTAGTTTAAAATAATCTATTTTATTTATTAGATTATGGGTACCACAATGTCGCCTATTTCTGCCGTACAGCAGTAATGTGTAAACATTAATAAGTAATAATAGTAATGTGGAAACACAGTAATGTTTACACATCCGGTCTGAAGGGCGCCGTAGCTAGTGAAATTACTGGGCAAACGAGACTTAACATCTTATGTCTCAAGGTGACGAGCGCAATTGTAGTGCCGCTCAGAATTTTTGTGTTTTTCAAGAATCCTGAGTGGCACTGCATTGTAATGGGCAGGGCGTATAAATTACCATCAGCTGAACGTCCTGCTCATCTCGTCCGTTATTGTCATAAAAAATATCGTAGATTTCCATACTCGTCACCTCAGGTGCCAGGAGTCAAAAGAATAAAGGCGTTCAAGGGAACGGAACCTACTAGTCGGTATTGCTACGTGATTCCAGTATACTTACTGAGGTGGTCATTGCGTGTACAAGGTGGGCCAAAAGAAATCACCCTATTGGAAGATGCTCTCATTTTTGCAAATGGCCGCCAACGTCAAATCTATGTCGACATTTATGGACTAGACAGATGCAGAACAAGCCATGGAGCGGTACACTCCCCAAGAACGCGGAATAATTGTGTCTATTTTTTTGCGTAATAATTCGTCTGTGGTGTTGGCGCAGAGCTCGGTGATTCCGCAGCCGTCCGACACCGACTGCGCAAACACTGCGCCGTTTGGCCACCAACCTTAAAGAGTATGGGACCACTGTACATGTACAAATTAAGTAGTGTAGCTCTTTGAAAATACCAAAACAATGTCAAGTAAACTTTTGTGGATTAGTTTCTTCACCCAAATAATAATGGTTTTCTTGCGTAAAAGAGTCACTTCATAATAAATTCTCAATAGTCACCACCTTGTCTTATCTGTCTGATACCATCTACGCGTACCATATCTTTAGGGTAATAAAGTTATTATTGCTTCACGGCAGCATGGCTTTGGCGCAAACGCAATAAGACCAAGGGCTATTTCGATAAAAAATCATAATACATTATGGGTATGTAGCATATACTGTGCCTGTATATTTAATAATAGGCAAATAAAATAATTATGTTATTTTTACCTACATGTTTTATTAATTGCAATTTACAAGTAAATAAGTGTGTTTTTCACATGTTATCGCATGTAGGTAAGTGTAATACGAAAATAATAGTGCCTCTATTATAATTTAAAGTACAGAAAATTGGTTGCCCTTGAAAAGTTGGGCGTCATCAATCATGAAATGAAAATGTGCCTCTACGCTGGAAGACGTCCACTGTTGGACAAAGGCCTCCCACAAAGATCTCCACGACGATCGGTCCCGCGCTGCAATCATCCAACCTGTTCCGGTAGCGTAGAGGCACACTAGTTTAAATTGCTTTAATATTTTTTTTGTCCACCTACTCCACTCAACAACTCATCAGTTCTCAGGCTAAGTTCATATGACCGCGTCAAGCCGTGTTGCCGCGCGGTTGTTCCCACAAGCACACAGCCGGTCTGAGGTTCGAGTCTCCTTAGGAGACGCCCCGTGACTGTTGTTGCGTAGTCTTTGTGGCCTCCATGGCCCACGTCCTACTTCGCTGTGAAAGCCAGGGCTGCTAACAGCACAGAGGAGGTTTTAGTCGGTATGGGGTGTCCGCTTACGCGGACACTCGAGTCCGACATATAACGCCCCGTTCCGGGGCGTAAATACGTATCCGTATTTCCTCCTCTCAAAAAAAAAAAGCCGCGCGATTGAATCATTCACATAACGGCATACACGAAACAGACTTGCATCAAGACTGCTTAGCGGCCGTTTTCAATAACCTTTCTATCCTTAGTTCTACTTGGTAGAGGTACACAGATCTATACTTTTTTTATTTTTTATTTTATGACAGTAAGGGACGAGACGTGCAGGACGTTCAGCTGATGGTAATTGATCTTGTGAAACCCAAAAATTATAAGCAGCACTACAATTGCGTTCGTCACATTGAGACATACGATGGTAAGTCTCATTTGCCCAGTAATTTCACTAGCTGCGGCACCCTTCAAGCCGAATAATAATACTAACACATTACTGCTTCACGGCAGAAATAGGCACCGTTGTGGTACCCATAATCTAGCCGGCATCCATGCAAAGGAGCCGCCCACTGGTGGTTACGATGGTAGTGGTTTACGCTTACTTACATTTTAATAAGGTAGGATGCAAAAAAGAAACGCATCTTATTCAAAATCTGCTGACTTGTAGTGCCAAACGTGGCGGGTCGCTGGTGGACTGCGAGGTGGGCGTTGGATTGGCACTATACTACTAACTAGGCAATCGACGGACACCTGGTAACTACCGGAATATGTAGTCAGTATTGGATCTAATAAGGACGGCATTTGGCTATCCACATTCGGGAGCCGCGTTGTCGACTCAACCAATTAAGACAGACCATTCGCCAATGCAAAATTATACACAGATCGCCCTGCGTAGTGATACGTGACCCAAGCCATTCGGCATTGTGCCCGTAAGACCCAAGACTACGGTTTCAGCGGAGGGGATCTATGCAAGCACGTCGTCATTTGCCGCTTGAATGCAGCCCATGAGGTGATCCGTTTCTGCGTTACCACTATGGGACCTGTAGACACACGCATAGATGCGGACGCGGTCCTCAAAATCTACACGGAGCCAGAGAGTAGACAGGTCTCTACCCTCGAAATTGCCGAGATGGCGACAACAGATATACTCCCTAACGTAAACACATACCCCGGCGTGCGGCAAAAAATTATGCAATTTTGTACCCGGGCTACGTTAAATATGACGTACCGCAAGGTCGAGATGTCTGCGTCTCCGTTAGGAAACACAAGGCCGGCTGCGCCGTCTCAAGGTGGTGGTGGACGACGTTTAATGTCTTGTGTGCTAAACAAATAACAGAGTACGAAGCGGTGCTCTCATGCCGTTGCCATATGGTGACAGGAGGTTAAATTGGAGTGGATTCCCCTGATATTGCAAAAGTCCACATTAAGCGTAGAGCGTGCCGTGGTGTTACTGCCTCGCTTTTCCTCGGACATGCGCGGTTCTGTGCCCTCCCCCGAATACGACGGGCAGCCCGAGCGAGAATGCTCGGGGAGGGATTTTCCGACTCTGGTAGAGCACCGGTTCTAGAGTACCGACCCTCCTGGGGTAAAATCTTTGGCCTCCGTTCCTCGACATTTACCTTTCCATGGGAAAATTATTCACTGCCAATCGTACGGATTGTTTTAGGGAATTATCCAGGCGTTCAGAGCAGGCCATAGTCTCTAGAACTACCATAAATCAATAAACTGATCATAACCCAGGGGATTAAGATCGGGACTAAACGTGTTTATTTATTTATTTATTATAGACACACCAACAAGCTCTTCTAAACTAAACAAAAATAAGAAAAATATAAAACGAACACTCCTTTTTAATATCGCAAAATATTGTACAAGAAATTGGCGCCAAAATAAGACATCTCAATGAACAATCACAATATAAAAATCACAGATTTAAAATTTAAATGTAATATTTCGTTCATTTTTAATTGTAACACTATTTATTGCCAGACTAAGTATATTGTGACTGTTACTGATTTTGATTGACAAGTCGGCAGATAAGCGTAATTAAATTTGTATAAAAAATTGTTACATAAGAATAGTTTTTTGCACGATTACTTCATATTATATGTTTAATACACATGACTATGAAACACAATATATTTATATTAATTAATCTATAAAAATATTAAATTTAATTAATTATAAATAGTAAATATCGTTAAGCTCGAAGTCGGCAGGTTAGGTGATGAAGCTGGCCATGTTACATCTCCGTATGGCCAAACTCATCCTCTGACAGAGGTACATACCAGACCTTGAGTCACCTGTCAAATCAGTAAGGCGCCTCGATAACTCTGTTATGAGTTTTTGTGCCGATGAACCCCAAGGACCCATCGTCTCCACCCTAAAGGGAAGAAATATGTTTCCATCACCATTTATGGTAGTTCCGGGTGCTACTGCATCTGCCGCCTCAGTTGTGTTTTCAATATGAGAGGGCGCTAGCATGTCCACACAAGTCGATTCTCCATTAAACAATTACGAAGTCCTTGTAAAATTTGTGAAAGTTATACCTAAATTAGATCTCTATACTATTTCGTTTCATTCGCATTAATTCATTGCATTGGTCAATGTCATTTAACTCAATTTCATTTGTTTGACAAATAAAATGATTTTCAATTGCTTCCAATGTTTTACCTTTAGTTTCAGGCAAATAAAACCATAGGAAAATTAAACATAATGTTACGATCCCAGCGTTTATAATGAAGACACCGTGGTATCCTATTGAGCTAAACATAACAGGTGCCATTTTTACTGCTAGAAACTGAATTATTCCAATTAACGCACCAAAAAAGAATATAAAGTATGCTTTGATTTCCAGAGGGATTATCTCCATTAAAAGAGTTTCTAATACAGCGTAGGGACCTGCTAAAACAGTTATAAAGTATAATGCTAATAATGAAACTTTCACCCATGTGAATATTTCATCTTTTTCCGGTCTGCAGTATAAACAAATTGCCAAGATTAATAAAATTGTGTTGGATATAATACCGGATGTAAATAGTAGTGGTCGCATTTTAAATTTCTTGACTAAAAAGCAAGATATTACGGCTCCAAGAATAGAAAAGCCATCAACTAACAAGGTATGAGAGAGAATGCTGGTTTTTCCTGCTATATCTTGTAAGATAGTTAATGCCAGAGTACTGAACATAATGCGTCCACCAGCTATTCTGTAAATATTTATAACAGTATTGACAAGGCTTATTTTCCAAAAATACCTTTTTCGAATGGCAAGTGATATTTTACTAAAAATAAATTTTACAAGGTTCGTGTTCTTCGAATATCGCACTTGCTTTCTTTGCTCCGAAGATATTAAAAACTCCAATTCCTTATTTGTTTCTTCATTAAAAACATGTAGTGCTTCAAATGCTATTTTGCATTCATCGAAGCGTCCTTTTGATGCCAACCACGACGGGCTTTCTACCCAGAATAATGGGAGGACAATTGCTAATAGCGTTGGAATTGCCCCAATCAATGCAACTGTTCTCCAAGAGAATAAGAGGCTTGAAACGTGTCCCAGTGAAATCCCTACGTATAAGCCAACGCATCCCATTACATTCAAACAAAATGATCTAATATTCGGTGAAGTATATTCTGCTACACTTAGATAAGTTAGTATAAGTACACCGCCATACGATACACCAACAATTACTCGTGATATTAGCAAGGTGGCCTTATCCTGGGCTAAATAAACCATTATCCAACATATTAAAACTGGAATGTTGAGCATGGTGATTGCTCGTCTTCGTCCATATACTTCAGTGACTACAGCTACGAGAAGGAAACCCCAGAAGCACGTGATGTTGATAGAAGATGCTGAAAGAAGAAGTATACCTATTAATATTATTACTGTCAAGAAAATATTAATTGCAAAGCGCGTAGGTATTCTACTAGGGCCTCAAAGTGAAAATATCAACGTATATAACAATTATGTTGTTAAATGATTGTTGAAGTTATTAAAAAAAGGTTTTAATGGCTGATGGTGTCGATTTATAGAGTCCGCATGGCGGTTTAAACACAAAAACTTCTGAAAATATAAATTTTTAACTAAATAAGTTTCTAAATCTCTCCATTAATTATGTTGGAAGCCGTGGAATGTAAATGGCAGTATTATTGTGTTTTGATTAGTTATAATAATTTTTTCCAGCTAGGACATGCCGAAATATTTTTATCTTTGAGCAGCCATAATATGTTATATTTTATTCTTAAATATAATTTGAAGACAGCTGATACTAAACTAAATTGTTCTTGTAGACCGCCGGTAATAGTCCCCTATTGTTTCCTTTGATATTTAACTAGCTTAAATCGCAAGCGATCGCAATAAAGTTGAATTCGTATAAAAATAAATTGTATTCCCATAAAAATTTGAACGAAGTTTGGAATTAATTTGTTAAGATAGTTTCTCATATTTTATTTTATCTTTTAACAAACTCATTGTTTTATTGACAATAGACGTAAATTTATCAGAAAATTAGAAGTAAAGTAATCTATACATATATAATGAAAATGGTCTTTGTTTGAGGCTCTTTCAAGCTTAAACCACTGCTCGTATCGACATGAAACCACCACCATTTAAAGCGAAAAAAAAAAAAATTTATCCTAGATGGTTTATGGCTACTTATTTTTCGAATCCCAACCTTCCTTCCTTTTAAAATTCGCACAGCGAAGCGGGCGGGAACAGCTTGTAAGGCTATATAAGTATTAGAGAAAATTTGTCTGTATTTAAAGTACTTTAAAAATTACGTGTAATATGAGCGCTTAAGGCATGCAAATTATTTTTAATAAATATTTGTATTATGATTTTATATCCTTAATGGGGCATTGATAAAATATAAAGATTTATATCGACTTGTTTGACCTGCTCACCATCAAAATTATCTCCGATAATCAAATCATCCTGTGTTTATTTGACATAATAAAATTATATTCACCGATCCAGCTTAAATCACTTTGGTCCAGAGGTATCTCACTATTTTTGGAATGTAATGCATCTAACATCCCAGACATTTGACCAAAAATCAATCCATCTGATATACTGCAGCATGCCAAGCCGGTCACAACAAGAAACTGAAAAATAAAACGGATGGTCACTGTCTTTGAAATCTCTTCTCAGCTTCGATTGAATTTTATCAAGTGTACTACAGTAGAATCCCGATTATCCGAATTTTACGAATCCGAATATACATTAGATGATAATCTATATATATATATTACTATAGCTTATCCCATAGACCAAGTATAGTGACTAGAAATCGGTTTGCCGTGGCCAATATCAGACAGATAATATCCTATATACATAGGTACAATAGTGTTCTTTCACTACCACTTTTACAACGTAAAACACAACATCGCACCATATTTCCTTCGATTCTACCTAAAATTGTCACTGATTTTGAATAAATAGTGAGATATTTCACACGTTTTACAACAATAATAGCTATTTTTATGCACGCAAATAAAAGTAAACAAAATATCTGTGCAGCGCTATCAAGTTTGTTTAGCACACCGGGTGTGCTGACCTTGAAAAACCGGCACGCATAGCGAAACATAAAATATAATCACTCTATCTCATTTCTTTACATAAGACTCGCATAAGTTTTTCTTTTTCTCGTGTGAGTGAGACGGAAGCTATCAATTAGTCTAGTTACTATACTTGGTCTATGGATTATCAGGCGCAGCGAGACATGTTACGACAAATTTATTCCCGCCTAGTAAAGAAACAATAGAAGCAACGAAAATTCTTGGCATTGGTGAAGGGTGCGATGAAGGAATCAAAATGTAATGACAGTAATTACAGGTTGACCCTCAATTAAAGCATTAAATTAATCACAACTTAAATTGCTCCATTAGTTTAGTAGTTACGATCTCACATACACACGATAACCTAATTCTCCTCTTTTGAGTCTGGTACTAAAACTACATAGCTTTGTATCTTTCGGCTTCTCTTGTACCCAGTGGGAGGCTTATTTGCACCGGATGCCGTCTAGATTATGGGTACTACAACGGCGTTTATTTCAGTCGTAAAGCAGTAATATGTAAGCATTACTGTGTTTCGATCTGAAGGACGCCGTAGCTAGTGAAATTACTGGGCAAATGAGACTTGACATCTTATGTCTCAAGGTGACGAGCGCAACTGTAGTACAACTCAGATTTTTTGGGTATTTCAATAATCCTGGGCAGCGCTTCATTATAATGGGCAGTATCACTTACCATTAGCTGAATGTCTAAATCTCATCTCTTTTTTCATAAAAAAAACCCTCGGCACGACACTGAGATAAATGTAAGGCTTGTAAGTTATGTTGTTACATTATAGTTTTATTTTTTTTATATAAGAGAGGGGGCAAACGGGCAAGGGGCTCACCGATGGGGAGAGGTGAGGCAACCGCCCATGGACATCCACAACAACAGGTGTGTCAAGAAATGCGTTGCCGGCCTTTAAGGTAAAGAGTATGCTTTTTTTTTGAAGGTCCCTAAGTCGTATCTGTTCGGGAACACCGCCGCCGGTAGTTGATTCCACAACATTCCATTGTGTATTTTATCAGTTAATATTATTGCAATTATGTTTGTTACTCGTTCGAAGCATGGATATAAAGAATAGCATCGATAGCACGCCCGGACGAATACAAGCTGTCATTTTATCAAGAGGCGATATTACGATTACACACGATATTAAACTCTCACTTTTAATTTTTGTTAAAAAAAACTTAAGTTTATTAGCTCTCTTTGTTATTTAATAAACAGATAAGCAACTAGCTATTTAGACTCTGGGATCATTTTTCATTAATTCCATCGAAATATAATGACGAAATTGACAGAAACTATTTTTTGATTATTTATCAAACAAGCTACTTAAAATTATGAAATAATCTGATGATGCCAGTGAAAAACGTTATTAACCTCGGTGCCCATTTTTTCGCAAAGGTCTATTAACGGCCGTTTTCAATAACGTATCTCTAGTTACGGATACATTGCTGTCACCGTTTAGACAAGATCTTATCTATCCATAGTTATTTCCGATATAGTTATAGTCCAATCCTTTATGTCGATAGGTTATTGAAATCTAAGTAAGTGTATTAGAATAGATTTGTCTACCTCTAGTAAGTTAAACTAAAGATAGATTATTGAAAACGGCCGTAAGTCGACAACAAAATCTGTTTACGACTTCCAGCACAAAATACACATACACACACACTTTTTACACAAATTATCTTGCCCCAAGTTAAGCATATATAGCCTGTGTTATGGGTTACAAGACAATGATATATTTAATAAAATATACTTACTTAAACATACATAAATTCATATAAACATACATAAATACATTTAAACATCCATGAATCGGAAACAAACATCCATATTCATCATATAAATGCTTGCACCTACCGTGATTCGAACCTGGGACCTTTAGCTTGGTAGGTAGGATCGCTAACCACTCGGCTATACAGGTCGTCAAAATAAACGGCTTATCGTATGTCAGCCATCTTGTTTTACGTTACGATCAATGATTTAAGTCATTAAAGCGATAAAAGTAATTCACCTATATACACACCTACTCACTCTTAATTTATTATCTTTTGATATCATTTAATATTCACCAGCGTTTCAGAACGAATCTATGATATACCTAATAGACCTCATAAGATACATAATAGCTTTAAGGGTAAATGTATACACTTCTATAATAAAGTCCCAGCCATTGTTCAGGCATTATCAATAAATAAATTTAAGTGTTGAGTTGTAGAGTGAAGTTTAAATGATCGGGCAGCCTGGGACTAGATTGTGATTATTTTATAGCGATAGAAATGACTGAACAATATTGTATATTTTTATTGATAAGAGAGCAAAAAAAGAATCCTGGGAGAGTTTCTTGCGCCCCTTATTCTCTCTAAGAGCGCCATTTGTTTCCAAAGCGGTAGTAGTATCTAGTAGTTATTAGAGATGACATCAAAAATAATTCTAAAGGAATCAATTTTGAGAAATGCAAAACAAGTTTGTTCTTATGCCTGTAATAATTGACGTCAATCAAAGAGCAGTCTACACATCCAAACAACAGATGGCATTGACACACAATGAATACACATATTTGTTTAGAAATAACGTCATTCTTAAGATATGTAAATATATCTCACTAAATTGTATTTTCCTTGGAAAAAAATTTTGTCTTGACATAAAATTTTATGTCTTGACATAAAATTTTTTCAACAAAAAACAACCGCCTTCAAAACCACTATTCCAAAACAATAGATATAATATGCACTAAAAAGTACTTATATAAAAATAATTGCGTATTTTAATACAATCTACAAAATTAATCTAATTCTAGTTACGATTATTTTCATTTTTGGAATCGGTGTCCAACCAAGCACCAGCTTCAAATATCATCCATTTGAAAGTTTTGAGGTAACAAATATAAAAAAAAAACATACCAACGAATCGAGAAACTCCTCCTTTTTTGAAGTCGGTTAAAAACGAAAAAATCTCACTCAAAGCCGTAATATACCGCTACTTATAATTAAACATTTATAAATACCTGTTCCCGAGTTTGTGGCTGAAGCATATTAGTATCAAGGGTATGGCACCAAAACTTGTTATTCAATTATGACCTAACGGAATGTAATCTCTGTGGCACATACACAAATACGGCGTAGTAATTCATTAGCGTCGGTTTTGTTTTGTTGTAACTAATAATGTTAAATTCCGTATTGAAATAATAAAATATAAAGCCATAAATTCTATATATATAAAAATGAATTGCTGTTCGTTAGTCTCGCTAAAACTCGAGAACGGCTGCACCGATTTGGCTAATTGTGGTCTTGAATTATTTGTGGAAGTCCAGGGAAGGTTTAAAATGTGAATAAATAGGAAAATGCTGCTAAATTAAATAAAAACAACAAATATGTTTTTCCTTTGATGTGTCCGTACATAATTTCTATGAGATAATTTATTGACGCATGGTTTGACAGTTCTGCTGTGAAACAATTTCATTACGACAGCGGGGTGCATATTTGACGAAGTAATTCTTGATGTTATGATATATTATTGACAAATTCATATAAAAAATATATTTTATTTATTATATACAGATCTGTCGGGTCAGCTAGTGATAAATAAAACTCAGAGCCGTATTTATAAAGCAACTTATATTTATATACTAGCTGACCCGGCAAACGTTTTTTTGCCATATAAGTTATTTTTAGAGTTAAACCGGTTCTTGGAAATAAAAGTTTATTTTCTAAAATAAACGTAGCCTAAGTTACTCCATATTACATCAGCTACCAGCCAATAAAAGTCCCGTCAAAATCGGTCCAGCCATTTCAGAGATTAGCCGAAACAAACAGACAGACAGACAGACAAAAATTGTAAAAAATGTTATTTTGGTGTATGTACTGTATCTATTTTCATATACATGTAGTAAAAAACGGTTAGTTCAATATTACAAACAGACACTCCAATTTTATTTATATGTATAGATAACGTCATTCTTAAAATATGTAAATATATCTCACAAAATTATTTTTTTCAAGTCATCAGTCAAGAAACGAAAAAATCTCACTCAGAGCCATAATATACTGTTCCTTATAATAAAAATATTATAAATTCCTTTTGCCAAGTTTGTGGCTGAAACATATAAGTATCAATCAACCTTTACTAATGATACCACTATAACATAGTAACCTTTATTAATGATACCACCGTTTGTGTGGTAAAGGTTACTATAACTATAACATAATAGTAACCTTTACCACACAATCGTTTTAAAACCAGAAATCAGAGTTTTAGTTATAATGCTACTTATATTTAAATATATATAAATACCTGTCGCAAAGTCTGTGGCTGAAACATCTCTATATATCAAAGATATGGCACCAGAAACTTGTTATTAAATACTGAGTAAACAAAACGTTCGTTATCTAGTACGGCCATACACAAATACAACTTTGTAATTCATTAACAATGGTTTTGTTTAAGTGTAACTAGTAATGGAAGTTGTAAAATTGAAGACAATTTTGCAACAATGTTAGAGCATAAGTTACCTACTTTAAAAAGTAGAGTTCCGTATTCAAATTGTGAAAGCTGAACTGTAGCCGAAACGTTTAACATGTAAAGTACTCTGATTATTGTAAGGTTATTATAATATTTGTGGTCTGAAAGAAGATGTTGTGACAAAAATTGAGAAAGGTATGCTGAGATGGTTTGGACATGTCGAGAGAATGAATGAAGAACGATTGACGAAGAAAGTGTATAAGGCCAGTGTGAATGAAAGTGTTGGAAGGGGTAGACCTAGGCGGACGTTTCAAGATCAAATCAGGGACGTCTTGAAAAAAGGCCAGGTCAAGAGTACCCTAAACCGGAGAGCATGTATGAAAGGAATAATGAAAGTGGACGAAGCGAAACAAGTATGTAAGGATCGTAGCAAGTGGAAAGAAGTGGTCTCTGCCTACTCCTACGGGAAAGAGGCGTGACTTTATGTATGTATTATAATATTTTATTTATTTATTTTATTTTATTTATTAGGAAAACAGATTTAAAAACTTAAATGATACTAATATAATTAGGGAGAGCCAATTATAGGTTTCCACAATTAGTTAGCACTAATAAACTCTAGTAGAAAAATTAAACTGAAAACGTGAACATATACAATTACAAGATTACAAATTACATGATCGTTAAAGTTAAATTTAACATAACAATAATTAATACTATGGAGGGTTATTAGTAAAGAATTTGTTGGCTGATGTACGTCTTGTAGAGTCTACACTTGAACAGAAGAGATCTAGATTATTACCGCTTTTTAACAGATTCTTGTAGTAATAAAATAATAGCGAAATAAAAATATTTATTTTATAGTTGAGGTTAGTCTGGGGAAGTCTTAGTAAATCATGCTTACCAGTGGGAAGCTTCTTTGCACCAGATGTCGGCTAGATTATGGGTAGTTGAAATTACTGGGCAAATGAAACGTGACAACTTATGTCTCAAGGTGACGAGCGCAGTCTTAGTGCCGCTCAGAATTTTTGGGTGTTTCAATAATCCTGAGCTGTATTGCATTATAACAGGATATAATATCTTCGGGTAACTTATTTATTTGTCATTTTTGATATTATAAATTATCCTGTTTGTTCAACTCTCAGGTTATGGCTACATCTACAGCTGTTTTTGTGTATTTATTTTGTGTAGGTTTATTTGTGTATTAATCCTTAGAAGTGAGGGTTATCACTTTAAAAACATAACAAAGTGTTAAGATTTACAAGAGCGACATCTCAAGTCAATTTCCTAATATGCAAATATTTGGGGTTGAGCTGGATATCAACTGTTAAGTAGACGTTGGTAGAGCACTCGCACGGAACGCGAGAGGTCGTGGGTTCGAGTTCCTCATCGTCCATAAAAATTTCGTTTTCAAATTTTCTTTGTGTATTAATCCTAGAAGTAAGGGTTATCACTTTAAAAACATACCAAATTGTTAAATATTTAAATACATTTACAAAAATACATAAAAGATTGTACACACACCAATAGTTTCTACTATAATACATTTCATACGATAAGTCAAACAGAAGATAAATAAAAAAAACTTACAGAACTTTCGAAGAAAAAAAAAGACAAACGGATTTGTGCTAGCTTAATTTTGGCACAAGTATTCTCTAATGTATATTTTAAACTTTGTGATCGAGCAAGTATTTTAATCAATATTATTAAATTTTACATTATACTTATTACAAGCTTGATATATAAAAGTATTTTCGACATATTTAGTACATGTTGGTGAGATATAAATATATGTTGCCCTACACTGTAATGGGCAGGGCGTATTAATTACGATCAGTTGAACGTCCTGCTTGTCTCGTCTCTTATTTTCATATAAAAAAAACAATGTGTTATTTCTAGTGCCAACCCTAGGACCTGAATTAAATAAGTATATATTAAGCAGATAAGTAATTTTTGTGTAATTAGCGCGTATATTTATTCGACCGAACTCAACCTACATTTATTTTGAAGGTCAATAATTTTGATTATCAGATGCATGCGATCGTGCTAAAGGCTTGATTATTTTTTGGTTTGAGACTTCTGTTTTATTTTACTATCCAACATTGTTATAATATACAAAAGTTATAATGTATTTATTATTCAAACACAATACTACGACTACATAAAATTAAAACTATCATTACGTGGAAGCGTACCAAGAATACTGGCAGCATTACCGCGTTGGATACCAAGGCTGATCCGTTGACCGAAATAGCTGCCAGCGCTTGGGTTTCCAGTAGCCTTATTGAGGCGCGAAGATAGTATTTTGAACATTCTCCGCGCCTCTGGGCCCCACGGGCCAAGTGTCTCGACACCAAACGGTACAAAGATATATGAAAAATGTACAAAAGTGTATAAGAATGTAGTGTAAAAAAAATTCACTGCATATTTCAAACTATTCTTTCTATACTGTCAGTATTTGATAAATAAAATCTACTGCAGGTGTACATAATTTAGGTTGTACTGGTTTATTATTTTTTCTCCTCTAGGGAACATCTTAATATATTGTCGCGTAGCAACGCTTTGACGTATATGACGAGAGTTGTCAAACGTCATATCGTGTAGCAACGTACATGACGAGAGTTGTCAAACTTCAAGACATTGATAATTTCAACAACTCCGTCAGCAATACTCGTAGCTTTAGCGTAAAAGTGTTTACTTTAGACGCTGTAGACTCGGGTTCGATACACCTATGTTCGATACACGTATGGAATTTTTTGGGTTTTGTAAAGTTAATGGAAATTTCTAGTAAGTTCAGGATCAAATCGAACAGAAAAAAAGGGATGGAAAATGTGTAAGCAGGATAAAAAGAATTTTCTAGTACAATAAAAATTTAGAGATGGAATGGGAGAATCATTTTGAAAATGGAACAGATCCGGGGGTATATAAGCCGTACTAAGCGTGGCCTACGGCAGTTATAGTTCTGACTCGAAAGTGTAAAGAAGAAGAAGAAGAAAAGAAGAAGTAGTGAAAAGTGGAACCGCAGGCTCCTGCCGTAGACATCAGCGTGCTGATGCAGCAGATGGCCGCCATGATGCAAGAGCAAGCGCGCCGACAGGAGGAGCAGCTGCGGGCCTTGCAAGAGGAACAAGCGCGCCGACAGGAGGAGCAGCTGCGGGGCTTGCAAGAGGAAAAAGCACGCGGACAGGAGAAGCAGGCGTGCCGACAGGAGGAGCAGCTGCGGGGCTTGCAAGAGGAACAAGCGCGCCGACAAGAAGAACAGCTACAGGGCTTAAAAAAGGAGCAAGCGCGCCAACAGGAGGAACAGCCACGCCGACAGGAGGAGCAGCTGCAAGGCCTGCATGAAGGCCTCTCGAAAGACATTTTATCCGTTGTGCAGAAAAACTCCACCCGTATTGACGCTGTTGAAAAAGAGATCGCCCGGATTGACAGTATGGAAAAGAAGATGGACAAAGTTGAAGAAAACTTTTAAACGGAAGATGGGAGAGATGGAAGTAACCATTCATCAGCTCAGTGGGAGGGTCGTGTGTCCTTCAACCAACACAGGATTCACCTGTGGAACCACATCGACCAGAAATTTAAAAGTACCTCCCTACGACGGCAAGTCTTCCTGGGCTGCCTTCAAGCTACAATTGGAGACGGTCAGAAGAGCCTGCGGTTGGAGTGACCAAGAAGCGCACTCTGCTCTCACACTAGCTCTCCGTGACGATTCACTCTCCGTATTGGAAGCACTCGGCGCTGGGAAGCAGGAAGTAACCGACACAGACCTTCTTGACGCGTTGGAGTCACGTTATGGCGATAAACACCTTGAGCATGTGTATCGGGCGCAACTTAAGGACCGCAGTCAAAGGGCCAACGAAACTCTGCAGCAGTGGTCCGTGGAAGCTGAGAAGCTAGTGCGTAAAGCATATCAGTCGTCGCCAGCTGCAATAGAAGAAGTCCAAGTGTTCATCGATGGAATACGGGACGCTGAAGTAAGAGCAGCCGTACGATTGAGTCATCATACTAGCTTGAAGGAAGCAGTGGCACATGCGTTGGAAGTGGAAGCGGTTCGCCATGATTCTCGTGCGTTATGACTCCGCAAAATTGTACCAGTAGATTCCAGCCGAAGGCAAGCATATAACCCAGTATGCTATGGGTGTGGGGAGCGAGGACACATTAGGAGCACTTGCCCCAGGCGTGAGAGCATAACGCAAGATAGGAAGGATGCGGCGGTCTCAACATCATCGCTGGAGCAGCAGGAAAACTAGGAAAGGCCAGGGCAGTGGGGTGGGCGCTGGCCGGTAGAAGCAAAGCCCCAAGGATCTTCGTTAAGCAGACATGTGACGGAAACACTTTAACTGTCTAAACCGTTTGAGATGTAATAAAATAGTTTTTGGTGGAACTGTGTATATTAGATATTTAGGTCTTATATAGGTCTACAGAAAAGTCACCGAAGGGATATGTCAATCTTTTAAGGATAACATATTTACTTTAATACATATTAACATTATAATACTTAAAAAAATTGGCAATTATAAAACGGTACTCTGCGAGATCTGTTTAAACAAGTACTATATTAATCCTTATCATTTTATTACTACATATTATAAAATCATTCACAAATACGTTTTTGTTTCATTTTTAACTTATTAACTATGATTGTATGTTTCCGATGGCTTTTGCATAAAAGGCATAAAAGGCATTTATTTTCTCCAAATTGATTCCTTTAGAATTCTTTTTGATTCTTTAGACTACTACATCATTCAAAATACTTACATCAGATCTATTGACAGAACAGCGTCTGTCGTAAATTATATATGAAACAGTGGTATTGATTTGTAAAATTTCCTGATCTTAGGCAAACGCCTTACGCCTTTTCATAACGTCTACCTCGGACAAATACTCCAGTTAGGCAAATCCAATTTCGTGAAAGAGGTCACTCATCGAATCCAACTCGGATGGGCAGTGTTCGGGAAGCTCCGTAAAACCTTCTCCTCCCAAATACCGCAGTGTCTGAAGACGATGGTTTTCAACCAGTGTGTGTTGCGACGATGACTTACGGATGATTGCGAAACTGAAGTGGCAGTGGGCAGGGCACATAGTTCGATGGACAGATGGCCGTTGGGGCAGTTAAGTCCTCGAATGGCGACCACGTATCGGAAGACCCAGTGTTGGTGGGTCCCCACAAGATGGACCGACGATCTGGTCAAGTTCGCCGGAATACGTTGGATGAGGGCAGCGCAGGACCAATCGTCGTGGAAATCTTTGGGGGATGCCTTTGTCCAGCAGTGGACATCTTCCAGCTGATGATGATGATGAGACTATTATACATTTATATTATATTTTTTTTCATATAGAGTAAGAGTAGAGTAAATTATTCTATTGTACTCCAATACACACAAACACATTTTATAAGCAAAACACTCATACGAATAGTTGTGTATTTAATACACTCAGCTGAGTAACTACACTCAGCTGTTCACACAATAATACACGACATGACGTTGTATTTGTATTTGAGAAAGGACCATATTTTACATAATGGAATAGATTCTAAAGCTATATGATTTTTGACATCAATCGATCAATATTAATGTGTCTATATGTTACCAGTAGACCAGGGTCGATAATTTTTGAAACCAAAAAAAATTACAGTAGGATGAAACCCATTGCTAAAGTCCTCGTCCCTTTCCAATCGGTTTCATCCTACTATTATTTTGTTTCACTTTTTATCATTTTCAAACACCTCGGCACTGGTCTATAGTAGGCCCAATAGAATACATAATTATGAAGAAAAATTACATACTTTTATAATAGAGTCCCAGCCGACAGTAAGACGTTATCTGTAAATAAATATACAGGTTTTATCAAAGGGACCTGCCGAAATCATATCTTTTGCTTTGCTTTATTATTACTTATGTGTGACATTATATTAGTGTATATTATAATATTTTAAATAGCGCAAAATAGCAAATTGTGTCGGATCTTCTCTTTTAGACCTCGGATAGTGTTTGACTAAATATTGAAGATGTCGCTGGAGTGGCTGATACACCGAGGATGATACGGCGCCGTGAAGCAGTAATGTGTATCGGTCTGAAGGGCGCCGTAGCTAGTGAAATTACTGAGCAAATGAGACGTAACATCTTACGTCTCAAGGTGACGAACGCAATTGCATTGCCACTCAGAATTTTTGGGATTTTCATGATCCTGAGCGGCCAGGATTGTAATGGGCAGAGGGTATCAATTACCATCAGCTGAATGTCCTGCTCGTCTTGTCAAAAAAAAAACAAGGATGTCAGGGTATTTATTAAATAAAAACTTCCGATCTAGTTTAGTGTCGCATAAATTATTCAATCTTTTTTCCTCAATTTATATCCCCAATATAGTCGGTATGCTAACATCCAATGCCGCCTTGGTTATTTGATGCGAATCCGATTCTACCAACGAATTTAATTCATCACTATTTACCTTATTGACAATTCTTCCTCGGGGTTTCAAGTTGAAATTTCCACTACAGGAAGCAATAAAACCAAAAACATTCATAATGCGAGTTTTTTCTGCTGCGATATTTCCATGCTTGAACTTGTATTAAAAATTACATTAATTTTTAATGTATCTTTACTTTTAAAGACGAATGAAAAACAATACGATAGTCAAACAATCCTAAGTTGTATATTTTTAACTCTAGAATGTTCTTTTGTCATATGAATTTCAATAAGAAATAACAATAAGGGAGGTCTGCTGAGAGAAGTTAAAAATTCAATTCCTTCAATCTATCGTTATATTTAGCAATGTGACAGTAAGCCATCCAAATTATTATTCAAAAATCATAATATTTGGTCTTCCGCTGGCTGTCAGCAAGGCGACCCTCTTGGTCCATTCTAGCCATTCATTCCGCCATAACAAAACTAAAATCAAAATTTAATGTTTGGTACTTGGATAATGGCACTTTGGGTGGTGAAGTGGACACTGTTTTAGATGATTTGAAAGTTGTACTAGATAGTTTTAGTTCAATCGGCCTTGAGGTAAATTGTTCGAAATGCGAACTTTATATTGGCGAAAAATTCCAAATTTCAGACCGGGTTGATACTACCAATAAATTTAATGTTCTGGCCCCCAATAATAAAGTTTTGGATAAGAACTTCACCTTCTTGGAGCTCCATTATTTCCTGTTTCAATTCCAACGATCTTAGATGATCACATTAAAACATTTAATAACGTCTCGGACAGATTATTTAAAATTAATTCTCATATGGCCTTAACTATTATTCGGTCTTGTTTATTTGTTCCAAATTTTTCGTACCCGTAGGTCTAGCCCGTTACGGAAATTTCCTTAAAATTGATATTTCACTTAAAAATATATTAGAAACCGTTTTGAATTGCACGTTTACAGATCGTGCATGGTCTCAAACCTCTTTACCGATACGGTTTTGTGGTTTGGGTACTCGTAAAGTTTCGGGCGTTGCCTTACCAGCATTCCTATCTTCTGTTCATAGTGCGCAGCCTTTGGTTACTAGAATTGTAAATCATGTAGCAGGTAACCCAGAGATTGCGTATTTGAAAGAAGCTAACAATGCTTGGCTAAATATTGCAAATATTCAAAATTTTTCAGATGAATTAAAGTGTCAAATAGCATGGGACGCACTTCTTTGTAAGTCGGCCTTTGATGATGTTTTGATCTCATCTACTGACAGAACAGAGCGTGCTCGTCTTTTGGCCGTGACACAAAATGAGTCGGGCTTTTGGTTACAAGCCTTGCCTTCTGCGCCGATTGGAACGCTACTTGATAATTTGACATCGTCAATATGCGTATCACTCCGGCTAGGTATAACATTGAATGAAGCACATCAATGTAGATGTGGCGTTCAGGTAGATGCTCTTGGGCGCCACGGGTTATCCTGCCTAAAATCGGCAGGTCGTATCAGTCGTCACGCCAGCATTAATGAAGTCATCCGCAGGGCATTTGCCGCTCTTAATATACCAGCTGTTTTAGAGGCAAATGATTTTATCCGCCGCGATGGCAAGCGTCCTGATGGAATCACGCTGGTGGCTTGGGCACGGGGAAGGGCGCTGGTGTGGGACGCGACTTGCGTCGACAATCTGGCTCCTTCTCATGTCCAAGTTACGTCAGTTGGTGCTGGAGCTGCTGCTTTGACTGCCGAAGACGGCAAGCGTAGCAAATATGTTGGTCTCAGTGAGTCATACCTCTTTGTGCTTTTTGGTGTCGAGACACTTGGCCCGTGGGACCCAGAGGCGCGGAGAATGTTCAAAATACTATCTTCGCGCTTCAATAAGGCTACTGGAAACCCAAGCGCTGGCAGCTATCTCGGTCAACGGATCAGACTAGCTATCTAACGAGGAAATGCTGCCAGTATTTTAGGTACGCTTCCACGTAATGATAATTTTAATTTTATGTAGTTAAAGTATTGTAAATATAGTTAAGTATAAGCAATTATTCAAATAAATAACAAAATTGTACAAAGTTCTATTATGGCATAACAATTATAGATTATTTTTAATTATCAAGATAAAATGCAAATTATACAACAGTAGTATACAGGTGAGGCAAGGTCTTTTAAATATTGTTTGTTTTACTACTGATTTTCAAGCGCAGTATTTTTTTTACACATATGACATGTGCTTGAAAATTACCTACTAAGCACTGGGGGCAAAACCTGCAAATAGTTTTGAAAGTAAAATATCTTTGTCAACCCTTTCAAAGGCCTTCCGGAAATCGAAATATATTTAAAAGCCTACTTGACACTCACGATCAATACATATGGATATAAAGCCAGTAATAAACAGAAGGTTCGATGCGCAGCCAGGGTGCTTCCACGCAATAAGGAGATGCAGCGATGAATTCTTTGACACCCAGTGTGCGGGCACCTTAAACGTTGGAATTGCTGCCACAGCCTGGCCGCGAAACCAATGAACAGAAAAATTAATAAAAATCATTAAATAAAATTAACAGCAATTGCAATAATTAAAAACTATAATAAAGCATATTTATTAACATGAAGACGCCAATCAAACCTTGACCAGTGTTGCAAGGTTAAACGCTATCCTTTGTGGTAAGGGTAATTTTAAAAAATCATTGATTAAAATGTAATTCATAGAATATTTAGTTGATTTAAATTTTCCAGCATTGTAGATAGATTTAATTGTAGCAAGAGATTTATATAAAACATAGATCATGGCCATAGAAGCTGGGTATAGTTATTACGTGAAATTGCATTACTAGTTTGTATAATTCCTTCACGATAACATGGAGAAAGGCCGCCATCTTTGTGACGACAAGTGACGTCAATTAAAGTACCGTTAATAATAAAACCTATTTATTTCCAATCTACTATTAAATTACATTCTTACAGTTACATTGCAGTTATCATCTATTATGATAAATATTACTTATTAATATTGTTACAATTATTTACATAGTAAATATATATTATCTAGATTTTACATAATAAAATATGAAAATATATAATTCTATTGGTACTAATAACTGTTATATATGTAGTCCTGATAATGATGATTATTGATTGGAACCCCTTCTTGGGTTTAGGCCTCCAGCCACAAGCTGGAGGATTTCCCCTTGTTTTATCGATTGTAGTGCTACATTATGCTGAGTTTGTGTATTTTTCAAATAATCTATATATATAAAAATTTATTGCTGTTCGTTAGTCTCGCTAAAATTCGAGAACGGCTGGACCGATTTGACTAATTTCTTGTCTTGAATTATTTGTGGAAGTCCAGGGTAGGTTTAAAAGGTGAATAAATAGGAAAATACTGCTAAATTAAATAAAAACAACAAATATGGTTTTCCTTTGATGTGTCCATACATAATTTCTATGAGAGAATTTACTGACGCACGGTTTGACAGTTCTGCTGTGAAACAATTTCATTACGACAGCAGGGTGCATATTTTATGAAGTAATTTTTGATGTTATGATATATTATTGACAAAGTCATACAAAAACATTATTTTATTTATTATATACAGAACAACGTCTGTCGGGTCAGCTAGTCTTAATATATATAAATTACGTGACACGATGTTTGTCCGCGATGGACTCCTAAACTAATGAACGGATTTAATGGGGATTACTTCATAGTTTGGTCCAACTTGAGAGAAAGGATAGTTGTTATTTCGATTTGGGACCCATAATTATTTTTATTATCAATATTTGTTTTGTATGGACATATTCTCTATGAGAGAATTTAGTGACGCACGGTTTGACAGTTTCGCTGTGAAAAAATTTCATTATAACAACAGGGAGCATTTTTACGAAATAATTCTTGATTTTTTGAAATATTATTGGCAATTTCCTATAAAACAGTATTTTTTTTATTATCTAAAGAACAACGTCTGTCGGGGCAGCTAGTTGCTTATAAAAATCAAAGTACCGTTACGTACGTCAAAACAAGTCTATAAGTGACAATGTTCCATTGCCATCCGGAATTTTACAAGTGCGACGATCAGTTCGTATCCAACACTTAAAATAAAATATATAAATTTCTCGTATCCCGGTGTTTGTTACCAAGCTCCTCCGAAACGGCTGAATCGATTTGTAAGAATTGTGTGCATATCGGGTAGGTCCGAGAATCGGCCAACATCTATTTTTCATACCCCTAAATGATAAGAGTGACCCACTTATTATGATTCAGCATTGAACAATACATACAACCTTAGAATAATAACGCTTAGAACGTGAGTAGGCCCAAGCGAAATAAAGCAGTTTCAATGTGAACGTTTCTGACCACACGTTTCCCGCCGCGTCAGTGTCATTCTGTCAACTTCCAGGACAGTCAATGCGCGAAAATTAATTGAAAAATTACGAACTGTGCAGTGAAAGGGTGTCACAAAGCATCTTATAATAAAAATTATGATAAGAAAATGACATTTCACACCTAAATACTATTTCACAAATATTAATTTAAGCTAATACATTCGTCAAAACAGCAAAATATTTTGAAACAAAACAGATGCCATTAAAAAATATGTTGCCAGTTATGAAAGTACTATTTATATACCCCGAGTTTCTCCGCTGGGATAGTTTTTTGTGTTTATTGGTAGATATTGAAAGGAGGCTATAATGTACGACGCCACATGATGTTATAAGTATTGAAAGTCAAAGTCAAATAAATCAAGGCTTAACCAAAGCGCTTTGAATAGTCACTATAAATATTTCATTTAAGTTAATGAATTTACCATATTTTAGGAAAAAGTTGAGCTCGTGTGAACATTAACGGCCACTCTTTTCAACCGACTCCAAAAAAGGAGGAGGTTCTTAATTCGTCGGTATGTTTTTGAAGTGAAACTTCTGTATAGATGTTTGAGAGAAACTTTATAGCAAATCGTGACGATTTTCGGTTACGTGCCATTTTGTTTTTTTTAATCCAAGATGGCCGCCACGCAAATTATTATTTCAACGATTTTAGTTCCATTTCCCACAACTCACAACAATTTCCGAAACATGCCTATAAGTTGTTTGGCATTACTTAGGGTTATCATAATTTTGCATAATTTGGAGGCCATCTTGGTTTAAAAAATAATCCCAAATTCGTTCTTTGCACCCTCGAGAACCTCGGATATGATATCCATATTGTTGAAATCATAATTTAGCAGGGTGGTCATCTTGGATTTTAAAAATTATCCCAAATTCGTTCTCTGCACCCAAGAAAACCTCGGATACAGCTAGGAACGGTGCCTCTCGCTTTTTAGTTTCATCGAGTTTCAAAAAACAACGAATGTAAAGAACTTATTTACTTACACTTCAAAAATTGTTGCAACAATAATTAAATACGTGATGTTTTTATTAAATTCTTAATTTGTATTTTATTTCTTCTTTCTTTATTACATATAATCTAGTATTTCTTACAATATACTGATTTAGGGAAATGTCTATTCACTTGCAACATTTTTTTTTTGTTTTTATTATGAAAAATAGAATTACAATTTATTATTATATAACAGGCCAAAAACCACAGAGGTTTGGCTGTTGTGTGTGCGTGTTGGCGAATGTAAGTACGTGACGCTCACGCACACATTAATTATAATGTTACTTCTATATTCACAGGAACTATGAATGAAATTACCGTTCTGAGCGTTATTATTCTATGCATACAACTTCAAATTATCGTCCTTCTACGATCTGCAACTATTTTTGTATCTGTGTATATTTTTATATTATTCTGTTCCAATCATAAATCCGCTATAGGGTTACTAGATGGCAATCGAATACAATAATTGAAGTACGATATATTTAATAGTTCTGAGAATCGGTTTTCATCTATTTTAATACCCCAAAAATTTTAATTATTGATTTTATTTTATTTCTTTATACGGCAATACAACGTTTGATGGGTCAGCTAGTAATAACTATAATATAACATATACTAGCGAACAAAGCGTGCGAGAGAAGAGAACGTCTCAAACGGAGATTCAGCAAGGTAAAAAAGGCAGGGGTGGGACAGACGCCTTCAAGTGACGTTTTCAGAAGAATGTAGTGCCATCTGTTAGTTGGCCCGAAAATGAAAACTTTGTCAGCTGTCACTCGCTTTGAAACCTTTCAACTTTTCTTTGTTAGTGTCACTGCCCACTGGTCATAAAATGGCGGCTACTTCTAGCGTTTTGGCATGTCTGTAGGTCTCGTGTTCCATTTTGCATATTTACACTACTAAATCTATACTTTATGTTCTATGTTGTGACAAAATTAAATAACTAACTCTACGCGCAATTTCAAGATTTATTATAATAAAAATTGCAATACCTACATTAAAAAGTAGAGTTAGTTATTTAATTGCGTCACAACATTTAAAATGAATTTTATAATTTCGAGCTTATATATAAAATAGACAGCTCATAATGCGTGGAGAGGGCTCTCTTTTCCCTGTAATATATTAATATACTCTTTGAGAAAAGGTAAGCGATTCTATTGACTGTCAACCATTTTATTGGCAAAACGTAAATAGTCAGCCACGCTTGGCATAAGCTCATTAGTATTTTAAATATTATACAACTATATAGCTAACGCACATAATGATAATGTTTTTTGACTTAGTTATATAACGTGTTGCGTATAATTTTTTTTTCTAGGAATTGGTAATTAATTTATTAATATACAAACAAATACAAAAGTTTTCGACTTGCCGCTTAAAAGGACGGGAAATGTATTCATTGAATTGTGTGTGTACTTAACTCTGGTGAGTGGTTTTATTTCTACTTCAAGTAATAGCAAAGGTATACCCATACCGCCAACGCTAGAAATGTGAAAATTACAGAACACCTCGCACCATCTTGGCAAATTATACTAACAAGTATATTTTCCGAAAGTTGACATTAAAAAGTTTAGTCTTATATAAATATAAACATAGAAATATGCAATAAAGTATGTACTACGTATTACCTACTATACCATACCTAACTTAGATTATTTGTCTGTGGTGCCAAAATGTGCATTTATGCGACATTTTAGTACGGTAAACAATGCTTTTTTAGGCTATAGAGTATAGATTTTTTCAAAGACTCAATAAAGTATGAGCAAATAATATAATTATTTGTGATAGTGACTGTATAAATGTATAATAAGACACAAGTGAGCTAAGTTGCTCATTATACACGAGGCTGTCGGTTGTTGCTGCCAACAACATAAAACACAGAGCTTGAGGGCATGCTATCAGTACATAGATGAGGTCTAAGACACAATTATTATTTCATTTAATGAATAATTTTCACAAAATATATGAAATATTACAATAAACCCGTAAACGCATATAAGACATGGAAGCATTTCTGACGCTTTATAATACCGCAACTAAAACTATACCATAGTGGGCCGGGCTTATAAACTGTACCAGCACGCGGACCAGTTCGGTTAGATGAGTGAGCACGATCAGATCCTAGTAGGACGGGATTTTTAAAAGAGTTAAAACAAGGATTTCAAATACATCCATGTGTTATAAAGTGATACAGAAATCATACGGATCGTCGTCCCAAGAGAAGTGAAATCACTTTTCACATGTAATAAGGTAATTAATTAAAAATACGATAGCAAAAATTTTATTTGAGGGATGGCGTTATGCATAGTGTAAGTAGTATATTTCACTAACTTTTTATTACAGAGCTAAAATATTTATTTAGTTACAAACAGAATACGTTTTTTAATTTGGTCGGTAGGGATGGTTTTCTGTATTTCGGTAATATTAACTTTTTTCCGCCTCTTATCAATGAATACTCTAAAAGAAATGTGACTTTAGCTAGTGACTTTCTAATTTAACTAAGTTATTTTTATGGGCGACAGGAATAAATAAATAAATAAAAATTGACACACATTTTACACAAATTATCTTGCCCTAAATTAAGCACATATAGCCTGTGTTATGGGTTGCAAGACAACGATATATTTAATACAATATTCTTACTTAAACATACATAAATACATGTAAACATACATAAATACATTTAAACATTCATTACTCGGAAACAAACATCCATATTCATCATATAAATGCTTGCACCTACCGGGATTTGAACCCGGGACCTCTAGCTTAGTAGGAAGGATCGCTAACCACTCGGCTATACAGGTCGTCAAATTAATCAGGAATCGTAAAGATTTATGGATAAAAGCTTATAAATTAGAAACAGGAAAATGATTGGATACCTAACAATACATCTAAAATGTACTCATTCTAAGAATGAAAATTTTTGTAAATTACCTAAGAAGAAATTCACGATGTTTTCTAAGTGCTGTATCAATATGTATCTACCTGCATGTGTATTTCTTCTTTATGAAAAAGGAGGACAAACGAGCGTTTACCCATGTCGTATCGTCCCGTAAACACCGCACAAGAAAGCTTGTTCTACAGCTTTGTACGTGGAAGAAAGCTCCTTTGTAACCGCACTGTGGAGGGCCGCCACACATCCAGTTGGTGGGGATGATATTCTAACTTGTGACGTGTCGTGCGAAGGTGCAATACAATTAAAAATTTATCAGGCTTGGCTTGAATGACAATACGATTGTGTGAATGATATATCTAATTCCTTAAAATCACACAGCATGGTTTTGTCTCATTTTGCAGGACTCTCTCCCTCTCCTTGGTCTTCCGCATAGGCTCTCACGGGCCTCTGGGTAACTGTTCGGGGCGGTGGCCCCTTTCAGTGATGTCATCGCTGCCTGCAACTACAGGCGGGGCTCTGGGTGGGACCGGTTAGTCCATGGTGTCGTATCCGGTGGTATCCTGCTGCAGTGCGATCGTGCCCGCGTTGTGTCGAGAGCGATTTGCGGACTGCAGCAGGGTGGTAAGTCCTTTTGATAGATAGATAAAAAAAGCGAGTGTTAGCACTCCTAAATTAGCAAGAAAGACTCCATGCTTTACCCATCTGGTTAAAAAACTAGATACACTTACTGATTACAATTTTTCGCGAAACATAAATTATATGCTCATAAAAGAGTTCGTCATAAACATATTTCAAACATAAAGTTATATTTTGTGTTGTAACAATAAACATCTCTCATTTTTCTTTTTAACCATATCGATTTGTTTGTAAGTTGTATGATTCGTATTATATATATGTCAAACGCTGACGATATGGCCTCATCTCTGAGCAGCGTTGGCATTTTCTCTACATAGATTAACGAAATCTTTTATTACATTCATACAACAAGTCAGATTTTATATTAATTCTTTTAATAATATACAACGGGCACCTAGCTAAATAACCTATCATCTGCAGATTATATATATATATATGGCATCTTCAGAAATCAGATTATTTCATAGTTCTTAGTAGCTTGTTTGATAAATAATTAAAAAGTAGCTTTTGTCAATTTCATCATTACATTTCGATGGAATTAATGAAAAATGATCCCACAGTCTAAACAGCTTGTTGCGTATCAGTTCATTAAATAAAAAAAAAGTCTAAAAACAAAAGTTTTCTTTGAAATAAAAATAAAAGTTTAATATCGAGTGTGGCCCCCTCTTGCTAAAATGACAGCTGCTATTCTTAATTATTTCTTTTTGAATACGCTTCCACTGCGCAGCAATTACATTGCTTAACTTCCTGATGTTTTCCAGAGCGGGCTGTACCGATCTTACGATTCGTTTTAGAACTTCTCAAATGTGCTCTATCTATTTCGGTCGGGACTTCGAGCTGGCCAATCTCTCTTAAATATGCGCGTCCACATCGCTAGAACGATGAGCGCGAGTGTTATCGTCCATAAAAATCAAATTTTCTCCAAGAACCGTGTTGTGCGTGTGGAATAAGAACTGTACCGGTGTGCATTCAAAGTGTTGTTTTCGATGAATACTAACTCCGTACAGTCCAATGAAATTGGTCAACGTGTTCAAAAGTTATAAGATGTTTACATACATTCATACATACACACACATAAATATAGACGTACGATCGCGGGATTAGTGAGGGAAGCTTCGTAGCACCTTAAAACGTCGAGAGCTGATGATAACTCGATTTTCCAAAAACGGGGTAGAACCAATAACTTCCCGATTTGTTGAAAATTTTCAATTACCTAGTTTGAATTACTTACTTACCATTTTTCTTTATATTTAAACAAGTTTTTTCTCGGCCTGACGCATTTGCTTAGTACGAATCTCAGAACAGTAATTATTCTTACAGCTTGTACTTTTTTTGTGTAGATACATATTTTATTCAGATTAGTTATCAATAGCCAGAATTATAATCTAATAAACAGTTTGTGCCTGTTAGAATGTTACGTTTTCCACACAAGAATTTTTTCTCGAAAATGTAATCAGGCGCTTCGTTATGCTTTGCAAACGATGTCGTGCGAACTGCGACGTTGCCAGCTTACACTCGCACATACAGAGTGCTTGCTTAGTGCCTATCTTCACCTATTAGCGCGCGTGTGGTATTTTTAGTTTTCACCTACCTATATTAGGTCCAGGCGTTTGCTTTGTTTTACTTCTTTATAACATATATGGCGGACGAGCGGCCGTTTAATTAAATATATTGGTCACGGTCGCTGGTATTTTCATACTGACTCATGTAATTGGCAAGGATAAAAACAAAATGTAAGTAATATGATCTATTCTAAATATTAAGAAATATTTAGTAGATGTACAATAACTGGAAAATGAATAATCTGCATGTCAAAATTTCGTAGGTAAATACTTAGCACATTTGAGCGTAAGTACACGACCATCTTAAAATAACGACATTCACATTTCAAAAGTACTACTAAAAATTCAGGAGATCTTTGCGTACCACGGAATGTGCATATCTACATGATTTTTATAAGATTCCGATACAATCTTTTCACACTAATTTTAATGAAGATCGTCAAAGACAGACAGAATTTCAAGAATCGTAGAATTGGTGTGAGTCAGTCGTTAAATAGTTCCATAATTAATTGTTAAGTAGATGCATAACATACGTATCTTTGTTTTACTTAGAAAAAAATGTACAAAAAATAATTAAGGCACCATGAAGTTTATAATAATATATTTTTTTAAACTTTATTGAGTAAGAAACAAATATTTTATTTAAAAAAGTAACATTACAGACTAATTGTACACATAAATCTTTAGTTTCCTATATGAAATATAATTTATTAATATTAAATATATTAAATACGCAGTTACATAAATCAAATGAATTATTTATGCTTAATAGGTGATTTAGCACGAGAAATAATATTAAACATAATATATCAAAGTCTAAATACAATGATGTTAATCTTATTGAACTAATAAGATACAAAAAAGGTTTTAAATTTAAGCAAAGAGGGACTAAATGAGATAATAATAATGTTAAAATCTGCTCTCAAACTTTTAGATCTTCACAAAAATACATATATTCCCTTACAAAAATCATTAATTATAGATACTTGCTCTATAGTACGCCGTTTTATGAACCCAACTTCTTTGACAATCCAAGACGAAAATCATACCAATCATCATTCATTACCACATAACTCATCAACACCACATCTTCATTCGCAAAACACTTGAACCAAGTTACTTGGCATATGCCCGTACTTAGGTTCATTACCGACCTAAAGTTGAGAACAAAAAACTGTTGAAATAAAAATAATAATAAATAAAATAAAAATAGACGGTCACTTCAATTGTATATTCTCTTCATACATAATATATAAATACATAAACAACAATTTAAAAAGTACACAATATTTGTATTGTATAACCCCCTTATTCACAATGGTCCGCTAACTTAAAACAGCCGCTAAGGAGTGTTTTTTCTCATTCTGACTTAGGTCAATAGAAGAAGACAGAGTGAGAATTAGCAATGCTTTAAGTTAGCAGACTATTATGAATAAGGGGGTTAATGTATAACATGATACAGCCTCGGACTGGTGTGGCGATTCAACGACAATAACGATTAACGGCCGTTTTCAATAATCTATCTATCCTTCGTTTAACTTACTGGAAGTAGACAAATCTATCCTTTTAAGTTTACTTACATTTCAATGACCTATCGACAAATAGCATTGGACTATTACTAATAACAAACTATATTGGACATAACTATGGATAGATAAGATCTTGTCATTAAACGGTGATAGCAATTTATCTGTAACTAGACATTGAAAATGTTATTGAAAACGGCCGTAAGTCATACCAAAGTAATCTTAGATAATTTATACGTCTAGATAGAGTCTCTTGCTGTAAGCCAACCGATAAAGACAGGCCAGGAATATAATTTTAATGTGTTAGTGTGCGTGAATTGCTCAAAATACCCATATAGGCTAGTTCTAAACTCAATTTTATTCTTCTTCTTATAAGAATAGATAGAAAAATAGAAATTAATATGATTTTTGTGCAAACACCGCCTTTAAATATTGCGGGATTGTTTTGAAAAAAAAACTGAAAACAAGATTTTCACTGAAGTTATGCCAATAACGCAATAAAATCAACAAGATTTTGTTGAAATATTAAAATGTATCTGGCTGGTTTTGATGACAATAAAAAAAGAAAATGTTGTTTCCAGCTTTGTTTCATTTGCTTTCGGTTCTAATTAATAAATTCGAAACATTTAATTTTTTTTTATCACAAATAAAGTAAACGATTCAGCGGATGCCGCGAAATTTTTTGTGACATTTTAAAAAGGCCTGCAAAAGTAATATTACTTTTAAAATTTGAATAACTTTTTAAGGAGGCAAGATATACATTTGAAATGAAGACCACTAGAAAAAGAGATTAAAATTTGTATATGAAAACTTTTGTAACATTGTCTTAAAAAATGGCAGAAAAATCTTTAAAAATAATATAATCCTAAATGAATGTTTTACAGTAATTTTTTTTTGTTTCTGTTTCTGTTTTTAAATTTTTTCTTGATCAATGAGTCAAGCCTAGCGAAACTCTCTATGAAAAAAGTGTTTCAATCAATTGTATGAAACATGAAGACATTGATAGATTGACAGATAACGTATATAATTTAAATAATAACGGAGAAAGCCGAAATCGTCTACGATTAAAAGTAACTATTCGCTATTAAACTTGCCGGATTATACACCAGCCTGGTTTACTGATGACTGCAGAAATTTAAAAAGACTGCTAAACTTCTGGAATTCTTTGGGCTGGTTGGAGTCAGAAGACATATGAAAACGCACAATGGCCCAATCAAGAGGCTAATCCCCGTTTTCTGAAGCTCTCTGATAAACTTTTATTAGCTATTGATCCGTTAAAGTTATGTATATGATAAGCGTCGGTTAACTGTCACTTCGTCTCTGAATACCGATCGCATCGATCAATAGTTATGCAATCGATAACTGGTTCCTTATTGTGCCACTAGAGGGCTCTGTTTTAAATGGTAAGTTTAAATTAATAATATTCATTTAAATTCATCATTAATTCCAGTTTTTAGTACAATATTATTTTCTTTGATGATAAATAAGTGCTTTTATAATAAATTGGTAACATAATAATACTTTTTATTTAAAAATATAAATATAAATAGCGTTTGGTGTTTATTTTTTTAAAAAGATGTCAATATGAAACTATTCTTTTCGAAATTCAATTGTTTTCGTTTCGTTATTCGTATTTCGAACTTCTTAGTTTGCATTTCGTTTAACATTCAATATAATATTTTGTTTCTTGTTTTTTTTTTCTGTAATTAAAAGATGGAATCCATCAAACGTAGCAAATACTTCACCGAAAGAGACAAGGTGCTTCTCATCGAAGTAGCCAAAGAATTTCTATTCATTATTGACAACAAAAAGTTGGACGGCACTACCGTGGAGGCCAATCCAGAAATTTTAAAAAATTGTAGTTTAACATCCCTAGTATCTTCATAATTTGGCATACTTATATAAATCCTACCCAGCTTAGCTATTTCCTTGCTTACTTTGTGAACCACTCTTGACACTGTAGTTTTGTGAACATTAATATCATCACCAATTACTACTTGGAAAGTACCTGTAGCATAAAATCAGATGATGAAATAAGATGAAAATTTGTTCTAAAACAGATGATGTGTATTGGCGGTACATAACGGGAGCTAGAACAGGGCTAATCACATTAGTAATATGAAGCACAGTATTCTTATCAAAGCGATACCTTAATTTAAATTCTTGCTCCGTATACATTTCAAAAGGATTCCTCCTACGTCTTAAGTTTCTTGGTACAGATATATTAGAAATAAACTCCAGTAATTCCAAATCAGATTCTGAGGAACTACTCGGAAAAACCATTATGCCGTAATCCGAATAATAGAAAAAAAATTACTTTCACGAATAACAATACTGCTAATATATTTGAAACACAGAGGTAGGTACTTTATTATTTATATTATAACCTAAAACTGAAATAAAACGTCGAATAAAGTTATAGAACAGTTAAACGGCACACATTGGTCAGTTAAGTTAACTGTAGTTTAAACGGAGTTTAACTAGTGTTGCGTCGTTCAGAAACACACTTTTGTCGGTTATCGAACCAATAGCGGTATCGAATAGATAAACTGCGGTTAAAAGTACTTCAGAAACCGAGCATAAGTGTGTAAACAGCCCAGCTAAACTAACTAACTAACTAACCGGCCAATGGACATGATATTGCACGGCTCAGATCAAGCAGTAGTAGGAAGTTGGTATCAGCGTGATGGCTAAGCCATCAAAAAGTCCTGATCTCAACCTGATTTAGCACGCCTAGAATGAGCTAATCAAGAATTGGCAGACCACCACCTACCACCCTCAGGGTGCTAAGATAGAAGAATGGGAGAATATTCCTTATCACCGGCTCATTGTGGAACAGTGTGGAAAACCAGCTTGAAGCAGGAGTCAGAGCTCGAGGAGGCAACACTACTGGGAGGCTCCTTCGCACAGGATACCGGCTAGATTATGGGCATCACAACAGCGCCTATTTCTGCCGTGAAACAGTAATGTGTAAACATTATTGTGTTTCAGTGTGAAGGGCGCCGCAGCTAGTGAAGTTACTGGGCAAATGAGACTTAGCTTCTTATGTCTCAAGGTGACGAACGCAATTGTAATCCGAAATTGTTATTTTTTAAAGTGATCACCCCCACTTCTGGGATTGATTAAACAAATTAAATTTGAAAACAAAATTTTCAGGAACGATGCGGGACTCGAACCCGCGACTTCTCGCGCTCCGTGCGAGCGCTCTTCCACTGAGCCAACCGATCGAGTCACGTATCGTTGATAAATCTTACGTCTTCTTTAACTCTCAGGTTGTGGCTTCATCTACTGGATCTACTTTACAGTTGATAACCTGCTCAACCCCAATATTTGCTTAGGCATTAGACTTGAGATGTCGCTCTTGCAAATCTAAACAATTTGTTATTTTCTAGTGATAGCCCTCACTTTTGGGATTAATTCCACAAATTAAATTTGAAATCAAAATTTATGAACAAATACTAACCTACTATATAAATATAATATTTTCTATGAAACGTTTTTTTATTTTAAAGCTCTAACTTCTATGGAAATGGAAAAGAAGGACAAACTAGCGTACGGGTCACCTGGTGTTAAGTGATCACCGCCGCCCACAATCTCTTGCAACACCAGAGAAATCACAGGAACGTTGCCGGCCTTTAAGGACGGTGTACGCAATTTTTTTGAAGGTACCCATGTCGTATCGTCCCGGAAACACCATACAAGGAAGCTCATTACACAGCTTTGTAGTAGAAAGAAAGCTCCTTGAAAACCGCACTGTGGAGGACCGCTACACACATACTACCAGCTACACATCCAGATGGTGGGGATGATATCGTAATTTGTGGCGTGTTGTGCGAAGGCGCAATTCAGCGAGGAAGGTGGAGTTCAGACTAGATTCACCCGCACGACCACCGGGGTCGTTCCTAACGTAGATCTACATCGCGATCTTGAGCTGCCGACGATCGCTCAAGACTAAGAAGATATAGCCCCGCTTCTTTGATAAGGCGGTCGTTCACCCTAACATGTTGGTGACGAAGGCATGCTGCTAGACGCTACTGCACCAAAATCTTAACCAACAGAGATGACCCAGACACGTGCTAATCGGACCAACCAGACACTGCCCTCGGAGACGTGGGCGCGGCCATGCACATCAAACCACCGCCCACAAATTAATATAATATGTACAAGTCTCACACACCTACTTAGAACCTCGACTAGAGAGTTATCGTCCTGTAATCGTTTCACGCCACTCAAACATACACATTTGCAAATACATGACACCCAAACACATGCAAGCGACATACTCAAATCATCATATACATACATTAGCGCACGTAAAGTCCAACGGAATAATAGATATATTAAATCATTAGTGATCTTCTATCCATCCAGCCTAGCACGCAGTTTGGTCCGAGTTCGAGATCTAGTCTTCTTCCGAGACGCCTCCTGTGTTTGAGCTACAAATTCGGCCCGACTTCGGTGGAAAATCTGTAGGGCCCTACATCGAGGAGATTTTTAACGCTAGAATACACATATCTTTATCTACTGAGCAAAATTTAATAGACTATGGCTGGGAAGTTTTAATGTATCTGTCTAAATGACAGAATACCTTCAGATTTCCACTTGTTTCGGTATCTTCAGAATTCTTTAGGCAATGTCAGGTCAACATCACAAGAGAAATGCCAAAACTATGAATCGCGGTTTTTGACCTCCCCAAACTTCCACAGAAACCGGATCATGGGATCCTACAAGATGGCAAAAAGTCACCGAAAGCATGGCTTAGATAGTAATCATATTATCATAGTAATGTAATGTAAATAAACTTTGAAAAAAAAACATTTTCTGAGTATTCGCATAAAATGAGAAGGAACTTTTTCCCCGACCTTTATACATAATGTAATAAGTATTTGTATTATTCAATCTAAGTCATAATATAATTATTATTAAATACAATTTTTATTATATTAAAAAAAAAGTATATAAGTAAAAAAATTTAAAACGGCGGTAATAGTAGTAATAAGATACAAGAGAGATAAGTTGCTCTTTATACATGAGGCTGCATAAATCTGCCGAGTGTCGAGTAAGCAATTTGCTCACGAGTTTCATACGCACTTTTTCAACATACTTGCGAGCAAAAAACAAATTTGTATTTACCATACAGCAACAAATGCGATGCAAACAAAATATGCAAATTATTGGACATGGCGCGCAAGTTTTTTTTTTGCACACGCTTACAGCCTACTTCAAAATTATTATTTTAGTAAATTTATTGAATTAGGCGTTACTTTGCGGAAATCCATAATTATACAAATGATTTATGTTTTCTTTAGTAGTAGTTTACGAGACTGGCTGGTGATGTCTCGTGCCAGATTTTGGCGAGACAACACGTCCTGAGGATGCCTCGTGTAGAGGTGAAACACGTGTAGAATTGTTTTAAAAACAAATATTGGCGGAATTAACTCTAAAGAAAACATAAATCATTTGTATATTATTTTAGTGATAAAATGCATATATTATTTCACCACAAATTATTGTGAATTATGAGACGGATATAATTTCATAATAAATGTTTTTTCGCCTTAATTAGGAACAGATTTTTTATTCCAAAAATATAAAGGGATTAGGAGGCATAAAACCTCTTTGTTGTTAAAAAAAACACGTAGTAATCTGTTAAATTGAAAATGCTATATTTACTCTCATATAAATTGCAGTTAACTTAACTTTGTAGGGATCATTCTATTATGCACCAGTGTGCAAAATTATTATGCACGCGTGTGGTATATTTCAGAGGTTCCCTCAAAACGATGTAATAAGGATCACTTTATGAGAAAGTGTGTTATTTTTTAACATATAATATGTACCTACCAAATTCTAGTAAAAACTTTGCTTTGAATTCTGTTTGCAGCTGTTTTACTACTATTTACATTATGAAATATGTAAATATATGTTAATATTTATTTATTTTTTCATGTTTAATTTCTAACCCCTTATTCATAATAGTTTGCTAACTTAAAGCATTGCTAATTCTCACTCTGTCTTCTTCTATTGACTTAGGTCAGAGTGAGATAAAAAAAAGCACTCCTAAGCGGCTGTTTAAAGTTAGCGGACCATTATGAATAAGGGGGCTTGTCTTTATCGCAATGCGCTGGTAGAATTTTATGAACCGATGATTACGTTATCACTTATATATAAATGTATTTTGTTCGAAGTAAATCCATCGAACAGCATTATATTACAAATATTGCTTAGTAGATAAAATTAATTGTAAGAAAACCATGTGTTGCCTTTAGTAAGGCAGTACGCGGGTGACCATTGATCGGGCCGGTCCTAGTTACCATTAACCATTTGCCTATAACCATTACAGGACTGGTCCGAGTAACCATTTTAACCATTTTAACCAATTAATAGTAGAGATCCGCGTACTGCCTTACTAAAGGCAACACATGGTTTTATTACAATTAATTTTATCTACTAAGCAATATTTGTAATATAATGCTTTTCGATAGATTTACTTCGAACATGTTTCTTATCTCTATATCGAGAGCCATCTTATTTATTATTAGCCTATTATTGATCAGTTGTGTCGATTATGACTACGGGCTTTTTTCCTGTCATGAGTGTAAAGTGTTATCATGCGGACTAGCTTCGCACGCGGTTGGAAATCCTCGTGACAGGACAACGGCCCTAACGGTATAAACTAACAACTGAAAAATGCGTAATTAAGTAAGAATAATGTACGTACGTACGTACGGCAAGATGTTATTTTTCGTATTTTAAATAACGCGATTGTGAGTTTAAGCAATAAAAACATCACTATCTACTACTTATTAATGACTTTTGGTTTAATTTTTTGTTTTTATGTGGCAGTAAATTGCTTTCAATGTCACAAGTTATGCAACATCTTTTTTTAATTCTAATAACTCTTTACTTTGTTCAAATTTAAACGCATTGTCATCATATTTATTATTTTTGAAATAAACTTCTATTTCTTGTAATGATCTGCCTTTTGTTTCTGGCATGTAAAACCAAAGATACAAAAGACATATGAATACAATAGCCGCATTTAAAAAGAAAACACCATGGTATCCTATACTAATAAACATACCAGGTGCAAGCTTTACCGCCAAAAATTGTATCACACCTATAAGTATGCCTAACGTGATCAGACAAAATGATTTAACTTCTAATGGATTTATTTCAGTAAGCAATGCTTCTAAAACAGGATATGGACCGGCAGCTACTGTAACTAAATATAATGCCAACAGCAATATTTTGGCCCAATTTGTTATGACATCTTTTTCAGGCCTAATAAGAAGCAACAGCCCAAGAGATACCAATAGTAAATTTGCCAAAATTCCCGTTGGAAATAAAAGCTGACGCATTTTGTACTTTCTCATGAAGATAAAAGAAATGGTTGCACCGAAAATTGAGAAGCCGTTTGTTAATAGTGTAAATGTTAATATGTCTGATGTTCCACTAATATCCTGGAGCATCGTTATTGCCAATGTACTGAACAAAACCCGGCCAGCAGCTACACGGTACACATTGACTACAATAGACAAAGAGTATAACTTCCAAAAATAGCGTTGTCGTATTGTTATGAATATTTTCTTAAAATATGATGTCGATGAAATACCACCCCTGGAGTATTTTAATTGCTTATCTGTTTCCATTGCAATTAAATTTTTTAATTCTTTGTCAGAATTCTCATTAGAGGGATGAAGGGCTCTAAATGCTTTTTCGCTTTCCTCAAATCTGCCTTTCGATGCTAGCCACATGGGGCTTTCCACCCAAAATAAAGGAATAGCAGCTGACAACATTGTTGGTAAAATTCCTATTAAAGCAACATTTCGCCAATTCATAATAACACTTAAGACGTGTCCCATCATTGTTCCAGTCATTGAACCAACACAAACAAGCATATTAAACGCTAGAAACCGGAAGCTTGGTGTCATATATTCACCGATATTTGTGTAACTTAAGAATAATATTCCACCGTAAGATAAACCGGCCAGTACTCTTGTGAGGAGTAACACATATTTATCTTGTGCAAAATACGTTAATATCCACGATATAAGAGCAGGCATCGACATCACAGTGACGGAATATCTGCGCCCCCACATTTCTGTAATAACAGCAACCACAGCGAAGCCCACGAAGCAGGTGATATTGATTGTGGAGGCTGTAACAAATGAAGCAAATGGCGCTGTTTTTTAAAACATAAGTATATTAATGATATTATAAATATTAATTATTATATTATATTATATAATCCAGTCAGTTATAATAATTAACATTTTTCTTTTTGGCTTATTCAGTATGCACACCGACCCCATCTGATCTATTTTTTCCTTTGCTTATCCATACAGCATCTTTTCCAGACGAACTCTTTCCTTGAAGTTAACAATATTCTTACACGAGAAATTTTTAATTCATTCGATTGGATTTTATGTCCTCACAGATTCTGGCTCATTTTAGTGTGAAGAGAACCGAGCTGCCCACTGCCAAAGGGAGAACTTATGTAGGCATCTGAGTTGATATTGGCTCATTCGATAGATCAAAAAATTGTAGTGCTTTTATAAAAATAATCTAGTAGAGATTTCTTCTGAAGAAAGGAAGAAATGCAAACTTTAAAGCAATTTTATGTCATATGATTATTTTTATACCTTCTATGTCTTTTTTAAGTCTTACTTTTAATCATAATATTATCTGGTTTCAGACTTACCTATCCATGATACAAATTCATCAGATATTGGTATGGAGCTATGGTTAGAGTGCAGTTTGTCGATCATACCAGACATCTGCCCAAATATGAACCCATCTGAGATACTGCCTATTGCGATTCCAACGGTGACCAGGAACTGGAAGATATAAAATATAACATTCTTAAGGATGAAGTTGTAAGTAATAGCGTCGATATCAATACTGGAATGGGAATGAAAGACCAAAGTGTCGAGTATAATATGCATAAAGTGTTAGTTTAAGGCTCGAATGCCAGAACGATTTTCAATCAGTTGAAGAATTAATAATAGATTTATCACAGTTTTGTAAAAAACTTCTAAAATTGAGACTATGATCACGTGTTATTAGGTACTTTATATCCTTATTCCTGGATGGCTATTGAAACTTGTCAACCCTAAACTGCCAATACAACGAGGTGTCAATACTTAAACATAAGAAGGAACATTCTTACGAATTTGGCATTCCCATTGGTCGTTCCAAAAAGACGTTTGTGCTGCAAAATTCACAGGGATTTTAATGGTTTTACAATCTTTTATGAAGAAAATTTACTCAGTTCATTATCTCATTAATGAATAACTATATATTACAAATAAAATTAGTAATTTATTTAGGAAGGTGAAGGCGCATATACGGACCTGTAACATTTTTTTTATTTTTAACAAACTAACAGTCATTTACGCAAAATTATTATAAAATATTTCTAACATTTTATAAGACCATTCATTATTTTACATTAATGCAGTTTGTATTTTTTTCTACTTTACGTTCTAGTTATATATCTGTAAGTTTGTATATGATATTATGAATTATGAAAGAAAAATTATTATAAAGATATTATTAAATGAAATCTCTATAGGATAAGAATTGGTTTTTGTCTTCTTAAATTAGGAGTATTGTCCCAAGCTGTTGAATCAGTTTCACAAACTTTTTTACTTCTGCATTTAGCTGTTCAGGTGTCTTAAGTTGAACATTTATTTTTATATTATTATCTAAATCTATCTTAAAACTATACTGGGTTGTATATTTATTTACAAAGGCTAATTTATTTTCTTTGAACAAGATGTTGTTACTTATTTCTATGTATATAAGAGAATGAGCTGAGCTCATATCATTATTTTAGTACGTACTTATGTAGCTACATTCTTTATAACAAAAAAAATCAATCAGGTCTGGTACTTTGTTCGGATCTGTTGGCCAATATGTCGGGCGTCCTGTAAATGCTGCCTCTTATCATCTCTCTTATTACACTTAATATTTCTTTGCCTGTTGTTGCCGTCAACCTGGAGCCCCAATATGTATTTTTGGCATTAAAGTCACCTCCTAATATAAATCTATTACCTTTACCGTTTTTTTTATCGCATACCTAGGTGGACTGTAGATTGCAGATATTCTTAGAGGATATGTCTCTGTTTTCAAACTTATTGATACAGATTGAATTCCTTACCTTCATGTACGGTTTGATGTGCATGTAATGTAATAAATGGCACTACCACCTCTTGCTGTATTATCAGGATGTAACGCATGGCAGATTTTGTAGCCTTTATATTTAATATATGAGTGCATCGTGAAATGTGTTTCGGATATTAGATACACATCAATACATTCCATATCGAATATTACCTGCAATGCATTTTAATGTTTAAGTATTTTTTTGCATTCCACGCCATTATTTAAGCGGTGTATTCATTAGTTTTGCTTCAGTATAGCTTTCATAGTGCCATTTTAAATTTTTTTCAGCCATTCATCAAACGATAACATAAGTTTTAAAATGTTATCATCTGATGTAAGAGCTATGTGGGGTACCTCGGTTACTTTTGTTATATTTGCAGTAACCTTGGAATACGTCTTATTATTACATACTAGATTCGAATTTATTGTAGGCTAACTTGAAATCTTTTGCATTTCACGCGTATCGTTTTGGTGTCTAGCCATAGGTCTTTTAGTATTCTTGTTTCTTAACTGCTGGATTTCCTTAATAATGGCACATTCTCTGTAAGTAGCGGAATGTGGGGCTCCAAAGTGAACGCACTTTGGTTTCTCATCTTTAGGTTTCTTGCTGTCTTTGGTGTGATGTTTTCCAGTACATTTAACACACATAGACTCTTTGGAGCAGTGTTTTTGTGTATGTCAATATGCCTGACATCTTTTGCACTGTGGGATTAATTTAGAGCTCTTTAATGGCTGTATTTCTATAGCACAACCCAATATACTTTTTATATTGTAAATTTTATTTATGTCTTCGCTGTTATGGCGAATGTTAAAATGAACATGTTTAGTGGCTCTTTCGTTTTCCAATTAATCTTATTCACAGCTTCAGTGATTTTCAATCCTTCTATTTGTAGCTCCTCGACTATTCTAGCTGGCTTGCACGTATGATGCATTTTTTCGCCATAGCTCTTATAGGCCTAAAGAAAAGTATTTGCAGCAAGGATGTCGGTATGACTCACCATCTACAGCATTAATCTGTACAGTATCACCAAACATCATCTTGATGATAAGTTTGTCAACGTTCTGACTCTGACAAAAAAGCAAAGAATTTTCGATAATTTTTAATACAATCCACTATAATTGGAGGTAGCTGTGGGGTTTTCTTTGGTTTTTATGAAATGTTTGTTTTTTTCGTCGTTGGGCTTGACTTGATCGGGTCAGTAGTTAAATTTTCTCTTTTTCCTTGTTTCACGCGAATCCATTTAGTTTCTCTGGCTAGCTCGTCTTCATTCGTGCTATAATGAACACGGTGAGCAGAAGTTTGCATGGTTTGCTGAGTACTATTGTTAGTCTCAGCAAAACGATTGAGTTTCTACTTAAGAATAGCTATTTGACTTTGTAAGTCATTAACAAGACTCTGGATTTTTCCTCGCTCGTCTATCTCTTCAGTAAAACGTCTGTAGAGTATTCCGTCTCCGTAGTGAGCTTTACACTAGAGCTCGGAGAATCATTATTTGGTCTTGAATCCATTATTTTAATATAATTCTACCAGTGGGAGTCTCATTTGCACAGGAAGCCGGCTAAATTATGGGTACTACAACGGCGCCTATTTCTGTCGTGAAGCAGTAATGTGTAAACAATACTGTCTTTCGGTCAGTAGGGCGCCGTAGCTAGTGAAATTACTGGGCAAATGAGACTTAACTTCTTATGTCCCAAGGTGACGAGCGCAATTGAAGTGCCGCTCAAAATTTTTGGGTTTTTCAAGAATTCTGAGCAGCACTGCATTCTTTCTCGTCTCGTTCCGTATTAATTCGATAACCAACTTCGCCTTAACGAGTTGGTAGTTCGACATCAATAACAATTATATTGCATTGTCAGTAACTGGGTTATCGCGTGAAGGCCAGTGTTGTGATGGATTTAGGTTTAGGCCAGGATTAGGTTTCCTGATCAGGAATTCAGATTCGGAACTCCGTGAGACTAGCGCAAACGTCCGGTTTTTTGTTTGGATTTATTTACGACCAGTACGAATAGAGACGCTTGTAAAAGCACACGCAAGTATTATCAGGGACGATGAAGACGAATTGATTACTATTGCACTTTTACTGGCGCTAAACAATTCTTCTTGTTTAGCGCCAGTAAAAGTGCAATAGTAGGAATGTAGGATTCGTCGTTACTGGGTACAATTTTGAGAAAATAAATAAATACCTACAAAAGAAAACCATGGATTGTTCGAAAGCCATTATTAAATTTTCCGCTTCACACATTTTGTTACCTACGACGAGTCTACAGACGTCCACTCGCTACAAAGCTCGCGCGAATCTGAATTGAAATTTCCGTGCGTGTGTGGCGGTTGAGCCGAAATGTACGCGAGAGCTGCGTTCGGGATGACGTCATTGAGCTTTTTCCGACCTTACAAACCGAACGCACCGAAACGAACGTTAGGTTTTTTCCGTTCGGAAACAATAAGAATAATGTGCGCCTTGTTGGATATTTTGTATGTAATTAGAGCATTCAGGTTTCCGAACGTTTGCACCCAGCCTTACACGGCGCGTTTACCTACGCCTGATCGCGAGGAACGCAACTGCTCTCGGCGAAAATTGAACGACTACTGACTGCTTCATCTTTTAAACGAAAATTTTATACAATGTTCACCACTTAGAAATGCCTTTTTTAGTTTTAATATTGTTTTATTTTATTTTTACTCTCACATTGATGTATTTAATATTCATATACTTATATTACTTTTATTATAACAGAGTATTTATTATTCAATTCAAACAAAACAAATCTTATAACTATATTTACAATACTACGACTACATAAAATTAAAACTATCATTACGTGGAAGCGTACCAAGAATACTGGCAGCATTACCGCGTTGGATAGCAAGGCTGATCCGTTGACCGAAATAGCTGCCAGTATATTATATACTCATATTCATGTATTACATTTCAGTTTAAAAAAAAAATATTGTATTGTTTTTCATTTCATTATGCATGTTAAGTTAGCCTGTAAGTGAAGTATACAATTTCTATAATTATATTTAAGAGTGTGCTTTAAGCATAAGGATTATTATTGTTTGCAACGTCGGCTTCTTATTTAATAAAACAAAAGATGCAGGCATAGTTTTTTTTGCAGCATCTAGTACATCATAAACACAATAATTTATGGCAGATATATGGAGAATCTAGATTAAACTCAAAGTAATATCAAAGCAAATTAAAATACATAGAATAACAGATCAGGTTGATACGTTAGTCAACCTAATAAGGTTAAAATCTGAACAATTTTATAAATACACTACTACACACTAGCTGTCCCAGCAAACGTTGTATTGCCGATATTAAAATCGCGATACAAAAGTAACTGTTGATCGTAGATAGGTGAAAATTTGAAGTTGTGTGTATTTTTTAATGCTGACTCATAATCAAACAAATTTAAAAAAAATGTCAAAAAAATAAAAAAATAATTTCGTGTGGACCACCCTTAACATTTAGGGGGATGAAAAATAGATGTTGTCCGATTCTCAGACCTACCCAATATGCACTCAAAATTTCATGACAATCGGTGAAGCCGTTTCGGAGGAGTTCAATGTTTAACACCATCACACGATAATTTTATATATTAGATATAAATTTTTAAATTTAATTAATTATAATTTTAAATTTTATATCATCAATTTTAATTCAATTTCAAAATCGAACGAAATGTCTCAAAAGCATGACACGGCAAAGAGATTTAAGTACCTACCTTTCATGCATACTATTTTACATGTTCTCCAACCTATTTCATATCTACAGGTATAAACTTTAACGTCTTTAAAGTATCCATATGTTCAACTACTGTAATAATGTCACTATAACTACCAGTGGGAAGCTCCTTTGCACAGGATGCCGGCTAGATTATGGGTACCACAACGGCGCCTATTTCTGCCGTGAAGCAGTAATGTGTAAGCATTACTGTGTTTCGGTCTGAAGGGCGCCGTAGCTAGTGAAATTACTGGGCAAATAAGACTTAACATCTTATGTCTCAAGGTGACGAGCGTAATTGTAGTACCGCTCAGAATTTTTGAGTTTTTCAAGAATCCTGAGCGGCACTGCATTGTAATAGGCAGGGCGTATCAATTACCATCAACTGAACGTCCTGCTCGTCTCGTCCCTTATTATCATAAAAAAAAACTTTTTTACATTTTAAAAGTTCATATAAGTGCCGACAATCATCGTCATCAGCTGGAAGACGTCCACTGCTGGACAAAGGCCTCCCCCAAAGATTTCCACGACGATCGGTCCTGCGCTGCCCTCATCCAACAATAATAAGTGCCGACAATAATCAATCTATATTATCAATCCCTCTGTTTTAATCCTTATCCCATTAAATGATATTTTATTAAAGACCGTTTCAATATTTGTAAAATACTTTTCAATTTATTAAAATCGTACATTTCGCATAACAGATATAACGAATTTAAAAAAGTCAATCTAAAGAAAATAATGCAATATTAAAATAATAAAAATGGTTTTTTTTTCATACTATAGACATAAACTACATAATTTTGGAATAATATTCCATTAAGGGTATACAAATCGCTTTATCAATCTTAATTTTGTTCTTGGAAAATTGGAATGATAAATACTGACAAACAACATTTACATTAAACACTGACAAAAACAAACAAAATAGCGTTGAGCACTGGCACAAATGAGTAATAGTCTATACACTACACGGTCAGCTGCTGCGAACTATAGGCGCTGCCCGAGCGTCACGCGACATGCAACACACAGACGAAAAAGTTTGAGACGATGTAATAAAAGTTTCACTATAATAACTAAGTGAAATAAATCTTTTATGTTACCAAAAAAATCTATAGTCCAACTAAGTAGATTTTCCACTACCACGAGATCGGTATCTAAGCGAGTGAAACCGCGGGGCATTGCTAGTGTTACATAAAATAGCACGAACCTGTATTCTTGTTTGCATCTGCATCACTGTGAATTCCTTTTAATTTTGTTTTTATTATATTATGTGCTCTTTTGATGTCGTATCCGTTCAAACGACATTATAAATTTCCATTAACATGAAGTGACTTTATTAATTTATAGATTTGTTATCTGTGGTTCAACTAATTGTTGATCTTGTGTTTTACATTGTACAATAATATTGCTAATGATTGCACAGCAGCTAATTATAAATTTATGATTAGTTTCCGTCACATAATAAGTATAATTTTACAAATAGCGAACACTAACAATGTGATTGTGAAAGCAAGCCTGATTGTCTGTTACTTAATGGCGTGTATGGATATTGTATAAGGCAAGAGGACATCTATATTAAAACAAGCGGATGCCCGCGACTTCGACCGCGTAGATAAAGGGTTTTTAAAAATAATAAGCAAGTTTGGAATTGAAGATTATCTCATGTCCTATTCTAGTTCCGGTTCCCGTTTTCGTTCCCGTTCCCAACATTTTATATTATTAGTTTTATTTTGAGGATGATTGCTATGGCAAAGTAACTTACTATTGGTATAGTTATATGGTGAATTTCAGTTTTTGACAAATCCCGCGGGAACCATAGATTTTTCTGGTATAAAATGTGGCCTATGTCCTTTCCCAACCTCCAGTATATCGCTGTACCAAATTCCATCAAAATCGGTTCTGTAGCTGCGGTGTTAAAACGTAACAAATAAACTTACATTCACATTCATAATATTAGTAGAGATTAAGGAGCAAAGGCCTAACGGCCGTTCCTAATATACTATCTACAGATAGAGATAAATTACTACCTTCTACTATCAGTAATTTGCTGTCAATAATCTGAAGCTGTACCAATATACCCGATAAGTCATTCTTATCGCCTTATATTGGAACGCGTGAATTGCAATTTCCATACAATTTCTATCGCTGGTAAGCTATACGGCGTCCCATTGACAGACAGCGTGTACGGATAAGCTGAGATACCGTCGATAAGTTTATTAGGACAGAAAAGTCAAAAATAGTTACGATTTTTTATCTTAAGTAGGTATCAGAGATAGACTGAATATTGGGAACGGCTGTAAATAGACAAGAAATTAAATAACTACACATTTCTAACCAAGTATATCATATTATATATGTAGTACCAAACAGGATGATAGATAGTTATTCAGGTCAGAGGTGCGCTTCATCAGAAGTGCCAACTTAAATATTGGTGACTTTAAAAAGGTCAGGAAGGTCATTTTCAATATAACTATTAAAAACTATTGCAAGATATGCTGGTTTATATTATTGTAAGAAAACTGTTTTTTTTCTTTTTATATTCTTTAACATTTTTTCAGAATAAGTTACCAAAGCTCGTGGAGAGGAGCGTGTTTGTGATAGAAAGTGGAACGTCAAAAAAAAATAATCGGCATTAACTGGAGCGTTAAATTGAACAATTTTCATTTAACCCCAATCCGTGATTTTATAGAAGATAAAAGTTTAATAAATTGGATGCCTCCAACCTCCAACAGGGGTTGGGGTTGAAGTATGTACGTTTTTTTTTAATTTAACTTATTTATTTAATTAAAACAATTACCATTATTATCTGTACATTTCTGCCATCTAATTTGAATAATTTGCAATAGAACTGTGGTGATTTAGAGTCGACAAACTGTGTTAAAGTATTTTGTACTGCCTCCTGAGAAGACAACTTCTTATCACACAGAAAATTTTCCAAATCACGAGTTAAATCGGTTTCTCATGCTGTATGAGGTCTTGTATTATCATGGAGTAATAATGGTGAAGATCGATTCATGAGTCGGGACTGTTTCACTGCTAGTTTTGCTATCATTTTTGGAGCTCGGCACAGAAGAGATCTGGCGTTATTGCTTGACCAGATCGGAGAAAGCCATAGTGAACAACATGCATGAGACCACCAAACAGTTACCATTAGATTTTTATTGGTAAGCTTTGCTTTAGAACACTGATGCGGTGTTTGACCTGGGGTCAGCCATTTTTAGGGTTTTTTTAAAGAAGAACTACTTAGGTACCATGTGAAAATCTCAAACTTCTATTCTAAGAGTTTCACTCCAAAATCTCAAACTTCTATGTTCTATGTCAATTCGAAGTACCTATTACAATAAAACGGCATTTTCATGCACCCCTATAATTTAAACACAACGCCAGAGTGTGTTTTTCGTGACTTTTGTAATCACTACACACATTACACTTTTTTTTCAATGAAAATGTGATATATGTTTTAAATTCAAAATCATCAAAACGTACTTCAAGTTCAAGAACCTAGCATAACTTTTTTTATCTCTTAAATACTCACTAATATAATGCTGGAAGAAAAAGCATCTTTCTCGTAACAATCTAAATAAATATTTTTGAAGAGTGAACTTCTCTCACATCGTTGTGATTTGAAAGTCGATGAAGCGAAAAAACGCGACATTAAAAAGAGACAGACACATACATTCATAAGACTTAGCGTGGGAGAAAATGAGATAGAATAGCAATATACACTGTTTTGTTACTAGGCGATCATAGTTTTAGAAGAGATTGTCTTATGTATGACGCGGTACCTTAATATATTCTGACGTCATGCGCACGACTTATTACTACAATATATACACCAGGAGAACATAAACATGGTAGCGGTGATAGTTATGCCTTTCATAGTAGTTGAAATCATGTGTCATCCTAGCAACATGTACCAGGACTTCATATGAAATGAAATGAAATTTTATTTGCAGGAAACATTGTACTTAAGATGTTAACAATATAATGGATAATCCAATATGTATCGTCAATTGACATGCAAAATATGTTACAATATTGTCTAAACACTACTCGTACTGTTATACCGAAACATGTCGGATTTCACAATAATATCATTAATATTTATAAAAAAAAAATTTAAGATATTATAGTATGAGACTTAAATAACTTAATAATTCATTATTAAGTTATTTATTATTAATCATTAGTACCTATGTATAATATTAACAAATTCAATCTCATAAAAGTATATTAATTTACATATATTATTATCAAATAGACTAATTCATTTTGTATTGAAAAATTCATTTAAACTATAGAAGCACTTATTTGTTAACCACTGATGCAGTCTTCTTTTAAAAACTTTGAACGGTAAAAATTTCAATTCATTGGGCAATTTATTATATATTTTCACAGACTATATGCTATAACAATTTCTACTAAAACTGGCCTTTTTTTGTATAGAAATCACACATATGTTTTTAAACAAATAGGCTTATCTCATAAATGTATGCATGGCAGCGATAGAATTTTCAACTTTTTAAATAGCGGTCTACAAGAATCTAGGGGGCCGGCTCCACAAACCGCCCTGATACACTTCTTCTGTCCAATAAATAAATGCCCTATGCTCACCGAGTTGCCCCATATGACCAATCCATATCTTAAAGCTGAAACCACGAATGCATGATATGCCATTAGCGCTGTTTTTTCACCTATTGTTTTTGATACGCGTTTGAGGACAAATACATGTTGGTTAATTTTTTTGCTAATTTTGTCAACATGTGACTTGAAGCACAAGTTGCTGTCTAAAGTAATACCAAGAAAATTGACAAGTTGTGCTTCTTTAATATTCTCATTATGATAATTAACATTAATATCTTTTCCTTTCCCATTCTTATTATAATACTGCATATACATTGTTTTTTTTTATATTTACAGTCAGGTTATTTTCAATAAGCCATTCAATTGTGTCCTTTATTGTTTTATTAATTTCTATATCATATGTCAATTCATTGTTACATTTAATTACAATAGAGATGTCATCAGCAAAAAGAGTAGTTATAAGTAGTAATGCTAGGTAAGTCGTTTATGTAGATTATGAATAGAAGTGGACCCAATATACTTCCTTGTGGTACACCTTTTGTTTTAAGTCTAAGTTCTGATTGATAAGGTATTACTTCTTGTTTATTATTTAATTTAGCAATTTCAACGTATTGACTGCGGCTCGAATACCATATTGAGCGCATTTATCTATTATAGCATATTGAGCGCATTTATCTATAATAATGCAGTTTAAAGATTCATGCACAAAGCAGGTTTCATTTCTGACATGTGTAATTTGTACGCACGGCATTTATTTTAATTGATATAATGGATATTTTAAAAAATCTGGATCAACGAAGACTTGCTTTTAATTAAGTTTAATTACTATGCAAAGTATCAAAGTCATATTCAAAGTATTTCTTTTAATCCTGACAGGCTATATTAATAATTGAGAGTCAACATTGTGATTTTTTTTATCGAGAAAATTCTTCGACATCATGTTGCCACATCACTTAATCGCTAGATCATATCCTGAATTTAAACATACATTAATTGCGGATACATTTTCTTTTTTTTTTTAATTAATTAATTAAATATTTTTATATATATTTTTTGCTAATAAAATGCTCGCATAATGCCTTTATTTTATTAACGGTATATGTGGATTGATGCATCTACTGAACTGTACTACAATATGTATATACTCTTGTGCTTTTACTATTAATTCACATTTTTTTTGACTTACTGGTGTTAGGCAATTAGTATTTTTGTTGGATCGCGTTGCAAATAGTCTAATTGAAATAATTTAATTGCAAATAAGAACTTTTATAACAAATCTGTTTTGAAAACAGTAACCTTGGAGTTTCTTGCTCGTTCTTCTCTAAAAAAATCTGCCTTTCGAATCATCTGTATGAAAAAAAAATACATATTTCAAGTGTAATGTAATTTACCTACGAAATAAAATGTATTTGATTTGATTTGATTTACAGTTCAATTTCTTGCTTAACTTTTTTTTTTAATGGAATAGGACGACAAACGAGCGTACGGGTCACCTGGTGTTAAGTGATCACCGCCGCCCACAATCTCTTGCAACACCAGAGGAATCACAGGAGCGTTGCCGGCCTTTAAGGAAGGTGTACGCGCTTTTCTTGAAGGTACCCATGTCGTATCGTCCCGGAAACACCGCACAAGGAAGCTCATTCCACAGCTTCGTAGTGCGAGGAAGAAAGCTCCTTGAAAACCGCACTGTGGAGGACCGCCACACATCCAGATGGTGGGGATGATATCGTAACTTGTGACGTGTCGTGCGAATGTGAAAGTGAAATGTTGCTAAGTAATTAAGATAGTTTTAATTTAAACTTCGGCCTTACAAATAACTTGGTATAAAGTTATAACTGATAAATATATAGATATATAGTTAAACAAAGAAAATGCAAAATGTTTACAATATCGTTGACAACACTGCCAATACAAGGATAATTCTGAAGTTTTCCGAATGACAAGCTGCCTTGCAAATAAACGCGGGAAATGTTATACGTCCGAACAAACCATTCGTAAGCAAAATGTCTATTTGTAAACATTTTACATAATCTGGGTTTATGCTAAGTTATCACTTTATGCCTTGACTTAATGGTCTTAGTTACCAGGTCATAAAATCTCAAAAAAAAAATGCCAATATTATTTGTAAGGCCGTTAAATTTTAAGAGCATTGGTAGCCTTTATAAACACTTAAAACGATTATTTATTATAACGAGTTTTAAATTGTTACAATAAAATTAGTAATCCATTAGGATAAATGGGCCAAACGGGTCCAATATTTGAATATTGAATTATTTATGTCACCATGCAAAGATAATAATAACAGTATTATATGTTTCGTTATACGTATGTAAATATTTACAAATAAATAAGTGTAAATCTTTTTATTTCTTACAAAATATTGAAATCGTCTTTTGCTTAAGAGGAATCCTTAGATAATTCATGCGTTTAGATAGTCTCTTGCTGTCAGACAACGGATAAAAACAGGTCAGGAATATTAGTTTAGTGTGCATGACAAGTTACGTCTTACACTCGCGATTTGTATGACACTTTGTGTACCCAAAATACGGGCTAGTTCTAAGCTCAATTTGAATTTTTTGACGTTTTCACAGTTGTCATGCGGCCGTTCCCGATATTCATTCTATCTCCGGTTGTGGCCTACTTGAGATAAAAATCGTAACTATCATTGACTTTTCTGTCCCAATAATCTTATTAACGGTAACTCACCTTAAGAGAAAGATTTAAAAATTCTAATTAGTTATTCATTTAAAACTATCATTTTTATTTGATTTCTGAATGACGGGGGACACATCAAAGGAAAAACAAATTTGTTGTTTTTTTTTTAATTTAGCAACATTTTCACCATTTATTCACCTTTTAAACCTTCCCTGGACTTCCACAAATAATTCAAGACCTAAAGAACAATGGCGAAATTTTACCTGACTATAGGAATAACCGTCTAAGGTTAGGATTGTTACAAAAAAAACTTCATAGATAAATTGACTTGTTAGATAAAATTGTATTGCAAAAGGAACCGGGGAAATAAATAAAATATTTATTTCATTTTCACATTATATGCTGTCACAACTATGAAATCATATCCATTTTAGGTTACATCAAGGAAAGCTATCTGTCAATAGGACTGACTGCGATGAGCGAATGAGCAATGAGTATCTATACCTGTCACCTATGCCTAATACTAATAATACCTATCAATTATAGTTACCGCTGTTGTGTTGTTTTCTTTATATTAATAAGTAGTTTCTATTTTACCTGGCTTGGTTTTGGACTTGAATAATATCTTTCCCTCGTTTTAAACTCTGAACCTCATTTTGAATTACTTCTCCTCTCCATTACCGGACTATGATATGCCCCACGAATTGGTCTAACGTACGCTGTTTATATAACAATAAACAAAATAAAATATTTTGCTTGTTTAATTTACTGCTACCTACTTCTACAAAATAAGAACTTCGATTGAGAAAAAGACATTAGGAAACTAAGTACTTATTTTACCAGTTTTTTAAGATTATAAAAATGGAAGTACTTAGTTTAAAAGTCGACCCGAGCCTTAACATCGGGCGTAGGTTAGGTACACTTTAGAAGTACCTACCTACCACTATGGATTGCGCATTTGACTTCCCTCTTATAAAATTACTTATAAAGCTATGGACAACCAACTCTGGTTTGTTGAAAATAAACTGTTATTACCATTGCATCAAGTAACAAGTTTCCATTTTATCATAATATAATACTCAGAGTTGTTGACCGTAGACAGTTTAGTAATTAGGTATTAATTAACTATTTGCCTATGGTTTCTAGTTCCTATCCTTAAAGATTTTTGGAATTCGTGATATTCAGTGTTATTGTTGTTGGAACATGTTAGTTAGAATATAATAGATAAGTATACTATAGTTAGAACGCTAAAGTAATAAACAGAAAAACCTAACCTAAAAACTCAAACAAAATAATCATTTAATTCTCCATTATCCCGGTTCTAAATTAAAAATGAATTATGTCAGTAGATGCAGAAAATTATAGAGAATTAATTAGTACACGTCAGTTCTTGAGACGCTACCATTCAATTTCAAATATATTGTTGAACTTCGCCATTGTTCTTTGCCAAATTGGTCCAGCCGTTCTCGAGTTTTAGCGAGACTAACGAACAGCAATTCATTTTTATATATATAGATAATATGGGTGTGAGTATAATATACGCCATTAAGACATGTTATCGACACATGATTGACGTCATGTATCAGTTATGATCATTGCGTCGCTTGATAATTTGGTTTAATACGAGTAAATACACGTAAATAATTGAAAGGCACACGTGAAACAACGTGCAAATATGCTATATTTCAGCCTTAGATTAAGAATTGGTGCTCTGAAGCGCTACAACTAGTATCTTCGTAAGAAAAATAGCATTTTTATTATATTATAGTATTTATATTATATATATATATATATATATATATATATATATATATATATATATATATATTATATTATATTATATTAAAGCTTTAATAAGACGGTCACGGCAACCACACCTCCGTAGTCTGTCCTACCTAAACACATACATATTACCTAAATATAACAATGCATATGGTAGGCGGAAATGGGAGTATTTATTGCCAGACACACTAAATGGTCGTTTTTGCCAGCAAACGTTTTAGAAAGTATTGAGAAACAACCGGAAAAGGCAAAGTATTTATTAAGCAAACAATTTTTTATGTAATTATGTATACGTAAGGCGTGTTAATATAATTAGTATAAGAATCTAATATAATAATGTAAGTAATTAAGAGCGATTTCGTCCCCACGGATAAACCTTACATGGTTTCTTGTCTGTAATACTTTTAATTGTGAACAATAAAGAAAAAAAAATAGTTCTTTTTTAAATGCTTCCGATCGACTTACTCGGTACGCAAGGGGATCATTATTTCAAACTCTACGTATACTACGCAAGGCTCTCCTTTCTTCTGTATATTTTATGTCTTCATCTACCTCGAAATTCACTCACATTTATGAATATGGAGAACTTAGATTAAGGATTGGTCTCCGCTGCGCTTTAAATAGGTACCGCACTACCTAAGAACAACAGCTTTTTACTACCTACGGCAACTATTAGATGCTTTTGTGCGTGGCATCTTGACACTCATTGGCATCTTTAAAATTTTGCAACACATGTTTCGTGTTATTTTACATTGAAATTAATAAAATACAATATATATAATGATGATATTTGTTCCCGGTGTCTTTCTCATTTCTTGTAGTATGTACTTTTACAAAGTTTTACTACGCAACTAAAATTTTAGTTTCAATTATTAGCAAAGTTTAACAGAACAGGTGGGAAGTCAACGTCACACATTGTTCGAGAATGGCTCCAGTACGCCCACTTGGACGTAGTATTAGTTGCCACACTTTGCGACTACGCCTGCGGTATCTAGTTGGAGCGCAGCGGAGACTAATCCTTAATCTAAGATTACAGCGTATCTATCTGCGGAAACTGTCACAGCCCGCAACTATACCAATAATATTATTACATTCTATCGGCAAGTCTTAATTCAACTAAACTATATCTTTAAATTTTTTCTTATTGAATTAAGGGACGAGACGAGCAGGACGTTCAGCTAATGGTAATTGATACGCCCTGCCCATTACAATGCAGTGTCGCTCAGGATTCTTTCTCGCCAACTTGAGACATAAGATGTTAAGTTTCATTTGCTAAGTAACTTCACTAGCTACGGCGCCCTTCAGACCGAAACACAGCAATTCTTACACATTACTGCTTCACAGCAGAAATATATTACAACGATCATTTTTCACATTGTTGGTGCTGTTTTTCACATCATTGTTGCACAAGTCATTTAACACATACACACATTATTATAAACATACATACGAACAATAGCGGAAATACTGACGAGTCTTGTTATTTTTTACCTACAGCTTGTATTTATTTAACATTGTTGTAAACCAGTACTTTATGAAGGTCTTATACTTAATATTATGTTTTACATTAATTATTTCGTTGTTTTTTATTTTATGTTAATTGTGGGTACTGTTGCTTTGTTCTGTTATTTACTAATAAATTAATGCACCAACAGAAGCAATGAGATATCGTTAATATTCATTTGCGGACTTCAAAAATAACCTCGAAAATATTTGTGTTACATTTTATAATAAGATCCCAAATGATATATAAATACTTACTCTTTCCACTTGCTACGATCCTTACATACTTGTTTCGCTTCGTCCACTTTCATTATTCCTTTCATACATGCTCTCCGGTTTAGGGTACTCTTGACCTGGCCTTTTTTCAAGACGTCCCTGATTTGATCTTGAAACGTCCACCTCAGTCTACCCCTTCCAACACTTTCATTCACACTGGCCTTATACACTTTCTTCGTCAATCGTTCTTCATTAATTCTCTCGACATGTCCAAAGTATCTCAGCATACCTTTCTCAATTTCTGTCATAACATCTTCTTTCAGACTTGTTGAAAAATTAAATGTATCGTAAAAAATAAATTATCATCTAAGGCCTATTATAATGTGAAAGATTATTTGAATCATAAAGATAGTTGAAATTAATGTTTCTAAATTTATTGTTAATTAATATTGTTTTAATCATTTGAATGCTATTGTAACTTTAGCACTTCATCTTGACTTGCGCTAAATCTAATATATAAAATTCTCATGTCGTGGTGTTTATAGTTAAGCTCTTTCGAAATAGCTTGACCGATTCTTGAATTGAAATTTTGAATGGATATTGGGTAGGTCTGAGAATCGGACAACATCTATTTTTCATCCCCCTAAATGTTAAGGGTGGTCCACGCCAATTTTTTTTTAAATTTTTTATACCTTTTTTTTAATTTGTTTGATTATGAGTCAGCATTAAAAAATAGATACAACTTCAAATTTTCACACATCTACTTTTGTTTCGCGATTTTAATATCGGCAATACAACGTTTGCTGGGTCAGCTAGTGACTTATAATTTTTACAGTGAATAATGATTTTTTTGAATTTGAATTTGAATAGAAATGTATGAAGTGGGTGAGTTTGCAAGTTAGTCGGTCTGCTTATCAGTGCCGGATTAGCCATATAGCAAGTGTAGCAATTGCCCCGCGCAGAAGGGGTCCCCCACTCATCTCTGAGCATAATTTTTTGAGTGAAACTTATTAAGATATTGAATTTCTTGACGTGGCAAAAACGTGAAACGTTACTACTTTTCCTACTGAGACAACTCACGTCAGACACTCGGTAACTGACTATTTCCAGTATATAAACCAAGCGCTCATTGCAAGAATTTGCTACGAGCCGCGCGTAAGCTTAATCCGTTACTGCTGCTTATGCATGGCTTATGCACTGAGTTTGGATTGTACTACACGGCACATTATCTCTATACCTAGCTAGATCTTGAAGCCCCTTGAAGACAATTGAATATTTTGACACTAAACTAAACTGGCTCAAGCGGAAGATCGGCGCTGAGCATGCATAATGTGTGCCAGCATATGCCGAGCTTGAGCTTATTTGCGGCTAACGTTCCTAGTCTTTTAATAAGTATGGAGTGTTTTATTGTTTAATTTCAAATTTAATTTAAGAATTGTTTTATTTTTTGTGTGTTTTTTAGCTGCAAATAAAATATTTTATTATTATTATTATTATTAAAAACCGCACACAATTACCATTATTAATATACAAAGTATCTGACAGGTATTAAAAAAAAGTGAACCCTCCTAAGAATTAATGAGATTCTCCCCTCGGTGCCTTTGATATTCCTGTATAAATATTGTGTCGATTTAATGGAGTGTCTTAATGTTTACCAGTGGGAGGATCCTTTGCACAGGATGCCGGCTAGATTATGGGTAGGTACCACAACGGCGCCTATTGAAGCAGTAATGTGTAAGCATTACTATGTTTCGGTCTGAAGGGCGCCGTAGCTAGCTGGGCAAATGAGACTTAACATCTTATGTCTCAAGGTGACGAGTGCAGTTGTAGTGCCGCTCAGAATTTTTGGGGTTTTTTAAGAATCCTCAGTAGCACTGCATTGTAATGGGCAGGGCGCATCAATTACCATCAGCTGAACGTGCTGCTCGTCTCGTCTCTTATTTTCAAAAAAAAAAAAAATATATTATTAAGCCACATCCGAAGTTCAGACGTATATTATCAGCTGATCTTAAATTCAAAGAAACTATGTTTTTTGAATTCCCTGGCTGCTTAATATACCTTATAATGAGTTTTTTTAATTAAACACAATGATTTTTAGGGTTCCGTAGCTCTTGGCAAAAATCGGAACCCTTATAGATTTTTTCCAAAACTTGGCAAATAGATGTATTCTATAAACCGCATTAAGATTTACACACAAAAACAGAAAAAAAAACAACAATAGATTTTGGGGGTTCCCCATACTTAGAACTGAAACTCAAATTTTTTTTTTCATCAAACCCATACGTGTGGAGTATTATGCATAGGTTTTCAATAAATATATTGAGGTTGAGATCATTTTTTTCTAAGCTGAATAGTTTGCGCGAGAGACACTTCCAAAGTGGTAAAATGTGTCCCCCCCCCCCTGTAATTTCTAAAATAGGAGAATGATAAAACTAAAAAAAATATATTATTGACATTACCAAGAAAACTTCTACTGAAAATTGGTTTGAACGAGATCTAGTAAATAGTTATTTTTACGTGGGTAACACTGAAAATGTTTAGAACTGGCCAGTTAGAAACTTTGCAAATGAAAACTTTTTTGAATTTCAATGTTAGAATTCTTTGGTAGCCTAATGTAGTATATTGCATTCATTTGTCATTTGTTTTTGTGAATTAGCGGCAAATCTAAAACTCTTGTTACACGTGAAAATGAACCTAACGCGAGAAAATTTTTGGTCAGTGATTTATTATGACTTTCGTTGTGGGCTTACTCAACAACAAAGCTATGATAGACTGCGATTAGCACTTCTTAATGAAGCCCCATCTCGTGCCACTATTTACAATTGGTTTAATGAGTTTAAGCGTGAACGTAGCAATCTCCATGAAGATCCGCGTGAGGAACGTCCTTTAACAGCGACTACTGAAGATAACATCAGTGCTGTGCGACGCATGATAGAGGAAGATAAGAGTGTGACCTATCAGCAGATACCGGCAAGCCTAGGCATTCGTATGAGTCAAGTTCAAAAAATATTACACGAACATTTAGGCGTCGGGAAGCTTTGTACCAGATGGATTCCCCATATTTTAACCGACGACCAGAAACACCTTCGCATAGAACTGGTGTCGCCAAATGTTAGATAAGTTCAACGGCGGTGACTCAAATGCTGTATTTGACATTGTCACAGGTGATGAATGCTGGGTATATGGCTAAGAACCCGAAACCAAAAGACAATCAGCTCAGTGGGTGTTTCTTTTCGAGGATCGGCTAACTAAGGTGAAGAAAGGAAGAAATCAAGGAAAAAAGATGATTGCCTCATTCTTTGGTCGGAAAGGTCATCATCCGCCATACAGTCCTGACCTGAACCTGACTGAAGAACTAAAGATAAATTTCAAGGTATTCCCTTGACGAGCCCTGAAGATGCGGTGAAATCGTACGACAATGCCATAGAAGAGACCCCTTAGGAAGAATGGGCCCACTGCTTTTCTCAGTGTTACCATCGAATGCGACGATAAGTAGAGAGGACGGAGATTACTTCGATAAACAATAAAAGTATTGGCAACTTTCTACATTAAGCCGTTTTTCATTTTCTAAACATTTTCAGTGTTACCTCATAATTCGTTTAAAAAAAATTACAACAAACTACAAGAAGTTTCACATTTTGTTCCTTGTTGCTACGGAACCCTTTATGGGCGAGTAAGCCAGTCAGCAGTTTACAGCCACACACAGACATTCTTGATTTTTTGGAATAGTCGCATGTATGATCACAAGCCTCACGTCTTGGTGCATCGTTGAAGTGAGTATTACGTTCATCAGTTGATATTAGTAGTCCGGTCAATGTAGACATAAAAATAGTGATCAAATAAAGAAAATTCCGATAGAGCCAAATCTTCGTAGAGACCTTAGGTTTACCACAAGGAATAAAGTGTCAAAAGTCCCCATCAGTCCCATGTGAGCTTAGGGACTTATTTTTTTTTATATGAGAGGGGGCAAACGGGCAAGAGACTCACGGGATGGGGAGAGGTGAGGGAACCGCCCATGGACATCCGCAACAACAGGTGTGTCAAGAAATGCGTTGCCGGCCTTTAAGGTGGGAGTATGCTTTTTCTTGAAGGTCCCTAAGTCGTATCTGTTCGGGAAGACCGCTGCCGGTAGTTGATTCCACAAAGTGGCTGTGCGAGGCAAGAAATTTCGATGAAAAAGCGCGGTTGTGGAATGCCAGACGTCTACGTGATGCGGATGGTACTTTGCACGTAATGTCCGATGGTGGAATTCGGCCGCTGGAATCCCGAACAGCTCCTCTGAGCACTCCCCGTGATAAATGCGGTAGAAGATGCAGAGAGAACCCACATCTCTACGCAATGCTAGAGAATCAAGCCGATCGGAGATGACTTGATCGTCGATGATTCGAGCCGCTCTTCGTTGTATGCGGTCAAATGGTAGAAAGCTGGTACTGGAGAGCACCCGCCCAGAGGTGAGAACAGTACTCCATGTGTGGCCGAATTTGCGCCTTATAAAGTTGCAGGCGGTGGCTTTTAGTGAAGTACTGTCTCGCCTTACTGAGTACACCAAGAGGCCAGTTTGGCCTTCTCTTCCAAGTGACCACGGAACTGAACGTCGCTCGATATATCGACGCCAAGTATGCCAATACAGGCTGCGGCAGTTAGAGGAGTGATCTCGAATCGAGGGGATACGACAAAGGGAGACTTTTTAGCGGTGAACGCACAAACTTGTGTCTTCTTGGGGTTGAATTGGACTAAATTTTGTCGGCCCCATTCCGAGACTTTGCAAAGCATAGTCTCGATTTCAGACACAAGTTTGATCCGGTTCACGTCGACGCTATCCCGGGACATGTTGCCACGGCCGGTGTAGGAAGCATACCCCGTGCTGTCGTCTGCATAGAAATGAATATTGCTGATTTGCAGCATATCATTGATATGCAAAAGAGACAGCGTAGGGGATAGCACACAGCCTTGCGAGACACCAGAGTTTATGGGTTTTAAGTCGGAGCATGCACCGTCGATAACAACCTTGATGCTCCGATCAGCCAAAAAGCTAGTGACCCATTTGCACAACTTCTCGGGAAGCCCATAGGATGGCAGTTTCGCTTTAAGCGCTTTATGCCACACCCGATCAAAGGCCTTCGCTATGTCTAAACTCACCGCCAACGCCTCTCCCTTCGACTCAACCGCTTGCGCCCATTTATGGGTGAGGTACGCAAGAAGATCACCAGCTGAGCGACCCTGACGGAAACCGTACTGGCAGTCGCTGATCAGCTGGTGCCGCTCTAGGTATCCCAAGAGCTGGCGGTTGATGATTGACTCCATTACTTTGGAGAAAATGGAGGTAATGGCAATGGGGCGGTAGTTGGACGGATCTGAGCGTACACCTTTCTTAGGGATCGGGTGCACTAAAGCCGCTTTCCATAATTTCGGGACTACGCCTGATGAGTAGGAGAGCCGGAAAAGACGGGTAAGGACCGGCGCCAGTTCCGAAGCACATGTCCGCAGCACTATCGGGGGAATGCCATCGGGCCCGCTCGATTTGTGAATGTCCAAGGTGAGAAGCGCTTTAAGCACGGCACCATGCCGGATTTTTACCTCTGGCATATAAGAATCGCACCGCGGAATATGCGCTGGTGGTGCACCTTGGTCATCCACAGTCGAGTTGGACGCGCAGGAGATCAACTTTCTCTTTCGCGTCATGGGCCAGCGAGTCATCATCCCTGTGCAGTGGCGGAATGGCTGGCTGGTAGAAGTTTCCTTGGACAGCCTTGGCGAGTGACCAGAACGCACGAGTTCCCGAGGGAAGGCGTGCAAGTCTCTCGCCAATTCTGCCAATGTGCTTCGACTTCGCGTCAGCAATAACTCTTTTGAAGGACCTGGAGGCATGATTGAAGTGTTTTTTAAGTTCGCTGGAATTCGCATCCTTAGATACCACCGCATTGACCCAAGCCTGATAGCACTCCTGCTTTCGGCCCAATGGGGCTTATTCGGGGCCCAAGGTCAAAATTTTAGGTTTTTTGGATTTTTCTCGAAAACAGTAAGTTTTATCGAAAAAGTACCGAGTACAGTTGTAGATCTTAAAATTTTCAATAAAAATGGTTCCTATGATTTTTTCTCTAAGACCCACTATTTCCCAGATTTTGCTGCCAGAGATTGCGCTTGTAAGAATCATGTTCTACATAATATGCACATATTTCAACACCACCTGTGAGGTAGTGTACTCGGCGCGTTTTTTTTAACGTGGTATACCCGGTAGGCCTATTCCACGAACCTTTATGACGTTATTTTCAGGAACAATAATTATTTAATAGTATGAAGATTATTGATATGGGTTACTGAGTTTAACTGTCGTTCTAACTTTTTTTTATTACTTTAATCTGACTCATACTCTTCATATTCAACTTGTATTTAATTGAACATTTGAGCAAGAGACACCTTGGCAATTGGTACACGCTGGAGAACACTGCAACCCCACTTTTTTACAGCCACATTTGGCACTACAACCTTTCTTGCAATTGCAAAAAATAGTGTTAAGAAGTTTTTCTGGAGCAGGGGGCAGTAAAGTTCGAATCGGTTCCAAAGTATTATTTATCAATTTCCAACCCCAGTCTTCAGGGTTCAGTTCATTGCCTTGCCATGTCTGAACTTGATAGTATACTCGAAACAAATGTTGAGTAGCAGATGCCGATGTTGGAGGAAGACAAGATAGCTGTACTTGCTTTTTGTTTCGTGTATTTTTTACAGGATTTATTAGGATTTGTAACAACTGTCATGGTATTTAGCGACCGGCAGCAACTAAATCATACTGAAAATTAATACGCGCAAAGACAGCTTTTGAGTGTGTAGAACTTTATAAATTTTTCGGCGATAAATCTTCACTTTCTTCTTTTCTGCTTCTTCATCCGCTTCATCGCCACAAAATAAGCAGTGGTTTTTAAAACAAAAGCTGGATTCACTTATTCGCGCTCTAGTATGAGGTGGACTTACTTTTGAACTACTGGCCTGTTCTTCCTCACGTTGTCTTTTTGATGCAGAGATTGAAGTTTTCCGGGTGTATGATTTTCTGCAATCCACGTGAATTGTAACGGACTTTTGGCTTCTTAAATAATCAGCAACTTCTCGCGACACTTGCATCGATTAAAGTTGGCATTCCACGACTGACCACAACAGTTTCATCTTCAGTCAAAAGTTTATTACAAATAAAGCAAAATTGTGACATTTTTTTTTAATATTTATCAGCACTAACTACAATAGTAGACGCTTGTAATAAATACGTATAGTCACTCGAACTGCTCGTTCAACACTAAATGAAGCAGGTATACGTGAACGACACCACATGGACAAAAGAATAGGCAGAGAGACACGGGTAGGCATTTTTGCTTGCTTGAGTACCTAAATATGGCATAACGCGGCACCTCCACCACCTACACGTGGCATATGTGTGCATACTAAGTAGAACATGATTCTTACAAGCGCAATATGTGGGAAATAGTGGGTCTTAGAGAAAAAGACATAGAGACCATTTTTATAGAGAATTTTAAGATCTACAACTTTGCTCGGTCCTTTTTCGATAAAACTTACCGTTTTCGAGAAAAATCCAAAAAACCTAAAATTTTGACCTTGGGCCCCGAATAAGTCCCTAAGCTCACATGGGACTGATGGGGACTTTTGACACTTTATTCCTTGTGGTAAACCTAAGTCTCTACGAAGATTTGGCTCTGTCGGAATTTTCTTTATTTTAATTGTCTAAATTGACCGGACTATAGAACATTTATACGTATATATAGATTATGACAGCTGTGAAAGCTTTAAAAAAAATTGATGCTGACAGTTAACCTCTATTTTTATCAATGCACGCACACTAACACAAAGTGTCATACAAATCGCGAGTGTAAGATGTAGCTTATCACGTACACAAAACTAATATTGCCTGTTTTTATCGGTTGTCTAACAGCAAGAGATCTAGATATATATATATCTACTATCTACACCATAGTTTCTCAACCTTATTTTGCTCACCGTCCACTTTGAAAATATGTTTTTTTCTAGAGTATTTTCGTGTATTTTTTGCCTTTTTAGACTATATCATTAATCTACCCACGCCCCATCTGCGCCAATGCCCCCTGATTTTCTCTGGGTCTTCTACTGCCCCCCCGAAAGTCTCAAACGCCCACAAGAGGGCGTTATCGCCCACGTTGAGAACCTATGACCTAGACGTATAAATTATCATATAACAATATAATTCGGAACGAGCTTTTGCCCGCAACATTGGATGCGTGGACTTCAAAGTCATTTAATTTTTTTATGTTTTTTGAAGAGTTTGAATAAAACCAAATTGTAAAAGTAAGCCCATGCTTACTACAAAACAATGAAAACTGCTTTGGAGTCAGTTAAGATTGTTTATGTTAAGATATTTGAAAAAAAAAATGGGGGTATTAATAACGCTTTTAAGATACTAGTTTTGTTTGGTCATTTCTGTGACTGCACAATGTCAAATATGGTAATTTAAAAAATATCCTAAATTATGTTGTGATAAAAATACCCTTATTTATTTTTTCTATTAAAAGGCATAAAGGGCATTTATTTTCTCAAAATTGATTCCTTTAGAATTCTTTTTGATGTCATATCTAATATGCTAGATACTACTAGCGCTTTTGAAACAAATGGCGCTCTGAGAGAGAAAAAGCGGCGCAAGAAACTCTGCCAGCATTATTTTTTTGCGCTCTTTTTAAAGAAATATACAATGTTGTACCTACTGTCATTGTTAGTGCTATAAAATTATCGTAATCTAGTCCCAGGCTGACGGATCACTTACGGCCGTTCCCAATATACTACCTACAGATAGAGTTAAATTACTACCTTCTACTGTCAGTAATTAGCTGTCAATAATCTGTAGCTGTCCCAATATACCCGATAAGTCATTCTTATCACCTTAGGTATATTGGGACGCGTGAATTGCAATTTCCATACAAACTTTATATCGCTGGTAAGCTATACGTCGTCCCATTGACACATAGCGTGTACGGATAAGGTAAGGTTCCTTCGATAAGTTTATTAGGACAGAAAAGTCAAAAATAGTTACGATTTTTTATATAAATTCCACAACCAGAGATAGACAGAATATTGGGAACGGCTGTAAATAGACAAAAAATGGAACAACTCGACATTTCTAACCAAGTTTATATAATATATATATATATAATCAGTAGTAGGACTTACGACAGAGCCATTTTTTAATTTTTATTATTAAATTTATTAATTATTTATTTTTAATTCGATATCTTGCATGTACATACATAGCTAACTACAGTTTTAATTTTTAAGATTGTATGAATTATAATATTATAAAGTGATGGTTTGTGATTACTTAAACTGTTATATTTAATTTATTGCCTAGATAAGGAACGGAATAACACCATATAATGAATCACAAATCGTTGTTGTTAAATACTACTCACAAAATTACAACCTAGTAATATATTATTAGTTAATCAATATTGCGTAAAACCGTCACACATTGCCTAAGAAAATCATTAAAAAAAAATATAAGTCATGGTTTTACTACACAATAAGCATAAGTTTGGAATAGTTTTAAGAAATTATTTTTATTGTGAATATGCATAGCACATAAGCAGATTTTAAGTAATTTGGAATCAGAAAAATTCGGGTCATCTGTCTTACTGACTAGAATCTAACACCTATGGCGTTAATATATTTTGGTTTAATAAGACACGAAAACATATACTAAAATGTTAATTAAAACGGCATACCTGTTGTAACACCATTCCTATTGATATATTTTTAACACACGACTTCGTCAGTTGAAATACAAGCTATAATATGAGATATAAAACGACTTATGGAGCTCTAAAACTGCTTTTATTGTGTATTTATTAGCTTAGAATAATAATGCTCAGAACGACAGTTTCATTCATAGTTCCTGTCAATATAGAAGTAACATTAGAATTAATGTGAGCGTGAGCATCACGTACTTACATTCGTCAACATGCACACAGACAGCCAAATAATGTTGCAAGTGAATAGACATTTCCCTAAATCAGTTAATTGTACGAAATACTAGATTATATGTGATAAGAAAGAAGAAATGAAATATAAATTTAGAATTAAATAAAAAAAAACACGTATAATTATTATTTCAATAATTTTTGAAGTGAAACTTCTTTCGTTGGATTTGAACTCGATAAAACGAAAAAGCCAGATGATAGAGGCGCCGTTGCCAGATACATCCGAGGTTCTTGAGGGTGCAGAGAACGAATTTGGGATCAGTTTTGAAATTCAAGATAGCCGCCACCCAAAATTATGATTTCAACAATATGGATATCGTATCCGAGGTTCTCGAGGGTGCAGAAAAACGAATTTGGCATCATTTTGAAATCCAAGATGGCCGCCGTGCAAAATTATGATTTCAACAATATGGATATCTTACCCGAGGTTCTCGAGGGTGCAGAGAACGAATTTGGGATCATTTTTGAAATCCAAGTTGGCCACCACGCACAATTCTTTTGGGGCGTACGTATGCGTGGTGATGATAAACCTGATGCGAAACAACTAAAAGGCATCTTTCGGAAATTGCCACTTGGAAACTAAAATCGTTGAGATCAGGAAACTGTGTGCTAATGAACACGAACACGATACACTAGAAGACACTGTTAGATCTTTTGTTTTTACACAATATTTTTAGCGGTAAAATAGATTCTCCATACTTGCTCGCAAAATTCAAAATAAAAGTTCCTCCAAAATTAATAAAAAAAAATGCCTATTCGTTGTTTGTAGTATCAAAATCTAGGACTAATCTGGGTCAAAACGCAACTATTTCTAGGCCGTAGTTTCGTAGGCTGTAGGTCATATAACTCAATGGCCAACTCGCAGAACATTGATTTATTCATTCCGCTTGCTCAATATAAAAAGAAAATACTTAATTTACACACGTGACTTAGAAACTTTGTTTTCATATTTCATTTTTATTTTTCTATTATACAATATTTATAGATTTTAGTTTTTAAATTGTTAAAATTACTGTCTTATAGACGTTGTAATAATATGAATGCTGTGGCAGCTTATAAGTGAATTAACACTTATCAATATTATTATAATATTTTAAGTTTAAGCATGTAAAAAGTGTAATTTATTAGTTGCCCAAATAAATAAATAAAACATAAGTATTTTGATGTGTTCTTCTGTGTGGACTGATGGTGCAAATGAGAATGAAAGTGACCGTTATATTATAGCTAACTTAGAAGAAAATGGAGGCATGATGTCTCGTTTACTTGATCATAACCAATCTTGTGAATATATATCGCAAATAGTTGGATAAATAGCTGGTTTTGTGGTGAGATCTCTATGTAATCATTTAAAATGCATGGGTTGCATCGACCTATTAACTGTGAATAGTAAGTATGAGTACCACAAATTAGTAAGCTCACGTGATGGAGGTGGAATAATATAGCCTCAAACGACTTAACTCAATAACTAAGACACTTAATTTAATTACTAATTGGTGCGCGGAATAAGGTTCAGATTGTAAACTTAATGCGATACTGTTCAGTCATCCGTCGCTCAAAAATAAAATTAAATAATTGCATAATATGTCAAATTACAAACCAGCCCTGTCTTATCTAAATCGTGAGGATTATTGATCATTACTATTCTGACTTTCGCCTTTCCAAAAAATATGCAGTCCTTCAACAAAGTGACGGTTATCTGATTATTATTCAAAAAGAAAGTTTGAATTAAATAATAGGAACCAAAAGAAAAATAGTGGCAAACATATTAATTTTTTCTTTGTTATAGCATTCTCATACATACTTCCAACATTATTCTCATCGATTAATTCGTATTTTAACTATCTATCAAGTAGCAGCAATGGGATTCGAACGAAATATAAAAATAAATACATTTAAATATATCCGTAAATGATTGCCAATTGCAATATCGCGCTTAATAACAGGAGCTGTTTGTTGTGCAACCTGATATAGTAAATAAATCATTGTATTTGTTGGATGCAATTACTAATTATGACAGTAATCTCTACCATCATGTTCACGTAGCAGCCTTACACAAACAATGAATTCAAGCTCTAAAGGTTGATGCATCTAAAATACGATAATTTATATTTATACACTTTATTTTTTATTGCTTTTTATGAAAAAAAAATATAATATTTAAACACGATTCATTTAATGGATGCCAGTACCATACAAACTATTTTTTATGTATACTACAGTCATTGTAAGCTACTCAATTTGATTGAAAACAGTGGCCATTGATGTTCTTCTAACGACCTCAACTTTTTCCGAACATATTATGGTAAATTCAATAATTTAAAATAAATATTTATGTTGAATATTCAAAGCGCTTAGTTTAAGCCTAATTGAATTAAGATTATTTAACTTTGACATACATTATAGCCTCCTATCAATATCTAACAATAAAAACAAAAAAAATATCCCAACGGAGGAACTTGGGGTAAATAGTACTTTCATAGCTGGCAACATATTTTTTACAAAATATTTTGCTGTTTTGACGAATGTATTAGGTTAAATTATAATGAAATAGTAATTAGATGTGAAATGTGATATTCTTATCGTTATTTTTATTATGAGACGCGTTGTGACTCGTTTTCACTGCACAGTAAGTCATTTTTCAATTAAATTTCGCGCGCTGATTGTCATGGAACTTGACAGCGTGACACTGACGCGGCGGGAAACGTATGTGACCTTTAAAGGCCACATTAAAATTGCTTCATTTCGCTTGGGCCTACTCACGTTCTAAGCGTTATTATTATTCTAAGTGTATTAGAATGTGCAGCATACTGTGTAGGCTATTATATTATTTTACAGAGGCTATAATTATGATTCTTTTAAGCGCGCGGTCGTGAGTTTCTTTTACGAGCGGGATCTTGGCCGGATCATTAGGTACTTTTCCAGTTTTAAATTTTTATTCTGCGCGGTAACAGATCGCACATGATTTAAATCCTTCATCATAATATTATAACAATTAGTGTTCTTTTTGGATTGATTATGCCGTAGTCATTTGTGATGGCATTTCCATTTATATAAACTAAAATGCAATATAGATTTATATAGATTATTAGATAGAACATATAGATGCTCCGAAAGGATGCATATTCACTGCAAGAGTTCTCAGAAATCTATAAAAATCTTTTTTTAACCGACTTCAAAAAAGGAGGAGGTTCTCGATTCGTCGGTATTATTTTTTATGTTTGTTACCGCAAAACTTTCGACTGGGTGAACCGATTTTGATAATTCTTTTTTTATTGGAAAGGATATACTTCAAAAATAGTTTGGTGAGAGTTTGGTTTGGTTCTGATTACGGAATCCATGATAAAGTAACGGAACTCTTCAATTCTTAGTCAACTCGCAATCTACCCATATTTAGATAAATTACTGTTATTTAGTGTACTTCAAATTCACTAAAAATCAAAAAATATTAATATCAAAGTAAATAATTCTAGCAATTCTAACATTAATCGTAACTAGAATTAGATTAATTAATTAGATTGTAGAAAAATATGCAATTATTTTTATACTTTTTAGTGCATATTATATCTATTGTTTAGGTTGTATAGTTTTTTAAGTCGGTTGTTTTTTTGTTAAAATACAGGTGTTGTTTTTTTTAATGCGAATTCGACTTTTAGATTGTAATTCACGGATGGCAAAGAACGGTTTAACCTCGAAACAAGATATAGAAAACCCAAGAAAATATAATAAAGGTATTACTAGCCTTCTAAAATTGTTAAATACAATGGAATATGCAATTGCTCTGTAGGTTTTCATAGGCGTTAGAATTACTACGTGCTTTTGAAGACGTCAGATATTCATAACCGATTATGAAAGAAGAGGGAAAAACAAACCAAGGGCCGTCGATAGAATCGTTTTGATCCTTGATAACATCAGCGATGCGGGTGTTATCTTTCTTATAAATCTTCGTAAATCAGGATCAAATGGTTAATTTTTCAACTCGTAGGAGGCATTTCGTTTTCACTGTCTTTTGTAGGGGTTGGTAATTTAAACGCACTTAAAATAGAAAATCTGTATTTTATATTTCCACTAATAATGATTATTAAAATAAATTACTCAATATAATTTGGGCAGCTTGACCCCTTACAATTCACAATAATTAACCTTCTCTCGAACTGAGCGCTCTGGCTTATATAGGGTACGACCGTCACAGTGATGATGCTACCAACTGTTAGTTGGCACTACTGTATTGCCAACTGAGAACCAAAATGAGAATTAAACAGCTTTTTTTTTGTACATGTAAGGTTCACAAAAATTTAACATACAAATTCAGCACAGGTTTATACAAACACAGAATGTTATGCATTTCTCTCAACTGAAAAAAAAACAAAATTATCTATTCCCTAGAAGTGTACGATGTTATAACTAATTCTAGGGTTCCTAGCAGGCTTATGATGAATAAAGTTAATATTCTGTCAAATATTAAATTCTATTTGAACAGCAGTTACCTATATAGAAATTGGGCATAGGACGGAAGAATGTTTGCACCTTAAGGCTGGGGACCAAACCTGAGGAATCGAGCTAGGTTACCTCTCTCGCACAAGATTGCCATAGTTTTAATTCAGAATTTGAAGCATTTTTAATTTTTTACACGCACAACACAATTTTCTTTAAAAAAAATAACAAAACTATGTCATCTTAAATAGTTATTGGTGTACAATTAATAATTTTCGCTTAATTTTAATCTAGATTGAAGGGGTAGTTTGGTGATGTTTTTTGCACTGTCTATAAAAATGAGAAATGTAAAGAAAAAATGAATTTTTGTCTCATATTCTGTAGATATATAATTATTTTTTGTAAAAATATAAGCTTTAAGAAATGTCAATTATGCGCGATTTTGGCGATTTCTTGGGATAGCGGCCTTAAAGAAATAAATAAAGCAGATCCTCATTTATCTGGTAAATTGCTGTATTCTTAAGTAATTTTGAACAAAAAAATTACTGCGTACTGATAACTTATAATCGTTCTATGTAAATCGATTTGAACAACGTATGAATTGAAGCTAAAACTTGCATACAATGTTGCGTTTCACATCTCAAAAGATCAACATAAAAATAGTTTAAGTAAATTAAAGCCTAAAGATTATAGAAAATTACATACTGAAGATAATGCCCATGAGAATTGAGATTTTGTAAAAACTTTTTAATACAATTACTATTTTTAATTTCATATCAGCAAATGTTAAATATCAATGAAGCATTTGTTTAATATTTTTGAATTGCGTGATCTCATTTCATACTTAAGATAGTTTTGTTAATGTTTAATGTTAAAATATTATGATTTTAAATGGGATTTTTTTTAATTTATGTTTATAAAACAAGAGTTAATTTTATGTCACTTATTAAAAAAACGGCTTTATCTGCTTTGTATTTAAATTAAAAATATTTGTTATCAAAAAGAATAAACATTTTATTATTTCATTAAATAAATAACGTGTTTTTTGCAATAAGAAGGTTTAGAGAAAAAAGATGTTAATGTTTTTGAACAAATTACTTTTTATATTATATTTTAAATAGATTAAAGGCATAAAGAGTAGTTATTTTTATTATTTACAATGATACTTAAGCGAAAAAAGCATAAAATTACTTACTTGTTAGCGACTTTAACATACTGACAATAAATTGGATTCGACACGGCGCGCATATGGAACCACATCTAACTAATAGTAATTGTTTAACGAGTCAATATTTTTGTCAATTTATGAAGACCTTGAATCTATAACAATATAATTATATTTTAGATCTATTCCTATCCAGTAACAATTATTGTATTTTATCAAACACACTTACTCCCTTGGTACCACCAGGTGGTACCAAGGGAGTAAGTGTGTTTGATGCAGATGATCTTAAAATATTTAAAACAATTGAATTACGAGATAATCATGATCATCTACAGGATAATTTAAATAGATTTAATAAATATTGTACAGAAAATAGACTTAATCTAAGCTTGAGTTAATGAAAGCATTTCACTTTTACTAAAAAGAGATCCGCTAGCAACTATACATATTCGCTCTGTGAAGAGTGGTTAGTAATATTAAAGATCTAGGAATAACATTGGATATTAAGATAGATTTAGATATGCATATGCATAGATATAGATATGCCAGTATCCTCGCTTGGTTGATTATTGTGAAATATTATTAATTATATAATATAATTTGTATAAAACCAAGATAAACCAAAATTTTACTTCAAGAAATCTTACAATCTGGTTCATCTTTTACTATTTCAATACGGAACTCTACTTCTTAATGTACCTAATGTTATACAACTTCACTCTTTCCATTATTAGTTTACGCCGTATTTGTGTATGTGCCATACTAGAGATATAACCTTCAGCTCATTATTAAATAAAAAGTTTTTGGTGCTAAAATGTTTCAGCCGCAGACTTTGCAACAGGTATTTATAAATGTTTAATTGTACAGTATATTTTGGCTGCGCGTAAGATTTTTTCATTTTATGACTTGAAAAAAACAACTTAGTGGGACATATTAACATATCTTAAGAATGACATTATTTATCGATAATTATTGACGATTTTTTATTTTGTATTTTGTAGATTTGCATTTGTAATCTCAAATTGTATAATTTGATGTTTAAGGCACAAGTAGTTTACCTTTTTAGTTTAGACATCACTAAAGTACATATCTACATGTACATACTAATGTAACATAATATTTAATTGGCTTAAATGAGCTAATTATAAATTTACACCATTAGTAATATAAATTTTTTGCTTACCTTTCTATAACCTTTATATAAAAGTACTGTAATAAAACAGTATTTATACAATTGAATAAGTTTTAATGTATAAATAAAGATTTCTTATTATTAAAGATTTATATTGTTTCACCTTATATGTTTATTGATCTGAATGGCATCCATGAGAAAGCCATAATAGTCTTAAATTTGCTATAAGTATGTGAGCAACAAATGGACAAATAAGTCAATACCGCGCCAACCTATTTCGATGATTCTTTTTTGTTGGAAATGATACTTCAAAGGTAGTTTGGTAAAAGTTAGATTAGGTTCGGATTATGGGATCCATGACAAAGTAACGGAACTCTTCAATTCTTAGTAGCAAATTAAGGATATTCAGCCGAATCTTTTTTATGCAATCCGGATATTTGAGACACCTACCGTTACGTCGTTATGGTCAAGTTATTGTCGTTGTCGAATACCCGCGCGACCCGCGTGTCGCACTGTATCACGGACTGCGGCGCCCGTGCCGCGAGTCTTGAAAATGTTTAATCGCCTCGTAGAAGCCCGCCCTGATTGTGATCTATTTACAAACATACTTGAGGTGTTGGTGCAGTTGCTGCTCCAACTTTGTGAGTCCTCGCATAGTAGTGTCTAGCAATAGCAATGTATTTGATTAATATAATTGGTCTTGTAACCGATTTAATCAAAATAAATAAAATTATGATCAATGGAACTCCTTACAGTAAGGGTGCGTGCGATCTGTGGCAGAATTTCTAAGTCTCTGTTATCAAATCGCAATGCGCTTATGTTCATTCCTGCATTGCAAAATTTAGTACATCTACACATATTTAGACAAATTATTAGATTATAAAATACTATTCTAGATCAACAACATGTTTTTGTCACTTGTAAGTCACCTTTAAATCTACTTATTTTAACTGACTATTTATGTAATGGCCTTGAACGTAATAAAAAAATTGGAACAATATAGGTAATATTTTATTTGATTTATGGAAGTATTATTAGTTAAAGTGATCATTTAATTCTAATTATTCTTTAAAAGGACTTATTCTGCTTATCTTAATGGTCGAGTGCAGTCTGTAGTTGTAAATTATTATACGGTAAAGTCCGGTGTACCGCAAGGCTCAATTCTCGGGCCTCTATATAACTATCTTTTTAACTAGGTGACCATCATCATTGAGTCTGTCTCCTGTATTCGAGATCTTGGCGTAGACCTAGACACGAAGTTATATCTTGATAGGCGTATTGGCCATATTCTTATAAAATGTTAGGCTTTGTAAGACGTATTTCTAAATACTTTAAAGACTGTGATACATATTTATGCTTTTACAAGGCATTAGTATTGTCTCGATTGGAGTACGCCTCTCTTATATGGAATGCTTTATACGATATCTTGAAACGTAAGATGGAAATAGAACAAAGGATATTTCTGCATATCATAAGTTACCACGTCTTTGGGCATCGTGCTCATTATGACGATCTCCTCAGTCACTTTAATCTACTCAGTTCAAGTCACCGTCGTGCTCTAATTGATTCATTAAGAATGATTTGTGTTGATGAAATACATTGTGCTGACATACTTTAACTCATTTTCATTCAACCAGCCTAGTCTAACCGTACTATAAACCTATTAATATTATTCTTAACTTATGTATATAATGTTAACTTCTTGTCTAGTAGTATACATAGAAGTCTTTGCCTGTACTACAAAAAATACATACAGTATGGCGGCTGGCGGACTCAATAATGGATGGCTATGCAGATATGTATTAGATCTTCTTTGAAAGAGTCCTGAAGACCGACATCTGACGATCACAGAGATACTCAGTTTCCTCTGGTCATCTACATGTTATTGATTCCATGCAGAATCCACGCAGACAAGTCTTAAGTATCCAAGGTGGAAGAACGCTATATAAGATTTTATCCAACTGCCCCGAAGATGGTTTTGGAATTTTCTAGAAAGTTAATTTTTGCACAAAATACATATTTACAAGCAATACAAAACAGCAAAGAATAATCAATTGATAAAATTGAAAAGAAATAAATAAAACAGATTTTAATCAGTTGACTACACCTTTTTGATGTGTTTAGTTAGGTAGGTACTTTACAAATTCAATAATTAAATCCAAATTGGTACATAAATAATTGAATTGTAAGGTATCCAACATAAAATTCAATAAAGTTTAAAAAATAAGTACAAAGATAGTAAAAATTTATTACAAATCTCTGTTTTAATAAACATTTTCTTATCATACTAAAGAATAATTAATTCGAAGATATTTCAATACCATAAAATGTAATGTCAGTATCATTGTACTGACAGTAAAACGTATAAAAGTGGTGTATTATAAAACAGTTACAAAAACGTATGTACTTAACAGTTAGTCAGTGATAAGCGTGAACGGTGAATTTGTTACAATGACTGTGAATATAAAATATTCTCGAAAATATCAGGTAATAGCTATAATCTATGTAAGTATTAGTGTACTTCAGTTATTTTTCACAGCTTTATGACGTACGGTATTTTACTGTGGGGTCATTTACCGTGTTTGCTAAAAAGAGAGCTGTTCGTGCTGTATATCAGCATGGCTATAGAATGTCTCTCAAATAAAAATTTAAACAAATAAATACTATGACTGTTCATTGTCAGTTTTTACATTTATGAAAATTTATTATACTTTCCAATGACGTTCTTTCACAAAAATCGTCCCCTTTTTCCTCTTTATGATGATTTTCATTATTATAACACTAGAAATAAGGGATTGCTTGTAACAAATTCTAGTAGGCTTCATAAGATACATAATAGCTTTAAGGGTAAATGTATACACTTTTATAATAAAGTCCCAGCCACTGTTCAGGCATTTTCTAAAAATGAATTTAAATGTTTTATTAAAAAATGGTTCTGTCGTAAATCCTATTACTCCACAGCTGAATATCTAAGTGATCGAACAGCCTGGGACTAAATTATGATTATTTTATAGCAATAGCAATGACAGTACAATATTGTATATTCTTTTACAAAATTTTATTGAAAAGAGCGCAAAAAAGGAATGCTGGGAGAGTTTCTTGCGCTGCTTCTTCTCTCTCACCGCGCCATTTGTTTCCGAAGCGGTAGTAGTATCTAGTATATGAGAAATTAAATAAAAAATAATTTTAAACGAATCAATTTCGAGAAAATAAATGCCTTTTATGACTTGCCTTTTTTAACGCTTTATTAACAAACAATGAAGAATTTAGAAGATACGTAGGCGTATTATAAAAGTGAATATACTTAAAAGTAGAAAAATAATGTGTTGTACAACATTATGATGATAGCACACATTTACTTTAGCTTAAAAATTACGACATTTAATACTTAGGACAGGAGGACGTCAGAGATGATGGTGTCAAAAACTGTACTGACTGCCTAAACAAATTAAGCATAAACAAATAGAGTGATTCTCAGATGGGTCCCAGGGAATGCCGGAATCATAGGTAATGAAATAGCCGATGAGCTCGCAAGAGCTGAAGCTAAAGCAGTCCAATACGGTTCGGAACCTATTTGTGGACTGCCTGAGAGCGCCATTCGTCACACACTGAGGAACCAATGTCAACTAGAAGCACTAAAAGCAGCAGCGGAACAAATCAACAGGTTTAAACCATTCCAAAGCACTGATAAAGGCATTCAATAACACAAACGCGAATGAAGTCCATTGAAGAATCATTGAACAGAAAAAACCTATGCATACTCACCAGGATGCTAACTAGGCACTTTCGCCCATATAAGCATCTCAGTGTGGTACGGAATAAAAAAAAACGAAAGAACTTGCAGATTTTGCCTTGAGGCTGATGGAACGCCTCTTCATCTACTCTGCAATTCCGTAACACCATCACCAACACGACACCATCTCAAATTAACAGAATATATTTTTATGAGAGGCAACAGCTGGTCCGATCATACAAATATGAATTATATTTATCGATACGTCATTAACTTATTACACTTTAGGTACAACAAGAGATAGAAAACTACTATACTAACATAATATTTTCATCAGTTCGAGAAAATAATTACGAGTATCTTTGGTTACTCTTACGGCATTATTTATAAAATAACACACCGAATAACTATGCTATTAAAATGGTATTAAAAATAAAGATATCTTAGTGGATAAAATCGTGATATTTGCAAGATACTAAGAATAAAATTATGAATATTATAATTATTTGAAAAACATTTTTACTATTCTTACACACTCTCATATCATATAACTTATTCAATACTTATATATTTTTATCAGTATTATTATAAAAATAATTACAAAGACCGTTAATTGCGCTATTTCTAATAGCGAGTTTGTGGTGTAAATGATTCATATGACTACATAATTATTTGTCAAGCAAGCAAATGAGACATTTTAGGATTTTTTTTTAAATTCAATTCAATTTTAAAAAATCAACCGAAACATTGAATTAACACTATTATCAGTCAAACCCAACAAAACGGAATCAGCTTCGTTGTGCGGTGTTTCCCAGGACAATATGACGTCCCAAGAAATTGGCAAAATAGCGCCTAGTTGAACCCATTTTCTTGACTATTTATATAAAGCTTATATTTTTTACAAAAAATACTTATAAATCTACAGAATATGGGATTTTTTTTTTCATTACATTTCTATTCTTTATAGAAATTCCGAAAAAATCACTAAAATACTCCTAATTTTTACAGCCATGCTAATGATTAAATCTAGATAAAAAAAATTACGAAAATGTATTTATTGTACAACAATACTATTTAACATGACACAGTTTTGTTAGTTTTGTAAAAAAATTGTGTTATGTTTGTAATAAATTAAAAATGCTTCTAATTCCGAAGTGGGAGACTCATGCTAGACTCGTCCTATGACTGAGGTGCTGACGCACTAACGGACCAGACTCGTCCGGATTAAGTACCACACCCGCACAGAAAATCAGCGTGAAGCACAGCGGTCCTTAAGGAGATTTTACCCCAAAAGGGTAACGGCTCTGCAAGAATCGGAGAAACCCTCTCCGAGCATTCTCGCTCGGGCAGCCCATCGTATTCTAGGGGGGGCACAAAATCACACATGTCTGATGACTAACGGGGCTTCAACACTGAGGCATCCCACTTCACGGTTAATGTGGACTTTTGCAACATTAGAAGAATTAACTCTAATTTAAACGCCGTCCACCATCACCTTGAAATAGCGCAGCCAGCCCTGTTTTTTTTTTACGAAGTCGCAGATTACCACATAATGATACATCATATTTTACATACGCCGTGGTATGCGTGTTCGTTAGAGAGGGTAGGGACTTGTCTACTAGCTAGCTGCGTGTAGATTTTGATGGCTCTTCTCTACAGGTCCCATACTGGTAACGCAGAAACGGATCATCTAATGGGCTTAGTTAGAACGACAATTGACGACGTGCTTGCTCAGATCCCCTCCGCTGGAATCATAGACTTGGGTGACTTCAACAGGCCTTGTTGCATTGGCGTCCTTATCATCCTTCTCATTAGATCTACTACTCATAAGCATATTTACCAGGTCTCTGTCGTCGCCCCTTTCGGAATGTCCGACCATTTCCGGCTCAGTAGTGTAGTAGCTATCCAACAACAGATTGATATTGCCTTAATAAGATGCATTTTTTTGTATCCTACCCTTGGGGCAGGGTTTGTTGTAAAGAGGAAATACAACCGTGCCTAAAATTCTTTAAGCAGCAAATCGGCGAGCAGCAACGCACGTTCTCAGCGTTTTCGAAAGCTGCTCTTGGTAACTTCAACCAGCCGTCTCTACCACTACTGTACATGTCCGGGCCGGATGACATTTCTCCCATCGTGCTCAGAACTTATGCCCCTGAGTTGACGGTGGTGCTAACAAGTTTTATCCAGCACTCATATTCAAAAGGCGTACTCCCGGAGTTATGGAAGTCAGCACTTGTCCATCCAATCAAAAAAAAGGAGACAGGCGGCGGGCGATCTTCTAGTATACCTAACACATAGAAGGGCGACGGCTATCAAAAGCAAGGGAGAAGGCCTGGTAGTTAGTCTAGATATACCAGGTCGTATATTGATCAAGGCGTTTCGGGGCCTCCTAATAGCGTCAAATGAATCTGGTCCAATTTAATGTCCTGAAGACTCGAGTTTACGTCTAGAAAACCGCACTTGTCTTATTCGCCTAGTATCTGAATACTGGGTCTTCAAAATTTCGAGCGATTGCCAATTACGCGGTCATCAGGAAGGCAAAGCCGAATTAGCTTCGATGAAACTGGGTGTCGTACATTGAGACGGCGGAGATAATACTTTAAGCCGGTCCTTATTTCAGCGCTCACAGCCACATTTTAGAATATGTCTACATTCTGTTTTGTATATCTATTCTAACATAATTTCATAAATTAGAATGAATCAAAAATATTATATTATATTTAAAAACCTACCTTTTGTCATAGGTGTCAATTACTATTTAGAAGATTTTCAAAAAGGCTATTCTAACATGCAATGCAATGCAAAATATGCATTAAAAAAGTGAGTGTGTGTCAGCTCCGACGCACGACTGGAGTTTACTGCTCAAGAACGATTGTCTTTGAACAGGTACTAAACAAAATCAAGTCCAATGGAGTCGGTTACAAACATACATACAGCAGAAGCTAATAAATTAAAGCCTATTAATTTTAAAAAAATATAGATATATATAAATAAAATAATAGGTTAGGTTAATAATTGTCTATTTGGCGTGAAATGCGCTTATACTCTACATATTAAATTAAACATTTAATTATGTGTATAGCTCATATAAATTTGTATCAACTATATTGATAATTCAATATTAAATAAATACAAAGCACACATGTTTATATATACAATACATGTCATATTAATGTATGAATTTTAACATACTTAGTACCCACGTGCTTATCAAATTTTCCGGCACTAGTATTTACACCACTTTCTTCCATTTTCTTCCAGAATTTTCCCTTAACTTATTTATTTTATTTATTTATTTGGAAACAGATACAGATACATCCTTAAACATAAAGTAAATAAAGAAAAATAGAAAAATGGATACAAGGATGTCTCCTTAAACAGTTTCACTAACTACACTTAATATTTAAATTTACACTCACATTACACTTAGTTGCAGACAAGCAGCTAATAAATAAATCTAACATAATGCAGTTGCAGACATTGTTACAATTTAGATGAAATTACGTGATTTCTAACTCACTCTGTTTGTGCCAGGATTTGTTTTATTCTGAGTTTGTAAGTTTTAGAGGAACACTAAAACATATCTACATAATTAAATCTAGAGTTATAGAGAGCAAACATTCTGTGCAGTGGCGTACGTCTACCAGTATTTGTTCTGGTGTTTGCGAGATGAAATAAATTATTAGAGCGTGTAGCACGGGCTGGTATATGAAAATCGATTAAATGAAGCAATTCTGAGGATATGATTTCACTCGTACATATTTTTGAGTGACTAATTCAATTAAACTCCGTCGCTGGCTTAATGAAAGAATATTAAATTGTTTTAAGAGATTCTTGTAGTGGTTTCGACGTCCACCCAAGCGAAAGTTTAGGATAAGTAAGAATTTCTCTTTTATCATCTCGACCTGATGGTCATATACCTTATACAGATTCCATATTGGGGTGACATATTCAAGCTGCGGTAGCACAAGTATTCGATAAAGACACATATATGTATCTTTAAATGCCTTAGAGATGCGTGTAATAAAGCCTAACATACGATATGCATTATTCGCTATGTGATCAATGTGGTCATTAAGTGTCAACTTGGCATCAAGATATACCCCAAGATCACGAATACAGGTAACTGTTTCAAGTTCTTGATCGCCTAGTGTAAATCTCGTTTCAATTTTGTTTTTGCTTTTCGTAAAAGAGATATGCTTACATTTAGTGTAACTTAAAAATAGTTTGTTACTTTTGCAATAGACATCTAACCTATTCAAGTCTTCCTGCATAAGCAGGACATCATTGAAGTCAACAATGTGGGAATACAATTTTAAATCATCTGCATAAAATAAAAACTTTATGAAAATATAATAATAAATCAATTTCAATAATATAATAAAGCTTCAAAATACAAGAAAATGAAAGGTGCGCGAGAAATGATGCGCACCAAAAAGGTTACTATGACATTTTGATCAGCAGATTTTACTGTCCATATTTTTTTCATACCGGCCGCCTTATATGAAAATCGATTCTTAAGGGGTAAACTCTAATAAACTCCAATAAAGGTCGTCGAATTGAGCCTCGATTCACTCCAGAGTGGCTTCGATTCCTAAATTCCATGTCTAATAAACTGCTGCCGATCACGGAGATAGTCAGAGAAGAGATTAAGAAGCTTTGGACTATAGCACAAAGTATAGCAAGCAGGATGTCATTATTAACCCTGTCGAAGGCCTTACGAAAATCAAAGTAAATCACATCTACTTGTAATCGTATATCTAATTGTGTTGATATAAATTCTGTTAATGTTAAAAAAAAAAATTTACTGACCTTCTGCTTCTAAAACCATGCTGAGCATTATTAAGAAGTTTAACTACCTGTAAATAAATTAGTCTGTGGGGAATATTTTCAAATATTTAAGCTGGTGAAGATAGAATTGCTATGGGTCGATAACTTTCAACATCGGATTTAGCAGAACTCTGCGGTATAGGCGTTACACGCGTTGTTTTCCATTGGAATAGCAACTTGTTTGCTAAGATAAATTAAATATATGACATAAAGGGGAGGCAATGTATGTCTTTAAATCCTTGAAGAGAAATATGGTAATCAGTCAGGTCCTAATGAACTGAAAGATTTTAATTTATTAACCCCATATCCTGAGATGTGAATTTAAGTATACACTGGCCTTCAAAAGTAAGTATCACACTTTTAAAATTGGGATAACGTTTTAAGTTCACAAGATATACTTTCGAAATAAAAAGGACTCCAAAGAGAATTTAATTTTGTACATAAAAACTTTATAGTCGGTAACCTTCTTTTAAGAATTGGCTGAAAAAAAACTTCAAAAACAAAACCATTCCTTTTTCAAAGTGGATGTTTCCGAATTACAATTTTACCATTCACATTTTTCTTTCTGTTTTAAATTTTTTTCAAGATCGATGGGTCTTGTTTTAAAATTGATGTTAAAAAGCACATAACATTTATTTATCATGCCTCTTTCAGTTGAAGAATGTGCTAGGATCATGGCTTTTCTGGAACTAGGCATCAGTATACTTCACACTACAAGAATGGTGGATGTGACGGTACGAACGGTCCAGAAGGTAAAGCGAAGGTACGAAGAGACTGGACACTATCTGAGGAGACCTTGTAATGGCAGACCCAGGTGTACCAGTACCCGAGAAGATCGTTATATTATTTCCACTGTGTTAAGAAATCGCCACAAAAATGCAGTTGAAGTCCAGCAACAGCCCAGACCCAGAGGGACTACATTAGTGACAGTACAGTGAGAAAAAAAAAAATATATATATATATATTTATTTTCTCTCACAATAAAAACTTACAATACACAGTTTATTAAAATCTATATTGATACATTGTTATAATTGTGAGAGACCGGCGCTTGAAATAGGTAACAAAATACCTGTGCTACAAGTCACCGGGCCCCCAAAGCACATGGTTAAAATGATGGAGCGAATAAACAAAAAATAAATATATTATAACGAAACTTAATTAGATAAACATAACTTAATTAGATACAGGAAGTAATTGGTGTTAGTGTTGATGATGGTTATGTGAAGGTGTGTGTGTGTGTATGTAGTGACTTGGTGTATGTAATTTTCAGTTTCAGTGTAGTCCAAGTGTTTTCGCCATTCAAATAGAAGTTCTTTACTTTTTTGATAGTTTACTTTGTGTAAGTTTAAGTCTTTACTTATCTTATTAAACAAAAAGCTACCTAAATAACACGGGAATCTATTGATGAAGAATGTATTAAATTTGTGTGTGAGAAGAAGACTTGCTGAAGCAAATTTGAAACCCCGAAGACCAGCGAGTGGCCCAAAACTCGAGAGACAGCATCGAGTAGCGAGACTGCGATACGCCCGTGAACACATGCAGTGAAATGAAGAAGAATGGTCAAGAATTTTGTTTGCAGATGAGTCTTGATTCTCCCTTTACACTTCTGATGGAAGGCGAAGAGTTTACAGGCGACCTGGTGAGCGATACCTTCAAGCCTGCATCTCAGAAAGAGTCCAGTACGGTGGAGGCAGTGTACATGTATGGGCTAGCATATCTTCAGAAGGTCGCACAGAGCTAGTAGCCATAGAAAATGGCACCCTCACTGGGCAAAGATATGCTCAAGAGATTCTCAATGAGTATTCAGGGCCGTATTTAGCAAATATGGGTGATGGCTCGATGCTGATGCATGAAAATGCCCGGCCACACACGGCTCATATCGTACAACAGTATATTCAGGAGGTCGGTATCAGCGTGATGGCTTGGCCATCAAGAAGTCCTGATCTCAACCCGATTGAACACGCCTGGGATGAGCTTGGGAGGCTAGTCAGAAATCGCAGACCACCACCTACTACCCTCAGGGCACTAAAGCAGGCCCTGGTAGAAGAATGGGAGAATATTCCCCAACATCGGCTCCGATACCTAGTGTTCAGTATGCCAAACCGGTTTGAAGCTGTTATCAGAGCTCGAGGAGGCAATACCAGTTATCAAAAATTAAATAACATGTAATACATTTTAGTTGAATTTTTTTACACTAATCTAAAAATGTCTATTTTCATTGTTTTATCTTTTTTAAGTTAAAAATGTTACTAATGTATAATATTAGTTTCTAAGAATTAAAGCCTATAAAATGTGCAACAAAACGTTTTTAATCTTAAATCTCTACCTTCTATAGTTAAGAAAAAAAAATAATTTGAAAAGTGTGATACTTACTTTTGCAGGCCAGTGTATTTATATAGTTGCTATTGTGAGAAGTGTCATTATTATTGGCTTGTGTTGTATTTAGTTGTGTAATATCGGTAGAATACACACTTGCAAAGAACCTGGCAAATGCATCAGCAGCTGCAGCTCCCGTAAAACTGTCACCCTTGAACTTTACCGTTGGCTCAAAACCTCCTTTCGAACGAAGACTTGCTATGTGCTTCCAGAATACAAGCGGATTAGATTTGATATTATTTTCTACGCGTATTAGATATGCATTGTTAGCCTCAGCAGCTCGACGTTTTAATGAACTTCTCATATCCGAAAAGGCCCGGAAGTCATATAGCCGCTGGGTTTTCCTCCAATTTCTATGTAATTTAAGTTCAAGTTTAGTGTCTTTTATAATATCAACCAATATCAATATAATAAAAAGTTATGTTGTCGTATTACTCGAAAGATTCAGCGTTCGATTTGGAAATACGAAATAGTTTATGAAAGTGACACTAGATGACGTTAAATCTAGTATTATTTGTTTTTAATTTGGGCTCATCAAACTTAGCCCCCCAAAAAAAATTTTTTTTCTATTTTTGAATTTTCAATATCGCATGTTCTTAATTGTTCGCTATAAATAATTGTTTGGTCTTTTGTTGTTTATTTAAAAACAATTAATTAAAAATGGGAGGAAACGCCTACTATTTGGTTCTGGCACTCGCCGGCCGCTGCCGCGGCACGCTACGCTCGGCTCGTGCGTTGTTTTAACTGTTCTAACATAACCTAACCTAACCAATTTTAATGAATTGCAAATTTAAAAAAAAAATCGAGAACAAACAAATGTTTATAGAGAACAATCAAGAACAAATGGCGAACTAACGATGAAATAAAAAAAAATTAAAAAATAAAAAAAAAACTGGGGGGCTAACTTTCTTGAGCTTTTAATTTGAACTAAGATGGGTTCTGGTTTGATGTGATGGTCTGTGGTTCAACGCCATCTAATAAAGTTTAGGAAACTAACTTTCATTAGCCACAACACTTCTTATTGCAAAATAAAATAATTTTCAAATGTGACGATGGTGGCCGATAGTAAAATACAATGCTAATTGCTACCTTATTTGTAAGCCGACAAAGTCTGTTTTTATTAAATGAGAAAAACGTTACTATCAAATTTTGATGAGCAGATTTTACGGTCCATATTTTTCTCATACCGGGCGCCTTATATGAAAATCGATTCTAAAGGAGTAAACTCCAAAAATTTAAGACTTTTTTACCTTGTTTTTTTTTTTTTTTTTATGGAATAGGAGGATAAACGAGCGTACGGGTCACCTGTTGTTAAGTGATCACCGCCGCCCACAATCTCTTGCAACACCAGAGGAATCACAGGAGCGTTGCCGGCCTTTAAGGAAGGTGTACGCGCTTTTTTTGAAGGTACCCATGTCGTATCGTCCCTGAAACACCGCACAAGGAAGCTCATTCCACAGCTTTGTAGTACGTGGAAGAAAGCTCCTTGAAAACCGCACTGTGGAGGACCGCCACACATCCAGAAGGTGAGGATGATATCCTAACTTGTGGCGTGTCGTGCGAAGGTGGAATTCGGCGGCAGGAATCAGGTTAAACAGCTCTTCGGAACACTCCCCGTGATAAATGCGGTAGAAGACACACAATGAAGCGACGTCTCTACGCAACGCCAAGTGGTCCAGCCGTTCACAGAGCACTGTGTCCCCGACAATTCGAGCTGCTCTGCGTTGCACGCGGTCAAATGGATCGAGCTGATACTGGGGTGCGCCAGACCAGAGATGACAGCAATACTCCATGTGTGGCCGGACCTGCGCTTTGTAGAGCGCTAGTATGTGGGCCGGCGTGAAGTATTGCCGTGCTCTATTAATGACGCCCAGTTTCTTTGAAGCCAATTTCGCTTTGCCTTCCAGATGACCACGAAATTGGCAATCGCTCGAGATTTCGAGACCGAGTATTCCGATACTAGGCGAGGCTTTGAGGGAAGTGTTGTCGAAGAGCGGTGAGACGACAAATGGGGTTTATTTAGTGGTAAACGCGCAAACTTGAGTCTTCTGGGGGTTAAATTGGACAAGGTTCAACTTACCCCATTCCGCGACCTTCTCAAGAGAGGACTCGATAGAAGACACAAGTTTCTCCCGGCACTGGTCGACGATTTCCCGAGAGAGACCTGCATGGCCAGTGTATACGGCATCACCAGTGCTGTCGTCTGCATAGCAATGAATGTTGGAGGTGTCCAACATATCATTGATATGCAGAAGAAACAGCGTGGGAGACAGCACACAGCCTTGGGGCACTCCAGCATTCACGGGCTTCGGGTTCGTGCAATATCCGTCGACAACGACCTGTACGCTGCGCCCAGTGAGGAAGCTGGAGGTCCACTTGCACAAGCTCTCGGGAAGCCCAAATGATGAAAGTTTGGAGAGGAGCGCCTTGTGCCATACACGATCAAAGGCCTCCGCTATATCCAGGCTAACTGCCAGGCCTTCCCCCTTGCTTTCAATAGCCGCTGCCCATCTATGTGTTAGGTATACCAGAAGATCACCTGCCGACCGACCATGGCGAAACCCGTATTGTCGATCGTTGATCAACTGGTGACCCTCTAGATATACCAAGAGCTGACGGCTAATTATGCTCTCCATGATTTTGGAGAGCAGGGAGGTAATAGCAATACGCCTGTAGTTTGCCGGATCCGAACTGTCTCCTTTTTTTTGGATCGGATGGACAAGGGCTAACTTCCATGAGTCAGGGACTACGCCTTTAGAATATGAGTGCCGGAATAAACGCGTTAGCACCGGCGTCAACTCAGGGGCACAAGTTCTAAGCACGATTGGAGAAATGCCATCCGGCCCGCTCGACTTCCTGACGTCCAACAAAAACAGAGCTCGCCTAACAGTTTTCTGTCTGAACTGTACTTCAGGCATAGAGCTCTGACACCGCGGGATGGTCGGCGGTGTTTTTCCGTTGTCGTCAAGAGTCGAGTTGGAGGCGAAGAGAGTGCACAAGAGATCGGCTTTCTCTTTTGCCGCATGGGCCAGGGTGTCATTCCTCATGTGCAACGGCGGCATGGACGGCTGGCCAAAGACCAGCTTTCGACAACGACCAGAACTTGCGTGTTCCGGTCGGGTAACTGGAAAGCTGCTCGCCGATTTTGACGACGTGTTTTGATTTGCACGGGTGATTTGCCGCTTAAAAAATCTGGAGGCACGGTTGTATTTCCTCTTAAGAACTGTGCAGTTCGGATCCTTTGCGCCCAGCGCCGCAACCCAAACTCGATACGCCTATTTTTTGCAGTCAGATGCTGCTTTAACTGACGCATCGAACCAGGGCTGTGATCTGCCACCGATGGGTACTACAGAGTTTGGTATAAAAATATCCATAGCCTGTAGTATCACATCGGCTACTGCAACGGCGCAGGCACTAGGATCATCCGAAGGGAAACAAACCCTGCCCCAAGGGCAGGATGCAAAAAAGGAACGCATCCTATCTCAATCTGCTGACTTGTAGTGCCAAATGCAGCGGATCGCTGGTGGTCTGCGACGTTGGCGTCGGATAGGCACTACACTCCTGACCAGGCAATGGTCGGACGTTCCGAGAGGGGCATCGACAAAGACCTGGTAACCATCGGGATGTGTAGTCAGCAGAATATCCAATAAGGACGGCATGTGGCTATCCACATCCGGGAGCCGCGTTGGCGACTCGACCAATTGGGACAGACCATACGCCAATGCAAAATTATGCACAGATCGCCCTGCGTAGTCTGTGGTACGTGATCCAAGCCATTCGGCATTGTGCTCGTTGAAATCACCCAAGACTACGATTTCAGCGGAGGGGATCTGTGCAAGCACGTCGTCAATTACCGCTTGAACGCAGCCCATGAGATGATCGGTTTCTGCGCTACCACTATGGGACCTGTAGACACACGCATAGATGCGGACGCGGTCCTCTAAATCTACGCGGAGCCAGAGAGTGGACAGGTCCCTACCCTCAAAATTGCCGAGACGGCGACAGCAGATATCCTCCCTAACGTACCCCGGCATGAGGCAAAAAATTGTGCTCAATTTTGTACCCGGGGTACGTTAAATATGACGTATCGCTAGGTCGAGATATCTGCGTCTCCGTAAGGAAACACAAGGCCGGCTGCGCCGTCTCAAGGTGGTGGTGGACGGCGTTTAAATTGGAGTGAATTCCCCTGATATTGCAAAAGTCCACGTTGAGTGTGGAGCGGGGTGCCGTGGTGTTACTGCCTCGTTTGTCCTTGGTCATGCGCGGTTCTGTGCCCTCCCAAGAATACGAAGGGCAGCCCGAGTTAGAGTGCTCGGGGAGGGATTCTCGGACTCTGGTAGAGCCGGTACCCTCCTGGGGTAAAATCTTTTTAAGCTCCGCTGACATATTCGGGTGGAGGGGGGGGGGGAATGGCCACCGGTCCTCGACACTAACCTATGCGAAACATAGCGGCACTAGGCCGCTACTTCACACCGGTATTCTATGCAAGTGTGGTAATCAACCCGGACGAGCCTGGCCAGATTGTGCTGACGTCAAAAGACGGCAGCGTGACTCTCCCACTTCTAAAAGTAAACTGTTGTAAACTGAAGAGGGAAAATTTTATTTTATATAAAATTATAGATCTAAACAATTTGTTATATTTTTAAGGTGATAACCCTCGCTTCTATTTGAAAACAAAATTTATATAGATGCAAGCAGACTAAATCTGTTTTGAATATTTAGGTATATGTGAACTACCGTACTATTTTTGTTCCAGTTAGTAATACAAACAGGATTAATATTATGCAGCGTGTCTGATGGGTTTATATTTGGGCAAATGTCTGGAATGATAGATGCTTTGCAGGGTAAAGATGATACTATAATAATGACCCCAGAGGATATATCACTAATGGGTTTGTACATATTTAACATACTCGTAGCGTCAACATCTATTTTAAGTTTAAATTATAATGAATTAATTATTAATCAAGCTCCGAAAACACTTATAAATTTAAACGTTCTTTGCTCAGAAATTAGTGATAAATAACATAAAATCCATAGAATAACAGTTTTAATTGCTACTACAATTAAATACTGAAAATATTATCTTATATAATATTACTCAAGTAGCTTGTTGCAAACTCATAGTTCTATAGTTTTATGAGATATAATTGAACTGAATTCCTTAACCGCACTTTTCTTTACCCCAATATTATTTTTTGTTTTGTACTAACACACAATGTTCAAAACGTCATAGCTAGCACATCATAATATATTTTTTTAATGGAATAGGAGGACAAACGAGCGTACGGGTCACCTGTTGTTAAGTGATCACCACCACCCACAATCTCTTGCAACACCAGAGGAATCACAGGAGCGTTGCCGGCCTTTAAGGAAGGTGTACGGGCTTTTTTTGAAGGTACCCATGTCGTATCGTCCCGGAAACACCGCACAAGGAAGCTCATTCCACAGCTTTGTAGTACGTGGAAGAAAGCTCCTTGAAAACCGCACTGTGGAGGACCGCCACACATCCAGATGGTGGAGATGATATCCTAACTTGTGGCGTGTCGTGCGAAGGTGGAATTCGGCGGTTATTAAATAATTAATTAATTCGAATATTAAATAATTATTCAACTTCTAATTAATGGCTTCCTAGTATATATTTTTCTTAAAATAATGATTGATTTCTTCTTTCCAGCGGCGGTAGTAAACCTATCATGCATAGGAGGATTCATGATTGTTGGTATCATGACTGAATATTTTGGAAGGCGATTGACAATATCTATACTTACACTTCCAGTGGCAGTCTGTTGGATCATGATATATTACGCTTGCAACAAGTTTATAATTTTGTTGTCAAGAATCATACTTGGAGTTTCTTATGGTGGCATTTTGGTACTATGTCATGTCTGTGTAGGAGAATATTCTCCTTCTAATTTAAGACAAATTTGTTTTAATTTGATGGCGGGAGTTGGATCACTTTTGGGATCGTTTTCTGGACATATGCTGAGTATATTTTTTAATTGGCGAACAGTAGCTTTATTAGGATTAATACCAACAATGCTATCTTGTATACTCCCATTTTTTTGGGTAGAGAGTCCGTCGTGGTTAGCGTCTAAAGGGCGATTTGATGAAAGTCGAAAATCCTTTAAGAAACTGCATTATATGGACAAAGAGAATGAGAAAGAATTAGAAAACCTCATTGCACTCGAAAAAACTAAAGTAGTTGCTTTAAAAAGTAATTCTGCTAATACTCCCGCGAAAACCATATGGCGGGCTTGTCAACAGTTGTACCTTTGGAAGATTATATTTTTATGTTTGATGACAAATGTGTACAGAGTGGCTGCAGGCCGTATTCTTTTTAATACTATGGCCTTAACTATATTTCAAGATTTTACTGGAGAATCTAAATTATGGCTAGTGACCTTACTCATCGATGGTTTTGGTATACTTGGTGCTTTACTTTCATGTGTTTTTGTGAGTTTATTTAGGATGAGAAGTTTATTATTTGTATTAGGAACAATAGGTAATATTGTTCTTATTATTTTAAGTTTTGTGTTATATTATAGACCAGATGTTGATGGGGAAACTGCATGGATTAAGGCTTGTTTGCTAGCTTTGTATCTAATTATAGTTAATTCGGGTCCATATCCCGTTCTTGAAACCATACTAGCGGAAGTATATCCATTGGAAGCTAAGGCATTTTGTATATTCATAGTGGGTTCGGTCACTGGTGCTATGCAATTCCTTGCAATTAATTTAGCTCAAAAGATGTTTGCCTGTATAGGGTATCATGGTTCATTCCTTATCAATTCATTCTTAACTTTCGTCAGCTTAGGCTATCTATGGGTGTATTTACCAGAGACCAAGGGAAAAACATTGCAAGAAATTGAATTGTATTTCAAAAAAGGTTTTATTGATTCTGTTGAACTAGATAATAGTGATAAAGATTGTGATTTCAAAATAATGTTGAGGGACACATTAAAAGAAGTATGAGCTGCGACATTACGCAATAGGATCTTTGCCTTTTCGTACTGTTGAATAATACCTACTTAAACATACATATAAACATCCATGACTCGGAAACAACATCCATATTCATCATATAAATGCTTGCACCTACCGGGATTTGAACCCGGGCCCTCTAGCTTAGTAGGTAGGATCACTAATCACTCGGCTATACAGGTCGTCATGCCAATGTAGTGCCGCTCAATTCTTGATAAATGCAAAATTCTGATCGGCACTACAACTGCGCTCGTCACCTTGAGACATAAGATGTTAAGTCTCATTTGCCCTAATACGCCTCTCACGACACCCTTGGGCCTGGGACTTCCCTATTTTTTTAAGCCCTGGTGAAGCACAGGGCAAAAGCTTTTTTAAGAATTGAAAAATGGAAGTAAGCAGTACTTTGCAGATTGTTTTGCATATTGCGCCTCGCTTTCTTCAGTATGTAATGTATTTCTTCCTTGATTTGACGCTATTCTTTTATTACGCAGTGTCTTTTCTTGTCGACCATGTTTTTAGCAAACTTGACACATAACAAATGTATTGGAATTTTCTTGGAACTTTCGAACCTATTCGATACTGTTTCTGTTCCGCATCTACTAAATAAATTGGAAAGAATGGGGATCCGCGGTCACCTAGACAAACTCAAAGATTATCTCTCTGATAGAATCCAGTACATAAAACTTTACTCATTTGTGAATAGCGAAGTATCTGCCACTTTTGGTGTTCCCCAAGGTTCTATCTTAAGCCCCACCCTGTTCCTGGTACATATTTATAGCCTCTGCAATATTTCTCTTCACAACTGTTCAATATGCATTCAAAGCTCACCTATGCAGATGATACAGCACTCCTAGTCCGTGGAAGTGACAGGCCTACCACTTTTGCTTTAGCGGAACAAGCTCACAGAAAGGTGAACCTTACATAACTTACTTACGTGACCTTTTCAATAATATCTCTAGGTCAACCATCACCAGACATTTTCCCGTTTAAGGCTTACTCCTGCACCAATCGATTTTCACCTTCTTCATGTGATTGCCCATCTTTATCTAGATCTAATAATATCAAATATTTTGGAGTCTATATTTATAACCAATTAAACTGGAAATTTCACCTGGAAAAACTTTCCTTGCATATACGAAAATTAATATTATACATATTTAATAATATTAGGTATTCCGCTGATAGTGATCGTCCATCATCAGCTATTGCATTCCAATATGGGGAGGTGCCGCAAAGACCAGTTTTTGAACTACAATTGCCACAAAGAGCTGTGATTAAGGTAATGACCCGTTACCTTTTTAGGTACCTAACTCTACGAGTCAGCTTTACAAAGAAGTTCTGACCGTTCGACAGCTCTTTATACTTCATTCCGTGATAAGAAAACTCACCACCTTCTCATATGATAAAAACTAAATGAGAATAAAATCTCAAAGAGTATTTCCAGTTCCAACTTTTATAACATCTCTAACCAGTCGACTTCATCAAGTAATCGCAAGTCATCTTTATAATAAAATAAATTAAGAATGTCATATAATATAGTGTATAATAGTGTAATTAGTATTTGTACATATAGTTTACATTAGTTACCTATTGCAACATAGGAATATTCTACACGTATTATTAATTATTGTAAAATGTTGTTAATTACCTTAAATGTATGCGTGCTCCTTCATTTTTCATGGTATTACCATAAACTTAGCGTAAGACACAAACCCTATGTAAAATTAAACTTATCAGTGGGAGGTTCCTTTGCGCAGAATGCCGGCTAGATTATGGGTACCACAACGGCGCCTATTTGTGCCGTGAAGCAGTAATGTGTAAGCATTGCTGTGTTTCGGTCTGAAGGGCGCCGTAGCTAGTGAAATTACTGGGCAAATGAGACTTAACATCTTATATCTCAAGGTGACGAGCGCAGTTGTAGTGCCGCTCAGAATTTTTGAGGTTTTTCAAGAATCCTGAGCGGCACTGCATTGTAATGGGCAGGGCGCATCAATGACCATCAGCTGAACGTCCTGTTCATCTCGTCCCTTTATTTTCATAAAAAAAATTGAGATAAGTATACTTACATAAAAACTTAGGTGGGAGAAATAGACGGAATAGATGAAGTCTATGAAACCATTTAGAAATAATTTTGTGTCCATTAGACTCCTGTCAAATTGGACCGCGTTTTAATGTAGATGTTTTTATTGTTATTGTTCTGTGTTTTGACGGATATTAATTAAAAATGTCGTGTTCTGTATTAGATTGTGTTGTTGCAAGCATCAATTCAATTATAGAAATATAATCAAATTTCCAACGCGGAAATGCTGCCAGTATTCTTGGTACGCTTCCACGTAATGATAGTTTTAATTTTATGTATAGTCATAGTATTGTTAATATAGTTATAAGATTTGTTTTGTTTGAATAAATGTGTATTAGAATTATAGAAACATTTCAAAGGTAAATGCTGATTCTTCAATACAACTTTCGTGGTGATTAATTTCTCTATAAATACTCTAACTTCTTAAGATTATAGGAATAAAAAAAATTTTTTTTTTGAAAATATTGTATACGTGACTATGATGCAGTTAATCGATATTTATCATAGGGATGGACCAAAAGCAAAATACTACACACTTCACTAACTCACCAACCCATCTGTAAACAGACATAAACATTTTAAATTTAGTCTCTCCGTAATGAGGAGAGTGTTTTTCTATTACCCTAGTACAGTATACTAAGTATGGGCATCAGAGTTTCGATGCAACACTTCATTTTATTTAAGACTAGCTGACCCGACAAACATTGTTCTGTATATAATAAATAAAATAATGTTTTTTTATGAATTTGTCAATAATATATCATAACATCAAGAATTGCTTCGTAAAAATGCCCCCTGTTGTTGGAATGAAATTGTTTCACAGCATAACTGTCAAACCGTTGCGTCAATAAAATCGACGGGGGACGCATCAAAGAAAAAACAAATTTGTTGTTTTTATTTAATTCGAAGCATTTTCCTATTAATTTAAACCTTCCCTGTACTTACACAAATAATTCAAGACCAAAATTAGCCAAATCGGTCCAACAGTTCTCGAGTTTTAGCGAGACTAACGAACAGCAATTAATTTATATTTATATAGATAAGTATATTTTTAGACGTAGTACTTACATACTAATATTTAAGTGTTGTGAACCTCTGTTTAGTGAAATAAGGTTATTATTACATTTGAATTATGTCCGCAGAAATAGGTCTAAGAACTAAGTGTTATAATGTATGCTATTCAAGGAAACTTTTGTTAACCATAAAATAATCTTAAATAAAACTTGTAAATAGCAAGAAATCAAACAAACAAGCAAAATTGTATGTGTAACGGAATTTTAAATCATCGATCAATCTAATCGTACTATCTATTTTAATTAATTATTTATTTCTATTGTAAGGGTCAATGTGACGTCTATTTAATTTATATGCATACGAGTTGCGCATATTTTTGATAAGAAATTAAGTATATTCAAGTTTCATAAAATAGTTATTTTTGGTTGTTAGTTATGTTTTTTAGAAAATAATTTATTCTATTAGTTCAGTTAAGTCTAGATCACTAACCTGTATAAATACCACTGGACAGGCTGTTCCATATGTTTGACAGCCAATTTTTTTTTTCCTATTTGAAGCGGCACACGTGAGTGTCCAGAGATCTAATATTGACGTATAATACAAATGGCTGCGAAGTACAATAACTGGAACGTACAATACTCTGAAGTATTTTTGAATTTTGAGTTCATTTCGTTCGTTTTTCGTGTTATTTATACTTCAAGAATGTTGTCATCGCTTGTTTTAGTACCACAGGCTCGCGCTACTTGGCCAACAGCGTCAAAATGGCGAATATCAAACAGGCACAAAAGCACTTTGATAGCCGCCAGTCCCGTGGTATATAGTAGAGGTCTGTGGTTTAAATAGACTATGACAGCTGTGAAAACGTCGAAAAACATTGAGTGGTCAGTCAACCTATATTTTGAGCGATGCGCGTACACTAACACAAAGTGTACATACAAATCGCGAGTGTAACACGTAGCTTGTTACGCACACTAATGTATTAAATCTGGCCTGTTTTTATCGGTTGTCTAAGAGCCAGAGACTACCTAGACGTAAAAATTATCTAAGTTAAGTGTTCTTTGCTATTATGTAGACACCGGCAACGCATCTCTTGAGTCTTCACCCCTGCCGTGCTAGGCTACGCGAGATATGTCGCGACACGAGAGACAAAAGTTGTCGACATCGGTGAATTTCTCGTTTACCCTAACATGCACACTACGAGTGACAAAATTCTCGTCGAAGAATTATTACGTTGCAACATCTTTCGTTCATTCTATTTTTTAACCGACTGCAAAAAGGAGGAGGTTATCAATTCGATCGGTATTTTTTATGTATGTACACCGATTACTTTGAGATTTATGATCCGATATAGATGCCATTTGGTCCCATACAAATTTTACATAGTTTGGCCCAGTAGTATTCATTTTATGAACATTTATATAAATTTTCGTCTACCTGGATGACATAATTGTTTTCTGTGTACGGTTTTTTTATTATATATATATATATATACTATATATTATTATTACTAACTGGCACTAAAACGTAAAAAAAATACTTACTACATTTAAAAAAACCGACTTCAAAAACTGAAAAGTATCAAATATAGTACATATAAGTACTTAATAGTATTTTATGAATATTAAAGGTAAAGGTTTGCATAAGAGGTGTATTAAATTAAATTTTTAGTTATTTGATACTTTTTAGTTATTTTAGTCGTTTTTTTTTTAATTTTTAACTAATAAAATTACATTTGTTACTAAAGTTTACTTACTCTGACCACAGAGTACTTTTACTTCGGGGCCGGCAGCTGTCATTGTGGCTTGAAGTTGTGATCATAACAAAGCAGTTCTTTATGGTAGTGAAACATTTTACTAAGCTACATACATACATACATGCATATTAATAATTCATGTGACATTCCATAAGTCGTAGGGTGACGGGTGGCGGGCGCATCATGTTATTGAGGTCGTATCGCAGTATGTTACGCCTTAAGTAATTTTGTATTGCGGTACGACACAAAATTTATGGATTAGATTATACAGCTTGACTTGAGATAATAATTTGACGAATAAATTCCATCACAGTAACGATCTATCGTTCACACATATAAGAGCCTTAAATACAATATAAGTAAGTATAAAGTAATAATATAATATAGACAGGCTTTTACACAAATTATCTTGCCCCAAAATAGGCACACGATAGGTACAAGACAATAATATAACCTATTATGTATAACATACTTACTTAAACATACATTATGTATAACATACTTACTTAAACATACATAAATACAAATAAACATCAAGAAGTCGGAGACAAACATTCATATTGGTAACAATTTTATAAACATTAAATTCCGCCGCGACAAACAACCACCATTCGTAAGAGTCGTATTAATATCTTACTAAAAATTCCGACATAGCAAATTGCGTAGCAATAAAACATTTTTATAAATTATTAAATACCAAATTACCAAGAATGAAGTAGTAAGTAGGTACATACCATACATGAATTAAAAAATCCGCCAGTTGAAAAATAAAGAAAAGGTACTTTAAAAAAAAATAGTTTTCGAAACCGGTATTCGAAAAACAAATAACAAGTACCGACAGTCGACTACCCGACACACATCTACCTCTAGATTTTTTTTTTTTAATATTAATTCGTTCTTTCGAACAGGCTATAGCCAGGGGCCTTACTGCCTTTCTACCTCTAGAGTCTAGACTCTAGACTAGAGGTAGGTGGGAACAAAGAGAATTTAAACACTACGTTCAAGAGACGGGAGTGCCATAGAAAATTATGAGAAATGTCGCTTGTATTGTATTGGAATAAATCTTGATGCCAACATAATCAACTAATGACGTAATATCAGAGCTGCCAATATAATAAATATATAGGGTTGGAATCAATCGATAATTTTTATCGATATTTGACTAATAATATAAATATAAATAATGTAAGTAAGTAAGTATATCTTTATTTGGAACAAACACTACAAATACACGTGAACATTTACAAAATATAATAACAAATAATATGAAAAAACTTATCTTAAAAATTACTATAATATGCCTAATCTTAGTAAAACTAACATACATTAAAAAACTAAAGTAAGGCTTATTCTATATCAACATAATAAGGTGGTGTTTGCAGTGTTATGTCCCAAAAAGGTTTGCTACTCAGCATATTAGTTGGGTATCACCCAACACTGATTTTCAGCAGCTACCTTCAATAAGGCGGCCGTCGCGATAACAGCCACAAGTTCTTCCATTATTAAATACAATAATTATGTAATAAATAAAAAATAAATAAATGATAGTACTCAAAACATAAGGTAAAAAATAATATTGTAGTAGACGGCTAGATCGTAACAGTTATTAATTAGATATATATTGATTATATAATATATAAAATTCTCGTGTCCCGGTGTTTCTTACCAAATTTCTCCGAAACGGCTACACCAATTTGTATGAAATTTTGTGTGCATAACGGTTTTTTTTATATTTTTTATTTTATATGCCCAATATATAAATATATATACATATATATATATATAAACATATATGTCCATATATACATATACACATTAAATATATTCATTGAAACTATGAAAGAGATTTGCGGCGTAGTTTTTTTTTAACCTTCTAATTAATATTAAGATTTATTTTGAGAGAGGCCCAACTGAAGTGTAAACAAATTCGTTTTATATTTATTTCTAAAGGTATAAACACTATTTATATTACGAAGGGGAGGAGGTAAGTCATTCCATATTTTAGAATAATTATAACAAAAGCCTCCTTCGAATGCCGCTGACCGGTGTGGTGGTACACAGAGCAGGTAAGGAGAAGCTCTAGTGTGATACTTGCAAGTGTCAGCAGACCATCGTAACTTGGTATAAAGATATTGTGGAATTTTGTATTTTATAACCCCAAAAAGAAGAGTAGCAAAATGCAATTGTCGCCGATATTCCATTTTTAGCATTTTAGCATTATTTAGATATGGTGAGACATGTTCACGAGGAGGGATTTTAAAACAATATCTAGCGCAGGCATTTTGTACCCGCTGAATAAGTTTTTTAGTTCTTGCTAAGAGCCTGTGACTTATAACTGCATCGGCATAATTGAATTTAGATAGAACTAGACTCTCACAAATTATTCCGAATATTGTATAAAATTTTAAGTCGATAGAAACAGTTTCGGACGGTAGTGAGTGTATGCTTCTCAAATCTTAACTGTTCGTCCATTAATAAACCCAAGTTACGTGCTTCACTAACTCTTTCGATACTTTTCCCATTTATTTGAAGTAATGGATGCTGTTGGCCAATAATATCGATCTGATTTCTAGTTCCTAATATCATGAACTTCGTTTTATCGGGGTTTAATAATAGAGTATGTGACTCTGACCACTCTGAAATACGTTGTAAGTCTTCATTAAGTTTCGTAACAGTGCTACTAACATCGTCAGGCTTACATGTAATATATAATTGTATATCGTCAGCATATAAGTGGAACTTACAATGCCTAATACTTTCTACAATGTCTGCGCAGTAAAGTGCAAAAATTATAGGGCCTAGGATGGAACCTTGTGGAACACCTCGATTGACAGGAGTAAATTCAGAAAAACATTTCTTGCCATCAAATGATGTAAGCTCCACAGTCTGCTTACGATATTCTAAGTAACTTAGAAACCATTTAAGAGTGTCCAAGCTAAAGCCATAAAATTTTAACTTAGATATTAATAAAGATCTATTTATAGTTTCAAAGGCACGCGAGAAGTCTAGTAAGACCAAGATTGTACCCGCCACCTTATCTTGTGCATCTAATATATTATCCAATACTTCCATTAAAGCAGTTGTTGTGCTATACCGTTTCCGGAAACCCGATTGCAATTTTGGTAGTATGTTATTTATCTCTAAATATTCTGTGAGTTGAGGATAAACAATTTTTTCTAATACTTTCGATAGGCACGGTAATATACTGATTGGTCGTAACTCTTTAATTAAATTAATATTTTCTTTTTTTGGTAGGGACTTCACCAAAGCTGTTTGCCAACTTGTAGGGAATACACCAGATAATATGAATGTATTCATTATGCTAGTGATGACGGGTAAAGCGTGGGGTAACAATAATTGGAGCATATCAAGTGAAATACCATCAAGACCAACAGCGTTAGAATGTAACGAACGTATTATTTTTAAAACAGATATTTCGTTCGTGGACTTTAAAGAAAATACACTACGGTTATACCTATTATTCTCATAATAATAAAGAGTCGAAAGCGGTACATATTGGCTTCCAGGTACATTCACAAAATGTGAATTTATTAAATCGGAATCCCTAAGGTGCTCAGGAAGATCATTGTAATTTTTTTGATTCACATTAACATGCCTTCTCACATGTTTCCAAAGAACTTCCGATTTATGTAAATTCGAATTTATATAAGTGTCAAAATATACCGCTTTTTCCCTGTAAATTGCGGCCGTAACATCAGACTTGAGGTCTTTATAATAATTTTTAGACACCTCCGATTTGTTTATTCTAGCCCTTATTTGTGCTTCATGTCTGCGTCTCATTAGTAACTTAATATTATAAGTTATCCATGGATATTGATGGTCGCGTATGCATATGGTCTTCAACGGAGCTAATATATCGAACAACCACAAAACGTTCTGACTGAATTGGTCTACCATGTTATTAACATTAGGCGCTTGTGAAATATTCTGCCAGTTAATTAAATTTAATGCACTGTCCAAAATGTTCGATTTTATATCCTTAAGCGGCCTAAATATTATTTTTTGGCGGCGAAAGTTTATCCCTCATGATGTTGAGATTAAAAGATATAAATGTGTGAGCGCTGATCTCCGCAACTAAGTCAAGACACACGTTATGTACTTTTGTATTCGAACAAACAAGATCAAGTAAAGTTGCAGTATCGCCAGTAAAATGTGTAGGTTCATTAATATGTTGTTTCAAGTTATGAATTGTTGGAAAATTATCTAAGCACTTGCTACTTGTTTCCTGAGAGTTTAAGTAATTTATGTTAAAATCTCCTACTAATAATATATAGTCATAATATGGGAGTGAACCGATCGTTTCAGTAAGTGAGTCGAGAAATATTGCTGTGTTAGTCCACTGTGGGCGATAAGCAGTGCCAATTGCAATAATTTTGGTTCCTACTTTTACTCTTAGCCACATCTGCTCAATTAATGACGGAGTGGGACATTCAAGATAGCGGACTGTTTTTCCCTTCTTAATGTAAAAACCTACACCGCCACCTCGCGACTTTAAATGATTAGGTATTCGAGCAATATGGCGTAAGCGGTATCCGGGTATACGAGGAGCTTTACCTTCTTCTCCCTGATATATGTTTCGTTTAATGCGACTATATCTACATTATGTCGTGCCATTAGAACAATTATTTCATCATGGTGTGTTCCTAGAGATCCCGGGTTACAAAATCTAACCTTAAATTTCTTTTGTTTGTGTAATTTGTTTTGTTTGTTTATCCAACTTTAAATGTCTAATTTTAAGGTTCTCTTTTGTAAATTTTTATATGGACCTAAGGAAAGTATAACTAGTTTAAACTAAGGGATACGTTTTAGTTATCTCAAATAAAAAACAATTAACATTTTATTAATAGTTTTGTTTTGCGTTGTAGCTTAGACAGTCTTTGGTATTCGTTTTTCAGATGTTGCAATAAAGTCGTGGGGCCTGATATAACAGAATACATATTAACAGAAGTTAGTTAACCCAAATTTTTCGGCTTTAAAGCATCATTACCATAATATAATAGAATATAAAGGATTTTAAAGGTTACTAAAATTATAAACTATTTAAAATCAATAAACTTATTAATCAAAAACATAGATAACATAAAAATGAAATAAATAAAAATAAAATTAATAATACTTTAAAATAAAATATCGATAATCGATCAAAAAGTGTCAAACACTACAGATAGATTATAATTTTTACTCTAGATGAATTAAATCAATACTCTATCACTTTTAATCACTTTAAGCATTCTTTATTAACTTATTATTTGTTCAACCGTTCTTACCTTTCTTTTTCCAAAAATAATTTAGCGATGAAAATTCTCTTACTCCCATTTGAATGACATGTCACATGACACTCAATTAAAGAGTCGAATATATGTTAGAGCGAGAGAGCGTTTGCCGCCATTATTTTTAGTTAAATGCCATACATATTCGATTTTATTAGAGAGTTGCGCCAGGTGAGGCTGGGTGGGAACTGGGAACTACATAGTATAGTACGTACCCTACCCGCTACATTATTGCATCGTGTGAATCATGAATGTAAATTGCATTTCAGTATATTGCAGTATGTAATCATTTATTGGGGAAGTGATAAGAACATATCACTATACAAGATCAGATAGAGCTGTCGGTCAGCAGTCGGTAGCCGGCATAGTTTAGTCATTTAGGCATACTTAGTATTCCTCGATATGGAGAAGGCGTTCGATCGCGTCTGGCACGCCGGCCTCGTGTACAAGCTGTCCACGTCTACTACTCCCCGCCGAGTAGTTAAGACTGTGGCCACCTTTTTGGAAGGCAGACGTTTTCAAGTGGCGGTTGAAGACGCTCTGTCCACGGAGCGCCCCATCCGAGCTGGTGTGCCCCAGGGAAGCTGCCTGTCGCCCGTCTGCTACAGCAGATACACGGACGACATTCCAATCGCCGACGGTGCCATTTTAGCGCTGTATGCCGACGACGCGGCGTTCATTACCACCTCGCTGAATGCCCCGCATGCAGCGCTGAAGATGCAGCGAGCACTGGACGCGATTCCCACCTGGCTGAAGGACTGGAGACTCAAGGTCAATGTGGCGAAGACTCAGGCGATCCATCGGGCGGGCGCGCCTATTGCTGCCCCCGGTGTCACTCATGGGCGAGACCGTTGTATGGTCCCCGAAGGCCAAATACCTCGGCGTGACCATCGACAGGACACTCTCGATGCAGCCCCATGTTAAGAACGTGGTTGCCCAGACGCGCGCCGCACGGAACGTTCTCCACCCCGTGCTGGCGTCCCACCTGCCTCTCCGTACGAAGTTGTGCGTATACAAGGCGTACGTTCGCACGCGACTCACCTACGCTGCCCCCGCCTGGTTTGCGCTGACAAGCGAGACGGGTCGCAAGTCGCTGCGAGTGCAGCAGTCGCTGACGCTCCGCACCATCTCCGGAGCACCAAGCTTCGTACGAAATCAGGTCATCTCCAGAGACCTGCGCATGGAGAGCCTGGATGACTTCGTTCGTCGCCTGAGCACCTCTATGTTCGCGCGCGCCGATGGAGCGCGATCCCAGCATTTGCGTGGCATCGCGCCATACCATCGACGACCGCCGGACAGAAGAGGACTACCACGTGACCTAGTCTCCTAGGACACGACTGCTTCCTCGCCGCTGGCTGATGGGCGCTCACCGGTACACTACCGGCGGGCTCGACCTCGCTGAGCGGCGGGCGCAAGCTAACCACGGACCGGCTGCAGTCCGCAGATCGCTCGCGACACTACGCGGGCTTGATCGCACTGTAGCAAGATACCACCGGACATGACACCACGGACCAACCGGTCCCACCCAGTACCCAGTCTGTAGTTGCAGGCGGCGTTTATACTACTGAAAGGGGCCATCGCCCCGAACAGTTACCCCGAGGTCCGTAAGGACCTACGCGGAAGACCCACCAGTGATAGTTTAGTAAAAAAAAAAATATCTATCGTAATCGTAATAAATATATTCAGGGCGGTGTTATCTATAGCTAGTGCCATCTATGTTCCTCCTAAAATATGTTATCGCTTAGCTGCGTTTATTGTATGCTTCGTGAAGCTACTATTACTTTGAACGTTGTATAGTGAAACTTTTTATAGAAGAGCAGGAATCTGAAGGGAATAATTTTCTTTTGTTTATTGTTTGTCGCTTTCTTATTATACTCAAGTGTTTTGTATTTATGTGTATGTTAAAAATATCCAGAAACAGTTAAATGGTGAAAGAAAAAATTCTGAACAAGTCTAATAGGGGTCGCTTTTCTACTAATGATGCAATAAAAAAACCTAGTTTATTTATTTAGCTACTAGATACATAATTTAACATGTAATACGTAATTTAACGTATAAGATAACAATTATTATAAGTGTTACAATTATTATATAATATAATGAAAAAGGTAATTGTTTGAGGCTCAATCACGCCTAAACCACTGATCGTATTGACTTGAAACTACCACCATTCGATACGATATTTATCCTAGATTGTTTATGGCCACTTTATTTTTCGAATTCTATCGTTCCTTCATTAATTTATTTCCTTTTAAAATTAGCCCTGCGAAGCGGGCGGGAACAGCTAGTATATTATGTAACTCAAAGGTATGCACAATATTACGAAATAACAAATGTGAATTAGACTTTAGAAAAATAGAATTAATTAAGTACTTATTACTTTCTATATATTATATTTTATGATTATTCTACCTGTTTTTCTTAAAATTTAAAATTTGAAAAATATCAATGTCTATTTAGACAATTCATACATCTAGTCTTTGTACTAGAGCCTCATGCTGTTAGGCAACGCATGAAAACAGGCCAGGGTTATTACTTTAGTGTGCATGACAGAGAAGTCTTACAACTCATAGACTCGTGATACGTTAGTCACTGTTTAAGTGTGCGTCCGTTTGCTGAAAAAAAAAACTATTTTCAGCATACGAATGATAGTGACGAAATGTTTCGACGTGTTGACAGCTGTCATAGTCTATCTATAGACGTGTATATTATCTAAGGTTAACTAATTTTAAATTACGTAGTATTTACATCCTCTTTGATAAAGTTCGTGGGCCATCTCTATGACGCTTTTTCAACTTGACGGACAGCTTGACGGATATGGACTGATTTCTGTCAATAGTTGCTTCTCATGCAGCCGTAGAATTAATATTAGTGCCATAAGATTCAACAGATGGCTCTAAGAGGAAACAACATTAGTGGCTGTTTCGTCGAGAACATAATGAGATTAATAAATAAAACAAGTATTATAATCATCGACCTGAATAGTTTTTATCTCAACAGTAGGTACGAATATTACAGAGACAGGCAAGATTTTTAGATAATAAGTAGCTGACAGACTGGCCAAAGAAGCAACACTGAAGGGTAAAAACATGTATACTAAACCGGATTAAACTGAATCTAAAATATAAATGGAAGTGTCAGGATTAATGAGAAGCGTACTTTGATCGTAAATCTTTAGAACAAGGAATTTGGTATAGAACTACGCAGTCTCAGCCTCCTCATACACCGTGGTTTTTGATTGTAAAGATTGAAAGGAGGTTCATTGTTATTGCTCACAGACTGAGATCCGGCACACATGCCTTTGAATAAGTTTAAATTTTTGATGACAATTGCGGAGTCACCTCTATGTGAACAAACAACAAAACAAATGTGTTACGAAATTTAAAAGAATTGTTAAAAAACGTTTGTGTGGGAAGGGTTATTATAGCATAAACGATTTTCTTAATGTCACCACGGACTGGGAATAAAGCGAACACCCTCAGGCTCTTTAATTATAAATGTTTATTGTACGATATCACATTGTAATCCATATTTTATATAAAAAAAATCCATTCTCCTCAGGTCTGAGGCAGTCTCTTTTGAATGGGTGGTAGTTTTTACGTTCAATAAGTGATTTTAAATTCCTGAATTTGAATTTGTGATTCATGTGGAATAATTGAGAATGTTGAACACTTATTAAATGAATGTGTCCGATTTCAGTCTAGTAGATACGAAATCTTAGGACTTATGGGTTTGAACAGATTTGATACGGGCATGTTTGTAAATATACTTGCCCGTCCTGTATTTAAGGATGCCATAAGTCTTTTTGAATCTATAAGTCTTATATGTTGAAGACTGTATAACTTCAGGCAGTCATTCACTCGGTAACTAACTTTTCCAATATAGATCCAGGGCTCTGAAAGAATTTGCTACAGGCCCCTCGCTTGGTTAATCCGGCACTGGTAGTACTCATATAATTGAAGAGACGATATGACGGGTCAAGATCGCCGGATGAGGGCAGCGCAGGACCGATCGTCGTGGAGAACTTTGGGGGAGGCCTTTGTCCAGCAGTGGACGTCTTCCGGCTGATGATAATCATGATATTGTATGTTTATGATGAAAACTATTTCGCGTCACATCTCGGCTCTTGCTTGCGATGACTTACGGCCGCTCCCAATATAATATCTACAGATAGAGATAATTTAGTACCTTCTACTGTCAGTAATTAGCTGTCAATAATATGAAGCTGTCCCAATATACCCGATAAGTAATTCTTATCGCCTTATATTGGGGCGCGTGAATTGCAACTTCTATACAAACTTCTATCGCTGGTAAGCTATACGTCGCGACGTCCTATTGACAGACAGCGTGTACGGATAAGGTGAGTTACCGTCGATAAGTTTATTGGGACAGAAAAGTCAACGATAGTTACGATTTTTATCTCAAGTGAGAGATATACTGAATATTGGGTACGGCCGTTAAATGATTAGGGTTACCCAAATTTACTAAAACACTCATGTCTATTTACAAGAAATGACAGTACTGTAAAATGTCTGTTATTTTAATGAGTTTTTTATCATTATCAATTACTATCTACAATGTATCTTAACCTAAGTACTAACGTAATTAACTTAAACAAAATCTTTACTTACAAATACATATACAACAATTATGTTAGGCAAGACTGTTATTAATATATGTGAAAGTAGTATCATGTTTCTGAGGGCTTCTTTAGTGGAATCCTGAACATATCGAGGAACCACTATGGCCTCATATTTTATTGTAATATTAATAAATGAATAGAGTAACAACTTAATTTAAATTAAATAGTATGTAATAACTAATAATAAAACAACTTAAAACTTATATTTACATTTGAGACATTTTCGCAATTATGAAAATTGTTGCTGATTTTATATTCTGCGTGTTTGAAATAATGTCCGAATCTGGCTCATTTGGAGGAAAATGTGACGGTGAATCTCGTTGTTTGAATGTAGATGGGTGAGGCGACAGTTGCATGGATGGATTAACTGAAGGTTGCAATTTAATGTTTTCCACGATGCGTTCACATGTTTTCGCCTTGTTATCAATGGAATCTTCTATATACCCCTCTGCTGCAGCACTCGACTTCAATCCTCCATGTCGCTTGAGAACAGTTAAGTCTGTTCCAGAATCTGCCAAAAGGGTAGCAAAAGTACGAAAGAAAACTATGTCCTGTATACAGCTTGATATCTGGTAACTTCAAATAAGTTGCGATTTTATTTTTTCTCATAACTTGTTTAAAGGACTTGTCATTTTGATGACGGATGAAAAACCAATTGGTCTTTATATCAGCAGGGGTATTTTTGTACAAAAGACATAGTTACTTACTTTTAAGCTAAGAAAGACTTTGTCGGGTGCCTTATTCAGAAAAGTCCCCTCTTTTTGACTTAGAACACTTTAGATATTTTAGGTTTAAATCCATCGGAGATCCTCTTCAGATACGCTATTAATTTCGAATATGTGTCCAATTTTACGGCGCCATTAGAACGGACTGTTGATTTTAGCATTCAGTAGGTACTACAAAGAGTGAAAGGTTGTTTAGTTTTGGGTAAGTACTGGAAGTTGGCCAAAAACACAAATTCTGAAAAATTCTTGGCGCCTCTTGCATTTCTCCATTCAATAAAGTTACCATAGGCTTTCATATATTTCTCCTGGGAATTTCACATGTAAAACATTATCCTTACACAGCAAATAACAATTAATTTGAAAATTTTTTTTATATTATTCTATCATAAACTTATTATATACTTATACAGTTATTTTACATATTACATCATCATCAACCGGAAAACGACCACTGCTGGACAAAGGCCTCCCCCAAAGATTTCCACGACGATCGGATTTCCCTCATCCAACCTATTTCGGCGATTTTGACCAGATCGTCGGTACATCTTGTGGGGGGCTTACCAACACTGCGTCTTCCGGTTCGTACATATTACATAGTTCAAGTAAATCTAAATTTACATTATAAACACATCGAAATAGTAAACATGAGAAACCATGCTCTTATGCGCCTACTGTACATTGATAGCAAAGTTAACATGGTATCTAAATGTCGACATACTATTTATTTTGTTTGAGTTTGCGGCAAATTTTCTTTCAACATAATATTATAATCAGATTCCCTATCAAAGTTGTGTTTATCAATGGTGTCAATAAAACCTTTTTTGAAAAACAACTCAATTTCTGGCAAGGTTTTTCCTTTCGTTTCCGGTAAATACTTCCATAAATAGATTAGTGATATGAATATAAGTGCCGCATTAATTAGGAAAACTCCATGATAACCGATACTTATGAACAATATCGGGGAAAATTTGATTGCTAAAAATTGAAGAACGCCCGATATTGACCCAACAATGAATATACAAAAGACTTTAGCTTCTAGAGGGTAGATTTCGGAAAGTAGAGTCTCAAGAACAGGGTATGGACCTGAATTGACTATAATTAAGTATAATGCTAATAATAAGGCTTTGACCCAGGCAAAATTGCTATCAATATCAGGCCACGAATATAGAACAATGCTCAAGATAATTAGAACAACATTACCTGCACTTCCTAAAACAAACAATAAACTTCTCATGTTAAATACACTTACTAATAAACACGAAAGTAAGGCACCGAAAATTCCGAAACCATCGATGATAAGAGTAACCAACCATAGCTTGGATTGTCCAGTAAAATCTTTGAATATTGTTATTGCCATGGTGTTGAAAAGAACCCGGCCTGCGGCGATTCTGTACACGTTTGTCATCAAACTTAATAATATAATCTTCCATAGATAAAGCTGTTGACAAGCACGCCACATAGTTTTAACTGGAGCGAAAGCCGAATCACTCTTTATAACACTACATTTCGTTTTCTCAAGAGCTATGAGATCTTCTAGTTCTTTTTCAGATTCTTTGTCCATAAAATGCAGTTGCTTAAATGCTTTTTGGCATTCACCGTAACGGCCTTTTGACGCAAGCCACGGCGGGCTTTCTACCCAAAAAATGGGAATAATGCAGGATAGTAATGTTGGGATTAAGCCTATGAGGGCCACTGTTCTCCAATTTAAAAATGTACTCAGAATATGTCCAAGAAAAGATCCTAAAAGAGAGCCCGTACCTGCTACAAAATTAAAATAGATTTGCCTTAGATTATACGGGGCGTATTCTCCGACAGTTATATGACTCAGTAGTGATATTCCTCCATAAGTAATTCCAACAATTATTCTTGTTATAATAAGAATTGTTTTGCTTCTTGCAAAAGAAACTACTATCCAACAGAATGCTAAAGGTAGTGTAAGGATCATTATTGTTTTTCGCCTTCCAAATATTTCTGTTACTATGCCAACTACGAAGAATCCACCAACGCAGGCTATATTAACAAGAGCCGCTGAAACAAGAAAGCAAACAAATTAATTGATTAAAAAATATTATTTGGTTTGGGAGAATGATTTTTCGCATTGTTGACGTGACATTTCTATCATTATTTTTTTTAAAAGTTTATTTATATTTCATTACAGTATCTTTGTGTTTCATTCCACATGATTCCGTTGTTGCATAAATTATCGTACTTGGGACAAAAAACTCTTCTTTTCATCATCAGTTTTAAAAAAGAGTTCAGTAACATTATGTCTCAATAAAGAATTGTTTGTATTTATTTTTATGATCTAATGTACCCAAAAAACCGGTCCTTCTGTTATCAGTTGCATAAAAACAAAGTATTTTCTTTATTCCACTCCATTACAAACAAACCAAAGAGAATTATCGCTAGCAACGAATGATAGATACATCATCATTCTGTGAACGCTAACATATTATACGTTTATTTGCCTTCCCGCAGGCAAACGCGGGTGGATTTATTCATTTCTCGGGGTAAATGTTGAGATGTTTTATTTAATAAAACTGCTAAGCCACGCCCATAATCTGTTTCTAAAACATGTTTTTGTGCTAACAAACACTAAAACACGGCTCAGCGGACGTTGCGTTAGGATTAATAATTAGTTGTTCCCCAGACCATCTGTCCGTCTATCAAGATTTTCTTTGAAACGATAATGCAGCGAATCAATCTGCAATAAATCTCACGGAAGTACCAGCAACCATAAGTATAGGCAATAACACAAGGTGACAATCATTATGTGACAGATTTCCTGTCAACACTAATTGTCACAGATATTAATATTCATTAATTACAAATTATTCGAAATGACGACACAAAGGGTAATTAATAGGTTTATTAAGGATAATTCAGTAAATACCTGTGTTATCTAATATGATGAAAACCTTTCTTACAAATAACATGAACAGGAAATAAATAAAAATGGAGCGACATATTTTGTGATTTTTTAGCACTTTTAAATTTTTTGATTCTTCTGTGTCTCTTATTTCTCTAATGGAAATGGACAGGCCACATGATCAGGAACAAAGAATAGAAATGGTCAAAAAATATTACAGAATGGTATCCTAGACAACATAAATGGAAGAAAGGCAGACCACGTCTTAGGCTAGGGTTACTATGGATGCGAGTTCTGACGAAAATTTGTTCTGACGAGTACGTCCGTAATCCTCGTCTGAACATGGCGTTTTACTGTGCGCGTTTTCTGTTATTCTGATAGTCAGTTCGTTTCTGCCGTCCAGCGAAATTGGATGAATTTGATTTTCTTGAAAGTCCGTTATTTAAATTATTATTGTTAAATGGGGGAAAGACAGAGTATGTCAAAGAGTTATTTTCTAGAAGAGACAACAAAGGAGAGTTCCAAATGTAGAGTGTTGTGTTCTGTAGCAACTTTCTCCCACTTTTGCCGAGAAATATCTCTGTTGAGATAATTTTTGTCTCTTATAATTCCCACAAACACCTGTACTCGTACACGAGACTGATCAATTTATCGTTATCCATGGCGGAAACCAAATCATTCAATATTCGCAGACGCAGGTCGTGTGAAAAAATCAAACTCGTTTGAACGCTCGAGTGGTTCTGACGACGTCGTGCATGTTCTGACGCGTTCGTCGTTGCCAGTGTAAACACTAACATTGGATACCAGGCGTTTGTTTCTTCTGACGAATCCGTCAGAACTCGTCAGAACTCGCATCCATAGTAACCCTAGCCTTAGATGGGAAGATGACATAAAAAAAGCAGCAGGTGCAACCAAGGTCGAGAAAAGCGAGAGACCGCTCACTACGGAAAAGTTTGGAGCAGGCCTATGCCGAAAGGCAAGACATCCAAAAACCCTTGATTGTTTTATAAACTTGATTTTTACAGATTTCAAGAAATGCATACGTATGACAGTAATGATTAGAAACTCCATTAAATAGAAATTTTGATGGCTTATGTCAAAATACATACATTTTTTCACAGTTTTTAGCCCGGTTAAACTGGACTACTATCTATCTATCTATATATATAAAAGAGAATATATGTTTGTATGTTCCCTAATAATTCCTAAACTATTCGACCGATCTCAATGAAATCTTTTGTAATAGATTCGTTGAAGCTCAGGGAAGGTTTACATATATAATTTTTATGGCATAACAACGTCTGCCAAGTCAGGTAGTTACGAATAAATTCAACTTACAAAAGTTTCCAACTATCTGAGAATATTTATCTATGTGAAAATTTTCGAGAGATAATCTGAGCTGGCAAACAATTGCCTTGCTTTTATTATTGTTAATCCCTCTAACACTAATGCCATACGTCTTGTTTATATTTCTGCTTAAGCTGAAGTATTATTGCATTTTGAATTCATTTCGATCGTTTTCCGTGTTATTCATACTTCTGAAATCAATGTACTAAAGTAGACATTTTTTTTGTAAACAGTTTCCCAGCATCTATCGATGTTTGCTGAGGTTGTCATCACTACTCTCCTACTACTACCGCAGACTCTCGCTACATGGCCAACAGCGCCAAAATGGCGAATATCAAACAGGCACTAAAGCACTTTGACAGCCGCCAGTCTAGTGGTAAATATTAGAGGTCAGTGCGGAAGTCTTCCGCGTTGCCCTTCCCCTAAACACCAACCGCTACCCGTTGACATCTCTAGTACCCCCGACGCGGCAACATCTGTCACCTCATGGAACGGTCGCGTACGAAGTTGTCGGACTATAATAGAAAGATAGTCTAGGTTTTTTGCCAGTTATTGTACATCATTTTGGATGTCTACGCACCCATTAACGAAATATCTTCTGCAGTCATCATGATGCTATGGTCGCTACCCTTTAGCGCATCTATCATTCCAGACATTTGGCCAAATATGAATCCATCGGATATACTGCATAACATTAATCCGGCCTGGATAATAATCTGTAAGAATAGAATTTTAAATTTTAAGGTAATTAAACAATAATTAAATTAAAAATAAAATAAACAACATATCAAATAGTGAAATCATTGCATATTATATCGAATCTATTACAATATTACTAGCAGTATTTATTTTAAGGAGCAGTTAAGAGGATCGCCGCCCTGCTGTCACAAGATAAATTTCACTTGTTAGCTAGATAATATAAGTAATATAAAATATTGGCCAACAGTGATATTATATTACCTATGATATACTTAGACAAAACAAAAAAAACTTCAATTACAATCTTCAATTTCGATTATTAAGATGAATAATTATCAACAAGTTTTATATTAATTTAATAATTTTTAATATTTTATTATTATCAAAGATCTTGGTATTGAAAATTACTAAAATGAAATCATTTTAAGCATTAAATACTAGCCCCCTTATTCATAATGGTCCGCTCACTTTAAACAGCCACTAAGGAGTGTTTTTTCTCATTCTGACTTAGGTCAATAAAAGAAGACAGAGTGCGAATTAGCAATGCTTTAAGTTAACAGACTATTATGAAATACGGGTAGGTGTATACTCATACATACAAACTGTGGTGTAATTAGGCGCAACCGAACTTTAAAATAGAGTATTGTACTCTATATCATGTAGGTGTGCTCTATAATCTATAACACTAATATAGTATGCTAAAATACTCTTTTTAAGCAATGTTTACAATACTCACTGACCTGTATAAATACAATTGGACAGGCTGTTCTAAATGTTTGACAGCAAATTAATTGCGCCTACTTGAAGCGCCACTCGAGAGCGTCCAGAGAACTAATTTTGACTTAAAATGAAATAGCCGCGAAATTCGTTCGTTTTACGTGTTATTTATTCTTCAAGAATTAACGTAATAGAGTACACATTTTCTTTTGTTAATACTTTCCCACCATCTATCGATGTTTGCTGAGGTTTCATCACTAGTTTTAGTACCGCAGACTCTCGCTACATGACCAACAGCGCCAAAATGGCTAATATCAAACAAGCACAAAAGCACTTTGACAGCCACCAGTCCAGTCGTATACAGTAGAGATCAGTGACTATACTAGTGCCAGTAATTTTAATACTATGCAAGCACATTTTTTTAAATAATTATATTATACTTGCTTTTACCCGTGAATTTTATCCGCGTGGAATACTTACTTTGAGCAGCTTTTTTTATTTTTTTAAATACTTTGATAATAATACACAATATACAAACTACTGCGGCTAACTATAAATTTGCTTATTTTTATACACTTTTATAAACTACTTTATTTTGTTTTTCCATCCTTTGCTAAAACATTTTGCATATTTGATATGCCTAAACACGACATATAATATAGTATCCTATGGTAAATACATATTTTACTTAAAATATTCTTGAAACTTTTAAGCGTTCTATTTTTGTACCAAATATAATCAAAATGGAATTCCTAGCTATCCCCTATTTCAAACCAACACAGGTCGAAATTTCAAAAATGCTAGAACAATTTATATAGTTATTTCTAATCAATTGCCTAAATACAAATTTCATAGTGCCACCTTTGATAATGAGGAACTTCCATACGAACATCCATCCCCTATTTCCACCTTCCAAACCACTTATTCGCGATAAAAGGTAATGTATGTCCTTTTCCAAGTTCTAGTCTATCTCTGTACTTAATTTCATCAAAATCTTTTAAGTGGTTTAGGCGTGAAAGCGTAACAAACAAACTTACATTCTCATTTATAATATTATTATTATTAGTAAGGATTTAAAATTATTAAAATAAAAGATTATCTCTTTAGTTACCTCCTCTGAAATCAAATATCTATTTTTTCTGATTAAAATTGGCAAACCTAAGTGTGCATCAACATCGTATATAGAGTGTTTTTTAAGAACCCTCGCATATATTTTGCAATTGGTAGTCGAAACACGTTGTAGGTGGGTATATGTACTTATATACATAGATATATAGATACGTTATAGCTACATACACACACAAATAATATCACCGTAGGTACTAAATTAATGCCACTAATTATTTAGGTCAATCGAAGAACGGAACATGAAGGCGAAAGCTAGAACTTAATACTTTTTTTACTAACTGTACTGCTGTTATTAGAAGTACAAGCCACCATTTTGGATTTGTTATTTACAGCTTACACTTTTGATTAGGTTGCTAGACACTAAGTACCAATATTGTTAATTTATACATTAATTTACTATTTATAGTTGCTAAATAAGGTTAAGGAAATTGTCATAAAATAATCATAGCAATAAATTATTGTTAAACTGATAAGACACGCATTATCATTAACACTTTATATATTTTTATTTAGATCTTAATGTATTGATTTACTAAAGGTCAAAGCATGTTAATTATATTTATATAGAAGATATTATTTAAAAGACCTTTTTGTTTTTTTTATATGATAAGCTGACCCGACAGGCGTTGTTCTGTACATTCATCATCATACACACATTTATTCAATTATTTTTATTTCCAATATTTGTTTTGTATGAACATATTTTCTATCAGAGAATTTATTGATGAATGGTTTGACAGTTCTGCTGTAAAACAATTTCATTACAACAATAGGGTGCATATTTTACGAAATAATTCTTAATGTTATGATATATTATTGACAAATTCATAAAAAACATTATTTTATTTATTATATACAGAACAACGTCTGTCGGGTCAACTAGTTGGAAATAAAAATAATTATGGGTCTCAAATCAAAATAAAAAAAAATCCAAATCTCAAATTTGACTATACTGCACTCCATTTAGTAATCCCCACGTACCATTCCATTTCAGCCGGAAGACGTCCACTGCTGGACAAAGGCATCCCCCAAAGATCACCATGACGATAGGTCCTGCGTTGCCCTCGTCCAACCTACTCCGGCGATCTTGACCAGATCGTCGATCTATGTTGTGGGGTTCTACCAACACTGCGTCTTCCAGTACGTGGTCGCCATTCGAGGACTTTTCTGCCCCAACAGCCATCTGTCCCTCGAGCTATGTGCCCTACCCACTGCCACTTCAGTTTCGCGTTCATTAGTTAAGTATGCGTGACAAGCCACGTCTTACACTCGCGATTTGTATGATACTTTGTGTTTATGTGCGTGAATTGCTCAAAATAGAGCACTAAACTCAATTTTTTTCGACATTATCACAGCTGTCTCAGTTTACCTAAAAGTATAAATGATCAAAAGTTTCATATAATTAAAGATGAACAATTTGCCTTTCAGAAAAATAGATATACTAATGATGCAATTTAATCTTTATCAAACTCAATTCGTTAAAAAATTGACTACTGTATTGGACTTTGACATGTTAAAAGCTTTTGATCGAATGTCCCATGAATTATTGGAATACGGGAGCTTGTGTTAGATTGGTTCCAATCGAATAAAAAAAATGGGAAACAATGTGTTAATATTACTCGGTATAATAAAATTAATGAGAAAGAAACTTACAAATCTGAATATTATTCATTAAACCAGTGTGGTGTTCCTCAAGGAAGTGTCCTGGGGCCTATTTTATTTTTGGTTTATATCAATGACAAGACGTTACAAATAATAAAGTAATCCTATACGCGGACAATATTTCGATAGTTTTTGAATTTGACATTAAAAGCTTTGACATTATTAATTTGACAGTGACATTATTGATGATATGGACAAAATGATAAAATGGCTTGGTGTATAGTATTAAAATAAGTCTCACTAAAGCGAACTATATTATGACATTTTTAAATCCTCTACGTAATAATTAGAAAAATTTATTTTTAGGTATTATTTTAGACACTGACATGAGCATCAGACAGAAATGGACATCACACATAAATAAGGTCTGTGGTAAAGTTAATAAATTTGTTTATGCCTTGAGGTGCCTACGAAAAATTACAGAGTTAAGTATATATAATTTATATAATTTGGGGTAGTAACGGCTTAACATCCAAAAAGTATTTATTGCGCAAAAAACCTACCCGTGCGATATGTGTAGGTACGTGCGAATCGTACAAACCGCTGTTTATTAAACTCAAATAGTTAGCTGTGAGGTGCCTATCTCTTCGTGTTCACAAATGCCAAGGAAATGTATGGCCTCGACCAACGACATCCAAATAGACTTGTTTATAACAAAAGCACTGGACCACTTTGTATACCAAAAATTTGTAGTGACATGTGTATTCAAATATTTAATAAACTTCCCGATTCTAAACATTATTAGGGTTATTAAGACAAAACTATGGGAATGGCTAAATAATAACAATTTCTATGCTGTATCTGCCATTTACAAACTTGTATATTTTTAAAAATATTCGGCCTTACAAATAAACTTGGTATAAAGTTATACCTGAGAACAAACCAAGAATAATCAAAATGTTTAGAAATAGACAATTTGCTTATGATTGATTTATTCAGACATTTAACGTTTCCCACGTTTATTTGCAAGGCAGCTTGACATTCGGAAATCTAGAATTATCATTGTAATGACAATGTTGTTAGCGATATCGTCAACATTTAGCATATTCTTGGTTTATCTTCAGCAATAAATTTATATAGAGTTTATTTGTAAGGCCATTTATGTTTTTGAATATCTATTGTATAGTTTGTGTAGATATTAATAATAAGTGATGTGACAGTGAAATATGTACGAGGTAAAATTTTATTTATTTTATAATGAGGCAGAACTGATCTAATTTGCGTGCTCTTTTTGGCTAATGTGATCATTCGTATTGTAATTTTTCTTAACTTTTATACACACATTATTCAAAAGAATTATTATTATAAACTTAGGTAATTTTATACATCTAGATAGAGCCTCTTGCTGTTAGAATACCAATGAAAACAGTCCAGGTGTATTAGATAAGTGCGCGTGACAAACTACGTCTTTCACTCGCGATAATATGTGCGTCACGTGTTTGCTCAAAATGGAGGTTAAACTGTCAACCTCAATTTTTTTCGACGTTTTCAAAGCTGCCATAGTCTATCGAGACGTATAAATGATATAAGATTATTTAGTGTGCTGAAGGTAAACTCGCTATACAGAATGCCTTATGTAGGCATAAGACGATGATCTCGTTCGATCGGTTCCTAGGAACTGATGAAAAAAATGCATTCATAGATTTAAAAAAAACTACTATTAAGTTTGAGAATCGAACCTGAAAGTTTTGAAAAGTAATACATAAACTGTACATTATTTCTATTTAGATAAAGATTGAGTAGGTAAAGCAGTAAGTGTTACTATAACACTTGATATCTAGAATGAATAAAATGCATTGCAGTGTCAGCCTAGCGAAACTTTCTAAGAAAAAATTCACGATTCACGCGATTGTACAAAACGTGCTGTCATTGATAGATTGACAGATGACGGATATAGTCTTTTAAAAAACGGAGATTGCCGAAATCCACTACGTTTTAAGCAACTGTTCGCTTTCAAACTTAGCCGGATTATTCGCTACCAACCGCCATACTGTAATTATTACTATTTCAAACTTATGTCAAATCACTGCACGTTTCATACAAAACTTAATTTCAATTTTTACTTAAGCAGTCCCGCCTCGTATTACGTAGTATTTACATCCTCTTTGGACAATGTATGTGATTGTGGGGCAGCGCCTTTAAAATTGCCTTTATGGTTGCTCTTTGGTTTATAATGGTGTCGTAGCTAGTTTTGCACACTTCATCTAACGCAACCCCAAAAAAGAATGTAGTGGGGTTAAGTCGAGTGATGGTCCACACTTCGATACCCGATCTGATTCCCGATTCTAAAGAACAGATCTTTGTTTGTTTTATAGTTTCAGACTCTCAATCTCACAATAATAATTTGCTGTTATATAAATTTGAACAATTTTTTTAATAATATATAAGGCCTTCCACGGCTCACCTACCTTGGCTAACCTACTCCAAAAATAACAATTGTAACTAGAATTAGATTGCATAGTGTTTTTTTGTGTTGATTGTGTAGTGTTTATTTTTTATTTTTTTTTGTTTTAGTGAGATTGAAGTACCTACACTAACTAATAATTTGTCTAAATATGTGTATATTTACTAAACTTTGCAATGCAGAAATGAAAAGCGTATTGCAATTTGATAACAGACAGTTAGACATTCTGTCACTAATCGCACTCTTATTGTAAGTCGTTAAGGAGTTCCATTGATCATTACTTGACCATGATAACGTTACTGTAGGTGACTCAAATATCCGGATAGAATATAAAAGGTTCGGCCTAATACCGTTAATTTGCTCCTAAGAATTGAAGATTACGGTTACTTTTTCATGGATTCCATGACAAGAAGAACCTAACCAAAGTCTCACCAAACTACCTTTGAAGTATATCCAATAAAAGAAGAATGATTGAAATCCGTTGGCGCGATATTGAGTTATTCGTAAATTAACCTGTGAAGTATATTTATATTCTTAGTAAAATTTTTGAAAAACTTTTGTTTCAACAGCTACAAATGCATTTTTGTTAATTAATGAACAAAAATAGTAGTGGGAATAGGTGTTCCACAGGGTTCTATTCTCGGTCCTTTCTTGTTTCTTATATATATTAACGATCTACCGTTTGTGGGAGATGATAGCCATGAGATTGTATTGTGTGCTGATGATACTTCACTTATTTTTAAAGTGAAGCGACGTGCAGATATTGATGACGAGGTAAACAATGCACTCTCAAAGATAGTGCGTTGGTTTGAGACGAATAATCTGCACTTAAACAGTAAAAAAACAAAGTATTTACGGTTCATTACACCAAACACAGCGGAGGTACAAACCAACGTACTTATAAATGTCTACTATAATATTATTTTTTACCGTATGTTTTGAGTACTATCATTTATTTATTTATTATTAATTACTTAATTATTGTATTTAATAATGGAAGCACTTGTGGCTGTAATCGCGACGGCCGCCTTATTGAAGGTAGCTACTGAAAATCAGTGTTGGGTGATACCCAACTAATATGCTGAGTAGCAAACCTTTTTGGGACATAACACTGCAAACACCACCTTATTATGTTGATATAGAATAAGCCTTACTTTAGATTTTGATTGCATGTTAGTTTTTAATTAGATTAGGCATATTATAGTAATTTTTTAGATAAGTTTTTTCATATTATTTGTTATTATATTTTGTAAATATTCACGAGTATTTGTAGTGTTTGTTCCAAATAAAGATATATTTAATTACTTACTTACTTAAATGACCAGATATTGGAACTTGTGGACACTATGGTCTTCTTGGGTATTACGTTAGATAAAAAGCTTCAGTGGGGTCCACATATTGCCCATCTAGCAGATAGACTCAGCTCTGCGGCATATGCCGTTACAAAGATTAGAGAGAACACGAAAGTAGGACCGCTAGATTAGTGTACTTCAGTTATTTTCACAGCATCATGACGTACGGTATTTCACTATGGGGTCATGCTGCTGATACAGTGCATACAGTGTTTGCTCTGCAAAAGAGAGCTCTTTTTGCTATATATCAGCTTGGTTATAGACAGTCTCTCAAAGAAAAATTTAAAGAAATAAATATTATGACTGTTCATTGTCAGTACATTTATGAAAATTTAATATACGTTTACAAAAATTGTCACCTTTTTGCTCTTAATAGTAATTTTCATTATTATAACACTAGAAATAAGGGATTGCTTGTAACTAATTCTGGTGGGCTTCATAAGATACATAATAGCTTTAAGGGTAAATGTATACACTTTTATAATAAAGTCCCAGCCACTGTTCAGGCATTATCTATAAATAAATTTAATTTTTTTTTAAATGGCTCTGTCGTAAATCCTATTACTCCACAGCTGAATAGCTAAATGATCGGACAGCCTGGGACTAGATTGTGATTATTTTAAAGCGATAGAAATGACTGTACAATATTGTATATTTTTATTGAAAAGAGCGCAAAAAATAGAAATCTGGGAGATTTTCTTGTGCCGCTTCTTCTCTGTCAGAGGGCCATTTGTTTCCGAAGCGGTAGTAGTATCTAGTATATTAGAAATGACATCAAAATGAATTCTAAAGGAATCAATTTTGAGAAAATAAATGCCTTCTATGCCTTTTTATATAGCCTTTTAAAATAAAAAAAGAATTATCGAAATCAATTGGGGCGATATTGAGTTATTCGTCCATTTGTCGCGCACATAGTTATAGAAAATTTAAGACTTTTATGCATTGTCAGACCAAATTGTACAATGGGACCACAGGGGAAGCATCAGCTTTCAAATAAATTAAAAAAAAATTATCAAAATCGGTTCACCCAGTAAAAAGTTCTGAGGTAACAAACATAAAAAAATACCGATCAATTGACAACCTCCTCCTTTTTTGAAGTCGGTTAAAAATATAAAGCTGGCATTGCCGTATGGATATACAACTAACATTATTATGTTCGACTCCTGGTTCAATCAGGGAATTATTTCAAAATCTATGAATGCAGTTTAACATACACACACACACACATACATACTCACGCCTTGTTCCCGTCGGGGTAGGCAGAGACAATAGAAAGCCACTTCTTCTATCCTTACAAACCTCATGCGCTTTCTCTACATTTATTACTCTTTTTAAACATACTCGTTATGTTTGTTTAGATGTGGCTTAAATTGTTTTTTTTTTTATAGTTTTTTATAATTTATTATAAATGAATTGAAAGAAGATTTTAATCCTTCAATTCACAATATTTAAGGTAGTTCCCTTCCATGTGGCATATCGTGGGATGCCATGTATATAAAGGAAGTTAATCTAGATCTTATAATATAATCATGTAGCTAAACAAAAAATAGAGAAACAACTTTTTTTTTATGGAATAGGAGGATATACGAGCGTACGGGTCACCTGGTGTTAAGTGATCACCGCCGCCCACATTCTCGAGCGTTGCCGGCCTATAAGGAAGGTGTACGCGCTTTTTTTGAAGGTACCCATGTCGTATCGCCCCGGAAACACCGCACAAGGAAGCTCATTCCACAGCTTTGGAGTACGAGGGAGAAAGCTCCTTGAAAACCGCAATGTGGAGGACCGCCACACATATCGACTTGACTCGATTAATTTTATTTTAACTACAGCCGATACAGTCCGGACTGCAATAAGTTTTTTTTAATGAGTGAGTGTTTGCACAGTAGGGATTTATATTTAGTTAAATATCCATAATTTACTTTCAAATAAATTTAGCTGAAAACGAAATATTTGTATAAAACATACGAGAAAGACCTACTCACTAAAGATATACATTTATATACATCCATGATATATAACAATCTATTATATATAATAATATATAAATCGTGCTGAAAATTTAATTTATATAATAATAAATAAAATATGAATAAACCTTGGGATTATATGAATCTATATACATAATATAAAACCTAAAAGATTTATATCAATATTTATTGTATGAATTTATATGATAATTTTTAATTTTTTTAATTTTCATTAAGAATAACATTATACTTAAATCATTAGATTATTTAAATATCCAGATTTGATAACAATAAAAAATCAATTACCTGCAATCTATGGTGGCTTTTCATTTTAAAATATTTATAGCTATTTTTATAAACAAACGCAAGTCACTATAGCTCGATACAGACTGACAGTTTATGTTCACTGCTTGTGATGTAAAAATTGTCGGATTCCAAGCAAATTATATCAGCCCTACTTTGAATGAAGCTATTGTTGTGATTTCATTACTAATGGACTGAAAAGAATACGGTTTGTTCCAACTGGAAAATGTATTTAGTTGACTATGAAAATGATAATTAGGTAAGTAACTAAACGTTCAATCTTACCAATCCCAGGTGTTTTTTTTTTTATAGAATAGGAGGACAGACGAGCGGACGGGTCACCTGGTGTTATGTAATCACCGCCGCCCACATTCTCTTGCAACACCAGAGGAATCACAAGAGCGTTGCCGGCCTTTATGGGAGGTGTACGCGCATTATTGAAGGTTCCCACGTCGTATCGTCTCGGAAACACCGCACAAGGAAGCTCATTCCACAGCTTTGTAGTACGAGGAAGAAAGCTCCTTGAAAACCGCACTGTGGAGGACCGCCACACATCCAGATGGTGGGGATGATATCCTAACTTGTGGAAGGTGGAATTCGGCGGCAGGAATCAGATTAAACAGCTCTTCGGAACACTTCCCGTGATAAATACGGTAGAAGAAGTTTTACTTATGAATTATCGTTTATATTATTTTATGTTGCGTAAATTTTTATTTGCAGTACTATTCGAATCAATTTTATCATTCCACTATCCACAAAATATTTGAACACTTGACTGATGAAAGACTAAGATGAAAGAATGCTGGGTGACTTTCTTGCGCCGTTTCTTCTCTGTCAGAGTGCCATTTGTTTCTGAAGCGGTACTAGTATCTAGTATATTAGTATTTTATGCCTTTTATGAGGTATGAAAACCTTAAAAAATACCTACCTTTTTACCTACCATAACTTAACAAAATTACGAGTAGGTAGTATAAACGAAATTTTAAAATGCTTAAAATTATCTTATTTATTTAGGTATTCATGGAATCGCAAACTCAAAAGCAATTATTTCTACTAAATTGCATTTTTTGTTAGGACAATTCTAGTATCTATTACTCACTCAAATATATATATTACAAATTCAAATTGATTTTCTTTTCTTGCGCCGCATCTTCTATCTTCAAGTAATGAGATATTTTTCCGAAGCGGTGGTAATGTTTAAATCCGGTCATCTAGAATTCCGCTTTATGTCGCTAAAATTAAAAAAAAAAGTTATGTAGGTATTATATCTTAATAATTGTAAGCATAATGGTACTCGCATAGTACCTAACTTTTTTACATAATGTGTGGTTTGATGAATCCACTGTACTTAATAAAATATGTGTTTATTTTTAATTCATTAACATTTATTTTCAACCGACATCAAAAAAGGAGGAGGTTCTCAATTCCACGGTATTTGACTTTTATGTTTGTATTAAAGTTTGATTAGGGATTTTGAGATCCATGACAAAGTAACGGAATTATTCAATTCTTACTCAGGTGAATCTAAAAGCTATCTGGATATTTGAGTCGTAGTCGAATTTGGAACTCCTAAACGGCTTACAGTAAGGTCGCGATCTGTGGCAGAAATTCTAACTGTCTGTAATCAAATCCCAATGAACTTACCACCGTTGCTGCATTGCAACATGTCGCAAGCGTTCTATCTATTTTTGCACTCTTCGCAAGTCCCTATTTAAATTGTCCTCGAGGGAGATTTAGTCTGTTGAGATAGGCGTTTCTCCCTGACTTCGTTGTTTTCATTTAAACGGCGCCGATAACGTGCTCCTGATGAGCAGTTCAGTCCAGCACGTTTAGTCAGTGTCAGCCAAGGTAGGTTTGCAATTACAAAATGAAATGAAATGAAATTTATTTGCAGGAAACATTGTACTTAAGGTGTTAACAATATAATGGATAATCCAATATGTTTCGTCAATTGACATGCAAAATATGTTACAAAATTGTCTAAACACTAATCGTACTGTTATATTGAAACATGTCGGATTTCACAATGATATCAATAATATTTATAAAATGAAATTTTAATACTTATATAATATTATAATATGAGACGTAAATAACTTAATAATTCATTTAGTACCTATGTATAATATTAACAAATTCAATGTCATAAAAGTATATTAATTTATTCATACATAGTTATAGGTGTGATGTGCTTGTGTCGCACGTGAGACGTGACGAGGCCAAGGCGAGCGCGGGGCCGCTGCGGGAGGATACCGATTCCCATATTATCAATAATTGTAACTACATTATATTTTCATAATAATTTGATTGATTTATAGGTAGTCCAATATGTTTCATTTCATTTTTCTTAGGAGAACTCTAAAAATAAGTTGATTAGAAAACGCAATTATTGTTTTACTTTTTAGTGCATATTATATTGTTTTGGAATAGTTTTTTCTAAGTCTGTTGTTTTTTGTTATTTAAAGTCATGAAGATATTTAATTTGTTAAAATATGAAGTTATAAATTTTTATTTTAAATAATTGCCTCTTCTTCTCATTACAGCTCAACCTTTTCCGAAGTTTGTCATTCATAAGTGCCTTTTATTTGACCTGTGATTAATGGAATTTCTATTGTATTTATTTGTGATTTCGTTCTTCGGTTCTGTAAATGTTAAATTCTGAGAGGTGCTAAGAGATAGATAAGAGATAGTCTAAGAGTAGTAGTCTAAAAGGATTCGTATTCATCTTTTGAGCAATAAGTTATGTATTTTTGATAATTTTGTAAAAATCTTCTTCAATAAACAAGCATGATAATTGTAGCACTCTCAATAACTTATTAATTGGCACTCCCATTCCGTTCTAAAATCACATTTCACATTACTCATGTTAACGTATGATGTGTGATTTAATTTATAGATAGGGTAGACAGGGGAGGAACGGTACTAGTATAAGTTGTATTTTTAATTAAGTAATACAGGCCACATTTTACATTTAAAAATACAGAAAATAATGCTTTTTATAATCCGTGCCACGAAAGCCTGTGATTCCTCTGGTGTTGCAAGAGAATGTGGGCGGCGGTGATCACTTAACACCAGGTGTCCCGTACCCTCGTTTGTCCTCCTTTTCCATAAAAAAATTAAACTTCAAAAAGTGGTATACATTGTCATACAATAAACAACAAGACTCCCAATCGCCTATTAAAAGGTCATCAAAAATGTTCGAGCGGCATCTTATATACGTATACATTAACTTACAGATAACATTAAAACATTCATTCAAATTAATACCTTACTTCGTGGCAATAATGTTCAAAGTCTATTGTATACGCTCATTAGAAATATAAACACTCACACGCGCGAGACTGACGCGAACATGAGGCAAGATCATTTTGTTTTAACAATTGAAATGTTTTATCAATTTTGTTAATTTGAACGGGGCAGTTGCCTACCTGAAATATAGCACTCCAATTTTTTCAGTTTGGATATCCTGTAATTTGGACAGTTTTTCCCTGACCACTTTATCTTTGCGTGGCGTTCGGTATACAAAACGCAGTCAAAAGTGAACGAAAAGTCTGCCTAATAGAAGCGTAGGCAGAGTTTTGCTTTAGACAATTTTCGAGCGTGATTATGCGTCTAGTTCCTTATAGTGGAAATTATAGTGGACAAAGAAGGCATTAAAAATAGTTTTGTATGTCATTGCATGAATTACATCATTAATAAAGAGACTACCTTACTAACAAACATATACATGTTTGCAAACAAAAAATTAAAGTTATGGCTAGATACACAATTGCTTAGTACCTACATTCGTAGTAAATTAACTTCTATATTGCACAGTTGATAAACAAAAATGTATTATATTTTATCAAATATAAATATATTTAACCAAATTGAAAAATGTCCCATGGTAATTTAATCGTACAGTCAGGTCGCAAAACTGGTTTTAATGGATTTGTTATTGGTCTTCAAAGTTCCATTAATATTATATGTAATTAGTTGATTATCACGTTAATATTTTTGCTGTTCTACAAAGTTAGCTAGATCATTTGATTTTGATACGTCTGATGATAATGAGAGGCGGTTTCAAAGACAATCTATTAAATAATTCTAATTCTAATTAATTTCGTACGGCGCGGATCAAAAATTTCACCCGTTCTCAATTGAAACGTCAAAGCGAAGGAAAGCTTGCTGATTGACCTATTCTTACTCACGTCCTCAACCACAGATACAATTCAAATTGATAATAATTGTACACAATATACATTAAAATAGTCCTACATTTCAGAGAATATTATGGACATGCATGACAATGAAGATTTATTATTATTAATAAAATATATTAAATTAAAAGGCATAAAAAGGCATAAAAAGCATTTATTTTCTCAAAATTGATTACTTTAGAATTCTTTTTGATGTAATTTCTTATACCACTAGATACTACTACCGCTTCGGAAACAAATGGCGCTCTGAGAGAGAAGAAGCGGCGCAAGAAACTCTCCCAGCATTCTTTTCTTGCGCTCTTTTCAATAAAAATATACAATATTGTACAGTCATTTCTATCGCTATAAAATAATCACAATCTAGTCCCAGGCTGTCCGATCATTTAGATATTCAGCAGTGGAGTAATAGGATTTACGACAGAGCCATTTTTTTATAAAACAATTAAATTTATTTATAGATAATGCCTGAACAGTGGCTTGGACTTTATTATAGAAGTGTATACATTTACCCTTAAAGCTATTATGTATCTTACGAAGCCTACTAGAATTTGTTACAAGCAATCCCTTATTTCTAGTGTTATAATAATTAACGCACCTTCGCATGTATATATGAGAGAAATCACCAAATAATTGTCAGTTTTATCTCAAAAAATATACATAAATCATTAACAGTTCATATTAGATGTTAATGATGGAAAACTTTTTGCTCGCATAAAAAACAAAAGAAGAATGTGAACTTGCAGTCTTTAAAATAATTCAAATCTGTGAAAAGTGATTTAAATTAATAAAGATAATGAATTCAATAGATTGACTTATGTCACTGATCATGTCGATTACTATTCAGTTATCGACAATAAGTAAAAATCGTTTTGATTCAAACGACCAAGTGCATGATAGAAACCATTGATATTACATGTTATAAATATGAAAGTATGGAAACTTTCTCTTTATATGCCTGTGTCTTTAAAAAAAAGAAAAAGTTATACAGCAACAATTATTTAAATACAATATTACAGTTATTGTTTTTGATCGAGAGGGGTAAAACTTGCTTTGTTACCTCATACAAGCTACTTCGTCTTTAAGGCGACACTAAATGCCGGCGACCTTGAGCGATATGAGTTCACGGCTCCTATGTAACAAAGCCAATATTTTAAAAATTCATGCGACGAAAATGTAACATTTAACAGGCGCAAACAGTTTATTTGCTTACAATCCTCATTATTGATTGCTAATCTGAATAAATGTACCTACACAAAAAAGTAAAAGCTATAAAAACAACTTTTATGAGAGTAGTATACTAAACAAATGCATCATGCCCAGAAAAAACTTGTTTAACTGCAAAGAAAACTGGTAGTTCATAATAGCTCTGGAGTGTTAACTTTAACCAACAGCAAGCATTAGCAACCTACAAGTAAGACTTAAGGGTATGTGTAACAGGATAAAGTAGTGTTCATAGCTCCAAATGCTATATTTTCACCACAGAACTTGTCTAAAACACCTTGATTGCGTGTTTTCTGTTTACCCTTCGCCTTAACACTAGATTTTGTTACACAATAAACATAAAATTGAGTTTTATTTTGTTTCATAGCAAAACACGCAACCTTAAGTTTCCCTGGCATATACTGATCCTAATTTCATTTTACCCCAGTCTCCTTCATGATATGTTATTGTTATAATTTAATAATAATTTATGACGAGAATTGGCACAATTAATGATCTCATTTATTATTAATTAATAATTATATATTGTAATTAAGATAAGTGAAAATTTCAGCGTTAAAATGTTTTGTTTACAAATACGTACAATCGACGTTTTTACACGCTTTTTATTAGCTTCACCTGTATGTATGTTTGTTTGTAACTCATTTGGGCGTGATTTTGACCCACTTTAAACGGCCAGATTTAGTTCAAACTTCGTAGATTTATCGAGGACCGATGACAATAGGTAAATAAATTTAATTAAATTATTCCATATTTTTTTTTTTCAATTTGCATAATAAGTTTTTTGTTATTTTATATAATTTTCATCTATCGTCTATATAAGGCAGGAATTTATGTTAATTTTTAATTTTAACCATTATCTTTAACCGAATTATCTAATAGTAGGAAATTTTCGAATACCAAAGAGAATTTTTAATTCAACAATGCAAGACTAAAAAAAATAAAAAAAAACACCAAAGTAAAAATTCTATAAAAAGTGCTTTTTACAACAGGCAAAATAACAGCAAGGAGCGGCGCGAGGAGAAAAATAAATTATAACTATTTTAAAACCTAAAAATTCTGAGCGGCACTATTGCGCTCGTCCCATTTGCCCAGTAATTTCACTACCTAGTTCACCCGTCAAACCGAAACACAATAATGTTTACACATTACTGCTTCACGGCAGAAATAGGTAACCATAATCTAGCCGGCATCCTGTGCAAAGCAGCCTTCCCACTGGTACAAAAATGACACTAAAACTGATTGAGCCAAAATTTCTCCTAGCCTTTCGTGACCTGCATTACAAGGTGACGGAACTATATTATAAGGTGTAATGTAAGAACAAATATTACACTAATTAATAATTGTAGGAAGAAATGTCGAGGGCAGCCAGAGCATTAATTGCACGCAACTCTTACAAGGCTTCATAAAGAGCTATTATTATCGAAGAGAGAAGGAATAAAATTGGGATATTAGAAACTTATATGACGTTATTGCCGTCTGGAGTGATAAAACTAGTTGGTGGCTTCTTTGAAGGATATCTGCTAGAATGGCAGGTACGGCGGCACCTTTAATTTGCGCCAAGGAGTATTGTGTATATTCTATTTATACACTCCAAATCGGGAGTGCCCCAGGGCACTAGTTTGTTCAGATACACCAAAACCGAGTGTACTTACGGCAATTCAAATTCAAATATTTTTATTCAAAATAGGATGTGACATCACTTATTGAAAGTCAAAAAAGTACCACCCAATATGTTTACAAAGTAATATTGTACAATTAAACTTATTATATATATATAATAGCCTGAGGGCGGTCACTCCATTCCCAATCTGTGGTATCATAAAGAAAGTCATTTATGTTATAGTAACCTTTACCACACAAACGTTTTTTAACAATTCTTTTGAATAACGTAATACTTTTGTTTTGAACATTTTCTGGGATCTTGTTGTAAAAGCATATACATCGCCCCACAAAAGACTAATTAACTCGACTTAGTCGAGTAGTAGGCAGCATCAGTTTATGTCTGTTCCAGGTGTTAACATTATGGTTATGACAGTTTCTGGCTAATTCACTTATGTGCCTATGAACAGACATAACATTATCAAGAATATATTGAGAAGCAACAGTCAAGATGTTAATTTCTTTGAATTTTGCTCTCAATGATTCTTTAGGACCTAGGTTATAAATAGCGCGAATAGTCCTCTTCTGCAGCACAAAAATTGTATTAATATCGGCATAATACTATGGAAATAACTAAAGTTTCTATTCCCTTACCAAGTTCAGACCCTTATTTTGTTTGTAAGATGGTTTATTTTGCATGGTCTTATAGCTTGTTTCAATAGCTTTCTGATACAATCACTCAAATCATTCTAATTATAAGCAATCTTTTGCTACACGTAAAATATTACGCATTAGCGCCAAAATCACGCGGATCAGAGAACGCTGATTCACTTAGGTTATTTTGTATTGCACACCGTACCACGTCGTAGCTAGTGAAATTATTGGGCTAATAAGACGCCACATTTTCTCATAATTAACAAAAGGAAGGTAAATTAAAAATTAAAATTAGATATTCTCTAAATTTTGATACTGGTGTTAACTGTGGTGTTATCAAATGGCGGTGAACGTGATGATATTAAAAAATTTTAAGTTGTATTTTAACAAATCGGTAGGTATGTATGTATGATGTTAATATTTCAAAGTTTTCTTCTTCTTTCAGGTTACTTACCTCTAAAAATAAAATAAAAATTCTTATAAAATCACTACCAAATGACTGACGGACTAAAATATCTTTTTTTTTTCTATGAAAGGCGTGAAGGAAGCAGTTCACATTAACATCAAAGGCTTACGGTGTCTCCAGCATCTAAAACTGTAAAATTTTAGCTCTTTCAACCCATCAAAAGGTACGGAAAATTCAGGTTTCTAATTTAGTTTATCAAAACCTATAGTGTTTTTCGGTGAGTATTAATGTAACACAGCACAACTAAAGGAAATAGTTGTTTAAATATTATTAGTGTAAATTCGACTATTTGTCACCTACAATATATTGATAGCAATAGTGTCTTCTCGTGTTACATGTCATTGACCTGTTATAAATAGCCCCATGCCCTGGATGTAACCCAAAGAGTATAATAATATATAGGGAAAAGAGAGCCCTCTCTACGCATTATGAGCTGTCTATTTGAAAACTAGCGCCATCTGGAGATTGGCCCCGACAATAACTATATGTAAGCTCGAAATTATAAAATTCATTTTGTTGTGACGCAGTTAAATAACTAACTCTACTTTTTAATGTAGGTATTGCAAGCCCCCCAGATTTTTTATTTATTACATCGTTAGTTCGCCATTTGTTCTTGATTGTTCTCTATAAACATTTGTTTGTTCTCGATTTTTTTTTTTAATTTGCAATTCATTAAAATTGGTTAGGTTAGGTTATGTTAGAACAGTTAAAACAACGCACGAGCCGAGCGTAGCGTGCCGCGGCAGCGGCCGGCGAGTGCTAGAACAAAACAGTAGGCGTTTCCCCCCATTTTTAATTAATTTGTTTTTAAATAAACAACAAAATAACAAACAATTATTTATAGCGAACAATTAAGAACAAACTACGAACTAACGATATGCGATATTGAAAATTCAAAAATAGAAAAAAAAATTTTTTTCGGGGGCTAAGTTTGATGAGCCCGTCTGTCCCACGGTGGGACTACCACCCCTGGTGTAACCTCACAGAACACAGAAAGGTAGATATTCTGTTCTGTTGTGTACCTAATTAAGAAAAAAAAGGGGCACAAAATGGCATTTCTTAATACTTAAACAATATGTTTAGATCTGACTTTTCGTCATTCAATAGGTACGAACAATGATTTCAATGGAAAAAGCACTAAACACTCAGGGTCAATCCGCAACGTATATTTTCTCTTTTTTTTTATATAAATAATTGGTATCTTCTAAAGTATTCATTAGTCATTCTATAAATTTTCTAAATCAATTGTGCACAATTATTTATAATTATTGTAAAATTAACATTTTATGATACCAAAGAAATAAAATTCATCTTTAATCGGAAAGGAATTAGTACTTAATAAGAGTGCTAGCATCGCAAGTTATCTAATTTTTAATTAAATTTGTACCTACTGAAAGAAATGGTTTAGTAGATAGTGGGGGCCTACCATACTCCATATAGAGAAATGCCAACACAATGTTTTCAGTGCACAATTTTATGAACTTATTTCTTAACGTTTTCGATCAAAGAGGATGTAAATACTATGTAATAGGATGCGGGAATGCCTATGTAAAAATTTAAATTTAGTTTAGTATGAAACGTGAAGTGAGATTTTTCATACGTTTGAAATAGTACATTCCATTACGGCAACCATGTATAATCCGGCTAGGTTTGAAAGTGCACAGTAACTTAAAACTAACGTAGTGGATTTCGGCTATCTCCATTTTTTACAAGAATAAAGCCGTCATCTGTCAATCTATCAATCACTGCACGTTTCATACAATTGAGTAAATCGTTTTTTTTCTTAGAGAGTTTCGACTTAGATTTTTTCAAAGCAAGTTAGATTCTTATAGAAAACTAAAAAGTGTGTTTCGAAAGGCCTAGTACCTATACGCCAGCCATTGTTGATCATAAATCTATTGAAAGAAGATTTTGTAATTTGTATTCGTTACCTAACTTTTGGTGATGGTCCAGTAGGTACATTTCTTTTTTTTTTCTGATATTTTAATAAGTATAATGTCGAAAAAGGAAGAGGTTTTCAATTCGAGTGTATTTTTTTTATATTTGCTACCTAAGAACCGATTTCGATGATGAGTAGTTTGATGAGAGTTTGATAAAGTTCTGATTATAGGATCAGTGCGAGGCTCCTTTACACAGGATGCCGGCTAGATTATGGGGACCACAACGGCCCCTGTTTCTGCCGTGAACCAGTAATGTATGAAAATTATTGTGTTTCGGTCTGTAGGGCGCCGTGGCTAGTGAAATTACTGGGCAAATGAGACTTAACTTCTTATATCTCAAGGTTGGTCACCTCGCGCAATTGTAGTGTCGCTGAGAATTTTTGGGTTTTTCAATAATCCTGAGCGGCACTGCATTGTAATGGTCAGAGCGTATCAATTAACATCACCTGAACTTCCTGCTCGTCTTATCACTTAATGTCAACAAAAAAATCTGTGACAAAGTAACGGAACCCTTCAATTCTTAGGAGCAAATTAACGATATTCGGCCGAATTTTTTATTTGCTATCCGGATATTTGAGTCACCTACCAAAACGTCGTTATGGTCAAGTAATTTTCGTAGTCAAATTTGGTGATCAATGGAACTCCTAAACGGCTTACAGTAAGGGTGCGATCTGTGGCAGAATTTTTAACTGTCTGTAATAAATAATTGCAATGCGCTTACGTTACGTTATTGAAAAGTGACGCGATCGTTCTATCTATTTGACTTCGTTTCTTTCATTTTTTTAGTTAACAGATTCAGATTTAATCTCTATTGCTATTATATGCTATTGAATTCTTTGTATTATTTTTACTATAGTCGACACCTTATAATTTGATCTCATAATTTCTTCCAGAACATTTTTTTTAATTTATAAAATAACGTTCACGTTGTATGCTAAACAAAAAAGGCCGCCGAGAGAGAGTCCTTCTAAGATAATGAAATGAGGAATATTAAATTGCCTAAATGTTATGATTAAATATAAACCATTTTACATTTCAAATTTTCAATATCAAGAGAAAAAATAAAGTAAATCACGTGTGTATAATATTTGTGTGATAATTTTATGTGTGTGTGATTATTACCTATTACAATTATTATGATGCCGATGATGACTTTTACACCGCGTGCTTCAAGTTCAATTGGGGTGATCATAATTATTTTGAAGATTATGTGTCTGTGTGAAAAATAGAATTTAAAAGAAAGTTTTTCTCATTTGGTAAACAGTCACTAATTACTTACTTGCTTATTTAATAATTACATACACAAAATAATTACTTAGGTACTTGGTGTGTAATTGGCTGCTTAGTCGCCCCCAGTTATATTTATAAATCAATAAATATTGTTTACTTAATTAATTTTTAACCACGAACATTAATATTAAACAATAATAATTATTATATATTAAAATTCAAATTCAAATATTTTTATTCAAAACAGGATGTGAAATCACTTATTGAAAGTCATAAAACTACAACCCAAGAATAGGCGCAACAAACTCAGCGGGCTTTTTTTTTTTCATCAATAATATGTTTTACAATTAAAGTAACATTTACAAAGTTTAATAGAGGGTCAGTACTTTTTTGAGTCATTGGATTTATTTCATGTCCTGGCAACATTACCATCTGGTCAAACCTAGGATAAACTTTATACTTACCTGGATGTGTAAACAAATAAATAATAATACCATGCTTCATGCATGCGATATCATTACATAACAATAACTATTTGTCAATGTTTCTGTTTAGTTTCACTTGCGACCAAGAAACATCGTATGTGAACGTCATTATTTTGTAAGTTTTGCGTTAGTGACAGTAATTTGAGTATTGCGGATTAGTGGTAATTGAGTGTTGCATAAAACTCATTTTATAAATGATGGTCTAATTGAGCAGAAATTTATCCTTTTTTACGATCTTTAGTTAAAATATGTCTTGCTTTGTAAATATTGATTTATTAAGAACAGAAGCTTATTAAAATGCAATAAGAAAAGTCACAAGAATAGAAATAATGTGCATTTACTTAATATAGTCATAATCAGTATATTATTCAACAAAATGAGTATTAAGTTCAAATTATCATTTCTCGAACAAAGGCCAAGTATCATTAAGCCATGCCGCTTATTCCTGGGTAGTTTGGCTCGGATCGGCTTCCACCATCTCTTTCAAATTGGTCTTCCACGTGGTTCGTTCTTCTAATCAATTTTCCATCACGAAAGCGTTTAAACCAAAATCACACGATGCGTTGATTAGCAGTCCTCTCTCCAAATTCAACATTGATATTGCGAATTGTTTCTGCCGCATTACAAAAAAATCACTCGAATTTTCGAAACGATCGATCGATCGATCTGAAAGTCGATAATCAAATGTTGCACATTTTTTAAAAGGAGAACTACATAGGTGCAATGTGAAAAAAGTTTCACTCTAAAATCTTAAACCATGTAGGCTCTATGTCAATTCAAATTTATTATTATTCGAAAACAGCAGTTTTATACTCTCAGGTCTATATCACGAATGCAGATGGCGCTGTACAGTTACCAGAAAAAGGGAATGAGTATAGAACTATAGTACTCCTAGGCGAGTGATGCGGCTGATGCCCCTACCTAATTCAGTATACCGTCGGTTTACTGCAAGAACTCACTAAATGCAAGAAATCATTGAGTGCAGTTAATAATAATTGCGCGAACATCGTCTTGAAGAGCTCTCTAGAATGCAAAAACTCACGTATTTCTAGCTGTTTTAATTTGGATGTTATTATGTTTTCCTAAAGTTGATAATTACAATTTGGGACTATTGGTTCTATTAAAATCATTAAATGACTTTGTAAACTTTTAAAACATCAAAGCACTGAAATAATGAACAATGACCATATCACAAAACTCATGTTATTTAGTGTTTTTTTTTTAATATGACATACGAAAATCACTTTAGAACGAAACTTGGCTAAAAGTCACTACGTTTTATAAACAATAATGTTACAATAAGACATATTAAACAACTTTAATTGATTGATAAACAACTGCAATCATATTAAACTTTGTTTATCAAAAAAGAATTATATTTTTATGATTTATCATTGCTCTTATAAAGAAGTTGTAAATTTATTTTTATATCGATTAAATCAGTTAGTACCTTATAATGGAATTCACTATCCCTCTATTACTATTTAGTGATTTTTTTTTCTTAAAACCAATAAATAATTATTACTGTAATAGCTCAGGAATGAAAGGCGGGGTAGGATAAGTGCAATGGAGGATCATACGTGGGGTGAGATAAGTGCAACGTAGGATAACGTGCGGGGTGGGCTGCTTCAACCTGCCGATTCGCTCGGTAGTCTGTCACTTAATTTTATTAAACTATATAAATAAATAACTAAATTATTCACTCAACTAAGTTGTGGCAGAAAGTTGAAGCTATATGGAACGCATCGGCGGAATTTCGTATAATCATTTGCACAATTGATATCCAAGTCAATCCAAATTGGTATCCAAACTCATTTCCACTGTTTTTTGGTATTGTGAAGGGATTTGCTTGTCTATTATATTCCTAAAAAACTAATGGGGAGTTTTATGCCGCATTGCTGACAAAAGTGCGTGAAGTGGTATTCTGTTTTTGATGCCTTATTTAACTAAGAGCGAGCTGCAATGCGTGCCCTTGATTAAACAGGGCTTGAAGAAATTAACCACCCACCTAGTTCCCAGTAATTATTTTCTATTTTCTAATGTAAAGAAAGACCTCCGAAGGTGATGATTTCCAAGTGAAGAAGAGATGAAGACGGCAGTTGACGAGCATTTTTAAGGTAAAGAATGCGAATATTTTTAACTGGGCTAAAAGCACTTTATGGAAAATGTAAGAAATGTATAAAAGGAGAGCAGGCCTTCATAGAAAAGTATTTTTGTCGCGTTTCAATTGGTCAGTGAGAGTCCCGGAGGTCCACTCCCTTTACCTCCACCACAGTCCCGTAGGGCTACCCCCATTTCCTCCCCCAGAGCCCCATAGTTCCACTCTGCTTCCATTTCCACACCTTTTCCTGAAAAGTAATCCTCATGCCCATCTGCCCTCTTTTTCCACAAAAAAATTATTATTATTAATTAATAGTACGTATTTCTTAAAATAGATTTCAATTTCAGGAAATAATTAATTGAAACCTCGAACAAAGGCCCAATCGCAAGAAATCATTAATTTCACATTTAATTTTTTTTTTTAATTATGGCTTGTTAATATTTAAAAAACTCGCTTCATTTTAATAATAAATATATTCAGCAATATAATAGTAATTTACTTTTCTTTAACATAATAATATTTAAGATGATAATATAGGGAAAACAATATTACTAAAACTAAAAGTGGCTCAATTCATAGTTCTGTTTTGAGTTCTTGCAGTAAACCGACGATATTGTACTCTGTATAATGTTGTACCTAATTCAGTATATTGTATTCAATATTGTACTCTGTGCCCAGTATCCAGTTCCAGTACCCACACTTGAGAGTTGTCACACTTGTCAGTTGAGACCACAGATTCAGAAGTTAGACTGAATTAGATTTAGATTTTAGAACACTATTTAATATTTATTTTTATTACTCTTACGAATTGTACGTACCTCCCAAAAATTGTTAGATGTTTTGAATTATGTTTGAATTTTAAAATTATAATGTGTTTTATACATAGTAAATATAAGTGAAAAAATATAAGTTAATATGGTGATTTCAAATTATTAGTCTTTTCATGCAAACGGAGTTTTTTCTATCAGCACTTAAATAAAATAATATGTCGACGTTAAGCAGCTCCAAGAACCATTCCAAAAAAGTAATAAATAGTAGTCGTGAACGTGATAAAATTAAACCTATAACTTCAGAATCTGGTGGTTCGAGTCAATGCGATACTCCACCTCTCACTGAGAAGGTAAGACAAAACTAGTGAGGATAATTATACACTAACGAGATAAATCTATATCTTAGAGGATTTAACATAGTAAATATCTCAGCAGTTACAAATACGGGTTATGTTCAGAAATATAGTATAATAATAGTACAATAATTCTGAAAGTAGGTATAAGTCTATAAAATTGTTGTTTGATATGTAGTAAGCAATAAAATGATTTTCTGTTATGAATAAGAAATTTTTCAAATAAATTAGGTCAATACTATAAGTACTTGTCATCATTATCATCAGCCGTAAGACATCCACAGTTGGACAGAGGCCTCCCACGCGATTTCCACAACAATTGGTCCTCCGCTGCCCTCATCCAATGTATTCTGGCAATCTTGACAATATTGTTGGTCCACCTTGTCGGGGGTCCTACCAACTAGACACAGTGTCTAGTACTTCTAATAAATTAGAAACTGTCTTCCCTATAAAATATCTTTATATTACAACCACTAAACTTGACAAAAAGGGATGAAATAGTAATTTATAGTTTAGTAACAGTAAGTAGTACAGTAATTTAGTAAGTAGGGAATATTTTTCTCAAATCCAGGATGGCAGCTCAACTCAAGGAAAATTTGCGGGTATTGGGCCAGACTCTATTATTTGTATGGGTGAACAAATTGGAGCAGAGATGAGTGCTGAAGCAGCAACCAACCTGGCTGAAGATGTTAGCTACAAGTTGAGACAGACTATTAGTGTAAGTATTATGTTATTTTACTAATTAAGGTACTCCAGACTGTCACTGGAAATTTTGTTGCTTATAAATAAAGACCTTATTGAGGCCAATAGGGATCTATGGAATTCAACTGTGGGGCTCGGCTAGTGATTCCAATATCAGTTTAATATAAAGATGTCAGAACTAAATCCTGAAACATATCTCAAATGGCTTTGAAGAGTTAATCTGAAATCCATAGCAACCTAAATATTAAGATAGTCTAAGAGGAAATAAGGAAAACCAAAATTACATACTAAAAAAACCTCTCACCCAAAACATCTTGTTGTTAACTTTTCCTGATGCAATGCACAGGCTGAAAAGATTAAATATAGATCCAAATGTGTTTGGTTTCTGGCATGAGACTGGACTCTGCACTCCAAGAGTTTGGCGAGTCAACATCTTCTGAGGATGCCTCATGTAGAAGTGAAACACTTGAATTGTTTAAAGACAAATATTGGCAGAATCACCACTAAAGAAATCTCAAAACTTCTATATTTTCTTTTTATTAAATATGTATAGAGAAATTCCTAATAAGGGATTTTCTCTAGACTGATTGCATGATAAAATTATATAAAAAAAAAATTATATTAACCTGCTGAAATGCAACCAATGGTTACTTGCTCACTCTCATCTGTTGTGAAGACCTCACTCTGTGGTATGGCAACAACATTTATAGATGTTTGGAGGTTGTTATCTTAAGTTTGTATTAAAAGCATATAAAAAAATATTAACATATTAAATTAAAATTTTATTTTGTTAAGTTTTTGTAAATGCTTATTAATGTTGTGTTTGTCAGATATTATGATAGGTTAAATAATAATTACTCAATACTGAATTATCAATCAGTTATTAGCTCGCTGTTCATATTTGGCTACTATTGAGTTTGGATATTCATTTACTTTTAAATAATTCTATGTTGGAATTTCCCCTTGGCACAAAGCTTCAAATTCTTCTTACTCTTTGACCATACTCTATCTTCTGATCCCCACATCATTGAAGGTATGATCTTTATTAAATGTTGTAAATTTTTACTTAATGACTCTGTTTCCGCAGGCTATATCATTGCACAGTGAATTGATGAAAAAGTCTGTGTTGGATAGTTGGGATGTGAACACTCTCCTCATGCTGACCGACACCAGCCCGATTATTGGCACTTCTTCTACTCAATATACAACAATAACCTCGGGAGATGAAAAACTATGTGTTGAAACAGTTAGTATCAATTTGCTTATATCTTCTTTGATATTTTAAGTAAGTGATCTATACTCTTTGGCAACACCAAAAAAAAAATAAGAAGCTTTGACAGTATTTAAGGTTCTTTTTGTGAAAATAATGCCAGGACGTTCATTTGATACCTTGGTATATAATAATACAAGCAATAATTATAATAATATTATAATGTATAAGGTACAAGGAAGAAAGTTCCTCGATACTTGCACTGTGGATATATGTGGTTCTTACATATATGCAACATGTTACAAAATACCCTGTAAAAAATATAACGTAACTATCAAAGCCAACAATTTTGTCAACCCTAGTAACCTGTCATGTCAGGGAACCAGATAATTAAACAGAAAGGCCTACATACCTATTTTCCCTTTTAATTGTCTACTTTAATAATTCTTCTATTTTTCATTCATTCCGTTTGCTACGACAATACAAGGATGTCATTATACTCAAGTACTGGCTTTAAAAAATGTCTAGTTGGAAGAAATGGTTATGTGAAGGACAGAGTGTATTTCTCCGATTGCCCAACTGTTGCTGAGGTGAGGAACACCACACACAATGCCACACGAGCCTTCCCCGGACAAGCGAGCTTGTGTATTAAGCAAGGCGGAGTATTATTTGAGCCGTGTCTGTAAATTTAACGTTTATTATAAAAAGTAAGTGTGTGTTTAGGTCGTTTCGTTAGGTTAGGTCTTTTAAAATTTATGTCGTTCCGCGAATTAGGTAGAAATGTAGGTTACATTCTCCGTAGTTTACTCTTAAATTTTACTGAAATACTTTTATTGCACATCAGTGAAAATATTATATTTTTTTTTTGGGGTTGGTATGTTATACAGTGTTACTACAGTTCTGAAATAAAGTGAATGGACTTGTTATAAGGCTCGATTTAACCTCCTTTCGGCTTTTCGGGTAGTTTTGTAAACAATCTGTAGAGAGGAGGATATTTATGAAAATATATGGCTAAACAAATGAACTAACTGAAATATAATGCACTGTGCACCTGCATATTAGGTTACCACAGCAACCATCTTGGTCATCCTCAAATAAGCTTTTAGTAAAGATGTCCCCACAGCAAGGTATAAAAATATAAGTTAATATATACCCGAACATAAATAATATACATTAACATGTCCTAAAATTCTATAATTAGTGGTCATCTGGGCATAGACAACAAAATAACACCAGTGGAAAAAATTGGACCTCTCTTAAAATTTGTATTCAGTTTTGCAATAATCCTTGCAATTTGACTGTCTATATCTATTTTCACAGCTTCATGACGTACGGTATTTTACTCTTGGGTCATGCTGCTGATATTGATATACTATTTGCTCTGCAAAAGAGAGCTGTTTGTGCTGTATATCAGCTTGGTTATAGGCAGTCTCTCAAAGAAAAATTTAAAGAAATAAATATTATGACTGTTCATTGTCAGTACATTTATGAAAATTTAATATGCGTTCACAAAAATAGTCACCTTTTTGCTCTTAATAGTGATTTTCATTATTATAACACTAGAAATAAGGGATTGCTTGTAACAAATTCTGGTAGGCTTCATAAGATACATAATAGCTTTAAGGGTAAATGTATACACTTTTATATTAAAGTCCCAGCCACTGTTCAGGCATTATCTATAAATAAATTTATATTTTTTATAAAAAAAATGACTCTGTCGTAAATCCTATTACTCCACGGCTGAATATCTAAATGATCGGACAGCCTGGGACTAGATTTTATAGCGATAGAAATGACTGTACAATATTGTATATTTTTATTGAAAAGAGCGCAAAAAATAATGCTGGGAGATAGGGCTGAGACGTATTTATCGTCACAGGTATTAAAATATCACCGGCTGTCGCTGATACAAGATATCAAAAATAACAGTGACAAGTATTAGGGGTATTTTTTAACAACTAGTATTTTAGAAACGACTGATATTTGAGTAATAACTGTTACTGAACAAGTATTTAATAACAACTAGTATTTTAGTAACAACAGATATTTAAGTAATAGCTGTTACTGGACAAATGATTAGGAGTAGGTATTTAGTAGGTAAACACTAGTATTTTGTTAGAGCTTCTATAATTGTGTGATTGGTACCATACATACCTATGTTATATTATTTTGATACAATAGGTAGTAAAATAGTTATGGCTCAAGTCTTCTTTTAAATGTGGTATAAGAAAAACCCTGTTTACTTAAATTGTCTACTGAATATTTTTCTTTCAGACATATTCGTAAATAATAGCTACATCACTTTCATACATTAACTAGATAAGATAGGTAAGTAATTAAGATATTGAAGTAAATTTAAAATGGAAGACCCTGTTTTTATTTCCATTATGTATCTAGGCTACCTAAATTTTTTGTTTCTGATATCATTTTTCGTATTCGTGTTTATTCAGTTATATTGTGCCTACGAGCAGGAAAATTCAACTCATTCATTTGGTAATTTAATAGTACCTACTGAATAATATATTTTTATGATGTTTATATCTAATTTATTCTTGAATTATTTGTATGATAAGGGCTTATTTGTATGAATTTTAATTATGTACAAGAATGGGATCACTATTTAAGTATAGGTAGTATTGAAACATAATGAATACGAAAGTATAATGATTATTTTTATTACTTCAAAACTATAAAAAAAATCTAGTTCTGTACAGCTTCACCTAAACAGAACTTTTAAAATTCGAAGTTATCACAAGAGAAAGTACTACGTAATACGTATAGATGGCGCTAACAGGTAACATAAAACTTATCACAGATAGTATTAAAATAACAGCTAGTATTTTGTAACAGGTATTTGTCACTGTTACTTTTGAGTCACAGTCACCGTCATACCTAGTACGTCTCAACTCTACTGGGAGAGTTTCTTGCGCCGCTTCTTCTTCGAAGCGGTAGTAGTGTCTAGTATATTAGAAATGACATCAAAAAGAATTCTAAAGGAATAAATTTTGAGAAAATAAATGCCTTTTATGCCTTTATATATTATAATATATTGTTCCAGGAAACTCTAGTAAATATAACAGATAAGGCATTAAAAAGTCAGAGCTATGTGTTTTCATCTGTGCCAACAATGACAGTTGAATGGATAATGGATGAGAGAAGTTTAAGCGGCAGTAGTAACATTGGTTCTAATTTACAAAACTACTATACAAAAGTGGCTAGAGGTAAGTCTACACACATTAATAAATTCTGACAGTGGCATGAACTACCTATTACTGTTAACTAAAACCTTCCCACTGGTCCATTTACTAGTAATGTAATGGATGAGGTCACCACATACCCCCTTATTCATAATAGTCTGCTAACTTAAAGCATTGCTAATTATCACTCTGTCTTCTTCTATTGACCTAAGTCAGAATGAGAAAAAAACACTCCTTAACGGCTGTTTAAAGTTAGCGGACCATTATGAATAAGGGGGTTAGTATCAACAGAACCCCATGATATTCCATTGCTGACTGATACAAAAACAAAAATCATGATATCATAATAATTTTTTTATTAGTCTAGTAATAATAATAAAGCCACAGCAGTAGTCAGATGATAAATAATATACCTAAAAGTAAAATGTTATGTGGTTTTTTTCTGAAAATTGATGTCTATTGTGCGCCTAGTGTGAGTGAAATTCATTTGTATTCCTGGTTTCATATTATAAGCCAAGTCCAAGTTGGCTAATTTTACACACAACCTTCTGTAGGTTTTCAAACGGTATGAGCCAATAGATAAATCAAATATAATATGAATTCGTAAAATAGATAACACATTAATTGAATGTAGGATTCTGCCGCCTGATAGGCAATGGTACTAACCTATGAGACACCGACTGCTCACCACTAGGACTGTATTTTTTATGGCTGAGGAGGACAAACATATAATATACCTGGTGTTAAGTCACCACCACAAAATTCTCTTACAACAACAGAGGAATCGATGGAGTGTTGCCAGCCTTCTAGAAATGTATGTGTTTTGAAGGTGCCCATGTTGTAACGTCCTAGAAACACCGCACACGGAAGCTCATTGCATAGTTTGGTTGAATGTGGGAGAAAGTTCCTTAAAAACGGCACTGTAGAGGAACGCCAGACATTCTTTTTTTTTTAATATAAAATGGGGCAAATGAGCAAGCAGACTAAGGTGGGAAGATGATATAAAGAAGGTTGTTGGACCAGTTTGGATTGGAAAAGCGCGGGTGAGAGAGGGGTCTTTGAGGAGTTTTATGTCAATGGACAAACTAGAAATAGTTAAAAAATAGAGGAAATAAAATTAAACATGTTACTACACCTAATATCTAGCAATAAGGGCTATCTTTATCTTTAAATGGGCAAGAAGCTCATGGGATGGGGAGAGGTGAGGCAACCGCCCATGGACATCCGCAGCATCAGGTGTGAAGAGATGCGTTGACAGCCTTTAAGGTGAGAGTATACTCTTTTCTTAAAGGTCCCTAAGTCGTATCGGTTCAGGAAAACCGCAGCTGGTAATTTATTTATTTATTTATTTAACACCAACAAGACAAACACTAACGAAAGTATAATGACATTATTACAATAAATAATAAATTCTAAGTGTTGACTTAATTATAGGTGTTACACACATTTCAAAAACATAGACACAAACATATTTAATTAAAATGAATGCAAACATTATCGGAATATTTACAAATTGAATTAAACGTAAATGAATAAGAGATCAATAATATTATATAATAATTAAAACATGCATCATTTCACAATTATATAAAACAGACTTAAACTTATCAGTATTTATTAATTATTTGAATAAAATATATTTTTGCCTATAATTTACAAAAAAAAAATGAATATAAATGAAATAAATTCCGTTTAAATGACGAAATATGGTCTGAAAATATATCAATATCAACTTTTTTATCTTTTTCTTTATCCTTTTCTTTATTAACAGTAGTTGTTATGACACCAATACATTTCTCATGTGATAATTTATATATAGCATTATAACTCAACATCAATCTATTAGAAAATTTATTGAATAAGGCGTTACTTTGCGGAAATCCATAACTATACAAATTATTCAAGTTTTCTTAAGTGTTAATTCTGCCAATATATTATATATTGGCGGAATTAACACTAAAGAAAACTTGAATAATTTGTATATCAATCTATTAATTGAGCGTGTGCTTTTTTCTTCGAATGGCATAAAAGACGACGGCCTTAGTGTCTTCAGTGGGGCACGAATATTTAATTGAGCTAATAAATAGGTACTATCAATGACGCCATTCACCAACTTATATAAGAAAGTAAGATCGAGGAGCTGTCTTCGATTCGAAAGTGACTGAAGCTTGAAGTACTTTAATTTATCCTCGTAACTAGCTGAGTAAATAATTAACTTTGGTACGTAGTATCTTGGAATACTGCAGCGTTGTATGGAATCCACACTTTAATATTTACTCACAAAGAATCGAATGGATACAAAAGAGATTTCTTTTGCATCTATCTTACGATCATAATCTAGTTAAAAATTGATTCCACAAAGTGGCTGTGCGAGACAAGAAATATCTTGCAAAACGCGCGGTTGTGGAATGCCAGAAGTCATCTTGATGGTGGCACTTTGTACGTAATGTCCGGTGGTGGAATTAGGCCGTTGGAATCAGAATCTACTAGTTTTGTATTATGTTTTGTCCTTTGTAGCAATTTTAAATCTTAAGAAGAAACCGAAGCAGATAGCAGTTCAAGATCTGACAACGAATACTCGAATAGGCCCCATATTCCCAAACTTGTTCAACCTGGCTGTGCTAGTATTAAACGATGATAATTTGAACGCGCTGAATGTTCCCGCCAAGAAGCCGCTTCAATCGAATGTTCTGGATATGGTTGACGCGTTGTGTTCTAACCCTTGCAGCATGGACACTAATATTCAACAGCAGGTGATTAGAATATAGGTTTATGTAGGTAAAAAGAAACATTATATAAATTAAAAAAGGAATCCTTATCATAACATTAAATTTCTGCTGCTTTTTGACATTAACCCATGTGAAACAGAGGTGTCAGGCCACTTTCATGCTGCTTTTCTGTATGAGTGTCCAGGCCGTTCAATCTGCCCTGAGGGCCTACCATTAACTTTTAATAAGCGATGCGATTCCGATGCAGTTCGATTTAGGTACCTAAACTGAATTGCTAAAATTCGTACCAAGACGTGTCTTTTACTGAATGGCGTTTGGATCCCTTAAGAAGAATGAACGAAATAAATTTGTCTGTGGTGAGAAAGAGATGACGCTCTACAGTCGTTGCATAAGTTTGTCTCTCTTACTCGAACCATATGCGTTGCGTTTCGAAACCTAAAATGATATGATTTTAGCGGTTTTTTTTTGCGTAGAAAATACTAAAAAAACATTTTAAATTGCGCTTTATAGCGTCAAATTATAAAAACCATAAAGCCTTTTCTTGTACTTATTAAATTATATTAATATAAATAATAATAATAATTTCCTTTTCTGTATTTTTTCACTATTTTTAAAAGTTATTAACAATCGCTCACTTTGACACATTAGGTATCCAGTTTAGCTTGAAATATTACCTCATGGTACGAATGAATAAACGAACTAAATCAATTTGCGATTCAGTTGATATAATTTTTGACATTCAATTGACATCATTGCGATTTAATCAGTTTATTTGACGTCAACCTAAATCAGATAGCTCTAATCACGTCGTGGTACGAAATAGCAAAGCAGTTCATTTTAGGTTGTCAATTGAATCGCAATAAGAGTTCATGGTAGGCCCACTGTACAACCATGACTTTCTTAGCACTCAGTCCATTTCATCCCCTTTTACGCCCTGGGGCAGAACAGGGCAGTAGCATTTAAATAATTAACTATTAATTTTTTAAGTATATGATTGTAAATTATTCTCATATTTAATGTTAAAATCTACCACAGCGATAACATAGCAACACGTTTTTATTATTATAATAAAGTAAAATAACGCATGGTTTAGGTAATTAATTAATTATTTTAAAGCTGGTATGGTTGACTATAATTTAAGATTTTTTAATGGGTATCTAATGTAATTAACTAAATTTTGGTATTTAGTTATTGTTGAGGAGTTATTTTTTATCAGAAAAACTTACGAGACTAGCAAGATGTTTACCTGGTCGGTAGTAGTACGTGATGTCGATTACAAAACAGTACCAGGATTTATTTTATGACAGTAAGGGACGAGACGAGCAGGACGTTCAGCTGATGGTAATTGTTACGCCCTGCCCATTACAACACAGTGCCGCTCAGGACTACTGAAAAAACCCAATAGTCACCTTGAGACATAAGATGTTAAGTCTCATTTGCCGAGTAATTTCACTAGCGACGGCGCCCTTCAGAACGAAATACAATAATGCTTACACATTACTGCTTCATGGCAGAAATAGGCGCCGTTGTTGTACCCATAATTTAGCCGGCATCCTGTGCAAAGGAGCCTCCCGCTGGATTCTTGAAAAACCCAGAATTCTGTGTAGAAAATATCTTAACTCTCTGCTGTGGTACGTGATTTAGTTTCTGAATTCAATTTAACAATTTATTTGAATTGTTGTTTTCTAGTTTCAGAGATTGTTTCCCGTCATGGTCTCAAATATATTAGGCAATGGATCACTGGCAGAGAAAATGGTTGCAATATTAACGAAAATAACAAGGACTTGGCCATCATTCATTATTATAGGTAAATATTTACTGTTTAATATTATTTTGTCACTTTTAAATGATTACCCTCACCCCCCTCTACGGCCACATACGCCCCAGAGCTATAACCACTTAGCCAATCATCCGAATATAGCTTTATCCTTAAATCTTGATATGTTTGTCCAAAGCACTGCTGTGGCGCCATCTATTATAGCCGATAATCTGCTCAAAACCAATCATATTGAGACACTTTGAGACACTTTTTTTTTCACACAAATTATCTTGCCCCAAGTTAAGCATATATAGCCTGTGTTATGGGTTACAAGACAATGATATATTTAATACAATATACTTACTTAAAAATACATAAATTCATATAAACATACATAAATACATTTAAACATCCATGACTCGGAAACAAACATCCATATTCATCATATAAATGCTTGCACCTACCGGGAATCGAACCCGGGACCTCTAGCTTAGTAGGCAGGATCGCTAACCACTCGGCTATAGAGGTCGTCTATATATACTATATTAGTTAATATATATATTATAATATGTTAAACTATCTTCATAAGATATTTATGATATATCTAAAGATAAAGCTTTCGTTAAATGTGTTCTTCTATTGAAAATTTTACATCAATGAAGCAAAATTATCGGAATATTTTTTAGATTAAAATTCATTACGAGGCTTGATGAACTTGATTTATCGCGTTACTAAATGTTACTACAGCTGAGCGTGATGGTTCAATCTCATTCAATACCAACAAAATTAGGTGCTCTATGCAACTAATGAATACACACACATTGCTTATACAGTGTGTGTGGATTGATGCGACTCATGTAAATGTTGTAAAAAGTTGTATCCACACCTGGTCACATCCGAATCCAAGCGAATGCAGCGTGCTTCATAGACCAAAACCCTCAACCTCTACGCTCCCAAAAAACATTTTTTTATGGAAAAGGAGTGCAAACGAGCGTACGGGTCACCTAGTGTTAAGTGATCACCGCCGCGGACATTATCTTGCAACACCAGAGGAATTACAGGAACGTTGCAGGTACCCATGTCGTATTCTCCCGGAAATACCGCACAAAGAAGCTCATTCCACAGCTTTGTAGTACGCGGAAGAAAGCTCCTTGAAAACCGCACAGTGTTAGGATACACATCCAGATGGTAGGGATGATATCCTAATTTGTGGCGTGTCGTGCGAACTTTATAAATAAACATACACTGTCTCATAAATGGAAGCATGACTCACTGTCACGTTCCGGCTTAGCTGAGCGTGCAAGAGAAAACGCGGAACAAGCGATAAAGAAATATGCCGTATGGCCGGCCTAAGGTGTGGTTTAAGGCGACACTAAATGCCAGCGACCTTGAGCGATATAAGTTCACGGCTGCCGGCCCGCCATCTATGTAACAAAGCCAATATTTTCAAAATTCTTGCGTGGAAAACAGTTTATATGCTTATATACCTCGTTATTCACTACTAATCTGAATAACCTACCTACCCCTATAACCTACACGAAAAAGTACAAGCTATAAGAATAACTTTTCTGAGAGAAGTACCAAAAAAATGCGTCACGCCATGCCAAAAAACTTGTTTAACTTCAAAGAAAAGTGGTAGTTCAAAAAGTCTCGGCAGTGTTAACTATAACCAACAGCAAGCATTAGCAACCTACAAATAAGACTTAAGGATATCTGTAACAGGATTAAGTTATGTTCATAGCTCGAAATGCTATACTTACACCACAAAACTTGTCTAAAAACACCATGTTTGCGTGTTTTCTGCTTACTCTTCGCCTAAAGTAAAAAAATATTTGATTAAACGAGTGCATATAATTCTAAAGGAGAATGGCGAATTTGCATGTATTTTGGGACCCACTGATAGAGATAGCGTACATTTTGGAAACTTAGTTATTGTTGTACAACGGGATAAAAGTAACAAAAAAGCAAATGGTAAGTATGTCTAAAAGAGTGGGAGAAAAAAGATAATGTAAAACGAAGTATAATTATTATTATTAATAGTATTAAGACGTGTGAGTAGAGGTTATTGTTACCGATAGACTGTGTTGACTGTATCCATAATGTTTATAATATTATATTGTATAAACCTAGCTATTCAGGTTTTCACTAAAAAGTAGGTACCTATAGGTAGTATAAAGGTAGGTACAATTTATAATAATAACTGTGAAACCAAACTTAAATAACAACTGACAGGGGCTGTCAATTGTCATTTCAACAATATCTCTATGGCATAGCGTTACGTTTTTGCAGGACAACATATGTTGTAACCAACTTTAAATTTTCTTTTTTTTTCTATTCCCATACCCTAGAATCTAAATAATTTTCATATAGTCATCAAATGAACTTATAATTGTACTAATATATATCCACTTGCCTATGTACGATGCTTCGTTAATTTTTAAATAATGTCGATCGATTTCTGCCTTTATCGAAAAATTTGTTATTTTCAATTCTTCAAAAATATTCCTTTGTATTAGGTATACAAAATAATGATAGTTCAGTGATAATAAATCAATTATTTTTATAATTTTGTATGCAATTTTTTATCTATGTTTCCTTTAGACGTTATTAGGTACTTAAAATTAACATTCGTAAACCGACTTTACATACAATTTTTTGTCAAAACATTTTTGTTTCTGACATACCAATAATTTTCAGGTAAAGGTATTCTTTTCGACTACCTCTCGCAAGGTACGAAGGACCGTCTCACGGCACCCATGATCCGCTGTGTGATGGCCCTGGGTCGCGGCGCGCTGATCGAATGCCTAGGTGATCACTTGGAGCACCTGGATAATAGTATACACGCACCTCGGAGGAATCATAGACAATGCGACCTGAGAGAGACAATGCTGGTGAGGATTATGTCGTTTGTGGCATTATTTTAAACTAATACAAATCAAAATACTTTATTATAACTGACAGTTCTATTTTCGAGGTGAGGTTTTTTAACATCGAGCACATCGCCAATACATGATAATTCTACTGATTTTGTACTAAAAGTGTGTGCATGTATCCAGATATGTATGCACGCAAGAAGTTATACTTCTTTGGCCTAACAAACCAAAAGTCCTTAAAATTAATTATTTCTCGTTTCTACGTTTGTAGAAAGAACAATATTGTAAAAATCTTGCAACGATGGTTTTGACAATTAATTATTAAAAACCGAATACGGCTGCACGGGCTTGAACCCTTTGCCCTAATAATGGACGAAGAAATCTTAAAAAAAAATAACGAATATCGCAAATGTCAGAATATTTTAGGAACCAACTTCAACCTGTTACTTTTACAGTGATGCGCGCGCTTCTTAAAATTTCACTCTCTTAAATTATTCATAACTAGCTGACCCGGCAAACGTTGTTTTGCCATATAAAGTATAATTCACGCGATAGTTTTATAAGTAATAAAATATTGCCTATATTATAGCCTGTACATCATTTTGTTCTATTGTCAATAGTTTTTGCAGCGCACGCAAAAATAGGTTTTCGATTTTACACCTTGTGTTACAAAATAGCAATTTTATTACGGATCCCTAATTTTGAAAAAAAAACATAGCCTATAGCCTTCCTCGATAAATGGACTACCCAACACTAAAAGAATCATTCAAATCGGACCAGTAGTACCAGAGATTAGCGCGTTCAAACAAACAAACAATGTATGTTTAACTATGACATGGGTACCTTCAAAAAAGCGCGTACACCTTCCTTCAACGCCGGCAACGCTCTTGTGATTCCTCTGGTTTTGCAAGAGAATGTGGGCGGCGGTGATCACTTGAACCTGCTAAGTCATATTTATAAGTTATATTTATTCGTTTTTAAGTCTTTTAAAATATTTTCACTGTTGTTCATTTAATTTATAGCATAAGTTGTTGTTGAGTTGTGACGTATTATTAAGTGTTATTAGCATTAGTTGTTAACCTTTGTGGTTTTTTTTTTAGATGCTAATTTGACCTAGTTTTATATCGGTATATGTAATATGATAAATAAAAAAAAAAAAAAAAAAACACCAGGTGACCCGTACGCTCGTTTGTCCTCCTATTCCATAAAAAAATAAATTACTTGTAACTCTTTTAAAAACTATTCAATTGTTTAAAATCACCATGTTCGCTTTTCGCTACAACAGAGTTATTAGGATATGACATGAAAAGCTGCTATTTTTGTGTACAGGAAAATTTAAACATGTGTTGAAAACTTGTTTTAAAAAATTTATTTTACAAATCCGTGTCTTTCTGTTTAGCGTTCAACAATCTTTATACCTTGATTATATTTAAACATGAGTCGAAGCTTGTCTAAGGTTTTTCTAAGGGATAGATCATATTCATATGGAAGATTTAGATTATATTATGACCACAACGGCGCCTATTTCTGCCGTGAAACAGTTATGTTTAAGAATTACTGTGTTTCGGTCTGAAGGGCGCCGTAGCTAGTCAAATTACTGGGCAAATGCGACTTAGCATATATATATACATGTCTCAAGGTGACGAGCGCAGTTGTGGTGCAGCTCAGAATTTTTGATTTTTTCAAGAATCCTGAGCGACATAGCATTGTAATGGGCAGGGCGTATCAATTACCTTCAGCCGAACTTCCTCCTTCTCGTCCCTTAATGTCATATAAAAAAAAAACAAATGTTGTGAGTTTTCTTGATTAATTCCGCCAAGATTTGTCCTCAAACAATTCTGGCAGAACTTGGCGAGTGAACATCTCCTGTGCATGCCTCGTGTAGAGGCGAAACACGTGTCGAATTGTTTGAAGACAATATTGGAATTAACACTAAACAAAACACAACACTTGGATAGTAATTATGGATTTCCGCAAAATAACGCCTAATTCAATATTTATCTCATTAATTTGTATGTGCGTGAGTTGTTCTGGCGATGTCGTTCACATGTCGCATGGTCAATATTTGTTGGTGAAAATGTAAATTTTTTATATTATTTGATTTATTAAAATCAATATAACTTTCTTTGAGTCTTTTTAAGTATTTGAAATAGGGGCAAAAGATCCTCCTCTATGTCAAATCAAATCAAAATATTTTATTGCAAGTCACATTTTACAGTAGGATGGTTGGTACATTAATGGGTAGACAATATGTGACGCCCTGCAAGGGCACAGCAACGTTATACATAATATAAATAAGTCTTATACTATATTGTAACTAATTCTCACACTTGTAATTAAAAAATTCGGGTAAATCGTAGAAGCATTTTGAAACTAAAAAATTTTTAAGATGTCTTTCAAATAGAGAAGGCTTCTCTTTATTTTTAATTTCGTTTGGGATGTGATTATAAATTTTTATTGCCATGTGGTGAGGGCTCGATGACACTAATGACATACTTGTTTGGGGAATTTTTAATTTGTTTAAATTTCTATTATTTCGCTTGTTATTTGGTAGTGTTGAGTATAAGTCCGAATGTTTTTTAACAAATTTACATGCTTCTAGGATGTTAATTGAAGTAAGAGTTAAAATTTTGTGTTTAATAAAATATGGTCTACATGAATCCATCTGCTGGATATTTTCTAAAATTCTGATACATTTTTTCTGTTGAATAAATATATCTTTTATTTCACTACAGTTTCCACATATTAATATTCCATATGATAATCTAGAATGTGCATATGCATAATAAGCAGCAAGGGCAGATTTGAAATCTGTTACGCGTTTTAGTTGGTGTGTTATGTCTTGTGATCCCCCGATGTATTTCATTTCTCTTTGTCTTGTCCTTGATCTGCCATGTTTTCTTATCTTTCAGGACGTTTCAACATGTCTTTTGAGATCGGAGCTTACAACATATCTGGAAGATTTCGTTACAACAGACTACACATTATATGAAATGCTCGGAGACTCAATATTACCCAGGAGAACTTTGTTCCCTTACCTAGGTAACTCTTTTTACTTATGTGAATCTATCTTCTAAAAATAAGCATAGTTGACTATGATGTCTTTTGTTTTTTTTTTTTTATTTTTTCTATTTTATTGAATAGGAGGACAAACGAGCGTACGGGTTCGTATTGTTTGGTGATCACCGCCGCCCACAATCTCTTGCAACACCAGAAGAGGAATCACAGGAGCGTTGCCGGCCTTTAACGGAGGTGTACGCGCATTTTTTGAAGGTACCCATGTCGTACCGTCCCGGAAACACTGCACAAGGAAGTTCATTCCACAGCTTTGTAGTACGTGGAAGAAAGCTCCTTGAAAACCGCACTGTGGAGGACCGCCACACATCCAGATGGTGATGATGATATCCTAACTTGTGGCGTGTCGTGCTAATGTTTTTATTTATTTTGCACTTTACTTATGAAGTATTAAGTTCCTAGTTTTTCTTAACCATTTTTTTATAAATCTGAATTGTGTGTACCTCTAATTTATTTCTACTAGCGATGACCTGCAATTGAGCTTTTAAAGTTTGTATTTATTATTATTTTAGTTTTAATTGAAGACTGTTGGTCCTCGTTAATAATAAAATAAAAATGAAGATATTCTTAAACTGTCTTATTAATAAACGCAATGTAAAGTTACCACAAGTTTAAAATTACTTCTCCCTGTCAGGTAAGATAAAGAAAAAAGTTTTAAATTTGGAATAATTTTACTTCAGGTTTATTAATAATACAGAAAGTGTTCAAAGATAGAAAGAAAGTAAGGAAATTGGTCAAAGTTTCTAGTATTTATTAAGAATTTCTGGTTGCATCCTACAAAATCACGAAAGTTTGTAAGAATGTATGGACGTATGTTTGTCACTCTTTCACAACTCATGTTACTATCAATCAAGATGTGTCATCAGCAAAAAAAGTAACAAATAAGTATGTCTAGTTTAAAACCAGTGGGAGGCTCCGGAGATTCCGTCTAGATTATGGGTACCACAACGGCGCCTATTTCTGCCGTGAAGCAGTAATGTGTAAACATTATTGTGTTTCGGTCTGAAGGCCGCCGTAGCTAATGAAAGTACTGGGCAAACGACACTTATAAAAAATAAAAATAAATATCTTATGTCTCAAGGTGATGAGCGCAATTTTAGTGCCGCTCAGAATTTTTGGGGTATTTCAAGAATCCTGAACACTGCATTGTAATGGGCGGGGCGTATCAATTACCATTAGCTGAACGTCCTGCTCGTCTCGTCCTTTATTTTTCATAAAAAAAATATGTACAAGAGTCTCCTTATTTACAGAAAATCAACAAAGTGAGAGTGAAAAAAGTGAAAAGTGTGATGAAGACTTGTATATGCCCCTCCGGACGTTATGTCGGGCAAAAGTCAAAGTGATACCTCCAAATGTCAGAAAAAAGTTGCAGCATGACGTGTTTGAAGTGTCTAACTATAGGAGAAGAAGTATTGTTATAAAAATAAAAAACTGTAGAAGTTTGAATATATTGAAGCCGAACAGAACAGTGTTTAGTGGATCTGTGTCCGATGTTAAAGGTGTTTTGATCGCTAGTGGTCTGTTAAATAGGTTTAAATATAATGTCAAACAAGATATCACGTTCCCAGTATTTGGAGCATTGTCTCTGTGAATATTAATTTAGAATTGAACTCATGACAAGTCGAATTCTCTTTAATTATAAATGTTATTTATTCTTGTTGTGGGTGTTTTATTTCTGCCATCGAGCTTAAACAGTGGTTATATAACTGCTGTTTAAGAACTTCAAATTAATCTCTAACGGATTCCTTTGTTGATTAAGTTTTGGTGACTGCTGTCGAATAAATGTTATAAATTTGCTACAGTTTCTTATTATGTTGAATGACTGGAGGTGTCAAGGGGGTGTTGACGAAGATGTCGGGGGGGTAAAGGCGTAGGTAAGGGGGGCGTTTTCTTGTATCTCCTTTAAAAGGCATAAAAGGCATTTATTTTCTCAAAATTGATTCCTTTAGAATTCTTTTTGATGTCATTTCTAAAAACCACTAGATACTAATACCGCTTCCGATACAAATGGCGCTCTGAGAGAGAAGAAGCGGCGCAAGAAACTTTCCCAGCATTCTTTTTTTTGCGCTCTTTTCAATAAAAATATACAATATTGTACAGTCATTTGTATCGCTATAATCACAATCTAGTCCCAGGCTGTCCGATCATTTAGATATTCAGCCGTGGAGTAATAGGATTTACGACAGAGCCATTTTTTTTTATAAAACATTTAAATTTATTTATAGATAATGCCTGAACAGTGTCTGGGACTTTATTATAGAAGCGTATACATTTACCCTTAAAGCTATTCTGCGTCTTATGAAGCCTACTAGAATAAGTTACAAGCAATCCCTTATTTCTAGTGTTATAATAAAGGTGTTGATTTTTGTGAACGTATATTAAATTTTCAAAAATGTACTGACAATGAACAGTCATAATATTTATTTCTTTAAATTTTTCTTTGAGAGACTGTCTATAACCAAACTGATATATAGCACGAACAGTTCTCTTTTGCAGAGCAAACACTATATCAATGTCAGCAGCATGACCCCATAGTAAAATACCGTACGTCATGATACTGTGAAAATAACTGAAGTACACTAATCTAGCGGTCGCAACATTCGTGTACTCTCTAATCTTTCTAACTGCATAATCCGCAGAGCTGAGTCTATATGCTAGATGGGCAATATGTGAAGCTTTTTATCTAACGTGATACCCAAGAAGACCGTAGTGTCCACAAGTTCCAATCTCTGGTCATTTATAAGTACGTTGGTTTGTACCTCCGCTGTGTTTAGTGTAATGAACCGTAAACATTTTGTTTTTTTACTGCTTAAGTGCAGATTATTCGTCTCAAACCAACGCACTATCTTTGAGAGTGCATTGTTTACCTCGTCATCAATATCTGCACGTCGCTTCACTTTAAAAATAAGTGAAGTATCATCAGCAAACAATACAATCTCGTGGCTATCATGTACCACAAACGGTAGATCGTTAATATATATAAGAAAAAGAAAGGACCGAGAATAGAACCCTGTGGAACAAATAAAATGAGATTCTTCCGTTTAATTAAATGAAACGGCTGCACGCTGTGTGAAATTTACATTTATTTCTTCTTAACTTCTAATACATATTCACTTACATAAATCTGACACTAAGGTAGGTAGGTATAGGGAAGAGATTATTTAGGGCGCCATAGCACCTGTGTGTGGTTTTTTTTTCGGTGTTCGACTATCACCTATAGGCGCGACGCTACTCGCTCCAATTTCAAGTTGTTTTTTGCCAGTCAAGTTTACTTATTAACTTTGGTGTAAAGTCACTTTATCAAATTTGAAATTTAACGCCCTACAGGCAAAATATACTTCTTCAAATTTCTTATAGATGAGAGAGAACTAAAAAAAATTGAAGGCTCAGTAATATAACTTTGATCCTAGGCTCAGCCGTGGGATCCTTAGCTAGGTTAGGTGCTACGCGGAATTCCCTGCCCCGCACCACACCGCGACCCGACACTGGAAATAATTAATGAAAAAAAAGAAAAAATCTCATTTTTATTACTTTTCGCACCACACACGAGTGATCGAATGCAGCCTCTGAATATGGCTGTATTTCGAACAAGAACTATTCCAATAATGCAGCTAGGCCAAATCGGTTTTGGATGCAATTAGGGCCTATGATCCAAATATATTAGGAGAAAAAAATTACCCTCCTTTGACTATGACAGATCGTCCTTTTCATGACTTATCGTCAGCTCTGACTGTTAATGTTGGTCCATAGACTACCGACTTCTCAGAGTGATGCATACTGTACTATGACCGACTGCCCTTCAAATGACTCCGGTAGTAACCACTGAGAAAACCATCCAAAATCTGCAGTGAATCTTTCATAATTGCAAATTGGCATCTGTAGCTGGTGCGAAAACAGGTTGCAAGTGAAAGACTATAGTATATTTGATTAAAAAGAGCGCAAAAAAATGCTGGGAGAGTTTCTTGCGCCGGTTCTTTTCTCTCAGAGCGCCATTTGTTTCCGAAGCGATAGTAATGTCTAGTATATTAGAAATTACATCAAAAAGAATTCTAAAGGAATAAATTTTGTGAAAATAAATGCCTTCTATACAAACAGAATTTAAACACTACGTTTTGGGTATATGCACTAGCCGGTACCTTCATTCAGATAAATGCCAAGAAGTTTTTTTGCCTTTGAAGCGTATTCGTTCTGCGCGAACCGCCCGATCAACAATTTTTTATGGCCATTAATACGGCCATAACCATAAGTTTTTTAATTGTTATTTCCGAAAGATATTTAACCACAGTGAAAGAGTAATATTATTGATTATCAGATACGCTTTGTCTGGACTTACCCCATGGAATATTATGTATAAAAGCGCGAAATGCAATTCCTACACCATGCTCGTCATCATCATCATCAGCCGGAAGACGTCCACTGCTGGACAAAGGCCTCTCCCAAAGATCTCCACAACGACCTGTCCTGCGCCGCCCTCGTTCAACGTATTCCGGCGATCTTGACCAGATCGTCAGTCCATCCGGTACGTGATCGCCATTCGATGACTTTACTGCCCCAACGGTCATCAGCCCGTTCAACTATGTACCCTCCCCTCCACTGCCACTTCAGTTTTGCAATCATTTGGGCTGTGTCGTTGACTTTGGTTCTCCTGCGGATCTCCTCATTTCTGATTCGATCTCGCAGGGAAACACCGTCCAATGGAAAGTATTTTTGTTTGTGGTTTTTTATGGTCATTACGTAACTTAACTCACCGGAACTTATAAGTAGGTGCATATTATGAAGTGAGTAATTATTAGGAGATAGATAAATTGAAGGTTTAAAATAATCTTCTATGCTGCAAGTTGCAACTTACCAAATATCTCTGTTCCTCTAGAATCTAATATTCTAGAGATGCCTAAAACATTAATGCATAAAAAATTAAAATTATGGCTAAAAGATAAATGCTTTTATAGTTTATAAGAATTCTTTAGCCAAAAATAATAGTATTTAAATGTAATTTTTTAAGAGGTACCTACAAACTAATGTTTAATATTATATTATTGAATTAAAACTATGTAATGTGTATTAATGACGTATAAATATAAAAATTCCAATATTGACAAGCAAAAATTTGTTTGCCGATATATTGGCGAATTGTGCTGCACAACAATTAATTGTTAACAACTATGTTACCACGATTCATACAAATAAATCATTTCATTTCATAGATCAAGAGTCAGTAACAGGTGCATCGCGATAGGTCGAACCTCGGACCGCCCAATATTGTTCTGTATTGTATACCAGGTACAAATTAATAACTACATAGATAAGGTATATGTAGGTACTATACCTTTATTTATTGAATTAATAATTTAAAACCAAGTATGATATATATGAAAATTGCAAAAAACTAGCTACACGCCTGTCTCACTCCCCGTGTAGGTATCGAAATCGTAAGTACGTGCAGGGGTCTCTACAGAGAAGGCCAGCCAGTAGGGACTCACGAGCGAGCAGTGTTGCACGAGTTAGCTTTTGTTGTCACCTACTTCACAGATCCGACCGATATTTTAAAAATACAGAAACATAGGTAAATAAAGCAAAGCATATTAAAAGGTCATTGCGATCCAAACTTTTTTTAAGCTTCCTAAAGACGCTGAAACAATCTAATTTAAAGTGATTGTTATTATAATGAAATAACTATTCATGAAATAGCTACCCATTTAGTTCCTTTATACTAAGTAGGTTTGACTATGTCGTGGTCTTCCAACGGTTACAATACTATCTCAAACTAATGTAGGTTTGAAAATAACGATTACATACCTTTTATATCATAGAAAAAACTGAGCTCTTTTTATAAAACGGCCTTACACTAGGTAAGTTACAGTTGTAGGTGAAGAAGTCAACCCTAATGTCGTCAGAAGAGGTTAAGAGTCACGCGATAGAAAGAGAGGCAACTTCTAGGTGAATAAAAATGTAGGTTAGTAGCGCTGTGCGATCTTAAACCTTATTCTATGACCGCAAGAGTCCCTATTTCTTTATTTGATTTTGCGGAGTGAGACTTCCGCAATTTAGCGACTTTGCTGAGCGTTGAGCTCTCTAATACGTATGTGAAACATTTTTCTCAGATATTAATTATTTGAAAATATCGTTCGAGATTAACGGACACTCACCTAGAAGACAAACTGCGAATTTGCTGATCTTCTCGAGAAACAAACTACTTATAAAAAACTGGCTCAAGGCCGTCGGTGCAGTTTCTCACATTAATTTTAGGCCTTGTGTTTTAAAATTTCTGAGTTGTATTTGCAACCATACATTAAATAGGAAAGTAGCACTTAACAATAATTTTTTCTGGACCTCGTTAAAATATTCCCACAGTGTACGGAACCCACCTAAAACTACTTGCAGATCCCTGCTGTAGAATTTCAATTTTAAAACTTTTTAAAGGGATAATCGATTTATTACAACGCATAGCTGTTCCTGCCAAAAAGGAAAGCAAACCCTATTCTGTGTTGTAAGTAGGTGGACGTGCTATACCTATAATATGTATGTAGGTATACATTACTTTTGATGTTTTATCTATAAAACTCCATGACGTTCTATCATGTATAGAACGTCATGGAGTTGTAGATTGCGTAAAAGTTACATTTTTATTTTAGTTAACCCGACGTTTCAAGACCTTTCCTGATCTCGTTTTCAAGGGGACTGCAGATGAAATGAGTCAAAGATAGTAGGTATTTGTCATAGTTGTCATTATGAAGTTTTTTTTTAGCACCATTTATTTCCTCGGATGTGGTATTTGCTGTACACAGGTGGTTTTTGGCATTATTTATTGACAGTATCCTCTTCTTTTTTGGTATGTGTAGTTATGGGTTTTAATTTAGAGATTATTGGATTATTGAAATTTGGGTGTTTTTTAAATTTAGAATAGAGAAGATAGTCTAAAATTATCGAACACCTGGGGCAAAAATCTAATGTAAAACCGTTACAATTACACGCTTTATTAATCCTTTAAAAGTGTTTTATTTAAACGTGTAACAGTCACGTTAATAAAAGAAAATTGATAAAACCTATCAAATCGAGTAAAGTATCATTCCATAGGTGCCCAAAAAACCAAGGTTTTTTTTTCAATCTCTTTTTAAATACAAATCACAACCAAATATTTTCTTTACTGCAAACTAATGACAACTATTGAATGGCATAGGTATCTACTTACCTTCGTCTGTACAGTCAAGGAATTTGATTCGCGTACATTATCGCTGACTTATTGCTTGAAATATGAGATATGTGAAAGTTTATATTCGTTAAGCACTTTCGCACAAAGGTCATAGTAGCGTTACAAAGAAATATTGCCCTTAGTATTATCAATTGTCATCAGAAATTTAGGCGGTACGCGAATTAAATTTCTTGTCTATACATAATATGAAGCAGAAACAACGACATAGACGACAACATAATAGGTAAAGAATTGTGAAAGTTATGAAAACAATTAATGACTTTTTGCTTAGTTCGTTAACCATTAAAATAAACCTTAACTCAATTGAAGCAGTGTTTCGGAAGCTGCTTAAAATCGTCTCGTTCCAAATACTATAGTGTCTTACCATAGAATAATAACGCTTATTCTATGTGTCTCACAATGAAAATTTTTAACCTGTGTGGTACCAGCATGGTGCCAGTGATAAGTACGGAACGTAGTCGTGGTCGCTAATTATGGGCCTTATGAGAAAGCTTATGGTCACTCAGAGGGCAATGGAGAGAGCTCGTAGATTCCCTGCGAGATCGGTTCAGAAACGAGACCCGTAGGAGGACCAAAGTTACCCATATAGCCCTGATGATTGCGGAAGTGAAGTGGAAATGGGCAGGTTATTCAGCTCGAGTACAAACGACCGTTGGGGCTGATAAGACCTCGAATGGTGACCACGTAAAACTAGAGGGATCGACGATCTGGTCAAGGGCAGCCAAGTGGATGAATGGCGGCTGAAATGGAAACTTTAGGCGAGCTAAGCACATATCTGATGCTTCTCGCTGTCACGCTTGGCTATTAACATCGATGCGCTGCAGTCGCCTCAAGCCCACTAAGGGGACTGAAGATTTTACTTCTGTAGTGTGCTGTAAATACCTACACGCTTTTTTTTACAAATACGAATTGTAAGGAAATTTTTGGTAGTAATTGCCAGAATAGGTAAATTTTGTGTCATGGAAATTATATAATATGAACTGGAGTTGCCCGCATCGTTCAATATTTCAAAGAGCTTTCTCGGTTTTTCGACAAGGCAAACCACCGCCCTAATAAATAACATCTTGGTGAGGGAGGCGTGCGCCTATGTTCTACAGCATCCCTGTGTGAAATACTGACATGACACCATAATGACCTCACATCCAAGTTGATCCCGATGATGACATCATCACACACTAGATTTGAGAGTCCTCCTAACAGACCATCGGCATTCGATAGATTTAATGGGGTTGATATGCGATAAATTATTATTTGAGGAATCCATTGAAAATAGGAATGGATTACGCACAGATTGTTTTGGCACTTTAAAGTTTAAAAAACTCCTTATCACCATGTTACACCACTATTCACAATGTTATTTGTATGTTCACAAGGTCTTAAGCCAAAGAATATTTAGTACAAGTACTTAAGCCAACAGCGACGCGACTAGTCCTTCGACTTAGCTGTACGCTAGAGTGATGTGTAGAAAAACCGATATAAAGGCAGCTATCCCAAGAAATCGCCAAAATAGCGCATAATTGAAACCATTTCTTGACGGTTTATACAAAGCTAATATTTTTACAAAAATAATTACATATCTACAGAACATAAGAAGAAAATTCATTTTTTCATTACATTTCTATTTTTTATAGACAGTGCGGAAAAAAAAACACCAAAATACCCCTAACTTTTACAGTTGTAGCCATGCTAGCATTCAGTCTAGATAAACATTGAACGAAAATTTATTAATTTTTACACCAATACTTTAAAACATGACACAGTTTTGGTAGTTTTGTAAAGAAAATTGTATAATGTTTGTAATAAATTAAAAATGCTTCTAATTTCGAATTAAAACTATGGCGATCTTGTACGGGAGAGGTAACCTAGCTCCGCTCGATTCCTCAAGGCCGTTGGCTCGGTCCCCAGCCTTAAGGCGACACTAAATGCTAGCGACCTTGAGCGATATGAGTTCACGGCTGCCGGCTTGCCATCTATGTAACAAAGCCAATATTTTCAAAATTCTTGCGTGGAAAACAGTTTATTTGTTTACAATCCTCGTTATTCACTACTAATCTGAATAAATGTACCTACACAAAAAAGTACAAGCTATAAGAATAACTTTTCTGAGAGTAGTACTAAAAAAATGCGTCCTGTCATGCAAAAAAACTTGTTAAACTGCAAAGAAAAGTGGTAGTTTAAAAAGGCTCGGGAGTGTTAACTATAACCAACAGCAAGCATTAGCAACCTACAAACAAGACTTAAGGATATGTGTAACGTGTTTTCTGCTTACTCTTCGCCTTAAGATCTAATTGATATCTGTACTCAACATCCTTAGAATGGGAACTTCTCTTAAACAATAAAGAGAGGTATAGGTAAGTAGGAGTACTATCAAGTCCACACTCCAAGTGAGGGTATCATGCTCACCATGTGGATGTGTGGCGGTCCTCCACAGTGCGGTTTTCAAGGAGCTTTCTTCCACGTACTACAAAGTTGTGGAATGAGCTTCCTTGTGCGGTGTTTCCGGGACGATACGACATGGGTACCTTCAAAAAAAGCGCGTACATATTCTTTAAAGGCCGGCAACGCTGTGATTCCTCTGGTGTTGCAAGAGATTGTGGGCGGCGGTGATGACTTAACAACAGGTGACCCGTACGCTCGTTTGTCCTCCTATTCCATAAAAAAAAACACTCATAAGACCTAGTGATGAATGTGCGACATAAATAGTAATAAATTAATGTAGATATCAATTTGAATCCAATAAAAATAATCGTTATTTTATTGAGAACGGCGACGCCCGGTTGACGGCGCCCCACCTGGCGACGTCTGGGCGCGGAACGCTTCGTGCATTATAATAATAACAAAATTGTTTTGTTTGCACACCAGCTTTATTTGATTGCCTTACTCAGAATGATGAAGAATAATTTCCATAATGATTTCTTTTTGTCGTCAGGTTTAATACCACCAAATCGCGCTCTTATAAAGAAGATACATACGTAGGTGTGAGGTACACCAGTGGGCTCCTTTGCACAGGAAGCCGGCTAGATTATGGGTACCACAACGCCTTTTTCTGCCGTGAAGCAGCTGATGTGTAAACATTACTGTGTTTCGGTCTGAAGGGCGCTGTTGTTAGTGAAATTATTGGGCAAATGAGACTTAACATTTGATGTCTCAAGGTGACGAGCGCAATTGTAGTGCCGCTCAGAATTTTTGGGTTTTTCAAGAATCCTGAGCGGCGCTGCGTTATAATGGGTACGGCGTATCAATTACCATAAGCTGAACGTCCTGCTCGTCTCGTCCCTTATTTTCATAAAAAAAGGTACGTTATTAATAATTAGTCTACGGTTTATGATTTTTCACATTTTATGCATAGGATGTGTTTTTATGTCCAAGCCAGCCGAGCTGTATACAAAAGCAAGTATGCAAAAAAGGGATAAAATATGTTATCTGTTGGGCTTGCCAGCTTTTTATGGAAGATTTAAAGTACAGGCTATGTCTGATTTCAGAAGGAATAAATTAAGAGTAGTATAGAGACAAAAAAAGTTTTTCCAAATATTTAGTTTAGAAAATAGAAAGGAAGTATAAGTGGCTACCAAAAAATTTGTAAGTAGGTATATGTAAAACTGACCTACCTATTTTAGCGTAGATATTCATTGTAGCTGATGACGAATAGTTTAAGATCACCGATTGAAGTAAACAGCGTAACAATAGACTACGTCGACGAATATACTTACCTCGGCCAGATAATCTCCCCTACGAATACTACCTCAAAGGAAATACATAACAGAATAAATATAGCATGGAAACGTTACTGGTCCCTAAAGGAGATTATGAAAAACCCGTCAATACCACTAAAACTCAAAAGTATTTTTTTACAACACCTGCATACTCCCAGCCATGACGTATGGATGTCAAACATGGGCAACCAACGATAATCTCAACAAACTAAAAACATGGCAACATAACAGAAATAAGAAAAAGGACAAACATTGCAGGTGTATCACAAACTATTAGTAAACTCAAATGGCAATGGGCAGGACACCCAATACGAGACAAACAAGAAAAATGGGCCAAAATAGTAACAGAATGGTATCCTAGAGAAGGAAAAAGACAGAGAGGGAGACCGAGTCGTAGATGGAGCGACGATTTAAAAGATGCCGCTGGTGTGACGTGGAGCAGATCATGTCATGACGGAGAACAGTGGAAGAGCCTGGGGGAGGCCTATGCGAAAGCAAAACAATCTGTGCCGATGTCTACTGCAAACTAAATGTAGATCGAAAACTATGTAAAGATTGTTATTAAAGGCTATTATTATTATTATTCATTGTCGCTTAGGGGGTGATGGAGAGGCTTATGCTCGTAGTTTCCCTGCGAGATTGAATCAGAAATGAGGAGATCCATAGTACAAAGTTACCAACATAGCCCAGATGGTTGCGAAACTGGAGCAGAGAAGTCCTCAAAAGGCTACCATGTACGTGAACACGTAGTGTTGGTAGGCACCAAGCCCCCCACAAGATGGACCGACGATCTGGTCAAGATCACTGGAATAGGTTGGATGAGGGCAGCGCAGGACCTATTGTCGTGGAGATCTTTGGGGGAGGCCTTTGTCCACAAGTGGACGTCTGCCGGCTAAAATGACGATGATGATGACTCTATTAGATAAGTCTTATATTAGTATACCCGATATATTAGAGATTAACCCCCTTATAACGCATGCCAGAAAGTTTATAGTACTGATGGTACGGATACCAACCGTACTCTAAAATAGAGTATTACCCCCTTATTCATAATGGTCCGCTAACTTTAAACAGCAGCTAAGGAGTGTTTTTTCTTCTTCTGACTTAGGTCAATAGAAGAAGACAGAGTGCGAATTAGCAATGCTTTCTAGGCTAGCATGCGTACATTATAATAATAGCGTTTGTTGGACTTATTCAGAATGATAAGGAGTAATTTTCAAAATGATTTTTTTTAATTATGTTAGAGATGTTACATCTAAGTACGTTATAAATAATATAATCTTCAGTTATCAATTTTCACAATTAAATGTTTATCATGTGTTTTTAAGTCCAAGCCAGCTGGATTACCTTTTTAATGGTAAGCTTTTCTTTAGGACACTGTTGCGAAGTTTGAGCTGGGGTTGATTCATCTAGGCAACACAAGTTTCAACACGCGCATTTCTTTCTGCAGATCAGTCAAAGCATGAGGCACTCATTTTTACTATATTTTTATTTTAATGATTTGACGCAAATGAGTCAATATTGTTGGTAAGATAAAGTTAAACCATACCGCTAATTCCTGGGGAGTTTGGCTCGGATCGGCTTCCACCTATTCTTTCAATTCATTGTTATTCACCTGTGTGGGTTTTCCACGTGGCTCGTGCTTCAAATCAAAGTGTCCATCACGAAAGCGTTTAAACATAATTCGCAGGGTGTGTTCATTAGTCCCCTCTCCAAAACGCAACATGGATATTGCAAGCTCTTTTTGCCGCGTTAGTTCCGCGTCGGAACGCGTATTCAAAAATCACTCGAATTTTCAAATTATCCATTTTTTTTTATGGAATAGGTGGACAAACGAGCGTACGGGTCACCTGGTGTTAAGTGATCACCGCCGCCCACATTCTCTTGCAACACCAGAGGAGTCACAAGAGCGTTGCCGGCCTTTAAGGAAGGTGTACGCGCTTTTTTTGAAGGAACCCATGTCGTATCGTCCCGGAAACACCGCACAAGGAAGCTCATTCCACAGCTTTGTAGTACGTGGAAGAAAGCTCCTTGAAAACCGCACTGTGGAGGACCGCCACACATCCAGATGGTGGGGATGATATCCTCCTTGTGGCGTGTCGTGCGAAGGTGGAATCTTGTCTAAGCTGAAGAAAAGAATACAACTGAAAGTCGATTATCGAATGTTTCATTATTTAAAAGAAGAACTACATAGGTATGTGAAGAAAGTTAAACTCAAAAATCTCAATCCATGAAGTTTCTATGTCAATCCGAAGTACCTATTACAATAAAACAGCAATTTCATACTCTAGCCCGTGTTATTATGTCTTCTTCCACTTTTCTGGCTAATTTAATTAAAAAAATAATTTATAAAAAAAGTGAAAACAAAATAAGTGTTACCTGCAATCAAATTGACACATATCTTTATGAAGTTTTAATTAAAAATTATTTTATTTACACATTGGTGTGTATCAATTAAAGATAAAAATTAGAAACTTGCCAGAACAGATTTACTTATGTTACGTGATTTTGCAAGCATCTTGCTTATCCGCCCCGTATTTGTCATTTCCCTTAAAGCTATCTCTATCTATAGGGGCTCCACTTTTACCGAATATGCGGTATGCAGCACGTTTCAGTAAATTAAATAAGTTTTTTTTTCGATTTAAATAAAGATTATTGGAGTTTTATTTAAGCTTGTGTAAGGCAAACCGACCATTGTGTCTGTTCAGCCTTTATTCCTCTTCATCAATGGACTTATAGTTACCTAGTATCCGTCATTCCATAAACGTCACATTTTTACATACACGTCATTATCTTATATCAGTTTTTATTTTTTTATGGCAGAGGAGGACAAACCGTATGTGTCACCAGATATTAAGTGATCCCCGCCGGCCAAACTCTCTTGCAACACCAGTAAAACAACTCTCTAGTAATACCGCACAAGGAAGCTCATTCCACAGACTGGTTGTACGTGGAAGAATTCTGCTTGAAAACTGCACCAAGGAGAATCAGGTGAAACAGCTCTTCGGAACACTCCCCGTGATAAATGCAGTAGTAGACAATGAAGCGACATCTTCAAAGCCAATAATAATAATAGATTTGAGCACTATGGAGTTAAAATTAACGACATCAGAGCTCTATGAAATTGAAAACAATAAGTCGCTAGCTCATTACGTAATTTGTTGTGTAGGTGTTCTTTGGCGCCTAGCGTTTAAGTTATGCAAATTCTAATATTTAATATACTAATAGTTGTAGATCGTTATACGTGATTTAATTGAATAAGTATTTATAATAATATGTATTCCGTGGCACGTGCCATGTGTTAATACATCAATAAACTGTTAGACAACTATTTTATAGTTATCTTTTCAATTAAAAGTTTAGCTTAGATGATTTAAGTAACGAAAGAGCTGCTGAATTCTTTGTCGTTAATTATATGCCTCTTATACTTCTTACCTGAGAAGACTTTTATTTGTTCTACGTTCTTCCTTGAGACGTGTTTGACATTTTGAATAAATGAGCTTTAGTTTTAAGTCAATTAATCTGAATTTCAATAGACTACAGTGGAAGGTATAGAATCCTTTGCACAGGATGCCGGCTTGATTATGGGTACCACAACGGCGCCTTATTTCTGCCTTGCAAGCATTACTGCTTTTTGGTCTGAAGTGTGCAATAGCAAGTGAAATTAAAGCAAATGAGACTTAACATCTTATGTCATTTCTTATGGCACTGTATTGTTATGGGCAATTCGTATCAATTACTATCAGCTGAACGTCATGCTCGTCTCGTCTCTTATTTCATAAAAAAATACTACATTTAGTAGGAACAGTAGGTAAGATACACAAATATTAAGTATAGGTTGGAGGTCTTTTCGACTGCTTTCAAAAATAGGAGGAGCTTGTGATTTTGAATTAATTTTTTAATCGACTTCAAAAAAAGAGGAGGTTCTCAATTCGACTGTATTTTTTATGTTTGTTACCTCAGATCTTCCGATTGAGTGAACTGATCTTGATGATGCTTGTTTTGTTCGAAAGCTGGTGCTTCCCCTGTGGTCCCATTGCAATTTGGTCCAAAACTGGCATCCACGAGAAAGCTATAAAAGTCTTAAGTTTTGATTAAGAAAGTGCGGGACAAATAGACGAATAACTCAATATCAACCAAACGATTTCAATTATTCTTTTTTAATACAACGGATATACTTCATCGCTAGGATGGTGAGAGTTTAGTTAGCTAGTACTTTTATACTGATAAATAAAGCAATTCGTGCGATATTATAATATTAAAAATTATATTATTAAAATATTCAAAAGTGCACAACGTTAATGTTCAAATTTTCACTTCCACCATCACTCCCGGAGTACAACCCGTTATTTTTTTTTATCAATTTACAAATTTATTGAAGTAGGCGTTACTTTGCGGAAATCCATAATTATCCAAATGATTTGAGTTTTCTTTAGTGTTAATTCCGCCAATATTTGTCTTTAAACATATCTACACGTGTTTCGCCTCTACACGAGGCATCCTCAGGACGTGTCCAAAATCTGAATTACCACTAAAGAAACCTCAAATCATTTGAATAATTATGGATTTCCGCAAAGTAACGCCTATTTCAAATAAATTTTCTTATATAATGATACTTATTTCAAAGAGTGGGTAGTTCAAACTTCTCACATGTTATTATCCAATTTAATGAGAAACTATGACACAGGCTGTAAATATGTAACATTAATAATTGTTTTATTGGTCATTAAATAATTAAACCGATTCCACAGATAACAAATTGTTATTATGAAGAAGTGATTCAGCTTGTTGATGATACCTACAGACCATAAATTTAATTCGTAGATATTACGATAAATTTATTTTATGTCAAGAATATATTATAATTAAATAATTAATTGTACCACGTAGTTAAATCATGATAAATTAAAAAATAAATATTAATCTAACATATAAAATTCTCGTATTTTATTACAAAACTCCTCCGAATCGGTTAAACCGATTTGTATGAAATTTTGTGTGCATATATAGGTCTGAGAATTGGCCAACATCTATTTTTAATACCCCTATATGTATTTCTTTTAACATTTTTTTTATTATGATTCAGCATTGAACAATACATAGAAATTTCCGCCATTCTACGACTTATAACTATTTTTGTACCCCGATTTTAATATTATTCTGTTCCATCCACAATTAATCCACTATAGGGTTGCAAGATGGCAATCGAATACAACAATTGTAGTACGATATATCTGGTAGGTCTGAGAAAGAGGTCTTTTTTAATTACTTTATATGGCAATACAACGTTTGCTGGGTCAGCTAGTATTACATAATAATTTTGGTATCACCACCACAGTTATTGTTGACATTAACCTACCCACATTTTTTTTTATATTTGTTTTGATTATAAAGTCTTTAAATATTATATATTATATTATAATAAGTATCTATTTAGTACCGTAAACTTTATGTTTATGGCTAGATAGACTATGACAGCTGTGAAAATGTCGAAAAAAAATAGACTTTAGAACTAACCTCTATTTTGAGCAATTCACGCACACTAACACAAAGTATCATACAAATCGCAAGAACTTATAAGACGCGTGTCACGTACACTAAACTAATATTCATGTCCTGTTTTTATCTTATATCGTCATATTCTTAGTATATTTTGCATATTTCATGTTGGTATTTTAGTTTGTCATAAATTTTTTAGGACTTACGAGTGCAAGGAAGAACCATTTATAAATAAAGTTCAAGGAGAGGAATGTTTGGTTCAAATTGTGTGTTGGGTTCAGGGCGTAATAATGATGTTTGAAAGGATAGATCCAAATTAATGTAACGCTAAACAAATATAATCACAATAGTTTGCTCGGCAACTCTTCTTCTTCTTCAGAGAGCAATTCTTTCGATGGAATTTCTATCAGAAATATTGATGATCTTTATTGCACTTCATTCACGATGGACTTTGCACATAATGCTGGTTAGATTATGGGTACCAAAACGGCGCCTATTTCTGCCGTGAAACAGTAATGTGTAAGCATTACTGTGTTTCGATCTGAAGGGCGCAATTGCCAGTGAAATTACTGGGCAAATGAGACTTAACATCTTATGTCTCAAAGTGACGAGCGCAGTGCCGTTCAGAATTTTTGGGAGAGAATCCTAAGCGCCATTGCATTGTAATGTGCAGGGAGTATCAGTTACCATCAGCTGAACACCCTGCATGTCTCGGAGCCCGTCCCGGGCAAATAAGACTTAACATCTTGTCTCAGGGTGACGAGCGCAATTGTAGTGCCACTCAGAGTTTTTGGGTTCAAGAATCCTGAACGGCACTGCATTGTAATGGGCAGGGCGTATCAATTACTACCAGTTGAAAGTCTCGTCCCGTATTGCTTTAAAAAAGACGAGCAACACGTTTACCTGATGTATTATATTAAGCAGTTAAAATGATTGATTGATGACGTCATTACTGACTTGAACATCGGGTTCTTCAAAAGAGCATGTTCTATGATAATGCGAGTAATTTAAGTGTAAATAGTGTTTATTATGATTTATTTTATCGTGTCATTGATAGTCTCTTGGATGTGTTGCGCTTAGGTGAACTACAGACTAGGCGCATTTCTAGCGCGTAGATTTAATTTTGTTCCGAACCGACTATAAAAAATGTAAAGAAATCGTTTATTCACAGATCTGCGTAATCTACGGACTGAATTAAAGTATTAATGTAGAATATTTAATATATAAGCACTTATTGAAGAAAGTGCTAAATTTTCATTAGTGTAGTTTATTGCTTTTTTATTTGTTATCTTATTATATGTTAAAAAGATCTAGTAATTTTTTTAAGTATTTTCTTTATTTTATAGTTTAAAAGTCGATTTTTTGCTTAAACTTTTATATTTTCATGTTACTGATCATGTACAAAACACCACAAATGTCAATGTAATATTATAAAAATTAAATCGTGACCCATCTTAATGTCAATTTTCTACAGTATAATAACCAAGTAGGTTGAAATTAGTTTGAACATACATTTATTAAGAAACTGTTTTCATTTTATTAGACACTGACAATCCACGAATAGTCATACAATCTTTTTTTGTGCAAATATAAACCTAACTGTTTTATGATTTTAAATGAATTATTAGCAAAGTGGGTCGTGCATCAATTTTGTCGATGGTACATCGCTTTCTTTCAAATCCATGACATTATTTATAATTTAATTGATTTATATCACATACGATATATTACAATATTATTTATCGTATGATTATATATATATATATTAGAATCATTTTATTTTATTTAATTAAAAAAGCAAATTTTAATAATAATAAAAAAGCCACAGGACTTTATAGCAAACTTTATTAGCAAATTCTATTTTCTTGCTAGTATAAGCTATAAGTATATACTTGTCGGAGAATTAGAATATAAAAGTAATATGGCCTGTATGATTATTTTCTACTCTGTGTATTGGGCTGAACTGATGGCGAACGTCATCTTTCAAAGTGTGTTTGAAGTTGTCACTGTGTACGTCACTGTCGGTGACGTGATTGAAGTTAGTTATTATTATCCATCAGTAGAGCGCTCATTGAGAAGTCGCAGTCGTCTTCAAGCTAGCGCCGGTTGTGCGCACTGATCGACTTAAAACAACATGGTGGATACCAACACCGTAACGCTCGATTTAAAATCCAAATAAATCTCCGAGATATTATAATTAAATAATTTTATTTACCATTATTTGTTATTTAAAAAAATTGTGCGAGACATACGTAGGGACCTGAAAGTAAATGGCTTTGAATTGTCTTAAATGATTTTAATAATTTCACTAGCTAAGAGTAGGTCGAATTATTTTAAAACAATTTATATAAATACCTACCACTATTGCTTTACAAAAAAAATCCCCAAAAATCTATAGTTTGCGTTAGATGTTAAATATATCAGACAAACTATGAATTCTAATGCAAACAGAAATGGAATCAACGAAAGCACTTAAAAAGCTTATTAAAAATTCCCGTCTTGCTTGTGTTCAGCCTAATTGCAATTGTTAATTTATTTATGTTTTAAATGAAGACGCGGTGACTGTAGACACATACACACAAATATAACTATTGCATCATCAGTGAACTTTATCATCTGAGATGTTTATTTTTCGTGATATACAAATAAAAAAAGGGGTTACACTCCGGGAGTGCCGGCAGAAGTGAAAACTTGAACATTAACGTTGTGCATTTTTTAATATTTTGGAATGGTTAGGGTATACTTTCGCACGAATTGCTTTACTTATCGTACACAAATCTCTCGTACACCAAAATGACAATTTATATTACTTAAAAATTTAACACTTGAGAACTATTACAATTATTTTACACTAGCTGACCCGGCAAACGTTGTTTTGCCATATAAAGTATAATTCACGCGATAGTTTTATAAGTAATAAAATATTGCCTATATTATAGCCTGTACATCATTTTGTTCTATTGTCAATAGTTTTTGCAGCGCACGCAAAAATAGGTTTTCGATTTAACACCTTGTGTTACAAAATAGCAATTTTATTACGGATCCCTAATTTTGAAAAAAAAAAAACAAAAAGCCTATAGCCTTCCTCGATAAATGGACTACCCAACACTGAAAGAATCATTCAAATCGGACCAGTAGTACCAGAGATTAGCGCGTTCAAACAAACAAACAAACACTGCAGATTTATAATATTAGTATAGATTAAAATGTTTATCTCTCAGAAGAATCAACTTTCATCCATAATTTCAACGTCTTACGAATTTTCGGTCAGGTCATGTGTCTTGACGCGAGATTAACATTTTCTACCTACCCCACGAAAAGTGCTCAACGCTAATGAAGTTTTAATTTCAATAAAAAATAACGACTTAAAAAAGCGAAGCGTTTTCATTTTATATTTATGATTTTTTTTCTATCTCAGTACCTACCCATCATTTTTATGAACCGATTTAGAATTTCTCATAGTTCTAGATTCCATTGTGATGAGGAACTGAACGCAATTCTCAAGGTTGGTTTATAGTCGTTTTACTCTATTGTCACAGTGGTAAAATATACCTACTGTTAGTCATAGAACTGCACGACAGGAAAAAACATCTTATTTTCACAAAGTTCGAAATATACATCTTTCGGTGACACATAAGCACCAATTTACAAAATCGCAACTTTTAAATCTATAGATCATCTAATCTTTTAGATAGCTTTTAAAGTCTTTAATGTTTACATTCTGACAAATATCTTCATTCACAAAAATAGTCATACCTACCATTGTCTTGTTTTGCTTACTAAAAACATTTTTTTATGAAAATAAGGGACGAGACGAACAGGATGTTCAGCTGATGGTAATTAATACCATTACAATTCAGTGCCGCTCAGGATTCTTGAAAAACTCAAAAATTCTGAGCGGCACTACATTTGCGCTCGTCACCTTGAGACATAAGATGTTAAATCTCATTTGCTCAGTAATCTCACTAGCTACGGCGCCCTTCAGACCAAAAAACAGTAATGTTTACACATTAATGCTTCATGGCAGAAATAGGCACCGTTGTGGTACCCATACTCTATCCGGCTTCCTGTGCAAAGGAGCCACCCACTGGTAAAAATTAATATTAATCAAACATTCGCGTTGTACTGTTTTGTTTATGTAATGTATGAAAAATTCCAAAAATGTTCGCAAATTGCTAATTAGAATTGTCACGAGTCCATTAGGTCTGACGTAATTCGGTCTCAATTGTGTTCCGATCGGACAAGATGACTGATTGTGATTGGTTTCTAATTAACTAGCCGTGTTCACCCGCGAGCAACACAGGGCCGGATTCGGTTAATGTTGTTTTTATATCAGCATTGTTGTTCCCTTAAAAAAACAACTTCATGTTATCAAATACATCGAAAGGCATAAATGCATTTATTTTCTCAAAATTGATTACCTTCGAATTCTTTTTTGAGCTCTTTTTAATAAAATATACAATATTGTACAGTTATTGATATTGCTATAAAATAATCATAATCTAGAAAGCCAATATAACCCTAAGCTAAGCCTGGGAAGGCTTTTCGATCAGTTAGATATTCAGCTGTGGAGAAGTTGGATGACCACAGAGCCATTTTTATAAAACCTCTATATTTATTTACAGATAATGCCTGAACAGTGGCTGGGACTTTATTATAAAAGTGTATACATTTACCCTTAAAACTATTATGTATCTTATGAAGCCTGCTAGAATTCGTTACAAGCAATCCCTTATTTCTAGTGTTATAATAATGAAAATCGCCATTAAGAGCAAAAAAGGACGATTTTTGTGAACGTATATTAAATTTTCATAAATGCACTGACAATGAACTAATCAAATAAATATGAAATAATCAATTATTACTCATTTTAATACATTTATTTCGGACCAGATCCATATCTCTGTTAATGTAATGTTGCACTTTAAAACTAATGTTAGTAGGTAAATGAGAATTATTTTATATGATATGAAGCCACATCCATTTTCGTAAAAGGGTGCAACCCCACCTATCTGTTTGACACTGAGGAGAGTGTTGGTGCTGCCGCGGACTCAAGTGAGCAGAGATGCACATATTTTTGGAACGAAGTTCCTTATGGGACGATGCGGAGGGGTATCCTAACCGGGAAAAACGTCTGTAGCGTAAGATTATTATTTTGACACTCTGGACGCATAGAAAGATCTATCGAAAAATACGCCAGTACGCGCCTCGTTAGAGTACCTAAAAGTGTTCTGTGGTCCGCGCTCGGCCGCCGTTGTGAGTGGACACTGTGTCGGTTGTAAGCAGCAGCTTATGCTTGGAAAGATCGCTGTACGTACATAAATATTTTTTATAAGCTCCACAATACTATCTTTGATATTTTACCCATTTTGTACGCAGTGGCAACTCCACACGGTACGATTTTATTATTCATATAAATAGCTGTTTCTTTGTATAATATTATTATATATTTTTTTAAAATCATTATTAATAAAATAAAGTTGATAACTTAGTAAAGTAGATTTTTATTAATAAAAAATCATAATAAAAAATGTATTCCCAAATAATTATTTTCTTCGTTCCTATCCGGTGTCCCACGAATGGCTGCGAAACCACCAATGTATGCCTCCGCGAACATCGCACCGCAATGCCTCGACAGCCCCAGCAATAAGTCCATTATTATATTGCACACGTAGGTCACTGTATGCCTTCTGCAGGTAGGCAACCCACAGGCTGCAGGTGTAAAAAGATTGGCAATATGCTGTAAAAGGTGTAATCTTTATTGATTTCGTAAATATACATCTAAAATTTATTTATTTCGGCCTTTAATTTCTCGATAATTTTTATTAAAAGTTTTATTATAACTCCACCAAATCCTACTAAATGTTACTCTAAATCAATTAATATTATTTGTACTTGGAAGATAAATTATAATGCTAAAATATTAAATTTAAACCATAGTTCATACTTAATTATTTCTAGATTAAACCAATAATATTCCAATATTGATATTTCTTCTTATTAGACTTAACATTTACAAACGGTAAGTTTGAAATATACAAGGGTTATATTATATAACCTTTAGTTTATAATTTCATTATTTTTAGTAATAATCAATTCAAATATCATAGTATGTTCCTTTGCGATAATTAAAAAGTGCACAATTCAATGAAATACATTGTTTATGTCACATAAAAATATGACGAAACTATTTTAATAATAATGTCATAGATGAAATGACAAATAGATCATAAGGTCTCACAATTCTTAAAACACTTTTTTACCAACTTGAAAATTGCAAAAAATATTGAATTAACCTCTATTCTTCCAACCATTTCAAGTACTCCAGTTAAGTCAATAAAGGTTTATATCTTACTAGCTGACTCGGCAAACGTTGTTTTGCCATATAAATTGTATTGATCTTTTTCTTGCTAGTTGATAAGAGATGGCGCTAGTTGTATTCATTAGTAACAATCACACTTCTTTTATATTTTGTATAATTCACACTATAGTCTTATAAATTATAGCCTATTTGTTATTCTGGTGTGTAAGCTATATTATTGTAAAGTTTCATCAAAATCTATTCAGTAGATTTTGCGTTAAAGAAGTTCAAACATACATCCAGACATACAAACTTTCACATTTATAATATTAGTAGGATGATTTTTAAAAAAAAACTACCAAAGATGCAATTCAACTTTGTTTTATAATTTAAATGAATACAGCCCTGTCTTGTGCCAGTCATTGCTGTGAGTTGATAAAACTACAGATAAACGCAATGAGATCATGTCCAGATTGTTGTAAGACTTAACTTGTAACTTTATTGAAACGCTTCAGGATTATTGTCTGTATAAATCACGAACTCTAACTTCGTGGTACTTGGCCTCAATTGAAAGTTCACCAAAATTTCATGTTATTTTATATATTTTGTGTTTATAAAATATAACTACAAATAACCCATTTCTAAACCCGTGTGAACCGTGCTTTTTTTTATGATAATAAGTGACTAGACGAGCAGGACGTTCAGCTGATGGTAATTGATACGCCACGCCCATTACAATGCAGTGTCGCGCTCAGGGTTCTCAAAGAACCCAAAAATTGTGAGCGGCACTACAATTGCGCTCGTCACCTTGAGACATAAGATGTTAAGCCTCATTTACGGCGCCCCTCAGACCGAAACACAGTAATGCTTACACATTACTGCATCACGGCGTTGTGGTACCCATAATCTAGCCGGCTTCCTGTGCAAAGGCGCCTCCCACTGGTAATTGCTACTTGCCATTTATCATATTACTGGTTCAACGAGAAGTAAACATATTCTGAGAAAAAAAACACGTAGTAGGAACCTTGAAACATTTAAAATTTTTGATTTCAAACTAATGAGACGAATGTAAACTTCGGTAATGATCATATTGATACAAGTTTTGATAATTAATTTACATTTTATTCAAATAATATATATATCTATATATAAGAGATTTCCACCTATATATTGACTCATCACGGAACCATAAGGCGTAGAGACTTGAAATTGAATATTCCTTTCGCCGAGTAAAGGTCAGCTTAGCGTAGCTACGGATTTCAGTAAATTCCACCCGCAAGTTTTTTAAGCTATTGCATAGCTTCTATCGCGAGCCTTGAGCGTGGAGACAGAATCCAGAAATTCCGTAACGAAAATAACCTAACACTTACTTACTAGATGTATATAGATATTTCGTCACGGTCATTGCAGTTGCCGTGGAAAAGCGGTTATCACGTATGCTTTTTTGTGCAGAAGGTCCCAGGTTCGAGCCTGGGGTACGTCTTGATTTTTTTTATTACTTTATTTTTTTTATCAGGTTTTTTTAATTTTTATTATTATGACAAGCATTTTTATTTAGTTTCACCTCTCTCGTTATCGGTCTGTAATCAAATCTTGCAAGTTAAATTTTACTCACTTCCGGTTAGCTTTTTTTTTAAATTAATTTTATCAAAAAAAATACTGCATAAATAAAATAAATAAATAATTATAATTGCATAAGTTCATAAAAAATGCTATGCAATAGCTTCACCACGGCAGTCCCCAAGTGCCACACGTCTTTTTTTTATTATGAACAGAGCAACGTCTGTCGGGACAGCTAGTATATGATATATTTCTTTTGTGCGTCTCTTGTAACTGAACTCCTCTTAAACGTCTGGACCGATTTTAATGAAACATTCTGTGTGTCTTTAGGTGGATTCGAGAATGGTTTAGATTCACAATTGAACTACCTCCTAAACGGCTGGACCGATTTTGATGATTTTTTGTGGTTTCCAGTTAATTTGAGATTGGTTTAGAATCTCAATTCGTATGTTATGTATGTAAGTATGTTAGTGAACTCTTTCTAACGGCTGGACCGAATTTGATGATTTATGATGTGTGTACAGGACAACGTCTGTCGGGTCCACTATATTAAATAGATTTATTCAGACTCAGAGCTTACATTTACGATAAATGATAGAAGAGTCTTATGGTAACTATAGTATGAAATAAATACTTTGGTATGTGGTTGCCGTGACTTCAATAATTGAAAGTTCACCAAAATTTCATGTTACAATACAATTTTGTCTATATAAAAATACAATATAAATGTATTTGTTGGATGCAATTACTAATTATGACCGTAATCACGACCACCATGTTTACGAAGAATCCTTACACAAACAATGGGTTCAAGCTCTAAAGATTGATGCATCCAATATACGATAGCTTATATTTAAATACATTTAATTCTTTATTTATTTTCTGGAAATAATTTATATTATTTAAACACGACTCATATATTGCATGCAGCATCTCACAAATAAATTTGTTATGTATATTACAGCCATTGTAAAATACTCTATTTGATTGAAAAGAGTGGCCGTTGAGATTCTTGTATGTTCTTCTCACGAGCTCAACTTTTTACGAGCATATGGTTTTTAAATTCAGTAACTTAAAAGATATATCTGATTGACGTTTCAAAAGCGGTTATTTTAAGGCTATTTGAATAAGTTTTTTGACTTTTACTTTGAAAATTTGATACCTATTGCTTTTTATGCAATACAATAATTAATTGATTGTATAAAATGATTATTTTGCATAGTTTATAAACAGAATTTGTAGCACAGTTTGTGATTGGTTACGTCACAGCGCTCTTACCATCTAAGCCATCCGTCCAAGGTCGTTATTCGTTCGAGGCGCGGGTTCGAATACCGCATCGTCCATAAATTTTGGTAAAAATTAAATTTCTATAAGTAAACAATTTGTTATGTTTTAAAAGTGATAACCCTCACTTCTAGGATTAATACACAAATAAAATTTGAAAAACAAAATTTTATGAACAATGCGGGATTCGAACCCACGACCTCCGCGTTGGCGTTGGCCAAATTTTATTTACAAGATAACAAATTGTTTAGATTTACAAGAGCGACATCTCAAGTCAATTTCCTAATATGCAAATATTGGGGTTGAGCAGGTTATCAACTGTATAGTAGATCCTGTAGATGAAGCCACAACCTGAGAGTTGAACAAAGCAAACAGAATTTTATAGCGAGGCGGTACTTGAATGGTTAGCTCAGTGGTTTAGAGCACCGGCACGGACCGCCGGAGGTCGTGGGTTCGAATCCCGCATCGTACATAAAATTTTGTTTTTCAAATTTTATTTCTATAAGTACTTAATTCCAGCAGTGAGGGATATCACTTAAAAATAACAAAGTTTTAGTCGCCCACTCAATCGCTGAATGATAAATATACAATTAATTTTGCATTCCATTTTTCTTTATATCGGTGTCCGTATAGATATTCTGAGAGATCGTTCTCTCCACCAAATTTAAATTCAAATTCAAATTCAAAATCACTTTATTCATGTAGGTCACGTAGATGACACTTATGAATGTCAAAAAAATTTGTTTTTTTCTTATTGAATCTACCGCTACTTCGTAAAGGATTGATCTAATGAGAAGTAGTAAGAAACTCATTGCCACTCTTTTAAATCAAGATTTACATTTTCATTGTTTACAAATCATTTCAATTACAATATAATATGTATGATGCAACAAACATTCTCAAACGTGAAATAGTCAATGCCTTAGACGAGTAAGTCAAAAAAGTAAATAAATACAAAAGAACAGTTATTGAGTACAGTAGCTGCATCATACACACACACTGTAAATAAATAAAGGTATTCTGTGAGCATTTTATAAGGGATTATATATAATATTATATATAATAACTTTTAAGAATCTTAAGCCGAGTCTCCGGCAACAGGATCATCCTGCCACCACAAGCAGCGCCCGTTCACGAGCATGACGCATGAGCCGGCCATCGCCTCCCTCAACCACATTTATGGGAAGGGGACGACCCATCCCATGTCGATGCCACAAGCAGTGACATTAAAGCGAGCAGGACGAGGCCTGTTACGAGAAATATAAATGCTGGACAAGTGCAAATCAAATCAAAATCAAATCAAATCAAAATCAGTTTATTCACGTAGGTCACGGAAATGACACTTATGAATGTCAAAAAAAAAACTTTTTCTTATTGAATCTACCGCTACTACGTCAAGCGTTGAGCTAATGAGAAGAAGTAGCATGAAACTCATTGCCACTCTTAATTATTTACAGATCATTTCAATTACAATATAATATGTATGTAAAATGTAAAAAGATGCAACAAACACACTCAAACGTCAAATAGTCAATGCCTTACACGAGTAAGTCAAAAAAGTAAATGTAAATTAATACAAAAGTTATTGAGTACAGTAGCTGCATCATCCACATACACCATAAATCTACCTTGCACACTGAGGAACCCAAACTGAAGAAATAGCAAGAACAAAGTCTATAGAAATAAACGAAAGCAACGACAAACTAGAGCAACAATATACAAAGAGAACCTACGTCCTACATTCGCCATCAAAATTTGCGCACCGCCATCATTATATATATTATTATATTATATATTATAGTGTTACGCCGAAGGAGTTTACGTTCAGTTTCCAACAAACTTTTAAAATATAACAGTTTTCTAAAAATTTTACCCGTCCGAACCTTGCAACTTGCCAAATATCGTTATACCGGCTCAAGTAAAGATATTCTGATCAAAAATATAGTTTTTGTCTTTGAGGTATCAAAATTTATATATAAACAAAACTGTACAATCTTATTATCAAGTAATATTGGTCATAAAACTTTTTTGTTTCTTATAATACAAAATATTACTCACTCAAATTAATATTTCCTGTTTTTTATTGTTTTCACAAATAATAATGACATAATGAACTTCATTTGATTGATTTATTGCAAAAACTTAATTAATTAATCATAGTTGTGGACATGTTTTACGATTATGTTAATTAATGCTATAAAAACAAAAACGAATGCTGCCGAAATTACTATAATAGGAGTGTTAGGGCTGCGCTCTGTAATATATTTTTTTAATATCAAAAACTTAGTCGTACATAGACAGAAGTAAAGTAACATTTTTAAACGAAATATAATGATTTAATCTGTATATTATTTATTTTCTGATGACGTTCAACTGATGGTAATTGATGCGCCATGCCAATGCAGTGCTCTCAGGATTCTTGCAAAAACCCAATAATTCAAACCCAAATATACATATTAATTAATTCCATATGTTTTAATGTACAGGCGCCCCTTTTTAACACGATTTTATAAGCTTGGTATGTACGTATCTGTGTAATCCACTTTGAATCGTCGGATTGAATTCTAAGTTTGCACACTTATCAAGAATAGATGACTAAGGTGTGTAAGTTTATTTATTATTAATAATAATTGAACGAGACTTTTGATCCCTACAAATCAACGGGTTAATTTGAAAATTACCTACAAAGAACCGATTACAAGCAATAATTTAGTCTGTCATATCATCCTCACTAGGACCTTCAGGATTAGCTTTTTTATATCCGTTACTTGGTCTTTTTGTCTAAAACCAAGGCGCTTAGTGCGTACTTAGGTATATACATGGCTTGGTGGCAAATTACACGTATAAAAATATTTTAATACAAGTTAGCTCAGAGCTTGCGACGACGCGATCAAAAGTCACTCCAAGCAACGCCCGTTTTCGATAATGAACCACCCATGGCTCCCCACGGCATAATACCAACACCCAATGAAAACCACATGTTCGATCTTTATTGACTAACATAGAAAAAATTATCGAAGGTATTTTGAATTGTTAAAAAAATCCTTCATATTATATCATATCTCTGATTAATTAAAATAGGTAATAGCTTAATAATCTTAGCTTCACAAAGTAGGTATAGGTAGGTAAACCAAAAGATATTCATATAAGACCCTGCCCACATGTAACGAACAATGTCAAACAAAGGTCTTTTTACTTCTCTTTGCCTCTCCGCGCAACAAATACTCATTTCTTTCGCTTCATAGATTCTTATCGCCGAATTCATTATTTGCGTATTCTTCTAAAATAATAGAATAATTTTTTCTTGACTTTTAAGCGGGTATCTAAGATTCTAATAAAAAACAGTAATAAAATTTACCTTAAAAATTCCGAACAGCACAACCCTAAAAGAGTTGACGTCACCCTATCGAACTTTTTGCAGATCTATAAGTACTCAAAAACTTGCTTCATCTCATAAAAACATGCTCTCTTTTAAATTGACCACGTGTTGCCGATTACAATCCTTGTGAAAAAACAGAGCTGATGTCATTTCCCAGTATGGATAGTGAATGTGATGTGCGTACATTTTTCATTCAATTTCTTGTTGGTTACGCTTGTCACTCGATGTGTCGTACACATATGTTTTTTACCTATATTGTCTATTTTAAGCAAAACTTCGTGAATTAACACTAGTAGTAAGTAAACGCTAGAGTAGTATTGCCGATGTTGCGTGTCTGCTTGCACTAACGGTGTTTTCGGAATGACAGTGATGCGTTCTGTAATTATCGATAGTCGTTTGTATTTGATATAACTTTTTTTTAAATGTAAATAAGGGAAGAGACGAGTAGGACGTTCAGCTGATGGTAATTGATACGCCCTGCCCATTACAATGCAGTGCCACTCAGGATTCTTGTAAAACCCAAAAATTCTGCTACAGCGCCCTTCAGACCGAAACACAGTAATGTTTACACATGAAATGGGCGCCGTTGTGGTATACCCATAATCTAGCCGGCTTCCTGTGCAAAGGAGCCTCCTTATTTTCTTTAACTCTATAAAATTAATGCTTCGAAGTACTTTATACATGGTGCACTAGTGTGGTCCCTTAGATTAAAATTACTACTCGTATGTACCTACTGCGGCAGATATCGCTGTCAAGCTTTGCCCTGTACTTCCCCGGGGCGTAAAAAGAATAGGGTAGTCCCAGGCCCAAGGGTGTCGTAAGAGACGACTACGGGCTTATTAAAAGTAAGAGAGTCACGCTACCGTCTTTTGACGTCAGCACAATCGGGCCAGACTCGTCCGGGTTACTTACCACACTCTCACAGAAACCGGCGTGAAGTAGCGGCTTAATGCCGCTATGTTTCGCATAGGTTAGTGTTAGGGGTTAGTTAGTTCCCCCCCCCCACCCCCAAGAAAATATGAGTATGGTATTCAAACAGAAATTACCCCAGGAGGGAACCGGCTCTAGTACAGCCGGAGAATCCCTCCCCGAGCATTCGCGCTCGGGCTGCTCCTCGTATTCTGGGGAGGGCACAGTACCGCGTATGTCACAGGACAAACAGGGCAGCAACACCACGGCACCCCGCTCCACGCTTAATGGTGGACTTTTGTAACATCCGGGGAATTCACTCCAACTTAAACGCCGTCCACCACCACCTTGAGACGGCGCAGCCGGCCTTGTGTTTCCTTACGGAGACGCAGATATCTCGACCTAGCGATACGTCATATTTAACGTACCCCGGGTACAATATTGAGCACAATTTTTTGCCTCATGCCGGGGTATGTGTGTACGTTAGGGAGGATATCTGATGTCACCGTCTCGGCAATTTTGAAGGTAGGGACCTGTCTACTCTCTGGCTCCGCGTAGATTTAGAGGACCGCGTCCGCATCTATGCGTGTGTTTACAGGTCCCATAGTGGTATTGGTATTGGTAAAGGGCTCCTGTTTCCGCAATTAGACCGCTTAATTGGGTCCATTTTGCGTGCAGTGTTGGCCAGTCATTCCAACCAGCCCAGCTCCTTTCAGAAGTTCAGAACACTCCTGGGGTGTTCGCAGACTTCCTGGAGCGACCTTGTATTTACTAAGAGTTTGTGCCCGTTGGTTGGCCACCCCAGCACATTCCAGGATTACGTGAGTGACCGTTTCATCTTCGGTTAGACAGCCCCTGCACTTAGGACTGTCCGTAACGCCGATTGTAAATAGGTGTTTGTTCAGTGATGTGTGACCCGTTAGGGTGCCGACCATAATTCGGATGTCATGTCTGTTTAGGCTAATAAGTCGACGTGTCAGTTTGGGCGATAGTGCAGGAATCGCCTCTTTCGACTGTCTGCAGCCTGAGACATTTGTCCATCGGGTTCCATGTAGGTTGTTGGTGAGAGAGCGTATCCATGACCGCATTTGGCTGAAAGGTAGCGGCAGGACTGGCCCTGGGCCAGCCACTTGCGTTTCCGACCCCCGCCTTGCAAGTTCATCCGCTGCATCGTTCCCCAACGAACCGCTGTGTCCTTTGATCCATTGCAGAGTTACCCAGTTGTTAGAGGCAGCTCGTTCTAAGGATCGGTGACACTCGTATATCAGCGCTGAGTTATAGGTGTTGCTCCCCAGCGCAGTCAGTACTGCCATACTATCGGATAGAATACGGGTATAATATCCGTGTATTTTCCTTCTTAGTATCGCGTCTGCAGCTTCCTTGATGGCTATGCATTCGCATTGGAATATGGAGCTGTGTATGCCTACGGGTATAGAGGTGTGTATATTCAGTTCCTGTGAGAAGATGCCAGCTCCAGTTCCGGCTGCCATTTTGGAGCCGTCTGTGTAAATTCTGAGTTCATTTACACCTGACTGGTCTGCTCCCACTTCGAACAGTTGAATACGGTAATTCTTTTGAAAGATGTGTGTTTTGGGTATTCTATCACAGGGTGCCTCACAGAGTGGGAAATCCTTCCTTACTCTGTTCCAGAGGTTTCCTGTGAGGCAGTCATCATTCTTGCATACACCCATCAGCTTCAGGCGGAGAACCGACATTGTCGCCTCATGTTGGATATGTATGTCAAGCGGTGTGAGCCCTAGAATGGTTTCTAGGGCAGATGTTGGCGTAGTGCGCATGCAACCAGTTATGGCTGTGCAGGCCAGCCGTTGGAATCGCTGCAGCTTGGTTTGTACTGTTGTTAGCTCTGTCCTGGGCCACCAAGCTATTGCTCCGTAGGTGATAATTGGTCTAATAACTGCCGTATATAGCCATTATATATCTTTGGAGCAAGACCCCAGGTTCTCCCTACGAGTCTTCTACACTGCCAAAATATTATACATGCTTTTTCCAGCTTGTGGTCTATGTGTTTATTCCAAAGCAGCTTACTGTCCAGTATGACCCGCAGGTATTTAACTTCTTTAGTAAGGCTTATCTCGGTATTGAACAACTTAGGTAATGTAAGATTGCCAAAATTGCGTTTGTTAGTGAAAAGTATTAGCTGAGTCTTTGATGTTCTTTGTGTGCACCATTCCTCGATTATCTTAAAAGCAGATCTCATGAGATTACATAGGACATTCTCGAATGGACCTGTTATTAGAATGGCGAGATCGTCCGCATAGCCTACTGTGTATAGTTTCTTTCTGTTTAGCTCCGCGATGAGCTCGTCCAACACAAGGTTCCAAAGGAGTGGTGAGAGTACCCCTCCTTGTGGGCATCCAGTTGCCACCACACATCTTGTGCTGGTGTTCACAGTAAAACGTAACGCTCTGTGCCTCAACATGTTGTCTATCCACCCGGCAATTGTAGGATCGACATTGTGTTCAGCTAGCGCTCGGCCTATGCTATAAAGTCTTTAAATATTATATATTATATTATAATAAGTATCTATTTAGTACCGTAAACTTTATGTTTATGGCTAGATAGACTATGACAGCTGTGAAAATGTCGAAAAAAAATAGACTTTAGAACTAACCTCTATTTTGAGCAATTCACGCACACTAACACAAAGTATCATACAAATCGCAAGAACTTATAAGACGCGTGTCACGTACACTAAACTAATATTCATGTCCTGTTTTTATCTTATATCGTCATATTCTTAGTATATTTTGCATATTTCATGTTGGTATTTTAGTTTGTCATAAATTTTTTAGGACTTACGAGTGCAAGGAAGAACCATTTATAAATAAAGTTCAAGGAGAGGAATGTTTGGTTCAAATTGTGTGTTGGGTTCAGGGCGTAATAATGATGTTTGAAAGGATAGATCCAAATTAATGTAACGCTAAACAAATATAATCACAATAGTTTGCTCGGCAACTCTTCTTCTTCTTCAGAGAGCAATTCTTTCGATGGAATTTCTATCAGAAATATTGATGATCTTTATTGCACTTCATTCACGATGGACTTTGCACATAATGCTGGTTAGATTATGGGTACCAAAACGGCGCCTATTTCTGCCGTGAAACAGTAATGTGTAAGCATTACTGTGTTTCGATCTGAAGGGCGCAATTGCCAGTGAAATTACTGGGCAAATGAGACTTAACATCTTATGTCTCAAAGTGACGAGCGCAGTGCCGTTCAGAATTTTTGGGAGAGAATCCTAAGCGCCATTGCATTGTAATGTGCAGGGAGTATCAGTTACCATCAGCTGAACACCCTGCATGTCTCGGAGCCCGTCCCGGGCAAATAAGACTTAACATCTTGTCTCAGGGTGACGAGCGCAATTGTAGTGCCACTCAGAGTTTTTGGGTTCAAGAATCCTGAACGGCACTGCATTGTAATGGGCAGGGCGTATCAATTACTACCAGTTGAAAGTCTCGTCCCGTATTGCTTTAAAAAAGACGAGCAACACGTTTACCTGATGTATTATATTAAGCAGTTAAAATGATTGATTGATGACGTCATTACTGACTTGAACATCGGGTTCTTCAAAAGAGCATGTTCTATGATAATGCGAGTAATTTAAGTGTAAATAGTGTTTATTATGATTTATTTTATCGTGTCATTGATAGTCTCTTGGATGTGTTGCGCTTAGGTGAACTACAGACTAGGCGCATTTCTAGCGCGTAGATTTAATTTTGTTCCGAACCGACTATAAAAAATGTAAAGAAATCGTTTATTCACAGATCTGCGTAATCTACGGACTGAATTAAAGTATTAATGTAGAATATTTAATATATAAGCACTTATTGAAGAAAGTGCTAAATTTTCATTAGTGTAGTTTATTGCTTTTTTATTTGTTATCTTATTATATGTTAAAAAGATCTAGTAATTTTTTTAAGTATTTTCTTTATTTTATAGTTTAAAAGTCGATTTTTTGCTTAAACTTTTATATTTTCATGTTACTGATCATGTACAAAACACCACAAATGTCAATGTAATATTATAAAAATTAAATCGTGACCCATCTTAATGTCAATTTTCTACAGTATAATAACCAAGTAGGTTGAAATTAGTTTGAACATACATTTATTAAGAAACTGTTTTCATTTTATTAGACACTGACAATCCACGAATAGTCATACAATCTTTTTTTGTGCAAATATAAACCTAACTGTTTTATGATTTTAAATGAATTATTAGCAAAGTGGGTCGTGCATCAATTTTGTCGATGGTACATCGCTTTCTTTCAAATCCATGACATTATTTATAATTTAATTGATTTATATCACATACGATATATTACAATATTATTTATCGTATGATTATATATATATATATTAGAATCATTTTATTTTATTTAATTAAAAAAGCAAATTTTAATAATAATAAAAAAGCCACAGGACTTTATAGCAAACTTTATTAGCAAATTCTATTTTCTTGCTAGTATAAGCTATAAGTATATACTTGTCGGAGAATTAGAATATAAAAGTAATATGGCCTGTATGATTATTTTCTACTCTGTGTATTGGGCTGAACTGATGGCGAACGTCATCTTTCAAAGTGTGTTTGAAGTTGTCACTGTGTACGTCACTGTCGGTGACGTGATTGAAGTTAGTTATTATTATCCATCAGTAGAGCGCTCATTGAGAAGTCGCAGTCGTCTTCAAGCTAGCGCCGGTTGTGCGCACTGATCGACTTAAAACAACATGGTGGATACCAACACCGTAACGCTCGATTTAAAATCCAAATAAATCTCCGAGATATTATAATTAAATAATTTTATTTACCATTATTTGTTATTTAAAAAAATTGTGCGAGACATACGTAGGGACCTGAAAGTAAATGGCTTTGAATTGTCTTAAATGATTTTAATAATTTCACTAGCTAAGAGTAGGTCGAATTATTTTAAAACAATTTATATAAATACCTACCACTATTGCTTTACAAAAAAAATCCCCAAAAATCTATAGTTTGCGTTAGATGTTAAATATATCAGACAAACTATGAATTCTAATGCAAACAGAAATGGAATCAACGAAAGCACTTAAAAAGCTTATTAAAAATTCCCGTCTTGCTTGTGTTCAGCCTAATTGCAATTGTTAATTTATTTATGTTTTAAATGAAGACGCGGTGACTGTAGACACATACACACAAATATAACTATTGCATCATCAGTGAACTTTATCATCTGAGATGTTTATTTTTCGTGATATACAAATAAAAAAAGGGGTTACACTCCGGGAGTGCCGGCAGAAGTGAAAACTTGAACATTAGCGTTGTGCATTTTTTAATATTTTGGAATGGTTAGGGTATACTTTCGCACGAATTGCTTTACTTATCGTACACAAATCTCTCGTACACCAAAATGACAATTTATATTACTTAAAAATTTAACACTTGAGAACTATTACAATTATTTTACACTAGCTGACCCGGCAAACGTTGTTTTGCCATATAAAGTATAATTCACGCGATAGTTTTATAAGTAATAAAATATTGCCTATATTATAGCCTGTACATCATTTTGTTCTATTGTCAATAGTTTTTGCAGCGCACGCAAAAATAGGTTTTCGATTTAACACCTTGTGTTACAAAATAGCAATTTTATTACGGATCCCTAATTTTGAAAAAAAAAAAACAAAAAGCCTATAGCCTTCCTCGATAAATGGACTACCCAACACTGAAAGAATCATTCAAATCGGACCAGTAGTACCAGAGATTAGCGCGTTCAAACAAACAAACAAACACTGCAGATTTATAATATTAGTATAGATTAAAATGTTTATCTCTCAGAAAAATCAACTTTCATCCATAATTTCAACGTCTTACGAATTTTCGGTCAGGTCATGTGACTTGACGCGAGATTAACATTTTCTACCTACCCCACGAAAAGTGCTCAACGCTAATGAAGTTTTAATTTCAATAAAAAATAACGACTTAAAAAAGCGAAGCGTTTTCATTTTATATTTATGAATTTTTTTCTATCTCAGTACCTACCCATCATTTTTATGAACCGATTTAGAATTTCTCATAGTTCTAGATTCCATTGTGATGAGGAACTGAACGCAATTCTCAAGGTTGGTTTATAGTCGTTTTACTCTATTGTCACAGTGGTAAAATATACCTACTGTTAGTCATAGAACTGCACGTCAGGAAAAAACATCTTATTTTCACAAAGTTCGAAATATACATCTTTCGGTGCCACATAAGCACCAATTTACAAAATCGCAACTTTTAAATCTATAGATCATCTAATCTTTTAGATAGCTTTTAAAGTCTTTAATGTTTACATTCTGACAAATATCTTCATTCACAAAAATAGTCATACCTACCATTGTCTTGTTTTGCTTACTAAAAACATTTTTTTATGAAAATAAGGGACGAGACGAACAGGATGTTCAGCTGATGGTAATTAATACCATTACAATTCAGTGCCGCTCAGGATTCTTGAAAAACTCAAAAATTCTGAGCGGCACTACATTTGCGCTCGTCACCTTGAGACATAAGATGTTAAATCTCATTTGCTCAGTAATTTCACTAGCTACGGCGCCCTTCAGACCAAAAAACAGTAATGTTTACACATTAATGCTTCATGGCAGAAATAGGCACCGTTGTGGTACCCATACTCTATCCGGCTTCCTGTGCAAAGGAGCCACCCACTGGTAAAAATTAATATTAATCAAACATTCGCGTTGTACTGTTTTGTTTATGTAATGTATGAAAAATTCCAAAAATGTTCGCAAATTGCTAATTAGAATTGTCACGAGTCCATTAGGTCTGACGTAATTCGGTCTCAATTGTGTTCCGATCGGACAAGATGACTGATTGTGATTGGTTTCTAATTAACTAGCCGTGTTCACCCGCGAGCAACACAGGGCCGGATTCGGTTAATGTTGTTTTTATATCAGCATTGTTGTTCCCTTAAAAAAACAACTTCATGTTATCAAATACATCGAAAGGCATAAATGCATTTATTTTCTCAAAATTGATTACCTTCGAATTCTTTTTTGAGCTCTTTTTAATAAAATATACAATATTGTACAGTTATTGATATTGCTATAAAATAATCATAATCTAGAAAGCCAATATAACCCTAAGCTAAGCCTGGGAAGGCTTTTCGATCAGTTAGATATTCAGCTGTGGAGAAGTTGGATGACCACAGAGCCATTTTTATAAAACCTCTATATTTATTTACAGATAATGCCTGAACAGTGGCTGGGACTTTATTATAAAAGTGTATACATTTACCCTTAAAACTATTATGTATCTTATGAAGCCTGCTAGAATTCGTTACAAGCAATCCCTTATTTCTAGTGTTATAATAATGAAAATCGCCATTAAGAGCAAAAAAGGACGATTTTTGTGAACGTATATTAAATTTTCATAAATGCACTGACAATGAACTAATCAAATAAATATGAAATAATCAATTATTACTCATTTTAATACATTTATTTCGGACCAGATCCATATCTCTGTTAATGTAATGTTGCACTTTAAAACTAATGTTAGTAGGTAAATGAGAATTATTTTATATGATATGAAGCCACATCCATTTTCGTAAAAGGGTGCAACCCCACCTATCTGTTTGACACTGAGGAGAGTGTTGGTGCTGCCGCGGACTCAAGTGAGCAGAGATGCACATATTTTTGGAACGAAGTTCCTTATGGGACGATGCGGAGGGGTATCCTAACCGGGAAAAACGTCTGTAGCGTAAGATTATTATTTTGACACTCTGGACACATAGAAAGATCTATCGAAAAATACGCCAGTACGCGCCTCGTTAGAGTACCTAAAAGTGTTCTGTGGTCCGCGCTCGGCCGCCGTTGTGAGTGGACACTGTGTCGGTTGTAAGCAGCAGCTTATGCTTGGAAAGATCGCTGTACGTACATAAATATTTTTTATAAGCTCCACAATACTATCTTTGATATTTTACCCATTTTGTACGCAGTGGCAACTCCACACGGTACGATTTTATTATTCATATAAATAGCTGTTTCTTTGTATAATATTATTATATATTTTTTTAAAATCATTATTAATAAAATAAAGTTGATAACTTAGTAAAGTAGATTTTTATTAATAAAAAATCATAATAAAAAATGTATTCCCAAATAATTATTTTCTTCGTTCCTATCCGGTGTCCCACGAATGGCTGCGAAACCACCAATGTATGCCTCCGCGAACATCGCACCGCAATGCCTCGACAGCCCCAGCAATAAGTCCATTATTATATTGCACACGTAGGTCACTGTATGCCTTCTGCAGGTAGGCAACCCACAGGCTGCAGGTGTAAAAAGATTGGCAATATGCTGTAAAAGGTGTAATCTTTATTGATTTCGTAAATATACATCTAAAATTTATTTATTTCGGCCTTTAATTTCTCGATAATTTTTATTAAAAGTTTTATTATAACTCCACCAAATCCTACTAAATGTTACTCTAAATCAATTAATATTATTTGTACTTGGAAGATAAATTATAATGCTAAAATATTAAATTTAAACCATAGTTCATACTTAATTATTTCTAGATTAAACCAATAATATTCCAATATTGATATTTCTTCTTATTAGACTTAACATTTACAAACGGTAAGTTTGAAATATACAAGGGTTATATTATATAACCTTTAGTTTATAATTTCATTATTTTTAGTAATAATCAATTCAAATATCATAGTATGTTCCTTTGCGATAATTAAAAAGTGCACAATTCAATGAAATACATTGTTTATGTCACATAAAAATATGACGAAACTATTTTAATAATAATGTCATAGATGAAATGACAAATAGATCATAAGGTCTCACAATTCTTAAAACACTTTTTTACCAACTTGAAAATTGCAAAAAATATTGAATTAACCTCTATTCTTCCAACCATTTCAAGTACTCCAGTTAAGTCAATAAAGGTTTATATCTTACTAGCTGACTCGGCAAACGTTGTTTTGCCATATAAATTGTATTGATCTTTTTCTTGCTAGTTGATAAGAGATGGCGCTAGTTGTATTCATTAGTAACAATCACACTTCTTTTATATTTTGTATAATTCACACTATAGTCTTATAAATTATAGCCTATTTGTTATTCTGGTGTGTAAGCTATATTATTGTAAAGTTTCATCAAAATCTATTCAGTAGATTTTGCGTTAAAGAAGTTCAAACATACATCCAGACATACAAACTTTCACATTTATAATATTAGTAGGATGATTTTTAAAAAAAAACTACCAAAGATGCAATTCAACTTTGTTTTATAATTTAAATGAATACAGCCCTGTCTTGTGCCAGTCATTGCTGTGAGTTGATAAAACTACAGATAAACGCAATGAGATCATGTCCAGATTGTTGTAAGACTTAACTTGTAACTTTATTGAAACGCTTCAGGATTATTGTCTGTATAAATCACGAACTCTAACTTCGTGGTACTTGGCCTCAATTGAAAGTTCACCAAAATTTCATGTTATTTTATATATTTTGTGTTTATAAAATATAACTACAAATAACCCATTTCTAAACCCGTGTGAACCGTGATTTTTTTTATGATAATAAGTGACTAGACGAGCAGGACGTTCAGCTGATGGTAATTGATACGCCACGCCCATTACAATGCAGTGTCGCGCTCAGGATTCTCAAAGAACCCAAAAATTGTGAGCGGCACTACAATTGCGCTCGTCACCTTGAGACATAAGATGTTAAGCCTCATTTACGGCGCCCCTCAGACCGAAACACAGTAATGCTTACACATTACTGCATCACGGCGTTGTGGTACCCATAATCTAGCCGGCTTCCTGTGCAAAGGCGCCTCCCACTGGTAATTGCTACTTGCCATTTATCATATTACTGGTTCAACGAGAAGTAAACATATTCTGAGAAAAAAAACACGTAGTAGGAACCTTGAAACATTTAAAATTTTTGATTTCAAACTAATGAGACGAATGTAAACTTCGGTAATGATCATATTGATACAAGTTTTGATAATTAATTTACATTTTATTCAAATAATATATTAATCTATATATAGAAATGAATTGCTGTTCGTTAGTCTCGCTAAAAATCGAAAACGGCTGGACCGATTTGGCTAATTTTGGTCTTGAATTATTTGTGGAAGTCCAGAGAAGGTTTAAAAGGTTGAATAAATATAAAAATACTCGGAATTAAATAAAAACAACAATTTTGATTTTCCTTTGATGTGTCCCCCGTTCTACAGAAATCCAATAAAAATAATAGCTTAAAATGAATAACTAATTAGAATTTTTATATCTTTCTAACTATCTAAGGAGGTAAAAAATAAACTTCCTTAAAACACGGGTAGTAACACTTAAAAAAAGGATTCCTTTTGTTTGCTTTAAGTTTATTTTATACAAAAGTTTAGGTCTTTTATTTATCAATTGAGGCAGTACGAAGTCTGCTGTGTTTAATAAATTAATAACATAGGCACATAATCTATATCTATATATAAGAGATTTCCACCTATATATTGACTCATCACGGAACCATAAGGCGTAGAGACTTGAAATTGAATATTCCTTTCGCCGAGTAAAGGTCAGCTTAGCGTAGCTACGGATTTCAGTAAATTCCACCCGCAAGTTTTTTAAGCTATTGCATAGCTTCTATCGCGAGCCTTGAGCGTGGAGACAGAATCCAGAAATTCCGTAACGAAAATAACCTAACACTTACTTACTAGATGTATATAGATATTTCGTCACGGTCATTGCAGTTGCCGTGGAAAAGCGGTTATCACGTATGCTTTTTTGTGCAGAAGGTCCCAGGTTCGAGCCTGGGGTACGTCTTGATTTTTTTTATTACTTTATTTTTTTTATCAGGTTTTTTTAATTTTTATTATTATGACAAGCATTTTTATTTAGTTTCACCTCTCTCGTTATCGGTCTGTAATCAAATCTTGCAAGTTAAATTTTACTCACTTCCGGTTAGCTTTTTTTTTAAATTAATTTTATCAAAAAAAATACTGCATAAATAAAATAAATAAATAATTATAATTGCATAAGTTCATAAAAAATGCTATGCAATAGCTTCACCACGGCAGTCCCCAAGTGCCACACGTCTTTTTTTTATTATGAACAGAGCAACGTCTGTCGGGACAGCTAGTATATGATATATTTCTTTTGTGCGTCTCTTGTAACTGAACTCCTCTTAAACGTCTGGACCGATTTTAATGAAACATTCTGTGTGTCTTTAGGTGGATTCGAGAATGGTTTAGATTCACAATTGAACTACCTCCTAAACGGCTGGACCGATTTTGATGATTTTTTGTGGTTTCCAGTTAATTTGAGATTGGTTTAGAATCTCAATTCGTATGTTATGTATGTAAGTATGTTAGTGAACTCTTTCTAACGGCTGGACCGAATTTGATGATTTATGATGTGTGTACAGGACAACGTCTGTCGGGTCCACTATATTAAATAGATTTATTCAGACTCAGAGCTTACATTTACGATAAATGATAGAAGAGTCTTATGGTAACTATAGTATGAAATAAATACTTTGGTATGTGGTTGCCGTGACTTCAATAATTGAAAGTTCACCAAAATTTCATGTTACAATACAATTTTGTCTATATAAAAATACAATATAAATGTATTTGTTGGATGCAATTACTAATTATGACCGTAATCACGACCATCATGTTTACGAAGCATCCTTACACAAACAATGGGTTCAAGTTCTAAAGATTGATGCATCCAATATACGATAGCTTATATTTAAATACATTTAATTCTTTATTTATTTTCTGGAAATAATTTATATTATTTAAACACGACTCATATATTGCATGCAGCATCTCACAAATTAATTTGTTATGTATATTACAGCCATTGTAAAATACTCTATTTGATTGAAAAGAGTGGCCGTTGAGTTTCTTGTATGTTCTTCTCACGAGCTCAACTTTTTACGAGCATATGGTTTTTAAATTCAGTCATTTAAAAGATATATCTGATTGACGTTTCAAAAGCGGTTATTTTAAGGCTATTTGAATAAGTTTTTTGAATTTTACTTTGAAAATTTGATACCTATTGCTTTTTATGCAATACAATAATTAATTGATTGTATAAAATGATTATTTAGCATAGTTTATAAACAGAATTTGTAGCACAGTTTGTGATTGGTTACGTCACAGCGCTCTTACCATCTAAGCCATCCGTCCAAGGTCGTTATTCGTTCGAGGCGCGGGTTCGAATACCGCATCGTCCATAAATTTTGGTAAAAATTAAATTTCTATAAGTAAACAATTTGTTATGTTTTAAAAGTGATAACCCTCACTTCTAGGATTAATACACAAATAAAATTTGAAAAACAAAATTTTATGAACAATGCGGGATTCGAACCCACGACCTCCGCGTTGGCGTTGGCCAAATTTTATTTACAAGATAACAAATTGTTTAGATTTACAAGAGCGACATCTCAAGTCAATTTCCTAATATGCAAATATTGGGGTTGAGCAGGTTATCAACTGTATAGTAGATCCTGTAGATGAAGCCACAACCTGAGAGTTGAACAAAGCAAACAGAATTTTATAGCGAGGCGGTACTTGAATGGTTAGCTCAGTGGTTTAGAGCACCGGCACAGAACTCCGGAGGTCGTGGGTTCGAATCCCGCATCGTACATAAAATTTTGTTTTTCAAATTTTATTTCTATAAGTACTTAATTCCAGCAGTGAGGGATATCACTTAAAAATAACAAAGTTTTAGTCGCCCACTCAAACACTGAATGATATATATAGTCCGTATAGATATTCTGAGAGAACGATGACACCAAATTTAAATTCTAACTCAAATTCAAAATCACTTTATTCATGTAGGTCACGCAGATGACACTTATGAATGTCAAAAAAATTTTTTTTTCTTATTGAATCTACCGCTACTTCGTAAAGGATTGAGCTAATGAGAAGTAGTAAGAAACTCATTGCCACTCTTTTAAATCAAGATTTACATTTTCATTGTTTACAAATCATTTCAATTACAATATAATATGTATGATGCAACAAACATTCTCAAACGTCAAATAGTCAATGCCTTAGACGAGTAAGTCAAAAAAGTAAATAAATACAAAAGAAAAGTTATTGAGTACAGTAGCTGCATCATACACACACACTGTAAATAAATAAAGGTATTCTGTGAGCATTTTATAAGGGATTATATATAATATTATATATAATAACTTTTAAGAATCTTAAGCCGAGTCTCCGGCAACAGGATCATCCTGCCACCACAAGCAGCGCCCGTTCACGAACATGACGCATGAGCCGGCCATCGTCTCCCTCAACCACATTTATGGGAAGGGGACGATCCGCCCCATGTCGATGCCACAAGCAGTGACATTAAAGCGAGCAGGACGAAGCCTGTTACGAGAAATATAAATGCTGGACAAGTGCAAATCAAATCAAAATCAAATCAAATCAAAATCAGTTTATTCACGTAGGTCACGGAAATGACACTTATGAATGTCAAAAAAAAAATCTTTTTCTTATTGAATCTACCGCTACTACGTCAAGCGTCGAGCTAATGAGAAGAAGTAGCAAGAAACTCATTGCCACTCTTAATTATTTACAGATCATTTCAATTACAATATAATATGTATGTAAAATGTAAAATGATGCAACAAACACACTCAAACGTCAAATAGTCAATGCCTTACACGAGTAAGTCAAAAAAGTATATGTAAATTAATACAAAAGTTATTGAGTACAGTAGCTGCATCATCCACATACACCATAAATCTACCTTGCACACTGAGGAACCCAAACTGAAGAAATTGCAAGAACAAAGTCTATAGAAATAAACGAAAGCAACGACAAACTAGAGCAACTATATACAAAGAGAACCTACGTCCTACATTCGCCATCAAAATTTGCGCACCGCCATCATTATATATATTATTATATTATATATTATAGTGTTACGCCGAAGGAGTTTACGTTCAGTTTCCAACAAACTTTTAAAATATAACAGTTTTCTAAAAATTTTACCCGTCCGAACCTTGCAACTTGCCAAATATCGTTATACCGGCTCAAGTAAAGATATTCTGATCAAAAATATAGTTTTTGTCTTTGAGGTATCAAAATTTATATATAAACAAAACTGTACAATCTTATTATCAAGTAATATTGGTCATAAAACTTTTTTGTTTCTTATAATACAAAATATTACTCACTCAAATTAATATTTCCTGTTTTTTATTGTTTTCACAAATAATAATGACATAATGAACTTCGTTTGATTGATTTATTGCAAAAACTTAATTAATTAATCATAGTTGTGGACATGTTTTACGATTATGTTAATTAATGCTATAAAAACAAAAACGAATGCTGCCGAAATTACTATAATAGGAGTGTTAGGGCTGCGCTCTGTAATATATTTTTTTAATATCAAAAACTTAGTCGTACATAGACAGAAGTAAAGTAACGTTTTTAAACGAGATATAATGATTTTATCTGTATATTATTTATTAAGTTATATTATGAAAATAAGGGACGAGACAAGCATGACGTTCAACTGATGGTAATTGATGCGCCATGCCAATGCAGTGCTCTCAGGATTCTTGCAAAAACCCAATAATTCAAACCCAAATATACATATTAATTAATTCCATATGTTTTAATGTACAGGCGCCCCTTTTTAACACGATTTTATAAGCTTGGTATGTACGTATCTGTGTAATCCACTTTGAATCGTCGGATTGAATTCTAAGTTTGCACACTTATCAAGAATAGATGACTAAGGTGTGTAAGTTTATTTATTATTAATAATAATTGAACGAGACTTTTGATCCCTACAAATCAATGGGTTAATTTGAAAATTACCTACAAAGAACCGATTACAAGCAATAATTTAGTCTGTCATATCATCCTCACTAGGACCTTCAGGATTAGCTTTTTTATATCCGTTACTTGGTCTTTTTGTCTAAAACCAAGGCGCTTAGTGCGTACTTAGGTATATGCATGGCTTGGTGGCAAATTATACGTATAAAAATATTTTAATACAAGTTAGCTCAGAGCTTGCGACGACGTGATCAAAAGTCACTCCAAGCAACGCCCGTTTTCGATAATGAACCACCCATGGCTCCCCACGGCATAATACCAACACCCAATGAAAACCACATGTTCGATCTTTATTGACTAACATAGAAAAAATTATCGAAGGTATTTTGAATTGTTAAAAAAATCCTTCATATTATATCATATCTCTGATTAATTAAAATAGGTAATAGATTAATAATCTTAGCTTCACAAAGTAGGTATAGGTAGGTAAACCAAAAGATATTCATATAAGACCCTGCCCACATGTAACGAACAATGTCAAACAAAGGTCTTTTTACTTCTCTTTGCCTCGCCGCGCAACTAATACTCATTTCTTTCGCTTCATAGATTCTTATCGCCGAATTCATTATTTGCGTATTCTTCTAAAATAATAGAATAATTTTTTCTAGACTTTTAAGCGGGTATCTAAGATTCTAATAAAAAACAGTAATAAAATTTACCTTAAAAATTCCGAACAGCACAACCCTAAAAGAGTTGACGTCACCCTATCGAACTTTTTGCAGATCTATAAGTACTCAAAAACTTGCTTCATCTCATAAAAACATGCTCTCTTTTAAATTGACCACGTGTTGCCGATTACAATCCTTGTGAAAAAACAGAGCTGATGTCATTTCCCAGTATGGATAGTGAATGTGATGTGCGTACATTTTTCATTCAATTTCTTGTTGGTTACGCTTGTCACTCGATGTGTCGTACACATATGTTTTTTACCTATATTGTCTATTTTAAGCAAAACTTCGTGAATTAACACTAGTAGTAAGTAAACGCTAGAGTAGTATTGCCGATGTTGCGTGTCTGCTTGCACTAACGGTGTTTTCGGAATGACAGTGATGCGTTCTGTAATTATCGATAGTCGTTTGTATTTGATATAACTTTTTTTTAAATGTAAATAAGGGAAGAGACGAGTAGGACGTTCAGCTGATGGTAATTGATACGCCCTGCCCATTACAATGCAGTGCCACTCAGGATTCTTGTAAAACCCAAAAATTCTGCTACAGCGCCCTTCAGACCGAAACACAGTAATGTTTACACATGAAATGGGCGCCGTTGTGGTATACCCATAATCTAGCCGGCTTCCTGTGCAAAGGAGCCTCCTTATTTTCTTTAACTCTATAAAATTAATGCTTCGAAGTACTTTATACATGGTGCACTAGTGTGGTCCCTTAGATTAAAATTACTACTCGTATGTACCTACTGCGGCAGATATCGCTGTCAAGCTTTGCCCTGTACTTCCCCGGGGCGTAAAAAGAATAGGGTAGTCCCAGGCCCAAGGGTGTCGTAAGAGACGACTACGGGCTTATTAAAAGTAAGAGAGTCACGCTACCGTCTTTTACGTCAGCACAATCGGGCCAGACTCGTCCGGGTTACTTACCACACTCTCACAGAAACCGGCGTGAAGTAGCGGCTTAATGCCGCTATGTTTCGCATAGGTTAGTGTTAGGGGTTAGTTAGTTCCCCCCCCCCACCCCCAAGAAAATATGAGTATGGTATTCAAACAGAAATTACCCCAGGAGGGAACCGGCTCTAGTACAGCCGGAGAATCCCTCCCCGAGCATTCGCGCTCGGGCTGCTCCTCGTATTCTGGGGAGGGCACAGTACCGCGTATGTCACAGGACAAACAGGGCAGCAACACCACGGCACCCCGCTCCACGCTTAATGGTGGACTTTTGTAACATCCGGGGAATTCACTCCAACTTAAACGCCGTCCACCACCACCTTGAGACGGCGCAGCCGGCCTTGTGTTTCCTTACGGAGACGCAGATATCTCGACCTAGCGATACGTCATATTTAACGTACCCCGGGTACAATATTGAGCACAATTTTTTGCCTCATGCCGGGGTATGTGTGTACGTTAGGGAGGATATCTGATGTCACCGTCTCGGCAATTTTGAAGGTAGGGACCTGTCTACTCTCTGGCTCCGCGTAGATTTAGAGGACCGCGTCCGCATCTATGCGTGTGTTTACAGGTCCCATAGTGGTATTGGTATTGGTAAAGGGCTCCTGTTTCCGCAATTAGACCGCTTAATTGGGTCCATTTTGCGTGCAGTGTTGGCCAGTCATTCCAACCAGCCCAGCTCCTTTCAGAAGTTCAGAACACTCCTGGGGTGTTCGCAGACTTCCTGGAGCGACCTTGTATTTACTAAGGTTTGTGCCCGTTGGTTGGCCACCCCAGCACATTCCAGGATTACGTGAGTGACCGTTTCATCTTCGGTTAGACAGCCCCTGCACTTAGGACTGTCCGTAACGCCGATTGTAAATAGGTGTTTGTTCAGTGATGTGTGACCCGTTAGGGTGCCGACCATAATTCGGATGTCATGTCTGTTTAGGCTAATAAGTCGACGTGTCAGTTTGGGCGATAGTGCAGGAATCGCCTCTTTCGACTGTCTGCAGCCTGAGACATTTGTCCATCGGGTTCCATGTAGGTTGTTGGTGAGAGAGCGTATCCATGACCGCATTTGGCTGAAAGGTAGCGGCAGGACTGGCCCTGGGCCAGCCACTTGCGTTTCCGACCCCCGCCTTGCAAGTTCATCCGCTGCATCGTTCCCCAACGAACCGCTGTGTCCTTTGATCCATTGCAGAGTTACCCAGTTGTTAGAGGCAGCTCGTTCTAAGGATCGGTGACACTCGTATATCAGCGCTGAGTTATAGGTGTTGCTCCCCAGCGCAGTCAGTACTGCCATACTATCGGATAGAATACGGGTATAATGTCCGTGTATTTTCCTTCTTAGTATCGCGTCTGCAGCTTCCTTGATGGCTATGCATTCGCATTGGAATATGGAGCTGTGTATGCCTACGGGTATAGAGGTGTGTATATTCAGTTCCTGTGAGAAGATGCCAGCTCCAGTTCCGGCTGCCATTTTGGAGCCGTCTGTGTAAATTCTGAGTTCATTTACACCTGACTGGTCTGCTCCCACTTCGAACAGTTGAATACGGTAATTCTTTTGAAAGATGTGTGTTTTGGGTATTCTATCACAGGGTGCCTCACAGAGTGGGAAATCCTTCCTTACTCTGTTCCAGAGGTTTCCTGTGAGGCAGTCATCATTCTTGCATACACCCATCAGCTTCAGGCGGAGAACCGACATTGTCGCCTCATGTTGGATATGTATGTCAAGCGGTGTGAGCCCTAGAATGGTTTCTAGGGCAGATGTTGGCGTAGTGCGCATGCAACCAGTTATGGCTGTGCAGGCCAGCCGTTGGAATCGCTGCAGCTTGGTTTGTACTGTTGTTAGCTCTGTCCTGGGCCACCAAGCTATTGCTCCGTAGGTGATAATTGGTCTAATAACTGCCGTATATAGCCATTATATATCTTTGGAGCAAGACCCCAGGTTCTCCCTACGAGTCTTCTACACTGCCAAAATATTATACATGCTTTTTCCAGCTTGTGGTCTATGTGTTTATTCCAAAGCAGCTTACTGTCCAGTATGACCCGCAGGTATTTAACTTCTTTAGTAAGGCTTATCTCGGTATTGAACAACTTAGGTAATGTAAGATTGCCAAAATTGCGTTTGTTAGTGAAAAGTATTAGCTCAGTCTTTGATGTTCTTTGTGTGCACCATTCCTCGATTATCTTAAAAGCAGATCTCATGAGATTACATAGGACATTCTCGAATGGACCTGTTATTAGAATGGCGAGATCGTCCGCATAGCCTACTGTGTATAGTTTCTTTCTGTTTAGCTCCGCGATGAGCTCGTCCAACACAAGGTTCCAAAGGAGTGGTGAGAGTACCCCTCCTTGTGGGCATCCAGTTGCCACCACACATCTTGTGCTGGTGTTCACAGTAAAACGTAACGCTCTGTGCCTCAACATGTTGTCTATCCACCCGGCAATTGTAGGATCGACATTGTGTTCAGCTAGCGCTCGGCCTATGCTAGTAAAAGGAGTTTTGTCAAAGGCGCCTTCAATATCAATAAATGCACCTAAAGTTGATTGTTTACGTGATAGACCTTTACCTACAAGTGATGTTACGCAGTAAAGGGCAGATTCAGTTGATTTGCCTTGACTATAGGCATGTTGGTTGATGTGTAGTGGTTTGTGTAGGAGAGCATTTTCCCTAATATCCCTATCGCAAAGTCTTTCTAAAGTCTTCATCAGAAAGGATGTAAGACTGATTGGTCTGAACGATTTGGGATTCGTGTAGTCATTCTTGCCGGGCTTAGGGATAAATACTACTTTCACCTCCCTCCATTGGAGTGGCACGTATCGGTGTGCTAGACAGGCCCTGTATATAGCTGTGAGATGCAGGGCCAGCACCCCGGTGTCTCCCCATTGTAGCAGCCCCGGAAAAATACCGTCAAGGCCACCTGTTTTAAATGGAAGAAAGCTATTGATTGCCCACATTACCTTATCTGTGTTTACCACCCTGTGAACTGTGGTCCAATCCGTCTGATCCGGTGTGCTACTCTGCGACGCCTCATTCCACGACTGGTTGTTGGTGATGCGGCAGCCAGGGAAGTGAGTTTTCAGGAGCAATTCGCAGGTCTCGGTGTCGGATTTGGTGTGCGTTCCGTCAGATTTTTTCAAGCAACCTAAGTCTCGCTCTGGGTCGCGTGAGATTATGTTTTTAACTTTAGCCGCTTGATTAGTGGATTCTATACCGGTGCAGAAGCGTCTCCATCCTTCCCTCTTCCTATCGCGGATACGCTTCTTGAACCGGTACTGGGCTTGCTTGTACGCGTCCCAGTCGTCTGGTGCCCGGGTGTTCTTGGCTCTGTTGAACAGCTTCCTTACTTTGCCTCGCAGCCTTTCCAGCTCTGGACCCCACCACGCTGATCTGTTGCTTGAAATGGACTTTGTCGAAGTAAGAAGGCACGTCTGTTCATAGCTGTTGATTAATGCATGAGATAAGTCAGTTATATGTGTGTTAATACCCGCCGTGTCGTTGTATTCATACGGTATGGTGATGGACTGAAGCTCATTCCTCACCAATTTGCTGTACTTGGCGCGGTCCGTTTTGCGCAGATTACGCCTTGGTAGGGCAGGTTTTATGTTTATGTGTAGGTTATACCTAATCCACCTATGGTCCGAGCATGAAAGTTCATCCGACACGTGCCAGTCGGTGATGTGTGTGGATACATGATCGGTTGCTAGCGTTAGGTCAATAACGGTTTGGGCTCGCGTTGTGAGAAAAGTCGGCTCGGAGCCCCTGTTTAGTATATTTAGGTTGGTTGAAAAGAGAAAAGTAAGTAGATCCTCACCTCTTTTGTTGGTGTTCTGGCTGCCCCAGATGGTGTGATGCGCGTTGGAGTCTGCGGTGATGATGAGCTCGAGATCCTCTGTCTCGCAGTATGTCACCAGCGCAGAGAGCTCTGACGATGGTACTTCTTTGTCACCTGGCATGTAGACCGATGCTAGGACCACACTTGGCAGGCCTAGGCGGTCATCTGCTTGGAGCTTGACAGCGGTTAGATCTCTGGAACATAGCTCGTTTATAATGGTAGTCGTTACATGCTTTGGTGTGTAGATACATGAACGTGGTTTACCTTCGGTGGCAGTGACCACATATTTTGCCATGTCTAATCCACGGCTCTTGGATTAGGGCTATGGTCCCGGTGTTTTCCTCCAGCACCCTTCGCAGGTTAGCCGTTGCGGTATAACTGTGCTGGAGGTTTGTTTGTAGTATTTTAAGGAGTGGATGTGGATGGGTCTGGGCTGCAATCACTATGCAGCAGACTTTCCTCCAGCTCCTTTAATTGATGGTCTTAGTCCCATAGTGGTAACGCAGAAGCGGATCATCTCATGGGCTGCGTTCAAGCGGCAATTGACGACGTGCTTGCACAGATCCCCTCCGCTGAAATCGTAGTCTTGGGTCTTCTGCTGACTACACATGCCGGTAGTTACCAGGTCTCTGTCGACGCCCCTCTCGGAACGTCTTACCATTGCCTGGTCAGGAGTGTAGTGCCCATCCGACGCCAACGTCGCAGACCACCAGCGACCCGCCGCGTTTGGCACTACAAGGCAGCAGATTGGGAAAGGATGCGTTCCTTTTTTGCATCCTACCCTTGGGGCAAGATTTGTTTCCCTTCGGATGATCCTAGTGCCTGCTCCGTTGCAGTAGCCGATGTGATACTGCAGGGCATGGATATTTTTATACCAAGCTCTGAGTACCGATCGGTGGCAGATCACAGCCCTGGTTCGATGCGTCAGTTAAAGCAGCATCTGATTGCAAAAAACAGGCGTATTGAACTTGGGTTGCGGCGCTGGGCACAAAGGATCCGAACTGCAAAGTTCTTAAGAGGAAATATAACCGTGCCTCCAGATTTTTAAGCGGTAAATCACCCGTGCGAAGTCAAAATCAGCGAGCAGCTTCCAGTTAGCCGATCGGAACACGCAAGTTCTGGTCGTTGTCGAAAGCTGCTCTTGGTAACTTCAACCAGCCGTCCATGCCGCCGTTGCATTTGAGGAATGTCACCCTGGCCCATACGGCAAAAGATAAAGCCGATCTCCTGTGCGCTCTTTTCGCCTCCATCTCGACTCTTGACGACAACGGAAAAACACCGTCGACCATCCCGCGGTGTCAGAGCTCTATGCCTGAAGTACAGTTCAGACAGAAAACTGTTAGGCGAGCTCTGTTTTCGTTGGACGTTAGGAAGTTGAGCGGGCCGGATGGCATTTCTCCAATCGTGCTTAGAACGTGTGCCCCTGAGTTGACACCGGTGCTTACGCGTTTATTCCGGCACTCTTATACCAAAGGCGTAGTCCCTGACTCATAGAAGTCAGCCCTTGTCCATCCGATCCAAAAAAAGGAGACAGTTCGGATCCGGCAAACTACAGGCCTATTGCTATTACCTCCCTGCTCTCCAAAATCATGGAGAGCATAATTAGCCGCCAGCTTTTAGTATACCTAGAGGGTCACCAGTTGATCAACGACCGACAATACGGCTTTCGCCATGGTCTGTCAGCAGGTGATCTTCTGGTATACCTATCACATAGATGGGCGGCGGCTATTGAAAGCAAGGGGGAAGGCCTGGCAGTTAGTCTGGATATAGCGAAGGCCTTTGATCGTGTATGGCACAAGGCGCTCCCCTCAAAACTTCCATCATTTGGGCTTCCCGAGAGCTTATGCAAGTGGACCTCCAGCTTCCTCACTGGGCGTAGCATACAAGTCGTTGTCGACGGTTTTTGCTCGAATCCCAAGCGGAGTTGGGAACGCTGAAGTGCCCCTAGGCTGTGTGCTATCTCACACGCTGTTTCTTCTGCATATCAATGATATGTTGGACACCTCCAACAAACATTGCTATGCAGACGACAGCACTGGTGATGCCGTATACACGGGCCATGCAAGTCTCTCTCGGGAAAACGTCGCCCAGTGCCGGGAGAAACTTGTGTCTTCTATCGAGTCCTCTCTCGAGAAGGTCGCGGAATGGGGTAAATTGAACCTTGTCCAATCCAACCCCCAGAAGACTCAAGTTTGCGCGTTTACCACTCCCCATTTGCCGTATCACCGCTCTTCGACAACACTTCCCTAAAAGCCTCGCCTAGTATCGGAATACTGGGTCTCTAAATCTCGAGCGATTGCCTATTCCGTGGCCATCTGGAGGGCAAAGCCAAATTGGCTTCGAAGAAGCTGGGCGTCATCAATAGAGCACGGCAATACTTCAAGCTGGCCCACATTCTAGCGCTCTACAAAGCGCAGGTCCGGCCACACATGGAGTATTGCTGACATCTCTGTTCCGGCGCATCCCAGTATCAGCTCGATCCATTTGACCGCGCGCTTTATAAGGTCAGTAACGCTCTTTAGATCAGGGTCGATAATTTTTGAATTTTTGAAAGGTTGAAAGAAGAGGATAATATAACAGTGAATAATTATCCTTTTTACATTTATAAATAACCACAGCAATGTTTATTTTCATTCACACTGATTTTTTTTTTAAGGTTTATACATATTTTGACGTGAGAACTGTTGATTGAAAGTTAGGGTTTCTGTTTCGATATTTAAGTCAAAATAAGGTGAAAAAATAAATATTTCAAACCAAAATATAGTTTATTTGGAATATAAAAAGCCCCACCAAATTTTGTGGATTTTTAAAATAAAAAAAGCTTTTTGCAAAACGCAGAGCTGCTGGAATTGTCGCAGACTCAGTGAGTGCTTTGTGAACAGCAAGATCCCTTGGCGTTGCGTATAGACGTCGCTTCATTGTGTGTCCTCTATTGCATTTATCACGGAGAGTGTTCCAAAGAGCTGTTTCACCTGATCCCTGTCGGCGAATCCTACCTTCGCACGACACGCTACTAATTAGGATATCATCCCCACCACCTGGATGTGTGGTGGTCTTCCACAGTAAGGTTTTCAAGGAACTTTCTTCCACGTAATACCGAACTGTATTGAGCTTCCTTGTTTCCGGGACATTACGACATGGGTACCTTCAAAAAAACCGCATACACCTTCCATAATGGCCGGACGCTCCTGTGATTCCTCAGGTGATGCAAGAGAATGTTGGTGGCGGTGATCACTTAAGATCCGATGACCCGTACGCTCGTTTGTCCTCCTCTTCTATAAAAAAGGTACGTCGCAAAGCTCTCAATACAGAACTGATATTTATTTTTGCTTTATTATTCAGCTACCTACACCCAAAAATCACGACCATACGAGAACAAAGGATTTGGCACATTGACTTACAATAATTTACTAACGTGTACACCAGTGGTTCCCAATCTTTTCTTGGCCAGGGACCAGTTCGATTTATTTATTGAAAGCAAGGACCACGATATACAAGATAAATAAACTGAAACAATCCGAAAATAAACTCTAATCAAAAAGTAGAATTAATAAATTGCATTGCATTTGCATTGTATTCTTAAGGCATCCAGGAAGAGTCTTCGAAGCTAACGCCAGACGGTGTATGGATACAATGCGTTGTTTCCTTAGGATTCTTCTGTTTTACTAACATTGTTAGACTAGAGCGCGATCCCAACATTGCTGGCCATTCCGATATTTATTTATTTATAAGAAGACCAACAGCTATTAGCTACCTTATATGTTAATTTATATAACTATGAGCCAATTATAGGTCTCCACCAGTATAATTAAATTCAACGATTTCTTCGAAACATATTTCTTTTGACTTAAAAATACCTATAATATATTTGCAATGCAAATAACTCATTGCAAAAAATTCATTTAATGAACGGGCGCGGTGGCAAAACATCCTTTGCCGGGTCAGCACTTGTATATTCTATTTCATTGAACTGACAGATCCCTGTGAACAGTCACCGAACAGGAGAGCGAACGTAAGAGAGCCAAGTCTACCTTCACTCACCTCGTATCTTCCTTTCGGCATTAATTTGTATTTGCGGATCATGCCTTAAAAAGTATACCAATGGGAGGCTCCTTTGCACAGGATGCCGGCTGGATTATGGGCACCACAACGGTGCCTATTTCTGCCGTGAAGCAGTAATGTGTAAACATTACTGTGTCTTGGTCTCGAGGGCGCCGTAACTAGTGAAATTACTCGGCAAATGAGACTTAACATGTTATGTCTATATGTTAGGTGACGAGCGCAATTGTAGCACCGCTCAGAATTTTTGGGTTTTTCAAGAATCCTGAGCTGCACTGCGTTGTAATGGGCAGGTCGTATCAATTACCATCAACTGAACGTCCTGCTCATCTCGTCCCTTATTAATAAAAAAAGTATAAAGGTCAAACAAGGTTCCAAAGGATTACACGAATTTTAAATCTCGTAAGATACTTTTTTACGAAAGTAGAAATCCACGCAGCAGATTCGAAGAATCACAACAATAGTTCTATCGTAATAATAATATATCACCAGATCACGCTGTATTGGTGCTAGTGACATCATCCGACAAAAAAGCCACAAAGATTGACAAGTCGTAACCAGTCAGCCACGCTTTGCATTGGTTCCTTAGTATTTTGAATATAAAACCACTAGTTAACGCACACATTGACATATATAATTGGTCAAACATTAACAGGCTGTCAATTCTATGAATTGCCAGATCTCTATGACCAGTCACCGAACAGGAGAACGAACGAAAGTGAGCCAAGTCTCTCTTCACTTATCTCATATAATTATGTTCCTTTTGCAGTTAAATTGTGTCTCGCGGACCAGACCTTTAAAAGCATAAAGATCACACAAGGTTTCAAAGGATTACAAATTCAAATTCAAATATTTTTATTCAAAATGGGATATGACATCAATTATTCAAAGTCAAAAACTACCACTCATTACAAAACGAATGCCTCAGATCTGAGAAGAATGGGCGCAACAAACTCAGCGGGCTTCTTTTTTCATCAACAAAATATGTTTACAAAGTAATAATATACAATTAAACGTATTATTTAATAGCCTGAAGGCGGTCACTTCATTCCCAATCTGTGGTATCATTAAGAAAGTCATATATGTTATAGTAACATTTACCATACAAACTTTTTTAACAATTCATTTGAATAACGTAATACTTTTGTTTTGAACATTTTCTGGGATCTTGTTGTAAAAGCATATACATCACTTAGTAACTCGACCCATCCTAGTAATCCTGGTGTTTACATTATGGATATGACAGTTTGTAGAATTTTTATTTCATTATCTATTATTATATTGAGAAGCAACAGTCAAGATATTAATTTCTTTAAATTTTGCTCTCAATGATTCTTTTGGACCTACATCAACATCTCGTTACATTCATACTGCGAAAGTAGAAATCCACGCAGACAAAGTCGTAGGATCAACACAGTGGTGCTATCTTAATAATAATATATCACCAGATCACGCTGTATTGGCGCTAGTGACATCATCCGACAAAAAAGCAACAAAAAACGATGGAAACAAACGTTCCGCTCTTGAGCAGAATAATTAAGTAGATTATATTGATTGACATGAGATCTTATCAGAAGTGGGATATTGTACCATGATTCTAGCAGTGACTCAATTGAATTAAACGTTGTGTTGTCCGGGACTTGGCTGGTCCTTTCATAAGATTTTGATTTGTTTATGTTTGTGAAAATATTATGCCATTAATGTGTTGTAAAAACTACTACTTAAACTTTAGATCACTCATACGTTTAGATAGACTGTGACAGCTGTGAAAATGTCGAAAAAAATTGAGGTTGACACAGTTAACCCCTCGTAGCATGTCACGCATACTAAAATAATAAACCTGGTCTGTTTTTATCGGTTGTCTAGCAGCAAGAGTCTCTATCTCGATGTATGAATTATCTAACTTGACTTCACTGTTACAGATTATTTACGAATAGATTTTGATCTCTGAATTTTTCAGTCTGTTTTTAAAAAATATGCTTTACAATGTTACTTGTGTTATTTCTTTTACTTCAGAAAATATAATATTCTTAATTTTAAGAAAATCGATTTAGCCGTGAGTTACTATGTTTCATGGGCTTGAATGGATTAAAAAACTTGTCTGACCACAAAAGTTATTAGAAACTAAAGACTTCAAATTTTTATTCTTATTATTAAATTTTTTATTTTTATTCTAATTTCTTTGAATTAAATTTTATGACCCGTTTATTGTGTTAGAAATTTAGATAAATTTTGACCATGATATCATATTTTCTTCGAGGTCTAGTTGGAGCGCAGCGGCGATCAATCCTTAATCTAAGATCTTTATATTATAAAATGAAAACCACTTTTATTTTCGTTAATTACGCAAAAATCATATAGTATCAGGATGGAATTTCGAACGTTCCATAAATAATCTTAGATTGTTATAGGATTCCATGACCTTTAACTAGTATTTTTTCAATTTACATATTGTATGTATTATTTCTTCATCATCATAACATCATACATCATAACTTTCGACCACGATGAAGTATGGACGGGTTAAGACTATATACCACTGGAATGGCGGCTGTCAAAGTGCTTTTGTGCCTGTTTGATATTCGCCATTTTGGCGCTGTTGGCCATGTAGTGAGAGTCTGCGGCACTAAAATCAGTAATGACAACCTCAGCTAAACATACATCGACAGGAAAACTATTTACAAAATGAATTGTGTACTTTATTACGTGGATTCCTGAAGTACGAATAACACGAAAAACGACTGAAATGAATTCAAAATGCAAAAATACTTCAATTGAGAATTGTACGCTTCTCTCGCAGCCATTTGAAGTCAAAATTAGTTCTCTGGACGCTCGCGAGTGGCGCTTCAAACAGGCAAAAAATTTGCTGTCAAAAATGAGGAACAGCCTGTTGTTTGAACCCATTACATAGTAGAGGGAAAAACTAGGTTCTCATCATGAATGTAGAATTTATAGTAAAGAGTTTGTGCATAACTATGTAATAATTACACGCTACACCTGCAGTATCGACTTCATAAATTGTGCAAGATCGACACTAACTGCGTTGAATAATTTATGAGAGTGCAATAATTCAATACAACGAGATGAATTTAATATTGACTCTTGATTCCTCTTATATGATCCATATGTTTCGCTACACAAATACAGTGTGAGTCGCGACAATAATAATATTTTAGACAGAGTCACCGTAACTGTCGTATTAGATATTTCAGATACATAGATTGGAAAATATGAAATCAATTTGTAATTTTTAAAGTGAGGTTTATCACTTCTGAGATTAAGTTAATTAAATTTAGTGACGGAATTCGAGAGGTCGCGGGTCCGTGTCCCGCATCGTTAATAAATTTTAGTTACAAATTTAATGCAAGTGTTATATTAAAGACTGAAAGACTAAATACAACTCTCAGTCACTTTGAGACATAAGTACGTGCTTTTTCACGCTGACACGTGGGCGCGGTAGCAGGCGCTATCACGAAGTATCAAACACACATCAAAATATACAGTATTTACATACAAAACGCAGGTGCGGTGAAAGAAATTGGCCGGTCGTGTGCGGCGCACTCACGGCTATAACAAACATTTGATGATGTTTGTGTGTTCCTACTAATATATGTGTATATATCTTTGGTGTGTCAACTAGAGGTGGAGCGCGTGATTCGTGACGTGAGGTAAGTTCAATCAGTTACTCCTGTTACTCCAAAAAGACGTCGCTTTGGTAACTTCTTTAGTATCTTGTTTGCATACAAAAATGCATCTCGCCAGTAAAGAAGCCTCTCACTGATCAATGTGGGTATTATGTATAAAAAATTTATACAAACTAAAAATTGAATGAATTGGATATCTCATTAATGTTTTCTAAATTTGCACTTGTTTCAATGTTATTTATCTATACTTGCAATACTGTTATAAAAACAAAACTATAATGATATTTTCTTGATAAGACTTTATAATGAAATGTACAATGCTACATCTGAACCTTCTTAAGTCACTCACGTTTATTAAATAATGATGTTTACTAAAAAGAGATTGTATTCATATTTACCACGGCAAATTAAAAAACCTTATAACTTTCATCTTTCTAGCCCTCTTAGTCGGGTTGCCTATCAGCAACTAAAGAAAGCAAAATTCTTACCAAACGCCTTAGCAATTTTATTAAAGGAATGAGATCTGTATCATAAACAATGCCCTGAATCTACAAATTTGATATCTTGCCAAAAAGTATGGCTATATTATTGACGTCTTTTGACATTTGTAGGTTTACCGTATTATTATAAGAGTTGCCCAAATTTTGCACTATCGTTGATCTAAACTGATAAGAGTCAATTTTATAGTTCATTATTATTTATTACTCGGCAATACTAGTTTTTAAATCTGTCTGATATCTAGAGTAGTATAAATTAAAAGTAATTGTACGTTCTATTGGTACGTATGATAAAGACGTTTGCGTTCGTCTGTCCCACTCGTTGCAATTTGCCACCCGCGGTGACATGCGCACGCGCACCGCCTGCGACCAGACACTTAAGCATAATATATACAGTACCTTATTTAATTACAACGTAACGTGACGTCAGTTTTACTCTGTTATCGTTTCTTTAATACTCTTGAGTTATATTGCAACGAGGTATTTGTTTACATTAAAAGGGATCCACTAAATATATTAACCGTCATATCTAGTGTGGTTCCTCATCATCCAGCTTTGGGCATAATATCCTACAATATATAATATGGAGAGGGCTATGCTCGGAGTTTCCCTGCGAGATCGTATCAGAAATGAGGAGATCCGTAGGAGAACCAAAGCCGACATAGCCCAAATGACTGCGAAACTGAAGGGGCAGTGGGCAGGGTAGATTGTTCGACGGGCAGATGGCCGTTGGGGCACTAAAGTTCTCGAATGGCGACCACGTACCGGAAGACGCAGTGTTGGTAGGCCCTCCACAAGATGGACCGACGATCTGGTCAATAACGCCGGCCTTTATCCAGCAGTGGCCGTCTACCGGCTGATGATGATGATATATATAGTAACAATATGGCCTGTATTTTTATATTTAAAAGTATTTATAATAAAATAATAATTTAATTATTAAATAAAAGAAAATTTTGTATTATAAATCATACTATTAATAACGCAATAGAAGCAGCGTACTGATTTTCTTTTTATCCCCTCTTTCGGCGAGGATACCTCTTATACAAAAATTTAAAATGTCATGAACTCTCATACTCCATTTGCTAGAATTAATTCGTCGAAATTGCCTACACAGTCTCTAAGACGTAAATTCCAAATATGGGCCGTTATAAAACCTATGATAACCTGCGGCGGTTAATTGCTTCTTACTACTTACTAAATTTCAAAATAAGTACGTTTTGTTTCGAAATATAACTCAATTCTAATGAGTCTCGTACGAGGAGGTAATCGTTATTTAATATGAAAGTGTCGTACGATTCTAAAGTCATTGCTGATAAATATTATTTTAATATTTTCTGTCAGTCCTTGAACTCGCTTTCAATGGAGCATATAATATTGATTAATTTGAAAATATATTTTACCACAACGTTAGATTCATCTATACCCAAAACTGACACACGCCATCGTAGAATAGCAACCCGATTCGTGACCGCCCGGTTTACCTAGTAATCTTCTCCCTTTCGCTGATTATTTGTTTAAAGGTTTTAGACAGCAAAAAGAAATTGAACCAATTTATACAGACTTGAAAAAGGCATTTCACAAGGTAGATCACCTATTGTTCTTAAAGAAATTATCATTCGGGGGTATTAAGGGCAACCACTTGCACTGGTATGCTGCTTATCTAAGTGCACGTGTATATGTGTGTGATCATTAAAGTTTCATCTTCCCTACAGTTAAGTTTAATATTAGGTGTACTCCAAGGCTCTGTACATATAGTCTCGGCCCACTGCTTTTCATCTTGTTTTTAAATGACATATCTGATTGCTATAAGTTTTGGTAGTTTTATCTGCATAGATAATTTGAAATTGTGTTTCCATATCCACACACATAAGGTGATGAGTCAAAACATAGGTGGAATTCTCTTATATGTATATATATAGATAGATGTTTCTGTATTTGTTTCCAAATAAAGTAATAATTGGGTTAACCATTCACACATACGCCTCCTGTTTCGTTCTTTAGCATTCGCTTTTTTGTGTTCCCAGCTTGTTATGATCCCTAAGGAATAGATAGGAAACTAACTACTGATAACATGAAAGACCACCAAAACGGATTATACTTCTTTGAAATAAGTGTTTCCAGACTAACAATGAAGTTCTTTTTCTTTTTGTAAAAACATAATATTATCTCAATGAGTTTAAGCCAAATAATAATGTAGACGTGATTAATTTTTTTTTTCTACTCCACTATCAAATTCAAAATCAAATATTTTTATTCAGAATAGGATTTAAAATCACTTATTGAACGTCAAATCGACCACCCATTCAAAAGAGACTGCCTCAGATCTGAGAAGAATGGGCGCAAGAAACTCAGCGGGCTTTTTTTTTATATAAAATATGCATTACAATGTACCGTACAATAAACATTTATAATTAAAGAGCCTGAGGGTGTTCGCTTTATTCCCAGTCCGTGGTGTCATTAAGAAAATCGTGTATGCTATAGTAACCTTTCCCACACAAACGTTTTTTAACAATTCTTTTCAATTTCGTTACACTTTTTTTTGTAAATTTTCTGGGATCATATTGTAGATGCATATACATCGGCCAACAAAAGACTTACTAATTCGACCCAACCGAGTAGTAGGCATAACAAGTTTATGTTTGTTCCTCTTGTTAAAATTATGAATATCACAGTTTCTAGAAAATTCTTCAATGTGCTTATGAACATACAGAACATTATCAAAAATGTATTGAGAAGCAACACTCAAAATGTTTATTTCTTTAAATTTTTCTCTTAATGATTCTTTAGGACCTAGGTTATAAATCGCGCGAATAGCCCTCTTCTGCAGCACAAAGATGGTATTAATATCGGTTGCACTACCCCATAACAATATACCGTAGGACATAATACTATGAAAATAACTAAAGTATACTAATCGCGCCGTATCTATGTAAGTTAACCGTCCAATTTTCTTAACCGCATATGCTGCAGGACTAAGCCTATTCGCCAATCCTTCAATATGGGGGCCCCAATGCAATTTGGAATCAAGAGTAATGCCAAGAAATACAGCAGATTCCACTATTATTTCATCATTTATTTATCATCGCCGGAATAAACATAAACTTTTTAGTTGAAGTACATTTGTTTACTTCAATATTAAAAGAGGCTAACTGACCAAAGTGGTCTGAGCTCAGTTTACTAATGATTGACTGAGAAATAGGTTTATAATTATTAAAAATATTATCAATACAGCTTTTAGAGGTGCTGGTTACTCTAGTAGGTTCTATGAAATTATTACATAAATTATATGATTTAAACAAAGATTTGAATCTAATACTTGTGGTGGATTTTTCTAATAAGTTAATATTAAAGTCACCACAAATCATAATATATTTCTAAGATTCTGATAATTTTGATAGAACCTCCTCCAATACACTCAAATAACTCATATAATGCATCGGGGGGTCTGTATATACTTACAACAATGGCACACTCAAGCTCTGCACAGGCTATTTCAATGGTACGTTCAACAGAGAGGCCCACAATATCATTACAATCCTTGAATTTAAATGATTTTCTTATAAGTATAAGAGAGCCGCTACATGTTGCCTTTTCTCTGCTAAACACACTTGCCACCTGATGACCTGGAGTTAAAAATGAGCTCATATTTTTTAAGCCAGTGTTCAGTAAGACATAAGATATCAATTTTTTCATGGTTTATTAGTAACTCCAGTTCCAGTTCTTTACCAAACAATCCTTGCATATTTTGGTGCATCAGGTTTATGACTTTACGATTATTATGTTTACTAGTACTTGTACATTGTGTATTTATATTGCTAGAGGAGGCCCCTATTGTCTTATTGACTAATTTGAAACATATTCCAAATCAGAAGCTAAACTATAAGACTGCTCAATAGAAGCAGTGCTAATCAAATAATTACTATCATTGTCATTTATACAGCAACGATCAGTAATATAAGTACATACTTTATTAAGTCTTTGAAAAAGTCTATATTCTATGGCCTAAAAAGGCATTCTTAACAGTACTATAATGTCGCCAAAAAAGCACACTTGTTTTGGTGCTACACACAGCTAAATCTAGATTAAGTCTCGTAGGTTCATAGAATTATTATTACAAATTATATATGAATAATATTTTCATGTTTAAATCATTAAACTAAACATTTTAATGTCAACTGAAGAAAAAACCTAGTTTATATAATTTGCCAAGATGCTGTTAGATATATTTTGTAATTGTCAATTTTCCCGCGTTGGCTGTATGGGTGTAGGTACCTTTGCCATTCCTTGAAGGTGAAATGAAACCACTCACCAGAGATAAGTATCTATACAATACATTTCCCGCGCATTTAAGCGGCAACTCGAAAAATGTGGTAATAATAAACATAATAATATAATAATAATAATAAACATCGTATGTTTATTATCATTATTAATAAATCAAATTACCAAGTCGCAGAAAAAATTCGCCTATGTCTCACTTCGCAACCCGCGCCACTCGCGTTTTATGACTCTCTTGTTGCATACTATAATAGGTAATAAGTATTTTATTTAAATATAACCATTGTTTTAAAGAATTCTCATATGAATCTTTAAATAGCAATTTTTAGCGAGCTTGAATAGGACGATGAGGGTAAAATTAAGTTGAAGCATAAGCAGCACTTTGATTATAAATTTAAGTTACAAATTAATAATTATATACTAACCAGCAAGCAAATGCAATAACCTAAGATGATGTAAGCAAAAGCAGTAGGCGTTCACTCAAGTACTTACTTTAAAATTTAAGTTACGGTAAGTTAAGTAAATTGTCTATTATGCTATTAACATCGACGGCGTGGGTTTCGGTTAAGTAAGCTTTGACATCATTTTTGGCTTCCAGTTATACATACTTAAGACGGATGTAGGTACATAGGCTAACTACTACATACTTATGTTTATTATATATTTGAATGCCTAAACTAAACCATTTTTAAAAGTCTATAAGCGCATATATAGGTACCTACATTAAATGGCATGACTTATGAATTTATTTTGATTTACGATTTATTATATTTAAGTGAATAAATTTTGATATAACTCAATTTAAATAGAATAGAAGACCGCTGAGTTCCTATCCCTCGTTCTTCTCAGGTCTGAGAAATATCTTGTCGATAGGTTTTTGACTTTCAATAAATGATTTAAAAAAACATATGAATAAAAGTATTTGAATCATCCCAGTGTTAAAATTACTTAAGAACATAACGATAATGTATCAAATTAGTAAATTTTCAAATAAATCCTGGAATTAAAAGTAATAACATGAAAAAAAAAGGCTTAAATAAAAGTACTTACCACACTTGCACAGAATACCGGCGTGAAATAGCGGCCTAGTGCCGCTAAGTGTCGCTAAGTGTATAGGTTAGCGTCGAGGACCGGGAGCCATCTGCTCCTCCCCCCCTCACCACTAAAATATGGCAGCGGAACTCAAAGAGTTTTTACCCCAGGAGGGTACCGGCTCCACCAGAGTCGGAGAATCCCTCCCCGAGCATTCTCGCTCGGGCTGCTCATCGTATTCTGGGGAGGGCACAGAACCGCTCATGTCAAAGGACAAACAGGGCAGTAACACCACGGCAACCCAATCCACGCATAATGTGGACTTTTGTAACATCAGGGGAATTCACTCCAATTTAAACGCCGTCCACCACCACCTTGAGACGGTGCAGCCGGCCTTGTGTTTGCTTACGGAGAGGCAGATATCTGGACCTAGAGATACGTCATATTTAACGTATCCCGGGTACAAAATTGAGCATAATTTTTTGCCTCATGCCGGGGTATGTGTGTACGTTAGGGAGGATATCTGCTGTCGCCGTCTCGGCAATTTTGAGGGTAGGGACCGGTCTACTCTCTGGCTCCGCGTAGATTTAGTGGACTGCGTCTGCATCTATGCGTTGGTCTATAGGTCCCATAGTGGTAACGCAGAAACTGATCATCTCATGGGCTGCGTTCAAGCGGCAATTGGCGACGTGCTTGCACAGATCCCCTCCGCTGAAATCGTAGTCTTGGGTGATTTCAACGGGCACAATGCCGAATGGCTTGGGTCACGTACCACAGACTATGCAGGGCGATCTGTGCATAATTTTGCATTGGCGTATGGTCTGTCCCAATTGGTTGAGTCGCCAACGCGGCTCCCGGATGTTGACAGCCACACGCCGTCCTTATTGGATCTTCTGCTGACTATACATTCTGATAGTTACCAAGTCTCCGTCGACGCCCCGCTCAGAACGTCCGACCATTGCCTGGTCAGGAATGTAGTGCCTATTAAACGCCCACGTCGCAGACCACCAGCGACTCGCCGCGTTTGGCACTACAAGTCAGCAGATTGGGATATGATGCGTTCCTTTTTTGCATCCTACCCTTGGGGCAAGGTTTGTTTCCCTTCGGATAATCCTAGTGCCTACGCTGTTGTAGTAGCCGATCCGATGTGCGACTCTATTCATGTCTACCATCGAAAGATTATAACTCAATCAAATATCATTTACTAAATCTATACTAATAAATGGAGCAGTGTTTTTTTCATTCGGTTATATAGCGAAAACTACTAAACCGATCGGAAGAATACATAAACCATAAGATGCAGCATGTTTCGGAGAAGGTTTAAGTATATAATTTATGGTGGTTACTTATCTGGAACCTCTATTTTTTGGCATAGAAATACCTATTTATTCACGATATAAATAATTCAGTCAACGACATTTCATTACTTAAGACAATTCATACAATGAACGGGCGCGGGGTACGTAATTAATATGGCAATACGTTTGCAGTAGTTGTAATATATAAATCGTTTGGATGATTTGGGTCAGTTATGTTGTTTGTTGTTAGTTTTGTTGGTTCCAACCTGAGAACCAGTGGGAGGCTCCTTTGCACAGGATATCGGCTAGATTATGGGTACCACAACGGCTACTATTTCTGCCGTGAAGCAGTAATGTGTAAACATTATTGTGTGTCGGTCTGAAGGGCGCCGTAGCTAGTGAAATTACTGGGCAAATGAGACATCTTATGTCTCAAGGTGACGAGCGCAGTTGTAGTGCCGCTTAGAATTGTTGGGGTTTTTCAAGAATCCTGAGCGGCACTGCATTGTAATGGACAGGGCGTATCAATTACCATTAGCTGAACGTCCTGCTAATCTCTTACCTTATTTTCATAAAAAAAAAGAGGAACTTTACGCATTTCCACTTTACTCTTGACCGGTTTTTATAGACATCTTACAATTTGAAGACATCTGGCAACACAGCGTCCATCAGCCGCTCGGAGTTAAGATACTGATAATATAATATAAACACTGACTCATCCCACTGTATGTGTCGGTATGGATGCGCTTGCCACTTTACTTGCCGATTGATCACACTGTTTCCATTGTACGAGATTATATTAAATAAAAGAATATATTTTATATTATTTTTGTATTCATTCGCATTTTGTTGTATTAAAAGAGGAACACAGGAGTGTTGTCGGCTCTATGCTCTATTTATTAAAAAGAGCTCAAAAAAGGAATGCTGGGAGCGTTTTTTGCGCCGTTTCTTCTCTCTCAGAGCACCATTTGTTTCCGAAGCGGTGGTAGTGTTTGAAGTTACACGAAAAAGAATTCTAAAGGAATGAATTTTGAGTAAATAAATGCCTTTCATGCCTTTTATGGTATCGCATACATACATAGATAGATATCTCATACATGCTTTGTTTAAAGGCACCATTGCCTCATCAACGTGGAAATATTGAAGTTAATTTCACAGTTTACTCGTGCGTGAACGTATTGTGAGAATCGATACGGTACGGTACGCATCCTTCGATCACTATCAAATAAGTTCTTCGAGGACAATCTGCCTTTTCTTCGAGATGACTCAAATAGACAGTAATTTGAAAACGAAAACTGATCTGGCACTAAATATGATACTCTGAAGAGCGTTGATACGTTCTTTTATGATAAATGCACAAAACAGCACTGATTGACAATTTCCCCAAAGAAAATTTGGTATCTCTAGTACTTTTGCCGCCATAACAATGTTGGAGGTCTCTAATAATTATTATGCAAAACTTATATCACCATATACCATAATTATTACTGTTTACTTGCGAGTAATGGAGAAATGCATAAAACACTATATTGTTTTGTTTCCAGCTACTTGTAAGAATATAATTTATCTCAATTTTATTTCAACTGTATCTTCCATACAGCAACATTAATAAAATAGTGTGCCACTTATTTATACTTGATTTCAGTTTTTATCACTCATTAAAATTATATACATTTAAGTAAGTACTGCCAAATTCCGTATAACAATGGAAACAGAGCAAACGGACGTCATCCAACGCAGTCGGCGCAATGAAATTTGGCAGAGGAGTCTCTGTTATCAGCGACCGAGATTTACTACTACTGCGCATATGATAAGCGTTTAGCGCTTGAGATAGCGGGTAGATGAGCGACAACCGGAGCGATTTAAAAGGTTGTTTTTTTTTTAATTCAAATACAAATTATACCTACTCTAAATTTTGTATGTAAGTTTTTAGTTCTTTCCTATAATTATTGAAGCTCATAATGTGAAAATTAACTAAGCATTCAACCAACTTAAATGGGTTTTAATTTGAAACTTAAAATATTAGATTTGTCACAGCAGTGTGAGAAAGGGGCTTCTGAAGAACTTCTCTGTGAATAATTATAATTGTGATACAGTTCCGCGATCTACCAACATCTCACCACATGAATTGAAATTAAAATCACTATCACTAATTGTTCATCCATATTGCAACTGTTCCGGTGGTTTCATCCACTTAAAAACCGTAATCTGTAGAGCGAATTTATTTCGGCGGAGTTTATAGTTTGATACTCGTATGAAACGTGTAAATACATAAACAACCTTTGCGCTAAGTACTATGCTTTATAATTATGTAAGTTTAAGTTTATTTAAAAGTTATGTTGTTTTATGAAACCTATACACTAGATTTTGTATATTAATTGTATTTCGCTTAAATATTATTGTTTGTAACGTTGCCGCGGGGCGGGTTGATATAATATGGTCGAGAGTTGCTAGATGATCCTTTATTCGGGACTTAAGTAATTAATATTTTAAAACTATTTGCATAATAATTATTTATGGTAAATAAATAATTATTATGCAAATAGAACCCAATAACTCTAGGGCAAATTTTTTAACTAATTTACTTTTAATCATTGTACGTTACATAATTTTGCAAAGATTGTATTTATAATAAACAAAGTAGGACAATAGGTTTTTTCCACTTCTTTTAATCAAAACCTTACTTTAATAATGGTAAAATGTACAATATTGAAATTTTTTTGTGTGTCTATTTTTTTCACCTACCCGAATAAATAACTTATGATTTATTTAATGTTGGGGCTAGATATGTAAGCCAAACTACGTCAATTATAATCAAATCAAAATCAACTCTAACCCGCGTACTCTCCGCCTGTGACAATGTCACCAGTCTTAGTATCCGAAGGCACACCGTTTGCGGGTAATGGTTGCGTGGGAGTGTTACCTAACCGACCGGAACTTCTATAAAACTGTATTTATATACATTTCAATGCATCTGATTTTGTATACTTACTATAAACATGGAAACAAGTTGGCGTTATTATTATGCTATACATGAATAGCTAAAAGAAATTTTATCTCGTGTGACATTTTATAAAATGATGTTTATTTTTGTATTTGACATTTAACTCCTTTAAGTATTATATTTGATTTGTAGACAACAAAACATTCCATTGGATTTTCAAATTCAAGTTTTGAATGTTTGGTGAAAAAATACGGGTGCACTCCGGGAGAACCGGCAGAAGTAAAAACTTGAACAATGAAATACAAGTTTAACTATCGCCTTAGATCTAATGATAAAGCTTAAAAACTAAATAATTAAATTGTTAAAGTATTTCACGGCTGATATTCGATCCCTCGACATCGCTTCGCAATCACAATGGTTCAACCACTGGCCCGATGACCGTATGATCATTAAATTGAAATAGTCGAACTATAATTAGTTAGGAGCATAAATCTTGCATCCATAATTTCAACGATTGTCTTACGAATTTCCGATCAGGCCACATGTCCTGACGCGAGTTTATCATTTTATACACATCCCAAGAAAAGTGTTCAACGCCGCTAAAGCTTTCACTTCAAAATATTACTTGAAACGAATAACAGGAGAAACTTATAATGTCCTAATCTTGCTTACACATTTACAAAGTATCACAGTCTGTGAGGAATTATGTAATTATAACAATTAAGACGTTCGCATTCCCCGCATATATTGAAAGACACATAACTGTCATTTGGTATGCAAAATTGTTACAAGTCAACATTAAAAGTGGCAACATAATGATAGTTTCTGGAACGCTCAGCGCTAAACGAATTATTAACATTTTACAAATAGGGCTTCAACAAACAAATGTATAACACGGTCTTGTACAAAAAGAAAGACTCCGCGCCGTGATATTAGCAAGTGAAGCACCTTTATGCTAGTGTGTGTGCGGTTACGGGGGATACTAGTTACACAATTTTTTCTCCCTTAAATAATCATATATTCACAAATACTTTTATGTAATTGTATTAACACTTATTCATAACGCACGACGGCATTTTTAAAATATTTTATTGCGACGCAAACTGATCTGTCACAGACGATGGCAAATCTCATAATAGCGGCCGATCGGCTTGTATTAGTGTAAGTGTATGCGTGGGGCTATGTATTTACACTTTTACCGGCTTGTTTTGGTGCCTCACTGTTATGTAAGGTGACACGGAGTCCTTATTTTTTTCTCGTCCGTGATAAAAGCTTTTTTAACGATTTCCTTTGTCATCGTTTCTACATTATTCGCTTTAAATCGAACGCATTTTAAATATTTGTTAACGGCCGTTTTTAATATCTATCCTTAGTTCTACTTACTAAAGGTAGACAAATCTATCCTTTTACGCTTACATACTTTTCAATAACCTAACCCAATTTCAAGATAAGATCTTCTACCGAAGTTTTCTATCTGCCGTTAGGAGGATGGTTAGTCTACTACAGATAGACCTCACATACTGATTGTTGATACTTGCATTTCAATTAAAGTTTCAAGTTATTAGTTTCAACTTAGATTGTACTTGTCCTTGATTGTGAAACGCAAACCATGGATAGATAAATTTCGCCATTAACCTATTGAAATTGCGAGTGATCAGAATGGTAATAAAAGTTTGTAGAGGTTTCTTCTTCCTTTTCTTCTCTCTTAATTCTTCTTTGTTAACTTTTATTCGATTTAAAACTGTCATTTTTATATACACTACTCTCTTGTCTAAAACACACTTAAGAGGTCCTTTCAGTCCTAAAATTTCTATAATGTATCCTTCGACAACCCTATCTACAGAATCTGTCGGAAATATAACAACCTAACCAAAGTGCAAGGAATGCTAGCTAAGTGAGAACCATAGCGACTACTTTAACTATCATCAAGAAGTAAAATGCAAGCATTATTGTGTTATCGGAAGACGTCGTTGCTAGTGAAATTAGTGAGATTTTAAAAGTGAGAAGCAGGATGCCTCTGAAAATTTTGGAAATGAATTGTAAGAGGCAGTACATTGAGAGAGAGTAAGAGAGAGAGAGAGAGAGAGTGTGTGCTAGTCACGTAATTTCAATATCGTTGACGTTAATTTCCGATCCTATCCACGTTTTGCTCTAGATTCGTATTCTGCTATCATTTCCCTAGAACTTTGAACGAACTATAATTGGATCAGAGCCTCGCTTCAAAGACATTTGAACCAAATCTACTACTATTATAAGGGTTATCTACTCGTATGATGTTTTAAGATGTCCACTCAAACAAACGTCAAAGTTTTGCAGAGTACGCATTTCACAATAATTAGCGTTTGATTTTGTTACGAGACTACGTAACATACGATGTCCTTACGGAAATGTTACAGGACTACGAAATTTAACATTTTGACATAAGATCGCTTCGATTCTATTCTTGCTTTGTGACGAGAATAGGGTTACAGATGAAAGAAAGACAAGCAAGATGTCTTGACACTTTTTCATCTCATAGTTGTTATGTAACATCTAAGAAAAACTATACCTATGTTGTAATAACATTAAGAAATTTATTCACCAATTTTTAACTGAATTGAAAAAAAGAAACAAAAGGAACATACCGACGAATTGAGAACCTCCTCCTTTTTTAAAGTCGGTTAAAAAATGACGGGAGTGCCTCCAAGTGAAAACTTGAACATAAACGTTGTGCATATTTGAATATTTTGGAATGGTTAGGGAATAATTTTGCACGAATCGCTTTATTTATCAGTATAAATACAATATCCATTGATTGCGCTATCGTACACAAAAATGACATTTTGTATTACATAAGAAATTTAACACTTGAGAACTATTACAATTAATTACATTAAAAATTGTATCTCTCAGAAAAATCAACTTTCATCCATAATTTCAATGACTGACTTACGAATTTTCGATCCGGTCACGTGTCCTGACGCGAGTTTAATATTTTATACTCATCCCAAGAAAAGTGCTCATCACCGCTAAAGAAGTTTACACTTCAAAAATATTTTGAATACTGTTCAAATACATTTGAAGTAAATCGTCACAAATAAATACCTAAATTAGTATCTAGTTGTAGCAGAACAGTCGAATAAAACAGTGGTTTTACTGATATAAGTGTTGTATAGTGTTATTAAACATCCAACCATGTCACCCGAAAGAGAAGCAGAGTTTATTACTACTATATTAACTATTTATACTGTGTCAAACCTGTCAAACGTGTTTTTTTTTTCGTTAATTTGAGAAAGCCCTAAGTCAAGAACTTTTAGTCACTAAGGCCCTTAAGTCACTATACTCGTAAATTTCATGACAATGACAATATTGTTTGAAAAAAGAATCAAGACTCTATAATATCATTTAAACCTAGTTTGAACTAAATAAAAAACACATCAATGGGCAAACAATTTCTTTTTTCACAGAAAGGTTTTTTTCACCTCCTGTTAAGTTAGGATCTGATGATTAATGGGGTTTCACAAATAAGCAATTCACTTGTAATGTCTTATTTTGAATAAGATCTCCAAGAAATGTAGAGTCGGTATTTGATAACCCTGCGTGAAGATATTGTTTATATGAAATTAATTTGTCTACAAGTAATAATTATGTAGATCACTTATACAAGAATATTATTACAAATAATATCTACGTTATCCATCAGATTTATGTAATAATTTTAATACTATGAATTATTACTTCAAAAAATGATTATTCAATTAATCGTATGAATATCTGTTAAGTTTTTAAATAATAATTTACTTATATATAATATTTGTTTTTCAAATAAAAGTAATTTGTGTATTAAACACAAGATGTTTAAGTTATTGAACATTCAAATTTAAAACTTACTAAAGAAATGACGATTACGCCGTTTAAAATGTTTATGTAAAAATATAATTCCATTTTCTCATGTGAAACAATTCAAACAAAGTAAGAAATATAAATCCAGAATGGTGGAAGAAATCAGCCTTAAGACGACACTAAATGCCAGCGACCTTGAGCGATATGAGTTCAAGGCTGCCGGCACGCTATATATGTAACAAAGCCAATATTTTTAAAATTCTTGGGTGAAAAACAGTTTATATGCTTACAATCCTCGTTATTCACTACTAATCTGAATAAATGAATCTACACAAAAAAGTACAAGCTATAAGAATAACTTTTCTGGGAGAAGTACCAAAAAAATGCGTCACGCCATGCCAAAAATCTTGTTTAACTTCAAAGAAAAGTGGTAGTTCAAAAAGGGTCGGCAGTGTTAACTATAACCAACAGCAAGCATTAGCAACCTACACATAAGACTTAAGGATATCTGTAACAGGATTAAGTTATGTTCATAGCTCGAAATGCTATACTTTCACCACAAAACTTGTCTAAAAACACCATGTTTGCGTGTTTTCTGCTTACTCTTCGCCTTAAGTCCTGTGGAATGCCGGCATTTTCTCAAAGTTTTTTTTTCAAAGGCATTTTCTTTAAGTACTTCTAAGTGTATATTTTTCTAAAACGGATCGCTCTGATACCGGCTTACTTTAGCATCAGCCTCTCTTTATAAAACGTTTTACGAATTAAAAATGAAAAGTTTACAAGGGTTTATAAACATTAATATACTATTTATTATAATCAGAAAATCCTGTTAAAAAAACAAGCCCATAATATAATCAAAAAATATTAAAAGTTCGGTATTTTTATTGTAGAGCAGAGTATAATGATGTCTTTATGAGAATTGTAATTGTTCAGTCCAAAGAGGATATAAATACTACGTAATAAGAGGCGGGATTGCGTTAGTAAAAATTGAAATTTAGTTTACTACGAAACGTGCAGTCATTTGACACAAGTTTGAAATTGTAGTAATTACAGTATTGCGATTGGCCACGAAGTATAATCTGGCCAAGTTTGAAAGCGAACAGTTGCTTAAAACGTAGTGGACTTCGGATATCTCCTTTTTATACGCTTTTTATTAGCTTCACCTGTATGTTTGCATGTTTGTTACCAGTCGATCAAAGAAGTCTCTTTGGGCGCGATTTTGACCCACTTTAAACGGCTAGACTTCGTTCAAACTTTGTAGATTTATCGAGGACCGATGACATTACACTAATTTGATAAAAAAATAATAGTTTAAAAAATCTAAAAAACACGCTTTTTATAGAAAACCGAACTAAAAAATAGAAAATAAATTTTGATAAATTTAAATTATTAATAGTGTTTAAAATTTCAATAAATGTGAATAAAAAAAAAATAAAAAAGCGTGGGGTGCTTTTTAAGATATTATCAAAATGATAATCACTCTACTCATATCTGTCAATAATATATTTATAACTATTGACAACCCACGCTTTTTTTAATTTTTTTTATTCACACTATTATTAATTTATATTAATTGAAATTTTAAACACTATTCTTAATTTAAATTTATTTTCTATTTTTTAGTTCGGTTTTCTATAAAAAGCGTGTTTTTTAGTTTTTTTAAACTATTATTTATTTACAAGATTATAGCCGTCACCTGTCAATCTGTTAATGACTGCACGTTTCATACAATAGAGTGAATCGCTTTTTACTTAGAGAGTATCGCTTGGCTGGTTCAGTCCAACATGGACCGCGGTGATCACATAGGTACCACCAGGTGGCTGATTAGTTTATCCTCTAATCCAATTCACAAAATTTAAAAACTTAAATCACACACTATGATGAGGAATTCTTTAAAAACCCGTGAGCAGCGAACGCGAAAAAAAAAACAACATTATTTTACGCAGCATTTTATCCTCTTGGGTCATTTAGTAAATTGTTTTCTTGAGTTCACACAATCCATAAGTAAAATGTTTTATGCATGTAAAATTATCATATTCTATGGTTTTATCTAGATATGTATTTACCGTCTAGACAGATACTTAGATTGGATTACATCGGTATTGAATTTCACTTATTTATGCTACATTTATTCTTCAGATAAGTATAGTGAAATAGTTGCTAGTCGATTTACATCGGTGAGAAATACTCGTAGATAGATCGTAATAGATCCTTACTCGTCTTTTCCGGCTCTCCTTCTCAACAGTTATAGTCCGAAAACTATGTAACTGGCTTTAGAACTCCCGTTCACATTATCATACCTCAATTTCTTCCAAATTAATGGAGTCAAGTATCATTCGCAAGATTTTGGTATATCCTCATAGTCCTACTCAGACATTAAATAAAGCCGATATGTTCGTTATAAATGGAGCATGGCTATACTTCAAGCTGGTCCACATTCTAGCGCTCTACAAAGCGCAGATCCGGCCACATATGGAGTATTGCTGTCATCTCTGGTCTGGCGCACCACAATATCAGCTTTTAACCATTTGACCGCGTGCAACGCGGAGCTGTTTGAATTGTCCAGAATCCAGTGCTTTGTAAACGTCTAGATAACTTGGTGTTACATAGATACGTCGCTTCATTGTGTGTCTTTTACCGCATTTATCAGGGGGAGTGTTCCGAAGAGCTGTTTTACCTGATTCCTGCCGCCGCATTCCACCTTTGAATATCCACATTAGAATATCATCCTGTTTATCTGTTCGCAGATGATTTAAAAATAGCTAAAATTATAATGCAAGAATCTGATGTAACAGATCTACAAGCAAATCTTGACAGACTTGTCCTATGGTGTGAAGCTAATCGTATGCTGCTTAATCCGGGTAAATGCAGTTTTATAAAATTCACTAGAAAAAAATGTCCAATAATGAGTTCATACAAAATCTTGGGAAATAGATTGAAAGAAACAGATTCCATTCGGGACCTAGGCGTAATATTTGATAACAAATTAAAATTTGACAAACACATAAAATCTGTAGTAACAGCTTCTTTCAAATTGCTTGGCTTTATTCTCAGACAGTCTAAAGATTTCAAAAAGCTAACAACAATCCTTCAAGTGTACAACAGCTTGGTTCGCAGCAAACTAGAATATTGTTGTCAAGTGTGGTCCCCCGGGTACAAAAATCACATTTACAGAATCGAACGTGTTCAAAAGAGACTCATAAAACACCTAACCTTCCGATTTAAGATCTCAAGTTATAGAGAGTGCTACAAAAATAAACTCGATTACTTTAGGATGAAACCACTGGCAGTTCGTAGATCTCTTCAAGTTATGAAACTTCTCTATAAAGTTTTCAATGGAAAAATAGATGACAATGAACTGTTGAGTAGATTCAATATAAACGTAATTCGGAGACCTCCTCGCAACCATGTCCTTTCTTTAAAACTAAAAATAATAATGCTCGAACGAAACTTGGACAGGACGCTCCTACAGCCCGTATATCACGCGTATACAACGAATGTGTAAAAAACATAGCAACACTGGACATTGGTTGTGATAGGCTCCCACTTTTTCTAAAGAAATGTAGCGACGCTCTGGCCAATTAATTAGTTTTTAACATTCTATTATATTCAACATTTGTTATTGTTCAGAAAACCATATTCTTCCAACTAATACTTATCATATTACTTATTTTTAAAATACTTAAGTAGTTTTTAGTCGCCTTAAATGCAAATTAACCACTGTTATTTTTATGGAATGATATGTTCTCCTATAATTGGTAGTACATACAAATGTTTAGTTATAAGGCATGTGTTAGATGTAAGTTAATATGTACAACTGTTGGAGATCCATACAAATAAATAAATAAATCCCCGCCATCTGGATGTGTGGCATTCTTTCACAGTACGGTTTTCAAGGAACTTTCTTGCCTCCCACTGGTAAGGCAATAATTTATGTTAATTTTAAATTTTTACCATTATCTTAAACCAATTTATCTAATATAAGGAAATTTTTGAATACCAAAGAGAATTTTGTGCTTTTTAGCGTGTTCTTTATTTTTTTTAAACTATTATATCTTTAAACGAGCAATTCTTGTATATATTATTATAATTCTTATATATATATATATATATATATATATATATATATATATACATATATATATATATAACCTGAATCTCGGAAACGGCTCCAACGATATTTATAAAATTTGGTAAACAGATAGTTTCGGGGGCGAGAAATCGATCTAGCTAGGTTTCAATTATAATAAATGTAGTTTTATCCGTGTTTTAATGAGAAACAACTACATAACATAAGAATACAAAGGTGAAATTCGCCACCGTATACAAGACTATAATAACTCAGATGGCATTGGGTGATCCGGAAGGCAGAATAAGTTTTTTTTGTTCAAGTTTTGTACATTTTTAAAAATCGGTCGTCCGGATATTGATATTATTATCAGCGATATTCACGTAGTGAATCCATTTTGAGCAGTAGTTATAATAATAATATAACACAGACAAAATAAACTGCATTCCTAAGGAATATGGCGCCTGCTGGTCGGGCTCCGAATTGACGGACGACAATGAGACAGCTCTGATTAAATACGCATGGAATTCCACAATGCAAGTGATACAGATGTGAATAGCTACAGAAATAGACGACACTGAATTATTGAAGAATAGTTTTTGTCACACCATTGTATCTTGCGCGACAATTTCATTGTATTATGAAGTTTCGTTTAACTAAACACTTTTACATCGTTTATGTATGAATAGAATTTAAAATATTAAATTTTTTATTAAATCTCGGAGTTTCCATGCGAGATCGAATCAGAAATGAGGAGATCCGTAGGAGAACCAAAGTTACCGACATAGCGCGGATGGTTGCGAAACTGAAGTGGCAGTGGGCAGGGCACATAGCTTGACGGACAGATGGCCGTTGGGGCAGTAAAGTCCTCACATGGCGACCACGTACCAGAAGAAGCAGTGTTGGTAGGCCCCCCGCAAGACGGACCGACGATCTGGTCAAGATCGCCGGAATATGTTGGATGAGGGCAGTGCAGGACCGATCGACGTGGAAATCTTTTAGGGTGGTCTTTGTCCAGCAGTGGATGTCTTCTGGCTGATGATGAGGATGAGAATAGAAAAGACTATAACATAACATATTGCTACAACGCTTGATAAGCTTCATGAAGCCACATCAGTTCCTAAAGGGGCTTTGACATGGGGAGAAGAAGTGAAAAGGAACTCCTAGCGCATGTTTTAAATCATTTAATAACAAAATAGTTTAGTCTACTTAACATAATTGTGAGTTTGTTTCCGAGTCATGGATCTTTAAATGTATTTATGTATGTTTATATAAATTTATGTATGTTTAAGTAAGTATATTGTATTAAATATATCGTTGTCTTGTAACCCATAACACAGGCTATATATGCTTAACTTGGGGCAAGATAATTTGTGTAAAAAGTGTATCAATATTATTAATATTATTAACAATATCAACAATTTTAGGTCGCCTTTGCAGAATCAGAATAAATGTTATTGTATTTTCATCTGAATCCAAACCATCTTTAATTCATTTTTTAGAGTTTTATTTTTTTTTATTCGAACCACCAACAGAATTACACATATAATTTTTTTACATTATTTAAGTCTTAGGTACTAAGTTTAAAAACATTAAAAAAAAGATTAATGGTGAACATAAAAATAACAACATTTACAATTCTAAGAAGTGAGTGCTTGAAATCTCTCACTTGAGAGTTAAGTGATTTTACAAGTTATATTTTAAAATTAAGTGATTTTACAAGTTATATTTTAAAATTTTCCAAATTATTATAAAACAATTCGATGGAAATATGCCTAGCAGTGAATTCCCCGTATAGTCTGCTTAACCTAGTTCTGTAATATTTATTTCTATTGGTATCATCCGTTTCAGAATAGAAACACCTCATTACCCTTGGTTTTCGTAAAAGACAGCTAAGCTACATTATCATTATTTTATAGCAATAGCAATGAAAGTACAATATTGTATATTTTTATGAAAAAGGGCGCAAAAAAAAGAATGCTGGAAGAGTTTCTTGCGCCACGACCGCTTCTTCTCTCTCAGAGCGCCATTTGTTTCCGAAGCGGTAGTAGTTTCTAGTATATTAGAAATGACATCAAAAAGAATTCTAAAGGAATCAATTTTGAGAAAGTAAATGCCTTTTATGCCTTGTAAGGGAGTATCAGGTAATACGACCATACAGCGGGCGCCAATCGTGGTGACTATGTCAACCCCGCTTTGGTGGAGGCCTATGTTCAGCAGTGGACGTCTTCGGACTCTTTCTTTTCTTAACTCTTAAAGAATCACATTGTTATTTGTGTGTACGTATGTCAGTTACACATCCTTTTTCTCCGGAACGCATAAAGTAATCAAATTAATATGACCATAAAATACTTAAGTATACGTTCCCATAAGGCTGTTAATGGCCGTTTAAGTAACAGTAAAGTAACTAGAATTTTATATTTGAATACTTAGGTATATTAAAACATCTTAAGGACCCGTTGACGCCTTCAAGATGTAGTGCTGGCGGCCCATTTAACCCATCCCTTGGACAGAACGAGTGAGTCTTTTTTAAAGAGGCTGAATATGAAACTATTTAGATTAAAGAGAGTATTACAGTATTGTAAGAGTATCACACGAAAATAAGCGGATAGTAAAGAAACGTCATTTAAAGATTTAGACAAGAGTAAAAAAAATATATTTGAAGTTATAATTAAGTTTTTATAACAAATTTAAAATACTATCGCCTGCTGTCTTTTTTACTTGGTAGATATAGGGACGAAAGGTTACCACGCGGTTAAGTTGCGCCCATCTTTTTTGATTGCCCTTAATTGCATTTCAATCTTTTTTGAATGCCCTTAAGTCCAAAATTGGTCGAGCGTTATTGTATATTTTTTTTGTATATGTAGTATATAAACCCTTTCTTACAACATTACATAATCAAAGGAGCGTTATCAGCCCTAAAGACCGTACAAAAATAGTCCTACGCGTTTTATATAAAGTCATGGGTAGACTGCAAATTGTATCCCATAGTTACGTTGTGCGTGGATGTTAGTTTATTTTCAACCACGGTCTGGAAGTACATCAAACATGCAGAGATAGGGATGATATCTTGTATCACAAGCTTTTAACTTGCAATTAGAAAACCACTTGACTACTACGTGACGTTCGGCTCAAATTTGGTAAACTTACTTATCATATACTTATATAACAACGAATAGTGCCGTAAAATTGGTCTGTTTATGGAGACGGAAGGTAGCCATTGGAACTCCTAAGTGCTGGATGACTTCCAGTGTCTGATGATGTATGATTTTCTGGGTGTGGTGATGCAACTAGAAGGAATTGGAACTTCTAAAATAATCACGATAAACCAATCGAATCGAGTGACAAATACTTAGGTGCTATATTATTTCCAGGATCTGATGATGGAGCTGGGAAGTAGATATAAAATAAGTGTGGCCTGTTAGACAGTAAATTGAATGCTTTCTTAATTGATTATTTAAAGCGTGTGATACGATGTCGGAAATCGATGGTAGGGATCAGGTTAAACAGCTCTTCCCGTGATAAATGCAGGAAAAGTCGACTTAACTATACGAAAGTAGGATATGCTCCCAGTAGGAGGCTAATTTGCACATGATGCCGGCTAGATTATGGGTACCACAACGGCGCCTATTTGTAGCAGTAATGTGTAAGCATTATTGTTTCGGTCCGAAGGAAGCCGCAGCTAGTGAAATTACTGGGAAAATGAGACTTAGAAACATACGTCTCAAGGTGACGAGAGCAATAATTGTAGTGCCGCTCAGAATTATTGGGTTTTTCAATAATCCTGAGCGTTACTGCATTGTAATGGGCAAGGTGTATCAACTCAACGTCCTGTTCGTCTCGTCCGTTCGTCCTCGTGTCATAAAAATAATATTATGAGTTTAGTGTTAACTGCGACAATGTACGCAAAAATCTTACCTAAAGTGATTCATGTTTCGTTAAATTATCAAAGTTGTAAATAAATAATTGAACAAATAAAACGTAAAAATTTGACAGGGGCTGGAGTTTGGAAGGTGTTATTGTAACCGTTCTACGAATCGTCGGCGGTTCTTTCACACATTCCTAACTTCGACCGACATAATACAAATATTTTATACAAAAGTATAATATAGTAAAGGAAACAGGGCTTTAGAGCGCCACTTTACAGGGTGTTTAAGAAATAAATTAACTAGATACTTTATTTAAAATTATTGCTGTCACTGAAAGCATTCAGTGGCAGCCGATTGGATTCTATATAATAAAGATTAATTATATTTTAAACTAGCTGACCCGACAAATGTTGTTTTGCCATATAAATTATTTTTAGAGTTAAAACGTTTCTTGGACATTGCAACATTACTTTATTTTTCTAAAATAAAATATTTTTTCTGAAATAAACGTAGCCTAAGTTACTCTTTATAACATCAGTTACCTGTCAGAAAAAGTCTCGTCAAAATCGGTTCAGCCATTTCAGAGATTAACCGGAACAAACAGACAGACAAAATTTTAAAAATGTATTTTTTTGGCGTATGTACCATATATATATATTCATATACATGTAGTAAATAACGGTTATTTCAATATTACAAACAGACACTCCAATTTTATTTATATATATAGATATTAATAAATTAATTAATATAAATAAATTTGATTGCTATCATAATCGTAACTCGATATTTGCAGCTAATAATTCATTTAATATTAAATTATTCACATAACATTTTAAAAAATCGCTTCGTCAAAGAGTTTATTAGATTTGTGCTATTTACGATACCGTCTTTAATGTTACTAATTATTTTGTTATTGAATTAAATTAAACTTAATTTAACTTAAGTTAATTACGTGAATGTTCAAATAATATAAACAACATAAGTTGACAGATATCTGTTTATAATGTACATGACTTTATGACGTCATAACATGACAGGTAGAGAAGTTCTCAGTAAATAAATAGTGAACTTTTGAAATTAATAATTATTAAATTCATTTTATTGTATTATGAACTGAAACTAATATTTTCTGACTGATTTTTTTATGACAGTAAGGGGCGAGACGAGCAGGACGTTCAGCTTATGGTAATTGATACGCCCTGTCCATTAAAATGCAGTGCCGCTTAGGATTCTCTCCGAATAATTCTAAACGGCACTACAATTGCGCTCGTCACCTTGAGACATAAGATGTTAAGTCTCATTTGCCCAGTAATTTCACTAGCTACGGCATCCTTTGGACCAAAACACGGTAATGTTTACACATTACTGCTTCATGCCAGAAAAAGGCGCCGTTGTGGTACTTTTTATGTTATTATCTGCATCTTATTACTTAAGCTATCTCAATATCAATTACATATTTTTCTCATATAAAGTAAAATAGCCTATTAAAAAAAGCTTTCCTTTTATATAAGTATGTAAGTGTTTTATCTTATACGGAACACTTCGTGAGCTTATCTTAATGGGCCTTCTCAAATATTATAATCGCTATCTAAGTTGAAACTATGTCAATATTTTCCAGAAAAGCTTGTATTTTTTAGTGGAAATAGCATTATAGAAGTTATTGTATAGTTCTTGAAGTAAACTTCCTTAGGCGCGACTACGAGTTAACTGGGCGACAATGCAACGGAACCGGAAGTCCGTTACGGCAAGATGGCCGGTTTTTAGCTTCTTCATCCATTATTAGGACAGGCAAAGGGTTTGAGCCCATACAGCCATATTCGCTGATATAAAATAACAACGCGATAATGATATGTTGTAGTTAATAATCTAACCTACAATTTCTTATTTTCAATTATTTTATTGAATGAGTAATAATTTTAAAACGTGCAATTGGTATTAATGAATAATTATAAATAGAATATAAAATGAAAATAATAATCTGCTAAATGAAATAATGCTTAATGAAATGGCGGAATCTCAGGAATATTTTGCTCTTTCATCAATAGATAAGAATAAAAGAGAAAATCAAGAACCTGAAAATGACTTGATCTGTTAAAAGGTTAAGTGTTTATTTTCCAATGAATAATATCAATGTTCTCTCTATATATCTCTATACTCAGTCTCTGTATCATTAGTAAAATAAATAGAATCTCACTTGTTAAAATAATATGATAATATAGAATTGTTTTATTCTAGGTAGAGAATGAAATGCCAACTTTGCTCAAAAGATCATCAGTCATCGTTTTCAGTTTAGTGCAAATTGAGAGAAAGGATAGTTTTTATTTCGATTTGGGACCCATTATTATTTTTTCATATTATCGTACGCAAAGTTCGACTTTACAAGTTGATAAGAGCGTGCGGGAATAATTATAGTGGTCGAACTTTGCGCAACTTAATAGGAAAAATAGTATACGATACTCGTGCGCACGTAGCTGCATCATACTTTGCGCACTTGTATCGTAATGTACTATTATTTCCAATATTTGTTTTGTATGGATATATATTCTATGAGAGAATTCATTGACGCACGGTGTGACAGTTCTGCTGTGAAACAATTTAATTATAACAAAGGGGAGCATATTTTACGAAATAATTCTTGATGTTATGAAAATTATTATTGACAAATTCATAAAAAAAGTACTTTACAGTTTTATTTACTACTAGCTGCCCCGACAGACGTTGTTCTGTTCATATTTAAAAAAAACTCTTGCGGGTTTAATTTCGTAAAATCCGTTCTTAGCTGACCTCTACTCGGCGAAAGGAATATTCCTACCAAATTTGAAGACTCTACGCCTAATGGTTCCAGATATATCGTGATGAGTGACTATATACGTTGAAATCTCTAATATATATTATATAGATGTACAGAATAACGTCTTTCGGGTCTGCTAGTTAAAATTATTTATTACCGCATTACGTAGAAACTATAAAGATTTAATTTTTTCAATAAAAGGTATGTTTTTCTCGTTAGAAATCAAACGTCTTTAGCAAGAAACAATTTTTATTTTAAAAATGATTTAATTAACTTATTGAATTAATGTTACAACAATATCCTAAGATATCAAAGTTAGAATCAGAATTTTATTTTATTTTAATATTATTTTTATTTTATTTTAACTTACAGCCATTTTTACAATTTTTTTAGTTTTTAAATTGCTTAAGTTCAGATTAATATATAACACAAACAATACTGTAGTACAAGATGGGTTCTAACTTATGAGATTAAGTGCTTCTTTTTTTTATGTTAGGCTTACATCGACACTGTCTTTGGTAAGCACATTCGATTAAGAAATTATCGATATAGAAGATTAAAAGTGATACATAAAAAAGGTCAAATTTATTTAGTTATTTGAAATTTTGCTTGTATTTTCATAATTTTTTGTAAATTTAATTTGGAATTTAAAATAATATTTATACATCCTGTATATTGTGACAGACTACAAGTCTGTAAGGGACGTTGCCTTTTTTTATTAAGTCGAAAGATGAATGGACGGGACGTAGTATGAATGAAATTCCATCGCCGAACTGTCTAAGCGCCTCCATATAAAAAATTTGAATGGACTTCCTTTTTCTCACCGTTCAAGCGTCTCTAATAAACGTGACATTGAGGCGTCGAATTCCTTTGGCGGTTATTTTGAATAATACAGATTAATTTCTTTTTTTTTTTAATGAGCGAGCAATGGTGTTAGTCACGTATGGGAATACTGTCACGAATTTGAAGCTCAAGTTTGAACTTTATTTACAAAGAAGAATTTATTTTAAAGGAAATTACAAAATGAATTGGTATTTGAGATGAAACTAAATATCTCGTGCAACTAGCACCAATGTATATAATACTTTTTAACTTCCCGCTAAGAACATTTTGAAAAATTCCGGAAGTTATTGGTTTTACTCCGATGTGTGTAACTTTGTATTTAGGCACTTGATAAGAAGTAATTTATAAACATTTGTTCGAGCATTGTTGAAACTAAACTTTCATGGGTATGAAATAGGAGAGATTAAAGTTCACAGGGAAATACAATTAAACTGATTAAAAGACTGTCTACAATGACAAGGGATATCCGCTGTATCGTAGAAGATTGCCGCGCTGGCAGCGTAAAGAGCAGTTTGCGAGTGTATTATTTGCAAAGTATCCTAATAAATAAAAATTTCGGCCCATAGAAACTATTCCACGCGGACAAAATCGTGAGTAAAAGCTAGTATTATATAAACCAACTGGCTGATCCGGTAAACGTGGTTTTACCATATAAATTATTCTTAGAGTTAGACCGTTTCTTGGACATTGCAACATTACTATATTTTTGTAAAGTAAAAAAAATATAAAATAAATGCAGCCTAAGTTACTCCTTATTAAATCAGCTACAAAATCCAGCCATTTCAGAGATTAGCCGGAACAAACAGACAGACAAAAATTGTAAACAATGTTATTTTGATGTATGTACTGCCTATATATTCATATACATGTAGTAAAAATCGGTTATTTCAATATTACAATTTTTTTTTAAACAGTACACTCCAATTTTATTTATATATTTTTTACATCCTGCCCATTTCAATTCAGTGCCCCTCAGGATTCTTGAAAGACCCAAAAATTCTGTGCGGCGCTACAACTGTGCTCGTCACCTTGAGATATAAGATGTTAAGTCTCATTTGCCCAGTAAATTCACTAGCTACGGCGCCCTTCAGACAGTAATGCTTACAATAACTGCTGCACGGCAGAAATAGGTTGTGGTACCCATAATCTAGCCGGCATCCTGTGCAAAGGAGCGTTCCACTGGTACCTATGTATAGATATTGTTTATATCAACGGCCACAATAATCAGTGACGTGTACACTGAATGTATACTGAAATAAATTACATTCTTTACCTCGTTTAGATCGTCTCCACCCTATAATTATTATCCTCAACAATTGTAACTATCAATTAGAATGATTCATAGCACAAATACAGCACGATAGATTGATATACTCTGTTTGGGTAATATTACAATGATTATGCTTGGAAATGCTCCAGCTATACACCGATAGAACTATAAATGTTTTATTAACACTGCATTAGATTTGAATTTAGAATTGCAGTTATTAATAGTGTGTGCTTTATGGTTTTCCTTGCGGGCATTTATTCGTATTAATTCAACTTTTTTACTCTTCACCTGTATCTATTTAGTTAATGGAATTTCAGAATCTCTTTGAGCGTAAACTATCAAGAAATCTGTTCTGAAGATTTACGGCCGTTCCCAATATAATATCTACAGATATAGATATATTACTACCTTCTACTGTCATTAGTAATAAGTCATTCTTATCGCTTTATATTGAGACGCGTGAATTGCAATTTCCATACAAACTTCTATCGCTGTTAAGCTATACGTCCATTGACAGACAGAGTTTACGGATAAGGTAAGTTACCGTCGATAAGTTTATTGGGACAGAAAAGTCAACGATAGTTACGATTTTTATCTCAAGTAAGAGATAGGCTGAATATTGGTAACGGCCGTTACACACATATTAAGCCCACGACCTAAGATTATTTTCATGGCTTTGGCCTAGGTTGCTAAACTGGATCGTAAGGGTGGTAAAAAGGTGATAAAAATGATAGTGACACGGCATAAGAAGTAATTAAGTCTTTTGATTATAAGTCCATACTTTGATGATGTGAGACTATTGAGAAGAAAATTTAATGCAATTTAAAACAAATGCACTTGTATGGACTGCCGATGGAAGTGAAAACTTAGAACTTTAAGTATTAAAATTAGAAATTTCGTAATGTTTAAAAAAAATCAAATAACTAATTTCAATTTATTTATAACACTTATTTTCAATATTATTAATTAAACAAAAGCGCTATTTCAATATACACAAATTTAACTTTACACTAAATCCATTAAATTTTTTTTTTATGAAAATAAGGGACAAGACGAGCAGGACGTTCAGTTGATGGTAATTGATACGCCCTGTCCATTACAATGTAGTGCCGTTCAATATTCTTGAAAAACCCCAAAAATTCTGATACAACTAAGCTCGTCACCTTGAGACATAAGATGTTAAGTCTCATTTGCCCAGTAATTTCACTAGCTACGGCGCCCTTCAGACCGAATCACAGTAATGCTTAGACGTTACTGCTTTACGGTAGAAATAGGCGCCGTTGTGGTACCCATAATGTAGCCGGCATCCTGTGCAAAGGGGCCTCCCACTGGTAATCTTATAAGATATAAACAGCACTAATGTTGCGCAATACGTCGGCCCTATAGCTACAGATACACTGCTATATGCATTTCGGTGACGCGACCTCCCGAGATTTCACCTATCCAAAATGCGTGTGATAAATAATAACTCTCAGCCCATCCTTCAAATCGTATTAACAAAATTGGTTGGCCTACTCAGTACAGAACATACAATTTTAGGTAGTCCGTGCAGAACCAGACAAAACCATCCATCATTATCTCCTATATAATCTACTATACTATAGTAAGACTTCTTTGTCAACGGAGCATTAATACTTCTTAAATTTGTGCTCAGTGATTCCTAGTAATAATAAAATGTTTGTTTCGGATAAGATTCAGTCAGAAATTATTAACGATGTAAATTTTTTGTTTGACAACATTTTCTATTTCGTCTCAGGACTTAAAGCCGGGAATGGATAGCACTTAATAATATAATCGTATACCAAGTTCACCCACTCCGGTACACCCACGGTTCGCGGAAGGCTACGAACTCCGGATGCCCCATACAAACAGTTTCTATGGCCATTGTGGGAAGCGACTGGGTGGAAGCGTGGAGATTGAAGATTCTAGGAATGATTGATGTTAACTAATCTAACATGTTGGCTTTGATCGACGTTTTAATGATTAATATTAAAAGGTTTCCATTAAGTCTTGTGCACTACTAGATATATACAGCTGTGGATTATATTATAATATTAATATTATATAATGTGACACATTTTTACACAAATTATCTTGCCCAAACTAGGCATAGCCTGTGTTATGGGTTACAAGACAACGATATATTTATTGCAATATACTTACTTAAACATATATTACTTGGAAACAAACATCCTTATTAATCATATAAACGTTTGCACTTACCGGGATATGAAACCGGGACCACTAGCTCAGTAGGCAGGGTTACTAAACAGTAAACACTGAGCTATATGGATATATTTTGTGGTTGTATTTATTTATTACTAGCTGACCCGACAGACGTTGTTATATCAATAAACGGTTCGAGTGATATGGTAAATGCGTGGGTGGGATCTTGACACGACAAACTATATATGTTAACCTTTCTTGAGCTTCAACGAATCTATTACAAAAGATTTCATTGAGATCGGTCGAATAGTTTAGGAGTTATTAAGGAACATACAAACATACATTCACTTTTATATATATATAGACTAGCTGACCCGACAGACGCTGTTCTTATAATAGAAAAAAAATAAGTATTCGGGCATAATGTAGTCTAAAGTCGTTGGAAATGTGTTGCCATTATTAAAGTAGTTAAAAATGAAACAGTCGATATAGTATAAGAGATAGACATATTCCATCGTGGATTTTTCTGTAGACCTATATGTGATAGATAATTCCACCTTACTTTTGTTATATATCAAAGGCCTTAGACAGCGTATTCCTTAAAAGCTCCCAAAAAGGCTTATTTTTTCCGAGACCTCCAACAAATATCGTTAATATGTACAAAATTGGGTACAAAACTTAACAAATTATATACTAATACCTTTCTCGAAAACTACGCCATCCACTGGTGAAAACAGCACAAAAATCGATTCTGTAGTTTTTGAGTTTTTTGCGAAGAAACAGACGACAGACACGGTGTAGGACTTTTACAAAGTTACTAAAACTTTTTACAAACTTAAACTCATAAATAATAATAACCAAAAAATTAACACATGTTACAATCTAATTGTAAATAAACATGGTCTTAGTATGTCTGACCACAGATAGTAAACTAGATATAAATGAATCCTATTTATCTCGTTGAAAGTCGCTTGGTTGGGCCTAAGCATAGGAGAGTGATGATAAAAATCTGTTTTCAATAATGCAAGAGAAAACTTACGTTCTTTCTCAAGATTCAACTAGGAACAGAAATATTTATACTAGATTTAGACTACAATTAATAATACTTGAAAAAAAATTGAATGTAAAAATACAATCACATATTAGCCGGGCCAAATGAAGAGAGGAAATATTCATGTATAAATGCAAATGAAACTTAACATCTTATGTCTCAAGGTGACAATTGTGCACAATTGTAGTGCCGCTCAGAATTTTGGGTTTTTCATGAATCCTGAGCGGCACTGCATTGTAATGGGTAGGGTGTATCAATTACCATCAGTTGAACGTCCTGCTCGTCTCGTCCCTTATTTTCATTAAAAAAAAAAAACAAATTATATTTCCCCAAGCTTTTCATAGCCTGCACTATGGGTATAAGACAACAATGTATTTATTACGATATGCTTAAACACATATAAATATCCACGGCTCGGACACAAACATCCATATTCATCATATAAATGTTTGCACCTACTGGGATTCGAACCCGAGATCTCTAGCTGAGTGGGCGTCAAAACATCAAAAATATTAATTAGTATTTTTTCTAGAACTATAATTAACTTGTTTAAGCAACAATGATAGGCTTTGTATAATAAGTACCGGAAAATTTTATTGTGGTTAATTTATGACTAATGGTAATTCCGATAGTACGCCAGATAATTTGTAATACCCGGGATTAAGTTTTAAAGTCCAAACAAGAAGAAATATCTGTTATATGCCTACATATTATTATATGCAAGTGATCAATTAGAGAGTATATTCAATGAAATTGTGATTCTTTGATCAGAAATTAATAATGTAAGCTTTAAAATCGATGAACACTGAGTTTTTTTATGAAACGGTCGAGACGAGCAGGATGTTCAGCTGATGGTAATTGAAACGCCCTCCCCATATCAGTGCAGTGCCGCTCAGGAACATACTATAAAAACCCCATAAATTCTGAATGGCACTACAACTGCGCTCGTCATCTTGAGACATAACATATTAAGTCTCATTTGCACAGCAATTTCACAAGCTACGGCCCTTGAGACCGAAACACAGTAATGCTTACACATAACTGCTTCACGGCAGAAAAAGGCGCCGTTGTGGTACCCATAATCTAGCCGGCATCTTGTGCAAAGGAGCCTCCCACTGGTAGGTGGTGACCTCACATTGAACGATATATTTTATATACGATACATACTTAAAGATAAATATAAATCACACATATGATTGAACCTACTGGGATTCGAAGCCATCAAGTTTTATAAGTCAGGGTCATCACGACTATAAGAAACAAAATGTATTAAGTACAAAAACGATTATAAACTCATACAATCCAATAATAAATACTCAATTTCATGAACCAAATACTAACAATAATATTTAGAAAACTCCATTTAAATTCTCGTAAGATTACAACTCTACGTAAATAGTTTTGTGTAATCTGTATTGTAAACCGAAAATCATGATGAGAATGGCGCCAGGCGCGAGTACAGAGCCGTTCGAGTCGTCTCAACCGGCGCCGGACCATAGGTGAGAAAATATCTCCGGTTACGATCACAAGTCTATCGCAGATACGGCATTTTACATTCTGCCTACACAAAGTATTTTGATCAATACTGCCACCTGTCCAAAACCAACTAAATATGACTTGTTTTACATAATGTGTAATAACTTCAACAGTACGAGTAACTATGGAGATGCGGAAATTTTTCATATTAATATTGGTGCTCTCTGAAAAATAATACTGACTGATTAATGTATATATCATGTTTCCCTAAATGTAATGTGCAACATTTTGTTGTGATATTGTTTTCAGCTCTCATTTTTCATTTTAGTTAGTTCTTATCACGTAAATTTTATCGATTAAGCTATATGTTTTAGTAATTGGTGGAAACTGGTTCCATCAAGGAAGAAAATAATTTGTGTTACTTATAAGTTTTTAATATTCTGTATGTTTCCCATAAAAATAAAAATAAATGAATAATCTTCACGTGGTTTTTCTGCGATGATGGTAAATTACCGATTTTAATCAAAATTTGCATATTATGTGCAGTGTAACTTGAGGGAAAAGGTTTTATTTTGAATCGTGACCCTTAATATTTTTAAAATTCTAGAATTTGCATAGTTTTTCGCATACTATTTGAATTAGCATAACGTTTTAGATTATTTTGAACTATTTGGTATGCAACAAACAATTTTACAGAGAGATTGATACAATACAAAAGCTAAAACCGAGCTAAGCATGTTCAAATTAACAGACAAACAGACCAACACACAAAATTTTTTTTTCACGACGTTAGATTACTCTGAAAATGTCCTCCTATCCTCGGAACGAAAGTTGCATTTGGGGATGAAAAGGCTTTCTTTAGGAAGAGTTTCGGCGAGAAACGAGCGTTCTCTCTTGCAATACCAGGGAGTCACAGAAACATAAACTTGTCCGCCCTTAGGAAGAGGCGTGAGAGAAATACTCCAAATGTGGTAAAACTTTGCTAGAGCGATATAATGTATGCCAGCTGGGAGAATTGCCCTACTCTTGATGACTCGATGTATCTTTGAAACCAATTTCTCTTCGCCCTGCAGGTAACCCTGGAATTGGCAATTGCTGGAGATTTTGATACTAGGCGAGCTATAAAAACGAGAATTGTGGAAGAGGGGCTATATGACAAAAGAGTCTCATAATGGTTAATGTGTTAAATCGATACTTTTGTGGATTAATTCAAACAAGATTTATTTTACCCAATGTGGTAAGATAATCGGAATGCCGATGCGATAGAAGATACAAGATTCTTTCGGCATTGTTCAACAATTTCCCGAGAGATCTGCATGCCTTGTATATACGGCGTCACTTGGAGGTATGAAACATATCATTGATATGCAGAAGAACAGTGCAGAAGATAGCACATAGTCTTAAGTTACGAAAGGTGGAAAGGAGATAGAGAATGCGTAACGAACTGTGTTCATGACGGGGTCTTATTACCGCACATTTTTTTAGCCTATGATTGGAATTTAAATTGTGAATTCATTGATTTAAAATAAGCGAAATTTTGATTGAATATATCTCAAATCAAAACTATATTATATATTCATAGCGATAGAACACTGCAAAATCAATATATGTATTTATAGTACTTATTGTTATAATAAATAATATATTTGATGATGGTAATGGTGAATAGGTATTACGATAAAACTTTCAATAAGTGATTACAATAATTGTCATGATTTAAAATGAATGAAAATGTATAAAATTAATAAAATCATCATAATAATAAGAAGATGAAAAAATATACTTACTTAATTAAAAATAATGATAACTGTAGTATGATTCAATGGCAGTAAATTTTAACGGCAATATTGACGTCATTTAAATGTATTCTTTTAGTTTTGTTTATAGAATTTTAGCAGGGACACGTTGTATTATGGATAGTTAAATGTAATTAAATATTCTTTGACAGACTTACAACAAAAAACAAACACGCTTATCGCAAAGCGTGTCGGAGACATTTATAAACAAACGACGATACCCGCGCAAATGTACAAAACAACAAAGGAATTGGTTGGCATTGTAATCAGGTAACAGGATCGTAAGCTCAAACACGTGCGTGTCGCATCTGCAAGAATACGATTGATAGTAAAGGTTCTATGATGGAGGCGCGGTGTGTGAGTCATCCCGTTCATTGAGCAGTGGTCCATTGAGGGGCGCTCGCGCTCATTACCGCTCTGCAAGCCGGCTCTGCGCACACGCGTTCACTCGTTCCCAACCCGCGGACAACGGCCACAACCAACGCACAGCCTACGACATATTGCCTCTCATCTCTCGATACAACGTGAGTTAAACCTACGACTTCCTTTCGAGCGAAGCCTACAGGTTTTAAAATTACACTTGGTAATTTACGTTCATTTTATTGCAGATGGAGAACCTAACGAAGTCGTGTGTTTGGCTCTTCGCTGCGGCGATTTTAGCCGTTTGCGGTGTCAGTGCCGGCGTCGGTAAACGACCGTTCACACCGACCGACTCGATACTGGATATCATCGATACGGAGCAAGTAGCTAAGATGTTAGCAGCACGGAAACGAACAGAGGACACTGGTTCGTCTACTTCCTACGTTCAGAGAAATGAACTCGGCGAAGGTAGCTCTGAAACTCTCGTCGTTTCCGTGCCAGAACAAGATGAAGCAACAGAAATACCAAAGGGCGTCGCATTTAGAAATATATTGAAGTCGTCAAAGAATGCCTTGGTTGTAACGAAGAAGGAATATCTTAAGGAAGATTGGTGTAAAACTGAACAGTTGGTGCAAAAAATTCGTGAGCCGGGGTGTTTGCAAGCGACAGTGTTAAACAATTTCTGTTATGGACAGTGCAATTCGTTTTACATTCCGAAAAATCCCCGACGGCGGGAGGGTAATGACGAGCGTCCGCCACCTGCGTTTAAATCATGTTCTTTTTGTAAGCCGAAAAAGTTTACTTGGATTACAGTGACGCTCCGCTGTCCCGGCCAAAACCCTCCGTTCAAACGGAAACGTTTACAAAAGATTAAGCAGTGTAAGTGTTTACCCGTCGGCGTAAACTGATACAGCTTCGCGACAGACCCGTGTCTGTTTCGGGGCTTCCATCTACTGCAAACAAGGCCTGGATGCCACGCATGTCAAGGCTGTCGTAAGAATGGAGCGAGAAATGCAACAATCAAGGATGTAATGTCCGCTATAATGGTACCTGATGTTTTGGTAAATAATTATAACCCGCTAAACAGAACGATGAATATTCCAAGCGCGCGCTCACATACGTCAACAGAGATGACGTCAGGATTTTGTGATGCATTAGTTTTGTAATAGAGTGATTGCAAGTCGCTAAGCAAAGCTTTAATTGTATGTTGTGGTACGTATTAATTGGACAGTACTTGGTACCTTGTGACTGGTGACCTTGGGTACATAATGATATTGATGTAATCGCGACGGGGAATCAGTTTTAACTGTCGTAATTCGGTAAAGTACACTGTAGATTTAAAATGATTTTATTTTCTGATGTGATACTAGATATAGTTTTATTGTGATTAACCCTTAATCAAGTACTTAGGTTTAATCCGTATAAATTTTAGATGAAATTACGCTTATATTAATTATCGTGTGTTTTCGTTTTGAATGCGACTGAAAGGGGAACAGGTTTTTTTTAAGAATAATAATGTACTTAATAATTTGACAATACTTGTTTTCGATACGCTCAATAGAGAGTATTCTTTTAAATCCTACTATGGTTTCGCATTCGAAAAAAGTGATATAAAATCATTTAAATGTTATATTATAACTAAAATCATATACGCGGTGATGTAGTTTTTGATTTGAAAGAAATAGGTAGGTATAGATTTACGGCCGTTTTCAATAACCTATCTATCCTTAGTTTAACTTACTATAACGTAGACAAATCTATCCTTTAACGCTTACTTACATTCCAATAACCTATTGACAGATAGCATTGGACTATAACTATATTGACATAACTATGGATAGATAAGGTCTTGTCATTAAACGGTGACAGCAATGTATCCGTTAGTTGAACTAAGGGTAGATAGGTTATTGAAAACAGCCGTAAATACTTTAATTTGACAGTGATAATTTACCACATCGGTCTTTTATTATTGCCCGAAAGATCGGCTTGTGGTATATAATATTATTGAACCTATCTTAAATTTATTCCGCTTTGGTATCAATTGGAATAAATATAAACGTATTTTATAATAAATACTTATATATTCATTTGGATTGTACCAATCATGTACATTTTTAATAATATAAAGAAACATATGTACAATCCAGTCTGGTATTTCTTTGATAGTACGCTAAGTTATGCTTAAACAATTTGGACAATCATATTAAAGGTAACTGTCTATTTCAGCTGATTATGATCAACTAGCCACGATTCTACTTAAAAGCTTATACATAATTCAATAGAAGTTGAATCGTATTATATTTTAAATATTCGTAGTAAACTTTATCTGCAGTTTTAGGAGAAAAAAGTAGAAACAGACCCAAATAGGAAGCGATCGTCACCATTACGTTTCTTAGGTCATTTATACGTAGATAGACTGTGACAGCTGTGAAAACGTCAAAAAAAATGGATGTTGACTGTTAACCTCTATTTATTTAGAGCAATTCACGCACACTCACACAAAGTGTCATACAAATCGCGAGTGTAAGACGTAGCTTGTTACGCACACTAAAGTAATAAACCTGACTGTTTTTATCAGTTGTCTAGCAATAAAAGGCTCTAGCTAGACGTATTAATTATCTGTGTTAAGTTTTATGAATGAAAATTATTTTATATTTATTATGTATCCTATCGCGATTTGACCGAAAAATATCCCTCAAAAATTACTGGCACACAACTTTATTGTAAAAGGATGATTCTGAGAACTCATGTATTAGAAATAGCTAATACTTTTTTGTAACAATAATTTAAAGGTATCTTTGCGTTCTTGTATTTTAATTTTTTTAGATATGTAACATGCACATATTATGTATTTTCATTAGCATACTCTATCGGCCGAATATACCTTTACGTAAGTCCGTTGATAACTGATATGATACAAAAAATTAATATGTAAATCAGTGTCTTCAAATTTGAATTCGAAATTACACATTGTCATATTTGTTAATTACGTTTTTCTAATCTATTTTACCAGTGGGAGGCTCCTTTGCACAGGATGCCGGCTAGTTTATGGGTACAATCTCAGCGCCTATTTCTGCCGTGAAGTAGTAATGTGTAAGCATTACTGTGTTTCGGTCTGAAGGGTGCCGTAGCTAGTGAAATTACTGGGCAAATGAGACTTTGCATCTTAAGTGTCAAGTTGACGAGCGCAATTGTATTACCGCTAAGAATTTTTGTATTTTTCAAGAATCCTGCGCGGCACTGCACTGTAATGCGCAAGGCGTATCAATTACTATTGTGTATTAATCAACAGCTGAACGTCCTGCTCGTACCGTCTCTTATTGTCATAAAAAAATCTATTTAAGGTACTTCAAACAATTATATATAATATACAGAATAATTTGGAAATTCGAAAAATTACTATTTTGTTTTGAAGTGAAAATAGTGAAAATATTGTTTGCTATTTTATTTGTATTTTAATATATTTCGGAAGTAATGCTTTTATTATATTTTAATTTATTATCGTGTGTAAAATACCGGCAAACCAATAAAAAATACTTAAAATAATTACTTTAATATACGTTAGAGTCGCATATATTTCCATTTTTGTCAACAAACAAGACTCCATTTATTGTTATTTTTGTTTCTCCTATGTTATATTTGTATGTATAATAAATATTTAAATGTAAATATTTCTTTTTACTTCAAGGTTTATTAGTAACATCCACTAAATACGAGCAAATCCAGTTTATTTGTTTGTCATAAACAAAGAACAATGGCGAAGTTTCATACTACAAAATATTTGAAATTGAATGGAAGCGTCTTAAGAACTGACGTGTACTAATTAATTATTTATAATTTTCTGCATCTACTGACATTATTCATTTTTAATTTGGAACCGGGATAATGGAGAAATAAATGATTATTTTGTTTGAGTTTTTAGGTCAGGTTGTTATTTTTATTACTTTACCGTTCTAACTATATTATACTTATCTATTATATTCCAACTGACATGTTCCAACAACAATAACACTGAATAACACCAATTCCAAAAATCTTTAAGGATAGGAACTAGTAACCATAGGCAAATAGTTAATAAATACCTAATTACTAACGTCTACGGTCAACAACTCTGAGTATTATATTATGATAAAATGGAAACTTGTTACTTGATGCAATGGTAATAACAGTTTATTTGCAACAAACCAGAGTTGGTTGTCCATAGTTTTATAAGTAATTTTATAATAGGGAAGTCAAATGCGCAATCCATAGTCGTAGGTACTTCTAGTGTGCCTAACCTACGCCCGAATTTAAGGCTCGGGTCGACTTTTAAACTAAGTAACTTCTTCCATTTTTATAATCTTAAAAAACTGGTAAAATAAGTACCTAGTTTTCTAATGTCTTTTTCTCGATCCAAGATCTTATTAAACAAGCAAAATATTTTATTTTGTTTATTGTTATATAAACAGCGTACGTTAGACCAAATCGTGGGGCATAATCATAGTCCTGTAATGGAGTGCAGAAGTAGTTCAAAATGAGGTTCAGAGTTTAAAACGAGAGAAAGATATTATTCGAGTCCAAAACCAAGCCAGGTAAAATATAAACTACTTATTAAAATAAAGAAAGCACAAAACAACACAACAGCGGTAACTATAATTGATAGGTATTATTAGCATTAGGTAGATCATAGGTGACAGGTATAGAAATTAGAAACTCATTGATCACTCGCTCATCGCTGTCAGTCATTTGACAGATAGCTTTCCTTGATCTAACCTAAAATGGATGTGATTTCATAGTCGTGACAGCATATAATGTGAAAATGAAATAAATATTTTATTTATTTCCCCGGTTCCTTTTGCAATACAATTTTATCTAACAAGTCAATTTATCTACGAAGTTTTTTTTTGTAACTATCCTAACCTTAGACGGTTATTCCTATAGTCAGGTAAAATTTCGCCATTGTTCTTTAGGTTATGGATACTTTACAACATAACAACGCATCATGCGTTGCTTTGCTTAACGATATACTTTTGTTTCAAGCTTTTATTTATATAAATACTAGCTGACACCCGCGACTTCGTCCGCGTACACACATGACGATGCACGTAGTACTTATAAAAATCTTTATTTTTTAAAACTCTACTAACTTTATATTAAATGAAGATATTTTATCAATTTATATAAAAATAATCTGATAGATAGTTAACAACTGTAAGTAATCTACCAACTATAGTTAGCTAAAATTAAGTTTCTTTTTTACCTCCTGAGAAAGTCAAACTAATCTTTCAATTTGTTTTGTGACGGGGGATACATCAAAGTAAAAATGAAATCGTTGTTTTTATTTTATTCCGAGCATTTTCATATTTGTTCACCTTTTAAACCTTCTCTGGACTTCCACAAATAATTCAAGACCAAAATTAGGCAAAATCGGTCCAGACGTTCTCGAGTTTTAGCGAGACTAACGAACGGCAATTCATTTTTATATATATAGATATCAGAACATTAAAGGGCATACCTTCAAGATAGATAAAAGATTCAAAGGCGTGGCTTAGCCGCGAGGAAAGGTGGTAGGTACGCTAAAATGCTAAGATCTTACTATTCTAGATCAAATACACAATAATACATAATAGTACAATTCAAATGCCATACTACACATAACGCAACACTAAATAGCCCAACTTCTAACCCCCTTATTCATAATGGTCCGCTAAGTTTACGAGTAAACAGCCGCTAGGGAGTGCTTTTTCTCATTCTGACTTAGGTCAATAAAAGAAGACAGAGTGAGAATTAGAAATGCTTTAATTTAGCAGACTATTATGAATAAAGGGATTAATGTTTAGTTGTAAGGGTCTGTTTCGGAACTCGTTTATTGTTGAAATAATTATTTTAATGGTGTTTTGACTTCAATTTCGATTGACAAAGATTTCAATTAAATGGACTACGCCAAAGTTTTTTGCGAGTAAAACCGATTGAGAAACTTAGTTTTTCCGAGTGTGTGTGTTAGTGTGACCACGAAGCTCTGTGAGCCGTGGTTGAACGTCCATTTTAATTACATCATATTAAAAATTACTAGTAATCAGAGTACATTATGAGATATAGATTTGACATTCATTATTGGTAGGACTGGTAGAGTCTTTATTGAAATATATGAGAAACATACCTTTGGGTCTAATGACTACAGTGGGGCTAAATTCCGCTTATAAAAATGAAAATTTGATCCAAAATACTCAAGATTGATAGTATATCATATTTTTAGACTAAATTTTTGTGAGAGTAACATTGTCTTTATTTGATTGGTGGCAATTTATTAATTCGATCATTTGGTTTTTAATATGTGTTCTCATGTGGATAACCACATGAGAACCAATTTAGTCATAAGACTAAATTCCGCTTATAAAAATGAAAATAGAATAAATAAAATAGATAGTCATAAGACTAAATTGGTTCGAAACATTACGTTTGAGAGACGGTAGGGTTTAGCTTTAAGTTTCTCTTTGGTTTACAGAAGAGGCATACACTCGCTATTTATAACCTCAGACCTAAAGGATCATCGAGACCAAAATTTTAAGAAATAAAACACCCTAACTGTTGCGTCTCTATATATTCTTGATAATTTTATGAATGTACGTAGGCATGAGTGAATTTGCTTGAAACTGTCATAACCATAATGTTAATATCAGGATCAATCATAAAATTATAATACCTACTACTCGGATAAGTCTTTCCTGGGGCGGTGTATATGGTTTTACAACAAGATCCCAGAAAATGTTCAAAACAAATGTATTACGAAATTTGAATGAATTCTTAGAAAATGTTTTTGTGCTAAAGGTTACTATAAAATAAATGATTTCTTAATGATAGATTGGGAATGGAGCAACCACCCTAAGGCTATTAAATAAAAAAATTGTTGTACGATATTACATTGTAACCTGTAATTTATAACAAAAAAAAAGCCCGCTGAATTTCTTGCGCCCGTGCTTCTCCGATCTGAGGCATTCTTTTCCGAACGGGTGGTGGTAGTTTTTGACGTTCAATAAGTTCTGTTACATCCTATTTTGAATAATGCGGCGCAGCTTCTTCAACTCAGAGAAGCGTACGGCGCGGCAGTAAATAGTCTTCCCAAAATTGCTTAGCGACCGCGTAAATCGAGTGTATGTGTGCGTGCGTCGATTCGGGCGCTCTAGTATGAAGTCAAAATACTGTTCTATTGCAGCTGTAGGTGCAACTGATATTATATCATAATATTTAATAGAGTATCAAAGGCCAAGCAATTTAAGAAGCTTAATAAAATTCAAGAGATTTTGCATTTCAAAGACTAAAACATCTAATGCACAAGAATGTAAAGTAATACTTTAAACGATTTGCCAGATAATCTACAAAATTTATATAAAATGAATGGAAAATATACAGGCTTACTAAAAAACATTTTTAGAACAACAAACATATTTATCGGAAGATTAATGTAAATATTAATATACCATTATTTAATTATTATAATTATAGTAAAGTAACACTGAAATGGCGAGCGACAACTTACCCTTTAGGGGTTTTCGTGGTATTTAGATGTAGAAATTTTATTGTTTGCTTTGTTTTGAATGTAAAAAAAATATGTAGGTCGCTGTATAATATGGTGAAATTACTGGGCCACCACGATAACTCAGAATTTTGGGTTTAATCAACATTAGAATAAGTTTAATAAAAAGATAAACCTCGTTGCTAGACGAACATTGTATGTCGATAATATCTATTTACCATAAAAATATTATAGTTATGAGCCCGGACAAGATATTATGGTTGATATGGCATTATGTATATTATGTTCTTGCCAATTCAACAATTTAAAACGGCCTACACACTTTACAACCTTGCGAGACCAAATATGTGTCTGAATTGTATAGAAAACTGTTAAAATGCTTTGTAGCTAAACAAACGAAGTATTAATTAGTTTCACAGAAAGTTTTTATTGCTTCACGAAGTGTTATAAAATAGCCAAATTTATGTTTAACACACTTAAATAGAAATAAATTTTGACGCTTTAATTTCTTTAATAGTAAAAGTATTAAAATGCGTGGATTAAGAGCATAAGATTTAACGTGGGAGAAAAAGAGATATGAAGTGTTTTGGTACCAGGCGATCAAGGTTGAAGAAGAGATTGTCTTATATTATATGTAATATGTAGGGCGTATCTATTACCTTTAGCTGATCCTGCTCGTCCCTTATTTTAATAAAAAAAACGAGTGTACGGGTCACCTGGTGTTTATTAATCACCGCCTCCCACATTTTCTTGCAACATTACAGGAATCACAATAGAATTTCCAGTCCTTCAAAAAGTGTTTTTTAAATTAGCCATGTCGTATCGTCCCGGAATCAACGCACAAGGAAGCTCATTCCACAGTTTGGTCGTACGTGGAAGAACGTTCCTTGAAAACCACCTTTCCATAGATATCACATATGAATCCACAGGGCTGAGGGCGATCCCTTAAGAAACATATTACAGCTTCTTTGACAATGAAGGCTTACTATAGTATAGTTGATTTTAAAGGATTATGATGCATGGTATTTGTCTGGTTCTGTGCAGGCCACCTAAAATTGTATAGTTATATTAAATAGCTTAAGTTGTTATATGGTTTAAAAGATGAACTGGGAGTTTCTTATCAGTTCTTCTCCCCATGTCATAGCCCCTACGAAGTAATGTAGCTTCAAGACGTTTACCAAGTGTTACTGCAATATAATATGTTATTGTCTCTCACTCTTGTAAATAAATATATTTCTATTTCTTAATAATGATCAATCCATGAAGATCGATCTTTGTTATGGAATGTAATTAAGAACTTGAGCCATAACCACCACGCTATCCATGATGGCTTGTGATCACTGTTCTGTGTAAATACCACTGGACAGGCTGTTCCATATGTTTGACAGTAATTTTTTTGTGCCTATTTGAAGCGCCACTCGCCAGAGAACTATTTTTGATGTATAATACAAATGGCTGCGAGAGAAGCGCTTAGTACCTACTCTGAAGTATTTTTGCATTTTGAATTAATTCGTTCGTTTTCCATCAACGTAATAAATTACACATTTTCTTGTAAATAGTTTTCCTATCGATGTTTGTTTAGCTGAGGTTGTCATCACTAGTTTTAGTACCGCAGACTCTCGCTACATGGCCAACAGCGCCAAAATGGCGAATATCAAACAGGCACAAAAGCACTTTGACAGCCCCCAGTCCATTGGTTTATAGTAGAGACTAGAGGTCAGTGGTTGTGATCCGGCAGGTTAGGACTGGATGAGTGGGGCAAGAGATCGCCATCAAAGGAAGAAGTGGGAAGAGTTCTATTTGAGTTTGATCCAATATTTGATAACCATTTGGGCATAATGATTGCTGTGCAGTGGCAACCTGTTTCGAGCTGAATATATAGCAAAAGAAGTAAGAAATATACCTCCTTGTACTTTTTAATAGGCAAATTCTTGCAAATCAACATTGGCTACGATTTTTACCTGTTGTTATATTATTGCAATTTACGCATGAATTATCAACTATTTATTTTCAAAAAATATTTTTTCTTAATTAGTAAAGTAAGGGAAATATACCATTCTATTATTAAAAATATTAAGTAAATATGTTTTTAATAAGAATTCTCATATATTTTAAAGGATCTTTTAAATTTTACCGAAAACACAGAAAACAATGACATTTAAAATATTGAAATAAATTTACTATAAATAAATAAAATTACTACTTATATATCTTTGTATGCAGTGAGTGTTAGTCTTTCTAATAGATCCTACAACAAAATCACTTCAAACTTTGTAATACAAATTACGAGTTACCTAAAGTGACTTGACAACACAATGCCAACAAAAACAATAACTTGTAAAATAACCAAGTCTCGCAACTCAGTTTTTCTAGCGTAAAAAATTGTGAGATCCATGTAATACCAAGTCAGTCTTTATTAACCCCCTTATTCATAATAGTCTGCTAACTTAAAGCATTGCTAATGCTCACTCTGTCTTCTTCTATTGACCTAAGTCAGAATGAGAGAAAACACTCCTAAGCGGCTGTTTAAAGTAAGCGGACCATTATGAATAAGGGGGTAAGTCTCTACTTAAGTCCTTCTGTCTAAGTCATAGGTTCTCAACGTGGGCGATAACGCCCCCTTGTGGGCGTTTGAGACTTTCGGGGGTGCAGTAGAAGTCCCAGAGAAAATTAGGGGGCATTGAGAACTATGGTATAAGTTATTACATAATTAGCTAACCTAACAACCTCTTATAGTTACCGTATCTATGTCTGCTAGAAATGCCTTAGACTTCTGATGATCGGTCAGTCAGTGAGTCAGTGAGTGACAATATAAAGTTATAATTCTTCAACTACTGGTTCAAATTGAATGAAATTTGAAAAATAAAGTGTTTATACAATTCTGCTTGCTTACTGAAAATTCAGGCTTCTAATTTTGTCCACAACAAAGTTAAAGGCGGGTCGAAATAGGCCTTCGAGATACGGATGGTATGGCCGTACCACTTGTTTTTGCTCGACTTGGCGGGGACATTACCGTCCCTCAAGATATATTAAATAAGGGGGAAAATAAAACATCTTTTACACAGAAGAGTACTTTATTATATAATTAATATTCAATGCAACCTCATATACAAATAATAAATTAGTTTATAAACATAATATTAATTATTACTTAAAACATAATATTTGTTTTATAAGTATAAACAAACATGTGCTGAAATTATATTATGTTTTAATATTAATAAATAGAAGTTATAAAGTTAGTGTGCGCAGATATTGCTGTTCTGTCCATTCTGTGTACCAGTTCACAAATTTGCGTGCCTATAAACTTGATGTACGCCAGTTTAGTGGGCAAATGAGACTTAAAATCTTATGTCTCAAGGTAATGATCGCAATTGTAGTACCGCTCAGAATTATTGGGTTGTTCAAGATTACTGAGCGCCACTGCATTGTAATGGGCAAGGCGTATCAATTACCATCAGCTGAACGTCCTACTCGACTGGTCCCTTACCGTCATAAAATTCCATTTTAAGTACTGACATACAACATAGCCCCTATTGAAGCAAAACCAATGTTCCGTTATAAATCTAACCTTAAATTAAAAATTTAATTATGCGATTCCTTATAAACTTATATGACTACAATATGCTTTGACTTTCAATGCCTTAAAATCAACATCGAAATGATATATCTGATGAATATAATTTCTAAGCACTAGTTTCTTACACAATAATATTTACATCTACATTAATTGCCCGCAATTTACCCATGTTTTAATGTACATTTGTAATCTACTTATTAACAAGCTTATTATCTACGTATGTGTCCAAAATTCAATGAGATCCATTCAGTCGTTTTGGTGTGATTGAGAAACAAACATTCAAACTGTCAGATTTATAAGATCCGTATGGATCATGTTAACACAAACAGAAACCCTTATAATAACATAATCTTACTTTATGAGTGGAATAAATGTGCGATATATTGTACATATTCAAGCATTTAAAATTTATTATTAATTACCTCTTCAGACTTAACTACAATTTATACAAGCAAAAGTTTCATACAATAAATATTTGTCTAAGAATATGATATACCTTGAATACATGGATTCATTGGTGGTAATCTCAGTACTAAAACTACACTACAAATCGATGGCAATGTTATTGTGTATCTCTTATGTCTATCTGTACATAATCAAGTTAATGTTAAATCTAATTTCAAGCGTGGCTATATCCGTTAGAAACGTTCTTCTGTCTTGCACGTTTGTCTATACGAGCTAACAGTTTGAATAATAATAGAGTGATAGGACTTATACCTTTTAATATATTTACATATATAAGATAATGGTTATTTTATAAATACAATAAGAAACATTAGTCAATTTATTGATGTTATTATGCTTATTTTAGACTACAATAAATATTCAAATCTATTCTATTAATTATATGAAAAAATATTTAACTATTAATGATAATTTATGATTTTTGCGAAAGACAATTCTATATTAATTTGATTATTTATCTGTCCTACTATGTATTTAGTGTGTTAAAAATTTAAATGATAGCTGAAGTACCTGAAGATTTTTACTGTTTACAGAACTATATCTACAGTCGACCGTTACTTACGTCGTGTCTTACTTATTACTAAATTATTATTCTAATATTTGTTTTATCGCCCTTTGTAACTTATCGAAAGCGTATCTTTCGTATAAGATATTAAATTATTAAAACTTTGATAAGAGATTAAAAAAGTATATTCACTTAAATCGGCTTTACATACGATTAATCGGTTTTGGCCACGATTAAGTTTAGGCCAATAAGAGGACTTTCATCAGGGTGAGCGTAGTTCGTGGTTTCATCCTGTCTGGTCGGTAAAATCTACGATTAATCGTTACTAATGCCGATTCAAATAAATACTAAATAATTTTCTAACTTCTACAATTCTACGAAAAATCCTACTCACTACATATAAGACGAGGGATGAAAGATTCTTTACAAAAAGTACAGCCCTTATTACAATTAAACTTTTAAGAGCACTTATTATTGGAATTAACACATAAAAGTCCAAGCATCCAAATAACCTTCGTTTTCTTGCGAAACCTATTCAAAATTATATCGTAGGATTTAATAATAATAATAATAATAACGATATATTATGATACACAAAGCAATGTACAGAACACTATACGATATAACAATAATGTAATGAAATTTTGCATTTTGGGTTATATTTAAACAAATCTATAAGAGTCATACTTTTTTTCGTTCAACCCTCGCAAAAAAACATTCTTTGGTTATTTCCCATCTTTAAATGTACATGTACTATCACTAGCATACAAAAATATATATAAAAATACTCGTCTCTTTCGATATCTGCATTTTCTTATATGTACCAATGATACATCTAGAATTAGAAATGTAATTTTAAATCAAATGAAACGCTATGATTATATTGATTGTCAGAACAGAAGAAATAATATTGATGGAGAGGTATTTTGCTTGCCAGGAATCTGTTTTGTGTAAATTTATATTATAGTAAATCGATTATTGGCTTAATGTTTTCACTTTTGATAATTCTACAACAGGCATCTTTGAAAAACATAAAGTGATGCTAAAACGAATAATAATAAATCAAAGAATTCAATAATATATTTGTGGCATCATCAACATCCGGATGACGTCCACTGTTGGATAAATGCCTCACCCAAAGATTTCCACGACGATCGGTCCTGCGCTGCCCTCATCCAACGTATTCCGGCGATCTTGACCAGATCGTTGGTCCATCTTGTGGGGGGCCTACCAACACTGCGTCTTCCGGTACGTGGTCGCTATCGAAGACTTTACTGCCCCAACGGCCATCTGTCCGTCGAACTATGTGCCCTGCCCTCAGCCACTTCAGTATCGCAATCATTTGGACTATGGTGACTTTGGCATAGCCCTCTACATTGCCCTCTGATCGACCATGTGCTTTCTCTTAAGGCCCATAGTTAGCAACAACGTCTGCGTACCGTAAGTTACGCGGGTTGGCGATCGCAGTAAATCCTACGTTGTTTGTATCCCTTAGTCGCCTCTTACGACACCCACGGGAGGAGATGGGGTGGTGCTATTCTGGCGCGACACCACACGCGCAATAATTGTGGGTAATATGAGAAACCAGTACTCTGTCGCAGCATACAGCCTGGACTTAGCAATTGGACAGTAATAATCAATGCATTAAATAACGGGCACTCTATCCTTGTTGTTGTAAACAAATTTTATAAATATTTTTCAATATCTTTCATATACAAGATTTATCATGTTGGTAAGTTATTCCAGTGTTTTTGGGGAGTATTCAATTTGTAATATTTGATTGGTAGGAGACAAATCCTGGTAATTATCAGAATATATTGGGTGTATGAGGATAATGTATTTAATCATACGCAAATAATGCCATAAAGTTTAACTGAATAAGAGTTAAATGAAAATCGAATGAAAATGGAGACGAACAAAGTGGCGAAATTAAAAAGACTGCCACGAACGCGCATTTTGCTCAAAACGTCAGATTTGAAAGAGAATTTTGTTTGACTTCTCAACATTTTCTCTCCAGAAGTACAACTACCCAATACAGCTACCCCCATCATGCAAACCGATCTTCATTATCAGGCATATACACAATCAAAATCTGACGCACTTGAGAAGGTAGGTCCCGAAACTTGTGTGTGATTAAGGGAACAATGCCGAAAGATTATAATAATATATGTACCCCGATCAAATTGAAATAAGTTGACTTTTGTGTATGAGCGTGTTAAGGGCATTGAGATATGTCATGGACTTTATGCTGCACGTGTTTGAGTAGATAGATCTCGAAAGTTCCACTAGTGAGATTAAGAGACAAAATTGATATGACAAAATACATATAAATTAAAATATGCTATGGACTTCATGCTGCATAATATGTAAGTTTGAGTGAAAGATGCCTGTCTTATACATTACAAATTTGAGTGAAGGAGGACTCCACAAAAAGAGCAAAAGCTGTGATCTCCATATTCTGGCATTTGAGGCAATAAAGGCAACCAGCTGGAAACATGTATCTCAAAGAAATTGAAAAGAATTAAAAAAAAAGAATTATTGTATACTATCTACTTCATGTTGGCCGATATCACCTCATTTCACTTATAATACATTCAATTATTTTTAAGTTATGCTAAATAGTATTTCCATTTATAGGAACTAGGTGACTCTGAGGCATATAGATGCCCACTGTTCTTACTATAGATATTTACACTTTAAATTAATAATCTGCCAAATATATATTTTCACTAAATAAAAAAACATGACAATATACAATGAAATACAATTGTAAACACAAAATAAAATCGATAAGTCGAAATAAGATTGCAAAAACTAAACTTAGTAAAATTTTGATGATCCAAATGATTTGAGTTTTCTTTAGTGTTAATTCCGCCAATATTTGTCTTTAACCAACTCGACACGTGTTTCGCCTCTACACGAGGCATCCTCGGGACATGTTTACATTGTTGAATGAACAAACAAATTGGGTCCCTTCACCATTGTTACGTATCTCTTCCTGGGGAATTACGTCACAACAGCCGACCAATCACAGCGCGTTATTTCATGGGACGACAGGTATAAACAAGGTTTTCCGGCTCTTTGGATTCAGTCTCGTGCCAGATTTTGCCGAGTCAACACGTCCTGAGAATGCCTCGTGTAGAGGCGAAACACGTGTCGAATTAAAGACAAATATTGGCGGAATTAACACTAAAGAAAATTAAAATAATTTGGATAATTATGAATTTCAGCAAAGTAACGCCAACTACAGTAAAAATTTTGATGGTATAAATAAAACATAATTCAAAATCGTGGCATAGGTACTAATACGTCGTTATATTTTATTTACACACTTATTTATTTTACTTATAATTAATAATGTTTTAGACAACGATCACACTTTACTAATTATGTACAGGCTACTGTTTTTGACTAGATTTCCATCGCTTTGACGCTGTATATATACATTATAGCGTAACCTTATCATATCCTAACTTATTTATTTATTAATAATCTATTTTAATAAGTAATATTATTTAAGAAGAGTACAGAATAGAAAGTCAAGTAGCGACACAAGAATAATTTTATAGAATGATAGATCCCTTTCAATAATGCTTTTTGCAAGAATACATGACGTAGTTACTCGAGGTGGTAATAAACTGTATACTGCCTATTAGCAATAGGAACAAACACAGTGTTACTATTGCATTGGTAAAAACACTGTATTTGAAAAAACAAAATCGCATTTAGAATAAAAAAATGAGAATTTGAGTGTAATTTTAACATCAGCAACGTAACACGATTAAATACAGTGTTATTGTCAGTTGTAATAACGCTGTATTTAATGAAATAAAATTAGCAGAAAAACAAAAGGTGCAAATACAGTGTTACTACGGCAGGACTAATAACACTGTATTTGATGAAACATATTTCCAAAAGTCCAATGTACCAAATTTTTGCACTGAGCCTACAAAAATAATGTATACTAGCCATTAACATTCACTGTCGCATTCATACTTTTATGATTTTCGCCGTAAATAATAGTATTCATCCGTTTTCTTTTGTCTCGAGCGAGAGGGCAACTAACGAACACCTAATTCTGTTGTAAATATCCATGGATTTTCGTTTAGATGTAATTACAAGCAAATATTTCGTTGATGCTCAGTGTGACGCGCGCAGATCGATGTGATATGATTCGTATCGCGGAACGGTACGTCTTAGGTGGTTTGTAATGCGTTGTGACTCAGATCATAATGTCACTGTCAGCGGCTGATGATCGAGATTGTTAGAACGAGCGAACAAGTTTATTCACAACGAGTAGATGTCCTACAATCTACATGAAATGATATGAGTCGTATCGCGGAACGGTACGCGTTAGGTGGTTTGTAACGCGTTATGACTCAGATCATAATGCTACTGTCAGCGGCTGATGATCGAGATTGTTAGAACGAGGGAACAAGTTTATTCACAACGAAAAGATGTCCTACAATCTACTCATTCTGAATAAAATGATATGAGTCGTATCGCGGAACCGTACGCCTTAGGTGGTTTGTAATGCGTTATGACTCAGATCATAATGTCACTGTCAGCGGCTGATGATCGAGATTGTTAGAACGAGCGAACAAGTTTATTCACAACGATAAGATGTCCTACAATCTACATGAAATGATATGAGTCGTATCGCGGAACGGTACGCGTTAGGTGGTTTGTAACGCGTTATGACTCAGATCATAATGCCACTGTCAGCGGCTGATGATCGAGATTGTTAGAACGAGGGAACAAGTTTATTCACAACGAAAAGATGTCCTACAATCTACTCATTCTGAATAAAATGATATGAGTCGTATCGCGGAACCGTACGCCATAGTTGGTTTGTAATGCGTTATGACTCAGATCATAATGTCACTGTCAGCGGCTGATGATCGAGATTGTTAGAACGAGCGAACAAGTTTATTCACAACGAAATGATGTCCTACAATCTACTCATTCTGAATAAAATGATATGAGACGTATCGCGGAACCGTACGCCTTAGGTGGTTTGTAATGCGTTATGACTCAGATCATAATGTCACTGTCAGCAGCTGATGATCGAGATTGTTAGAACGAGCGAACAAGTTTATTCACAACGAAATGATGTCCTACAATCTACTCATTCTGAATAAAATGATATGAGTCGTATCGCGGAACCGTACGCCTTAGGTGGTTTGTAATGCGTTATGACTCAGATCATAATGTCACTGTCAGCGGCTGAAGATCGAGATTGTTAGAACGAGCGAACAAGTTTATTCACAACGATAAGATGTCCTACAATCTACATGAAATGATATGAGTCGTATCGCGGAACGGTACGCGTTAGGTGGTTTGTAACGCGTTATGACTCAGATCATAATGCCACTGTCAGCGGCTGATGATCGAGATTGTTAGAACGAGCGAACAAGTTTATTCACAACGATAAGATGTCCTACAATCTACATGAAATGATATGAGTCGTATCGCGGAACGGTACGCCTTAGGTGGTTTGTAATGCGTTATGACTCAGATCATAATGTCACTGTCAGCGGCTGATGATCGAGATTGTTAGAACGAGCGAACAAGTTTATTCACAACGAGAAGATGTCGTACAATCTACTCATTATGAATGAAATTATATGAAACGTATCGCGGAACCGTACGCCTTAGGTGGTTTGTAATGCGTTATGACTCAGATCATAATTTCACTGTCAGCGGCTGATGATCGAGATTGTTAGAACGAGCGAACAAGTTTATTCACAACGATAAGATGTCCTACAATCTACATGAAATGATATGAGTCGTATCGCGGAACGGTACGCCTTAGGTGGTTTGTAATGCGTTATGACTCAGATCATAATGTCACTGTCAGCGGCTGATGATCGAGATTGTTAGAACGAGCGAACAAGTTTATTCACAACGAGAAGATGTCGTACAATCTACTCATTCTGAATGAAATGATATGAGTCGTATCGCGGTACGGTACGTGTTAGGTGGTTTGTAATGCGTTATGACTCAGATCATAATGTCACTGTCAGCGGCTGATGATCGAGATTGTTAGAACGAGCGAACAAGTTTATTCACAACGAGAAGATGTCGTACAATCTACTCATTATGAATGAAATTATATGAAACGTATCGCGGAACCGTACGCCTTAGGTGGTTTGTAATGCGTTATGACTCAGATCATAATTTCACTGTCAGCGGCTGATGATCGAGATTGTTAGAACGAGCGAACAAGTTTATTCACAACGATAAGATGTCCTACAATCTACATGAAATGATATGAGTCGTATCGCGGAACGGAACGCCATAGTTGGTTTGTAATGCGTTATGACTCAGATCATAATGTCACTGTCAGCGGCTGATGATCGAGATTATTAGAACGAGCGAACAAGTTTATTCACAACGAGAAGATGTCGTACAATCTACTCATTCTGAATGACATGATATGAGTCGTATCGCGGAACGGTACCCCTTAGGTGGTTTGTAATGCGTTATGACTCAGATCATAATGTCACTGTCAGCGGCTGATGATCGAGATTGTTAGAACGAGCGAACAAGTTTATTCACAACGAGAAGATGTCGTACAATCTACTCATTCTGAATAAAATGATATGAGTCGTATCGCGGAACCGTACGCCTTAGGTGGTTTGTAATGCGTTATGACTCAGATCATAATTTCACTGTCAGCGGCTGATGATCGAGATTGTTAGAACGAGCGAACAAGTTTATTCACAACGATAAGATGTCCTACAATCTACATGAAATGATATGAGTCGTATCGCGGAACGGTACGCGTTAGGTGGTTTGTAATGCGTTATGACTCAGATCATAATGTCACTGTCAGCGGCTGATGATCGAGATTGTTAGAACGAGCGAACAAGTTTATTCACAACGAGAAGATGTCGTACAATCTACTCATTCTGAATAAAATGATATGAGTCGTATCGCGGAACCGTACGCCTTAGGTGGTTTGTAATGCGTTATGACTCAGATCATAATTTCACTGTCAGCGGCTGATGATCGAGATTGTTAGAACGAGCGAACAAGTTTATTCACAACGAGAAGATGTCGTACAATCTACTCATTCTGAATGAAATGATATGAGTCGTATCGCGGAAAGGTACGCGTTAGGTGGTTTGTAATGCGTTATGACTCAGATCATAATGTCACTGTCAGCGGCTGATGATTGAGATTGTTAGAACGAGCGAACAAGTTTATTCACAACGAGTAGATGTCCTACAATCTACATGAAATGATATGAGTCGTATCGCGGAACGGTACGCGTTAGGTGGTTTGTAACGCGTTATGACTCAGATCATAATGCCACTGTCAGCGGCTGATGATCGAGATTGTTAGAACGAGGGAACAAGTTTATTCACAACGAAAAGATGTCCTACAATCTACTCATTCTGAATAAAATGATATGAGTCGTATCGCGGAACGGTACGCCTTAGGTGGTTTGTAATGCGTTATGACTCAGATCATAATGTCACTGTCAGCGGCTGATGATCGAGATTGTTAGAACGAGCGAACAAGTTTATTCACAACGAGTAGATGTCCTACAATCTACATGAAATGATATGAGTCGTATCGCGGAACGGTACGCGTTAGGTGGTTTGTAACGCGTTATGACTCAGATCATAATGCCACTGTCAGCGGCTGATGATCGAGATTGTTAGAACGAGGGAACAAGTTTATTCACAACGAAAAGATGTCCTACAATCTACTCATTCTGAATAAAATGATATGAGTCGTATCGCGGAACCGTACGCCATAGTTGGTTTGTAATGCGTTATGACTCAGATCATAATGTCACTGTCAGCGGCTGATGATCGAGATTGTTAGAACGAGCGAACAAGTTTATTCACAACGAAATGATGTCCTACAATCTACTCATTCTGAATAAAATGATATGAGTCGTATCGCGGAACCGTACGCCTTAGGTGGTTTGTAATGCGTTATGACTCAGATCATAATGTCACTGTCAGCGGCTGATGATCGAGATTGTTAGAACGAGCGAACAAGTTTATTCACAACGATAAGATGTCCTACAATCTACATGAAATGATATGAGTCGTATCGCGGAACGGTACGCGTTAGGTGGTTTGTAACGCGTTATGACTCAGATCATAATGCCACTGTCAGCGGCTGATGATCGAGATTGTTAGAACGAGCGAACAAGTTTATTCACAACGATAAGATGTCCTACAATCTACATGAAATGATATGAGTCGTATCGCGGAACGGTACGCCTTAGGTGGTTTGTAATGCGTTATGACTCAGATCATAATGTCACTGTCAGCGGCTGATGATCGAGATTGTTAGAACGAGCGAACAAGTTTATTCACAACGAAATGATGTCCTACAATCTACTCATTCTGAATAAAATGATATGAGTCGTATCGCGGAACCGTACGCCTTAGGTGGTTTGTAATGCGTTATGACTCAGATCATAATGTCACTGTCAGCGGCTGATGATCGAGATTGTTAGAACGAGCGAACAAGTTTATTCACAACGATAAGATGTCCTACAATCTACATGAAATGATATGAGTCGTATCGCGGAACGGTACGCGTTAGGTGGTTTGTAACGCGTTATGACTCAGATCATAATGCCACTGTCAGCGGCTGATGATCGAGATTGTTAGAACGAGCGAACAAGTTTATTCACAACGATAAGATGTCCTACAATCTACATGAAATGATATGAGTCGTATCGCGGAACGGTACGCCTTAGGTGGTTTGTAATGCGTTATGACTCAGATCATAATGTCACTGTCAGCGGCTGATGATCGAGATTGTTAGAACGAGCGAACAAGTTTATTCACAACGAGAAGATGTAGTACAATATACTCATTCTGAATGAAATGATATGAGTCGTATCGCGGTACGGTACGTGTTAGGTGGTTTGTAATGCGTTATGACTCAGATCATAATGTCACTGTCAGCGGCTGATGATCGAGATTGTTAGAACGAGCGAACAAGTTTATTCACAACGATAAGATGTCCTACAATCTACATGAAATGATATGAGTCGTATCGCGGAACGGAACGCCATAGTTGGTTTGTAATGCGTTATGACTCAGATCATAATGTCACTGTCAGCGGCTGATGATCGAGATTATTAGAACGAGCGAACAAGTTTATTCACAACGAGAAGATGTCGTACAATCTACTCATTCTGAATGACATGATATGAGTCGTATCGCGGAACGGTACCCCTTAGGTGGTTTGTAATGCGTTATGACTCAGATCATAATGTCACTGTCAGCGGCTGATGATCGAGATTGTTAGAACGAGCGAACAAGTTTATTCACAACGATAAGATGTCCTACAATCTACATGAAATGATATGAGTCGTATCGCGAAACGGTACGCGTTAGGTGGTTTGTAATGCGTTATGACTCAGATCATAATGTCACTGTCAGCGGCTGATGATCGAGATTGTTAGAACGAGCGAACAAGTTTATTCACAACGAGAAGATGTCGTACAATCTACTCATTCTGAATAAAATGATATGAGTCGTATCGCGGAACCGTACGCCTTAGGTGGTTTGTAATGCGTTATGACTCAGATCATAATTTCACTGTCAGCGGCTGATGATCGAGATTGTTAGAACGAGCGAACAAGTTTATTCACAACGAGAAGATATCGTACAATCTACTCATTCTGAATGAAGTGATATGAGTCGTATCGCGGTACGGTACGTGTTAGGTGGTTTGTAATGCGTTATGACTCAGATCATAATGTCACTGTCAGCGGCTGATGATCGAGATTGTTAGAACGAGCGAACAAGTTTATTCACAACGATAAGATGTCCTACAATCTACATGAAATGATATGAGTCGTATCGCGGAACGGTACGCCTTAGGTGGTTAGTAATGCGTTATGACTCAGATCATAATGTCACTGTCAGCGGCTGATGATCGAGATTGTTAGAACGAGCGAACAAGTTTATTCACAACGAGAAGATGTCGTACAATCTACTCATTCTGAATGAAATGATATGAGTCGTATCGCGGAACGGTACGCCTTAGGTGGTTTGTAATGCGTTATGTCTCAGATCATAATGCCACTGTCAGCGGCTGATGATCGAGATTATTAGAACGAGCGAACAAGTTTATTCACAACGAGAAGATGTCGTACAATCTACTCATTATGAATGAAATTATATGAAACGTATCGCGGAACCGTACGCCTTAGGTGGTTTGTAATGCGTTATGACTCAGATCATAATGCCACTGTCAGCGGCTGATGATCGAGATTGTTAGAACGAGCGAACAAGTTTATTCACAACGATAAGATGTCCTACAATCTACATGAAATGATATGAGTCGTATCGCGGAATGGTACGCGTTAGGTGGTTTGTAACGCGTTATTCCTCAGATCATAATGCCACTGTCAGCGGCTGATGATCGAGATTGTTAGAACGAGCGAACAAGTTTATTCACAACGATAAGATGTCCTACAATCTACATGAAATGATATGAGTCGTATCGCGGAACGGTACGCCTTAGGTGGTTTGTAATGCGTTATGACTCAGATCATAATGTCACTGTCAGCGGCTGATGATCGAGATTATTAGAACGAGCGAACAAGTTTATTCACAACGAGAAGATGTCGTACAATCTACTCATTATGAATGAAATTATATGAAACGTATCGCGGAACCGTACGCCTTAGGTGGTTTGTAATGCGTTATGACTCAGATCATAATTTCACTGTCAGCGGCTGATGATCGAGATTGTTAGAACGAGCGAACAAGTTTATTCACAACGATAAGATGTCCTACAATCTATATGAAATGATATGAGTCGTATCGCGGAATGGTACGCGTTAGGTGGTTTGTAATGCGTTGTGACTCGACCGAGATTGTTAGAACGAGCGAACAAGTTCATTCGCAACGAGTAGATGTCCTACAATCTACTCATTCTGAATGAAATGATTTGAGTCGTATCGCGGACCGCTACGCCATAGGTGATTTTGTAATGCGTTATGACTCAGATCATGTATCAGTCGAAATCTGCAATTATCACAGTGGTATCATATAACAGCAACGCAAGAGCTGGTATTGACGAATATAACAATTCTGTTTAGAGCCCGTAACAAAAATGTATATTAGTCAATGATCTTGCTATCGTGTTAAATCTTGTCTTTAAAATGCCGTAACGAAATAACATTCGGTTTCGGTTGTCTCATCTCTCGAATATAAGGGATATTCCAAAATTTTTTAGGGGTCATTCCAGTGTTTGCCAGGAACAGTACAATCGCCATTCCTAATTTTTCCGCAAAATAGATGTAGTATTAAACTGTTGTTTTGGTTTGAAGAGCTTGAGAATCGATGTATTCACAAAGGCAGTTACAAGAGGGAGGCTCCTTTGCACTCCTGTGCCGGCTAAATTGCAAGTTGTTGGTGTTGCAAGAGAATGTGGGCGACGGTGATCTCTTAACACCAGGTGAACCGTACGCTCGTTAGTCCTCATTTTCCATAAAAAAAAGATTATGAGTACCACAACGGTGCCTATTTCCGCCGTGAAGCAGTAATGTGTATTATTGCGTTTTGGTCTGAAGGGCCTTAGTGATATTACTGGCCAAATGAGATTTAACATCGCATGCCTCAAGGAGACGATCGCAATTGTAGTGCCACTCAGAATTATTGGGTTTTTCAACAATTCTGAGTGAACTGCATTGTAATGGGCAGGGTGTATCAATAACCATCAGCTGAACTTCCTGCTCATCTCATCCCTTATTTTTATAAAAAAAAAACTATCTTTGACTTTGAGTGTGAAGGGCGCTGGCCAGAGTGATATGAGAATCAGATCATAATTTCACTGTCAGGACCTGATAGTTCAGACTGACATAACGCTTATCTGCTAAAAACGAGTATAAAATAATAATAAAAAAGTGAAATATCAACATCTGCAAATATCACATCGCTACGCATAACAATAACTAACACTAACGGAAGAAGTACCAATATATCAATTTTGTAAAAATCCATTACAAAAAAGTATACTAGTCAATGATACTCTTGCTATCGTGTTAGCCCTTGTCTCAATATTGCCGTAACGAAATGATATTGTGTTTCTGTTGTATTTTGTCTCGAACATTAGCGAAATTCACAAACTTGTTAATAGCCATGCCGAAGTCTTCCGCAAAATAGGTGTGGAATTGTACTGTTGTGTCGATTTGAAGAGCTTAAAAATCGATTTATTTAATAAGACATAAGATGTTCCATCTTTGACATTGAGATTGATATGAATCGTATCGCGAAACGCTACGATTTAGGTGGTTTTGTAGTGTGTTATGATTCAGATCATAATGTCAATGTCAGAGGCTGTGATTCAGATTTATATTAGGTAAATCTGCTAAAAAAATAGTATAAACAGTGCAATGTTGCATGAAAAAAGTGAAATATCAACATCTGCAAATATCACATCGGTACGCATAACAATACCTAACATCAACGCAAGAAGTACCAATATATCAATTTTGTAAAAACCCATTACAAAAAAGTATACTAGTCAATGATACTCTTGCTATCGTGTTAACCCTTGTCTCAATATTTCCGTAACAAAATGATATTGTGTTTCTTTTTGTTTTCAACAAATTAATTAGTATTAGAGAAATTTATGAATTTCGTTAATAAAATTTTGACATAAAGAATAAAGAAGGCATCTGGTTACTACATCGATTTTACAAGCAAGTAGATGAGTGCAAACAATTCAGTTAACCAACTGCGGTAAACGGGCGCGACGTACTGAACGCTCATTGGTTAGTTAAAGACTACAACATACCGTAATTTGTCAGAAAAATATAACATATAGAATCGCTAGTCACTGGCTATTTAAAAGGCGTCTATGGGTTAAAATGTCACTGAGTCACTCCATTTTCAACAATCATACATTTTTACAATAATTAGTAGCTTTTGTCAACATCACTTACTCGTGGTTGCAGTTTAATTTTTTAGGGCTAAATATTTAGAAATAAATTGAAAGAGTTCGAAGAGATAGAAGAGATGAAAGAGGCTTTGAGTTGCCTAATTATAGAAGGATCGATATGCATGCTATATATTATCACCGCTTTCCTTTTGATTATCTCTAAAGCCATAAAAATTAACCCTCCAAATTGTTAAGTTGTGAGAAGTTAAGTAACATTCTATATACAAAAACAATGTACATAAATGATACTTTTTGAATACGGCATTCTATAATTTTGCGAGAAGTTTTTTTCAATTCTTAATCAATGAACTTCATCAATAATTTAAAATTAAGTATTGTTTGCAACTAAACGGTGTTTTTAAGTAAACAATAATCCTTGATTAAATTAGATTAAAAGTTTTATAGTGATCGCATTTCCACAATTCTATTTCCATAACGATGATATTGAGTTTCTGTTCTATTTCTATAGCTATTTTATCTAGCTGAATTGGTTACGGATTCAGATTTTCAACTTTTGCTGTGTCTTTCGCATATAATTCTTGATGTCACGTATCTAGATGTCGCGCATTGTCTTCGAGAGTTTCCTTCTATATATTTTAATCTTCGTTGACGTAATTCGTCTCTTGCTAAAGCTCAGAGCTATTTAAAACAGCTGGAGAGATAGAAAGTAGTCAGTGGATTTTAAAAACATCGTCAATGTTATGGAAATAAACTGTGGAAATGTCATTCTATATTTTTTGACATTTTATAAGTGGAACGTTATAACTGTTACAAGTTACAGGGTATTGGTAGTGATTAATAATGAAAGGTGTTAATGTTAATTCAAAAAGTAGCATTAGTTAGTTTTGCATTAAGAATGTAATTAATAGTTGAGTCCACCAATAGTTTAGTTGTGATGTAATGTTTTGTTTTTAAATTTTGTAGTTGAAGAAAAGATCGAAGAGATAGAAGAGATGAAAGAGACTTTGAGTTGCCTATTTATAGAAGGATTGATATGCATGCTATATATTATCACCGCTTTACTTTTGACTATCTCTACAGATATTAAAATTATCCCTCCAAATTGTTATGATATGAGACGTTAAATTACATTCTCTATACAAAAACAATTTACATAAATGATACTTATTGAAAAAGGGCATTTTATAATTTTGAGAGAAGTTTTTCAATTCTTGTTCACTTCATGGATAATTTAAAATTTAGTTTTGTGTCAAATAATCCTTGAAACCTTTTATAGTGATCGCATTTCCACAATTCTATTTCCGTAACGATAATATTGAGTTTCTGTTCTATTTCTATAGCTATTTTAACTAGCTGAATTGGCTACGGATTTCAGATTTTCAATTTTTGCTGTTTCTTTCGCATATATTTCTTGATGTCACGTATCTAGATGTCGCGCATAGTCTTCGAGAGTTTCCTTATGTGTATTTTAATCTTCGTTGAGGTAATTCGTCTCTTGCTAAAGCTCAGAGCTATTCAAAACAGCTGGAGAGATAGAAAGTAGTCAGTGGATTTTAAAAACATCGTCAATGTAATGGAATTAAACTGTGGAAATTTCATTTTATATTTTTTGACCTTTTATAAGTGGAACGTTACAACTGTTACAAGTTACAGGGTATTGGTAGTAATAAATAATGAAAGGTGATTATGTTAATTCAAAAAGTATCATGTTAGTTTGTTTAGTTGTTATGTAATGTTTTGTTGTTAAATTTTGTCGTTGAAGAAAGGATCGAAGAGATAGAAGAGGCTTTGAGTTGCCTATTTATAGAAGGATCGATATGCATGCTATATACACAATGTTCATGAATAATTTAATATAAAGTTTTGTGAGCAACTAAACGCCTTATGTTTTTTCGTAAACAATAATCCTTGATAACTTTTATAGTGACTGCATTTCCACAATTCTATAACCGTAACGATGATATTTAGTTTCTTTTCTATTTCTATAGCTATTTTAACTAGCTGAATTGGCTACGCATTTCAGATTTTCAATTTTTGCTGTTTCTTTCGCATATATTTCTTGATGTCACGTATCTAGATGTCGCGCATAGTCTTCGAGAGTTTCCTTCTGTGTATTTTAATCTTCGTTGACGTAATTTATCTCTTGCTAGAGCTCAGAGCTATTCAAAACAGCTGGAGAGATAGAAAGTAGTCAGTGGATTTTAAAAACATCGTCAATGTAATGGAAATAAATGTGGAAATGTCATATTATATTTTTTGACCTTTTATAAGTGGAACGTTACAACTGTTACAAGTTACAGGGTATTGGTAGTGATTAATAATGAAAGGTGATGATGTTAATTCAAAAAGTATCATGTTAGTTTGTTTAGTTGTAATGTAATGTTTTGTTGTTAAATTTTGTCGTTGAAGAAAAGATCGAAGAGATAGAAGAGATGAAAGAGGCTTTGAGTTGCCTATTTATAGAAGGATCGATATGCATGCTATAAACACAATGTTCATGAATAATTTAATATAAAGTTTTGTGAGCAACTAAACGCCTTATGTTTTTTCGTAAACAATAATCCTTGATAACTTTTATAGTGATTGCATTTCCACAATTCTATATCCGTAACGATGATATTTAGTTTCTTTTCTATTTCTATAGCTATTTTAACTAGCTGAATTGCCTACGGATTCAGATTTTCAACTTTTGCTGTGTCTTTCGCATATATTTCTTGATGTCACGTATCTAGATGTCGCGCATTGTCTTCGAGAGTTTCCTTCTGTGTATTTTAATCTTCGTTGGGGTAATTTGTCTCTTGCTACAGCTCAGAGCTATTCAAAACAGCTGGAGAGATAGAAAGTATTCAGTGGATTTTAAAAACATCGTCAATGTAATGGAAATAAACTGTGGAAATTTCATTTTATATTTTTTGACCTTTTATAAGTGGAACGTTACAACTGTTACAAGTTACAGGGTATTGGTAGTAATAAATAATGAAAGGTGATTATGTTAATTCAAAAAGTATCATGTTAGTTTGGTTAGTTGTTATGTAATGTTTTGTTGTTAAATTTTGTCGTTGAAGAAAGGATCGAAGAGATAGAAGAGGCTTTGAGTTGCCTATTTATAGAAGGATCGATATGCATGCTATATACACAATGTTCATGAATAATTTAATATAAAGTTTTGTGAGCAACTAAACGCCTTATGTTTTTTCGTAAACAATAATCCTTGATAACTTTTATAGTGATTGCATTTCCACAATTCTATATCCGTAACGATCATATTGAGTTTCTGTTCTATTTCTATAGCTATTTTAACTAGCTGAATTGCCTACGGATTCAGATTTTCAACTTTTGCTGTGTCTTTCGCATATATTTCTTGATGTCACGTATCTAGATGTCGCGCATTGTCTTCGAGAGTTTCCTTCTGTGTATTTAAATCTTCGTTGGGGTAATTTGTCTCTTGCAAGAGCTCAGAGCTATTCAAAACAGCTGGAGAGATAGAAAGTAGTCAGTGGATTTTAAAAACATCGTCAATGTAATGGAAATAAACTGTGGAAATGTCATTTTATATTTTTTGACCTTTTATAAGTGGAACGTTACAACTATTACAAGTTACAGGGTATTGATAGTGATAAATAATGAAAGGTCATGATGTTAATTCAAAAAGTATCATGTTAGTTTGTTTAGTTGTTTTGTAATGTTTTGTTGTTAAATTTTGTCGTTGAAGAAAAGATCGAAGAGATAGAAGAGATGAAAGAGGCTTTGAGTTGCGTATTTATAGGAGGATCGATATGCATGCTATAAACACAATGTTCATGAATAATTTAATATTAAGTTTTGTGAGCAACTAAACGCCTTATGTTTTTTCGAAACAATAATCCTTGATAACTTTTATAGTGATTGCATTTCCACAATTCTATAACCGTAACGATGATATTTAGTTTCTTTTCTATTTCTATAGCTATTTTAACTAGCTGAATTGCCTACGGATTCAGATTTTCAACTTTTGCTGTGTCTTTCGCATATATTTCTTGATGTCACGTATCTAGATGTCGCGCATTGTCGTCGAGAGTTTCCTTCTGTGTATTTTAATCTTCGTTGGGGTAATTTGTCTCTTGCTACAGCTCAGAGCTATTCAAAACAGCTGGAGAGATAGAAAGTAGTCAGTGGATTTTAAAAACATCGTCAATGTAATGGAAATAAACTGTGGAAATTTCATTTTATATTTTTTGACCTTTTATAAGTGGAACGTTACAACTGTTACAAGTTACAGGGTATTGGTAGTAATAAATAATGAAAGGTGATGATGTTAATTCAAAAAGTATCATGTTAGTTTGTTTAGTTGTTATGTAATGTTTTGTTGTTAAATTTTGTCGTTGAAGAAAGGATCGAAGAGATAGAAGAGGCTTTGAGTTGCCTATTTATGGAAGGATCGATATGCATGCTATATACACAATGTTCATGAATAATTTAATATAAAGTTTTGTGAGCAACTAAACGCCTTATGTTTTTTCGTAAACAATAATCCTTGATAACTTTTATAGTGATTGCATTTCCACAATTCTATATCCGTAACGATCATATTGAGTTTCTTTTCTATTTCTATAGCTATTTTAACTAGCTGAATTGCCTACGGATTCAGATTTTCAACTTTTGCTGTGTCTTTCGCATATATTTCTTGATGTCACGTATCTAGATGTCGCGCATTGTCGTCGAGAGTTTCCTTCTGTGTATTTTAATCTTCGTTGGGGTAATTTGTCTCTTGCTAGAGCTCAGAGCTATTCAAAACAGCTGGAGAGATAGAAAGTAGTCAGTGGATTTTAAAAACATCGTCAATGTAATGGAAATAAACTGTGGAAATGTCATTTTATATTTTTTGACCTTTTATAAGTGGAACGTTACAACTATTACAAGTTACAGGGTATTGATAGTGATAAATAATGAAAGGTGATGATGTTAATTCAAAAAGTATCATGTTAGTTTGTTTAGTTGTAATGTAATGTTTTGTTGTTAAATTTTGTCGTTGAAGAAAAGATCGAAGAGATAGAAGAGATGAAAGAGGCTTTGAGTTGCCTATTTATAGAAGGATCGATATGCATGCTATAAACACAATGTTCATGAATAATTTAATATAAAGTTTTGTGAGCAACTAAACGCCTTATGTTTTTTCGTAAACAATAATCCTTGATAACTTTTATAGTGATTGCATTTCCACAATTCTATATCCGTTACGATGATATTTAGTTTCTTTTCTATTTCTATAGCTATTTTAACTAGCTGAATTGCCTACGGATTCAGATTTTCAATTTTTGCTGTTTCTTTCGCATATATTTCTTGATGTCATGTATCTAGATGTCGCGCATAGTCTTCGAGAGTTTCCTTCTGTGTATTTTAATCTTCGTTGACGTAATTTATCTCTTGCTAGAGCTCAGAGCTATTCAAAACAGCTGGAGAGATAGAAAGTAGTCAGTGGATTTTAAAAACATCGTCAATGTAATGGAAATAAACTGTGGAAATGTCATTTTATATTTTTTGACCTTTTATAAGTGGAATGTTACAACTGTTACAAGTTACAGGGTATTGGTAGTGATTAATAATGAAAGGTGATGATGTTAATTCAAAAAGTATCATGTTAGTTTGTTTAGTTGTAATGCAATGTTTTGTTGTTAAATTTTGTCGTTGAAGAAAGGATCGAAGAGATAGAAGAGGCTTTGAGTTGCCTATTTATGGAAGGATCGATATGCATGCTATATACACAATGTTCATGAATAATTTAATATAAAGTTTTGTGAGCAACTAAACGCCTTATGTTTTTTCGTAAACAATAATCCTTGATAACTTTTATAGTGATTGCATTTCCACAATTCTATATCCGTAACGATCATATTGAGTTTCTTTTCTATTTCTATAGCTATTTTAACTAGCTGAATTGCCTACGGATTCAGATTTTCAACTTTTGCTGTGTCTTTCGCATATATTTCTTGATGTCACGTATCTAGATGTCGCGCATTGTCGTCGAGAGTTTCCTTCTGTGTATTTTAATCTTCGTTGGGGTAATTTGTCTCTTGCTAGAGCTCAGAGCTATTCAAAACAGCTGGAGAGATAGAAAGTAGTCAGTGGATTTTAAAAACATCGTCAATGTAATGGAAATAAACTGTGGAAATGTCATTTTATATTTTTTGACCTTTTATAAGTGGAACGTTACAACTATTACAAGTTACAGGGTATTGATAGTGATAAATAATGAAAGGTCATGATGTTAATTCAAAAAGTATCATGTTAGTTTGTTTAGTTGTAATGTAATGTTTTGTTGTTAAATTTTGTCGTTGAAGAAAAGATCGAAGAGATAGAAGAGGCTTTGAGTTGCCTATTTATAGAAGGATCGATATGCATGCTATATACACAATGTTCATGAATAATTTAATATAAAGTTTTGTGAGCAACTAAACACCTTATGTTTTTTCGTAAACAATAATCCTTGATAACTTTTATAGTGATTGCATTTCCACAATTCTATATCCGTAACGATGACATTTAGTTTCTTTTCTATTTCTATAGCTATTTTAACTAGCTGAATTGGCTACGGAATTCAGATTTTCAATTTTTGCTGTTTCTTTCGCATATATTTCTTGATGTCACGTATCTAGATGTCGCGCATAGTCTTCGAGAGTTTCCTTCTGTGTTTTTTAAATCTTCGTTGAGGTAATTCGTCTCTTGCTAGAGCTCAGAGCTATTCAAAACAGCTGGAGAGATAGAAAGTAGTCAGTGGATTTTAAAAATATCGTCAATGTAATGGAAATACACAGTGGAAATGCCATTCAATATTTTTTTGACCTTTTCAAAGTAGAATGTTAAAACTATTACAAGTTACAGGGTATTGGTAGTGATTAGTAATGAAAGGTGATGATGTTAATTCAAAAAGTATCATGTTAGTTTGTTTAGTTGTTATGTAATGTTTTGTTGTTAAATTTTGTCGTTGAAGAAAGGATCGAAGAGATAGAAGAGATGAAAGAGGCTTTGAGTTGCCTATTTATAGAAGGATCGATATGCATGCTATAAACACAATGTTCATGAATAATTTAATAAGTTTTGTGAGCAACTAAACGCCTTATGTTTTTTCGTAAACAATAATCCTTGATAACTTTTATAGTGATTGCATTTCCACAATTCTACATCCGTTACGATGATATTTAGTTTCTTTTCTATTTCTATAGCTATTTTAACTAGCTGAATTGCCTACGGATTCAGATTTTCAACTTTTGCTGTGTCTTTCGCATATAATTCTTGATGTCACGTATCTAGATGTCGCGCATTGTCTTCGAGAGTTTCCTTCTGTATATTTTAATCTTCGTTGACGTAATTTATCTCTTGCTAGAGCTCAGAGCTATTCAAAACAGCTGGAGAGATAGAAAGTAGTCAGTGGATTTTAAAAACATCGTCAATGTAATGGAAATAAACTGTGGAAATGTCATTTTATATTTTTTGACCTTTTATAAGTGGAATGTTACAACTGTTACAAGTTACAGGGTATTGGTAGTGATTAATAATGAAAGGTGATGATGTTAATTCAAAAAGTATCATGTTAGTTTGTTTAGTTGTAATGCAATGTTTTGTTGTTAAATTTTGTCGTTGAAGAAAAGATCGAAGAGATAGAAGAGATGAAAGAGGCTTTGAGTTGCCTATTTATAGAAGGATCGATATGCATGCTATATACACAATGTTCATGAATAATTTAATATTAAGTTTTGTGAGCAACTAAACACCTTATGTTTTTTCGTAAACAATAATCCTTGATAACTTTTATAGTGATTGCATTTCCACAATTCTATATCCGTAACGATGATATTTAGTTTCTTTTCTATTATATAGCTATTTTAACTAGCTGAATTGCCTACGGATTCAGATTTTCAACTTTTGCTGTGTCTTTCGCATATATTTCTTGATGTCACGTATCTAGATGTCGCGTATTGTCTTCGAGAGTTTCCTTCTGTGTATTTTAATCTTCGTTGGGGTAATTTGTCTCTTGCTAGAGCTCAGAGCTATTCAAAACAGCTGGAGAGATAGAAAGTAGTCAGTGGATTTTAAAAACATCGTCAATGTAATGGAAATAAACTGTGGAAATTTCATTTTATATTTTTTGACCTTTTATAAGTGGAACGTTACAACTGTTACAAGTTACAGGGTATTGGTAATAATAAATAATGAAAGGTGATTATGTTAATTCAAAAAGTATCATGTTAGTTTGTTTAGTTGTTATGTAATGTTTTGATGTTAAATTTTGTCGTTGAAGAAATGATCGAAGAGATAGAAGAGGCTTTGAATTGCCTATTTATAGAAGGATCGATATGCATGCAATATACACTATGTTCATGAATAATTTAATATAAAGTTTTGTGAGCAACTAAACGCCTTATGTTTTTTCGTAAACAATAATCCTTGATTACTTTTATAGTGATTGCATTTCCACAATTCTATATCCGTAACGATCATATTTAGTTTCTTTTCTATTTCTATAGCTATTTTAACTAGCTGAATTGCCTACGGATTCAGATTTTCAACTTTTGCTGTGTCTTTCGCATATATTTCTTGATGTCACGTATCTAGATGTCGCGTATTGTCTTCGAGAGTTTCCTTCTGTGTATTTTAATCTTCGTTGACGTAATTTATCTCTTGCTAGAGCTCAGAGCTATTCAAAACAGCTGGAGAGATAGAAAGTAGTCAGTGGATTTTAAAAACATCGTCAATGTAATGGAAATAAACTGTGGAAATGTCATTTTATATTTTTTGACCTTTTATAAGTGGAACGTTACAACTGTTACAAGTTACAGGGTATTGGTAGTGATTAATAATGAAAGGTGATGATGTTAATTCAAAAAGTATCATGTTAGTTTGTTTAGTTGTTATGTAATGTTTTGTTGTTAAATTTTGTCGTTGAAGAAAAGATCGAAGAGATAGAAGAGATGAAAGAGGCTTTGAATTGCCTATTTATAGAAGGATCGATATGCATGCTATGTTCATGAATAATTTAATATTAAGTTTTGTGAGCAACTAAACGCCTTTTATTTTTCGTAAACAATAGTCCTTGATAACTTTTATAGTGATTGCATTTCCACAATTCTATATCCGTAACGATGATATTTAGTTTCTTTTCTATTTCTATAGCTATTTTAACTAGCTGAATTGCCTACGGATTCAGATTTTCAACTTTTGCTGTGTCTTTCGCATATATTTCATGATGTCACGTATCTAGATGTCGCGCATTGTCTTCGAGAGTTTCCTTCTGTGTATTTTAATCTTCGTTGGGGTAATTTGTCTCTTGCTAGAGCTCAGAGCTATTCAAAACAGCTGGAGAGATAGAAAGTAGTCAGTGGATTTTAAAAACATCGTCAATGTAATGGAAATACACAGTGGAAATGCCATTCAATATTTTTTGTGACATTTTCAAAGTTGAATGTTGAAACTGTTACATGGTTTTGGTAGTGATTAATAATGATGTTAATTCAAAAAGTATCATTCGTTGAAATTTGCATCTAGAATCTAATTAATAGTTGAGACCACGTCGATAAATAATTTAATAAAACGAGTTCCTTTTTCTTTTCTCTTAGATACCATTTAGAGTTTTGCAGATACAATTACATATTAATTATTATTATTTATCAACGTGGGACATATTGTCCGTACATATTGATTAATTACTAAGGAAGACATATTTACTGTCAAATATTACATTGTTATAAATACAAAAAAAAATTGTAATTAAAACTTATAATATTATATTAAGAAATAAAACTATTAGATATATACCGCTATCAAATCAAGAAATATACATAATTTTGTTTCGGTCTTGTACTTAGGATCAAATAATTCGCATGAAAAGAAAGCAATGTTAAAACAAATTGGTTTACGGATCAAAATAAAATAAATGCTAAAAAGCAAACCAATCCGTTATTTCGATGCAACATAATATAAATCCCTGATTTCTGATTATTATCAGGGTTGCCAGGTTTTGTCGCCTCTTACGACACCCTTGTATCCTGGCATGGGATTGGGGTTAGTATTCTATTCCGCCCCAATACGGAAAGGCGCATTGAATTACAATAAATATTATGACAATTTGAAGAAATAAGAGAGACATTTAACTAAACGTGACTTAATACAAATATCATACTATTTAGTTTAATTCTAATATACATAATGTTCCGTCTTTGTGAGCCGCTGCAGTTTTCAATATATTAATATTTTTTTTATAAAACTAATTATAGCTAAGGTGTTTGAGTCATTTATGACTCGTAGAATGCTCAATAGTTTTGTGAAGTAATAAGGTTTTGTTTATGTACATTGGTATGACCAGATAACTGTTTGATAAAAAATTATAATGGCAAAATGTAGTTTGTGATTTTGATTGGAATGAATGGAGTAAATCACGTTTTCAAATAACTATAAATTGGATAGTTCTAGTATTGTTTGATTTCGGAATTGTATGAGATTTATTGCAGACTTTATGGATAACCAAGCTCCCATAGTTTGCAATGCCTACAAGGTTATAAAATCCGTAGCTGGTATTCACGGTAACTAATTCATATTGATTTGGGAATACTGTAGCTGGTATTTGATTTCATGAAGGGGCTCTGAGAGCAAAACAATTTTGTGGAATGCCGTCAGATAGACATCAACATGATTTGGGTGCAAATTTGTACTTTGACGTAATGGCGTGATATTCAGATTCCGGTAGGTATTAAGCTGAACAACTCCTCAATATGTTTAAACTAGAAAATTTATATACATATTTTCGCCTATTCAAAGTCTTAATAAATCTCGTAAAATGCCAAGTGTACATTTTATCATGATCTTTGGTCATTTCAAGCCTTAACCACCTTTCAATTAGTAAGTTTACGACTTATCTGAAGAACATGGTAAATGGTGAGATAATTACCATGTCATACCATTTGAAATCATTCTGAAACGGTTAGAGTTATGTCGGGAGATGTTTAGAGAGGATAGTGTGCGAAAATCTGTTTTTCCCAAGACAAAGATTTCCCAGTGATCATTGGTAAAACGTCCAAATACATCCTTTATTATAAAGCCTTATGTTTTCCTAAGCCTAAGATAAAACATTTGTTTATAACGTACTTAATCAAATTTATTTTTAATATTTGGAAAGCCATTCTTTATTTAATTATAAGCCACTTATAGATTTACCTGTTTACTATAATTTTTGCTTTTATATATTTTCACAAAACATTGCGAAACCCAATAAAATCAATGTGATTCGATTCAGTTGATTAGACAATATTTATTATAAATGAAATTAAATGAAATTGATTGTTTTGCAGGAAAAAAATATATATATAAAATACAAATAAGAAAATAAGAATACCCTTGTTTTCTTGTAACATAAATAGATCATTTTCATCACCAAAACTAAATTATTACTTAACATGAGGTTGCACTGTAATACACACATATTAAATATAAACCACATCAAAGACTTATCCTATTGAAGAATTGTACAGAATAAAAAATATAGTATAGATCAGAATTTAAAGTATGTCCATACTTTCGTCAACAAAATTCTTATTCTTTTTATTAGATAGGTAAATAATGTTTCTGATTCATCTGCATTCGCATGAGTTCGCCGATCGATAACGAGAATTCGAGAGTTATATACTTCAAAAAATTACTGCGAATACATCGTAAAAATAGTTAGTTAAAAGAAAAAAGACTCTATTTGATAAATGAACGACTATATATGTCGATTTGTCATTTTTATATTATAATATTAAGTTACGCTGTACTAAATATAACACTTAAACTTTCTAAAAAGATATTATTAGACGGTTAAATATGCGGATACGATAGCATTAGAAGACTTGCATATTGAATCCTTTTTTGGCAGCAATGGGTAGACGCTCACCGAAGAGAAAGGGGTTCTCCATCTAAAGAAAATATTTCTTAATTAATATTATTGGAAGCACATGGTGTTGAATATTCGTAGAGTAAGGTGGATTGTATAATGTGAGTACAAGTATAGTCCGACAACTACGTGCGCGACCGTTCCACGGGCTGACAGACGGTGGTAGGGAAGGGGTATTAACCTTCCACGATCGCCAATGGCCCGGCACTGAGGTGTGTCATAGATCGGTACCATATTGGCGCCGATCTTTTTAACGCATTTATTTTACATGTATTAATAGATTGCTTATAATTAGTATGATATAAGAAAACTATTGAAACATGCTATAAGACCGTGCAAAATAAACTATCTTAAAAACAAAATGAGAGTTAGACTTGGTCAGGGCGTAGTGTACCGAACGGCACTTCAGATTTTAGTGTATATGAAAGATTTTGAAAGGATGGCAGTCTCACTTGTTGGCCTTTCCCGCAACACCACCCGCTATCCGCTGACATCTTATTACCCCGGCCCCGCCAGCGTCTGTCATCCCGTGGAACGGTCGCGCATAAAGTTACTATATCGGACTATACTTGTACTTACATTAAACAAGTCACCTTGCTTTACGAATATTCAACACCATTTGCTTCGTATTGTATATAAATATTTACATATCATTATATAGTATTATTAGTTATTATATTATATTAGTATATAAAATTAATATAGTCTGTTTTTTGGTAAGCTAGGTTCCAAGGCAAAGGATTAGCGTATAATATAGTATATCTACTTATAAGTTGAGCTGCCACCTGAAACCCTAAAGATGTGATTTTATTATTTTAGTTAATATTTATAGAAGAGAGAAGCGAGATACGTGTTACGTAATGTTAAGTGCCTACTCTTCTGCAATCCAGAAGAATCCCAAGAACGTTGCCGGCTTTTTAAGAAGGTGTACGCGCTTCGCTAATGTCGTATCGTCCTGGGAAACCTGGGACGTGAAAGACCATTCCATAGTTTGGTTATAGAAATTTGTAACTGATACATTTTTTAACGTGCGGCAATAACCAAGCTCTTAAGCAATACCTATTACCATTTTACATACCTGTGGTAAAGTCACTACTTTATTATTATTATAATATGTAATCAGCAAATTTTACATTCTTGGCGACTTTAAGTTAATTCTTTTGTTTTAATTTTTAATCTTATTAGTTTAACTATAAGTGAAAACTTGTAATTAGCCTTCAGTACTTAATTTTATACCTTCTTGTTAATAAAATAGCTCGAAGTTATATATGCAAGTGTTACTTGAAATGGCACTGTCGAGGAATGTCATAATATATTCAGACGGAGTAGATGATATCACAATTTAAAGCGGCAGGAATCAGGTGCTTGAATTAATTAACCGTTTCAATGCTGAGTAAGAGTGTTGTAATGTTCTGAATTGAATGAATAAGATGTTGTTTACTAACATCTGGGTTAAACTTTTTGGCAACCAGATTCTTGTGGTCAGGGAAGTGGAGGTCCAGGTCAGACGAAGAGTCATCAGGGCAGCTAAACATGTGTTCACCATCACACATACAGCGTTGAGCTAGCTGATACTCTCGACTGAACGCAGCAGTGTTTTCAAACTCGCTGATGCATCCTTGGTCTTCTAGAATAAAAAAAAAAACGTTCTTCTTCAGCAAATGAAATGTTATTCTTTAATTATATTGTGCATAAGCATTTTTTGGGAAAATTTATCTCTGAACATTGCAACCTTTTCTTTGTTGCTGATCAAATGTGTCTAGGCTCACTCAGATTACGTAATAGAAGTAATTTTGAAGGTAGACTGGAATCGATGGAATACAAGATAAAGAAAGTCTCGCAGGGGATCCAAATTTGTTTGGTGTAATTTAGGACCAACGTGACCAGAACTACTACTATTACTAAGCCCTCTCATTTCACAAGTAAATGTTACTATCCTTACAACTTTTTATCTTATATGTTATGTTATGTTGGCGTGTTTCCTTCAATTCAACTAGTAGAATCGGCAATAAATCAGCCTTGATTGTATGCATTCATGAAGACAAGGAAAACTATAACACTTACATGTGTAATGGTGGTTCGAATTGCCGTCAGAATTTATTAATAATTACATTAGATTAACAGTTACATTACATAACATTAACAGTTAAATTACATTACATTAACCGTTACATTACATTACATTAACAGTTAAATTACATTACATTAACAGTTATATTACATTACCTGTGTAACCAACTGGGCAGGGGTTGGGAGGATTGCAATAAGCTGGCAGTACTGCATCTGTCTTGACCATCTGGCGATTCGGAACGAGTCCTGATGGTTGAAGTCGCTGCTCCCCTTCTCCTGCACCGCCGGTTACATACTGGTGTCCCCACAGTGAGCTAATTCAGATGTTAAGAATTACGGTTATTGATATAGTATACATGATGGGTAAACAACGGAAGTCCAATTACCCCACTATTGCATGCTAACTAACTTGCTAACTTAGTAAATAATCCTTACAATATGTTTGAGAAGCGTTGCTCCACAACGCGGTTCTAAGGAACTTTTTGCCACGTACAAGCAAAATATTGACATATTTCATGTAAAGTTAAATGTTTTCAGATTGCTGATTTGTAATAATTTAAAGTAATTACTGATTTCTTTAATCCCATTCTTAAATATTTTTTTTTCTGAATCCTTAACTCATTGTGATAATATATACACTTGATAAATGTATACACTTTTATAACAAAGTCCCAGCCACTGCTCAGGCATTATCTATAAATAAATTTATTTTTTTTTATAAAAAATAGGTCTGTCGTAAACCCTCTTACTCTACAGCTGAATATCTAATTGATCGGACAGCCTGGGAGTATTTTTAGATTAAGATTATGATTATTTTATAGCGATAGAAATGACTGTACACTATTGTATATTTTTATTGAAAAGAGCGCAAAACAAAATACAGTACAATATATTTTATTAAAAAGAGCGCAAAAAAGAATGCTGGGAGAGTTTCTTGCGCCGCTTCTTCACTCACAGGCGCTATTTGTTTCCGAAACGGTGGTAGTGTTAGAAGTGACATCAAAAAGAATTCAAAAGGAATCAATTCTGAGAAAATAATAATATAATAATAATGATTTCATTCAGAAGAAATTCCAAAATAATTGTTAGTAAAATGTCCTAAATTATGTTAGTAATTCATATTTCCTGAAAAGCGTTCCAAGCCACAAACACCACATTTTAAGGAATTCATGTTTAAAGTTTAATAAATATTTGTTACCCATACATGTGGGTTGGGCTACTAAGTCACGAAGTCATTTAAACAGTGACAGTAGGGATGCCATTTTTTGTCAGTCCGTTAATATGAATCACGTGACCAGCTTTGTGTTCTTAACTCAATTTCGATATGATTGTGGTTTGGAATATTTTTTTGGAACTTCGTCCAATTATAACTAAACAGGCACATGAAGCCGTAATGCAAAAACTAGCAAAGGTTTGCAGAATGATATTAGGGCTACCCCGCAATCTCTTCAGCAATGACGCGGTATAATGTCATATAAAAAAATCTACGAACCTATGTTGCAGATATTCCTGGTCTCGAATACTTGGGCTAGGATTTCCTTCAATCAATGAATCATAATCAAGTTGTTCATGATCCATATCTTTGGAGGCGCGCGCTATCAGGTTGAGTTGTCTTTCATTGGAAGGAAACTCAAGGTAGGAGGTAGCGCCGTCGTTCACGTTCCTGCCCAAGTGATCCACTATCTCATGTAGCAACGCTTCGGTAAGCATGAAGCGGTCCTGAGAAAAAATGAGATAAACATTTTTTTTTCATGAAAACAAGGGACGAGACTGGCAGGATGTTCAGCTGATGGTAATTGATACTGCCCATTACAATGCAGTGCCGCTCAGGATTCTTGAAAAACCATAAAAATTCTGAGCGGCACTACAACTGCGCTCGTCACCATGAGACATAAGTTGTTAAGTCTCATTTGCCTAGTAATTTCACCAGGTATGGCGCCCTTCAGACCTAAACACAGTAATGCTTACACATTACTGCTTCACCGCAGAAATAGGCGCCGTTGTGGTACCCATAATCTAGCCGGCATCCTGTGCAAAGGAGCCTCCCACTGGTGGTTATCATAAAATAAAATTGATATCGAAAATCGTGGCTCTCTCCACTTCCCCACACACACACTAGAAGGTCAGATTCAATACTACATTCGTACTATTTTTGTTAGAGGAATAAATATTTTAATATTTAATTTTTTTAAATAATTATGTGAAAAATCAGCGAAATTCATCCAAACTTCATTGAAAAATATTTAATATATATAAAAAAGAAATTACAAACCTCTCCCCCAATAGAACCATGGGGGCGGAATCCCATAGCTCTTGCGACGCTTATTAGAAAGAACATAGCCACGAGGCGGTGCATTGTGGTACTGCAAATAGACAAACAATATAAACATGAAGAAATTTTAATAAATAAATTATCTGAAATGTTGCATAAAAATCATTGCTTCGCCTTAAATAATAATAACTATCTACTTTATTCCTTGGAGCTGTTAAACGCAAGCATCTCTTAAGACAACGCATTATCAAAGTCGCATAATCTAAGCTACATTATCACTGAAGTTTTTTTTGTGAAAATAAGGGACGAGACGAGCAGGTCATTCAGCTAATGGTAATTGATACGCCTTGCTCATTACAATGCAGTGCCGTTCAGGATTCTTGAAAAACCCAAAAATGAGCAGCACTACAATTGCGGTCCTAACCTTGAGAGATGAGATGAGACGTTAAGTATCAATTTCCCAGTAATATCACTAGCTACAGCGCCTTTCAGAGCGGAACACAGTAATATTTACACATTACTGATTCTCGGCAGAAAAAGGCGCCGTTGTGATACCCATAAACTAGCCGGCATCCTGTGCAAAGGAGCCGCTCACTGGTAGTAGAAGTGAGTAAATTATAACAATGGTCAAGGAGTCTTATCACGTCAAAATTTAACAATAGTTATGTATTCGATTTTTCTTTTACAATTATTTCCTTGTGCGTATTTTTAATACCGTAAGGTGGATTTAGTTATTAATTAAAGTATATTTTTAAGAGCATTGTATTCATAATTTGGTCTCAATTTATCACCATTATAAGTGCTATTTGTTTTGAAGTGATAACTTTTATAGGAGGGTAAACCGTTTCGTAACGTAACGCGTTACGGCGCCAGTTTGCTGGGTTCTCTTTCTCTCTCGCATATGGCAGTGGTAGGCAGGCTTCTCCTCTCTCAGTCTAATTTTTCACCACATTCCAGAAACATTTATAAGTCAACATCGCGATAAATTGGCGACACAAGTGGTGGTGCGGAGGCCGTCTATCAATCCGTGATTGCCGGATTCATATGATTTAATTTTCTTTTCACTCTGCCTAATATATAATCATAATTTTCAAATGGGTGAGTCAAATGTCAAATTTATATGTCAATGTTTTCTGTTGTGAAGGAAGTTAGTTCTTCATGTCAAAATTTATAAGACGTCATTCGTTTTACTAAAAAGGTATTAAAACGACTCTGAAGTTTACATGTGTCATATAGGTTTACGGCCGTTTTCAATAACGTATCTCTAGTTACGGTTAAATTGCTATCACCGCTCAATGACAACATCTTATCTATCCATAGTTCTGTCCAATATAGGTTAGATGTCAGACGATAGGTTATTGAAATGTAAGTAAGCGTAAAAGGATAGATTTGTCTACCTCTAGTAAGTTAAACTAAGTATAGATATCTTATTGAAAACGGCCGTTAAAGGTAGCGAAGCTACGAAGAAAAAAAGTATCGATCGAAGATTCGTACGAAGATGCGATGTTAAGATCCCTACACGCGTCTCGCCTGCGTGAACAAAGGCTAGTAGGCTACATGTTCTACTTAGTTACATTTCCACAGAGTTAAAACACGCCTGTGCAACTCGAACAATATTGAATATGGCATATTCGAAAGTTGTTTTTCGTAATCCCTAGTGTATTGAGATTATCGTTTATTTAACCTGAGCAAAATCTCCATCAATCAAGCTTAATAAGTTGGTTCAATGATATGCGACCAAATTCGTAAAACTTATAATAAAACAATAGTGTACTTGGTTTCATAATTTTTTACAAATATCTGATTGCGCGGAGGATGAATCAATCAAAACATGAATTAACATGACATGACATAAATGTAATGTTTTTGTTTGTAATAAAAACTCAAGACCATTGTGTATTTGATGTGGGCTGTTCGATTAAGATCCTATCAGATGTTTTAGCATTCGGTTAAAGTCGGTTTCCTTTGACATTTATCTCTTTATTGTTTTGAATAATTAAGATCAAGTTATGTGTAAGTTTTTTGGCATTCAATTCTGCAGGCGCCTTAATTTTAACTACAAAATTATCAAATAATGGTAAATGTATACACTTTTTTAATACAGTCCCAGTCACTGTTCAGACATTATCTATATAAAAATTTAAATGTTGTAATTATTATGACGGGTACTCACGATATATATCACGTACATCAAGCGTCTGTGGTTAGATCTTTAACAAAACGTGCATATGATCTGTGTGATGGTGATCACTTGACGCAGGAACTGGAGCACGTTAATAGAATACTTCGTCAAAACGGGCACAAAGCGGCTTTAACAAGTGTTTCACACAGCCGCACCGTAACGGTGGAACGGCAAGTGGCATATCTACCATATATGAAAGGGGTCACTAATAAAATAGGCATGAGGAGGAAGTATAATATAAAAACAATTTTTCAACCCCTCAAAAAAGTGGTCGCCTACCTACGTTCACCAAAAGACAGTATTCCATACCTGTGCCCCGGGGTCTATAAAGTTGACTGCAGCTGCGGAAGCTCTTTTATTGGACAGGCAAAACGAGCTATTTCACAACGCGTTAAAGAACACATCAGCGCAGTCAAAAATAGATCTTAAAAAATCTGCAATAGCCGAACACTTGCTAAAAGCCGGTACCAACCATTGAAACTAGCAACAAAACCCACGCGTGATTTCTGCTGAACGCCAATCAACCCACGGCTTGTTAGAGAAGCTATAGAAATTAAAAAGCATCCTAACAATTTTAACAGGGAGGATGGTTTTAGGCTAGCTCAAACGTGGAATCCTGTGGTTTCTCTCTGCAGTACGAATGCAATAAAACATCCGGAAGTATGGACGTCGTCAGTAGTGTGTGTCGTGAATTAGAGAATCAAAGACCAAAACCAACTAGGTGCCAAGTGGACAGATTGATATACCATTTTATTTATAGATATACTATATTATTTTTATTATTAGTGTCAAGTGTTTCTCGCCGCCAGCGCAGTTCCGCCGTGACCACGATTCATGCAATTGGATCGAAACATCGGCATAAAATATATATCGTGAGTATCCGTCATAATAATTACAATATCCGTAATTACACGTTCCGCGGTGATAAAAGTTTAAAAATTTAAATGTTTTATAACAAAATTGCTCCATCGTACATCCTACTACTTCACATATCTATGTGATTGGACAGCCTGGGACTAGATTATGATTATTTTATAGCAACAACAGTGACAGTACATTATTGTATATTTTATTAAAAAGAGTGCAATAAAGAATGCCGGGAGAGTTTCTTGCGCCATTTCTTCTCTCTCAAAGCGCAATTTGTTTCCGAAGCGGTAGTAGTGTTTGGAGTAAAATCAAAAAGAATTCTAAAGGAATAAATTTTGACAAAATGCCTTGCGCTTTGCCTATAAAATCATTGTTTCTTAAAACACAAAATACCTATTAATAATCATATACTAATTTTTGTTATCTTAGTATATAAGAACTCCTCCGTGGGTGAAGGCTTCCTCCTAATTTAGTAGCCTCAATAATAGAGAATTTTATATAAACTCTTATTCTTCTTCAACGTTTTCTTATTAATGACCTTATGATTCTTAAACGACCAAGACGATCTAATGGCTAATGAAATGCCCTGCCCATTGAATTGCAGTGCCACTCGAGATTCTTGACAAACACGTTATTCTGAGCAGCACTGGAATTGCGATCGTCAATTTGATACATAATATAATGTTAAGTCTAACTACCTTAGTAACTTTACTAGCACTTGCACATAACTTTTTCTTGACCAAAGAAGCCTGCCGCTAGTAAAAGTTCTCGCTATTCGGATTGTGCAAGAGGCACTTTAAAATTTATTACTTTAAGAAAGTGTTTCGATAAGAACTAACTGCGATCAGTTATCCAGGGTATTGTGTTCATTTATGGTTCCTTAACCGTTTAGGATATAATGATTTTACTCTCTTATTCTTTACCTATGTATTTGGGTGACAAAGAAATATATTTTTTTTGTTATTATTTGTTGTTGTGTGAGATGTTTTAATTGCCTACATGCCTCATTAGCTCTACTTTTCCAATAACAAACTTGTTTCTTTTTGTATGACAATTAGTTCTTTTATTTATATGTCACCGGTAATGTTCATAGTCCATTATTTTATACAATGCCTAGGCAATATATTGATTGTCTAAAAAGTTCAATTCATATTTATATTGCCTAGGTATTAGTTACTACTACTACAACAACTATAAAGTTTATGTTTGAAGTTAAAAGGGTCAATGCAAACCAACAAAAAAAAACGCGAAGGTACTTCTACGTAGGTAGATAATGTTGCGAATATTAATTCATCGAATACAAAATCGCTTGCGGCTAACCACGCAGCAATACCATTGGTGGAGCCTGACTTAGCATAATCTGATCGACGAGAGTTGAGTCCGATACTGAGCTGATATGTAATTGGAGCCTATTGTTTAAGATAAAACGACAGATAGACTGTTTTAATAATGTTTACTAATAAGTCTATTTTAGATATACTAAAAGTAGTAATACCATTAAGGCTGTTTGTACGCAATTTCATTTACGTTACATACATCTGGTGTCGTACGCAAATAAATTTAAGGAAAACCTACAGAAGGCACTTAAAAAGATAATAATCGAAATGCAAATACAAAAGTAGAAAATGATCTCTAAATTGATTAATTTGCTAGTCACATTCTTGAAGGGGATTGGGATTTAAAATCAGAAAAATATAATAAACATAAACAGAAGTTAAATAATAAAAGTACATTGGTATTTAAGAATACGATCCATCCCCTACCGTTTAATAGAAATAACAAAACAAAAACCAACGGATACAAATTGCAGCATCGATAACATCAAAGACAAACAGAATCAACTTATATGACGAGAAAATGAAGCAACTCGATTTCGATATCCACTCCAGCAGCGAGGAACAGCATAAAGGACATGGACACCTGGCACCAGAAACCAAAACAATAAATAAAAAAATAAAAACAAAATGTTTCCCAAGTCGACTGGTCCTTATGACATAATTAGCCCACCACCCTCATACAGACAGAATGAACAAGAACAATATAGATATAAGTAACACACACTGAATCACTCAATGAAAATTGCAACATTAACAAAATAAATATAACATTACAATCCATGATTTATTAACACTGAAGTTGGCAATTATTTTATAAAATGTACTTTGTACTTAGAATATATAAATGCCCTCGATAACATCAGTTGTGACGTAATAGGCATGTCGGAATTGCGGAGAAAAAGATATAACATTAAAGAATATAAAGACCAAATACATCTAATGTTAAATTAGTCCCTAAAAGACAAAATTGCAACCTCAATTGGAAGCGCAGAAGGAGAACCCTACTACTAAAATCGTCAAAATATTCAATATACTAACAACAAAACAAATCCAGAATGCGTTGAAAATGGAGTCTCATATAACTTTTCCATCCGTTTACCTTAGTTACCTCATTCAACTATTCCGCCGGCATACGATTATTTGTACTAAGTGGATGACGCACTCAACAAGTCCGGTTGTCACATCGATACAAATTCAGTTTTTGAGGCTTAGTTTAAGTGTTATTTAAAACCCGAGTTGTAAGCAATTTGTTTGCCCCAAAAAGAAAACCATAAAATGTGGATTATTTATCACATTGCAATAAATATGCTATGATATTTTGATTATTATTGTACAATTTTTCCTGTATTGTGTCCAATTTGGACTGATGTGGCCTCTTAGATGGCCTTCTGACAACGCATTCTTTGCAATGTATTTCCCATGACTTTCCTACGTCATAAATATAATGTACTGACGTCAATAAGCCATTCATCGCATGGTGCGGTTAAAGTGTGGAAAGATAATAAAGGCCATAAAATCATGTCATTATATTATCCCTTATAGAGTTTTTTTATCTTAAATTTTAACCCGATTAAGTTTTGTCAAAAATAAAAACATTTGTGTCACTTCTCAGTGGTGACAGCGGTAATACAATTTCACACTCTTCGACAGCCTGTTATGGTGAAGGAAATAGTTGTACGTACAACAAGATCCTATTTTTGGAAATAAATACAGTCACAAGATCGGAATTATATACATGATAGCTCATGAGGTCTACCTCTTTCATCTTAGAAAAATATTTGTATTTCAATCCGGGTAAGATCTGGCACTACCGTTGTGCAAAATGGCGTTATTGCTGAGTTCGTCTATAAACTTCTGGCAGACTATGTTAACCACTCTTTTGGTTTCGGGTCATCTTGAAATACCTATTGATTCGATAGCTGCTTTCTTTTAGGATCGTTTAATCAATCAATTAATAGATATTGAGTCTGTTGTACTACGTCTGACATTTAATTTCAATCTGGGAGGCATACATTTGCACCCAACGTTGCAATCTTCGTTGAATCTATTAAAAATAGCTTTGCATCACGTGACGCGGTTCATCTTTGAGCCTCTCTCGAATTGTATGGGACCGCCGACAGCAGAACTTTTCTTCACCCAAACAAAAGAAAACTACACTGTTACTGCATGATTAAGTGTATTTGGCTCATCCCTATGCCTAACGATGCCTTAATCTCACAATAGGTTAAATGCCTGTTTGTTTCGATCATACGGTATGGAGTGAGGAGTAGTATAATATGAAAATTTAAATAGAGATGAAGTGCAGAAACCATAAACGAATAACAATGCCACTTATATTTATTTTGTTTTATTATTTAGATGATTCAAATTTCAAATAAATGACATATGAAAAACATCAGTATTAATATTGAGCTCTCTCAATGAATGACCTCTGTCATTGAGTAGTTTTTACGTATTTTTGAGGAATAAAAAAACCTCAAATAACTATGTATCTGAAAATGATTGTGAATGAATTACGGCCTGCTAGTATAAATCTTCCCGGTGCTTGAAAATCAAATTAAAAGACCCGATCTCATCTGGGGCTTTCCATCAAGGAAGATGCCTATCATAAAAATACAAAGATCCTTATCGCAGATACTACGTCATAATATTGCACAATGCTCTTGTAGTACGCATTAATATTTTAACTGCTGCATAAACGCAAATGAATCATAATGTTGTCATATGCTCATCAACAATTAGATTTAGACATGCAGCATGATTGATTTCCATACTTATGTGATGAATATAACAAATAAAATAATAATTCCAATGAATATGGACATCTACATTTTTGATTGATAAACGGCTGCTAAAAAGGATGGTAAAGATTTATCAAATAATCTAGATTCCTTCACTATATTTTTTTTTATTACAGAGGAAAACGAGTTAGTGCTTTACCTAATGTATGAAATGGAAAGTGAATTCCGCTGCTAATGAAAATCAAATAAGCAATCATAAAATTATTTTATGTTGAATTTAAAGGGGGTATAAGAGATACCTACGTTTCCGATCTTTCAGGTAATAAAACTAGTCGTATTTTAATATTATGTAAGTTCAAGTGCGTTTTGTCACTGTCTTCAAACATGTATAAAACGAGACAAAACACACTTGATTACAGACACTGACCTGTATAGATACCACTGGACAGGCTGTTCCATATGTTTGACAGCAAATTTTTTGTGCCTATTTGAAGCCCGACTCGCGAGCGTCCAGACAACAAATTTTTACGTATAATACAAAATGGCTGCGAGAGAAGCATATAGTACTCTGAAGTATTATTATATAATAAGCATTTTGAATTAATTTCGGTCGTTTTCCATGTTCTTTATTGTTCAGGAATTAACGTTATAAACTACACATTTTTTTTTGTAAATAGTTTTCCTATCGATTTTTGCTTAACTAAGGTTGTCATCACTAGTTTTAGTACCGCAGACTCTCGCTACATGACCAACAGCGCCAAAATGGCGAATATCAAACAGGTACAAAAGCACTTTGACAGCCGCCATTCCAGTGGTAAATAGTAGAGGTTCAGTAGTTAGAATTCATTGAGACGCCTTCTGAAACACGAGCCTTTAGTCGTCGGTTTGGGGATACTGTAGGCATATGATAACATTATCTGTGGTTATTGCATGTTAGACATTAATGTGATGCTGGTGAAAAACAGTCAGACCACTATTTCAGAGTTTTTTTTTAATATCCTGTTGATGGCTTATGTATTTTAGCTTTAAATATTTCTTCTCCTTATTAGTAAAAAAATTGTCATTTAATATGATTTTCTTCACTACTGGGATTATACACCACTAGTTTTTAATTACCAAAAAAATGGTCGGGCTATGAAGAATAAATAGTTACGAGTTTTTACTGTGGAAAATTACAAGTAATTACATTACATTAAACTTAATTTTTGAATGGCTTATACTTATGAACATAATACTCAAAAACAACATAAAAATACTACTTGCTATTTCAATAATGATGCAGGGCAAGAACGGGGCGGAGTCAAGTTTGCCTAGAGATTTATGAATAGAATTATGAATTGTACGAACGCATATAACACCAGTCGTGGAAATTAGTCAATTCCTTGCTATTTTGTGAAACAATAAATAAGACACTGTTAGTGTAATGGTAACCGTTAGACCAGTTTTTTTGGTAATTTTAAAACAACGGTGTATATCCAATCTTTTTGTACCAAACTTTATGGACGCGTCGATATCCGAACCCTCACCTGTGGAGTTAACGCCTCCAACATTGTTAATCCAACTGAACATATATCTTGGTATGTGTGTTCAACTCTGTAGTCGTGGCTTCAAAAACAAATTGTTTAGATTTGAATGAACTTTTGGCATTGCGTAGAGATATTTTCTCTCCTCATCTTCTACCGCATTTATCACTGGGAGTTCAGAAGTCAGAGGAGTTGTACAAGTTGATAGCATTGGCCGAATTCTACCAACGGACATCACGTTAAAATGCATAATTCCACCCGTACCAAGTTGGAGTCTGGCATTCTACCAACCTTGTACACTTTATGGAATCATCAACCGGATGCTATTTTGCCGATACGACTTAAGGGCCTTCAAGAATAAAGCATACTCCCACCTTAAAGGCCGGCAATGTATCTCTTGATTGTGTTGCGGATGTCCATGGGCGTTTGCCTCACTCCCCATTGCTTGACCCTCTTTCCCGTTTGCCCTCTCTTAGATAAAAAGTGACAACTCCATTCAATTTCCTAATATGCAGTCATTTAAATCGAGTACGCTAAGTAAATGAAGTTTACAAATAATTTATGAACAATGTTAGACCTTTTGGACGGTTGGTCTTACACCCGTTGTGTTGATGGCTTCTAAGCCTTTAATCACCAGACGTGCTGGTTCGAATTCGGCATTGTCCATAAATTTTGGTACAATTAAAAAATTGTCCATATTAGTAGTAAAAATAAAATTGGATTTACAGCGTACCGTTGGCAGCCGGGAGAGTCGGCCCACAACTGCGTCCCAGGAACAATATTCCTGAAGACGAATCTAGATAAAAACATAAAATTATTTTTAGAGTTAACTTTACGTTAAATTGTACATACAAAGCCAGAACACGACACATCATGCGTATATATATATATTATATATTTATATACTGATAGCGTTCTACCGGAATGTTCTGATATCGTCTGGGTTTTGGAAGATAGAAATGGGACAATGTGAATTTTGGGGTTCATTAGAAGTATCTATGCCATTGCTGTCTAATAGTTATAAATAATTTAACACAGAAAGCTGTGCGGTGTTAATATATCTATTGTTTTTTTATAAGTTATATCCCATATTTAAGCACTATAGCATGCTATGAAAACATCGACTGAAGCAATAAATTATTAACTATTTGAACCAAACTTTATGAACGATGCGAGTATTAAACCCAAGGCTGGAGATTACGCTTCCAAAGCGCTCATTCCAACTGTTGTTACAGTCAACCGTTCATAAATCTTGGTAGGTCAACTCTCCAGAGTTTATCTACAAACAGTCAATATACTAATATGCAATCATTGGTATTGAGCCGGCTATATTCTTTCATTAAACTTTTTTCTCCGAAGATAAATTTTATTTAGACTATGAGCTAATGGTAGAATGAAGAGCATAATATAGTAATTAATTTGACAGAAAGATGTCACTAGAAACTTTACCGTAGACAATTGAGTTAAAAAACTTATTCTATCTACAGAGTTGTACAAGTTTATCTATGTTGATTTTGATACAATTATAGCCTATAAAAGTATCAAGGAGCTTTGATCGCAATATGCAAAGATTCAAGAAGTATGCTGCTACATAAATAAGTTTAACCTTAAACAGTGTACATGAAGCTTCATGCATGGAAAGAGAGAGAGCTAACTGATTATTAAGAGGGTGAAAACTGAATGAAACGCGCTTTCCCAGAGATGGGATGCGTTTTGACGTCCCCAAAAAGCCCTTGTAGTAAATTTCATAAACATTTTGACAGCCGTTTCAAGACATTTGGAACATATGTTTTCAAAATACATAATAATGAGGACCTAGGTAAGCGAGATTTGCTCGCAGTGAAAATTCGGAAAAACGCGTTTTGCTAGAGACCTATCCAGAGCGGTATTAGCTCTCAAAAACCCATGTGTAGTAAATAACAACACATCCTTACAGGCCAATCCGATATAATTAAGATAAACATAAATCATAAGTATTATATACATGTACATGTATAAAGATATATCTATATATTATATACATTAATATTATAAATACGAATGTGAATTTGATTGTTTCTTTCGCTTTCATGCCTAAACTACTGAACCGATCATCCTGGAATGTCAGAGTCCCAGAGAAGATCATAGGATTTTATAGAAAAAAACCCTTAAAATTTAGAAGTATCGCATTAAAACACACGGAACACTCGAAAGTAGTAGACACTGACAGTCGAATGACATTTCAAGATGGCGGCCGTAGTTCCTATTTTTGCCACTTCACAGATAAGTTGGTATTACTATATTTTATGGTTAGATGTACTTATGTTACTTATCAATATGGCGGCTCGGGAAAGACAAGCTACGCGCCAAAAATTAGGGCGTGACAGGACGAGATATACTTACGACTTTATGCATTAAAGAATGGGATCAAAAATCATCCCTATCTTTATAAATATATGTATGGATTAATGATTGGTCTGCTACTCTTTTTATGTCTGTGATTTACATTTATAATTACAATTAATCAAACGCCATCTTGATTTCAAAATTCAAAAGACTGAAGTAGGTAACCAATCAACTGCTTTTCTATTGTATTTAAAAAAATATATGAATGAGAGATACATCAACGAAACAGATAATGAAAGTTTAAGATTTGAATAGTTCGTTATTTTATTTAATTCTATTGTTTCACCTTTAATTTATAAGTACATATTTTCATCGCTCTGTTGCCTCTAAGCAATAGTAAATAACTTCCGTTAATTCAGTATCTAGAGCCCGAACAGCTTTTGAAGTTATACTTCTTTAGGCGCGTTATGAAAATATATGAGAGTGAAATTTTAAGATGCGCGCGCATCACTGTTTCACAAGTCACAGGGTGAAGTTGGTTCCTAAAATTTTCTGACGTTTGCGTCATTCCTTTTTTTTTTGGTTTCTTCGTCCGTAATTAGCACAGGCAAAGGGTTCAAACCCATACAGCCGTAATCATTATTTAATAAATAATTGCCAAAGTCACCTTGCAAGATTTTTACAAAATTGTTCTTTCTAAAAACGTAGAATAGCACGAGGAATAAATCAGTTTAATAATTTTTGCTTCGTTAGGCCAAATAAGTATAAATTTTTTCGTGCATACGTATACACATACAATTTTTTTTAATAAAGCAGTTTTTTCAGATTTCAAACTTAATTGAAATTTAGAATTCTGGAATGCTTATACAATCCCGGTCAGAAAAAAAGAAAATATTCTATTTCAATGGTATATTAAAGTAAGTAATATTAATTCATGAATTACGCGTTTATTCCTCATAATTATTAATAATTAGACCAAATATAAAGTCCGCTGGTTAATTAAATCATTTTTGGCTATAGAATGATTCCTCCAAAATATTGAAATATCAATTTTCTACTTATAAGTGTGTCAAGAATGTTTCTTAAGTTTTTTATAGTATATTGTTCACGAAGGGCAGAAAATTGACGATTCATAACTAGGGTGCGTTTTGTAGATACGAGACGAATTCGAAGGCCTCAATACAGCCGACTAGTCGAGTTGTATTTTCACCCAAGAACGGGTAATTTAGTAAAATTAAAGGTAGTCTTTTTGGAAGAATTTTAAAAAAGTGGCCAAGTGCGAGTCGCGATATACAAGTTGTTGTAACTTTAATCGATGTTTTATTAATAGTGTATTTTTTTAAATTTCGTTATTGATAATACGATCTAATAATAATAATAATAAAGCCATTTATTCCATATCTCTAAAAAAGTGTACATATACAATATTGTTAGTTTTTTTTTTTTGTTAGTATTATTTGCTTAATCTAGGTTTTTTAGTATAATTGTTATTTAGTTAAATTTTTAGATATGGATCCCAGATTGGGTAAAGGCCTCCTCCAACTTCATCCACAACTTTCTGTCAAGTGCTTTCTGCATCCAATCTTTTCCTGCTGATTGTGCTATGTCATCAGCCCACCGTTTTATTGGTCTTCCTACATTTCGTTTTCCTGATGTTGGCCCCTTCCAACGTGTAATTGCTCTAGTCCACCTCCTGTCGGTATACCGTGCCGATAATACGATCTATGGCGTATTAAAAAAAACAACTTACTAGATCTCGTTCGAAGTTTGCATGGTTATGTACATCATATATTTTTTAGTTATATCATTCTCTTATTTAAGAAGTAACAGGACTACTAACTATTAAGTTTAGAAAAAAAATATATTAGAAACCTCAATATCATTTTTGAAGACCTATCCACAGATACTGGGGTATCGTATGGGTTTGATGAAAAAAAAAATATTTGTATTTCAGTTCTAAGTATAGGGAACCCCCAAAATTTATTGATTGCTTTTCTATTTTTATGTAGAATCTTAATGCGGTTTACACAATATATCTACTTACAAAGTTTTAACAGTAAAGTTCTTATACAGAACTCTACAAAGATTAAACATGCCATTTAACACGTAGTTTGTATGGAACTGTAAAGAAGCAGTATTGTAGTTCGTCAAAATGTTCATCAATAATATGCAGAAAAAAAAATAAAAACGCGTTCGTAATTTAATCTATACTAATATATAAAGCTGCAGTGTTTGTTTGTTTGTTTGTTTGAACGCGCTAATCTCTGGTACTACTGGTCCCATTTGAATGATTCTTTCAGTGTTGGGTAGTCCATTTATCGAGGAAGGCTATAGGCTATGTTTTTTTTCAAAATTAGGGATCCGTAATAAAATTGCTATTTTGTAACACAAGGTGTAAAATCGAAAACCAATTTTTGCGTGCGCTGCAAAAATTATTGACAATACAACAAAATGATGTACAGGCTATAATATAGGCAATATTTTATTACTTATAAAACTATCGCGTGAATTATACTTTATATGGCAAAACAACGTTTGCCGGGTCAGCTAGTTTGATATAAAATTTCTGTGCGCAAGACAATGTTAGGGAGTTCATATGTATAACTTATTTCGTACGCATATTTTTACATGATAGATCCTGCACTTTAGGCTCAGTTGTCACACAAAAGTTCTTGCGAGAAGATATAGTTTTATATAATAATTTACTATTTCTATGTGCAATCAATACTTTACGAGATTAGAGAACGGTAGTTCGTTTCCCGAACAGAATATTAAAATATCTATATACCCAGATGGTTCCGAGTCTTAATTAACTTTCATACACTCTCGTTATTGTATAATTGAATTCTTAGTAAGACATGGATAAAAGGCATAAACTTGTGTACTATCAGGCTAAGGTGATAAAGTAAATGTGTAAATTAATTAATTAATATGTATATAACATGAGCGGAAAACACGATAAACTATTTGTATGAATTTGTCAATGTGTGCCGTATGCTTAAATCTCTTTGCGGTGACGCGTTTGGCAGAATTTTGAAAATGGAATTAAAATCTTTCGTTTCTAATTTTAGTATCCAACATCTGGACGACCGAGCCTAGATCGGTTTTTACTAATGTACAAAACTTGAACGAAAAAACAACAGGTAACAAAATAACAGGACATCTGGATTCAAACCGGGGTCTTCTGCTTTCCGGATCACCCAATGTCCCATCTGAGTTATTATAGCCTTGCATATAGTGGCGAAATTTACCTTTGTATTCTAATGTTATTGTAGCTCTTTTTCCTCCAATAAAATTATAAAACTACATTTTTCAAAATTTAAAATTAGCTAGATCGATTTCTCGCTCCCGAAACTACATGTATACTAAATTTCATTAAAATCGTTGTAGCCGTTTCCGAGATTCAGAATATATATATATACAAGAATTGCTCGTTTAAAGATATAAGATAAATAAGCCTATAGTATGAGTTTCTGAATGTAATTATGGATGAAAATTTATGAAAATAGTGTTGAACATCCAATTGATTACATTTTTAAATTGATAAAATATATTTTTATAAGTTTGTTAGTTTGAATATAATAGGTATATAGATTTTAATTATTATTTTCATCAAAACAGGAGAATAAATAAAAATAATATTAGTAATTACGCGTGTACGCGTTACGGTAATATAATTTATAATAAAAAAAAATTCATAAGTAATCTCTCAAAAGACCAATAATAATCATGATCATCATCAGCCGGAAGACGTCCACTGCTGGACAAAGGCCTCCCCAAAAGATTTCCACGACGATCGGTCCTGCGATGCCCTCATCCAACGTATTCCGGCGATCTTGACCAGATCGTCGGTCCATCTTGTGGGGGGCCTACCAACACTTCGTCTTCCGGTAAATGGTCGCGATTCAAAGACTTTTCTGCCCCTTCGGCCATCTGTCTGTCGAACTATGTGCCCTGCCCACTGCCACTTCAGTTTCGCAATCATTTGGGCTATGTCGGTTTGGTTAAAATAATCATATATACAAATCCGAGTAACTAAGAAGTTTTCTACTGAAATGTAGTTCTACGACAGACAAGTTTTTCTATCTTTAATTTTAACAGCGGTATTGACTTGATGCAAGCAAATAAAAAACACATTTTATATATGTCCGTATATTGTGTGGGCGATATCGCAGTGGTTAGTAACTTGAGTAGACCTCGGCGCCGTATCAAATAGGAGTTAAACGACTACCACCGGCCAGCGTCCGTTGTTCTAACATTTGTATTTTATTTTATCACCATTGATGTTGTAACATTTAGACTGCGCGTTCAAATTCAAGAATAAATCTAAGAGATTCTAAGAAGTTCCCTCATTGCTGAGGATCGTCTATCCGTCAACGGGCTGTCTCCATTGGATTCGCTTCGTCGCCTGGTGGACTATGGCGCTTATGGGTATCTGCAGGTTTTCGGACATTTGATCCAACCACTATTTAGGAATACGGCCTCCTTTAATCCTCTATTTTCCCCGTACCTCTGCGTGAAAATTGACCAAAATGTTGCACTATACGCTGTAGCACTGTCGGCTTATATCCACGAAAATTCTTTTCAACGCTTCGGTCTAAGGTTATTTACAATATGTTTGTGTAATATGGAATTCCTTTTATAATATACATTCGCAGCGCTATGAAAGTATCCAAAGAACATTCTCCTATCAATTGGCTTTTTCAGCATGTGGGTAACCACAGATGTACTTACACACAGCGCCTTTCTTCCTTTAGGAAGAAATCCTTAAACAGGCGCCGCTTATCCAGAATCCTCGATAATAATATCGAAAATACAAAATTACTACATTAAATTTACACTTATGAAATCAAGTTTGGGACATAGCTCTTTAACTATCAGACAGAGCTGGTGAACAATACAGCATGCTTGTTAGAAAATACTCAAATGTTATACGATTTTTTGACTCACTTAAACAGATCATGTTAAAATATTTATAAGTCAAGATCTGCAAAGGTTTTGAAACGTCGGGTTAGCTAAAATAATAAAAAAATTAAACTTTTAAACAAAAATCGCGTTTTAATCCTTTAAAGAAGTGTTTTAATTTTTAAATCAGTACCTTTGATTAACCATGCATTTAATTTATTTTATATTTATCTAATATATAAAATTCTCGTGTCACAGTGTTTGTTACCAAACTCCTCCGATACGGCTGAACCGATTTGTATGAAAACCCATTTTTTGTGCATATCGGGTGGGTATCTGAGAATCGGCCAACATTTATTTTTTATAGACCAATTTTTTTTTAAATTTGTTTGGCAATTCATTGCTTGCTGGGTCAGCTAGATTTATATATATTTAATTTATTTATAATCATTTCCTATTTCAACTTATATATTACTTATACTTAGTGCTCTATGGTATTACTAAGATAAATCTTAAAAGCTGCTGATAAGGTTATTAAATGTAGCGCTCCGTCTAAAAAAGTTTAAGGTCCTTGTTAACAGTGTTATCGAGGCAAATAACAAAATAATGACTTTATTTGTAAAGTTCATAGAAACATAATAATATTAAGTATTTTATATTGTTGCTTACGTTTGGTTTTACTAGGCCTATTAGAATAACATCTTACTATATATAAATTACGTGACACGTTGTTTGTCCGCGATGGACTCCTAAACTAATGAACGGATTTTAATGGGGATTACTTCATGGAGTGCAGTTTAGTCCAACTTGAGAGATAGGATAGTTTTTATTTCGATTTGGGACCCATAATTATTTTTATTTTCAATATTTGCTTTGTATGGACATATTTTTTTTTTGGTTTGACAGTTCTGCTGTGAAACAATTTCATTTTAATAACATGGAGCATTTTTTACGTAATAATTCTTGATGTTTTGCAATATTATTGGCAAATTCCTATTAATGTTATAGTGTTAGTGTATTTGTTCCATTTTTATTGATCTTATTGAGTATTCTACAAAAAGGCTAAGTACTTCAATTTTTTTTTTTTAAATTCAAATAAAGGACGAGACGAGCAGGATGTTCAGCTGATGGTAATTGATACGCCCTGCCCATAACGATGCAGTGAGCGGAACTACAATTGCGCTCGTAACCTTGAGACATAAGATCTTATAAGTCTCGTTTGAGCAGTAATTCACTAGCTATGGTGCCCTTTAGAGCGAAATACAATAATGTTTACACATTACTGTTTCACGGCAGAAATAGGTACCATAATCTAGCAAAGGAGCCTCCCACTGGTAAAGTTGTTACTTCTTTGGCCTCATAAATAAGTTGTCACTAGTTTATTGTACTCATAAAGATAATAAAATCTTTATTTATTTAAATTATGTGATGCAACTACAACGGAACTCAATAACTCCTGTGCTATTTTTGATAATTTACATTTACTATTTAAAACAAACTCGTATAAAAGATTGTATTTATAATAACTTAGACTAAGGGTTGATCTTCGCTGCGCTCCAACTAGATACCGCAGGCATAGTCGCAAAAAGAAACAACTAATACAACGCCTAAGTGGGCGTACTCGAGACAGTCTCGAACAATGTGTGACGTTGACGCACCAAATGTTCTGTTAAACTTTGCTAATAGTTGAAACTAAAATGCCGGCTTGCGTAATAAAACTTTGTAAAAATAATACTATTAGGAATAAGAAAGACACTGGTATCACATATCATCAGTAAATATTTTGTATTTCACTAATTTCATTGTATATTACAAAATTTGAAAGATGCCATTGAGTGTCAAGATGGAGAGGAGCGCAGCGGAGACCAATTATTAATCTAAGCATAATAATTTGTAAGCTATGATGCTGTAAGTGCTAATTTAATAGTGGCAATGTTGTTGTTGGTAAAATGTACATAACTATGACGTTCATGAGTGTAATTTTTATATAAATGCATTATTATTCATATTCAAATAAACTTAAGAAAACGGTAAATTAATTTTGGAATTGAATTCTTTATAGACCTAAGTATATTTCTTTTTAAATAAAACGACTTTATATAGGCCAGGCGTTGATAGAATATTTTTATAATACACTTTCGGCAGCATGAGACCTCTGACCTCTACTTTATACCACTGGACTGGCGGCTGTCAAAGTACTTTTGTGCCTGTTTGATATTCGCCATTTTGGCGCTATTGGCCATGTAGCGAGAGTCTGCGGTACTAAAACTAGTAATGACAACCTCAGAAAAGATCGATAGATAGTTGAAAACTATTTACAAAAAAATGTGTAGCTTATTACGTTGATTCTTGAAGTATAAATAACATGGTAAACGAACGAAATTAATTCAAAATGCAAAAATACTTCAGAATATTGTACATTGCTTCGCAGCCATTTGTATTATACGTCAAAATTAGTTCTCTGGACGCTCGAGAGTGGCGCTTCAAATAGGTACAAAAAATTTGCTGTCAACCATATGGAACAGTCTGTCCAGTGGTATTTATACGTATAAATTAATTTTCGAATTAAATAATTTGACAAATACTCTTTGTATGTAAGTCACTAGTAAAAATAGAATTGATTTATCGATCAGCCCGGATCTTGCGGACGTCGCTGAAATACTAATGAAGCGATTAGATCTCTTTAAATTTAAATTTACCAATGATGATTGCTTAGGATTGCCTAAAACTTGCATTGAATCCATTATATTATGAGTGATTCATACATTAAAAAACAAAATATAACATTTGAGTCATCTTTATTTTAAATTTGTCAAAAAAAAATTTTTTTTTTGAACCAATGGCTACAAAAACCTTCCATAAATTTAACCATTATTTCCTTTTTTTTTGTGTTTAATTTAGTCTTTTGCTGTTAGACAACCGATAAAAACAGGCGAGAAATATTATATTAGAGTGCGTGACAAGCTACGTCTTACACTCGCGATTTGTATGACACTTTGTGTTAGTGTCATTGCTCAATATAGGGGTTAACTGTCAACCCCAATTTTTTTCAACCTATCGGTCGATTAAGTAATATTTACTTCACTATTATATAATATATTTAGTATTTGTATGTCTGATATGTTTGTTATTTAAATTTTGACATATTTTTCATTTGTCAATGTTTAAAATTTAAATATTATTATTATTATATTTTATTTTAATTTGTAGTATATATATATGTATATATAGCGCCACTTTACTTTATAGGTACATTCCACCATTTTATTTATTTATGTTTTGATTAGTTTCCGCTGCGCGCCAACTAGTTACCGCAATACTTAAAAACAATCGATTTTTTATTACGGCAACTATTAGATGCTTGTGTGCGTGGCATCTTGACACTCTATGGCATCTTTCAAATTTTGTAACATACTATAATAAAATACAAAATACTTACTGATGATATGTGATCCCAATATCATTCTTATTTCTTGAAGTATTATTTTAACAATGTTTTACTTTTTAAGAATAGAATTATAGCATTTTATGTTAACAGAACATGTGGCACGTCAACGTCACACATTATTCGAGACTGGCTCGAGTACGCCCACTTGGGCGTAGTATTAGTTGTCACTTTGCGACTAAGCCTGCGTCTAGTTGGAGCGCGGATTCTAAGGTTTGAAATATCTATGTAATTTTAGAATTTAGTTACATTATTTTTATATTAATTATTTGCTGTATTCGTTTCCCGAACAATAAAAATGCTATGTTATAGGTATGGTTATAAGGTATACTTGTATTTCCTTAGTTTGTGAATATACTATATTTAAAAAAATAAGGCGTATTCGCGTTTTTCATACTTAATATACATATTTTTATAGGCTTATGAACGATGGTTCGTTGTTGCGTTAGAATTTATTAATGAAATATTTTTAACACCCGGTATGTAACTTGAATTCAACATTAACACCCAGACTAAGTAACATTGTGCCGCTATATAGACAGACACGTATTATTAAGGAAAAGTTATTTAATATTATGCAATGCTGCTAAATAATAGATAAGAATAACGATAAGGGGCGGTAACGAAGGAGAGCGGCGTCCCATCTCCTGCCCGCACCGTCTGCGGTTGAACCGATTCACTCCATTGCAAATCGGTACTGAAATTAGGGTAAGTACATGAAATAGGTTACACGCGTTTGGTATTCACGTGCCACACGTGTGTTTTATTATTTCTAATTGCTCTAACACATTTAAGTGAAATCCTTTTTCACATGTTTGTAAAGTATTAAAATTATTATTGTTCCCGAGTGAGTGACCGGTATCAATTAAATGTTTCGCGAAGTGTGAATTTTTGGGATGATTTTTCCTAAATGCGGCAATATGTTCCTTTAAACTCAATTCGAAATTAGAAACATTTAATTGATACCGGTCACTCACTCGGAAACAATAATAATTTTAATATTTGATAGCAATTATAAATAGTAAAACACAAAAATAACATGTTTACATTGTTGAATAAACAAACATATTTAGTCCCTTCACCTTTGTTACGTATCTCTTCCGGGGGTAATACGTCACAACAGCCGACCAATCACAGAGCGTCATTTCATCGGACGAGTGTCTCGTCCCAGATTTTGGCGAGACAACACGTCCTGAGGATGCCTCGTGTAGAGGCGAAACATGTGTCGCATTGTTTAAATACAAATATTGGCGGAATTAACACTAACGAAATCTCAAATCATTTGTATAATTATGGATTTCCGCAAAATAACGTCAACTTCAATAAATTTTCGTAAATGAGTTGGCTTTTGGATTAAGTGACCACTCTATCAGCTGATTTTAATCAAAAGTTGTAAGATCCGGGTTCGAATTTTGATATTTGTATACGTTTGTCCGTTTGTTCAGATTAATACTTATGTATCCATGTTTATATATGTAGGTATTTATTTAGTATGTTTGATTAAGTATATACATATTTTAAAACGTCATGTATTTTGATATATCATTGAAGGTTAAGAAACGAAGTTGGGGTTAGGTTATTTATGTGATTTTAAGTAAAATATAAACTAAAAAATAAAAATAAACTATTTAAGTACAACAAACAACTTCTTTTTATTTTTAAAACAGGCTTACTAAAAATTTGCGATAATGTTTTGACTTTGGCGTCGATTTTAAAATTACGTTATTGACTTTTTATTTACAATATCATACGAAATATATTTAAAGTCAACCGATTTCGAAATAAAATAGAGTAGGTAAATATTTTTTTTAATTTAATTTAATATGTTAAGAAGTGTATGTGTAAAGTCGATATTTATAATGTAAACAGTTATACATTTTACATCCTTAAGCAGAAAAAATGTAGCATTAAGAAATACCAATGGCTACCTTCTGACGTCATCAGCAGGTACTAGTTTCAATTTTCTAGGGTACTGTTTTCATTAATTTCCTTTAAATACGTTTATATTCTCAACACGTGAAATACTTATAGTTAAAAAATCCAGTGGACAATAATTTATTATAATTTGTCGTCGTCTTCAGCAATTCCAATTACTAAATAATACTTTCAGTATACAGATGTTTAATTTATTTTTGAAAAGAAAAACACTTGCTGTATCATACCTATAAAATTTGAGAAGTTTCCTCAGTTCATCATGGATTTTTTCAAAATTTTTTGCATAAGTAGTTTGAAACTTTCCTAATAAAAATCCCGGTAAATATCAAATTAAAAACTTCGTTGATTATCTAATATTTATCAGACTACACTATCTATATATAAAAAATCGACATCGGAATATTCTGGTAATGGGTGAGTCACACCTCGCCCATATCTCCCCATCCCCGCTCCATATCTCCCCCCTATCTGTCTGGAATCTGAACGACCCGCAATCAATAAATGCACTTGCGCTGTATGCACTCAGCTCCACCCAGATGCCTAGGCCCGGGCTAGGTCTAGATTCAGACCTGCGCGTTGATGAGACTGATATTGATTTTGTATCCTAGGGACGCGATGGTAATTTCCTGATAAGTACTTGTATAACGAACAAAGGAAAATGGCGAATATCAAACAGGCACAAAAGTACTTTGACAGCCGCCATTCCAGTGGTATAAAGTAGAGGTCAGTGATCTCATGAAGCTGAAAGTGTATTATAAAAATATTCTGTCAACGCCTCGCCTCAAAAAGTCCCTGTATTTAAATAAAAATATTGAGGTCTTTAAAGAATTCAATTCCAAAACGAATTTACCGTTTTCTAAATTTTATTTAAATATGAATAATAATGCATTTATATAAAAATTACACTTATGAATGTCATAGTTATGTACATTTTACCAACTACAACATTGCCACTATTAAATTAGCACTTACAGCATCATAGTCTTACAAATTATTATAATTAGATTATGGATTGTCTCCGGTGTGCTCCAACTAGATACCGCGTGCGTGGCATCTTGACACTCAATGGCATCTTTCAAATTTTGTAATATACAATGAAATTAATAAAATACAAAATGCTTACTGATGATATGTGATCACAGTGTCTTTCTTATTTCTAATAGTATTATTTTTACAAAGTTTTACTACGCAAGCCGGCATTTTAGTTTCAACTTAGCAAAGTTTAACAGAACATGTGGCACGTCAACGTCACTTATTGTTCGAGACTGTCTCGAGTGGTATTAGTTGTCGCTTTGCGACTACGCCTGCGGCATTTAGTTGGAGCGCAGCGGAGACCAATCTTTAATCTAAGATTTGAATTATCTATCCAACATTTTTTGTTTGTTATACATGGAAACATCTAATTGCCATTTAGAATTCAGTTACATAATTTGTTATATTACTTTGCTGTATTCGTTTTCCCGAATATTAAAAAAGCTATGTTATGTGGTTATACGGTATATTTATTTAGTTTGTGAATATACTATATTAAAAAAAAATAAAAAAATTGTGTTTTTCGAATATCATATAACATATTATATTAATTATATTGGCCTATGAATGATGGTTAATTGTTGCCTTAGAATTTATTAATTAAATATTATTAACACCCGGTCCATATTTGAATTTTACACTAAAACCCAGCCTAACTAACATTCTGTCTCTATATAAGTATAGACAGACACGTTTTAATAAGGGAAAGTAATATATAATGCATCGCTACTAAATAATAATATACAATTAATAAGAACAGCGATGAGGAACGGTGGATAAGGAGAGCGGCGCCCCCCCTCCTGCCCGCAGCGTCTGCGGTTGAACCGATTCATTCCATTGCAAATCGGCACTCAAATTAGGGTATGTAAGCCACGTAATAAAATGCACGCATTTGGTATTCCCGTGCCACAACATCACTGTTTTACATTGATATGCATACAACCTCCCCCCCCCATATTTTTGGCGATTAGACGTCCCGACATCGTTGTACATATTAAACGGAAATGATAACGAAAAACTAATTGACACAGATGTATTCTTTGATAAATTGTCGAGCTTAAACAAATTGTTTCAAAAAATTTTTTCTTTACAAAATAACTTCTTCTATTTTTAAAATAGGCCAACATTTAATTTGCAATAATGTTTTGACTTCGGTGTCGATTTTAAAATTACGATATCATACGAAATATATTTAAAGTCAACCCACTTCAAAATAATATAAAGTAGGTACACTTTTTATTAAATTTAATTTACTGTGTTGAAAAGTACATGTTTAAAGTCGATATTTATAATGTAAAGAGTTATAAATTTTACATCCTTAATCAGAAAAAATCTAGCATTTAAGAAATACCAATGGCTACTTTCTGACGTCATCAGCAGGTACTATTTTCGATTTTGTAGGGTACTGTTTTCATTAATTTCCTTTCAATATGTTTATATTCTCCTATCTTCGTTCCAGCCACACGTGAAATACTTATAGTTGATAAATCCAAAAAATAAATATAATCCAACACACAATTACAATTTATTATAATTTGTGGTCCTCTTCAGAAATACCAATTACCAAATAATACTTTCCGTATACAAATAATTAATTTATTTTTGAAGAAAAAAACTTTTGCTTCAACTATACTTATAAAATTTGAGGAGTTACCTCAATTAATCACGGATTTTTCAAAAAATTTTGGCATTAGTAGTTTGAAACTTTCCTAATAAAAATCCCGGTAAATATCAATTAAAAACTTAAATCAAATATTGAAAAGGCTACACTGTATCCATAACTATTCAATAAATCATAGACGCGCATAAAAAATTGACGATGGAATATTCTGGTAATGGGTGGGTCACACCTCTCTCAAATGTCCCCCATCCCCGCTCCATATCTCCCCCCTATCTGTCTGGAACGATCCGTAATCAATAAATGCACATGCGCTGTATGCACTCAGCTCCACCCAGATGCCTAGGCCCGGGCTAGTTCTAGATTCAGACCTGCGCGTTGATGAGACTGATATTGATTTTGTATCCTAGGGACGCAATGGAAATTTCCAGATAAGTACTTGTATAACGAACAAAGCAAAATGACGAATATCAATTAGAATTTGCCTTAGAATTTATTAATTAAATATTATTAACACCCGGTCCCCATATTTGAATTTTACACTAAAACCCAGCCTAACTAACATTCTGTCTCTATGTAAGTATAGACAGACACGTTTTAATAAGGGAAAGGAATATATAATGCATCGTTACTAAATAATAATATACAATAAATATGAACAGCGATGAGGAACGGTGGATAAGGAGAGCGGCGTCCTCCCTCCTGCCCACGCCGTCTGCGGTGGAACCGATTTATTCCATTGCAAATCGGCACTCAAATTAGGGTATGCCACGTACACGAAATAAAATGCACGCATTTGGTATTCCCGTGCCACAACATCACTGTTGTCACACCTCTCTCATATCTCCCCCATCCCCGCTCCATATCTCCCCCCTATCTGTCTGGAACGATCCGTAATCAATAAATGCACTTGCGATGTATGCACTCAGCTCCACCTAGATGCCTAGGACCGGGCTAGGTCTAGATTCAGACCTGCGCGTTGATGAGACTGATATTGATTTTGTAGCCTACGACGCGATGGAAATTTCCAGATATGTACCGAACCGAACAAAGGAAATGTTCATATAATATAAAGAATCCATTTTCACGTAGCGTATATAAACGAATTTTATTAGTGATAGCAAAATGAAACATAAATAAAATACATAAATATAAAAATATTTTTATATTAATTAAATTTATAGAATATTATATTGGGCAAAATTGTAAATCTAAATCTATTAAAATAATTACATCTATTTTTCAAATAGGCTAACGAAAAATTTGCAATAATGTTTTGACTTCGGTGTCGATTTTAAAATTACGACATTGACTTTTTACTTAAAATATCATACGAAATATATTTAAAGTCAACCGATTTCAAAATAATATAGAGTAGGTACACTTTTTATTAAATTTAATTTAATATGTTAAAAACTGCATGTTTAAAGTCGATATTTATAATGTAAAGAGTTATAAATTTTACATCCTTAATCAGAAAAAATCTAGCATTAAGAAATACCAATGGCTAGCTTCTGACGTCACCAGCAGTTACTATTTCAGATTTTCTCGGGTACTGTTTTCATTAATTTCCTTTAAATACGTTTATATTCTCCTATATTCGTTCCAGCCGCGAAATACTTATAGTTGAAAAATCCAAAAAAATAAATATAATCCTACACACAATTACAATTTATTATAATTTGTGGTTCTCTTAGTAATAAATAATTAATTTATTTTTGAAGAAAAAACTTTTGCTTCATCTATACTTATAAAATTTGAGGAGTTACCTCAATTAATCATGGATTTTTCAAAAATTTTTGGCATAAGTAGTTTGAAACTTTCCTAATAAAAATCCCGGTAAATATCAATTAAAAACTCAAATCAAATATTGAAAAGGCTACACTGTATCCATTACTATTCATTAAATCATAGACGCGCATAAAAAATTAACGATGGAAAATTCTGGTAATGGGTGAGTCACATCTCTCCCATATCTCCCCATCCCCGCTCCATATCTCCCCATCCCCGCTCCATATCTCCCCCCTACTTCTGTCTGGAATCCGAATCGAAATCAATAAATGCACTTGCGCTGTATGCACTCAGCTCCACCCAGATGCCTAGGCCAGAGCTAGGTCTAGATTCAGACCTGCGCGTTGATGAGACTGATATTGATTTTGTATCCTAGGGACGCGATGGTAATTTCCTGATAAGTACTTGTATAACGAACAAAGGAAAATGGCGAATATCAAATAGGCACAAAAGTACTTTGACAGCCGCCATTCCAGTGGTATAAAGTAGAGGTCAGTGATCTCATGCTGCTGAAAGTGTATTATAAAAATATTCTGTCAACGCCTCGCCTCTAAAAGTCTCTTTATTTAAATAAAAATATTTAGGTCTTTAAAGAATTCAATTCCAAAACGAATTTACCGTTTTCTAAATTTTATTTAAATATGAATAATAATGCATTTATATAAAAATTACACTCATGAACGTCATAGTTATGTACATTTTACCAACTACAACATTGCCACTATTAAATTAGCACTTACAGCATCATAGTCTTACAAATTATTATAATTGGATTATGGATTGTCTCCGGTGTGCTCCAACTAGATACCGCGTGCGTGGCATCTTGACACTCAATGGCATCTTTCAAATTTTGTAATATACAATGAAATTAATAAAATACAAAATGCTTACTGATGATATGTGATCACAGTGTCTTTCTTATTTCTAATAGTATTATTTTTACAAAGTTTTACTACGCAAGCCGGCAATTTAGTTTCAACTTAGCAAAGTTTAACAGAACATGTGGCACGTCAACGTCACTTATTGTTCGAGACTGTCTCGAGTGGTATTAGTTGTCGCTTTGCGACTACGCCTGCGGCATTTAGTTGGAGCGCAGCGGAGACCAATCTTTAATCTAAGATTTGAATTATCTATCCAACATTTTTTGTTTGTTATACATGGAAACATCTAATTGCCATTTAGAATTCAGTTACATAATTTGTTATATTACTTTGCTGTATTCGTTTTCCCGAATATTAAAAAACCTATGTTATATGGTTATACGGTATATTTATTTAGTTTGTGAATATACTTTATTAAAAAAATAAAAAAATTGTGTTTTTCGAATATCATATAACACATTATATGAATTATATTGGCCTATGAATGATGGTTGATAGTTGCCTTAGAATTTATTAATTAAATATTTTTAACACCCGGTCCATATTTGAATTTTACACTAAAACCCAGCCTAACTAACATTCTGTCTCTATATAAGTATAGACAAGATAAGTGAAATACTTATAGTTGATAAATCCAATAAATAAATATAATCTAACACACAATTACAATTTGTGGTCCTCTTCAGAAATTCCAAGTACCAAATAATACTTTCCGTATACAAATAATAAATTTATTTTTGAAGAAAAAACTTTTGCTTCATCTATACTTATAAAATTTGAGAAGTTACCTCAAGAAATCATGGATTTTTCTAAAAATTTTGGCATAAGTAGTTTGAAACTTTCCTAATAAAAATCCCGGTAAAAATCAATTAAAAACTTAAATCAAATATTGAAAAGGCTACACTGTATCCATAACTATTCAATAAATCATAGACGCGCATAAAAAATTGACGATGGAATATTCTGGTAATGGGTGGGTCACACCCCTCTCAAATGTCCCCCATCCCCGCTCCATATCTCCCCCCTATCTGTCTGGAACGATCCGTAATCAATAAATGCACATGCGCTGTATGCACTCAGCTCCACCCAGATGCCTAGGCCCGGGCTAGTTCTAGATTCAGACCTGCGCGTTGATGAGACTGATATTGATTTTGTATCCTAGGGACGCAATGGAAATTTCCAGATAAGTACTTGTATAACGAACAAAGCAAAATGGCGAATATCAATTAGAATTTGCCTTAGAATTTATTAATTAAATATTATTAACACCCGGTCCATATTTGAATTTTACACTAAAACCCAGCCTAACTAACATTCTGTCTCTATGTAAGTATAGACAGACACGTTTTAATAAGGGAAAGGAATATATAATGCATCGTTACTAAATAATAATATACAATAAATATGAACAGCGATGAGGAACGGTGGATAAGGAGAGCGGCGTCCTCCCTCCTGCCCGCGCCGTCTGCGGTGGAACCGATTTATTCCATTGCAAATCGGCACTCAAATTAGGGTATGCCACGTACACGAAATAAAATGCACGCATTTGGTATTCCCGTGCCACAACATCACTGTTGTCACACCTCTCTCATATCTCCCCCATCCCCGCTCCATATCTCCCCCCTATCTGTCTGGAACGATCCGTAATCAATAAATGCACTTGCGCTGTATGCACTCAGCTCCACCTAGATGCCTAGGACCGGGCTAGGTCTAGATTCAGACCTGCGCGTTGATGAGACTGATATTGATTTTGTAGCCTAGGACGCGATGGAAATTTCCAGATATGTACCGAACCGAACAAAGGAAATGTTCATATAATATAAAGAATCCATTTTCACGTAGCGTATATAAACGAATTTTATTAGTGATAGCAAAATGAAACATAAATAAAATACATAAATATAAAAATATTTTTACATTAATTAAATTTATAGAATATTATATTGGGCAAAATTGTAAATCTAAATCTATTAAAATAATTACATCTATTTTTCAAATAGGCTAACGAAAAATTTGCAATAATGTTTTGACTTCGGTGTCGATTTTAAAATTACGACATTGACTTTTTACTTAAAATATCATACGAAATATATTTAAAGTCAACCGATTTCAAAATAATATAGAGTAGGTACACTTTTTATTAAATTTAATTTAATATGTTAAAAACTGCATGTTTAAAGTCGATATTTATAATGTAAAGAGTTATAAATTTTACATCCTTAAGCAGAAAAAACCTAGCATAAAGAAATACCAATGGCTACCTTCTGACGTCACCAGCAGTTACTATTTTCGATTTTCTAGGGTACTGTTTTCATTAATTTCCTTTAAATATGTTTATATTCTCCTATCTTCGTTCCAGCCACACGCGAAATACTTATTTATAGTTGAAAAATCCAAAAAATAAATATAATCCAACTCACAATTACAATTTATTATAATTTGTGGTCCTCTTCAGCAATACCAATTACCAAATAATACTTTCCGTATACAAATAATTAATTTATTTTTGAATAATAAACTTTTGCTTCATCTATACTTATAAAATTTGAGAAGTTACGTCAATTAATCATGGATTTTTCAAAAATTTTTGGCATAAGTAGTTTGAAACTTTCCTAATAAAAATCCCGGTAAATATCAATTAAAAACTCAAATCAAATATTGAAAAGGCTACACTGTATCCATAACTATTCATTAAATCATAGACGCGCATAAAAAATTGACGATGGAAAATTCTGGTAATGGGTGGGTCACACCTCTCCCATATCTCCCCCATCCCCGCTCCATCTCCCCCCTATCTGTCTGGAACGATCCGTAATCAATAAATGCACTTGCGCTGTATGCACTCAGCTCCACCCAGATGCCTAGGCCCGGGCTAGTTCTAGATTCAGACCTGCGCGTTGATGAGACTGATATTGATTTTGTAGCCTACGACGCGATGGAAATTTCCAGATATGTACCGAACCGAACAAAGGAAATGTTCATATAATATATAGAATCCATTTTCACGTAGCGTATATAAACGAATTTTATTTGTGATAGCAAAATGAAACATAAATAAAATACATAAACATAATAATATTTTTATATTAATTAAATTTATAGAATATTATATTGGGCGAAATTGTAAATCTAAATCTATTAAATTGAATGATGTAATTGAAATGTCTTTCTGTCGGCTATCTATCTCTGATAAGTAATTTTGGTCACTTTGAAAACAAGAATCTGCTCAAGTTAAAGACTGAAGTATGTGAAAAAAACCATTTAAATGGTAAAAAAAAATCTAAGGGGCCGAATTCGAGAATTATTATTGCTGGCATTTACGAACACCATATCTTGTAACTATTATATTATATAACAATATAATATTGAATTGCGCTATAAGACACACTATACAGTTTTTTGTTAAGACAGTTGCACACTGTTCGAGTCTTAACGATTTATGTACAAGGTTGAACCAACCTGTTGCTAAGGCGGGACACAGTACAAAGATAACAAAGCATAGCATAAATATTTCAACTAAAATTCAACAAAAAGTTGTTCATCCCGTATTTAGAAAAACATCTTATATAACAGCATTGTAATTTTCACACACAATAATATTATATTATTAACACCAATAACACCACATTCAAAGCACAGAAAGATTGCGCATAAGAGTACATATCATTAAGAGGTAAAAATCATATCAGAATAGAGATAGGTAAAAATGATAAAACAAAATATGGTCGCTTTGCAGGTACATTGCCAGTGACGGGTTTTCAATCTAAAGGGAAAAGTTCAGGGCTATAAATAGAAATAGGTAAAGGATCAGGAAATAAGGTAAAGCTCATTCTCAATATTAAAATAGACTTACTTGGAGTTTAACCAAACTCGCAATGATAATGATCAACGCCACTGCAAGGTACATGCACTGGCTTTTGATGAACAATGGGCAATGAAACTGTCGGGAGAGTACTCACCGGCAAAAGTCTGACGAGAGAATGAGGACTCCTCCAGAGGCTGCCACGGTTCGATAGGGGCACGCATGCGCCCTGAAGCCTTCTACGCAGTTGAAATTCAGCTACCTTTGACATTCAGGAACCTTCTAGAAGCTTTATTTATAGCCGTTTCATCAATATTAACGATTTCAGCGTCCGACGCGACGCAACCCACGTATAAATTTTCAGGACGTCACGAGGCTTCGAGAAATCTTATATTAAAATTAGAACTGCGAGTAATTTGTAGTTCGGTTGATTATTCTAGAAATTCGGGTACACATTTTTTAGTTATATTATTGTTTGACTTTGAAATGACCCTTCAAGTTCGTTGCATCGTCTCGATACGCAATCCCTTGACGTAACGAAGTTTCGAGAAATCTTAAATTGAAATTAGAACTGCAAGTCCTTTGTTTCGCTGTTGATTATTCTAGAATTTCGGATACTCATTCATTTATTGCTTGTCTTTGAAATGACCTTTGGGTTCGTTGCATCATGTCGAGACGCGACGCAACCCACGTATCCCAAGAGACCCTTGACATAACGAAGTTTCGAGAATTCTTAAATTAAAATAAGAAAAATTTGTCATTTATAATTCTTTCTTTTGGAAAGCTATAAATAATTCGCATTTTGGGACGATTAACTTGAGTATGCTGGCTTATACCTTACTTAAAATTAATATTATATATTAATATATAATATTAATTTTTATTAATATATTAATATATAATATTAATTTTTACTTCTTTGTTTTATTTAAACAGTTGCGTCATGTTCGTTTTTTTATGGAAGAAGATGAATAAAGAGGTCACCTGTTGTAAAGTGATCACCTTGGCACCATTCTCCTGCAACACCAGAGAAATAATAGGAGCTTTATGTTGGAGAGATTTTTGGTTTCTTCTTCCATTATTAGACAGGCCAATACAGCCATATACGTTAATATTCAATAACAACATTATATAGATATGTGCTAATAAACCCTCAATTTCTTATTCTCAATTATTTTATTTAACTTTTGAGTGAAAATTTTAAAATGTGAACCCTCTCTTCTGGGATTAATTACACAATTTATAAAAAAAATATGAACTATGCAAAACTCGAACCCGTGACCTCTCGCGATTCATGCGAGTGCTCTTCCACTGAGCCAACCGTTCGAATCACGTATTGTTGATAAATCATGTATATGTCTTGTTCAACTCTCAGGTTGTGGATGAAGCCACAGGACCTACTTTACAGTTGATAACATGCTCAACCCCAGTATTTGAATATTCGGAAACTGACATGAGATGTCGCTCTTGCAAATCTTTGAAAATATTTTTTAAAGTGATAACCCTCACTTCTGGGATTAATTACACAAATTAAATTTATAAACAAAAGAGGCTTATAAACATGGTTCATAAATATTAGTTATAAATTTAATTTGTGTAATGTGAAGATATATTAATAATTTTTTTATAGAATCTTAAATGAAAATATTTATCAGTTAAATGAAATGGCGGAGTCCCAGGTACATTTAACTCCTTTCATCAAATTGCTCAAAAGATGAGGTTATATCTTCAGCGTTTGCGAGAAAAAAAATTGCAAATATAGCAATAAACGTGAGTCTTTACTTGGTAAAGAGACAATAAACTTTGGCGGAGCTCATATATATTATAACAACCTACCCTCGGATATAAAAAATGCCAAAACATTGACTTCTTTTAAAGTGAGCCTTCAAAGGCTAAATATGAAATATTTATATGAATATGCGAAATATGAAAATAATTATGACATTTTTCAATAACATAAGTTTGTTTTATCTATATGCCTAACATTTTATTGCATTGTATACCTACCAAAATCATTATTTGTTAGTAGGTAGGTTAATTTATCATGTGACTATAGGTATTAATTTAAAAGAAGTACTAAAGGGAACCATGCCTATTCATTTAAAGAAAAAACTAATGGATACATGCCTGCTCCCCTGTATCACATCCGGCTGCCAAACGTGGAAATACACGCTACGCGTAAAGAACAAGTATGACAAATGTGAGAAAAATACAAAAAATCCCACAAAATATCATACGGGGAAAGACTAAAGTCACAGATGCGCTTAATTTCTTACAAATGTTAAAATGGCGCTGGGCTGGCCATGTAGCCAGGATGAGCGATGACCTATGGACTTCAAGACTGACGTTGTGGCGAGACCCTACTGGTGTTAGAAAGAAAGGTAGACCAGTAACTCGCTGGGATAACGATATTATAAAAATAGCTGGTAAAAATTGGAAGACAGTTGCCAAAGATAGAGAAAAATGGAAAAGTCCGGATGATGCCTTCACCCTCACATAAGAGGGGTTCTTGCATGCCTGCATGTTAAATTACAGGTACCTTTGTAAATATTATATAATATAATTTATATTTTTAAGTAATTTAACTAAGATTATACAAATTACTATACTACCAAAAATCTAAATGTAAATAATCTAAGAAAGTATGTCTGTAATTTTTTTACTTTTTATTATGCGGGAAATAAAAGGCTTTTTATTTTATTTTATATTATTTATTTATTATAGGTATTAATGAGAATGAAGTTTATTTACACCAAAAACGGCTTTCATTAATGTACATATTTTTTTATAATAGAGGACGACAAACGACCTTACGGGACACCTAATGTTAAGTGATCACAGCACAGTGATCATGCACAGGAGCGTTGCCGGCCGTTAAGGAAGGTGTACGCGCTTTTTTTTTGTATACAAATAAATTAAGTATTAATGAAAGAATTATTTATTTTAGTAGTAACTTACATTTTGTATAGTGCAAATTATTAAAATGCACTTGAATATTATGTTCTTTTGCAGCGTTTAAAATATCCGGCAGTGTGCTGCCAAACTTGAATCTACAAGTAAAAGTTTTGTTAGGACACTACTGATATCTTGCTCCACTTTTTCAAAAATATCCTCCTTTTTATACGTAACAGGGCGACCAAAAGGAGGTGCTGCTTTACAAGTGGGAGGCTCCTTTGCACAGGAAGCAGTAATGTGTAAGCCATCTTGTGTTTTGGTCTAAAGGGCCCCGTAGCTAGTGAAATTACTGGACAAATGAGACTTAACATGTCTCAAGGTGACGAGCACAATTCGTTAAGAAGAACAAAAGCATAAGTGGTGTTATGTCGATTTGTTGATTTTAACGTAATCGTAGACTTGGTGTCGCGATAGCTATACCTACATGGGTTATTGCCTTACTATTTCACATCACTAGAGCCGTTTCGCCGTTTTCCCCCTTTTATATAAGAAAAAGACAACACGTGAGACCAATACTTTGTTTTTGCAGTCTTCGGAAAATGGTTTTATTAAATATCTTCTTAGGATCTTACCCACGTAATATTAAGATTTAAGTATTGTCTTACAATTTCTGGATCCGTTTGATGTAATAGAATATTATTAATTGTGCCAAGTTTTATTTAATGGAAGGGGACTTACAAGCAATAGCTATATAATATAATAGATAGCAAGATATTATACCTAACTGTGGCGCAAACCCTCATGCAACTCCAGCAGTCCGTTTTTTGGGGGTCACGGGTGAAGTAGGAGCGACTTAGGTCTGAAGTTCCTGGCAAATATCAATATTTGTATCACCTTATATTAAGCTATTGCATAGCTTCTATCGCGGGCCTTGAGCGTGGAGACCGAATCCAGAAATTCCGTAACGAAAATAACCTGTTTTGTGTGAAAATAAAAATAATGCTTTTTGTGCGGAAGGTCCCTGGTTCGAGCCTGGGGTACGTCTTGATTTTTTTTTATTTCTTTATTTTTATTATCACTTTTTTTAATTTTTATTATTATGACAAGCATTTTTATTTAGTTTCACCTGTCCCGTTGTCTGTCTGTAATCAAATCTTGCAAGTAAAAATTTACTCACTTCCCGTTTGCTTTTTTTTTAAATTAATTTTATCAAAAAAAATACTGCATAAATAAAATAAATAAATAATTATAATTGCATAAGTTGATAAAAATGCTATGCAATAGCTTTACCGCGGCAGTCCCGAGTGCCACACGTCTTTTTATATATTTAACCTTCTTCGAGAATTAATACGATCAGTAAACATTTAACACTTAACATTTTTTTCATCATTTCAGCTGGATGGAAGTCTTCATGGACAAAGGCCTCCCCCAAAGATCTCCACGACGATTAGTCCTGCGCTACCCTCATCCAACCTATTCCGGCGATCTTGACCAGATCAGCGGACCATCTTGTGGGAACCTACCAACACTGCGTCATGTCAATAGACCTAAATACAGAAGGTTACCCCTGAGATTTGAAATTTGTTTAATAGTTACTATTTGGGCCCCAAAGCTCCCCTTAGCTTTCGAAACTTATTGACACATTGAATAGACGTTTATTTAGGTAGGTGGTGTAACCATATTACATTTGGTACATCGTTTACATTTTCTACTGCTTATACTAACTTTACTATAGTAATATTATAAAATAATATTCAGTTCATAAAAATAAAACTTCAACTACTACGGTGAGATTCTTCGTATAACTGCCATCTGGTGAATATGTTCAGAACTACCTTTACAAATAGTTGTTGTGTGCAATTCACGCACTCGTCCTAGATTTCAAGTCCAATTATAGGTGGCGACACTAGGTACGATTTTAAGTTTCACTTCACAAAAACTGTTTTTGTTATATTATGACTGGCCGGCGCGCTACGCTAGTAAGTCCATGACTGTTATAAACCTGTTGATATAATAACCTAGGGCAATCAATAAAATGTGACAATGTAACAAAAAAAAAACAAATATGTAACTTATGAAAATTTATTTTTAGACATAGGCGTTAGTCGCCTTTAGCATATTACACTTGGCATAGGTAAGTTTACGTTAATTTACTTTAACTTCAAATTCACTTTTCTTAAAAAACTCTTCGGCCGGGGCATTTTATTGGTGGAAACAAACAATTTTCGCCAGTTTGCCTCGCCGTTTATTACGAATAATTTCATTACTTAGTTTTTTAATTTGTTCTGCATATAAAGAGTCGGTAACATTCGGAAGCCCAGACATAGCCCAGGTTGTAGCCAAACTGAAGTGGCAGTGGGCAGAGCAGATAGCTTGACAGGCATATGGCCGTGGGGGCAGTAAAGTCCTCGAATGGCGTCCACCTACCGGAAGACATAGTGTTGGTAGGCTCCCCACAAGATGGACCGATGGTCAAGATCGTCGGAATACTTTGGATGAGGGCAACGCAGGACCGATCATCATGGCAATCTTAGGGGGAGGCCTTTGTCCAGCAGTGCACGTCTTCCGGCTGAAATGATGAATCATGAAGATGATGAACAGTAGGAAGCACGGTCGATGTATTCAACTATTTACCACCCCTTTACTGTCTAACTTATAGCTATCCTTACTAACTCTCCTTAAAGAAAACAGTCTGTGATCTTACGACCCGAACGACTGACCTTACAATTATTTGGGTTACAGATGATGGTGACTATAATTATGTTTCTGGATCATAACGCTTGCGCCACTTTTAATCCATGGTTATAAACTGAGCTAAGATATGTTTAGGATCTTCTTGCAATAGTTCCAAAGAAGCTCGAGAAAGTCTCCGTATAAAATGTTTTTTCGGCTATAACTGCGACATGACGATCTGCTGGACATAAAAAAGAATTATTTCAATACAACAATTTATAAGCGTTGTACTTTGTAAACAAGCTTAAAAAGGTGAGTGAATTTCCGGTTTGTTTGTGCACTTGTGCATGCTAATCTCACGGGGACCACGTTGATAAGAGCAGACGAATTACACAACCCGACATTACGACAAAATGTGAAATTATACCCCCACAATGTTAACGTCAATGTTGTCTTGGCACAAACACTTTGTGGAAATAATTACCGGCTGCAGTTTCCCCAAAATTACTAAGAGCCGCTCTCAATATTCAATCTATCTCATAATTGAGATAAAAATCGTAACTATCGTTGATTTTGCTGTCCCAATAAACTTATCGACGGTAACTCACCTTTTCCGTACACGCTGTCTGTCAATGGGACGACGCATAGCCTACCAGCGATATAAGTTTGTATGGAAATCGCAATTCACGCGTCCCAATATAAGGCGATAAGAATGACTTATCGGGTATATTGGTAAAGCTTCAGATTATTGACAGCTAATTAGTGACAGTAGAAGGTAGTAATTTATCTCTATCTGTAGATAGTATATTGGGAACGGCCGTAAGCCTTCAAGCATAGAGCATAACTCCCAACTTAAAGCTGGCAACGCATCTGTTGACCCCTTGTGTTCCAGATTTCCATTGGTAGTTTGCTCAATACATCCCATCAGTTAAGACATTTCGCCAGATACCAGTGGGAGGCTCTTTTGCACAGGAAGCCGGCTAGATTATGGGCACCACAACGGCGCCTATTTCTGCCGTTAAGCAGTAATGTGTTAACATTACTGTGTTTCGGTCTGACGGGCGCCGTAGCTAGTGAAATGACTTATCAAATGAGACAAAACATCTTATGTCTCAAGGTGACGAGCGCAATTGTAGTGCATCTCAGCATTTTTGGGTTTTTTAAAGAATCCTGAGCGGCACTTCATTGTAATGGGTAGGGCGTATCAATTACCATCAGCTGAACGTCCTGCTCGTCTCGTTCTTTATTTTCATATAAATAAAAGATAGGATCCTCAAATGAGAAAGTATGTGGGTCATTGTCAATTTTCGCGCAGGTAACCTTGTCCCTCAACTGTGATTAATTTTTATTAGTGATAATTATATAATCTATTTCAAAATTTATAATAAATACGATATACATCGCAATAATAAACATTCAAAACAAAAATAAAGAGATAGTTTTATTTTTTTTTAGTTTTTTTTTGTTGTAACATTGTGATAATTATTGGTAACAGAAAGGTTTTCCTTACAAACTCTGTATGTCCCTGGTACCACTCCGTTATAATAAACATCAAATAATTTCATTTTATACTATATCAACCTACCTTAAATAAATCATTACCATTAAAAGAGTATTGTAAATATTCATAAATTATGCCGTAAAAGCGGTAGGTATCGAAATTCACTTAATAACTATTTTTTTAAACTTTGTCCCTCGTACTGTGTGAATCTGTCAGGAATACTCTGTTACTGAGTAAATCGCAACTTCAAATAGAGAAACCGTTGTTTCGACTTTGTACTAGTTTGGGTGGGATGTCTGTACTATTATGTGTTGACCAGTAGAGCGGGGGGAGGGGTATAGTAGACGACTAGTCGTCAGTCGGCCGCGAGACGTTCAAGGTGCTGCGTATTTTTATTTTGCGTCCACTTTGTTACCTATCTATTACGTAAGTAAACAACTTATTTTTTCATTAGTTTAGAAACAATATGTTGTCAAAGAGGTTAATAATCTAAATATGAAAGAAAACGTGTAATTTACGCTTTACACTATCATTTATTTGTTATGGCATGTTAAATTTACTACTCTGTTACTGTGCAACTCTGTTACTAACGCGTGGTAACAGAGTTGTTAAGAAAGTAACAGAGTTGAATATGCCTATATTCTTTAACTTTGAAGTATGTAATTTTTTAAATAATCTGTTTTTCTTAAGTGCTCTCTAAGCATAGTGAGTATAAATAAATTCTGAAGTTATATTTTTATAAACCTAAAAACCGTGTTACAGCATAGCTACTGTTTACTGTAAGAAACTCTTAGTGATTTTGATGACGCCTGCTGAGAAGCAGCGACGATACCGAGAAAGGCGTAAAAATAATCCCGTGATGGATGCAGAATCTAAAATAAAAGATCGAGAGCGATACCTATAATGCAAACAAACACTTTTTTTTTGAGATTTGACAACTCGTGATCATCGAGCAATAAAAAAGAAATGGGATCTGCAAATGCTAGACGGAAAGATAAGATAACAGCGCTCCGTGTTGTTTCGTACACCCCAGGGCCATCACCTCCTCGTTTAAATAATCCCGCCACTCCTAGTCAAGATAAAATTATTGCAAATGGTGATCGTCGTTTATTTACACCTCAGATGTCTACTTCCCGTGAAAATACTCCAAGCTCCATCACCTTAGCAGCTTCTCGCGGCAGAAAGCAAGTAAACAGAAACAGATCGAAATTATTTAGAGTTAATATAAAGTTAAAGGAACAATTAGATGCAATAAACAAGTGTTACCAAAAGTATAAAAAGCGATACAATCGAGAAAAACGGAAGAAATTTAAAATTAAAGCTATCTTGATAAGCTTGATAGTTTAGCAAATCTACAGAAATATGAGGTCTTATCAAATTCTATTAAAAACGCCACAAAAAGGTCAACAATCGGAAAGAGAAATGTGCTATTCAGAAGGTTTTTGAAGAGAAGAGTATTAAAAGGTCTAGACAAAAAACAAATAATTCAAGAATGTCTTGCTGTGAACCAGGGATACCAAAAGGATTTTATAACATAGTCTATAGCTCAGATTCCGATGATGATGCTAATAATCGAAAACTCTAATAGTTGAAAGAAAAACCTTCTAGCACTGATTTGTCAGAACAACGCGGCACATCAAAACAAAATGAAGATGCTTTGATCAAGAAGGAAAATATTCATGTCAGTAAAATAAAACTAAGTGTTTTTATCTTGGTTAGAATTTCCACCTTAGAACAGGATTATGTATATCTGGGGAAAGCCTTATCTGAAGTTGAAGAATACGGTGTAGTTAAAATGTTTTTTAAGTCAATCGATCATACTGCAACAAAATTCAAATTAGTTGAGTCTTATTTATGTTAGGTGTATTTTGATAATTTACTTGCTATTGTTCCAGAACCACCACCTACTACCATTTTGATATGGCTTTAGACATATTTGAAAAATGAGTAATTTACATTTTCCAGTTACCCTTTCAAGAATATTTGAGATTATTTTATAAAGTTAAATAATAGATTAGTAAATACAAATCACAAAGTTTATTGTTATTAATATTGAAGTTTACATTTACGCCATTAAGATCACAAGCTCAACTGAGTGCAATTTAGTCAAGTAAGGAATATAAAAAGACTACTACAACTACGTTACCGTGTTACAACTCTGTTACTTTGTGTCCCAAAGATTTAAAGGACATTCTTCAGATTTTTATGAAAAGCTAATAATATAACATGATAATTTAACAAAATGTTAGTGTGTTACCAATTTATACATTCATATGTTATTTTTAGCAGTTAATATATAAATGTTTAGAGTGATTATATAGAATTTAATATTATTAAAATTCAAGAAGTAACAGAGTTATAATTGTGATTATAAGATAAAAGATTGTAATTATCATTAATGCCATAATATTTGGGACTGATTTGTTTCATTTCACAATAAAAACCAAAACGTTATGATAACAGAGTTGTATTTTTTTACACCCTAACTCACAAAATCTGAAATAAATCACAAAATATTAATTAAAGATCGCGGCCAAATGTAAAAGCAAAAAGAGCTATTGTTTTAACGGGCATTTAGTTACATACTAAAAGACATTTTAGAGTATTTTTTTTTATAAGTTTATTACTTTTTAGTCAGGGTTACCTGCGCAAAATTTGACAATGACCCATGTATGTGTTAACTTTGTCGTATTAGTAACTTAATGTTACAAATGAAAAATGAACTGAGCCTTGCGGTGTCCCACGTTAATACATTTTCTCCCATGATAACAATTGTGGCTTATAAATAAGTTATACATAAAGTTACACAATATAGTATTTCCTCATAGTTTTTCAAGAATCTGGAGTGGCACTGCATTGAAATGGCCAGGCCGTATCACATTTCTCGTCACATATTATATTCCCATAAAAAATAAAACTTTAATATTTTTTTCCACTTCAGTTTATTTTCCACATACGTCAGTTTGCCTAATTTCTAGGTCACTAATACATTTTTTGTAACTCAAAAGGAATAATCTACCCGCCCAATCTTTCACCCAATCTTTCGTTCAATCGTACAACTTTCTCAAAGGTCGGCAACGCTCCTGTGATTCTTCTGGTGTGCGAATGAAATTTCTTGAAAAATGCGCTTTAAAAGATTATCGCTTATTCATATTTCGACCAATATTTTAACATCTATCCTGAGAGAATATAGATAGTAGATAGATAGTTTACTGCCTCAGATGAACACCACAAAGCATGTAGGTGTACTGCTTCTAAAAATGGGTTTTAAGTAGTTATTTATGTAACTGTTGCGTAATAAGGAGTAACTCATCTATACTATCATAAACATATCATAAACTTCCATTCGTGATTTAATACATTATCAACAGTTGCATACAAGACTTTATCTACACCCACAATATGAATCTTCTATAAAAGATTCTGAAACAGTTAGCTTACTGCTAACATTAAAAAAACCAGTCCGAGTAACCATAATATCATCCAAAGGAGTGTTATTGTGAAAACGGATGGAATAATGTTGTACTGAATTTCATTACAACACTCGTTTGGATGATGTAATGGTTATTGACATTGGGTGTTTTAATGTTAGCAATAAGTTGACTGTTTTAGAATCTTTAATAGAATATTTAAAGCATGGGTGTAGATAAAATAACAAACGAAATGATAGGAAGCTCTTAAATTTATTATTAATAATATAAAAACAAGAAAAAACATTAACTGTAAAATATCACAGATCTAAATTGGATACTCATTATAAAACTATGTAAGCTTACATTAATTATTAGGCTTGTATTAAATAAAGTTATTTCAGCAGAAAACATAATTTAAAAATTGTTCGCGAGCAAAACTACGCCACAACATCCCTTTTGAATATATCACAAAATGCAACTTTGTAAATAGACGAGATAAAATTTTATGGCTGCTCCCGGGATCTCGCATAACTTCGATATAAGCCTGCCTACACATACTTGTATGTAATAGGTATATAACATAGTATGATTTAAGATAGTGAAAGGTTTTCGTGAGTTTATTCAGTATTTAATTAATGTAGTACCTAGTACTCAATATATCGCTTATTATTATTGAAAAGGGGACCAAACTATATAGAGTCTATTTTTTTTATGAAAATAAGGGACAAAACGAGCAGGACGTTCAGCTGATGATAATTGATACGCCTTGCCCATTTCAATGCAGTGCCGCTCAGGATTCTTGAAACACCCAAAAAATTCTAGCGGCACTACAATTGCGCTCGTCACCTTGAGACATAAGATTGTAAGACTTATTTGCCCAGTAATTTCACTAGCTACGGCGCCCTTCAGACCGAAACACAGTAATGTTGACATAATACTGCTTCACGGCAGAAATAGGCGCCGTTGTGGTACCCATAATCAAACCGGCGTCTTGTGCAAAAGAGCCTCCCACTGGTCTCTGTTGATATATTATGTAGTTACAAACATTTTTTTCATCGCTGAGTTTCTTGTGGCTTCTTCTTAGCTGAGGCGCAGGAGTGAAGCCCTAGTAAATTTAATATTTTAGCCTGACGATTGAAATTTATTGATTCTGCTGATTAAAATAGTTTTGTGATTTTATTGTAATAATATTTTATATTATTACAATATAATATTTGTTTCCGAAGCGGTAGTAGTATCTAGTACTCGTATATTAGAAGTGACATCAAAAAGAATTCTAAAAGAATAAATTTTGAGAAAATTAATGCCTTTTTATGCCTTTATTCAAATCACCAATCATTCTAATATTAACACAAGACTCAACCCGGAGTCGTATATCGAAACTCAAGTGTGGGTGTTCCTGAGTATTTGATTATCCCTGATAAGATCAATCCGCATTATACTGACTGTATCTGTAATATTATTCTTGTATCTCTCAGTGGAATTCTGAAAATAATGCCTTGGCTTTGCTTAGGTTCAGCTTCATTCTCTCTCTTTTATACTATTCTTTATTTATTTATTAAAGTAATCAACAGCGTACTCAACAATTATTTTTACAATCTTAATGTAGGTTTTATATAAAGCCACCAAAGATTACATAAATTTTAAATCATAAAAAGTAATCATATATTAACAGAATAGACTTAAGAATGATATAATATACGAGGTATAATATAGTACAATAAAATTTATTATTTAATAGCGGTCGCTCCATTCCTAATCTGTAATCATTAGGAAATACATTTATGTTATAGTACCATACAAATGTTTTTTAACAATTCTTTTGATTTCTTTATACAGTTATACTTGTTTTGAAAATTTTCTGGGATCTTCTTGTACAAGCATAGACATGGCCCCACAAAAGACTTACAAACTCGACATACTGCAGTTCCCAATATTCTGTCTATCTCTTACTTGAGATAAAAATCGTAACTATCGTTGACTTTTCTGTCCAAATAAACTTTTCGACGATAACTCACCTTATCCGTAGACGCTGTCTGTCAATGGAACGACATAATATAGCTTACCAGCGATAAAAGTTTGTATGAAAATTTCAATTCACGCACCCCAATATAAGGCGATAAGAATGACTTATCGGGTACATTGGGACAGCATCAGATTATTGACAGATAATTACTGACAGCAGAAGGTAGTAATTTATCTCTATCTGTAGATATTATATTGGGAACGGCCGTCAGCGTAGTAGTAGTCATATGTTTGTGCCTGGTGGTTACATTATGGTGATGACACATAAGTGTCTATGTACGTACATAGATAGCATAATCAAGAATATCTTGAGAGGCAACAGTTAAGATGTTTATTTTTAAATTTTACTCTCAATTTTAAACCATAACCATTTCTGCAGAATATTCATATAACGGAGACAGTGTCAAGCCAACAATTCGTTATAGTTGAGTTATTTAATTGTTAATAGTAAGTACTTATTTGTTTCTTAATTATGACCAGAACACTAATTTACCCTTCTAATCTTTGAAACAACTTTTGTGAAGCGCTGTATTTTGTGCCTGTCTAAAAGGTATTTATATTTACAATCGTAATCCCGCATTGGGAACAACTCAATTAATTTGATTAAGTCGAGGCAGTATTGTTATGATACTGTCAGATTGTTAAGCCTATTATAAAATTATTATAATTGTAACATTTCTATCTTAACAAGTCTTTTGTGCATTAATTGAGCTATTTGTTATGTTTATAAAGTGATAACTCTCTCTTCTGGGATTATTACACAAATAAACGATGCGGGTCTAAACCTACGATATCTCGCGTTCCGTGTGAATGCTTTTCCAACTGATCTAACCGTTCAACTGACTTATCGTCATAAAATCTTGTATGCTTTGTTCAACTCTCAGGTTGTGGCGTGGAAAGCGAGAGGTCGTAGGTTCGAGTCCAGCATCCTTTTTGTTTTCAAATTTTACTTGTCTATTAATTGAGCTTTTAATAAATATTATTTTAATAAATAATTATTAATTAAATGTGTAATGCAAATTTAAACAAAATTTTCAAACAATAGATTCGCTTTCCTTTTCTATCTTGCCGTGCCTCCTTTTGAGATGTTCTTTCCTCTCGTATTTCGATATGCTAGTATATTTACAATAAGTATATGATGTGATATGTTAAGTATAAATAACAAATGGTTGTTACTGTACTCTGAACATGTATTGTAACTGGTGACATGTTTTAATGCATGTTGTATTGAATAATAAATATATTATTGCTGTATTTTGTATACAAATGTTGTCTACATTTAACATGATTAATGAATGTTTCTTGGCCTAAAACTAGATAATATACCTAAGGAAGACGGCATATCGTCTGTTCTATATAAAATCTATTTTTTTCCCTTCTATAATAAAACCTATGTCATTTTAATGACAATCTAGCCTCAGGCCTATAAACAATTCAATTTTAACTTAATTTTTAACTAATTAAATAATTTAAAACTAAGGAAGTGTACATTAGCACTATTCTTATTGTCTCTATTAAGGAGAAGATACAAAACCTTTACAGTGGGAGGCTCCTTTGCACAGGATGCCGGCTAGATTATGGGTGCCACAACGGCGCCTAGTTCTGCCGTGAAGCATTAATGTGTAATCATTATTGTGTTTCGGTCTAAAGGGTGCCGTAGCTTGTGAAATTACTGGGCAAATGAGACTTAACATCTTATGTCTCAAGGTGACGAGCGCAATTGTAGTTCCGCTCCGAGTTTTTGGGTTTCGCAACAATCCTGAGCGGCACTGCATTGTAATGGGCAAGGCGTATCAATTATCATCAGCTGAACGTCCGCCTCGTCTCGTCGCTAAATGTCATAAAAAAACAAATATCTCTGCGTTGACACAACAACTATACTCTGATAAATTAATCAGCCTTTATCTTGTTCTCGGTCTGTTCGCGATGAGATATCGTATCGCGGGGAGAATCTGGTGTAACATTACATCCAGTCCTCGTTCTGATATCGAAAATGAAACAATCAGAAAATCATTGTTAGGAAATATCGCAGTGACATTGATATGGAAACACGCATTGTTTATATTAAGGAAAATATTTTATGACGACCCATTTAGATCACTGGTTAGTGTCCCTGCCTACAAACATTTATATATAATAAATAGGTAGGTATACGTTTCCGTTTCATGGATTTCTTTTTATGGAAAAGGAGGACAAAAGAGCGAACGGGTCACCTGGTGTTAAGTGATCACCGGCGCTCATATTCTCTTGAAACACCAGAGGAGTCACAGGAGCATTACCGGCCTTTAATGAAGGTGTACTCGTTTTTTTTGAAAGTACCTATGTCGTATTGTCTCGGAAACACCGCATAAGGAAGTTCATTCCACAGCTTTGTAGTACCTACGTGGAAGAAGGCTCCTTGAAAACCGCACTCTGGAGGATCGCCACAAATCCATATGGTGGGGATGATATCCTAACTTGTGGCGTGTCATGCGAAGATGGAATTCGGCGGCAGGAACCAGGAATGAAACAGCTCTTCGGAACACTCCCCATGATAAATGCGATAGCAGACACAATGAAATGAAGTCTCTACGCAACGCCAAGTGATCCAGACGTTCACAAACTATCTAGTAGTCTATACCATAACAAAAATAGTAAATTTTGTACTTTAAGTTATTTGCAGTGAGTGTAAAGAAATGAAATCAAGTATTTGTATTTTGCAAACTATACTATGGTTTCAATTGTTGATTGAGGGATCAATTACATGGGACACAACATAATCCTTTCCTGGAGTTTGCGCTATTTATAATCAGTACATTGAATATTAGTAGTCACCTTTTATAAATAAATCCGCAAAAGTACTCGTTCAATTCTGTTCAGTTTCACGATGTCATAAAATAATTGAAGCGCTTAAATTCTGTTTATTGTTTGTGAAACACTCGTTAAGCTTGGAAATTCTATGCAGCGCATTAAACAATTCTATCATGATTGAGCGTTAAATTTAGAGATAATTTAACGTGAAGGAGGACTAAGGCAGGAAGTTTTATTTGTTATAAAATATGAAACTGGCGAATAATCTTTGTGCTCTTATGTGGTATTCAACTTTATATCTTAAGCCACAATATCTGACTGCATGTTACGACGTGCAAATCTTTGCACGTGCAGACGTGGTTGAAATGTATAAAATTGTCTAGCTCGTAAGAATTGTTCGTAAGGAGTCTAAAGTTGAAAAGCTGTTGAGAACTCACAGCTGTGATATTATGAAGTAGTATAGTTTGTTTTAAAGATATATGTGATGTACATTTTACATCTTAGAAGCTGTCGGTTAGATTATGTTTCAGTTATTATCAACTAAGTTTAGATTTGGAAAAGAGACATCTGAATTCAATTCCCTAATATGCATATATTGGGGTTGACCAGGTTTTCAACCGTAAAGTAGATCCTGTAGATGAAGCCACAACCTGAGAGTTGAACAAAGCATACAACATTTTATGACGATACGTCACTCGAACGGTGAGCTCAGATGGAAGAGCACTCGCACGGAACGCGAGAGGTCGTGGGTTCGAGTCCCGCATCGTTCATAAAATATTGTTTTCAAATATTGTTTGTCATCGTAGTTTAAACAAAATGTTCAAAAAAAAAAACAATAGAGAAAGCAAACATAAACAACACCATGTCGTTCAACATTTATATTTAATTCAAATAAACTATGTGTACTTTTCATATTTTTTTTTGCACAGATGGGTCACTTGATGTTAATCTGATCACCACCGCCCACATTCTCTTACAACACAAGAGGAATCACGGGAGTGTTGCCGTACGCCCTTTTTTAAAGGGTACCTATATCGTAACTCCATGGAAACACTGCACAAAGAATCATTACATTACCTGGTTGTACGTGGTTTAAAGTTACTTGAAAGTCGTATTATTGAGGAACACCACACATTCAGATGGTAGAGATGATATCCTAAATTGTGGCGTGTCATGCGAAGTTGGAATTCGGCGGCAAGAAACAGGCCAAACAGCTCTTCGGAAGACACTCCGTGATGAATGCGGTAGAAGATATACAATGAAGAGACGTCTCTATGCAACGCTAAGCCATTCACAGAGCAATAGATCCCCGACAACTCGAACAGTTCTGCTTAGCACGCGGTTAAATGGTTCGAGCTGATATTGGGGCGCGCTAGACCAGATTTGACAGTCAATGTCTCTGGGCTGAAGCCAGGCTATATAACTTTATTGTTCTGATAACTAAAGATAAGATGTGCCAGTAGACTTTTTAAATAATATCTATTTTATACGCTTATTATGATCGTCATATATAGTAGAAGAAGAAAGAAGTAATCAATATCCAACTGCTGAAAAGTAGTTCCTATCGCAACAATTGCTCGATGGGATTTGTGGTTTAAAACGGGCAATAATTCAAGTTTATTACCAGCCACATTGATGAACAACAAGTACATAGTAAGGTAGAAAACCATTTTGACTAAAATATTGTCTCGGGTCGCTCTTTATGTTGATCGGGGTTACACCGCAAAAGGTGGTGGTTTCTAATCTTCACGTTTAGTAGAGATGCAGTGGACCGAAATGCGTCACAGATTAAATGCGGACAGAAAGACAATCGGTATCTTGAAAATTACCCGTGACCTTTGGAGTTCCGTCCGAGTAAAGTAGATCCTGTAGATGGAGCCACAACCTCAGAGTTAAACAAGACATACCAAGATTTACGAACCATACGTCACTCCAACGGTCGGCTCAGTAGTAAGAGCACTCGGACGTAACGTAAGTTAGGAATATCACTTTATAAATAAAAATTTGTATACGTATATTCCCGTAATTAAAGGTACCCTAAATACGTTGTAAAACTCATGGTGTAGTTCCTCCACTTTATATTACCACAAGTATGTCTTTCTGTTATGATGAATAATTTAACATAACGGTGCATTGTTTCAAAATCATCTACCGTATTATAAAACGACCTCCCTTCCTAGTTATGTCATAACTTTAACTGTAAAATTATGCAAAGCTGAAGTATGTATTTGTTTTAGTTTGCGTAAAAATAAAGCATTTAACTGTCATGACTGAACTATTTTACAATATATAAGTAAATTAACTTTAAATTATCCAAATGATTTGAGTTTTCTTTAGTGGTAATTCCGCTAATATTTTTCTTTAAACAATGCGACACGTGTTTCGCCTCTACACGAGGCATCCTCAGGCCGTGTTGTCTCGCCAAAATCTGGCACGAGACTCACTGGCGGAATAAACACTAAAGAAAACTCAAATCATTTGGATAATTATGGATTTCCGCAAAGTAACGCCTACTTCAATAAATAACTTTAAATTTTTAAATGTGGGACGCGACTTGCGTCGACACTCTGGCTCCTTCTTATGTCCAATTTACGTCAGTTGGTGCTAGCGCTGCTGCTTCGACTGAAGAAGACAGCAAACGTCGCTATAATATGTCGGTCTCAGTGAGTCTTACATCTTTGTGCCATATCGGGCCGAGGGGCGCGGGCGCGGAGAATATACAAACTATTCTTTTATAAACTTCTCGCCACAAAAGTACTTACTGGCAACCCAAGTGCTGGTAGCTATTTCGGTTAACAGATCAGCCTAACCATCCAACGTGGAATTGCTGCCAGTATTCTTGGTACGCTTCCCCGAAATGATAGTTTTAATTTAATGTAATTGAAGTATTGTAAATATAGTTATAAGAATTGTTTTGTTGGAATAAATTTATGGTTATTTATAAATTATCAAAAGAAATTGAACCCAATATTTTGGTATATGTTACCATATATTTTTTATAATCTGAAAAAGGCCTAAAACTAATATCCTTAACCAAACCAATGACTTCTTCGTATTTTTCCGAACACTTTCCAAGCGACGGTATTTGGAGCTGTGAACGTAAACTTTGTCCTTTTGCTTGCTGTAGTGTTAGTTCTTCAATTGTATTTGTACTGTACTGTAAAACGATATTTCTATACTTTTCAATACCATATCATGTCGCAAGCATTTTGGTCAACCCATTCTCTTTAAATGTAGGGATTAAGTTAGGGCATGTCTTGTATATCAACGATAACTACCAAGCTTCAGATTTTCATGCTTCAACAGCCATTTTAGTTCTATCAGCATTTTTTTATTGACGATAATGAACGAGATGAGCTGGACGTTCAGCTGATGATAATTACTATTTACATACCCATTTCAATGCAGTGCCGTTCAGGAGTCTTGAAAAACCCAAACATTTTGAGCATCACTACAATTGCGCTTTTCTCCTTGAGATATAAGATGTTTAGTCTCGTTTGACCAGTAATTTCACTAGTTATAACTAGAAACACAATAATGCTTACACATTACTGATTCACGGCGGAAATAGGCGCCGTTGTGGTATCCATAATCTAGCCGGAATCCTGTGCAAAGGATCCTCCCAGTTGTAAACACAGCATGCGGCTACCTGGATATATTTGGTCTTCAATACAGGATGTTTTGGAATGCCTATCGAAAATACGATTTAGGAACAATAAACATACGATGATTTGAAGTATCTTGAAAATCGCCGACGCAATTCTGTTTTCTTTATTACCAAGTTCATTTGTGATTTGAAATTAACTAAAATATGTAAAATTGTAGGAAATGATTAAAGTTTAATTAAATAAATTAATAATTTGTTTTACTTTACAAACATTTTTTTTTGTTTACAAACATATAAAAGTTTTTAGTAGCCACAATATTTATGGCTAGAGTAACAGCTGGTCTAATTAGACATAATATTATATTGTCAATGAAAAAAGAATTCACTAGCTAAAATTATTGTTATCTGTTCAATCGGAAATTGTTTCGGTAATATCTCATAAAACGGGACATAAATTCACGAGCCAATCCATCTTTATAACTTTATTTTACTGTCTATACGACTAAGGTTGATAAGGGTTAGAGAATATTGAAAATAAGTAGTAAAATGTATACCGTCAAGCTGAAATTCTTTGAAGAATAATTTAATTCTGAGGTATAGGGCTTCATAAGATACAAAGTAGGCTTTAAGGGTTAATGTTCTTCTATAATAAAGTCCCAGCCACTGTTCAGGCATTATCTATAAATAAATTTAAATGTTTTATTGAAAAATGGCTCAGTCGTAAATCCTGCTACTCCACAGCTGAATATCTATGTGATTGAACAGCCTGGAACTAGATTATGATTATTTTATAGCAATAGCAATGACAGTACAGTATTGTGTATATTTATCAATAAGACCGCAAAAAAAGAATTCTGGGAGAGTTTCTTGCGCCGCTTCTTCTATCTGTAGTAGTATCTAGTATAATAGAAATGACATCAAAAAGAATTCTAAAGTAATCAATTTAATTCAATTTACAGCTATACTATTCTGTTTAAATATTGATTGACAAATTCAGCAAGCTTCCGTGAAGGGCAAGATGGTATTATTTATGTAAAAGTAGGCCAACTTTGTCGATAGCTTTGCTGATATCTGTGTAGACGGCGTCGATTTGACGACCTTGGTCTACCTTGTCAGTGAGATAGGAGACGTAAACGGCAAGGTTCGGTATGGTAGACATACCACTATGAAAGCCATGCTGATGAGGAGTTAAAATTGGTTTCAGGTGGTTTGAGAGAAAGGGACACAAGATTCGCAGAAAAGTACCTGTTTTCAAGAAGCGATTATAAATGATGCTCAGTGGTACAGACAGGCTTTTCCCACAATTTGCCAAAAACATCGCTGGGATGTTGTCTGGACCAGCACCCTTATTTTTATCGAGTTTAGTCAAAGCCTTTTCCACGGTTGCTTGTGTGATTAAAATTTGACTAAGAGTATTAGGGGAAAATGTGTTGGTATTGGTTAAGATCAACTGTAGGGCAGAAGCGTCACTTCTTACGTTGCTGGAAACTGAATAAACCGAACAAAATTGGCTAACGAAAGCATTGCAGATACTCTTCGGATCTGAGTATGTTCTGCCCTCGAGTTTCATTTCGCCAGGAATACAACCTACAGATTAACGTTTCGATTGTATAAATGACCAAAAAACTTTTATACCATTCTTAGATATAGAATCTTCGTTTTTAAATAAGTACCTTTTATAGCATATCTCAATTTGGTTACGACACCTTGTTCGAGCTAGTGAAAATTCGTATTCGTCTATTATTAGGAATGTTAAATTTTTTGAATTGTTTTTTTTTTTCTTTCAGGAGCCTACGCAACAAACTCAGCGGGCTTTTTTATGATTTGAAAAAATATGTTTACACAGTAATATTGTACAATTAAACTGATTATTTAATATCCTGAGGGCAGTCGCTTCATCCCCAATCTGTGGTATCATTAAAAAACTAATTATGTTATAGTAGCCTTTACCACACAAATGTTTTTAACAATTCTTCTGAATATCGTAATACTTTTGTTATGAAAATTTTCTGGGATGTAGTTGTAAAAGCATATACATCGCCGCACAAAAGACTTACTTGCTCGACTTAGCCGAGTAGTAGGCATTATAATTTTATGTCTGATCCTGGTGTTATAAAACGGACGGATATAAGAGCGTTAATAATAGAGTTCCCATTGTTTTCCCTTCGGACACGAAACCTTTTAATTTAAATAAACCAATATAAATCTAAACATATCAATTTTATTTTAATATAATAGAAAAAATATACTGCACGCAACACAAAAACTCAAGGGATTGATTACTTATTCAATAATAACATTTTAACGACCTTGAAGTTCAAAGTGAGTACTTGAAAGCTTATTAAATATTAATTATTGAAAGGTTATTAAGGTTCCATTATGAATGAAAATTAATAATTTTAGGGAAACCTCTTTTAAAGGTGATAACAAAAGGAATTATACTCCATGAAATTGATTCATATATCTTATTTTTATCTTTAAACGAGCAATTCTTGTATATAATCTTAAATATAATCTGAATCTCGGAAACGGCTCCAACGATTTTCATAAAATTTAGTAATCAGGGGATTTCGGGGGCGATAAATCGATCTAGATTTCAACTAGGTGTTTTAATAAGAAAACGCTACAATAACATTAGAATATAAAGATAAAATTTACCGTGATCCGAAAAGCGGAAGACCCCGGTTCGAATCCAGATTTCCTATTAGTTGTTTTGTTCAAGTTTTGTACATTCTTAAAAACGAGCAAGGCTCGGTCGTCCAGGTACTACTTAATTATAAGCTTAAATGCAAATTATAATATAAATATATATGTGATAATGAATGAATGAATGAAAACTCTTTATCGCACAAAAATAATGTTACAATAATTTGAATATACTCGTATTAGAGTTATAGCAGCTCTATTGGGTGATAAGTGATTTTAAGTTTGTACATTTAATTAAGTTTTAATACTTTATTTATTTTAATAATATATTTATCGAGAGGCTTGAAGTGATAACAAAATTACATTCTTTGAAGTTGTTTACGTTCTGGAAAGTGCTTGCGTAAAATACAACATAATATTTTCCTCCTATTGTTTGTGATGTTAATACTTTGTCTTGCATAAACACCACGTTTTTCCGTTCTATTTCTTGGATATACGAATAGGTTTTCTATTCTATTAATATATAAATATACGTCATGTACATAAAGTGTGTTTTTGAGAATTCAAATGATACATCTGTTCTATTTATTACAACGTCATGCTCAATCTTTTATTAGCTGAAAGCGCTTCATAAAATTTTGCTATCTTGTTGCAGTACCTGTGTCTTTGTGTCTAATATTGTAATTATTTTAGCTTCAATTATTTCAATGGTATTGCGCTCTTATTCAATTATCAATCACAATCAATAATTGGAAACTGATTTGTGTTTAGAATGAAATCTTCATTTAAACTGCTTCGTTAAGTACCGCGATACTTCCGTCAAGAAATAATACAATTGAATAAATTTTTAACCGTTATAATTCAATGGCTTTAAAATAGATTTCAAAAAAATTTTTTCGTATTGCTTAGTAATATTTTTTGAAAATCAATGCAAAGGCTTCAAGCCCATACAGCCATATTCGTAAATAATTAATTGTCAAAGCCGTCCTTGCAAGATTTTTAGATGACATACAATGTAAAAATTTCGTTATTTAGCTACCATAAGCCGATTGTTACTTTTATGGATAAAAATAATGTATATACATAAAATTATAATGTACATATTCAAGAATTTAGAATTTTAACTAAAATAAAATATATTTCATAATCAATAAAAGATTTTATTAATAAATAACTTAGTGATAAGCTAAGCTTTTCTCAAATAAAACAATTTCAATATTCAATAGTTCAACTTAAATTAGTTTAAGTTATCACATCTGTTTTGCGTCCCCAATGAACACAGGTTTTTGAAGTTAGTATACTTTAGGCGAGTTATGAAAATAATATGATGAGAGTGAAATTTTAAGATCACTGTAACACAAAAGTAACAGGGTGAAGTTGGTTCCTAAAATTTTCTGACATTTGCGATATTCGTTATTTTTTTTTTGGTTTCTTCGTCCATTATTAGGATAGGCAAAGGGTTCAAGCCCGCACAGCCGTATTCGTCATTTAATAATTAATTGTCAAAGCCATCGTTGCAAGATTTTTACAATATTTTTCTTTCTACGAAAATAGAATAGCACGAGGAATAAATAATTTTAAGGATGTTTACTTTGTTAGGCCAAATAAATATAACTTCTTGCGTGCATACATAAGTACACACACTTTTTTTATTTAAGCCACTATAAAGTTACAACCTTTTAGTCGTTTATCCAATCAAGCAATTTTTGGAACTCACCAATATGCATTTATAAAGAAAGCATTTAATTTTCAAGTGGTTTTCACTTTGATTATTTTCAGTACTTTGAAAGTTGCTCGGCTTTCGAATGGATTAGCAAGGATTTAGCGAATCACTAATAGTTTGATATTAATTAAATTTGTTGAGCATCGCGATTGTGTTCTGTATACAACACTTACAGGGTTTACTTAGTCTATTTAGAGGTACAAACTATTAATTTATCTATTATCTTTCTTACTTTACATAACTTCAGTTACATTAATAAATAACGTTGGTAAAACTGAACACTAATAAGATTTGTAACTTATGAAAGATTTGTAGTTGATTAAATCATGTTTAAGGTATTAATTTTTAAATGTTTCGAGTTTACCAGCACAAATGTTACAATATGGTATTTTATTGAAGTATTTGCCAAGTGTTTTTTTTTACTTTCATTAATGCAAAGAATGCTTCAAGGGGACACTTATGTATAATTTCACCGGCGAGTTTGGGCTATCAGATTTAGCAATTTTTGTCTGAGAACTTTCAATCTTATACTTTACGCATCTCTTCCAGACTATTAAAAGAACTTAACGAACTTAAGCTGACCATAGCAGGTATCCAATATTCCAGGAGAATGAAATTTATGCGCTAAACTAGGCTCTGCATGCCTCTTCATCCACATTAATTTTGTTTCACGATCTTTGTTCTTTCGTTTCAAGGTACAGCCTTGAATAACGTGTGTACAAAATTTTATGTTATATTGTATTGTCGTGTAGGTTGCTACATTATAATATGCATAAAAACAAGACATAAATACAGTTATACATTCATTTTAATGTTATCGTTTTAAGTTTTTTATTGAACTAACTCTAATAACAAACATTCAGGTTTGTACGCAAATGTTAGCTGTATTCTATAAAAAGCCCCGAAATTAATTCCAACATCATATTATTCACTATTCCATCATTTGTTCAATCACATACATACTCTTACGGTCGTTCCCAATATTCAGACTATCTCTTACTTGAGATAAAAATCGTAATTATCGTTGACTTTTCTTTCCCAATAAACTTATCGACGGTAACTCACCTTATCCGTACACGCTGTCTGTCAATGGGACGACGTATAGCTTACCAGCGATTGAAATTTGGATGGAAATTGCAATTCACGCGTTCCAATATAAGGCGATAAGAATGACTTATCGGGTATATTGGGACAGCTTCAGATTATTAACAGCTAATTACTGACGGTAGAAGGTAGTAATTTATCTCTATCTGTAGATAGTATATTGGGAACGGCCGTTACTGCACTCCAATTTATATATGAAAATCGGTCCAACTTTTTTAATTCTTAAGTTATAAAATGACTTGTATGTAATATACCAATAAAATTATATACAAGTATCATAAGAACTTTTACATTTTTATCTTTTCTTTTAATGCCTGGGGACCACAATTATACTCGAGCTAACTTCGCACTCGATAGTTAAAGAGTGTGATAAGAGTAGTTGGCTTTTTGATTTGCTTTCTTGTCGCATCAATCCTAATGTGTTGAGTGCCGAGTTAACAATTTTATCAACGTAACTAACAAAACGTAATTTTGTCTGAATAGTAATACCTGTCCCTGAATTAATTAATATGTTTCTACTTTTAACCTTATATTGGTAAGCCCATTTATGTTTCATTTTTCTATAAAATGTAATATGAATAGAAAAACAAAGGGCCTAGGTTTGAACCCTGAGGGACACCAGAGTCAGTGCGTATTAGACTGCAAATCATTTACAACAAACAAGCTTTGCTAGTCTTTTATACAAATAGAACTGACACAATGCCAAAAATGGATTTGAGATACCAATTTATATATATAGATGTTTTAATTTATTTATATGAATATAGTTATTCACCTTATTAAACGCCTTCGAGAAGTCCTTATAAAACACAAACGTACGTTTTTAGCCACAGTGTTATTAATAATTTAAAACATTCGTATTAGCAGATCTATTATCTATAAAACCATGATAAAGAACTAGAATATTGATGCCTATGTTAATTAATTAAAAAGAGATTTAGACTACAATATTTCTTCTTCTTACCAAATTGAAAAAAATATAGTGAGTCAATAATGCTAACGTTTAACTATTCCTCCTATAGGTTGACCGTGAATTGTAGATGTTTTCAAGAACTATCAGTTCATCGATCTTTTTGCAGTAAAACAACAATCCTGCGTGAGTGAAGGGAAGCAAGGACCAAGAATAATAAAAAAAAAAATAGGGAAACGGTTGACCCTGAAGCCCATCCCTGCAAATTTTACGCTAATAACATACCTAATTGCTTTAAATTGTACTTACAAAATATAATTTATTTTATTTTAGGACTAAGAAAAGTTAAAGAAAACCGCAATTACTTTTGAATCAATAATTAGTAAGAAACGCTTCCTATAACCTTAAAACGTCGATATCTGATGAAAACTCGATTTTTGAAAATCGGGTCAAAATCAATAATTTCCCATCTTTTGAACCCAAATATGTAATTACTGCTCAATATTTTGGGAACATCATTTAATTTAACATTCAGGTGCAAGAAAACCACCCCGCATAACAAGGCAAGTAAGATAACGCATAATAAAATAGTTTACTATTTATCAGTATCTAAATCAATAATTACGTAGGCAGGCGATGATCTCGTAAGTGGGGCATAAATCACTATTTCAATTCGTCTAAGATAGTCTATGGGCCAGACATCTTCCTTAGTTAGATAATAAATCTCAATCAATTTGCGTAACAATAGCCTTCAACAGTCTGTAACCACAATCTTCTCCACTGCAGTTCTGTGCTAGATGTTACTGTCGAATAAATCTTTAGTTCGGCGATATACTTTCAACAAAGTTTTTCGGGATAATATTATGTTCGTATTATCTATAACTCTATTTCACAAACTGGTGATACTGTAATTGGCTCTGCTAAGGCCAACATTAAAATATTCTATTTTATCACTTCCCGTTAAGTGACCCTTTTTCTCGTGTGTCCTGTTTCATACTTTTTATGATTTATACCAATATTATGACTGTTCATTGTCAGCACATTTATGCAAATTTTATATGCGTCCTTATCATTTCATATTACGTACCTATTTCATTAATTATTATCCTAGCAATAACAACTTCGTACCAATTTCTCTAGATGCATTTACCAAACTTATGTATGTAGACTTCTTCTTAATATTTGTACCTAATGCATATGATATGTTGTTGTAACTTGTACATGGTTTTTTCTATAATACGTTTTAGTTTTGAAATAAAATAAACTAACTCTATTTGTATGAGGGGCTGAACGTACAATAGTCCCTGCAGAAAAATTGTAATCCTTATGGATCTTTTATTTGCTTTTACTATTAGTCCTTTGTATATTTGAGGGAGCAACGTGCAAATCTTATATACTGTTCTACGGCATCTCTCAACTTTCCTGTCATTAAGTAAGAAATGTGTTTGAAGTAGGAAATTCTAATAAATTCACTCACACACAAAAACACATTTTGATTATAAATACATGCATTTATTATTGTGTCTTTGTGCAATGACCAAATAGCGAATTTTACTCACCCTCGTAACCACAATCAACTCCACTGCAGCTCGATGCTAGTTGTAACTGCTGAGTAAATATTTAATTCAGCGATGTACTTTCAACCAAGTTTTTCAGGATAATATTATGATCTTATTTTTTTTATGAAAGTAAGAGATGGGACGAGCAGGACGTTCAGCTGATGGTAATTGATACGCCCTCCCCAATACAATGCAGTGCCGCTCAGGACTCTTGAAAAACCCAAAAATTCTGAGCGGCACTACAATTGCGTTCATCACCTTGAGACATAAGATGTTAAGTCTCATTTTCCCAGTTATTTCACTAGCTATGGCGCCCTTCAGATCGAAATACAGTAATTTTTACACATTACTGCTTCACGGCAGAAATACGTGCCGTTGTGGTACCCATAATCTAGCCGGCTTCCTATGCAAAGGAGCCTCCCACTGGTATCATAATGTTACCTCTGCTAGGGCCAACATTAAGATATTCTATTTGAGTGGCTCTATTATAAGTTAATCATTTAAATTCAAAGACCGTAAAGATATTGTGGGCCTCTGTTAAACGTACCATTGAATTGGCCTCTGCAGAGCTTGAACGTGCTATTGTTGTAAGAATATACAAACGCCAAGGTGCATTATTTATGTTATTTGAGAGTGTATGAAGGAGGAAGTTTTATCGAAACTATCTGAATCTAAGAAGTATATTACGATATGTAGCGCCTTTGATATTAATTTATAAGATTATTTATTATAATATTTATTAGTCCAAGTTACGTCAGTTTGTGCTGGGGCTGCTGCTTCGACTGCCGAAGACGGCAAGCATCGCAAATATGTTTGTCTCAGTGAGTCATACATCTTTGTACCCTTTGGTGTCGAGACACTTGGCCCCTGGGGCCCAGAGGCGCGTAGAATGTTCAAAATACTATCTTCACGCTTCAATAAGGCTACCGGAAACCCAAGCGCTGACAGCTATCTCCGTCAACGGATCAGCCTAGCTATCCAACGCGGAAATGCTACCAGTATTTTAGGTACGCTTCTACGTAATGATAGTTTTAATTTTATGTAGTCATAATTTTGTAAATATAGTTATATAAGATTTATTAGAAAAATCCACCACTAGTATTAGATTCATACTTTGTTAAAATCATATAATTTATCAAATAACTTCTTAGAACCTACTAGAGTAACCAGCACCTCTAAAAGCTTTATTGATAGTATTTGTACTAATTATTAACCTTTTTCTCAGTCAATAATTAGTAAACTGAGATCAAACCAATAGTCAATTAGCCTCTTTTTATATTGATGTGAACAAATGTACTTCATTAATAAGTTTATGTGTGTTTCGGTAAATAATAGGAGAATGGAGAAATATACAGGCAATAATATTTCGGAAAAACTCTCAAATTTGTATTTGAATTATAACAGTACTCCAAATGAGATGATCGGTATTTTATTTAAAATAATTAAAACAGAGTTTGCTTCTATATTTAGTTCAAAAGCAGTCTACTCAGGTGGTCTCTTGTCATTTAATGACTGTACAACAGCTGGTATGCACAGGAACAGACACGGGTTATATGAACTAGGTATATAGTGAGAGATCATTATGCAATCATGATGTATCTTATCTCGTGTATGTGTAAAAATACTCTTGATTATTTAAGAAAGTATGTACTATTGCTAAGTCAATGCATATTTGAGAAATAATTAATTATATATACAGTTATTTTCATAGTATCATGACCTATGGTATATTGTTATGGCTGCAGAAGAGGGCTATTCGCGCTATTTATAACCTAAAGAATCAAAAAATTAAAAAAATAATTTCTTGATAATGTATCATGTTCATAAGCGCATCTTAATGGAATGTGCTACAAACTGTGAAAATCATAATGTTAACACGAGGAACAAACATGAACTTGCTATGCCTACTACTCGGTTTAGTCGAGTTAGTGTGTCTTTTATTGAGCGATGTATATGCTTTTACAATATGGTCCCAGAAAATGTACACAACAAATGTGTTACAAAATTTAAAATAATTTTTAAAAATGTGTGTGTGGGAAAGGTTTAAATAACTGAAAATAATATAAATTATTTTTTTAATGATACCATAGAATGGGAATTGAGCGGACACCTCAGGCTCTTTAATTATAAATGTTTATTGTACGATATTACATTGAAATCCATATTTTTATAAAAAAGCCCTCTAAGTTTCTTGCGCTCGTTCTTCTCAGGTCTGAGGAAGTTTATTTTGAATGGGTGGTAGTTTCTGACGTTCAATAAGTGACTTTGAATCCTATTTTGAAAAAAAATAACATTTGAATTTGATTTTGAATTTGATCTCTTCCCGTCAAGTGACTCTTATTCTCGTGTGACCTCTTTCATATTTTTATTACTTATTATGATGGGTGGGACATACCATAGTCCCCACAGCAGAATTGCTATTCTTATAGATCTTTTGTACGCTTTTTCCATTCGTCCTATGTACATTACAGGAGGCAAACGGACAAGTTTCATATTATGCTATTCTATACCTTTCCTGTCATCCCGTAATTAATGTGATTGAAGTAGAAAATTCTATTGCTTTCTAATATAACATGCGTTCGTTTTATAAATACATGAATTGAATTATTCTCGAGGGCAATTCCCAAATAGAATTTTACTCACCAAAGTGTCTATTTCAAAGAGATTTTCTTTAGGAAAAATTAACAAAATCAAACATTGAGAATTTTATTTGTGTAAAGTGTAACAAAAATATGTTTAAAATATATACAAATATAATTTAAATAAAATAATTTCAACTTACACGAACACATATAAATATTACGTTAATCTTTTTCAAAATTTGATTTCATAAAGCGGATTGAATTTGTAATGAAGTATTAAATATTAGCCGGGTACTGACTGAGCGAGCAGCCTCGCGAGGAAGACTCGTACGTTTGCCGCAGGAGGCCACCTTTGTCTATAGATTTTTGCATGAGGCTGCCGCTTTTTGACTTTGATAAGGTGGCCGAGCACCCTAATATCTTGGTGAGGTAGGCATGTGCTTACATTCCTCTAGACCACAGTCTGAACAAACAGAGGCGACCTCGACACGTACTAGTCGACCCGGACGACTATATTACGTTCGCGAACGCGACACTAACACCATCACCGACACCGACACCAAGCCAACCACACCGCCCTCGAAGACGTAGGCGCAGCCATGTACATCAAACCGCTGCCACTCGTCACTTTGACGATTTCCAGCGGCCGCAACCTAATATAATACGATTCACACACTTTGATAGAAGCCCGATGAGATACGAGTAGTCCTCGTCCTGTTGAACACCACTCACACTCACATAACAAACCACATACCTACAATAACACTTCACACAAATAGTCACACACTTACATACACTCACACATATTTACATACATATATCACCGCACTCGCCGGCGATTGCGAGGTCTATTCAAATCTAGAGTCCACTGGACTAACAGGTATATTAGATCGTTAGTGATCTTCTCTCCATCCAGCCTAGTGAGCAGGCGGTCCGAGGTTCGAATCTCCTTCCGAGACGCCATTTTCGGCCTCCAAGGCCCCCGCCCGGCTTCGCTGTAAAAGCCTTCAGGGCTATCAGCACAGAGGAGGTTTTTAGTCGGTAGGGGGTGTTTACACCCGAGCCCGACATATGGGCCGCTTCGGGGTCTTCAATTTTTCTCTCGAAAAAAAAAAGGCTGCCGCTTGCGACAAGGCCAAACCACGATCAACTTGAGTCAGCATCGAGCTCTCAGCTTAACGTAAAATCGAACAGAGCTATAGCCACCACTAGCCTTTATATTAATTCTTCGTCTTGTACAGAAAATAAAACGAAAACAAATTACAGGCTGTCCAGAGCAAGAAGAGTTGTGGACAACACCTTTGGCATTCTAAGTTCTCTGTTCAGAATATTGTGGAAACCGTTACTATTATAACCAGAAAAAGATTCCGTTGTTAGTCGAATAAGCGAGACAAAACACAACCATGTTGAGTACGCGCGGCAAACTTACCGAGGCGCTGGAGCACGGAACACAAAGCTCGGCTCGGCCGTGGCATGCTTGGGCGAGGCAGCGCGACCATTTGCCGATTTTTCATCAAAATTATGTTTTTGTCCACAACTCAGGGTTTCAGCTTAATATTATTGACACAATATTTCACAAATAATCTTGTCCCAAACTAGGCAGCGCCTCTACTATGTGTGCGGGACAACGATATATTTAATACAATATGCTTACCAAAAGATCCATATTAAGTACACAATGGTCCATATTGGAAACAATCACTTGTATTCATCATATAAATGTTTGTACCTTCCGGGATTCGAGCCCGAGACCTCTAGGTGTTCAATGATATTATGTCTTTGTTCAACTCTCAGGTTGTGCCTTCATAGATGAAGGCAATTATTATTGTTGCAGAGTTCCTTTACAGATAGTTTTTTCGCTAGTGAATAGCTTATTTTTTTTTGAAAATTAAGATGAACATGTGTTTTTTGAGAGAGGCACGTCTTGATCTGAAGAAAAGTCTTGTAAGTATTAATTTCATATTTATTCAATCGTAAAACACTTATTAATCTCGTAATAAGATTCACTTAAAACCACAGAACAGTAAAAGAGATCTCCTTAAAATGGTCTGTGTGTAATGGTGGTTTACCGACGACCAAGGATTTACCTCGCGCGGTTGTCTCGCGCGGCTTCTCGCTCAGTCAGTACGCGGCTATTGAATAACAATCATCAATACATTGAATATGAATAGCTGTGTGGCTGACTGACTATGTAATGAATACAATGTAGTTAGTATTAACGAGATATTTAGTGACATTGCAGTTTACATCGTGTCTGTGGTTTATTTGGGAGCCATTGCTCGATAAAGCAAAAGATAAATTAAAATTCAAATATTTTATTAAATATAGGATATCACTTATTGTTTTTTTGTATCTCTTTCTATATTGTTCAGTTCTTGTGATGTGTTTGTTATGTTTCCTTGTAATAATAAATAAATATTGAAAGTTAAATACATACATACAACACATAGGAAAAAGTATGTCTCAACCAGGGGCGTGCATTGGTTTTCTAGTAAGATGTGGAAACTGTGGATCTAACTAGTTGTAGTTGAGCTTTGGAATAGATATTTAGGATACTTAATTAGAGTAAGGAAATTTTTTATGAGTGAAGTTTTATTATAAAACTAGCTGACCCGGCAAACGTTGTTTTGCCATATAAAGTATAATTCACGCGATAGTTTTATAAGTAATAAAATATTGCCTGTACATCATTTTGTTCTATTGTCAATAGTTTTTGCAGCGCACGCAAAAATAGGTTTTCGATTTTACACCTTGTGTTGCAAAATAGCAATTTTATTACGGATCCCTAATTTTGAAAAAAAAAAACATAGCCTATAGCCTTCCTCGATAAATGGACTACCCAACACTGAAAGAATCATTCAAATCGGACCAGGACAAACAAACAAACAAACACTGCAGCTTTATAATATTAGTATAGATAACAGAAACAAATTAAACAAAATTAACTTTAACACTATTGCTATATTTATTTAGGTTCATAACGAGGGAGGCACTGCCTGCCTGTATTTATACCAATTGCCTACATGATATGGCCTCTGACCTCAACCTTGAGAAGATAGGGCGCAAGAAACTGAGCGGGTTTAATTTTTTTTATAAAAATATGGTTACAATGTAATATAGTAATATATATATCAATATAAAATGTACAATAAAATTTATTATTTATAGCCTACGGTCGCTCCATTCCCAATCTGTGGAAAATAAAGAAAGTTATTTATGTTTTAGTAACCTTTACAACACAAACGTTTTTTTAAATTCTTTTGAATTTCCTAATTAATTTTTTTGTATTGAACATTTTCTGTTGGATATTGTTGTAAAAGCATATACACCATGGGGCGATCCACAAAAGACTTTCTAACTCGACTTAGTAGAGTAGTATGCATTATAAGTTTATGGTTGTTCCTGGTGTTAACATTATTGTTATGACAGTTTATATCAAATTCACTTATGTCCCTATTTACATACATAACATTATAATGAATATATTATTGAGAGGCAACAGTGGAGATGTTTATTTCTTTAAATTTTGCTCTTAATTATTCTATAGAACCTAGGTTGTAAATAGCGCGAATAGCCCTCTTCTGCACAAAGATGGTATAAATAATCTGACTAAGAATACATAGTTTATGTACAAAATAGTTTCCGAGTTGTCCTTCAACAAACTAGCGACGAGGGAAATAAATTTAACGCAATTTTATCACCTCGCCCTTCAGAGAAAACCTTTACTTGGGCAGACCCTTTTTGTACTACATAAGTTCTAAATATTTGAGAGTTTTAAAGAAAACTATTATTAATTATTAAGTTGTTTAATATAAAATATATTCTGTTTGAATACTATTTATTAATATTATGTTATAGGCAAGAGATAAAAGTGCATTGTTCCACTGAATTGTATGATTATATAATAATATATAATATAATAATAACATAATATTGACACACTTCTTACACAAATTATCTTGCCCCAATTTAGTCATATAATATAGCCTGTGGTTATGGGATGAAAGACAACGATATATTTAATACAATATACTTACTTATACATATATAAACATACATAAATACATTTAAGCATCAATGACTCGGAAACAACCATCCATATTCATCATATAAATGCTTGCAACTACCGGAATTCGAACCCAGGACCTCTTCTTTATCAGGATTATAAGTAAGTGCTATTAAACCTGGACAGAATGTTCCGTAATACGATGGCAAGCTTAAGCATTTTAGTTGTTTCTTTCGGCTTAACCACGTTTGAGGCCTTCTTTGTACAGGATGCCGACTAGATAATGGGTACCACAACAGCGCATATTTCTGCCGTGAAGCAGTAATGTATAAGCATTACTGTATTTCGGTCTGAAGGGCGTTGTGTGAATTTTTGGGCTTTTCAAGAATCCTGAGCGGCATGTAATTGTAATAGGCAGGGCGTATCAATTACCATCAGCTGAGCGTCCTGCTCGTCTCATCCCTTATTTTCATAAAAAAAAACACATCACAAGAACTGAACAATATAGGAAGATCATCCGACCATCAATTTCAAATCATCTTCGATCGACTTGATTCTTTGGCGCTGCGTAGATCGCTCTGCATGTTACCTGAGTAGCTTGATACCGGCAGCCAAATTATGTTGATGTTTGGTATGTCACAACCACGCCTTGAAAGAAAATGTTGGCCTTGCACAACCACTTTTTAGAATTTACCACCGGCTGCAGTCCTTTAGCTCCGTCCTTAGGTCATTCTACAAATTTAATCTCATGACTTCTGATATTGCGGATGTCCATTCGAGCTTTTGGTTTTCCATTTTATTTATTACATCACGTGAGTTGTTTGCCCGTTTGTCCTCTCTTATGTAAAAAAAAAAAACATTTCGAACATTTTTTTTTTAACATGAAAGTCGATGAAACGAAAAAGCGCGACAGGAAAAAGAGGCAGACTCATAAATTCATAAGATTTAACGTGGGAGAAAATGAGATAGGTACCATTATACAGTGTTTTGGTACCAGGCGATCATAGTTGGAGAAGAGATTGTCATATATATGACGTGAGTTTACCTTAATATTTTCTGACGCCATGCGTACGAACTACTTAGACACCAGGAGAACATAAATATGGTGGCGGTGATAGTCATGTATTTAATAGCGGTTGAAATCGTGTGTCATCCTAGCAACATGTACCAAGGCTTCATATGCGGATTGCACAATGCAGATTACACTTCTGCCCGCATTTTTTTTAAATCAGCTTAGACCAAGAATTTAGAACTTAAAAAATCCAATATATTTTTATTTCAATTTTCTATGGTACCTGCAAGATTTCAGTGACACTCTTCCGAATGTAACCTTATTACATCAATCCCGTTCAATCTGTACTCATGTTTACTTTACAACCTTATATTATATGAAGAGAAAGCAGTATTTTTTTTTATAGAATAGGAGGACAAACGAGCGTACGGGTCACCTGTTGTTAAGTGATCACCGCCGCCCACAAGCTTCCTCCTTCGCTGATTCTCTTGCAACACCAGAGTGTTGCAAGAGAATCACAGGAGCGTTGCCGGCCTTTAAGGAGGTAAGAGGTGTACGCGCTTTTTTTGAAGGTACCCATGTCGTATCGTCCCGGAAACACCGCACAAGGAAGCTCATTCCACAGCATTGTAGTACGTGGAAGAAAGCTCCTTGAAAACCGCACTGTGGAGGACCGCCACACATCCAGATGGTGAGGATGATATCCTAACTTGTGGCGTGTCGTGCGAAGGTGGAATTCGGCGGCAGGAATCAGGTTAAACAGCTCTTCGGAACACTCCCCGTGATAAATGCGGTAGAAGACACACAATGAAGCGACGTCTCTACGCAACGCCAAGTGATCCAGCCGTTCACAGAGCACTGAGTCCCCGACAATTCGAGCTGCTCTGCGTTGCACGCGGTCAAATGGATCGAGCTGATACTGGGGTGCGCCAGACCAGAGATGATAGCAATACTCCATGTGTGGCCGGACCTGCGCTTTGTAGAGCGCTAGTATGTGGGCCGGCTTGAAGTATTGCCGTGCTCTATTAATGACGCCCAGTTTCTTTGAAACCAATTTGGCTATGCCTTCCAGATGACCACGAAATTGGCAATCGCTCGAGATTTCGAGACCCAGTATTCCGATACTAGGCGAGGCTTCGAGGGAAGTGTTGTCGAAGAGCGGTGATACGACAAATGGGGTTTTTTAGTGGTAAACGCGCAAACTTGAGTCTTCTGGGGGTTAAATTGGACAAGGTTCAATTTTCCCCATTCCGCGACCTTCTCAACAGAGGACTCGATAGTAGACACAAGTTTCTCCCGGCACTGGTCGACGATTTCCCGAGAGAGACCTGCATGGCCAGTGTTTACGGCATCACCAGTGCTGTCGTCTGCATAGCAATAAATGTTGGAGGTGTCCAACATATCATTGATATGCAGAAGAAACAGCGTGGGAGACAGCACACAGCCTTGGGGCACACCAGCATTCACGGGCTTCGGGTTCGAGCAATATCCGTCGACAACGACCTGTATGCTGCGCCCGGTGAGGAAGCTGGAGGTCCACTTGCACAAGCTCTCGGGAAGCCCAAATGATGGAAGTTTGGAGAGGAGCGCCTTGTGCCATACACGATCAAAGGCCTTCGCTATATCCAGGCTAACTGCCAGGCCTTCCCCCTTGCTTTCAATAGCCGCTGCCCATCTATGTGTTAGGTATACCAGAAGATCACCTGCCGACCGACCATGGCGAAACCCGTATTATCGATCGTTGATCAACTGGTGACCCTCTAGATATACTAAGAGCTGACGGCTAATTATGCTCTCCATGATTTTGGAAAGCAGGGAGGTAATAGCAATAGGCCTGTAGTTTGCCGGATCCGAACTGTCTCCTTTTTTTTGGATCGGATGGACAAGGGCTGACTTCCATGAGTCAGGGACTACGCCTTTAGAATAAGAGTGCCGGAATAAACGCGTTAGCACCGGCGTCAACTCAAGGGCACACGTTCTAAGCACGATTGGAGAAATGCCATCCGGCCCGCTCGACTTCCTGACGTCCAACGAAAACAGAGCTCGTCTAACAGTTTTCTGTCTGAACTGTACTTCAGGCATCGAGCTCTGACACCGCGGGATGGTCGGCGGTGTTTTTCCGTTGTCGTCAAGAGTCGAGTTGGAGGCGAAAAGAGTGCACAAGAGATCGGCTTTCTCTTTTGCCGTATGGGACAGGGTGTCATTCCTCATGTACCACGGCGGCATGGACGGCTGGCTGAAGTTACCAAGAGCAGCTTTCGACAACTACCAGAACTTGCGTGTTCCGGTCGGGTAACTGGAAAGCTGCTCGCCGATTATGACGACGTGTTTTGACTTTGCACGGGCGATTTGCCGCTTAAAAAATCTGGAGGCACGGTTGTATTTCCTCTTAAGAACTGTGCAGTTCGGATCCTTTGCGCCCAGCGCCGCAACCCAAGCTCGATAAGCCTGTTTTTTGCATTCAGATGCTGCTTTAACTGACGCATCGAACCAGGGCTGTGATCTGCCATCGATCGGTACTACAGAGCTTGGTATAAAAATATCCATGCCCTGTAGTATCACATCGGCTACTGCAACGGCGCAGGCACTAGGATCATCCGAAGGGAAACAAACCCTGCTCCAAGGGTAGGATGCAAAAAAGGAACGCATCCTATCCCAATCTGCTGACTTGTAGTGCCAAACGCGGCGGGTCGCTGGTGGTCTGCGACGTGGGCGTCGTATAGGCACTACACTCCTGACCAGGCAATGGTCGGACGTTCCGAGAGGGGCGTCGACAATGACCTGGTAACCATCGGGATGTGTAGTCAGCAGAAGATCTAATAAGGACGGCATGTGGCTATCCACATCCGGGAGCCGCGTTGGCGACTCGACCAATTGAGACAGACCATACGCCAATGCAAAATTATGCACAGATCGCCCTGCGTATTCTGTGGTACGTGATCCAAGCCATTCGGCATTGTGCCCGTTGAAATCACCCAAGACTACGATTTCAGCGGAGGGGATCTGTGCAAGCACGTCGTCAATTGCCGATTGAACGCAACCCATGAGATGATCGGTTTCTGCGTCACCACTATGGGACCTGTAGACACACGCATAGATGCGGACGCGGTCCTCTAAATCTACGCGGAGCCAGAGAGTGGACAGGTCTAATTGCCACCGGTCCTCGACACTAACCTATGCGAAACATAGCGGCACTAGGCCCCTACTTCACGCCGGTATTCTGTGCGAGTGTGGTAATTAACCCGGACGAGCCTGGCCCGATTGTGCTGACGTCAAAAGACGGCAGCGTGACTCTCCCACTTCTAAAAAGCCCTTAGTCGCCTCTTACGACACCCATGGGCCTAGGACTCCCCTATTCTTTTTACGCCCCGGGAAAAGTACAGGGCCATTCATATTATATTATATTCATATTGACACGGGAGTGGGTCAGGGATTGGAAGTAATACTCCGCTTATAGTCTTTATTTGCGTTCACTTTTTCTGAACTTGCGCTTCGCCGGTCTGCCGCTGTTCCTCTTGTGGGCGGCGGTACCTTCAACGCGTCACACCGCATCGAACACTAAGTCTCTTCTATCTTCTTCTTCTTGGAACACTTCCACTTTTCTTCTGCTTCTTCTTCTTTATACTTTCGAGTCAGAACTAGAACTGCCGTAGGCCACGCTTAGTACGGCTTATATACCCCCAGATCCGTTCTATTTTCAAAATGATTCTCCCATTCCATCTTTAAATTTAAATTGTACTAGAAAATTCTTTTAATTATTTTTATCCTGCTTACACATTTTCCATCCCTTTTTTTCTGTTCGATTTGATCCTGAACTTACTAGAAATTTCCTTTAACTTTACAAAACCCAAAAAAATCCATACACTGGTAGGTGTATCGAACCCGGGTCTACAGCGTCTAAAGTAAACACTTTTCCGCTGAGCTACGAGTATTGCTGACGGAGCTGTTGAAATTAACAATGTCTTGAAGTTTGACAACTCTCGTCATATACTTCGAAGGGTTGCTACGCAACACTGCCCCCTCCCAAGACATGATCGTCTCGATCATCGTTGCTTCCGTAGTACTTAGCCACCCGATCGACATGTACGATTTTCGGGGGACTTCGAGGGGTACGCTGGATCCTGAGAGTCACATCATTTATCCTTGTGATTATTTTGTATGGTCCCTCCCAACTTGGTTGGAGCTTTGGAGACTTACCCTTTCGCCTTACAGGATTGTGTAACCAAATCAGGGTTCCCTCTTCAAAACTAGGAATATTAGCTCTTTGATCGTAGCGGGTCTTCATCCGTTCACTTGCCTTAAGCCCAGTTGTTCTAATTTCCTCGTAGATGTCAACCATCTTTTTCCGTAACTCATCCACATATTCTGTTATACTTTTCGGAGTATCCGGTGGACAGCCTGAGAGTAAATCAGCTGGCAATTTCAATTCCCTTCCAAAATTGGCGTACGCAGGAGTCACCGTTGTTGTCTCGTGTATTGCGCTTCTATACGATATAAGAAACAGTGGAATGTACTCATCCCAGTTATCCTGATGACTGTCCACTACTTTTGCCAGATGTCGCTCCAATGTTTGGTTAAACCTCTCCACCATCCCGTCCGACTGTGGATGATATGGCGTAGTTCTGGTCTTATGGATTCCCAAGATCTTGCAAACTTCTTGAAATACTTGTGACTCGAAGTTCCGCCCTTGGTCACTGTGCAACTCCAAAGGCACACCGAATCTGCAGAAAACTTCATTCACCAGCTTCGTCGCAACGGTAACTGCTTCTTGATTCGGTAGAGCAAATGCTCCCGGCCACTTCGTGAAATAATCCATCACCACCATTATGTAACGGCTTCCAGCTTTGGTGACTGGAAACGGTCCGGCTATATCCAAAGCTACTCTCTCCCACGGAGCCCCAACATTATACAACTTCATAGCTCCTCTGCTCCGGGTTTGAGGTCCTTTGACAGCTGCACAACTCTTGCATTTACGGCACCAGTCTTCCACATCATCACGGCAATGCAACCAGTAAAATCGTTCTTTAATTTTTATGAGAGTTCTTCTTATTCCCAAATGTCCACCTGAAGAACCATCGTGATAAGCTCTCAGGATCTCGTTCACCTTCTCCCTGGGAACGACCAGTTGCAGATGGCAATCCTTTCCTTTCGGGGTTTCCCATTTCCGGCAGAGCAACCCGTCATGCATCACCAAACTATTCCATTGTGGCCAGAGACTCTTGGTAGCCGTACTGTGTCTAGCCACTTCAGACCATTTTGGTTTAAGTGATCCACTTGCTAGCCAATGTAAAAGTGGTTGAAGATCCTTATCATTTTCCTGAGCTCTCCTCATTGCATCGTTGCTCCAGTTCCCATCGATCGAATCTGTTCTGATCAGTCGGATTATTGGATTTTCTTTCTCGTCCTGACGAATGCAATGTTTGCATTCCGTCGGACAAGGTCTTCTAGATAAAGCATCTGCGTTTCCATGAGTTTTTCCTCCTCGATGTTCGATTTCAAAGTCATACTCTTAAAGTTGCTCAATCCATCTGGCCACTTGTCCTTCCGGATTCTTGAATTCTAGTAACCACTTCAAGGCGGCATGATCAGTCCTTACGAGGAATTTGCGACCCAACAAGTACTTTTTAAAATGTTGTAATGTCTTCACCATGGCAAGTAACTCCCTACGAGTTACACAGTAGTTTCTCTCCGGCTTCGATAAAGATTTGCTAAAGTATGCAATTACAACTTCTTGATCTCCCCTCTTCTGAGATAACACTCCACCAATTCCAGAATTGCTAGCATCAGTATCTACTATGAATCTTCCCTCCGTGTCAGGATATCCGAGGATAGGTGATTCACATAGTCGTTTCTTCAACTCTAAGAAAGCTTGTTCGCAGTCTTCATCCCAGGAAAAGGCTCTTTTCTCCTCCGTCAGTCGATGTAAGGGCTTAGCAAAATCGGAAAACCCTTTCACAAAGCGTCGATAATAAGAGCATAGTCCAAGGAATGCTCTCACATGTGTTTTTTCTGTCGGCGTTGGCCAGTCCTTGACAGCACTTATCTTGGCAGGATCCGTCGCAACGCCTTGCTCCGAGATAACGTGCCCCAAGTAATTCACCTGACGTTGAAAGAAGGAACATTTCTTTGGACTCAACTTCAAGTTGGCACCCTGCAGTTTTGCGAAGACTTTTTCGAGCTTCTTGAGATGATCTTCAAAACTTCGTCCCATAATGATTATGTAATCCAAGTAGACAAGGCAGGTTTCTCCCAACATACCTGCCAGCACATACTCCATCAACCTTTCGAAAGTAGCTGGGGCGTTGCATAATCCGAAGGGCATTGTTTTGAACTGCCATAATCCTTTTCCGGTTGAAAAAGCCGTCTTCTCCTTGTCTTTAGGGTCCAGATCAACTTGCCAGTAGCCACTTTTCAAATCCAGAGTAGAGAACCACGTCATGCCACAAAGTGAATCTAAGGTGTCATCGATTCTTGGCAATGGATAACTGTCCTTCTTAGTAACATCATTCAGACGCCGATAGTCCACACAAAATCTAGTTGATCCATCCTTCTTCTTCACCAGAACCACTGGAGAACACCATGGACTCGACGACGGTTCAATCACACCATTTTCTTTCATATCCCGAATCATGTCTTCCACTTCTTGTTCGCGTGCAAACGGAATACGTCTTGGTCTTTGCCGTATCGGAACAGTGTCTCCTGTGTCGATCTTGTGTTTCACCAAACCAGTTCTTCCGATGTCCCCGTCGTTCTTTGAGAAAATCCCGGAGAAGCGTAGCAGGAAATTTCTCGCTTTTATTAACTGTAGCTTGGTAAGATTGTCCTTACAGCTATCCAGAAGTTTCTGTATGTTCACATCCCGGTTTGCAGCTACGGTCTTCCTCCCTTCTTCACACTTTCTTAACCAAGCTATCTCCTCACAAGCTCCGATCACTGTTCCCTTCCTAATGATTTGCTTGTCCTCATGAGGATTAAACACGGGAACCATCGCAATCTGGGACTTACCCACAACAGTCCTGGCTGGGATCCTTGTCGTGTCCTCTGTCATCCCTTGGCAGGACTAGCGGGACTAGGGTCTGCGATCTCGGATTTAAAGTAGTGTCTCTTAAACACAACACTTTCCCAACAGTTCCGCCTTTTATTGGAATTTCTTCACCTCCATGCTTCAATACACCATGTTTCATGTCAATGGTACACTGATGATTTCGAAGAAAATCCAACCCAATGATGCAGTCATCTGTGATATCCGCGATTACCACTTTTTGCCAGTACAACGCATCCCCGATTTTCATGGCCACGATCTTCTCTCCCTGGACTGGTATGCGCTGGCCAGTAACTGTTGTGAGTGTTAAGTTTACATTTTCTCGCATGTGTCGTCTTCCGATGCTCTCTAGTCTTCTTTGGCTAACGACTGTACGTGAGGCTCCCGTATCCAAAGTGAAACGGCAAGATTTTCCATTTATCATTCCTTCTATAACTAAAGTGTTTCCGTCACATGTCTGCTTGACGAAGATCCTTGGGGCTTTGCTTCTACCGGCCAGCGCCCACCCCACTGCCCTGGCCCTTTCCTGCTGCTCCAGCGGTGATGTTGAGACCGTCGCATACTTCCTACCTTGCGTTATGCCCTCACGCCTGGGGCAAGTGCTTCAAATGTGTCCTCGCTCCCCACAACCATAGCATACTGGGTTATATGCTTGCCTTCGGCTGGAATCTGCTGGTACAATTTTGCGGAGTCTCAGCGCCCGAGAATCGTTGCGAACCGCTTCCACTTCCAACGCATGTGCCACCGCTTTCTTCAAGCTGGTATGATGACTCAATCGTACGGCTGCTCTAACTTCGGCGTCCCGTATTCCATCGATGAAAACTTGGAGCAACATTTCTTCTATTGTAGCTGGCGACGACTGATATGCTTTACGCACTAGTTTCTCGGCTTCCACGGACCACTGCTGAAGAGTTTCGCTGGCCCTTTGACTGCGGCCTTACGTTGAGCCCGGTACACATGTTCGAGGTGTTTATCACCATAGCGTGCGTCCAATGCGTCAATAAGGTCTGTGTAGGTCACTTCCTCCTTCCCAGCGCCGAGTGCTTCCAATACGGAGAGTACTTCGTCACGGAGCGCTAGTGTGAGGGCAGAGTGCGCTTCTCGGTCACTCCAACCGCAGGCTCTTCTGACCGTCTCCAATGGTAGCTTAAAGGCAGCCCAGGAAGACTTGCCGTCGTAGGGAGGTACTTTTAAATTTCTGCTCGACGTGGTTCCGCAGGAAACTCCTGTGTTGGCTGAAGGACACACGACCCTCCCACTGAGCTGATTAATAGTAACTTCCATCTCTCCCATCTTCCGTTGAAAGTTCTCTTCAACTTTGTCCATCTTCTTTTCCACACTGTCAATCCGGGCGATCTCTTTTTCCACAGCGTCAATACGGGTGGAGTTTTTCTGCACAACGGATAAAATGTCTTTGGATAGACTTTCATGCAGGCCTCGCAGCTGCTCCTCCTGTCGGCGTGCTTGTTCCTCCTGTTGGCGCGCCGGCTCGTCTTTCAAGCCCTGCAACTGCTCCTCTTGTCGGCACGCTTGCTCCTCCTGTCGGCACGCTTGTTCCTCTTGCCGGCGTGCTTGTTCCTCTTGCAAGGCTCGCAGCTGCTCCTCCTGTCGGCGCGCTGCCTCTTGCATCATGGCGGCCATCTGCTGCATGAGCCCGCTGATGTCTACGGCAGGAGCCTGCGGTGCTGACATGGTCGCACTGAGTCCAGAGCCGGATGTTTCGTCCTCTGCCGCTGCAGCTGCTCCCGCTCGCGTGGTCACTCCCTTCTCGTTCCTGGGCACAAATGGCATCTTTCCAATCCCACTTCTGACACCAATTGACACGGGAGTGGGTCAGGTCAGGTGGGTGGGAACGAGTCTTTATTTGCGTCCACTTTTTTTGAACTTGCGCTTCGCCGGTCTGCCGCTGTTCCTCTTGTGGGCGGCGGTACCTTCAACGCGTCACACCGCACCGAACACTAAGTTTCTTCTATCTTCTTCTTCTTGGAACACTTCCACTTTTCACTGCTTCTTCTTTTCTTCTGCTTCTTCTTCTTTACACTTTCGAGTCAGAACTAGAACTGCCGTAGGCCACGCTTAGTACGGCTTATATACCCCCGGATCAGTTTTATTTTCAAAATGATTCTCCCATTCCAGCTTTAAATTTAAATTGTACTAGAAAATTCTTTTAATTATTTTTATCCTGCTTACACATTTTCCATCGCTTTTTTTCTGTTTGATTTGATCCTGAACTTACTAGAAATTTCCTTTAACTTTACAAAACTCAAAAAATTCCATACACTGGTAGGTGTATCGAACCCGGGTCTACAGCGTCTAAAGCAAACACTTTTCCGCTGAGCTACGAGTATTGCTGACGGAGCTGTTGAAATTAACAATGTCTTGAAGTTTGACAACTCTCGTCATATACTTCGAAGGGTTGCTACGCAACAATATTATTATTTCAAGTGAAGGGACATATAGACATATAGTATGGAATCTCAAACAGTCATTATAATATGATTAGTTCTGCTTACTAATATATCAAATGAATCATTAGACTTCATGTTTTTTTTAACTTTAATAGATATGTATACAACACTGGGAGCAAAATATACAATACAAAGAAAAGAGTTGGAAATATTGAAGAAAATAACATGAAAATAACCATTCACGTAAATTTACTCAACTTGTAATCAATTAGTAATTGGATACTTTTTGTCATTCTTACTTGATCATCGTGTTCCTAGCAATACCATTCGCTAAAAAACAACGAGCTCATCTCTGTTATTTAGAAATAATACTAAAACTGAATGTTATTTCCTACATGCTACGTAAGCCAACCTCACTATATTCTGTAATACTTATGTGAGACGCGCAATACTAAAGTCAAGTACAGTATGTATGGTAAATAATTCAATGTTATTGAGAATAATTTCTCGATTTAGAGTAGTAAAGAAGAATATGCCCTGAACAAATTACTGATCATCGGGTGGAGGGTCAGCAAAAAAAGGGGCTAATTGCGAATCGGACTCGTCCATGAAGAGCTCCGTAGCAGCAAGTAACATAATATTTTCTTGTTGTAGTTCGCTGTAACTTTGTTCCATGTTTTAATCATAGTGTATTTTTTATAAATTAAGTTTATTTGAGTTGATTGAATGAAAGGTAAATTGCGGTTTACGATTTATGACGTATAAAAAAAACTACTTACTAGATCTCGATCAAACGAATTATTGGTGGAAATTTGCATGTACATCATATCATCATATACTTTATTTAGTTTTGTCATTCTCTTATTTTAGAAGTAACAGGGGAGGGGCATAAATTTTACCACTCTGGTAGTGTCTCTCGCGCAAACTATTCAGTTTATTAAAAAATGATACAAGAAACCTCAGTATAATAAAATTTTGACCTATTTTTATTTATTTTATTTATTAGGAAAACCAACAGCTTCAAAAACTTAAACGATACTTAAGATAATTACAGAGAGCCAATTATAGGTTTCCACAATTAGTGCTAGATTAGAAAAATATAACTGACAACGTGAGCATATACAATTCGAAAATTACAATTTACATTATCATTAAAGTTAATGTAACAACTTAAGAAGATGTAGGGTTATTAGTAAAGAATTTGTTGGCTAAGGCACGTCTTACAGAGTCTACGCTTGAACAGAAGAGATCTAAATTATTATCACTACTTGACAGATTGTTGAAGCTATTACTTGCTCGCCAAGTAAAAGTATTTCTTTTATAGTTTAGGTTAGTGTGATGAAGTCTTAGTAAATCATGCTGTCGCAGTAATCTAACAGGGGTATTGAACTGAAGCTTAGCAAGAAGGTCTGGACAGTCAATTAGCCCTTGGGCTATTTTTAAAAGGAGAGTAATATCGGCTATTTCGCGACGATTCTTTAAAGGCAGGAGGTGATGTTTACTGCAAAGATTGAGGTAGTCATCAGAGCTGTATGTGACTTTCACACGATAACAAAGATGTTTGAGGAATTTCCTTTGAATATTTTCGATGCGGTTAACATACTTCAAGTATGTTGGGTTCCAGACCTGAGAGGCGTACTCGATTGCTCCTGACAAATGAACAGTACAGAATTTTTACAGTTTTGATATTTTTAAAGTCTTTTGAGTAACGTATGATGAAACCAAGAGCTCTAGAGGCTTTATTAACTATTGTATCAATTTGAGTGTAAAAAAAAACGTAACTTTGAGTCATGGTGAACACCCAGATCTCGAATAACACAGCTACGTTGAAGTTTAGTACCTTTAAGCATATAATCAAACAATAGGACATTACGTTTACGAGTGAATGTCAGAATGTTGCACTTAGACGTGTTCAATTCTAACTGATTTTGAAGGCAATAGTGTTCAAGGCGTTAAAAATCAGATTGCAAAGACAAAGCATCAGATAAGGATGTGATTTTCATGTATATTTTCATGTCATCCGCAAAGCATAGAAGCTGTGAGTGATGTAGGCACCTGTATATGTCGTTTACAAATATTAAAAAGAGCAAAGGGCCCAAAAGGGAACCTTGTGGGACGCCACTAGGGATAGGAACCCAACTAGATATATAGTTGTTAATGACCACTGCTTGAGTTCGGTTATGAACATATGATGTGAACCACCGCAATAAATCACCGCTGATGCCTATCTTTTTGAGTTTATAAATAAGTATACGATGCTGTATCCTGTCAAAGGCTTTACTGTAATCAGTGTAAACTAAATCCAACTGGTGACCATCAGCCATAGCATCAGTAATACTGGAATTAAGGAGAATTAAATTTGTTGTAGTTGACCTATTTTTTAAAAATCCGTGTTGTTGGGAGTTTAAAGATTGTTTTAAGGCAAGACTGACCTGAGAATAAATTATTTGTTCGAAAACTTTGGATACTATACATAATTTGGAAATAGGACGGTAATTTTCAATATTGTTTTTGGAACCCTTTTTATGAATAGGTGTAATAAAGGCGCGTTTCCAGATGGTAGGGACAATTCCATCAGCTAGTGATCGTTGGAACAGAATTGCTAGAGGGACGGCTAAAGTACTAGCACAATTAATTAAAAAGATAGCTGGCACATTGTCTGGACCTGCAGATTTAGAGGGATCCAAATTTAAAAGAAGATTTTTTTATTCTACGAGCGTCTACCTCAATATTTGATATGGATGAAACATTTTGATTATCTGAGGTATTTAGAGAAGTAGCAGTAGAACCTGCAGTAAAATTGCTTAGGAAGAAGTCAGAAAAATCATTACATATATATTCACCGAAGTAAGCCCATTATTTCGATATGACATATTATTTGGAATATAATGCGATTTTGATTTATTATTAAAAAAAATTACCAAAAGTTTTTTGGGCTAAACGTAATAGAAGCTTCAACTGACGAAATATATTTACTATAACACTCTTCTTCTACACTTCTAACTCGAGCCCGTAAATACTTAAAAGCTTGTTCATCGGGCTTATTTCCATATAGTCTTAATTGTTTTTTTAGATGTTTATGTTTCTCTTTGATTAGTTTTTTAAGACTCGAGGAGTACCACTTCGGGAATCGACCATATGAAACAATTTTAGAAGGAATGTGCTCGCTGATCACTTTACTACATACTTCATAGAAATAATTAACTGCGTCATCGATACTCCTAGAGTTTAGTTCGTAATACCAGTCCATGTTCTCTAATTCACAGTTTATTGAGGTATAGTCCCCTTTATTGAAAAACGTCTTAGTAAATGGATTAGTAAGCAGAGGTTTGTATACTAAAAAAAAAAAAATTTTTTATTAAGAGAGCACCATGATGGTTGTCTATGGGCACAAGAGGATCATGACTAAAATCAGCCACCTGTACTGAGTCGTTTGACAAAACTAAGTCGAGGGTACGGCCGAAGCAGTTACGCACACCATTGAATTGATTAAGCCCAAGAGAGGTCATCTCGTCAGTCGATAAGTACTCGTCATCAGATGATACGTTGGTAGGCACCAATGAACCATCGGGACCCGGTAGCCAGATAATATTGCTAAGGTTGAAATCACCCACTAATAAATATTTATCGTCGGGATGGGCAGCAATAATATTGTTAAGATTGTTTAAATAATTTGATAATTGCAGAGATAATGATTTTCCCAGGTTTTGAGTGCAAATATAGACCACACAAACATATAGATTAACATATTTGTTACTTGAAGCTAGTTTTACGGCTAGTGTAATCCATAGGTCTTCTGCCGAAGAGCAGAATGCGGGCTGTGGCCGGGCTTGTAAATCTTTCCGCGTTGCTATTAGGACGCCGCCACCAAGGGTCTGACCCGTACTCGAATAGTCACGGTCACGGCGCCATACTGAATACCTGGTATCGAATAATTCACCGTCACATATACTATCCAGAAGCCAAGACTCTGTTATGATAACAATATCGAATTCCTGTGTACATACGTTTCTATAAAACAAATTAGTCTTAGTCCGTAAACCCCTTGCGTTTTGATAATAGATAGACATGTCGTTCAATACGTCTTTAGCTATTACTTTAGTATTCAGCATTTATAAAAAATGAAGCAAAAACAATCAAAATACATGTTATATAAACAAAACGATAATAAACTTCCCACATATCGTTATAAACAATGCAAGTGAATAAATAAAGTAAAGTAATTAAGCTATAACGTTGAACAGGGGGGTGCTTAGCAGAAACCTCCACGTGTGGGCGGTTCTGTCGATCCACTATGAAACCTCTCTTAGGGGTTCTGAATAGAGTGACACCTACCTCTCCGGTGCACCCTGGAAACATTGCGCCTGTGACTGATTTGTTATTGCGCTCGATTTTCACTAATTGCTGCGTAATGGCAGTCCTTTGCTGGCCAGTGGCTAATATCTGCTCCACTCTTCCGGCGGTTAGTGGGTGCCAACCGGAAGATTTTACAGCATCGACCTGCGTCTTTGGCCTGCGCAGTTGATCGCCGTACGCGGGGATGACGGAGTCCTGGGAGGTTGAGTGGGACAGGGGTCGGGGATTAGTTACCCCTGTAACGTAATACGCTTCCTTCGGTCCTGATTTCAAGCTAAACGGTAGCCCCGTGAGTAGCCGCCACGAGGGTAATGGTCAAGTGTCCCCGCCTTGGCGGGGCCACAGGCGAGGTTCGGCTGGTCCCCGCAAGGGGAGGTGCTCAGCCATGCTGACGGGGTAAGAATGGGTGGAGGAACTGATGGATAGGATCGAATCCATCAGCCGCTCATCTCGAGCTCCCGATGTCGCGCAAGTGGCCAACCAGCTGGACCTATATTCCCCTTGCAGCCCTGATGGTCAAGTTAACCATCCCCAGTTGCGGGCTCGGTGGAGGGTGGGGAGCAAGGGGAACGAAGTTTTTACCCGGTAAAGTATGGACAACCCAAGATCCAAAAAAAACCCCAATACAAACTAATTCCCCGGCGGAGAAATCCACCGGGACCACACAGACCTCTGGAGCGTGTTCAGCACCTGCTGGCACCCAGAAATTACAGACCAAGGAGCCTAATAGGGAACCGTCTATGGGCACAGACGCCGCATCAGCAGTGTCTGCCCAATCAGTCAGCAGACTGGAGGCAGGTTGGACCCTCGTATCTTACAAGGGCCGAAACCAAAACAAGCCCCGAATAGGGGAGAGTCACTCGGCACATGACAACACAGATCGCCATCGACCTAACAGGAGGCAAAGGCGCATAGCAGCTCGCCTTCGCAAGGCCAACGCTCAGAAAGCTAGCGCCTCAATGCCCTCCTCTGAACCCGAACCGCAACCCAGCACCTCACGAGGTTCGGATATGCCGGTCAAGCAAGCCCGGTATGATCCTAGGAAGGCCCCAGACAACCTAGGGCCTCCTTCCAACAAAGCAGGCAGAGTGGCCCAACCCTCGACATCCACCAAACGCACTCGCTTGGATGACACCAACTCTCCGAGGGGTGACCACAAGAGGGCCAAATTGCTAAATCGGCACAAACCGACATTATACGCCAACGCTGCGAAAACCGACCCTGTTGTGGCCATAACATCTACCACTACAGGGCATATTGACGCGAATATGGCACAGCTTATACAAAGCAAGCTTGAAGATAAGCTCATGACAGCCATGATGGCCGCTATGAGTGAAGACAGAGAAGGGCCTGCGTTTCTGGGCAAACCCGTCTATGATGGGGGCATCCTAAAACTGTGGTGCTCTAATCTTAAAACATTGGAGTGGCTGAAAACAGCTGTCCCGGAAATCCAACTCCCTAACGGTGACACCCTGGCATTAAAAAACATCTGGGAAATTCCCAACCGTGTCAGGTGTGGCATTCTACTACCAGGTGAATGGAAGGACACCAAAGCAATCGGCGGGATTCTACGGTTCCAAAACTTTTGGACCAAAGTAGACAGCTGGTTGTTACACGCCCTTTATCACCACAACGACCACAGCTTCATCGTGGTAAGCATCCCGGAGGACCAAATCCCCAAAATCTTGGAGCATGACCGCCGGCTTTCATTCATGCTGGGCTCAGTATATCTGAAGTTCCAGGGGCCAGGAGGTAAATACACCGAGACCCCCCCCTCTAAGGATACAAACGGTGAGGCATTGACAACAACAGGAAATAATATAGACGACAGTGATGCACTGCCGGAACCCATGGACGCTCAAACAATTGACCCAGCAGACGGCAACTGCGCCACTAGCTCTCCCTCGGAGGAAGTGCTCGACAGCCTAAAGGAGCTCGAAGAGCTTCTGGCGGCGGGCACCAAAGGCGATGCCGACTGCACCAAGGGCATTGAAGAGCTCTGCATCGGGGATGGCGAGGAGGGTGTGCTATCCAAAGATGGCATCCCCTTCTAAGTGCAGCACCATCCAAATAAACCTCCACCATAGCGAAACCGCAACGGCCCAACTTCGGAAATGGTTGGAGGTTAACCCTACAGCTCTCGCCCTAATCCAGGAGCCGTGGGTTAGGCGGGGCCGGATATGCCATCTCTCCAATATCGGAGGTAAGCTTATACATTACTCAGGACCAGAACACCCTAGAGCCTGTATCTACATTTCTAATAATCTACATGTGCAACCCCTAACAGAGTTTTGTTACAGAGACTTATATAGCGCAATAAAAATACTGGACAGACACATCCTTCCAACTCACCAGAGAGCGATAGTGGTCGCCTCCGTCTATATGCCTGACGGGGAAGACCCACCGCCGGAAGAACTTGTCAAGCTGGTGAACTACTGCGAGACAACCAAGAGCCAGCTTATTGTGGCTGCAGACTGCAATGCACATCACCCGCTCTGGGGCATGCAAACAACCAACAAAAGGGGTAAGCAACTCACTGAATACCTTTTTTCTACTAACCTTAATATTTTGAATGTAGGTTCAGAACCCACCTTTGTAAATAGGAGGAGCAAAACAATTATAGACATCACCTTAGCAACAGAGGGAATGTCTGATTATATATCCAATTGGCATGTGTCGAAAGAAGCATCCTGCTCAGACCACAGATGGATACTTTTTAAACTGGAGGTAAACATCACTACACCGCCTCCTAAGAGGAAAACCCGCAGAACGAATCTTACTCAGTACAAGTTGCTGATGGAATCGCGTCTAAAGGACGAAACACTCCCAGCCAGGATAATCGGAGTAGATAACATCGAAAACCAAATAGCAAAAATATACGAATTCATGACTGCCAGTTATCATGCTTCATGTCCCCTCACCAGCCCTCAATCAGACAGACCAAGACCCCAGACCTGGTGGGGACCTGAATTAGAAAGGCTCAGGAAAAAAGTGAGGAGACATCTGAACCGCGCAATGAACACAGGCGATCAATACGACTGGGACATCTACAAAGAGTGTAAGTCTGAATACAAGAAACGCATCAGATACAGAAGATCAGAAGGCTGGCGTAAATTTTGCAGCAGCATCCAATGCCATAACCAGGCCAACAGGGCAAGGAAATTAATCTCTAACCAACCCAGGCAAATCCTCGGATCCCTGCTGAAACCTGACGGTACATTTACCAACTCACCAGAGGAAACAGAGCGAGTCCTGACGGAAATTCACTTTCCAGGATGCAAAATAATGCAGCATATCGAGTGGGTAAATGAAAACATAACCGCTGAGGAAGCTGACTGGCAACAAGCACACAAGTTGGTGACAACCGATAAAATAAAGTGGGCTATAAATTCCTTTCACCCCTTTAAGTCAGCAGGACCTGATGGGATCTTTCCCGCCTTGTTGCAATGGGGAGGAGAAGGTCTCCACAACCGGCTGATCAACATTTTCAGGGCGTGTCTAGCGCATAGATACATCCCTAGGATATGGAGGGAAGTTAAAGTGATCTTCATACCTAAACCAGGTAAAAGTGACTATTCTAACTGTTATGGGTCTCTTTTGAGTTCGCTTTTTAAAAAAAACATTTATTTAACACAAAGAAATATAATATATTATAAGGAATATGAAGACTTGATTATACAATAATAGTTTTAGAGACCCTTGGGCAGAACCGTAACTTATGAGAAGCGAGCACGAACTGGCTGCCCGCGCGCAGCTAGGGCTTATATTACTGATCCAATAATGCTGGTTGAGATGGAATAGCAATTAAGTCAGCATTAATACCTACATAACTGGGGTATAACACCTCCCCCCTTAGAAGGAACTTCGGGGAGAATCCGAAGTTACATCATCTTAAATTTTCGTTCTAATAGAAGGTGATGGAATTTCGTGAAGTCCGGAATTATTACTTTCTATATCTTCTGATTTTGTTTTAAATATTACTTTTGGTATCGTTACTTTAGGTCTGCTGCCAGGTCTTACACATTTATAAAATTTATACGAAACATAAAATAATATTATTACACAAATGAATATAGTTAGAACAGAATAATGTATCCCGTATTTAATAATGTGTGGACTTTCTATAATTTTGTCTATGTTCTGAAGTTGGTTTAAGAAAATGTGTTTATTTAATTTAAAATCATCTAAATCTATGTTCTGTAGTTCAATAGGGGATACATTATAACTGAGTTGATTAAATTTAGTTATGTTACAACAGTTATCACTTAACAAATTAAAACTTGGATAACCAATGGGTACAGAAACATTTAACGAATTATACTTAGGAATTAAAGTAGTACTTTTACAATATCCAATACAATTACTGGGTAGCGTGAGTATGCCGGTACCTAAAATGTCAAATTCGAAAATTTTTGAATTTCGACAATCTATGGAAACTTTGTTCGATGCAGATTGTATGAATAACCATTTGTTGTTCTCTATGGATTTCCAAATATCTAAATGACCGTAAATAAATTGGTATTCACAATTTTTGGGTGTTTCACTTATCACTTTCGTCATAAATTCACTTTCACAAATGGGTTTCATTCCTGAGGAGTAAATGTTTGTTATATCACAAATATAGTTTCCAGGGACAATATTCTTACAAATATCTAGATCATTTAAGGTACAATAATGTGTTTTGTCTTTTGTCATTGCTATGTATTTAGAGCTGGGTAATATGAGACTAAAAGTATTGGGCTTATCTAGATTATGTGGCGTTGGTAGAGCAACACTGTGAAATAAAACATATTCAGGGATAGAGACTAAAGGTATCTGTAATATAAAAAATATCTTATTGTTAGTATAGTGATAAATTAGCCTAGATACATTTACAATAACATTAATGGAACTTATATCTAATTTTACAGGTAATTTCAGATCGCTAGGCAAATACTGATGGTTATCGACGAGCTCTTTAAATAATTGTTGCGGGGTAATTACTGATGGATGCAGAATATTTTGTTTGCCAAATAGAACTGCATTTGTTAAATCTTCCAGTTGGAATGACAAAGTTAAGATTGAGGTTTCTAAATTATTAAGAATTTGATACATATTAAAATGTAACAACATTTGATTCGTTTCGCTAGTGACGTTTGCTAGTTTTATTGAGAGTTTGTCGATAGCCTTATTTAAATTGATTTCATTGACCCTTATTTTGTTTACTGTATCATTATATGATGAGATTGTTGATGTAGTTAATAAAATATTGTTTTTCATCAGTGAAGCCAATTTAATTTGATTTTCATGTAGAGAAGTAATGGCATCATTAAACCGGAGACCGTCGGTTTCATCTAAATTTCCGAATATTTGTTTTATTATTGTTCCTGCTCCACCTATCAAAGCTCGTTTTGATCTTTTCTCTAATAAATGTGAAATGGACGAAAATTCCTTATACATATCTGAATATCGCGCAACCAAAGGACTTATCATATTATGACAGCTTATTTCGACTTGAGCCAATCCAGTCTTTTTACATAAATCTTGAGCTATGGTCAGGGCTGAGTATATGTTTTCAATATGTGAGTTGAAATGGGATAAGTCAAACGGCATTATGACGTTTAGTTGTCCGCTGTTGATTTTCAGGTAACCAAGATAGTCGAAATAAAGTCCGGGGCTTGAATCTATCTGTTGTATGTAATAGTCTTGTTGGTTTCGAGCCTGACATGGTATTCTGTAAATTATAATATATATATATACTTAATGTAATGGGTGTATACTAGTAATTATTTTAAACATAAAACATTATTCTAATAAACCTAGAGGCTAACTTGTGTTTCTTATTCCTAACGGTATGATTAGGTAAAGGTGAATATCGTATCTAATAAAAAGAAACAAAAACAAATTATAATAGTGAGTATATGATTAATTTTAAATAATGCAACTATGTAATCCTTACACTACGGGTCAAGTTCGAAATTTGCCGGTTTCACTTGATCTACATGGTGTGTAACATGACGCCGGTTGATGAGTAATGTGAGAGTGTTATTTCCGTTTACTTTAACTATTTTGTAAGGGCCCTTCCACACCGGGGAGAGTGCCCGTCTGAGTCTAAGGTGATTTTTCAAGTAGACGTATTGACCACTTTTATATTGGACCGGACGAGTGTGAGAGTCGTAGTAGGTTTTAGATGACTCTTTTGAACTCCTTATAAATTCTAACGCTTTATCACGTGAGTGCTTGAGGCGATTTTGGAGCATGCGGACATAGTCTGGGTATGTAGCTCCTGGGGCGTCATTATAAATTGAGTTAGGGATGAATGGCTTACAGCCAAACATTAACTCAAATGGTGAATAATGCGTCGTGGAGTGTACGGATGTGTTGTACGCGAGCATGGCTGTATAAACGTATCGGGGCCAATTTGTCTGTTCGTTATTTATGTATGATTTTAGGTATTCTTTTAAGGTTGAGTGACTTCGTTCAAGAGCACCTTGAGTCTGAGGGTGGTAAGGTGAAGACCATAAATTTTTTATTTTAAGGAACTCACATGTCTTTTTGAATAGGTCTGACGTGAAATTGGTACCCTGATCAGTGAGAATCATCTTGGGTATACCAAATATAGATATGAAGTGTAACAAGCATTCGCTTGTTTCTTCGGCTGTGGTACTCCGCATGGGATATGCAGAAGAGAACTTCGTGAGGTCATCTTGGACAGTAAGGATATACTTTAACCTTGCAGTGCCAGCCTCAGGCAGTGGACCTACGACATCGAGAGATATGCGTTGGAATGGAGCAGTTGAAGTGCTTGTGATCTGCATTGGGGCTCTATTTATTTTCCTTAAAGCTTTATTTTCCTGACATGATTTACATTGTTTGACATATGTTTCGATGTCACTACGCATACCTTTCCAATAGTACGTTTCTTTAATCCTATTGAGCATACGGACGGATCCCAAATGACCTGCCGCGGGGATGTCGTGGTTTTCATACATAATTTTCTTTATTTCGGATGGGGAAGGATATATAATATTATTATGATAGATAACTATTTTTATGTTTGTTTCATGGAATAAATAACTCAACATATTATAGATTTTAATAAAGGAATGTTTTTCAAATGGGTTTTTCAAATCAGAAATGCTAATTTCGGAGATATTTTCAATTACTAGTAATTCGTTTCTAATATGTTTAAATGTTTCATAGATTTCAGGATATGTAGCATTATCAAAGTGATGAACTCTGGTGAATAAGAGGTAATAAATTTTGTTGCCGTTATTTATTTTTATAAATTTGAATAATTCCTTTTCACTGCTAGTAATAGTATCGGAATTTTCTGAGTTGCCTAGGATTTCTGAGATGTACGGGTTTGATTCATCCAAGTCAATTGAAGTGGGGATTAGGATTATTTTTGATGGGCTTTTCAACAAACTTTCGTTGCGTTCTTCGATACAAGTGTCGAAGGTCTTATCCTTATTTGATATTGATTTTAGGAAAGTTGAGTAATCGTCAATTGGCACATCCGGGGATGTACTAGTGGATGGTATAGGATCATGTACCTGGATTTCAGGTGTACCTTGTTCTATTAAACAGTCGGGTAGATCGTCTAAGTTTAATTGGGGTAAGTCAGCTGATTCTTGTTGAGGTAAGTCAGTTAAGTTTTGAAGAGGTAAGTCAAGTAGTTCGTGTTCAATTTCATCCCTTAAGGTGTCAGGAATATTGGAAGGTGGATTTAATAAATCTTCCTCAGGATTAAATGAGGGTGGAGAGATGAGTAGGTCCATTAAATCTCTATCGAGATTTTGTGATCTTTGTTCGGCGTTCGGGTAAGTTGTTGTGGGGTTTGTCGATTGAATTGGATTCACAGGAAAACGAGAGAGAGCGTCTGCATTGGAATTGGTTCTGCCTTTTTTATACTGAATATCGTACTCGAATTCTTCGAGTTTTAGTCGCCAACGGATGAGTCTAGATCCCGGATCTTTACAATTAAATAGCCATTGTAGTGGTTTATGGTCGGTTAAAATTTTGAAACGATGACCATACAGATACAATCTAAAGACTTTTGTGCCAAAAATTATGGCTAGACACTCCTTCTCGGTGACACTATAATTACACTCTGCTTTATTAAGTGTACGAGATGCATAGGCAATTGGACGGTCCTGTCCTACGTTACCTTGGGATAGGATAGCAGAGATAGCAAAGTTTGAGGCGTCGCAAGTTAAAAGAAATGGCTCTGTGAAATCCGGGTAAGCTAGTATCGGTGCAGTAATCAATTTGTTTTTGAGTGACTCAAAAGCCAATTGCTGTTCATTATTCCAGCTGAAAGAAGTGTCCTTTTTTAGGAGAGAAGTTAGTGGTTTGGCCAATTTAGCGAAATCGGGAATGAACCTTCGGTAATACGATACTAACCCAAGAAAGGATTTTATATCCTTGGGGGATTTTGGAGTTGGGAATTCGGAGACTGATCTAGTCTTTTCGGGATTCGGTTTAACGCCTTCTTCACTAATGATGTGCCCCAAATAGGCAACTTCTTTACGGAGAAACTCACATTTTTCAGGTTGTAATTTTAAATTGAAATTTCGGAGTCTATCAAAAACAGATGTAAGGTTTTTTATATGTGAAGCTAGATCATAAGAGTAGATAACTATATCATCCAGGTATACGAAGCATCTAGTACCTTGGAGACCAGAGAGACAATTATTCATCAATTTTTGGAAAGTTGAAGGCGCATTTTTAAGGCCGAATGGCATCCTAGTAAACTGAAAATGGCCCTGAGGCACTGAAAAGGCTGTTTTGGGTGCGTCATCTGGGGAAATGAGGATCTGATGAAAGCCCGAAGCCAAGTCGAGAGTAGTAAAGTACTTACTTTTCCCTAACTGGTCCAGGATTTCTGAAATTTGGGGAATTGGATATGTTTCCCCAATTGTAATGTCGTTTAGTTTCCTATAATCAATTACAATTCTCCATTTGCGTTGCCCCTGGGAATCGGCCTTTTTAGGTACGATCCAGATCGGTGAGCTCCAGGGTGATGATGATGGTTTTATAATATTTTGGTTAAGCATTTTATCAATTTGGGTTTCGACTTCCTTCTTATGACATTCAGGGAACCTATATGATTTTGTGTGAACTGGAACATCGGAGCTCGTTTTGATTCGATGATTAAGTGCAGTAGTATAAGTGAGCTGATCATTGGGTAGATGGAATATGTCGGAGTACTGTGAGCAGAGTTCAATTAGAGCTTGGGATTCCTCATGATTTAAATGACCAGTCCTTAAAGAGTTTATTACTTCTGTAGTTCGGTCAACGAGCTCGGTGAAGGTACTGTTAATTTGCAAGGCTGAGGGATATAGGGGTTCGAGATTAAGTTTCAAGTTTGGATTAATGGTTATAGGGGATTCCGATATGTTTGCGACCGTTACGTTAACACGTTTGTTATCTTTGACTCTTACTATGCAGTTGGATAGAAGTAGGTTATGGGAAAGATGTTGATCCAGGATTAGGCCTTCTTTAAGGTCAGTGTTTTGAATTGAACACTCGATCACAGTCTCTGTACGAGGTGGAATTACATAGTATGGATCATAAAAATGAAGTGGTATTTTAAAATTACCTATTTTCAAAATGTCTGTGTCATAGTCGATGTTACCGCTGAATGATGTAAGGAGGTCGGTACCTATAATGCCATCATATGGTAAATTTATATTCGATATGACATGAAACCTATGACAAATCGTTTTCTTTTCGGCCAGCTGTAATTTTAGACCAAAATGGCCAAGTGTTGGTGTAGTTTCCTCACCTGGATCAATTCCTTTAATATTAATCGATTCCCGTTTTAGATGTTGTTTATATAATATACTGGACTGTTTTATTAGTGATATAGCTGATCCTGAGTCAACTAAGAGCGTAAGGGGAACATGTGAAACTTGCGTGTTTAAAAGAACGTGTGGTAACAACCTTTTAGTTGTGTCTATATTTACTTCGTAAATATTTTGATTGTGAGTGTTTCCTTGATTTGGGCTAGACATGAAATTGGAGACATCGTCGGTTTGGGGCTGGCTACCCAGTCGGTTGATGTTGGTTTTAGGGTGAGTAGTACTGTCAATTTGGGGCTGGTTACCCTGTCGGTTAGTACATGGTAAGATAGTAGGAACACTGTCAGTTTGGGGCTGGTTACCCTGTCGGTTAGTGTTGGATTTAAGGTGAGTAGTACTGTCAGTTTGGGGCTGGCTACCCTGTCGGTTAGTACATGGTAAGATGGTAGTAACACTGTCAGTTTGGGGCTGGTTACCCTGTCGGTTAGTGTTGGATTTAAGGTGAGTAGTACTGTCAGTTTGGGGCTGGCTACCCTGTCGGTTAGTACATAGTAAGATGGTAGTAACACTGTCAGTTTGGGGCTGGTTACCCTGTCGGTTAGTGTTGGATTTAAGGTGAATAGTACTGTCGGTTTGGGGCTGGCTACCCTGTCGGTTAGTACATGGTAGGAATTTGTGATTTTTGAGTGTTGTGTCGATTTTGGAAGATCTCCGGCCCGGACGGCACAAGCGCGGGCCAGGCCTTAGTTTAAATCCTGACCTTGACCGGGTTGAGCATCATCAACCTCGTCTTGGCCATAGGCTTCACTAGATGTGTTTTGAAGGAAATTGACACGTGAGGGTGGTCTGAGAGGCCCTTGTTTCTGAAAGGTATTTTGTTGGTTACGGAAACGATTGTTATAGTCGCGTTTCCGACACACTGATATATCGTGACCCGGTATTTTACAGTATCGGCAAATGATACTTGATGATGGGATTGTTGATCCCCGAAAATTAGAAGTTGAAGGCTGTGAATTGGTGTTTGGATTTGGTGACCTTTGTGGTTGCCGATACTGATTCAAAGGTTTTGTTTTGTGCTCATTATTAGGATTTCTCTTGAAAATACTTTGTTGAATTCTCTCTTCAGATATCGCGAGGTTTATGGCCTCGTTAAGATTCTTAGGCGACCTGCATCTCACAATGTTCGAGACCCGTGGTTGAAGGCCCATAAGGAAATGGTGGAGGGCAAGATCCTCCATAGCGGCTGTACGACCAGGTAACTCTTTAGCTTTAGTGTTAGACAAGGAAATTTCGGTTAATAATTGTGAGAGGCAAGTTTCCACTCGAAGCGAATACTGGCTAACGTTTTCCTGTGGGTTTTGCCTACTTTCTTGTAAGTCCGTAAGAAGATGTGAATAATGTTTGCGTTCACAAAACTGGGTTTTAAGAAATTCTCTGAGTTGATCCCAGGATGTGAATTCCTTTATAGAGCAAGCAATTTCTGCCTTTCCATGCAACTGGCTAAGAATATATTTAAAAAGAACTGGTCTTTGTGAGTCGGAAGCTAGCTCATATGCGTTATTAGAATTAATTATAAATGAATTGACTGATTCTCGGCTGCCGTCGTAAGGTTTAATAAATTTAAATAGGGTATTTAGGTCTAATTCAGCCATGACTGTTGCTGCGAGAGTGGCTCTAGTGATTCTTGGCGAATGTATTGGTGATTTAGTTAGATCGGTGGAGGCCTCGTCCACTTCGGGGATGTTAATATTTAATTTAGTATCTTCAACCTTGGAGACTTTGGGCATATTACGTCACGCGACACGTCGCAGGTGTAATGATGCTTGACATAAAATATATAAGATCTTGTAAAATAATTAACAAACTAATTGATTATAATAATTTTAACAAATAGTCTGGAGGGACCCTAATAAACAGCTCTAGACAAAACAATGACAAAAGACTTACGATAAGGCGGCTAATACGGCGAATGCCTCGAGCATTGATGCGATAAGACGTGATTCCCGAAATGCTGACTCTTCAGTCCTTCACGACGATTGTGTTGCAAGTTGCACGATGAACGACACTGCACGATCACAGGTTCACGATTTTGTGGATAGAGACTTTTTGATTTATTGGATTGTATATGATTTAAGATTACTGGAGATTTTGATTACACAATGAATAACACTTTTCACAATCACAGGTTCACGGTTTTATGAATAGCGATTTTTGATTTATTGGGTTTAAGATCACTGGGGATTTTTTGATTACACGATGAATAACACTTTTCACGATCACAGATTCACACTTTTATGAGTAATGATTTTTATTGGTTTATGAATAGTTTAAGGTCACTGGGGATTTCCGTATCCCACCGCTGCCACCAAAAATGTTATGGGTCTCTTTTGAGTTCGCTTTTTAAAAAAAACATTTATTTAACACAAAGAAATATAATATATTATAAGGAATATGAAGACTTGATTATACAATAATAGTTTTAGAGACCCTTGGGCAGAACCGTAACTTATGAGAAGCGAGCACGAACTGGCTGCCCGCGCGCAGCTAGGGCTTATATTACTGATCCAATAATGCTGGTTGAGATGGAATAGCAATTAAGTCAGCATTAATACCTACATAACTGGGGTATAACATAACGCTTAATCTTACAGACCCATAAGTCTTACCTCTTTTACCCTGAAGACCCTAGAAAGGCTGTGTGAAAGAGAACTGAGGGAGAATTACCTTAAGAACATACCCCTACACCCCAACCAACACGCATACAGTCAGGGTAAAAGCACCGAATCTGCACTTCACGCTGTAGTGAACGTTATAGAGGGCGCACTTTCGGAAAAAACCTTTTGTCTAGGAACCTTCGTGGACATTGAAGGAGCCTTCGATAAGACAAAATTTACAAAAATAAAAGAAGCATTACACCGCCATGGAGTATGTACAACTCTGTCATCATGGATTGAAAACATGCTCAAACACAGAGTGATATTACTAAATGAAAGTGAGACACAGAAAGCATTTGTAGCTAAAGGCTGCCCCCAAGGAGGAGTTATCTCACCTCTTTTATGGAACTTGGTAGTAAATGATCTTATTACCACTCTAAACGAAAATCACTACTTTACGGTAGGCTACGCAGACGACCTAACTATATTAATAAGCGGAAAGTTTGCCAGTACTATATGTGAAGTAACAAATGCAGCATTGAAAATCGTGGAAAGATGGTGCATAGATAACGACCTATCAGTCAACCCACATAAAACGGAATTGATAATGTTCACAAACAAAAGAGTTCTGGGTAACTATAAACTGCCAAAACTGTTTAACACCGAACTCCAATTAAACAGCGAAGTGAAATACTTAGGAATTATACTTGACAGCAAGTTAAACTGGGCGGCCCACTTGGAATCAAAAATAAAGACAGCTACCGTAACCTTCTGGCAATGCCGTAGAATGTTAGGTAAGACATGGGGACTTGCCCCGAACATCGTACTATGGCTCTACACAGCTGTGATACGACCTATGATATGTTACGGCGCAGTTGTATGGTGGCCACGCACCAAGCTGAACACTACTTGTAATAAACTGCAACGATTCCAAAGACTAGCGTGTATGGCTATCACAGGATGTATGCGAACCACACCTACCGCGGCTGTAGAAGCTATGCTGAACCTTCCGGCTCTACACCTCTATATAAAACAAGACGCGGCCTGCGTCGCAGTAAGGTTGAAGACATTAAATCTTTGGAAAACCACTCAATCCCCACACCCAGAGGTTCTAAATGAGGTGATTGAAAAGGAGCCTCTGCTGTTGGCGGTAAGTGATAGATCTCCAAAGGAATACATATTCGATAAGAGATACAAAATACAGCTGTATGAAGAACTGAAAGAGGACCTCAGTACAAAAGACCTCAGGATTTTCACAGATGGCTCAAAGACAAGGTCGGGCACGGGATACGGAGTGTTCTCGGATGACCTAAATATAAGAATAGCTGCATCACTAGGAGCTCATAACACTGTCTTCCAAGCAGAATGTATGGGTATCATAGAAGCAGTCACTGCTACTTTGACTCGAAAGGTAAAAAACTACTCCATCCGCATCCTTTCAGATAGCAAATCAGTACTACAAGCCCTACAAAGCCACACTATCACCTCTAAGCTAATATACAACTGTCACCAATGTCTGAGGGAGTTATGCGAAAATAACAACCAAGTAACTCTTCAATGGATAAAGGGTCACAGTAACTCACGAGGGAATAATGCCGCTGATGACTTGGCCAGGAGAGGCTCAGCGATGACAGCAAAAGGACCAGAACCAACTATTTCTCTCCCGCCTAGCTGGCCTACAAAGGTAATACGCCAACACACCAAGGAATTACATAATAAGTACTGGATGGAAGTAAGTAGGTGTAGACAAGCAAAAGAAGCTCTACCTCAAATAGACCCCAAGCTCTCTCGCAAGCTCTCTCGGAAAATAACTCATGTACTAACGGGTCACGGCCCTTTTAACAAGCATCTGTTCAATATAGGTGTCACCGACAGCCCACTGTACAGAGCCTGCACGGAGGCGGACGAAACGGCCGCACACGTCATTTTGGAGTGTAGGAGTGTGGCCTCATACCGGGCCAAACACCTGGGGTCACCGAGGACTCTCCCCGAGGTCATGGGTGACATCAGAGGTTTGATACATTACCTTGAGGAACTGGGGTGGCAGGATTAGCCGCCCTCCTCACCACGCAAAATAGGCGCGCTGTAGTCGTCGAGTTGCGGATAATAGCCCGTGATAACCTATAACCTATAACCTATATAACGTTGAACAGGGTAATTAGCGAGCCGTAGGTATAATAAAATACTTAATACGCACAAGCAAAGCAGTAACATCACAAATGAAATACTAGTGCGAAGCGCGGTCACTCGGTATAAAAACTGGTTTTGATTGCGAAGACGCAAGACGTACCAGCCAGGGATGACAAACATTTCAAAGCAGCTAACATTTTCTAATAACAAGAATTGATTAAACTGAAAAATAAAAGTAATGAGTACGTTCATGTAAACCGAAAGCAACACAGATTTAAAATAAGCTATGAATATTTGTTTAAATCAGTCTCTTTGGTTATAACTTTGACAGGTGACTCGTCGTTTTTGCGTATATGGATCTTGCAGAACTTAACCCACACATATTGATATCCTTTCTCTTTGGCAAATTGTTTAACTTTATTGAGCAGTGTTTTGCTATCAGCTGTTAAGTGATCGTTGATAAATATTCGCTTCTGGATGTACTCACCGCGATAGCCTAGATCACCTGCAACTATATTTTTTTTCAATCTTGCCGCAGCTATAAAATCTTCCTTTATATATCGGTTTAAGAAGTTAATCACAATATTTTTTCTGAAGAATTAGGTGTTGGAACCCTAGAAATATAGTTAATCTGTGTTTTCGGAACACTGTAATTTACAGTACTACACAGGCTCTCAACAATAGTGTAAAGGTTCTCACTTTTAAAATAAAAGGTAAAAAGGTAAAAGGTAAAAGGTAAAAGGTAAAAGGTAAAAGGTAAAGGGCGTGCCGGTAAATACCGGCACTCCCTTTACCTCAACATTATTGAGTTGTGCCCACTGATCTCTATTGGTAAGCTCTTGCTTTGCTTTGCCGATTTCCAGTAGTGAAGCATTTAATGTATCTTGTAGAATTTGCACCTGTTTTGAAGTTTTTTCGGACTCTTGTAATCTGCTTTCTAAGTCCTCCAATTTAGTATTGTTAAATTCACATGCTTTTTTCAATTCCGCAAAGTCGGATTTAATGGATTTAATTTCCTCGACTAGTTTTGGTAGAACAGTGAGTTTTTGTTTTACCTTGCTTAACTCGTTCAAAATAGCGTCTAACTTCTCGTCTCTATCTGGCGACGATGAATCTTCTGATTTACATTGACATCGAACACCTTCACCGACACTAGCCTTACATATTTTGCACTTCATTTCAAAAGAAAGAAAATGTTTGGCACCTCTGATAACTTTACGATCGGTAATTTCGTTTAGCGACGACGTACAAACGTTTGCTCTGTGTGACTTTTGACAGCTGACTGGACCGACCTATCCATAGATACCTATATACACGTACCTATGGATTTGATGAAAAAAAATTTAATTTTCAGTTCTAAGTATAAGGAACCCCCAAAATTTATTGTTTTTTTTTTCTAATTTTTGCGTGAAAATCTTATTCATCTACCTACCAGGTTTCAACAGTATAGTTCTTATAATTTTGGAAAAAAGTGGCTGTAACATACGGACGGACAGACAGACATGACGAATCCATAAGGGTTCAATTTCTTACTATTTGTCTACCGAACCCTAAAAACACAAAAAGATCACAAAATAGCATATAGTAAATATTATAATTAAATTTAAAAAAAAATGGTGTATGTCGATAATATTGTCTTTGAGCGGGTCTTCCTCAATGAATCGGACTACCCAAATAGCCAAATCGTCGGCCAATTCTTGTTCAATACCCACAAAATAAAACGTATTCACTTCTAAACATACTATAGTAACCTTATTAGGTACTTGTTAATACGTAAGTATCCATCCCTATCCTGTAATGGTAATCTCATTACACTTAGAATTCAGTTTATCTGTTCAATTAAAGGAAGGCTTTAGTATCTTATTATTTATTCAATCTGAGCACTCCATCGCTCTCCATTGATAATTGTTAATGCTGGAACCAGCATTGCAATTCCTGTTCTTTTTTATTTCATTCATTCGCAAATCATCAATTAAATGAAATTTCATGTCAGGAAAAAATGTCAATTTTATTACATTGATGGCAACATATTTAAAATGTAAATTCATGCTACATTTGTTGCCATTGCATGAATCCGAATTCAATAGAATGATATATAAAACTTCGTAAAAGCATTCGTCACGTTACCTGCAATGTGAGATATTTGCTCGCAACAGTTCACAAGTTCTAATCCAGTTTTCAATTTCCTAGAAGCAATATATAACATTCATAAGACGTTACTCGAAGAGAAATTTTGCTCATACGAATTGCAACTCGAAACTCGTGTTTGGTTTTTTAAGATCTATAAAGCCGAGAGAAATACTTAGTCATAATTATATTTTGTGCTTTTACTTTGCTCAAAAAATAACTCATGATTGATTTACATACCTAAATTCCATTCCAAAAGGTATGCCTCAGACCTGAGAGGAACTGGCGCAACAAACTCAGCGGGCTTCTTTTTTTTTTTTAAATATGCTTAGAATTTAAAATCTTACAATAGAATTTATTATTAAATAGCCTGTGGGCGGTCGCTCTATTCCCAATCAGTGGTATCATAAAGGAATACATTTATGTTACAGTAACCTTTACCACACAAACGTTTTTACACGCTTTTTATTAGCTTCACCTGTATGTATGTTTGTTTGTAACCGACTCATTTGGGCGCGATTTTCACCCACTATAAATGGCCAGATTTCGTTCAAACTTCGTAGATTCAGCAACGAGCGATAACAATACATTAATTTGATAAAATAATTTGATAAGGCAGGAATTGATGTTCATTTTAAATTTCAACCATTATCTTTCAACAAAAGCGTGTTTATTAGTTTCTTAAACTATTTTTATTATTTAACAATTCTTTTTAATTTCGTTATACATTTATTTCGAACATTTTCTGGATCTTGTTGTAAAATGTCCCACAAAAGACTTACAAAATCGACTTAGCCGAGTAGTAGGCATTATAACTTTTGTCTATTCCTGGTGTTAACATTATGTTTATGACAGTTTCTGGTAAATTCACTTATGTGCCTATATCTATATCAAGAATATATTGTCTTTGAGTCTAAATATCTTTGACGTCTGAAATTTGAAATTTCAACCAAAATTATTGGTTTCTTATTTCAGTATAAGTTTCCAGTAGGTATTACTTTTTGAATATAGAAATGTTTAAAAATGACTTAAATAGAGCCGCTGTTATTACGTTATGCTATGTCTTTTTATACATTTTCAGTTTTCAGGTATTATAGTGAAAAGGATGAACTGGAAATGAGGCGCTGGAGGAGAAAGCTCAGTATATCTTACACGGAGACTTACTTACATCTCGGTGCTTTTAGAAACTCGGCATAAATCAGAGTATATCCGGCCTTTCTCTCTTTTTTAGCTGACCCAGCAAACGTTGTATTGCCGATATTAAAATCGCGATACAAAAGGAACTGTTGATCGTAGATGGGTGAAAATTTGAAGTTGTATGTATTTTTTAATGCTGACTCATAATCAAACAGTTTGTTTCCAGTGAACTCCTATACTAATGAACGGATTTTAATGGGGATTACTTCATTGAGTGCAGTTTAGTTATACTTGGAGAGATAGGGTAGTTTTTATTTAGATTTGAGACTCATAATTATTTTCATTTCCAATATTTGTTTCTTATGGACATAATTATTTTTATTATTTGACAGTTTTGCTCAGAAAAAAATTCATTACGAGTATAACAACAGGTAGCATATTTTATGAAATAGAATTTTTATGAAAAATTATTGACAAATTCTTAAAAAACAGTATTTTATTTATTATGTACAGGTCAACGTCTGTCGGGTCAGCTAGTTGCTTACTAAAACAGTACAAATTCCAAAGTTTATATGTGGTATTAACAGATAATGAGGACAAAAATATATTAATGTACGTATGTCGAGTGGGACTGACTGGTCTTGTCCTTTTTAATTCTTAATTATTGCACCCTCCTGTAACCCATCTCCGCCTATATGTAACGTCAACCAAAAATAATGTTCAGGATTCAGATATTTTTATACCTTAATTGACATTTTATGTTAAGTTATATTTCTATACAAAATTTTAGAAGTAAAAACTAAAATACTACAACTTCTAAATTCATGTTATGTAATAAATTTTCGCCATTGTTGTTTATAATTGCTTCTCACTAACTAATCTTTCGCTAATTCTTTCTAATTTTTATCGGATTTCATTCCCTATCCTTGCTTATATTATCAACGGAAATGTTGGTTATTTTATTGTTTTGTTATCATGAACAGAAAAGGACATAAGGAACTTTTATCCCGAATTTTGAGCCGGATCTATATGGAAATACTAACGACCAAAAGAAAGCTATGGACGGGAATATAGGAATTTACAAATTTCTCGGTATATGAAACAGTGAATTAAAACAGTAAATTATCATTGTAATATGGATGTCAGGGCTGCAGAGAACGATCTTGGGATCATTTTTCAATCCAAGGTCGTTTCCAAGGTTCTTGGGGTGGCTAAAATCGAATTAAAATTATTGTATGGATATCACTACTACCAGTGATTTGCAATATTGCTTATACCCGACTAAAAAAAACTTCTGAAGTGATAAAATATAAATACATACCTTATTATGGCCAGAGATTAGTGACTCCCTATTGCCATAGTCCTAAGAAACTTGCCTGACTTCTACAACTCACGTTAAAACTTTCATACATACACTATATCATCTTTATTCTTGATACTATTGATTTGACTTCTTTTCAACACATAACCTTATACCCCAGGCTTGAATTAATATTAATATTAAGCTGAGAGAAATACTTAGTCATATTTATATTTTTTTTGTTTTTACTTTGCTCAAAAAATAACTCATGACTGATTTACATACCTAAATTGAAATTCAAATATTTTTATTCAAATAAAAGTCAAAAACTACCATCCATTCGAAAAGGTATGCCTCAGACCTGAGATGAACGGGCGCAACAAACTCAGCGGGCTTCTTTTTTTTTACAAAAATATGCTTAGAATGTAAAATCCTACAATAAAATGTATTATTAATAGCCTGTGGGCGGTCGCTCTATTCCCAATCAGTGGCATCATAAAGAAAGTCATTTATGTTTTAGTCACCTTTGTGCCTTTACCACACAAACGTTTTTACACGCTTTTTATTAGCTTCACCTGTATGTATGTTTGTTTGTAACCGACTCATTTGGGCGCGATTTTCACCCACTTTAAATGGCCAGATTTCGTTCAAACCTCGTAGATTAATCGACGAGCGATAACAATACATTAATTTGATAAAATTATTCCAATTTTCAATTTGCAAAATAAGATTTTTGTTAATTTATATAATTTTTTTCTTCTATCGATAAGGCAGGAATTGATGTTCATTTTAAATTTCAACCATTATCTTTTTCAACAAAAGCGTGTTTATTAGTTTCTTAAACTATTTTTATTATTTAACAATTCTTTTGAATTTCGTAATAAATTTATTTCGAACATTTTCTGGGATCTTGATGTAAATGCATATACAATGCCCCAAAAAAGACTTACTCAATCGACTTAGCCGAGTAGTAGGCATAATAAGTTTATGTCTCTTCGTGGTGTTAATATTATGTTTATGACAGTTTCTAGCAAATTCACTTATGTGTCTATGTATATATCAAGAATATATTGTCTTTAAGTCTAAATATCTTTGACGTCTGAAATTTGAAATTTAAACCAAAATTATTTATTCATTTCTCATTTCAGTATAAGTTCCCAGTAGGTATTATTTTTTGAATATAGAAATGTTTCAAAATGATTTAAATAGAGCTGCTGTTATTACGTTATGCTATGTCTTTTTATACATTTTCAGTTTTCAGATATAATAGTGAAAAGGGTGAACTGGAAATGAGGCGCTGGAGGAGATAGCTCAGTATATCTTACACGGAGACTTACTTACATCTCGGTGCTTTTAGGAACTCGGCATAAATCAGAGTATATCCGGCCTTTCTCTCTTTTTTTACGGAGTGATAAAGTCACGGGAGTATATCAAAAACACTCAAACGTAGAATATACGGTAACAGACTTTTCAAGTGTAGTGCATAATTACTGGGAAAGCTTACAAGAAGGTATCAAACGACTATTTTTAGGTCAAAACTAAAGAGTTTTTACTTTATGGAAATAGATATTAGTACTATAACAATAGATGTTTTATGAATAAACTATTTACAAATAATACTGTCTTCGAAATAAGTATGTACTTTAAAACAGGATCAATATAAATAGAACATTAAGTTCAATGAATAACCATTAATGCTTCGTTATCTTTATATGTAAATCCAGTGTCCTGATGTTTGTTTCCAGTGAACTCCTAAACTAATGAACGGATTTTAATGGGGATTACTTCATTGAGTGCAGTTTTGTTATACTTGGAGAGATAGGATAGTTTTTATTTAGATTTGAGACTCATAATAATTTTCTTTTCCAATATTTGTTTCTTATGGACATAATTATTTTTATTATTTGACAATTTTGCTCAGAAAAAAATTCATTACGAGTATAACAACAGGTAGCATATTTTATGAAATAGAATTTTTGATGTTATGATATATTATTGACAAATTCATAAAAAACAGTATTTCATTTATTATGTACAGAACAACGTCTGTCGGGTCAGCTAGTATCATACAAAAACAGAATACACACTAAAACGAGGAAAAAATATTTTCACGTACATATGTCGAGCTGACATAATATGTTAAGTCTCATTTGCCCAGTAATTTCACTAGCTACGGTGCCCTTCAGACCGAAACAGTAATGTTTACTTATTACTGCTTCGCGGCAGAAATAGGCGCCGTTGTGGTACCCATAATCTAGCCGGCTTCCTGTGCAAAGTGTGGAGCCGCCAAATGGTTGATATCTACCTTGTTTGAAACTATAGAAGTTTACTTAAGAACATATAAGTTTATAGCTTATAGCGTCTCTGTTGACTTGACACTCTTTTCATTTGGTTAGTTATATCCGCTTTACATATTATCTAGCCAACGGTGAAACGCTTATAATAAATAACTCTCTGTATCATTTTGTGGTCTTCTTCAAGGGTTATTTCAATAGAAAATTTGAGGAGAGAGTGCATACCTACTCAACTCTTTTTTCTAACAAAAACAAAAATTAGTGGTACCTAAAATATGTAATTATTACGGTATTCGTACCATGCAATGGATAATACCTACAGATATTAATGATTTAACTACCCATACAGCGACACAATTGTCAAATTGCAAAACAAAAAATCTGGTAAAGAAGTTCTTGCGAAAATTTTACTTAGCACTATGTCCATAATTAATAGACTTATGAAATATTGGTAGGGACTATTAAATTGTCACACACAAAAACATATTATTGCTTCGATAATATGCGAAACACGAGAATTACTGCCGACAAAATGATGCGCAGTTTGGCAGAATACTATATACATAATAATAATAAGCCTTTAATTAATTCCAACAACGTTCAAATACAAAATAATATAATCTTAACACTACGCGTATAATATAAAATATAAAAGTTATGTTATTGGAACCCCACTGCGGGTAGAGGCCTCCTCCAGCTTACTCCATGTATCCCTCCTCTGTGCTTTTCCTCTCCATTCTTTTCCTGCTATTGTTATTATGTCATCCACCCATCTGTTTCTTGGGCGGCCTCTTTTCCTTTTGCCAGACAGATACTATATATATATCACTATGTTTTTGTTTCTGAAATAAATGATTTATAAAGGAATTCCTTCAAATTTATGTAATATTTGCATATTATTAACTTTTGTTATGATATAAAATCTATTCACCATAGGAGCATTAGTTAACGACTATTGGAAATCATTGTTTAGATTGATATTCTTAGTAATTTTACAACCAAAGCGAAGGCCATGTTATTATTTATTTAAATTACTATTCTAGCTAAATGATGTTTATATTATACTGAGATATAAGGTCCTCCGCCCGGCCGTATAGTCAGTTCCTCTTAGTCCTCCATAGCTCACGGTTCCTCGAGTAGCGCTCGATACGCTCTAGTAACTGAAGTCTGTCTCTAATAAACTCTTTATTTCGTCGTAACTCTGCTGTTGTCATTTCAAGACCCCTCTGACCACCCGAACATTACATTTACATGAACTTCATCATTAAAATTTACAATTGGGAAAATTCTGAAAGACTGCTATTCAAAAAAATTCACAAGCATCGGAGTCCTGATAGTTGAAAACCTGCGAAATGGGTTGAAAGTGTTAATAAGGAAAGTCGTTCCATCATAGTATAGTATATTGAGTTATATAATAATTATTTTAGTAGCCACAGTAAAAGATTAATGGTGCCATCAAACCACCGAGCTTGATATAAAACCGGGAAATATAAATGTTTAATAACATCCTGCAACAGAAAAAGGTTTGGCAGACGAGGAAATTTCGATGACCAAAACAAATATAACGAATTGCAAATATGAAGAACATTTTTAGTTTGCTTATATAATTTTTTTTTATGAAAATAAGGGACGAGACGAATAGGACTTTCAGCTGATGGAATTTGTTACGCCCTGTCCAATACAATGCAGTACTGCTCAAGATTCTTGAAAAACCCAAAAATTCTGAGCGGCACTACAATTGCGCTTGTCATCTTGAGACGTAAGATGTTAAGTATCATTTGCCCACAAATTTAATTTCACTAGCTACGGCGCCATTCAGACCGAAACACAATAATATATACACTTTACAGCTTCACGGCAGAAATAGGCGCCGTTTTGGTACCCATAATCTAGCCGGCATCCTGTTCTAAGGAGCTGGTGAAATAATTTTTAATACATATAATTAATCTCATATTTACGTTTTATAAAATTTTGAAACGTTCCGAGTGGAGATCAGTCCCTAACACATACTTTTTTTAAATCTCCGAGATAATTAATTGCAGAGCATTTGGCCCTCGAAGATGATCATTTCACTATCTATTCCTATAATAAAAATGTTACTTTAAAGCAATACCCAATTTAAAATACGTGTATCCTTTAAAAGGTATTTTATTTAAATGTTTAACACTCGCGTTATCGAAGAAGTTATCATAAAGGCGTAAAAACTCTCAATACCTTGAGTCTTACTATCATATAAAATACGTATATAGTCAGGTGAGTGGATTTATATTGAAGCTATACGAGATGCTGGGAGCTGTCATAAAACTTTATAACAGCTATTTACAAACTTGCGTTTTGTGTTTTAAAGGGGAATCTAGGGATAAATTGTTGTAAAACGATGTTATTTAACAAGTATATAAAATAACATTTGGTTTTATCATTAAGTTGGCATAAAAAGGCATTTATTTTCTCAAAATCGATTCCTTTAGAATACTTTTTGGTGGCATTCCTAAAACTACCACTGCTTCGAAAACAAATGGCGCTTTGAAGAGAGAAGTAGCGGGGCAAGAAATTCTCCCAGGATTCTTTTTTGGGCTTTTTTTTGATAAAATATACCATATTTTACTGCGATTGTTATGGCTATGAAATATTCATAATCTGGTCCCAGGCTGTCCGTTCACTTAGATATTCAGCTGTGGTGTAGTAGGATTTACGACAAAGACTTTTTTTTTATAAAACACTAGCTGACCCAGCAAACGTTGTATTGCCGGTATTAAAATCGCTATACAAAAGTAACTGTTGATCGTAGATGTGTGAAAATTTGAAGTTGTATGTATTTTTTAATGCTGACCCATAATCAAATCAAATTTAAAAAAAATAAAAAAAATGGCGTGGATCACACTTAACATTAAGGGATGAAAAATAGATGTTCTCCGATTCTCAGACCTACCCAATATGCACTCAAAATTTCATGAGAATCGGTTCACGAGAAGCCGTTTCGAAGGAGTTTAATTTATTTATAGATAATGCCTGAACAGTGACTGGAACTTCATTATAAAAGTGTATATATACATCACCAATAACTAGATAAATAATATTCGCACAAAGCATATTTATATCATAATAATACAAGACATATAGCGGAGTCGATTACGGATAGCCAAGCCTGCGGGTTACTGAGTATCTGATTATCCCTTATAAGATCAAACCGTGTTATGCTCTCTGTATCCGCATGTGTATTTGTAATATGACTCTTACTTTGTCTGTGAAAAGCTTTTATATTACCCCTGTCCAGAAAGTCACTTCGTATTGACATGATTGAAAAGATGTTTTTTTTTCTTCTTTAGTAATTATGTATTTTGATTGTTAATTTATTGAATTCCATTTATTGAAAAGGAGGTCTAATTTCTACTAAGAAATTATTGTGATTTAATATTTTGACGGAAATCATTTTATAAGTTTTATTTAAATATGCTTTTAATCCTCTATTAAAGATTATAAAACAGTTAGATTATTGCCAACATTAAAACACCCAATGTCCTAGTAACCATTACATTATCGAAACGAGTGTTGAAATGAAATTCATTACAACATTATATCATCCGTTTTCATTACAACACTCGTTTGGATGATGTAATAGCCATTGCAAACATTAAAAAAGCCAGTCCTTGTAACCACTACGACTCGCTTTTTTAATGTTAGTAGTAAGCTAACTGTTTCAGAATCCTTTATAGATGATTCATATTATGGGTGTAGATAAAGTCTTGTACTTGCAACTGTTGATAATTAGGTATTAAAACACTCATGTGGTACTATTATCATAAACCCACATTCGTGTTTTAATACCCCTTATTTCACAATTGTTGCATAAATAAAAAATAATAATTGTTATTTTTTAAATGAATATTGAAGACAATGATTTCGTTGTTGCATTCGCCTGTCAAGATGTTATATAAGTAATTAATTTTTCCAGAACTTTTTGAGGAACATTTGATCTGCCCCTATCTTTTACGTACAATAAACAACTACTCAAAAATTGTAAGAAGCAAAACTCTGCCTTTCGCGTCTATGAGGTAGAGTTATTGTTCAGTTGTGTGTCAACCGCGCTTTGAATAAAACACCACGCAATGACAAAGTGTTCAGTGAAAAACTGGCCAAATATCCAAATTTAAAATGGACGGAGTGTTGTATATCCAGTAAGTGCCCCTTGCACGACGTGTTTAATCATTGTGCTATATAATTACATTTTAATTGCTACAACAAAACGTTCTTGCCTCGTGTTCGCGTTTAAGCTACCAATGAGCGTATACACAGACTTTGAACATTACTGCCACGAAATAAGGTGTAAATTTGAATGAATGTTTTAATATTATCTGTATAAGCTGTTAACGTATACGTATATCAGGGGCGTGCATTGGTTTTCTAGGCAAGGTGTGGATCTAACTAGTCGTAGTTGAGCTTTGGAATATGCAAGCAGATTGCTTACCGTAGGTATCTAGTATTTACCGTAAGGAAAAAAAGTATTGGCAACTTTCTACATTAAGTCGTTTTTCATTTTCTAAACATTTTCAATGTTACCTAGGTACCAGAGAAATCACAGGAGGATTTTTTTGTTAAGTTACTTATAAAACTGTCATAATTAAAATTGGTATTAAAGACGGTCTAAAGGTAGTAAAATTTACAGCCATTCTCCAGTAATCCACTGGATTAATATATAAATTTGATTAAGCTACTGCTCTAAGCCGCGGGTTTTATGATGTTGTGACAATGTTAAGCCTGTTGTAAAATTATAAGAATTATAATATCTCTACCTCAATGGTTAACGTTTCGTGTATATTTTTACCCAACCTGTGTTAAATACAGGTGCCTAAAGTTAAGTTAAATTTATAAAACAGTTATAATCATTATAATTACATACATTATGATACAAAACATTCATGGTCTGGTATTTTAAGACTGGTATAGGTATAGGGTTTTTTCTTATGTATTTTTTTTTACTGCTTATTAACATGATAAGTATATTATTGGAAACTTTATAGTGGTGTGTACAATCGTCTATGTATTATCTGTTTTAAATACTGTTTATTCTCCAAAAAATAAATAGATAGCCACTCAATCATCGGATTGAAAGTGAATAAGTGAAGTGAAAACCATATAGCTGTACGGGAGAGTATAAGTTCACCAAGTGTATCTTGCATCACCTTTAAATTTTCTTTAACCAATGTCTTTGCAATAACTTGTATTTATTGGGCCAATAAAATTTTAAATTCAAATTAAATTCAAATATTTTTATTCAAAACAGGATGTGACATCACTTATTGAAAGTTAAAAACTACCACCCATTCCAAAACAAATCACTCAGACCTGAGAAGGATAGGGGCAACAAAAACTTTACCAGTGGCTCCTTTGCACAGGTTGCCGGCTAGTTTATGGGTACCGCAACGGCACCTATTTCTGCCGTGAAGGATTACTTTGTTTCGGTCTAAAGGGCGCCGTAGCCAGTGAAATTAATGGGCAATTGAGACTTACCATCTTAAGTCTCAAGATGACGAGCGCAATAATTGTAGTGCCGCTCAGAATTTTTTGGGTTTCTCAAGAATCCTGAGCGGCACTGCATTGTACTGGGCAAGGCGTATCAATTACCATCAGCTGAACGTCCTGCTCGTCTCGTCCCTTATTTTCATAAAAAAAAAACATTCATTTTCATTTCAAAATTCTTTATTAATAAATGATATTACAACGGAAATGTACAGCGATTTACGTTTGAACATTAAACATGAGAATGGCTAAACAACTTTGAGGCTATAAAATATATAATAAAAAAACACAGCGGTTTTTTTTTCATCAAAAAAAAATATGTTTCTTTGTAAACAAAATAAATAAGTAATATTGTACAATTAAACTTATTATTTTATAATCTGAGGGCGGTCGCTCCATTCCCAGTCATATTTAGAAATGTTGGGAAGAACTATTGATCAATCAACAGGCACAACAGGGGTTCAAGGGTTTTTATTCAACACAGGGATTCCAACGATATACAGAGGCAAGCCCTACACAACATTATCTTAAGACTACGCGTATAATATTAAAGTTATGTTATTGGAACCCCATTCTGGGTATAGGCCCAGCTTACTCTATGTATCCCTCTTCTGTGCTTTTTCTTTCCATTCTTTTCCTGCCTTTTTAATTATTTTATATACCCAAGAAGCAGATGGGTAGATGTGTTAAGGGTTACAGGAACGTAATTCAAAGACCCTTCGTCGTCACTACTCAAGACTAATTGAAGACTATTTATCTCTTATTATTTAGGAGGTCAAATGATCATGTACTTCACCTGATTGCAATAATAACCACTGCCAACTCCTTAAAAGAAAACGTTTAAATAGCAAAGGGACCTGAAAAATGAAAATTATTATTCAATATGAAGATTTCTTTTTTATCCTGATGATCCTATGTAGGATATAACTAATCACATCAATAAAAATAAAACTCTATGAAATCATGTTGTAATATAATAAAGTAGTTTTAAAAGTTGCTACAAAAACTTGTTAATGTAATAATACGCAAAAGTTACCGCAAAAGTTTGATAAATGGGAATGGAAATGATATTTGTCACCATATAACCTCACCTATATGTATATCCCATGCTTATCGCAGACATGTGTGACTACAGCAATGTATTGTTAAAATACTATGTACTAGTCTCGTTACTGTGTTATATCTGTGTTTATTTATTTATTAAAAAGGCTTACCAACTATACAATTTATTTATTTTTATTTATTTATTTATTTATTCAGAAACAGACAGTCTTACAGATGATTTACTAAATTAAATAACAGATACTAGAGTTTCCTTAATTAACAGGTTTAATAGCGAACAGAATTTAAATAAAATTATTTTATTTGTTTTTTAAATTTTGAAAATCTGGAAGCTACCTGAGCTATATCTACAGTATTATCATGGTGAAAATTATTATTGTAAAATTTAAACGCACGAACAATTCTAATTTCTACATAACAACTAGAACAAGAATTAACATAATAATAAATAATTCATTTGAATGACATGTGCGTTTTTGAGGGCGAGGTATTTTTATGTTTATACATTGCAACAGCAATTTTACGAGCAAGCAACTGCAAATTTATATTATGACTACTTTTAATTTAAAATATTTTATATTTAATACTTATATATCTAACTTATAGATATGTACAGCGTTGCCTTCATTTATAATTGTAAGTTAAGCAATATTACTACTATTGTACGTTTACTACTACTAAAACTGAAAGTTTATACATCCAAATTACAAGCATTCAAAATCGAATTTAAAAAATTGTGTTCGACGGAGCATTGTCAAGGGGTGAACTGTGGGCGCGTAGGGCGAACTAAGAATTGTTTGGTTTTCAATCCTTGTCTTTGCTTTTAAATTACACTAAACTTTTTAACTTCTTTTTCTTTCTGTATTCTGCGTCTTGGCAATGTCATTTCACAATGATTCAATATGCTGACTGAATATGAATGTACTTTAGTGTTGTATTTAGAGAGGCTTTTCCAATGAGAAGTCTCATTCCTTATCGACGAATCTTGTCGATCCCCAGAGTTGAATCTTGTCGGTTTGAGAATGGCTTTGTAAACAGCCATTTTGCCTTCATAGTTTGGATTCAGAGTTTGGATTTTCCAAAAGCCAGTATAGATTGCGGACTTTAGTATCTAACTGTTTGCGTTTGGTCCAGATATGTTTCTGCCATGTAATTCGTCTATCCAGGTGCATCCCTAGATGCTTAGTATCATCAGTTCCGGTCAAATATCGTTTAATCATATTATCAATCTTTCCTTCAAATGGCTGAAATATTTTCGCATAAATTCTCGATCTTTTGTGGCCCCCTCTGAACATTCTGCAAGTCATTCGTAAGAAAATGATATCGGAGTACTATTTTTATTTCTTGCATCCTCTTTACCTGTCTAGGAACTTCCATGGGATGAAAATACAATACAAAAATCACTTAAATATTTGATAACGTACAGCCGTAGCCATTGCTATTGAGCTATGTCACGCCAACGTATTCGTGACGTCAGCGGGTCTTCGTCACTTCGCAAGGGCTTCTTTTGATTAGTGAATTTGGAATGCGGGGATTGTTACACAAAGTTAGTAGCTCCACTCGAGCATACATTTTACTAGTAATTACTATTACAATTATTAATTGAAATTAACAATTTTACTTCGCAAAAGGTTGAGTTTTAATGCGATTAATTGGCAAGAAAATTTTCAGCAGTAGTATGTAAAGTGACGCAACAAAAATACTCAAACGTCAAATACCTAAAGTACTTACACGAGTACATGAGTAAGTCAAAAAGGTAAATGTAAATTAATACGTAAAACTTAGAGTTATTGAGTACAGTAGATGCATCAATCCACACACACCGTAAATAAATAAAGTTATTATGTGAGCATGATATAATAATATACACTGTTCAATAACTGGTTTATACTTTAAAATAAATGCAGTTTGCAAATAGTTTAGTGGATTGTTAAACAAAATTAGTAGCTTATATCGAGAAAGCGTTTAAATTGCAACACCAGAGGAATCACAGGAGCGTTGTCGGCCTTTAAGGAAGGTGTACGCGCTTTTGTTGAAGGTACCCATGTCGTATCATTCCCGGAAACACTTTACAAGGAAGCTCATTCAATAGCTTTGTAATACGTGGAAGAAAGCTCCTTGAAAACTGCACTGTCGAGGACCTCCACACATCCAGATGGTGAGGATAATATCCTAAACTTGTGGCGTGTTGTGCGAAGGTGGAATTCGGTGACAGGAATCAGGAGAAACAGCTCTTCGGAACACTTCCCGTGATAAATGCGGTAGAAGACATACAATTTAACTTACTAGAGCGATGCAAAGAAAAGAACAATAACAGTTAATTACAAATTATAAATACTCCTTTTCATAATTATTCATAGGATGTTTTTGTAATTTGATATGAACATACATGTCGTTTCAAACAACAGCAAGTTGAAAGCGTGGCCGTTCATTATCTGCGAGGGTGAAATCGGTGACCTCTTTTCTTTTAATCAAAAACTCTAATTATTCTCGGCTTTTGAAGTGTACATCAACTCTTGTGTTTTCATCTGGGTTATGTACAATTAAAATTAAATTTGTTGGATCGAATTTAAGTGTTACAGAGAAATCCAATATGCATTATGAACCACATTGATTCAAAAAATTAAGAATTGAATTGATTTGTATTATTGATTTGGTAATTCATATTCATAATTCAAATATTTTATTCAAAATAGGATATGATATCACTTATTAAAAGTCACTAGCAAATACTAATAAAATGTAAGAAGAGTTTTTGTAAAAAAAAAATTTGAGAAAAAATAACCGACTTCAAAAACACTATTCTTAAACCATAGATAAAATATGCACTAAAACGTAATAAAATAATTGCGTATTTTTATACAGTCTTAATAATTAATCTAATTCTAATAACGATTATTGTTATTTTTGGAGGTCAATCAGAACCAAACCAAACTCTAATCGAACTACCTTTAAAAGTATATCCTTTCCTATAAAAAGAATTATCGAAATCGGTTACCGCGATATTGAGTTATTCGTAAATTTGTCGCGCACTTCCTCTAGCAAATTAAAAACTTTTATGGTTTCCTCATAGTTGGCACAGTCAGATCTGGACCAAATTGCAATGGGACCACACGCGAAGCACCAGCTTTCAAATAAAAAGAATTATTAAAATCGGGTCACCCAGTTGAAAGTTCGGAGGTAACAAACATAAAATTTGCTCAAAAAACTTAACGTATCTATTAACAGTACAGATTTGATATCCAAATAAATGAGATTAAATGGCCCAATGTCACATAAATCACTATTTCAATTCATCCACAACAATCTATTAGAAGGGCATGTTCCTTGCTTAGATGATAAATCGGAATCAATTTGCATAACAATGACTTTTAACAGTCCGTAACCACAATCTACTCCACTGCAGTTCTGTGCGAGATATATAACTGATGAATATAGTACGCAGACGTGGTCGCTAACTATGGGCCTGATGGGAAAACTCATGGTCGCTCGGGGGGCAATGGAGAGGGCTATGCTGGCAGTTTCATTGCAAGATCGAATCAGAAAGAAGAGATCCGTAGGAGAACCAAAGTCACTGACATTGCCCAAATAATTATGAAACTTAAGTGACAGTCTTTTATAACTTTTTTGACGTTCATAGAAAGTGGGCAGAGCACATAGTTCGACAGATGGCAATTGGGGTAGAAAAGTCCTCGAATCGAATCGCAGTGTTGGTAGGCCAACAAGATGGACCAACGATCTGGTCCAGATAGCCGGAATTCGTTGGATGAGGCCAGCGCAGGACCGATCGTCTGGTAATCTTTGGGGGAGGCCTTTGTCCAGCTGTGGACGTCTTCCGTCTGAAGATGATGATAGTACACGCTGTTTCGTCTATTACAACTCACATAATTAATATTAGTTCGTTGGGAATTCAATCAATCGAATCAGATTTATTCAATTACGTCAAAATTGACACTTATTAATGTCTAAAGTTATAATTTACCTTGGATCGGAAAAGATTGAGCTTTAATGAGAAGAAGTGGCAATAAAATCAATGTGTACGGCTTCATGGCTTCATCATGTTACACATAATTTTTATTACAATCTATATGAAGCGTTGCAACAACATGAAGAATTTGCACTCAAGAAGGCTCACAACATTTGAATAAGTAAAATATAATAATATTATCATTGGAAATATCTTATACTATAAAGAAAACAATTTGAAAAATATATTTTCTACAATAATTCACTCTACCTTAACACTAACTAACACTATATTATAGTTAGTGCCAGTTGAAGAACGAGTGACTCTTAGATCTATAGCGCGTAAAGTTTAGACTTTGCTTAGACTTTACTTACGTATAACTTTGCTGTGTATATTATAAGCTTAGCATAATCAATAATAAAATTTATTTTCATAAAACTCATACGTGTATCTATGAATAGATCTTCAAAAATGATGTAAATGTACAATATAAAAGAACCATAAAGGCATAAAAGGCATTTATTTTCTCAAAATAGATACCTTTAGAATTCTTTTTGATATCACTTCTAATATACAAGATACTATAATACATACTAATAACGTAACAAATCAACAAACTCAGATATGTATTAGTAAAATAGTTATTATTAACTAAACACAAAGAAATATTATTAATTATTAGATTATATTTTACACATTTTTCATACATTAATAATAATTATGTTTTGGTATTCCAGAATAAGGAAGGATAGTAAAATGTATGAAGAAAACAAAATATTGTCTTACTAAGAAACAAGTGCTGCGGTAGTAAAATTTATTCACTGAATATAAAACATTGGCAGAATCTCTTTACCCTTTCAATTCACTCCATCGGTATTTATTTGGAATCTGTTTTTGAAAACACTATTTGAAACTGTATTTATTTTAAAGAATTACATAAAACAGTAACTGAACAGTGTATATTATTATATCATGCTCACAAATACCTTTATATATTTACGGTGTGCGTGGACTGATGCATCTACTGTACTCAATAACTCTAGATTTTTCGTATTAATTTACATTTACTTTTTTAACTTACTCGTGTAAGTACTTTAGGTATTTGACGTTTCCGTATGTTTATTGTGTCACTTTATATATTTTATCTACACCCATGCTTTAAATCCTCTATTAAAGATTCTAAAACAGTTAGCTTATTGCCAACATTAAAACACCCAATGTTCTTATAACCATTACATCATCCAAACGAGTGTTGTGATGAAATTCAGTGCAACATTATATCACCCGTTTTCATTACAATACTCATTTGGATGATATGATGGTTACCAGTACTGGTTTTTTTTAATGTTAGCAGTGAGCTCACTGTTTCAGAATCTTTTATAGAGGATTCATATTTTGAATGTAGATAAAGTCTTGTATGCAACTGTTGATAATTAGATATTAAGATACTCATGTGATACTATTATCACCCACATTCGTATTTTAAAACCCCTTATTACACAACAGTTGCATAAATAACTAATATTGTAGTTGAAATGATTTGTAAAACGATGAAACTGTAAATGTTGATTTAAAAGGGTGGCAATGAGTTTCTTGCCAATTCTTCGCATTAAAACTCAACCTTTTTCGAAGTGGCGGAAGATGTAAAAATAAAAGAAAACTTTTGACATTCTTATGGGTCATTTCCTTGACCTACATGAATAAAGTGATTTTGATTTGAATTCGTTTATTTTAATTATTGGCCATGTTATTGTTCTCTGTAGGTGATTTAAAAAGATAAAGATAGCTGGAATATTTTATAACAGCTTAGTTGTATGTAGTATGTTTATCATCCGAACTTACCAAATAAGGCATCTAACTATTCTTACGACTCTTTTTTTATCTAAGCTATAACAACAAATGAAATATTTAACCTTATTGTATCAAACTTTGGCACAAAAAACAGGTCGAGTACTTTTAAATAAAAAGAATTGCGTACTAAATATGCGTAGATTTTGTGGTAGCTGCAAAATTATTTACAGGTATGATGAAGAGTAGAGTGAGGACTTACCGTTTTAAATTCTTAATTAGAACACCTTCCAAAGCGCATATTTGTGGAGCCGACTGAAAAGTAACGCTAAGACGGGTATATTCGGCCTTCGAACGATATTAACAAAAATATTTATAATTTTATGAGAATTGTTTATATAAGAAAACTCACATATTTAAAATACTTGAGATTACCTCAAAGACTTTGGAATACTTTAGCAAGCAAAAATGTTTTTTAATTCATTTATAATTTATAATGCATCAACAAGAATATAATTACTCTTTTGCAGTTGGTACTCATTTTTACTACCTTTATTTAAGGTTGTATTTTTAGAGATATCCATATTTATATTGTAAACTAGAAAGCTACCAAAAAGTAGTGCAAATTGATTAATAATATATTATTTATGCAATCAAAACTGAACATAATAATTATTATCTCTTGGTATATAATAATATTCACAACAGATCAATGTAATATCTGTATTAATGGATCATAAGAAAATATAAATCCTGTAATATCAGCCGCATTGCTCGGAAAGGAATAATAGAATAATAATAATAGAATAACTTAAATCGCCAAGAGTAGCCAAATTTTTGTTGTTTTTACAAAATATATTGAATATATACTGAAAGGTCTAGATGACTTCATGGATTTTAGGACCTCTCAGGGCTCGTTTTTAGGACCTTTTCTATTCAACTTGTGTTATTTGCTGATGATACATCTCTCATGTTTAAAATACACCGTTGTTTACCAAATTTTGATGTCAAACTGGGGGTTTTGATGTATTTCCTAAGGATTACAGTGATCTGTTTCTCGATGTCTCTGTAAGTTTGAAACTTAACTTTTAAAATGAAACAGATCCATATCCAATACTCATATACTAAAATATATATTGAATATATACTTAAAGATCTAGAGGACTTATTAGATAAAGCATAAAATGATTCATTGCAATTAAAATGTTTATCGAATTGGAAACATCAGTCAAAGCTCAGTTATATTGATATTACCAGGGCAAACAGCGAACTTTGACCTAATAGGCTAATGCAAAGGTTATTTTAAGCTACGACTAAAGTATTTGTTATCTACAACTTAGTGACTTCTGATTCAAGGATTAAATCCTGAAGCATGAATAATTGACTGGCCGCTAATTTGTTTATGAAGGTTGAAATAAGTAAATTAGATATTATACTAGGTAAGAATTTGATTTATATTAGAATGACAAATATTATTATTATGACTTATATTTTTTATACTCCGGATGCATGATGCCGGCTAGATTATGGGTCCCACAACGGCGCCTATTTCTGCCATGAAGCAGTAATGTGTAAACATTACTGTGTTTCGGTCTGAAGGGCGCCGTAGCTAGTAAAATGAGACTTAACATCTTACGTCTCAAGGTGACGAGCGCAATTGTCGTGCCGCTCAGAACTTTCGGGTATGTATTTCAAGAATAAAATATTAAAATATGCGTTAACAGTTTAGGCTTCAAACCAATGTCCTACTTTAGAAAGGTCATTGTTCATCGTCCTGGTGCTGATTATAAAATAAATAAAAGTACCAGCTATTAGTTTTATACTCACTTCTTCCTATTGAAAACTACGAATATACAGAAAATTTTATATTGTGAAGTATAAAAAGCCCTGCGTTAAGATTGGGATAGGCTGCCATCTTTGATAAGCAAAAGTGACGTCAAGTCCAGGCAAACACTTGCAAAATCACTTATAAATAGAGAATAATGTTTGTATAATGACGATAGCTTGCTGACGTCACAAAGTAATAATTGTGGCAATTTTCACTAACAATAATTGATGGAATATCGAACAATTGTGGAGTGTTTGTTAACTAAATTATTCCTAATGATTCCTAAAGTTATACACGAAATAATTCAGTTGTGACTAATTATACATTGTTGTCATAGTAATATGAAAATTCTAAATTGTTCATTATAAATCAATCGAGTGATTTATAAAACTTTGCAATGAAACGATTAAATTTTAAATTGTTTTAAAATGATGACTTTAAAATTTTGTTTTATTGAATTGTTGGATTTCTAGGAATAGGTCTCTTGAGTTCAAGTGAAATGTTTTCTGTATTTGTATATGTAGGCAATATTATTTTTGAGCAATCAAGTGTGTTGTTTTTCTATTTCCGTATCTTACGTCTTTCTATTCTAAACTACCGTGGGCTTATTATAGAAAATTGAAAAACGTTAGTTTTATAGAGAATCGTCTCAAACTTTTTCGTCTGTGTGTTGCATGTCGCGTGACGGTCAGGCGGCGCCTTTAGTTCGCAGCAGCTCACCGTGTAGTGTATATAGACTATTACTCATTTGTGCCAGTGCTCCACGCTATTTTGTTTTTTTTTTTTTTTATTATTTCCCATTATCATTCCAATTTTGTAAGTATAAAATTAAGATTGATATAGCGATTTTTATACCCTTAATGGTATATTATTCCAAAAATTTTTAGATTCATGTCTATAATGTGAAAAAAAGTTTCACTTTTACCGTGGTTTCATAAAACCACACATTTTTTTATATTGTATTAATTAACTTGTTTCTTTTGCTATTCCCAATAAAAAAACCTTTATCGCATTTCACAATTTTTCAAACAAACATGAAAAGGGCAGTAGAAAATTGTCTTAGTTTTTTTGTAACCAGTGAAACTCGGAATATGAAATTGCATGAAATACGCCATCGTTCATAGCATCTAATAACAAGGTATTATTAAGCATTTGCCAGTTAATCTATTTTAACGCCAATCTATGTTAATTTATTGTAACGCCACTTTAATGAAAAATATATAAATTGAATGTATATTATACTAATTGTATCACATATATCGTTGTCAATTACCTATAGTACAGGCTATGCCTAGTTTTTAGGGCAAGATAATTTGTGTAAATGTGTGTCAATATTATTGGTAGCGCCATATCTTTTGTTTGATGTAATTTAATAAGTACAGATGCGATCACACCTCGTTATCCTCCCGCTTCCCGCACCCTTTCCCCGCATCCTTCAACATGCCTACCAGCTAATGGTCGGAGACTCGCCACGAATGAATGTCGAATCAAGTCCGCTAATTATTGTGCACACGCATTTTTCCTATTGCTTATTTTCTACTTTATTGCCTACTTAATTATTAAAACAACTGAGCCACCAGTGATTGATAGTGATTGAGCGACGCTTGTGATTAACACTGTTTCGTAATCATCGAGCCAGAACAGCAGGCGGCCATATTAACCTCGACCACGCCTGTACATCGGTGAAGGTAAGGCATGAAACAAGAAAGGCTCAAACTCTCTGTTCTTTCAAAACAATACAGTTACTGCAAACTGGTATGTCAATCGCTGTTTGCCTGTTGTGTTGGAAAAAATTCGACAGCAGCGTACTCGGACCAGGATCCTCCTCGACCACGACAATACTTCAGCGCACTCCACAAAACGGACTGTTGAATATTTGACTATGGCAGGTGTCGAGATATTGAGTCATCAGCCATACAGTCCTGACCTGGCACCCGGCGATTTTTATTAATTCCCAAGAACTAAAGATAAAATTCGAGGTATTCGCTTTACGAGCCCTGAAGATGCGGTGAAAGCGCACGAAAATGCCACAGAAGAGACCCCTGAGGAAAAATGGTCCCACTGCTTTTCTCAGTGGTTCCATCGAACGCTACGATGTTTAGAAAGGAATGGAGATTACTTCGAAAAACAATAATAGTATTGGCAACTTTCTACATTAAGCCGTTTTTCATTTTCTAAACATTTTCAGTGTTACCTAGGTCCACTTAAATTCAAATATTATAATAACCGCTGTTTCAAATTCTTCTAAATTAACGGTCGTTTATCATCCAATCATTATTATTTTTCTTTTGGATCATCCAGATTGGAACGGAGAAAACAAAATATTCTTCAACTTATTACAAGGAAAGAGTCAATTGATGTCTTTCAAGAAAACCTAAATCATTGATAATTTACATAGCAGAAAGCGAAGATTAGAAGCAAACCTAATGGAAGACGATTCTTCCATTCTTCTTCCATTAGTAGGTTTGCATCGTAGGTGACAATAGGTGACAATATTACTTCAATACAACGCCAGAAATCTCAGTTCTCATAACATTTAGTTATTAGTTAGCGTTACGATAGTGCGAAAATTATATTTTTTCCCCATCCCGATGAAAAGCTCACTTTTAGTCCCTGGTATGAAGGATAAAAGTGGTCGATTCTCCCCCGGCAAAACGACTTTTGTCCCTCGTACCAGTGAGTAAAAGCGAGCTTGTCATCCAGGTGGGAAAAAAATCGCCTTCGGCTCAATATTCCGCGGGTGAGTATTACCTACTTTTCTCCCTAGGTGTGTAAAATACTATTACGTCAACAGAATTATACGTATACTTATTTTCACCCACAGACCTCGTTAATAGCGTCTAGACTGTACCGATTACTTATATACTTTAGTTTTCATAGTATAAATAATAACATGATCGAGTAGCCTATAAATATTCTATTACCCGCAAGGCGCCGAGCTTTAGCCACTTTACTGATAAGATTTTTATTTGGTATAATTATTTTTATCTTCGCGCCTAGTTCAAAATGTTGTACACAATATAATATATATTTTTAAGTATGTAGTTATATTGTGTATTATGAATTTTGAATATTGTGCAGGTATTTTTCAGCACGAAAATTTGTCCTTGAACGATGAAAGATGAACCTATTCATAATATTAATTTCCGTCCTATAAGTATAGTGAAAAAATTACTTAAATTACATTATCCGTCTATACCGCGATAAAACCTCTCGAATACGTGTTTGTCTATAAGAAAAAAGATACTATTTTGTTTTCATAGGTAGATCATAATACACTTGTGTATTTTTCCTCAGAGAAGAATGAGCAAGAAACTCTTATTTTTATTGCACTTTACAAATCATTTCAATTACAATATATGCAAAGTGACGCAACAAAAATACTCAAACGTCAAAAATTTAAAGGCTTACACGAGGAAGTAAAAAAAAAGTAAATTAATAATTATTATATTCACAAGAGTTATTGAGTACAGTAGATGCATCAATCTACACATATCGTAAATAAATAAAGGCATTATGCGAGCATTTTATTAAATAAAATATATAATAACTTTAACTTTAACTTTAAGATAATTAATTATAGGAAATCAAAAAAAACATGAAGCAGACCTCCCGGTAACAAGATCATCCAGCCTCCACAAGCAGCACCCGTTCACGAGCATGACGCATGGACCAGCCATTGCCTCCCTCGACCATATTTCAGGGAAGAGAACGAACCGCTCTACGTCGCCGCCACAAGCAGAGGCATTTAAGCGAGCATGACGATGCCTGTCACGAGAAAACACACAACACGCAAGTTGTTTTGAAGATCTGAAGGAGCTTTTGAATAATAAATAGTTGTTGAATTTCAACAATTTTTTTATGTTTTATTTCATGTCCTTAGGCAAGATCGCGCCCAGAAGCAAAATGGGCCGCAGGTTTTTTTTTTATGGAATAGGAGGACAAACGAGCGTACGGGTCGCCTGGTGTTAAGTGATCACCGCCGCCCACACTCTCCTGCAACACCAGAGGAATCACAAGAGCGTTGCCGGCCTTTAAGGAAGGTGTACGCGCTTTTCTTGAAGGTACCCATGTCGTATCGTCCCGGAAACACCGCACAAGGAAGCTCATTCCACAGCTTCGTGGTACGAGGAAGAAAGCTCCTTAAAAACCGCACTGTGGAGGACCGCCACACATCCAGATGGTGGGGATGATATCGTAACTTGTGGCGTGTTGTGCGAAGGTGAAATTCGGCGGCAGGAATCAGGTTGAACAGCTCTTCGGAACACTCCCCGTGATAAATGAGGTAGAAGACACACAATGAAGCGACGTCTCTACGCAACGCCAAGTGATCCAGCCGTTCACAGAGTACTGGGTCCCCGACAATTCGAGTTGCTCTGCGTTGCACGCGGTCAAATGGATCGAGCTGATACTGGGGTGCGCCAGATTTCCATAACGTTACCGTCTCTCCGTCAATTTCAACCGCTGCGGTTAAAATTATGTGGCGGTTAAGTGCGCAGCGGTTGCTCCGCTTGTGTGTAGGAGTGCTAACTCCACGTATGGACTGTGTGATGTGTATTGGAACTTGTAGGGAGTGAGTAACAATATATAACTTTTCCCATTAATTCAACTTTCGCCAATGGGAGTGTTCGTAACTAACTATATTGTAATAACATTATTTGGTTTACTAACACAAACTTTTCCATGACTCTGATATTTGTAATACTTAATAAAATAATGGTGTCGAAAACAATGACAATGCAACGGAACCGGAAGTCCGTAACGGCAAGATGGCGTCACGTTTCTGTACCGTACGGTTTTTGGTTTCTTCGTCCATTATTAGAACAGTTAAAGGGTTCAAGCCCATACAGCCGTATTCATTAATATTCAATAACAGCGTGATATTGATATGTGGTAATTAATAATCTAACCTTCAATTTCTTATTTTCAATTATTTATATATTATATTGTATTCATTGAATATAATATGGTATTCCTGAAAAAAATAAAATCTTATAAGTACATATTATGGCAAATACCCTTAAATTTAAATCCTGACTTCTTTTATACAATACAGCTGATCAAAATAATTTATCCAAATTTTTTACATACTCTTCATCTTTTTAAAATTTGAAAAATTAATATTCGAACATCATGCGCTGCTGCTAAATCCTATAGTCATATTCAAAGTCCAAGTATATTTATATATTATACCTAAAAAGTGATAGACAGTGAAGCGAGGACAGGTTTATCAATTACTATAATATATAAAAATAATGTATACCGATATAGTTATTACAAAATTTTGTTAACCCAGACCTCAATATTTCAAACCTCCTCAATTTATTGCCCACACGTGTTTATTCTTACACGTCCATGTTTTGATTAATTATTATTGCCCGGCCGTTTGAAAGATTCGTTTCTAATGGATAAATAATAGTTTCCTAAGTTATCGTAGTATAAAAGGGAATATATTACGTCCAGTAATAAATAAAAAAGAAGCTAATTTTGAGTTTTCAGATGACTAGTGGTGTAAAAATACAGACAGTTTATAAACTTTTAGTAAAGTAGGTAAAAATCTGTAAGTAGAACATCATTACAATGAGTAGGTGACACAAGTGGGAATCTGAGGCAGTGGTAGGGACAGAAGACGCATGCCGGCGATTACTTAGTAAGTGCCGGCAGAGCAGTCAGGGTTATCACTTCTGTGTTATTAAATCATAATAATCTTATAATTTGTTTTAATCGGCTTTATTTAATTATATATTATTTTTCAAATATATTTCAAATGAAAAACAATTTGAATGTCATTATTTTCTGTTGTGTTTTTTTTTTTCATAAAAATAATTTGTAAAGTCACATAAGATTATGTGTGTCTTATAAGTATAGGTTTGAATGTAAGCGAAGTTCAAACAAAAAATCGACCGAAATTAGTTATCTCAAAGAAAAAACAATTTACATAATTAATATTTGATTGTATATTTTGTAATTTTTGATTTTGACATCCCTACACGCGCCAAGTCTGCATATTTCAACGTCTGCTGGCGTTGATTCACGCACGGCAAAATGGTTGACATTAAAAAAAACAAATCTATTTTCTTATAATTTCTGAGAACGATAGCTCGTAACTGACTCAACAACATATTTCATGAATCGTTAAACAAGGCTTACTTTGCTTCAACACAAATGATTGAAGCAGATTATAACTACTTATCGCGTGTATTTTCGTCATTAGCGCCGGATTACGTAGCAACTGCCGTTGAGCAAGTAATATAGGATCTTATCAGAATTTAGAGCTCTGGCTAAGGTTTTATGTTAATGTTACTCACTTTGTACTTCATTTATAAACAGAAGTTACTTATAAACATTCATAAGAGAGTACGATATATTGTCTCAAAGATTTTATGATTTAAAAGGAATAAACTTTGTTGTGGAACTTTCTGATGTTTACTTTAAACCCCATAATTGTATTTATGAAAATAAGGGAAGAGACGAGCAGGACGTTCAGGTGATGGTAATTGATACGCATTGGCCATTACAATGCAGTGCCGCTCACGATTCTTGAAAAACCTAAAAAATTCTGAGCGGCACTACAATTGTGCTCGTCATTTTGAGACATAAGATGTTAAGTCTCATTTGCCTTTCAGACCGAAATACAGTAAGGCTTATACATTATTGCTTCACGTCAGAAATAGGCACCGTTGTGTTACCCATTATCTAGCCGTCAACCTGTGCAAAGGAGCCTCCCACTGGTATGTCCATCCCATTTTATTTAGGTTATAAAGAAATGAGACTATATTTTGCTTTTTCATTTCTATTATATATTCAACTGAAATAAACTAAAGTATTTGCACAAAGTTAAGCAGTTAAGTCGCTATATACACAGTAAATTTTAATTTAACTTGGCTTAATGAAGTTTATCTTGAGACGCCTCGTTTTCTAGAAGTTTACTTCTTGCATCTTTTAGGAATGTTGATTTTGTTTGACTCCGCAAATGTATTACCAATTCAAGAAAATACAGGTTTGTATGTAGTAATGTTGGACAAACTTTCGAAAGCGTGAATCAAGCTACCATTACCAAAATACCTATCTATTATTGAATAAGAAACAGAATAAGAAACAAAATATTGAAAGAGACAAGAGAAAAATTGAAGGATATAACATCAACAACGAATTTCTTCTACAATAAACAATATAATTGTAAAAAAAATAAAATTAGTATACCAAAATTTTAAATTACTTTTAATTGAGAAATAAATAAAATTCGACTTAGGAAAAAAGACCATAGGAAAAATAAGAGCTCCCAAATAAATCATTATCAATACATTAGTGACTAAACTGCAACATAAGACATATTAAGGCGAGGTTTTCCCAACACTTTAGGTAAAAATTGCGCGAACGTTAGATTCGATAGGTACGCATGGACACGGGCGTCGGGCATGGCTGAGAACGAACCGAGCGATGCGGGTCAACGACCGCCGACCCGCGTAATATTTTTTAAAACTTACAGTTGTGCTTGAGTACGGAATTACTGTGATAATATTTTTTATGCATTTTTGAAGTAAATCTTTTCTATCGACGTATGAGAGAAATGTTATATTTTTGTATTGTGTATTGAAAGATGGCCGCCGCTTATAATTATAATTTCAGCAATTTGGATATCGTGTCCGATATTCTCGAGGGTGCAGAGAACGATTTTAGGATCATTTTTGGAATCCAAGATGGCCACCGCTCAAAATTCGTCCTCGACAGTCTCGAGAACCTCGGACACGATATCCATATTGCTGAAATCATAATTATGAGCGGCGGCCATCTTTGAATTAAAAAATGATCACAGAATCGTTCTCTGCACCCTCGAGAACCTCGGACACGATATCCATAATGCTGAAATCATGATTTTGTGCGGCGGCCATCATGGATTTCAAATATGATTACACAATCGTTCTCTGCACCCTCGAGAACCTCGGACACGATATCCATATTGCTGAAATCATAATTTTGTGCGGCGGCCATCTTGGATTTCAAAAATGATCACAAAATCGTTATCTGCACCCTCGAGAACCTCGGACACGATATCCATATTGCTGAAATCATAATTATGAGCGGCGGCCATCTTGGATTTATCTAACTTCCCTAAATTACATATATACAAAAATCCCGTGTGGCATAATATTCAAAATAATATTACGTAAATTTTATTTTAGTACTTTCCGACTCACATTTATTTTCTTATATTTCAACAAATACGCTGTCGCATCATCATTATTTTTTTACTATGATACCCACTTTGTACTTGTTTGCTAAAATCTTACGTAATGTGAGCCCGAGAGACACGAACACAGTACCTTCCTTGACAGTGGTCACGGGCGTACTGCTGGCTTGAGCGAGCATGCAACCAAGGCGTCGCGTTTGGTTTATTACGAAAAAAATTATCACAAAGCGTATTGAAAAATCCCACAGTGAAAACTTATTAATACTAATAAACTATCGAATAAAATAAGTTTTGTGTTTATAGCTATCATAGTTTGATGATAATATAAACAATTCAAATAAAAAAGACTATTTTAAAAAAAATAAATCTATCGAGTTTTTTTTTCATAATCGTGTTTTCGAAACAGCGATAATTTAGATAAAGAAATGAAGATAAACATGTCAAAAAATTGGAACCGTAGTATTTGTAGAAGTATTTTAAGTAGATTTTTAAAAATGTTACTTTTTAGGACTATAGCGCCTTAACATATTAGCTATCGAATGAAGACATAACAGAGGGATGTATTTTTTTTTTGTTTTGATTAGATAGACCGTCAATTATATTGTCAACACACGTGAAATACTTTTTAAAAAGGTTCAGCGACCATTAGTAGCCTTCGTGATCAGTTTCATTGCTTGTTTTGTTGTTGAAAAACCCAAAAGCTACATAAAATACGATACGAAAAGTTTTTAGGGAGCTTACTCATTTACGTACAGATTGTACCATCACATCTAATATATTATATATTTAAAGACGCTTTTCATAATATTTATAGTGAATTACGTAATATGTGTTACTAATTGGTCTAAAAAATTGAAGACTAGAAATTTTTGGTGTTATATTATTGACAAATTCATATAAAAACATAATTTTATTTATTATATACAGAACAACGTCTGTCGGGTAAACTAGTAATAAATTAAATAATGTTTTTATATGAATTTGTCAATAATATATCATAACATCAAAAATTACTTCGTAAAATATGCACCCTGTTGTCGTAATGAAATTGTTTCACAGCAGACCTGTCAAACCGTGTGTCAATAAATTCTCTCATAGAAATTATGTATGGACACATCAAAGGCAAAACAAATTTGTTGTTTTTATTTAATTTAGCAGCATTTTCCTATTTATTCACCTTTTAAACCTTCTCTGGACTCCCACAAATAATTCAAGATCAAAATTAGCCAAATCGGTCCAGCCGTTCTCATTCAATTCATTTTTATATATACCTATAGACTAGCTGACTCGACAGACGTTGTACTGTACATAATAAATAAAATACTGTTTTTTAATGAATTGTCAATAATATTTCATAACATCAATAATTATTTCATTAAATATGGTCCCTGTTGTAATAACGAAATTGTCTCACAGCAGAACTGTCAAACCGTGCGTCAATAATTTTTCTCATAGAAAGAATGTTCATACAAAACAAATATTGAACATAAAAATAATTATGGCTCCCAAATCGAAATAAAAACTATCCTATCTCTCAAGTTGGACTAAACTGCACTCCATTAATGAATCGCCTTTAAAATACGTTCATTAGTTTAGGGAGTCCATCGCGGACAAACAACGTGTCACGTAATTTATATATATTAAGATTGGCATATTTTGGCTATTAGCCAAGTGGTTCAACAGGTGGAAAATGAATTTCAACTACACAAGCACATCTACAATTCTAGAGGCCAAGAGTGGCCGGCCTTTTAATTAGAAGTATCTTCAATTAATTAATTAATTGCTGAAAAGTTAAAGTATTTATTTATTCAAATAAATTGGCTCGCAAAAATTGTCGTTGCTATCAATCAATCTATCTATTTTTACAATAAATTACAAAAATGATTATACAATTCTGAAATGAAATGAAATTATCTTAAAAGTTATAATATTTTAATGAATCTAACGAGAAATCTGAGAAAAAATCTCATGAATGTTCCGTTCTCTTTTTATATAATTTATAAGCCTCTAACAACTTCATAAAGATAAAAGCAATTACAATCTAAGCATTACTGAGAAACTTCAAACACAGCGTTACTGAATGGCCAAAGGCTAATGCTACGCCTGCAGCTAAAAACATTATTGCTTTTATTAAATGAAGTTGATTGCATTGGAAAAATGAAATAAATTGGATTACAATATGTATTTGTAGAGGATCAAATAGAACGTCAGTTTCTTTACAAAATCATATACACGAGTATTGTGTTAAGTAATATGTCTTTGAGATTGTCTTTTCCTGCGTTTTGGTGTGTGTAGACACATATGCAAATATGCTTATGGAAGCTATTTGTATATGTGTCCCATCTATTATAATTTTATTTTATATTCAGCAGCCTAGCGACACTCTCTAACGGCCGTTCCCAATATACTATCTACAGTTATAAATTACTACCTTCTACTGTCAGTAATTAGCTGTCAATAATCTAAAGGTGTCCGAATATACCCGATAAGTCATTCTTATCATCTATATTGGGACGCATGAATCGCAATTTCTATTCAAACTTCTATCGTTGGTAAGCTATACGTCGTCCTATTGACAGACAGCTTGTACGGATAAGGTGAGTTACCGTAGATAAGTTTATTGGGACAGAAAAGTCAACGATAGTTACGATTTTTATCTCAAGTAATAGATAGACTGAATATTGGAAACGGCCGTTAGATAAAAGCGATTCTCTCGATTGTATCAAACGTGCAGTCATTGATAGATTGACAGATGACGGATATAATCTTGTAGCATTTACATCCTCTTTGATACGAGTAGCGGTCTGTAGCTAATTTAGTTTAGTTCACTTATAATTTATTTGATTAATTATACGTATTGAAGGATATAAATAGGACTTTTTTTTAAAGAAGACACTCCCGCCATTAAATAGGACCCAACTCTACAGTGAGTCTTGCGGATCCTTGAACAAAATATGTTTATGTTATTAATTATTGTGCTAAATGCCAAATACCAAGTTTGTATTGATCATTTTAATATAGTTTTAAATGATAAAAGGAAACAAACTATAGTTGCACATATAACTTCTTCATTTAAATAGTATTAACATTAAAATTAAATACTTAAGGCGCTTTTCACTGAATCGTCCATGAACATTTTATAATACTCATCATATTACAATAGTTTTAGTTTTTTCTAGTGGGAGGCTACTTTGCACAGGATGACGGCTAGATTATGGGTACCACAAAAGCGCCTATTTCTGCCGTGAAGCAGTAATGTGTAAATATTACTGTGTTTCGGTCTTAAGGGCGCCGTAACTAAAGATATTACTGGGCAAATGAGACTTAACATCCATCGTCTCAAGGTGACGAGCGCAACTATAGTGCCGCTCAGAATTTTTGGGTTTTTCACAAATACTGAGCGGCACTGCATTGTAATGGCAGGGCGTATTAATTACCATCAGCTGAACGTTCTGCTCGTCTCGTCAGTTATTTCCATAGAACAAAAGTTTTCAAATAAATAATTGAGGAGTAGAAATAAATAGGAGTTTATAATGATGATAAACTCATTCATATTTTGATTATGAAATAACTTATAAATTACAAAGTTTAAGTTTGATAAGAGCTACACACACACTAAACTACTATTCATTCCTGAAAAATTGAATGGTAAAATCACAGTGAGCTTCTTTCAAGCCAACACAAAAGTGTAATACAAATATAACTCACGTAATGGATTATAATATCCGAAGTCGTTTATCATTTCTTGAAAGGGTTCCTTCGACCTTACAATAGACAATACGATGAAAGTTCACAAAACATTATATTATATTAAATATTTCATGCCTATCTAGTCATAAAAGGTATCTATATGTAGTCGTTAAGTGTGACCAGACGATTATACCTCAAATATTACAGATATATTTATAACCTAGGTCCTAAAGAATCATTTAGAGTAACTTTTTAAGAAATATACATTTGAATGTTACTTCTCAAAACATTCTTGATGATGTTCTTAGATATGTTCTTAAGCACATTGTGGAATTTGCTTGAAACTGTGACAATCATAATGTTAACATGAGGAACAAACAAACTTGTTTTGCCTACTACTCTTTTCAGTAGAGTAAGCAAGACTTTTTTATTGGGCGATATATATTATGCTTCTACAATATGAACCCAGAAAATGTACAAAAAAAATGTGTTACGCAATTTAAAAGAATTGTTATAAAATTGTTGTTTGTGTGGGAAAGGTAATATATATACTATAGCATAAACGATTTTCTTAATGATAACATGAAGCGAACACCCTCAGGCTCTTTAATTATAAATGTTTATTGTACGATATTACATTGTAATCCATATTTTTAATAAAAAAAAGCCCGATGAGTTTCTTGCGCCCGTTCTTCTCAGGTCAGAGGCGGTCTATTTTGAATGGGTCTATCTTGGAGTTCAATAAGTGATTTTGAATCCTATTTTGAATAAAAATATTTGAATTTGAATATCAAACAACCTTAAACTGATATCGAAAGTACGTTACCGTATCAGTAAAATGACAGCAATAACCTATTAGATATCAAATGCGAAGTATCCAAAAGTTTTTAATTAAACACTCCCATACCTATATTTAGCATGAGATTGTATAAAATGCTACAAGAAAATATTGCAATGATGCATAATATTTCTTTTTGTATATATAAATTGGTATTAATTTGCATTTTTTTTTAATAACGCGAGTATTACATTTAATAAAATAATTTTTACACGAGATTACATTTTCATTATTTATTTGTCTTAACTTATCTTAAGAAGGATTTTATTTAAATATTCTGCTGTTTAATTTGATTCAAACATGTATAGACATTAACAAGTAGATTTAATACTTAAATTAAATTTCAACGCATTACCAACTGTGAGGTGGTACCAATCTACACCACCTATCTTGGTTCTACTATCTCCAATACTGGGGGCTGTGAGCTGGAAATCCGAAGGCGATATGCTACAGTCAGGTCTGCGGTAATGAAGCCCAATAAGAGCTGGAAGGACAGAAGGATCACCAAAACCACCAAGGTTCGATTTATGAGGTGCCTTGTGTTTCCTATGTCCCTCTACGGGGCTGAAACCTGGTCCCCTAGACTGCAAGACCGCCGCAAAATTGTTGTCATAAATAACATATTACAACAAATATACAAAAATCAATAATAATTTATACATTAAAATTTATGGACGTCCCAGAGCTCTAACCACTAAGCCAACTTGTCCGGATGACGCATGATCCTATAAATGTCGTAATATTTGTTCAATTCTCGATTTGTTGGGGGTTTGCGGGCACAAATTCCGCATCTTCTATTAAGGCATTTTTTCTTCTAACACTACCACCGCTTTGGAAACTCTCCCAGCATCAAGTCCATAAACCGGACGGCCATAGATCACTTAAAAAGATCAAATTGTGAAATAAACAATGATAAAGTAAGCAAGCCAAAAGTTATAACTTTAAATTATTAGCCTAGTTTATCTTAAAATTTTGAAATACTTCAGAGTACCTCTTACTTAAACAGAATGTATCCACGTAAATGATTTCTCAAAGGGTAAAGTGACAAAATTGCGATCATTTTATGACCGTTTGAAACTAGGCAAACACAATGATTTTATATAAATTCAGAAAATCTGAACTTGATTTTTTTTTAACATTTCTTTATTTCTTCATCATCTTCATCATCAGCCGGAAGACGTCCACTGTTGGAGAAAGGCTTCCTCCCAAGGATTTCTACGACGATCAGTCCGCTGCCCCTATCCAATGTATTCCGGCGATCTTGACCAGATCGTCGGTCCATCTTATGGGGGGCCTGCACTGCTTCTTCCGGTCGCCATTTGAGGACTTTCCTGCCCCAACGGCCATCTGTCTGTCGAACTTTGTGCACTGCCTACTGCCACTTCAGTTTTGCAATCATTTGGGCTATGTAAGTAGCTTTGATTTTCCTACGGATCTCTTCATTTGTGATTCGATCTCGCAGGAAACTACGAGCATAACCCTCTCCATTGTTCTTTGAGCCATTTGAGATTTCTCAACAGGCCCATATTAAGTGACCACTTAATTTACTTTTTTTTTAACTGAATGTTATTTTATTAGAGATAGCTAAAATTATATGTGTTAAATGAGTAATTACTTTACTACAAAAGCTTACATACAAAATTTTATTCCGAAAATCACAACGGAATAAAATCGCATGATATCAACGATACCTTTTCAAATGTAATTTGTAAGGAGTGTTCCGTGAAGCTGAAGTATTCTCTAGAGGTAAATTAGAGTAAAACATTACCGTTTCCCCACTTTACCAAGCTTGATAAATTTTACATCTATTAGTCTTCATTTTTTACTTACAACCTCTCGCCTAGATAGGCAAGTGTCCCAATTACGCAATTTGTGAAACAATTATTCATACTTAAAGGGAACAGTACTTTATTTTTATCGACAGTCTAGAAAATAATTTGAAAAAGCTCTTCTCAGCGGGGTTTCTTTTATGAACTCAATTTCATTAGAAAGAACTTCGGATAATTCATATTCAACATTTGCGATTTAGTGAGATTTGCAAGATTTTCTTTATTACTAAAATGAAAACAAACGAGAATACGGTTAATAGTGTGGGATCACCGCTGCCCAACTGCCTTGCAATACCAGAAGAAGCACAAGAGAAATATTTAAAAAACTTGAAAGATCGATAAAGTATATTTCCTGCGCATTTGGCCAATTATAAAACATTGCCCTTGCCTTGACACGACACGCACTTGGTTGGTTTAGCAAAACAAGTGTGACAAATCCTATAAATACACTAGTGCTATGAATGTATAAAAGCTTACATCATGTAGCTATATCATCATCATCATTATCAGCCGGAAGACATCCACTGCTGGACAAAGGCCTCCCCCAAAGATCTTCACGACGATCGTCGGTCCATCTTATAGGGGACATACCAACACTGCATCTTCCGGTACGTGGTCGCCATTCGAGGACTTTACTGCCCCACCGAATGTAGCTGTATATTGTACTATAATTGTATCTTTTAAATATATTTACCATCCAATATAAACGCCCAACATAGATTAATATTTTCAAACTTTTTTAATACAATAGATGGAAAAATGTTGTCAGCTGTCATCGATAAAGAACAAAAACGCTATGAATTCATTTACGTTTCCAATGTGAACAATAGTGATCTATTTTCAGATCCAACGTTTGATCGACCTATATATATTGTAGGTAATTGAACTGCCTTTCAGTTGAAATACATTGCTTTTTTGGTGAACCTACATGAATATTTAACTTAACTATAACAATACTAGTTTAGACCAGCTCGTTACAGGGCCGCGCCGACCCCCGGCAGCGCCTGTGTGCGAAACCTATGAAGCGCCTCTTTTTTAACGAATCATCATAAAAAACGAATTTAATTTTTGAATGAATATTTTTAATTGTTCATTTTGACTGAAATAAATGTTCTCCAGTTTTACAGTACTTAGATAATATTATCATTAATATCTAAGTGTACAAAACTGTGGAACATTTAGGAATTAGGATACTAAATAGGTAATTCCCGTTCGCTTCTGCTTGCCAATTACTGCGAAAAATAAAACTCGAACAAAATTTTAACATGCTTTATTAATACAAAGAATTTAATACTTAAATATGAATAACAAAGAAGCTGACTTTTTTCTAAGAATAATAATACTAATATGACTATTACCTACCTATGTTATGTTTTAAAAAAACAACAAGAGTCTTAAAATTTGCAAGAATACAAACATTACTTAAATTATAATATTTCCACTTTTCTCGCTTTTTTGTTTGCGAAATCCTTAATAGTTTCATGTATGTCTATATGGTCTAGTATGGCCTCCTCTATGGATATTGTTGCTAAATTAGTTAATCTTTCCTGACTCATTGTAGAGCGCAGGTAATTTTTTATAAGTTTTAATTTAGAAAAGGACCTTTCCGCGCTTGCTACTGTAACTGGCATAGTTAGCATAATTCGTAATGCTATGGTAATGTTAGGGCATACAGCTGTCAAATTGTTTAAATATATAAATTCAAGAATTTTCACCACATCATTACTTAATTTTTTGAAAAATGGCTGACAAGACATAATTTCTTCACACAAATCATCAGCGTTAATATCCAATGAATCATTTGCTGAAAGTTTCTCCTGTAAACGATGACAGCTACTTCTTAATCGACTTTGATCTTGGTCATCACTTAAATTAAATAAAAAATTAAACACGTCGTTGTGATTATTCAATAAATCAAATCTTTCATCTACGGAGGATAACGCTTGGTCTAATATATAAAAAAATACATTAATTTTAAAAGAGGTTTTCGGATCATTTATAGTGTGGTCTTCGTGTTCATAATCAAAACTCTTTGGAGTTTTACGACGTCTTAGGGGTCTGGATCTGGAAGTTTCAAATTCAGGTTCGACGTCTAATTTTTCGGCAATTTTTTTGGCATCACTTACAATTTCTTCAAAATTTGTGTCTGTTCTAATTTTTATCAAAAACTTTTTTAATTCTGTTAAAGCATCTAAAGCAACTTGCATATTCATATCGACGGACTGTAGAATTTTACTCACAAAATTTACTTTTGTCAATATTATATGCCATACATTTAGTGAACAAATGAATGAAAAGGTGCATATTTTTTCTGCTAGACATTTAGCGTCATATTTTGCCTTCTGATCATATGATATATTATTTGATATTTCATATAGGGCATCATAAATTTTTGGTAAATTTGTAAACAGCGGTTTTATAGCATCTATTCTGCTTGACCATCTTGTTTCAGATAATGGTTTTAAGGTCAGATTTATGACATATTTTCTTAATAAATCCCATCTTTTAGCAGAGGACGAAAAATGTTTATATAATTCTTGCACAATACAAAAAAAAACAGTCGTATGATGATTGAGGTTGGCAGCGTCGTTTACTATTAAATTTAAACTATGACTAGCGCACGGTACATAGAAAGCGCGGGGATTTAAATCCAGCAATCTTTTTTGAAGACCATTATTCTTACCGCGCATATTTGATCCATTATCATAACCCTGTCCTCTTAAATTGTTTATATCCAAATTAATGTTGTCTAGCTTTTCTAAAATAAATGACGTCAATCCAGCGCCAGTTGTATCTATAATTGGACAGAAAGCTAGGAAATGCTCTCTTGTTTCCAACTTTCTAGTTTCTGTGTTAAAATTGACAAATCTTATTATAATACTAATTTGTTCTACGTGTGAAACGTCAGGAGTACAATCCAGTATTATTGAAAAATATTTATTAATTCGACATAAATTTAAAATAAAATGTTGAATTTGGTTACCGAGTATGTAAATTATTTCATTTTGAATTTTATCTCCAAGATAAGTCGGCATATTTTTGAAATCCGTATCATTCGTTACGCGTCGTATGTGTTCAGTCATTGAAAGATCAAATTTTCCTAACATTTCAATACATTTTAAAAAATTACCATTGTTACGATCATATAATTTTTGGCTTTGGCCACGAAAAGCCATATTTTGTGTACTTAGAAATTGGACCACATATATTATTCTTTTGATTACATCGTACCAGCGCTGCTTTTCAACCTCTAAAAGTTTTTGTTGAATACTATCAATAGAGTTCTTATTTTTAAGAGCATGACACAAATCTGTCCATTTTTTATAATTATTGAAATGAGCAGAACTTTTCTCATGTCTGCTGCAATACAAAGCTAGATGTTGCCAATCACTAATTCCCTCGCAGAATTTATTTTTATGTTTTGATTCAAATAGCTTGCAACAGAAGCAGTAAACGGCATTTTTGGACACTGAATACAGCAGCCACTCTCTGTGATACTTTTCACCGTTTCCTAAATGCCTTTCATAATAATACTCAGAAAATTTTCGTCCCGAAGAATCACGCGGAAAATTATACTGTTTAATTTGTTTAATCGGATTTTCTATTAAATACTGGATCAAAGTAGCGTTTAAAACTTCTGGCCAGGCTCCAGGATCATCTTTGGAAAAAGTTGGTATTGGTGACGATAATTGTCTTGACGGTGACGATGGTGTATCAGGCACAGGCACAGACGTAACTTCGGCGGCATCATCTTAAATTAATAACAGACAAACAAATACATAATATTGTTCACATGGGTACCTATCTATCTCCTTGTCTGAATAAACTGATTTATCTATCTATGAATTATTATTTATATTTATACAAATTAGAGTATCTGTTTGTAATATTAAAATAACCGCTTTTTACTAAATGCTTATGGATGTACGCATTCAGTAAAAAGTACATAAAATAAAATATAATTTTTTAAAATTTTTGTCTGTCTGTTCCTTCCGTCTAATCTCTAAAAACGGCCGGAAAAAAAGTTAATTTTTCTATTCAAAATTGAAAAAAAAAATATTTTTTTTAAAATATCCCAAACAGAAGTTATAATATTTATTTTATACAAAATTACATAAAAAGTACACACTTACCACTACATGAAGCGTTTTTTGAATCAGATTTAATAATACTTTCATCGATAACATGACTGGTTTCTGTCTCTAATGATTGTGTCGAAGTGGATGGTTGAGCCGTAAAATATTTACTTATTTTAGTAGCATTTTTATTACGTTCTTTTTCTTGTTTTCTTTTCCTTATTAGATTCTGGTAACCAGATAATTTCTTTTTTTTATCATGATTACTATCACTCATCGTGAAAACACGTTAAAACAATCAGTAGGTAACACCCAAACAATGATTATAAAAATTCAATGCGCACCTTACACACACACACTTTCAATCAAATGATTGTTCATTTGATTTGTTTTGCCATAGCTATCTCGTTCGTTAAAATCGGGGAATACCCGTGACCCCACCCCCGCTTGCGTCGCACGCATCGCATCGGGTTGCGTTCAGAAACTCACTCATACTCATACAATCTCGGCGCCTCTACGGTTTAAAATAACTAGTACTTTTTCCCTGGTTCAAAGAACTGCCGCCGTTTTAACGTTGAGCTCGTAAGGAATGTAAACTAAAACCCTAAACGTAAAATGAAACCATAAACGTGAATAATAATAAACATTAAATATTGAGAGACTTGTTCAATAAGCGTTATAGATGTTTTGTTGTTTACAAGGCCTATGTTGCGCCTATTGTACCTACTTACTTGTCGATACTCCACTACAAAAAACAATCATATAGGTAACAAAAATAATTTAGGTGGCAGTGGCGGCGCGGCGCCCCTATTGTCTTGGCGCCTGTGTGCGCCGCACACTTCGCACACAGGGGCGGCGCGGCCCTGGCTCGTTATTAGAGTTATGTCGTAGACCATATTCTTCTCTTCTTCACCACAAACAAGACAACATATTATTTCAGTAATTTTAATTTTGTTTTTTTTTTTTTAATGAAAATAAGGGACGAGACGAGCAGGACGTTCAGATGATGGTAATTGATACGCCCTATCCATTACAGTGCAGTGCCGCTTAGAACAACTGCGCTCGTCACCTTGAGACAGATGTTAAGTCTCATTTGCCCAGTAATTCCACTAGCCTTACATTACTGCTTCACGGATGAAATAGGCGCCGTTGTGGTACCCTTAATCAAGCCGGCATCCTGTGCAAAGGAGCCTCCCACTCCCTCTCACTCTAGTAATATTTAACTATACTATAATAATTCTACTTTAGACAAGCCCGGTATTCCAGTTATGATGTAGACATAGATTATAGGTAGATAATATCACATAACCTTTATATAAAATGTATTTTTAAATCTGTATGCTCTCTGGGTAAGAAGCAGTCTTTAATTACTGACAAAAAAAGAAACGCATCCCAATATGCTGAGCTGTCGTCCCATGCGTGGTATTTGACAGGAATGTATTAGGATGTGTTATAAACGAAAGATCTATCTTTATGGATGTCCTTTAAGATTATTTATTTATTTCTACATACAGCGACATGATAAATGTATACTAATATATAAAGCTGCAGTGTTTGTTTGTTTGTTTGAACGCGCTAATCTCTGGTACTACTGGTCCGATTTGAATGATTCTTTCAGTGTTGGGTAGTCCATTTATCGAGGAAGGCTATAGGCTATGTTTTTGTTTTTCAAAATTAGGGATCCGTAATAAAATTGCTATTTTGTAACACAAGGTGTAAAATCGAAAACCTATTTTTGCGTGCGCTGCAAAAACTATTGACAATAGAACAAAATGATGTACAGGCTATAATATAGGCAATATTTTATTACATATAAAACTATCGCGTGAATTATACTTTATATGGCAAAACAACGTTTGCCGGGTCAGCTAGTATAAATAATATAATTGGTAATTATGGCCAAAAGTCCTTCACTTAAGTTGATTTCGAACTGAAGAGACCAAAATTCGTCTATTTCTTTAGTGTTATGAAATCGCTGAAAAGTATTTATTCAAGGGACAATGTAAACTTTTCTATCTCCAAATAAAAATAAAAAAATTGTAATGGGTTTTTCGCTTGCACACATCTTTTAGTACTTTTACTAGCATATGCGTTCGTCTCATCACAGGCTACTTCAGAACGAAGCATTACACTATAAAGTTTTCAGATATTATTCTAATACCTTTTTGTCTAAGTTTCTTTACGGCTTTCTTTTTTGTGTGCTGCAAGTTGCAGGTCTCTTCAAACTTCCACTTAATTTCCTTAATGTATTTGAGTAGAACAACAATTACCAAAGTATCTATTATAATTCTCTTTATTATAATTTTATTTTATTTCCTACATATATTATACATACTAATATTATAACTGTCAGTGTAAGTTTGTTTGTTACGCTTTCACGACTAAACCACCGAACCAATTTTGATAAAATTTAGTAGGTACAGAGATAGACTAGAGCTTGAAAAAGGACATAGGCTACCTTTTATTGCAAAAAATAAATGAAGGTGTTGAAATAGGTGATGTCAATTTGTATGGAAATTCGTCACTATCGAAGATAAAACCACGAAATAATTTATAAACATATTATGTTCATGCATTTGAAATTTTGAAATACATGGGGATGAAATAGGATATTAAAGTTCACAGAGAAATACTATTAAAGAGACTGTCTACAATGACAAGGGATATTCGCTGTATAATATGAAGAGCACTGCCAGCAGTTGAAAGAGCAGTTTGCATGTGAATTATTTGAAAAGTATCCTAAAATTAAAAAAAAATTGCCCATAGTATAAATAAAAATAGAGTCCCGCCGACGAAACTACCGCCGGTGATTAGGGCGACAGACTGAGGAACTTGCGTACTATGCGTGCCGTTCCTATAACATTATTATTATTTAGGGAGTTTCCATTTTGGTAGTTCCCATTCTTAATTCAGTTCGTGAACATATTTTTACATAAGGACAAAATGTTATTTACTACCTACCCTTTTCGCTCCAAATTCAAAAACATATATATTTTTGCCGCGAGTGACACGCACTATTTTTCATTGCTAGCAATAAAAAATAAAATTCGAAGTAGGTACTTACCAACTCGTATAAGAGACACTATATTAGATGTTTATATAAAACTCACATGAACGCGAACCATTCAGAAGAGAGAAAAGCCACAAATAAGAACAAAATTGAATTTGGTTACCGCTATTGTCAGCCTATCTCATTTTCCGGCTAGATTACGAGTACCACAACGGCGCCTTTTTCTGCCGTGAAGCAGTAATGTGTAAGCGTTACTGTTTTTCGGTCCGAAGGGTGCCGTAACTAGTGAAATAACTGGGCAAATGAGACTTAACATCTCAGAGAGACTGAGACTTATCTCAAGGTGACAAGCGCAGTTATAGTGCCACTCAGAATGTTTGGATTTTTCAATTATCCTGAGTGGCACTGCATTGTAATAGGCAAGGAGTATCAGTTACCATCAGTTGAACGTCCTGCTCGTCTCGTCCCTGATTTTTATAAAAAACAAGCATGATAAAAACGTTTAAATAATATGCAACTTAAGTACTCTTAACAAAATGTCTAGAGTTTTAGTCACACATTTCTCACATAATGGGATCTTATTATAAGGAAGTTGCATAATTTAATTAAATCTCGCAGCCTTACAGTCGCTAAGGTAATTTGTCACCCGCTGAACTAAATCTTCATAAATGTGCTCCAGATATTGCATGGTGACGAAATCTTTATTTATATGCATGCTTACTATTTAGTTCATTAGATTTTCTTTTTAAATTGAATATTAATATAGTTAAAACTAAATATGATTTACAAAATTTGGTGACGATTTATAATAAAGTGGACAAAATTATATTATAAATATGAGAAATACCTACTGATAAAAGTCCAATAGAAACTATTGTTAATGTTATTACTTAAACATCTTTAAAGTTATTACTTTAAAAGTTATTTATTGCACCATTTATAAAAATATTACTTTATGATATAGGTACGGATAATTAATAAAATCACATTTATTTTGTATGAATTATAAACTTACTAATGACGACACTCGCGTGGCATATTATGTTCTTGACAACAAAACTCATTTTCAATCAAGTCAATTGGAATTTTTAAACCTGAATAGCTTTTGATCCCGACCAACTAAAAACCCAAACCTTAAAACGATATAATATGGAGTCTGTATCTATTCTGGTTGATGAGGGATAAAAATTCGAACGTGTCTTAGTGCTTTGTATAATAAGCCTGGCCATAAATACTGTTAAAATTAAAAAATAAATAAAATATTACATTTGAATTTGGAATCTGTTATTTTTACAATCATCAAATGTTTGATTATTTTTATTGCTTCGCTAAACAGAGATTATAATTAAAGTACTTTGTAGAATGATAAAGCTGTAAATATTGTTTAAGATGAGCAATGAATTACTTGCTACTTCTTCTCATTAGCTGAACCCTTTCCGAAGTGGTGGTAAATGATGAAATGTCACTCTCGACTGGTCACACGGGTTTGTAGCACCAGTCTGACTTCAAACATTTTTTAGTAATTGTATAACTTTTGACATAAACCTAATTGAATTAATTTGATGTAATTTGAGAGCACGAAACGCTAAACAGAACTAACGAGGTGGTTGTTATGTGGTTTTCATTAAATATGCATATATTTTGTTAATTACATCCAATACTTCAATAACATAATATTATGGAGTACAGAATGCAATGCAAGACTTAAAACACAATATAAATGCTTGCACATATGATATTTGTTCCACTGAATTAGATGTTCGCGTTACCACGTTCAGCAAATCGATGACCGCTGATTACCGATGAGCATATTTCACTTGGAACTTGCCAAGGGAAAGTCAACTTTTAGGCGTTCGGTACGCGAGGAAGCAAACTTCCCAACTTTTGTAATTAAAGGGTCTGCCTTACGTACAATCATGAAAGTTTAAGCATTTAGCCCTACTCTACACGATGACGTAGTAATACAAAGAGGTTTGTTACCAACGTAAAGATTGACATCGTTAACATGGTGTACATTAACCTTATTGTTTCAATCTTACAGTTTGATAATATTTTGTATAAATTGAAATGTATTTAAACATTTGTTAATGAAGCTATGAAGATGCACATTTTCTAGGGCGAAGCAAAAGTGAAGTTATCTGTCTGATGTGCACTAACATAACATTGCTAAGAGTAACACAATTATTTTTGCAACTCAAAGAAGCTTCGGCGTCGATCTGTTATAAATCAATGGAATCACATACACATAGCAGAAGAGACTGTGACCAATAAATACAATAAGAACAACTACAGTAGTACTTCAATATCTACCTTGTAACATCATTAACATTAATTTTAAGATCATTTTTCAATTATAAAACTGTTACGTGCATTATTAATGCACGTAATGTGTGCTGATGTAGTTTTTTTAATGACAATAACGAACGAGATGAGCAAGTCGTTCAGCTGATGGCAATAGACACGCTCTACCCATTACAAAGCAGTACCGCTCAGGATTCTTGAAAAACCTAAAAATTCTGAGCGGCACTACAAATGCGCTCGTCACATTGATACAAAAGATGTTAAGTATCATTTGCCCAGTTATTTCACTAGCTACGACGCCCCTCAGACCGAAACTCAATGATGCTTTCACATTAAAGCTTCACGGCAGAAATAGGCGCCGTTGTGGTAGTCATAATCTAGCCGGCATCCTGTGGGAAAGGTGCCTCCCACATGTGGTGAAATTACAAGAACTTTCTCAAGCTCGATATACATATGTACAAAATAAAATATACTGAAAAAAGTATGTTGCAACTCTTGAGCTATAAAATCATTTCATTCAAATTTGGAAGTTTGATTTCTTCAATTAAAAACGTAACGAATAGTTATCAACCAGTATCACTATATATCGGTACATAACTAAACTACGATCTATGATACGCTCAGCCGACGATCCGGTATAATCTTGCAGAAATACCTTAATTTACATTTCAATTTATTCACAATAATCCATTGGTCAGGCGTCTTCCTTCGTTAGCTAAATCTGTTTCAATTTACCCTTCACCGAAATCCACTACCGGAATATTCTGTTCTCTATTGTACTGAATCATGATTTTGGGGATACTTTTTCCTTTAGATTTCAAAACACATTTATTTATTTATTCGATCCACCAGTGATAATTACATTAATTAAACCAACAATAAAATATTTAATCTAAAGTTAATTCTTAATGCATTATCGTTTAAGGTGCATGCAATTAATATAAAGCTTACCAATATTTATATCAAATGAAGTACTTATACATAATTTAAAAAAATGTATTAACTTATTACCAAAAACAAAAACACAGTGAAATAGTTCTAGGTAGTTCGCTAAATTGAAATCAGTTAAATATAAAATATATTTTGTTAATATTACAAATTATTAAATTTATCACATAATAAAATTTTACTTCGGAATGTTTTGAGTGAGTCCCCGAAAGGATCCAAATATTTGCAACTATCGTTTAGTATTTTAGACATCCTGGAAATTGGTGAGTTATTGCCGAGAACAGTTTTTCAAAAAGGTCTTTGAAGAAGTGTTATTGCTTTGCGGGGATATCGAAAGGGAACATTAAATTTAATCTTGGAAACTAAATCAGGATTATCATAGATGTTGTTAAGGCTCTTATATAGAAACATCAAATCCAACAAAACTCTTCTTTCGCTCAAGCTATGTATATTAAAATATGTTAGCCTTTCTTTATACGAAGAAAGTTCTTTAGCTTTTCTTTGAGAGAAAGCTAGATGATAGAGAAAACGCCTTTGTATCCTCTCAATTCTAAGGCAGTGTGTTGAATAATATGGCCTCCATATGACACTACCATACTCTAGTACACTTCTTACCAAGCTGTTATATAAAAGTATTTTGGTGTGTACATTTCGGAATACTTTGCTGTGCCTCAGGACAAAACCCAACATCTTTGAAGCTTTACTGACTATATTATTTATGTGTGGAATAAATGTTAGCTTCTCGTCAAAGACCACACCAAGATCCCTGATAATATTTAGGCGTTTTAAAGGAACATTAGCAATGACATAAGGGTAATAATTGGGATTAACTTCAGGATTATTCCGAGTGAACGATATACAAGAACATTTTTCTGTGTTAAGTACCATTCCGTTAACCTTACACCAATGATACAATCGATTTAGATCTTCCTGTAAGAGTTTAGCGTCTTATTATGTATTTACTAGTTGATCAATTATATCACTATTGAGATCTTTGCAGTGAAAAATATGAAAATGTTCGGGCTTGGAGAAACATTTCCATTGCAACGAGTATATATATATATTTGTATTGGTTTTGTTCCTTCCTTCCTTATGATGTTACCGGACTGATGGTGAGAATCGCATTAAAATCCGTTCGGTGGATTAGGAGGAGTTAAGCATACAGCATCGCCTAGAAAGACAGTGGAAAGCAAACTTGTTTTGTAATATTATTTAAAGAATGAGAAAACAATGTAAACAGTGCAGAAAACAAAAAAAAACTGTCTCAACTTTCCAAAATATATACTTTCGGTGTTTGATGCAATGACCTAGCATTAAACACCTGTTTACTTTAAGCCAGTAAAATTATTTATTTTTTTTATATTACACTAAAACTTACTTCAAATTGTGTTCGAAAAAGAAAATGGGAAAAATATTTTTTAATAGAAGAGGAGGACAAACGACCTTTCGGGTCACCTGATGTCAAGTGATCAACGCCGCCCATATTCTCGTGGAAAGGAATCTCTTCCAAAGGAATCACAGGAGCTTTGCCGGCATTTGTTCATACCTAAACATTATTGCACACTGATTGTACGAGTTTCGATATAAATATCTAAAGACAAATATTATGACAACCTTGCGTTTTATTTCACATTTTCTTCTAATATTTAACAAAAAGAAAATATTAAACTCTTTGTCGTTTATTAATAGTCGTTTAACGATGTTAAAAACATTGAAACCAACAAAACAACCGTTATTTAAATGTTGCTTACATAATGGATTATTACGTTGAAATCCATTTATCATTTTCCTGAAAGGATTCTGTCGACGTTCTAATAGACAATATTGTGTTGAAAGTTCGCAAAACCTGAAATACTTTGGCGTGTTAAATACTTGTCTAATATAATAATAATATAATGTATGGAGGGTTAATTTATCCAATATCTTTTAGTGAAATCTTTAAAGTAAAATAATTCGAATTTATTTTGAAATTGGAGTCCTTTTGGGAAAAGCTTTCCATTTATTTCTATCTTTTCGTTCTTCCGACCGGTTTTAAGTGCCTAAACCTATGTGCCAAGATCTCTCTTTCCTTATCAACTCTTCTAGTTAGAGTTTATTTGTTAATGTCAAAGTAAAAGTTAATCCAGGATGTTTATCGTTTGAGATCAAGGGGCTATAGTTAAGGAGAATAAATATTTTTTGCATAGGTCAGTGCTTATATTAATTCTCTAATTCATTCTTGAAATATGACAGTTGTCATCAAAGAGTTGTTAGGTACCCCAGACGTTATCGACTGTTCCACAGTCATAGAATCTTTACCCAATCATTTTTGCTGAAGCATATTTTTTGTAAATAAAAATATTCCTAATGAAATAGCAGCAGCATTTCATGTATTTATGCAGCACTATGGTGTATCTAAAGTGCTTCTTGTAAAAGACCAAAGGGCTTTAATTCAGGAGACTAAAACTAGCTGGTAGTTTTTGCATCGGTAAGTGCCAAATATCAACCCTTAATTCTTTCTTAAAATAGTGCTGTAGTCCTCTAGGAGTTACAAGTGACATGGAGTACTAACTCTTCTCACGTCTGGGAGGGTGCTCCCCAGTACCAGCTTCTTCTATTTGACCGTATGCAACAAAGAGCTACTCTAATCTTCTGCGATCAAGTCATCTCCGACCGGCTTGATTCATTCGCGTTGGCGTGGAGTAAAAATAAAACTATTTTAGATAAGTCTGTTGTCAGTTTGTCTGCTTGTTTGTGCATACAAAATTCAGAAACGGTAAACAGATTCGCATGCGATATTCATTGACGTATTGTTGAATTAATACTTCAGTCATTAGCATTAGGACACGTTCTTTTACTCACGGTTGATATAGCGATGTAGATTACGTTGAAAGATTAATTAAATATTATATATAAGTAGTTTATGTAGTAGCTTGGGCACGGGAAGGGCGCTGGTGTGGGACGCGAAGTACTGGGGCTGCTGCTTCGACTGCCGAAGACAGCAAACGGCGCAAATATGTCGGTCTCAGTGAGTCATACATAGTACATACATAGTAGTTAGTAGTTTGCCGTTTGGTGTCAAGACACTTGGCCCGTGGGGCCCAAAAGGCAAGAAGAATTTACAAAGCACTATCTTCGCGGCTCAATAGGGCTACTGGAAACCCAAGCGCTGGCAGCAATTTCGGTTAGCCTAGAAAACGCGGGCTATCCAACGTGGAAATACTGCCAGTATTCTTGGTACACTTCCCCGTAATGATAGTTTTAATTTAATGTAATCAGAGTATTGTAAATATAGTTATTAGATTTGTTTTTTTTTAATAAATAAGTAGTATATTATGAAATAAGAACAGGCTTGAAAAATAAACACAATAGCCTGAAACATCAATTTTGATAAAGTATCACAAATATTTTAACATTCTTTATTTAAAAAGTACAAATTTTCTCTCGTAAGGGTTTTCTCAGAAGAGCGACGTGATAAAAATGCGTAAAATTTATTTCCCTAGGTGCCCATTTATTGGGAGAACCTAGCAATCGTTCTAATGAAAACAGTATTGATTTTTTATAAATACATACATACTTAATACAATATGTTCCTTTAAGCTTTCTTAAATAGTAAACTACTAAGTTACTCTTAATTTATGAATATACTCGTACGTGACGAGACGAGACGGACGTTCAGCTGATAGTAATTGATACGCTCTGCCTATTACAATGCAGTGCCGCTCAGGATTTTTGAAAAGCCCAAAAATTCTAAGCGGCATTTCAATTGCGCTTGTCACTTTGAGACATAAGATTTTAAGTCTCATTTGCCCAGTATTTCAATAGCTACGGCGCCCTTCAGACCGAAACACAGTAATGTTTACACATTACTGCTTCACGGCGTATAAAATAGGCGCCGTTGTGGTACCACTAATCTAGCCGGCATCCTGTGCAAAGGAGCCTCCCACTGGTACTCATGATACAGGGAGAACTGGAGTATGAGATGAACAAGAGAAAATCTCTTCTACTTTCTTCTGTAATAAGCTTGATTAATTTCCGTATCTATAATTAATTTTAATTTAAGCTAAATTTTTAACTAGATACAAAGCTGTAGCGTAAAACGTAACAAAAGTGACATCCCATAAAAAAACCTTTTTAACACACTTGTATTAGCTTGTAATGTATAAGTTAGTCTGGCCATAAATAGTGTGACAGTTTAAAATAAACAAAATATTAATTTTGAATTTGGAATCTGTCATTTTTATATGATTGTTCATTGAGTTGTCATTTTGGCGCCAATACATTGTCCAATATTTTGCGATATTAAAATGGAGTGTTGTGATAAATGGAATCATTGAACCTGATTTTCATTAATATTACAAGTTTTATGAGAATACAATAATTTTAATAGTCTGTCCCATTATCCTTACCAGGACCCTCAGGATTAGCGATGTTTTTATAATCGACACACTAACAAACACTAAACACTACCGGAGTATTGTCCTTATACCAAAGGCGCGTTATTTGACACGCCAATAAGTCAATTATTCGTTGCTATGTAAAAATAAATAATAGTTAAAAAATAAATAAAAGAAAAACCCCTAAGAAGAAACCTAACTAAAAAGAAGAAAATAAAGGACTCTGTGATTAATAAACGAATTATAGCAATTGACAGCAAGCCTAGACGCTTTTTGTTAATCATTATCAATTCTTAGTTTAAGCCTATTGAAAATTATTTTCTACAGTTTAGGTTCGGTTTTAAGCGTATTTTTCAGTCTTTTTTTAACAATAACTTTTAAAATTAAAACTTCTAAATAAGTTAAACTTTAAAAGAATATATTCGTGCTTTCGTGGTACTTATACTAAGGGCAAATTATTTGAGGTAGGAACTTCAAATAGATTGCAAGTTCTGAGTAACGAAAACAAGGAGCCAATGCCCATGAAGAGCAAATTTAATTAGCAGTCCCTTTCTAAACTTTGTAGAAACGTGAGTAAGAAGTTTCAAAAATTAGCCAGCCGTGTCTACTTCACTTGGAACTTTTATTTATTGAATTTTATTTTCCTCAAAAGATATGTCCATAAACAGTTTCTATGTATAAAGATAAATTACAACTCGCAGCAAACCACTAGTAAACAAAATTCAAGAACATAAATTGTGCAAAATAAAAAATAAATCTGACAATTCAATTGTAGACGTTGTAAGTTTAATAAGCTCTGACGGTAATAGTACAGCGAGGCTACAAGTTACTATTAATTTAATTTGGAGTTCATATATTGGATATTCAAAAGCACAGATAAAATACCCATACTATACCCTGCACGGGCAAGATTTTATGAATTCATGATTTTTATTTAATAACGTAGTTATGACAATATTAATAAATTCTTACGATTTCTGTACTCCTATGATTTTTCGTACAATTAACATTTTTTTTCCAATTTTATAAATAAGATATTGAGTAACAATAACTTGCTTTATAAAGTTCTTACTTATTGGTCGTAATAAACATTATTTATTGGACAAACAGTAGTTGTTACATTCTTATACCTACGCTTAAATATATTGAATATTAACAAAATATGAGTTGAATGTACAACAAATGAAGGTGTCACAACATGCACAGTTTTTACTTTTGTGTTTTAATTTCAAAATCCATATACATGCAAATTTGAAAAGAAAAAAAGAAGAACATAAGTCATTAGATGCCTAATAATCTCGTAACACTTTTTTTTAAACGCATTTAGCGATAAACGAATTTAAAAATATCTACCTCACCACAGTTGCAGTTATTTAAAGTCTTCATAGACGTGGGATGGGAGAAGATTTTTTTTATGAAAATAAGGGACGAGACGAGCAGGACGTTCAGCTGATGGTAATTGATACGCCTTGCCCATTAATTACAATGCAATGTCGCTCAAGATTCTTGAAGAATCCAAAAGTTCTGAGCGGCATTACAATTGCGCTCGTTACCTTGAGACATACGATGTTAAGTCTCAATTGCCCAGTAACTTCACTAGCTACAGTGCCCTTTAGACCGAAACACAGTAATGTTTACACATTACTGTTTCGCGGCAGAAAAAGGCGCCGTTATGGTAACCATAAACTAGCCGGCATCCTGTGCAAAGCTCCCACTGGCAACTAGCACAGATTGCTAAAGGTTGGTTTTGGCAAATGGCTGATAGAACAGGCCAGCTCCGACCTGCACACGACTTGGTACTCGGTAACATTCATCAAAATGAAAAAAATCTTGTTAAGCAATCACTTGTCTAATAGAGTGCTAACTTATTGTTCGTAATAATTAAACATTCCGTAAAAGTAAAATCGAAGCGAAATCAATACTCACATGCCATATTGTTACGTCGAATGTAAATTACATTGACCTTGACCTTAGAGTTATTTACAAAACCATGTTATTACTACACTTTTCAATATCATTCTAGAAAGATCCTTACCGGTATATAAAGGGACGCGTATTATTGATATATTCATACAGTAACTGAGGGATTAAGTGAATAGTCTGGGAGATATGTCCTATACAATTTATACTACTGTTTAATTAGTGATTTGGGTAATAGGTACATAAGAAGTATATTATCGACAGCTGCGGTATTTTCCGAACCCTGTTGTTCTCAAACAACAATATATCTAAATCTGTTACAATGTCACTAAAACCGGGTCGTTAAATTATAAGAAATGAAGTTAATTGACAATCTACCAGGTTATTGTAATACCACAAGTGAACTTGTAATATCTCGGTCTTGACAATATAACTGTGACGTTTAACGTGTGTCCATCTGAAATAATATACATTTTTAAAGTTTGAAAGAAACATTCAAATACGAGCAATAGTTCTAAAAGAAATCTTTAACAGTTAATTAACTTTTTTATGAAAATACGGGACGAGCTCAGCTGATGGGAATTGATACACTTTGCCCATTATAATGCAGATACGCGTCGAATTTTTTAAAAAGCCCAAACATTCTGAGCGGCACTACAATTGCGCTCGTCACCTTGAGACATAAGATGTAAAGTCTCATTTGCCCAGTAATTTGACTAGCTACGGCGCCCTTCAGACTTAAACACATTACTGTTTCACGGCAGAAATAGGCGCCGTTGTGGTACCCATAATCTAGCCGGCAACCTGCGCAAAGGAGCCTCCCACTAATTTATACACAAAGAAATTTTCTTTTTATAATTACTTAGCTTTGCTGCAAAACATTAAAAGTTATTTGTGTTTTTTTATATTGTAAGTTAAACTTGAGTTTTACATCCGAAAGTTAACAAATTTCTTGCTTAGGTATATGCAAAAGATAATTAACAAACGAAACAGACTAATTCGCGTTGGAGCAGAGTATTCTAAGCTTAATTCTCCTTGTGACTTTTCATGGCTTTCAAATAAGTCGAAACAGAGCAAATTCTGCTCGCCTTTATAACAATACTTGTCACTGTAAAAAAGTCAAATTAGAAGTTGGACAGCTATCGGCCGTTTCCAAAATACTATCTACAGATAGAGATAAATTACTACTTTCTACTGCCAGTAATTAGCTGTCAATAATCTGAAGTTGTCCTAATATACCCGATAAGACATTCTTATCGCCTTATATTGGGGTGCGTGAAATGAAATTTTCATACAAACTTCTATCGCTGGTAAGCTATACGTCCCATTGACAGACAGCATGTACGGATAACGTGAGTTACCGTCGATAAGTTTATTGGGACAGAAAAGTCAGCGATAGTTATGATTTTTATCTCAAGTAAGAGATAGACTGAATTTTGGTAACAGCCGAAGGAAAATAATGTATCTATAATAATATTAAAAGGAAGTCAAGTTTCAAATTCAAAAACTTTTTATTCATGTAGGTCACGGAAATGACACTTATGAATGTCAAAAAAATATTGTTTCTTATTGAATTTACCGCTACTTCGTAAAGGGTTGAGCTAATGAGAAGGAGTAGCAAGAAACTCAAATGAAAGGAAAGAAACTGAAAGGCTTACACGAGTACCTAAGTCAAAAAAAGAAAAGAAAGTAAATAAATACTAATAAACACAAGAGTTATTGAGTATAGTAGATGCATCAATCCACACATACTGGAAATAAATAGAGGCATTTTGTGAGCATTTCATAAAATATATAATAACTTTAACTATAAGGAAATAATAATAATAATAAGAAACACATTAAGCAGACCTCCCGGTAACAAGATCATCCAGCCACCACGAGTAGCACCCGTTCACGAGCATGACGCTTGGACCAGCCATCGCCTCCCTCGACCATATTTTAGGGAAGGGAACGACGCGCTCCGCGTCGCCACTACAAGCAGAGACATTTAAGCGAGCATGATGATATCTGTCACGAGAAATCTACCGAATATCTATCTATGAACTTGAATTGTTTTGTAATAACAAATCATCATTTTGTAAAAACAAGTCATCTACATAATATGCAATATTTACTAAATGCCTCTACTTACAATTTTGTTTCAAATTACATAACTCATGATAATTATTATTATTCTTATTAAAATTGATTAAAAAACAGAAACAATATCAATATTTAAATTATATAACTAAAATGACATTTATCAAACTAAGACAGACATGTAACAGCCCAGCAGCTCAGTCCCAAGAGTTCTTTAGATCCAGATATTCAGATATTTTATACTCGTAGTACCCTCTTGTATACAAGTTTTTCTTTAGCATTGATTTATGTTCTTTTAAAGGTAAGTTCTGAATGTAAATAGGGACCTTATTATAAAAACGCATACCTCTAAATGAATTTGTGACTTTTTGAAGTCGGCCTACAGCAAGCCTATCCATACTTCTAGTATTGACATTATGAGTGTCACTATTTTTTCTAAACGAATGTATAGTTTTTTTTACATAAACAAGGTTTTCATATTAAATGTATTGCGATGTCAAAGTCAAAACTTTTATCTCCTTAAATTTTTCCTTTAGTGACACTCTTGGTCCTAATTTATAGATGGCACGAATAGCTCGCTTCTGCAGTGTGAAAATGGTGTTAACATCGGCAGCATGTCCCCAAAGTAAAATACCGTATAACATCCGACTATGAAAATAGCTGAAGTAGACCAACCTCGTGGTATTTTCATCCGTAAGTTGCCGAATTTTTTTAACTAAGTATGCTGCAGAACTAAGCTTTTTCGCCAAATTCATAATATGAGGACCCCACTGAAGTTTGGTATCTAAGGTAATCCCTAAAAATACGGTTGTATCTACAGGTTTCAACTCATCGTCTTTTACTACAATATTTGTGTCAACCTGTCTAACATTAGGCAGGGAAAATTTAATACATTTGGTTTTTTTTTCATTAAGAAGGAGATTATTCGTAGTGAACCATTCCACTACTTTGGAGATAACATTGTTCATGTCATCAAAAGCAGTATGCTGTCTATGTAGTTTAAAAAGTAAAGAAGTATCATCTGCAAACAATAGTATCTCATGTTTATTTTGTATAAAGTATGGTAAATAATTGATATATACAAGGAATAGGAATGGCCCAAGAATCGAACCCTGTGGAACGCCCATGGTAATGGGAGATCCAGCTGACCTCTTACTGTTCACTTCAACCATCTGAAACCTGTTGCCCAAATAAGACTTCAAAAGGCTAAGTGCTTCTCCCTTGATACCATAATGATGTAGTTTTCTGATTAAGATTTCATGATGAACACAGTCAAATGCCTTGGATAAATCACAGAAAATACCAACGGCACCCTGACAATTATTCCAGGCTTCAAAAATTTGCTGAATAAGCTTAACACCAGCATCTGTTGTTGAGCGACCCCTTGAAAAACCAAATTGTTTAGTGCTTAATAAATTGTTACCATAAAAATGATAAAGCAATTGTTGTAAAATAAGCTTTTCAAATATTTTACTTAGCGTCGGTAGAATAGAAATTGGTCTAAAATTTGTGGGGTCAGAAGAACTACCGGCTTTGAATAATGGAATAACTTTACTCTGTTTCAACAAATCAGGAAACACACCATTGTCAACACATAAGTTAAATATGACAACCAAGTATGGCGCAATACAATCAGCTATGGAGTGAATTATTTTAACGGAAAAGCAATCAAGATCGGCAACCTGTTTCAATTCTACTGATTTAAAGGCTTACATTACATCATTGTAAATAACATGAGTGAATTTGAACTCTATTTCACATTCATTTACATTAGACATAATTATAGATTCAGCAAGAGTGGCAGATGACTTTAGGGCCTTGGTGGTGGAAACTGGAATATCAGCAAAAAATCTTTCAAAAGCACTCGCAACATCTTGGTCTGTATTCAAGATTTTATCATTCATTTTTAAACTAAAATTTAAGTTGCGAGGTTTGTTTCTTCCAGTTTGTTTGGGATATCTCTGGATCTACTGATTTTGAAATTTCTGATTTGAATTTCTTACCAATAGAAAGCCATATTATTTGTGAGACCCATAGGCTAATATAATATTACCCCAAAAAATGAAAGACTTTTTCGAAGTAGACGGATCTACGAAGTAAGTCGGATATGTTTGTTACGAACGCTGCCTTCACAATGATATATGTAATATTATAATTGTTTTGTGTATATGCAGGTGTTACATTATTAAGCTTAGCTTTTACGTTATTATTTAATAATAATACAGGGGTAAATAACTCTGAATAAATATATATAAAATATGTTTAGATTGTAATGTTTTTTTATGATTATTATGATTATTAATTCTGTAGTGGCAAAGGTAAGGTTAGGACAAAAAGTTTTAAACTAGGAATAAATTTACTTTTCGTTTATAAGTAACATATTGCAAATATTTATATGTCTGTATAGACTTTGACAACTGTGAAAACATCGAACAAAAATTATGTGTAGAACTAACCTCTATTTAAAGCAATTCACGCACACTAAACTAATATCCTGGCCTGTTTTAATCGGATGTCTAACAGTATGAGACTCTATCAAGGCCTATAAATTATCTACGATTAAACACAATAATATCCTGACGACCGAGCCCTGTTCGGATTTTTAAGAATGTACAAAACTTGAAAAAAAATAGCTAATAGGACATCTGGATTCAAACCGGGCTCATCTGTTTTGTCCCAATGTCCCATCTGAGCTATTATAGTCTCGTATGTAGTGGCGAAATTTACCGTAGTTTTCTAATGTTATTGTAGCTGTTTCTCAATTAAAACACGGATAAAACTACATTTTTTAAATTAAAACCTAGCTAGATCGATTATTGTCTCCGAAATACCAAATACCAAATACGAATACTAAATTTTATGAGAATCGTTGGAGCCGATTCCGAGATTCAGATATAAACAAGAATTGCTGGTTAAAAGATATAAGATTTAAGGCTAAACGTATAATACGATATAGATATAGTATACAGCAACAGTTATGATAATGCAGCGCAAATATAACGAAAACTTTATGAAGCTCTCAAAGGGAAATTTGATCTGCGTAAAATATTTCAGGCTATAAAACTAGTTCTGCTTTATACTAAAGTACCTTCTGTAAAAGCTTTTAAGCATTTGGGTCTAGTGAAATTTTTATTGGACTTTTTTATAACATAATATTATCCTTTACCTGTATCAAGTGCGATGAATCTAGGTGCCACTTAAATATATAAATGATTACTAATTCTCAACGTCAACATAATAATTATGATTATTATAAATGATTTTTATTAATATCATGAAAGCAATAGTGGGCAATTGTTTTCTTTATTCATGTTTTTGATTTCGCAACGAGCTCCCATTTCCAATTCCCATTTCTTTCGTACTCATTTACACTTTCATCATCATTATCGTTTCAGCCGGAAGCCGGACTCCTGGACAAAAGCCTCCCCTAAAGATCGCCATGACGCTCTTTTCGCCTCCAACTCAACTCTTGACGACAACGGAAAAACACCGCCGACCATCCCGCGGTGTCAGAGCTCTATGCCTGAAGTACAGTTCAGACAGAAAACTGTTAGGCGAGCTCTGTTTTCGTTGGACGTCAGGAAGTCGAGCGGGCCGGATGGCATTTCTCCAATCGTGCTTAGAACGTGTGCCCCTGAGTTGACGCCGGTGCTAACGCGTTTATTCCGGCACTCTTATTCCAATGGCGTAGTCCCTGACTCATGGAAGTCAGCCCTTGTCCATCCGATCCAAAAAAAAGGAGACAGTTCGGATCCGGCGAACTACAGGCCTATTGCTATCACTTCCCTGCTCTCCAAAATCATGGAGAGCATAATTACCGCCAGCTTTTAGTATACCTAGAGGGTCACCAGTTGATCAACGACCGACAGTACGGCTTTCGCCATGGACGGTCGGCAGGTGATCTTCTGGTATACCTAACACATAAATGGGCGGCGGCTATTGAAAGCAAGGGGGAAGGCCTGGCAGTTAGCCTGGATATAGCGAAGGCCTTTGATCATGTATGGCACAAGGCGCTCCTCTCAAAACTTCCATCATTTGGGCTTCCCGAGAGCTTGTGCAAGTGGACCTCCAGCTTCCTCACTGGGCGTAGCATACAGGTCGTTGTCGACGGATATTGCTCGAACCCGAAGCCCGTGAATGCTGGAGTGCCCCAAGGCTGTGTGCTATCTTCTACGCTGTTTCTAATTGAACCTTGTCCAATTTAACCCCCACAAGACTCAAGTTTGCGCGTTTTCCACTCTTCGTCGTATCACCGCTCTTCGAGAACACTTCTCTTAAAGCCGCGCCTAGTATCGGAATACTGGGTCTTGAAATCTCGAGCGATTGTCAATTCCGTGGCCATCTGGAGGGCAAAGCCATATTGGCTTCGAAGAAGCTGGGCGTCATCAATAGAGCACGGCAATACTTCAAGCCGGCCCACATTCTAGCGCTCTACAAAGCGCAGGTCCGGCCACACATGGAGTATTGCTGTCATCTCTGGTCTGGTGCACCCCAGTATCTGCTCGATCCATTTGACCGCGTGCAACGTAGAGCAGCTCGAATTGTCGGGGACTCAGTACTCTGTGAACGGCTGGATCACTTGGCGTTGCGTAGAGACGTCGCTTCATTGTGTGTCTTCTACCGCATTTATCACGGGGAGTGTTCCGAAGCGCTGTTTAACCTGATTCCTGCCGCCGAATTTCACCTTCGCACGACACGCCACAAGTTAGGATATCATCCCAACCATCTGGATGTGTGGCGATCCTCCACAGTGCGGTTTTCAAGAAGCTTTCTCCCTCGTACTACAAAGCTGTGGAATGAGCTTCCTTGTGCGGTGTTTCCGGGACGATACGACATGGGTACCTTCAAAAAAAGCGCGTACACCTTCCTCAAAGGCCGGCAACGCTCTTGTGATTCCTCTGGTGTTGCAAGAGAATGTGGGCGGCGGTGATCACTTAACACCAGGTGACCCGTACGCTCGTTTGTCCTCCTATTCCATAAAAAAAAATGACGATCTGTCCTCATCCAACCAAATATTTCGGCGACCTTGACTAGATCATCGGTCAATCTTGTGGACTTTTGTGTTGTCTCCTTAGGTATATAATATTTCCATATGTAAATTTATATATTTCTATGGTTATTTTGATGCAGCGCCGCTCAGAATTCTTGAAAAAGCCAAAATTCTGAGTGGCGTAACAATTTCGCTCGTCACCTGAAGAGAATAGAAGTGAAGTAGCATTAGCTCAGTAATTGCACTTGCTTTGGTAATCTTGAAACCGAAGCACTTCACTGCTTCATGGCAGAAATAGGCGATGCTGTCGGCATTTGGTGCAAACAATCCTCCCAATTCATCATTAGTTAACCATTTTGCAGTTTTCAATTAAAAAAATGCTGCAACTACTACTGCGGTGGACCGATTCTTAATCTGTGTAGTTAAGATATCTTAACCAAAAGTTGTGACAAGTAACTTCATAATTATATGGAATACAGAGTAGACGAGACGTGGGCAGTAGCGGAGTACCAACGCCAAGTAATTCATATCCTATTCCTAATCAAAATTCATTAGTTGAAATATTAAGTCTGTGGCATATAAACAGTGATATTATATTATAATACTAGCGGACTCAACACACGTTGTCCTGTACAATTGTGTTAAATTGGAAAAATCGGTCCAGATGTTAGGAAGAGTTCACTAACATAAGTAGGAGAATTATATGTCGACTGTATTGAGAATCTAAACCAATCTCAAATTCACTGGTACACTCTAACAAAATCATAGAAATCGGTCCAGCCGTTTAGGAAGTAGTTGTTAATCTAAACCATGCTCGAATCCACTTGAACACACACAGGAAATTTCATTCAAATCGGTCCAACCATTTAGGAAGAGTTCACTGTCAACATACGTATAGAAGAATTATATATATACTAGTGGACCCAACAGACGTTGTCCTGTACACACGTCTTAAATTTGAAAAATCAGTCCAGCCGTTAGGAGGAGTTCACTTACATACACATGAGCAGGAGAATTATATTATATGGACGGAATTGAGAATCTAAACCAATCTCAAATTCACTGAAACAAACAAAAAAATCATCAAAATTGGTCCAGCCGTTTAGGAGGTAGTTTAATTGTGAATCTAAACCATTCTCGAATCCACCTGAAGACACACACCAATCTCAAATTCACCGGAACACACAAAAATATCACCAAAATCGGTCCAGCCGTTTATGAGGTAGTTCAATTGAATCTAAACCATCCTCGAATCCCCTTGAACTCACACAAAAAATTTCATCAAAATCGGTCCAGCCGTCTAGGAGGAGTTCAGTTACATACACACGCACACAAGAAATATATATATAAAGATAAAGGAGATGTTTTCCTGTCCCAGATTACGGAAAAATAATGGAAGGAAATGCTGGAATAAAATGAATTCTAAGATATTTTAAAGAAACAAGCGCTGTGGTTGTTAAGAATCTTAACTGAATATACGAGTGGAAGAATCTCTTTATCCTTAGAATTCAGACCTTTGGTATTGATTTGGGTTCGCTCAAACACTATTAGCAAGGCGTTTGCTTCAAAGAGAAGAAATAAATGTAAACTTAATACATTTAAATATTTTATCTACACCTGCGCTTTAAATCCTCTATTAAAGATTCTAAAACAGTTAGCTTATTGTCATCATTAAAACACCTGATATCCTAATAACCATTACATCATCCCAACGAGTGCTGCAATGAAATTCAGAACAACATTATATCATCAGTTTTCATAATAACACTCCTTTGGATGATATTATGGTTACTAGGACTGGCTTTTTTAATATTAGCAGTAAGCTAACCGTTTCAGAATCTTGTAGAGGATTCATATTATAGGTATAGATAAAGTCTTATATGCAACCGTTGACAATTAGGTATTAAAACACTCATGTGGTACTATTATCACAACCACATTCGTGTTTTAATACCCCTTATTACACAACAGTTGCATAAATAACTAATATAAAACGATATGCTTATCGCAACACTTTACGATACATTGATTGTTAAATAATCAATAATATCTTCTGCCGGCCTATATCATGCACAGAATTCTTGTTGGATGGTGTGGTGGTACCATAGCAGTGCCTTTTGCTATTAAGAAATAATGTGCAGGCATTATGCTTGCACTGTGCTTTCCCGGGGCATAAAAAGAATAGGAAACTCCCAGGCTCAAGGGTGCCGTAGAAGGCAACCAAGGGCATTCATCAGTGGGAGGCTTCTTTGCACTGGTTGTTGGCTAGATTATGGGAACCACAACGATGCCTTTCACTGCCGTGAAACAGTAATGTGTAAGCATTATTGTATTTGTCTGAAAGGCTCTGTAGCTGGTGAAATAACTGGGCAAATAAGATTTAACATCTTATGGCTTAAGGTTACGAGCGCATTGTAATGCTCAGATTTTTTGCGTTTTTTCAAGAATCCTAAATTTATTAAAAGTTGAAATTCTTGCTTGTGTTGTAACAATTTTTCATAAAAAAAGAATATACATACTAAACCCATCAAGAGAAAACATTTTTTATTTCAAGAGTGCGAGACGTGCGATGTTCAGAAACACTTACTACTTCATGCGACCTCATTTCCTTAATTAATTCCATTTCTTCATATGTAATATTGTATATTGAATACTAGTGTTGAAATTATCTACATGGATAATTTGTATATTTGTTTGGATAAATGTTGCGATCAACAGCTTTAATAGTGAATATTTATAGTTTCGGGGCGGGTTGGTAATTTCCGTAAGATAATTACAATACATTGATTAATGAAATAATTATAATTATAAAAATAATGTTATGTGCGAGGGAAGCGATAGTCCATGTCGACCCTGTCTTTGGGTATTTTATTTCCTATTTTAATGTTGATAATATACCAACCATTTCAAGCTATAAAATCAATATGAAATAATTGTTCGCATAATACCGTTACCTATTTCCAGTATATGCGAATTGATACATCTACTGGACTCCTTACTCTTTTGATTTTTTTTATGATAAATCACGTCTTATTTATTTTTATTATTATTATAACTTTTTTTTTTCTACTTACACAATTAAGTCAAGATATTTGAGTAACTTTGGTGCATAACTTTACATACATTATATAAAATATATTGTAAAATGCTGAAACTGTATAATATATAAGTTTTTTTTTATGGAAAAGGAGGACAAACGAGCGTACGTGTCACATGGTGCTAAGTGATCACCGCCGCCCACATTCTCTTGCAACACCAGACGAATCACAGGAGCGTTGCCGGCCTTAAGGAAGGTGTACGAGCTTTTTTTGAAGGTACACATGTCATATATGTCTGTGCAAGGCCGGTCCTTTGATCAGGATCTTCATGATTGTCCATTTTTTTGTGGGGTTGAACACGACAGCAAGTAAAACATAGTATTATAAACGTTACAATTGCAATGGTATGTACACTTCACAAAACCTTATGTTATCATGATCGTAAGAAGAACTTGGCGTGCGACGCAACCGCCCCACTCGACAGTTCCTCACTGACTGACCGCTCAGGACTCGCCCGGCGCCTGATCTCAACCGCCTTCGCACCGCACGCCGATTACACCCGAGCCAAAACTAGTAATGAAAAATCTTCGTACTCGCTCGTGGCTCGACAGTTATTGACTACGACATAAAGATTAATATGAGTTGCAATGAGTTTCTTGCCACTTCTTATCATTAAAGCTCTACTTTTCAAAATCTTGATATACATGACTGTCATTTTGACCTAATTAAATAAATATTTTTTCTTTCTTTCCTAAAGAGAATTGAAAATTCAAGATCAAATATTGGGTACGCCTACCGGCAAATTGTGCTGCAATTGGATAATGAGTTGTTGTTTTTCGTCTTCCTCTCGCTCTGTGTGGAATAATTGATTTTGAAACGTGATAGCTAGATGTAAACTGAAATCTTATAAGACTCTACATATTACTAGCCTGCCAGTGCCTGGGTAGAAGTTAAAAGTCGCGAGTTAGTATTATATTCTGACTATTATTGTTCTAAACTTTTAGTTTACTATCTAATACCGACGTAGATACGGCGGGACTAGTTTACTTTAGTTATTTTCATAGTAATATGTCCTATGTCCACTGTCCTATGTATTATGTTGTATGTCCACCGATGCCTAGGGCATCGGGCATTGGTGGACAACCTCAAAAGAAAGGAAAAGGACGAAAGTGAGCGATGTATTAGAGAAAATATGATAAACTCAAATGGAATTGGACTGGACATATAATGAGGTTGGAAAAAAGAAAATTGAAAAAGGTTGTATTAGAGTGGTTCCCTAGAAATGACAAAGAGCATGTCAAATTAAAAGATAGGAGGACGATTTAAGGTTAGCTCGAGATAGAGATAATTGGAAGCAACTGGGGGAGGCCTATGTCGAAAGACAACCTGATCAACAAAGCGGTGATTGAACTTTAATTTAATTAATTTAATTTTACTTTAATTAATTTAATTTTACTTTCAGATTTAAGTAAACATATTTAATAAGTAGTATATTATATGTTAAAATGTAGTATGGTCAGTCAATAAAGGCTTTTATTATTATTATAATGTCCTATAGTATGTTGCTATGGGGCAATGCTACCGATATCAATACCATCTTTGTGCTGCAGAAGCGGTCTTTTCGCGCTATTTATAACCTAGGTCTTAAAGAATCATTGAGAGAAAAATTTAAAGAAATAAACATCTGGTCTGTTTTCTCTCTATTTGCTAGAAACTGTCATAAACATAATGTTAGCACCAGGAACAAACATAAAATTATTATGCCTACTACTCGGCTAAGTCGAGTTACTAACCCCCTTATTCATAATGGTCCGCTAACTTTAAACAGCCGCTAAGGAGTGTTTTTTCTCATTCTGACTTAGGTCAATAGAAGAAGACAGAGTGAGAATTAGGAATGCTTTAAGTTAGCAGACTATTATGAATAAGGGGGTTAGTCTTTTGTGGCGCGTTGTATATGCTTTTACAACAAGATCCCAGATAATGTTCAAATCTTGTTTGTTTTGAAATTGTTTTTGAATTGTAAAAAAATGTTTTTGTGGTAAAGGTTACTATAACATTAATGAATTAATGAATTAATAACTGAAATAAATAAACTAATTAATAATATTGTACGATTTAACATTGTCACCATATTTTTATATAAAAAAAGAAGCTCGCTGAGTTTGTTGCGCCCGTTCTTCTCAGGTCTGAGGAATACCTTTTGGAAGGGGTGGTAGTTTTAGACTTTCAATATGTGATTTTATATCCCATTGAATTGTATTATATGAATAAAAATATTTGAATTTGAATATAACTTTTGCTATATATAATAACAGATATATTTAGCATGACGTCACCAAATGACCCAACGGACGACCAGTGTTGGTTTTCAAACCAACACAGTTTTAGTTTTTGTTTATTGTTTGCCTCGTTCATAAGTTTATTTTAAGTCTTTTGCAGTTATGTGTACAAAAATATAAACATTTTCTTGTTAAGTTGTAATTTTACTTCGAAATTTAATTTTTGCATCTGAAATGACTTTTCTTACTATGCATGCACATTACTCAAGTTTCATGCGTATTTTGAATAACAGCGCGTTTGAAAACACGATTTGGCTCAGCATACTTATAAACCGCAGGTACTTAAACTTACAAGAAACTTCTTTGTGCGTTGAATATAAAAGATTTTCTCGCAAAGTGTAAGCCGTTTGTTAAGGCTGGGGACTGAGCCAATGGCCTTAAGGAATCGAGCGGAGCTGAGTTACCTCTCTTGCACAAGATAGGCATAGTTTTAATTTAGAATTAGAAGCATTTTAATTTATTACAAACATAAAACGATTTTCTTTAAAAAAAAACAAAACAATGTCATGTTAGATAGTATTGGTGTACAATTAAGAAATTTTCGTACAATTTTTTTTTTAGATTGTAGACTAACATGGCTCCAACTGTAAAAGTTAAAAATATCACCAATATCTTTATATTGGTGATATTTTTTCGCAATGTCTATTAAAGATTGAAATGTAAAGAAAAAATGAATTTTCTTCTCATGTTCAATGGACATATAATTATTTTTAAATTAATAAAAGCTTTATATAAACTGCTAAAAAATGGTTTTAATTATGCGCTATTTTGGCGATTTCTTGGGATTGCGTCCTTAATAGGTGAGTCGTTTTATCGCTAATTCCAAATTTGTGTGCGTTTCTCAGTATTTAGAGTTTATTCCAGTCATTTAAGTATCTTTGTGTTGAATACATAATATTAAAATAATAAACTCCTTTTGTCAAGGTAATATTATGCTTATAACCGCAAACATGACACTCGCAACAGTGAAAATATTAGGAGCTAAACAAAAGCCAACGTCCCAAATAACAATTGAATTGCAGTGAACAGCAGTAACAGTTTATTTGCTAATAACTCGAGGTTCCAATTTATTCTCACTAGGCTATTTGTAATATTATTTGATTCTTTATAATATTAAAACAAAACTGGTACATACTCAATCTCCTATACTAACAAAACTTACATTAATATAATAATTAATAATAGAGAGAAAAATTACTATTATTCCACGTAAGAGTTAAAAAAAGAAGGACTCCGTGTTACCTCACATAACAGTGAAGCACCAAAACAAGCCGGTAAACGTGTAAATACGTAGCCTCTCGCACACACTTACACTAATATAAGCCGATCGGCTGCCATTATGAGATTTGCCATCGTCTGTGACAGATCACTTTGCGTCGCAATAAAATATTTTAAAAATGCTGTCGAGCGTAGTGAAAAACAATATTGAGTATTTGTGGCCATGTATGATTATTGAAGATATGAAGGCAAATATAATCATGACAAATATCTTTGCGATGCATAAACTAGCAGAATCATTTTGTAATCATTTCCATGAAATATAAGCTAATAAACTTAATGAACACTTCCACTGTTTATCATTGATATTAAATACTAATTAAACAGTTGAAATCTTCTTCATTAACGTTCGTAAAACACCGTCGTCTCTCACTGCACTGCATTAAAAGATTTTATAATTATTGGAACAGCGTTCAGTGCTTAAATTTAATTCCATACATAAAATGATATAGAAAAGCTTCTTAAATACTATGGTATCTAACATGCCCTGTGTGATAATGAATACATAACAGGCACAAGGTCAAGATAGGCGAATAAATTATTTTTGATGTTTGAGAGTCATCCGAACAGGCAGAATTCCTATAACAGTACTCGATATCGCCGCCTATCGTATTCTGGAAAGGGCAGGCTATCGAGTATAACTGCGGCTCACTTTTCCACAATTAATTAAACTTTTGCAACATGGGAAGTCCCAGCAAAATGCCGTGTTTCATTCTTGAGAAGGCACAGCTGGTGTTGTTGTTTATGAAGTAAATGCACACAGGTATGCTGATCGAGTAGTACAGCATTTTTACATTCCTATATTTTGCATCAAGTCTGAAGGGTGCCGTAGCTAGTGAAATTACTGGGCAAATGAGACTTAACATCTTATGTCTCAAGGTGACGAGCGCAATTGTAGTGCCACTCAGAATTTTTGTTTTTTTTTTAATAATCCTGAGCGGCACTGCATTGTAATGGGCAGGGCGTATCAATTACCATCAGCGAAACGTCCTGCTCGTCTCGTTCTGTATTTTCATACAAAAAGAATACTCTATTATATTCTTAATTTATGGGACAGACCATGATTATTACCAAACCAGCTAACCAAATTAACATAATTGCTTGAGACGTAGGAGCATCAAATGTTCAAGTCAGATTACGAAATTAAGCGGGATTCAATAAAAAAAAATGTTCCAAGAATATCCACCAACTTTCAATATAACGACAGAACTTTCTCCCCTTTGAAGGAAAAAGTATAATCGTTGAATAAAGTTGTTCCTCCTAAATATCGATAGTAATGTTCAGTCTTATGGAACAAACGTTATCCTTAAGGCCGCTATTTCACCCAAGAAATTGCTAAAATAGTGCATAATTGAAACAATTTCATGAAGGTTTATATAAAGCTTATATTTTTACAAAAAGATATTTATATATCTACAGAATATAAGAAGAAAAATCCATGATATCTTTAAATTGCAATATTTTATACAAACTGCGAAACAAATCACCAATGACCCTAACTTTACAGTTGGAGCCATGCTAATAATTCAATCTAGATAAAAATTGTACGAAATTTTTTTCAATGTACACCAACACTAAATAACATGACATATTTGTAATGAATTTAAATTTAGAAGAAAGTTGTATTATGTTTGTAATAAATTAAAAATGCTTCTAATTCTGAATTCAAACTATGGCGATTTAACCTCAAGGCCTTTGGCTCGGTCCCCAGCCCTAAAGTTATGCAATATCGTTAAAGATGTCCTTTATAACGATATTGTAAGAACTCAAATGAGTGTTACAGTGTTACAGCATGTTGAAAATATACGACTTTTATAACTCAACTAGCTGATACCCCGCGACGTCATCCGCGTACTTTTTTTTAAATCTTTGGTTACTTTTTTGGCTATAATATAGCCTATGTCACCCAGGGATAATGTAGCTTTCCAACAATGAAATAAGTTTTCAAATCGGTTTATTGTTCCATAAAGGAATTTCCACTTATATGGAACTTAGGGCTGTATTATAAGAAGTTATTTATTATAGTTAAGGGAGCCTATTCAATGCAAACAAACAAATAAACAATCAAATGCTCCTCTTCTTTATAACATTAATATAGATTTGATAACATGAAACGTATATTGATTAAAAAAAATACTGCTAATATATTATTGCTTACATTGTGATGCATACATAAATCTACATTTAAAAGAAAATTAAAAAATAAAATTATTAAAATATTCGCAAATATTAAGTATACAAAGCATACAACTAACTAATTGGAGGGATACAATTTATATTCATACATTAACTACCACTTAGCCACATTAGAAATAGTAAATATATTTCCATTCGATTTTCAGCCCCTTAATCCACTTTTCTAATGGACTATCATATATATTTTCTGCCCACGTATTTCTACGAATAGTAGACAATTGTGTAAAAAGTAGACAAAATGAGGCACATAACTGAAGCAAAAGATGCACACAAAGTTAGGCATAAAAAATCAAATGGAAATGGACAATGGACGGCCATGTAGCACGAATGAAAAATCAAACATTGAGTGAAAGAAATATAAGGTGCGATCCGCTTTGAAAAAGGAGTAGAGACAGACATATGACAAGAGGGGAGGATAAAGTAAAAAGAATAGACTTTTCTGGATAAAATCAATTGTAGTTCTTTGAAGGAGGCTTTCACTAACATAGAAGTTCCTGTAGAAGAGCTAAAAATTACCTACTAACAAAAACTGAACAAATAATAATACTAAAACTTAAAATATAATACAAAACTATTAGCAACCCTAGAAATTAAACTAACTAAATAAAAAAAAACATTTTTAAATTTGAGTTAGTTCAACTGTAAATCAAATCTACAGGAAATAAAAGGTTTTTGTTATTAATTGTATGAATGCACTTTGCGAGGAGGAATTTTCAATTATACCAAAAATATTTCCATTTAATTTAATGAATCTCCTATCATTTCAAAAGACTATTCGACTCTTAAGAAATTAATATTTTCATAATGTTTCATACATTTTTATAAAATTTTTAAATGTTTAGCATTCCATTAAAATGATATCTGAAAATTATATTTCAAATCTTGAGTACTGGAAAGTAAAATTAAAAACCAAATTTTCTGCGGGGAATTTAAAAATAGCTATAATGAAGTTTGAATTCAAGAAAAAAATTGCATGTTCAGTACGAAAATTAAATATTATATGGTTCTATTTAACGATGTAAAATCTTTAATAATTATTATTACGACCACTGCAGTTTTTTTTAAATTTTAAATCGCTTTCAATCAATTATTATAAAATATCTTCCGCGTGAGCATAATGTAGTTAAATTGTATGCTTGAGTGCAGCACTATTTGATTTCACTGGTTCAATAAATAACATTACCTCATACGAAAGTAAGGAACAAAACCAGTGGTTTGTCAAAATATATACAAGTAGTTGCCGGTACCTGTACTGGCAACTACATGTATTCACGCCCGGGTTTTCTCGATCATGGTTCATCACGGTGAAATAACACACTAATAATTTCTTACTTCATCACTCACAATTACTAGTATAGAACTGAACTTGAACTGAACAGTCTTTACATAAAACAACCGCTTTTATAGCTTCCTTACAATAGATAAAACAGATATAGAAGATACAACGTCTTTGAAAACAAACTAATAAAATTAGGCACTGTAAAAGAATTCTTAAATACAGCTTTATATTTATAATAAATGTTTTAGTTAATTTATATAACTTCAAATGATTTATTTAATTAGGTTTGTTCATTTACTTTGAGCTAATATTAGTAAGTTAGTAGATGTCGCTGCAAGCATGATTCGAAATGCAATTAAGAAAGACTTATTGCATTAAATAATAAGGTTTGATACAGAATAATGATATTGATATAGAATGAAACATCAAACATCTTCAAAACATTTAAACAGTCAAAACAGTGTCTATTAAAAATCAGACCTTAATAAATAACGGATTTATGTTTACAAATAGCGATTTGTTATTAAATCCTATATATTTCAGATATATCTACAAGAATTATAATCACTTTAATGCTAAACTAAAACATAAATATCAATAGTTGCCAACTATTGCCGGTAGGTGGCAATTTGCGTCCAACCTATGAAGCATAATCTTCATCAGTAATGTGGGGTACATTTCAGATCTTTCCGCTCAGTGCCGCTCAGGATTCTTGAAAAGCCCAAAAATTCTGATCGACACTACAATTGAGCTCGTCACCTTGAGACATAAGATGTTAAGTCTCATTTGCCCAGTAATTTCACTAGCTACGGCGCCCTTCAGACCGAAACATAGAAATGTTTACGCATTACTGATCACGGCAGAAATAGGCACCGTTGTGGAACCCATAATTTATCCGGCATACTGTGCAATGGAGCCTCCCACAGGTATATTAATGCCTAGTAAAATAACATCGACCCGTGCATCAACTCCAACTATGAAAGCATAATATTTGGTAAGATCAGTCATCAAAAAACCACATCTTTTTGCTGAAACAAAATATTAGATTCAAAAATCATATTAATGGTAGTGTTTAAGGCTATTGTATATGCCAACAAGAGGTTTTCTCCGTGTAAAAGTTCTTTATTGAGTGAATATAAATGAATTTAAAAAAATATATGATATTTATTGGACATTAAATTTTAGTTTGAACGTTTGAAATAATTCTTGTAATGTTATAAATAGATGAAAAAAAATCTCAAAGTGAGGCAAAAATCTCAACTTGTACATTTGCCTTTGCATTCAATGTTGTTAATTAGTCTCAAGAGAGTTTGAGCGGTTAATAAGCCTCTCTCACATTTCAAAAGGCTGTGTGACTCTTTCATTAAATTTCTTACCTTCCTTTTTTTAAAGCTTTTACTAAATCATTTTCAAGTAAGTTCCGTGGTTCTAAATAGCGCTGAAGTTTAAGCTTTATTCACTACTATATTAACACGTTTAGGCTATGTTACGCTCTGTAAGATTCTCGCGAAAATGTAAATTAATAAAGTCTTAAATAAAATAAAAAAATATTTAAAACGGCCTGTCTTAAATATTTATAATAGTGATAAATATTTTAGTAAGGCAAGTAAGTTAAAATTTATATTCCTGCAGAGAGAGTTGGATACCGTATGAGAAAATTTTTCACTTTGAGTGTGAAAAGTTGTATGAATGTTACATTTTACTCCGAGGAAATTGAAAACTAGCTTAGAAGTTGTGAACGATTGCAAGTCACTAACTCACGTTGCCAATAAACTGCTTATTCTTTCGCAATTCGTAAAAAGGTAAGAATGTAAATAAAATAGTTTTGTGCAAAACGGCAATAACTCTTTCAGTTTATTTGTAATGTTATTATATATAATAGTATTATTATGCCTGGAAAGACAAAACTACCATCATTTATATTATAATTCTAATCATACTAATTATAAATATATTAAAGAACACGTTTTGTGGTAAGCGCCATCTTGTGTCAATAACATGACATAATTACAGCACTTTCGAAACGCGTGTTGGAACTTAGGCTGAGATCTGTAGAGCGCATTTAGGCTCAGCTCCGACTTTACTCGACACAGCTAGTGTGTAAAGCACAGCTAAGTGTAAGCTTAGTATAATCTTTTATTTAGTTTTTATAGTCATTTGACAGCTAAAATTATACAAGCTAAGACAGTCGATTGCAAAAGCCAAGTTCGCGTTTAATCACAATCAGCAAAGTTTTACCTAAGTAAAGTCTAAGTTCGCTCCATAGATGTCAGCCCACGTATAAATTATTCATGTAAGTTCCTGCTGCTCACCACTGTCGCTGTTGTAATGTTCCTTACGGTAGTTTCATTCGTAGTATGGGCGCCGCTGGCTCTTTGTTAATACGTAAATTGTTCGATCAATGTGAAAGTGACTGTGGTGGATAGAAGTGACCGCTAAAGTTATATTTTCTAACTACCCTCATCTTTTTGAAGTGACAGCTGTCAACGCCCATCGGCTTGTGCGAGCGACGCAGACACAAGTCGAGAGTCCACGTCCGAGCACTGCAAAGAAGAGGTGCTGTCACTTTGCACTCTGAAAACCCCCTTGTTCTATTGTTGCGTCTTACGTAACGGTTTCAATTCATAAGTCTCCATTTAACGTCCGTGATGAACTTCTACTGAGCTACGAGTGCCGTGCACTGAGCTGGAAATTATGGTGCTGGATCCGAGGCAGGAAGAGGTGAGGAAATTTAAGGTTAGTGATCACTATTTTATCGTTTGCCCGATTTTGCACATTGAGGTAGGGATCTAATAGGACTCACATTAATTCCTCAATTATAAAATAATCAAACACCCATTTAAATAAATATTTTTATCGAATTGCCAGCGCTAGTTGTAATAGACAATAAAAGAATTCATCCCTCCTATGTGCTACAGCCAATTATAGTGTAATATGTAGGACGTTCAGTAATAAAAGAGAATGTGGTAAATTTTTACTACTACTATATTTCAATTACTGTACTAAGTCGGTGGTTTGAAAACATATTTCAAACATCTACATAAAAGCCAAATCTACATCACAGAATGCGAGAACATTGATTATTAGAAAGTTTAACTATGAAAGTTGCATGTGTTATGAATAAGAAATGTTTGGAGGAAGTTTTTAATGTAATACATGTATGAAGAATTCTTTGCGGAGGATTTTCTAACTACTGATTCAATTTTGTTATGAAACATTTTTCATATTATTCATAAAATCTTAACTTAAAAACTTACGTTTTATATGTTTTTTTATTTGTAATACTCTTAAAGTCTTCGTCATCTTACGAAACTACACCCAGATATGGGTCTATACCACGTCTACTATTCTCGGTCTTTGGCTTAGGAGATATACGTGAGTTTGTCCTTCACACCCAGGTCTTCCTTGACATTTTTTACACAGCTGGGTCTCAGTAGGCCGCCGTGGTTGTAGTGAAGTCCAAGCTGAGGGAATGTTAATAGTTCTAATGTACTGTCAAATTTGTAATGTCTAAGGTATACAGTGATTTTAGATTTGGTAGTGAGAAGCTTGTCTCTTAACAATCAATAATTAACACTTGTTATCCGCAGTAATTCTGGCAGTGCAGCAGCATACCCTCGTGGGTGTTGACGCCCACTTCTTCTCTCTCTTAAGGCTTTTATTTTATAAGGTAAGTGATTTTAGTTCAGATGCAGGCTAAATTAAGCTGCTTCTTTCCCAAAGTAAGCACTGTTCTGTATATAGATGTTTTGAGCTTGACTTGAGAAAACTGTGTCACAATACAGAAACAGAAAAGTATTTTAACTTTATAGCAGAGCACTCGAATCAAAGCACACACACAAAGACTCGATTTACACGACCGCTAAGCAATCTTGGGATGACAAGACGATTGAGTGCCACGCCGTACATTTTTTTTTATTACTAGACATAGCATGATTTGACTTTTATGATATCAGTACAAACAGTACGATGAACAATTTTTCATCAATCTATGAGTTGTTATTGTAGTAATATGTTATTGAAATTATATTTTGCGCGGTATCTTGAATTTAAAAAATGATACCAAATTCGTTCCTTGTTTTTCACAAATAATTACAATTTCTGTTTGCACTATGATATATCATAAATGTATGTATGTACCTTAAAACCTTAGTATGCCATATATATTTTACCAGTGAGAGGCTCCTTTGCACAGGACGCCGGCTAGATTATGGGTACCACAACGGCACCTATTTCTGCCGTGAAGCAGTAATGTATACATTACTGTGTTTCGGTCTGAAGGGTGCCGTAGCTAGTGAAATTACTGGGCAAATGAGACTTAACATCTTATGTCTCAAGGTGACAAGCACTTATTGTAGTGCTGCTCAGAATTTTTGGGTTTTTCAAGAATCCTGAGCGGCACTGCATTGTTATGGGTAGGCCGTATCAATTACCATCTGAGCTGAACATCCTGCTCGTCAGGTCCCTTATTTAAAAAAAAATGCTTTACTGAAAACATAGTACACGTACCTGCAAGCTTATAAATGCGGAACACTTTCTGCCTATTTCCGGAGATTGTGATAATCTATACATTTACGATAGCGCAAGTAAGTACCTACTTAATTTTTTGTAAAAAAATTATCACAGATTATTTGATTCAATACAAAGTAAGCGAACTTTAAACCTTCTCTTTTTTATCAATCGCAGTGAACTTTTACAGACATTCAATCAAAAATTCCGTTTCGATGAGTCGAATAAACTACTTCACATTTTAATCAAATGTTTGTTTTGAAAGTAAACGTCGAACCAATGAATAATATTTTATCAATCCACGAGTTGGTATGAACACGTTTGCATAATGTAGTATTTTGTTTGGAATGATTTTAGCAAAATATCGCAGTGCAAAGTATTCTAATGTTGATAGATAGTTTAATAATGAATGTGAATTCGTTTTTGGAAAGTAATAAATAAATTAAATGAATGTGACAGAATATAAAATTTTTCTCCGAAATCACTGACCCGTATAAATACCACTGGCTGTTCCATATGATGTTTAATATATAGCAAATTTTCTGTGCTTACTTGAAGCGCCACTCGCGAGCTTCCAGAGAACTAATTTTGACGTATAATATAAATGACAGCGAGAGAATGTATAGTACTCTGAAGTATTGCATTTTTAATTAATTTCGTTCGTTTTCCATGCTATTTATACTTCAAGAATCGACCTAATAAAGTACACATTTTTTTGTAAATAGTTTCCCACCGTCTATCGATGTTTGCTGAGGTTGTCATCACTAGTTTTAGTACCGCAGACTCTCGCTACATGGCCAACAGCGCCAAAATGGCGAATATCAAACATACACAAAAGCACTATGACAGCCGCCAGTCCAGTGGTATATATGTAGTAGGTCTATTTGTCCGAAATCAATTTGCGACGACAGGATGTCAGCTTGGTGGTACCGACGCAATGTTATGTACCATTCTGTTTGTTGAAGGTCGCCTTAGCTAGTGAAATTATTGGACTAAAAAGACTTACACATTTTATGTCATAAAAGTGTCAGTCAGCACTAATTGATGTACAATAAACCACGACTTACAACCACGCTCAAAAATAGTTTGTAGCAAAACTCTGCCTACGCGTCTATTAGGCATAGCTTTCGTTCAGTTATGTTTCGACCGAGCTTCGAATACAACGCCACGCAAAGTGTTCAGTGAAAAACTTTCGAAATAACAGCATATCCAAACGTACGTGCCCCTTTGAATTAACATAATTTTGTAAATAACTTGACGTTTTTAATCTTTTTTGCTAAATAATTAAGTTTCAATGACAAGCTCCTTTGTATAGGAAGCCAGATAGATTATGGTTACCAAAACGGTGCCTATTTCTACCGTGAAGCAGTTATGTGTAAACATTACTGTGTTTCAGTCTGAAGGGTGCCGTACCTAGTGAAATTACTGGGCAAATGAGACTTAACATCTTATGTCTCAAGGTGACGAGCGCAAGAATCCTGAGCGGCACTGCATTGTAATGGGTAGGGTGTATCAATTACCATCAGCTGAACGTCCTGCTCGTCTCGTCTCACATTTTCATAAAAAAAATTGCTAAAACAAAATGTTCTTGTCTTGTGTTCTAGTCCGCCTCGCGCGTGACGTAGTGTTACTACTTCTAATGAGCTTATACATTACTTTGTTAAAAGTAAATGTCAAAGTCAAATAATATTTATTCCATAAGGCTAAAACTAAGCGCTTTTGAATAGTCACTATAAATATTTCTTTTAAATTACTAATTTTATCATATTATGTTCGGAAAAAGTTGAGCTCGTGAGGAGAACATACAAGAAACTCAACGGCTACTCTGTTCAATCAAATACACTATTTTACAATAGCTGTAATATACATAACAAATTAAATTGTTAGGTCCTGCGTCCAATATATAAATCGTGTTTAAATAATATAAATTATTTCATAAAAAGTAAAAAATAATAAGCTGTATAAATATAAATTATCGTATATTGGATGCATCAACCATTAGAGCTTGAATTCATTGTTCGTGTAAGAAAGCTTCGAGAACATGATGGTCGTGATTACTATCATAATTAATAATTGCATCCAACAAATACAATGATTAATAAACTATAACAGGTCGACCTGGCACCACAAGCAGCACCCGTTCCCGAGTTGAAGCATGGACCAGCCATCGTTACCTTCGCACTTGAGGGAAGCATTTGAGGGAAAGAGACGACCTGGCACACGACGCCGCCATAAGCAATGCCACTCGGTGAGCATTACGAACCATGTTGAACAACCCACAAAGATTCTATATAATGCAATTACAATGGATTCGATATAAACCAAAAGAATACCTATATTATATTTATGTAACATTCATTTGAACCTTACTACTTACCACGTAATAATCTGTTTATTTGAATAAATATTTCAATATTATCCGAATAAGTTATTGTATACGTATTAAAAACGCTTGGACATTTCTTGGATATCATAAATTTAATATATGTTAATATAATTCAAACCAGTTAACTCAAAATAGGTTCTTTACTACACCGAGAACATAGGAAACAATATGCATATTTTTGAAATAATTATGGATTGATTTCAAAAATGATCCCAAATTCTCTCTCTACTTTTTTGAGAACTTTGAAAACGATATTCATGTTGTTTGAATCATTGCATGGCGGCCATTTTGGATTTAGTAAATTACCCCCAGTTTATTCTTTAATATCCTGAAAATGTATCTAACATCCAAATTATTGTAATTATAATTTTGGATTTCAAAAATGATCCCCGACTCGTTCTCTACCTTAAAAACGGTATCCGTCTTGCAGAAATCATAAATTTGTATTACAAAAAAGATTCCAAATTTGTTTTTTTTAATTTCACTAATAATCACAAATTTCGTTGTACGTCATTCCGAGAAGCATGGACACTCTTTCCTTCAATAACTTTTTTGATTGACATTTGTTGTATGTGTACTACCTAAAATTGCGCTCCCTTGGGAACTCTAAAGAAATTCGGGATAGCATACTTTCTATTTTCTATTCTGTACCCACTACAATGTGTAAGTAAAACTTGTATTATGATAAAAACAACTTTTGCCCAAAACTTTATTAAATTATAACTCTATAACAATATAAGTAATCGAGAATAATATAATATTATGAAGGAAGTTCTGTTCTTATATCTCCAATAACATTGTAATCGACGTAAAAAAAGTTAAAAATAATCTACGTACATGATAATATCAGTTATAATAATAATCATAACTTTTTGAAATAAGTCGTATATAAAAGTATACACAAGGGCGTTGAATTATTAAGAAAAGCTTTGATTTTCATCGCACAAAGAGTTTTCTCGGCTATTCGTCGTTCGTATAGATTAAGAATGCGCCGAGCCGTTCCAAGTTTTCACACACGCACTTCCGTCTAAATTCTGTGTAATGTTTTGTATACCTACCTTGTAGACCTACAGGGGTATTTACCTTAACAACTCCTTTGTTTCTTAGAGAGTATAACAATCCACTGCGGGTTCTCCAGTTCAAAGATCACTTGACGTGTGTTTTTGAATTCATAATATTATGATCTCACATTTATTCTATGTTTCATAAGGTTGGCAATGCTTTGTGATTTCTCGACTGGTGTTACAAGAGAGGTGATCACTTAACACTTACGTGACCCGTGTGCTTATTTGATCTCTTTTTCCTTGAAAATAATTGTTAATAATGTACAAGGAATAATATGATGCAATTTTAATGAAAATAATAACTATGAAATTGAAATTAACAGGAAAGGTGTGGTTCCAAGACTCAGATGTATTGTGTCCCTCGACCTCGTCTTGTGCCTAAAAATTGCACCCTCGGTAGGAATCACCGATGTTCTTCAAATCAATGTACTATCATTACTTTTAAGTTACCATGTTTAAGATTAAGAACACACGCTGGTGTGAAGTCAGTATATTTTAAAAAGTTTTTTACAAATTTCCAGGTCACAATATACAACTTAACTTTCTTATGTTAAGTTAGGTTAGGTTTGACCAGTGGGAGGCTCCTTTGCCCTGTGCAAATGCAAATAAAATGCCGGCTAGATTATGAATACCACAACGGCGCTTATTTCTGACGTGAAGCAGTTATTTGAAAACATTACTGTGTTTCGGTCTGAAGGGCGCCGTAGTTATTGAAATTACTGGGCAAATATCTTACGTCTCAAGGTGACGAGCGCAATTGTATTACCGCTCAGAAATTTTGGGTTTTTCAAGAATCCTGATGGCCACTGTATTCTGGGCAGGGCGTATCAATTACCGTCCTGCTCGTCTCATCCCTTATTTTCATAAAAAAGTAGTTCAACTTTTCACCGTACAGTAACTGATAACTCCTTTTGAGCAGCACTAAAACAACATCAGCGTAGTCAGTCCTAATACATTTAATTAATAAGGGTAAATGTTTCATAATGTAGATTATTACTTTAAATCGCTACTTAGAAAATCAAGACTTATTATGAAAAAAATGTGGAATATAAGAAAGTAATTATTCCTATTTCTATATATTATGTGTAAATTATTTTAATTCTTAATTTGACCCTACCGAAATTTCACTCAACATATTTGTGATGCCAACTGAAAATTAATGTTTTTCTTTCAACCCGTAACCCTTGGGTTAAAATAGCATGAACATTACTTTAGCCGAAAATACTTTACACCGACACGGGTAAGCTCACTAGCGTATTCATAATGAATAGTTTCGTTCATCTCAAAACAAACCCGGTAATGTTTTGGCAGCAATCCACAACGGATTTTCTTGTTTTGTTAAGTATTTACGTTGTTTCGAAAGGTGTTATCTGAAACATACCATGGACAAAACTGATTCATAACCCACTATGCTGATAATTCTTTTAACTTTAGCATGGTAACAGGGGTGCCGCAACACCCCACGCGGGCAATCACGTGCTGATTTATTGAAAATTATTTGTTGTCTCGCTCTAGCATTTTGTGCATTCTTTTGCCTTACCGTGAGGGCAGGGGTGGGACAGACGCCTTAAAGTGACGTTTTCAGAAGACTGTAGTGCCATCTGTTAGTTGGCCCGAAAATGAAAGCTTTGTCAGCTGTCACTCGCTTTGAAACCTTTCAACTTTTCTTTGTGTCACTGCCCACTGGTTATAAAATGGCTGCTACTTCTAGCGTTTGCGCATGTATGTAGCTCACGTGTTCCATTTTGCGTAATTACACTACTAAATCTCTATCCTTTATGTTCTATATTGTGACAAAATTAAATAACTAACTCTACGCGCAATTTCAATATTTCTTATAATAAAAATTGCAATACCTACATTAAAAAGTAGAGTTAGTTATTTAATTGCGTCACAACATAAAATATAAAATTTTATAATTTCGAGCTTATATATAGTTATTTTCGGGGCCAATATCCAGATGGCGCTAGTTTTCAAATAGACAGCTCATAATGCATAGAGAGGGCTCTCTTTTCGCTATATATTATTATACTCTTTGCGTGCGGGCGTGAGCCGTGAGTCATCAATAGCCGTTGCGCGGTGGGAATGGCAATACGTCAATTTCGTTCTACAGCGCGTGGGGTGATGCGTCAACCCTATTACTGCTATTTACGTAGGTATTTTCTCTTGTTACTATATTTTTTATATGTTATTTTCAGTTAATTATGGCGTTTCATAATGATGAAGAGATTAAGCGGTACTTAATTTATATTGCTGAAGATGATGAGAGTGAAACAGAGCCATTAGAGACGGAGGAGTCTTCTGAAAATGAAGAAAACGTCTTCGTGCATTCTGAGGAAGACGCATTTTTTGGTCAGAAGAAGATGATGTTTTTTTTTTTTGTCACAGCTAAGAGAGAGTATTTTGACTAAAAAATATTGAGCTAATATAGCGAATAATTCCGGTGATAGTGCTTTTTGGTTGACCGCAGCCGTTAGCAGATCCGGTTGGCAATATGACGATCGGCGATGTATGAAGTCTTGCAATAATAAACGGCCAATTACGTCGTCATAAATATAGCCAACCGGACTGGCTAACCGCTGCGGTTAGCCGAATAGCACATCACCTACCGCATTCGCTATCAAAGCTCAATATTTTATACTAAACAACTCTTTAATAGTTCATTATTTATAATTATTAAATTTGAATTTATAATATTGAAACTTTGCAGTTTGTAAGTTGTTACAATATTTATGGCCAAACTAGTTATATATATATATATAGACTGTTGGCTCGAATGTTCATCACATATAAATGTTATTTTGTTCATTTTATCACCACACTGGCTCGTCAGGTGGACACTTTAATATTATTGGTACCAATTTAAGGATCACCTCAAATAAAAATGAATACAATAATGAAAAAAGAACAGGAACGATAAAAAAATATCGCATAAATGCATACATTACCAAATTTGGCCTGACATGGAAGTACTGTTCTCACTTCGCTGGGCGGGCGCTCCCCAGTACCAGCTTCTTCCATTTGACTGCATACAACGAAGAGCGGCTCGAATCATTGACGATCAAGTTACCTCCGATCGGCTTAGTTTTTCACGTTGCGTAAATATTTGTGACATTAGGTCAAAATATGCAATTCTATTGCTTCATGTTGCCGTCTGGCATTCCATAGTCACACATATTATGAGAAACTTCTTGCCTCGGACAGCCACTTTGTGGAATCAATTAACGCCTAAAGTTTGCCCGAACTGATTTGATTTAGGGAACTTCAAGTGTACAGCATGCTGCCAACCAAAGGCCGGTAACGCATCTAACAATATCAATAGAATTGTATACACAATGAAGTAACTCTACTCTTAAATATAAGTTCAATATAAATTATAAGTCACATACAAATTCAATTGTAATTTGAAATAGGATCGATGGGCATGTCACAGCCAATAGATTAATTTGCCGTTAAATTAATAGTAGGTCCTTTGACTCTCGCCTCGGAGTTTCCTGCCGTGTTTGATCCTCGTCCGCCACGAACCAATGAGTGTGTGTGAACAAGAGAACATGAGGTGCGGTAATTACATATCCATCAGGTGATATTCATTTATGTTCATTTGTTCCTCTTCCATAAAAATACTTTTTACTAAGCTTTATTTCATGGAACTTATTTATTTATTTATTTAAGATTACCTACAGAAACTACAACATACATTCCACTATAATTACAACATACTTAAAAAATGATAATTGCGATTCTACTTACAGGCAATCGGACATGCATAAAACATAATTTTATGACGATTGTTTGTCGGCTATAAAATAATAACAAATTATATAAATCTAACAAATATTTTACATTTACTTCTACACATATAAGAAGAAAAATATATAAGAACATATTTAAATTAAATTAGTAAATAAAAAAACACATACGTTAATTGTCGGCTAGATACTAATAACGTATTATATAAATCTAAAACATATTCTACAACTATTTCTACACAAATAAAAAGAAAAGTACACTTAAAGAACAAATTTAAATTATATTATTATTTAAAAAATTACAAAGCCTACGCCTAAATTCATTTTCAGAATTATGGTTAATGTCTAAACCCTCAATCCTTGAAGATAGATAATTGTATGACCGCGAAAGCCTTACTAATTATTTAAGTGTCGTTGGCCTACATGAGCGGTAAATTGGATGAATGGATTTCCTTTTACATTTACTGAAGAGGAAGGTCTTTAACCAGTGTGTGTTGCCAGTGATGACATGCGGAATGCAGACGTGGTCGCTAACTATGGGCCTTATGAGGACGCTTATTGTCGCTGAGAGGGCAATGGAGAGGGCTCTGCTCGAAGTTTTCCTGCGAGACCGAATCGGAAATGAGGAGATCCGTAGGAGAACCACAGTCACTGACATAGCACAGATGGTTGCAAAACTGAAGTGGCAGTGAACAGGGTACATATCACGAAGTAAAGTGCTCGAATGGCTATCACGTACCGAAAGACGTGGTGTTGGTAGGCCTCGCAAAAGATGGACCGAAGATCTGGTTAAGATCGCCGGAATAGGTTGGATGAGGACAGTGCAGGACAGATCGTCATGGCGACCTTTGAGGGAGGCCTTTGTACAGCAGTGGATGAATAATGATAATGATATTTACTGACCTAAAAACATAAGTTTAGTAACATAATCTCACGAAACTTGACCAAACTTAACTGAACGTTACAAAAAAAATATTAATTTCAACAAAAATTGCTAAACGGTCTTCAGCCATCTAATTAACGTTCAGCTTTTTCATTAAATAATAATTAAAGAAACATTAATTTAAAAAACATCATAGCGCTTTCACAGATGAATAAAGAAAACTTATACTTAGCTATTCAAAACACACACTATGTGAATAATAATCGGCGAGTGTGGAAACAAAGCAAAAAAAGTTTTCGTTTCCCCCGCCTCGAACATTATAGTTTTTACATTCATCTATCAATTACTCTTTTGACACTTGGGTGTACGAAATGACACAAACATTACACGCCCGCGCTGAAATGATTTATCTAGTCGTATTAAATATCAACCATTTGTTTTACAATATTCTGGGACAGTATTTCAATCATAAACTCAGTATACTGGCGTAATAGACTAACCCCCTTATTCATAATGGTCCGCTAACTTTAAACAGCCGCTAAGGAGTTAATATCCGTTAAAACACAGAAAAATAACGATAAATACACTAAAATTAAAACGCGGTCCAATTTGACAGGAGATTAATGGACACTTACCCCCTTATTCATAATAGTCTGCTAACTTAAAGCATTGCTAATTCTCACTCTGTCTACTTCTATTGACCTAAGTCAGAATGAGAAAAAACACTCCTTAGCGGCTTATTAAAGTTAGCGGACCATTAAGAATAAGGGGGTCAATTTCAAAGCGGTTTCGTGGTCTTCATCTATTCCGTCTCTTTCTCACACCTAGGTTTTTATGTAAGGATAGTTCTCACTTTTACACACGGTTCGTCTATTTCGGTAGTAAAATAGGTTTATGATTTCAACAAGTTCTTTTCGACGAAAAATTATTATAAAGAGCCTGTTTTAGATCAGATAACTAGGACTTTCAAATAAAAGTGAGATTGAGTATGTTGCGGGTAATTTTAATTAAATCTAATGTAATTTTTCGATAAAGTCGCCTTTAAGCATACTAAAACTGTATCTTCGGAGTCAGTGATTCCTCGACAAATGACAATGACAAACGAAACAAAAATTAAAAATTAAATGTGAATGTATGTGTGTGTGTGTGTGTGTGTGTGTGTGTGTAATTCTTAGTGAGTAGGTTACAGTAGACTTTCCGTTTCTGAATATGATAATTGTTTAAGATAAGTGGTGGTTTTCTTTTTTACCTCAAAATTGCTTAGTGTGTAGATAAAAGTCTTCTCATGAATCTTATTGTAAAGCTTAGAGGAGAGAGCATCATATTGACGTTTTGCGAAGGCCGTTTTACATTTTATTATGGGACATATATGGGTGCGGCGTCGTTCAAGAACAGTCACGTTGAGGGGTAGGGTCGCATGTTTTCTTAATACACTCCGAAGAATATATAGTTGCCGGGCCGTTAAGACTTGGCATTCTGAGTAAAGGAGGTTGGTAGAGTATCGGATAGGTTTATAAAGCATTATCTTTAGAATAGCTCTTTGAGCTCTTTCCAGACTTAACATAATAGTTACGCGGGCTCCACCCCAAACAGGGATACAATAGGTCAAAAGTGATTGGCATAAGGCAAGGTATACAGTTTTCACCGTATTGGGATCAGTCAAGTGTCGTAACGTCTTAAATATGTATATTAATTTCCGCAGCCTCACTTTTAACGCTTCTATTTGTGTATGCCATTTTAGGTTAGAGTCTATGTGGATTCCGAGGTATTTTACGCTGGAGACAATATTGAGAGAGGGGCAGTTACAGGTGGGTGTTATTGGATGACAAGTATGTATAATAATATTTGAGTTTTCAGGTGGAACCGAGGAAGCAGATGTTAAGGAAAAAGGAAGAATTTGTGTTTTCCGGATATTTAGTCTGAGTAAATTAGTTGAAAGCCAATCGGCCACGATGTTAATCGCTTCTTGGGCGTGCTGTTTGGCACTACTCCAGTCATTACCATGTACAACGAGTGCGGTGTCATCTGCATACGCGTATATGCTGCAGTATGGTATGTTTAGTTTGCACAGATCGTTGACATACAGCTGGAAGAGTGTAGGTCCCAAGATACTGCCCTGCGGGACACCGTGGTCAATTAACTCCGTGTCACTGATATGCTTGTCTATTTTCACACTCTGTTGCCGATTCAAAAGATAACTCCGGAAAATTCCCAGCGCTTGACCTCGAATTCCATAACGCTCTAACTTAGTGATTAAGGTCGGAATTGATACCGTGTCAAAGGCTTTGGAGAGATCTAAGAAGATTGCAAAACATTTTATTTTATTATCAAGTTTACTCACTACGTTACTAATAAGATTTGTGGTTGCAATTTCTGAAGATATACCCTTTCTGAACCCGAATTGATTTTTAGCTATTACGAGGGGAGGTCAAAAAGTTCGCGGAATGACTGGGAAAAAAGATGAAATGATACATTATGTTATTTTTCCTTTTCAATATATTCCCCCTTAACACGAATACATTTTTGGGATCTGGCATATAACTTATTAATACCGTCGAAAAAATAGGTTTTGTCTTGGGCGTCAAAATACGCCGAAATCGCCGACTTGACTTCATCATCGTCTCTAAATTTTTTTCCACGCAGCTCTTTCTTCATCTTTGGGAATAAATAAAAATCGCTAGGGGCCAGGTCTGGACTGTAGGGTGGATGGCGTAGTTGTTCAAAACCGCATCGATGAATGGCAGCCGTCGCAACATGACTCGTGTGAACGGGCGCGTTGTCGTGCAAAAGGAGTACACCTTTTGTCAGTTTTCCTCTTCTTTTTTCTTTAATAGCTTCTTTTAATCGGTCCAATAGGGAAGCGTAGTACTCTCCCGTTATAGAAACACCACGTTCTTTATAATCGATCAAAAGAATACCTTCAGTATCCCAAAAAATAGTCGCCATGATCTTTCCGGCCGATTGCGACACTTTAAATTTTTTTGGGGGTGGTGTGCCTTTTTTGTGCCACTGCATCGACTCCTGCTTTGACTCAGGCTCATAGTGGTGAACCCAAGTTTCATCACCGGTTACAATTCGGGCCATAATTTCTTCCCTAACTTCTCCACAGCGGTCCAAATACTCGCGGGAACAGTTGACGCGCTCACGTTTTTGCAGCGGCGTGAGCATTCTCGGGACCCACCTTGAACACACTTTACTCATGCCAAGATGTTGATGAAGAATATTTAAAATTGTGGTTTCTGATACTCCAACTGATGCTGCAAGTTGTTTCTTCTTCAACCTTCCGTCTTCCAATACAAGTTTTTCAACTTTTTCAATGATTTCCGGCGTAGTGGCCTCAATGGGCCGTCCAGGTCGAGGATCATCTTCAATTGACTCCCTTCCTTGCTTGAAAAGGCCGTGCCATTTGTAAATCATGGTTTTACCAGGAGCAGAGTCTCCGTAAACAGCTAACATCTCTTGCAAAATAGTTTGAGGCGTTTTTCCTTGTTTGGTGAGGAACTTTACGACGGCGCGATGTTCAATTTTCTCCATAGTGGCTAGTTTGTTCCCGATTTACTTGTTCACTCGTTTGTAACTCGAAAGCTAATGACCCAATTAGGCTAGAAATTGGCATATATAGTAATTATGAGTTACTCAAGTAGCGGCTACCTGGAGGAGCGACCTCACCCCCGCCAACCCCGCCATTCCGCGAACTTTTTGACCGCCCCTCGTATGTCATATTTATTGAGAAATTTAACAAGATGGTTGTTAAGTATCCTTTCCAGGACCTTGGACAGGACTGGTAAAACCGAAATCGGCCTATAATTAGATACGTCCCCTTTATCCCCTTGTTTATAAATGGGACTGACTAAGGCTCTTTTCATTACATCAGGAAACACACCCGTAGATATGGAAATGTTACAGATATGTGTGATTGGAGGTATCAGGACTTTTTTGGACGCTTTGATTACCAAGGGTGTGATTCGGTCCCAACCCGGAGCAGAGTCGTCTCGTAGTCCACAGATTATGCGTTCAACTTCATCAGTACCAATCTCAAGGAGAACAAGGGAGTTGGATTGTGTGGAGGTTGTCAGCGACTCCATTCTTGTGGTATTGGGAACAATCTTAGCTGCTAGATTTTTAGCTAAACTCACAAAGTGCTTATTAACTGCATTAACTGCAATATGAGGATCATCGTATAAGGTAAGGAGAGGCTGTGAGGACTCTGGTTTCCGAGTTGAATTGAAATTTGTAGCAGTTTTAACCACCTTCCACATGGCTTTTGGATTTTTATGTGTTTTCAAAAACTCATTTTTTTTGCAATTCACGTTTCAGTTTATGCAGAAGGTTACTCAGAAAATTACGGTATCTTTTATATGTTGTATCAAGAATGTGATTAGTAGGGTTTTGACGTAATTTTTTATGTAAGTTGTCTCTATTACGCATACATCGAAGTAGACCTGGAGTTATCCAGGGCTTTATGTTATGTCTTTTTCGAGATGTGACTATTAAATTTGTAAAAAGGCTCATAGTGTTGGTAATTATAGAAGTTAGTCGGTTAGTTGCCAAATCTGCGTCCATAGTAGACATGATAGAGGAAAAGTCGGATGTATCGAGTGCCTTCCGAACACCTTCATAGTCTACGCTAGTTTTAGTCCTGTTTGAATTATCGCCATGATGTAATCGACCACGGTCGATGCTCAGCATAATGGGAAGATGATCAGTTATAGGGGAATCAAAGACTATAGCTTTAGAAGTGAGGTTTGTTTTTAAGAGTATATGATCCAAGCAATTGTGTATTCTAGTAGGGAATGTGTGGGCCGGTAATAAACCTAGAGCAGCCGTAGATGTCAGGTAGTAATCCGAACATCTGTCGGTATTATTGGGCTTAATGTCTATATTTATATCCCCCAATATGGCAATATTTTTAAACGTATCTAAGCTGGAGACTACAGTTGTAAGAGAATTTATGAAGTTGTCTATGTTGGAATATGATGGGGAGCGATAGATACCGATAAACGCAAAATCTTTACCAATGGTACATATTATGCAATTTCCATCCTCAAATTTAGGTTCCCAGACTATAACGTCCAAATATTGTTTAACGTACATCACTACGCCGTCGTTCTGCAGTTTGTTATTGTGGGTACAATATGAAGCGTAACCATCTAGTGGCGGTAATTGATGGGTATTTTTAAGCCAGCACTCACTTAGAATAAGAATATCAACGTCCGAGCCCAACCTGCTAAGAAAAACTGTCAGCTGATCAAAGTTTTTATTTATACTCCTGATATTTATATGAAGGCTTTTAATACATCTAGCGGGGCTACCTATTATTTGTAAGAATTGATCGTGTGAGCACTGAAAGGAGTTTGCGACACTAAAAGCATCTATTTCGTTTGTGATTAGATCAAGCATTGCAAAGATTTATCAACAAAATATAGCACGGACAAGGACGGCTAGTGTAAAGTGTATTTTTAAATATATAAATTTTCAAATAAATAGGTTTATGTTTTTCAATTATCTTAAATAAGAGATTATCTGAATTCATGAATAAGTTATTAATGCTAAAATAGTCATAAAGTATGTAAATCGAATTTGTGTATGTTATGATTCTGTTTTTAGAAACGTGATAAGTGTGTGTTGCAATTATTAAAAAAATAGAGTTATAAAGAGATATTTGTGTGAGTTTATAATGTTCGTGTAAGAAGTGTGTTTTACATGGTTTGTTTGTAATAAAATGATAGATTTTTCTTAACACATCTAAAATACCCGTACTGCAGTGACTACATAGCTATTGAATTTACGTATCACTTATTGAATATCAGAATCTATACACATTCGAAGTAGTATGCCATAGACCTGAGAAGAATCTATAATAACGATATTAAGTATTCTTACAAACTTAATAAATTTAATTTTATTAATCACACGACCCTTAAAAGTCTCCCTTCCCTTACCTTTGCTTATCTGTTGCAGTTGTTTGCTGTTGCCACCTAATATAACACAATTCACACACTTTATTAGAAGCCGGACGAGATAGTCTTCGTCCTGTAATCGTTTAACACCACTCACACACACATCACAAATCACACACCTACAATAACACTACAAACAAATAGTCACACTTATACACATACATTCACACATATTTACAAACACACATACATACATATATCACCACACCCGGCGAGTGCGAAGTCTTCAATCGTAGAGTCCTTTGGACTGGCAGATATATTAGATCGTTAGAGATCATCTCTTCATCCGCCCTAGTGAGCAGGCGGTCCGAGGTTCGAATCTACTTACGAGACGCTCTGCACCTGTGAACTACATTTTCGGCCTTCAGGCCCCCGCCCGGCTTCGCTTCGCTAAAGCTTTTAGGGCTAACAGCACAAAGGAGGTTTTAGTCGGTAGGGGATGTTTACACCCGAGCTCGATATATGGGCCCCGTTTCGGAGTCTTCAATAAGTAGATGTATTTTCCTCCTCTCCAAAAAAAAAGTCTACACTTAATGTCCGATCGCTTTAGTATTAATTTGAGGTTAAAAAATAAAACGACCGAAGTAAATCAAACGTGTAATACATTTATGTTATAAAGAGATAAAATTTCACATATTTTTTTTGTAAATATTAGACATTTTCGATACAAATAATTTCAGCACAGTAGCCGCTTACGCATATACATAAACACTCATTTTCATCTAATAGCTCGGCTAACTTCACATGTATAAATAATGGTAGCTTGATTAGAATATATAAGTTTCTTCCCTTTATAGACATTAATATGCTGTTGGTACAAGTTCAAAGCGCGTCATATAATTTTTGTTTGCAACTTCGTAATAAACTCAATATTTTTTTATGACAATAAGGGACGAGACGAGCAGAGCGTTCAGCTGATACTATTACTATATACTATTACAATGCAGTGCTGATCAGGATTGTATAAAAACTCAAATTTCTGAGCGGCACTACAACTGCGCTTGTCACCTTGAGACATGATGACAAGATGTTAAGTCTCTCGCTTAGAATTTTTGGGTTTTTTACGAATCCTGAGCGGCACTGCTTTGTAATGGGCATGGCGTATCAATTACCTTCATCTGAACGTCCTGCTTTGTCCCTTATTTACATAAAAAAACATAATATTATTCATAGGCAATATTTTTCACAAACCCATTCTTAATTTTTTCGTATTACCGTCATTATGCTCACCACTGCTGCACTCAATATCTGGAGAATTGCAAGCATACGTAGCTGTATAAACGTTTTTTTATGACATCAAGGGACGAGACGAGCAGGATGTTCAGCTGATGGTAATTGATACACCCTGCCCATTACAATGCAGTGCCGCTTAGGATTCTTTAAAAACCGCGTATAATGTATGATATAAATAGGCAACAGTTGTCTTGAAAGAAATTAGTACTTATAACACTTCTATTACTGGTCATAATATGTAATGTGAGTTGCTCAATGAAACTTATCTCTGTCCTATCCATGTATTGTACCAAATACAGCCGTTTAAATATTGAAACTGTGATATTTTACTATGCAGAAATTCATTTATTGAGCACACCTAAATTCTATACAGCTGTAAAAAAACTTATAATTTTAATCAAGCACCGTTAAAGAGAAATGAAATGTTATGACACAGACTAACACACAATAGGCAAGGTACAAGGAAATAATTGATAATCTGTAACTTATGATGCCTGGAAATTATGTAGGGTAGAGGTAAGGTGAATCATGTCTTATGGGAGAAAAGTTGAGAAAGTGTCCAGCTTATGCTGTAAATAACAGTTCAAAAAGCTTCCACAATGGCGCTGGGGTTGGCACACGGTATGGTATGAATGTAGCAATTGTAAACGAATTGAAGTATGCCAAGTTAAAAAAAATATTATTGTCGTCTAAAGTTGTTAATTATTGAAAATTTCAACAACTTACGCTATACAAAATAATGTTGTAAATATAACCTTAAATAATTATTATAGGGAAACGTGCACCTAGAGTGATTATGTGATAAGTATTATTTTATATTTGGTGCTTCATTTAAGTTCTACCCTGATGTTACTACAGCGCCACCCTAAATTAATGCATTTTGACGGACACTTTTTCATGTACATAGATGATTCTCCTTGCCTCTCTCTCCATAACAAATAATTATAAAAATGATAAAAGTGCGAGGAAAAATATTAAAATAATACACCTTTATATAAATTTTTAATAGTATATGACTATATAAGCTTTTCATAAGACCTTAGGACGAATTAATAATGATAAATGAACATACGATGAAAAATAATAATTATGTAGATGTATTAATACATATTTTAAAGCATAATAAATTTAGCAAATTATGATCCAGCCCATTACCTCTGGTCAATTGTAATCTCTATGGATGATTATCATAAGAAATTAGGGCCTTACAAATAAACTTGGCTAAAAAATAAAGTTATACCGAAGAATAAACCAAGAATATGCAAAAGGTTATATATCATTGAGAACACTGTCAGTACAACACTGACCTGTATAAATAACACTGGACATGCTGTTCCATTTGTTTGACAGCAAATTTTTTATGCCTGAAGCGCCACTCACGAGCGTCCAGAGAACTAATTTTGACGTATAATACAAATGGCTGCGAAGGAACGTATAATAGCCTGAAGTATTTTTGCATTTTGAATTAATTTCGTTAGTTTTCCTTGTTACTTACTTCAATAATCAAAGTTATGAAGTACCCTTTTTTTTTGTAAACAATTTCCCACCATCTATCGATGTTTGCTGAGGTTATCATCAATAGTTTTAGTACCGCAGACTCTCACTACAGCGCCAAAATGTCGAATATCAAACAGGCACAAAAGCGTTTTGATAGCCACCAGTCATAATATAGTAGAGGTCAGTGCTATCAATTCCGAATGTCAAACAGCCTTGTAAGTAAACGCGGGAAACGTTATACGTCCGAATAAACCAATCTGCAGACTGTCTATTAATTGTAAACATATTTCATAGTCTTGGTTTACTCTCGGTTATAATTTTATGCCAATTTTATTTGAAAGGCCAGTAGTGACTACTAATGATTGAGTAAAAACACTTCGAATTACAATTATTGAGAATTATACCGTTGGAAAACCAAAAAGACAAACTTACAATCACACTGAGTGGGTAAATAAAATGTTTCCATCGAAATCTTGAAATTTTAGTTGAATGAGTTGCCATAATATATTGTAATTGAAATAATTTGTAAGTTGTATTAAAAATATGAACTTCTAACTTATCTGTTTTGGAATGAGCAACCTTAGAGTTTCTTGCTCATTATTTTCTAAGGAATTTTGGCCTTTCGAATGGGCTTTATGAAAAAAAAATACATATTTCAAGTGTGTGTAATATGATTTACCAATGAAATAAAATATTTTTGATTTTATTTGATTTGATTTGACTTCCCAATCGGCTCGTGATGTAATAAAAGCCTAGGTATAAATTACGATTGGTAACTTCTGCAAGATGTTGAAACAATAATCTCGTAATAGAGCAAATCAAAATTTGCGATTGAATATATAGACATACATACATACACAAAATACATAGTTGAGAACATTTCAGTCTCAACAGTATTGACATTTATAAAGCATTTACTGCAGAGAGCCGTTTCCTTACACTTAATATCTACTTACATTTATATAAAACCTCTACTATTTAATGTTGATATATTTTGGAAAGATTATTTTAAGAATGAAGTTTGGTCAGATATTCCATCTGATAGTTCGTCTCATTATGAAGTCTGTTACTACTAACTAGTTGACATTTGGACTTTATCAATCAATAGGTCTGCTTTAACCCGTTAGAAAATAGCAGAGGTTTAATTTCACATCAAATCGACATACAATACATTTATATTACAATTAAACATGTAAAAGAGTGTATAGCAATAAGGAAGACATCAATAGCCTGCATTATTTTACTGATATATTTAGAAAATATCTTAGCTTCAACAATCATATACAGTGACACGATAAAACAATGGATACTTTGACTATTCTGATTAGTTTAACAGTGTTTGCTATATAGTAATGCACCATCTCGTATGTTTTCAATAGAATTTACAAAACCTGGTTTTGTTGGGAACATTTTCTCAAAAGTCATTTTCCCGAATATCTAATATCACTTATTTTCTCGCACTCTTCGCAATTTTCAAAGAAAAGTTGGTTGCCCATATGGTGATAGTATATAAACAGGTACACAGCACAAAATAGTACATAAATCCTATTATAGTCCCACAGGGTGACAGAAGCTGGCGGGGATGAGGTACTAAGATGTCAACGGGTAGTGGGTGGTATTATGGGGAAGGGAAACGCCTGAGACTACCGTAGCCTGCTACCCGGTCGTTAACGGTCGCGCACGAAGTTGTCGGACTATAGTTAGTATGTGGGAGAAAGGGAAACGTAGACCTAAGTTAAAATTTCATAATCCAATAGGAATAGGAATGGAGTTTATGGGGGTCTATTATTGTGAGAAGAAGAGTATTATATGAGAAGGGGATTTAGATGCACTTAAATCCTAAGATCTATTGTGCCCCCTGACTAAATTATATTCTAAAGACCTATTAAGACTTTTTAGAAGCGTAGGATCCTCAAAGGGTTGTCAGGGCACGTCCTCTGCATGCTAATGGGGGTTACATCAAAATATCTTATTTTACTATACAGTCTCCGACTAGTGTGGCGATTTTGTGACGAATTAAATTTAGTCTTGAATATAAGCTAGCACTAAGCTCTATATTATTCTGGAAGGCGACAATACCTGATCCGTTTTAAAGTATTTTGTCTCTTTTATGCACCTATAAAGACAGTGATAAAACACACTGAGAGACACTTTCTGGAACACGGACTTAAGAGAAATTGCATGAAAGTGTTGATGCAATTTCTGATAGCACTGGCGGCCATCTTGGCATATCTTAGATTGTCTGTCTTTGTCATTTCTCTGCAAGACAAGTTTTTTAATTGAGTCATCTATTATAGTTTTAATAATTGTTTTAGTTGTATTTCGGATTATTAACTTCACTTTGACACAACTTTTCACGTCTGCCGAAGTGATAAGCATCCATTTTTTTTTATTTATAACTGTCTGCGAAGTCATGTAGAACAAATTTACGTAACTTTAACGAATGAAGTTCTTAGCAATTGAACTTGCCGAAAGCTGGCGGTCAAACACAAAACATTGTGAAACTGGAATCCCTGGGGTCGTGTTTCGAAAGAAAATAAAGTATTTCTTGTCCAGCAGGACAATTTTACGTATTTGTATACAATAAATTTCCGTTATACTGATGACACACTGAGGAAAAAAGAGATGGAATCACACACACATATTTTTACACAGTTCGTGTGTGTCACTATTGTAGGAACACAACAAGACCTCGACGCTCCCCTATTGCATCGCACCAGTCAGTCATGACTTGAAGAACAACCGAAACTTGAAGATTTGTTAATATTGATTAAAGCGATGATCACGTGGAAAGTATGCAAAGAACATCATTGCTTTCCTCTTGCTAATTTTTTAGAAGGTTTGTACAGAACATTATGGATTAATGTTTTAACGAAGAAATAGATAAATCATATTATATGAAATTAATATTTTAATTTTAATGTATGACATTATTTATTTAATCTTCATATCATTAAAATTTAATGTCTCAAGCTGACGGGCGCTATTGCGTTGCCGCTCAGAATATTGGGTTTTTCAAGAAATCCTTAGCGGCACTGTAATTTTAATGGGCAGGACGTATCATTTACTACCAGGTAAACGTCTTCCTTCGACTCATGACATTTTCTTATGATATACTCTATACTGTACGAGTATTATTGAGGCTTAGTGATTATTTTAATTCTGTTAAATAAAACACTGTTAATGGAAAATGCTGCCTTTGTAGTGTGCAACCTTCGTATATGGTAGTTTAAGTAGGCTTCTAAGCATTGTGCTCCCTAGCGTCAATCTCTACTAAGGCTTTTTATGTCAATTTTATTCTGCGGTCCAAGACAAAGTTGGTTTAGAATGCGTTCCTAGAATTCAAATTCAACTTAAATAATTAATAAAATAAATAATTTTATTTCCATACTAAACATTACAGAATTAAAATGCTTAGGCGATCAAACAATAGGCAAGACAGCTTCACCTGATATGGGATCATGGATTCATGTATCCAATTTCATTAATTTCATGATGAATTTTAGAAGGTATTTGTTATATTTGAAGGAAATTTATCTGGTTCAGTTAAAAGATCAATACTTAATGTATCAACTAATAATTATAATAATAAATTAATTCTTAATTTCATATAGTCTGAGAGTCAGTTAATTATGCGTATTAAATCTTACAAATCTTATTTTTCTTATTTTGTTGTAAAGATGCTACGGTAATATAGGAGACGAGATGCACCAGAGGTCACCTTTGCGATGGACTGATCAGATACGTCTATCAAAACAGTTTGATTTGAAATATTTAGGCCATGATATGTCGCATATATATCTTATACCTTTAACGAGCAAACCTTGTATATATATATAATCTCGGAAATGGCTCCAATGATTTTAATAAAACTTAGTACAAAGGTAGTTTCAGGGGCGAGAAATCGATCTAGCTAGGTTTCAATTTAAAAAAATGTTAAAAATGTAGTTTTATCCGTGTTTCTCTTGAAACTGATACAATAACATTAGAATACAAACGTAAATTTTACCGCTATAAACAACACTGTAAAAGCTCAGATGGGAAATTGAGTGATCCGGAAAGCAGAAGACCTCGGTTCGAATCCAGCAGTTCTATTAGTTTTTTTTGTTCAAGTTTTGTGCATTCTTAAAAATCCGAGCAAAGCTCCGTCGCCGAATATTCTGTTTATTATACGAGATAGTTACAAAACTATTTAACAAAGATAATATACTTAAAATTAACCTCTACCGTATCTATTTCCTAGAGGAGAAATTCTAGCACGTGGACCAAATAAAGATAATTGACTAGATTCGAACACAGAAAAGATTATTTACAATATTTAATAACATACAAGAGGATTTGACACAAAAAATTAAAAATTTTGTTTCCTTAAAGAAAATCTCGAATTTTGTTTGAAAAGCTTGACAGAATTTTGCTTTTAGCAACTTACCATTCACTATGCACAACATCTATATAAATATACACTTACTCACTCGCTAACATGATATGTTTTGTTACTGCCTTACAACGTATAGTCTGAGAGCCAGATAATAATAATTGAAGTAGTCCAACAAAATTTTCACAATTTTTCAATTGTTCTAAGTTTTCACAATATATACTACGGGTTTGTATATGATTACGTACTGATTAGATTACATTATTTTTACTTCTCTTTATTTGTTAATACTTAATGGTATAACAATTGACTACAATTTATTTCAAATTTCTTGGAATAGTTGGAATAACAAAGTTTATATGAACATTTAAATTAGGTATTGAATTGAATTAGTATTTCTTTAACGTTGGAATGTTCATTTCAAAGCTGCTCTAATTTTGTCTCTGCATTTTGTTTGGTGAAAATTTGTCACTGACTCCCAGTCTATTTTCTTATGCAACTCACCGCGCCCATATATTCATATTGTTATGCAAACTAGACTACGACAGGCGATGCTAAATTTTCGCTTCCCTTAACTGCATAAAGTTTAACTCAAACATTAACATAATCCATAACTTATTCGGGTATATTATTCGTTTAAATAAGAAAATTAATTAATACCAAACAGAGTTATTCAAGAAATAATAATACAATTATTTATATTTTAATATTTTGAGTATATAAAGGATTTAAAAAATAACTGTTTAAAGCCAAATTTTAAATAGTTTAGTATGATATTAAATATTAATTGAAGTAATAAAAATAAACGCAATATTATTCACGAAATAAATTTCATAATTGACCTTGCAACTAACTTTAGCAAACGGAAATGTTTAGTTATCAAATAGGCACGAGTAAACAAAAAAAATATACTATTAAACCTACTGACTATATTGGATACAATGCAAACTAAAATTATATAAGCAATAAACAAAAAAAAATGATATTAGAAACAGTGGAAAAAAAATTGGGGAGACTATATACACAATCAGTCTCAAATTTACGCTTACGTAAGTATGAAAAGTATAAAATGCGATATAAACTTACTGATAAACAGAACAAGTTTCGTTGAAATAAGTATAAGCTTAGAAACATCACCAAATGTTAAATATTAAAATTGTTATATAAATATGTAGAAAATACGCAATTGTAAAGAGTTAATTAGATTTTTCATTGTAATATTCACGGATATATATAACAAATTAATTAAAGGTGATAATATAACCATCAGAAACTTGACAATATTTATTAATTTATATAATATGTCAGTTATAGGCAACTTAATGCCTGTAAGAATAAAATTAAACATTGAAGAGACTCCTTACAGAACAAAAGCTCGTGAGCGTAAAAAGAAGTAAAAAAAAACGAAATTCGGAATTTAGTATACTTCGGTTACATTTGGTTTTAGTTTCAGATTCTCACGGCAAAACTTGAGCGACAAGGAGTAACATAATATAGAATGAAGTGAAACTCATTTTGCAAGAGTTATTAGTGTTATCGCTGATAATCTTCACTGGAAGTTGGGTTGGCGACGGCTCAAGGCGGACTAAATTCACTGAAAAAGGTACACTGATTAAAAAAATTTGTTTATTTGTGTTATTCACTTTTAACTTTGTTCAAATGTATAAGGGCTCCAAATAAACCGATACCCTTTAATTCGAACGTTAAGTTATATATTTTTACGGCCTTAAAAATAAAATTGGATTAAAGTTATATCCGACGATATACCAAGAATATGCAAATTGATTACAAATAGACATTTTGCCTAGGATTGGTTTATTAAGACGTATACGGCCTTACAAATAAATTTGGCATAAAGTTATAACGAAGCATAAACCAAGAATATGTAAAATGTTTACAAATAGACATTTTGCTTAAGAATGCTTTGTTCGGACGTATAACGTTTCCCGCGTTTATTTGCAAGGCTGAGTGTCATTCGGAAAACTAACAAAACTAACTAAAATATTGTAATAATTTTGCATTTTCCAAAGAAAGTCATCAGTTATAACATTATACCAAGTTAATTTGTAAGGCCGTTAATTTTTCCCGCGTTTATTTGCAAGACTGCTTGAAATTCGGAAAAACTTTTAAATTATCATTGTATTGACAGTGTTGTCAACGATATTGTAAACATTTTTCATATTCAGGTAAATCTTTATATCAAGTTTATTTGTAAGGCCGTTACAAAAAAACAAAAAACAACAAATAAATAATTATAATTGTGTATTATTTCAGCGTGCCGTCACCTCCCATCGGCTTGTATCTTTGCGTAGAGATGTTGTTTATCTCTGTATCTTCTACCGTATTTATCACGGAGAGTGCTCAGAGGAATTGTTCGGGTGATTAATTAGTAACCGGCAGACTAATTCGATCACCGCACATTACGTGATTTATTTTTATTGACGTCTGGCATTCAACAATCACACGATTTTGCGAGGACTTTGCCTCGTACAGCAACTTTGTTGAAGCAATTACTAACTGCAGTATTGCCCAAGTGATACGAACTAAGGCACCTTCAAGTTAAGAGCACACTTCAACCTTAAAGGCCGGGAACGCATCTCTTTGCCCCCGGTTTTATTGATGTCCATGGGCGTTTGTCTCACCACTTTCCATCAAGTAAATCTTGTGCCCCTTCTTATTTAAAAAAATAATCTCATTCGCTATTAAAAAATCCAGGCTAAAGAACTTTTGACTTCGAAACAATCTAATTAATTCCTTTATTAATCTTAATTAATATGATATCTCAAAATACAAGTAAGTATAGTTTAGTTCAAATAAGTAGGGAGTCAAATTGAGCCGCCCATGTTTCGTTTGCATTACCACCTCACCCCTAAATCATCAGATTTATAAGTTAATCCTATATTATGAGAAAGCTTATGATCGGTCAGAGAATCAGAAATGAGGAGATCCGTAGGAGAATCAAAGCTACCGACATAGCCCAAATGATTGCGATAATGAAGTGGCAGTGGGCAGGGCATATAGTTCGAAGGACAGATGGCCGTTGGGACAGTAAAGCCCTCGAATGGCGACTACGTACCGGAAGACGCAGTGTTGATAGGCCCCACAAGATGGACCGACGATCTGGTCAAGGTCGCCGGAATGCGTTGGATGAGGGCAGCGTTGGATGAGGGCAGCGCAGGACCGATCGTGTGGAGATCTTTAGGGGAGGCCTTTGTCCAGCAGTGGACGTCTTCCGGCTGATGATGATGATGATATTAGTGGAAGGTTTAGCCGTTGGGGAAAACAGTTGAAACAAACAGACAAACAGAAATACAAGAATGTATCATTTGTATAGCTTACGTATTATGTTATAGGCTTATGTTGTCATTTGTTTTGATAGAAAATAAATAATTTTGAAATAGTTATAGATAGACTATGACAGCTGTGAAAACGTCGATATATTTAGTTTAGAATTAACCTCTATTTTGAGCAATGCACGCCAAAAAGTATAATACAAGTTGCGAGTGTAAGACTTAGCTTGTCACGCACACTAAAGAATTAAACCTTGCCTGTTTTTATCGCTTGATTATTATGCATCTAGATGTATAAATGATCTTAAGTTTTCTGTTTTGCATGAGTGTTACCTGTAACAGTCTGATTCTGAACATCTGCATAGCCTTCTCCAACTGTTGGGTAACTCGGTATTGTGCTGAGACAGGTGATGTCAACTGTATGGTTTGGATAAATCTGAAGGCCGGATAAGGGGAACTTTAATGAAGAGTTGGTGATTGCTAGCGGCATGCCATGGTGATGTCTGTGGACGTTCATGGTGCCGTGAGGTATCGTCAACCTTTCATCCACCTGTCAATATAATACAGTTGTTAATTACCTCTTTAAACATATTATATTTACAACAGTTTAACTTATTTCTAAGAGGTTTGCTTGCAATCTTATCAGACCACATAGGGACAAAATACATATTCCTGCTTAAATTTACCATAGCTGTGACAAGGGATAAATGGAGATAGTGGTAATGGGATAATAGAGAGGAAAGCAGTCAGTATTTTTTTTAAATATAATATTGACACACTTTTACACAAATTCTCTTGCCCCAAACTAGGCATAGCCTGTGCTATGGGTACAAGACAAAGATATATTTAATACAATATACTTACTTAAACATACGTAAATACATATAAACATCCATGACTCGCATACCAACATCTATATTTATCATATATAAATGTTTCCACCTACCGGAATTCGAACCCGGGACCTCTAGCTACGTAGGCAGGGTCACTAACCACTGGGCTATATGGGTCGTCAAAAGTCAATAAATGGTTGCGGAGTGCATTGATTGTTTACGATATGTTGTGATTACCTGATTAAAAATAAACTTATAATGCCTACTACTCGACTAAGTAGAGTTAGTAAGTCTTTTGTGGGGCAATGTACATGCTGCTTTAATAACAAGATCCCAGAAAATGTTCAAAACAAATGTATTACGAAATTTAACACCATTGTTAAAGGACTTGGTGGTAAGGTAACATATATGTGTTTCTTAATGATACCATAGATTGGGAATGGAGCGACTGCCGTCAGGCTAATAAAAAATATAAATTTGATGGTATCGAAATTTTAATTAGCATTAACTACGAATAGTGTGATTAAGTAACAAAAAAATGTATTGCTTAGGTAAGTTCCCATGGAAATAGTGCATTTAATCATAGATTTGTGGCAAAAAAAATTATTTTCTACCTTACTAAAAATAAATTTATTTGGAATGTTAAAAATATATTGTCAAACCACCTAAATTATTAAAAAAAACACTCATAATAACAACACACTACACACCCGAACACACACACAGAAAACATGATATTATGCGTACATTTTTTTTCCTTGCTCGCTATATAGCAAATATTTGTTTTATCTCGATTATTTATGAATTCATGAATATTTTTTAATACTTGCCTATATAATATAAAATCACTGTTGGTCAATGATCTGTACTTTATTACCTAGCTAATAAGAGATGTAATGTGCTGTAGATTTTATGAAATAAATAAATAAAAAAAACAGACTAACAGCCTGGATTAAAGCCAAAATAAGTCATTTCGGATTTAATTTTGTTTCGTTTATTGTTGTTACTTCAATTAACAAAAAGTTTTCAGTATTTTTTTCATTATCTGCCGCTGAAACCATGTGACGCGATCAAGAATCGCGCAGTCAGCGAGCGCACAGTTGGAAGAGAATGAAGGAACCACATTTCTCGGAGAGCGGTACGGGCTCCCGAACTACTTAAGCGTCTTTGAATCAAAGAACTTAGATTCACTCAAGAACATGAAAGCTAGACGGTAGACTAATGGAGTAAGGTTTTAAGTAAAACACTTTCAAAGGATAAAAACGCGTGTAACTATTTGTTTTACATTAGATTTTTGCGTAAAAGTTACATTGTTTTATTTTAGTTAACGCGACGTTTCAAGACCTTTCCAGATATCGTTTTCAGGGGTACTCTAATATCTAAAAAATCGATTGTAACAGTTACGAATTACACGCGTTTTAATCCTTTAAAAGTGTTTTATTTAAATGTGTAACACTCGCGTTAATAAAAGAAAATACTATGAGTAAGATTTTGTTTACAGATTAGAGTTGCATTAGGATAGCCTAGAAAAGCTATATAAAGAACTGGTTTACGAATCTGGTTATAAAATTCTAAATAAAGTTGAAACTGATTATTTTACTAGGTCCAATATAACCAAAAAATCAATAAAAAACCACGTTTGCACAAATCTGAAAAATGACCATTTCCACGTATCACTTATAAACTCTTCCATGTCAGATCACCGGCAAATGTATGTAGAAATGAAAAAGTTTAAAGCTCTAAAGAAACGAAAACTGGAATATAAAGATATAAATTATAAGAAGCTATACAATGCAGTAGAGAGAGCTAACTTGGACCAACACCAATCTTTCACATCTCTTTTAAATGAAATAAACCAACAAGTGGAGGCAAGCAAGGAATATAAAACTAGATTTCTTAACTTACCAAAAGAGGAATGGATAACGAGAAATGTTATATATAGTATTCAAGAGAGAAATCTACGTTGGACTGCATATCAAGCTGATCCTGAAAATGAAGAGTTAGTCGATGAATATAAGAAACAAAGAGCCTTGACAGCCATTGCAATTAAGAATACAAAGGATAGTTACTATTATAAGGAGTTCTAGAAATGCGTTAAAAAGCCAAAAAAAATGTGGAATTTGATCAACGATCTTAGTAAAAAAAATCTTAAAACTGTGATAACTCCCTCAAAGCTTGTCATCAACTCTAAATTAATAACAGATTCTATAGAAATTTGTGAAGAATTGAACAAATACTTTTCAACAATCGGCACAATTCTGGCAAATCAAATTCCATTTCACTCTCATTACACGCAAAAAAACACTATGTCTTGCTCAAGTGCAGACACCACAAAGCCATCACTTTTCTCCCTAGAGCCTTGTAGTGTAGATGAAGTCAACCAAATAATTGATCAGCTTAACCCAAATTGTAGTACTGGTGTAGATGGTCTTACTACAAAAATGCTAAAATGCATCAAATTGCTCGTAGCCCAACCACTAGTTAAATGTTTTAATCATCTCATGCTTATCGGCATCTTTCCTGATAGTCTGAAAATTGCGAAAGTTTGTCCTATCTATAAATCTGGCTCAAAATCGGAACCGGGAAATTACCGACATATATCTGTTCTGCCCGTACTATCTAAAATATTAGAAAGAATACTCCATAAACGATTACAAAACTATCTTAACTCAATAGACTTTCTCTCCAAACATCAATATGGTTTCAGATCACAATCCAGTACTGCTACTATAGATTTAGTTACTAAAATAAAAACAAACATTGACCAAAAAAATATAGCTCTAGGGATTTTCATCGACTTAAAAAAAGCATTTGATACTGTGAGTCACACACTTTTACTACAGAAATTAGCAAATCTGGGTATCACAGGAATAGCTCTAAAAATTTTTGAATCATATTTGAGTCAACGACAGCAAATTGTCAAAATAAATAATCATCAAAGTAAGCCTTTATCACCTTTATACGGGTTGCCTCAAGGCTCAATCTTAGGACCCCTTTTATACTTAATTTATGTCAACAACATTCATGAAATAGGTTTGCACGGACAGATTACGCTTTATGCTGATGACACTTGCCTTTTTTACTTTGGAAAATAAATTAATGAACTTGTTTCTTTGGCACAGGCCGATCTTAATACTATTTTTCAATACTTTCAAAGTAACCTTTTAATTATAAACATATCTAAAACCTCGTACATCATCTTTAAAGCAAAAAACAAAACTATTCCTCCTTTCACACATTTAAGAATAAATAATGAACAAATCGAAGAAAAAAGAGAAGAGAAATATCTAGGCCTCATTTTGGACAGTGATATGGCATGGATTCCACTATCGATAAAGTAAGAACAAAATTATCATCTCTAATTGGTATGTTGCGAAACATTGTTAGATCTATTCCACGCCGTGTCCGATTTACAATTTACAACTCACTAGTTTAACCACACCTATTGTATCTCATAGAAATATGGGGTTGTACTGCAAAGTCGAAATTAGTTAAACTACAGACAACACAAAATAAACTAGTAATGCTACTGTTTCATTATCTACTACTTAACTTCAACTGAAAAAATCTATACAGAAACAAAAATTTTGACAATCAGACAATTATACCCACACACTACACGCTTACTCATTTACAAGGTTTTAAATATAAAAATTCACACTAACACATCCTTCTTTAAAAATTTAACCATAAATGTTACACGAAGAGCTAGTCATATTGAGCTGCCAATGGTGAGAAGTCATGATAGAAAACAGACAATAACCTTTGAGGGAGTTCAGATATATAGCAACCTGCCCTTAGAAACAAGGAATGCCAAAACATTGACTTCTTTTAAAGCGAGCCTTCAAAGGCACATACTCAATAATTATGAAATGTTTCAATAACATATGTAGGTTGTTTTATGTCTTATCTGCTTGCCTAACATTGAATTGCATTCTGTACCCACCATAATCATTGTTGTTAAGTACCTACTTTAATTTGTAAAATATTAATTTCTCATATAAGTGACAATAGGTCTTAATGAGAATAAAGTTATTTAAACGTAAGGTATGGCAGAGGCAAGAAGATTACTTCTTAACCATAACTACACAGTTACGATGGAGGGGGATAGTTTGGGATTTTATTTATCGTAGTTGTTGAAATGGCCCTGACAGCAAACAGGTTAAAATTCAAGAAATTATTGACACACGCCACACCCCTCATGGGCTTCATTGGTGATTCTCGACATCATGCATCAGCATGAAGATTAATCAGATTCCAAAAGATTACGTAGCTGGGACCGTAGAGGCTTACTAAGTATTAAAGTAAAAAACATGGGATCTACATAATATGCTGTGATGCCCATTGCAACGGAGTGGGTTGCTATATTAATAAACAATTTTATAACAGTTTCTAAACATTTATAAAACTGGCTTTGGAGTGAACCTGAAAAGGTTTGTCATTAAATTAGCCAAGTTGTTCCATTATAGTCAATAGTACTATAACTTTTATTAGGTAACAGTGTAATTGTTTTAGTAGCCACAAAACAATAAAAGTTTAATGGTGACCCGAAATCGCTCGGCTGGGTGTACAACCCACACCTAGGGGATATAAAATTTTAATAACATTCTGTTTTAATAGGTTCGGCAACTGAGAAAATAACCGGAACTGTGTGTGTACTAAATGTAGAGTGAATATAATACATTTATTTAATTTATCAAAATACATACTATCATTACAGAACACTCCAATGTGATAGAGGTACATACAGTCTTACATTTTACTGTTTTATATCCTTAAATTTTAGGAGTGAGATATGCCCGGGCAGTACATATACTGCCCGGGCACATCTCAGAAAAACCCTAAATATAGTCAATACACGGGACGACAGAGTTAATACATATGCCAGGCTTAACTTTAGAAGCATGGCGGGGCAGGATGGGCCCTACGCAGTGCTACAAGTACCTCAAGTGGGTTGTGCCTCACAGGAGTGAGTGCCCCCGTGAGCCCCGACATCTCTAATGGCCCCTGCAACCTCACACAGGGGTCCAGTCGGAAAGAAGAAGCGGGGCAAAGCTAAACCGAATTCCGGCAACCGGCGTCACAGACTCAACTATCAGACCGGAAGAGATGTTTCAGAATATCAATATTATACTAAAAGGCATGATGAAGGTGCTCCATTAGTTAATAGACGCAGACTTAACCACATTGGAGAGCCTAGCGTATAACTCGTAAAGAATAGAGGGTAGTTTGAGAATTGTATTCTGGAACGCTCATACCCTCACAGGGAAGGCACGTCGATTGCGAGCATTCCTACAAGAGTACAGAATCGACATTATGCTAGTTAGCGAGACACACCTGCGGCTCCCAACGGCAACCCAACGAATAATTCAAGATCCCAAATTACTACATTTATATTTTATTTAACTTCATTTTTACTACAGTGATGTATATGTTTGTTACCTAAATAAATAAATAAATTTATTTTATTGAAGGTGTTGCACCGTGATGTTGATTTAATTATCCGCCCAATATGCTACGCAAATTTGAATGTTAAGCATTTAATATTGTTTGTTATCCGTAGGTATCAATATCTGAAACACAATTTCCTAACATCAATATTGATTGGTCAAATACCAATGAGTGGCGAAATTTCAAACAAAACAATTGATGGAATATCGAGCATTTGCGGACTATTGGTCGGTTTAATTATCTCTAATGACGCCTAAAATTATACACGGAATTATAGCAACCTCCAAATAACATTACAAAATTGAAACCATTTGAATTTGTCAATTACCATTTATGAAACTTATACAACTGTAAACAATATTGTTAAAAAGGTCACGCCAAATTTTTGCGAAACTCAAAGAATTCGATAGGTAGGGAAACCTGTTGTACTTAGGACAGTTTTTCAGATAACAATTTTTTATGTTTATTTGACGAACTGTACTCAAACCATTTTTGCATATTTTGAAAGGTTATTTGAGTATACCACCAATATATCAAAAATGTATATTTCATACTTACATGTGTTTTAATAATTAAAACGAAAAAAGGGATTTATGGCCATGTTTCGATATACCCTATGTACCTAGGACACATTGAGGAATTTGGGGTAATTAATGGAAAATAAAATTATTCTTAGCCGTTTTATTTGTTTAAATAACATATTTAACAAAAAAATAACTTCAACAAAACGGTGCATTTAAAATAATTTGGGGTTTTTTATCTCGTAATTATTTTAATACTAGTGAAAGAAATGATTCAATAGCATATAAACTTTCAGTGACTACTATAAGACGTCCAAAACTATCTGACTGAAAAGCATATTAAAAATACTAACTTTTTTCCCCAAAAAACTTTTTAACGTCGATTAACAGCAGCAACAGCTTAAAGGCGGTAAGTGACTACTTTCAAAATGAATAGTCAGTAGTCACGTATAGAATACACTAGACAATAAAATTTAATATCGCGGGAATTTTTTAAACCAGCCTAATGGCCTAGGGTCACATAGTGCTAAGGTTCGACAGGTTCCCCTACTTAATGGCTTAAAGGGGCCTTAGTGCTAAGGTTCAACAGGTTCCCCTACTTAATGGCTTAAAGGGACTGTGATATGCCGAGGTGCCTTTGTTTACAGAGTTATTTTTTTTTCCATTTTCGATTTTCCATCATCCATCCATCCATCCAAGTTGTAAGTTACCTTAACGTTATTGATCAGCCAAGTGAGATGCGGCGCGGGGTAAGCTGGGCCACTGTGACACGTGGCTTCCAAGTCTCCACTCGGCGATAGCTTCTCCTGCTTTATTTTAATTTTTGGACGGTGTTTTTGACGCACTGTAACAAATTTTAGCATTGTAAACTTAGCCTAACTCAACACACTACATCACAGTAATATAATAATTGAAAAAAATATTGCTAATAAGTTCTTGTAAAAAGAAAACAAACACTGCATGTATGCAAAGCATGGCTGTGCTAGCACTATTCGTGTTTCGGTTTGATGAATCAACTGGTTCAATCCTGAAGTGGCACTACATGTAATTGGCAGGACGTATCATTTTTAGGGATGGGCCGAACTTCGTTTTACATTCGGTTTAACCGAATTTCGGCGGGTTTAACAGATCTTTGGCATTCGGCCGAAGTTCGACTATATTGGTTCATGAAAAAACAAAATATCTGAACTTATTAATTTAAAAAAATGTCATATCTGTTAAATAAAACAAGCCTTTCAGTAGCGAGAAGAAAATATTAATATTTCTCAACATAAACGTCGGTAAAACACCTAATGGCTCGTAATATGTTAATGGTAAACATAAATGCATGCTGAAGATGACGTATTTGCTAATGACGAATGCTACACGTTAGATATTTATCACGATATTTGGATCTCGATTCAGGATCACGATATTTATCGAGTGTGTAATGTATAGGATATAATGTACGGATCGTGTTACGGATCACGGATTACGGATTTCTAAAAATCCAGAAATCTTCAATCTGTATTAAGTATTGTCGATTAATATCTAGTCTCTACTCTCTAGTCGATATTTATCGTGTCAGTACTGTTATGTTATCCGGGAGGATGCACTGAACGAGATCGCGACCTCTGCTGGAGCACTTATGATCTATACTATGATTATGCACCAATTGTGCTTAAAACAAGCTATGTATAACCATCTGTTTCTTCGTACAAACGAACCTAATTCAACAAATTCACGTGCGTAAATTTATCTCTGTCTTGAAGCCAATGTTTTGACCATTTCATTCTCTTCACACGCCATTTTAATGCTAATTTATGAGAGCACCACAAGCCTTTTTTTATTGTCATTCATTGCAATAATTACAATGCACGTCTTTGGTAAATTAAATTTATAACCGAACTGCCGCGATCCGTGTCGAACGTGTATAGAGAGAAAAATATCAAGCGGGTGCCAACGCGACCTGTCACTCTCGAGAAAGCGCGGCGAAAATAAACAGAACTTCGGCTTCGTATTATTGGTTTTTATCGAATGTTCGTATTCGGTTCAAACCACATTCGGCCCATCACTAATCATTTTACAATCAAGCGAGCGTATTACTCATATGGTTACTGTTACTCAAAAAAAAAAAAACTTTTATTTATTCATAATTACTTAAGATGTTTCATGTCCTTTGATGTATTTGATTATATGTGATTTTAAAAAAAATATTCATTCATAATTATATTACATCATGATTTATCTTTTGATGACGTGTCATAATCAGGTTAGCGGAGTGAAAATATTTGACTTTTAAGACTGAAGACTTTTTGAAGTTATAATGACTTCAGGGATTGAGATTAATGGTTTGAACTTCGTAAAGAATAATTAGTAAAAATCTGAATTAAGGAGCCTTCAGTCGTAGGTAGCAGTTATTCATCATTAGTAAGTAATAGCAGTAGATTTTATATTTTAACAAGTAAAATGACTTGTAATTGTACTTAATTTAATTGACATGACTGCTATAACATAATTAAACAGCAAAGTTTCATTTGGAAGGTAAGAATTTTGTAAATGCAATTGTTCACATTTCTTCAGAATGAATTGAATCAGTCATCTACCTGAAAGACAATTTAAGAAAACGTAAATCGGATACTAGATAAGTCTAATGCTTGGAATCTGATAGAGTTTCTTTTTTTAAAGTAGGCAAACGAGCAAATGACTTAGCTGATGTAATCAAAAAAATTATCGCTCATGGAAATCTCTAATACTAGATGTCAAGAGATAATCCATCTCCTAAGATGTGCTATAATTTTTTTTTCTTGAAATGAAATCATTTATTTTGCTTTGAAATATCCAGATCTAAAATATTACAATGTGTCCTCTATCCAGCTTGTATTAAAAGCATGCAAAAACAACACTTATTTAAATATTCATTAATACTATAAAAATATTGACAAGCGGCCATTTAGAGTCTTGGTATAAACATTTTATTTGACAGTATATTCAAGTCCTCATGACAATTGTTAAATAATTTTATACACATGTTATGGCTATTTTTAAGATAAAGTCTTGTCTTAGGACAATGTTTCAAAACCAGTCTATGCGACTCTCTTGTTGCTCTAACATTCACCTCAACAGCTGACGTGAATAAGTATATGTGGTTAACCACAAATTTGCAAGCCTTGAAAATGTACATACATAGAAGATTTAGCAGATTATGTTTTTATACGCTTTATATTAACTTCACTTGTATGTTTGTAACTGACTCCCTTAGACGCGCTTTTGACCCACTTTAAACTTAGCCAGATTTGTAGATTTATTGAGAACCGATGACAATACACTAATTTGAAAAGATTATTCCATTATTCAATTTATATAATTTTTATCTATAGTCGATAATGTTAAAGTACTAAATAGTTTTCAAAATATGCTTTTATAGAAAATTTATCTAAAAAATGAAAAATAAATAATGGTTTAAAAAAAGGGGTGTAGAAGAATTATTATTTTAATAATATCTTAAAAACCACCCCACGGTTTTATTACACTATTTTCAATTTAAATTTATTAAAATTAATTTTCTATTTTTTAGATGAATTTTATATAAAGCGTGCTTTTTAGTTTTTTTTTAACTATTATTTATTTAAATAGCGTTTTGCAAGAGTACCACGGCCCTACACCTGCTACTCCACGTAAGCATTTTTTTTGGGCAGCAAAAAAATCGCTGAACTTATAACCATTACCCCATATTAGTAGTCCATAGCGTAAAACTGATGCAACGTATCCATGAAAACTACTGAGGTTAATAGTCTTCAAATTTTTTGTTTTCATATATTAGCAAAGCTAAACAGAACATGTGTCACGTCAACGTCACAAATTGTTCGAGACAGGCTCGAGTAGGTACGCCTACTTGTGCGTAATGCCTGCGGCCTGCGGTATCTAGTTGGAGCTCAGCGGCGACCAATCCTAATCTAAGAGCTTAACATTAATTTTTAGATCAACCTTTATAACATCCAGTCTACGCCATCCCAAAATTAAAAAGTACCATCTTAAAAAAGCTCATGGTCGCTCAGAGGGCAATGGAGAGGGCTATGCTCGGAGTTTACCTGCGAAATCGAATCAGAAATGAGGAGATCCGTAGGAGAACCAAAGTAACCGACATAGTCCAAACGATTGCGAAACTGAAGTGGCAGTGGGCAGGGCACATAGTTCGACGGACAGATGGCCGTTAGGGCAGTAAAGTCCTCGAATGGCGACCACGTACCGGAAGATGCAGTGTTGGCAGGCCCCCCACTAGATGGACCGACGATCTGGTCAAGATCGCCGGAATACGTTGGATGAGGGCACCGCAGGACCGATCGTCGTGGAAATTTTTGGGGGAGGCCTTTGTCCAGCAGTGGACGTTTTCCGGCTGATGATGATCTTAAAAAAGATAGATTATAATATTATGTTTATATCAGTATTGTTATTTTTCATCATTCTATTTGTTCGTATTATTTACTCACACAGTTTTCATCCTTGGGCAATTCTTTATAACATATTTAATACTAGAAATTGATATTACGATTAAAGCTTATATTTAAACATATATATTGTAAAAACTCACCTATAACATTGATTTCGTGTATTTTAGAGGCCTTTGAATACAAAGGTATCTCCAAGGCAATTTCGCAAGCGTACGTTCCAGCGGCACTGAAATCCATTCTGTCCAAAGTTATTGAGGTTGGCGACACTTTTATCAGCTGAAATAGACAACGTATATAAATATTCGTAGGCAAGTACTCTTGTAAAATAGAGAGATAACCCTTTTCGTAGATAAATTCTGTTAGTAGTTGTTAGTTACCACTAATTGAAGTGAAAACTTTAGACGCGTTGGGCACTTTTTTGTAGGGGAAAATCTTATGGGTTTGTGTCACCGACGTGCTCTAGACTGGCGCACGCGATAAATAAATATATATAGTTCGACACTTCTTAAAGGGGTGAGATCTCGTGAGTTCGCGTTACCGAAATGCTTACAGCAGTGTATCTGTAGCTATACAGCTGACGTATTGTGCAACATTAGTGCTGTGTGTATCGTAGAAGTTAAATTGAATGGATTTAGTTTAAAATTCAATGCGTATTGTTGAAATAGTGTTATTGTTTAATTGATATATAATTGGATATAAGTTTTATTGTTTTTTAAAATAAATTTAAAATTTTTATTCTAAACGTTCTACGCTTATTCTTATTCTTCTTCACTGCTATCGGCAGCCTCTACAACTGTTGGTTTTTTTTTCCAAATAAATTTATATTTTTTTTAATTTTTTTTCTGAACATGTTGCTTCTAGTTAGGGCCTATTAAAAATACTAGCTATAAAACCTATGAGAAACTTAAACAACACAATAATAAATGGAAACCTATAGCAATCTTTGGGTTTTCAACAATAAGTTAAAAATTTTCAAACAAAAAATTGTGAAGTCTGATGAAGACGACATCAAATAGCCACTGGGTCTAATATGTCAATTACTGATCCCGCGATATCGCATGCGCGGCCCCATGAACTATGGACGAACAGGGTTAAAATGTTTAGTGTATTTGGGGGTTAATAGAAGAAGAGAAAGAGAAACCGAACAAATTTCTATGCCAATTTTAACTAAACTGACCCTCGGAAATCTTTTCTAATTATTCTTCTGGAATATATTGGCGCTTACGGGGTGGCGTGTGTTGTTAACAGTGGCCACTCAGGATAGACATATTTATCAAGAATTAGGGATATGCATCAAATACCCACTATTGTTTTTTTTTTTTGCTAAACCGTGGACTAATAATAATAACTTTATTTATATGCCTTAGATAATTTATACGTCTATATAGAGCCTCTTGCTGCTAGAAAACCGTTGAAAACAGGCCAGGTTTACTATTTTAGTGTGCGTGACAAACTACAACTTACACTCGCGATTTGTATGTTTTTTTGTGTAAGTATGCGTGCATTGCTCAAAATATAGTTTCAGTGTCAACCACAATTCTTTTCGACAGCTGTCACAGTCTATCTAGATGTATAAATAAGTGATCTAAAATGTATCCATTGAAAACTATTCTAAAATACACATACTGTATATGACTAATAAGATGGTATTTTGAGTGGGTGAGTTGATAGAAGTGGGTCCCGTTACATTTTTTTTATGGAAAAGGAGGACAAGAGCGTACGGATCCGCTGGTGTTAAGTGATCACCACTGCCAATATTCTTTTGCAACATCAGAGGAATTACAGGAGCGTTGCCAGCCTTTAAGGAAGGTATACGCGCTTTTTTTGAAGGTACCCATATCGTATCGTCCCGGAAACAACAAGGTAGTTCATTCCACAGCTTTGTAGTAAGTAGAAGAAAGCCGAAGACCGCTACATATTCATGATGGTGGGAATTATATCCTACCTTGTGGCGTGACGTGCAAAGGTGGAATTCGGTGGCAGGAATCAGGTGAAACAGCTCTTCGGAACACTCCCCCGTGATAAATGTGGTAGAAGAAACACAATGAAGCGACGTCTCTACGCAACGCGAAGTGATCCAGCCGATCACAGAGCACTGAGTCCCTGACAATTCGAGCTGCTCTGCGTTGCACGCGGTCAAATGGATCGAGCTGATACTGGGGTGCACCAGACTAGAGATGACAGCAATACTTCATGTGTGGCCGGTCCAGCCCTTTGTAGAGCGCTAGAATGTGGGCCGCCTTGAAGTGTTGCCGTGCTCTATTAATGAAGCACAGCTTCTTCGATGCCAATTTGGCTTTGCACTCCAGATGGCCACAGAATTGGCAATCACTCGAGATTTGGAGACCGAATATTCCGTTACTAGGCGAGGCTTTAAGGGAAGTGTTGTCGAAAAGCGAGGGTTTTTTTTAGTGGTAAACGCACAAACTTGAGTGTTCTGGGGCTTAAGTCGGACAAGGTTCAATTTACCCCATTCCGCGACCTTCTCAAGTGTGGACTCGATAGAAGACACAAGTTTCTCCCGGCACTGGTCGACGATTTACCGAGAGAGACCTGCATAGCCCGTGTATACCGCATCACCAGTGCTGTCGTCTGCATAGTAATGTATCTTGGAGATGTCCAACATATCATTTATATGCAGAAGAAACAGCGTGGTAGATAGCACACAGCCTTGGGGCACTCCAGCGTTCGTGGGTTTCGGGTTCGAGCAATAACCATCGACAACGACCTGTATACTGTATTTATAAAAAAACAACCATTGACTTATATATAAAATAGACTTTAGGTGGTTTTAATTTAACATAATGTTCTACAACAAACAAACCATTTATACATAATACTGGTAAGCTATATGGTCAGTTAGCACGCTAAAATTTCAGTTTAATTAAAATACTGCGAGATTGTGATCATAAATGGAAATTTAAATTAATATATTTTTCAATTTTGTAAAAACAATAATGACCTGACGCACGCATTGCTTTAAGTTTCCATGGAATATTGACAGAGTTATGTTCGCGATTTAGTTGAGCGGCAGTGAATAAACACGCAATTACTTAAACTTAAGCATTTTGTACTTAGCTAGATTACTAGGTTTAAAAAGGCATAAAAGGCATTTATTTTCTCAATATTGATTCCTTAAGAATTATTTTTGATGTCATTTCTAACACCACCATCACTTTGAAAACAAATAGCGCTCTGAGAGAGAAGAAGCGGCGCAAGAAACTCTCCCAGCTTTAATTTTTGCGCTCTTTTTAATAAAATATACAATATTGTACTGTTATTGTTATTGCTGTACAGTCCCAGGCTGTCCGATCACTTAGATATTCAGCTGTGGAGTAGTAGAATAGTACGACAGACATAGATATTTTTAAATAAAACAATAAAATTTATTTATATATAATGCCTGAACGGTGGCTGGGACTTTATTATTAAAGTGCAAACATTTCCCCTTAAAGCTATTATGTATCTTATGAAGCCTATTAGAATTATTTACAAGCAATTTCATATTTCTAGTGTTATTATAATGAAAATTACTAGTAAGAGCAAAAAGGTTAATATTTGTGAACATGTATTAAATTTTCATAAATGTAATGACAATGAACAGTCATAATATTTATTTCTTTAAATTTTTCTTTGTGTGACTGTGTATTGCTGTAAAAAGGTATTTAATAAATACAATCATTATCATTTGGACCCTTGTCCAAATGAAAGAAGAAACTCCTTAGTTTCTTCTTTCCATTGCTTACTTCTGAGGATCTCACAAATAAAAAAAAACATTTTATATCTCGCGTAAACTTTTTCGTATATCGTTTCTCTCACAAATTAAAAGTCATAATGTCCACACCACTCCATACATAATCACCGGTGCATTAATGAACATTGCCATCCGTAAAATGTTATTTAACGTACTGAGGGGGTTTCACGAAGTGAAGCCAAAAATTTTATCAAAATTGTAATTAATGTTCGTGTTTCTGTAAAGATATTTTTTATGTAAAAGCATTATAAACGAGCTGTTACGAGGGTATATTTGTATAAAAATGATTTATTTATGAAACGAACAAAATATAATAAAACATTTTTTAAACGATTAAAACGCATATAACTGTGTTTTTGTTTTAACTTTTACGCAAAATACTCAGTACTCCGATACTAGGCGAGGCTTTAAGGGAAGTGTTGTTGAAGATCGGTGATACTACAAATGGGGGTTTTGTCTGGCTTCCTATGGGATTGCAAGAGAGCATGGACAATGGTGATCACTTATTATCAACCGCGCGGCTGTCATCCTCTTATATAAAAATGAGAAAGTAGTTTAAGATTAAGTTAACTTTTCATGTCATCTTTATAATCTTACTAGTGGGAGGCTCATTTGCAGAGGATGTCGGTTTGATTATGGGTACCACAACGGCGCCTATTTCTGCCGTGAAGCAGTAATGTGTAATTTGTTTATTGCAGTAGCTAGTGAAATTACTGGGCAAATGAAACTTAACATTTTATGTCTCAAGGTGACGAGGGCAATTGTAGTGCCAGAATAAAAAAAAAAAAAATATATAGCAATAAAAACACTACTGTTCACAATACAATCCCTTAATAATTTACCACCCCAAGTGAATCTACGGTAGACCATTGAGAGTCGACTTATATTTGCGACAAAATCGATACGGATGGAGTATCTGTTATTTAATTATGTAATACTAGCGGCCCGCCCATTCGCACGGGTGTAATTTTGAATAAAAGTTAAAAATAGGAAATCATAGGGGATATTGTGAATATATTTTGTGCACCCGTGAACGCCAATAGAAACACAAAAGTTTTAGTTCTACCATTCGCGCACCCTCCGCCCTTGCCCTGTCAAGCTGCGCACAACGAGCGCAAATTCGTAGTGCGAGACGAGACGTTACCGGAAACTCACTACACTCATCCGGATAGATAACCTCCGAATAGTCAGAAACTATTCAGTACTAACAAAATTTTATTTTGTTGAAGTGACGCGCATATTTCATCCATGTGCGTGGGACAAGCGGTCTAAACCTGCAACGTTGAAGCTTTTAAGTTTTGATATCTTTTCAACTACCTATGCCTTTTCATATTTATTTGGAAATGTAACAATACTGAATTAGAGTGTAAATAGCGTAGTAAATAACAAAATGTTTAATTATAGTTTTAAATGGATGAAAATGGTCACAGTCAATGGTAACATCTGCTCTGTGAACGGCTGGATCACTTGGCGCTGCGTAGAGACGTCGCTTCGTTGTGTGTCTTCTACCACATTTATCACGGGGAGTGTTCCGAAAAGCTGTTTAACCTGATTCCTGCCGCCAAATTCCACCTTTGCACGACACGCCACAAGTTAGGATATCATCCCCACCATCTGGATGTGTGGCGGTCCTCCACAGTGCGGTTTACCAGGAGCTTTCTCCCTCGTACTACAAAGCTGTGGAATGAGCTTCCTTGTGCGGTGTTTCCGGGACGATACAACATGGTTACTTTAAAAAAAAGCGCGTACACCTTCCTTAAAGGCCGGCAACGCTCGTGTGATTCCTCTGGTGTTGCAAGAGAATGTGAGCGGCGGTGATCACTTAACACCAGGTGACCCGTACGCTCGTTTGTCCTCCTATTCCATAAAAAAAAGTAACTATAGAGAATATGACTTTGCGGCGTACCTAAAAGGATTTAAGAAATGACAATTCTTTTGTAGTTTCAATACTTTTAAATATCACTCAAGTTTAAGGTAACGTAAGCCATGTTAATTAATTTTTCGACTTGGTTAGAAAATATTTTAATTTTCTACTTACACAAATCTTAAACAGGTTAATACACAAATAAAATTTGAAAAACAACAAAACTTTATGAACGATGCGGGACTCGAACCCGCGACCTCCGGCGTTCCGTGCCGATGCTCTAACCAACTTAAATTTAATAACATTTAAATTTATTATAATTTATTTATAGATAATGCCTGAACAGTGGCTGGGACTTTATTGTAGAAGTGTATACATTTACCCTTAAAGCTATTACTTTAAGTGCTAACCGTTCGTGTGCCGTATCGTTATAAAATCTTGTGTGCTTTGTTCAAGTCTCAGGTTGTGGCTTCATCTACAGGATCTACTTTACAGTTGATAACCTGCTCAACCCCAATATTTGCATATTAGGAAATTGACTTGAGATGTCGCTCTTGTAAATCTAAACAATTTGTTATGTTTTTAAAGTGATAACCCTCACTTATAGAATTAATACACAAATAAAATTTGAAAAACAATAAAACTTTATGAACGATGCGGGACTTGAACCCACGACCTCCGGCGTTCCGTGCCGATGCTCTAACCAACTGAGCTAACCGTTCGAGTGTCGTATCGTTATAAAATCTTGTATACTTTGTTCAACTCTCAGGTTGTGGCTTCATCTACAGGATCTACTTTACAGTTGATAACCTGCTCAACCCCAATATTTGCATATGAGGAAATTGACTTGAGATGTCGCTCTTGTAAATCTAAACAATTTGTTATGTTTTTAAAGTGATAACCCTCAACCCAAATTTTATTTGTGTATTAATCCTATAAGTGAGGGTTATCACTTTAAAAACATAACAAATTGATTAAACAGGTTTTATTATTTACATAAAGTTTACGTGAAAAGTTATTTAACTATTGGACATCAAAATTCATTGCGTGATATAGGAGTTGCGCGGATATACAGACAGACATGAACAGACTGTTTAAGAGTAAGAAGTTCTTGATATTTAAAAGGGAAATTATTTATCAAATGTTGTAGTTATAACATGAACTGTAAGCAAATGAATTCAAATAAATTTAAATAAATTTGATATAAACTTTGAGACCAATGTAGGCGACACGTGGGCTAGCGCGGTAATAAATAACTTTTCCAATCCCATTAATCAAACTTTCGCAAACGAGAATATTTGTTACGAACTATATTGTAATAATTTACTCTGTGTCCATATAACTAGCTTTTTAACAACCTACTTTGCAATCATATTTTATTCTAACTCTTAAAAATTACGGATGGTAAATGGTAATAATAAATGGTACCATCTTATTACGGATGGTAATAGATGGTAATAACTATTATAATAGTTTTGAAGTGTTACTCTATCTTCATGTGTCATGTCTCTAGGCGTGGGTTGATTTCTAAAACAGACCACTAGTGGAGTTTACCAGTGGGAGGCTGCTTTGCAAAGAATGCCGGCTAGATTACGGGTACCACAACGGCGCCTATTTCTGCCGTGTAGCAGTAATGTGTAAAAATTACTGTGTTGCGGTCTGACGGGCGCTGTTGCTAGTAAAATTGCTCTATAAATGAGACTTTACATCTTATGTCTTAAGGTGACGAGCGCAATTGTAGTGCTGCTCAGTTTTTTTTTGGTTTTTTTAAGAAATCTGAGCGGCACTGCATTGCAATGGGCAGGGCGTATCAATTACCATCAGCTGAACGTACTGCTTATATCGTCCCTTATTATGATAAAAAGACTAGTACCTTACTACTTGGCTTATACGCTAATAAAATTGAATTTTCGCTATTTTATCGGTCTCTTCAATTACACTCGCGGGAGTTTTTTTTTACTACTGATTTACAAATTTTTTAGGGAATAGTCTACCTGAGGCTTTCATTTTGAGCCAACTGTATATTTCAATTCTCCTAAGCTTATCTGTCTATCTTCAATCATTCTCTCAATGTATCTATAAAAACCTAATACTTACTTCACTTTTCTCTAATTAATGTAGGAGTGGTAGTGCAATGTTGGGTCCTCACGGACACAACCAAATTGGGCCGGCACGCGCGGAGAAATACCACTCCCCCACTCGAAACCGTCGTGAAATAGCGGCTATGCCGCTGTGTTTCGTCCGGTTAGTGGTGTATCCGGAGGCCTACACCCCCCCTCCTACACAAATGGCAGCACAGACTAAAACGAGACTACTCCAGGACGGTACCAGGCTATGCAGCCCTGGAGAATCCGTCTCTGGGCGTCCACAATTAGGGCCTGTACCTAACAGTGGTTGCCCAGGCTGCCCCGCGTATTCTGGAGGGGGCAAATCTACGCTGACTCGGGGCAAACAGAGCAGGAGGCTCAAACCACCCACCTCCACACTCGCTGTGGACTTTTGCAACATCAGGGGGCTTCGCTCAAATTTAAATGCCGTCCACTTTCACCTGGAGACGGCGAAGCCGGCCCTGCTCTTTTTATCCGAGACACAGATATCCTCCCTGGCTGATTCATCTTACCTTTCCTACCCGGGGTATAATTTGGAACACTCCTTTATACCACGGGACGTGCGTTTGTGCGTTTACGTCAGGAAGGATGTCTGTTCTCGACGCCTGAGTTTTCTTGAAGGACAGGAGCTATCCATCATCTGGCTGCGTGTAAAGTGCGATGACCATCCGCGAATCTACGCATGCCTGAGGTCCCATAGCGGTAACGCAGAGACTGACCGGCTCCTCGAACACATCCAAATGGCTACAGATTCCGTGTTGGAGCAGATCCCCATTGCAGAGATCGTGTTTCTTGGCGATTTTAACGCCCACCACGCCGAATGGCTAGGCTCACGTACCACCGATCATGCAGGGAGATCTATTCACGACTTCGCCCTAGCATATGGTCTGACGCAACTGGTTATTGCGCCAACGCGAATCCCAGATGTGCAAGATCATACACCTTCACTGTTGGACCTTCTGTTGACCTCACATCCGGACGGCTACCTAGTTTCCATTGACCCTCCTCTGGGATCGTCGGACCACTGCCTGATCCGGAGCACCGTGCCGATCACGCGCCCAACACGGCCCCGCTTCTTAGGCTGTCGCCGCGTGTGGCACTATAGGTCAGCAGAGTGGGACGAGATGCGGTGCTTTTTTGCATCCTACCCGTGGAGGCAGATCTGTTTTTCGCTGGGAGATCCAGATGCCGCTGCTGATGCTGTTGCTGATGTGGTACTGCAAGGTTTGGAACTCTTCATTCCATCCTCCTCTGTGCCTATCGGTGGCAGGTCCCAACCATGGTTTGACCGCTCCTGCAAAATGGCTTCTCGCCGAAAGCAGGAGTGCTATCAGGCTTGGGTCAATGCGGTGTTATCTAAGGATGTGAATTCCAGCGAACTTAAAAAACACTTCAATCATGCCTCCAGGTCCTTCAAAAGAGTTATTGCTGACGCGTCGAAGCGCGCGCGCGAGTCGAAGCACATTGGCAGAATTGGCGAGAGATTTGCACGCCTTCCCTCGGGAACTCGTGCGTTTTGGTCGCTCGCCAAGTCTGTCCAAGGAAACTTCTGCCAGCCAGCCATTCCGCTACTGCACAGGGATGATGACTCGCTGGCCCATGACGCGAAAGAAAAAGCTGATCTCCTGGGCTCCCTCTTCGCGTCCAACTCGACTCTGGATGACCAATATGCACCACCACCGCATATTCCGCGGTGCGATTCATATATGCCGGAGGTAAAAATCCGGTATGGTGCCGTGCTTAAGGCGCTTCTCACCTTGGACATTCACAAATCGAGCGGGCCCGATGGCATTCCCCCGATAGTGCTGCGGACATGTGCTCCGGAACTGGCGCCGGTCCTTACCCGTCTTTTCCGGCTCTCCTACTCATCAGGCGTAGTCCCGAAATTATGGAAGGCGGCTTTAGTGCACCCGATCCCTAAGAAAGGTGTACGCTCAGATCCGTCCAACTACCACCCCATTGCCATTACCTCCATTTTCTCCAAAGTAATGGAGTCGATCATCAACCGCCAGCTCTTGGGATAACTAGAGGGGCACCAGCTGATCAGCGTCTGCCAGTACGGTTTCCGTCAGGGTCGCTCAGCTGGTGATCTTCTTGCGTACCTCACCCATAAATGGGCGCAAGTGGTTGAGTTGAAGGGAGAGCCGTTGGCGGTGAGTTTGGACATAGCGAAGGCCTTTGATTGGGTGTGGCATAAAGCGCTTATAGCGAAACTGCCATCCTATGGGCGTCCCGAGAAGTTCTGCAAATGGGTCACTAGCTTTTGGGCTGATCGGAGCATCAAGGTTGTTATCAACGGTGCATGCTCCGATTTAAAACCCATAAACTCTGGTGTCCCGCAAGGCTGTGTGCTATCCCCTACGCTGTTTCTTCAGCATATCAATGATATGCTGCAAATCAGCAATATTCATTGCTATGCATACGACAGCACGGGGTACGCTTCCTACACCGGCCATGCCAACATGTCCCGGGATAGTGTCGACGAGAACCGGATCAAGCTTGTGTCTGAAATCGAGACTATGCTTTGCAAAGTCTCGGAATGGGGCCGACAAAATTTAGTCCAATTCAACCCCAAGAAGACACAAGTTTGTGCGTTCACCACTAAAAAGTCTCCCTTTGTCGTATCCCCTCGATTCGAGATCACTCCTCTAACTGCCACAGCCTGTATTGGCATACTTGGCGTCGATATATCGAGCTACGTTCAGTTCCGTGGTCACTTGGAAGAGAAGGCTAAACTGGCCTCTAAAAAGCTTGGTGTACTCAGTAAGGCGAGACAGTACTTCACTAAAAGCCACCGCCTGCAACTTTATAAGTCGCAAATTCGGCCTCACATGGAGTACTGTTCTCACCTCTGGGTGGGTGCTCCCCAGTACCAGCTTCTTCCATTTGACCGCATACAACGAAGTGCGGCTCGAATCGTCGACGATCAAGTCATCTCCGATCGGCTTGATTCTCTAGCATTGCGTAGAGATGTGGGTTCTCTCTGCATCGTCTACCGCATTTATCACGGGGAGTGCTTAGAGGAGCTGTTCGGGTTGATTCCAGCGGCCGAATTCCACCATCGGACATTACGTGCAAAGTACCATCCGCATCACGTAGACATCTGGCATTCCACAACCGCGCGTTTTCTTCGAAATTTCTTGCCTCGCACAGCCACTTTGTGGAATCAACTACCGGCAGCGGTCTTCCCGAACAGATACGACTTAGGGACCTTCAAGAAAAAAGCATACTCCCACCTTAAAGGCCGGCAACGCATTTCTTGACACACCTGTAGTTGCGGATGTCCATGGGCGGTTGCCTCACCTCTCCCCATCCCGTGAGCCTCTTGCCCGTTTGCCCCCTCTCATATAAAAAAAAAAAAGGTTTGTCAGACCAATAATAGAATGGCTTCAGAGCAAGGGAGATTTCACATATCTACTTCACTTATACTTCCCTCGAGTCCCTTTCTTTACCTTCATGCCTCTTTTGACAAACCTTAATTTGACAACGAATGCCTCCTAGCTAAAATAACCAAAGCAATTGTTTAGATCTCCATATCGATAATTTATTTTATTTTATTAGTAAAACAATCATAAATAGGTTAAAAAATATCTGTAAGCCATTGACAGTTTTCACATCTAAGGTTGTTTAATGTGATGTAAGTACTAGCTGATGCCCGCGACTTCGTCCGCGTAGATAAGGGGTTTTTAAAAATAATAAACAAGTTTGGAATTGAAGATTATCTCATACCCAACATATTATTTTATGAATCTTATTTCGAGGAAGATTGCTATGGCAAACTAAACCTACTTTTGGTATAGTTACAGCTCATCGCAGTTTTATATAAATCCCGCAAAAACAATGGATTTTTCCGTGATAAAATGTAATCTATGTCCTTTCCCAAGCTCCAGTCTATCGCTGTATCAAATTTCATCAAAATCGGTTCAGGAGCTTCGGAGTAAAAGCGTTACAAGCAAACATACATTCACATTTATACATTAGTAAGGATTGGTCACGAAATTTACTATATAACAGTTATATTACATTTAAATAACAGACATTATGATTCAAACAATAATGTTATGGACTCAACAACGTACCTTTCGTGAGACCCTCCCTCGGCTTAGAGGAATTTCTTAATCAAATTAATTCATTAAGCTTCGTTGATCACATAACTTATTAAGGCTGATTGCATTATTATTGTGAAATTTATAATATTTTAGCATTTTAAATTTTTAGGTGGTAATGTGTGTAATTAAAAAACATGGTATGTAATGTACCATACATTACATATAATATATATATAAATACAAAGGTATGCCAGTGTATAATATTATGTTTAACTATAACCACTGTTGAAAGAAGATACACAGAATTTTATAGATTTACTAGCTGACCCAGCAAACGTTGCGTTGTATTGCCGATATTAAAATCGCGATACAAAAGTAACTGTTGATCGTAGATAGGTGAAAATTTGAAGTATAATTAATAAGGACTCATAATCAAAAAAATTGAAAAAAAAACAATTTGGCGTGGACCATCCTTAACATTTAGGGGGATGAAAAATAGATATTGTCCGATTCTCAGACCTACCCAATATGCACTCGAAATTTCATGAGAATCGGTCAAGCCGTTTCGAAGGAGTTTAACTACAAACACCGCGACATGAGAATTTTATACATTAGATAAACAAATTAAAGATTTAAAAATAAATATCTGTATTTATAGAAAACTGCATAAAATCAGCTTCTTTACGTGGTGTTTGAAGGACGCTACGATACGAGCACTATCAAAAGCACGAACACCTTCCTAAAAGGCTGGCAACGATCCTGTGATTTCTCTGGTTTTGCTGGAGAGAGGGTGGAGGTAGCCACTTAACATCAGATAGCATCAATTTTAAAACAATGGAACTAAAATTATTATCTTACACATTTTCAAATTGTTTGTATATTTAAGTGATCTCCCTCACTTCTAGGATCAAATATAGAAAATAAATTTGTACCAAAATTAATGCTCGATGTGGGACTCGAACCTCCACCACAGAGTTGAACAAGACGTACCAAAATTACGGTCGATTCATCACTTCGACGATTCGCACTGTAGGAACTCGGAAGGAACCCGAGAGGCGCGGATTCGAGTCCCGCATCGTCCATGAATTTTGTGAACAATTTAATAGTCTCAGGCAAATCAAACGCCACAATATATAAATGCTTATTGTTGAAATACTAAAAATGCATTAATTTATTTCCGTCAAAGATTCTATCGTCATATCTGAAATTTCCAATTTAACCAACTTGAAAGTGTATCTATATATTTACTGTTGTTAAATAGTTTCATTAAGTAAAATCAAGTTCTAAAGTAACAATTATAATTAGATAAAAATTACAGTGCACTCGAAATAATATAATTTTTATCCATCTTTGCAATAAATTCAAGATAAATGGACAATAAACTATTATGTTACTGAAATAAAATTTCTGATACCCAAAACATATATTACTATATTTACAATACTATGATTACCTTAAATTAAAACTATCATTACGGGGAAGCATACCAAGAGTACTGTCAGCATTTCCACGATGGATAGCTAGGCTGATCCGTTGACCGAAATAGCTGCCAGCGCTTGGATTGCCAGTAGCCCTATTGTGTGAAGATGGTTTCGACACCAAACGGCACAAAGATGCAAGACTCACTGATATCGACATATTTGTAACGTTTTGTTTCTTCGGCAGTCGAAGCAGCAGCCCCAGCACCGACTGACGAAACTTGGGCATGAGAAGTAGCCAGAGTGTCGACGCAATTCGCGTCCCACACCAGCGCCCTTTTTAAACACGTCATTGCTTTTAAATTATAATTTTTTTCTTTCTATAATAGTTGTAAACTTTAAAACGTAATACTAAAGAGAAACTTACATTAATATCTGCTCCAGTGATATTATAAAACTCGTAAGGTGGGTCTCTTCCTCGCACGTACTGCATAATGCGTTGGCTGTTCTTGAAGAAAACCACCTGTGTGGAAAATTGGAATTTAATATACGGAATAAACGTAATATTCCATTTAGATAAGAGATATTGGAGGGAACCGAAGCGTAATGCTATCGTGTTCCTCTATTATGAACAGGAATATTTTTAAACAGGTCAACGTAGAAAATTGGATCTTCTACAAGATTCTTCTCTGCAACTTTAAATTCTAAGGCTGAGATCTAAAGAGCGTACTTAGAATATGCTCAGACTTTACTTATGTAAAACTCAGCTGAGTTCAAGCTTAAGGCAAATTTTGATTTACTTTTTATAGTCATTTAACAGCTGTGGATAATCACAGCATAAGCTGGTTACTGAGCGGCACTACAACTGCGCTCGTCACCTTGAGACATAAGATGTTAAGTCTCATATGCCCAGTAATTTCACTAGCTACGGCGCCCTTTAGACCGAAACACAGTAAAGCTTACACATTACTGCTTCACGTCTGAAATAGGCGCCGTTGTGGTGCCCATAATCTAGCCGGAATCCTATGCAAAATAGCCTCCCACTGGTAAATATGCTTGCTCAGACATTACTTACGTAAAACTTAGCTGTACTTGATTCAGTACTTACTAGCTGATCCGACACACGCAGATCTATCAATAGAAAATAAATATATGTAAGTATTCGGGAATAATGTAGGTCTTAACCCATCGAAAATGTGTGATCAAAGTTAAATATGAAACAAAAACGTATTTCTGAATGATTATAGATATAGATTATAGATATAGTTATAAACAGCTTTTACATTATGGCCTTATAATTGCCCATTTATTAAAGTATTAAAATGGATATATGACTTGTATGAGATAAATGTTATGTTCTGGCACAGATTGATGCCTCAGTGATTCCCAGATGAGGTCACGTGGGACATGATCGCCTTTTCAAGGTCTATAAAAACCATATGGAGATTAGATTTATTAGATTTGGCCTTTTCAAGTAGTATCCGAACCGTTTGAATAGCATCTGGGGAGCTTCTCTCTGATACAAAACCACATTGATTTGGCGTTACGTTTATTAAAATATGTTTCAATCTATTGTACATCACTCTTTCCCAAATTTTTTGTAGGTGTGACATTAGTTTTATGGTCCGATAGTTACTGCATTCTCTAACATCTCCCTTCCCATTGTAAAATGGTATGAGATAGCTATTACGCCACGAGTCTGGTAATCCCCGAATCAGCTTGTTAAATAGTTGTTGTAGCCAAACTACTCCATTATCTCTCAGCTGCTTCCAGACTTCTACTGGTATTTCATCTGGCCCTGGAGCTTTCTTATTTTTCATTTGCTGTACTGCCTCTTTAACTCTACGGCTGATATTTCTAGAGGTGGCCCCTGTACTGTTTCAGGCCTGCTGTAGTTGTAATTTCTGGGATGGGATACGTTTAATAACTTTTTGGAATACTCTGTCCATCTGTTGGTAATGGCTCTGTCTTCTGTAAGCATTTTGTTATGACTATCGTTAATGTATTTAACATTACAAATATCTTTTGTATTGTTGTGACGTGTTTTAGCTATTTTGTGTATATCTATTTCTGACTTGGCAGAGTCTAATTGGTTGTAAAAGTGAGAGTTTGTTTTCGCTATGTATGTTGCAATCTGTCTTTTTGTTTCCTTTTTGATTTTCTTTTAGTTTTCATAGTCAGTTTTATCTTTGGTCAACTTTGAAAAATACTTTCTTGGTTTTTACCGTTTCTTTTATTTCTGAGCTCCACCATATCATTTCTTTATTTGGTTCTTTTTTGCTTCTTGTGCGGCCTAGGTGTTCTTCTGCTTTGCCATTACATAATCTTTCAAATTTTACCCATATTTCATTGCGTGTCATATGTATGGTATCCATAGAGCTTAAGTTTTCAGAAAGTTGCGCTGTGAATAGTTTTTCAATTGGTTATTTTAAAGATTTACATTGAATTTTTGGTGTTAATTTACGATTTTTTTTATAGGTTTACAAAGCTTGTACCCTGTGACTAGTAATCTATGCTGAGTGGTGAGTGGTTCTCCCGGTATGACCTTGCAGTCTTTGTAATTTCCTAGATGTTTACGTCGCCCTAGAAAAAAGTCTATCTGAGAGGCGTGTCCCCCACTTTTATATGTTACTTGGTAGGACGTTTTCATTTTAAAAAAGGTATTGATGATGGCCAGGTCACAGCTGCATGCGAGTTGTAGAATAGTATCTCTGTCGCTGTTGCGGGTACCATAACCATAGCCTCCATGCCATCTTTCTGAGTTTGTGTTGCTGCTTCCAACATGACCATTTAAATCACCACCCAGATGTACTGTCTCTTCTTGCTGTATATTTTTTAGTAAGCTGTGAAGATCATCCCAAAAAGCATCCTTTTCAGTCTCTACGATGCCGGATTGTGGTGCATATGCAGATATAATGTTGAAATATGGTTGTTTGTCTAGGGCTATCTTTACAGCCATAAGTCTGTCGCTTACCCTTTCAGTCTTTATTAGTCTCTGAGATAGATTTCCAGACAGAATTATTCCGACGCCATTTTTACCGCTGATGGTTCCGTTAAAGATTAGTTTGTACCCATGGCCTATAAATTTTGATTATGCCCCCTTCCGCCTGGTCTCTTGCACCGTCGCTTACGGGGGACGCCCTAACATTTATGTGGCTTCGACCGTCGCTTAAGGGGGACGCCCTAGTATTAGTGCTCATTATCTTATTTTGTGCTTTCATATTTTGAGGACAAGGAAAGTGAAGTGACTATGTAGTTTTATGTCCAGTTGCCACCTGACGCCAAGGCACAAATCCTGCTTAGGACTGTGAGTGCTGCAGTTGGACCCGAGGGTCTCATCATCTCATCGCCACCGACTCTTTTACATCGCTGTGCCTGGTGCTGTAACTCCAACATGACCCTTATCACCCCAATATGTGGAGTTGGCTCATTGTTGGGTATGTCTCTTTCACCTGCTTTGCCGTTCCAATGCACTGCATTTCCACCTTCGCAGCCGTTGAGGGCTATACCCGTAGCCCTGAACAAGGGTTCCACGTTATACCCCGCCGGACTGGGCCCACCCCCGCGACATGGACGTGCCAGACAGGAGCTATCACAGTGTGAAATAGAGAAGGCTACCTCTATTCCCCCTGGAGCCGGCTTAATGGTCTCGTGTATTGTCCGAGCCAAGGGCCTAAAATTATCTGATGATTAGTTTTATTGCAATAAGAGGAAATCGATGAATGATTTATGCAAAACGCGGACTTCTTTACTTATTTGTTATGAGAGACGGCATGCATTTTTAGATGCGTGACAGCTATCATTGGATGACAGCAGACAGTGTATTATACGGGAATTTTAAAACGTCAAATAATAGTTATTGTGATGACGCAAGAAATTGTTTATCTGAATTATGTTTGGCTTATAGTCTGAGTTCTTCCTAAGTCGTCGTTATGGGCGACTTAACCTTAAGCTTTGTTTATAACTGACTTGGACTTAACTCTTCAGATGAATCTGAGCAACTTTACTCTAGATGAGTCTAAGCAAAGTGTCAATACGCTCAATAGATCTCAGACTAAGTATTTTATTGTCAAATTCTGTACATACCTGTATCCTATAATTCTGCAATCAAGTACAGCCAAAAGTATTGTTACAAAAAAAAGTCTAAATAAATAGTCTGGTCATAAATATTGTTCCAACTGAAAATTGGAATTTCAGTTTTGCATTTATTCAAATTTGGAACGCCTTTATAATAAAAGGCACTTCGAACAATTCATAAAGTTTTATTCGAGGTTAATTACATGAAATTGAAATTCTTCCAATTATTTAATTTCCCTGCTTCACTCTTCTTTTTTTTCTGATTAGTGACGAATTGTAGGAATTGATTTAAGGCATTCCTCGTATACTGACGATAGTTTGGAATATTACATATGTATAGTAGGAAGTTTCTTAGAATAAGCTACCGTTTAGATCGATATATTATTTTCTGCCGCCGATTATTATTATAATAATAATAGTAATAAAACCTTTTAATTGATTTTCCATTTCATTTTGTACATTTTAGTGTTACTATGAATGTTAGTATGATTAGTTGACAAATATGATTATTTTATTTTAACTTTTATATTAGTAAGTTATAATGCATGTGCTATGTTAGTTTACTTCATAAATTTCAAATGGATGCCAGTTGGGTAAAGACCTCCTCCATTCCTTTCTATATTTCCCTTTTTCGAGCCAGCAGTTCTGCCAATCTCTGTAATCTCATAGGTCGACCTTTTATGCGGTCTGCCCACATTTATCTTTCCTGCAGGTCCCTTCCATGTTGTGGTCTGAATGGTCCATGTAGCATCTGTTAGTCGGGAAATATGTCCGGCCCATTGCCACTTTAGTTTTAATGCTTGACTTAAGGCATCAGTTAGTTTTGTTTTCTTCCTTATCTTCTGGCTATGTACCTCATTAATTTTCCTTAATTTAACCATGCTTCTTTCCATTCCGCGCTGACATGTCCTAATTAAGTGTTGTAATTTTTTGGTAAACAACCATGTTTGGCAGTCATTATCCATTACCGTTTTTTTGGGATCAAAACTGTAGTTTCCTTTTAAAATTTCCTTTTCCGCCGATAATTACATACTTGATTTATTAATTCAGTAATTATTCGCTAAAGAATCCAAGAACATTCTTCATTTTTCGTTATAGGATTTTGGCAATTATTGTAACAACATTTACAGTGTTTGTAGTAGTTACGGCCTCTCGATATCTTAAAAGTCTTCGATAGAGGCAGTATAACTATAACAATCGATATTATAATATATGAACATGCAGATAATTCTCACTTATGCAAGCTCATCACTTCTGCAATACCATTTTCTTTAAGCACCATTTCATTTTACATTTTTAATAATGATCTCCAACAATTTTATTTTTAATAATACATTCGTTCCAAATTTGAATACAGATTTCTGTCTCTCGATTCAGATTTTATTATTTTACAAAGCTTTCTCTTCTTACAGTGAAATTCATTTCTTTTGTTTTCTTCTTAGATAATTTATACGTGTAGATAGACCCTTTTGCTGCTAGACAACCGATGAAGACAGACCAGGTTTATTTATTACTTTAGTGTGACAAGTTACGTCTAACACTCGCGATCTGTATGGCATATGTCATAAAGACTGAATATTAACCAAAATTTATTTAGACGTATAAATGATCTAAGGTTTTCTTCATCCATAAAGATGAAAAACTTTCCATAATATCAAGTCATATTACAGTTACATTACTTATTCAACATAATATAAAAAATAATGAGATACTCAGTAACTTTCATGCTTGGCTAGTCAATGTCTACTTGGTAATGTCTCTTGTAAGAATGTTTTCTCAGATTTCAGTGTTATATATATAAGATATATTGTTAAAACTATTTTACCATACACCATAACTAATATTTCGCGTAACAATGTTTATGCGTACTATCAAATGTTTTTTTCTATTTTATTTTGCCTTCCCTTTGCAAAATATACATATGTACTAGAGTATTTAATTGAAGGTATGCGATATTAATACAAGCATTTTTGTTTACCATTCAGAGAAATTAAATACAAAAAATAGGTGCGGTGTATGTAAAAACAATGTCAAGAAAGATTCATATTGAACTGGGCTGGGTATTTATGTCAGATGCATAAGATCGATGGGCACAGGTCGTCACGGATTGGGTGCCTCAAGACGGGTAAAGACGTCGAGGCAGACCCCGAAAACGATGGCATGATGACCTGGATGCCTATAAGAAGAACTGGTCGGAGCTGGCACAGGACTGCGATAAATGGAGTAAGCCTTAGCCCAGAAGTGAGATCCGGAAGGCTAGTAAAAAAAATAAAAAGAGATAGCAGTCATGATTGCGTTTGGTGACGTTTACTGCTATTATTACTGAAAACATCGAGAAATATATAAGGCCACAAAAATTTAATGGATTTCAATTAAAATTTTGCAATGAAAGCATAGTTCTAGAAAGACTAACATCTGCGAACACGAGGAAAATAATTGAGTTTCGAGTTAACCTCTATTTTGAACAATGCACACACATTAACATAACGTCACACACAAATCGCGGGTGTAAGACGTAGCTTGTCACACGCACTAAAGTATTAAACCTGATCTGTTTTTATCGGTTATTTAACAGCAAAAGACTCTATACCTAGAGACTCTAGACCTGAGATTAAGGATTGGTCTCCGCTGCGTTCCAAATAGATATCGCAGGTGTAGTAGCAAAGTGCGGTAATTAATACTACGCCCAGGTGGGCGAACTCAAACCAGTCTCGAACAATGTGTGACGTTGACGTGCCACATGTTCTGTTAAACATTGCTTATAATTGAAACTTAAATACTGGGTTGCGTAGTAAAACTTTGTAAAAATAATACTTCAAATATCATATCACATTTTTTATGTTTCATTAATTTCAATGTAAAATAACACGAAGCGTATGTTAAAAAATTTGAAAGATGCCATTGAGTGTCAAGATGCCACGCACACAAGCAACTAATAGTTACCGTAATAAAAAAGCTATTGTTCTTAGGTGTTAGGTATAAATTATGTAAGAATTACCTTATATAAAGTTTCCGGGTCGACGTTATGGTTGCACCGTAGCGTGGCGCTGTGGCCGTGCACAACGAACCGCGGCGCTCGGAACTCCACCCACACTTCCGACATGCTTGACACTGAAAAACAGGCAAATTTAGTTTTTTATCCCTATATTAAAATAAATAAAAATAAAAAGCCTTTTTATTCCCATACTAAATTACATATTAAAGTTAAACTAGGAATGTGCTTCCTTGTGCGGTGTTTCAGAGACGAAACGACATGGGTACCTTCAAAAAAAGCGCATACACATTCCTTAACCTGTCCTCCTATACCATAAAAAAAAACTAAATCTAAAAATTAAAACAAACTTATAATTATTGTTAGTAAACTTAACTTAACTTAATTAACTTAATATTAGGCATATTATAAGAACTTAAAAAGAGAATAGTTTTATGTTAGTAATCTTTTTTTTCTATTTCTTAATTATTAATGTTTAAGTAGTAGTATGGGCCCCTCTTTGGATGAAGGCCTCCTCCATTTTTTTCCACTATACGGTCTTTGCCCAATATTAGCCTGAAATCTTCCATATCTCTACTAATATTATAAACAGGAAAAGTTTGTGAGATTGTAAGGATTAATCTCTGGTAGATCCAGAGTGTTTGCGCCATATTACATTTGCTAATTTCGGAACGAACTTGTAACCGTCAGTGTCAACGTTGTCAAGTTCTCGTTTCCACACCACCATCTCACCTTCCGCATCCCGTTCCCTGTACCCCTGCCTCATCCTGTACACTCTCTCGTCGGTAGATCACGAGCTCACACACTTGCGCAGCTCTCCGCGATCCACGTATTCGCGTAATTTTAATAGCGGACGCCACTAACACTAACGCTGCGGACCTAAATAACCTCATCTGTGACTAAGTGAGCTAACCACCAAACACGATCTAAACGAAGAAGAAAGGATTTATATACCTAAAGGCTTATTGTCTCCCTCGGGGGCTGAAGAAAAGCACCAACATTTACCATATCAATTCTCTCCGTCCCTATATATCTTACCTCACCCGCACACCCAGAGACATGAATGCACTATTATATTCTAAGCTTTTATCATATAATATTAATTATCACACGGTTGTCATTTAATAAGTTCGGTACAGTTTCGTGCTAGCTTTCGCATTTACACTGGTTACGCAAGTTTTTCACCTTACGGTCAGTAGGTACCTGGTACTAAACGAGACAAAATTTTTAATGTTTATGGATGCTAGTTTTACAGATGTGTTAGTAAGTGAAGTGTGTAGTATTTTGGTTTAAGACAATCCCTATGACAAATATTGATAAACAGCGTCATATTCACGTAGTTATACAATATTTTCTAATCTTATACTTACATATGTTTTTTGATTAATATAATCTTCAGAAAAAGAGTGCTTACTGCGTATATAAAATGTAATATTCCGATCTTTACTGAATTATTATGAAAATAAACATCACCAAAGTCGTATTGAAAAATCAGTATTTACTTGTGTAATTATTCTTTAGTTGGATTGTTGCATGGAAAAACACAATTTATTACAGAAAACGACACCATTATATTTTTAAGTAATATCCGCTAAAACACAACAAAACGACAAAAACACTAAATTTTAAACGCGGTCCAATTTGACAGGAGACTAATTGGAGATAGGACATTAAATTGTTTCGAAACGGTTTCATGGTCTCCATCTATTCCGTCTCTTTCTCACACTTAGTTTTTTAAGTAAGGATAGTTATCTCACTTTCACACAGAGTTCGTCTGTTTCGGTATTATACTAAGTTTATGTACTAAACTTAAGGTGCGGTCATACCTCAATATCCACTAAAATTGGTTTCTTGGAGAGTCGATTACAATAGAACGCAATGAAAATATTCCGACGCAAATAATATAGTGCGCAAAGAAAGACTTAAAGAAAAATTTGAACCGAAAAGAATGTTTATATATAATTTGAAATGTCCAATAATTTTTTTTAAAGTTGCTTCCCAAAAATAAACTTTGTAATTTAAAATCTCTGAATTTTCAGCGATAACAACATTCTTTCTTTAAAGAATTTAATAGAATTAGTATTTTTCTAAAATTTAAACCAAACAATTATTCAATTTAATATGTATGTATTGAATAAACAAAAGAAAACCAGTAAAATAAATGCCTATTTGCAGCTGAGCCTACTATTGGTTGTAGCGTTTACAATCCAAGTCAGTCCGCGCCTTAAGACGTCATTGAATTCTTTTCAGCGGTATGAGGCAATATTAGCGTTAGTGCCAGTTGACATTTAAACGTTGAGCTCCAGGAATTAACTTTTAGCACTCAAATTAAAAAGCGGCCAAGTGCAAGTCGCACTCGCCCATGAAGCGTTCCATAGCAGTTTTTTTTTTCAATTAAGTTATTGATAATACGATTTATGACGCATAAAAAAAACTACTTACAAGATCTCGTACAAACCAATTTTTGGTGGATGTTTGCATGGTAATGTACATCATTTTTTTTAGTGTTTTTATTCTCTTATTTTAGAAATTACAGGGGGGAGGGCAGACTTTTACCACTCTGGAAGACTCTCTCGCGCAAATCGTCAGTTTTGAAATTCCATTCCATGTATTATATTACATTATGTATGTTACATGTATGTATTCCCCGAAATTTATTGTAGTTTTTCTATTTTTGTGTGAAAATCTTAATGCGGTTTACAGAATGCATCTACTTACCATGTTTCAACAGTATTGTTCTTATAGTTTTAGAAAAAAGTGGCTGTAACATACGCGGACAGACAGACAAACATGGCGATCTATAAGGGTTCCGTTTTTTCCCATTTGGCTACGGAACCCTCAAAATGTGAAGAGTGCCATTTTACAAGATGGTTTCGATAATATGGTTTATCATTACTACCAAATTACTGTCGGTAATTGTAATAATCTGGCTAGAATCACCTACAGAATATATTAAGTGACCCATAAGAACTAGTGTACACAAAGCCAAATTAGGAGGGATGTTAGTCTTTAATGGCTTAGGGTTGCCATGAATTAACAGATAAGACACATATTACGCACCCCAAGTAACCACAGAGTAATAAAGATCCGATTCAGAAATACAAAACAAATAAATGGGTTTGAATATAAAATAACAATTAATGTTTGTTATTTTTTAGTGATATCCATCACATCTGGGGTTAGTAAATTCAATTTATACCAAAATTAATGAACGATGTGGGACTGGAATCCGTGCCTACTAACTGGGCTAATCGTTCGAGTAACACATCGATTGTAAATCTTGGTATCGACTCTCAGGTTGTGGCTCCATCTACAGGATCAACTTTACAGTTAATAACTTGCACAACCCTATTAGTTGCATAATATCCGGACAACCGAGCCTTGCTCGGATTTTTAAGAATATACATAACTTGAACAAAAAAAAACTAATAGGACATCTGGATTCGAATCGGGGTCTAATGCTTTCCGGTTCACCCAAAGTCCCATCTGAGCTTTTATAGTCTTGTATATAGTGGCGAAATTTACCTTTGTATTCTAATGTTATTGTACGTGGCTAACACTGAACATGTTTAGAACTGGCCAGTTAGAAACATTGCTAATGAAAACATTTTTTTGAATTTCAATTTTAGAATTCTTGGGTAACCTAATGTAACATAGTGCTGTGCGATGCATGTTTTCGAGATTCAGATTATATAATATATATATACATATACAAGAATTGCTCGTTTAAAGATATAAGATAAGGTTATTGAGTCGAGATCTTTCAAATCTTAATAGTTTGTTTAACAGTGTGTCATAACCTGAGAGTTGAACAAGACATAGGTACAAAGATTTACGATCGATGTGTCACTCGAACGGTTGGCTCAGTTGGTAAGAGCACTCGGACGGATGCCGAGAACGAGGGTTCGAGTTCCGCATCGTTCGTAAATTTTGATATAAATTAAATTTACAACAATTATTGTGCTGTGTGGAATAATTGCCAGCCATACCAAAATTTTTTTGTATATTTATAATAAAATTTGATTTGAAGATGGCGACTATAACCTTGTAAAAACGGAGATAGCCGAAATCTACTGTGTTTTAAGTTATTGTTCGCTTTCAAACTTAGGCGGATTATACTTCGTCTACATAATATTGTAATTACTATTTCAAACTTATGTAAAATCACTGCACGTTTCATACTCAACTAAATATAAATTATTACTTAGGCAGTACCGCCTCTTATTACGTAGTATTTACATCTTCTTAGGTACCCATGTCGTATCGTCCTAATACTTATAATTCTTTGATTGGTATAGTTTCAGTTTGAAAGAGTTTCCAAATTTAGATAATAATATCAATTCACTTTATTAATGCGTTGTTTCACTTATTATATATACTTATAGGATTGTTTGTATACTGCAAGTGATATAAAATAAGATAAACCTCGTTAAATATGTCGCCCCCTGGTGACTTATAAGCCACCAGTAGTAGGTTAGTAGTAGATACGTAATAGTTAGTGATTTAGTATTAATTGGATCATTCTAAGTGTTCGTAATTCAATTCATAAGCTTCTTTTTATGAAAATAAGGGACGAGACGAACAGGACGATCTGTTTTCGGTGATTGATGATACGCCCTGCCCATTACAACGCAGTGCCGCTTAGGATTATTGAAAAACCCAAAAATTCTGAGCGGCACTATAACTGCGTTCGTCACCTTGAGACATAAGTTTTCAAGTCTCATTTGTCCAGTAATTTCACTAGCAACGGTGCCCTTCAGACCGAAACACAGTAATGCTTATACATTACTACTTCACGGCAGAAATAGGCGCCGTTGTGGTACCCATTACCTAGCAGGCATCCGGTGCAAAGGAGCCTCCCACTGGTCGTTCAATCGTAAGTGATAAACGACCAGTGGGAGGCTTGAAAACTTATGTCTCAAGGTGACGAACGCAGTTATAGTGCCGCTCAGAATTTTTGGGTTTTTCAATAATCCTAATCGGCACTGCGTTGTAATGGGCAGGGCGTATCATCAATCATCGTCAACTGAACGTCCTGCTTGTCTCGTCCCTTATTTTCATAAAAAGAAGCTTATGAATTGAATTACGAACACTTAGAATGATCCAATTAATACTAAATCACTAACTATTACGTATCTACTACTAACCTACTACTGGTGGCTTATAAGTCACCAGGGGGCGACATATTTAACGAGGTATATCTTATTTTATATCACTTGCAGTATACAAACAATCCTATACCAATATATAAGAACAGTATAGATTTTAATGATCACGCAATAAAGGTCTTTGAAACTCAACACACATTCTCTCAGAACATGGCAATACTTCGTCTTACATCTTAATTAAAACTTTACTCCCTGAACATTACTTATACTTTAATGAACTTATTTATAACTTAATAAACAACCATTAATACGACAATTATTTATCGTCATAATTTTCATTCGAAGTGACTATTTGGTACTGGACGAATAAATTACATTTATCCGTAAATATATACAATTTTTTTAAAATTACGACATTATTATGGTGTACGTATATTGTCAAAGCCATGATATTATAATTTACCTTGTGACATTATAATTAATCGGTAGGTAATCGACTTTATTTCTTAAAATTAATGGGCTTGTTTTAGTGACATTATAATTTCACGGGTACACTATATTGATATTGTAAGACAACCACGTACTACAAAGCTGTGGAATGAACTTCCTTGTGTGGTGTTTCCGGGACGATACGACATGGGTACCTTCAAAAAAAGCGCGTACACCTTCCTTAAAGGCCGGCAACGCTCCTGTGATTCCTCTGGTGTTGCAAGAGAGTGTGGGCGGCGGTGATCACTTAACAACAGGTGACCCGGACGCTCGTTTGTCCTCCTATTCCATAAAAAAAATGATATTTCAAGAATTTTACTGGTCGTTACTTTATGAGGCTGTCGCTGATTGGTCGGTTTCTTGTATTTATTGTATAGTCATTTTATTTTTTAGTTATGCATTAGTGTAATCAACTAATTGTTATCTAATTGAATCGGCATTTGTTCACTAGTACCCAAAAACAAATTTACACTATTAATCACTACGCACAAGCCGAACGTAGCGTGCCGCGGCAGCGAACGGCGAGTGCCAGAACCGAATCGTCCCTTGTTCACTAGTATGTCCCAAAAATAAATTTTAATGATAATAAATTGTTTATCCAGTACACGTATTAATAATTATAAATTGTTCGTACAGTACCTAAACCTATTAATACACTCAGCCATTATCCTTAGCTTATAATATTTATAACAGACTTCAAAATCAGGAGGAGTATCTCAATTGGACGGAATTTTTAGTATATTTGTCACGTCATATTATTTTCGTCCGATTATGGAACCATCGTTTTTATTTAGTTTGAAAGCGTATAATCCTGACTTAGGCCAAATGTAAAATAAGTGTAGAAGAGTTAAAATGTTTATATCTTTAAAAAAATATCTTAATGAATCTTTAGGGCCTAGGTTATGAATAGCGCGAACAGCAATCTTCTGCAGCACAAAGATGGTTAATATCAGTTGTACTGCCCCATAACAATATAGCATAGAACATAATTGTATGAAAATAATTATTATAAACTAGTCGCTCCCTATCTATGTCAGTTAATTGTCTAATCTATTTACGGCCATTCCCAATATTCAGTCTATCACTTAGTTGAGATAAAAATCGTAACCATCGTTGACTTTTCTAGCCTAATAAACTTATCGACGGTTATTCACCTAATCCGTACACGCTATCTGTCAATGGGAGGACGTTTGCAATTCACGCGTCCCAATATAAGGCGATAAGAATGTCTTACGGCTCGGGTATATTGGGACAGATTCAGATTATTGACAGCTTATTACTGACAGTAGAAGGTAGTAATTTATCTCTATCTGTAGATAGTATATTGGGAACGGCCGTTAACCAAACGAAACCAAATCTATTTAATAGGAGCTGACCCGGCAAACGTTGTTTTGCCATATAAATAATTATTAGAGTTAGAATTTTTCTTGTAAATGTCAAAGAAAAAATAAACGTTGCCTACGTTACTCCTTATTACATCAGCTAGCTGCCAATAAAATTCCCGTCAAAATCAGTCAAGCCATTTCAGAGATCAGCCGAAACAAACAGACAGACAGAGAGACAAAAATTGTAATGTGTTTTGGTGTATATATATTCATATACATGCAGTAAAAATCGGTTATTTCAATGTTACAAACAGACACTCCATATTTATTTATATGTATATATATGCTACAGAACTAACAGGTCTATTAGCCAATTCTTCAATATAATTTGTAATTTGGATTTATTTATTTATTTTATTTATTTCTTATTAACAAATTACATATTATAGATAACAAATTTATTGTAAATACATAATCTCATTCGAGTTTTACCGTGTACAATAAGGTCGTCGGAATACATATAATATTATTTAAATTGAATGTTTAATACTTAATTAATTTTAAAAGAAAAATTAAACAACTTAAAACTACATACAAATATTCAGTATACAGAAAAAAAAAAACAAAACAAAAGTATAAACATTTAGGTGCTAAGAAATTTTATGAACAACAAACTAAATATTTTACAAATACCCTCAATATTAACACAACAACTATTGTTGCTTTATAAACAGAGTGATTATTTTATTAACAAACAATACAACACTACAAGAACGACGAGGGTGAAAAATTTTTTTTTCCCGAGAGTAATGCCAAACAAATATAGTAAATTCCAACAGTTTTACCAACTCTTCGTTTAACCAACTAAATGTTACAATAAAATGAATATTTCTCGCCAGCAATTACGTACAACCGCGTGCAATAATGAAATTGCTGCTGCAACAGTTATTTTCAATTCTACGTACAATTACGTGCCAGATTTATAGTGCCTAAGAAGTTTTTGGTTAGAACTCTTTATTCATAATATTACTAACGTACTTTAACAATTTATATTATTACCATCTGTAGAAGTAATAAATAAACAAACACACTGTCAATAAACATGACTAAGCAATTTAAAACATTTAATTAAAACGTGAGATCTTTTAATATATTTTACAAAGAACGATAAAATGTTATTTTGATATTATTCATAAAAAATACACATTAACATTTTTTACAGGTCAAGTCATTATCAGGCACTTTTTTTTAAAATCCTGGGTAAATAAATGGTGGTGATCTTCAAGTGGAATTGTGCAGATGGGACCCGTATCTGAGAAAAAAAATGCAATCATTTTTTACCAACGTTTCTCGCCTGCCTCACTTTTGTTGGCCTGTTCTCATTTTCAAACACCCATTCACAAGATTGCTGTTTTTTTCGGGTTCAAAACAATAAATCCACGTTTCGTCTCCTGTGACAATGTCATTAACAGTATTAGAATGTCCGTGGACGTACTTCACTAGCACCATTCCACGCGAGCCCGCTTCTGCTCCGCTGTCAGTTCATGAGGGATCCAACGACAACAAAGTTTCCGAACTTTCAATTCTTCCTGTAAAATTTTCTCAATTTGGCTCATATCAATCCCTAATAGTCCTCGAATCGTCTCATAGGTAATCCGCGGGTTTTTTTCAATTAGCCGCTTAACAGTAGCCACATTATTTTCGTTGACGGCAATTGACGCCCGTTTTCACGAAATTCGTCATGTAAAGAAACCCGATCCCTCTCAAATTCAGCAAACCATCGCCTTACGGTGCTCAAGCAAGTTGCTTCTCTCCCAAAAGCATTTTGAAGGCGAGCGATACAGTCTCGCGGAGAGAGAGAGAACTTTCAAAATCATAAAAAATCATCGCTCTAAAATCTTTTCGACTTAATTCCATTTTAGTTGCGTACGTAGAACTATGATGTGTGAAATGAAATAAACCTACTTCCCTAATTGACAAATGTTTTTTTTATTACTAAGAATGTTGCAACGTTTCAAAAACTATAAACATTTGATATTCAAATAGTTCCGATTAGCTAGAAGTGCAAAACTTGTAGTGTTCCCCATGAGACGTAATGAAAATGAATTGTTTTTGAAGAGATTATTATTATTTTTAACTGGTGATGAAAGTAGATCACGTACCATAAGAACGTCCGAAAAAGGTCGTTATCAAAGGTGGGTCAGGCTTCTCAGACCGTGGTAAGACACGGATTTATTCACACAGGCTTAGGTCGAGACGTGCGTAGGGCTGTCAACATCGCATCTACATAATATAAATCTTCTAACGAGCTTGGTTGTTCGTAGCTTCGCTAACATTAAATTTAAAGACGCGTAAGCGTCTGTGACTTTTAATACCTTTAAATTAAAAAATAAAAGAATCAAAAATATTCTATTAATAAATTATTATGATTTAATAATTCAATTGTGCCAACCCCGACTACTCTTTCGGCACTCACATGGGAATTGCCGGCAAGCGTCCTTTAGTCCCACAACACCGCCTGTCCCATTTCTGTTGCCATGTTGTACTTATAGATATTATACTTTTTTTGGTTTTAGTATTTTATGATAGAAAATTTATTGAAGTAGGCGTTATTTTGCGGAAATCCATAATTATCCAAATGTTTTGAGTTTCCGTGAGTGTTGTTGTATATTGCATAATATTCTCGCACGAAACTGAATTAAGGCGAACTGAAACTGAGTTTCATGCCAGAATTTGGAAAGTCAACATCTCCTGCGGATGCCTCGTGTAGAGGCGAAACACCTTTTCGAATTGTTTAAGGCCCAATATTTGCGGAATTAACACTCAAGAATACTCAAAATATTTGGATATTTTATGATATACAATTATCCAATTTCATTCTTATGATATACAAAAATCCAATGTAATTTTTGTCAATTGCCAACAAAGATAAAAGATTGGTCAGATTCTATTTACATTACATTACTAGTCAGTCCGCCATTAAGCAAACACGGTTTGCTAATAGTGTTTTCTGAGCGAACCCAAATCAATATCAACGGTTTGAACTCCGAGGATAAAGAGATTCTTCCACTCGTGTATTCAGTTAAGATTTTTTCCATTGCTGCACTTATTTATTTGTATGGTGGCTTTATTATCTAAGAAAATTAATTTTCTTTTAGTATTGTTAATATAACTCAAGCATATTTGATCGAGCAAATCGAGAATGAAGAGTTGGTAGATACCCTTAAATAATTATTTTGTTTTGAAAGAGATATTCAACTGATAAATTATGGTCAAAGTTTTAATTAATTGAATTTAAGTTCTGCAGAAAATTCCAGACAAAATAACTTTAGTAGGAGCAACTCAACTGAACGCATTCTACTCGTACCAACAAAATCTTTGTTTGTCAAACACATTTTATAATGGATATTGTAATCTTTATTTTAATATTTATTGATTTTTTAAATGCAAAGGTACCTCTTTGAGGGCCAATTGTAATGTTAGTTTAATAATAAGTGGTGATGGTATAATAAAACCAAAAAAGGAATGGTACAGGTTCTATTTATTTAAAAAAAAAAATTGACCACACCAACAAATAATTGATGAATTATATTATTAGCTATTTAATAAATTATACTTTTAAAGAGCTAGCAAAATAAAATATTAGGGATTATCCTAATATAAATATTAAATATACTAAACAGGACTCATAGGCTTGTTTGGCAGTTTGGTCTAAGTATCTTTGCATAGTAAATATATATACAGCTTAGTAAATCTATATAAAGTGGCTATTGGACAATAAGGATTAAAGGATTAAAAATTTTATAAAAATTAAAAAAAATAATAATATTTAAATATGTTCTTGAAGGATCACAAGTGGGAGGCTCCTTTACACCGGATGCCGGCACAACGGCGCCTATTTTTGCCGTGAAGCTGTAATGTGGCGCCGTAGCTAGTGAAATTACTGGGCAAATGAGACTTGACATCTTATGTTTCAAGGTGACGAGCGCAGTTGTAGTGCCACTCAGTATTTTTGCGTCTTTCAAGAATTCTGAGCGGCACTGCATTGTAATGGGTAGGGCATATCAATTACCATCAGCTGAACGTTCAGCTCGTCTCATCCCTTATTTTCATAAAAAAATCCTTTCCTGCAAACATCTCAATTGCTAGGGAGATGCAAAAGAGCTACTGGGGTAAATCCCCGTATATTTATAAAGTAGTCCCAGACGTAGAGAGACAGTGAACATCCACCTGTCCCGCAAACATCTCAATTGCTAGTGACTGAACTCTTATATCCCTATTGATACTAATATTATAACTGTGAATGTAAGTTTGTTAGTTTTTCGCTTTCACACCTAAACCACTGAACCGATTTCCATGAATTTAGTAGAGAGATAGACAAAAGCTTGGGAAAGGACATAGGTTACCTTGGTGGGGTTTATATAGAGGGTGGAAATTAGTATGAAAGTTCGTATAAAAAAGAAATATCGGAGTCATGCACACAAACTGGGGTTGAGTCTGTCACCAATATCATTTAAAAGTATAATTTATGAATATTTTTTATGCGGTGCAACCTTTTTTTTTAAATAAATAGTAACTATACCTTTCCTTTTTTGGTTTTATTAAGCCATCATCACTTATTACTAAACATATAATTACCCTTACAATAAAAATAATAAATTAATACTTAACATTACAATTGGCGTCCGACCAGGAACCTTTGCAATAAAAAAATCCCTGCACACCTATAGAGAACACTTTATTAATTAAATTACTTTAAAAAAGTAAATCAAATATACAAACGATAAGCCAGTTTTATCATGGCACGTGGTGGGTTTGGTGTGGGAAACGATCCTAGCAATGAATTTATAAGGTGGACGACATCCATTCTCCAGACCGTGTAACGGTATAAATCTGATTTTTCTACAAACTTTTTTCTTCTTTTAACGGTATAAATCAGGTTTTATTCACCACATGTGTTCTTAGTCAGATCCAGATAACAGAATGATTTCCATTTGAAGAGAACCAAGAATAATGGCCACCACAGATTAGCTAACCCGAGACAATTGAACTGTGGTGGCTAATTCACCGACCCACAGACTGTTAAATTCAGATATTACGATAAAATTACAATTTATGAACGATGCGGGACTCAAACCCGCGACCCCTCGGCTTCCGTCCGAATGCTCTTTCCAACTGATCCAACCGTTCAAGTACGCATGGGTCGTTAATATTAATGTAAATAAATGTAAAAGTATGTCTTGTTCTCAACTCTTCAGTTAAAAGCCTGCTCAAACCCTATGATTGCATATTAGGAAATTGACTTGAGATGTCGTTCTTTAAAATCTAAGTGATAACTTCTAGGATTAATTAAATAAATTAAATTTGTAACCAAAATTTATGAACGATGCGGGACTGGAACCCACGACCTCTGGGGTGCCGTCCGAACGCTCTTTCCAACTGAGCCAACCATTCGGATACGCATGGGTCGTAAATTTTGGTATATTTTGTTCAACTCTCGGGTTGTGGCTACATCGGGTTCGAATCCCTCATCGTTCATAAATTTGGATAACAAACTTAATTTATATAATTATTAATCCCAGAGTTATTATTTTAAAATAACAAATTGTTAAGGTTTTTAATTTAAGTTACAATTATAGACTGGCTGAAATTGGAAACGCATACACGTAAAATAAACAAGTCATCGAATAAATTTAAAAAGCGGCCCAGTACGAGTCGGACTCGCCCATGAAGGGTTCCAGGGGTGGGACACATATTTTACCACTTTAGAAGTGTTACGCAAAATATTCAGTTTGGAAAAAAATGATATTAAAAATTAAAATATCGATTTTGAAAACCTATCCATATCCACCTATGGATTTGATGAAAAAAAAATTTCTGTTTCAGTTCTAAGTAATTTATTGGCTTTTTTCTAATTTTGTGTGAAAATCAAAATGTGGTCCAAATTTAAACAGAATAGTTCTTATAGTTTCGGAAAAAAGTGGCTGTAACCTACGGACAAATAGACAGACAGACAGACATGACGAATCTATAAGGGTTCCGTTTTTTGCCATTTGGCTACGGAGCCCTAAAAATTCATAATAATAGAAATCTTATCTAGTTCTTCTTATCGACGTAAATCGTTTTGCGGATTAGTGGTTGTAATAAATTATGATATTTTCAAAGATATATATATTCAAAAATATTTGAATAAAACAAAATATAAAAACATATTTCCGAAAGCTATCTATCACCTCTCTGTTCAATTTTACCTTCATAGTGAGGTACATCAAATAATTAATGTCGTTTGACCATTGCACTCAGAATAAATTGAAAATAGACAACTACTAGATACTAAATAGAGAAATTAAATAGGTCTGCTATTAATGCTTTGTTCGTTTTATAGATTATTATGGAAATGATTTGAAACTTTAGTAACTGTATGAACTTGCTTAAATAAATGTTTACCCTTTGGGGTTTTGAATACATTATTATGCGATAATAATGTATTCAAAATATTCCCTATTTCACTTTGCTTTCATTGATCGGTTCATCGAATCTTTCATACACACCAAAATCGGATTTGCCGTTTGGCACACTACGCCCTGACCAAGTTCTAACTCTTATTTTGTTTATAAGATAGTTTATTTTGCATTGTCTTATAGCTTGTGTCAATAGTCTTCTTATATATTCTCTCATATCATCCTAACTATAAAAGATCTATTAATACACGTAAAATAAATGCACTAAAATAGACGCTGTGCGCGCGCCAAAATGACGCCGATCTATGGCAGTTTGGCGCGGGCCACTTGCCGATCTTGGAAACAGTTGTTTGATCAGTGCACTCAGAATTAGTTAAAAATAGACATATACCATATACTAAATAGAAATTCGTAACTGATTGTGTCCAATATATAATACTATGTTGAAGTATAAATCTGCTTAAACCTGTTCACCATTTCACCACACACCTTTTTTATTAATTAAATAAGAATAAAAATAATTCAAGAAATAAAATTGAAATGTTTTTATTTAATATTAGACCAAGCTTATAATCTAGTAAGGCTCGTTCATTACCAAATGCAAATAACTGAGGTAGATTATAACTACTTATCGCGTGTATTTTCGTCATTAGCGCCGGATTACGTAGCAACTGCCGTTGAGCAAGTAATATAGGATCTTATCAGAATTTGGAGCCCTGGCTAAGGTTTTATGTAAATTCAACACAATTCGTACTTCATTTATAAACAAGTAGTTATTTTATTTATAAACAGCGATAAGAGAGCAGAATAAAATGTGTTAAAGTTAAAATTATACTTATCGTAAAGTTAACAATAATGCTTCTAATTTGTGACATTCTGAGCTCGACAACGATTCACTGTGGCCCGGATGTGTGAATTGTTTTTAGGTATAATACGTCAATGCAAGTTTCAACTTTATAAAATAAATGATCGATACTTCATGTTAACAAACAATATTATTATCTCTGTAATTATGAATATCTAAAACTTTTGATATGAATCATTATTCCACGTATTAACTTCAATGAACATGAATTTAGTCCAATTTTCCGTTGATTTATGAAAAGTTTTCGTAAACCCATTCTAACAGTTTTTAAGTATTTTTTTATTTCTTTTAAAAAAATACTCTATTTTAAGGTTTCTAATCTAAATAGTACTTAAGCACGTTAATAATAAGTCAATGCTATCGATTTTATAAACATAGTATATTTATGTATAGGCTTTAAAATATTGTGTAAACTGTATGAAGGGGCTCTTATAAATTCCAACAAAAGAAACATATCACTATATAATATTATAAAACAAAGTTCTCCGTCGCGTCTCTCTGTCTGTCTGTTCGCGATAAACTCAAAAAGAACTGCGCATTTATGCTGTTTTCATCATTTATGTGTCACAAACTTAATAAAATAATTAAATTTTGTAATAACACAATTGACAATCGTGCAAAGATACACGAAGCTAATTATGAACTGTACACAGTATTATGAATTTCACAGTACAGAAAACTCGCGTTATATGGGAGAACGCCCGTGTCAATACCCCGTATTGAAATACGAAAACGCGTTATAAGAGACCGCGTTACAGCGGTTTTATGTATTATATTTGACATCCTAGTCGTCCTGAGCTTCGCGCTTCACAATGGAGAAGATGAAGTATACCATCTTATGTCTTCCTCATATATACTTATTCAAATATTACATTATTTTCACTGAAGCATCTGCAATATTCGCCAAGCCCGCTGTAATTTATAGTAGGTAGTCTTTCCTTGCTCTTTTTCTTAATATAGAGCTTAAGCCAGCTTGTAAATCTAAATATATAAAAATGAATTGCTGTTCGTTAGTCTCGCTAAAACTCGAGCACGGCTGTACCGATTTGGCAAATTTTATCCTTGAATTATTTGTGGAAGTCCAGGGAAGGTTTAAAAGGTGGTGGTGGTTTATAGAAAAATGCTGCTAAATTAAATAAAAACAACAAATTTGTTTTTCCTTTGATGTGTCCATACATAATTTCTATGAGAGAATTTATTGACGCACGGTTTGACAGTTCTGCTGTGAAACAATTTTATTACGACAGCAGAGTGCATATTTTACAAAGTAACTTTTGATGTTATGAAACATTATTGACAAATTCATATAAAAACATTATTTTATCTATACTAATATATAAAGCTGCAGTGTTTGTTTGTTTGTTTGTTTGAACGCGCTAATCTCTGGTACTACTGGTCCGATTTGAATGATTGTTTCAGTGTTGGGTAGTCCATTTATCGAGGAAGGCTATAGGCTATGTTTTTTTTTTCAAAATTAGGGATCCGTAGTAAAATTGCTATTTTGTAACACAAGGTGTAAAATCGAAAACCTATTTTTGCGTGCGCTGCTAAAAACTATTGACAATAGAACAAAATGATGTACAAGCTATAATATAGGCAATATTTTATTACTTATAAAACTATCGCGTGAATTATACTTTATATGGCAAAACAACGTTTGCCGGGTCAGCTAGTTTATTATATACAGAACAACGTCTGTCGGGTCAGCTAGTATATATATATATATATATATATATACTATATATATATATATACTATATATACTATTCATAAAAGTCAATAATTATGATTATCTCTTTGTAATAGTTTGTAACTAATTTCCTTTAATTTATAGAATGTTATGTATGTAAATTAATTTCTACGATTTATTTAGTTAACCAATAGTAATACAAAAGTTACTTAAGAGTAACATGTTGTAATTATGTTTTATAACTTTAAAACTCGTTAACCGTGGAGATATTTACAATAATAATAAATAACCTTATGAAAAATATTCGCTTTATCAGACAGACAAACTGGGATATAAGCTGCTATAACGTTATAAAATATTGCTTTTTAGTTAACTAAAAAAGTCATTTAATTGATCCTCATATGAAACGCGTGTGCATTGATCATTACACTCTCGCTTACCTTATCGCACTCGCACGTAGCTCGAGCTTATTGGCTAAAATTCCACATTTATTTAGATACTATATTATTATTTATATTAGTAACACGAAATTTAAGTAAGTCAAATAATTAAGTACTTACATTATTCATAATCTTAATCTCTAATTTTAACATCTCTAGTCTAAATAGATACTCAAAATAGTAAACAATTTGTTATTTTTCAAAGTGATAACTCTCACTTCTGGGATTAATTACACAAATAAAATGTGAAAACAAATTTTATGAACGATGGGGGATTCGAACCCGCGATCTCACGCGCTCCGTGTGAGCGCTCTTCCAACTGAACCAACCGTTCGAGTGACGTATGGTTGATAAATCTTGTGTTCCTTGTTCGCGAAAGGTCGCAGGTTCGAGTCCCATATCGTTCATAAATTTTGTTTTTAAATTTTACTTGTATACGCAAAATAGTCATTCATTTCATGTTGTCTTTTCGATGTCTTTTAAGTAATATTAAGCATTAAGGCATCATAACAACGCTATTTGCGAGAGTTTTATAGTTAATACTTTGAACGTAATACAACATACCTTGTCAGTACTTTACGATTAGGGCGGTCAATATTACAGTATTGAGCAACAAAGCATCCACACTTAATTAACGGTACATGTGTTGATTAAATACAGTTTTGTTAAATAAAATGAACAAATAATTGCAAATACAATTATGTTCTTATTCAAACAATCGAATTTAGTTTAGCTGTCTGCCTGTCCGTGTATGAAGGAAAAAGTTATCAAAGCCACTTTTTTCCATAACTATAAGAACTATACTGTTTAAACTTGGTAAACAGATGTATTCTGTGAACCGCAAGAGCATTTTTGTACAAAAATAGAAAAAAAAAAAAACAATAATTTTGGGGGTTCCCCCCCATACTTAGAACTGAAACTCAAATATTTTTATCATCAAACCCATACGTGTATGGATAGGTCTTCAAAAATGATATTGAGGTTTATATAGTTTATATTATTTATTTATCATTTCGTTTATATTAATATCAATCTTTATTATATCATATATATTTTTCTAAACTGTATAGTTTGCGCGAGAGACACTTCCAAAGTGGTCAATTGTGGGTCCCTCCTGTAACTTTTCTATATGATGTACCATGCAAACTTCCATCGAAAATTGGTTTGAACGAGATTAAGTAAGTAGTTTTTTAATTCGTTTAAATGATGAGAGCTCATTTGCACTGTATGATTTTGCGCAAAGGATTTTTGCCATTCATGTTCCATTTAAATAATTTAATATCATTTTCCTTTCTTTATAACTTTTATATTATGTTAATTGCTGCAACGGAAACGGAACGCACTTGGCCGCATTTTTTTATTGAAATAGATATTTGTAGGAATATATTTTGATTATCTATTTGCAATTCTCAATAGCAATTTTATTGAAATGAAATATTATTGGTGAACTGCTTGCTAACTATTCATTCAAATTCAGTGCACGTGTTTTTGCTCACTTCTGGGATTAAATATAATATAAATATAACATAGACACATACCAACACTTATAGAGGACGAGGTATTCCTCCGGGGATACCCCCCAGTGATATTACTAACTATATTGCCAACCGGCCGAGTGACAAGTATCAAAAATTTTAACAAAACAACAACCGACTTCAAAAACACTATTCCAAAACAATAGATATAATTAATATGCAGTAAAAAGTATAAAATTAATTGCGAGTATTGTACAATCTAATTAATTAATCTAATTCTAATTACGATTATTGTTATTTATGGAGTCGGTGACAGCCAAGGTAGGTTTGTACCTACATGCATATAACTATTGTTTTGGAATAGTGTTTTGAAGTCAGTTGTTTGTTTATTAAAATTTTGGATACTCGTCACTCCTGCCAAGTTGGTATGTTTGTCCAACTCTCGAGTTGTGGCGCCGTCTATGGGATGGGCTGTTTCATACTTTATTAGAGAAGCAGTAGTAATGTATGATCCACATGTCATACAACATAGGGCAGTGCCCAATCATAAAACCGAACACAATCTGTATGACTTGGTGAAACTGAGATTGCGGATGTCTTATTTAATATTACAAAAGTTTCAAGCAAGCTTTGGAAGAATCTAGAAGCTCAGAATATTGCATTGTTTCTGCATCTGTATATTTTTTTATGAATAAGGAGGACAAACGAGCGTACGGGTCAACTGGTGTTAAGTAATCACCGCTGCCCACAATTTCTTGCAACACGAGAGGAATCTAAGGAGCGTTGCGGGCCTTTAAGAAAGGTGTACGCGCTTTTTTTGAAGGTACACGTACTGTCGTATCGTTCCGAAAAGTTCATTCCACAGCTTTGTAGTTCGTGGAAGAAAGCTCCTTGAAAACCGCACTATGAAGAACCGCCACACATCCAGATGGTGGGTATGATATCCTAACTTGTGGCGTGTCGTTTGAAGGTGGAATTCAGCGGTAGGAATCAGGTGAAACAGCTCTTCTGAACACAGCCCGTGATAAATGCGGTAGAAGATACAATATAGTTGTAATGTTATTCGAGTATTTTTGAGAAAGGAAATTAGTATAAAGGAAAATGTCCATGAATAAGTTCCAAAAACGAAATTGTCACAAAATCCAATGTTCAAAAGCTTCTACGTAAGGTAGTTTTGTATAAAACAGGGCCATTTTTACAGCTAAAAATATTTTACACTGATAAAATTTCTCTTTGAGAGTTTCATAAAGTATTCGTAAATGGCGTTGCATTATCATAATAAATGTTTCATGCACGTTCCAGTGTTCTATACATCCTTACAAGAAAATTAAGTTAAAAAATACTTATAAAACGAAATTGAACCAATAAATTGTCATTGAATCTACAATGGTTAAGAGATTCTACAAAACATGGTTCAGTGCACAGCCATTTATACAGCTTAAAATATTTTAGACATATTTTTTTTTTCATGATAATAAGCGACGAGACGAGCAGGACGTTCAGCTGATGGTAATTGATACGCCATGCCCATTACAACGCAGTGCCGCTCAGAATTCTCAAAAAACCCAAAAATAGTGGCACTACAATTGCGCTCGTCACCTTGAGACATAAGATGTTAAGCCTCATTTGTCATTCAGACCGTAACACAGTAATGCTTACACATTACTGCTTCATAGCAGAAATTGGCGCCGTTGTGGTACCCATAATCTAGCCGGCTTCCTGTGCAAAGGAGCCTCCCACTCCCACTTATCTTTGAGAATTTCATAATATTTACTTATAGAGCATTGAATTATCACAATATGCGCTTTAACATCGTTTGAATGTGCATACATGCATATCTATTCGAAAATTAAGCTAAAACAATTGAATCAGTCATATGAGAAACCCCATAAGTCAGGTTTTTGGCGGTTACTTGTTTTTTTTATATTCGATTCTCATTTTTAAAGACGCATATTTTTCCTTGGAGAAACCACACAAGACTCTTTTATTTAGTGCAAAGTGAGTGCGGTCGACTCAGCCCTTTCATAGAGAAATCACACAAGTCAGTGACTGTATGTTATGAGAGTATGTTATTTTTTCACGGAACGCATCAATCAATCAATGAAAAAAAAGTGAGTGACAGTGACAGACAATACTGACAGCCAGCAGTCCGCTTTGGAAAAAAATAACCTCTATTATTCAGAGAAAATAACATAAAAAATAATAATAATACGATAAAATAATAATAAATAAAAAGGGCCTAATGATGTCACATCTTTCATCTTAGATTATATTACTAACCAGGCATCATTCAAAGATGTGGAACACTTCCATTTTTTTTCTGATGCATGTGCAGCTCAAAACAAAAATCATACTTTACAGATTTTACAATGCCCTAGTTTCACAGTCACTTTTTAAGCAAATAGACATGTACTATTCTGTAAGGGGGCATTCTTTTTTGCCTTGTGATAGAGATTTCGCAATTTTAAAAAGAAAAATAAAGGTGCAAGGCAGAATTTATACTTTAAAAGACTGTATTGAACTTATACTTACATCTTCAAAAGACCTGAATAGGTTTATAGTCATTATAACATTATACATTAAGGATTGGTCTCCGCTGCGCTCCAAGTTGATACCGCAGGCGTAGTCTCAAAGTGCGGCAACTAATAGGTACTATACCCAAGTGGGTGTACTCGAGCCAGTATCGGACAATGTGTTACGTCGACGTGCCACATGTTCTGTTAAACTTTGCTAGTAATTGAAACTAAATTACTTTAAGAAATAAGTAAGACACTGGGATCAGATATCATCAGTATTTTGTATTTGATTAATATCAATGTAAAATAACACGAAGCGTATGTTACAGAATTTGAAACATGCCATTGAGTGTCAAGATGCCACGCTCATAAGCATCTAATAGTTGCCGTAATAAAAAGATTATTTTTCTTACGTAGTATCTACTTGGAGTGCAGGGGAGACCAATCCTTAATCTAAGCTAAAACAATTATTTGATGTATTAGAGAAAGTGCAAGTATTTCATACTTTTTTGTTTGTTATTTTGAAGATATTATGTAATACGAGCTTTTACCCTCGACTTCGTCCACGTTGAATTTGGGCATTTTTTTTATCTTTTAGGATACTTTTTAAATAATACAAACTGCTCTTTCAGCTGCCAGCGCTCTTTATTTATCTAACTATACAGTACATATCCCTTGTCATTGTAGACAGTCTCTTTAATAGTATTTCCTTGTGAACTGCAACGGCCTAGCCAAGTGACAAACTCTTTGTATCGATCGACTTTCTACAAACGTCAACGATTCGGCGTAAGCGATTGTAGAAAACGCTAACTTGGTAGCCAAGTTGACACGACTGCGACAATCCCTCATTCTCCAATATCTTTAGAAACATCTATATTTTAGTCTATGATGAGCGTACTTTCAAACATCAAACCTAAAGTCATGTATGTGTAACCGGCAATCTGTAAAATTCAGGCATTTTATACAATACATAGGCAATGTATATAATTCCTAGGGATTGTATAGAATACCTGCTGTTCCAGCTGCTATGTGTAAAATGAATTGATTTTAGTCATATTTATTAATATTAAACTACCTTTAAAATTCCCATATATTTGATTAAGCCTGCTGTGATCTACTATTTCATCCCCAAGTTATTTAGTAATAGTGTTTTCTTATGTAGATTTCTATAAGTGTTCGTTTGTTGATAACTGACATAAAAATAGAAAATACAACAAGAAAATAGAAAAGAAACCTTCGTAATAGATAAGGATCTAATACGTCACAGTCTTCATAATGTTTTGTGTGAACTTTCAGCACCACATTGTCTGTCATAGGGCCGAAGTAACCCTTTCAGAGAATGATAAACGACTTTGGATATTATAATCTATTATGTAAGCAACATTTGAATTACAGTTTTTCTGTTGGTTTAGAAGCATTTGTGTTGATGTCTAAAATATGTTTCTATAAAATATTCGTTTAATTTTATTAATTATAGTAAAATATTTTGATTTTATATTACATTCTTGAATTGTACATGTAATCTTTGCAAGCTGCAAATAAATATATAAATTAAATCACACGTGTCTTCTAGAGGATCAATTTGTTTATAAAAATACGGGACAAGACGAGCAGGACGTTCAGCTGATGGTAATTGATACGCCCTGCCCATTACAATGAAGTACCGCTCAGAATTTTTGGGTTTTTCAAGATGTGTTTGACGCGGAAGAAGTCACAGTTAAAAGCTAACTATTATATTATATGTACTGTTTATATGCGTATATTTCATCGTTTATCACACAAAAAAGAACTTTTTAATTAAAAAACAATTTTCCTATCTAAGCCATATAGCCAAGTGGTTGGTCACTGATCTGGTCACTGACTGAGTGATCTAGAGGTCCCGGGCTCGAATCCAGGATTAATTAGATGTGTATTATGTTTGTTTTCATGTCATGGATTTTATTTTTTATTAATGTAGGTTTAAGTGCCTATATCGTATTAAATATATCGATTTCATGCACCCACTGTACGGCCTACTTTGAGGCAAGAAAATTTATGTTAAAGTGTGTAAAAATTATAAAAAAATCAAACATTTTAGTAATTCGGCGTATTAAAGTAATATAAAATAAAATAAATAAAAAAGCCTTTTATTCCCATACTAAATTACATAACTAAATTTAAAAATTTAAAAAAATATATCATTATTGTTAGTAAACATAACTTAAGCCTAATATTATAAGAACTTAAAAAGAGAATAGTTTTATGTTGGTAAGTATTTTCATGTATTTCTAAATAATTAATATTTTAATTAGTAGTATGCCCCTGTTTGGGTGAAGGTTTCCTCCATTTTCTTCCACACTATACAGTCTTTGCAAAATAGTAGCCAGTCTTTTCCAGCATATTTAATCACATCATCAGCCTACCTCTTAGACGGTCTTCCAACTCTTCTAATGCCCACCGGCCCTTTCCATTTCGTTGTCTCTGTATCGTCCATCTCTTGTCTGTGAGTCGTGATATATAAACGGCCCATTTCCATTTTAGTTTTAATGCGTGGGTCAGTGCATCTATTATTTTTGTTCTTTGTCTGATAAGAGCATTAAAGTTATAAGGGTATAAAATACTTTGATATTACACAAGCCATACACTTACACAGAGAAAATTTTCGATCAGTAATTTTGTTTTTTTCATCTTTTCTCTCTACATGACCAAACATATAAAAGAACAAGCTGACCCGACAGACGTTGTTCTGTACATCGTAAATAAAATGCTGTATTTTATTAATTTGTCAATAATATTTCATAGCATCAAGAATTATTTCGTAAAATGTGCTCCCTGTTGTTATAATGAAATTGTTTCACAGCATAATCGACAATCCGTTCGTCAATAAATTATATCATAGCATATATTTACATACAAAACAAATATTGGAAATAAATATAATTATGAATCCCAAATCGAAATAAAAACTATGATATCTCACAAGTTGAAATACACTGTAGTCCATGAAGTAATCCCTAAAAGCCGTTCATTAGTTTAGGAGTTCACTGAAAACAAACATCAGGACACTGGATTTATATATACAGGCTGTGGCAAAGTTATGGGACATGAAGGGAAAGTACCTTAAATATCGAAGATAGGCTATTTTACTGAAAGAAGACTTTATGTTATTTGTAAAAGTAAGTAATGCTGCATTTTAGGATTTTCTAAAAATTACTTGCCTCGTCTGGGAATCGAAACGACTTTTATGATGCCAATCGAAAGAATGGCCAAAAACTATTAACTCTTCTTAAGTAACATAGTATTTTAAAAGAAATAGTCAATTAAGTGGGTATTTTTTTGTAAATTAATTAATTAAATGCTCAAAATGTGATCCCTCTTGTCTTACGCAAATCGCCAATCTTTTAATGAGTCCGCTGCCTGTTGATTTTCTTATCATTTTATGGTGAATACTCGATATGATATGGCACAATTCTGTTTGTAACTCGCCCACGTTCTCGTTTCGGTTTTTGTATAGCATATCTTTCACGTATCCCCAAAAGAAGAAATCTAATGGTGTAATGTCCGGGGATCTGGCCGGCCATCTAATCGGTCCATTCGTACCAATCCAAGTAGGAAAACATTCATTTTACGTTGTTCCTTTCTTTTAAAATACTATGTTACTTATGAGTTATTAATTTTTGGCCATTCTTTCGATTGGCATAATAAAAGTACTAGTAGTTTTTTTTTACATCTTAGTATGTTCGATTCCCAGACGAGGCAAGTAATTTTTAGAAAATCTTTAAATGCAGAAGTACTTACTTTTAAAAATAACATAAAGTCTTCCTTCAGTAAAATAGCCTATATTCGATGTTTAAGGTACTAGTTCCACCTTCGCACGACACGCCACAAGTAACTACATCCTCACCATCTGGATGTGTGGCGGTCGTCCACAGTGCGGTTTTCAAGGAGCTTTCTTCTACGTAATACAAAGCTGTGGAATGAGCTTCCTTGTGCGGTGTTTCCGGGACGATAGAACATGGGTACCTTCAAAAAAAGCGCGTACACCTTCTGATCAGAACGGATGATCGGCGGTGATCACTTAACAACAGGTACGCTCGTTTGTCCTCCTATTCCATAATAAAAATAAAAAAAAACTTTCCCTTCTAGTCCCATAACTTTGGGACATCCTGTATATTAAGATAGGTGGGTACTGAATTTATAAAAAATGTGTGTAAGAATATTTAATAAAGTATTTTTTTATTAATATTGAGTTATAAAGACTTACATCACATCGTTACTAATAATTCTACACACATGATAGACTAGCTCACTTCTTAAAGCTTACAATTACGAGGAAAAAAGCGCTAAGCTTTACCACGACGAATAAATTTAGTTAGCAGTCCCTTCGTAAACTTTGTTGTTTTGGAAGTAAGAAGTTCTTATGTAATTTATTATGTTTACCCAAGCTTTTCACTATTTAATTCAATGCCTACTCACATTTTTTTTTATGGAATAGGAGGACAAATGAGCGTATGGGTCACCTGGTGTTAAGTGATCACCACCGCCCACATTCTCTTGCAACACCAGAGGAATCACAAGAGCGTTGCCGGCCTTTAAGGAAGGTGTACGCGCTTTTTTTGAAGGTACCCATGTCGTATCGTCCGGGAAACACCGCACAAGGAAGCTCATTCCACAGCTTTGTAATACGTGGAAGAAAGCTCCTTGAAAACCGCACTGTGGAGGACACATCCAGATAGTGGGGATGATATCCTAACAATAATTATTTTGTCTTATATCCTGATAATAATTACCTATTCGATGACACAGTAACAGGTGTTAAGGTCAATTGGCACGACGTTCAGCTGATGATAATTGATTTGCCCTGCCCATTACAATCCAGTGCCGCTCAGGATTCTTGAGAAACCTAAAAAAGATGTTAAGTCTCATTTGCCCAGTATTTCACTAGCTACGGCGTCCTTCAGACCAAAACACGGGAATACTTACACATTGCTGCTTCACGGCAGAAATTAATAAAACTGTGTTGTTTGTTTTTCAATACTTGTAACAAATACTTTACTTTGCTGGTTACTGTAACAAAAGAGACTTGTTATAATCAACCTGCCAAATGGTTACATTTTAATGAAAGCCTTAATTTTATTATATACAAGCGTAGTTAGCCTTGCCTTTAGTTATTAAATTAAATGATGTCTATTCCGAGTGAAGGTTCCTTTTATAATTAAATTTCAACTGAATTAGTTGCTTTGATATTTTTGTTTAAATTTGTTAGGGTTTTGATTCAATGAATACGACAGATTTCGCTTTCATAGAAAAATTTCAAAAGATTTTTCTTTATTTTACATTTTTATTTTTACAGTTATAAAGAGTTTTATGTTTAGCTATTGAAACAACTGCTGTTAATTAGTTAATTTTATCATGCTATGATATTATACAAACAACAGATATTAGATCATTTACGGCTGTTCCCAATATACTATCTAGAGATAGAGATAATAATAGTATTCCTGTGTTTTGGTCTGAAGGACGCCGTAGCTAGCTTGAGACCAAAATACAAGAATACTTACACATTACTGATTCACGGCAAAAATAGGCGCTATTGTGGTACCATTATCTAGCCGGCATCCTGTGCAAAGGAGTCTCCCACTGGTGGGATGTCTTATGTATTTCTTACATCGTGGAATGTATGCCCAGGCAAACCTTTTTGAAAACATGTGGAACCCGATACACACGAACTCACAAACCTCAAATTCAATATTTAATCAAATAGGCTAAAAGCGCTTTTGATTCGATACTACAATTTTCATAATATAACCAATATAATTAACTAGAATTGTATATCATCATCATGTCATGTCAGTTGGTGCTGGGGCTGCTGCTTCGACTGCCGAAGACAGCAAGCGTCGCAAATATGTTGGTCTCAGTGAGTCATACATCTCTGTGCTGATTGGTGTCGAGACACTTGGCCCGTGGGGCCCAGAGGCGCGAAGAATGTTCAAAATACTATCTTCGCGCCTTAATAAGGCTACTGGAAACCCAAGCGCTGGCAGCTATTTCGGTCAACGGATCAGCCTTGCTATCCAACGCGGTAATGCTGCCAGTATTCTTGGTACGCTTCCACGTAATGATAGTTTTAATTTTATGTAGTCGTAGTATTGTAAATATAGTTATAAGATTTGTTTTGTTTGAATAATAAATATGTTAATATGAAAAGTATATCATACAATAACAAAAATATAAATAAAAATTATATCATAATTTATTGATGAGAACGAACAATTATCTTACTCATCACTCTTCTGAACCAACAGTGTATTGTTCAGTAGTTGTATTATTCATGTAAAACAAAATATTTTTTAATGTAACTTAATATACAAAAGGTAATTTACGTTTAAAGCGGTTTTAATATCAAGTATTTCCTGGAACCGAAAAAATTCTTTGTAAATAAAAATTATCGCATATCGGCCACATAACCAGTCAATTTTCTTTACCTAAAGAAAAATAATTTTCCGCACACTAAGTCATTGTTACTGAGAATGTCAAGGGTTACATTTTACCCCATAATTTTTAAGAGTTTAACTTCTTTGCGAAATAGCGGATAGAACTAGCAATCACTACATATTTATTATAAAAAAAGTCCATCGCTGCGATAAACTCAAAAACAATAGCACCGATTTTCATGTTGTGCAGAGAAATTGTTAGCGCGGTTGCAGAGGAAGGTTTAAGTATAGTTTGTTAAGTTTTATGTACATTTTTGTATATTATAAATAATAGTAACGATATTTCTTGCAGGTGTCGGAAAATAATAAGCCGTCTGGGAGCTTTCAACGAAAACGCTGTCTAAACCCTTTGAGTGCGGTGCTGAAAAGAGTTAATTTGGTTGACATAATCGTTTTGCCAGATTCGCAATCATTTGGACTATGTCGATAACTTTGGTTCTCCTACGGATCTCCTCATTTCTGACTCGATCTCGCAGGTAAACTCCGAGCATAGCCCTCTCCATTGCCCTCTGAGCGACCATGAGCTTTCTCACAAGGCTCAAGTTAGCGACCACTGAAGTGGCAGTGGGCAGGGCACATAGTTAAATGGACAGATGGCCCATAGGGCAGTAAAGTCCTCGAATGGCGACCACGTACCGGAAGAGGCAATGTTGGTAGGCCACCCACAAGATGGACCGACGATCTGATTAAGATTGCCGGAATACGTTGGATGAGGGCAGCACATGACCGAACGTCGTGGAGATCTTTGAGGGAGGTCTTTGCCCAGCAGTAGACGTTTTCCAGCTGATGAAGAAGAAAAAGAAGAAGAATCGTTTTGCCAAATAGTATTAATCCATTGCTAACACAACATTGGTTGTTTTATAAATAACTATTATTCATATTATAATCCTTAGAAAATTTAGACGTCTAGAAAGAGTCTCTTGCTGTTTGACAACCGATTGAAATAGGCCAGGTTTAATATTTTAGTGTGCGTGCGTGCTACGTCTTACATTTGCGATTTGTATGACCTTTTGTGTTAGTGTGTGTGAATTTCTCAAAATAGAAGTTATTTCTAAACGCATTATTTTACGACGTTTTCACAGCTATCATATAGCTATGCCTATCTCTAGATACGTCTACGTATTAAGGCTGGGGACCAAGCCGATGGCCTTGAGGAATCGAGCGGAGCTAGGTTACCTCTCTCACACAATCGCCATAGTTTTAATTCAAAATTAGATCTTTTTTTTATTTATTACAAAATACAATTATCTTTACAAAACGAACAATACTATGTCATGTTAAATAGTACAATTAGTAAATTTTCGTACAATTTTAATATAGATTTAATGATTAGCATGGCTCCAACTGTAAAAGTTAGGGATATTTTGGTGGTTTTTATTCGCACTGTCTATGAAAGATAGAAATATAAAGAAAAAAATTCATTTTTTCTGTAGATTTGGTTTCATTTATGCGCGATTTTGGCAATTTCTTGGGATCAAGTCAACAGCAGAGATCCAAACTATACTTCACCATCATCATCATCATTAGCTGGAAGACGAGACGTACACTGCTGGACAAAAGTCTCCCGAAAGATTTCCATGACGATCGGTCCTGCGCTGTCCTCATCCAACGTATTTCGGCGATCTTGACCAGATTGTCGGTCCATCTTGTCGGGGGCCAACACGCAAACTATACTTAATGTTCATAAATTACAAAACCTGAAATTTTAGTTTCTGATCAATGACGTTCATTACGATATGTACATATCATTCGCAGTCTGATAGCGGAACGGCAAAAGTGTGCTTAAAGACAATGTAACCACACTTTTCTTGTTAGTCATGTGTCAACTGTGTGTCAATCAACAAGCCTAAGTGTGCTATAAAAAGTGCTTAAATAATACATTAACGACTCAAAATAAGATGGTGTGACTTAGCATCGGTAAGGTTATTTTGTTTATATAAGATTGATATGCAAAAAGCGTAAGTAATTTAATAACATCGAATATTTTTTATTAAATATGGTACAATTATTGATAAGTCCCCAGACACGACCCGCTTGTCAGAATGGGACAGATGAAAGGACACATTCAGAAATGAAAACAATAGAGTCGCTCTTTTTAACCGACTTCAAAAAAAAGAGGAGGTTTATGTTTTTCTTATTTTTGCTACCTCAGAACTTTCGACTGGGTTTTGAACCGATTTTGATAATTTTGATAATAACAATAATCGTTCCTAGAATTAGATTTATTAAAATACGCAATTATTTTTATACTTTTTCGTGCACATTTTATCTATTGTTTTGGAATAGTGTTTTGAAGTCGATTGTTTTTTGTTAAAATTTTTTTAAAGGCCTAGTGAACAATGATATGCAATGTTATATTTTGTGTAATGTGCACGGCTTACAAGAACGTGAACGCTCACATACTAGTGCTATTTACACGTTATCACGGAAGTATCGCCACCTAGTAGTTTATAACTATTTACACCGCAATTATATAAATAATATATAATATTTTTCAGCTTTCACCTACACGAGATAATTAAAGAGAATTAGTACCAGTTGGTAGCAACAGAGAGTTTTGAAGTAATTTACAAACCAAATAAGCATAATCTTTATATTTCACCACTTAAGGATTTAAGTTTTTTGGATTTAACCACATTTAAAATTTGATAAAAGCTTTCATAGAAATAAATATTAATGTCCTCTTACATTAAACAATTAATTTAATTTAAGGAACTAAACATTAAATTAACCAGTTTAACTAATTATTTAAGTTACTAAAAATATTACATTTGAGTATTAGTTTCTCTCATTAAACGTTACCTTAACTTATTAAATCCAATCCCTTTAGAACGTAAAGAAGAAACAAATATTAATCTCGATATAACAAGTCAAATAATAAACATATAAACATTCTCCTTTATAATATGAGTGTGATTTTTGATTAAAAACGAAAAAAAAAACCTCCGACTGAACAGTTCTTGATCGGAAAATAGGCACAGACTGACAATTGTAAAACTTATAGCAACTCTCTTTTTCGTCTGAATTAAAAAAAATACCTAACTGCTACTCCACTGATGTGACTGTCCAAATCAGGTTCTAAATTAAAAATGAGTTTATATTGCTGCCTATTGACTAATAATATTTTAAACAACTGCAGTAAACGCAGAAATGTATAGACCTAGCAGTCGAAGCTTATTATGATGTCATTTGTGGCATTCGGCTTTGATTTTGTATGAGGTGCATTGTCTATATGTATAGAACGCCATTGTTTCTGATGCAACAAATATTTTAAATTAATCTTGAAAAAAGCATCTGATCAATTTTCAATTCGACTGTATTTTTGTGTGTATGTTACCTCATATCTTCACCTATGCTTATGAGTCAAATGATTTTCTTTTCTTGTCTGATTCTTCTTTTTGTCTTAACCTTTTCAATTAATTAATTTAATCTTAATGTTAATTCAAGTATTTTTTTATGAAAAAAAAGAATTAGTAATTGATACGCCCTGTACAATACAACGCAGTGCCACATAGGATTCTTGAAAAACCCAAAAATTCAGAGCCGTACTACAATTGCGCTCATCACCTTGAGACATAAGATGTTAAGTCTCATTTGCCCAGTAATTTCACTAGCTACGGCGCCGTTCAGAACAAAACACAATAATGCTTACACATTATTGCTTCTCGGCAGCAATAGGCGCCGCTCTGATTACAGCTTCGAGCCAGTTTGGCATACTGAACACTAGGTTTCGGAGCTGATGTTGGGGAATATTCTCCCATTCTTCTACCAGGGCCTGCTTTAGTGCCCTGAGTGTAGTAGGTGGTCGTCTGCGATTTCTGACTAACCTCCCAAGCTCATCCCAGGTGTGTTCAATCGAGTTGAGATCAGGACTTCTTGATGGCCAAGCCATCACGCTGATACCGACCACCTGAATATACTCTTGTACGATACGATAGAAATACCGAATTCAAATGTAAAATATTTATGGGGATATTTGAGGACCCGCATTTCTTAACGTTACCATAAAGATAAGCGTGTACTTAAAGTTTAAGTTATACATCAACTCAAACTTACTTTGCCCATTATATTAAGTAACAATTTTATTTATACAAAATTTATAACCAGAATACATTAAATACATTAAAATATTTTAATTTATAAGCTTAAGGAATACTAAATAGCTTTGCTTTTACTCCAAAACTAACAACATGCCATAACAAACAAGCCCGTACTAGTTTTAACAGCATAATATTATTTATCAGAAAGTTTTCCCTACCTCGTTGTTTTAAACTAAACACAAAAGGGTATCGCTCATTAAGCAATATCATAAGTTTGTTTTGCTTACATAATTCAAGAAGGATTCCTTAATTGCCTTATGGCCGTTCCCAATATACTATCTACAGATACAGATCAATTACTAAGTGCTACTGTCAGTAATAATTAGCTGTCAATAATCTGAAGCTGTCCCAATATACCCGATAAGTCATTCTTATCGCCTTATATTGGGACGCGTGAATTGCAATTTCCATACAAACTTCTATCGCTGGTAAGCTATACGTCTACCCATTGACAGACAGCGTGTACGGATAAGGTGAGTTACCGTCGATAAGTTTATTGGCACAGAAAAGTAAACGATAGTTACGACTTTATCTCAAGTAAGAGATAGACAGAATATTACGAATGGCCGTTAGTGGAGACCTTCGGCCGACGTTCAAAGGAACGTCGATTTGAAAAACTTGACACTTTTAAAATCTCTGAAGAACATTTTATGACGCAAACACGTGTGCCTTGATAAAATTTGAGTATTTTGGTGTATTAATGTGGGCTTGGTGCTAGTTTTATACGTATAACTACAGTCCATAATACGACGTATTTTGTACGATTCGCCTGCCTGGAGTCGTAACCTGGGCCCCGAAACGTAAATAAGGCTTTACAGAGGATCACTTCAAGTAAGTGCCTCCATTCTTCTTTGGTGAAGGGATGATTTCGAAATTGTGCTGGAAATGACGAAACGGCCGATACTGGATTAAGGAACACATAATTGTGCAAAATACGGACTTCCTCAACTCGTGATACCTGCCCGCTTAAGAGCCTAGAATTTATCTAGAGCTCAGTATGCCCATCATATGTTATATTTGTAGATATATCTTTAATTAAAACTAAGATACATTGGCTCCCTGAGGTTAGCTTTATAAATATAATAGATTTCTGAAGACTGCATTGCACGAAATTTAAAGTTAGAATTTCAATAAATGCATAGGTAAAATTTTGTTCTAAGAAGTCGAGTTGAAAGTATTTAAAGTAAACATAAAAATATTAAAGCCATCCATAGCTTGCTGGTAATATTAATTAATAGGACGTGAGATAGGCCTCTTCGTATATAGTACCTATGAATAAACTTTTAATAAAGTCCATTGGGCTCCACAATTTGTACCTGGCTGGTTTTAAAAGACAATAACAAAAAACGACAAAGTTTGAGTCGAACTCGCCCATCACGGATTCCGTAGCAGCAAGTAACATAATATAAAAGTTATATAGAAAGGAAAATGATATTAAATTATTTAAATGGAAAAGGCAAAAAATCTTTGCTCAAAATCATACTAATAATCAGTGCAAATGAGCTCTCATCATTTATACGTATTAAAAAACCTACTTACTAGATCTCGTTCAAACAAATTTGCAGTGGAAATTTGCATGGAACTAAAAAGAATATATAATTTGCATTACACATCATATTAAGTTTATCATTCTCTTATTTTAAGAGTTACAGGGGGGACACATATTTTACCACTTTGGCAATGTCTCTCGCGCAAAATATTCAGTTAAAAAAAATATATTAGAAACCTCAATAATGAACCTATGAATAGGTCTTCAAATATGATATTATATTATAACGGGTGCAAATACCTCAACAGGCTTCTTGTTTTTTTTTTAAATTTTGTTATAATTTAAATACCCTGACGGCGGCTTTAAGCAAGCAATTTATGTTATAAATTTTTTATTTATCTTACCTTTACCACACAATCATCGTTTAACACATTTTTTTAAATTTCATAATACTAATTATTCGTAAATTCTGATTACAGAATCATCCAGTCACTACAAGGAGCACCCCATCACGAGCACGACGCACGGACCGGCCATCGCCTCCAAACATAATTATTTAGGGAAGGGAATGACCCGCCCAACGATACCACCACCAGCAATGGCATTTAAGCGAGCATGAAGTACGAGAAAAATGAATGTGTATCGACATCATTTTATGTATAAAACATTTATATGTTATTTATATATTAAATACTTTCAACTCAACTTTAAATCTAAATTTTAGCTATGTTTGAAATTCCTGATGTAAATTTCTTTTAATCACTAATTGAGTATTTTAAATACATAAAACCTCTTCTTGCAATCTTAATATTAATAATAAATATTAATAAACTCACCTGAAATTCCAAAAGACAGAAGTAACAACCATTTCACAACTCTTAAGTACATTTTGAATTTGTCAGCTCCGGGCTTACGAATGATGAAGCTCAAATATTATGAGAATTATAGTGAAGTAGCACATTATTAATGTCCTGCAGTTATCTGTAACAATAACAAAGTTCATTTTAGTTAATTTTTTTTTTTTATGGAATAGGAGGACAAACGAGCGTACGGGTCACCTGGTGTTAAGTGATCACCACCGCCCGCATTCTCTTGCAACACCAGAGGAATCACAAGAGCGTTGCCGGCCTTTAAGGAAGATGTACGCTCTCTTCTTGAAGGTACCCATGTCGTATCGTCCCGGAAATACCGCACAAGGAAGCTCATTCCACAGCTTCGTAGTACGAGGAAGAAAGCTCCTTGAAAACCGCACTGTCCTAACTTGTGGCGTGTCGTGCGAAGGTGGAAACATGTAGTTGATCAGTCTAGATATCCAACACGGAATTACTGCCAGTATTCTTGGTACGCTTCCTCGTTCTAATAAATCCACTACATGCAATAATTATATTAGGTATTGTAAATATATATATAAGCATTGTTGTTTAGAAAAATTTAAATTAACATAGTCATTTAATTGATATCCCAGAAAGATTATCTATACACATAAATAGAATTGGAGTGTCTGTTTGTAATATTGAAATAACCGTTTTTTACTACATGTATATGAATTTATATACACCAATATAACATTTCTTACTATGTCTGTCTATCTGTCTGTTTGTTCCGGCTAATATATGAAATGGCTAGTAACTTAGGCAATGTTTATTTTAGAAAAATAAAGTAATGTTGCAATTTCCAAGAAACGGTCTAACTCTAAAAATAATTTATATGGCAAAACAACGTTTGCTAGTTCAGTTAGCATTATATTAGTACATTACGATACAAGTGCGCAAATTAGGTTATTCCCGTACGAGCGAAGCGAGCGCAGGATGACCTACGTGCGCACGAGTGTCGTATGCTATTTTTCCTATTAAGTTGCGCAAAGATCGACCACTATAATTATTTACAAAATTTCCCGCACGCTTACCATATTCCCGCACGCTCTTGTCAACGTGTGGGAAAGTAGTACTTTGCAAACGCAAATGCATGCGCAAAATCGAACTTTGCGTACGATAATAGGAAAAAATATTTAATTACGAGAGTTATAGATAATAAAAATCACTTTTACGTTTCATAAGATCTTATTTGTGTATTCGTGACGGCTGTTTCCTTGAACTTAGCTACTTAAAATCACTGTTGGGTCATACCCAGCTAATATACAGAGTAGTACTTAAACGTTTTTGGGTCTGCACCTTTATTACATTCATTTATAATTAGCCTTACCTACTTTCTTTTTTACATTTATTTTACATTTAATTAGATTAGGCATAAATGAAATTTGAAAACAAAATTTATTAACGATGCGGGACTCGAACCGGCAACCTCGCGAGAGTTCAACATAACATACAAGATTTATCGACAATACGTCACTTGAACGGTTATCTCAGTTGGAACAAGTGCTCGTACTGGATGCGAAAGGTCGCGGATTCAAGTCCCGCATCGTTCATAAATTTTGTTTTCAAATTTTATTTATGTAATTAATTATGTGAGGGTTATCACTTTAAAACATAACAAATTATTTAGATAAGGCATGTCTATTGTATATTTTATTTAAATTTAGATAAGATTTTCAAGTTTTGTTCATATTTGCTTGTTATATTAAAATATTCCCTGTATTAATAGTGTTTGATTTTGAATGAATGAAAATGAATCTGTCATAAATTAACAGTGGAAATTCCTATTTCATTTAACAGTAACTCAGGTAGGTACATAGATCCTACAACTTATAAACATTTCTTTAAGTAAGACGAGAGTAAGAATTTGGCATAATATTCAATATTTTTTATTGAACAGTCGTCTAATAAACCCATTGTAAATCGAACCGTTTCGGATAGTTTGTAAAGTTTCAAAATATAATGAGAGTAATACAGAAAATATTTAAATAAAGAAAATAAATGAATAAGTATAAATTAAATTAATTATCATACTTTGATTTAAAATTCAAAAGCAATCAATAGTTTGCTTAAAGATAAAATTGGATGAAAGTCCGATTTAAATCCTTTCGAATGCGATTAACGGATGTCGATTAAAAACATTCAATTTCAACTTATTGCCCTTTTTGTGGCTTTAAACTCTGGAAAACTGAACAGTATTCAATTTAACTTATAGCTGCTTAAATTAGATCAGTGGAAGTATTCCACACTTTCCAATAATTACTAACGGTTGGATAATAATGTTTGAAATAGTGTTTGTATATAAATTTTATTTTATAGTCTGTTAAATTTATTGCTTTCACACAAATTTGGTAGCCTGAAGCTAGACGTAGCCTGTACTATGACTATCCGTATATATCTAGAAAACTATATATTTTTACTGTGGTACCTACAAAATGTATCACCTATCTAGATGTATGTACTAAATAATTTGACACTGCAAAGACAATTTACTCATTGTTTCAAAAGGTAAGTCTAAACTTTGATTATTTTTTTATTCTTAATAAATAGAAGATAACCAGTTAATACGACGGCAGTTCAAGCTAACCATAATATTTATCTTTATCTTATGTAACATATATTAATAAAAATATGAGTAAAATATATAGCATTGTGTTTTATTTCTGTGGAAGGTAATGTGTTAATATTTTTTTTCTAGAAACTGAATGCGTCAATTTCACTCTATCAATGCCGCCAATATATTGCATGAGCATGGTTATAAACTTACATGTAGATTCCAGTACATATCTCGGAATTGCTCAGATACAAATTCAAATTACAAATCTGGAATGGAGTCTCTATTTCACAGTTTGCCGAGCAGGCTCAGTTGACATGCTTTTGCAGTTGTTATCTCCGCAATCTTACTTAAACAAGACTATTATGCAGCGAGCTCGTAGCACAAAAAGTTTAAATTAATAATTTTTTTTTTTAAACCGACATTTAAAGACAAAATTATTTGGTGATGAGCATTATAAAGATCGTCATTGAAGCCTTTGGGGTCACCAGTGGGAGGCTCCTTTGCACAGGATGCCGGCTAAATTATGGGTACCACAACGGCGCCTATTTCTGCCGTGAAGCAATATTGTGTAAGCATTATTATGTTTCCGTCTATAGGGTGCCGTAGCTAGTGAAATTATTAGGCAAATGAGACTTAATATCTTATGTCTCGAGTTGACAACCGCTATTGTATTGCCGCTCAGAATTTTTGTGTTTTTCAAGAATTCTCAGCGGCACTGCATTGTAATGGGCAGGGCGTATCAAATACAATCAACTGAATATGCTGCTCGTCTCGTCCCTTAATTTAAAAAAAAAGCCCTTTCTATATAATTTTTGGTGGAAAATATCAGAACGTTCTCTGTAGTATATAACACTATTTCAGAAATGCCTTACATAGTTTCAAAATCGTTTGATATATAAATATGTACATATAAATACACAATATTATATTATTTTAACGTAGCAATACTTGCCGGGCGAAATGTGTCAAAAACATATAAGTATTGTTAAAGCAAAGATCAAACAAATACTTCGAGGCAAAGAGGCTCTTTGTTGAAGCATCATCAGTAGAGGAAATCATTTTCAGTTGATTATGTTGCGGAAAATGTAATATTGTGCTGAAGTTCCACGGGATTTAACTGATGTGTGCTTCCAGTGGTGAACAAAGCAGTATTTTAGTACTATTATTTATTCGGTGACAGCAGTGCTGTGAAATACCACAATTCAGAGCAATCAAGGCTGTGGTTGGGAAAATTCTGATTAAGATTTACCTAACTTAGTAATAAATTCTAATCCTTCGAATGTTGCGAATAAATTGAAGCTATAATTTAGTTTAAATAATCGGATCGTCAATTGGTAACTCGGATTTAAATCGATGAAATTCGATTAATTAAATGTTTGATGTTGGCAAACAAAATGTACCTTCTGAATCGATTTAAATTTAACTTTAAATTCAAGTCTTTGTACTGGAATTTTGATACTTTACCGAACGAACATCATGTTTCCACTTAAGTAATAGTCGCTAGATCATATCCTGAATTTAAACATATATTTATTTAAACGTGACTGATATAGATTTGTTGATACAGATTAACATATTGCTAAGCAATTCATCTCGTGTGCCCTTAAGCGTCAAAAATATAAATAATAGTAAAAACAAAAATGGAAAATCCAAAAGTGCACGCCTCGAACGCTCATTCTATATTTTTTTTGATGTTAAATTTCGAATAAATTCGAATCAGCTGCGTTTTTTTTTAATAAAAAAATACGACAAGGCCTACAGTAGTGATTTTCGAAAGGAACCTTCTCTGCTGAATTCTGAAAATTGTGAAAAAAAAAAATAAGTCGTTTCGTCAAGTCGTTCTAGAGATATCCGTACCACGCCGTTTTTTTGAACCACAGGCTAATGGACGTCCACGATAAAAAAAAATATTGAACCTTTTTTTATATTAATACGTATTCGACAGCTTAAAAAAAGTATTAGGATTATTCATTAGTGTCTTAGCTTTATATTGATGTGCTTTTTATAATGTGTAAGAGTAATAGAAAAAAAATTGCAGTTTAAAGAGCGACCTTGACAGGTCGGTTATAAAGCACAACCGCCGCTTTGCGTTCGTGGCGTGCAATAAAATTAGAGAGATGTTAGCTAATGCAGCCAATTAAAAAATTGATTTGAAACCTAGCATTCTTTATGATTTAATAATATAGCTAAAGCCCAACGAGATGTCTTTATTCAACAATGGACTGCCTTCAACAATGATTTGAAATGGGAAAGGGTTCGTTCGAGTACCCTCAAGTATAAAGAGTTGACTTTTATTATTTACTTATTGCCTCTCACATCGATTTACTGTGGACTTACGTGGTTTTCGAACACGTGCTAGTTTTTGACGTTGAATCAGTGATTTAAAATCCTATTTTGAATAAAAATATTCGATCTTGAACTATGTATGTGATATGTAAATATCTGAGAAAATGTCATCATATAGGGCAACTGATAACGTGATCCAAATTACACGAGTTTTAATTCTTAAAAGTGCTTTTTATTTTAAAGAAAATGTACAAAGTACTATCTTCGCGCCTCAATAAGGCTACTGGAAACCCAAGCGGTGGCAGCTATTTCGGTCAACGGATCAGCCTAGCTATCCAACGCGAAAATGCTGCCAGTATTCTTGGTATGCTTCGCCGTAATGATAGTATTAATTTTAAATAGTCATCGTTTTGTAAACATAAAATAATAAAAAGTAATATTAGTTGAAAAAAATAATATATTTATTGAAAAATATTTATGGCCAGACTAATTATAAAACTTTTATTAGTTATAGAAGTTTCTAACATAATTAACACGCTCTAAATTTGAATTCATTATTATATAATTTAACTGTGTTACTTATAAACGCGAAGTAAAGTTATTCCAAGTTTAAAACTTTTTGTCCTTATCTTACCTTTGTCACTACAGAATTACATGACATGGAGAAATAATTTTTAACTTTGGGTAACTTTACGCTACGTTTAAAAGTACGGCTGTTAGTTTTTTAATTTGAACAATAATTAAGTCAGACTAATTGTTGTACTTACTTATATTAATTATGTATTTCGCGACATTATTTTATCTACAAAATGATTGCGAAACTTATGATGCAACAAGTAACAATTACTATGTAATAATTTTGTGACATTTACCCTTGTTCAATGTCAAATGTATAACACTCGAGATAATCAAAGAAAATACTCTGAGTAGATGTGATAAGTAATTAATTATGATTGTTTAAGCTTAACTTCTATCAAATACCAGACAAAAAAAAACAAAAAGTACCAAAACAACACGTTAATTAAATTTGGAACAAATTATGTACTGGTGTGTTGGAGCAGGAAAAACTTTGTCCCCTAAGATTTCTAAGATCGAAGCTCAAGTTAAATTAACATTAAGAAGCTTGATTTGCATCCGGCGTGTTAAAATCGAGACAATCTCAGACTCATCATAACATCTTAATCAAGTTTTCTACCAATATTTTTATAATGACTAAAGCGTTGTCAACATATTGTTAAAATTACGATTCGTACGGGTGCTGCTTCTGGCCCCAGGTCGACCTGTTATAGTTAATAAATCATTGTATTTGTTGGATGCAATTACTAATTTTGATAGTAACAACGACAATCATATTCACGAAGCATCCTTACACAAACATAGATATTAAGCTCTAAAGGTTGATCTAGGCATCTAATATACGATAATTTATATTTATTATTTTATTCTTAATTACTTTTTATTTTTGATTCATATATTGGATGCAGCACCTTATAAACTAATTTGTTCTGTATATTACAACCATTATAAAATACTCTGTTGATTGAAAAGAGTGGCCGTCTAGTTCCTCTCACGAGCTCTACTTTTTCCGGACATTTAGTAATTTAAAAGAAATATTTATAGAACTTTATACTATTCAATAGCGCTTAGTTCAAGCCTAAATGAATAAAGTTTGAGTTTGACTTTAAGCGCAGGGGTAAGTAGTATTATCCAGAGGGGAATTCAGTGTCTGAGTCAAGAAGAGTAAAAGCGGCTTTGCTGACTCAAGGTGGTAATGGACAGTATTGAGATTCCTATTAAAGGGCCTGGTTGTGATGTATAGGGACTCAGACGTGGTGTAGGTTGGAATTTACCAGTGGGAGGCTCCTTCGCAATGGATGCCGGCTAGATTATGGGTACCAAAACGGCGCCTATTTCTGCCGTGAAGCAGTAATGTGTCAGCATTCCTATCTCGGTCTGAAGGGCGCCGTAGCTAGTGAAATTACTGGGCAAATGAGACTTAATATCTTATGTCTCGAGTTGACAACCGCTATTGTATTGCCGCTCAGAATTTTTGTGTTTTTCAAGAATTCTAAGCGGCACTGCGTTGTGATGGGTAGGGCGTATGAAATACCATCAACCGAATGTGCTGCTCGTCTCGTCCTTTAATTTAAAAACAAAAACTTTTCTATATAATTTATGGTGGCATTATGTAGTTTATCTTATACTGAAAAATATCACAACTTTCTATATAGTATATCGTAAACACTATTTCAGAAATGCCTTACATAGTTTCAAAATCGTTTGATATATAAATATGTACATATTAATACACAATATTATATTATTTTAACGTAGCAATACTTTCCAGGCGAAATGTGTCAAAAACATATAAGTATTGTTAAAGCAAAGATCAAACAAATACTTCAAGGCAAAGAGGCTCTTTGTTGAAGCATCATCAGTAGAGGAAATCATTTTCAGTTGATTATGTTGCGGAAAATGTAATATTGTGGTGACGTTTCACGGGATTTAACTGATGTGTACTTGCAGTGGTGAACAGAGCAGTATTTTAGTACTATTATTTATTCGGTGACAGCAGTGCTGTGAAATACCACAATTCAGAGCAATCAAGGCTGTGACTGGGAAAATTCTGATTAAGATTTATCTAACTTAGTAATAAATTCTAATCCTTCGAATGTTGCGAATAAATTGAAGCTATAATTTAGTTTACTTAACCGGATCGTCAATTGGTAACTCGATCTAATTCGATGAAAGTCGATTAATTAAATGTTTGATGTTGGCAAACAAAATGTACCTTCTGATTCGATTTAAATTTAACTTTAAATTCAAGTCTTTGTACTGGAATTTTGAAACTTTACCGAATGAACATCATGTTTCCACTTAAGTAATAGTCGCTAGATCATATCCTGAATTTAAACATATATTTATTTAAACGTGACTGATATAGATTTGTTGATACAGATTAACATATTGCTAAGCAATTCATCTCGTGTGCCCTTAAGCGTCAAAAATATAAATAATAGTAAAAACAAAATTGGAAAATCCAAAAGTGCACGTCTCGAACGCTCATTCTATATTTTTTTTAAAGTTAAATTTCGAATAAAATCGAATCATCTGCGTTTTTTATATTAAAAAAAAAAACAGGAAGGCCTACAGTAGTGATTTTCGAAAGGAACTTTGGAAGGTTCAGCAGGGATGCTGAATTCTGAAAATTGTGAAAAAAAAGTAAGTTGTTTATCAACATCAACATAACATCTTATGTCTCAAGATGACGAACGCAATTGTAGTGCCGCTTAATATTTTTGGATTTTTAAATAATCCTGAGCGGCAATGCATTGTAATGGGCAGGGCGTATCAATTACCAATAGCTGAACGTTCTGCTCGTCTCGTCCTTTATTTTCATAAAAAAAACGCTACGTCGCTTCTCGATTTAAATGGGATATGAAATTAACATCAATTCATCTGCAAAAATATCCATGAAAAGTTCTCTCAACCAATTCTCGAAATAAAAAGCTATTGAAAATATTAAAATATTCGTATAATAAAATATAAAGATAATCATTTTTAATTAAGAACTGAAGACTAAATAAAAAAAGTTATAAAAAGACAATATTGTATTACGTAGTTGCATGTTTTAATGAACCATTCTGGAAGTTTCTCGCTTAATTAATCGAAACCTAACGTAAAGTAAATGCATAATTTATTTAGATCTTGCATCCGCGTCTTTGCTAAGGTAATTTGTCACCCGTTGAACAAAATCTTCATAAATGAGAACATTTTAATATAAAATATCTAAAGAATTAGATATTTTATGAAAACTTTATTTACGAAATGTTTTCATTTTTAACCGACTGCAAAAAAGGAGGAGGTTCTCAATTCGTCGGTTTTTTTTTATGTTTGTTACCTCAAAACTTTCGACTGTGTGAACCGATATTGATAATCCTTTTTTTATTTGAAAGCTGGCGCTTTCCGAATGGTTCCATTGTAAATTGGTCCAGATCTGACGATGGAATCCATGAGAAAACCATAAAAGTCTTAAATTTTGCTCTACATACGTATAGCAAAGTGGATGATAAATTTACGAATAACTCAATCCCCAAAAATTCTTAGCGGCACTATAATTGCGCTCGTCACATTGAGACATAAGATGTTAAGTCTCATTTGCCCAGTAATTTCACTAGCTACGGCGCCCTTCAGACCGAAACACAATAATGTTTACACAATACAGCTTCACGGCAGAAATAGGCGCCGTTGTGGTACCCATAATCTAGCATTGTTTTCCTCATGTCAACCTTCATAATATGCCCACCAACTTTTGTTTGAACTGATCAGAGTTCAGTGATCTGATAGAACTGACAGTACCATTATACAGTACCACCATACGCAATAGACCAACAGCCTTATCTTTATATACCTATTTTCTCTTTTATTTTTTATTACCGCTGATTATGAGCCGGGCATCGAGGCAGCAGGCATATATTATTACGAATCTGCATGTGAAAGAAATTGTTAAAATGTTCACATTAAAATTAGTCGTGTCATGTCGCAACGATAGGTATTGACGTAATATTCAACTCATAACTTATAACAAACCAACTTTGAATTTCAACGAAGTCAGATATAACAAAATTACTTAGGCCTAAAGCCCGTACAAGTTGCTTCCAAAGAATGAGCAACTATACAGATTCGCAGAGCTGCTCGAATTGTTAGAGATCCTGTGGTCTGTTAACGGCTCAATCACCCGAAGTGGATCAAGATTCCTGTCGCGATATTTTACTTTCCCGCCACAGAATATCATCCCCACCATCTGGATGTGTGGCGTTCCTCCACAGTGCGGTTTTTAAGATAATTTCTTCTACGAACAACAAAGCTGTGGAATGAGCTTCCTAGAACGGTGTTTCAGGGTTCATACGACAAGTTATCTTCAAAAAAAGCTCGCATATCTTCCTTAAGGCTGGGGACCGAGCTGATGGCCTTGACGAATCGAGCGGTGCTAGGTTACGTCCTTCGCACAAGAATGCCAAAGTTGTAATTCAGAATTAGAAGCATTTTTAATTTATTACAAACATAATACAATTTTCTTTACAAAACAAACAAAACTATGTCATGTTAAATAGTATTGGGTAGTATTGGTGTACAATTAATAAACTTTCGTGCAATTTTTATCTAGATTGAATGATAAGCATGGCTCCAACTGTAAAAGTTGAGATATTTTTATTAGCACTGTCTACTAAAGATAGCAATGTACTTAAAGAAAAAAATGGAATTACTTTTCATTTTTTTGTAGATGTAAAATATTTTTTTGTAAAAATATAAGCTTTAAAATGGATTCAATTATGCGCTATTTTGGCGATTTATTGGGATAGAGGCCTTAACGGACGGAAACGCAACTGTGGTTCCTCTGGTGTTGCAAGAAAATGTGTGTGCACTTAACACCAGGTGGCCCGTACGCTCTAAGTCCTCCTCTTCTATAAAAAAAGATACAGACCACGAAAAGAAATTATACCCGTAACTTTTATTACACTGATTCTTCAAGCGAATACAGCATCTTTATTGGATTTTAAATACTTTATTGCCTCGCCAAAAAGTTACGAAGCTCCACAAAATCTGAGCGGGTTTCAAAGCGCTCGAAGTAATCAAAGTTTAAAACAGTGCAAAATAAAAATAAATTGTAAAGTCTGCGATCCACTAACCAATATTGATGTTGAGTACATTCTCACTCTACGTGACAAATTACTTCATTCGTTCCTACATACACTTTGCTACGATAGGTTTTAAATGAACTACTTTGTCGGTTTCACTACCGCTTTGTATATCTGCTCAAAAGACTAATAGTTTGCAGTCTGGGGTTAATCTCCCAGAATTGAAACGTAGTTAACGAGAACAAGAAATAGCTTATAAGTGTGCTTGGAATTAGCTAAAAGGTGACGATCAATGGAGCGCTTGTATTTAATGCGATCATTAAACGTTTTCATTCAGTCCCGATTATTGTAAAGAGTGAAATATTTTACGTAAATTTTTTCTGATTATTCAAATTCTAAATTATTCATCCTGCACTCATAAAGCTACCATACTATAGCGGCTACGGGTTCGAATCTCTGTTCTTTTGAATAAAACTTAGAATAAGATTGAAATGAAGCCGAGGCTCTATCTTGATAGAGCCAAACAATTTTTTACCAGTTTACGTTCACTCGCTGTTTGTCACGAATTTCGTATATAAAGTGCCAGTAGGTAACAGGTAGCTATTGGTATTGGTAAAGTGGCTCCTGTTTTCGCAATTAGACCACTAAGTTGGGTCCATATTGAGTGCAGTGTTGACCAGTCATTCCAACCAGCCCAGCTTCTTCCAGAAGTTCAGAACTCTCCTGGGGTGTTCGCAGACTTCTTAGAGCGGCCTCGTATTTATTTAAAGTTTTTGCCCGTTTGTTGGCCATCCCTGCACCAGGATTACATGAGTGACCGTTTCATCGATTAGATCTCGCCTGTGCACTTAGTACTGTCCGTTACGGCAAATGTAAAAAGGTGCTTGTTAAGTGATGTGTGACTCATTCGTGTGCCCACCATGATTCGCATGTCATGTCTATTCATGACATTCATATATGTCATGGCTAATAAGTCGACGAGTCAGTTTGGTCAATAGTGCAGGAATCTCTTCTTTCGACTTTCTACAGTCTGAGACATTTATTGATCGGGTGTTGTGTAGTTTGTTGGTGAGAGGGCGTATCTTTGAACGCATTTGGCTGAAAGGCAGTGGTAGGAGTGGCAATGGACCACTTGGGTCTTACAGCGATATTCAATTATGACTCTCTTTTAACAATTACAGAAAAGAGGCACCATGATTTTTCTTGCAGAATGACTTGCCTCAAATTTCTTAAGGATTGGAGATTATGGTTGCTTAAAAGCTATTTAAGATTGTTACTTCCTTTCTGGATCATAATCTTAAAGCCACGTTTCATCCATGGTATAATTTGAGCTAAGAAATATTCACGATCTTAAGCATCGTAATAGTTCCAAAGAAACTCAAGAAATGTTCAGTATTATTTATTTCTGTGCATAAGCATTCTGGGAACCTAGTGCAAAGAAATTTTCTTCATCGTTAGGGATGGCGCTTAGGCGTTCGTATAAAATGTTATGCACAACCAATAAAATAATTGTTTCTTCGGCTATAAAACGATCTGTGACAGGACAGCCTGCTGATACAACCATGATAGACAACCTCGACAGCACGCTCCGGAAATTGAAAAGTAATAACTTGATAACTTCCATTTCTATACAATAAAACATATTTTGATCATTTATTTTTTAATCTCACAATAATTATTCAACCATAGCCAATCACCATAATTACTCTTTTCTTCAAAAGATTATTCGGATATTAATTGATGTACCATCAATAAATTTAGATACTTATCCATTGAATAGAATTGATTCATATCGCAAATTCCATTTAAATACTACAGAATGAATACAGTCTTGTAATAATAGAAAAGTTAAAAGCCAATAAGCGAGTATGGAGACTCAAGCAAACAATTTCAATTTAATGAAGCTCCGAGCTAATATCACTTCGGTGTACCGTATCGGGGTGTGGGCCAAAGTAGGTCGCAAGCAACAAGTAGAAAGTGGACGACATTACACCTGTGTATTTTATCGTCAATTATAATTTGCAGGGTTTTAAAACATTCGGGCATATTATTCATGGACGTGTATATTAGAGTGGAGAATCAGTTTCGGCGCATTTAACACTTTTCTTGGGATGGGTATAAAATGTTAAACTCGCGTCAGTATACGTGGTCTGATCGAAAATTCGTAAGACCGTCGTTGAAGTTATGGATGGATATAAAATGCTAAACTCGCGTCAGGACACGTGGACTGTTCGGAAATACGCAAGATAGTCGTTGAAATTATGAATGGGTATAAAATGTTAAACTCTAGTCAGGGCACGTGACCTGATCCAAAATTCGTAACACAGTTGTTGAAATTATGGACAAAAGTCGATTTTTCTAAGAAACAAGCTTTTTAATGTAAAATAATTGTAATACTTCCGAAGTGTGAAATTTATTATGTAAGATAAATTGTCATTTTTGTGTACGCTAGCGCCTTAAATAAATACTGTCTTTAACCACTTAAATGCTAGAACTTTAATATTGATAAATAAAGCAATTTGTGAGAAATTATTCCCTAATCATTCCAAAATATTAAAAAATGCACAACGTTAATGTTAAAGTTTTCACTTCTGCCGGAGTGCAAGCAGTTTTAATTAAATTTGAAATGTATCGAATTTCTTCACCAGATTCACCTGTGTGATTCACTCTATAGACACAAAGGTAAACAAATGTAAAATAAATGGAAACAATATTTTACTAATTGTTCTTTTTTAATGAAACCGTTACAAAAGCAGCTAAAAATTAATAGTTTTAATACAAGTTAATAGATACATTATGAGAAAAGAATTTTACCCCCATCTTTTATTATGTAACAATATTGCAATATCAATCAATTTATTATGAGATTGACGAACAGGTTGTAACATTTCACCCTTTTCTCAATGGACGATCCATATTTATAGCCATCCTACTGAGCTAGAGGTCCCCGGTTCGAATCCGGGTTATATGATACATATAAATGTTTGTTTTCAAGCCGTGGGTGGCTATTATATATATATTATATTGTATTCATATTTATTTAGAATTTATATCGTTGTCTTACACTTATAGTACCTATAATTTAAGGGTAAGATATTAATGTTAAAGTGTGTCAATATAAAAAAATCTATTAACGTAGCATAGCGTAAGTATATTAAAGTTTCAAGTTTAAACTGTGTTTTAAGTGTAAACTGTAGTACAAAATTAATTCCATCCCTTTTCTTTCCCAATATACTATCTACAGATATAGATAAATTACTACCTCTACTGTCAGTAATTAGCTATCAATAATCTGAAGCTGTCCCAATATACCCGATAAGTCATTCTTATCGCCTTATATTGGGACGCGTGAATTGCAATTTCCATACAAACTTCTATCGCTGGTAAGCGTATGACGTATAGTCATCCTATTGACAGACAGCGTGTAAGGATAAGATGAGCTACCGTTGATAAGTTTATTGGAACAGAAAAGTCACCGATAGTTACGATTTTTATCTCAAGTAGGCCTCAACGGGAGATAGACTGAATATTGGGAAAGGCCGTAATTGATACACCATAGATCATAAAATAACTGTTAAAAACAGATTATCTGTAATACCGCTAAATATGAGTCAATTAATAGCCTAGACAACAAGTGCATTTTTCTTAAATTTTTAAAACAATAATCCGCCTGCAAAAAATCGTCTTTTTCAACTTATTACGACAATGGCTTCAGAATAGATCATTAGGAAGAATTAAAAAAATATATAAATATTTCAATTTTTAGTAACAATCCTTACGTAGTTGAAAAATGTATTTTTTTCATTACCCATATTTTCCAAACTGCTGAAAAACTTGAACAAAAAAGCACTTGTTGCCTAGACTATCTATGGTATTATTCCCATGACAAAACTTACTCTTACTCCAGAGATAATGATGTAAACTGAGCAAGACGCAACTGCTACTTTAAAGCTTCGTATTACGCGGGCAACTTCATACAGCCTTCATAACACTAGAAAGATAATCTGTGCCTCGGAGGCGAGTTTTAAATTTATATATCGCTGTCTTTGTTTACCCGCTGCTCGTATAAACTTGTCTTTTTGAGGCTTGTTCTTCAGTTAACTAGAGAAGAAAGATCGCTTCAGTTTAGTTTAATCTATCGTAATTTTTAAAAAGCCATGCGTTGCGATATTAGTCACGTCAACGAAAACTTAAGGCGACACTAAATGCCAGCGACCTTGAGCGATATGAGTTCACGGCTGCCGGCCCTCGATCTATGTAACAAAGCCAATATTTTCAAAATTCTTGCGTGGAAATCAGTTTATATGCTTACAATCCTCGTTATTCACTACTAATCTGAATAAATGAACCTACACAAAAAGTACAAGCTATAAGAATAACTTTTCTGAGAGAAACCATTACCAAAAAAATGCGTCAAAAAACTTGTTTAAGGCGAGGTTTTCCCAACACTTTAGGTAAAAATTGCGCGAACGTTAGATTCGATAGGTACGCATGGACACGGGCGTCGGGCATGGCTGAGAACGAACCGAGCGATGCGGGTCAACGATCGCCGACCCAGAATGAACCGCGTAATATTTTTTAAAACTTACAGTTGTGCTAGAGTACGGAATTACTGTGATAATATTTATATGCATTTTTGAAGTAAATCTTTTTTATCGACGTATGAGAGAAATGTTATATTACGCGCAAAATTATGATTTCAACATTATGGATATCGTATCCAAATTTCTCGAAGGTGCAGAGAACTAATTTGGGATCATTTTTGAAATCCAAGATGGCCGCCGCGCAAAATTATGATTTCAACAATATGGGTATCGTATCCGAGGTTCTCGAGGGTGCAGAGAACGAATTTGGGAACATTTTTGAAATCCAAGATGGCCGCCGCGCAAAATTATGATTTCAACAATATGGGTATCGTATCCGAGGTTCTCGAGGGTGCAGAGAACGATTGTGTGATCATTTTTGAAATCCAAGATGGCCGCCGCACTTAATTATGATTTACTAACCTCAAATTTTAACCTTAAAAGATTTTTTGCCACCGCTCAAAATTCGTCTTCGACACCCTCGAGAACCTCGGATACGGTATCCATATTGCTGAAATCATAATTTTGTGCGGCGGCCATCTTTGAATTCAAAAATGATCACAGAATCGTTCTCTGCACCCTCGAGAACCTCGTACACGATATCCATATTGCTGAAATCATAATTATGAGCGGCGGCCATCTTTGAATTCAAAAATGATCACAGAATCGTTCTCTGCACCCTCGAGAACCTCGGACATGATATCCATATTGCTGAAATCATAATTTTGTGCTGCGGCCATCTTGGATTTCAAATATGATCACACAATCGTTCTCTGCACCCTCGAGAACCTCGGACATGATATCCATATTGCTGAAATCATAATTTTGTGCGGCGGCCATCTTGGATTTCAAATATGATCATACAATCGTTCTCTGCACCCTCGAGAACCTCGGACACGATATCCATATTGCTGTAATCATAATTTCGTGCGGCGGCCATCTTGGATTTCAAAATTGATCACAAAATCGTTCTCTGCACCCTCGAGAACCTCGGATACGATACCCATATTGCTGAAATCATAATTTTGTGCGGCGGCCATCTTTGAATTCAAAAATGATCACACAATCGTTCTCTGCACCCTCGAGAACCTCGGACACGATATCCATATTGCTGAAATCATAATTTTGTGCGGCGGCCATCTTGGATTTCAAAATTGATCACAAAATCGTTCTCTGCACCCTCGAGAACCTCGGATACGATACCCATATTGTTGAAATCATAATTTTGCGCGGCGGCCACCAGATACCATTAGTTTAACTAACAGCAAGCATTAGCAACCTACAAGTAAGACTTAAGGGTATGTGTAACAGGATTAAGTAGTGTTCATAGTTCATGCTATACTTTCACCACAAGACTTGTCTAAAAACACCAACCGGCGCCTATTTCTGCCGTGAAGCAGTACCTAATGTGTAAGCATTATTGTGTTTAGGTCTGACATTATCGTGGAGCCTATCCCTTGAAAACTTCCTTCGCCCAAGCTAATCTTTCCCAATTTTAACATCTGCTAAGTATTTTATATAAATTATGATTAAAAAAATCCTCAGCAAGGAGAACAATACCTATACCATTACTTATAACAGTTGATACAGCAAAGAAAACCTATTTTATTTAGTTAAAATAACAATCATTAGAAACAAAATATTTCATGGTTTGGAATACAAAGTCATTAATAAACAATCATTGAATAAATAAAAGGGCACTTGAGTTTTTATAGTTTGTTTTACAATTTTCGCTTTTAACTTTGATAAGCTAAAACAATTTTTGTGAATATCTATTTGTATAATGTACAAAATCATAAGTGTTTTTTTTAGATTTAAATAATTGTTTTTTCTGACCTTTAAATGAAGTGAATTGCAAATTTACTTAAACATTTTTCTTTTACTTAAGTAACTATCATTCAAAGATATTATGATAGTGGCTAGGTAATACTAATATTCGCGATAACTCAAATAATGTACTTAGTCTTAGATCAAGGATTAGTCTCCGCTGCGCTCCAACTAGATACCGCACTACTTAAGAACAAAAGATTTTGACAAGACGTCAATTTTTATTACGGCAACTATCAGACACTTGTGTGCGTGGCATCTTGACACTCAATGCCATCTTTAAAATTTTGTAACATATGCTTCGTGTTATTTTACATTAAAATTAATAAAATATAAAATATTTACTGATGATATGTGACCCCGGTGTCATTTTTATTTCTTGAAGTATTATATTTACAAAGTTTTACCAGTGGGAGGCTCATTTGCACAGGATGCCGGCTAGATTATGGGTACCACAACGGCGCCTATTTCTGCCGTGAAACAGTAATGTGTAAGCATTACTGTGTTTCGGTCTGACGGGCGCCGTAGCTAGTGAAATTACTGGGCAAATGAGACTTAACATCTAATGTTATATCTGCTCAAAATTTTTGGGCTTTTCAAGAATCCGGAGTGGCATTGCATTGTAATGGGCAGAGCGTATCAATTACCATCAGTTGAACGTCCTGCTCGTCTCGTGCCGTATTTTCATAAAAAAAAACTTAACATGGCATTCTAGTTTCAATTATTAGCAAAGTTTAACAGAACATGTGGCACGTCAACTTCACACATTGAACGAGATTGGCTCGAGTACGCCCACTTGGGCGTTGTACAAGTTGTCGCAATTTGCAACTACACCTGCGGTATCGAGACCAATCCTTTATCTAAGTACTTGGTATTATAAAGTAAATATAATTTTTTATAATAAAAGTCGGTAGTAGGCTATTATTACATTTAAATACAAAGCTATAATGCGTACCAATATCACACAAAAATCATAATAGCTCTAACAAAAACAAAAGGAAAAAAACCGGACAAATGTGAGTCGGATTCTTCCACTAAGGGTTCCGTACATATTATTAGGTACCTAACTATACTCATAAAAAAGGGAAAGGTTTTCTTCAAATATAATCAAATCAAATTAAAATCATAAAAATCTTTATTCATGTGACCTACATGAAGGAAATGACACTTATGAATGTCAAAAAATATTTTTACGTATTGAATTGTAGAGTAGTTGAGTTAATGAGAAGAAGGAGCAAGAAACTCATTGACACTCTTTTAAATCCAGATTTACAATTTCATTTTTTTACAAATCATTTCAGTTACAATATAATATGTAAACTGATACAACAAACATACTCAAACGTCAAATAGTCAATGCCTTACACGAGTAAGTCAAAAATGTAAATGTAAATTAATACAAAACAAAAGTTATTAAGTACAGTAGCTGCATCATCTACACACACCGTAAATAAATACAGGTATTCTGTGAGCATTTTATAAGGGATTATATATAAAAAATATATATCTATCTATATTATATATATATAAATGAATTGCTGTTCGTTGGTCTCGCTAAAACTCGAGAACGGCTGGACCGATTTGGTCTTGAATTATTTGTGGAAGTCCAGGGAAGGTTTAAAAGGTTTGAATAAACATGAAAATGCTCGGATTTAAATAAAAACAACAATTAAAATTTTACCCCGTCGTTCAGAAATCAAATTGAAAGAAGAGTTGAAAATGAATAACTAATTCGAATTTTTATATCTTTCTAACTTTGTCAGGAGGTAAAAAGTAACCTTAATTTTAGATAACTATAGTACGTAGATGATTAACTACAGTTGTTAACTATCTATCAGATTATTTTAATGTAGATTAATAAATCTTAAACTTTGTCACAAATTAAATTTCTGAACGTAGACAATTTTATTTGACATTTGACAACAAACTATATTATGTAGATTGATAAAACTTAAGTTTTGTCAAAAAATAATATTTCTGAACCTAACCGCACCACAAAACAAAACAAAAATGCAAAAAAGTTTATTTTACAGCATCAAATTGATGTGTCTGTCAATATCAAATTGAAACCTTATAAAAAGCCAGTATTTTAGGAAAACTCTCTTTTGTAAGTAAGCAGCATCATGTGTAATTATATCGTGTATATAATCGAAAATAATAATAAAATTTCATTCATACCGAGCATTTCATTTATTTCTTTAAATAAAAAAAGGATGCCTTTCGTTTGTTTTAACTTTACATTATACAAAAGTTTAGGGCTTTTATTTATCCATTGAGGCAGTACGAAGTCTGCCGGGTCAGCTAGTATTATATAATAACTTTTAAGAATCTGAAGCAGAGCATTTGGCAACAGGATCATCTTGCCACCACAAGCAGCGCCCTTACACGAGCATGACGCATGAGCCAGCCATCGCCTCCCTCAACCATATATTAGGGAAGGGGACGGCCCGTCCCATGTCGCCGCCACAAGCAGTGAAATCAAAGCGAGCATGACGAAGCCTGTTACGAGAACTCAAGCAAACAACAAAAAAAGAATCTTAATCTACATATCATGCAATACTCACAAAATACCTCTTATTACAATTTGACAATTCTGCTTAAACTTGTGATTAATTTTATATATAATTAATATTACATTTTTACAAACAGTTATCAAAAGCTCAATCCTTTAGGGTAATCAAATCAAAATCACTTTATTCATGCAGGTCAAGGAAATGACTTTGAGGATTGAGCTTTAATAAGATGCAGAAGTGACAAGAAACTCATTGTGACAATCACTCACTCACAAATCACTTCAGTTACAATATATGTAAAGTGATGCAACAATAATACTCAAACTACAAATACTCAAAAAAAGAAATGTAAATTAATATGTAAAACAAGAGTTTATTGAGTACAGTCATGGCCGACCATTACTGTATCAACATTAATACTAGGCCATGGTACAGTAGATGCATCAATCCACACACACCGCAAATAAATAAAGCCATTAAGCGACCATTTTATCAGCAATTATAAAAAATATAATATTTAATTTCAAAACCATGAAGCAGAGTTTTCGGCTACAGGATCAACCTGCCACCACAAGTAGCAACCGTTCACGAGCATGACGCATGGGCCAGCCATCGCCTCCCTTGACTATATTTTAGGGAAGGTACCGACCCGTCCCACGTCGCCGCCACAAGCAGTGACTACATTTAAGCGAGCATAATGAAAACTGTCCACAAGAACTCAACCAAATAGCAAAAAAAATATAATGTTCATCTAAAATATATTCAACAACACTCACTAAACACCTCTACCTACAATTTGACCATTTTGCTTAAAGTATAATAATTCATAATTATAAATATTATTATATTTAATTAAGGGTAAGTAAAGCTCAAATCTTTTAGAGCAATTTAGACCCAAGCCTTCTTATCATCAAAAAACTAAATAATTCTTTAAATTGTAATACGATTTTTCTATGTTTATACTTAATATAGGCTTGGAACTTGTTGAGGGACATTTCCATTATGTTCTCAGAAAGCTTATTATAAAATCTAACGCAATTACCGATAAATGACTAGTCGAGTTTAATTATCCTAGAAGTGGGCATTAACAGTTTATTTTTATTTCTAGTATTAATATTATGTTTTTCATAATCATTTTGAAATTTATTGCCATTTTTATGAATATATACTAAATTTTCATATTTATATTGTATAGAAACAGTCATAATTTTAAAATCTTTAAATTTAGATCGACGCGATTAGATTAGAAGCGACTCTATTAGTCCCATACCATAAATTGTCCGAGCAGCTCTTTTCTGCAGCACAAAAATAGAATCAATATCAGCAGCATTACCCCATAATAATATACCATATGACATAATGCTGTAAAAGTAACTAAAATAAACCAATCTTGCAGTTTCAATGGCTGTTAAGGAACGAATCTTTTTTACTGCGTATGCAGCAGAAATAAGTCTACTCGATAACTTTTCTATATGAGGGCCCCATTGGAGTTTGGAATCTAGCGTTATTCCAACAGCGGTATCAACTATATCTAATTTCTCGTTTATAAGCTGTATATCGATTGACACTTGTTTAACATTAGGTAAAGTAAATTTAATGCACTTCGAATTATTTTTTTTTTTTTTTTTTTTAGTATATTTATTTAAAACTTTACATATTTATATAAATAAAGCAGCAACCAAAAATCACGAAGATTTGTCCGGATTGCTAACATGAGTTGAGTTCGCAATGATAATTAAAATAAGATCAGAAAAAACTTAAGTAAGTACATACACAAGGTTTACAAGCAAAGCATCATTAGATCAGGTTCGCATTCAACCGGTCATCGTTAATTCATATCTCTATGCGAAAGCGGGACACTGCTATCTTTCGATCGCGCTATTCCGTCGCACACGCACAGCGATATGTCTATTCGCTCGGCCGGTGGGCGGTGACAAAGAACCCGATGTTTGACCCACTTAGAATGTAAGCTACAGGGTGTTCAAAAATTGCAATTTTAACTTATCTCTAATATTTTTTCTGGTGATGCTAATTTTTACAGATGGATCAATATCATTTAATAGCCGAGGAACCAAATATTGTGTTGTGCGCGAACCATAAATGTTATTGGACTTTAATGTTTTTAAGTGATTATTTGTGATTTTCCTAGTGGTTATTTTATGACAAATTTTACTTTGAATTTCATGATTGAAAAATTGTTCCTTAAGAAGACAATAATTAAATTTTGTGTGTATTGGTAAGATTTTACAGTGCCTGAAGAGATCGTTATATTCATTCGCTTTATGTTGTTCTTTTAAGTCATAAGTTATTGGCTTCAAACCAATGTATAACTTTAGTTAAAGCATTGCTAACAACATCAAAATTTGGTAAGCAACGGTGTATTTTAAACATGAGTGATGTCTCATCGGCAAAAATACAAGTTGATATTTATCGTTTGCAATATAAGGGAGACCATTTATATAAATAAGGAATAGAAAAGGTCCTCAAATCGAGCCCTGTGGAACCCCCATTTTAACTATTGATCCATTTCCTTCTTCATTATAAATGTAAAGTATAAATCTTAAAAATAATTTAAAACTTAGATAATTTATACGACTAGATAGATTCTCTTGCTGTTAGACAACCTATAAAAACAGGCCAGGAATATTAGTTTAGTGTGCGTGACAAGTTACGCCTTATACTCTTGATACGTATGACAGTAGTGTGCGTGAATTGCTCAAAATTTTTTTCGACGTTTTCACAGCTGTCATACTCTATCTAGACGTATAAATAATCTAAGATTTAAAATAAACTTGCTTGCGCCAATGAAGTCCTTTCATACGATACCCAACATGACACAGTTAACTCAATGAAAAATTTGGACCGCGGTTCCTTGCAAAAAGATCCTGTTTTTTATGATTTCATAACAAACATATGGTAATCAGAGTTTTTCCTATGCTTTAAGTAAAACACGGTATTACTTACCAAATTTCATAGTTCTAAACAATTTGGTTTTTAAAGTGATAGCCCCCACTTCTGGGATTAATTACACAAATAAAACTGAAAACAAATTTTATGAACGATGCGAGACTCGACTCGATGATACGTAACTCGAACGGTTGGCTTAGTTAAAGTTAAAGTCAAAGTTTTAATTTGCATAAACATGTTAGATTGTTTATTGTTACATAAATATTATAAAGAACATGTTTGCCATATTTATGACGTGCAAATTTTACAAAATATACACACATCAAAAAAGTCTAAGCAACACGCATGATATTACAAGTTTACCATTTATATTAATTAATTTCTAAGTCTTTATTCACTCAAAGTGCATAGGTATGTAAACTTATTTGTTCTTGATGACATACTGGCTGGTTGTAAAAAAACATTTCGATTATGTTTTGTTTATTTCATAAAATTAACTGAAAGGGAATTTGTTTGAATTTAGGTGCGTTTTTATTGCTACGTTTAGTCTTGATTTTATAATTTTACCAACCATTTAAATAAAGTTAGCGACAAAATTGAATTGTTAGATATTCTTTACGTCGTGGAGCAAGGTCATTTGACGGCAAAGTGCTGTAGTGATGTTGCAAGCGGGAAGTAATCCATCTGCGGTATCTCGGCATTCATAGAAGTGTTATTTAACGTCTTTGGCAGCGCTACAATAATACAAGGGCACCCGCTGAACAGCATTCAGGCCGTAAAAGGAGTATTACTCAGCAAGACCGGTACATACAACTGACTGCAAGACGCCAGCCGATGTTAACCGCTCGAGAGATAAGTTTGAGGCTACAAAATTCAAGTGGTGTTGATGTAAGTCCGCAAACTGTGCGAAATCAACTGCATGAGTACGGCCTACGAGCTCAACGCCCAATTAGGTGCCCACCGATACGTGACGGGAGTCGCGCTCGTCGAAATGAATGGTGTACAGAACGCAGAACATGGACCCAGGAACAATGGAATAAAATTATGTTTTCCGATGAGTCGCGATTCGGGTTTAGGCCTGATACAAGAAGGGTGCGAGTGTACCGTCGGTCCATAAATACTGAAAGTCTCAGGTGTATTCAGGAAGTTCATCCATACAGCGGCTCTACAGTTATGGTATGGGTGGGTATTATGAATAACAGGCGAACTGAGCTCATTTTTGTAAATGGAAACATGAACGCTGAAAATTACGTTGAGGATATTCTCAAACCTTATGTCCATCCATTTGCACAAACTTTTGGCTCGGATTTTACGTAAATGCATGATAATGCGCGTTCACATACAGCTCGGCGAACCAGTCAATACTTGGCAATGGAGAACATCAGGGTATTGCCCTGGCCTGCACAATCGCCAGACCTTAACCCCATCGAGCACGCATGAGACATGCTCCAGAGACGTGTTTTGAAGGACTTGGACTGAGTGACAACAACCCAATAGCTGAGGGATTTGCTGCAATTCCATTGGGAGCGAATACCGCAAGATGACATAAACAGTCTCATTAATTCAATGAATAATCGTTGCCAACAAGTTCTGAATAGCAGAGTAGACCATACTTTGTATTAAATTATCCTATTCTTTCACAATAAATTCATTTTCTTTAGAAATTTTATTTTGTTAAAAAATGTTTAGTTGCTTATGTACCGTAGTTTCTGCAGTATATTCTAATATTGTTAATTTCTGTTATTAAAAGAACTTATAAAAACAAAAGCTGTTATATTTTACATCATAGGACCCTAAAAATATTATTTTAAAAATAAAAAAAAACGTTTTAATGTGAAAAACCATCCTAAAATTTAAATTAGTACATGTTGCTTAGACTTTTTTGATGTGAGTAGTTGTAGTTGCTCGCACGGAACGCGTTTCATTTACATATTGTATATTTAACGCTTTTTTTTGACCTTCGCTTTTTTGTTTTCAGAGAAACTGAGATTGAGAGGAGGTCTAGATAGTTGTTGTCATAGTAACTGACCTGTATTAATACCACTGGACAGGCTGTTCCATATGTTTGACAGCAAATTTATTGTGCCTATTTGAAGCGCCATTCGCGAGCGTCCAGCCAACTAATTTTGATATATTGGTAATACAAAGCGCTGCGAAGGAACGTTCAAAACTCTGAAGTATTTTTGCATTACTTTGCATTGAATTGATTTCGTTCGTTTTCCGTGTTACTTATACTTCATGAATCAACGTAATAATGTACACATTTTTTTTAAATAGTTTCCCAATTCGATGATTGCTGATGTTGTCTTCACTAGTTTTAGTACCTACCGCAGACTCTCTCTACATGGCCAATAGCGCCAAAATGGCGAATATCAAACAGGCACAAAAGCAGTTTGACAGCCGCCAGTCCAGTGGTTAGGCTCAGCGCTATTTTTATTTCCTCGGAGATAATAATGGCTATAGACATAAGAGTTTTGGCAATTGACTGACAGTTTCCTCTCCTTTTTTGGTATGTATAGTTTTGAAATCATTTATACTTCTACATATATTATGACAGCTGTGAAAACGTCGAAAAAAATTGTATTAAGAACTAATCTCTATTTTGAGGAATGCACGCACACTAACACAAAGTGTAATACAAATAGCGAGTGTAAGACGTAGCTTGTCACGCACACTAAAGTATTAAACCTGGCCTGTTTTTATCGATTTTCTAACAGCAAGATACTCTACCTAGACGTATTAATAGTCTAAGGTCTAGATTTGGATTTTCATTTAGAAATTATTGAATCCTTAATATCAAGCCCGATTAATTCAAGCCCGTATTATACAAACTACTTAACAAAAGTTACAAAATTGTTTCTCATTGTTTTTTTTTTTTTGTAATTCTTGTATTTCACGACTCATAATAATATCAAGAAGCTGGCTGGTTTGATAAATGTTCGTATTTACGAGTTCTAACGTCAGCGACCTCATTTCTTTTAATCAAAAGGTTCTGATTAGTCTCCGCTTTTGTAGTGAACATCAGCTTGTCTTGTGCTTTCTCTGTACATACGAATAGATAAGACTTACTGAGACAAATTTCCCAAATAATATTCCATAATATGATTGCTATCACTTGATTTGATAGAATCAAGAAAATTAAAATAGTATAATATGTCTAATTATAACATCTTATATATACTATTCTCGTGTCACAATGTTAGTTACCTTACTACTCCGACACGGCTTTACTGATTTTTACCAAATTTTATATGCATATTCAGTAGGTCTGAGAATCGGTACTATCCATTTTTCATCCCCATATATGTTAAGGGTCCACCCCTAAATTTGTTTTTTATTTTTTTGGACGTATTTTTTATGATACAGCATTAAAAAATACATACAATCCTTAATTTTCAACCCTCTACGATCAACCCCCATTTTTTTTCGTGATTTTTATATTATTACTAGCTGATCCGACAGACGTTGATCTGTATATAATAAATAAAATAATGTTTTTATATGAATTTGTCAATAATATATCATAACATCAAAAATTACTTAGTAAAATATGCACCCTGCTGTCGTAATGACATTGTTTCACAGCAGAACTGTCAAACCGTGCGTCAATCAATTCTCTCATAGAAATTATGTATGGACACAACAAAGGAAAAACAAATTTGTTGTTTTTATTTAATTTAGCAGCATTTTCCTATTTATTCACCTTTTGAACCTTCTCTAGACTTCCACAAATAATTCAAGACCAAAATTAGCCAAATCGGTCCAGCCGTTCTCGAGTTTTAGCGAGACTAACGAACAGCAATTCATTTTTATATATATAGATGTTCCATCCACAAATCCGCTATAGGGTTGCAAGTTGGTAATGGTTAGTAAAGTATCAATACTTACAATAATTTTAGTAAGATAAATTTGGTAGGACTGAGAATCGGTTGCATCTACTTTTTACAACCCAAAAAATTTTTTATTACTTTATATAGCAATACAACGTTTGCTGGGTCAGCTAGTTGTTTATAATAAGTAATTAAGCGCAGTTAATGAATTTTAACCAAGTTTCGTACTAAAGTGATTTGCGTGTGTCATATTTAAAAAAATCACTAGGTACTTTGATTTTTTTTAAAGTTTACAATGTGATTTAATGATTTAAATAGAATCAATAGTGCCAAAATTGTAATTATCAACTTTATGCATACGTAATAACTTCCAAATTAGATCAGTTAGAAATACGTGAGTTTTTGCATTTTATGCAGCTCGTCAAGACGATGTTCGCGCAGTTATTAACTGAACTTAATGATTTTTTGCCATTAGTGAGTTCTTGCATCAAACCGATAATATGACGGACGTAAGTTTCTTCTTTACTATTTGCTTGTCACAGTGTTATACGTTCCTTAAAATATGTTCGAGGACGGTGAAAGCTAGGGGTCTAATCTCTTTCTCCGAAACGAAACTTCGTAAACGAACGAAATTTAAACGAAGTTTCGATAGTGACCCTACTCTATTTTGTGTTCGGACACATCGACGAAGTTCGGAACCATAGACAATATTCTTGAACGAATGGTGAACTGTAATGAACATTATTTTAATCCAACTAATTTGAATAGTTCTATTTCATGCCAACGTTGGGTAGCAACTAATGACAACCAAACGCATCTGTATTAGAGACGCAATGTAAACTTGTCAAATAAGTACTTCAGTAGGTCTACTCTAATTCAACGAAAAACGATGTTTCCTACTACGGTACCATTCGTTAAGAAGTTTCGTCCTGAACGTCATTTCTTGACATTTCGAATTTATACGCCTACTCTAATTCATTTACCGAACGAATATGAAGATGACAGCTGTTTAAATTAAAAGGTATAGCTTCATCATCGTATATCCACCCATTTGAAAAGTGTTATGTTTAAAAGGATGGCTATATGTAGAAACATTATTTTTTGTGAAAAAAACAGGTATATAACTGATATTTACTTGAAACTTTCTGCTAAAGATGATTTAGAGTAGACCTACATGTCCATTTTCGTGAACGGGCACTCCTTGTAGTGCCTGGAAGATCCATTGTCAAGGGGAACTAAATCTACTTCACATTTTTAAAATTAATCTTATGTATTAAAGTTATTGTTAATGTAATGATCGCTAACACCTTATTGTGGATTTATTCTGTTTCTATTGCTGTATCATTTGCACTTAATACGCTTTTGGTTTCTTTTATTAAAGGCATAAAAGGCATTTATTTTCTCAAAATTGATTCCCTTAGAATTCTTTTTGATGTCATTTCAAATAACTACTAGATACTACTACCGCTTTGGAAACAAATGGCGCTCTGAGAGAGAAGAAGCGGCGCAATAAACTATCCCGGCATTCTTTATTTGCGCTCTTTTCAATAAAAATATACAATATTGTGCAGTCATTTCTATCGCTATAAAATAATCATAAAATAGTCCCAGGCTGTCCGATCATTTAGATATTCAGCAGTGGAGTAATAGGATTTACGACAGAGCCATTTTTTTAATAAAACATTTAAATTTATTTACAGATAATGCCTGAACAGTGGCTGGGACTTTATTATAGAAGTGTATACATTTACCCTTAAAGCTATTATGTATTAATTAACATTATTGAAGTGAAAACTTTCTTAGCGGCGTTGAGCACTTTTATTGGGATTAGTATAAAATGTTAAACTCGCGTCAGGACACGTGGCCCAGGTTCCACAAATAATAATTCATATTATGACTTTATAACACCAGTCAATTAAAGTAAAGTCGTTTACTTGTTAAGAGATATGCACTTAACATATTATATTTTTTTTTAAATACTTTAAGAAGAAAGTAATTTTATATAAGGGATGAGATATGTAAAACAATTTGAATATAACGAAAATGACTATGCTAATAACATCGTATGACTGAAGTGAAAATCTCATAAAGAACAACACGAAATAATAAAAAAAATGACATCAAAAAGAATTCTAAAGGAATCAATTTTGAGAAAATACGAGTAAATGCCTTTAAATAAACCATGCTCACAGAGCGGACGTTACCTGAACTGACACTGGTTTCTCACTCTTTTTCACATATTTTTATGAAAATAAGGGAAGAGACAAGCACGACGTACTTCTGATGCTAATACGCCCCGCAAACAGTGCCGTTCAGGATTTTTAAAAATCCCCAAATATTCTTAGCTGCACTACAGATATAAGATATTGAGTTTCATTTGCCCAGTAATTTTACTAGCTATGACGCCCTTCAGACTGAAATGAAATACAGCAATGTTTACACAATACTGCTTCACAGTAGAAATAGGCGCAGTTTAAATATTTCTATATCTACTCAACCTTTTCCGAAGTGATGGTAAATGATAGATTTTATCACTATTGTATTATAACTACATTCGTAAGTCTATTTTTTGACCTAAATTTATAAATTGATATTGATTTTTTTAGTTATTTGTCTGTCGTTGCGTGTAATATGTTCAGGTGGTGTGGCAATTACTGACTCTTGGTTATCAAACACAGCATCGTATGAATAACCATAACAAACGTATTTCTATCCTTTTATATATTGGCGGCCATATAGCCCAGTGGTTAGTGACCCTGTCAACTTGACAAGAGGTCCCGGGTTCGAATCCTGGTAGGTGCAGAAATTTATATGATGAATATCGATATTTGTTTTCAAGTCATGGATGTTTTTAAGTATTTATGTATTTTTAAGTAAGTATATTGTATTAAATATATCGTTGTCTTATACCCATAGTATAGGCTATGCCTAGTTTGAGGCAAGATAATTTGTGTAAAACTGTGACAATATTATATTATACTAGCTGACCCGACAGACGTTGTTCTGTATATAATAAATAAAATAATGTTTTTATATGAATTTGTCAATAATATATCATAACATCAAAAATTACTTCGTAAAATATGCACCCTGCTGTCGTAATGAAATTGTTTCACAGCAGAACTGTAAAACCGTGCGTCAATAAATTCTCTCATAGAAATTATGTATGGACACATCAAAAGAAAAACAAATTTGTTGTTTTTATTTAATTTAGCAGCATTTTCCTATTTATTCATCTTTTAAACCTTCTCTGGACTTCCACAAATAATTCAAGACCTAAATTTGCCAAATTGGTCCAGCCGTTCTCGAGTTTTAGCGAGACTAACGAACAGCAATTCATCTTTATATATATAGACTAGCTGACCCAGCAAACGTTGTATTGCCGATATTAAAATCGCGATACAAAAGTAACTGTTGATCGTAGATGGGTGAAAATTTGAAGTTGTATGTATTTTTTAATGCTTACTCATAATCAAACAAATTAAAAAAAGAAATGTCAAAAAAATTAAAAAAAAAATTCGTGTGGACCACCCTTAACATTTAGGGGGATGAAAAATAGATGTTGTCCGATTCTCAGACCTACCCAATATGCACTCAAAATTTCATGAGAATACGACGTTGTATTCAACGTTTGCTGGGTCAGCTAGTATATTTATATAAAAGAGAATGTATGTTTGTATGTTCCCTAATAACTCCTAAACTATTCGACTGCTCTCAATGAAATCTTTTGTAATAGACTCGTTGAAGCTCAAGGAAGGTTTACATATATAATTTGTCGTGTCACGATCCCACCCACGCACTCACCCACGCATTTACCATATCTCTCGAACCGTTTATTGACAGAACAACATCTGCCGGGTCAGCTAGCTGTACATATGTTTATTATTGATATTTCACATTATACATAAAATTGAGTTGTAAATATGAAAATATATATTTTTCGCGAAACAATTTCCAAATGTATGTCTATGTAAGTGTATATAGTCAAATGAAAATGCGTTTTTATGGCCATCTTAATTCAGCAGCCTGAAGAAAAATATGAACCTGTCGAAGACAGAGTACCTATTATCGCCCGAGATTTAACCTCGAAATTTGATCCAATAAAAATTGAAATTTTCTTTACGAAATTTTCGTTTTTGTAAGAATCTTTTTTAAATTACAAAAACCTCAATTAGTATTTGAAACCATTGCAAACATCAGAAATCTCTTTTTTTCAGTAAATTGTTTATAACTTTTGAGAGCGGAGGGATTTTTTTAAATCATCTTTCCGAGACGGCTGTGTTTTTACATAAAAGTACCAAAAATTGCTCGTAAAAAGAAAGAAAAAACAGATTAATGATGTAAAAAATTACAATATCTATTAAGTATAGTAGTATGATTGTTGCATCACTTTACATATTATATTGTCATTGAAATGATTTGCATTTTCGATGAAAATGTAAATCTTGATATAAAAGAGTGGCAATGAGTTTCTTGCTACTTCTTCTCATTATCTCAACCTTTTACAAAGTACCGGTAGATTCAATAAGAAAAAATATTTTTTTGACTTTCATAAGTGTTGACCTACATGAATAAAGTAATTGATTTGATTTGATTTAAATACACTAATAGTATTCAAATAAATAACTATGTATATTTAAATTAAACACATGTACTCTAAAATAGCACAACTTAAGCATGGACTCAAGCACATTTCAAATTATTTCTATCCTAGTTAGTGCGAAGTAAAATCACTCCAGTAAACTAGACATCCTCGAGGACTGTTAAAGTGCTTCTTATGCGTTTCTTGAACCCTTCGCGTATTTTCTAATTGAATGGATTTGAATTGCAGAATAGAGACTGAAACAGGAATTCCTACTTTAATTTTAAAATATTTTGATTTGAAATGTTTAAGAGAGACTTGTTTTTTCAAAGGAGAATTGAATATCTTTTAATAAAGATTTTACAGCGAACCTATAACTATATCTGCGATTAAATGAAAACGTTAAATATTAATTAATTTTTAAGATGGGTTTGATGGACCAGGTATAGAAAGTATTTGAAAAGATGAATCTCCAAAAATCCATATTCTGCGTGGAGTGGGAGTATATGTACATGAATGAGTGCTTTTTACATATTAAATATTGTCACAGCCAGCATATATCTAAAGCATTGTGTATTTATAATGCTTACCAAAGTTCGCCAATATGTCGTTATTTGAAAACAGTTCATAATTTTTTAAGGATACATTACATTAATTTAGACAACGTTATTTAAGTATAATAATAATAATATTGACACACTTTTTACACAAATTATCTTGCCCCAAATTAAGCATATATAGCCTGTGTTATCGGTTGCAAGACAACGATATATTTAATACAATATACTTTCTTAAACATTCATAAATACATTTAAACATCCATGACTCATCATTCATCATATAAATGCGTGCACCTACCGGGATTCGAACACAGGACCTCTAGCTTAGTAGGTAGGGTCGCTAACCACTCGGCTATACAGGTCGTCAAGAATATTATTCATCAATTAAAAACTGTTCCCATTAAAAGCTTACTCGTAATATCGTCATCTGTGGTTTATCTGAAATACTTAATCTTGTTTTATACATAGTTAAAAAGTAATACAAAATCTTAAACGAAAATGTATTAATTATTTATCTGTATTTACTTTCTTAATAATAGCTATCACCTATCTATCTGTGCAAGAAATTTAAGACCAAATAACGATCTGTGGAAAAATTTTTAACAATAGAAATGTATTAATTATTCATTATAAATGGAATGCATGTAACAATAGAGCGTCACAATCTTCTGGATTCAATTCAGCAGAATAGCATTGTAGTTGACAGTTGCAATTCTAACCAACAGACTAATCTGAACTCCGATACAATATTACGTATTGCCAGAAACCATCTCTAACCTAAATCAAATAGTCCGTCCGTACGTCCGGACTACACTGTCCAATCAGATACCTATAGCAAATTTTGTACGATTATATTTTCTACTAGCTGACCCAGCAAACTTTGTATTGCCATATAAAGTAATTAAAAAAAATCTATAACAAACATTTTTGAGGCATAAAAAACGTACCACCGATTCTCAGACGTACCAAAAATATCGTACTACAATTATTGTATTCGATTGCTACCTTGCAACCCTAAAGCGGTTTTGTGAATGGAACAGATTACAGTAAAAATAGTAGAACTATTTTCGATTCGATTTATCGATCGTAGAAGGGCGAAAATTTGAAGTTTTATGTATTTTTTAATGCAAATAAAATAAAAACAAAAGATTATGTCCAAAAATTAAAAAAAAATGTTAAGGGTGAACAACCCTTATCACTTTGGGGTACGAAAAACAGGTAGAAGCCGATTCTCAGACCTACTGAATATGAATATAAAATTTGGTAAAAAGCAGTTAAGCCGTTTCGGAGGAGTAATGTAACTAATATTGTGACACGAGAATTTTGTATATAAAATTAGCTGACCCAGCAAACGTTGTATTGCCGATATTAAAATTCGCGATACAAAAGAAACTATTGATCGTAGATGGGTGAAAATTTGAAGTTGTATGTATTTTTTAATGCCGACTTATAATCAAACAAATTTAAATAAAATGTCAATAAAACTAAAAAAAAAATTGGCGTGGACCACCCTTAACATTTAGGGAGATGAAAAATAGATGTTGTCCGATTCTCAGACCTACTCAATATGCACTAAAAATTTCATGAGAATCGGTCAAGCCGTTTCGGAGGAGTTCAAAGTTTTACACCATGACACGAGAATTTTATATATTAGATATCACTAGCTGACCCAACAGGCACTGTTCTGTCAATAAAAAAAAAATGAAGTATTCGGGAATAATGTAATTAACAACCACCGAAAATGATATGTTTAATATCGTATTTGTGTAAAGAGCTTTTATATAACCGCCTTATAACCAACTTTTTAAAGTATTAAAATGGATATAATATGATATCCTTAAGAGATAGACATATGCTCTCTCGGACTTTTCTGTAGGTCTATATAAGATACACAATTCTATAATATGTTATTTTGTTATATTTCAAAGTACTGTTTTCATTAAAAGCTCCCAGGTGACTAATTTTTTTCCGATACCTCCAACAAATATCGTTAATAGATACAAAAACTTAACAAATTATATACTAAAACCTTCCTCGAGAACCACGCTATCTATTAGTGAAAACAGCATGAGAATCGGTGCTGTACTTTTTGAGTTCATCGCGAACAGACAGACAGATGCGACGGAAAACTTTGCTTTTTGAATATAATATAATAATATAATATTGACACACTTTTACACAAATTGTCTTGCCCCAAATTAAGCATATAGCCTGTGTTATGGGTTGCAAGACAACGATATATTTAATACAATATACTTACTTAAACATACATAAATACATATAAACATACATAAATACATTGTGAACATACATTAATACATATAAACATTCATGACTCGGAAACAAACATCAATATTCAACATATAAATGCTTGCACCTACCGGGATTCGAACCCGGGACCTCTAGCATAGTAGGTAGGATCGCTAACCACTCGGCTATACAGGTCTATATAATATGTAGTTATTTAGAATACGATTATTCCTTGCTTTCCCTTTCAAAATAATATAAAGATTGTGGCTTTACCTTGAGTACTAGAAAGCTGTAGTTGTGTATAAATATAATTAATACGAAGAATGAGTGTTGTAGAAAAATAAAAGTAGTTAAAAAAAAAACTAAAAAACACGCTTTGGTTGAAAAGATAATGGTTGAAATTTAAAATTACCATCAATTCGTGCCTTCGATAATTATGTTAATTAATAAAAATCTTATTTTGCAAATTGAAAATTGCAATAATTTTATCAAATTAATGTATTGTCATCGGTCCTCGATAAATCTATGAAGTTTGAACGAAATCTGGCCGTTTAAAGTGGGTCAAAATCGCGCCCAAATGAGTTGGTTACAAACAAACATACATACAGGTGAAGCTAATAAAAAGCGTGTAAAATTCAATGGTATTTAATATCAATGAAATTTCTTTAGGCAGATTGAGGACTTTTAATACAGGCATAAAGGGCGGAACATTAGCGACACGACGAAAAGATTAATGATGTAAATGACATAGAGTAGGCAAAATGATAAAATATTTTATGTGTTTAAAATTTTATCAATGACCGCTCCATGTACTTAGTGTCTGCGTATATTAGAATGTCTCTGCTGTCTCGCATTTGATATAAATTTGAAAATTGAATGAAAATCCTTCAGTCATTCGTTTCTTACTGTTATAAGCACTTATTGTTTTATCACTTTTTGAATGTAAGTCTTATAATTATAATATTTAAAAAAAAAAAAATTCCCTCACTTCTGAGATTAATTCAATTCAATTTGTAACCAAAACTTATGAACTATGCGGGACTGGAACCCGTGACTTCTCGGGTTGAGCAGGTTATCAACTGTAAAGTAGTAAACCACTGTAAATGAAGCCACAACCTGAGAGTTGAACAAGACATACAAGATTTATGAACCATACGTCACTCAAAGGGCTCACTGGCTCAGTGGTAGAGCGCTCGGACGGAATCCGACAGGTCGCGGGTTCGAATTCCGCATCGTTCATAAATTTTGGTTACAAATTTAATTTAATGATGATATTGTCGGATGAATTTGATGTTGAAAATTCAATTGATTGTATTTTTTAACATTTATGCAGATAATAATCATACATTTCATGTGATACAGCACAATAAAAAAAAAATACTACCATATCAATTCTAATAAAAAAAAGTTAAAAGAAATAAACCATAAAAACGCAAAAATATTGTTTACTATAACCACAGAACAGGTAAAATACATTTCAATTCTCTTTAAACTGTCCTGTGACTATAACAATAGTAAACTAAGATCTTTTAACTTCTGAAATACATTCTTACGACTGACAGTTTAAAGGTATTTTGTATACCGGCCAACGAAGTGAGAAGTGGATTTTCAACAGTTTATACCCGTGTATTTGTACAAAATAAATGACGAATTTTCGACCAGCATTCGAAATCATTATGCAATAGGGGTAACTGTATTATTATGAGTTTGAGTAAATAATATATTTAGAGTAACTAATATTATTTTAAATTTTTAATAAGATCCAGATACTGGAAGGAAGAAGTACCCATATTATGCCCGTTCAAAAATTATATTAAAAAGAAGTTATATTATTGTTTATTTATTAATTCTTCTCCAATATTTTTTTCGTAAATAAGGGCGACCATCTTGGACTTCACAAATAATCCCAAAGTATATATTTAGCAATTCCGAGAACCTTGGAAATGATTCTCAATCCTTCGATAGCTTTCTTTCATCGTCATTCGTTATAATATGTGGATCCGCCCTAAAATTGATATTGAAACGGAAACGCCTAGAAATTTCGGTAAAAACCTATCCTACTATTACCTTTCCCTATTATATTCTATTATTACTATTCTCTTACAGCGTGTGTCTACAATTTCATAATGATTGCTTGTTTAAATTACTAACGAAGTAACACTTAATTTTATTTCCTCGCAGATAGTGTGCAACGTAGAGTCACCTCTGAAATAAAACCTGTCTCCCCTCCCTTCCCGTGAATCCCTCACTTCACTCAGGACATTACATAATGCCGTAGCTTCCCTCAGGAGTTAAAATCAAAGTCCTTCGCTACGTTCAGGATTCAATTCAATACTTGGAGCACTCTTCACGATTCAATATGACGCCCATGGAGTGATAAAATACTTTCCTCTTTAACTGTGCTATAAATAAACGCGAATTAAAGTTTTTTTTTATGGAATAGGAGGACAAACGAGCGTACGGTTAACCACGGTTAAGTGATCACCGCAGCCCACAATCTCTTGCAACACCAGAGGAATCACAGGAGCGTTGCCGGCATTTAAGGAAGGTGTACGCGCTTTTTTTGAAGGTACCCATGTCGTATCGTCCCGGAAACACCGCACAAGGAAGCTCATTCCACAGCTTTGTAGTACGTGGAAGAAAGCTCCTTTGAAAACCGCACTGTGGAGTACCTCCACACATCCAGATGGTGGGGATGATATCCTAACTTGTGGCGTGTCGTGCGAAGGTGGAAAAGTCATTCCAATTGTAAAACTTTTTTCTTTATTTTACCTTTGTCACTACAGAATTACATTACAGGGAGTAATAATTTTAAACTTGGAGTAACTTAACATTGCTTTTATGAATAGGACAGTTACGACGTCTCTCGAACGACGTCACTAATAAATAACGACGTGTAAAATGGATATTATCTTTTTCTATTACAAAACAGTTTTTTAGCCTGTGTTTTATTAAAACGTCGTTAAACACAACATAAACTTAAATGTACAGGAACAATTAAAACGGAACGGAAAGCAATTTTTGTCAGCTGTCATCATATAATCTAAATCTTGCATAATATGAATATAATATATCCGTTAGACACACATTAAACAAGCTTCGACTAGTGTTTAAATATAGGCAATGTCTAAAGATTGTTGGACGCTATACAGCAGAAAGACACAGATTTGTAATAGAACTTTTTTAAAGTGGGTGTTCAACACATTTTTAATTTTTTTGTAATAACACAGCATCTAATTTACTATTTCATTTTCTAACAAGTATTTTTATGGCTGGATTAAATGCCGGAATAACTCAGACATGTTGATTGTTACAGTTTAATGATATCTATACAAGCTTTCACCTGCGACTCTGTCCGCGTTGAATAGTTATTTTGGGCAGATTTTTTCATTTTTTCAAGCTCTCGTCTATCTCTATACCAAATTTCATCAAAATCAGTTCAGTGGTTGGCGTGAAAGCGTAACAAACAAACATACTTAATTAATTTTTAATTTACCAGTGGGAGGCTCCTTTGCACAGGAAGGTGGCTAGATTATGGGTACCACCACGGCGCCTATTTCTGCCGTGAAGCAGTAATGTGTAAGCATTACTGTGTTTCGGTCTGAAGGGCGCCGCAGCTAGTGAAATTACTGGGCAAATGAGGCTTAACATCTTCTTCGTCTCTCAGTATTTTTGGGTTTTTTGAGGATCCTTAGCGGCACTGCATTGTAATGGGCATGGCGTATCAATTACCATCAGCTGAACGTCCTGCTCGTCTCGTCCCTTATTATCATAATAAAAACATACATTCACATTTGTAATATTAGTACGGATGTAGTAGAGTGCTCATCTGATACTAAATGACCAACTTCTATGCTTTTATGCATCAGATAATGAAGACCATGAATTTGTACAGAACGTTTATAAAATTCTAATCCTTCTCCATCATTACAAGCCTCATGAAGTTGCGATAAATCCATTCGATTTCAAATTGAATCGTCAATTTTATATTTAGAGCTTTATATTTAGGCTTTGAGCTAGATTTTAATATAATACTAACTGACCCGACAGACTCTGTTTCTTTCTGTCAATAGAAAAAAAAAATATAATATATATATATATATATATATATATATATATATATATATCTTAATATATATAAATTACGTGACACGTTGTTTGTCCGCGATGGACAAACAACGTGTCACGTTTTTTGTCACGTTCAAACACGGGCATATTTGTGAAAACAGCTTTCACATTACCGATTGTATGTAATTGCTAATTCTAAAAGTATTAAAATGGATATAGTACCTATGTTATCCTTAAGAGATGGCCATCTGCCATTGCGGACTTTTCTGTAGAACTATGAAATATACACTATTCCACCACACATTATATTGTTACAGTAAATTTTGCCAAAAACCAGGGCAATAAATGGCGCTAAACTTCATACTGACAACTATGACGAATACTATCTTTGACTCATTTCATCTGCAGTTTCATGTATAGTATATTATAGTTGGAATTCATTATTATCGTAACTGTTGTTTAAAAAAAACTAAATACCATCGTTATTGAAATAAAACCTAGGGAATATTACATTTCTGTATTTTTATACTAATTATAGTAGTAAGCTATAAGATATTATAATATATTCTAATGTTACAAATACATGAGTAAAACACATAACAAAGTATAAAACTTCCTGTTAGTTCAGTTACAAATCTACATTTACGATCGCATTGATTCAACAAACATTTTAGATCATCGTTCAAAACTTTTTTGCTTGAAACTCAATCTCAGCAAAAGGACTAACTAATAACTCGGCGATTGGGTAACTGATACAGCATCGCAAAGCTCAAACAATTAGGAGAAAATCGGCAGAGAGCACGACGGGCGATTTGAGCGAAAAGTTCGAGACGATCGAAAATTTGCTGGAATTTGTACCCTTGCTACTGCTCACTAAACATAGATAAATTACTCTCAAAAAATAACAGTAAGTACTTTATTATTTTTAAAGCGACGTTTTTATTTTAAATGGCTTATGCTTGTCGAAGTAAGATAGTATATTTTGTTATTTCTATATACTCTTTTTAGGGTTCCTAAGCCAAATGGCATAAAACGGAACCCTTGTAGATTCGTCATGTCTGTTTAAGTATATCACAGCCACTTTTTTCCAAAACTATAAGAACTATACAGGACAGCTTTAAAAATGATATTGAGGTTATGGAAACATCCACCGATGAAGGTAGACCAAGATTTTTTGCCTTTTCGATTTAAATAACTTAACATAATTTTCCTTTTTTAATTAACTTTTATTTTATGTTACTTGCTGCTACGGAACCCTTCATGGGCTAGTCCGACTTGCACTTGGCCGCTTTTTTGATGAAATATTTGTATTTGTAAGAGAAAGATAATAAAGTATATTTGAGTGGGTCTTTGGTTTGGTTTCGAGTTACAGTTGGATTCAGTAGGTAACGCTCAGTGAGACTATGAAAGAATTCACATACATTCCTTTTGCAACGACCTATATGTAAAGGAGTTTATTAATTTTGTTGTTAGGAGCTGAGAGAATGTATGTATTTTGATATAAATTTTAGAAGATTTTTGTTGTATGGAAACCGTATAAATTCTGCGTTTATGCATCATTTGGGGTTTGTCAATTATTTTTGAATGTTGCATTATGATTATGTTAACACGCTTTTTATAAGCTTCACCTGTATGTATGTTTGTTTGTAACCGACTCATTTGGGCACGATTTTGACCCACATTAAACGACCAAATTTCGTTCAAACTTCATAAATTTATCGAGGACTGATGACAATACATTAATTTGATAAAATTATGCCATTTTGCAATTTGCAAACTGAGATTTTTGTTAATTTATACAATTTTCATCTATCGTCGATAAGGCAGCTCTTCTTCGTTGGATTACTCTTGACAGAGCAGTCGTGGTCACGTCGAACGACGAACGATTCTATGCCAGTTATCCCTGACTGTTGCTTCTCTGGCACAGGTGTTGAGGGGAGTGTCCTCTTACCTACTGCCGTTAACCCTTCCCTGAACAACATGTCCGAAGTATCTGATGACTATAGCAGAGGCTTTCATCCATAGATGAAAGCCTTTCTTTCTTGAGTTCTTCAAGTATCGAGACGTTTGTGCGGCGTTGTGTCCAAGATACTCGTAGCATTCGTCTCCAACACCACATTTCTAGTGCGACAAACCTTTTTCTCGCTCGTTCTTTGACTGTCCATGTTTCGGTACCATATAGTAGTATAGGAAACACTAGAGATCTCTGATTAGACAGCAATCGGTGTTAATTTTAAATTTCAACCATTATCTTTAGCCGATTTATTTAATTTTAGTATATTTTCGGAGAGATTTTTTTTCTGGTTGGCGTGCTTTTTAGTTTTTTTGAACTATTATAATATAATATTTATTTATATAATATAAATTTTATCACGGTTTGTACTCCATAACTGATAAAGTGAGTCAGTAGAGAAAATTATCGGTTTTGAAAGCGCTTACCGTTATTTTGAACGGAGATAAAAAAATGGCGTCATCCATTTCCAATGATTCAGACTGGGGTGATCATGTTTAAAATTAAATAATTACACATTTGGAAGTAAAAAAAAATAGGTTATTGTGGTACGAAGATATTATATGCTTTCATACTTAACTATATAGCCGAGTGGTTAGCGACCCTACCTACTAAGCTAGAGGTCCCGGGTTCCCCCCATAGGTGCAAGTATTTATATGATGAATATGAATGTTTGTTTCCGAGTAATGGATTTTTATAATTATGTTTTTATGTATGTTTAAGTAAGTATATTGTATTAAATATATCGTTGTCTTGCAACCCATAACACAAGCTATGCCTAATTTGGGGCAAGATAATTTGTATAAAAGTGTGTCAATATATCATTATTATTGTAATCAATATCTTATTAATATCGAAATATATTTATATCCGCTTAAAGTAGTAAAAATTATGCTTTCTACATAATAGATAAAGGTTTTTTTATGTTGATTTTTCAATGTTTTTTTAGAATTCAAGTGAATATTGAATGAGTCCTGTTGTTGAACAAGTGTAAATGCCACAAAATTATTACATAATAATTGTTACTGGTTGCATCATAAGTTTCGCAATCATTTTGTTGATAAAATAATGTCGCGAAATACATAATTAATATAAGTAAGTACAACAATTAGTCTGACTTAATTATTGTTCAAATTAAAAAACTAACAACCTTACTTTTAAATGTAACGTAAAGTTACACTAAGTTTAAAATTATTTCTCCTGTCATGTAATTCTGTAGTGACAAAGGTAAGAAATGGACAAAAAGTTTTAAACTTGGAATAACTTAACTTCGCGTTTATAAGTAACACAGTTAAAATGATATAATAATGAATTCAAATTGTGAGCGTGTTAATTATGTTAAAAACTTCTATAACTAATAAAAGTATTATAATTAGTCTGGCCATAAATATTTTTCAAACCAAAAAAACTTAAGATGATTTTTTTTCAACTAATATTACTTTTTATGATTTTTTGTTTACAATACTATGACTATATAAAATTAAAACTATCATTACGTGGAAGCGTACCAAGAATACTTGGCAGCATTACCGCGTTGGATAGCCAGGCTGATCCGTTGACCGAAATAGCTGCCAGCGCTTGGGTTTCCAGTAGCCTTATTGAGGCGCGAAGATAATATTTTAACATTCTCCGCGCCTCTGATCCCACGGGCCAAGTGTCTCGACACCAAACGGCACAAAGATGTATGATTCTAAATTATTGAATTAAAATATGGAACGAGTGTATTATGTTAGAAACTTCGATTAATTCCCACCATTTATTATTTTTTCCGAGGTTTAAATTCAATATAAGTAATAGAACGGGATGTTAATGAAAACAGACTTTCTGTGATTACCTTGTACAAAGTGGGTATGTAGCCCTAAGTCATATTCAAGACTTGCCAACCCTACTATATAATAATGTATCCTCCTGTATTAGATGCCCGACTACTATATTTCTGAAGAAAAATATATAGCTATGACTGTACAATATTGTATATTTTTATTGGAAAGAGCGCAAAAAAAGAATGCTGGGAGAGTTTCGAGTGCCGCTTCTTCTCTGTTCTGACAGCGCCAATTGTTTCCGAAGCGGTAGTAGTATCTAGTAGTTATTAGAAATGACATCAAAAAGAATTCTAAAGGAATCAATTTTGAGAAAATAAATGCTTTTATGCCTTTTAGCAGGTCAAAACTACTATATTACAATGGCATCAAACTCAAAATTATAATGTTTGAGCGCAATAGAGCCAGTCTAAGATTAGTTAAAGCTGAGCTAATGGTATTTTGTAATTTAAGTTTATTTGCAAAAACAGCTATGAGGCATTCCTTAAAAATTAAAACTTATTAATAAAGGCTCAAAGTAACAACAAATATTCATTTAAGAAATAAAATAGGTACCTATCTTGGAAACTACTATTATTTTTTCATCATTTCGATATCTACTATATTTTTGCAAGTAATAATTTTATTACTACTGTTTTTGACCGACAAAGAGTTGGCATCCCTATATGTAAACATTATGTTATAATAATATACTCCACCTAGTAATCTCTTACCGTGACAGTTGGGTCAAGTGATTGGTCTAAGAATGACGTATTCTGACTAATCAGTTGCAATAAGGTCCTAAAGAATCATTGAGAGCAAAATTTAAAGAAATTAACATCTTGACTATTGCCTCTCAATATATTCTTGATAATGCAACGTATGTACATAGGCACATAAGTGAATTTGCTAGAAACTGTCATAACCATAATGTTAACACCAGGAACTTACATAAACGTATAATGCCTACTACTCAGCTAAGTCGAGTTAGTCAGTGTTTTTTTTGGGGCAATGTATATGATCCCAGAAAATGTTCAAAACAAAAGTAATACGATATTCAACACTCAAAAGAAAAAAAACGTTTGTGTGGTAAAGGTTACTATAACATAAACGACTTTCTTGATGATACCACAGATTGGGAATGAAGCGACCACCCTCCGACTATTAAATGTTAAGTTTGATTGTACGATATAACTTCGTAAAGATATTTTTATGGAAAAAAAGCACGCTGAGAATGATGAAGGAATGGGTGGTTGTTTTTGACTTTAAATAAGTGTTCACATCCTATTTTGAATAAAAATATTTGAATTTGATTGGCTGTTCCCTATTTCTGAGTGAAATGACAACAGCGATTATATGGTGAGCTATAAGTATGAAATATATTATAATATCGGAACGTTTTTGTTTTTATGGAAAAGGAGGACAAACGAGCGTATGGTCACCTGGTGTTAAGTGATCACCGCCGCCCACATTCTCTTGCAACACCAGAGGAATCACGGGAGCGCTGCCGGTTTTTAAGGAAGGTGTAAGCGCTTTTTTTGAAAACACCCATGTCGTATCGTCCCGGAAACACCGCGTTTCTACTTCTTCTTCTAGCAAATCTACACCCCTTATACTTTTATAGTCGATTTTTACGACATGAACTACTCTAAACGACACATCGATATCGAGTCGCTAGAGAAATATTATCTAGAATAAGCAGTGACTAAATTTCCCATGGAAACAGTGCTCACACAGCTTAAAAGCCTGCATTTAAGCCTCAATAATTTGGAATAGAATTCATTCTTATTTATTGTTAAGATAAATAAATGCATATGAATTATATAAAGATAACAATACGTCATAAAAAATAAATAATATTTTATTTGTGGCCGAACTTGTATTACTTGTAAACAAAACATAAGATATAATACGAAATGTTCACAGATTTATTAATGCAATATAAAAAACCGATTAAATATTTTCTGGTAAAACTTACTCAAGCAATCCTCGAACAAAATCAAAATAAATTACACTTATTCAACTCAAGCCACTCCAAAACTTAAAGCGAGCGATAAAAGTAAAACTGAAGTGTGAATTATTTCACCGTATCACCATTTAGTGGAAATAACAATAACGACCTGTTGAAAACTCCGGTATTTTATCCCACTCTCGCACACTGTATGTTGTATGTTGATCTCACTCGGGGCTCGCGACGGAGCGGTAGAGGCGACCTCGCGAGACGACTCTACGGAACCAACTGAACCGCCGATCTATAAGGGTGGTTGTCCCGCCCTCTGAGTACGAGTCCTGAATAAGTAGGACGGCAGAAAGCACCAAGCTAACACCTGCTACAGCGACGGATACGTCCGAGCTCAATTATAGGTGTAAGGACAATACGATGAAGGAGAAACTGATTTCACAGAAAATAATGGGTTTTGTGTGGACATTGAAATGATTAATGATTATTATTTAGTTGCATTAGTATACTGTAGGAGTCCTTTACACAGGATGCTGGCTAGATTATGGGTTACAACGGCTCCTATTTGTGACGTGAAGCAGTAATGTGTAAGCATTACTGTGTTTCCGTCTGAAGGGCGCCGTAGCTAGTGAAATTACTGGGCAAATGAAACTTAATAACATCTTATGTCTCAAGGTGACGAATTGTAGAGCCACCAGAATTTTTGGGTTTTTCAAGAATCCTGAGCGGCACTGTTTTGTAATGGGCAAGGCGTATCAATTACCATTCATTTCATTAAAAAATAACTTTTAAGAGGCGTAGAATTCTCAGAGGGTTTAGGTAGAGCACGTCCTCTGCCTTGAGTAAAGTACCTTTGTACTTTAAGACACCCCAGCCTGATTCTGGCAATGGCCTCGCATTCCAGTAGGATATGTTTGGGGTCATCATTGGCTTCACAGCAGAATCTGCCAAGGTTTTATTCACTGAGACATTCTGGCTAGATGGCCAATTTAGCTTACAATGGCCTCAGAGGAACCCCGTGAGGACTCTCAGTCATAATTAGTTGTAAGGGCTCTTCCGACATTTAATCCGCCTCTGATTGTAAGCCACAAGTTGATAGCATCTGCTTCCAATATACAGTAGTATTAATGGATTGAACCAACACAACATTCATACACAGTGTACATGTATAATATTCCGAATTTCGCATGCCGCTCAACGAGATTCACGATAAAAATTGTTTTTAATTACAGTTTATGTGCACGGGATTGTAGGCTTTGTCTGCATTATGTTTCATTTCATTCATATTATTATTATATTCGATGCAATATATTTTTATATTTATTACAGGAATTGTAACTTGTTAATATATATGATGCAACGCGTTATTTCCACTAATTGTGATATTTATAATATGAAATCGGAAGGAACTAACTGGCTGGTTGCTGCTTGTGATGCCAGGTCGACCTGTTATGGTCAATAAATCATTGTTTTTGTTGGATGCAATTACTAATTGTGACAGTAATCACGACCATCATGTTCACGAAGCATCCTTACACAAACAATTAGTACAAGCTCTAAAGGTCGATCCAATATAAGATAACTTATATTTATACATTTAATTATTTATCACTTGTTATGAAATAATAAATATTATTTAAACACGACTCATATATTGGATGCAGCACCTTACAAACTAATTAGTTATGTATACTACAGCCATTGTAAAATACTCTATTTGATTGAAAAGAGTGGCCGTTGAGTTTCTTATATTATGTTCTTCTCACGAGATCTTTTTCAAGAGAGAATTTTTACGAACTCAAATTCAAATATTTTTATTCAAAATAGGATGTGGCATCACTTATTGAAAGTCAAATTCTACCATGAAAAAAAATGAAATGAATGAATGAATGAATGCCTCATACTTATGACTTACAAACTGGACTTAGCCGAGCAGTAGGCATTATAAGTTTATGTCTGTTCCTGGTGTTAACATTATGGTTATGACAGTTTCTAGAAAATTCACTTATGTGCCTATGAACACACATTATAGTATCAAGAATATATTGAGAAGCAACAGTCAAGATGTTAATTTCTTTGAATTTTGATCTCATCGGCGCTTGTATGGAGCTAAATGTTTGATATTCAAATTCAAATTCAAATATTTTTATTAAAAATAGGATGTGAAATCACTTATTGAAAGTCAAAATAACTACGACCCATTTCAAAATGAATGCCTCAGGCCTGAGAAGAATGGGCGCAACAAACTCAGCGGGTTTTTTTTTCATCAAAAATATGTTTTACAATTAAAGTAACATTTACAAAGTAACATTGTACAATTAAACTTATTATTTAATAGCCTGAGCGTGGTCGCTCTATTCCCAATCTGTGGTATCATTAAGAAAGTCATTAATGTTATAGTAACCTTTACCACACAAACGTTTCTTAACAATTCTTTTGAATAACGTTATACTTTTGTTTTGAACATTTTCTGGGATCTTGTGTAAAAGCATATACATCGCCCCACAAAAGACTTACTAACTCGACTTAGCCTAGTAGTAGGCATTATAAGTTTATGTCTGTTCCTGGTGTTAACATTATGGTTATGACAGTTTCTAGCAAATTCACTTATGTGCCTATGAACATACATAACATTATCAAGAATATATTGGGATTGCTCATATGGTATATTCAGTAATTAAAAAAAAATATTTGTAGTGAAGATTCAAAAGCGCTTAGTTTAAGCCTTATTTCTAATAAAGTTTATTTGACTTTCACTTTGACTTGACTTAGGCTGAGATCTATAGAGCGTACTCAGACTTTGCTCAGACTTTACTTGACCGCGAACTTGACTTTTAAATTGGGCTTAATAGCTTACGCTCAGCATAATTTCATCTGTCAAATGACTATTAACGGACTACGCGCACTTATTCAGCTCTTTTCAGCTTTTGTCTATAGAAAACAACAATTTTGTATGGAGACGTGTACGCGTCGAATCAGCTTTCCGCGTCCATTCTGCTTTCGCGGCAAACCAGCATAAAATGAGGATTAATGTGTTTTTATTATGCGAATGCTATAGAGAGCGTTCGGCGCTGTTCGCCGTCGAATGCCGCACAACAGCTCTTTACAGGGATGGTTCGCGACTCCTTGTCGACAAGTTGCGACCTGTATTGTTCCTGCATTGATTTGACGTAATCATTATGCACGCAAAGATTAACGAGTGCAGACGTGATTTAATAGTTATTTATGCAACTGTTGTGTAATAAGGGGTATTAAAACACGAATGTGGATTTATCTCACGAGGCGAAGCCGAGTGTGATAATAGTATCACATGAGTGTTTTAATACCTAATTATCAACCGTTGCATGCAAGACTTTATCTACACCCAGAATATGAATCCTCTAAAAGATTATGGAACAGTTAGCTTACTGCTAACACACCAGTCTTAGTAGTAACCTAATATCATTCGTTACTAAATAAAATAAGTATTAATGAAACAATTATTTATTTTAGTAGTAATTTACATTTTGTATAGTGCAATCACTAAAATTTACTCGAAAATAATGTTCTTTTGCAGCGTTTTAAATGAATCGCTCATTTTTTGTAAACAAAACAATAAAAAAATCGAAGAAAAATGGCGGGGATTCTAATAACCTACTTTTTTTTTACGGCGCGCGACGTTCTGGGAGTGTGGAGCGCGCGTAAACGAAAATGTTCTTTTTTTGAAATTCATACAGTTACCACGCATCGAGCAATAAGAATGTGGCTGTATGTTGAAACTCTTTGCGCATGAAGGGATAAAAAAAAATATAGGAGTGTTGTTATGAAATTCAGTACAACATTACAACACTCTTTTGGGTGATGTAATGGTTATTAGAACATTGGGTATTTTAATGTTGGCAATAAGCTAACTGTTTCAGAATCTTTAATAGAGGATTTAAAGCATGGGTGTAGATAAAGTTATTATTCTTATTCTTACGACGCCGTACTAGGCTGATAGAAGCAGAGCTGTATAAGTGTGACCAAAATCGTTCAGCGAAACGCGAATGGTGCTGAATAAGTGCGCGTAGTCCCTAAAACAATATCAAACATTATACTAAGCTTATACTCAGCATAATTTACGTAAGTATAGTCTGAGCAAAGTATTGGCATACTTTAAAGGTACAGAAACAACAACTTTAAGAATTGTCAGAAGAAGAATTATAATAAGAATCATCAAGCAAGTCTAACATAATATTGTCTTGTTGCGTTTTGTAAGGCGATCCTCCTGAGACATTTTCATTGTATCGTGACCCGTGGGCACACTGGGACTTATGACGAATATTATAGAGCTTTGGTGCTCCAGTAAATTTATTTGATTAATATTATATATAATATTCTACCAACAATTTAAACATTTATATTACCAGTGGGAGGCCGCTTTGCATAGGATGACGGCTAGATAATGGGTACCACAACGGCACCTATTTCTTCCGTGAGGCAGTAATGTGAAAACGTTACAGTGTTTCGATCTGAAGGGCGCCGTAGCTAGTGAAATTACTGGTTAATGAGAATTAACATATTATGTCTCAAGGTGACGAGCGCAATTGTACCGCCGCTAAGATTTTTGGGATTTTCGAGAGTCCTGAGCGGCATTGCATTATAATGGGCAGTCCTACTCGTCTCAGTCGCAGTATAAATAACACTGAAAACGAACGAAATTAATTCAAAATGCAAAAATACTTTAGAGTATTGTACGTTCCTTCGCAGCCATTTGTATTATACGTCAAAATTAGTTCTCTGGACGCTCGCGAGTGGCGCTTCAAATAGGCCCAAAAAATTTGCTGTCAAACATATGGAACAGACTATCCAGTGGTATTTATACAGGTTAGTGTATAGATCTCAGCCTAAGAGCGCTTTCGCACACTGTCCGATCAGAGTCCGATTCGATAGAGTAGTCGTAGAACTATTGCTATGGTAGTTAACGCACTAGATCCGGCTTCCGTCATCTGATTTCTTTCCGTCAACCGTAAAAATAGTTCTACGACTACTTCGGACCGTATTTTCACGGGTACGGATCGGATTCGGATCGGACGTAGTGCAAAGGCGCTCTAAGAGCACCGACCTAAGACTAAAATTTCGCAAGACACAATTTTCGACTGACGGCCGTTTTCAATATGCGATCTCAAATCTAAGCTTATTGAGAATCCAGATTTAATCTCACCGTCAATCAATCCTGAATGTGTCAAAATAAATTGACTGGTAATTATGTTCAGAGGGGAGTGAAAATCTAAATTAGATTCTTCGTATTAATTAAGAAAAGGACTTTAATTCATACAAGCTCTAGTCGGCTAGATATAATTCCTTAACTAATTTTAATTGTGAAACAAGATTAAGGGGAATTTGATTAATATACATTTTAAAAATGAACACATTAGTATCAAACATGACTAGGTATTTTTCTGTTGGATGTCAAATTTATGGAACTTAACAGTAGCGGCAGGTTCACCTATTGAGAATATTTACATAAACTACATAAAATCAAAATAAATAAAGTACCTACACAAAACTAGACAGAATGTAATTAAAGTACAAAACCACTTGTAAATCTTCAAGTACAAAGCCATTTAAAAAACTTTAATATTTCCTACAACTGTTTCCTATTCAAATTAGTAGTTAAATAAGTTGGCGGATAATACTTTAATATATAAAACATCGACGTACAGATAACATCACCATCATAACAGCCGGAAGATCCACTAGGACAAATACTCCCCCAGAGATCAAATTTTCATCATTCTCGCAGAATTTTAGACCCTATTAGGTACCCACTCAAACAAGTGATTCATAAAAAACAGTTACATCAGTATAACATTCAAAATACATTTTAGGTTTTTGTTTCAGATGTTAATCAACAGAAATGACGTAATGCCTAATCGCGTGCAATGCCAATTTACGACCTGTCACTCTAATGGACAAAAGATTCCATCTTTTGCAATTATTTCTAGAAAATGCTTATCATGTCAGAGAAATTTTACTATTTCACTGCTAATCATGATTTTTAATTTAAAACGAGTCCAAGATAATCTTTAATGAATCAATTTGAAAAAAACTTTGATAGTGAAATAGTTGATTTCAATTTCAATTTAATTGCGAACGTAAAACACACATATATTTTGTTCATTTCTCTACATTCGTAAGGCTATGATTTTAGCCCTTAACACCTGGGATCTAATAATGTCCAAATTAAAACCCAAAACTATACATATCAAAAAAGAAGAGGACACTGCTATTAAATTTTGCCAAAAACCATCAGTTTACACTTTACAGCAATACTATCTCGACTCCTGTCAACCGCAGTCCCCCTGAAAACGTGCTCCTGCAAAACTCACGAAACGTCGGGTTAAGTAAATAAATTATAAAAAAATATACTTTTACGCAAAAACTTTTGTAAAAATACAGTAATAATTGCATGTGTATATAAACATTTAACATTGATTCTGGGGGTCAAGTAGATTCTATCTTCACAGACTTTCGCAAGGCATTCGATCGAATTGACCCAATGACGTTCTATGTAATTGTTTATAAAGTATTTTAATTATAAAATACTAGCTGACCCGGCAGACTTCGTACTGCCTCAATCGATAAATAAAAGACCTAAACTTTTGTATGTATGTCAAATAATATTGTTTGCGTTCAGAAATTTAATTTGTGACAAAACTTTAGATATAGGTATTAATCTACATAAACATAATCTGATAGATAGTTAACAACTGTATTTAATCTACCTACTATAGTTTCCTAAAATTAAGTTTATTTTTTACCTCCTGAAAAAGTTAGAAAGATATAACAATTCTAATAAGTTGTTCATTTTAAACTATTATTTTAATTTGATTTCTGAACGACGGGGGACACGTCAAAGGTAAATCAAAAATGTTGTTTTTATTTAATTCTGAGTATTTCCATATTTATTCATCTTTTAAACCTGCTCTGAGCTTCCACAAATAATTCAATACCAAAATTAGCCAAATCGGTCCAGCCGTTCTCGAGTTTTAGCGAGACTAACGAACAGCAATTCATTTATATATATATATATATAGATAAAAGTCGTGTGATAGTACTCTTTGATTAGAAGTAGGTATTTATGTTGAAAGTTGTAAACTCTTTTCTTCATATTTTCGATGAATGAAAAACAAAATGGCTACCGTACATTCTACATCAGTCCTATTTATCGCATATTTATTAAGTTTCAAGTCGTTGTTTGTATAAAGTGTGCAGTAACAGTTGGGAATGTTTGATTGCATTTGCAAGTCAATCACTCTGTTTGATGCAAGTGAACCATGAAATTACCCGCCCTTGTGAAAACAGCACTCCAGTGGCTTATTACTACATACACTACCACGTTGTTTGAGGAATACTGTAATTAGGAGACGTGTTATTTTAACACAAATTACATTTGTTTCTTAAATACACATATTTGTTGTTCCACAAAGAGGCAACACGTTTTTAAAAGTAACCAGAACAAATAACCATAATTATTTCAGGTAAAAATAACAGGTTCACGTTATATAACATCTTGAAGTTTCATAAAGAGCATACTTAAACTCTGCTCAGACTTTACTTAGGTTAAACTTTGCTGAGTGTACTAAGCTTGTAAGGAAGAAGTCGTGGACGATTCGGGCTCGAGAGAGGTAGAGGATTGATGCGTTGGAGATGTGATACTGGAGACGTATGTTGAGGATACCTTGGACGGCCAAACGAACAAAAGTGTCGATGCTCTCACAGCTGAAGATAAAAAACCGTCTGTCCACGATATGCCACACTCGAACGCTTGGCTGAGTTGGAAAGATCGCTCGCACGGAAACCGAGAGGTCATCGTTCATAAAATTTTGTTTTCAGTTTTATTTGTGTAATTATTGTCACTGCTATGTGCATGAGACTGCACAGTTAGCATATCTGCTTCTTATGTCGCTCGTTCATGAATTAAGATTTACTTTTTTATTATATAAAGAGGAGGATGAACGATACATATTGGATCACCTGGTGGTATGTGTTCATCTCGGCCCATACTGGCTAATACCAGAGGAATCACAAGAGCGTTGTCGACGTGGCGAATCGAAACCAAGGACCATATTTTTTAAGGAGATCGAAACGGGGCCTCAATGGTGAGTGTTAACGGTTCTATTGCGCTACCGATGCTTTTTAATAGATATCTAAATATCTAATACTACTCAATGAACCACGCAAGTCTTACAGGCCGATTGGCAATGGGTCTATCTACCCCGTACGCTCTATCGTCCTCTAAATATCCTACAGAAAGTAATGGGTTCAGTGACATAGCGCTATTAATTGCAACCAATTCTTATGACTTAAGTAATAAATCAAGTAATTTGTATGTATCGCTTCAACCTAACCAAATTAAACCAGATAACCACATATACATAGGTTTGCATTTAACAAGCATAACTTTGAGCACGATTGTCGGTTCCGGGCGATGGATTATGAATTCTTTATCACTTCCGACGAGAGATGAGGATAAAATTATTGTTTTTAACTTCAACACTCTACCTCAGCACTCAACAAATCCTGTGCTTATTTTATTTTTATCGCAACGAATATGATTTATGGATTATTTGTTGAGACGATCCTAATCTTTCTTTCTATTTCAATACAAACGGTTACTTTCTTTGATATTTATAAACCGCGCCATGTAAGACAGATTTTATATTTGTTTTGGATTTGTCTGTGTCCTAGAATGATTTTGTAACAGCAAAAGATTTTTAGGATATGTTTTTTGATTTGTAGTTGTGAATTTACCCTTAATAAAAGGTAGCCTTAAGGTCGTTACGTTCGTTAACAATATATAAATTAAAAAACCTTTTTTCAAATATCATAGTATAATGTCTAATGGTTATATGTATTGATATGGGGAAATGCTGCCGATATTAATAGATACCAACTTTGTGCTGCAGAAGAAGGCTATTCGCACTTCTTATAAGCCTAGGTCCTAAAGAATCATTGAGAGCAAAAAAAAAGAAATAAACATTTTAACTGTTGCGTCTCAATATATTCTTGCTAATATTATGTATGTACATAGGCAAATAAGTGAATTTTCTAGAAACTGTTATAACTATAATGAACACCAGAAACAAATATAAACTAATTATGCCTACTACTCGGCTAAGACGAGTTAGTAAGTCTTTTGTGGGGCGTTGTTTATACTTTCACAACAAGTTACCAGAAAAAAAATCAAAACATTTGCTTGTATTACATACTTACCTAATTCAAAAGAATGACTTTGATAAATGACTTTCTTAAATATACTACAGATTGAACGCCCTCAGGCTATTTAATAATAAAATTTATTATACGATATTACATTCTTACCATATTTTATATAAAACAGGGCCCGCTGAGTTTCATGCGCCCTTTCTGCGAAGGTCTGAGGCATACTTTTTCGAATGTGTGGTAGTTTTTGACTTTCAATAATCAATTTGAATTTGAACCAATCGACACATCCTTCGAGACAATATACACTGCATCAGTGCGGTACGAGCCCGCAGCCCGTTGCTCAATTATATTATTATAACTAACCCGAAAAAAGTATTATTTCTTAGCCGCGTTAAACATGTCCTCACATAGAATGACATTGAATTATAGACCAAAACCACGGATGCTTCCGATATGGCCGATTACAGACCTATATCTCTGGCCACTACTATAGCGAAGGTGATGGAAAGTCTGCTTGACAAACAATGAGCCAAACATCTTGAACTGCCTGATGCTCAGTTTGGCTTCAGACCCGGGCTTTCTACTGAAAGTGCTATCTTGTGCCTCAAGCAGACTGTACAGTATTATAACGAAAGGAACACCTGTATTTGCCTGTTTTTTGCACTTGTCGAAGGTTTTCGATCTTGTTATTTATGATGTGTTGTGGGATAAGGTACAAGCTGAAACTTCTCTGCACACGAGGTTTTTTCAATATTTTAGTATTGGTATGGCAATCAGACAGACTGTGTACGCTGGAATGGATCATTATCAGATGTAAATCGTTTGGAATGTGGAGTGAGGCAGGGAGGATTAAGCTCACCTCGCCTCTTTAATCTGAATATAAATCAACTCATCGTTGAGCTCAGCAAGACTAAGGTTGGATGTCATATTGACGGATTGTGTACAAATAATATTAACTACGCACACGACATGGTATTGCTGAGTCCATCAATTAGTGCTATGAGAAGACTAGTATCAATGTGTGAATATACATGACTCATGGGCTTATGTAAAATCATCCGGAACATCAAAATTTGTACGGACATCTACCCATTCAAAACCTTCTGTAGGAAGGAATTGAGATACAGCCCATCCATAACGGTTATTAGCATCAAAATAAGTTATAAACGACGTTTTTCTTTGTCCTGTTCTTATTTGCCAGAAATATTCACAAGTAAAGTCGTTACAAATTTAAGAGTAGGCACATGTTTCGTCTTGAGAGACATGCAAATATTTCAGTGGTTTCGTTTTATAATATTGTAACCTATACTTATTTGTTTAATTTCGCTTTTTCATAACGATTCCTACATTGAGATATACAGTCTCAAATACCCGATCCAATAAAAGCTATTTGTTCAAAGCCCTAAAGTAATTCTAATTTAATTTTTGTGCATTTTAACATAGCACCCCAAAGTCTATATGTGTCTATATCTATGTTTACAGACATAATATAATATACCATATTATGTCTGTAAACATAGAGCTCGGAAATTTTCAAATACATATTTTGTTTAAAGTGAAACACTAATTTTAAGATATAAATCTGAATTATCTAACTTATAATCTTCATCGGAAATATGTGTGTCGGTAAATGTATTGTAAAATCTATCACGATCATGGAGTGCTGAAAGTTTTAAGCAATCGTGTGGTGTTATAAATTCAAATCGATAAATTCTTTTTTTTCTAAGACGTAAAAAAATATTATTATTTGGAAAATTTTGTCTTAAATTTTGAAATTGTTCTTCCTTCAAATATTTGACAAGTTTGTCTAAACTGAATGGAAAAAATTTAAACGAATCAACATGTCAGTTGAATTTTACGATTATTTAATTTTATAGTTTTTGTGAATGCCTTGTATTTTTCTTACGTTTGAGGAATAATATCAATTACTTTTTCAATAGAATTTAATGCATGAACAACGGAAAAGATATTTATTATTTGCGTCGTGCGTTGCGTCTCAATATATTCTTGATAATATTATATATGTGAATTTTCTAGAAATTGTTATAACTATAATGAACACCAGAAACAAATATAAACTTATTATGCCTACTACTCGGCTAAGACGAGTTATTAAGTCTTTTGTGGGGCGTTGTTTATGCTTTCACAACAAGTTACCAGAAAAAAATCAAAACATTTGCTTGTATTACATACTTACCTAATTCAAAATAACCCGAAAAAAGTATTATTTCTTAGCCGCGTTAAACATGTCCTCTCATAGAGTGACATTGAATTATAGACCAAAACCAAAACCGACCAAAATCTTTGGCAACTACTATAGCGAAGGTGATGGAAAGTCTGCTTGACAAACAATGAGCCAAACATCTTGAACTGCCTTATGCTCAGTTTGGCTTCAGACCCGGGCTTTCTACTGAAAGTGCTATCTTGTGCCTCAAGCAGACTGTACAGTATTATAACGAAATGAAAACACCTGTATTGGCCTGTTTTTTGCACTTGTCGAAGGCTTTCGATCTTGTTATTTATGATGTGTTGTGGGATAAGTTACAAGCTGAAACTTCTCTGCACACGAGGTTATTTCAATATTTTAGTATTGGTATGGCAATCAGACAGACTGTGTACGCTGGAATGGATCATTATCAGATGTATATCGTTTGGAATGTGTAGTGAGGCAGGGAGGATTAAGCTCACCTCGCCTCTTTAATCTGTATATAAATCAACTCATCGTTGAGCTCAGTAAGACTAAGGTTGGATGTCATATTGACGGATTGTGTACAAATAATATTAACTACGCATACGACATGGTATTGCTGAGTCCATCAATTAGTGCTATGAGAAGACTAGTATCAATGTGTGAATCATACGCGGTGACTCATGAGCTTAAGTATGTTCGAAAAAGTGAACTGATGCTCTTCAAGGCAACTGGTTTTTCCTATCCAACCATTGCTGATGTTTCACTCTATCAAACTCCCCTGTGTAGGGTGACAAAATTTAGATACTTGGGCCACTGGGTCACTGAAGATTTAACTGATAATGTCGACATCGATAGGGAACGTAGGTCGCTGGCTGTTCGCTGTAACATGCTGGCTCGCAGGTTTGCACGGTGTACGAAATCAGTAAAGATTACACTTTTTAAGGCATATTGCCAATCTTTCTACACCTGCAGCCGTGGGTTGACTATACGCAGAGGGTATACAGTGATCTTCGCGTGCAATATAATAATGCACTCAGGGTCCTGCTGCGGCTGCCGTGGCTTTGCAGTGCCTCAGGGATGTGCGCGGAGACGTCCATTGATGGTTTCGCAGCTATTGTTCGAAAAAGTTACGCTTCTCTGCTCGCTCGAGTCCGCGGCAGCACCTACACTATCCTGAGTATTTTTGCAGATTGCTTCACACCAATATTAAATTAATTTGATTTAGGTACTTACTAACATTAGTTTTTAAGTAAAACTTTACTAACAGAGATATGGATCTGATCTGATGTTTTTATTATTATTATTATTAAATTAGCCTAAACACATGGTCGGATTTGGTACGCCCGGACCAAAAAAGAGGCTGAGGCCCGAGGGTGTAACCCCGATTGCCCCCCCCCCCCCTAAATCCGGCCATGCTCTTAGGCCGGGTATCCATCAAAGCGGATGATGGATGCAAATGAGAATGCAAATGAAATTTGATAACCCATCAAATTTTATTATTTCCACATCTCCTGCCGGCTTAGCTTCGGTGGAAATAGATCAATCGGTCAAGAGAGATGTCACATTTGTCTTTAGAATTGTGCCGCGTCGTGTGCCGCTCTGGTGGAAATAACCTTATCTCCTCTCGTCTCCTCTCCTCTCTGCTTTGGTATATACCAGGCCCTAGTTGAGTCGACCCGACCTTACGCGTGCGAGCGTGCTTATAGTTGAGCGGACAGCTCAATCTCATTAAAAACCCACAAAATGAAGTGCTAAGCACGCCTAAACAAGTTTTCTTATAAAAAAACAATACCCATCTTTTAAACAACATTGAAGCTGTAAAGAGAGATAAAGACAATTGCGGATTCCTGGTTAGAAGGTGGCAGATTGAATTATTTATGTTTTTCAACGAGTTGTGAGGCGAACATTATTGTTTCTAACTTCAATACTTTATGTCAACGCTCAACAAGTCTTCGGTTTTATTTTATTGAAACGTAAATTTATGGGTTTATATCACAGATATAGATAGAGTCCCGCATCGTTCATAAAATTTTATTTGTGTAATAAATTTAATCCCAGAAGTGAGGATTATCACTTTGAAACATAACAAATTATTTGGATTTGCAGGGGCGACATCTCAAGTCAATTTCCTAATATGCAATTATTGGGGTTGAGCTAGTTGTCAACTGTAAAGTAGATCCTATAGATGAAGCCACGACCTGAGAGTTGAACAAAGCATTCAAGACTTTATAAACGATACGTCACTCGAACGATTGGCTCAATTGGTAAGAGCGCTCACACGGAACGCGGAATCGAGAAAATTTTGTTTTCAAATTTTATTTGTGTAATTAATTAAATCCCAGAAGTGAGGGTTATCACTTTGAAACAACAAATTATCATAGATATTGTATTATCCCACTGACTTTAGTATGTAATACATAAATGGTTGAAATAGACTTTATTGTTTTGTCGCAATATTCAAGTAGTTAGTATTAATTATTATAATTATTATTATAAGTCATTTCAGACCCGATTTTAAAAATCGAATCATAAAAAATTTAAAAACTATAAATTTTTTGTAGTTATAATAAAATGCTCATATCACTTAGATTGCGGCAGACATGTTAGTATCAAAAATAATTTCAATATCTCAAACAGTTTTTGTCTAGGTCAAAGAAAAAGTATTCACACAAGTGTTGAAATGGTATCTGCGACTAGGAAAGGATTTGTGAGCAGTTGTTTCCGCTTTATAATTATTTAGTACAAATGGCCGTACGCGATATTGCTTTTATAAATTTCATTTATGTTGCAATCTGACCGTTTAATCGGATTTCGTTCACAATTCCTAGAGTTTTATAAGCTTTTATGGGAAACTCTAATTCGTTTTCTAAAATAAAGATACTTAAATATCAGCCATCTTCTCTGATTATAAGATTAGTATGAGTCTTTATTTCTTTAGTGTTTCTATTTTGATCTACTAATCGGTTAGGTGGCGGTAAAATTTTCTAAAAATAATTGTTAAGATTTGCACTATCAAATTTTCAATCAGTTTGAAGATATTCTTTCATGGGCTGGGTCGTTCGTTAGTTCGTCGATAGCTACAAAACAAATAATATTATAAAAGACTTTCGTGATGCGAAATTTTTCTCGCATAATAGTGATACACGACTCGCGTTGGTGGAAGATAAGCACGTATTGCTGCCTCTTGATGCCTACGTGGACGGAATATTTGCCAACTAGCTCTATGTTCTTAAGAATATTTTGTGTTGGCACTCTCCCCATAAAGGCTTTCACTAAACCTAAAGTTAATAAGATCTAAAAGATGATGTTAAGTAGAATAAATATAATAATATTATAGTTTGTTATTTTTATTCAATTTTTTTTCTTTTATAGACTGCATTAAAAGCAGGCGGTCAAAATTTTATCAACGATACCTCATATTATGTCTACTGTGACGATACGTCACTCGAACGGCTGGAAAGCGCGCTCGCACGGAACGTGAGAGGTTGCGGGTTCAAGACATGCATCATTCATAAAATTTTGTTTTCAATTTGTGTAATAAGCCTCAGAAGTGAGGGTTATCACTACTTACTTAAAATTTAATTTGAACTTATATCTATTTACTAGCTGACCCAGCAAACGTTGTATTGCCGATATTAAAACCGCGATACAAAAGTAACTGTTGATCGTAGATGGGTGAAAATTTGTTGTATGTATTTTTTAATGCTGACTCATAATCAAACAAATTTAAAAAATAATATCAAAACTAATTTAAAAAAAAATTCGTGTGGACCACCTTAACATTTAGGGAGATGAAAATAGATGGATGGATATAGATGTTGTCCGATTCTCAGACCCACCCAATATGCAGTCAAAATTTCATGAGAATCGGTCAAGCCGTTTGGAGGAGTTCAAAGTTCAACACCATGACACGGAATTTTATATATAAGAATTTTTAATATAACGAAGCAAATAAATTTAGCATTGACGATACCATGACGTTTGTTCTTCGAATACAGATACATAAAAAAAGAAGTGGTTAGATACTAATTAAATTATTAAAACTTTCGTGAGACATTGTAAAGTTATTTATCAATACGGCTTTACTCACGTTTTTGTCGGTGTCGATACCGACTAGTTTCGGACCATTCGGAAGTCCTTCACCAGGGTGAGTTTGGTGGGTCCGCGATAACAGCGATAAGATCAGAAAGAGGTTGGACGTTGTGCGAATGACTGACGAAAGTTTTAATAATTTAAGATTTATTAAGATACTAATTACCCAAATACAAAGATGGATTGTAAGTTGTGAACTCATAACGTGGTCAGATAGACTTTCAGATCTAGCCCCTTTGGACTACTGACTACGCAAGCATATGATTAGTGTGCAACGAGCCTAACCCATTACCACATGTAGACAATATCTATATATATAAAAATAAATTGCTGTTCGTTAGTTTCGCTAAAACTCGAGAACGACTGGACTAATTTGGCTAATTTTGGTCTTGAATTACTTGTGGAAGTCCAGGGAAGGTTCAAAAGGTAAATATGAAAATTCTTGGAAAAAAATAAATATAAACCAAAATTCTGTTCTTCGTTTGATGTGTCCAACATCGATCAGAAATCAAATTGAAAGACTAGTTTAAAATAAATAACTAATTAGAATCTATATAGCTTTCTATCTCACAGGAGGTAAAAAATAAACTTAATTTCAGCTAACTATAGTTGGTAGAATAACTTCAGTTTTTAAATATCTATCAGATTATTTTTATGTAGATGTCACAAATTAATTTTCTCAATCCAACCGCACCACGAAATAACCCAAAAATATATCAGAAAGCTTTAAATTGATTAACAGACTTTATCATAACTGTGTGTGTCTGTAAATATCAAATTGAAACCATATAAATGGCCATTATTTTAGGTAAACTCTGTTTTGTAAGCAAGTAATATCATGTGTAATTAATCTAAAATAATTATAAAATATCATTCATACCGAGCATTTTTTTTATTTGTTTTAATAAAAAAAAGATTCCTTTTTTTTGTTTTAAGTTTATTTTAAACAAAAGTTTAGGTTTTTTATTTATCCATTGAGGCAGCACGAAGTCTGCCGAGTCAGCTAGTTTTGAGATAAAAATCATAGACGCGGCAAATGATATGGGGAAGCACTTATTAAATTGGGATCGTTAAGTGGATTGCAAAAGACAATTGAGAAATGTAGTACAAAACGGAGGTGGCTGTTTTGAATATGATATTGAATTATTAACTCATTCTATTTAATTCGTTTGAATCAGTAGGTAGAAACTAAAATGAGAGTAGCGCTATTTAAAATATTAGGTAGGTACCTGCTCTAATACCATGTCTATTTTATCACAGTTATTAATATAATACCCACCCATTATTATAATACCCTATTGGTTTCTAAAACTAGACAGAGATATGTAGTGACCTTGTTTTCTAATGATAATCATTATGATGATCATTATGTAACTTATACTTATCCATTTTTTTTATGGAATAGGAGGACAAACGAGCGTACGGATCACCTGGTGTTAAGTAATCACCCTCTTGCAACAGGAGAGGAATCACAGGAGCGTTGCCGGCCTTTAAGGAAGGTGTACGCGCTTTTTTTGAAGGTACCCATGTCGTATCGTCCCGGAAACACCACACAAGGAAGCTCATTCCACAGCTTTGTAGTACGTGGAAGAAAGCTCCTTGAAAACCGCACTGTGGAGGACCGCCACACATCCAAATGGTGGGGCTGATATCCTAACTTGTGGCGTGTCGTGCGAAGGTGGGATTCGGCGGTAGAAATCAGGTTCAACAGCTCTTCGGAACACTCCCCGTGATAAATGTGGTAGAAGACACACAATGAAACGACGTCTATAGACGTATATATAGACGTATGCCTATAGGCAACGCCAAGTGATCCAGCCTTTCACAGAGCTCTGGGTCCCCGACAATTCGAGCTGCTCTGCGTTGCGCGCGGTCAAATGGATCGAGCTGATACTGAGGTGCGGCAGACCAGAGATGATAGCAATACTCCATGTGTGGCTGGACCTGCGCTTTGTAGAGCGCTAGAATGTGGGCCAGCTTGAAGTATTGCCGTGCTTTATTAATGACGCCCAGCTTCTTCGAAGCCAATTTGGCTTTTCCCTCCAGATGGCCACGTAATTGGCAATCGCTCGAGATTTCGAGACCCAGTATTCCGATACTAGGCGAGGCTTTAAGGGAAGTGTTGTCGAAGAACAGTGATACGACAAATGGGGTTTTTTTTAGTGGTAATCGCGCAAACTTGAGGCAGAAGACACAAGTTTCTCCCGGCACTGGTCGACGATTTTCCGAGAGAGACCTGCATGACGTATACGGCATCACCAGTGCAGTCGTCTGCATAGCAATGTATGTTGGAGGTGTCCAATATATTATTGATATGCAGAATAAACTGCGTGGGAGATAGCACACAGCCTTGGGGCACTCCAGCGTTCACGGGCTTCGGGTCCGAGCAATAACGACAACGACCTGTATGCTGCGCTGAAGCTGAAGCTGGAGGTCCACTTGCATTAGCTCTCTTGAAGCCCAAATGATGGAAGTTTTGAGAGAAGCGCCTTGTGCCATACACGATCAAAGGCCTTTGCTATATGTAGGCTAACTGCCAGGCCTTCCTCCTTGCTTTCAATAGCCGCCGCCCATCTATGTGTTAGGTTAGGTTAGGTTAGGCGGTCTTCTGGTATACCAGAAGACCGCCGGATCCGAACTGTCTCCTTTTTTTCAACAGTTTTCTGTCTGAACTGTACTTCAGGCATTGAGCTCTGACACCACGGGATGGTCAGCGGTGTTTATCCGTTGTCGTCAAAAATCGAGTTGGAGGCAAAAAGAGCGCACAGTAGATCGGCTTTCTCTTTTGCCGTATGGGGCAGGGTGTCATTGCTCATGTGCAACGGCGGCAGGGATGGAAAGAATAACTCCAGATCAATTGAAGAGCAAGTCATATCGTTTGTTCATTTATTAATATTGCATGATATGAAGAGACAACACATTAACTATGTGTGTTGCAAAAATTGTGCTGCTAGCCAGGGTGTTGTAAAATTGATTTAAAAAAGCTAAGACTGCGAAGATTGTTGAATGCTGACAGACGGTTTGTTTTGACTTTAAAATTTCCAATAACGTTACAAATTGGGGTTAAATGAACATTTGCTCTAAACGAATGTAGAGCAATGTTTCATTTTGAAAAAAAAGGTGTAAGTATGTTTTGAGCAAAAATTATATTGTTTTTTTAGATACACTGCAAACTTTGTTGCTCATTAAATATTAGTCTTATTATCTGGATTGATTTTAGTAGAAGAAATCGAAAAATAAACAGTAAGTATCTGAATATTTTGAAATATCATTAATAATGTGGTCGACCTAGATAGAGTATTATACTGTTTGAACATTTCAAGTCTTTTTCTGCCTTTATTTTGTTTGAAAACCGCTTACTTTTTATCCAGTAAATTATGAAGTTGTTTACCCTTTTTTCTACGGCTGTTATATTAGAAATAAAATGGCGTAACTTCCTCATTTTTTTTCTACTGATTTTTGTATAAGACTCATATTTTTATATAGGTAGTGAACATTTCTCGAATTTTTTCATGAAACGATGGTCAAACTTCACTCAGACTTCGATTTTGAAGAAAATAGCATTGCATATTGAAGGATTACCATTAATTGTGAAGTTATTTAAAGTAAATCCGTTCTATCCACATGGAAGATGAAGAGTTATGCTATTCTTTACGTGCACAGTTGTACTGTTATGTAACGAATTCTTAGAATCACGGAATAATGGGCTCATAAAACTGTTATCTATTAATATTGAACAATACCGTTAAATCTTGATAATTCATCTTCACCTTACAAAATATAAAACTCGTAGTGGAGGCAGCTTACTTCAACCAGATTTGGCTAAATTATGGTGTCCCTTCCACAGAAGCCATCACAAAAAGAATAATATTTCAAATGTTTGACGTTTATTTGTTTATGTTTGTTAACTTGTTGTATTTACTATTTACTATTTTCAAGTTTATTAGTTCATTTTTAATAAGTATCTGTATAATTATAATAGCAATTATATTTGTGCATTTTCAAAATCAACGTATTACATTATGATCTTAATTTATGATTTGTATATTATGTTGATATTACACTATATTTATTACTAATAACATGGACATAAACTAGTGACTAACTGGTAGGTCTATGGCTAATAGTAATATTATGAGCTCAAGCAACGTACTATGTCGAATATGCTTTAATAAAATTTACGAAAACAATGTCTGTGTGGACGCTGAGAGATCCATGGATATGTTCATGTTTTGCACTGGTATAACAGTAAGTAAATCTTTTTTATCATATATCAGTCTACGCTCTTTATTCCAGCCGGTTAATTGAATGAGGCTCTGTAAATAAATGATAATTACTACTATTACATTAATTTACTTACCCTTAAAATTTTGTACATTAACTGAGAATAAAACCATATTCATTTCCCGGACAAAACTATTATAAAAGTAATACCGGATAAAACTATTATAGTGAAAACCTAAAAAAGGTTAGATTAGTTACCTTTTTAAATCTTTTTTTAATGAGATATAAATACATATTTTAAAGTTTATTTATTTAATTTAAGTCCACCTGTATTCATTTTTAAAATTTTCTAGCTGACCCGACAGACATTGTTCTGCATTTAAAAAATAAAATAATGTTTTTATATGAATTTTTCAATAATATATCATAACATCAAAAATTACTTCGTAAAATATGCATGCACCCTGCTGTCGTAATGAAATTGTTTCACAGCAGAACTGTCAAACCGTGCGTCAATATTATCTCTCATAGAAATTATGTATGCATCAAAGTAAAAACAAATTTGTTGTTTTTATTTAATTTAGCAGCATTTTCCTATTTATTCACCTTTTAAACTTTCTCTGGACTTCCACAAATAATTCAAGACCAAAATTAGCCAAATTGGTCCAGCCGTTCTCCAGTTTTAGCGAGACTAAGGAACAGCAATTCATTTTTATATATATAGATTTATAAATAATAAAAGTTGTTAGATAATATAACAATGTGTGGTAATTCAAGTTTTAAATATTTAATAATAGGTTGGAGGTGAAGGCCCTCGTACCTTCTGCATAAGTTGCCATAATGAATTATGCAGATATGTGGAGTTTAAAAAGAAATGTAGAAAATCTGAGCTATTTTGGAAAACAGTTGGAAAACACACACAGGATAATGTAAGAACAAAACAAAGTATTAAAAAAAATTCCCAACTTATCTCCTAGAATCTAGATAGAATTTATCAAAATTCTATATTAATGGTGTTGGAACTGACTAGTTTCAGACCATTTAGATGTCCTTCATCAGGATGTGGTACCAACACTCAAGAACAGAGAGTAAGGTCAATTTAAATAAATAAAGTAAATATGTCTCACAAAAGTTTTCAAAATTTAACATCGTAATAGGTATATATTTTTAATTTCCAAAAACAGTATGACCATTACCAGTACCAATATGGTTATGTTTTAAAACTTACATTTAATATGCAAAATTCTGATCAAATGTTCCTACTTAGACTTTAAAAAACATAGTATAGAATGAACAAATAAAATTTGAAAAACAAAATTTTATGAATCCACGACCTCCTGCATTCTTTGCCGGTGCTCTAACCAACTAAGCTAACTGTTCGAGTACCGATGTGGCTTCATTAGAATGAACAAATTTTTATTTTTTACACTTGTTTGTTATGCTGGTGCTGCATTGATGTTTATATTAACATATTTTACTGCCCAAATTTCAAATAACTAAGTAATATTAGCTGAAAATTTTCTTTGAAAGAAGAATTATCATGAATTGTTACAGTTTATACCAATTTAAAACATTTCTAGGTGGGATACATTGAAAAGGCACAATTTGAAATTCATAATGAAATAAGTTGTAGTTCTACCTTCAATTTTAAAGAAACATGGATTGATGCCTCATTAGCAGTGGAACACAAACAAGACCATACTGAAGATATCAATAAAAGTGATATAAATACTTTAACTGGTCAAAAAATATCAAATCTTAATAAAGCTTTGAAGAAAAAATTTTTAAATAAAAAAACTGCAAAACTGAAGGCTAAAGTCGGTATGAGATTTACTTGCCAACAATGTCCTTGAAATATTGTAGATTTATTTAATTTCTGTTCTACATTGTTGATGTATTTTTAGAACCATCCAAACGAAATCTAATACAAACCCTTAGTAAAAATAGGAAGATTGTTAATACGGAAAATGAAACAGCGATAGACTATGTTCAACAATCAGGTGAGTTATAGTTCAAATTGAAATGATATTCAGAATATTTTTTTACTATCAATTTGTAACTATCAATTTAACCTAACTCACTATTTTTATTATATTTTTAATGTAACATTCCACTGTGAAATAGCCAATTGATGTCTAAATTTAGTATTTCCATTATTAATCATACTGATTTTATCTCATTCACTCATTGCAAAAGCTAATTTTTCAACCAAATTCGAAAATTCACAATCATCAACACAGAAATATTATTCCTCACTGTTCACCATCATGATGTCAAGTAACTTTCTTCTAAATATATTATAACTATGGAATGAATATCTACCTCATTTCCCGTTAATATGACATGGGTAAAGGAAGCATTTTTTTCAATAAGTACATTGTTATAGTAATGTAAGTTCTTTACTTATTATGCATCTACACTCATATATGTAAAGTAGGGCTGACTAAGCACATACTTAGTAAATATAGGTAAGCTTCTTATTATGCAAGTAAAGAATTATTATTATTATTCGATGACAACGAAGGCTTTCTATAATATAGCGGATTAAAATAAAGAAAATAATAATGCATGGTTCTTGACTGGTACTATGCAGGCCACCTAAAATTGAATAGTGTTATATTAAGTTCAAATCAATACTTTTTTGATGAAAAAATAAGATTGCAAAAGATAGAACATCCTATACAAACAAGACCAAAAACAACCATAACTCAGAACCGGTTGTCAATTCTCCGGGCCTGCAACGTGTACGGCGAATGAACTGCCGATTACCTAATACCTCGCTTGCTAAATGACCTGCCCTTCATTGAGCGGCAAAAAAGATTATCTATTACAAAAATTATAGCAGCTAAGAGAATTTGAACCTGCTAAGTCATATTTATAAGTTATATTTATTCGTTTTTATGTCTTTTAAAATATTTTCACTGTTGTTCATTTAATTTATAGCATAAGTTGTGAGTTGTGACATATAATTAAGTGTTATTAGCATTAGTTGTTAACCTTTGTGGTTTTTTTAGATGCTAAGTTGACCTAGTTTTATATCGGTATATGTAATATTGTATATAAAAAAAAAAGTAGACCAAGCAATTTTATTGTTGTATGATTTAAAAAATGAACTGGCTGTCTCTTATCAGTTCCTTTCCCCATGTCATAGCCCCTTTACAAACTAATGTAGCTTTATGATATATGCTATAGTCACTCCATATGGTAAATAAATATAATTTTATTCTCTAATATATTCTCACATGCCAATCTTAGAAAATTTAAAATAAAATTATCTAAACCACACATTATTCAAAGTTAAAATTTAGTTTGAATGTTTCAATATTGAACTCTGTTAAATAATAGATTTATATACTTTACTTCAATAGTATAACATTGAGACAACTCCATAGTCCTAGAGGAATCTTAGATAGACTCCATTTGCATTACTTGGCTTAAGTACCTATACAATTAAATAATGATATTATTGTATTTCTATTTATTTGGGTATAGATGTAGAACCAGCCAAAAATGGAGTTCGGAATGATGTGAAACTTGAACTAAGAAATAATTGTGGTAAGTTCTCTTAGCACTCACAATTAAATGGTTTTTTAATTGAATGAAATAATACTTGCATGATTTCTTTCAAAAGTACATAGCCAATTTCTCCATAGATGTCGGCATAGTTTTAAAATTTGTTGTACACGAATGAATTTTGGGGTTTTATATTTGTGAATATTGGCTCTTTAAATTGCTATAAATAAGAAACTTAAAAAACTTGTCATTTCAACAGACTCATGAAATCGTTACTAAATGTATACATAGATACGGCGCGACTAGTATACTTTAGTTATTTCCATAGTATTATGTCCTATGGTATATTGCTATGGGGCAACGCTGCCGATATTAATACAATATTTGTGCTGCAGAAGAGGGCTATTCGCGCTATTTATAACCTAGGTCCTAGAGAATCATTGAGAGCAAAATTCAAAGAAATTAACATCTTGACTGTTGTTTCTCAATATATTCTTGATAATGTAATGTATGTTCATAGGCACATAAGTGAATTTGCCAGAAACTGTCATAACCATATTGTTAACACCAGGAACAGACATAAACTGATGATGCCTACTACTCGGCTAAGTCGAGTTAGTAAGTCTTTTGTGGGGCGATGTATATGCTTTTACAACAAGATCCCAGAAAATGTTCAAAACAAAAGTATTACGTTATTCAAAAGAATTGTTAAAAAACGTTTGTGTGGTAAAGGTTACTATAACATTAATGACTTTCTTAATGATACCACAGATTGGGAATGGAGTGACCGCCCTCAGGCTATTAAATAATAAGTTTAATTGTACAATATTACTTTGTAAACACATTTATTCGATGAAAAAGAAAAGCCCGCTGAGTTTGTTGCGCCTATTCTTCTCAGGTCTGAGGCATTCATTTTGGAATGGGTGGTAGTTTTTTGACTTTCAATAAGTGATGTCACAAAAATATTAGAATTTGAATATACACTTATGTACCTATACTTACAATTAGTAACGCGTTTGCAAGTGTTTTGCGCATAAAAACCTAGAGGAGTTTTATAATAGCGAATTATTGAAGTAAACTGATATTGTTTTAGTATTAGTAGGCATTTAATTTAAGTAATGTACAAGTCACCACCGGTGGTATAACCTTTAATCCAAATTTTACTAACATAATCAAAACAGTAAAAATAATAACGTCTATATCGGCATAGTTATCGAATTTATTGTACACGAATAATTTTTGGTGTTAAATATTCGTGAATATTGGCTTTTTAAATTGCTATAAATAAAAAACTCTGTCATTTCCACAGACAAAAAAACTTACAGGCGCGACGCATTACAATAGCGAATAGTTGGAACCTTGTTGTCAATGTTACGACTGTTATGAACAAAAACAATGTGACATTGTCATTTGAAAAAATGTGAAACATGTAAACGCGGTCCACTTAAGATTTTATGAGTAAAATATGATACAATTAAAGTGAATGCAAAAATACCAACAAAGATATTTTGAATATGATTAAAATGTTTAAAATTTAAGAAAATTAGTATGTTCTTAGTATGACTGATGAGAATTCAAATTCAAAAAAATCTTTATTTACTGTAAATTGTTATAAGTTCTTTAGTGCAATTCAGGATGAAATACAAAAGTTACAAATAACAATAGCATTAAAATTCAAGAGTATAACTATATTCATAATAAATTTAGAAACATAAACGTCGAAAAGATGAGGAACGTTCACTATTATCTTTACATTTTCTATGGTGCATTATTGCGGAAGCAGATGAATATACCGCTGCATTTATTAATATTTCGAAATCACAACTAACAAGTTCAGAGAGGTTAAAAATTACGTATTACGGGACGAGTAAAAAAAGAAGGACTCCGTGTCACCTTACATAACAGTGAAGCACCAAAACAAGCCGGTAAACGTGTAAATACATAGCCCCACGCACACACTTACACTAATACAAGCCGATCGGCCGCTTTTATGAGATTTGCCATCGTCTGTGACAGATCAGTTTGCGTCGCAATATTTTAAAAATGCCGTAGTGCGTTGTTTAAAAGTGTAGAAACAATACTATTAAAAAATTGTGGATATATGATTATTTAAGGGAGAAAAAATTGTGTAATTGGTATACCTCGTTACCGCACACACACTAGCATAAAGGTGCTTCACTTGCTAATATCATGGCGCGGAGTCCTTCTTTTTTACTAGTCCGTGATTAATTCATGTTTATTTTTAATTATAGAATGCATTTAATAATTTTGTGTACATGGAATGTACTTTTTGTCTTTTCTATATTAAAGTTAATATTAATAATTTGTAGGGTTGTGTGACTATAGCTCAAACTATGAAGCTTTAAAATTACATCTAAAGGATCATTGGGTTGAGAATATTTTGAAATGCCAACTCTGTGAATATATTGGACGGGACTTTGCAGATATGGTAACACATAGGTAATGTATTGCAAGTTATAATAATTAATAGGGCTATTCAGTTACCGCTACATAAATATATTGATACAGTTGAATACTATATACATTAAGGCGAAGGGTAAACAGAAAACACGTAAACAAGGTGTTTTTAGACAAGATTTGTGGTGAAAATATAGCATTTGGAGCTATGAACACTACTTAATCCTGTTACACATACCCTTACGTCTTCCTTGTAGGTTGCTAATGCTTATTGTTGGTTAAAGTTTGTACTCCAGAGCTATTATGAACTACCAGTTTTCTTTGCAGTTAAACATGTTTTTTCTCGGCATCATGCATTTGTTTAGTATACTACTATCATAACAGTAGTTCTTATAGATTTTACTTTTTTATGTAGGTACATTTATTCAGATTAGTAATCAATAATGAGGATTGTAAGCAATTAAACAGTTTGCGCCTGTTAAAATGTTAAATTTTCGACGCAAGAATTTTTGAAAATATTGGCTTTGTTTTATAGGAGCCGTGAACTCATATCGCTCAAGGTCGCCGGCATTTAGTGTCGCCTTAAAATGACAACTGGGTGCACAAATGCGTCATATATTTCGTACAAATATGCGGCCAGAAAAGCTGTATGGAAATCCATTTGCATTACAAACGCATTTTTCATTTATTTTCAGTATGTGACAGCTTTCATATTTAGCAGCTAAAATATTTTTAAGAGCTATCCAACTTACTTCAATAGCTCTTTGCGTTCAATACACACTATAGAATTAACTCATTTGCTACAAAGTGGCAAAGTGCGAGTCGCTCTCACCCATCAAGGGTTCCGTAGCAGCAAGTAACATAATATAAAAGTTCTTGTAGTTCGTTGTTACTTTGAACAATTTTTTAATGATAGTGTATTTTTTTTAGTAAAAAAACTACTTAGTAGATCTCGTTCAAACTAATTTTCGGTAGAAGTTGGCATAGTAACGTACATCATATGTTTTTTATAGTTTTATCATTCTCTTATTTTAGAATTTACACGGGGGACGGACTTTAGCACTTTGGAAGTGTCTCAAAATTTTGAGTTTCAGTTCAAAAAAGTGGCTTAGTATGGGGAATACCAAAATTTATTGTTTTTTTTTTCTATTTTTGTGTGAAAATCTTAATGCGGTTTACAGAATACATCTACTTACCAAGTTTAAACAGTTATAGTTCTTATAGTTTCGGAAAAAAGTGGCTGTGACATACGGACGGACAGATAGACAGACATCGGTTTCGTTTTTTGCCATTTGGCTACGGAACCCTAAAAACGGATTGTTTTAATTTTTCCGTCCCTTTAAAAAATACAATACCAAAAGAGGTTTTAATCATTTGAGAATATTACTGGCGCATTTATGAAGTGTTGTGATGCATAAAAAAGTTTATTCCAAATTCAAATTTAAGACATAGTCGGACTTTAACAAAAATTGCAGTTGATTGCGTATCGTTGATAGTTCATTTAAACCCATGCTTTAAATCCTTTATTAAAGATTATGAAACAGTAAGCTTATTACCAACATTAAAACACCCAATGTCGTAATAACCATTACATTATCGAAACGACTGTTGTAATGTTGTACTGAATTTCATAACAACACTCCTTGGTTTTTTTTTTCGATCCCTTCATGCGCAAAGAGTATCAACAAACAGCCACATTCTTATTGCTCGATGCGTGGCCTGTAAAAAAAAGAACATTTTCGTTAACGCGCGTTCCACACTACCAGAACGTGGCGCGCCGTAAAAAAAGTAGGTTATTCGAAACCCCGCCATTTTCTTGAAAAAATTAGCGATTCAAGTTTGGACAGCACACATATTTTAAATGCTCCAAAAGAACATAATATTCAAGTGAATTTTAATAATTGCCCAATACAAAATGTAAATAGCTACTAAAATAAATTATTCTTTTATTAATACTTACCCCCTTATTCATAATAGTCTGCTAACTTATTTCTAATTCTCACTCTTGTCTTCTTCTATTGACCTAAGTCAGAATGAGAAAAAACACTCCTAAGCGGCTGTTTAAAGTTAGCGGACCATTATGAATAAGGGGGCTAGTTTATTTGTATAAAATCAGTAATGGATGATATTAGGTTACTACTAGGACTGGCTGTTTTAATGTTAGCAGTAAGCTGTTTAAGAGTCTTTTAAAGGATTCATATTCTGGGTGTAAAGTCTTGTATGCAACTGTTGATAATTAGGTATTAAAACACTCATGTGATACTATTATAACCCACATTGGATACTATTCTAACCCACATGTCGTGTTTTAATACCCCTTATTACACAACAGTTGCATAAATAACTATTATCATTTTTAGATAATTGTTTTCGGAGACGATTACACTTTTCAAGTGTATTGAAGCTCTCGGCTTCATTTTGTCTATTGTATGCTCGTTAGAAATCGAAAATTTTCTTCCGTTGTTGAACAATATACGTTTAAAGGATTAAAACGCTTTAAACTGAAACTGAATTTTATCATTATTTGATTATTTTGCAAAATTATCATTATTTATTTCGCCTGGGATCACAGGGGGAAGGCTCCTTAGCACAGGCAGCGGGAAACCGGCCAGATTATGGGTACCACAACGTCGCCTATTTCTGCCGTGAAGCAGTTATGTGTAAACATTACTGTGTTTCGGTCTGAAGGGCGCCGTAGCTAGTGAAATTACTGGGCAAATGAGACTTAACATCTTATGTGTCAAGGTGACGAGCGGAAATGTAGTGCCGCTCTGAAGTTTTGGGTTTTTCAAGAATCCTAAATCCAGCTGAACGTCCTGCTTCTCTCGTCCCTTATTTTCATAAAAAAAAGGACTAGTCTCGACTCCCTTGATGTTAATTGTTAGTTGATTTTACGACCTATTACCTTAAATAGTATTTCATTAGTTATATTACATATTTACTTTTAGGTCAAAACACTACCCGAAAAGCTCATTATTTTGCTTCGTGTGCGATTGTAAGATTGCCAATGCGTTATTACTACAGTTTCACTTTCGTGAGCAACATATGAATACGATTGGCGGATGGTGTTTGCAGTGCGATAGAAGAATAAAAAAATTTAGAACTATGCGTAGACATCAGCTAAAACATCAGCGAGAAGCAACAGATAGATTATTAGTATGCGATTACTGCGGGAGAGGGTTCGTATTCCGTTTGATTATGTTATGCACTGAACAGAGAATATGTATTTATCACGGACTAGTAAAAAAATAAGCGACTCCGTGTCACCTTACATAACAGTGTAGCACTGAAACAAGCCGATTAACGTGTAAATACATAGCCCCACTCACACACTTATACTGCTACAGGCCGATAGGCGGCCATTATGAGAATTGGCATCGTCTGTGACAGATCAGTTTGCGTCTCAATAAAATATTTTAAAAATACCGTCGTGCGTTGTGAAATAGTGTAAACGATACTATATGAGTATTTGTGGCCGTATATGATTATTTAAGGGAGAAAAAATTGTGTAACTATTATCCCCCGTAACCGCACACACACTATCATAACGGTGTTTCACTTGCTAATATTACGGCCCGGAGTCCTTCTTTTTTTACTCGTCCCTGGTATTTATTTTATTATTTTTTGTATCGTATAGTAAACATTTTTTGATCTGTTTTTATTAATAATTAGTGAACCTCCATGTATTGTCCTACTTCTAACAAACTGACTACTTTATGTTCCCTAATACTAAACTGGAGCTGAAGACTTTTACGCATATGTTCTGTAATACATAATATATCTATATTACAGCAGCTCAAAAACAGTTCAATTTCTAATTCCTTACTTGAGATACCTTGTATGTTCTGGTGAACATTATTTAAGAGCTTTATATTATGATTATCCCTGGCAGTAACAGTTAATTTCACCGCTATGTTTTTTATTACCCAAAAAATTGGGCTATGTAGTTTTTTTTAATAATATCAAATAAATCGATGAAAGCCGCGCCGTCCGCAAGCTCGAAAAAGCATGACTCATTTGTCAAGTACCTTCTGAGCCGAACGTGCAAGCGAGAGCGCGGAACAAGCGATAGAGAGGCAAGATCAAACTGAGGTGTGGTTTAATTTAAGTTAAAAAATATTTGAATTGACGGCTGCAAATAAATGTTAATTTATCTAAAAATTGTATTTTTGAATTAACTTCTTTGTATTATACAAAAAAAAATACAATTCAAGTCATAAAAGTTTGCAATTTTATTTACTGAGCTACAGGCATAGTCATAGTCCTATCATAGCAATCATTTATATGATGAGTATGGATGTTTGTTTCAGAGTCATGGATGTTTATATGTATTTATGTATATTTAAGTAAGTATATTGTATTAAATATATCGTTGTCTTGTTCCTATAGTTACAGGCTATGCCTAGTTTGGGGCAAGATAATTTGTGTAAAAATGTGTCAATATTATATCATTTATTTTATATTTTCATCAATGTTCTCTTGTAACGTTATCACGTAAACCTACTTTACAGATAACCAATTTTTATTTTGTAGTAGTGAAAATTTTTACAAGAATCCCACCTAAAATTATGAACATAATACTTACTAACAACATAAAAATACTACGTGCAGTTTCATTAATGAAAGTGTATTGATGTAGGAGTGTCTCCGGTGGACGGAGTTGCGGGATATCCGTTGTAATGAAAAATTTTTGAGCTCGTGATACTTCGGCCCTGTAACAATTGCCGTTGACGTAGGTTGGCTGGATGGGTCTTGATGTTAACTTAATATTGTCCATAAAAGCAAATATTTTTGCCTTCCCTCTTTTGTCCTTTTATGGTCATCACGACGGATATAATTCCATAAACATAGATTATTTCGTAACTTCTGTATGTAAAGAAAGTTTACTCATTTTAGATATCTTTATAAATACATGCTCGAGGAACATATAATCGCTCACATGAAGAAAACATTGTTCGTCTGTGAAGCCTGCGGAAAAGGATTTAGGAAAACATCCTCATTGAAAGTGAGTTTATGTAATAATATTTCATTACAAATAATCCCTACATTAGCAGCCTATCGTAGTTATATTTTTTTTTAAATAGGAAAATATATACCGTTTAATATTTAAAATTAGCTAAAAAGGTAAATAACTTTGTCGCAACTGAAACATACATTATAATAGCTAATAATAACTTAATGTAATAAAAATACTTTGCAGTAATGGAAGTGTATTTTGAGAGCATAATGCTGTTACAAATGTGTAATGAATCCTTACGAAAAATGTACATCTGCTTACATGATACCAAGAAAGACCCGCGAAATATATTTATTAATTGTCACCAATGTAAACAAATGAATCAAATTATTAATATACAGTTTCTCAAAGAGATTAATCTGATGTAAAATCTATAGTTTCTCAAATAGATAAATCCAATGTCAAATCTACAAGTTCTCAAAGAGATCGATGCAATGTAAAATCTACAGTTTCCCAAATAAATTAATCCAATGTAAAATCTACAATTTCTCCAACAGATAAATCCAATGTAAAATCTAGAAATTCTCAAAGAGATTAATCCAATCTAAAATCTACAAGTTCTCAAACTGATCAATGCAATGTAAAATCTATAGTTTCTCAAATAGATTAATCCAATGTAAAATCTACAAGTTCTCAAAGAAATCAATGCAATGTAAAATCTACAGTTTCCCAAATAAATTAATCCAATGTAAAATCTGCAGTTTCTCCAAGAGATTAATCCAATGTAAACTCTACGGTTTCTCAAAGAGATGAATCCAATGTAAAATCTACACTTTCGCAGGAAGATAAATCCAATGTAAAATCTAGAGATTCTCAAACAGATTAATCCAATGTTAAATCTACGGTTTCTCAAAGATGAATCCAATGGAAAATCCACAGTTTCTCAAAGAGATTAATCCAATGTAAAATCTACGGTTTCTCAAAGATATTAATCCAATGTAAAATCAACGGTATCTCAAAGATGAATCCAATGGAAAATCCACAGTTTCTCAAAGAGATTAATCCAATGCAAAATCTACGGTTTCTCAAAGATGTTAATCCAATGTAAAATCTACAATTTCTCAAAGTGATGAATCCAATGTAAAACTTATACTTTCTCAAAGAGATAAATCCAATTTACAATGTACAGTTTCCCAAAGAGAAGTTTATACGAAATTTAAATGATAAGTACTTATATTTTAAACTTGGTACAAAACTTAGACCATAATATACCTATTCGTAATTTATGTAAAATTTTCAAATGTTTTTTAATGGCGACAGTAAATCATATCATCAAAAAAACACAAATAAAGTCATACAGAAAACAAAAAAGTAATTAGAATGTGGCAGTGAACTTATACTTATACGTCAGTCAGCATTAAGACATTGAAGGTCGTCTCCATCGTATATATAAACGTGAAATGCGACGTGTAATCTTCGTTCCTTAACAAAGCGTTACTTCATCCGTATTGAAGCTCGTTCACATTTAGATAGACATACATTGTTGTAATTTGACTTGGGAGTCTCCGACATGGAAGACCTTTAATTATCTGTATCTTGGTTACGTTAGTATATGTGTTAAAATGAAATGTTTTGAACGTTTCATCTGAATTAGATACGTGTGTTAAATTCTTAATTGGGATCTTATTCGAATTAAATTATAACATAAACTGCAATATAATTAAATTAATTGCACTTAAAACTACATTATATACACCAGTCTCTAAGTTACAGACAAGTAGAGATTTAAGACCTCCATATTTTTCCTTACTTGTCTGGCTTATATCTTTTATAGTAGCACTCTTATTATCGGTCCTATCCAAAGAGGATGTAAATACTATGTAATAAGAGGCGGGGCTGTCTAAGTAAAAATTTAAATTAAGTTTAGTATGAAACGTGCAGTCATTTAAAGTTTGAAATTGTAGTAATTACAACATCGCCATTGGCCACGAAGTATAATCCGGCTAATTTTGAAAGCGAAAAGTTGCCTAAAACATAGTGGATTTCGGCTATCTCCGTTTTTTACAAGATTATATCCGTTATCTGTCAATCTGTCAATGACTGCACGTTTCATGCAATCGAGTGAATTGCTTTTTACTTAGAGAGTTTCGCTAGGCTTGTACTATCTACAATAAGAGTGCTAATATGAAAGGTATAACAGTAATATTGTATAATCAGACCTTTCCCAACTCAAAGCTAATGTCTCAATGTAAATTTTATGAGCTCCGTTTTCACTAAAAGTTTATTGAAACATGTTAAATTGACCGACATTGTACGATGCGAACGTTTATAAATTTAATAATTTGACGTTTATATAAGTTAATATAATAAAATTAATATAACAAAGTTACATAAAAGTGCACAGTTAAATGTTTTTTTCTGAATACTTGAAATTTTCAGCAAATGCATATCTAATGAATTATAAGACCAATTAATGCTACTGCAAGCATAAACATTATTTGGAACTAAGTAAATCCTAAACCAAACTAATATTTGGATAATTTAGAGCGTAGTAAATTAAAACAAATGTATGTAGTTTTTAATATTAAATTGATTTCCCTGTGTTATATTTTTAACCTATGGATAACGGGTTTTTAAACTGTGGGTTCCCACTAGAAATTAATTTAATATCTACTGTACTTTGAAATTGTAAAATTGTGTCAACTGTTTATTGTCCCTAAGAAGTATAATAAAATATCAGATGGGAAGAATTTGAAATTAAAGTGTGTGTGTACTTATGTATGCACACAATAAGTTATTCTTCTTTGGACTAACAAAGCAAAAATCCTTAAAATTATTTATTCCTCGTGTTATTCTACGTTTGTAGAAAGAACAATATTGTAAAAAATCTTGCAACGATAGATTTGACAGTAAATTATTAAATTACGAATACGGCTGTACTGGCTTGAACTCCAAAGAGTTCAAGCTATTTCTTTGTCCATTATTAGGATAAGGTTTGCCTTAAACCAAAAAAAATAAAATATCGAATGACGCAAACGTCAGAAAATTTTCCAACTTCACCCTGAAATTTCACTCTCATCATTTTTTCATAACGCGCCTGAAGAAGTATAACTTCAAAAATTAATTTAACTCTTGGACAAACATCTCAGCTCAATTAATTGTTTTAGTTTCTTTTAAATATCCACAATTTTTTGCAGAGTCATCTTAAAAATGTTCATGGACCAAACAAAGCAATAAAATGCGAGCACTGCAATAAAATATACAAAAATCAGAGCACCTACGACATTCATATGAAAGAAGTTTCTAGAGAAAAGCCCTTCGTCTGTGAAATATGTTCGAAAACTTTTAGCATACCCTCAAGTTTGAAGGCCCATCTATTCTTTCATACCGGCGAGAAACCTTTCGAATGTGACGTGTGCGGCTGCAAATATAAAACCAAGAGCTCCTTGACTCAACATAAATTGAAGCACTCGAATATTTGTAAATACGAGTGTCTGAAGTGTAGTAAGAGATTTTTGACTGCGATAAGTTTGAGGCGACATGATACAACTCACACAGGTGATCGTAAATTCAAATGTCAGCTGTGTAGTAAGAGCTTTCACGAGATTAAAAGACTGCGAAATCATGAGAAAAGGCACGGAAATCTGAAGGACGAGTGAATGTTAATGGGAGAATTTTTTTTATCAGATAGATCAATTTGTTCGAAATGTAATACGATACAAGATTCGAATATAATTAACAAACAATTCAGTGAATGTTCCACATCATTAAATGAATATAAGCAATTGTTAAAAATATGAAATGAATATATTTCTTGTTTGTTAACACAAATATCAGCACAAGCGATAAATCAGATGTCGACTGACTTGCCTGATTTCGAGCTATTGAATAGCTATACCGTTATCAGGTAGATTGACGAGGCGTTGGATGAGTGCGTGTTCTCTTGAGTGCTGAATACATAGATACTATAATTTCCATTAATTTTTTCCTCGTGTATTAGGTATATCTTTATTCTTTTTTTTTGTTTTTATTCATTATTTGTAACACGCTTAAAGTTTCTTATATGTGAAAACTGTCAATGGTAAATAGATGTTTATTTTTGGAGTTTACTCCTTAAGAATCGATTTTCATATAAGACGCCCGGTATGAGAAAAATATGGGGAGTAAAACCTACTCATCAAATGGGATAGTAACGTTTTTGGTGCGCATCATTTCTCGCGCACCTTTCACTTTTCAGTTGTGTGTGTGGGTGTGTGTGTGTGTATATACTTGTGTGTAGCCATCATACACAGTACACTGCGTGATAGCTTACGCATGTAGTATAATATAGGTACCTATTAGGGTGTGCCAAAATGTAACTTCCTTGATGGACCTTTTAAAATTGGAATTTTGAGTTCCGCTTTTAACAGGAGTTGTGTTTGGGCAATTCCTGACATATTTTGATAATTAAGGATTTATTTGATTTTAGAATTCTTTAACAGGAGTTTTGTTCGGCCAAATTGTGAATTTTCTGCAAAAATGCCTAAATGCCTTCGTTCTTGAGGAGTAAACTCCAGTCGTGCGTCGGAGCTGACACACACACTTTTTTTTGAACCTATTACGTTGTGTTACACTGTTTGTTTTCGTAATAAAATAAAAAGAATATTCAGACTTTTTGTGTCTAGCTAGGTACTTAAAATCATTATTGATAATCTAGTCATTTTATATTACGTCTTTTAAGAGTGTTTTATTATAATTTATCTTAATTAAACTTGTAAAATATTACTGGCGCTTATTACTTACTTATAATATGATTGAACCATAATAATATAGAATAAAACTAAATAAAGAGACGTTTTATTTACTTTCCTTTATTATGTAAATTTTTGTACCTAGTGAAACTTTTACCAGTGGGAGGTTCCTTTGCACAGGATGCCGGCTGGATTATGGGTAATACAACGGCGCCTATTTCTGCCGTGAAGCAGTAATGTGTAAACATTACTGTGTTTCGGTCCGAAGGGAGCCGTAGCTAGTGAAATTTACTGGGCAAATGAGACTTGACATCTTATGTCTCAAGGTTACGAGCGCTGTTGTAGTGCCGCTCAGAATTTTTGGGTATTTCAAGAATCCTGAGTGGCACTGCATTGTAATGGGCAGGGCATATCAGTTGCCATTAGCTGAACGTCCTGCTCGTTTCGACCCTTATTTTCATAAAAAAAAGTGAAACTGATAATTGTTTACACTTATCCCATGCTGCTGCCGCCGAAGTTTTGCTGATGTGGATAATGTCAATGTATGTAGGAAGTATAGATTCTGCCGCGACCTAACTGACCACCTTGTACATCCTGCTCGAGTTTGAGGCTATAGGTAAACCCCCTGCGGATCCAGAAGAATAAAGGCCCGAAGGTGTGCCTTATCTATAGGTAAAACGTAAAACACGAACTGTGTGAGCGGATATTTTAGCCTCTGTTTATCCTCAAAAATCAACGACTTCAACTTAAAAAAAATGTACCAAGATCTTATCCATATATATATTTTACACCGTAGATATTGAACCGATTTTGATGAAATTTGGTACAGGGATAGACTCTAGAGCTTGGGAAAGAACATAGGCTACATTTTATCCCGGAAACATCCATGGATCCCGCGGGAATTGTGAAGAATTTAAATTGACGTCGAAGAGCTATAACTATACCAATATTTGGTTTAGTTTGCTATAGCATTCTTCCACGAAATAAGTTTAATGAATTAGGAACTGGAATAGGCCGTGAGATTATCTTCAACTTGTATTTTTTTTTTGGAAAACCCTTTATCTACGCGGACGAATTCGCGGGCATCAGCTAGTATTATGATAAAATCGTAATTAAATTAGTACAACAAATTTATATACGAGATACGTCTAATTTTCACCGAATGCACAAGAATTAATGAAGTCTAAACCCAATGAATCAAAAATCAAGGACTCCAAATTAAAAATTTTTTATTCTCTTACCTATTATTATTACTTAATAAATAATAATAAATAAATAAATAAAATCATTTTATTGCAGGTCAAGGACCCATAGAAAACATGTTTACATATAAGTAGGTAGTCAAAATATTTTAAAATTATAAAAAGAATATGTATGAAGATAATTAATTAATTAATATAAAATTAAAGTCACTTCAAAATAAATAAAAATAAATAGTCATTTTACGTTAGGGATCTGGTGTACCCTTAGCCAGTGTTTGTAAAACACATTGTCAATGGATGCCTCAGCGACAACCTTAATCATCTTATTATTAGAATAACGGACGGTTTCCAAGAAACCCGCTATTCTATTCCGTATAACAGCGTAGTAGTCCGGGACTCCAGCGTCGGCGAACATGCCCGACGCGCTACAATACCTCGGCATTTTTAATAAAATGCGAAGGGCATCATTATATTGAACCCTGAGGATGTTAAAGGATCTTTTGGTGTAGTTGATCCATAATTGTGAAGTATAAAAACTCATACAGTACGCATTAAACAACGTAACTTTAACATCCTCAGTGCACCGAGAAAATCGGCGAGCGATCATGTTGCACCTTATTGCCAGTGACCTTCGCTCTCGCTCTATGTCAAGGTCGTCGCTGAGGGACCCCGTCAACATGTGTCCGAGATACCTGAACTGTTGCACAACCCGAACTGGTGTCCCATCTAATAAAACTGGTGGTACCCTCTCCGGACCTTTACTAGCTCTAAAGATCAACATTTCTGATTTGCGTACATTGTATTTTAATCCATGTCTTAAGGCGTAACTTTCGCAAATCGATACTAATTTACGAAGACCGTTTATTGAGGGGCTAAGTAGCACCATGTCATCAGCTTAGCTTAAGTTGTTAAAACAAACTCCGTCAATATGACAACCGATGCCAGTACCACTCAGCTCCCCAATAAGGTCATTAACGTAAAGATTAAACAGGTCTGGAGAGGTTAGCCCCCCCTGACGTACACCACACTCTAATCTAAACTCACTAGAGGCTGTGTCGCCCCAACGCACAATGTTCGTTTGATTCTCGTACCAATATCTCATCAGCACGACAATACCGCTGTGGACGTTTGAGTCACGCATTTTTCTCCATAATATATTATAATTAACAAGATCAAATGCGCGACTCAGATCCAGGAAACACGCATAGATTGATGTTTCACGACTTTTATAATAATTCACGGCATGCTTTAGAGACAGAATTGCCGAGTCCGTAGAGAGGCCGGGACGAAAACCAAACTGAGAATCATTAATCCGTATATTCTTCATCAGTTCAGGCTGCAACAACCGCTCAAGTACCTTACCAGCAATTGTCCCTAGTGAAATAGGCCTATAGTTAGCTATATTGGACATGTCACCCGTCTTGTTTTTCGGTACAGGAACCACTACTGTCTTTAACATATCTGCAGGAAGATAGCCATATTTAATACACATATTAAATAGCGTTGAGAGGGCCTCATACAATTTGTTTCCAGCGTAGAGCATGTGCTCAACACCCAGACCATCATGGCCTGGTGACTTACCGCATTTCATATCTTTAATCGTTCGGAATATAACTGTTGGACTAAAGTTTACTATTTCAGACGATGGTGTCAATGGCTGGGAGTCAGTCACATGCGCCACGTCTAATGGTTTCACGGAGAAATGTTTTGCGAACATGTTGGCTATCTCCGTGCTATCCTGTACGTTACTGACATTTAGTGGCCTACTTTCTTTTTTATTTAATGACTTAGTAGCTTTCCAAAACTGTGTAAAATTTTTGTCAGCTCTATGCGTCGCTAAAATGTCCATTTTTATAGATTCCTCATTATTCAGGCACCACTTTAATTTCTTTTTAAATATAGCGCGGGTCTTCGCCATATCATTATATATTTCTCCACTACTAGGCCTACCACAGTCTACCCAAAACTTAAAAAACAATCTTGCAGTTTGATAACTATCTTTTACGTGATGATTCCAGCCCACTACTTGTTTTTTATGGCGGGATTTGTGCACACCAGATCTCAAACATTTACTATTAATAGCTGCATATTTTAAAATACCAATTACATCATTGTAAAAATTATTAATAAAATCTAAAACACCCTTAGAGCTATATAAATTGTTTGCATTATAGTGACTAGAGTCAAGTAACTTATTAAGATTTTCAGTACATAGATTAGTATACATATTTATTTCATCTGCATTTCTCTGTCCCCATCTGACGTCCTTATTTAAATTATCATTATTACATTCCTTACTATCTACTTTTTTAGTTATAAGCTTAATATCACAGTTAACAAACAGTGGGAAATGATCAGACCAACTAACACTGTTATCCACATACACACATACAACTGTATTTTGTGCAGCAATAGTTGTCAGGCAATGATCCAGCCACTTGGTCGTTCCATGGGACTCACTAAGGAAGGAAAATGTTCCCGAGTCTGCTCCTAATGCATCTATATCCGCACAAACCCATGTTTGCTCCTCACAAAATGACAGCATCTCTCTGCCGAATCTAGCTGAGGGGTGCGCGTTGTAGTCACCGAGCATAAATACTGTCTCAATCCCACATTCTTCAATCACTGCACTCATCCTACTAAGAATATCCGTGAACTCTGGCAAATTATCATCTATATCAATAGGCATATATACGTTAAATAGTAATAAATGGCGATTCACAGAACTAATTTTGACAGCCGCCAACCTATCACTCTCACAATCCACTACAATTACATTATTAAAAAGAGACTTACGCCACATGATAGTTAAACCTCCGTAGGGACGTCCACGCAATATCCCAGCTGAGGAGTCCACGGATGACTTCGAGAATGATGCAAAATTATCATCTATCTGATGTACAAAGTCGAGGTCGTGCTGGAGAAGCCATGTCTCCTGAAGCGCTATAATATCAGCGGTTTTACAAATTTTTCTCACAGCATCTATGGAACGCTTAATGCTTTTACAATTAAACGAAACCATACGGATTAAGTTAGTTTGTAGGTAATACTGTACTGACATTATCGATCATATTTAGCGGCGGTCTTCGTATATCGCTCTTTGTACCGTCTATATACCAACCCAGCAGGCCAAAACTTCCCATCCAAAAAGATTTCAAGTTTCTGGGTAGGTATCGTGACTTTAAAAGAATTAAAGGATGTTTCATGTCGCTGTATGAGCTGCTCGACGCATATGCATACTTCACCCATGTCCGCAATGTGGTGTAAAATATTATCTACAGAGACCGATTTTCGACTTAAAATACCAAGATCTTATTTATAGTTGTACGTACGATGCGATTAGCTGGAGACATTAATTGTTTTGACAGAGGAGCACTGACCTCTACTATATACCACTGGACTGGCGGCTGTCAAAGTGCTTTTGTGCTTGTTTGATATACGCCATTTTGGCGCTGTTAGCCATGTAGCGAGAGTCTACGGTAATAAAACTAGTGATGACATCCTCAGCGAACATCGATAGATGGTGGGAAACTATTTACAAAAAAAATACGTTATTCGTTATTACGTTGATTCTTGAAGTATAAATAACACGGAAAACGAACGAAATAGTTTCAAAATGCAAAAATACTTCAGAGTATTGTACGTTCCTTCGCAGCCATTTATATTATGCGTCAAAATTAGTTCTCTATACGCTCGCGAGTGGCGCTTCAAATAGGCACAAAAAATTTGCTGTCAAACATATGGGACAGCCTTTCCAGTGGTATTTATACAAGTCAGTGCAGAGGAGGGACGTGTGAGACGTTGATAATAAGTGATCATCGCCGCCACTCTTGCAATGACACGAGCAATACCGGCTTTTAACATGAACTTTTTTTGAAGGTACTCATGTCGTATCAACTTGAAAACACCGCTAAGGAAGCGTATTTCACAGCTTGGTTGTACGTGAAGATTCCTTCAAGACTGAGCAGGAATTACGCAAATTGGTGAGAGTTGTAATATTTTAGTTGAATGTGAAGATGGTGAAATCGGCAGCAAACATCAGAAAATTGATTGAAGTAGGCGTTACTTTGCGGAAATCCATAATTATCCAAATGTTTTGAGTTTTCTTTAGTGTTAGCAGTGCCAGATATTGGCCAGTCAACATGTCCTGAGGATTCCTCGTGTAGGCGAAACACGTGTCGAATTGTTTAAAAGACAAATATTGGCGGAATTAACACTAAATAAAACTCAAAACATTTGGATAGCAAGGACAGGTAAAACAACTCCTTGGAACACTCCGTTATAAATGCGTTAAGACACATAATGAAGCGATGTCTCAACGCCAAGCCATCGAAGCGTTCACAGAGTACCAGATCCCTGATACTTTGATCAGCTCTGCGTTGCACGGGATCTAATGGATCGAGCTGATACTTGATACTGGGGTGCACTAAACCAGAAATAGAATAGAAAGTAATACTCCATATTAAGTGGTTGGACCTGCGCTTTGTAGAGTGCTAGAATGCGGCGAATAGAATCAGGTGACCGCGGAATTGGCAAACGCTGCCTACAGATTTCGAGACCCAGTATTGCCATACTAGGCCATGCGGTACTGGGAGTGTTGTCGAAGAACGGTGATAATATAAATGGGGTGTTTCAGTGTTTAACTCGCAAACATGAGTCTTCTGTGGGTTAAATTGAAAAAAAATTGCCCCATTCCGGAACCATCTCGAGAGAGGACTTTATAGAAGACCTGGTGAATGGCTGCTGTTTACGGCCTTCACAGTACAGTAATCTGCATAACATGTATGTTGGAGGCATCCTGTGAAGGTTCGAATCCCGCATTTTCACGCAAAAAAATAAAATAAAAATAAAATAAATAAAATTAATTATTTATTGCAACGAAATTAAAAAAAAGCGATGCCCGTTCAGTTTCTAGCGTCCACTCTCAGGACTGAGGCATGTATAAATACAAATATACGAATTTAAATACCCATTTTATTATTACCTATGAACTATTTTGAGTATAAACACACCAGTCCGGTTGATAGGAATGCTCAATTAATTAATTCCTTACGTAGGTCACCCTCGTAAGAATTAAAAAGCTACTTACCGTTACATTGTATTTTTGAATCAGTTTCTTATAAAAATAAAAATTATCATTAAATATTAAAACAATATACTTCTGGCTTGTAGGGTTTCGTCATAAAATTTGCAAGAAAATTTATAAGTAGAAAGTGAATTTTTTAAGGATGTTTTCGCCTCATGTTTATGCGAGCAAGAAAAATGTTAATCCATCACAGTCGCAAGCAGCAACTCTCGTTAGCATAATGAAACACTTAGCCATTCTTAACTCGATCATTTCACCCAAATATTACGTAATAAACTGCCATACTCGAGTTTACTTCTCAATTCTCAACAAATTTTGTGGCTTACGGTACGGCCATGTTAATGGGAAAATTATTTTCACCAACTTATTCACAGTTAGGTTGTATGTAGATAAAGCCGCGTCCCTTGCGCCGTGTTTTCGTGTTCTTTCGCAGAATATGTTCACTGAATGAAGACGTACCTATCATTCACCTTGAGACATAAGATGTTAGGTTATCCCATTAGCCCAGTAATTACACTAGCTACAACGCCCTTCAGACCGAAACACAATAATGCTTACACATTATTGCTTCACGGCAGTAATAGGCGCCGTAATCTAGCCGGCATCCTGTGCAAGTGAGCCTCCCACTGGTCTTATTCGTATATGTATCTAGTTTGTAAGCCTAAATAAATAAATTGTAACGTAACTCATTATTGATGCTGGTTTTCACCAAGATTTACTTGAGCTCGTATCAAGGACCGGTGACATTACAATAATTACAATACTTTGGTCTTGAATCATAACCCATAGTCAATATCGACACTGAACTAGCTTCCTACTTTTGGTATTTTGATATATTAGATTATTGCTTTATAATAAAATAAAGAGAGAGTTCTTTTAATTTAATTAATTCACGCGGGATCCAAAAGGTATGTTTAATATCATTTGGCTATGTTGTGTAGCTCCGTTTGTGGCCAGGTTAAAATATTTAATTCGGTTTAGTTTTTCGTATACGTGGGTAACATTGAAAATGTTTAGAACTGGCCAGTTAGAAATATTTGCTAGTGAAAACTTTTTGAATTTAAATTTTAGAACTCTTTGGTAACCTAATGTAGTATATTGCATTCATTTGTCCAAATCCAAAACTCTTGTTACACGTGTAAATGAACCTAACGCGAGAAAATTTTCGGTCAATGATTTATTATGACTTTCGTTGTGGGCTTACTCAAACACAAAGCTATGATAGGCTGCGATTAGCATTTCGGTGAAAAGGTAAATGGGGTGGGGCATATTGGTACGAATCCGAAACCAAAAGACAATCAGCTCAGTGGGTGTTTCCTTTCGAGGATCGGCCAACTTAGGTTAAGAAAGGTAGAAGTCAAGGAAAAAAGATGATTGCCTCATTCTTTGGTCGGAAAGGTCATTTCGCGACAGTTGTGCTAGAAGATGGAAGGACAGTTACTGCAGACTGGTATGTTAAACGCTGTTTGCTTGTTGTCTTAGACAAAATTCGACAGCAGCGCACTCGAATCAGGATCCTCCTTCACCAGACAATGTTTCAGCGCACTCTGCAAAACGGACTGTTGAATATTTGACTATGGCAGGTGTCGAGATAATGAGTCATCCGCCATAGAGTCCTGACCTGGCGCCCTGCGACTTTTATTTATTCCCAAGAACTAAAGATAAAATTCGAGGTATTCGCTTTACGAGCCCTGAAGATGCGGTGAAAGCTTACGAATATGCCACAGAAGAGACACCTAAGGAAGAATGTGCCCACTGCTTTTCTCACTGCTTCCATCGAATGCGACGATGTGTAGAGAGGAACGGAGATTACTTCGATAAACAATAAAAGTATTGGTAACTTTCTCCATTAAGCCGTTTTTCATTTTATAAACATTTTCAGTGTTACCTAGGTAAATGCAAAAAGCGATTCAATTATTTATATGTCTGACTTTAGTATCCATATTTTTTCAATTTAATCTCGAAATCTCAAGTTGGTATATCTTAAATTAGAACGTTTGAATGCGTGGTCCTTATTGAGCCATTTTTATTTTAAAAAGACGTGCTCTGAATGGCAATGGTCTTGCAATTTTTCCGTAACAAAATAATTTCGTAAATGTAGCTTTGCTCATTGCTTTTCATACGAGTTTTTTTGTCATTATTTTTATTTGTTCAGATAACTTACGGAACATTTAAAGAAGTCAGGCATTTCGGTAGCATTTCTGTCGCGAAGGTGGATGAGCATACCTTGAAATATTATCTAAATGTCCGACACAACCCTCGATGGTCTGATGGTGGGGATTATTGTGTGCATCCCCGAATGGTGAATATCTCGTATTGATAAAATTATGTACAGCAGTCAGGGAAAAGAAAAACTGAACTCTATCTCTAAATATTTAGGTACAGATTTTACTATTATGTCTTTTAACTTTCAAATATATACTCTCGTTATTATTAACACCACTTTAACACTGCAGAATAATTAATTTAATCCCGAGCAAAACATTATATACCCTTCGCCACCCCTCTCCTCTTCTCCACTACACGCCTCACACTTCACACCGCTACACTAGCGCCACCACTCCGACACCCGCTCCTCACTTCACTTTACTCGTTACAATAATAAAAAAGTTGTGTGCAAGGATATTTGCGATTGAAATCTAATATTTTATATAAATTGTTATAAAAATAACCACATTTCGATGCGTTGAGATACTTACCACCGATCATAATTAAATATGAAGGTATAATAATTAACAGAGCAGAGAAAAACAAAAACGAGCGTACGTGTCACTTGATGTTTGAATCACCGCCGCCCAAACAATCTTTTGCAAGACCGAAAGAATCATAGTAGCGGTTGTAGATACCCAAATAAAAGGTCGGAGTTTTTGAAGGTATTAAATATAATGTCGTTAACCTGGAAATTACGCACAAGGAAAAAGCTTATAACTAGATGGCTGTTAGCTATTCCTCCTTCCTCCAAAATTTTACGTTTACCAAAAACCTGATCGTTTAGATTACACATTTCAGCTTCAATCTGTGCAACTATTGCAATCTAAACCTAACGAAAATTCCCAAAATTATTCGCCTTTAAATCTTTCTAGGAAGTGCCAATAAAATTAGTAAATGGGATATTGTAATCGCTTAAAAATTAGATAATAAAAAACTTGGAAAACACTCTCTTTAATACGAAGGCCGAGCGAAAATAAACGACTATCATTACTTTGGACGCAAAACTTCTAAAATTATATTTCAACTTTTGCATTTGACAACATCGCAAGATTTTTGTATAAAAAATTTTAAGTAAAAGGATATGATGAATTTATTTAACTATCTGCTTTGAAGATGTATTGACAATAGGATTAAAATCCCTTATATTGTGATTGGATTTGATGGCCATTTGCAAGTTGGATTTGTAAACGAATGGCTCTTTACCATCGAACAAGATTACCTTTACTATGTTTTTTTTAATTATTTGTAAATGATCCTAAAAAAAACCTTAAATAGCCAAACACTTGCTTAAACCCATTTCCAACCACTGGATCGAGCTGCATAAACCACGGGTGATTTCTGCCGAACGTCAATACATCCCACGGCTTGTTAGAGAAGCTATTGATTTTAAAAAGCATCCTAACAATTTTAATAGGGAGGATGATTTTAGGCTAGCGCAAACATAGAATCCTGTGGTCTCACTCTGCATTACAAATGCAACAAAATTACTCGAAAGTATGGACGTCGTTAGTAGTGTGTGTTTGAATTAGGGAATCAAAGACCAAAACGAATTAGGCGCCACGTGGACAGATTGGTGTACTATTAGTGTCAAGTGTCGAATGTGTCAAGAGTTTCGCCGCCTCCGCAGTTCCGCCGAATCGAAATATCAGCACCAAATTAATAAAATATATATATATATCGTGAGTACCCGTCATAATAATTACAATGCTAAAGTTCCGAGATTATAAAAGTTTAATAACATATTTTTGTAAAAGAAATTACTTATTTTATTTGTATGGTGTCCATTTTTGGACTCGCTATATTATCATTTATTGTAAAAACGGCAAAAGTAATATACAATGTCGGAACAAAGATATTTAAAGGGAAAAGCCCATCAAAATAATAAAGTTCGCTTTTAACTCTTTTGCTGGGGATATGGGCGTGGCCTCTTGTGTAAGATCTAAGATCTTATGTAACATCATAGGGGTCGAATATTGAAAGTGGCCATATACCTTATGTTCGGATAGAAAAAAAATTAATAAGACATAATGTTATGGCGACCACGACCTGCGCTAGAGACCTCGCCTATCACCTCTTTGTATGAATGAAATTCCACCTTCGCACGACACGCCACAAGTTAGGATATCATCCACACCATCTGGATGTGTGGCGGTCCTCCACAGTGCGGTTTTCAAGGAGCTTTCTTCCACGTACTACAAAGCTGTGGAATGAGCTTCCTTGTGCGGTGTTTCCGGGACGATACGACATGGGTACCTTCAAAAAAAGCGCGTATACCTTCATTAAAGGCCGGCAACGCTCTTGTGATTCCTCTGGTGTTGCAAGAGAATGTGGGTGGCGGTGATCACTTAACACCTGGTGATCCGTACGATCGTTTGTCCTCCTATTCCATAAAAAAATTAAAGAAGCGTTTACAAATGCAAGCAAACACATCGCGTTATATAAGTTTAATATAAGTTGTCTGTGGGTCAAGCTCACCGACGGCTCGACTCAGGAGGCAGCCGAGATTTTTTTTTTATGATAATAAGGGACGAGCTGGAGGTTCAGCTGATGTTAATTGATGTGCCCTGCCCACTTCAATGCAGTGCCGCTCAGGATTCTTGAAAAACCCAAAAATTACACGAGATGTTTCTATAATTGATCGATACAATAACCCAAGGAATATCTTATTAATGTCCAAAAATCAATTTAAAATAATTTAAAACATTCGTTTGTTTTATGTGGCAATGGCAAGTTTAAATCAAGTTAAATTGTTTTTATTTGTTGTTAGTTTTAAATTTAGATCCGAGTTTCACTATTTTTTGTGCTTTGTGCTCATAGAGAATTAATAGTTTGTACACCTTCGTGTGACAGGACTGTGTGTTAGTAGCGGTCTCTGGGTTTCCACGGAAGACCAGCGTTGTGGATTCTTTCGAAACCACAACTATGCTGAGTCGGGGCCCATTGGCGTCATTAGATCATTATTAGATTAGCATAACTTTAAGAACTATTATCAGAATGTATAATGACGTCAATAAACATTTTTTCTTTCTTTTCTTTCTTTCACCACCAACACCAAAACAGCTATATAATATTATGATGTAAAGCCGCATGAGTGAATTGGTATAGCTCCAGGTTTAATGATACTCTGATGATCTGGATTTAAGCATTAATTTCAGAGTACACAAAATAGAAGCTCGAAGCAGCACATTCTTGGGTATAAAAATTCATCCCTTCTTTACTTGGACTAACCATATAGACAACATCTATACATATAAATAAAATTGCAGTGTATGTTTGTAATATGTAATATATATACGGTACATACACCAAAATAACATTTTTTACAATTTTTGTCTGTCTATCTGTTTGTTCCGGCTAATCTCTGAAATGGCCGGACCTATTTTGACGGGACTTGTATTGGCAGTTAGCTGATGTAATAAGGAGTAACTAAGGCTACGTTTATTTTAGCAAAATTCTTTTATTTTAGAAAATTAACACTAAAAATAATTTCTTACTGCATCTGTGGTCAATCTCACGACTTTATATATGTCATAGTGAAACATAAATGCGGAATGAAAGGGATATCTTTAGTTCGCAGTTTTTGTCTCTGTATATAAAAAAAAAATGTGATTCCTACTTTGCCTAGTCTATCTACGGCACACGATTCACGTGGTCGGAGTGCCTCGTAAGGTATTTGTTGAACTTTTCATTTACTCTGACAAACTCTAAAATAATTTGGAACATATTTTTATTTGGATATTATTACACCCCACTACTTTTTTTACTTGTAATAAACCTGGGTGACCGACGGGCGTTACAATTCGATAAAAAGCATTCTCTTAGGGAAAATGCGAGGCTAGATAAGATTTTCACACACAACAAATCTCTTACAACAAATGAATAATAATAACCAGTGGGAGGTTCCTTTGCACAGGAAGCCGCCTAGATTATGAGTACCACAACGGCGCCTATTTCTGCCGTGAAGCATTAATGTGTAAACACTACTGTTTTTCGGTCTGAAGGGCGTCGTAGCTAGTGAAATTACTAGGCAAGTGAGAATTAACATCTTATGTCTCAAGTTGACAAGCGCAACTGTAGTGCCGCTCAGAATGTTTGGGTTTTTCAAGAATCCTGAGCGGCACTGCATTGTAATGGGTAGGGAGTACCAATTACCTGAACGTCCTGCTCGTCTCGTCCCTTATTTTCATAAAAATAATACACTGACAATGAGAAATATAACTAATAATATTTAGGATTCTCAACAAAAGATATATTCTCAGTTCTACACAAAAAACTTAATCCTACAACAAACCGCAATAGTTTTGTGCAGAGATTTAAAATTAAACTGAAATTCGAGTGTTCGAGGAATGCTTCAGGCGATAGCGAGAACTAATTCAGTTTTGGTCTCGAAGGTTCTTTGATACTGTTCCACAAATTTCTGTTTTATTATTGTTATAATCACTTCAATAAATTTCTTTCTTACAATAAATTTTAACATATATTTCTAAGATCTAAATAACCTAAAATAGATTCACATTGCGTAGTCTAATTTGATTAATTAATTCGACTATAATAGTATGTTAATTTATGCGAATAATAATGAATATAATAGAATATGCATTAATTTACTGAATAGACGTTACTAAGTCTAAAACTGAAGCCAAAGAATACGACTACCTTAATTTGCGGGCATGTTTTTTTTTAATTTTAGATTTTGTAGTTGTCTTGCAAATGCTATAAACATGGATCGTCATGCTCACTAAAGCGGTATTGCTTGCGACAGCGTCATGTGCCGGGTCGGCTAAATACTTCAAATATGTGCGACAGGAACGATGGCTGGTCCTTCTATAACATTTTTCGCTTTTTAATGCTTTTTAGTGATTCGTCTGGTATTGCAGTGCAATGCTAGTAGCTAGTTGTCCTTCGCCTCCATAAAAAAAAAGTTTAAGGATTGGTCTCCGCTGTCGCAAAGTGCGGCAACTAATATGCGCCCAAGTGGGCGTACTCGAGCCAGCCTCGAACTATGTTTGAATTTGAATGCCACATGTTCTATTAAGCTTTGTAAATAATTAAATCTAAAATGCCGGATTACACCGTAAAACTTCGTAAAAAGAATACTACTAGAAATAAGAAAGACACTGGGGTCACATATCATCAGTAAGTTTATTTTATAAGCGTATGTTACAAGATTTGAAAGATGCCATTGAGTGTCATGATGCAACGCACACAATATAATTATAATATATATATTTAATACGCAGTGGCTATCTGGACGAATAAATTATATTTATTTGTACATTTATTCCATTTTTTTTTCAAAGTTGACCTAGCTCAGTCGGAAAGTGGTTTTATTTAATTTTATGATTCCTTTTTTATGTATTAAAAAACTTATCATAACACATTTGTCTGATTTTTTAATTACCTATTCAAATGTATGATCTGTGTTTTATTTACGTGTTTACCCGTTCAGAGGTTGTAATTTTTTTCATTACTTTCTTGAAAATTGTGTATTGTAATAAGATTAGTAGCACTATAAACATGGACCAAATCTCTATCAGTATGATTTATAAAAATTGGTTAGGTTAGGTTATGTTAGAACAGTTAAAACAACGCACGAGCCGAGCGAAGCGGGCCATGGGAGCGGCCGGCGAGTGCCAGAAACGAATTCTAGGCGTTTCCCTCTCTTTCCTCCCCATAAAAATGTCCAACCCTTAAAAATGTCATTATTCGTGGTTAGGTTATAATGCTTTTTTTTCTGGAACGGTGCATTACCTTGTAATTAGAGTGGTAGCATTATAATCGTGGACCAATGTTCTATCAATTAAAATATTTATTACCTCATAATTCGTGCTACGAGATACTAAGTTTTAACCCAAATTTCATTCAATGATGTCTTTTTTCTCTCTAATCCGATAATCGGACGACTAATTAAAATCATTCGTCCAGTTGCCGGACGAATAGCAACAGTCTAATATAAAAATTATTTGTCCAGCACCCGTATTAATAATTATAAATTGTTCGTACAGTACCCGTATTAATAGACTCAGCCTATATTATAGTATAATTATAATTGCCAAAAAAGCTATTATTCTTAGGTAGTGCGGTATATAGATGGAGCGCAGCGGAGACCAATCCTTAATCTAAGATTGCGGTTCACAAAATGGCCACTTCTATAACTAGATGCAGTTTACGTTTGTACAAGCTCAACGGATTAGACGTAATATTCAACATTTAAACTCCCTGTATTTATTAGTGATTCCAAAACGTGATAAAAGAATTCTAATTAAATATACGACATAAAAAGGAATACCTACCTAAGTCTTACATCCTTAAAAGAGCCATCTTATATGAGATGCACGATAACAAGCAACAAAGCCTTCCATTATTCGCATTCTATTGAATAAGGAGCCTCTTCAATGTAGAATCGAGGGAATCATTGCTAAAAATAGTCTACAAAGCCAGGCGATATGAAGTAGGTAATTCGTATTTCTTTACTCACATGACAATACGTCATTATTGAAATATATATATTATAGGCATCGAATGATGGAATTAAAAACTTTTTGTATTTAGGCGATGTTTTTAAGACAGTTTGACATTGTAGAAATCAGTAAAGATTACATTTAAGCATATTATTGTCAATCTTTTAAATAAAACACTTTTAAAGGATCAAAACGCGTGTAATTGTAAATGTGTTAACTGTGTTATTAAGAAACTTCATTATGACAACTATGACAAATACTATCTTTGACTCATTTCATCTGCAGTCCCCCTGAAAACGAGATCTGGAAAGGTCTTGAAACGGCGGGTTAACTAAAAGAAAAATAAAAATGTAACTTTTACGCAAAAACAGTTACAAATACACGCGTTTTAATCCTTTAAAAGTGTTTTATTTAAATGTGTAACACTCGCATTTATCAAAGAAAATACTATTGTCAATCTTTTTACACCTGCCTTCGGGTTGGTTATACGCAAAGGGCATATATACAGTGATTTATGTGATGCAATATAATAATGCACTCAGGGTACTGGTAATGATGCTTGTTACCTGGTGTTAAGTGATCTCCGTCGCCCACATTCTCTGGAAACACCAGAGGCATCACAGGAGCGTTTCCGGCCGTTTAGAAAGGTGCAAGCCCTTTTTTTGAAGGTACTCATGTCGTATCGTCCTGGAAACACAGCATAAGGAAGCTCATTCTACAGATGGGTTGCACGTGAAAGAAAGTTCCTTGAAAACCGCATTGTGGAAGAACGCCAGGTAGTGGGGATGATATCGTAATTTATGAATGATAGCGAAGGTACAATTGGGCAGCAGGAATCACGTCAAACAGCTCTTCGGAACGCTCCCGTGATAAATGAAGCGACGTCTCTACGCAACGCAACGTAATCAAGTCGTTCAGAGAACACTGAATCTCTGACAATTCGAGAATCTCTGCGTTGCACGCGGTCAAATGGTTCCAGCTGATACTGAAGTGCACCAGACCAGAGATGACAACAATGCTCCATGTGTGGCTGAACCTGCACTTTGTAGAGCGTTAGAACTTTTGGGACGACTTGAAGTATTGCCTCTATTTATGACGCCAAGCTTCTTCGCATTCAATTTGTTTGTTTTTATTATAAATATCGTAAACTGTAAGACTATCCATTTTACATACAAAACAATTCAAATACCGATATTGCTTTATCGGTATTTGAATTGTATAAAATACATTGTATAAAAATGGTGGTGAAGAAGACGCAAAATTAAAATTATATGTACATTAATTATATATTTATTTAAAAAAAATCGGAAAAAAATATCTGTTGGTATTAGGTAATTAACGAGTTATTTGCGCCTATTTTGCGTGAGAACACCCTGTGTGTTTCCCTAAATTGGCCGTCCAACATTAATATTTCAATCCATTTACTGCTTTTGGCATTTAATATTCTATAAGTGATAACCTAGGACGTTTTAGTGATATATTTTCTCAATTTATATACAGGATGACGTATTGTTTTTATAACCTTGGTAATAGTAAGAACAGGAAATTTATATTCTCACGAAGGACTCGTCGAAAGTTCACAAGTACATCTCGACGAGAGAATATCAATCAGGGGCGTGTTTATCATACAGGCATTTAGGCAGTGCCTACCTCGCTATTAACCTAAATAAAGGTAGGGCTGCAGATATTGAAAACATATTTGTGCTGCAGAAAAGAGCAATTCGAGCAGTCTATAAAATGCATTCAAGGGATTCATTGAGAGAAAAGTTTAGTGAAATAAATATTATGACAGTACACTGCCAGCCAGTACATATACGAGAACCTCCTATACGCCCATAAAAATATTGGCCAATTTAAAAACAATAGTGATGTACAGTGTCAATACTCGAAACAAACATAAACTGGCAATTCCATCTACTAGGCTCCGTAAAATTGCTAAATATTTTAAAGTGGATTGTTTTATATTTTATAATAAAATCCCAAATGAAATTAAAATGTTACCTATTAAAAAATTTAAATGTATCGTTAAAAATAAATAAACATCTAAGACCTATTATAATGTGAAAGATTATTTGAATGATAAAGATAGTTGGAATTAATGTTCTAAATTTTGTTAATGAATATTGTTATACTCATTCGAATGCTATTGTAACTTTTGTACTTCATCCTGACTTGCACTAAATAACTTATAAAGTTTTACAGTGAATAAACCTTTTTGACTTTGACTTTGACTAAATATAGCACTTGTGTTAAAGTTAGTTTAGTTTGATTTGGTTCCAATAGTTTATTACCAATCTTCTATTGAACACCCACTCATAAAATTTGTCCTTACACTAGATACCTACGGTAAGTAATCTTTGCTTATTCCAAAGCTCTACTACGACTAGTTAGATCCAGTTTCCTTGCTAGAAAACCAATGCACGCCCCTGATGACAATTAAATATAATATAGAAGAAAAAAAGTCAATGTTTAATTATTCCAGATATTCACACGTGACAGTACTTACGGTGTATAAAAACTTTCGCCTTGACATAAGAAGCTGTGTTATAACCAACGTTGTTTACAAAAATATGTTTTCTTTTCGATAGTATTCGATACTTATTTTAACCTGTATAAGAAAGCACACGTTGATTCATAGAGTAACAGAGTGACAAAGTGAACATTCGGGGTGATACCTATTATAATAATAAGCGATATTTATTTATTGGTGATGTAAAGTAAGTTGTCATGTGAGCAATATGTATATTACTTAATCTTATTTAAAATAAGTGAACGGAACTAAATGAGTTACAGTCCGCTACTGAATATATAATATAATTATAATTGATGCGAACACTGTGGACATGCATACATATACAAATAGCTTCCATAAGCATATTTGCATGCGTGTGTCCCTACAATGCCTACTACTCGGTTAAGTTATTATTAAGTAAGTTAAGTTAATAAGTCTTTTAATGGGCGATGTGTATGCTTTTACAACATGATCCCAGAAAATGTACAGTACAAATGTGTAACCCATTTTTTTTCTTATTCGAAGTTTTTAAATTTTTAATTAAATTTTTTAGCATGTGTAGGAGGTTGTGTCTGTTTAAGCGTATGTGTCGTAAGAGCATAGTTTGATGGTAGTGTTGGCGGATGGATTTTAAATCTAATTTTGAATAAAACTATAGATTTTTTTTAAATTTAAATTGATTTTATAAAGCATCGAATAGACAGACATACATATGAATTTGAAAACACATCGTTACGTGGCGAAATAATCGAGGATCGAACTGAGGGTAGTTCTAACAATTGCGATGCCGACGAATAATAAGACACAATATTTTACAACTACCTACTTGGAAATTGTTCGAATTCGTATACAATCGTGAATACCTGTGATTCGGGCGTTGATCGATCACTTCGTATTTTATTGAAAGGCATCCGACCTGAACCCTGACTCTTATTAATGTACGCTCACTGCTCATGTATTGCAAGTAGTGGACTAGTCGGAGATAAATAGCGCTCGGAAAATTTATAGAAAAGTAAATCTATATGTGTATGTTAAGATGTGTTCTCACAAATATCCTAATCTATACATATAAATAAAATTGGAGTGTCTGTTTGTAATATTGAAATAACCATTTTTACTTGTACATGTATAAGAATATACATACATCTGTTATCGTCTATCTGTCTGTCTGTTTGTTCCGGCTAATCTCTGGAATGGCTGGACCTATTTTGACGGGACTTTTAGTGGCAGGTAGCTAATGTAATAAGGAGTAATTTAGGCTATACGTTTATTTAAGAAAAATAAAGTAATGTTGCAATGTCCAAGAAACGGTCTACGTTTAAAAATAATTTATATGGCAAAACAACGTTTGCCGCGTCAGCTATAAATTAATATATAATATATAAATCCAATGTCCTGATGTTTGTTTCCAGAATAAACGGATATTAATGGGGATTACTTCATGGAGTTCAGTTTAGTCCAACTTGAGAGATTGGATAGTTTTAATTTCAATTTGGCATCTATAATTAGTTTTATTTCCATAATTTGTTTTGCATGGACATACTATTTTCTATGTGAAAATTTATTGACGCACAGTTTGGCAGTTCTGCTGTGAACAAATATCATTATAACAACAGGGAGAATATTTTACGAAATAATTCTTGATGTTATGAAATATTATTGACAAATTAATAAAAAACAGTGTTTAATTATTATGTCAGAACGTCTGTTGGGTCAGCTATTATTTAATATTGTATTTTCTTCGACTACCACTAGTATTTAATATCAAAATTTAATTGATGAAAACAAGTGTGGGTTGGGGGTGGTAGGGGGATATTTGTTTCAAGTTCCTATGAATTTATTCGTTTGTTGGACAAAACAAATTTGATATAGATATTTTGATTTTTGTTTAGCTCGCATACTGAATAGTTTCGGGTTATTTAATTTGTGTGAAAATTCGTCAAAGTATCCAAATGATTTGAGTTTTGTTTAGTGTTAATTCCGCCAATATTTGTCTTTAAACAATTCGACACGTGTTTCGCCTCGACGAGACACAAACTCTTGCTTGATTTTGGCGAGTCAACACGTCCTGAGGATGCCTCGTGTAGAGGCGAAACACGCGTCGAATTGTTTAAAGACAGATATTGCCGGAATTAACACTAAACAAAACTCAAATCATTTGGATACTTTGACGAATTTTCACACAAATTAAATAACCCGAAACTATTCAGTATGCGAGCTAAACAAAAATCAAAATATCACACGAGGCATCCTCAGGACGTGTTGACTCGCCAAAATCAAGCAAGAGTTTGTGTCTCGTCGAGGCGAAACACGTGTCGAATTGTTTAAAGACAAATATTGGCGGAATTAACACTAAACAAAACTCAAATCATTTGGATAATTCTGGATTTCCGCAAAGTAACGCCTACTTCAATAAATAAAATTCGTCAAAGATATATAAAAAAAACTTTTCAATTACTACATTCCTATGACTACTAAGAAACGGCACTTCTGAATTGATGATGATAGCGTGAAACTTACCTTGGTCACTTATTATTCAATTCAAAATTAAAGAAAATTGAAACCAAAAATACAGTTAAAATGATCCCACTAAAATTTGTTATCCACTATGAACCTACATCCGACCCACAACAAGGCGTATCCAAAGAGATATCTTGTATTATATAAAATATTAATCTTGTTTTTTTTTTATAAATAAAACTGAATCACATTCTTTTCTCAATTTAATTAAAAATTCCAATGTCACTTTATTGATGGTGTGTGTGGATGATGCAGCTACTGTACTCAATAACTTTTCTATTAATTTACATTTACTTTTTTGACTTACTCGTTTAGACATTGACTATTTGACGTTTGAGTGTGTTTGTTGCATCATTTTACATTTTACATATTATAGTGTAATTGAAATGATTTGTAAATCGATGTAAATGTAAATCTTGATATAAAAGAGTGGCAATGAGTTTCTTGCTACTTCTTCTCATTAGCTCAACCCTTTACGAAGTAGCGGTAGATTTAATAAGAAAAATATTTTATTTTTTTATGACATTCATAATTTCATTTCCGTGACCTACGTGAATAAACTGATTTTGATTTGATTTATCGTCAGTATATTTATTCAAACAAAACTAATCTTATAGTTATATTTACAATACTATGATTACATTAAATTGCACTTGGGTTTCCAGTAGCCCTATTGAGCCGCATAGATGGTATTTTGTACATTCTCCGCGCATCTGGGCTCCACGGGCCAACTGTCTCGATACCAGAAGTATCGTCATTATATCAGTTTCTACATGAGCGATTTCATCTTTCTGCACGTACAGAGGTTACTAAGAAAGTTGACCTTTAGATCTTTGCTAGCTGCCTTGCTTTAGCAGTTGTGTGCTTAAAAAAAGTGAGTGATTTCTGGAAGACGATGAACGAGAAATCTCGATAAAACGATCAGTGTTTTGCGTAAAATTACAGTAAATTGCAACAAAATAGTAATGAAATTGTATAAAATTATGTCAACGTAGCATCAAAATAAAAAATCGTATTAAAATAACATCAATATAGTATCAAAATAACATCAAAATTGCTCGTACCTTCCAAAAATGCGCATATACATTCCTAAAAGGTCGGCAACGCTCCTGTGATTCACACCTCCTGTGTGTGACGATGATCACTTAATATCAATGACCCGTATGTTCATTTGTTTTCTCCTGTCAGAAAAAAGCTGTGTTATTACAGACGTCACTGAAAACCTTTTTGCTCTTACTAGTGATTTTCATTATTATAACACTAGAAATAAGGGATTGCTTGTAACTTTTTCTAGTGGCTTCATAAGATACATAATAGCTATAAGGGTAAATGTATACACTTCTATAATAAAGTCCCAGCCACTGTTCAGGCATTATCTATAAATAAATTTTTAATGTTTCATAAAAAATGGCTCTGTCGTAAATCCTATTACTCCACTGCTGAATATCGACTGAATGATCGGACAGCCTGGGACTAGATTGTGATTATTTTATAGCGATAGAAATGACGGTACAATATTGTATATTTTTATTGACTTTTCAAGCGCAAAAAAAAAATGCTGGGAGAGTTTCTTGCGCCGCATCTTCTCTCTCAGAGCGCCTTTTGTTTCCGAAGCGGTAGTAGTATCTAGTAGTTATTAGAAATGACATCAAAAGGAATTCTAAAGGAATTAATTTTGTGAAAATAAATGCCTTTTATGCCTTTTTATGCCTTTTAAAGCAGAAGAACTAACTTAAGTATATCTATAGTTTATTTAATATTATCCAATAATAGATAGAATACAGACAACAAAACTCAAATAAACCTATTCACAAATGTTGTGTAGAAAACGTACAAAACGATCATACCTTTTGAGTTAAATTATTTTTAAAGTTTTTGTCCCATACGTGGACTTTAATGCAAATACATCTTTTGTTCCCGAATACAATAGATAAACTTTCATTCATTTTCATCAACAATTCATGTATTTGAATGAGAATACTAGTTTTTACTACTCTTATATAAATAAACTACCTAGAACTACAGTAACTAAACAATAAGTTCTATATTATGAATAACTTTAATGATTAGATTCATTATACAATTAACGTTAATGTTTCTAAATCAGAGACGGCAAATTATAAGATTTATATAGACGTAACCATAAACTACAATAATATTTTATTTCTCATAACAATGCTTAAGCCACATGGATACAAAATTTATTAGTTATTAATTGAGCGAAGCGATGCGAAGCTCCCACCGGGTGACTCCAATTGATTTCTGTGTTAAATTGTTTCTCGGCCATTTCTGAACCGATTTAAAAAAATCTTGAACTCATAGAAAGCTTTCAAAATTTTCTAGGCTATTGTCGAGACAGAATTTTGAATTTCGATTGATTTCTTGATTCAATTATTATAATTGAAAACAAACATGATTTACAAATTATTCTAAATTAGCACGCGCTATTTATATTTATTTAAAAATTAAGCCGATTGATCAAATCTTGTTTGGTTAATTTTGTTTTGATTTTGTACACAGACTCAGTTTACCAATTACCTCGCTTATAATTGCGACTATACGCCGCAGCGATGCGGTACGACGTGCTGTTGGAGCCGCCTTAACTGCGGCTGATGAACCGGTTGTGTAGCCGGACGCCAGAGAGGAGCCGCCGGAGAGGGGAGGCAACGGTCGTCGACCCACTCGGCAGTGCCACGTCCCGCAGTCGCGTCAAACCCTATCAGCACGACACCCGCGCACGCGCATCTACCTATTTACAATATTTCCGCATACGATAACCAGTTACTTTGTGCTGTCAATAAACATTTAACTACAGTCCGCTGTTTGCTTCGCCACCACATGGTCCTTCTCACCTTGTCTACATGAAATAACGACCAGCAGTACAAAGGAACAAAGAAAGTTAACGGACCCAAACCGGCCACGTAACATTCTTCGAGTTGTCGCCTGAATCCTTCAAGTCATCGTGCCTGCTTTCTTTTGGTTGTCGTGGAGTGCGTTCTGAAGGTCTTGGATTTACCGCCTGCAGCCATCCACCAAATCAGGGACCACTTGGAGGGTCATCGGGATTGCGGATCATCAACTTCGGTTGCGCGTGATCAGCATCAACGCACACGATTCGTCGGTCAACGAGGCTACGTGTTAATTTCATTCATCACCTGTGGATGGCATAACAACCGTGAGATCGTTCCAACCTACTCCTCAATATATAAAATCATTTGCTGTACTGCATAATTTAAAATCATTTGTCATTTTATTCTTGTACATTGCCTCTCATTTTTATTCTATTTATATTCATCTCATTCATCATATCAACTAGATTTTCTTAGTCTCATTTATCGTCATATTTGAACATTATAACGCCTGACATCATTCTATAGCAAAATTGCATTTCTGTGTTATTTCTTTTCTATATTGCCTGTTTGCTTGTGCCTTCTTTAAAACATACACTTAGTTGGCTTCCATTTTATTTCAAGCTTTACTCTTTCTTCTTCATTATGTCCGAGTCTCAAATAAAAACGTTGATTAAAAAACGAGGTTCTATAAAGGCCAAGCTTACACAATTTTCGAATTATGTTGAACTATCTAAATCTTGTAAAAAATTAAGCGAATTGCAGACTATAGAACTGGAGTTCAGGCTGGCTGCTATTGAGGCCCTACATGAAAAGTATGACGCCTTGCAGGACGAGTTGGAGATGTTGGCGGACGACCCCGACGAGCAATATGCGGAACGCGAAGAATTTGATAAACTATACTGCAGTCTAGTGGCTACTGCTCGCCAGCTGATCACTATCGCGCGCAGAGAGTTGAATGCAGACATCGCGTCCGAGGTGAGCTCTTGTTCAAACACGCATAAGCATAATAGTGTGCGTCTGCCTAAAATTGATTTGCCCAGATTTTCAGGCAGCTATCATGATTGGTTGGAATTTCGTGACACATTTCAATCAATAATAAACAGTAACCAGTCTATCGATGACATTAATAAGCTCCACTATCTTCGTGCATCACTAAAGGGGAGTGCTCTTTTAATAATTAATAATCTCGATTTTAAGTCGGAGAATTACAACGCTGCCTGGAAGTTGCTTTGTGAGCGTTATGACAATAAGAGGCTGCTTGTGAATAATCATGTGCAAGCTTTGTTTAACATTGAGTAATTTTCAAGGGAATCAAGTAAGTCAATAAGACATTTAGTAGACGAAACTAAAAAAAAATTAAGAGCCCTGGCGACCTTGGATCAACCTGTTCAATATTGGGACACCTTAATTATCCACATTATGACGGGTAAACTAGATCAAATCACAAATAGGGAATGGGAGCAGCACCGCAACTCTATGTCACAGCCTCCCACCTTACCAGTCTTTATTACATTTCTCAATAGTAGGGCAGATTTATTAGAAACACTAGAGGAGTCCAAAGTTGCTAAAACACAAAACTCACAAGCTTTTAACAATACGAAACCTAAAAGCTTTGTAATTAATACTAATAATAATTTTACTAACCATAAATCATTCAATCATAAATCTTCATTATGTCAATTATGTAATCAGTCACATTTCCTATTTTCTTGCCCTAACTTTAGAGACTTACCTGTAGAGTCCCGTATTAAAAAGGCCCAAGACTTAAAAGTTTGTTTGAATTGCCTACGTCCAGGTCATGTACTTTCAAAATGTAAATTAGGCTCTTGTAAATATTGCCGTCTGAAACATAACACTTTGTTACATATTGAGAATGAACCAGAGCAATCTACCTCTCAAAATGTAGCGCTTACTCTTAATAACAAGTCTGAAACAAGAACTGTGTTACTCTCCACAGCGCTCGTGAATGTGGTGGATACTAACGGAAAGCTCCATACCGCACGGGTCTTGCTGGACAACGGGAGCACAGCCAACTTTGTTTCAGAGGATTTCTGCCGTAAGCTGCACCTTTGTACTTTGAATACCAAATCCAGAGTGTTTGGCATCAATAATCGGTCTTCAAACTGCACAAAATCATGCAATTTTAAATTACAGTCATTAGATAGACGAAGTCAACATAGAATGCTTTGTATTATCTAAAATAAGTACTAAGCTACCATCAACTTATGTTGACACAAGGAGCTTTCAAATACCCACTGGCATTCGTCTTGCCGATCCTACTTTCAATTGTCCGTCTTCAGTCGACATCTTAGTTGGCGCAGAAATATTTTGGGAAATTTTAGGCGCGAATCGTATCAGTTTAGGAAAGAACAAACCTTCTTTATTTGAATCTAAGTTAGGCTGGTTGATTTCCGGCTTATTTATAAACTCAAATCATAATAATGACTCTTCTTCTCCCGTGTGCATGTTTTCAGACAACACACTATCAGATTTGTCTCGATTCTGGGAGCTTGATACTATTTCTTCAAAACACAAACTCACTCCCGAAGAGAAGCGCTGTGAGCAGATATTTGCGGATACCACGTATCGAGAATCTGATGGTCGTTTCGTGGTGACTCTACCCCTCAAAGAGCCACCCACCATTCTAGGTGACTCTTACAACATGGCCAGGCATAGGTTTATCTCTTTAGAACGTAGATTACAAAAAAATCCAATTCTTCAGAAACTCTATTTTGACTTCATGCGTGAGTACATAGAGCTAGGTCATATGACTGAAATTAATTCTTTTGATTGGAACTCTACTAAGAGCAAGGTAGCTCCTATAAAACCAGCTACTATGCCCGACTCGAACTATGTGCAGCCTTGATGGGCGCTCGATTGCATTCTAAGGTACTTCAATCACTTACCCTAAAATTCAACGAGTCAGTGTTCTGGTGCGACTCTACCATAGTGTTGGGCTGGCTATCGATGACACCCTCGAATCTTAAACCTTTCGTCCGTCATCGTATCTCTGAAATCCAGGACATTGTCGGTGGTGACTGTTGGCGCTACGTTCCTTCAGCAGAAAACCCCGCAGACCTCGTCTCACGAGGACTCTCAGCTGACAAGTTAGCTCACTCTTCTTTATGGTGGTCAGGGCCACAGTTTCTACAACAAGACCAATCAATTTGGCCGCAATTTCCACGATCGCATGACAAGTCTACGTTACCAGAGACAGTTAGAATTTTTCATGTCAACGTCGACGGTGAAAATGTAATTTCTACACTTTTCAATCGGTGTTCAAACTTTAACGCATTGCAACGCATCGTAGCCTTTATGTCACGGTTTCTTAAAAATTGCAAATTACAAAATCAAAATCGTACATTTGGTCCACTAACAACATGCGAATTAAATAATTCATTAAATTTAATTTTAAAAATCTGTCAACAAGAATCATTCCCTGAGGAGTACAATCTTCTCACATCAGGTAAACTATTACCTCCTAAAAACAAACTCTTATCATTATCGCCTTTTCTTGACGATAATAAAATTATTCGAGTAGGGGGCAGGCTTCATAGTTCCTTTTATGACTACAATGTTAAACATCCTGTTCTTCTTTGTAGCTCGAATCGAATCTGTAATTTAATATTTCAAATGTTTCATCATAAATTATTTCATGCAGGGCCTCAACTGTTACTTGCCTCCATTCGTCATCACTACTGGCCCATCGGTGGTAGAAATCTAGCCAGGAAGACAACACATCAATGTGTAAAATGCTCTAGAATCAAGGCTAACACAATCCAACCTATCATGGGCAACCTTCCAGTGCAGCGTTTACATCTAGAATTTCCCTTTTTAGATACAGGTGTCGATTACGCCGGTCCTATCATGATAGCTGACCGCAAGGGCAGAGGTTGCAGGCTCGTCAAGAGCTTTATATGTGTATTTGTGTGTTTGGCCACAAGAGCAGTTCACCTTGAGCTTGTTTCAGACATGACAAAAGAAGCTTTTTTAGCAGCTCTCAACCGATTTATTGCTCGGAGGGGGAAACCACGCCACATCTTCTCGGACAATGGTAGTACTTTCGTCGGGGCCTTCAATGAGCTAGCGCAGCTTCTAGCACAGGATCTCGACCTAAATAGAATCGATCCAGGTATAACCTTTTCGTTTATTCCGGCATATACTCCACATTTCGGTGGACTATGGGAATCTGCCGTCAAATCCACCAAATATCATTTAAAACGAATCTTAAGCCTTACGTACCTCACATTTGAAGAAATGGCAACTTGCTTTATTCAGATTGAATCTATATTAAATTCTCGTCCTCTAACTCCTACATCCAGTGACCCGTCAGACCTCACTCCACTTACACCCGCACACTTCCTTATTGGGCGATCTTTACTGACGTTGCCTCATCCATAGGTCACCAGAGCCAGTGTGTCCTCACTTCAGCGATTCCAGAGAATCGAATATCTGAAGCAACATTTTTGGAATCGCTTCTCAAACGAATATGTTCTCTGGCTTCAGGAAAAATCCAAATGGCATCGCTCTACCAGAGGAGAACTAAAGGAAGGGGCTCTCGTTGTAATCAAGGACAAGACCTCTCCGCCTCTTATGTGGCTGATGGGACGAGTCATCCGTGTGCTACCAGGGAGTGACGGCGTCGCAAGAGTTGCAGACATACGCACACGCAAGGGTGTGCTCAGACGGGCATTCAACACTATTTGCCCCCTGCCTCTACAGTGACTCTACCTTGAAGACCACGGCTCTTCAACAGGGGGAGCATGTTGGAGCCGCCTTAACTGCGGCTGATGAACCGGTTGTGTAGCCGGACGCCAGAGGGGAGCCGCCGGAGAGGGGAGGCAACGGTCGTCGACCCACTCGGCAGTGCCACGTCCCGCAGTCGCGTCAAACCCTATCAGCACGACACCCGCGCACGCGCATCTACCTATTTACAATATTTCCGCATACGATAACCAGTTACTTTGTGCTGTCAATAAACATTTAACTACAGTCCGCTGTTTGCTTCGCCACCACACGTGCGGCTGCGGCATAGAGGTGTGTCATTGAAGGTTTTAAAATTAATTTAATTTAACTGTTTTTTGTCAATGGTCAACAGGTTGAAAAAATTGTTAAATCATCAACGGGTTTTGATAAATCGGTTAATGCATTTATTAATATTCAAATTCAAATATTTCTATTCAAAATAGGATTTAAAATCACTTATTGTACGTCAAAAACTACCACCCATTCAAAAGAGACTGCCTCAGACCTGAGAAGAATGGGCGCAAGAAACTCAGCGGGCTTTTGTTTTTTTAATATAAAATATGGATTACAATGTGATATCGTACAATAAACATCTATAATTAAAGAGCCTGAGGATGTTCGCTTTATTCCCACTCCGTGGTGTCATTAAGAAAATCGTTTATGCTATAATAACCTTTCCCACACAAACTATTTTTAACAATTCTTTTAAATTTCGTAACACATTTGTTTTGTACATTTTCTGGGATCATATTGTAGAAGCATATACATCGCCAAAATGGTGCCATCGCCAAAATTATTTAGGTTTTTATCAGGTTCATATTATATTAATAACGTTGCTAAATTTAAACTTAGTAGCTATTTCTTCAATATGATATCAAGTCAACGTTTTCGTTAGGAAATTCGTCAACTGTTTTGAATTAAGCTGTTTTAGTGAGGCATTCAATCATCAATTTACTGGCGCTGTTGTGGCGGAAGTGTAACTGAGAAAGGGATAGGTGTAAAAGGGTCAGAATTATGCTTTATGAGTTACGGGCGAAGACGTTGATTGAATTTATTAGCTTATTATATTCAATAGGTTATAAGTATTAAATAACGGCGAAAACTGGCCTCCTATTTCCTCTCCCTCCTTTCCTTTTCCGAGATCCCCCCCCCTCACCCCTCTTATATTTATATATTATTTATCTATGTATACATAACTATGTATTTATTTACCTTAGTTTTAAGATCTAGTCATTAGTCTTAAGTTAGGTTAAGTGATAGCAAATAGCCAGGTTTTCCCAGTTTCCTGGATTTACCCCCACAAACCATTTGTATTAGTTTTTTAAGCATAATAAAGTTTTATCCCTCAACGCGTAGATAGGGTTGTAGAAATAAGTTTTCTGATACCTACATATTTAAGGCTCAATTGTAAATTGCTTTAATAAGTAGATTATAAGTAATTTTGTATATATCTTATTAACAAATATAGAAATTTTAAATTTGATTTTTTTTTTTCAGGTTTTTCGTTGAAGAAAAACAGTTAATTCGTTAGGGAATATAAAACTGTTAATAAAAACAGTTTATTGATTTTGACCACCTCTACTGCGGCATCCTAGTAGATATTCACCATTATTGATTCAAACTATTCGTACACCCTCCCTTAAAATGTATGGACTTGATTTTTTTCTTTTTTGGAAAAAATATACCTATTTGAAACTTGCAGACATTTTAATGTCGGTGGTGGTCATGAGACCAACATATTTGTTTGGTAGTGACATTACATTAGGGATTAAGTAATATAATTTGTATTACATGTCGTAACTTTAATGTATAACTAAGAATTCTTTAGGAATAAGTATTGGTTTCCATTTAAGCTAAAAGTATAATTATTTTCCCCGAGCTCACTACAACACGTTTTATAGATTCGTCATGTGTGTTTGTCTGTCCGTGTATGGCACAGCAACTTTTTTCCAAAACTATATGAACTATACTGTTGAAACTTGGTAAGTAGATATTGTATTCTGTGAAACGCATTAACATGTTCATACAAAAATAGAATAAAAAAAAAAACAATAAATTTTGGGGGTTCTCCATACTGAACTGAAAGGCAATTTATTTCATTAAAAACTTTTTTTCATCGTGTCTATGTGGATACCTGTCTATATGGATAGGCCTTCGGTAAAATGTGTGCCCCCTTCCCCCTGTAACTTCTAAAATAAGAGAATGATAATACTAAAAAAAATATATGATGTACATTACCATGTAAACTTCCACTGAAAATTGCTTTGAACGAGATCTAGAAAGTAGTTTTTATACGTATAAATGATGAGAGCTCATTTGCACTGTATGATTTTGAGCAAAGATTTTTTGCCTATTCCATTTAAATAATTTAATACCATTTTCCTCTCTAAATAACTTTTATATTATGTTACTTGCTGCTGCGGAACCCTTCATGGGCGAGTCCGACTCGCACTTGGCCGCTTTTTGATATATTATATCTGTTTCCCATCCTGTGTTACAGCATACACTTACACCCAATAATTTCATAAGATTATTAATGTCCTTAGGGAGGAGAATATATCTGGGAGAAGATGCTTATGAATTGTTTTGTATTGTGTAGAACTGTAATGAAAATATAAAATGGGTCAGTGAAACACAAACGATTAATTCGTTTGGCGAAAAGGCAACAGCTGTTTTGGACTGCTCTTATATGTTTAAGTGTAAAAAACAAGTGCCTAGTTTGAGTAAATACTTTACTCTAAACATATATATAACTAGCTGACCCAGCAAACGTTGTATTGCCATATAAGTAATAAAATAAATTCAATAATTAAAATTTTTGGGGTATAAAAAATAGATGACGACCGATTCGCAGACCTACCGAATGATATATCATAATTAATCATATATAGACACATAATATAAATGTACATAAAATTATATCATACTTCAATAATAATTAAATTCGATTGCCATCTTGCAGCTTTAGTGCGTATCTGTGGATGTAATAGAATAATATTAAAATGGCGATAGAAAAATAGGTGTTGATCGTAGATGGTTAAAAAGTTAGAGTTGTATGTATTTTTAATGTTGTATCATAATAAAATAAAAATTTAAAAAATTATCTAAAAATTAAAAAAAACCAGCTAGGAGTGGACTACTCTTAACATTTAGGGGGATGAAAAATAGATGTTTTTCGATTCTCAGACCTACCCAATATGCACACAAAATTTCATGAGAATCGGTCAAGCCGTTTCGGAGGAGTTTAACTACAAACACCGCGACACGAGAATTTTATATATTAGATTCAGTCAAACCGAAACATTGGAAATTGAACTATTCTGTCAACAAAAATCTGATTTACTACAATTTTTTACAATTAACTATTTATTGTTACAATGGCTATGGTATCCTTTAAAAGCAATAAACTTTATAAATCTAATTTTTATTATATTATTCTTAGATAATTTATACGTCTGGATAGAGTCTCTTGCTGTTGGACAACCGATGAAAAGAAAACATGTTTAACACTTTAGTGTGCGTGACCAGTTACGTCTTACACTCACGATTTGTATGTTACTTTGTGTTAGTATGCGTGCATTGCTCAAAATAAAGGTTAACTTTAAACTCAATTTTGTTTAAATTTTCACAATTGCCATAGTCTATTTACGGACATTTTCAATAACCTTAGTTTAACTTAGTAGAGGTAGACAAATCTATCCTTTTACGCTTTCTTACATTTCATAACCTATCGACATAAAGCATTGGACTATAACTATAATTGACATAACTATGGATGGATAAGATCTTGTCATTAATCGGTGACAGCAATGTATCCGTAAGTTAAACTAAGGATAGATAGGTTATTGGAAACGGCCGTGACGTATTAATGATCTAAAATATCTACATTAAAATGGTCTTTGTTTGAGGCTCAATCACGCCTAAACCACTGATCGTATCGACATGAAACTACCAACATTCGATGAGAAATTTATCCTTTATACTTTATGGCTTACTTTATTTTTATGAATTTCAACGTTCCTTCATTAATTTATTTCCTTTTAAACGGGAATAGCTTGTTATTATATAAAACGCTATTATAATCGTATTTATTTTAATGTTTCATTGATATACACAATTATTAAAGTTTATATACCTTGTATTATCATAACACCGTTTGATAAGTAAATCGATTTCAATTAAGTTAAAATATCTGTAATCAATTTAGACAATACAGGTGCTCAGAATTTGATTTGATATCTTTTTGTCCCGTAGAAATAGAAAGGAATTGAAAAATATGTAATAAGGTAAATTAATACCTTACTGTGAAACGAGCGTTCAAAGTATAAAAATGAAATGAGAATCGTTAATAATAAGATCTCTGAGAGCTTAACATCCCTTTCACGAGAGAAAATTCGTAATAAGGTCACACAGTCTTTTTTTTAATTTTAATTTTAATTTAATTTAAATTCAAAAAGTTCTGATTAGCTAGAAGTGCAAAACTTTTAGTTGTGCCCCATGTATAGTAATTACTATCTTTTACAAATACGTCCTTAATATTTTTAAAGCCTTACTACGATTTCACTACTATACTATCTAACTACTAACATAAAATAAGACCTTTGGTAAAAAACCGACTTAACTAAACTAATATTGTACAATAGTATAGCTAACAGATGATATAGTTTAGATTTAAGTATAAATAACCTTACATTGCGAGGCTCACTGGTTTACAAGTTGGTACAGATAAGGAATTTGATTCGCGTAACTTTTCACTAAATTATTGCTTAAAATATGGAAATGTTTTAAAGTTTATATTCGTTTAGCACTCCCGCACAAATGTCATATTAACGTTGCAAAGAATGATAGCCCTTAGTATTATCAACAGTGATCAGCAATTTAGGCATAAGGCGGTAGGCGAACCAAATTCCCTGACTATACATACGCTTCTACAATATGTAAAATAACAGATATAGTAGTTTCAAATTCAAATATATTTATTCAAATTAGGATTTAAAATCAGTTATTGAACGTCAAAAACCGCCCATTCGATATAGTATGACGCAGACCTAAGAAGAACTGCCAAAAGAAACTCAGCGGGCTTTTTTTTTCTTTATAAATCATTAATGCTATAGTAACCTTTACAACACATACGTTTTTTAACAATCCTCTTGAGTTTGGTAACATATTTGTTTGTACATTTTCTGGGAACATGATTTAGAAACATATACATCGCCTAATAAAAGACTTATTAATTCGACTTAACCGAGTAGTAGGTATAAGAAGTTTATATTTGTTCCTCGTGTTTAGAATAATATGAATATAATAATAATAATTAATTAAACTAATTCGGGTAAGATATCCGACCTCAAGGCTTTTGAGGTAGTTGAGGAAATTGTAGTAAAGTTTTGTAAAGGTTCTGTGTGTCGAATGAAAACAAGCTTTGAACTGCCCTTTGAAGCAATCCATCATTGTCATCCCAGATAAGGTATCTCTTTAAATACAAACACAGGTTGAATATATTTATATCAGTTTTATCCATAAAAAGGGTTTTCTATTAACTCGTCATTCATTTAATGCGTACTTATTGATACACTTTGATGATTAATTTTAAATCGATTATTACAGAGCGGATTGAAAGTTGGTCCCCGGTATAAATTTTTTTTTAACAGTTTTGACATTTTTAGATAAGAATAAAATTATAGTTTTATTAAAGAGTTCCGATTCCTGCTGTATACTTAGATCATTTCGAGGGTATTTTATTTAGAGTCCTTTGAATATAATTGGTTATGTATCGTGTAGACCTATAATTTAAAAGTTTTATCCATTTGTATTCTATCACATTTGTGTTCTAAATAAGTGCTACACTAATTGTTGTTCAACAAAATGAAAACCGTTGATCGTCTGCCCGAAGGGCGCCGTAACTGGTGAAATGGGCACATAAGGCTTAACATCCCAAGGTGTCTCAAGGTGACAAGCGCAATAGTTGTGCCACTCAGAATTTTTGGGTTTTTCAAGAATCATGAAGTAATGGGCAGAGCATATTAATAACCATCAGCTGAACGTCTTGCTCGTCTCATCCCTTACTTTCATAAAAACAAAAAATTATAAAAATACACACATGATAATCGTCTCTTTTCTTGAAGCAGGTTAAGAAGAGTAAAGCTTATAATATTAAGGCATTTTCGAAACAAAGGTTTACACGCTTCCTAAAAGCCTTATATTAAGTGTAAATAATGATTGAGAATAATCTAGCTTCGGTGAAAACGCTGAGGTACTTTATTGTTCATTCAAAGTAATCTGTTAATTTACTCGTCAGTCTTAATTAAAACCTTAGTCTCTTTTGCGTTGTTAGTCCTAATAATGAAGCAATGAAATAAATGTTAACCTTGATATTTTTATTTATTATCTAAGCAAAAAATCTAAGATATAATAATAGATATCTAGATTTAAGTCTCTTGCTGTTAGACAACTGATAAAAACAGGCCAGGAATATTAGTTTAGTGTGCGTGACAAGCTACGTTTTATACTCGCGATGTGTATGACACTTTCTGTTAGTTTTTTTTATGACAGTCAGGGATGACACGAGTGGGACGTTCAGCTGATGGTAATTGATATGCCGTGCCCATTAGAATGCAGTGCCGCTCGGGATTCCTGAAAAAACCAAAAATTCATCAATTTATTATTTTATTTGTTGATTTTAAAATGATAACCATCACTTCTGAGAGTATTACAAAATAAAATTTTAAAACAAAATTTTATGAACGATGCGAGACTCGAACCCACGCCCTCTCGCGTTCCATGCGAGTGCTCTTCCAACTGAGCTAACCGTTCGAGAGAGGTATCGTTATAAAATCTTGTATGCTTTCAACTCTGAAGCCACAGTCTTCATCATTGCTTAAAATAGAGGCTAGTTGTTAACTCAATTTTTTTCGACGTTTTCACAGCTGTCATAGTCTATCAAGACGTATAAATGATCTAAGCAAAAAATATTATTCAGTCGAGTTTGTAAAACCATCAGAATATTGACGATAATGTTTTGAAATTTAACGTTAATAAACGTTTTTTTTAATGAAGTAGGCGTTACTTTGCGGAAATCCATAATTATACAAATGATTTATGTTTTACGAGACTGTCTCGTGCCAGATTTTGGCGAGACAACACGCCCTGAGGATCCCTCTTGTAGAGGCGAATCACGTGTCGAATTGTTTAAAAACAAATATTGGCGGAATTAACACTAAAGAAAAATTAAATCATTTGTATAGTTAATAAACGTCAATATTGTAGTACTTTTGTTTTATAAATTATGTCGGGCTTAGAAATAATTTAAAATAACATAGATAAATTATCAATCACAAAATGACATCAGAATGGATTTATTATCCTTCCGATACTAATTTATTAAACATTCATAGAACACAGGTAAAAAAAGGAGCATTTTATCTCAAGCAAAATGATTGAATATATTATTTATGAAAATTTAATATTCGTTCACAAAAAACGTCACCATTTTGCTCTTAATAGTGATTTTCATTATTATAAAACTATAAATAAGGGATTGCTTGTAACTAATTCTAGTAGGCTTCATAAGATACATAATAGCTTTAAGGGTAAATGTATACACTTTTATAATAAAGTCCCAGCCACTGTTATATATTATATTATCGATAAATAAATTTTAATGTTTTATTAAAAAATGGCTCTGTCATAAATCCAATTACTCCACAGCTGAATATCTAAGTGATCGGACAGCCTGGGACTAGATAATAATTATTTTATAGCAATTGCAATAACAGTACAATATTGTATATTTTTATGAAAAAGAGTGCAAAAAATAATGCTAGGAGAGTTTCTTGCGCCGCTTCTTCTCTCTCAGAGCACCATTTGTTTCCGAAGCGATAGTAGTATCTAGTATATCAGAAATGACATCAAAAAGAATTCTTAAGGAATCAATTTTGAGAAAATAAATGCCTTTTATTAAAAATCTCTATAAAATAAAACTGCGAGCCGTTGTAGTGTGACCGACGCTCGTGTCATTAGACTAACAAGCTGTTGTAATTTTAGAAAAACAATACTCAAGTGTTAAAACGCAGTTAGGCTCAAGGGGTGCACGGTCGATGCGCGGCGGGCGGGGAAACCGAACACTCAGTACATCCGCGGAGTAGCTACGAGTCGCTCGTTATATCACACTCGTAGCAACTACGACTACGATCGTAGACCGGAGCTTTCGTTACGCTACGCCACAGGTGCTACGACATATGTAACTGAATCACATCATAAAACGGTATGATTTTATCATTTATAATAATAATAATTAATTGGCTAATAATTATTTATTATGACAATCAATAAATCTTTGTAAAGTACTATCATTAAACGTGCTGTGATTTGATTAAAGTATTGTTTTATATATCTAAAATAATTTTATTCAAAAGTTCTAAGATGTTGTAAGGTAGAAAATTGCGCGTACTTTAGTTGCGCATGACATGCGCATGAGGTACTTAAATTCGTTATATACCTGAGATATAAGATTGAACTAAAATTTCCTTTGACCTAAATTTTATATTAGGTTGAGCGGGTAACTCGGAAGCAGGACATATATCATACAGATAGCAACTTCCAAATGAGTTCGCTATACCTCTTATCAATTCTACTGATATTGGAAATAGCTTTGAGATATACCTTACGGTAGTTCTGTAGATTTATTGCTAATAAGTTTGTTGTATGAGTCCTTACGCATAAATAAAGAATTTAATCTTGATGTTGAACAATGATAGTAACATTATTTCTTGTCTTGCGGTTTTACTACATATCTGTGTTTATATATTTAAATGAGGATTTATGACATACAAATGATAAGATATTATTTATTTTAACATATTTTACACTAAAAATATATTACGTAACTACACAATTCTATTTTCGAGTATAAAATTTCACAGATAGTTAGCAATATAGCCATCGAGGTCTGCCGAAAGTGTAGAGATACTGATAATCAATCAATTACGAACCCATAAAATATTGCCGCTTATAATTTTAATTTTACAGAATTTTCGACTTAGTAACTACAGACAGAACAGTCATTTAGGCTTTTCATACTATTAGTAGTATCATAAATTAGAACTTGATTATTTATTTATTGATAGTTTATTTTAAATCAATTATGATTAATGTTAAATGTAATGGAACGTATGGAACGTTCCATTACATTTAATATATTATATTTATATATATATATACATATATTATATTTTATTAGCAAAGACATATGGTGAGCTGCGAAAAATATACACACATATAAAAATTTAGTTTGATTTTATATTACATAAATTGTATTTGTTGTACCACGGGACCCATTCAAAAAGCATTAAATATATTTATCAAACACAACCAAATACATCATAATTATGGCTACAGATTACTTTAGCATGTTGAATCGGTTGCGTGACATTAAAAAGCTTAAAATGTTGTTTGCCTGTCGAAAGTGCTTAATGCGCAAAGAAGTTTTCATTACAAAAAATCTATGTTTACAACTAACTTTACACATTTGACTACCACGTATTATTCATGTATATGAACGACTAAGAAAACTTGAATTAACTCATGGCTAACAGGAAAAATGCAATATACGGACTTTGTATATACACTATTTCTTCAATTTATTTGCATACCTATTTGTTCTGTGTGTTATCGGATTTTTCTGCCAGTTTTGAACCGATTTCAATATATATTTAATGGATATGATTTCTTAAATTTTTGAAAAATTGTGCTGGTAAATACACAATTTTAAACTCTAACATTTTGACTTAGACTAGCTGGTTTGAACTCATTTCAAGTGTACTTTCTAGTTTAAGTTTTACTTTGACTTGGTCGGGGTTAGTAATAATAATTATTTGTTTGATTTTGTCCTCATTAGTTAGGATTTATTAGGCTCCCATGGGTATTCTTCAAGCTTACGAGAAAATATACCCTATTTCCACCATTGTTTGTGTAAGATTCCATAATTTACGTTTTTGGAAAGGAAATGCGTAAAAATCTAATGGACAAAGATACTTTTAAAACATATACCAATAAATTAATTAATTTAATTATTTTTTGGTATGAATTTATCTTTATTTATTTATTTACTAATAATCCAACAGATTTATATTACAACATTACAATAGACTTACAAATAACTTCAAAAATATGCCAATTCAGGATTAATATTAATAATAATAATTACATAACTTTAATAGGAATACATCTGTTATTTTATGCTAGCATAATTACGTACATTAATAAGACTAGTATTTAAGAGGTGTGTGTGTGTGTGTGTTTGTATGTATAAGTGTAGGGGAGTGAGGGTGTGGGTGATTGAGTGTTTTCGTGTGAATTAAGTATTGATATTTCTATATATTATACGCTGATTAAAATTTAGTAAACGATGACCATTTTTATTTTAGGTATATGATTTTAACTGCTGGGAATACTCCTATTAATCTACCCTAGATAAGAAGCTCCGTGAACTTCTTACGTCGCATGACACCCACACTCACCTTTGATGAAATTATAATCTTATATCCGGCTGAAATACGTAGGCTGCGGATTTCTAAATATGAAAATTCTACATAATCATTAGACTGCGCCAGAATATTTTTTTTGAGTAAATACATCTAAAAAGTTTCTTTGTAGACAAAAAACCTCCAAAAAGTTGAGTTTGAAATCGATTTTTTTTTTAATTTTCCTTAACCCGGCGTTCGTCGCTACCGGGTGAAAAATACCACATGGGTAATATGGTCTAGCGACTTGCCGTTTTAAGTACCTTTCTGCATAGTATGAGTATGGGTGAAAAATACCCGGTAAGCTGATTTACAAAAAAAAACTTATTATATAAGTAGTCTATATTTTTGATAAGTTACAAAAGTATTTTATCTAGTTTTATGATTTGATCTCATTTTGCAAGAATCCAAGGAAGAAAATGTTATTTTTTTAATTTATTGAATTTAATAAGAAAAATGTTAAGATTTAGGTTCCTTGTAATGTGTACATTAAATAAAAATAAATACGTATTTCCAAATAAATTATGTGTTTTATTTATAATTACTACTATAAACAAAGACAATAATGCTTTAAACGTCAATATAGATATATATTATTATTATTTTATTATTATTTATAATAGACTAAGCAGCTTTCGCTGATGCGTCTATATCATTTGCCATATCTATCCAAATGTTTGTCCAGTCTATTCTTAAACTGATCAACAGATTTTGATTTAACCTTGGGCAAGCTATTCCATATATTAACGACTCTGTTGGTCAGAAAGTGTTTCAATGGATTTGATGATGCTAATTGATATTCTAGCTTCATATCATGTCCCCTTAGTCTAGGATTGCTCTTCCTTGGAAACATGCTCTCAAAATTTGGGACATTATAATAATTATTTAGTATTTTGTATGTTTCAATTAGATCGCCTCTTTCTCGTCTGCTTTTGAGGGTGCTGAGTCCAAGCTGTGTAAGTCTTTGTTCATATGTAAGATTTTTCAGTTCCCTAGGCAACTTAGTGGCTCGCCTCTGTACCCTTTCCAACAATTCTATATCCTTAACAAAATATGGATTCCAGACCTGAAATGAATACTCCAGTAATGGTCTGATATAAGTTTTATAGATTTTATAAATGATTTCTTGGTGATGTTGAAGAATGCTTTTCTGATTAGGTACAGGATTGAGTTGGCTTTCTTGTACAGTAGCCACAATGTGTGCTTCCCATTTGAGATCATTGCTTAAGATCACTCCTAGGTCTTTTTGTGTATCAACCGCTTTTAGTTGCTTATTGTCTAACCAATATGATACTCGGGGATTATTTTTTCCAATATGTAGAACAATGGTTTTGTTGACATTCAGTGAAAGTAACCATTCCTTTGTCCAGTGTTCAATAGCTTTTAAATTTTGTTATATATCACCCTGTTGATGTATAGGGTTCCCAAAGAACTTGATGTCATCCGCGAATAATGAAAATAGGAGACTTATAACATTTTGCAAGTCAGTTAAGAATAATGTGAATAATATTGGTCCCAGTACAGAGCCTTGTGGTACACCGCTGCGAACAGGACGATTACTTGACATTTCATTCCCAACCCTCACGCGAAATTTTCGATCATTTAGGAAGTCACTAATCCAGACTAGCAGTTTACCACGTATGCCAAGGTGTTTTAATTTATGAAGTAGCCGACTAATTGGAACTCTGTCAAACGCTTTCTCGTAATCCAGATAGATAATATCAGTTGGTTGACGTTTGTCCCAATTTAATATCCACTGTCTAAGACAGCTGAGAAGGTTAGTGACAGTTGATCGTTTCTGTGTAAAACCATGTTGTTCTCGAATAATTATAATAATTATAATTAATCTTCAAGAGCTGTTGAGCAATTCAAATGCTGGAACTAGAGTCAAATAAAATATAAAATAAATTAGACATATATAAACAATGTGGTATTTTTTACCCGGTAGCGAGTATTTGTGTTCGTATTTGCCTAGCGACGAACCGCGGGTTAAAGATCATCAAGCTCATCTTTTATCTAACAAAGAAACTTTTTAGATGTACTTACTCAAAAAAAAAGAATTTTTTTCTGACGCAGTATAATACCAGAGAGTACATTTTTATTAATAAAAATTAATCGCGAAAAAATAACTTACATGTTCGATTCTGTTGGACTCTTTATAGCTTTGTAATGTTGATTTACTTGCGTCCGTGACTTGCCTACTATTTCACGACCACTTTGGAAAAGCTGATGATTTTACATTGGCAGTTCTAGATAGAAAAATTGCTCCTAGAAATACAAATGATTTAAGTTTTCTTTAGTGTTCATTCCGCCAATATTTGTTTTTAAACAATTCGACACGTGTTTCGCCTCTACACGAGGCAAACTCAGGACGTGTTGTCTCGTCAAAATCTGGCACGAGACTGGAGGATTTTGGCGAGACATCACGTCCTGAGGATGCCTCGTGTGTAGGAGAAACACGTGTCGAATTGCTTAAAAACAAATATTGGCAAAAATAACACTAAAGAAAACTTAAATAATTTGTATAATTATGGATTTCCGCAAAGTAACGCCTACTTCAATAAATTTTTTTTGCTCCTAGAAATACCCATGTTGGTATACATGGATGATCTTGCCAATGGAGAGTATGTGCAACCGAGTGGCTATGATTATCCATCAGCAATTTTCTCTTCCATTAGACCTCTCGACCGCATTTATTAAAAGATCATCCCATTTCTGCTACTTTTACTGGGGCTACCAACAAGTCATATATTGTGCTAGAAAATTCGTTGGATTGTAAGGATTTTATTTTATATATGGCTAATATTAACATGATAAAAACGGTTTGTATGAATGTATCTTCAAATGACTACCCATTAACTGAAACTCCATACATTTATTTTTCACTGCTATATATTTTATTGAGTGTTTGTAAAATACACTGGCCTGCAAAAGTAAGTATCACACTTTTCAAATTAATTTTTTTCTTAACTATAGAAGGTAGAGATTTAAGATTAAAAACGTTTTGTTGCAAATTTTATAGGCTTTAATTCTTAGAAACTAAAATTATACATTAGTAACATTTTTAACTTAAAAAAGATAAAACAATGAAAATAGCCATTTTTAGTTTAGTGTAAAAAAATTCAACTAAAATGTATTACATGTTATTTCATTTTTAATAACTGGTATTGCCTCCTCGAGCTCTGATTACAGCTTCGAGCCGGTTTGGCATACTGAACACTAGGTTTCATAGCCGATGTTGGGGAATATTCTCCCATTTTTCTACCAGGGCCTGCTTTAGTGCCCTGAGGGTAGGTGGTGGTCTGCGATTTCTGACTAGCCTCCCAAGCTCATCCCAGGCGTGTTCAATCGGGTTGAGATCAGGACTTATTGATGGCCAAGCTATCACGCTGATACCGACCTCCTGAATATACTCCTGTACGATATGAGTGTGGCCGGGCATTAATTATCATGCATCAGCATCGATCCATCACCCATATTTGCTAAATACGGCCCTGCATACTCATTGAGAATCTCTTGAGCATATCTTTGCCCAGTGAGGGTGCCATTTTCTATGGCTACTAGCTCTGTGCGACCTTCTGAAGATATGCCAGCCCATACATGTACACTGCCTCCACGGTATTGGACTCTTTCTGAGATGCAGGCTTGAAGATATCGCTCATCAGGTCGCCTGTAAACACTTCGCCTTCGATCAGAAGTGCATCATCATCTCCCTCATCTGCAAACAAAATTCTTGACCTTTCTTCTTCATCCCACTGCATGTGTTCACGGGCGTATCGCAGTCTCGCTACTCGATGCTGTCTCTCGAGTTTTGGGCCACTCGCTGGTCTTCGGGGTTTCAAATTTGCTTCAGAAAGTCTCCTTCTCACTGTACTGTCACTAATGTAGTCCCTCCGGGTCTGAAGTAGCTGTTGCTGGACTTCAACTGCACTTCGGTGGCGATTTCTTAACACAGTAGAAATAATTTAACGATCTTCTCGGGCACTGGTACACCTGGGTCTGCCATTACAAGGTCTCCTCAGATGGTGTTCAGTCTCTTCGTACCTTCTCGACCGTTCGTACCGTCACACCAACCATTTTTGCAGTGCGACGCATACTGATGCCTAGTTCCAGAAAAGCCATGATCCTAGCACATTCTTCAACTGAAAGAGGCATGATAAGTAAATGCTATGTGCTTTTTAGCATAAATTTTTAAAACAAGACCCATCGATCTTGTAAAAAATTTAAAACAGAAAGAAAAATGTGAATGGTAAAATTGTAATTCGGAAACGTCCACTTTGAAAAAGGAATGGTTTTGTTTTTGAAGTTTTTTTTCAGCCAATTCTTAAAAGAAGGTTACCGACTATAAAGTTTTTATGTACAAAATTAAATTCTCTTTCGAGTCCTTTCTATTTCGAAAGTATATCTTGTGAACTTAAAACGTTATCCCAATTTTAAAAGTGTGATACTTACTTTTGAAGGCCAGTGTATTACCAGATCCATTCAAAAATAGCATAAGTATTACACGAATATGGCTTTCCACCAGTATGTTATGGATTTCTAAATTATGTAACAGATTATAAGTTTCGCCGCAAATATAACATGAACGTTGTTTTTCACTTTCATAAAATCATCAGATCAGTTATATATTAATTTTTTAACAGGACGTATTTTAAGGCTTAAAATGACCATATTATAGTCTGAAATCTAACATGAATGCGACTTCTCACCGATATGTATTAGACAACGTATCTTTAAATTAGATCGCGTTTGAAACTTTTGATACGAAAGAATCTCCTATTAATATCAATTCTGGGGTTGTTCACCTGATTTCAGATTTTACATATCTAAATAACCAGATTACATTCTTAACTCTCATGGTAATTTATTAGACCTAGTATTCTTTTCTTTCTCTTTTCACAATAAATAAGAAAAAATTAAATAAAAACATTATATGAATACCGTTTTTATAAATACTTAAATATGTATGTGGTCACTATTTCAGCTTCTGTTCTCAGCAAATACATATTTTTAGAACACGTTTTGGAGCAATGAATTAATCAAAATGAAATAAATATAAACAGAAAGCCATCAAAACTTTTGATACTTGAAAATGTTATTATTTCCGGCTGTCAACGATCAAGATTTATTGTGAAGCAATTGTATGAAATTAGCATTAAAGCCTCTTTTGCCGCACTTTTGCCCGAGTTGTGAAATGAATGAGGATGCGGTTTAAAAAGAGATTATTTAGATGAAACGTTGAAAATGAAAATAATAAAAATCCGATTTGCCGAGTCTAATCTGTTAGGGTTGCCACGGTTCAGATTCTTAAAATTAAAGTTGTTATATTTTTTTTATAATCGCTAGTTAAATGCTCACAAAAAACCTTTATTTATTTTCGGTGTGTGTGGATGATGCAGCTACTGTACTCAATAACTTTCGTTTTGTATTAATTTACATTTATTTTTTTTACTTACTCGTGTAAGATATTGGCTATTTGACGTTTGAGTATTTTTGTTGCATCATTTTAAATAATATATTGTAATTGAAATGGATTGTAAAACGATAATGTTGATTTAAAATTGTGTCAATGAGTTTATCGCTACTTCTTCTCATTAGGTCAACCCTTCACGGAGTAGCGGTAATTTCATAATAAGTGTTCCGTGACCTACATGAATAATATGATTTTGATTTGATTTGATATAAATTTTCAGTTATATCAAATATTCTTTTAGGGTTGTCTGTCTGTTCATGCGTCAGTGAGAAGGCTACATCTCATAAATATGCAATAGTTAGACACAGCTGATATTTTACCACAGACTATGAATAGATTGTACGAATATAAATTTACAAATTTTGTATGGCACATCAGTCAACCAACTAACTATAGTAAGTAAACGCTATGTCTTGTTTCTTTTTAAAGAATCAAGTTGTTCCTCTACCAAAAGTATATTAAAAAAAGTATGTTGATAGGCTTGCAATCGGTGCCAAGCCAAATGTACCTACACTCGCCATGCGTGACTTTGAGCGGATTATTTCGTCTAGAACAAAACGATCCAAGCGGGAAGGCACCGACTTAAACTCTATCAATAGGTAGTATTTTATTAATTCTAAAGGTTTGCATATGAGTTGTATTAAATTAAATCTTTATTAAGTTGTTTGAATATTCCCTGTAATATATGACAAATTCAAACGCACTTCTCTTGTTTGTGTTTCACAGCTTTGCCTAAATATTACTTTAGTCTCATTTTTAGTCTTAACTTGCATGACAGTAACTCAAGGATGTTCATATTAAAACAAAGCCTCCAGACAGACGTGAAATGTTCAACAAAAGGTTCGTGTTCAAGATGCAATGAGGATTTCTCGCTCCGTGACTGCAACAAGTATTAGGAGTGTGAGATTTTATCAGTCTCAAGGGTTCTGTACTCGAGAGTACCCACTGGGAACATGGCCCCGGTGTCCATCCCCCAGCTGTCAGCCGGCTGAATCTTTTTTTATGACAATAAGGACGAGACGAGCAAGACGCTTTGCTGATGGTAATTGATACGCCCTGCCCATTACAATACAATGCCGCTCAGGATTCTTCATAAATACTGAGCGTTACTATAATTACGCTCGTCACCTAGAGACATAAGATGTTAAGTCTCATTTGCCCAGTAATTTCACTAGCTACGGCTGACACATTACTGCTTCATACCTATATCCTTCCTCAATCGGTCAGTGCCCCCGCGCCGCGGTATGCCATAGATCGGCGCCATCATCTGCGGCGTCTATTTTAGCGCATATATAATATATAAGAAAACTATTGAAACAAGCTATAAGATAAGTAGTGTGCCAAACGGCACTTCCTATTTTGGTGTATATGAAAGATCTAGAGCCATTTTTTTAAATTGCGTCTAAAACAACAATATTAAAAGCGAATATGCTTTACTGTGTGCAATCAATCAATCAAATTCTTAATTTGCGTTTTAACATGGTATGTAAGGATGGTACAAATCATCAAATCAAATCAAATCAATATCAGTTTATTTACGAAGGTCACGGAAATGACACTTATGAATGTAAAAAAAAAAAAATTACTTATTGAATCACCGCTACTTCGTAAAGGGTTGAGCTAATGAGAAGAAGTAGCAAGAAACTCATTGCCACTCTTTTATATCAAGATTTACATTTACATCGATTTACAAATCATTTCAATTACAATATAATATGTAAAATGTAAAATGATGCAACAAACACACTCAAATGTCAAATAGTCAATGTCTTACATGAGTAAGTCATAAAAGTAAATATAAATTAATACAAAAGTTATTGAGTACAGTAGCTGCATCATCCACATACACCATAAATACATAAAGGTATTCTGTGAGCATTTTATAAGCGATTATAAATAAATAAATATGTATATATCCATACATATATATACACACAATAACTTTTAAGAATCTGACACCGATTCTCCGGCAACAGGATCATCCTGCCACTACAAGCAGCACTATATTACATTACATTATATACAGGTTCACATATTTCGTCAGGTTTAACTAATCATACAAATTAATAAAATACAGACAATTACTGGTATACGTATTAAATAAATTAAATTATATTTAAAATTAAATAGTAAGGCTGAAATATGTTTGCATTTATTGCAATGGTATGGAACCCTTCGTGGATGAATCCGCCTCGCTCTTTAGTAGTTTTTTAGTGCTCTAATGCCACCGAGATCGAACATAAGCACAGCGTCAGTTCAAGAACTTCCACTGCTTCGGAAACAAATGGCGCTCTGAGAGAGAAAAAACGGCGCAAGAAACTCTATCAGCATTCTTTTCTTGCTTTTATTAGTCAAGTAATATGAAACGTTCGAGTATTTTTTATTCATCAACTTGCATAAACTGTATAAATCACTACATATTATAAAACAAAATACTCGGCCGTGTCTGTCTGTTCGCGATATACCTACTCAAAAACTACTGCACCGATTTTCACCAGTGGATAGCGTGATTCCCGAGAAAGCTTCGAGTATTTAATTCGTTAAGTTGTTTATATTTTTGGAACAAAAACGATATTTGTTGGAGATGTGGGAAAAAAATAAGCCCTCTGGGAGCTGAGCCTTTTGAGATACATCAAAATAATTTATGGTGAATAATATAGATCTATAGAAAATTCTGCGATGGCATCTATATTTCTATCTCTTAAGGATAACATATTATATCCATTTTAACACTTTAAAAAATTGGCAATTATAAAGCGGTGATGTAAAAGCTGCTTACACTGACAGAAACGATATTTATCTATGTATATCATTTTATTACTACATATTATTGAATCATTCATTTATTTTCTATTGACAGATTAGCGTCTGTCGCGTAAGCTAGTCTATATATATAAAAATGAATTGCTGTTCGTTAGTCTCGCTAAAACTTGATAACGGCTGGACTGATTTGGCTAATTTTGATCTTAAATTATTTGTGGAAGTCCAGAGAAGGTTTGAAAGGTGAATAAAAATGAAAATGCTCGGAATCAAATAAATAGAGCAGTTTTGTTTTTCATTTGATGTGTTCCCTGTCGTTCAGAAATCAAATTGAAAGAATAGTTTAATATGAATAACTTTAGAAGATATTAGAATTTTTAGCTTTCTTTCTAACTTGCTCAGGAGGTAAAAAATAAATTTAAACTTAATTTAAGCTATTTCAAATAAATTAACACCCACTTTTGTATCGCGATTTTTATATTATTCTGTTCCATCCACAGAAATAGGGTTGCAAAATGGCAATCGAATATGATAATTATTGTAGTACGATACATTTTATGAACTATTTAATAATGTTTGGTAGGTCTGAGAATCGGTTGTCGTAAATTTTTTATGCCCTGAAAATATTAATTATTGAACTTTTCTTATTACTTTATTTGACAATACAACGTTTGCTGGGTCAGCTAGTGTTTTATATAATGGTAAAATTGTAAACGTTGGACTGCCAATAAGTTTCATACGACTATTTCTCTTTAAATCTCAATTTGAAGTGCCAGTAATAACTTTGACATTCAAAAGAATAATTTTCTGACCTAAATTTATTAATAAATTTTAATTTTTACTAATGCTAGTTTTATGCAAGCAAAGTAAAATGAAACTGCCAGTATTTTATACAACAATGGCGTCACAAGAATGGCTATTTCAAGGCACATAATTACTACTCACTCGGCCTAGCGTAAACTGCTTTGATCTTCTTTTTTTCTTTGTCATCTTTACGATGGAGAGAAATTAAGAATGTAGTTAGTTATTTTTAATTGTTCCAATTTTATTTTCATAGGTTTTTGTTAATAAACAAAATTATTTAAAATATGCAATCGTTCAATTCCAATAAAAATATCCCTAGAATTCCATCCGAGCGCTCTTCCACTGAGCCAACCGTTCGTGTGTTCAGTGGAAGAGTGCTCGGATGGAACTCGAGAGATTGCAGGTTCGAGTCCCGCATCGTTCATAGATTTTGGTTAGACGTTTAATTTAATTTTTGTCTAATTAAGAAAATAATTGCTTTAGTAAAGCTTACAATAAAGTGCTTATTACAGTTTTTAATTTGTTACGATATTATTATAACTGCATATATAGATTATTTATTATCTCCAGAAATCTATCTCTCTACTTAAGATCAGATCAGGTCTATTATTAGACCAGAAGCGATTGATTTTCGTTATTCAGAATAGAACTATTACGAATTTCTGTAACATTGGTAATATTTCAAATTAGCCAAGAACTTTGAAATCTTATCAGCAACGTAAACAAACTTCATTTAATAAACGGCGAAACTCGGAACATTGTCTCGTCTTAATTAATTTGGTGGCGATCGAACGGCTATTGTAACAAGAAATTTAAGATTGGCTTTAGACAATCAGTTTCTGTAAAACTATGTTTAATTAAATCACTCTATAACGTTTGTTAATAGTTATTTATGCATTTTTTATTATGCATGCTTTTGTGTAATAAGGGGTATTAAAACACGAATGTACCTAATTATCAACAGTTGCATAGACTTTATCGACACCCATAATATGAATCCTCTATAAAAGTTTCTGAAAAAGTAAGCTTACTGCTAACATTAAAAAAGCCAGTCCTAGTAACCATTACATCATCCAAACGAGTGTTGTAATGTTGTACTGAATTTCATTGTTTTAATGTTGGCAATAAGCTAACTGTTTTAATAGACGAATTTAAGCATGGGTATAGATAAATTACAATTATAAGACACTTCACTCTGTAGCACTTAACGTTAATGATATATTTTCAAGCAATTTTATTTTTATTTCACCAAAACAAAACTTTATGAGTTGATATTTGTATTTAAATCATATTTAAAATTAATTTTGTACATTATATTATATATCAATTTCTATATTTCATATATTTGCATATCGACGTTACAACCTATATAATCCTACTAATATTATAAATGTGAATGTAAGTTTGATTGTTACGATTTTTGTTTTGAGTTTTGATGAAATTTGGTTCAGAGACAGACTAGAGCTTGGGGATAGACATATGCATTTTATATACAAAAATTATATTCCAGAAAAATTCATATTTCCCGCGCGATTTGTGAAAAACTGAAATTCCCGTCGATGGGCTATAACTATAGCAATAGTAGGTTTGATTTGGCATAACAATCTTCCTCGAAATAAGATTCACATAATATGTTGGGAGTGGGAGCGAAAACGGGAACCGGAACTGGAATAGGACATGAGATAATCTTCAATTCTAAACTTACTTATTATTTAAAAAACCTTTTATCTTCGTGGATGAAGTCGCGGGCATCTGCTAGTATAACATATATATGTCAATTACCAACAACAATAGGAGTAGTCGCTTAACACAAGAGTGAGTTGAAAAACCATGACACCACACTCAAATAGTTGTGCTCACAATACTGCCTCGGACGAAAACTGCACAAAATAATAATAAATAATATCTGAACGACTGAGCCTTGCTCGGATTTTAAAGAATGTACAAAACTCGAACAAATATAAAAGTAACAGGACATCTGGATTTGAACTGGTGTCCTCTGCTTTCCGAATCACTCAATGTCCAATCTGAGCTATTATAGTCTTGTATATAGTGGTGAAATTTACCTTTGTATTCTTATGTTATTGTACCTGTTTCTCATTAAAACACAGATAAAACTATACTTTTCGAAATTGAAACCTAGCTAGATCAATTTCTCGCCCATAAAACTACCTGTATTGTAAATTTCATTAAAATCTTTGGAGCCGTTTCCGAGATTCAGATTATATATATACAAGAATAGCTTGCTTAAAGATATTAGATATATGGAATGAATAAATGCACCGCATTATATGAAGTTTCTTTGGAGGAATATGACAATAGTTTGTCGGACTTTTCGCTTAACAAATGTCATTGAAATGAGTTACTAAAACAAGTTAATTTAGCTGTTTAAATTTGCTTTTGCAGAAGTAATTGCACATGCAATCATATCGTGTTGTTTATAACGTTTAAATTAAATTGAATTGTGAGTTGTGACTCTATGCAACTTAATATTACAGCAAGTTTCAATAAAATTATGTTAATGATGAAGTCTTTATTCATTATAATTATATGAATACTGCTGCTTGGCGAGACAAATATAGCTGTTTAAGATTATTATATAAAGATTTAACAAAGGATTGCTTTAGCCGTGTGCCGCGCACTTGACACCTGGCACCACTACTGTCTCCGGTGTTTTGAGCTCGTAGAATAAGTTTGTGCTTATGAAAATATACTATTATAATTGTTTTAGTAAAGTTAAACAATATAGTGGCTTATAAACTTATTTTTTTTGTTATTCATTAATCAGCAATCAGTCCCATAATTACAAGCAAAAGTTTTTAGGATGTTTGTTAACAGGTCAAGTGTGGGAGGCTCCTTTACACAGGATGCCGGCTAGATTTTGGGTAACACAACGGCGCCTATTTCTGCAGTGAAGCTACTGCTTCTGCTTCAAAATAATGCTTACACATTACTATGTGTAAGCATTATTTTGTTTCGATTAGAATCGAAGGGCGGCGTAATTAGTGAAATTACTGGGCAATTGAAACTTGACAACTTATGTCTCAAGGTGACGAGCGCAATTGTAATGCTGCTCAGAATTTTCGGGTTTCTCAAGAATCCTGAGCGCTACTGCATTGTAATAGACAGGGTGTATCAATTCCATCAGCTGAACATCCTGCTCGTCTCGTCCCTAAGTGTCATAAAAAAAGTGTATTCTCCAATGAAAATATCTATTTATTTTATGTTTTTGAATTTCCAGACAGTGAATCGCTTCAGGCGCTTGTTCTGTTCAGGCTCCTCATTGTTAGACTAAAACCAATTCGTTAGGATGCATTTACAGTTTGCGTTGATATTTCTGGGTCGAATTCTCCTTCACTTCCTCGACCACTGTTTTTTTTTTATGGAATAGAAGGACAAACGAGCGTACGGGTCACCTGGTGTTAAGTGATCACCGCCGCCCACATTCTCTTGCAACACCAGAGGAATCACAACAGCGTTGCCCACCGTTAAAAAAGGTGTACGCGCTTTTTTTGAAGGTACCCATGTCGTATCGTCCCGGAAACACCGCACAAGGAAACTCATTCCACAGCTTTGCAGTGCGTGGAAGAAAGCTCCTTGAAACCGCACTGTCTTCATATTAAGATGCTGGTGGATTTCTGAATTTTTTACATACCAAGGCACATTATACAAAGCACGTAGTATCATATTTTGCATTTTTTGAGTTATGGCGATATTGGATTTACTGGCACTTCCCCATAGTAGTATTCCATAGAGCCAGACAGGCTGCAGCAATTTGTTGTCAATAGACATTTTGGTATTGCGTCCTAGCAACCATAAGAGGTTCTTGTAGCGAATGTTTATCCCTTTTCTTTTAGTTTTGACATGTTTATTGGTATTTGAACGGAATTACACATTCCGTCAAGATGGACTGGTGGGCAAAAATTGACTGGTCGGTAAACTTAATAATAGATTACTTATGATCAAATATTAGTGAAAGCCGTCTTTGCACAGGATACCAGCTAAGTGGGATTCCGGCAGCACCTTTTTCTGCCGTTAAGAAGTAATGCAATAATATATTTCATTACGAGTGCGGAAAGTCTGTCATTGCAAAGAGTTCCGACAAATGTCTACCCGAGCCGAGGCGCAGTCGAAGGTGAGGGTTGACAGTCAGAACAAGTTGCAATGATGGTTCCGCACGTTTACTGAACAACTATTTTTAAAACAGTTACGAAAAAATTAAACAATTTAATAGAATAATAAAAACACAATAAACTCAACTAACTAATCATTTATTTCTTATAAAAGTTATAAGTAATGAAACCTAACCTAACTCTGAAATCTGAAATTGAAACAAATTAGTAGCTTCTTTTTAGAAATATCTGCATGAATCATAAAAACTTCTATGACTTTTTTTTTATAAAAACTCCGTGGTTGGTTTTTTCTTTTTAATAGACATTATTTTGACAGATGGGAAAGTGATCGCACGAGTTCGGCAAAGATAAAGAAAAAGCTCGAGTATGTAATAAGCCCACATCCCGAACGCTATACGTCTCTGCAATACGTCACTTTTTGAGCAACTGTATTTAAAAAATATTATTGTGTTTAAAATTACTTCTCCCTGTCATGTAATTCTGTAATGACAAAGAAAAAAAGTTTTAAACTTGGAGTAAAGTTTTATGTTAATTTCGTTAAAGCTTTCCGAGCCGAACAGTACGGGGGTGTTTATAAACAGTCAGTGAGCTCGAGTAAACAGATCAAACATAAAAAATAAAAGCCTTAGATCAAACCCAAGTATTATGCAAATATTTGTGTATTGAGAATCACGTTGCAACATTGCACTAACATTTACTTAGCAGGAAAATTGTGAAGTTCTAATAATGCCGATGTAATTTTAAAGTAACAGCAATCTGGTGGGTTATTTTTATAACCAACAATATTATAAGAATTATTGTTGAAGTCAACAATATAATAATGTTTATTGTTGTAATTTTAATGTCTTCGCCTCGACATCTTCAAGTATAGAGATATTAAGTAAGATACCACAAAAGGAAGGGCGCCGAAGCAGGTGAAATTAGTTGTCAAATGAGACTTAACATCTTATGTCTCAAGGTGATGAGCGCAGTTGTAGTGCCGCTCAGAATTTTTGGGGTTTTTCAAGAATCCTGAGCGGCACTGCATTGTAATGTGCAGGGTGTATCAATTACCTTCAGCTGGACGTCCTGCTCGTCTCGTCCCTTATTTTCATAAAAAAAATCAACAAAATTACAATAATTATTTTTGTAATCAACAATATTATGATAGTTATTGTTGTAATCAACAACATTATAATAGTTTTTGTTGTAATCAACAATTTTAATGTCTTCGCCTCGAGACCGTCAAGTAAAGAGATATTATGTAACATGCACAAAAGGAAGCAGAGACAACCTTGCTTCAACTATCCCAAATATCGAAAATCTCTCAAATATGGTTTTGTAAAGTGTCGGGGTTGACTCGCCTACTTTATCACCGTTGATCAATGATACAAATATTTCAAATAAATGCATTCAAATTCAAATTCAATTTTTTTTTATTCAAAATAGGATTTCACATCACGTATTTAAAATCAAAAACTACCCATTCTAAAGAGAATGCCTCAGACATGAGAAGAATTGGCGCCACAAACTCAACAAAGTAATACTGTGCAATTAAACTTATTATTTAATAGTCTGAGGGCGGCCGCTCCATTACCAATCTGTGGTATCATTAAAAAAGTCGTTTATGTTATAGTTAGCTTTACCACACAAACGTATTTTAACAATACTTTTGAATAACGTAATACTTTTGCTTTGAACATTTTCTGGGATCTTTGGAAGCATATACATCGCCTCATAAAAGATTTACTAACTCGACTAAGCCCAGTAGTAGGCATTATAATTTTATGTCTGTTCCTAGTGTTAACATTATGGTTATGACAGTTTCTAGCAAATTTACTTATTAATTAGCCTTTTGTCTTTCTGGTTCTGTAATCAAACGATATAACAAGCGTTAGAAACTTTAGCAGCAATACAATTCTGCCTAGCTGTTTGACCTGATTCCTGCTTCTGAATTCCAGCATGGCGCTACAAGCCAATACCATAAATGCTATATATTATATCTATGATGATTATGCATTCTTGATAAAATTTCGATATATAAAACAACATCGTGGAACGAAGTGTCTGAAATTGCGAACAAACATGCCTATCCATCCGAACCTTCTTTTAGAGCCGGCTGAAATCTTATAAGTCCCGTATGTCCAGACCCATTTTTTCATAAACTAAAATAAGGAATTGAATTAATTATTAATATGATACAGAAACAATGGCAACATTGCTAAGCTGGTAAAGAAATTGAAGAGCATTGGCTTCAATTATGAATTCGTTTTTCAAATATACCTTTATATTTTCTTATTTGTGAGCATTAAAAAAATATAGTCTTATATTTGGTTTATTTGTTTTGTAGTTATATTTGTCATTGTAAGCGTTAGTTGGTTCGTGTATATGTCGCAGGGATATGATGAAAACAGTGATTTGGTCAAATCTTGAAGGATGTTAAAAAAAAACAACACGGTTTTATCATTTCTCGAAACAAATCTAGTGATTTGACCAAATGCCATAGTTGGTTCCGTGAAATGACGGAAAGTATTTTCTTTGGTATTAAAAAAGTGTATTAGGTCAGACTTTGACATAATTTGGTAAGAATTTAGTATCGTGTCGTATGTGGAGGGGTGTGAGAGGGGGAGGGAGGGATATGTCCTCTGTCCCCTGGCTCACTCCCCCACTCCCATGAAAAGGTAACGCACCATTCTCTTGTATATCAAATTAATGTAACCTAACCTCAAAATAGATAAAAGTTTCTCTAAGGGCGAATTAGAAGCCGCGCTTCGCGGGGCCCATATTATTTAAAAAAAACACTCCTTCGTGGTTGGGGGAAACCCTTCCACCTAACCTGTCCGGGTCAGGATATAACTCAAGTCTGACGCTCACTTCGCTCGCTTCTAGTGCGTTCTTCTAGTGGCGACACTTATTGTCATTTAATGGAACCATGATTTGATCAAATCACTCAGGGAATTGACCAAATCTCTGTTATTATCATTTCCCTGCGACATATATACACGAATTGACAGCCTGATAATGCGTGACGAATTTTGGTTCGCCAATGTGTGCGTTAATGGTTACCTAGTTAAATATCCAAAATACGAGCTAATGCCAAGCGTGGCTGACTGTTTACGACTTATATCTTATGCGTTAGAGAGTTTCTTCTCTCTTGCACGCTTTGTTTTTCTATACATTAGTATAATATTAGCCTATGTGAGATACAGCTCCAACTCTATGACAGACAACCGGACGGACGGGGAGACAGCAGAGTCTTAGTATTAGATTTACCAGTGGGAGGCTCTGTTGCACAGGATTCTGGCTAGATTATGGGTACCACATCGGCGCCTATTTCTGTCATGAAGGAGTAATGTGTAAGCATTATTGTATTTCGGTCTGAAGGGCGCTATAGCTAGTGAAATTACTTGGCAAATGAGACTTAACATCTCATGTCTCAAGGTGACGAGCGCAATTATTGTAGTGCATATCTTAGGATATTACCACCAGTAAAAATCGTCCTGCTCGTGTCGTCCCTTATTTTCATAATAAAAAAAATATAAAGAAAATAAAACGGAACCATCAATAAATGCAATTCTGTTGCTATTGTAAGCTTTTACACGCATAATATTGTAGTAACTGTCATTCGCGTGCTACGACAAGCCCAAAGGTTCTATATATAGTCAGTGGGTGCATGTGTGGTTTCTATTATGAAGCGAGTCAGTGTGACGTCATTGTTTCCGTATCCATAATGTGTCTGTACTCAATGGTATCGTGGCACTATTAATTTCCCTCGCGTTTGAAACGGTAACCAATAATTCCCTAGCGTGCTAACCTGTGTATTATTATATTGTAATTGTTTTGGGAAATGTTAGTAATATATTATGTTTTCCTTTAAATTCAATTGCATTGTAATAAACGTTTGTTTGGTAAAGGTTACTATAACATAAATGACTTGCTTAATGGTACCACAGATTGATTGAGATTTTACGTTGTAACCATATTTGTATAAAAAAGAAGCCCGTTTGTTGCGCCCGTTTTCCTCAGGTCTGAGGCATACCTTTTGAAATTGGTGGTAGTTTTTGACTTGCAATAAGTTATTTTATATCCTATTTTGAATAAAAATATTTGAATTTGAATAACAGTTCAATTCCGATTTTCGTAACATATTTGTTTTGTAAATTTTCTGGGAGAAAAGTTTTAAAAGCAAGCAAAATCGTCCAACAGAAGACTTACAAACTCGACTTAGCCGAATAGTTAGCATAACAAGTTCATGTTTGTTCCTGGTGTTAACATTAGGATTATCACAGTTTCTAGCCAATTGGCTTATGTGGCTATGAACATACATAACATCATCAAGAATATATTCAAATTCAATAGTAAAAAATGTTGATTTCTTTAAATAACTCTTAATTTTATTGTATGGACGCCTATTTCCTTGCAGATTTCTTCAATCTATTAAAATACTGTTTTAATTCTATTCTAACTCTGATTCTATTTTTTATATAATATATTCTATACTCACCTCGCTAATAATACACTACAACCTGCTGTGGTTTATACATTTTTATAAGCTACCAACTGTCGCATAATGCCTTTATTTTATTTACGGTATGTTAGGATTGATGCATCTACAGTTTTTACATATTAATTTTTCCTTTTTTTTTCTTACTCGTGTGAGACATTTAGTAATTGACGTTTGTGTATTTGTTGCATCACTTTGCATATATTGTACTTGAAATGATTTGTAAAATTAATTTGAAAATAAGAATCTGTAATATCATTCAGTTTTGAAAAGAGCAACCTTAGAGTTTCTTGCTCGTTCTTCTCTGAGGAAATCTGCCTTCCGAACGAGCTGTAAGAAAAAAAATTACATATTTAAGTGTAATGGAATTTACCTACGAAATAAAAATATTTTTGTTTGTTTATTTAGAACTTTCATCCCCCTTTTACAAATACTTATTAATTTTTTCAGGTGCCTAAATACTAATTTCATTGTCTAATCTTCGATAATGAGAAACTTCAACCCCCTATTTCTACCCCGCCAAGCCTTTAATTTGCGTGAAAAGGTAGCCTTTGTCCTTTCCTAAGCTCTTGTCTTATGCTGTAATAAATTTCATCATAATTGGTTCAGTTGTTTAGGCATGCAAGCGTAACAACCAAACTAACATTCACATTTAAATTTTTATTACAGTTTACATTTTTATTTTATTTATTTTGATATCAACACATTAATATCTTGAATGAAATTAAATTGGGCAATGAATAGAATATGATTCACAAATAACTGAATAAAATATCCAATATTGAATTACAATATCTGAATTTGATTTTATGAAGCAGACAGGATTGTAATTGCATCAGCTGATATCGGCCCGAAATTTGATTTTTTAACATTCTATATATATATATAGAATGTTAATATATATATATATATATGTGTACAAAAATATGGAATACTATGCAACCTAAATGTATACACTGATTTTATTGTTTAACGAGCTCGACAAAAGTGAAATGACAGATGGCTTTCAAGAAAGATTAATTATCTTTTTTGATTTTCGAGGGCAATTTAATTTTGATGGCTTAAAACTTTAGAAGCAAACGCGACATCCAAGATTCAAATTATCGTCGACCCGGCTTAGGTTATCGAATTTCTTGAGCAGCTTAAGAGATCGATTTAGCTTATCGTCTGCCTGCAGTACGAAAGTCGAATTTAACTAATCTTTTTAACTTTAACTTGTGTCGTGCAAATCTTTAACAGCCTCTTAAAGATTACGGTTGTTTTTGTAATCAGACTAAGCAGAATTGATACGTGAATAAATTTCTTTGTACACCATATTTTATAGATATTTTTTTTGGTAGAAATATTTGAGTTAATAGTGCTAGCTAGCATCTGATAGATATATGGTCGTAGGGTGGCTATCAGTAGTGATATGGTGGTATTGATGGCGATTTAATAAAACTAATTCAATTCTAACACTATGACAGTTTAATATACTTTAACAATTCACACACACATTAAGTAGACTGATACACATGAAGTTAAACCATTACAATATAGAAAGAAGGAGAAAACACAGTAATTAGAGGTACAGATATTACGACACGACAGTTGCAAAGTAGGTAAATCTTATAGACAAGCGACACGGGCTTCGCGGAGAATGATCAAGACACGACTGCTGTACCGGCGCGGGCGCGGGTCGTTGAACGATATTCGTTCTGCGCAGGCGCAATATTCACCGGTTACAAGCGGTGGATTTCCACTGCACAATACTGAATATTTTATGTGGGATTTTTGTTAATATTAATCTGTATGTTTGTGTATAAGTGTGTTTTAATTAATATAGTTAAGTGTGAATATTAATATTGTAGTTATTGTAGTTTAAGACAATATATATTATAGATAATAATAAATAGTAAATAGATAGTAATAACAGTTATGTGTTGTGTAAATGTATGTAGGTATAGTGTACGTGTTACTGTATGTATCGGCCACATCACTCCCCCCCAGAGACCGTCACTACGGGCGATAATAATCTGGAAATCGGACTGTGCGGCCTGAACGAGTCCTTTTGATGTCACCCTGAGCTGGGGCACTCTGCTCTATAGGGTCAGGGTGAAGTACAGGGCTAGGTTGGGGGTTGTTGATAGGAGTGGGAATAGGAAGAGGTTCGTTAGAGGGGTTCATCAGTATATAGGCCGGTTTGAGTCGGTCTATGGATACCGTAACGCTCTTCCCTTTGACTTGTATTTTATAGGTCTTTTCACCCCGTTTCAGAACTTCATAAGGCCCGGTGTAAGGCGGCTGTAAAGCACCACGTACTGTGTCGTCTCTTAAAAATACATGACTACACGAAATAGGGTCTTTGTAGACGAAAATTTTGTCTTTACAGTGACGAGAAGCTGGAATCGGTGTTAACTTTGCTGTAAATTGGCGAAGACGAGAGGTGAAATCCGAAATATCCGTGCTGTTAAAAGAACCAGCCTGGAAAAATTCTCCAGGAAGGCGTAGTGGCTCACCATACACTAGTTCGGCAGAAGATGACTTAAGATCGTCTTTGAATGCACTCCTTATCCCAAGCAGGACTAAGGGTAATGTGTCTACCCAATTACAATCCGCGTGACACATTATAGCTGCTTTGAGTTGGCGGTGGAATCTTTCGACTAGCCCGTTACAGGCTGGGTGATACGCGGTTGTTCTGCGATGCTTGAATCCGATCATTTTTCCAAGATATTGGAAAAGTGACGATTCAAACTGTCGACCACGATCAGTGACAATATCAGTAGGACATCCAAACCTGGATATCCACGATATTAATGCCTTCCCAACCGTTTCAGCGGTAATATCCACCATAGGTGTTACTTCCGGCCAGCGAGTGAAACGATCCACCGCTGTTAGGCAGTACCGATACCCCTGTGAAATGGGCAGAGGGCCTATGATGTCGACATGCACAAAAGCAAATCGAGCGCGGGGAAGATCAAAATTGCCCAATGGAGAAGTAACGTGGCGATGCACCTTTGCCCGTTGACATGGCACACATTGACGAGACCATTCACGACAGTCTTTGCGTACTCCAGGCCAAACGAATCGCTCGGAAACAAGTTTAGCCGTTGCGATAGCGCCTGGATGGCTGAGACTATGAAGACTATCGAAAATTTGTCTCCGCAAGTCTTTAGTGACAAAGGGCCTAGGCGTTGTGGTGCTGATGTCACAATAAATCTCCATATGAGAGTTTGGAAGCTTCAACTTTTTCAGACGTAGTGAAGAATCTTTCAAAAGTTGAGTCAATTCCACGTCTGACTCTTGCGATGAGGCCAAAACATTTAAATCTACTGGCACCTGTAGTTCTTCGACACGCGATAGTGGGTCAGCGACGACATTGTCTTTACCTGATATGTGTCTGATATCGGTCGTGAACTGTGAGATGTAGTCGAGGTGACGATATTGCCTTGGTGAGCAGTTAGCTTTCCTTTCATTGAAAGCGTAACTGAGCGGCTTATGGTCAGTAAACACTGTGAAATGCCTTGCCTCTAGCATATGACGAAAGTATTTAATGCTGTCATATATAGCTAATAGCTCCCGGTCATATGGCGAGTACTTTTGTTGAGAAGGACTCAGCTTTCTCGAAAAGAATGCGAGAGGTTCCCATATGTCATTTTTGTATTGTTGCAACACTGCACCCATCGCCAGGTCGGAAGCATCTGTTACCAGAGCAAGATCCGCCTGACAGTCGGGGTGCGCTAGCAATGCTGCATTGGCCAGACTTTGCTTGCACTCATTGAAAGCTAATAGAGCTTCTCCTGTAATGTCGACAGAATGCGAATTTTTGACGTTGCCAGTAAGTAAAGCGTTTAAAGGGGCTTGTATGGCAGCTGACTTGGGTAAAAATCTTCTATAGAAGTTGAGCATCCCTAAAAATCGCCTAAGTTGTCTGACTGTCGCAGGTATGGGGAAGTCTATTATAGCCTGAACCTTAGAATCTAACGGCTTAATGCCAGATGCAGATATTCGATAACCTAAAAACGTTACCTCTGGTGCACCGAAGACGCATTTTGACGTGTTGACGAGGACGCCGTATTCCTTCATGCGGTTGAAAAGCTGATGAAGATGGGCTTCGTGCTCGGCTTCGCTCCTTGAAAAGACTAAGTAATCATCAAGGAAACAGTAGCAAAAGTCGAGGCCTCTCGTCATTTCATCAACAAACCTTTGGAAAGTTTGACCAGCATTCCTTAGACCAAAGGTCATAAAGGGAAATTCATACAAGCCAAAGGGAGTAGTGATCGCGGTTTTCGGTATATCCTCCTTAAAAACGGGAATCTGATTATAGGCCTTCATTAAGTCAATTGTCGAGAAGAAAGTACATCCAGAAATAGCGTGGTTGAAGTCATGGATGTGCTTAATAGGATAACGGTCAGGTATGGTCCGTGAATTAAGCATCCTATAATCACCACAAGGTCGCCAGCCGTTTTCCTTCTTGGGTGCAAGGTGTAAGGGAGAAGACCAGGGACTATCAGAGGGACGCGCTGTACCATTGCTAAGCATGAGTTCAAACTCCTGCTTGGCGATTTTAAGTTTATCCGGTGCCAGTCTGCGAGGGGTACATGAAATAGGAGGGCCGGGTGTGGTCCTAATGTGGTGTACCGTATTGTGCTTTGGAGACGCAGGCGTACCTGCGGGACGTGTGATTTCCGGATACTTACTCAAAATAGCGTGAAAGCGCGTGTCGCCTGTTGGAACTTTAACAGAAAACACATTATTATTAGCAATACAAGCATTTGCTGACAAGGTTGTGGTATTGTCTAGTAAGCGTTGATGTCGGCAATCTACTATTAAATTATAAAAACCAAGAAAATCAACGCCTATAATTGGCTTGGTTACATTAGCTACAATAAATCTCCATGGAAAATTGCGCCGTAAGCCTAGATTTAAGTTGAGCTCAATAAAACCAAATGTATTTATAACAGACCCGTTGGCCGCGGTGAGCTCGAAGTTACTTTTGGCTCGACGTTCACGAAGCGCAGAGAGAGGGTAGACACAAAGATCACTGCCGGTGTCCACCAGAAACTGGACATTCATATTGCGGTCGGTGATGAAGAGGCGACCCTTATACGATGGACAGTCGTTTGTCGCCACTACCGACTGCCGGCGGCGTTTCCCGCCTTGTTGTAGTCGCATGGTTTCAGGCACTTATGCGCCTGTGCTCCGAACTTGCTATGGTACCAGCACACAGGGAACTTGCGATAGCTGGATTCTGACCGGTTCCGGTGTCGCGATGATGAGCGGCGACGGTCACGTGGTCTCGAGCGGTCCATAGAATAGCAAGAAGTCTTAGTGTGCTCTTCCAGCTTAAGAGTCAGGTGCTGAACCATCTTCTTTAACTCCGCAATCTCATCTGACTGGTTCGATGTATATGCCCTGCTTGAGGAAGCAGCGGCGACGTTACATGGTGACGTGAGCTCATGGATACGGTCTGCCAGGTCTGCCAGCTGCTCCAGAGATTGGGTTTGTTGTGACGCCAGTACTGTTTGGATATTGTGCGGGAGTCGGTTGGACCACATGGATTTGAGAAAGTCATCAGGTACAGAAGGGCCAGCCAAGTCTTGCAAATGTCGCAGAAATTGTGAAGGTTTTCTATCACCGAGCTCCTCGTGCGTCAACAATTGCTTAACCTTTTTCTCGTGCGAAGCGGATAAGTGCTTAATAAGCTCTGTCTTAATCTTGTCATACTTATTGTTAGGTGGAGGGTTAATAATTACATCCTTCACATGTTTTGCAAACTGCTCGTCTAAATTATTTGTCACATTATAAAATTTTGTGACGTCATCAGTAATAAAGTGGCTTAGAAACTGACCTTCTAGAAGTGCAAACCATAATTCCGGATCCTCGGGTGAAAACGGGGGAACTTTAATTTTTATAATCTGCATTCCTTTATTTTCACGCTCAGTGGAAACACGCACTCGTCGAGTTCGTCGCGTTGTCACGTTGGCGTCCTTACGCGAACCAACAGTTGTTACAGATTCACTGCTATCACTCATAATGGTACCTGTATTATCTGGTATACTCGTGTTCTTCAGGGGTCACCAGTTATGGTCGTAGGGTGGCTATCAGTAGTGATATGGTGGTATTGATGGCGATTTAATAAAACTAATTCAATTCTAACACTATGACAGTTTAATATACTTTAACAATTCACACACACATTAAGTAGACTGATACACATGAAGTTAAACCATTACAATATAGAAAGAAGGAGAAAACACAGTAATTAGAGGTACAGATATTACGACACGACAGTTGCAAAGTAGGTAAATCTTATAGACAAGCGACACGGGCTTCGCGGAGAATGATCAAGACACGACTGCTGTACCGGCGCGGGCGCGGGTCGTTGAACGATATTCGTTCTGCGCAGGCGCAATATTCACCGGTTACAAGCGGTGGATTTCCACTGCACAATACTGAATATTTTATGTGGGATTTTTGTTAATATTAATCTGTATGTTTGTGTATAAGTGTGTTTTAATTAATATAGTTAAGTGTGAATATTAATATTGTAGTTATTGTAGTTTAAGACAATATATATTATAGATAATAATAAATAGTAAATAGATAGTAATAACAGTTATGTGTTGTGTAAATGTATGTAGGTATAGTGTACGTGTTACTGTATGTATCGGCCACAGATATTGTACACATACAGAAATTTCTAGGTACTGCAACAAATAGGTAGGATCAATGCGTTAATTCTATTTTTAAAATCATGTAATTTGTTCATTTGACGACCTGTATAGCCGAGCGGCTTGCGATCCTACCTACTAAGCTAGAGGTCCCGGGTTCGAATCCCGGTAGGTGCAAACATTTATATGATCAATATGGATGTCTGTTTCCGAGTCATGGATGTTTATATTTATTTATGCATGTTTAACTAAGTATATTGTATTAAGCATATCGTTGACTTGCAACCCATAACACAGGCTATATGCCTTATTTGGGGCAAGGTAATTTGTTTAAAGGTGTCTTAATATTATTATTATTATTATGTAAATAATTCTTACAGATATTGTAAACAGTGAAAGCTTACGACTGTATTATTGTCACCTGTCAGACTACGTGTAAATTTTTCGTCCTTGAGCACTAAATGCTTTAAAAATTAAATTCACAAGGTTTATTTCTATATGCATCTAAATTGATAATAAATTGTTATTTTATTATATTTGGCATCAGTGAACGAGACGATAGTTGATCACCTCTGCTTATCATCATCAACAAGATATATATCACGTAAGTTAGCGGCTGTGTTCTCAGGTATTCATTCCTGATATAGGACACAAATAAACCCACTAAAGAAATTTAGTAGATGATTTGCAAATTAGATTAGAAAATTGGTTCACTTTTTAACCGACTTCAAAAAGGAGGAGGTTCTCAATTCGATCGGTATTTTTTTTTATGTATGTACACCGATTACTCGGAGATATATGATCCGATTTACGTAATTCTTCTCTAGTTCGATGCGGAATAGATGCTATTTTATATAGTTTGGCCCAGTAGTTTCATTTTATGAACATTTTTTTATGAAAACTTTTATCTACCTGGATGATATAATTGTTTTTTGTGTATGGCTTTTTCATGAGTTTTCATTCAGTTTAATGATATTTTATTATGATTAACTGACACTAAAACGTAAAAAAACTACTCTTATAAAAAGTTATTATGTTAAGTAAGCTGTTTATAATATTAAGTTTTATTTTACTTAGAGCTTGGCACCGACTTGAAACCTATCAATAGGTAGCACATATAAATAATAGTATTTTATTAATAGTAAAGTTAAAGGTTTCCATAAGAGGTGTATTATATTACATTTTAAGTTATTTGATACTTTTCAGTTTTTGAAGTCGGTTTTATTAAACGTAGTTTTTTTATGCTTAATACATATGGTGATTTAAATTATTGCAAATAGTCACCCCGATCGCCTGTTTACGGGGATAATTCGAATTAACAATAACCCTGTTAACCATGCTAGTTATCGACCTGTATAGCCGAGTGGTTAGCGTTCCTACCTACCTAAGCTAGAGGTCCCGGGCTTGAATCCCGGTAGTTGCAAGCATTTATATGATGAATATCGATGTTTGTTACTAGTCATGGATGTTTAAATGTATTTATGTATGTTTATATGAATTTATGTATATTTAAGTAAGTATATTGTATTAAATATATCGTTGTCTTGTAACCCATAACACAGGCTATATATGCTTAACTTGGGGCAAGATAATTTGTGTAAAAAGTGTGTCAATATTATAATATTATTATTATTATCACATTACAATATTATAAGTCACAGATCCATTGACGCTGTCAACAGTGTCAACTTAATTAAGGCGATACCCTCAAGGGAAATGTTAATTATGTAACGACATAATTAAGTAAAATCTCAATTACCCGCCTCTTATCTTAACGTCTTCTGTGTAAATTAGGAAAATGCCTCGAGTCCAGTATATTTAACTCGGTAACTTTCGTCATTTGACCTTTAAGTTTTCTGTACGAATGAAGTTTGACTTTCGTATTGGCTTGAAGTTCAGTCAGTTGGGTTTTATTTATTCACGTAACAATATTATGTTAGTATTAGGTATTTTATACGTCTAGTAGTCCATTGAAATGTTACATAAGCTTTGCATTTTTTAGAGGACGCAATTTTATTTTTGGGACATGTGTGGGGGGTCAAAAGAAGCTTAACCCGAAGTTTGTGGGGTTGCCGCACTTGTCCCCCAGCCGCCATCTTGGAAAAAGGGGTGCAAACACCGTTTACGCGATATCTCGGAAACTGTGCGTCCTACAAAAAATTCGTAAACAAATAATTTGTAGCAAATATTTTTACCCACAAATATGTCCAAAAACTTCTTGCTCTAAATTTAAAATGTAAGAAGTTATAAGCAAAAAAATGAGGAAATTTCTGAAACAAATTTCTTTTTCTATTTAAATGTAAAAAAAGTTATATAGCATACCTTTTTTTTTACATTTTACAAAAATAATACCTCAGACCAATCTTGTAGATAGTCCTTAGAGCAAAATTTTTCTTTATATTTTTTTTTAAATTTCATTAATTTAAAACGCTGTTACAGCGATCCAAACTTGACCGGGTTCGTCTATGCTCATGAGAATCGGGTCAAAACGAAATGCTTAACTTAATTTAATGATATTTTTTTTTGGTAAATACATTTTTAAAAAAAATCAATTCATACAACTTTACTTATTCATTCCTAACTGTTTTACTTTCTATAGAACTTACCAAATTATTATTTCTTATTGTAATGTCTAAGTCTTTCTCTTCTTTCTTCTTTGCCTACACTTCGTAGGTACATTTACGAGAATGTTAAGCAGGTAAAAGGTCGGAGTCACCGTTTGGGGACAAATGAACATCTGCCTTCTACGACTCGTTTTCACAATCTCCGAGTTAATATCACCAGGTCCAGTCGTGGCTCGAAAGATATCAAAATCCTGAAGATTGGTGCTGGAAAAAGCATGCAAAAATTTGGATGCCTGTACAAGTTTTCGAGCCTGGACCATGGAAGAAAAGTTGAATAGAATAGCTAACTAATAACTGATTGAAAATATGATTCTGCCTAGTATAAATAAGTATCACGTCTCTAAAGATGATAAAACTAAGTTAAACATTTCGTTTTGACCGGATTCTCATGATTGACGAACCCGCTCAAATTTGGAGCACTGTAACAGAGTTTTAAGTGAAGGAAATAAAAAAAACGAGGAAAATATTCCCTTAAATGACCTTCTACAAGACTAGTCTAAGGCATTTTTTTTTGGCAAAAGAAAACTTCTAAAGATATTTTCTCACTTTTTTGCTTAAAACTTCTTTAATTTTAAGTTAACAGCAAAAAGTTACTGAACATATTTGTAGGTAAAGTGATTTGACACATAGTTTCCGAGATATCGCGAAAAAGGTGGTTCCAAGATGGCGGCCGGGGAACAAGGGCTGCAACCCCACAAACTTGGGATTAAGCTTCTATTAACCCCCACATATCCCAAAAATAAAGTTGCGTCCTATAAAAAATGCAATATTCGGTCCTTAAATTGTAACATTTCAATGGACTATAGACTGTGTGAGCTATGGAAATATCGTAAAAAAATGACTTTCAAATTAGCATCTATTTCGAGCAATTCACGCACACTAACACAAAGTGTCATACAAAACGTGAGCATAAGACCTAGCTTGTCACGCACAGTAAACTAATATTCCTGGCCTATTTTTATCGGTTGTCTAACTGCAAGATACTATATCTAGACGACTATAAATTATCTAAGATAAGTAGTTTTAATACATATTTACTTAATTATTGGTAGCCAATTAGAAAGGGGGATGATGAATATAAAGGGAGATAACCTTGCAATTGCTAAGATATAGTTCTCTTTTCGAGGCCAACTTAACAAATGTTACTATTAATGATATCAGATTTCAGGAAAGTATAGAACAGTAAGACATAAATACAACAATAACGATCTTAGACTTCGCAGAGAAATATAAACATAGTAAGATATTTTTTAATCGCTTTTTCCATAAGACAAGTCGTAGTTGATAAGAGGACTAACATATTTATTACTACGTAAATCCTGTATCCTCTAAATAAGGCAGAAAGGGCCCACAGTGCTTAACCATCCTGGACAATCTTGAGATTTCCAAGTTCCCTTCAATAAACATTGCACCTACAATGTCAGCTCGTCGCCAGTTGTGGTAAGAAAGCCCACATTAATGTAGGGGATTCCAAGATTTAAAAAATTGGGTGGTCAAACGAGCGTACGGGCCACCTGGTGTAAAGTAATCAATAACGCCCACATTCTCTTGTAACACCAGAGGAATCACAGGAGCGTTTCCGGCAAGGAAGGTATACGCACTTCTTTTGATAGTACCCATGTCAGCTCTTATATTACCAAAAACTCATATCTTTTTATCAAATAATTTGAATTTTCTTTGAATTTTCTACGATATTTTATACAAAGCACAGGATAATTAACACTAAGAACAAGTTTTTGTTTTGGAATAGTATTTTTGAAGGCGGTTGTTTTTTGTTATTTTTTTTTTATTTTGTGATTTTTAGTGAATTTGAAGTACACTAACTAAAAATTTGTCTAAATATGTGTAAATATACAAAATCTTCCAGTGCAGCAATGAACGTAAGTACTTTGCAATTTGATTACAGACAGTGTTCCGTTACTTTGTCATGGATTCCGTAATCAGAACCTAACCAAACTCTCATCAAACTATCTTTGAAGTATATTCTTTCCAATAAAAAAAGAATCATCGAAATCGGTTGGCGCGATATTGTGTTATTCATAAATTTATCATCCACTTTGCTAAACGTATGTATAGCAAAATTTAAGACTTTTATGGTTTTCTCATGGATTCCACTGTCAGATCTGGACCAAATTACAATGGGACCACTCGGGAAGCTGGTGCTTTCAAATAAAAAAAGAATTATCAAAATCGGTTTACCCAGTCGAAAGTTTTGAGGTAACAAACATAAAAAAAAGCAAGAATTGAGAACCTCCTCCTCGGTTCAAAATAAATAGTATAACTTTTAAATTTACGATGGAATTAAATTGAAAACTCTATCCTTGCAAATTCGTCCCTGTATTTATAAATACACAATTAAAATACTTTGTATCATAATAAATTGTAAAACTTCGGCTGGCTCTGGCGTAAGTTTCAGCAAGATCTTTCAAGTTTAAAGTTACGCGGAACGCACTACTGTTAATTAACACTAAGAAAAAGTTTATCAATCACCTTTTTTTATGTCAAACAAAAGTTTTTAAAATATCAATCTCTCATTTATGGAGCAATGTAAAATGGGTCGTCAAGGAAATAATCAGTTTGGCGCAAGCAAAATCATGCCTTATTTGTGAAGCGAGAGATGTTATATTGATGAGCTCGTATACCAGACGGCTTGTTTAATGGTCGAGAATCCAGACAAATGAGTTAGGTTGGTTATTAGTTAAAAGCACTCAGCGCTAGTGCCTCCAAGTTTCCCTGTTCACGTTTTCCCGATCCCACGTGTTTCATGTTACGCCCTGCACTAAATCATTGATTTATTAGAAACGGTGGCCGTTTACCTTATACGTTTCATTAATCGTTAAAGATCGCAAGCTAACGTCAAATTTCTATATATATATTATCAGTATTTTTATAAATTTTTATATTATACTAGCCTACCAGGCAAACGTTTTGCCATCCAAATTACTTTTAGAGTTAAACCGTTTCTTGGATATTGCAACATTACTTTATTTTTTTGAATAATAGATTTTTTCTAAATTATAATAATTAAAGTTCCGTCAAAATCGGTCCAGCCATTTCAGAGGTTAACCGGAGCAATCAGAAAGACAGACAAAAATTTTAAAAAATTTTGTTTTGGTGTATGTACTATAGGTATATATAGTAAAAAATTGTTATTTCAATATTACAAACAGACACTTCAATTTTATTTATATGTATATATGTATAGATTATTTACCAGTGGGAGGCTCCTTTGCACAGGATGCCGGCTAGATTTTGGGTTCCACAACGGCGCCTATTTATGCCGTGAAGCAGTAATTTGTAGACATTACTGTGTCAATGAGACTTAAGACTTAAGGCAAATGAGACTTAATATCTTATGCCTTAAGGTGAGAAGCTCAGTTGTAGAAGCGCAGATTTTTTGCGTTTTTCAACAATCCTGAACGAAACTGCATTAAAATGGGCAGGGCGTATCAATTACCATCATCTGAACGTCCTGCTCGTCTGGAACCTAATTGTCATAAAAAAAAATAATATCATTTTAAATGATTTTTACGAGTTCGTAGTAGTATATAAAAATTGAATCAACTCACCGTATCGAAATCATCAGTATCGAAACGGTTGTGTAACATAATTATTAGTACAAAATAAAGAGTGTAACTTTCAAATTTACGATGGAAATACATTGCAAACTCTCTTGCAATTTTCGTCCCCGTATTTATAAATACACAATTAAAATACTTTGTATCATAATTAATCGTAAAACTTCGGCTGGCTCTGGGGTAAGTTTAAGCAAGATCTTTCAAGTTTAAAGTTACGCGGAACATACTACAGTTGGTAATTGGAATGCAGTTTTGTATGTATCTACTAACATATTTAGTGGAATAATGTTATTGTAATATTTGTTGGGTATTTTTATATCTCAACGCAACTATTTGTCATTTTTCACCTTTGATTATTAATAGCTAAATACTAGCGTACTCCTTAAAATTGTATTTAATTTCAAAAAATATCTTTTAGACATTTTTTTCAGCGTTTCCCATTTGCCGGGTTGCGACCCGATACCGGGCCATGACAATAAAATACCAGGTCGCAACATTCCAGCCTTGTTTAAAAAAAGACTATAGGATGAAACTTTCGTCATTTTCCGCAAACTTGGATTTATTTGTAAATAAAAGGCCGCAGCTCCATACTTCGCACTAAAACTTTGTGACTAAATAGGCGATAACAAATAATGTAGTACTACATAATAATAGAACGTTTTTACTATGTGTTTGTTATTTTACCAGCTTGGATGTGAAAGATTAAGTGGGTCTGGAAGGGGCCTTGTAAAAATTTACCAGGCCATGGCAGAACATGTTTGGGAAACTCTGTTTTAGATAATAAATATATACGTGGTCAGATCAAAAACTAATAAAAAGCGAAGACCAAACTCATGGAGATGGATCTGATGATGAAACCATAGACCAATAACAATAATTAGGCTCAGTAATCAATAACACCGGTAAATATGAGTTAGAAATATATAGACAGACAGGCATGGCAAAAACGTCAAAAACTTAACTAAGCATCCACAAAATTGTCTTCCATCGCTCTAAACGGTATTTTTATTTTATGAAAATAAGGGACGAGACGAACGTTCAGCTAATGTTAATTGATACGCCCTACCCATTACAATGCAGTGCCGCTCAGGATTATTGAAAAACCCAAAAATCCTGAGCGGCACTACAATTACGCTCGTCACCTTGAGACACAAGATCTTAAGTCTCATTTGCCCAGAAATTTCACTAGCTATGGCGCCCTTCAGACCAAAACAGTAATGTTTACACATTACTGCTTCACGGCAGAAATAGGCGCCGTTGTGGTACCCATAGTCGAGCTGGCGGCCTGTGAAAAGGAGCCTCCCACTGGTACGGTGCACAGACATGGATTTTTAAGGCCGCAGATAGGCGAACACTCAACGCCCTTGAAATGTGGTGTTGGTGCCGTATGCTCCGAATACCATGGAAGATGCTTCGCACAAACATCTGCTTATTAAAGCAGCTTAAGGTACTTTGGCCATGTTTCAAGCAGAGAAGCAAACAACCGCGTTTGATGATGACGGGGAAAATAGAGAGTAAACGACCAAGAGACCGTAGTCCTTAACGGTGGTCGGATAAAATTACCGAAAATCTGATGTGGAATGGTGGAGACAGCTCATTGAACGAAAAATTATGAGTCACGATCCTCAGCAGTGAACGACTAAGTAGAGGAACTACAGAGCCTTTCGCAACAACAGAGAAAGATTTTGAACGATAATGTCTCTCCATTCGCTTAAAATACAAAAATCTAACAGGGAAATAAATATAAACTCAAATAATTTCCAAAAAGCCATGAAACGATACTTACATTCTTGACCTCCATTTCCATTCTCAACAAATCGCATTTATCACGGGGAGTGTTCCGAAGAGCTGTTTAACCTGATTCCTGCCGCCGAATTCCACCTTCGCACGACACGCCACAAGTTAGGATATCATCCTCACCATCTGGATGTGTGGCGGTCCTCCACAGTGCGGTTTTCAAGGAGCTTTCTTCCACGTACTACAAAGCTGTGGAATGAGCTTCCTTGTGCGGTGTTTCAGGGACGATACGACATGGGTACCTTCAAAAAAAGCGCGTACACCTTCCTTAAAGGCCGGCAACGCTCCTGTGATTCCTCCGGTGTTGCAAGAGATTGTGGGCGGCGTTGATCACTTAACAACAGGTGACCCGTACGCTCGTTTGTCCTCCTATTCCATAAAAAAAAAAATTGTAATACCTGATCTCAAAATCTCGAATAACATTTCGACGACCAAATGAAATAATAAATATGAATAAGAACTCCTGTTACATATAGCCAATAAATTATTATAAAAATGTTTGTTGAAAGTATTCCAAATAGAATTATATTTAAGGACGTTGGGACTTGCCATTCGTTTGTCATTAGCGTATTTCTTATTCCTAGGATGGTTCATATGGGTTGCGAGGTAATGATATATATGCGAGTATAAATTTATACAGGCAAATGTTATACAAAACTTTCTTAAATATTGCAAAAGTTCTAATTTACAGCATTCATTGAGATGAAAAATTATTGTTAGATCAAACAAAAATAGAAAAACTTCTATCACAATTATTAATACTTTTTAAAGACGCGAAAGCCTGCTTTTTATTATCAAATGTGAATATTACTTTCACATTTAATATATTCAGTATTACCTACGTACACCTACAATTTTAATATCCATTTCAGATAACACAACACAAGATTCTAATCTAAATATCCTTATTTGTGGAATTTCTTCGGGTGAAGAAAGAAAATTGAATTTCGAATATTTAGCCTAAAGTCGTATATTTCATTACATTTTATTTACTCCTTGGTTATTGTAATAAGTCTGCCAGATTTTAATTATTAACCTTATATTGTTGTAATGAGAAAACGTTTTCTAAGAAGAATAGCAAACTTTTTTTTCATTGGTCCATGAATATTATCTATAGTAATAAATGGAGCGCCATTGTTTTGTTAGCTTATACTGCAAAAACTACTGAACCGATGGGAGTAATACTTATATCATAGGATGCAACGTATTTCGGAGAAGGATTAAGTATATGATAATATTGTTGCGTAGCAACCCTTCGAAGTATATGACGAGAGTTGTCAAACTTCAAGACATTGTTAATTTCAACAGCTCCGTCAGCAATACTCGTAGCTCAGCGGAAAAGTGTTTACTTTAGACGCTGTAGACCCGGGTTCGATACACCTACCAGTGTATGGATTTTTGTGGGTTTTGTAAAGTTAAAGGAAATTTCTAGTAAGTTCAGGATCAAATCGAACAGAAAAAAAGGGATGGAAAATGTGTAAGCAGGATAAAAATTGTTAAAAGAATTTTCTAGTACAATTTAAATTTAAAGATGGAATGGGAGAATCATTTTGAAAATAGAACGGATTCGGGGGTATATAAGCCATACTAAGCGTGGCCTACGGCAGTTCTAGTTCTGACTCGAAAGTGTAAAGAAGAAGAAGAAAAAGAAAAGAAGAAGTAGTAAAAAGTAGAAGTGTTCCAAGAAGAAGAAGATAGAAGAGACTTAGTGTTCGGTGCGGTGTGACGCGTTGAAGGCCGCCGCCCACAATAGGAACAGCGGCAGACCGGCGAAGTGCAAGTTCAGAAAAAGTGAACGCAAATAAAGACTCGTTCCTATAAGCCGAGTATTATTTCCAATCCCTGACCCACTCCCGTGTCAATTGGTGTCAGAAGTGGGATTGGAAAGATGCCATTAGTGCCCAGGAACGAGAAGGGAGTGACCACGCGAGCAGGAGCAGCTGCAGCGGTAGAGGACGAGTCAGAAACATCCGGCTCTGGACTCAGTGCGACCGTGTCAGCACCGCAGGCTCCTGCCGTAGACATCAGCGCGCTCATGCAGCAGATGGCCGCCATGATGCAAAAGCAAGCGCGCCGACAGGAGGAGCAAGCGCGCCGACAAGTGGAGCAGTTGCGGGGCTTGAAAGAGGAGCAAGTGCGCCAACAGGAGGAACAAGCACGCCGACAGGAGGAGCAGCTGCGAGGCCTGCATGAAGGCCTCTCCAAAGACATTTTATCCGTTGTGCAGAAAAACTCCACCCGTATCGACGCTGTGGAAAAAGAGATCGCCCGGATTGACAGTGTGGAAAAAAAGATGGACAAAGTTGAAGAGAACTTTTAACGGGAGATGAGAGAGATGGAAGTTACCATTGATCAGCTCAGTGGGAGGGTCGTGTGTCCTTCAGCCAACACAGGAGTTTCCTGCGGAACCACATCGAGCAGAAATTTAAAAGTACCTCCCTACGACGGCAAGTCTTCCTGGGCTGCCTTTAAGCTACAATTGGAGACGGTCAGAAGAGCCTGCGGTTGGAGTGACCAAGAAGCGCACTCTGCCCTCACACTAGCGCTCCGTGACGAAGCATTCTCCGTATTGGAAGCACTCGGCGCTGGGAAGGAAGAAGTGACCTACACAGACCTTATTGACGCGTTGGAGGCACGCTATGGTGATAAACACCTCGAACATGTGTACCGGGCGCAACTTAAGGACCGCAGTCAAAGGGCCAGCGAAACTCTACAGCAGTGGTCCGTGGAAGCCGAGAAACTAGTGCGTAAAGCATATCAGTCGTCGCCAGCTGCAATAGAAGAAATGTTGCTCCAAGTTTTCATCGATGGAATACGGGACGCCGAAGTTACAGCAGCCGTACGATTGAGTCATCATACCAGCTTGAAGAAAGCGGTGGCACATGCGTTGGAAGTGGAAGCGGTTCTCGGGCGTTGAGACTCCGCAAAATTGTACCAGCAGATTCCAGCCGAAGGCAAGCATATAACCCAGTATGCTATGGTTGTGGGGAGCGAGGACACATTAGGAGCACTTGCCCCAGGCGTGAGAGCATAACGCAAGGTAGGAAGGATGCGGCGGTCTCAACATCACCGCTGGAGCAGCAGGAAAACTAGAAAAGGCCAGGGCAGTGGGGGTGGGCACTGGCCGGTAGAAGCAAAGCCCCAAGGATCTTCGTTAAGCAGACATGTGACGGAAACACTTTAGTTATAGAAGGAATGCAGTGGGGCCCCCATATTGAAGGATTGGCGAATAGGCTTAGTTCTGCAGCGTATCCGGTTAAGAAAATTGGACGGTTAACTGACATAGATACGGCGAGATTAGTATACTTTAGTTATTTTCATAGTATTATGTCTATATATGTATGGTATATTGTTATGGGGCAGTGCGGTCGATATTAATACTATCTTTGTGGTGCAGAAGAGGGCTATTCGCGTGATTTATAATCTAGGTCCCAAAGAATTATTAAGAGAAAAATTTAAAGAAATAAACATTTTGACTGTTGCTTCTCAATACATTTTCGATAATGTTTTATATGTTCATAAGCACATTGAGGAATTTTCTAGAAACTGTGACATTCATAATGTTAACACATGTGTATATGCTTCTACAATATGATCCCAGAAAATGTACAAAACAAATGTGTTACGAAATTTAAAAGAATTGTTAAAAAACGTTTGTGTGGGAAAGGTTATTATAGCATAAACGATTTTCTTAATGACACCACGGATTGGGAATAAAGCGAACACCCTCAGGCTCTTTAATTATAAATGTTTATTGTACGATATTACATTGTAATCCATATTTTATATAAAAAAAAAACCGCTGAGTTTCTTGCGCCCATTCTTCTCAGGTCTGAGGCAGTCTCTTTTGAATGGGTGGTAGATTTTGACGTTCAATAAGTGATTTTAAATCGTATTTTGAATAAAAATATTTGAATTTGAATTTGAAATGATAAATGAAAAATCTTGCCGTTTCACTTTGGATACGGGAGCCTCACGTACAGTCGTTAACCAAAGAAGACTAGAGAGCATCGGAAGACGACATATGCGAGAAAATGTAAACTTAACACTCACAACAGCTACCGGCCAGCGCATACCAGTCCAGGGAGAGAAGATCGTGGCCATGAAAATCGGGGATACGTTGTACTGGCAAAAAGTGGTAATCGCGGATATCACAGATGACTGCATCATTGGGTTGGATTTTCTTCGAAAGCATCAGTGTACCATTGACATGAAACATGGTGTATTGAAGCATGGAGGTGAAGAAATTCCAATAAAAGGCGGAATTGTTGGGAAAGTGTTGTGCTTAAGAGACACTACTTTAAATCCGAGATCGCAGACCCTAGTCCCGGTAGTCCTGCCAAGGGATGACAGAGGAAGACCTTGTAAATGCGCTATAATAGAAAGAGAGACATCGGACACGACATGGATCCTAGCCAGGACTGTTGTGGGTGACTCCCAGATTGCGATGGTTCCTGTGTTTAATCCTCATGAAGACAAGCAAATCATTAGGAAGGGAACAGTGATCGGAGCTTGTAAGGAGATAGCTTGGTTAAGAAAGTGTGAAGAAGGGAGGAAGACCGTAGCTGCAAACCAGGATGTGAACATACAGAAACTTCTGGATGGCTGTAAGGACAATCTTACCAAGCTACAGTTAATAAAAGCGAGAAATTTCCTGCCACGCTACTCCGGGATTTTCTCAAAGAACGACGGGGACATCGGAAGAACTGGTTTGGTGAAACACAAGATTGACACAGGAGACACTGTTCCGATACGGCAAAGACCAAGACGTATTCCGTTTGCACGCGAACAAGAAGTGGAAGACATGATTCGGGATATGAAAGAAAATTGGTGTGATTGAACCGTCGTCGAGTCCATGGTGTTCTCCAGTGGATCTGGTGAAGAAGAAGGATGGATCAACTAGATTTTGTGTGGACTATCGGCGTCTGAATGATGTTACTAAGAAGGACAGTTATCCATTGCCAAGAATCAATGACACCTTAGATTCACTTTGTGGCATGGCGTGGTTCTCTACTCTGGATTTGAAAAGTGGCTACTGGCAAGTTGATCTGGACCCTAAAGATAAGGAGAAAACGGCTTTTTCGACGATTATGGCAGTTCAAAACAATGCCCTTCGGATTATGCAACGCCCCAGCTACTTTCGAAAGGTTGATGGAGTATGTGCTGGCAGGTATGTTGGGAGAAACCTGCCTTGTCTACTTGGATGACATAATCATTATGGGACGAAGTTTTGAAGATCATCTTAAGAAGCTCGAAAAAGTCTTCGCAAAACTGCAGGGTGCCAACTTGAAGTTGAGTCCAAAGAAATGTTCCTTCTTTCAACGTCAGGTGAATTACTTGAGGCGTTGCGACGGATCCTGCCAAGATAAGTGCTGTCAAGGACTGGCCGACGCCGACAGAAAAGACACATGTGAGAGCATTCCTTGGACTATGCTCTTATTATCGACGCTTTGTGAAAGGGTTTTCCGATGTTGCTAAGCCCTTACATCGACTGACGGAGGAGAAAAGAGCCTTTTCCTGGGATGAACACTGCGAACAAGCTTTCTTAGAGTTGAAGAAACGACTATGTGAATCACCTATCCTCGGATATCCTGACACGGAGGGAAGATTCATAGTAGATACTGATGCTAGCAATTCTGGAATTGGTGAAGTGTTATCTCAGATGAGGGGAGATCAAGAAGTTGTTATTGCATACTTTAGCAAATCTTTATCGAAGCCGGAGAGAAACTACTGTGCAACTCGTAGGGAGTTACTTGCCGTGGTGAAGACATTAGAACATTTTAAAAAGTACTTGTTGGGTCGCAAATTCCTCGTTAGGACTGATCATGCCACCTTGAAGTGGTTACTAGAATTCAAGAATCTGGAAGGACAAGTGGCCAGATGGATTGAGCAACTTCAAGAGTATGACTTTGAAATCGAACATTGAGGAGGAAAAACTCATGGAAACGCAGATGCTTTATCTAGAAGACCTTGTCCGACGGAATGCAAACATTGCATTCGTCAGGAGGAGAAAGAAAATCCAATAATCCGACTGATCAGAACAGATTCGATCGATGGGAACTGGAGCAACGATGCAATGAGGAGAGCTCAGGAAAATGATAAGGATCTTCAACCACTTTTACATTGGCTAGCAAGTGGATCACTTAAACCAAAGTGGCTAGACACAGTACGGCTACCAAGAGTCTCTGGGCACAATGGAATAGTTTGGTGATGCATGACGGGTTGCTCTGCCGGAAATGGAAAACCCTGCAAGGAAAGGATTGCCATCTGCAACTGGTCGTTCCCAGGGAGAAGATGAACGAGATCCTGAGAGCTTATCACGATGGTTCTTCAGGTGGACATTTGGGAATAAGAAGAACTCTCATAAAAATTAAAGAACGATTTTACTGGTTGCATTGCCGTGATGATGTGGAAGACTGGTGCCGTAATTGCAAGATTTATGCATCTGTCAAAGGACCTCAAACCCGGAGCAGAGGAGCTATGAAGTTGTATAATGTTGGGGCTCCGTGGGAGAGAGTAGCTCTGGATATAGCCGGACCGTTTCCAGTCACCAAAGCTGGAAGCCGTTACATAATGGTGGTGATGGATTACTTCACGAAGTGGCCGGAAGCATTTGCTCTACCGAATCAAGAAGCAGTTACCGTTGCGACGAAGCTGGTGAATGAAGTTTTCTGCAGATTCGGTGTGCCTTTGGAGTTGCACAGTGACCAAGGGCGGAACTTCGAGTCACAAGTATTTCAAGAAGTTTGCAAGATCTTGGGAATCCATAAGACCAGAACTACGCCATATCATCCAAAGTCGGACGGGATGGTGGAGAGGTTTAACCAAACATTGGATCGACATCTGGCAAAAGTAGTGGACAGTCATCAGGATAACTGGGATGAGTACATTCCACTGTTTCTTATGTCGTATAGAAGCGCAATACACGAGACAACAACGGTGACTCCTGCGTACGCCAATTTTGGAAGGGAATTGAAATTGCCAGCTGATTTACTCTCAGGCCGTCCACCGGATACCCCGAAAAGTATAACAGAATATGTGGATGAGTTACGGAAAAAGATGGTTGACATCTACGAGGAAATCAGAACAACTGGGCTTAAGGCAAGTGAACGGATGAAGACCCGCTACGATCGAAGAGCTAATATTCCTAGTTTTGAAGAGGGAACCCTGATTTGGTTACACAATCCTGTAAGGCGAAAGGGGAAGTCTCCGAAGCTCCAACCAAGTTGGGAGGGACCATACAAAGTAATCACAAGGATAAATGATGTGACTCTCAGGATCACTGCACGTTTCATACCACCAACCATGTGGAAAATATTGCAGACTGGTTAAATGGCCATTTAATACCTCTTACTTACTCTTAAAACGTGATTCTATTTGATTTTCGATTAAAGACCCAACTGTGTTCCAGACAACATCGTTATTTAAGAGTATATTGGGCGCTTCTCTGTCTGATACGCAATCGTAGATATATTCCTACCTCCCTTAAAATTAATGAGAGGACGCAATCATGCTATAAAGATAAACCTCTACGCGATATAAATTTGTGTCTCTTTTATTGTAATCTAATTTGGTGTTTTTCATTAATATAACGGTGGCATATAGGACAACATTAATATCATATATTAGGTATTCTCCCAAGGTACCTACAACCTTTACTAAAGGAAAAGTTATTTATGTTAGGGTTCTATATTTTTTATGCAAATGATACTAAGATAGGATATAACATATGGCATGTTAAAAAAGTATGTGTGTGAACTTATACATGCACGCAAGAATTTATACTTCTTTGGCCTAACAAAGCAAAATTCCTCAAAATTATTTATTACTCGTGCTACGTTTGTAGAAAGAACAATATTGTTAAAATCTTGCAACGATGGCTTTTACAATTAATTATTAAATAATGAATACGGCTGTGCGGGCTTGAACCCTTTGCCTATCCTAGAAATGGACGAAGAAACCAAAAAAATAACAAAACGTTACTTTTGTGTTACATTGATGCGAGCGCATCTTAAAATTTCACTCTCATTATTTATTCATAACGTGCCTAAGGAAGTATAACTTCAAAAACCTAAATGTTTCTTAGAAAAAAGAGAAACTGCATCATTATTCAAAAAATACTCAATACTCTATGCACATGCAAGAAAACTAAAAAAGACAATTCAGAAGCAATTTTCTGGTAGGAAATAAATTTATAATAACCGTCTCGCTTGATTAAAGCACCATTTAGTTATCATTTACAAAGTAATAGCTGAAAAGCTTGTAAAGAGCCGAGAAACGGCGAGCTTCTTTGTATCCTTCTGTGTACATTTAACGTTTTAATTATAAATTTCTTAAACGGAATTGTTATTAAAATGGAATTTGTATGCAAATTATATTAATTATGATAGGGAAATAGAACTATAACAATAAATCACTTTTCCTTTCGTAGACTAGTGTATAAATACTTTCTCGAATACCTTATAGAAAGTATAAATTCCTAACGGAAGCATCTGTTACAAGGCGCGTGTTTACGCCACGACGTACCGAGAGGACTAGCTTGAAAACAGTCTAAGTTTAAATAAATTACAATATGATTTTTTTTTTAATAACTGATACGCCTTGCCCATTACAATGTAGTGCCACAAAGGATTCTTGAAAAACCCAAATTTTCTGAGCGGCACTACAATTGCGATCGTCTTCTTTAGCCATAAGATGTTAGGTCTCATTTGCCCAGTAATTTCACTAGCTATGGCGCCCTTCAGACCGAAACACACATTATTGCTTCATGATTATGTTTTATGAAGCAATAATGTGTGTTTCGGTCTGAAGGCCGCCATATTGAATTATGTTTACACATTACTGCTTCACAGCAGAAATAGGAGCCGTTGTGGTACCCATAATCTAGGCGGCTTCCTGTGCAAAGGTGTCAGCCACTGGTGCAAATAACGGTGGTGGTGTGTACTTGCTTTCTAAAGGGTGAAGAATAAAATTACCTAAGCGTTTATTATTAAACAATATATTACTTTAATAAATTTAAAATCTTAAAGTTTGTAAAATACTCTCAGCAAGTATTATTAAAGTTTTAATGATAACTCTCTGTGAATTTTAATTCTTTTAAAAATTTTCTGGACTTTAATGCACTCGACAAATTTTTATCTTGCAAACTGCAGAGTATGTAGGATTTAGTTCACGTTTAGCTCAACCACAGAGTAGGGGTGGTTACTTATATACTCAACTATAGATACTGGGTCTCGAAATCTCGAGCTATTGCCAATTCCGTGGTCATCTGTAGGGCAAAGGCAAATTGGCTTCGAAGAAGCTGGGCGTCATAAATAGAGCACGAAACCACTTCAAGTCGGCCCACATTCTAGCGCTCTACAAAGCGCAGTTCCGGCTACCTATGCAGTATTGCTGTTATCTCTGGTCTAACGCACCTCAGTATCAGCTCGATCCATTTGACCACGTGCAGCGCAAAGCAGCTGGAATTATCAGGGACCCCGTGCTCTGTGAACGGCTGGATTACTTAGCGTTGCGTAGAGACGTAGCTTCATTGTGTGTCTTCTACCGCATTTATCACGGGGAGTGGTCCGAAGAACTGTTTCACCTTAATCCTGCTACCGCATTCCACCTTCACACGACACGCCACAAATTAGGATATAGTCACCACCATCTGAATGTGTGGCGGTCCTACACCGTGCGCTTTTCAAGGAGCTTGCTTCCACGTACACTACAAAGCTGTAGAATAAGCTTCCTTGTGCGATGTTTCAAGGATGAAACGACACGGGTACCTTTAAAAAAAGCGCGTACACCTTCCTTAAAGGCCGGCGACGCTCCTGTGATTCCTCTAGTGTTCCAAGAGAATGTGGGTGGTGGAGTGGGTGGATCACTTTGCACCAGGAGAACCGTGCGCTCGTTTGTCCTCCTTTTTCCATAAAAAACAAATTATCAAAACAACTGAGATTTCAACAATATTACATAAATCTAACAGGGAAATAAATATTAACTCATATAATTTGCAAAAAGCCATGAAACGATAATTTCATTCTTGACCTCCATTTCCAATCTCAACAAATATATTGTAATAGCTGATCTCAAAATCTCGAATAACATTTCGACGGTGAAATAATAAATATGAATACTCCCGTTATGCGGAGGGGCACATTGAAATGATCGGGAATAAGAAAAACCACATGCACGGTATAGCTAATTGTATTTTAATGTTTTTCGAAGTATTCTCCGTTCAACTTAATGCAATTTTCCATTCGTGCAAACCAATCATTAAAACAGTAATTCCAGTCTGAAGTTGACATTTACAAAATGGCTGATTTGTACGCTTCCACAGCTGCTTCGGGGTCTTCAAACCGTTGACCGCGTAATAAATCTTTCATTCTAGCGAATGTAAAGAAATCTATTGGGCTCAGGTCAGGACTGTATGGAGGATGGCCCATCAGCTTAACGTTTTCCTGCATCAAAAATCATTTGTATTGCGAGCCGTATGGGAGCTCGAATTTTCGTGATGTAAGATGATGCGACGTTTCTGGTTATTTTTTCGGAGTTCGGCTGTCATTACTGGCAAACAAATCGTGAAATACCACTCACCGGTAACCATTCTGCGATCCTGTAAAGAAATTGTAGCAACATGCCGCTTTTTCGAGACAAACGTAGCGACCATTTTCTTTGACACGCTGCGGGAGCGAACCACTTTCGTTCGTTAGACCTCGTCTTCGAAGACCCAAACTTCTGACTGATGTTTTCTTTCAGGTTCGTATGAATAAGTCCATGATTCGTCACTTGAGACGATATTATAAACGGCATTTGACTTCCCTCCGTTGAAGCGTTGCAGAGTATTCCGGCACCAATCTACACGAGCCGCCTTTTGCTCTTCGGAAAAATTGTGGGGTACCCATCGGGAAACTAGCTTTTTTACACATTCGTTCATTATGTAATATCAACTGAATTGCACTCATTCCGATACTGATAACAGCCTGAATCTGCTCGTATGTCACATGACGGTCAACTAATACAATAGTTCGCACAGCTGCGGTGTTTTCAGGCGTGACCGCTGTTCTTGGTCGACCTGCAGAAGAAACAGTGCTGAGCGACACACGACCACATCGGAACTCGGCATACCAGCGGTATATTGTCGTTTGACTCGGTGCTTCAACATCATAAATCGAAACAAGTTCACTGAAACATTTATCTTGAGATGAGCCGCGACGAAAATTGTGATAAATTATGGCACGAAAATGTTCACGCGTGAGCTCCATTTCTGTTGACGACGTGTCAACTTTAAACCAACATAGTTTCTGTTTTTGAACCTTTTTTTTAATTGTATGAATGTCATTAAGGTGCTAAGAGGCCAGTATTCAAATTCTAAAAAAGGTTTTATTGTAACTCAATCAGAAAATATATTCTATTCCCGATCATTTCAGGTTGCCCCTCGTATATAGCCAACAAATTATTATAAAACTGTTTCTTGAAAGTATACCAAATAGAATTCTATTTAAGGACGTTGGGACTTGCCATTCGTTTGTCATTAACGTATTTCTTATTCCTAGGATGGTTCATATGGGTTACGAAGTAATTATTTATAAGCAAGTATGAATTCATGCAGGGAAATTATTTGTAAATTTACAAATGTTACTTAAATATTGCATAAGTTCTTATTAATTTATAGCAATAATTGAAATAAAATATCGAAAGATCATACAAGGATGGAAAAACGTCTATTAGAATTATTACAATATTTCATCCAATTCTTTACAAATTCATCATCGTGTATCCTTCGTTTAGTTAACGTGTCCATTGCGTTTGTAGTAAAACTTGAAGCTATGTTGAACATCTTATCCCATTTTATGGTGGCTCAGAGAAAAATTGTCCTCATAGACACTGCGAATCTTATCGAATCTGAAACAGGAGCTGATGCTGAATAGAAGCTGCTGGTCTGGTAATCCAGAGCGGATCAATCTCTCAGGAGGACGCTGTGATGAATTCCGTTTGAAGTTCATTGCCCTCTCGGGTGCTACTTCCTTTTGGCGTAAAGTCGTTTCATTCTGATGTGATCCTATTGGACTCACCGAGAAGCTTGTAATAGTTCTGTTAGATGGTAGGAGGGGGAATAGCCGGACTGTCTAACGGTGTTTTTTGGTTTAACAAACCAAAGAGGATGTAAATACTACGTAATAAAAGGCGAGACTATCTGAGAAATATAAGAGAGAAATTTAAATTTACTTTAGTATGAAACGTACAGTGAGATTTGACATAAGTTTGAAGTTGTAATTACAATATGGCGATGAAGTGTAATCCGGCTAAGTTTGAAAGCGAACAGTTGCTGAAAACGTACTAGACTTCGGCTGTCTCCGTTTTTTACAAGATTATTACCGTCATCTGTCAGTCTATCAATCACTGCACGTTTCATACCACCAATTGTCTTTTCATGGTCGTGGTGGACACAACCAGGTTCATTATTATTTCGGCTTGGAAGGTGTTGGAAAAGATTGCAGACTGGTTAAATGGCCATTTAATACCACTTTACCCTTAAAACTTGATCCTACTTGCCTTTTGATTATAGACCCATCTGTGTTCCAGACAATATCGTTATTTCAAAGTATATTTGGCGCTTCTCTGCCTGGTACGGAAGAGTTGACATATTCCTACCTCCCTTAAAATTGATGAGAGGACGCAAGCATGCTATAAAGATAAACCTCTACACGATATAAATTTGTGTCTCTTGTTGTAATCCAATTTGGAGTTTTTCATTAATATAACGGTGGCATATAGGACAACATTAATATCATATATTAGGTATTCTCTCAAGGTACCTACAACCTATACCAAAGGAAAAGTTATTTATGTTAGGGTTCTATATTTTTTTATGCAAATGATACTTATGATAGGATATAAGATATGGTATGTTAAAAAAGTGTGTGTGCAAGATATATGTATGCAAGAAGTTATACTTCTTTGGCCTAACAAAGCAAAAATCCTTAAAATTATTTATTCCTCGTGCTATTCTACATTTGTAGAAAGGACAATATTGTAAAAATCTTGCAACGATGGCTTTGACAATTAATTATTAAATAACGAATACGGCTGTGCGGGCTTGAACCCTTTACCTATCCTAGTAATGGACGAAGAAACCAAAAAAATAACGAAAACCTTTCAAAAATTTCACCCTGTTACTCTTGTGTTACATTGATGCGAGCGCATCTTAAAATTTCACTCTCATCATTTAACGCGCCTAAGGAAGTATAACTTCAAAAACTTAAATGTTACTTAGAATTAACAAGAAACTGCATCATTATTCAAAAATACTCAATATTCTATGCACATGCAAAAAAAAGTAAAACAGACAATTCAGAAGCAATTTTCTGGTAGGAAATAAATTTATAATTACCGTCTCGCTTGATTAAAATACCATTTAGTTATCATTTACAAAGTAAGAGCTGAAAAGCTTGTAAAAAGCCGAGAAACGACGAGCTTCTTTGTATCCTTCTGTGCACATTTAACGTTTTAATTATAAATTTCTTAAACGGAATTGTTATTAAAATGGAATTTGTATGCAAATTATATTAATTATGACAGGGAAATAGAACTATAACATTAAATCACCTGTCCTTTCGTGGCCTGTACGGTTTTGTCATCATCATTCATCGTTTCAGCCGGAAGACGTCCACTGCTGGACAAAGGCCTCCCCCAAAGATCGCCATAACTATCAGTCCTGCGCTGCCCTCATCCAACCTATTCCGACGATCTTGACCAGATCGTCGGTCCATCTTGCGGGGGGAGTACCAACACTACGTCTTCCGGTACGTGGTCCCAATTCTAAGAACTTACTGCCATCTGTCCGTCGAACTATGTGCCCTGCCCAGTTTCACAATCATTTGGGCTATTTCGGTGACTTTGGTTCTCCTATGGATCTCCTCATTTCTGATTTGTCCTCGTAGGATAACTCCGTGCATTGCCCTCTCCATTGCCCGCTGATCAACAATGAGCTTCCTCATAAGGCCCATAGTTAGCGACCACGTCTGCGTTCCGTATGTCACTGGTTAAAAACCTTCGTTGTGGTATTTCGGACCAGAAGATTTACGCAGCTTTCCGAACGCTGCCCATCCAAGTTGGATTCGACGAGTGACCTATTTTCCGAAAGCGGTTTTGTACCTTTCAATAAAACACTTTTTAGAATTTGAAACCCATGTTACTATAACATGTGTTTTTATTTTTATTAATATTTTAGTTAATTCAACGTTTCGAGACCTTTCCATGTCACGTTTTCAGGGGGACTGCGTCTAAATGAGTCAAGATAGCATTTGTCATAGTTGTCGTTATGAAGTTTACCGCCATTTATCATTTAAGTATCCAAATGGCAAAAAACGGAACCCTTATAGATTTGTCATGTCCGTCTGTCTGTCCGTGTATGTCACAGCCTCTTTTATGCAAACTTCCATTGAAAATTGGTTTGAACGAGATCTAGTAAATAGTTTTTTTTTAATACATATAAATGATGAGAGCTCATTTGCATTGTATTATTTTGAGCAAAGTTTTTTTGCCTTTTCGATTGAAATAATTTAATATAATTTTCTATTCTATATAATTTTTATATAATGTTTACAACCCTTAATGGGCGAGTCCGACTCGCACTTGGCCGCTTTTTATTTGAATTTATACGTGCTGTAGATAACACTTCAGAAGTAAAAATTTCGTCAGGTCGAGATAAATAATACGAAATACAGTTATATTTTCTTGTATTCACGAATAATAACAAAAAAATAATTGTTTACACTAGTATAACATTTAAAGTATACAGAACAGTAAATGTATACACTACTATTGAAAATTTTACTCTAATTGATGGCGATCGCAGTTGACTCAAGCCGTAAGAACGTTTCATAGTCGAGCGTCATAGCTCAGTCCCATTCCATACAATATGTTCAATAGTTCATTTTTTCAGGGCACCTAAAGAAGCAACTACTTAAAAAAAATTAAATCACAAAAAGCGAAGAATTAGTCCTTAATGCCTTTAGTATTCTCTTTTTTTTTATGAAAATAAAACATAAAATAACGAGACGAGCAGGACGTTCAGCTGATGGTAATTGATATGCCCTACCCATTACAATGCAGTGCCGCTCAGGATTCTTGAAAAACCCAAATATTCAACTGCGCTTGTCAGCTTAAGTCTCATTTGCCCAGTAATTTCACCAGCTACGGTGCCCTTTAGACAGAAACACAGTAATGTTTACACATTACTGCTTCACGGCAGAAATTGGCGCCGTTGTGGTACCCATAATCTAGCCGGCTTCCTGTGCAAAGGAGCCTCCCACTGGTGGAAATAGTGGTAGTGTATGTACTTGCTTTCTAAAGGGTGAAGAATAAAATTACATAAGCGCTTATTATTAAACAATATATTACTTTCATAAATTTAAAATTCTTTCATTCTCAACAAGGATTATTAAAGTTTTCGTGAGAAGTTCTCCGCGAATTTTAATTCTTTTAAAAATTTTCTGCACTTTAATGCAGTCGACAATTTTTTATCTTGCGAACTGCAGAGTATGTAGGATTATGTTTTATTGTATTTCATTTTTCTGCTAGCCACGTTTAGCTCAACCACAAAGTAGGGATGGATACTTACGTGCTCAAGTATTCTATACTTTTCCATTTAGGAGGATGATATCAACTATACATAACCTCGTGGTACAGAGAACGAATTTGGTATCATTTTTGATATCCAAATATTTATTTAAATATGTATATGACTCATATTTGATACAGCTTGCAAGGGTCACGGGGGAGTAGAGAACGAAATTAGTGAAACAACTATGTTTTCAACTATATGGAAGAAGTTTCCAGTGGTCACCGCGCAAAATTACGATTTCAATAATGTGGACATCGCTTGCAAGCGTCACAGGGGAATACAGAACAAATTTAGCAAAACAACTAAGATTTCAACTTTATGGATAACGTTTCCTGAAACCTCGTTCTCTGTGTAAAACGAATTTGGGATCATTTTTGATATTCAAGGTGGCCGCCGCACAAAATTATGACTTCAATAATATGGATATAACTTGCAAGGGTCACGGGGGAGTAGAGAACTAATCCATCAAATCAATTAGGATTTCAACTATATGGATAATGTTTCCAGGAACTTTGTGATGCAGAGAACGAATTTAGCTTCATTTTTGAAATCCAAGATGGCCACCGCGCAAAATTATTATTTCAATAATGTGGGTATCGCTTGCAGGGGTCACAGGGGAATACGGTACGTCATCGTCATTCGAGAATTTAACTGCCGCATCTGAGCTATGTGCCCTGGCCACTTCCGCTTCAGTTTCGCAACCAATTGTCAGTGACTTAGTTATTCCTACTAATCTCCTCATTTCTGATTCGATCTCACAGGGAACCTCCGAGCATAGGCCTCTGAGCAACCATTCCGTATGTCATCACTAGAACACACAGTGCATAAAAACTTTCGTCTTCAGGCACTGTAGTATTTAGCACGAGAAGATTTTACGGAGCTTCCCGAACGCCTATCTAGGATAAGGGTGCTATAGAGATATTGTTTTTACTTCAGTTTTTTTTTATTTGTATTAATTAATTAGTAATTAAAATACTGATGAGATGTTGGATAAATTTCACACACAACGTGACATCTGTGATGTACATATTTGACATGGACAACGTCGCGAGTAAGGTAATTGCAATTATTCTACAATTCTATTTCCCTCTAGTGATTTATAATATTACAATAAAATAAAATGAACACTAATGAATTTACGATATTCGATATTTAAAGCAGTTTCATTTCCAAAAATCTTGACAAAAATATGAAGTCTACAAATCTCTCGATATTGTCTTTCAGATTTCGTAAAAATAGATTGAACAACGAATACCTTCCAAGTGATAAGGAAGGACATATTGTCGGTTCATTGAACAATATATCGCTAGGTCGTCGGATAGGATACTACTGATATGACGAGAAATCGATGTATTGGAAAACAATTGAAAAATAATAATGGGATTACTTCTTTATTGGCTTTTAGTTTCAAACTTTTGAAGTGAAAACTTCTTAAGAGGGGTTATAGTGTATATGATTTTCTGATTTAGTGCATACATTGTTATAAAGGCATTAAACGTACCTATTTATTTTCTCAAAATTGATTCCTTTAGAATTATTTTTGTTGTCAATTCAAACACTATCGCTGCTTCGGAAACAAATGGCGCTCGGAGAGAAAAGAAACTCTCCCGAGCATTCTTTTTTGCGTTGTGTTTAATAAAATATACAATATTGTACTGTCATTGTTATGGCTATGAAATAATCATATTGCTTAGATATTCAGATGTGGAGTAGTGTTTACGACTGAGGCATTTTTTTATTTCTTTGAATCATTAGAGATTACTGTAATGTTTTTCAGGCAGATTGCTGTATGTATTTCAGTTATTTTCTATAAGACCACGAACGGCATTTTGCTGAATATAATTTTTGCGCTGAGAAGAGAGCTAACCGTTGGTTTGAATCAGGTTGGTAATATGTTGTCTATGGTATTAAAATTTATGAAAATTTAGTATACACGTAAGATTTATCACCCTTTATTCTCTAAATAGCAACCATTATGCAAGCAAAACGAGAAGTAAGGAACTGTTTAATTACTAAATCTTATTATGATTAAATTAGTTACTAAATCTTTTGGTATTCATAGGATACAAAATGGCTTCTAGGGCAAATTAATACACTTTTATAATAAAGTCTATTTGTCTAGTCCTAGCAATCATAGATGCTATATGTAAATGGCATAAAAGGCCTGTTACTAACTTATATGCTATTGCTGAAAAGTCTATGTCCACAAACTTATGTAACTTTTGCTGCAAGCCTAATTATTTTCAAATTTTTGTCGTATGAAAAGTGTGTTTATTGATCATGACACTCTCGCTTACCTTATCTTTGGTTCGCATATACTACCTACAATATGATGAACAACAAACTACATTTATTTTATAACGACTAACTAACTATGACGAACTTTATTACTTTTCTTCACCCCTAACAACAGATACATATACTTGGATAAGTGCTGCAACCATTTCATTAACATATATTTAGAATTTTAATTCCAGCGTTTTGAAAACGAGTATGCTTGGTTCGAAAATGTAATATTTATTTGTAAATCCAGTAAAATAACAATTTCACTTAAGGCTTTCCGTTTTGGATTTAATTTGTAAAGTGCTTTCTCTAATACAATGCACGATTTGCTGAAATAGACTGCGTGAGAAATTTCTGCTAGTTAACTTATGTGTTTCGGTTTATATATTTTTTTAAATATTGCTTTTTTGTAGATTTGGAGTACAAATGAGCGTACGAGTCACTTAATATTGATGATTATCACTGCATATACTTTCATTTAAAACAAGCCGAATAAAACAACGTGGAGACCTCAATTTTTTGTTGTATAGATCTGCATAACCGCACCAACAAGTTTCATCCATCACAAATTAGGATATCATCCCCATCATCTGGACGTGTAGCGGTCCTCCGCAGTGCGGTTTTTAAGGAGCTTTATTCCACGTACTAGTACCACGTAGCTGTGGAATGAGTTTCCTTGTGCGGTGTTTCCGGGACGATACGACATGGGTAACTTCAAAAAAAGCTCGTACACCTTCCTTCAAGACCGGCAATGCTCCTGTGATTCCTCTGGTGTTGTAACTTAACACCAGGTGACCCGAACGCTCGTCTGTGGATGAGCAGGGTAGTGAGAAGTAGCAACACCCTCCTCAGGGCACCGGCCATGAAACTGGACAATCCTGTCTGAAGGTGCTGGGGTGGTGCGCACATAGGCGCTAGGAGACTCCCTCGGGCGTTGTAATAAGGATTGGTTTTTAATATAGTGGGATTAGTTGTTAAGTAAGTTTAATAATAAGTACTAACATGGGTTAAGTGATTGTTTTTTTTGAACTAACAGATTCATGAAATAAATTAAAATAAAATAACTAGACTATGCGATTACAATTATTTTTTCTTTGTTATAGGTCCTGAACGTGCTAATCGTCTAGACTTCGGTAATGAAAATGGGCAAGAGTGGTCACTTACTTTGATGGCATGTGACAGAGTGAGAAAGAAAGAGGCAATGGTGCCATTTCACTTAAATACCCTCTTCCTTCTGATGCTAATTATAAAACAAGGTAAGTAAATATTACATCTTGACCGCTAAATTGCCACATTGTCCGTTGGACTGTCTGTTTTTAAGGTTATATTTGTTGTTTTCGACCAGATTAGTACTATTTCTTTCCATAGTACTGACATCCTTATATATAAATTATAATGCCCCAAACTAGGCGTAGCCTGTACTTCACCTACTACACGCACCAACTCGGGTCGAAGAGTGTCAATGACTAATATGTATGTAAATTACAACAGGGATTTTTCTGGCATTAATCTATTGTGTAGACTGAGATCTATAGTTACTTAGACTTTACTTACGTAAGTCTGAGCTGAGAGTAGGCTTAGCATGTTCTTTGATTTCGTTTTTATAGTATTTTGACACCTAAAATTATGCTTAAGCCAAGACCAGTGGGAAGCTCCTTTGCACAGGAAGCCGGCTAGATTATGGGTACCACAACGGCGCCTATTTCTACCGTGAAACGGTCATGTGTTAGCATTATTGTGTTTCGGTCCGAAGGGCGCCGTAGCTAGTGAAATTTCTGAAATTAATACGATATAAATACTTAAACACACATAAATACATAAACATCCATGACTTGAAAATAAACAGAAATATCGGGATTTGAACCCGGGACCTCTACCACAAAAGGCGAGATCACTCAACCACTGTGCTGTCTGTTATAACTACCTATTCTACTATCAGCAATTTAGCTTGGCTGACTGAATAGATGTGCAGAGTTTTTTACTAACAAGTGATTGATAGACCGTTTTAAACTTAATTAATGATTCAAAAAATTACGCAAAATTAAAAAATATTTAGTGTATGGTCAATAGTGAATCATTTTAAATAAATTAATAAAACATGCTCTCTGCTATACTCACATGTCCCGCACGCCCGCAGACGCCAACTGCTCAGCTGTTTTGGCGCCAAACCCGGCGCGACCACGTGAGACGCAATAGCCTCTTGTGTTTACATTAACCGAGGTATTATAATGTGGTTTATGTTAGGGGTTGCCAGATAAACAAGCTTGGTTATTTTAAACAAAAAACGAGATTTGTGATAGATTCGTGCTGTGATATCGCCGCACATTCAGAGTTGTACGAGAAATTGTGACTATTTTGCTAAACGCGTCAAAATAAAAATAATGAAATTGTATTCTTTGTTTTATTTTTAGTATAGTACAAGTTATAATATGATCTTATGATTTCTTCTTCGTGCCTAATATTAACTTACAATGCCAGTCTCATGGGTAAAACAAAGAGACACCTTCAATGTATGAACTCCTATAAATGAATCACTAGGAAACCCTGTGCAGAGCCAACCAGTGATTACAAATGTATATGTAAATAAAATATGCTATATAAAAAAACAATTAAACTTCGAGGATATAAATACAGAGAACTAATTTAAACAGTTGTATAATGCAAGCCACAAGTAATATTTCCAATGGACAGTGAAATAAAATTTTATTATCACAATGCGTTCCGGTATAATATATGAAAATTTAATCATTGGCAAATAAAATCACAATATATTTGAAATGTACAACAGCTTTATCAATTCAATAGTATTAATCGTATAGTAATCTATTGGTTCTGATCTGGATCAACTCATTTCTAATTCATTCCTTGAGCGAGACTATCTTTCTTTGCCATTAGTTTGACCTCAAGCCTTACATAATTTATATGTCTAGATAGAGTCTCTTGCTGTTAGACAACTGATGAAAACAGGCCAGGAATATAAGTTTAGTGTGCGTGACCAGCTACGTCTTACACTTAACGATTTGTATGACACTTTGTGTTAGTATGCGTGAATTACTCAAAATAGAGGGTAGTTCTAAACACTTATTTGTGACGTTTTCACAGCTGTCATAGTCTATCTAGACGTATAAATGATCCAAGATTTGAGCTTTGAATACGACAACAAATGGTCGAATATTTTTAGTGCTCTGTGGTAGTAGTAAATATTGTCATAGTCGAGTTGGAATCAATTGAGCTCTGTCCCAGTTAGATCTGTCTCGGTTTGCCTAATCCAAATCGCTTCTACTCTCTTATTTCATTTCCGAAGCGGTAGTAGTATCTAGTATATTAGAAATGACATCAGAAATAATTCTAAAGGAATCTATTTTGAGACAAAAATGCCTCTATGCTAAAATCCATATTTTTTTATTGAATCTGACCTACGTTTGTTTATCAACCTATCTTCTGGCCTGTTCTTAAGTGATCGCCGGTGCTAACACTCTTCTGTAACATGTGAGGAATCACAAGAGCATAGCTGGCCTTTTAGGATACACTTATAAATGTAAAAGACAACCACGTCGATAATGGCCTTAATGAGAGGAAGTGGGAAGAAACTGATTGCCAAATATTACTTAAAATTATTTCTGACACATTCCATTTGCTAGTGTTAATCTGCGTTAATTTATTCGAGAGTTTAGACGATTTTTATACGATATGTTAGTGAACATTAGACTAAAAACATACACTGAAATGAAAAAAACATAATAGAAATAACTTATAAAACATGTTCGTTCATCTACATAAATTTTACTGTATTATTATAATTAAATAATCTCACTTTATATCGTTTTCGAACGAATTCTTCTTAACGTTAACGTAATAGATAACCCTCACTTTAAAGATTAATTACACAAATTAAATTTGGAAACAAATTTTATGAACGATGCAGGACTCGAACAGGCGCTCTGAGCCAATCGTTCGAGTGACGTCACGTTCATTAGTAATAATAATAATATTGACACACTTTTACACAAATTATCTTACCCCAAACTAGGCATAGCCTGTACTATTGGTACAAGGCAACGATATATTTAATACAATATACTTACTTAATCATATAAACATCCATGACTCGGAATCACACATGTATATTAAATATATCATTGTCTTGTAACCCATAACACAGGGTATATATGCTTAACTTGGGGCAAGATAATTTGTGTAAAAAGTGTGTCAATATTATTATTATTAGTATTATTATATTCATCATATAAATGATTGCATCTACCGAGATTCAAACCCGGGACCTCTAGCTAGTCAGCGTCACTAACCATTCGGCTATATGGGTCGTCGTCAAATCTTAATATGTTTTGTTCAACTCTCGTTATTAAATTTTATTTTCAAATTTAATACGCGATTTTGTTGTTCTTATAACCGAGAAAACATCTATTCGGTAAGATAAGTTAGCAATGTCACTTGCAACCTGACGACAACTCAACCGAAAAACATATCGACGTTGGCAATCGAGAGCTGCTGAGAATCAGACACGCACCAATAACCGAGGTCGTTTTGTTGTTTTCTCAGAAATTGCAAGTAATATAACACGATACTACCCGTACGTATCTTTTGTAGTAATTAATGTATTTATCATTGTATTGGATTTCATTATTTCCGTATATATGTATAGTAAATACAGATAATAATCTCAAATGGCAGTTTGTACTTAGAATTAAAACTGTCCATTTGACTATACTATATTTTATGATGAATTAAGTACTGAATTTTGAATTTGTGAACAATTCACTAACACATACACTATACCTACTCATACATATATACAATACATAACTTATTACTATCTACTTACTACTTATTATAACTAATTATTAAGGCGAAGGGTAAATAGAAAACACGCAAACATGGTGTTTTTAGACAAGTTTTGTGGTGAAAATTTAGCATTTGGAGCTATGAACACTACTTTATCCTGTTACACATACCCTTAAGTCTTAATTGTTGCTAATGCTTGCTGTTGGTTAAAGTTGACACTCCAGAGCTATTATGAACTACCAGTTTTCTTTGCAGTTAAACAAGTTTTATCTCGGCATGATGCATTTGCTTAGTATACTACTCTCATAAAAGTTGTTCTTATAGCTTTTGTTTTTTTTGTGTAGGTACATTTATTCAGATTAGTAATCAATAATGAGGATTGTAAGCATTTAACTGTTTGCGCCTGTTAAAATGTTACATTTTCGAATCAAGAATTTTTGAAAATATTTGCTTTGTTACATAGGAGCCGTGAACTCATATCGCTCGAGGTCGCAGGCATTTAGTGTCGCCTTAATATCTATGATACATATTTTGTTACACATGAATAACAACAATATTAATATTAATTTGTATGACACTTTGTGTTAGTATGCGTGAATTGCTCAAAATAGAGGGTAGTTCTAAACACTTATTTGCGACGTTTTCACAGCTGTCATAGTCTATCTAGACGTATAAATGATCCAAGCTTTGAGCTTTGAATACGACAACAAATGGTCGAATATTTTTAGTGCTCTGTGGTAGTAGAAAATATTGTCATAGTCGAGTTGGAATCAATTGAGCTCTGTCCCAGTTAGATCTGTCTCGGTTTGCCTAATCCAAATCGCTTCTACTCTCTTATTTCATTTCCGAAGCGGTAGTAGTATCTAGTATTTTAGAATTGACATCAGAAAGAATTCTAAAGGAATCCATTTTGAGACAAAAATGCCTCTTTATGCCAAAATCCATAATTTTTTATTGAATCTGACCTACGTTCGTTTATCAACCTATCATCTGGCCTGTTCTTAAGTGATCGCCGGTGCTAACACTCTTCTGTAACATGTGAGGAATCACAAGACTATCTGTCGTACGACTTTAATGATCTAAGTTTTTGTATAATAGGTCATATTAACTGTTTTAAAATCAATTTTTGGTTTTTGAGCTATGTTATAACTTCTGTTGGGAGCAAGATGCTCCACATTTTCAAAAATGGCGCTTGCGGCAAAAGTAATAGGGCATCATGAGGTTAATTTTTGACATCTTACATGACATTTGAAATTTAAAACTCTTATACCAACTTTGTGCAATTGTTCCTAACTCTGCAATAGGTCCATATACGTCACAATTTTTATGGCGGCTTGTGTCGCATTTTTTCGTTTATAGTAATAAAATTTTTAATGTATTAAATTTGTTTAGTAAATAAATCAATTTGACAGAAATAAAAATAATGGAAAAATTTATATTTATATATTGATGTTATGGAAATTATCTGGAAACACAATTTTAGTAATTTCTTTTATTTCTTTGAAATTAAACCTTTTTCTTGTTTACATTATGTTATGTTTTTAAAGTGATAACCCGCACTTCTAGGATTAATACACAAATAAAATTTGAAAAACAAAATTTTATGAACGATGCGGGATTCGAACCCACGACCTCCGGCGTTCCGTGCCGGTGCTCTAACCAACTGAGCTAACCGTTCGAAAACCGCCTCGATACAAAATTCTGTTTGCTTTGTTCAACTCTCAGATTGTGGCTTTTTCTTGTTATCAAAATCAGCCAAATATTTTATTATATTATGGTAAAATACTTTTCTAAACATTTTACGTAAATTTTAATTGGCACTGGCTAATTTTTGTACAACGATACTGATACGTAGTCCGCCAATATATTGAATAACCCAATAAAAAACCGTGTGAAGAAACTTTAGAAATACTTCTTTAATAACTTAACTTTCCGCCCACATTTTCGTACCTCATAAATGACACACTTTCGGCTCATTTGTCAGATCAATACGAAGACTCTTTCCGAAAAGATGTATAACGTCACATTTTGTCATTGTAGAACTGACTTCTTCTACAATAATTAAATTGTTTTATTATAATTGTAGTAATAAATAAATTGTGTTCCGAAAAGCTGTTTAACCTGATTCCTGCCGCCGAATTCCACCTTCGCACGACTCGCCACAAGCTAAGATATCATCCCCACCATCTGGATGTGTGGCCTCCACAGTGCGGTTTTCAAGGAGCTTTCTGGCACGTACTACAACGCTGTGGAATGAGCTTCCTTGTGCGGTGTTTCCGGGACGATACGACATGGGTACCTTCAAAAAAAGCGCGTAATTAATTACACCTTCCTTAAAGGCCGGCAACGCTCTTGTGATTCCTCTGGTGTTGCAAGAGAATGTGGGCGGCGGTGATCACTTAACACCAGGTGACCCGTACGCTCGTTTGTCCTCCTATTCCATAAAAAATAATAATAATAATAGTATGATAATACTAATAATCTCCACGCCTCGTACTTACACCTACATACCGCCATAACTCTACATAGGGCTACTGGAAACCCAAGCGCTGGCAGCTATTTCGGTCAACGGATCAGCCTAGTTATCCCACGCAGAAATGCTGCCAGTAATCTTGGTACACTTCCCCGTAATGGGTTGTAAGATGTTTTTTATTAAAATTACCAGACCGTAATCCTCAGAGGAAGGCGGAAAATAATAAGTTCAGTGCTACGAGAAAACAGATTTATTAAAACGAATACAGAATACTTAAGTTAAATTGAAAGCCTTTCAGTGCAAAAGGAATTGATATTCATAGGAAATTGTTTTATTAAGTGGCGGACTCGTGATTTCATGCAATTTTCCCAGTGACTTGTTGCCTATAAACTGTATTTTAATTTTTATTCTGGGTTTACATGATGGAGGTCGTAAAACGATTGTGGTTTACAACACTCTCTCACTTAAAACAAGAAGAATGGTATATGGTTACAAGTTTTATTTTTATAAGAGAATTAACATTACTTTTTTTTAACTAAACAGAACATCGACACGTATTTTATCATTTGCATTGAGGTCGAGGGATGGAATATCAGCCGTGAAATTTAATTTTACAGTTCAATTATTAGGTTTTTAAGCTTTGTCATTAGCGAAGACTCTGCCTAAGGCGAAAGTCATACTTGTATTTCTTTTTTACTTATTGTTTTGTTTAAATTTTTATTTAGTTTTATTATTTTGTTTCTTACTTCGACTTTAGAGATTACCAATGATGATAGTGGTAATGAAGATGGTGAAAAATTCATTGAAATTATGGATAAAAGTTGATTTTTCTGAGAGATAAACTTTTCAATGTAAAATAATTGCAATAGTTCTGAAGTGCTATATTTTTTATGTAATATAAATTGTCACTTTTTTGTACGATAGCGCAATAAATAAATATTGTATTTAACCACATAAATGCTAGTACTTTTATACTGCTTAATAAAGCAATTCGTGCGATATAATTCCCTTACCATTCCAAATTATTCAAAAATGCACAACGTTAATGTTTCCTCTTCCTGTTGCAAACCGTTGTTTTTTTCACAGTTAAATACAATTTCAATTAGTTAGTAGTATGAATATTATATCAAAACTGCTTATTTATTTAGCCTCAAATTAGGACGATAGCATAAAAAAAACAATAATTAAATTTCAGCTAAGGGCTGAATCTTAACATCATATTATTCTACTGTAATAAGAGCGAGAATGCTTTGCCAATATGTAGGACAGTGGACTCGTTCACTTTTAATTATTCAGAATGGAATTTGTGTAAATTAAAATTGAAATTTGCAAGTTTTTGTACTAGCGAGATATTAAATAGTTTATCACTATTTATTATTATTTTCCTTATATAACATAACTTTCTGTATGTATTTTGGTTTTTTTCTATAATTCGTTTACTGTGATTATTGTAGTCATTCTTTATAGATTTACTTGTCTTTTTATACTAGTTTTTGAGTTTCTCTTTCATATCTTTTGTCTAATTCTTTGTATCTATCAGATTTGTTCTTGCATTAATTACATCGATAGTTGTTTAAGATAGTATTTTGTTGTGTTTGATTTTACTTTTTTCTTCTGTTGGTTTTGTTTTTAAGCTATCTCTAATATAATACATTCATTTCTGTTGTAGTAACTTTGTTGATCCTGTGTTTGGTAAAAGGTACCGAGTTGTTTGAAATTAAGTTTTAAATTTTCAATACATTTTTCAGATTCATATTCGTTTTTAAGGAATTCGGAATAAATAAAGCTTAATTATATATATAACACAACCTTAATTCTAGTGAGTCTATTACATGCAAAGGAAGAAGTCAGCATGACAAACGAATGTATTGAACAAATACTTGACGATCAAAATAAGCAATGTGTCAGTTACTTGTATACATTTTTCCGTAAAAAATTCAAATGTGTTAACTGTAATCCTGTAAGAAGAATTATTACATTGATGCTATTTCCACTTCCATGTACGCGTACAAAAGCACCATAACGTACTGAACACGATCTTTTTTTTTTTTTTTACAACTTTAGAAAACTTAGCTAGATACATATTAAAAATTAATCTATTATACAGCAGATAGCTATTTACAAGTTTTCACAAATAATAACAATTTATTGTGTATAGTCGTTTACCTACATTAAATATAATATTATATAGCCTACCTTGCTTTATATAAAAAAAAGTTTTTATTTACTTGACTTCTAAATTGAAATGGTGTCGTCTTGAATAAGTCAAGATCGTATTCACTATTAACTTCATTATAAAGTTTGCATGCTCTTATAAGAAAACTGTTCTGTCTATAATTACATTTTACTGATTGTATTTCTAGTAGGTTGCCCCGCCTTTGGGAGCTGACAGTGGTTCGTAAGCCAATCTGCTCTAGCAGTTCTGCACAGTTAACTCTACCGTTTGCTATATTTAGTATATAAGTAATGTCTGCAACACGTCGTCTTTCTTGGAGAGGCAAAAAATTTAATTTTTGACAGCGTGACATGTAATTATGTTCATAGTATTTTGTACGGAATTGTAAGTAACGTATGAATCTTTTCTGTATTGATTCAATGCGGTTCATGTACACATTATAAACTGGATTCCATATTTGAGATGCGTATTCTAGATGGCTACGAACGTAAGCACAGTATGATATTACATCAGTTTAATTGATGTTAGTTCCGAACACATCCTTATGATAAACCCTAATGTTTTATTAGCCTTAATGATTATATTGTTTATGTGTAGATCAAATAGAAGCTTTGAATCAAAGATGACTCCGAGATCTTTAATGGATGATACTCTTGTTATTGATGTTCCAGATATTGAGTAATTTTCATGTATGACATTCTGTTTTCTAGTATATGTGCAAATAAAGCATTTTGAAAATATTGAGATCTAATTTGTGTTCTGCAAAATAACTAACAAATTTATCTAGATCAGTTTGTAAAAGGTCAGCGTCTCTAACACAATTAACCGGGCAAAGTATTTTCATATCGTCGGCGTATAGTATTATTTTGGAATGTTTAAAATTAGAGGATATGTCATTTACGAAAATATTAAATAAGAGGGGGCCCAGAATGGATCCTTGTGGGACTCCTGAAGGAATACACATTGTAGCAGATTTAAAACCATTTAGAACAACGACTTGACATCTATTGGCGATATAAGCTGAAAACCATCGATATAAGTTGCCTCGAATCCCTATTTGTAGTAATTTGTCAAGAAGAATAGAATGGTCAATTCTATCAAATGCTTTCTTAAAGTCAGTGTATATGACATCTACTTGGGAAGGCTCCGACATATACTTTGACAGTGTTTCAGTGCAAAGAAGCAAATTCGATGTGGTTGATCTTCCATGAAGAAAGCCATGTTGATTTTCACTAAATATGTGTTTTAGGGCAAATTGAATTTGCTTGTGCACTATTTTTTCTAGAACTTTGGCAAAAACACATAGTTTAGAAATTGGTCTATAGTTTTCCACTCGGTCTTTAGGGCCACTTTTATGAATTGATGTGATAAAGGCTTTCTTCCAAATATCAGCTAAAATGCATTCATTTATGGAACGTCTATAAAGAAGTGTCATGGGAGTACAGAGATTATCGGCGCACCTGATGATCAGTAAGGGTGGAATGTTATCGGGACCAGCAGACTTGTATGGATCCAAGCCTTTGAATAGTTTAAGAACATCTTCTTCACTTATTTCTATATGGGAAATATCACTGAGCGAGTTATGGATGACTATTTTTTCTTTATTATTGACGGTAACTGTATTGTTGAGAAAGTTTGAATGAAAAAAATCTCCGAACATATTACAAATCTCCTCACCATTACTTGAGTATCGGCCCAAGTGTGTAAATACAGCGGGGTAGTTGTTTGAACCCCTCTTCGACTTCACGTACGACCAGAATGACCTAGGATTTTTGGTTATATTCGTCTCAATTTTTTTAATATATTCATCAAACATTTCACGCTCCATTCTAACAGCACGATCTCTTAAAGTGACGTATGAATTAAAATCGGAAAGATTGCCATAATTTTTGAATTTTTTGCGAAATTTGTATTTTTCCTTTAAGATTTTGATAAGAGGCAATTTATACCACTGGGGATATTTGCGGTTATTGTAAATTTGTTTACATGGTATATACTCGTCTCTTAATTTGTATAATGTATCATAAACAAAACTTACAGCTTCCTCAAAAGTTTTATTATTAATATGGTATATCCAATCAACCTCATCAAGTTTCTGTTTAATATTATCGTAATCTCCTAGGTTATACTGGTACTTTAAATGTGGAATACTTTCTAATGAATGTAGTTCAACAAATTCAGCATAAATTGATAATGCTTTATGGTGGGCATCCTCAGGCACTAGAGGGCTGGTTGACTGAGAGACGGAAACCTCATTATTCGATAGTACAAGATCTAATATTTTATTATTTATGTTCAAAATTGAGTTATACTGTAAAAGATTGCAAATCGAAAAGTTGTCAATTAATTCAAATTGAGAGGTACCTTGTACATTACATGCTTGATATGAACAACCGTCCTCAGATATTTTCCATTCTAAGTTAGGTAAATTAAAGTCCCCTAATACAATAAATTTGTCGGAAGGATGATTCATTACAATATTTGTTAGATTTGATGCGAATGTCGACGTCTGTACTGTGAAAGAGTTCCCTAAATTTTGATCGTAAGAGATTTTATAAAAACTAAGGAGGAGAGGATAAGGAAATTGGCTTGAGATTGATAAAGGCATAAAAGGCATTTATTTTTCAAAATTGATTCCTTTAGAGTTCTTTTTGATGTAATTTCTAATGCTACTACCGCTTCGGAAAGAAATTACGCTCTGAGAGAGAAGTTGCGGTGTAAGAAACTCTCCCAGCATTATTTGAGTATATCTGAGTCTCGGTTAAAAGTCTTTGCTATTTCATGACGGAAGTGGACGGCTTTTTTGCCAGAAGCCTCCTAATATTAAGACTATAGAAGAAGACCAGAAGTCTATAGCGGACTTGGAGATGCTTTGAGCCACTTGCTTTAAATCCTCGAGGCTGTACTGTTTCGCCCCCTCCAGAGTACTCAGGATAGCCTAGGTATTCATCGTCAGAGACAACTCCTCGTTGTAGATGTTCACGGATAGATTACCCAGATCTATCTCGTTAACTACCGCACTGGAGAAGTGCAGTTGAAAAAGATTCTGTCATTTGCCGGGGGGGAGGGTGTACGCCTCCATAGTAAGTAAAAGCCATGCCTGTTTTTTTAATTAAAGTCTTTTACGAATTCTCCTACCACCAAAACACCCCCAATTTTCCTAACAAAAACATTATAGTAATAAGTTTAGGAGTATATAGAATACAAAAGATAGATGTTTCTACACCAATAATTATTAGGAATTTCAAGATAACTCTGTAAAATAATAATAATTATCTTTAATTTATTACGTAAATATATAAAATGTTGAATTAGTGAAGCCTTGTTAATATGCACAGAACAGTTTAAACAGATCTCTTTTACATCCTCTGTGTTTATATGTTTATAAGCGTTTCTTAAGAAATACTCAACTGAGAAGATCTTTTGTACTGAGTGAAAACATCCGACGGTGCATCATTAAAACTGAATGTCTCACACATTCAGTTAAGGGCGTAAGTAAACACCCTCGGCTACGAGGGTTCCGCCGTCGTGCCCGATGACATCCGGCTGAGCTGGAAAATACCCCAATAATATATAATATATAATACCACATTAGCTGAATTCGTGCTCGTGATAAGTTCCATTCACATTTAAGCGGTAACACAATACTGACTTTTTTTTTAATAAATTATATAATTTGAGTGCAAATGAGGACTACACATTAAAGAGGCTGAATATTCTCAATAACTTTTAGCCACTTCCACTATATTTTCTGCGATACTTAATCTTTAATTTAATGATCCAGTTTTTGTATTTACAATTTACACGTTATTGTCATTAATTTCAGCAATTTACGTTGATAATTAATCAAGTTTTTTTTTGGAAGCTAAGTTTGTCATTATTTTATTGAGGTTATAGGAAAAACTCAAAGTTCTGTTTGGGATCGCCATTAAACTCGTCATCACGAGACATGAGCTATTCAAAGTCCAACTCAAATAAACATTTTCATAGCAATTCTAAACATTAAATTTAAATTTCTGAATCTACAGTGAAAAAGTTGAGCTCGTGAGTAGAACATACAAGAAACTCAACGGCCACTCTTTCTCATCAAATTAATTATTTTATAATGGCTGTAATATTATACAATTAAACATATCAAATTAGTTTGTAAAATGCTGAAAATTTGAAATGTGGAATATATACACCAGCAGAAGGCTCCTTGCACGGGATGCCGGCTAGGTTTTGAGTACCACAACGTCGCCTATTTCTGCCGTGAAGCAGTAATACCTAGGTAACACTGAAAATGCTTAGAAAATGAAAAACGGCTTAATGTAGAAAGTTGCCAATACTTTTATTGTTTTTCGAAGTTATCTCCATTCCTCTCTACACATCGTCGCATTCAATAGAACCACTGAGAAAAGCAGTGGGTGATAATCCTGAAGAGGAAATCTTTTATTACGTAGAAAATTTTCCGAATCACGAAAAAAAGAAGTCTGTTGGAGCAAGGTCTGTACACGTTATTACATTTTTACTAGGTTAGGTAGGCGAGGAAGAAGTGATTCTTAGCTGTAGGAGTCTTCTTAGACATAAGATTAATAGTTTTCTTCTGCGAATGACAACGATAGAAGACAACAAATAAACCCATCTGAAATATTTGGATAAAAGCTCAACAAACTACTATATTCATTAATTTTCACTATCAACATGCGAGCAACTAGGTCCATTTGATGGTAGGTGATAACTCCTGCTTAGAACAATAAATAAGCGCCACTTTTTACTATGAAAATAAGGGACGAGACGAGCAGGACGTTCAGCTGATGGAAATCGATACGCCCTGCACATTACAATGCAGAATTCTTGAAAAACCCCAAAATTTCTGACCGGCACTACAATTGCATTCGTCACCTTGAGACATAAGATGTTAAGTCTCATATGCCCAGTAATTTCACTAGCTACGGCGCCTAATAGGCGCCGTTGTGGTACCCATAATCTACCCGGCATCCTGTGCAAAGGAGAATGTGAAAATTTGAAGTTGTATGTATTTTTTTAATGCTGACTCATAATCAAACAAATTTAAAAAACAGATGTCAAAAAAATTAAATAAAAATTTCGTGGACCACCTTTAACATTTAGGGGTATGAAAAATAGATGTTGGCCGATTCTCAGACCTACTCAATATGCTCACAAAATTTCATGAGAATCGGTCAAGCCGTTTCGGAGGAGTACGGGAACGAACATTGTGACACGAGAATTTTATACATAAGATATATAATATAAATGGTTTATATTATATAAATATATATGGTATATATTAATATAGTATAAACGAACATAATAGAAGATATAATTTAAATTAAAAAGATAAAAAAATAATAACCTTGAATAAAGGAAATTTATTTATTTAGATTTATTTTTATGAATATAAGGGACGAGACGAGCAGGACTACAAAAAAATTGAGCGGCACTACAAATGGGCTCGTCACCTGGAGACAACATGTTAAGTCTCATTTGCCCAATAATTTCACTAGCTACGGCATCCTTCAGACCGAAAAACAATAATGTTAACACATTACTGCTTCACGGCAGAAATAGACAATAAGAAGAAAATCCATTTGTATGTGGGCAGAAGCTTGAACGTAAATGGAGCGATGTTAATATTATAAAAACAATCGTAGGAAGGCTGTTCGAATAATGAATTTCTGAGAGCCTTAAAATAAACAGCCTCTTAGCTGTAAGGAAGCCTTTCAAGATAAACACTACCTTATTATGCTAAAGGAAAATGAAGTGATCATAAATGAATTTATTTAACATTAATAATAATTGAAAAAAAAATATAATTATTAAAAATAAGAAACGTTACTGTAGGAAAGATCGCATTGGAATGTTAGCAAAATGTAACAGAGTAAGAATGACAAGACCAGATTAACTTAATATGTTTTACAATAAACCGAGATAAAAATTTTGTACCAATTGTAGAGGTGATCTTGCATATTCAAACTAGGGGCATTCTAGTACAATTCTCATTGTAATTGCTATAATAATAATAATATTGACCAATTTCACACAAATTTTCTTGCCCCAAACTAGGCATAGCCTGTATTATGGGTACAAGACAACGATATATTTAATACAATGTAATAACAAATAACAAACATCCATATTCATCATATAAATGATTGCACCTGCCGGGATTCGAACCCGGGACCTCTAGCTTAGAAGTCAGGGTCACTAACCATTCAGCTATATGGGTCGTCGTTATAAGATAGATAAACAAATAATACAGACAGAAAGATTTAGGAAACCTTTTTCTTTTATGAAAATAAGGGACGAGATGAGCAGAATGTTTAGCTGATGGTAATTGATACGCCCTGCTCATTACATTGCAGAGCCACTCAGGAGTCTTGAAATACCCAAAAATTCTGAGCAGCACTACAACTGCGCTCGTCACCTTGAGACATAAGATGTCAAGTCTCATTTGCCCAGTAATTTCACTAGTTACAGCGCCTTTCAGACCGAAACACAATAATGCTTACACATTACTGCTTCACGGCACAAACAAGCGCCGTTGTGGTACCCATAGTCTAGCCGGCATCCTGTGCAAAGGAGTCACTGCTAAAATGGTTCAGTCGAGTAAATCTTTTGTTGAACGATGTATATTCGCTTACAACACGATCTTAGAAGATGTATTAATCACTTGTGTTATGAAATTGAAATGAATTGTAAAAAACTTTTATGAGGTAAAAAAGCGACCACTCCGGGCTATGTAATGAATAATTTTTATCTTAATGCTGTTTTCTTAAGATAAAATGGTCTGCTTAGTTAGGAGCGTTCAATAAGTGATTTCAAATATAATCAAATCAATTTTCAGATCTAATTTTGAATGAATATATTTGAATTTGAATATACACTGATACTTTTTTTTAAATTAATATAAGGGTCAAGACAAGCAGGACTTTCAGCTGATAAAATTGAAGATACGCCGTTCCCGTTATCTTGAAATACCCAAAAATTCTGAGCGGCACTACAACAGCGCTCGGCACTTTGAGACATAAAATGTCAAGTCTCATTTGCCCAGTAATTTCACTAGTTACGGTGCCCTTCAGACTAGTTTGAGACTAGTTTTGATACCCATTATCTAGCCGGCATTCTGTGCAAAGGAGCCTCCCACTGGTAATAACATAATAAATGTAGAGAACAGAACTAAAAAAAGACATAACTTTTCATATTTACGAATAACCTTTAGCTGCTGTGAGCTAAACACGAAGATATGAAACGGCTAGTTTTAATTTAAAAAGTTTTATCCAATTTATGAGGATTCCCTGAATTGGAAACGAATTGAAGTGTAAAAGTTTCAAGTCGCAATGATTACAGGAGGAAATTAAAATGAGAAAACTTATCAAAGTCAATTAGAGATAGCTTATCAGATTCTTAACATATCGATCAATGTTTTTGAGAAAATGAAAGAACATCTCAAGCGAAAAATTATACTTAATTTTGTTATATGTTTATTTACCGATTATCTGTGAAAATGAGTGGATGCTTCCGACATAGCTTGCAAAGATTTTGTTTACTTTGTAATACGATACTGTAGAATATAACCAATTAATCATTTTTAACTGACTTATGATTTTAGTTAAATAAATCAATATACTATAAACAATTCACTTTGTTTAATTGACAATTAATTTTCTATCTTATATTTTATTCAAACAAAACAAAAATGCCCAGGGACGCGGAGAATGTACAAAGTACTATCTACGCGCCTCAATGGGGCTACTGGAAACTCAAGGGCTGGCATCTTTTACGGTCAACGGATCAGCCGTGATAGCTATATAATAATAATAATTGCTTTATTTCCCAAACATTACAATAATTATTAATAGTTAGTAGTTACAAGTTACAAATATTACTAAATTATATTATTAATTAACTGGAAACCAAGTTTTTCAAGAATCATAGGTAATGGGCAGGGCGTATCAATTACCATCAGCTGAACGTCATGCTCGTATTGACCCTTATTTTCATAAAAAAAATGTATCGTGTTCAAAGTTAAAAGCCTTTTAAACACCAAATATTTAATAAAAAGTAAAAAAAAGCCCTATAAATATAAATTGTATATTGAGTTTCAATTAACTGTTTGTGTAAGGTTGCTTAGTGAACATGATGGTCGTGATTACTAAGTATCATAATGAGTAATCATATTAACGTAAATTTGATCAAAAATGAATAAATTATTGAAATAACGTTTAATTACAAAGAAGCTAAAACAATTTTATCAGACGCTAGCAAAGTTCTCACAAATTTCTAAGTAAATAGCACAGTAGTCTCCAAACAAACTAATAATTGACAACTATGAAAGTTGTGATAGAGCTTGGTTCAAAGTTTTGTTCCAACAAAACTTGCTTTGTAATTGCAATGACTCTTAGTGAATAACATCTAGACAATCTATTTGATTTCAACTTGTTACGATCAGATTCTTATAAATTAACAGACAGATGACATTCTAGGATATAAGATCAAAATGTGTTTTTTACAACAAATTTTAATACTTACCACCGTCCTAAATAGTTAACTGTAAAATTAAATAGAACAATTTGCTAAGCTTCTAAGAATAAATATCAAATCACACACTGACTTGTATTCGAATAGAAATTGGCCAGAATAATGTACTAACTCGTCAACGGCTGCAGCGGAAGTGTGTCGACGCAAAAAAATCTGTATTTACTGTTAAAATATGTAAAAAATTACTTATAATCTACATATTATAGCAATTGACAATTAAGCCTTATTAGGTATTATGTAGGTCTCACAAACTTATTTCTACAACTCTATCTACGTATTGAGGGATAAATCTTTATTATGCTTAAAACTAATACATATGGTTTGTGGGGGAAAACCCAGGAAACTGGGAAAACCTGGCTATTCAAGGCAACATGGCCTTTTATAGACATGTTCAGCCTGTCCACCTGTCACTGTCAATAATATATTATAATAAAAGAGGAACTCTGTTTAATAAATAAAGAGCAATCTATACTGCCATACTGCCTTATCGTTAACGAAGTATTTTAAACTAAAATAGGTTTTATAACTTAACTTTCTTTAAACATTATGTTTAAATTTATTAATTGTCAAAACAAATCTTATAACTACATTTACAATACTATGATTACATTAAATCAAAACTATCATAACGTGGAGGAATCGTTGTTGGCAGCATTTTCGCGTTTGATATATATATTGCTCCCTGTTTTGTATGTAAATAATTAATTATAATTATATACATACAAAACAGGGAACAATTAGGATACGCGATGAAACAAAAGGCAAAAGGAAAAGGCACAGCTTCACCTGACATGGAATCATAAATTTATGTTTCCATGCAGCGCTGTTTTTCAGCCATCCCCTCCTCCCTAAGGTGTTGAGCGGGAGTGGATGTATTGTGGCTCCCCGATTACCTACTTAACCTATATTTTTTTATAAAGTGTTTATAAGTGTGGGTGTGTATATGTGTGTGTGTGTGTGTATGTATGTGTGTGTTTAGGTATGTGCGTGAGTGTGAGCGTGTGTTTATGTCCGAACACAGAAAAAATCTTTTAGAGAAAGATATTTCCAGTTAATTAATAATATAATTTAGTAATATTTGTAACTTGTAACTACTAACTATTATTAATTATTGTAATGTTTGGGAAATAAAGTAATTATTATTATTATTATATAGCTATCACGGCTGATCCGTTGACCGTAAAAGATGCCAGCGCTTTAGTTTCCAGTAGCCCATTGAGGCGCGTAGATAGTACTTTGTACATTCTCCGCGTCCCTGGGCATTCTTGTTTTGTTTGAATAAAATATAAGATAGAAAATTAATTGTCAATTAAACAAAGTGAATTATTTATAGTATATTGATTTATTTAACTAAAATCATGTCAGTTAAAAATGATTAATTGGTTATATTCTACAGTATCGTATTACAAAGTAAACAAAATCTTTGCAAGCTATGTCGGAAGCATCCACTCATTTTCACAGATAATCGGTAAATAAACATAAAACAAAATTAAGTATAATTTTTCGCTTGAGATGTTCTTTCATTTTCTCAAAAACATTAATCGATATTTTAAGAATCTGATAAGCTATCTCTAATTGACTTTGATAAGTTTTCTCATTTTAATTTCCTCCTGTAATCATTGCGACTTGAAACTTTTACACTTCAATTCGTTTCCAATTCAGGGAATCCTCATAAATTGGATAAAACTTTTTAAATTAAAACTAGCCGTTTCATATCTACGTGTAAAAAGCTCACAGCAGCTAAAGATTATTCGTGAATATGAAAAGTTATGTCATTTTTGAGTTCTGTTCTCCACATTTATTATGCTATTACCAATGGGAGGCTCATTTACACAGAATGCCGGCTAGATAATGGGTACCAAAACGGCGCCTATTTCTGTCGTGAAGCAGTAATGTGTAAGCATTATTGTGTTTCGGTCTGAAGGGCACTGTAACTAGTGAAATTACTGGGCAAATGAGACTTGACATCTTGTCTCAAGGTGACGAGAGCTGTTGGTGGTGCCGCTCAGAATTTTTGGGTATTTCAAGCATCCTGAGCGGCACTGCATTTTAATGGGAACGGCGTATCAATTATTATCAGCTGAAAGTCCTGCTTGTCTTGACCCTTATTGTCATACATTGTAAACATATAACAATTCAATACAATTTGCAAATGTGTATTATGTGTTAACATTAAATTATCAACAATAGCACATGATACGCACCCGTTAATTTCTTTAAAAGTAATCTTAATATTTCTTTAGGACTTAAGTTATAAATAGCGCGAATAGTTTTCTTCTGCAGTACAGATATCAATATGGGCTGCATTGCCTCGTAATTATATGTCGATAGGTTACTACACTGTAGTGCCACTCTAAATTTTTGGGTTTTTCAAGAATCCTGAGCGGCACCGCATTGTAATGAGGGCGTATCAATTACCATCAGATGAACATCCTGCTCATCTCATCCCTTATTTTCATAAAAGAAAAAGGTTTCCCTAGATTTTTCTATCTGTATTATTTGTTTATCTGTCTTATAGCGCTAACAATGCGAATTGTACTAGAATGCCCCTAGTTTGAATATGCAAAATCACCTCTACAATTGGTACAAAATTTTTATCTCGGTTTATTGTAAAACATATTAAGTTAATCTGGTCTTGTCATTCTTACTCTGTTACATTTTGCTAACATTCCAATGCGATCTTTCCTACAGTAACGTTTCTTATTTTTAATAATTATATTTTTTTTTTCAATTATTATTAATGTTAAATAAATTCATTTATGATCACTTCATTTTCCTTTAGCATAATAAGGTAGTGTTTATCTTGAAAGGCTTCCTTACAGCTAAGAGGCTGTTTATTTTAAGGCTCTCAGAAATTCATTATTCGAACAGCCTTCCTACGATTGTTTTTATAATATTAACATCGCTCCATTTACGTTCAAGCTTCTGCCCACATACAAATGGATTTTCTTCTTATTGTCTATTTCTGCCGTGAAGCAGTAATGTGTTAACATTATTGTTTTTCGGTCTGAAGGATGCCGTAGCTAGTGAAATTACTGGGCAAATGAGACTTAACATGTTGTCTCAAGGTGACGAGCGCATTTGTAGTACCACTCAATTTTTATTTGTTTTTCAAGAATCCTGATAGGCACTGCATTGTAATGGGCAAGGGGTATCAGTTACCATCAGCTGAACGTCCTGTTAGTCTCGTCCCTTATTTTCATAAAAAAAATTGGCACAAAGTTATTGTTCTAAGCAGGAGTTATCACCTACAATCAAATGGACCCAGTGCTCGCATGTTGATAGTGAAAACTGATGAAATTAGGAGTTTGTTGACCTTTTATCCGAATATTTCAAATGGGTTTATTTGTTGTCTTCTATCGTTGTCATTCGCAGAAGAAAACTATTAATCTTATGTTTAAGAAGACTCCTACAGCTAAGCATCACTTCCCCCTCGACTAACTAACCTAGTAAAAATTTAATAACGTGTACAGACCTTGCTCCAACAGACTACTTTTTTTCGTGATTCGGACAATTTTCTACGTAATAAAAAGATTTCTTCTTCAAGAGGCAGCACAAAATGCTTTCATAGGGTTTGTCGAATCTAGATCACAACAGTTCTATCGCAAAGACATAAATGACCTTCCTATTAGATGGCAGCAATGTATAGACAATAATGGAAATTATTTTGATGAAATAAATAGGTTAAAAAAAAAACTAATTTAAATTTTTCAGTACTAATCGGCAACTTCATACTTTAACCCCTAATATATTTTTATACAAATGATATGAGTTTTCTTTAGTGTTAATTCCGCCAATATTTGTCTTTAAACAAATGTCTTAAACAAATTTATGTCTCGTGCCAGATTTTGGCGAGACAACACGTCCTGAGGATGCCTCGTGTAGAGGCGAAACACGTGTCGAATTGTTTAAAGACAAATATTGGCGGAATTAACACTTAAGAAAACTCAAATCATTTGTATAATTATGGATTTCCGTAAAGTAACGCCTACATCAATAAAAATTCGCTAATATATTTTATTAAAATAGTAACACAAAATGCAGTACGTTGCGTATAACATTACAACTAAATTACTCTTGCTTCATGATATGTGTTGATGCAGGTAACGGCCAAGCGACAGACGTGGACGTGAGGATATCAGCACCAAGTTGGGTGGCACGAGGAAGTTCAGCAACGTTGCGATGTTTGCATCAAGTTCCTCCACAACTTCTGTACAAGGTGGAATTCCTGAGAACTGGCGCCAAAGTCTTGCAATACGTCAGGGAGCGTGTGCCTCCCTATACCAATTATACGTTCCAAGGGGGCAAAGTTAATGTAAGTTATCCATATTTATATCTAATTATACAATTTACTTTACAATACTTGTAAATATAATAGACTTTTTTTTTATATTTTGTACTTTGTATATATTTTAATTTGTACCTTAACTTATGGTCGATTCTCGATTCGAAGTCATCCGTCCGCTTCCTGCATAGACTAAAAATCTAGGTAGGTGCCTGCCTGGAACCTCTAAGGATCTTACGCTTCTTAAAAGGAATAGGTCTAGAGTCTAGACTCTGTAGAATACAATTTAAATCGCGGCACGCGTTTCCTAGACGATTTTTCCACAGCTGATGGTTTTTTTTTTAGACATAAGAAGTCGAGGGTAAGCTCGCTAGCGCAAGCAAAGAGCACAATAGATCCTACGATTTAAGTGCATTTAAATCCCCTACTCATAATTTAAAAAAAAAATAGGTAAGTGGTTGGACAATGGGAACAATGGGTATAATGTTTGTTGACCACCACTCGTCTGTTAGGATGAGAGCGTTAGGGGAGTAGTCTCCGGTGGTCTTTGTTATAGACTGCTTAAACAATAACAGTCTTCTGTGTTGCACTAAAAGTTATTATATTCTTTTTCAAGTGGGCATCCTAGTGTAAATTTTAAAAAGGAATCATTATGTTTACTTTTACCAATTCTTCTCGTAAAATTTTACCATTTGCAAGCATTTTAATTCCAATTAGTATTTATAATTATTGTCTTAAGCCTAAATATTTTCTTATATAATTTTTACACTCGCGATTTGTTTCGACATTTTCACAGCTGTCACAATCTATCTAGACGTATAAATGATCTTAGATTTTTGCTAAAAAAATTATATGGTTGCAGATGTCTCTAGTGACTGAAAACTCAATAACTTTGGACAATCTGGACCCAACAGCGTCAGGACTGTACTGGTGTGAAGTGTCATTGGAGACTCCAATATTTACAGCTGCATCGCCACCTCACCAGTTGACTGTTGTCTGTAAGTTTTATTAACTGTTTACATTAACTATTAATACTTGTTTACCCTATCTAACCTTCATTGTGGCTTATAGTGTATTTTATAACATGAAACATTTGCTAAGTTAATCTAAAGATTGCGTGAGAAGTTCGTCTTAATCGGTCTGGTTATTTTAGAGTCCATAGGGAACAAGCACTCTTTACCCACATACATATATTTGTTTATTTATATATAGTATTTAAGTAATATTTGATTATATTTTGTAAATTTCCATGTCGTGATACTTGGTACTATAGTGTCATTAGAACCGCTTTATTCGATGTCTGTTATTTAAGAGGGCCCTTTCCGTCTTTTCTATCTTCAATGTGAACATGGTCTAAATGCATGTAGTTTCATCCCACTCATACGTATTTTAACGACGGACAAGAGAATGCGATAAAATTGAAAAAAAAAATAGTGTACAAAAATTCCATAAATCGTCATACAGGAAATACGTGTTTTCGATTAAGTTACATTTGTGAAATAAGTAAGTGTTTGTCGTATAGAATCTCCGTTGTATGAGCGAGGCTTCTATCGTAACTTAACATATCATAGTTCTTTACTTTTACAATTTATGAGTACATTATGGACAGCTAAGATTTCTGCTTTAAAGCAGATATTTAGACGCTTATACTAAATTTGTTTCTTGAAATTTTTATTTTCTCTCTCCGGCATTTCAGCTTTAATTATTAGCCAAGTTTGACAGAACATGTGGCACGTCAACGTCACACATTGTTCGAGAGTGGCTCGAGTACACCCATTTGGGCATAGTATTCGATTCGGTGGTTTAGACGTGAAGTGTAACAAATAAACATTTTTTTTTATATAATATTGACACACTTTTTACACAAATTATCTTGCCCCAAGTTAAGCATATATAGACTGTGTTATGGGTTACAAGACAATGATATATTTAATACAATATACTTACTTAAACATACATAAATTCATATAAACATACATAAATACATTTAAACATCCATGACTTGGAAACAAACATCCATATTCAACATATAAATGCTTGCACCTACCGGGATTCGAACCCGGGACCTCTAAGCTTAGTAGGTAGGATCGCTAACCACTCGGCTATACAGGTCGTCAAACATTCACATTTATAATATTAGTAGGGATTAAAAAAAATAGTTTATACTTAAATCGTTTGTTAAAATGATTGTTCTCATAAAATCTGTCAAACGAGTCGTATATGTACCATGGAAAATGCGGCAAATTCAAATTCATCTTATAATAATTGTTGTAATCACTATAGTACAATACAATACAGTATTATTGTAGATTAAAAAAAAAACATTGCGTGCGTACAAAGTACACATGTCAGAAGTGAAACCTGGTGCATGAACCTCTAAACTGCATATGAATTTCTGGTACGTGTTGCTATGATGACACATGATTTCAACCGCCATGAAAGACATTACCACCACTAATATATATAATAATATGTTCTCCTGGTGTCTATGTAGTATGTATACGTCGTGCGCTTGGAGTCAGAATATATTAAGGTATACTCGCGCCATACTTAAGACAATCTCTTCTTTAACTATGATCGCCTGGTACCAAAACATTGTATTATGCTTCCTATCTCATTATCTCCCATGTTAAATATTATGAATTGATGTGACTGCTTTTTTTTCTGTCGCTTTTTCGTTTCATCGACTTTCAAATCACAACGATGATAAAGAAGTTTTCACTTCAATAGTATGCATATTTCTGTCTCATTCTTTGCCGGCTTCATCCTACACATTTTTGTATCTGTGTCTCTTGTCGTTTTTTCCGTTGCATCCGGTTTGAAATCACAACGATTCTAAAGAAGTTTCACTTCAAAATCACTATCTACAGATAGAGATAAATTACTACCTTATACTGTCAGTAATTAGCTGTCAATAATCTGAAGCTGTCCCAATATACCCTAGTAGATAGTTAATAAAGTAAAAATTACCGCGCAAAGAAGTTTCACTTCATAAAATATTAGGGATTTGTTTAAAAACGACAATGTAAGGAGGGTTTTCTTAGTCAGTTCGTTTCAAGTATTCTTTTGCTTCATACCTTAGAGTATGTTATATTTCATAGTCAAAAGATATAAGCCTTTGTAAAGTATTATTCATAATGAATTCCATTTTCAGTCAGCCAATTCTGAATCAGCGTTTAAATCATTCATAGACGGTGAATTATTTATTTGCGTTACATGATAGCTAGCATACATAACAATAATTTTTAAATTGGATATTAATTTTTCACGAAGCCATTTCGTACAACTATTTGAATCAAAATGGTAATCTACCATTTTTGATTTAGTACTGAATACTAATAATGCATTGGAAACTAAACCTTTTCCTAATGGATATGTCATTTTAATTGACATAACATCCTGTAAATCTGACTGATTCTCTTGAATCAAGAAACTCGTAGTGGCTCTTATAAATTAACATTTACAGCTTCATTATTTTACAAATTATCTCAATTACAATATTGTTAATAAGGGACGAGACGAGCAGGACCTTCAGCTGATGGTAATTGATGCGCCCTGCCCATTACAATGCAGTGCCGCTCAGCATTCTTGAAAAGCCCGAAAATTCTAAGCGGCACTACAACTCCGCCCGTTACCTTGAGACAAGATGTTAAGTCTCATTTGCCCAGTAATTTCACTAGCTGAGGCACCCTTCAGACCGAAACACAGTAATGTTTACACATTACTGCTTCATGGCAGAAATAGGCGCCGTTGTGGTACCCATAATCTAGCCGGCACCCTGTGCAAAGCAGCCTGCTACAGGTAAAGTGTAGAAAATAGCCGTGATCGCTTAAAACAATTTGAATGTAAATTTTTTTTCTGCCGTAGATTCTCAAAAGCATCCACCTATTATAACATTTGGCAAGCCGGACGTCGTAGTGGGTGGACTTCTGCGGGCGAACTGCACCAGCGCTCCAGCTGCACCGGCACCGAGACTCACCTGGTACATAGACAATGAAAAGGTACAGAATAACATTGAGCAAACCCGACCGAATAAATAGAGCACGGCAATACTTCAAGCCGGCCAACATTCTAGCGCTCTACAAAGCGCAGGTCCGGCCACACATGGAGTATTGCTGTCATCTCTGGTCTTGCGCACCCCAGTATCAGCTCGATCTATTTGATCGCGTGCAACGTAGAGCAGCTCGAATTTTCGGGGACCCAGTGCTCTGCGAACGGCTGGATCACTTGGCGTTGCGTAGAGACGTCGCTTCATTGTGTGTCTTCTACCGCATTTATCACAGGGAGTGTTGCGAAGAGCTATTTAACCTGATTCCTGCCGCCGAATCCCACCTTCGCACGACACGCCACAAGTTAGGATATCATTCCCACCATCTGGATGTGTGGCGGTCCTCCACATTGCTGTTTTCAAGGAGCTTTCTTCCACGTACTACATCGCTGTGGAATGAGCTTCCTTGTGCGTTATTTCCGGGACAATACGACATGGGTACCTTCAAAAAAAGCGCGTACACCTTCATTAAAGGCCGGCAACGCTCTTGTGATTCCTCTGGTGTTGCAAAAGAATGTGGGCGGCGGTGATCACTTAACACCAGGTGACCCGTACGCTCGTTTGTCCTCCTATTCCATAAAAAAAAACATGTGTTTAGGCTATAAAATACACGTGTCAAGACACTGGCGGCTTTTGTTTGGTAGCGCTGCTATTCAACTTCTGCACCTTAAACCGGCAACGCCGCCTCATGATATTGAAATATTCAAATTCATTGAACCATTGACCCGTTTACTTAATTCTGCAGTACGTTTAAATTTGCTCAAAATGAAAATTCTACTTATTGACAATACCAAAGCACGAAATTTGTTAATTTTCGGTATATCGTCAGCAAATATCCTTACATGTATGTACCTACATTTATATCATATATGCTGGTTCCACACTGTATATAATCTCTATACAGCGTAGCGCTATAATGGCGTCATTAAAATAAACACACGGGTAAAGCTAACCTTAATCGTAAAAAAAATAATTCTAAAATTTAAAGTAAATAATTGAAATTTTAAAACAAACAAATAATACATAAAAAGATGTATCTTAAGCGGTGCTAGAGAATATCAAAAATAGTTATAATAAAAACAGTTCATCCAGTGATGCAAAACAAGTTTACGCGACACTACATTTTCGCATCAATTTTGCCCATCGCCTAAGTTTCGTGTCGGGACCAATATTTCAGTAATTTTTGGATGGAACGAACCTCCATCCAGTTGGATTCGAACCGACTTTAATGTAAAAAAAAACATCCCTACTTTTATGATATGTACATATGAGAAAGTAGTCAATTAAATGAGTATTTTTTTGTAAATTAATTAATTAAATGCTCAAAATGTGATCCTCCTGTCTTACGCAAATCGCCAATCTTCTAATGAGTCAATATATATAATATAATAATGACCCATAGTTACAGGCTTTGCCTAATTTGGGCCAAAATAATGTGCTCATATATACAGGGATATTTATTATAAAATATTTATAATACAAGCGAGAACAGTACGTAAACACCATTTGTTTTCTAACCGATTTATTACAGGTACCCGAAGACGCTATAAAATACTTTTCGTATCGTGTATCGAGCTCAACCCGCACCAAAGGCGGGGGATATCGACACAGGAAGCACCAACATCGATATATTGCCCCCGAGTTCAACTACACAGCTAAGTATTGGGCACTTGTGAGTGAAAGTACCACACCATCTCCGGCAAACTTGGCTAAGCACAGTAAATGTACTTTAAAGGAAGGACCAGATGAGGTTGCCAAGGTATAGAACATGTGATTTTATTATAACAACGCTATAGAAGCTTCATTTACGGCCGTTCCCAATATACTATCTACAGATAATGATAAATTACTTGTACCTTCTACTGCCAGTAATTAGCTGTCAATAATCTGAAGCTGTCCCAATATACTTGATAAGTCATTGTTATCGCTTTATGGATGCGTGAATTGCATTTTCCATACAAACTTCTATCGCTGGTAAGCTATACGACGTCCCATTGACAGACAGCGTTTACGGATAAGCTGAGTTACCACCGATAAGTTTATTGGGACAGAAAAGTCAACGATAATTACGATTTTTATCTCAAGTAGTCTGAATATTGGAAACGGCCGTATGCCGATAGGTTATTGAAATATAAGTAAGCGTAAAAGGGTAGATTTGTCTACCTCTAATAAATTAAACTAAAGATAGATAGGTTATTGAAAACGATCGTCAATTTATGTATAATCTATCTACTGTTTTTCTCAATCTATTTTGACACAATATTATGTCACCTGTATATTTCTTACTTTGTGATTGATTATGTTTGTTATTGAAAAACTAATTTAGGGTTATGTTGGGTAGAGGCAAGGAGAATCATCTCATATGGGAGAAAAGTTGAAAAAGTGTCCATCTTATGCTTTAAATTACACACAAATAAAATTTGAAAACTAAATTTTATGAACGATGCGGGGCTCGAACCCACGACCTCTCGCATTCCGTGCGAGTGCTCTCCCAACTGGGCTCACCGTTCGAGTGACGTATCGTCATAAAATGTGTCTTAAAATCTTGTGTCTTGTTCAACTCTCAGGTTGTGGCTTCATCTACAGGATCTACTTTACAGTTGATCAACCCCAATATTTGCATATTAGGCAATTGACTTGAGATGTCGCTCTTGCTAATTGTGTGTGCTATCTCCCACGCTGTTTCTTCTGCATATCAATAATATGTTGGACACCTCCAACATACATTGCTATGCAGACGACAGAACTGGTGATGCCGTATACACGGGCCATGCAGGTTTCTCTCGGGAAAACGTCGACCAGTGCCGGGAGAAACTTGTGTCTTCTATCGAGTCCTCTCTTTAGCAGGTCGCGGAATGGGGTAAATTGAACCTTGTCCAATTTAAGAAGACTCAAGTTTGCGCGTTTACCACTAAAAACCCCATTTGTCGTATCACCGCTCTTCGATAACACTTCCCTTAAAGCCTCGCCTACTATCGGAATACTGGGTCTCGAAATCTCGAGCGATTGCCAATTCCGTGGCCATCTGGAGGGCAAAGCCAAATTGGCTTCGAAGAAGCTGGGCGTCATCAATAGAGCACGGCAATACTTCAAGCCGGCCCATATTATAGCGCTCCACAAAGCGCAGGTCCGGCCACACATGGAGTATTGCTGTCATCTCTGGTCTGGCGCACCCCAGTATCAGCTCGATCCATTTTAACGGGTGCAACGCAGAGCAGCTCGAATTGTCGGGGACCCAGTGCTCTGTGAACGGCTGGATCACTTGGCGTTGCGTAGAGACGTCGCTTCATTGTGTGTCTTCTACCGCATATATCACGGGGAGTGTTCCGAAGAGCTGTTCAACCTGATTCCTGCCGCTGAATTCCACCTTCGCACGACACGCCATAAATTAGGATATCATCCCCACCATCTGGATGTGTGGCGGACCTCCACAGTGCGGTTTTCAAGGAACTTTCTTCCACGTACTACAAAGCTGTGGAATGAGCTTCCTTGTGCGGTGTTTCCGGGACGATACGACATGGGTACCTTCAAAAAAAGCGCGTACACCTTCCTTAAAGGCCGGCAACGCTCTTGTGATTCCTCTGGTGTTGCAAGAGAATGTGGGCGGCGGTGATCACTTATCACCAGGTGACCCGTACGCTCGTTTGTCCTCCTATTAATAACAAATTCGTTTGAATTTCGTAATACAATTGTTTTGAACATTTTCTGGGATCTTGTTGAAAAAGCATATACATTGCCCCACCAAAGACTTATAAGTTTATGTTTGTTCCTGGCGTTAACATGATTGTTATGACAGTTTCTAGCAAATTCACTTATGTGCCTCTGTACATATATAACATTTTCAAGAATATTGAAAGACTGTATAAACTCTCTTTCTCTCCCTCTCTGCTATTCTGAACCAGCTTAGTGTTAACCTCCTTCAGATTACGCCAATTAAACTCGTAAAGGGCTACTTTCATGCAGTTCGTCCTTCCATCGTATCTGTGGTCAACTTATAGGTGTCTTTCCGCCCCAAAACCTCCGTTACGGGACTATTCTGCCCCCAATTGTCTGCGCTATGTGTCCTGTCAACAAGAAACATCGTAAGCTTTCATTAAGTATTGTTCTCCCCTGCGCTCTGGATACCGCACTACCTAAGAACAATAGCTTTTTTATTACGGCAACTATTAGATGCTTGTGTGCGTGGTATCTAGACACTTGTGGCATCTTTCAAATATTGTAACATACGCTTTGTGTTATTTTACATTGAAATTAATAAAATACAAAATACTTACTGATGATGTGTGATCCCAGTGTCTTTATTATTTCTTGTAGTATTATTAGCAAAGTTTAACACAACATTTGGCACGTCAACGTCACACATTGTTCGAGACTGGCTCGAGTACACCCATTTGGGCGTAGTAAAAGTTGCCGCACTTTGCGACTACGCCTTTGTATCTAGTTGAAGCGCAGCGGAGACCAACCCTTTATCTAAGATCGTAACAATACAACTATTTCAATAAACAATTATATGTGCTTTTTCAAGTTGATATCAATTTAAATGTAAGAATAACATCACTCATTACTGTAATAATGTTTTTGTATAATTTGTGAACTTATCGGAAAAAATGTCACAGAAAAATTAGGCTTATCTAAATAAGCCTTAAATTACTAATAAAATATATCAGTCAGAAACTGCTAAGGAAAGCTACCCCGAAAATTGAAAGTGATGAATAGAATAATTTTAGATAAAGGAAAAGCCTCGCGAGGCAGTACACCCACCGATTTCCCTTTGGGTATCGATTGCTGAGCTTCGAACACCAGCCCATGGAAGACTTCAGCTGACCTGCACTGCTACTATTCCCGATGAGGTGGGACCGGGAGAAAAGTTTGCTGACGTGAAGAAGCAAACTGTTACAGGTATCTGAATAAAATATTACATTCAACTATATCAATCAATCTAGTTATTTAAAAATAATTTTATCATAATTTTCCATATGTATATTTTATTCGAATATTGTAATTATATTTTCCCCTTTTTCAAAAGCATAAATATTATCTTTTAAAGTTAAACTTACTTACGCTTGGGGTGAGCTGGTGAATGCGTGACGAGAGCGTTATGAACAAACACTAGCGTTACGCGGACGGTGATTTCATGATTATTTCGTAATTTTAAAGAAAGAAAGAAAAAACATTTAGTTCAATATACACACAAATAACAAAATGAAACAACTTAACAATATACTATTATAAGAATTAACAAAACAACTTAAGTGTACTTAAAAAACGTGTGGTGCTTAAAAAACGTGTGGTGCTTAAAAAAGGTGCCACTCAGCATGTGTTTCAACACAAGTGTGTTGCAACGGTGATTTTAATTATCAATTTCATTTCGTTCTGTATTTAAGTAGTTTATAAATTAATAATTTGTTTCCCTACAGTCGTGTGGTCAGGCACACTCGTTTTTTTATATATTATTATCTCATATTAAAGTAATATTTATAGATACAATCGGATAGATCTTTCTAGACGAGAACTCATGCTGGGAACAAAAACGAGTATCGTAACTTCTTCAAATCAAAAGATATTCATAACGGAAATGATGTAACGCAGTGAAATTGCGAATTTATAATTTACAGTCTTCACTCAACGCTAAAATTTCTTTGATTCTTTAGATATCGAGTTATATTAATTCACGTTGGGTATGAATTATAAATACTAGCGTATAAACTAACAAGGCTTAGAGTACATCTCTAATACAGCAAGATAGAAAAGCTAAGCGTATATATTGTTACAGTAAACGAATTTTTTTTTGACAAGTGGTAGTCAGCCACGCTTCGCTAACGCCCACATGAAAGATGGTCACGTATTATCGGGCTGTCAGTTTGTCCATCCGCTAGTATATTCTAAGTCTGTGGTTGCTATAACATAAATCTGTATCCCCATATTTTGTTTTAATCACTTTTTAACCGAAGCAAATTTGAAGACGTTATTCACTATTGTCAAAGATGAAAATTCAAGTTTTAAGAGGGTAGGTGAGAATTTGATTGCATGTATATGCATATAAGACATTCTGTTTTTGATATTCGTCGTAGACGTCGCCTAAAATCATTTTAGTCATGAGTATGAGTTCGCACTATAAAGGTCGACCCCCACACATCAGGTTCGCACCGATCATGTTCAATCACTAAAAACACCAATTTATACATACATATAGAAACAGTGACCTACTTTTGGAGAGGAGGAAAATACATTTACATTTGAAGACCCCGAAACGGGGCGCACACGTCGGGCTCAGATGTGGTGTATACGTCTGACTAAAAACCACCTCTGTACTTCATTGTAAAATCCTTTTACAATGAAGCCGGGCGGGGGCCTTGGAGGCCGAAGGAAACTGTGACCGTCGTTAAATTTAAAAAGAATAATGAGTTATAATATTAGAGTCTGTACACCCAAAAACTTCTTATCTGTTCTATAGTTCTAGTCGGATTTTATTTCTCTTGTTCCATTCCCTCATCATTCAAAGCATATGCAATGTCAGTTAAATTATCTATGTTAAATATCTATATCCAAAACGTATTACTCTTATGTAATAATTATATTTCACAATACAATACGAAAGCTTTAATTAGAGACATACATAACAAAACAGAATAAAATGACACAACGGTATAGATAGAGTCTATCTGACACAATAGTAGTGACGGATGTGATGTGTGGGGTCTCACCTTTACTTTCTATAGAAAAGAACTTTTCAGCTTATCAATTCCTGGACGATCTCTGAAAATATCTTCCACATTTTACCGAGAACGGAAATGAGCGGAATGTTTCCAACAGCAGTTCCGCAAAGCTAAACAACTTGGTTCTCGGTATGGCTAATTGGCAGCTTTCTAACACAAGAACCTTTGGCTAGTTATAAACTCTTCCGAGTATCTTATCAGCATTGCATTTCTTATTGTAATTTTCGGATTAATTTAACTTGAAAACATGTTCTTTTTTAATATTAACCTAGTCGTGCCATAAATACTGAAACAAAGAAAACATTTTTTTTCTATTGCAAATAACATTTATTACTTTTAGAGTTTCCATAGGAAAATCCTTCACTGCCAATCGTACGGATTGTTTTAGGGACTCCAAATTATCATGGCGTTTAGAGCATTTCGTACTCTCTAAAACTGTTAACGCAAACGCGACATGATTCTAGCTGCTTTCTTCATCTGTCGAAATCAATTCTTTTGCTTTCATACTGGATTTCTTAGAATTCTTTCCCTTACTGCTTTGACCACCTTTTTCTTACGAGCACTATGTGGACGGCCAGATCTTATTCTGTCACAAACAGAGGAGGTCTCATTATACCCATTAATAGTCCGGTACACAAACATTTTACTAATATAGCTTACATAATTACATAATGCAATCACAGTGATTCGGTTCTCTTTATCACCCCACTACATTTTAATATCGCGAAATAATGTACAATGTATTGGCGCCACGATGAGAAAAATTGAATGAACAATCATAATATAAAAATGACAGATTCCAAATTCAAATCTAATGTATTGTTTATTTTTAATTTTAACAGTATTTATGGCCAGACTATGTATTTAGGTTACAGTTAGTGATAACCTATCACGAAAATATAGTCCTAGTAAAAATATTTCGTCAACTCTAATATGTTACTGGTATATAAAACACTCGTTAAAATTAAGAAATAAACATTCGTATTCAATTTATTTTTAGAAGTAATTTTGCGAAGTTCTCTACTTTTATTATATTTCTTACAATAAATTTTCATTGATTGAATTGAGTCTTACTCGATCTTATTAAAATATCAAAACCAACATTGTCTAATCATATCACCATAACTTCGTTCAGTGAAACTTTTGTAATTACCTGTCCCTGTCTGTCTGTCATGTTTTCAACTCAAAGGACGATAAAATTTAAGTCAAAACTTTGGGCGTCTTGAAGCTGTGGAGTATGGAAATTCATTTTAAACAATTTCGTCGTGAAACCAAACTTGTAGTGGAACTTCAATTTGTAAAAAGATGTCAGCCATTGAATTGATAATACTTTTTGGCAGTTGCGGTGAACGAGCTCAGCTTGAAGAAGCCGAGAACGGATACAAGTGTTGCCAACAGTACTTCCGCTTCGCTACACAACTTGTGCTCCCTCTGGTTAATTGGCAGCTTTGTAATACAAGAGCTTACTTTACCTCTCCGTTAAATCCCTTTAATATAATATCAATGTTGTAGACACTTACGTAGTTAATGTATTTGCTCCACTCTTAAATGTCGAACTTGTAGTAGTAGTGTCAAAGAATCATTGAAGTACAATAAACTATTAGACTCGTCAAAAAATGTCCGAGCAGCATTGTATGTACGTATTAACTTCATATATAACACTAGCTGACCCAGCAAACGTTATATTGCTGATATTAAAATCGCGATACAAAAGTAACTGTTGATCGTAGATGGGTGAAAATTTGAAGTTGTATCTATTTTTTAATGCTGACTCATAATCAAACTGTCATAATTTAAAAAAAATGTCAAAAAAATATTAAAAAAAAATTCGTGTGGACCACCCTTAACATTTAGGGGGATGACAAATAGATGTTGTCCGATTCTCAGACCTACCCAATATGCACTCAAAATTTCATGAGAATCGGTCAAGCCGTTTCGGAGGAGTTCAATGTTTAACACCATGATACGAGAATTTTATATATTAGAAGATTAAAACTCACTTAAATTAACACCTTAGTTCGTAGCAGTAATGTTCAAAGTATATTGTATACGCTCATTAGAAGCTGTGACGCGAACACGATGCAAGAACATTCTGTTTTAGTAATTGGAATGTAATTAATTAGCAACATGATTGAAAACGTCAAGTTGGTTACATAATTTTGTTAATTTAAAGGGGCAGTTACTCGAAATACGACACTCTATCCTTTTTAAGTTTGGATATGCTGTTATTTGAATAGTTTTTCACTGAACACTTTATCATTGCGTGGCGTTGTATTCAAAGCGCGGTCGAAACACAACTGAACGAAAACTCTGCCTAATAGACACTTAGGTAGAGTTTTGCTAAAGACAATTTTTAAATGTGAATGTGAGTCTAGATGTTTATTGTACATCAATTGCAAAGAATATATTTTTTTAGAGTTTAAATTCCAATCTCTTAGATTATTTACAAATTTCAAATTGATTTCCTATATATATTTACTTACACATTTGTTATAAATAAATAAAATATGAATAATATTGTGAATCTTAAGATTGTTGAAAACTTATAATTTTCTGTACTTTTACTGTTTAATATTTTTAAATCGTTTAATCTGAATTTAGTGTTGTACAAATTTGTAATATTGTATATTTTCTAATGAATTGTTCGCATTCGACTAATCTTTCGTATACATAATTACTATAATTTTTTAATTTAAATAAGTTGCACTGTATATTTTAATATTTTTGCTACGCCAAAAACTATAGTTTAAGAAATCTACTTAACTTACGTTCAATGATCACACGTAATAATGCATTTTATAAAATTCCGTTGATGGTATACGTCGAAGTCCTCCTAAAAAGACTTAAAGTTGTTAAGTTAGTCTGCTTTGAGATATTTTGTCCATTATTCGTATGTTTCTAGTTTCCTAAACATCTGAGATAGGTTGACTGTTGTCAATACGGAGATTAGTTCCTCGCCCGCCTCGTATCAATGTGTATTTTACCAGTGAGAGGCTCCTTTGTACAGGATGCCGGCTAGGTTATGGGTACCGCAACGGCGCCTATTTCTGCCGTGAAGCAGAAATGTGTAAACATTACTGTATTTCGGTCTGAAGTGCATCGTAGCTAGTGAAGTAATCAAGAACTTAACATCAAATACAAACATTTATGGATTATATTTACAATTTAGTAAACTAAAACTTATGAAGTAATAAATAGTTTAAAAAGGTCTCTGGATTGAATCATAAAAAATCAAAAAAAAAATATTATAAGGTCTTTAGCTATCTACAGTATCTACTAATTAGTTTTCCATTCGATAGCGTTTTGTTTACTCTTAGGTTCGACGTACACCATCAAGATTCTGCAATTTATAAATATCCTATCTGTACTTGAGCTTATCTGTAACAATCACGGTAAGAATAAAAATATTGTCAAAACTGCTTCGGTATTTTGTACTTAATTAATAAGCTGTTAAAAAAAAACGCAAGAGATAATTTTATCTGGCGAATAAAACAATATTCAGACATCATTTCCATCGATGTTTTATTCTGATAGTTTGATCAAAAAATTATGCAGCATCTTCGCTATAATTATGCAGATAATACTGGGATTTCTGTTTCCAATTTATATTTTTATATGTTTCTGATACTTTGGTAAAACATTCATTAGATTGCATATTAATGCAAACTACAAAGTAGTGCAAATTGTTGGAAGTTGGAATTTAGGGCACAATACGCAAATTTGAATAATGCCAATAACTTGGTGTTGAATTATTCGCTTCTTATATTATTTTAATTGATTTCTAACGGCCGTTCCCAATATTCAGTCTATCTCCGGTTGTGGCTTACTTAAGATAATAAATCGTAACTATCGTTGACTTTTCTGTCCCAATAAACTTATCGACGGTAACGCATCTTATCCGTACACGCTGTCTGTCAATAGGAGGACGTATAGCTTACACACATCTGTATATTTTTTATATTTAAACATATAAAATATGTTGTTGTTAAATATGTTATATTATTATATTTTGTAGTCATGTCTGAAAAAAATCTTGAGATAGAAAATAGAAAAATATTGAGGTGATAGAGATCCCTTAATTTCCTCCCTTATTTTGCGTAAACTCGAACGCATGGGAGGACTCAGATAGAAAGCCTAACTACAATGAACTGGCTATTAGAGTGACTTATCGGGTATATTGGGACAGCTTCAGATTATTGACGTCTAATTACTGACAGTAGAAGGTAGTAATTTATCTCAATCTGTAGATAGTACTGACCTGTATAAAACCACTGGACAGGCTGTTCCATATGTTTGACATAAAAAAAATTGTGCCTATTTGAAGCGCCTCTCTCAAGCGTCCAGAGAACTAATTTTGACGTATAATACAAATGGCTGCGAAGGAACGTACAATATTCTGTAATAAGTATTTTTACATTTTGAATTAATTTCGTTCCTTTTTCGTGTTATTTATACTTCAAGAGTCAACGTAATAAAGTACGCAATTTTTTCTGTAAATAGTTTCCCACCATCTATGTTGTCCACTAAGTTGTCATTTCTAGTTTTAGTACCGCATTCTCTCGCTACATGGCCAACAGCTCCAAAATGGCGAATATCAATCAGGCACAAAAGCACTTTAACAGCCGCCAGTCCAGTGGTATGTAGTAGAAGTCAGTGGGAAATAGTATATTGGGAACGGCCGTAATTGAAGGATTATTAATTAATATAGATTGTATATGCTTCCGTTTTGACATATTTTTATTCAATAATAATCACTGAAGCTTCTAGAACCCTATTCTCTTTATGTGCCTCCTTTTAGAACTTGCTCTTTCGAATTTACATTCAAAATATTTTTCTAATATTAAAGTAAATTATTTTGTGAATAAAGTTATGTATGTATATTATTAGTGACGCTGTGAAATTATAAATAATTTATTATAATAGTTGTTATCGGTAAGGGATTGAATTTTTAGGGACATATTTTATGAAATGCGGAAACCAAATTTATTATAATGAATATCATGAAGATTAACCTTAATTAATACCATTTAAAGTGAATTTGAACCTGGATTTATCATTTCTCAAGTGTGACGACAATTGTCAATAGTTATCATGATTACAATATTACGAATCAGACAGTATTGTCAGTTATATGGAGCTAAACTTAATAGCATACAAAAATAGATGAAAACGGTTTAGGCTTGGATTAATCTTGTTCCCTTTCACCAGATAACAGAGCAAGTAAACAGTTTCTATTTGTAGGAAACTTTCTTCTCTATACTCTAATATTTTTGTTCATATTATCCATCATCCATTTTACCCACCTTAGCCATTCTACCGGTAATTAATAAAGGTACATTGGCTTTTCTGGTTAACAGTTCTCAATGAGTCTTACGGGTTCAGATTTCTGGACTCCCCTCATGATGATTATCCCCAGATTCAGAAGCAAATACTCCCCTTTGTTGTCGTCTTCAGGTAAGCGAGTATTTATTCCCCTTTGAGGTTATCTCCAATGAAGTATTGGGCGTGGTGGCAAATGCTTTAGTGAGATCATCGCCCTGGGTGACCCTTGCAATCGAGCCCAATCCTCCTCTTCTTCACCCTAAGTACCAGAGGTGTGTGAAACCCCACACGTGTTCTCGCGCAAACATATCAATCCAGGCTCTAATCTCCTAATCAGGAAGAAAGAAAACTAAAGGTTATTTTATGTTCCAAAATAACTTCTGACTATCCAGTCATCCAGAAGAAAAGAGAAGTTATTTCATGATTTTCATATTACAATATTTATAATAGGCCGTACAAACGAAAAGATATTTTTTATTATTATGTTACAATAGACTATAGAGGGAACTTTAAAGAAAATTTCAAGTATTTTTAACATATCGCATTCAATTAAACTAAGCAGTGACAATAAAAAGTATTTGTTCCAATTTTGTAAGCACGAAACAATATACTAGAGAATATTGTAGAAATTCATATCCCTTATACGATGTTGAATGTCTTCCTGCAGCTCTATACACTGACTTGTAGTAAATTATTTTACGATAATGACCAATTTAACTGCCTTTTTCTACCACAGATCTTATATGTAACGTCTCGATTTGTGTAAAATACTAAAATACATTAAAGGCAGTTGTATTGGTTAGCTTTTAGTCTTAAATATATTGTGATAAGAAAAAGATAGTATGATATAAATTTATTGTGAGGAAAATGTTATGATAAATAGATGTCTACTATATAAATGAAAGTAACCAGTAATCTTTCTTTGATATAAGAATAAAATGAGAGTTTTTAGAACAAGACTAAGCAATAAATAACATGAAATTCAAGATGTTTTCAAAGGAGACCTTATTTTGCAATTTTCTTTATCATCTGACATTCTTTGAATTCAAGCACAAAATGTTATTTTCAGTAACTTTTCCTCTTAAAACGCGTGTAACTAAAAATTGTAACTGACTGGGCAGTCCTCCTGAAAACGAGATCTGAAAAGGTCTTGAAACGTCGAGTTAACTAAAATAATAATAAAAATGCAACTATAACGCAAAATCTAATGTAAGAATAGTTACAACTACACGCGTTTGAATCCTTTAAATAGTGTTTTATTTAAACACTCGCGTTAATCAAAGAAAAAACTTTTCTTATCGTTCCTTTTAATTGTAAACTATTACTATCACTTTTCATTTAAATCCGTGTTGGTGATGACTCACTACATTCACCCTGATGCAGGACCTCCACTTGGACCAAATTGAGTCAGCACCAACATCGACTAATCTAAAGTCAAACCGATTTTAAGAAAATAAAGTGAATATGTCTAACAAAAATTTAATAATTTAAAATCACCATGTTAAATGAAGAAAAGGAAATGGTTTTAGTTTTTGTAACAATGTGCAAAATATTATAGAAAACGATAGACGAAGTCCACCAACAATACAATTTCTTTTAATGGAAATGTCAAACTGTTTTCAATAGAATTCAATAAAATCACTCGATTCTTCATGATAAAGCAGCATTAGAAAGCTACAAACTGATTTGTTTTATTATTGTTGTGATTTGTCGCACAGTCTTCTTAACAACCACCTTCCAAATAAAAATATTCGGACTTACAGTCGTACAACACCCTTGACTTCAGTTGCACTTAAAACTACAAGTTTACCGAAACGAAAATTGATGAAAATAAAATTTGAAGCGGTAAGCGCAACTGTGAATGCCCATGTTCGATAATAAAAGCGCTAAACGCTACACGTCGTCCCCCCGCGCCTCATACTACCATTGAGACCTTATTTTCTACTTCGGCGCGTTGAAGAACACCACTCAATAACAGTTTCGAAATTATATTATAATTATACTATTAGTATTTTATTATATTCACTCTATGCATATCTTTTAATGTCAAATTGCGATTACTGGTAACTGCATCAATATTTTTTTTAACAATAAAAATTCAATGGTCATTTCAAATTATTGGTCGTCGTGGTACAATATAAATAAAGGCTTATTGAAAAATAAGATTTCTTTTATTGCCCTTCCTCTCATGTTGAATTAGATAGTATTGGGTTTGTTTGGAGCGTGTGTGCAGAGACTAACGAAATTTACAGGAGCGATCGATATCTGCAAACATCGTAACGCAATTATGTTAAATTTTCCCTTTCGTGCACGAAAAGGGGTCGGAGCCTAGTTAAATAGACTGATACCTTTCTAAAATCTGTTATATACTAGATACAAGTTATATTCTTCATTCATTTTCTACTCTTGTAATTCAAATTCCAATATTTTTATTCTAAATAGGATTCAAGAAACCTGAGAAGAACGGGCGCAAGAAACTCAGCGGGTTTTTTTTTTAAATTGATGATAATGTTTTTTCGTACAATAAACATTTATAATTAAATAGCCTGATGCTATCCACTTCATTCCCAGACTGTAGTATCATTAACCTTTCCCACACAAACGTTTTTAACACTTCTATTAAATTTCGTAACACATTTGTTTTGTACATTTTCTGGGATCATATTGTAAAAGCATATACATCGCCCAATAAAAGACTTACTAACTCTACTTAACCGAGTAGTATGCATAGCAAGTTTATGTTTGTTTCACGTGTTTACATTATGATTGTCACAGTTTCTACCAAATTCCTTAATATTCTTATGAACATAAATAACATTATCAAAAATATTTGGAGATGCAAGAGGAATAAAATAATAAATTCTTGTAGGTAATTTTATCATCTCCAGTCAACTTTTGGGCGACCGAGAATTTCGAAATAAAGTATTTTTTAATGGTGACATAGCTGGATATTCTATTTCTTATTATTTATGAAAGTCATTTATTTATTTATATTAGTTTCTCGACTCCTGTTTCCCTGCAGACGTTACTTGACTTTTGAAGCACCGAACCGTCGGGTCGAATAAAAACATGTGTTAAGCAGCCATGACAGAAGTGAAGACTTGCTGAGAGAGCCTAAAAAGATTTTCACTACAAAAATGTACTAAACACCCAAGCCCTAGACAACTTTATCTCTCTCTCACTCTCTCTTTATCTCTCTGTCTAACCTAAACAATAACACATTATGCGAATTTATTACTTTCAACACATAAGTATCACCTTGAGATAACCGGATTACGAATGGCCATGAACAGAATGGATAAGAGCTTCTAATATTTGATAATTGAATGACGATGACAGACCAAATTGAAAAGGCTTCTTAAGAAATGGTACAGTACTAGTTCTATCATCTGACGATGAAGCCCTAAAATAGACATCGGTACTTCTAAAGTATTATAGTACAATATAATCATATACGTTTTATTTGGGTTTATTGTAGTTATAATTTGGTATTCAAAAGTGTAGCTTTTGTCGTCACAGGAAATCCGTTTTAGTATTACTTATCGTATTAACGTTAAAGTACAACTGAAGAAAGTTTTCATATTACTGGACCTGGAGAGGAATTCACATAATTTATACTTCTAGATAGAGCATCTTGCTGCTAGACAACAGATGAAAAAAGGCCAGGTTTATTACTTTAGTTCCGTGACTTGTAATAAAAAAATGCATACAAATTAATAGGCAAGCTTAATAGGGACGATACGAGTAGGACGTCCAGCTGATGTTTCCGCTCGGGATTTTTGAAAAAGCCCAAACATTCTGAGCGGCACTACAATTGCGCTTGCCTTGAGACGTACGATATTTAGTCTAATTTGCCCAGTAATTTCACTAGCCACGGCGCCATTCAGACTGAAACACAATATGCTTACACATTATTGTGTCACGGCAGAAATAGGCGCCGTTGTGGTATCCATAATCTAGCCGGCATCCTATGCAAAGGAGCCTCCCACAGGTCAAAAAAGAGATTAACTGTCAACTTAAATTTTTTTCAACGTTTACACAGTCTATCTAAACGTGTAAATGATCTAAGAGAATTAAATAAAATATTGACCATTATCATAAGTCGGAAGACGTCCACTGCTGGACAAAGGCCTCCCCCAAAGAATTCCACGTCGATCGGTCCTGCGCTGCTCTCATCCAACGTATTCCGGCGATCTTGTTCAGATCGTCGGTCCATCTTGTGGGGGGCCAACTAACACTGCGTCTTCCGGTACGAGGTCGCCATTCGAGGACTTTACTGTCCCACCGGCCATCGGCCCAATACACTAATTATAAAGCAGGGAATATGAGCAGAAGAAAAGTGGATCTCCGATAGCAGCTCTTCATTGCGGGCAGTAAAACAGTCAAAAAAGAAGTTATGTGAGTAATTTTGTACATTTGTAAATAAAAAAAATGTGAGCTGTCACGGGACGCCTGGCAGATGTGAAACATCGACATTATTTTGTAAAAGTAATATGCAGAAAAGAACATATTGTGATAGGAACTAAATATGTCATTATGATAAAATAAAATATTACGATTTTTTTCCAGATAACGATGACTATTTATTGAATAAACATTTATTTTCATTAAATACAAAAATTTACGAATTTATTTCAAATCGTGACTACTTAATTCGTTTAATCAGTGACTTCGGAAATAGTTATATTCGATGTTGCCTCTGAGGACGGTATTACTGTGACAAGGCGACGCGTCGCCACGGCATGCGTCGCCACGCCAGAAATCGGTTTTACGTTGCGATTACGATGTTTCACATCAAAAAAAATAGTCTCCATCCCATAAATTAAGAATCAAGATTCTATTGCCGCTCGAGTTGAGATATGTATGTAAGTATCTATGTTCCGTACACGAGAAATAAATTATTCATGAATCTTTCACCGAATTGTGCCTCTCTTATTTTCGTATCTCGTTATTTTCCATAACACAATGAGGCTGCTTTGGAGTTTTCATCGCTTCTGATTTTTCATAATCACTTAAGGAAAATCACAGATGCAGAAGTACCTTTAGCGGATCATTTATCTCTCACAGTAATAAAGGAATTGATGCTTTTAAGCATTTTGGTTTCACGAGATATTTTATTTATTTACAGTATTTTTTCGATAGGTACTCAGATGCATAAACTTTCGAGGAGCCTATTTTTCGAAATGTACTTGTCTTTCACAATAACGAGGCAAGCAACCATTATTAATTAAGTTAATTTAGTGAAGACAGAATGTTATGGAATTGTATTAAATCCAAAACATTCCCTATTACGAAATATCGTTTACGCATTATTATCAAGGTACTAGACCAAGGATTGCCAACATCTGTCAGAAATGCATCTTGCTGCACCGTAAAGTATAACAGGGGAGGCGCTTCGCAAAATTTGAAGACATAATTGAAATTCTTGACAAATTTTAACAAAATATTACTCAGAACCTCTCATTGTTTTTGAAAGAAAGATCCATGAAAAATGAGATGCACCTCACATCCAGATATAGGATGACATATTAATTTAGAACACAGTTTTTGAAACACTCCTCACGATAAATGCAGTAGAAGCGACGTCTCGACACAATGACAAACGATTGATCTGCCGTTCACACAGTTCTTGATCTCCGGTCGTGCAACCTGAACTTGAACAACTAATTAGTTACTATAATTTTAATTACTGAATAATACTTTTCTTGGCAATTTTATTTTAGTACCCATCTAAGGATTAAGCTACCCCATAGAAAGTACCGTACTTAATTAAATTTAAATGTTTTTAACCTCTCAGTACCTTAGAACAAACCATGCAGATGCAAAATGTTTGATTGGTTTATTTTTAAGCCTGCTTAAGATTTGGAAAACTTTAGAATTATCATTGTATTGACAATGTTGTCACCGATATCGGCCGTTTTCAATAACGTTTCTCTAGTTGCTGTCGCCGTTTTATGAAAAGATCTTATCTATCCATAGTTTTTTTTTTTGGAATAGGAGCACAAACGAGCGTACGGGTCACCTGGTGTTAAATGATCACCGCAGCCCACATTCTCTTGCAACACCAGAGTAATCACAAGAGCGTTGCCGTTCCTTTAAGGAAGGTGTACGCGCTTTTTTTGAAGGTACCCATGTCGTATCGTCCCGGAAACACCGCACATAGTTATGTCCAATATAACTATAGTCCAATGCTTTATGTCGATAGGTTATTTAAATATAAGTAAGCGTAAAACGATAGATTTGTCTAACTCTAGTAAGTTAAACTAATGATAGATAGGTTATTGAAAACGGCGGTTAGTCAACATTTTGTACATTCTTGGTTTATTCTCAGGTATAACTATATACCAATTATATTTTAAAGACCGTAACTGTATTTTGTTTTCGCTATTGAATAGTTAAGAAATTCTGTGTTTATTATTACTATTATATAAGATTGAATGCTCACATTCCGTGCAACGTTCGATTCTCGTTTGGAAGGTATGAGGTACGGAACACTTAAAGGCTTTACGAGAGCGATAAACGCTTCCCTTCAACTCCGATATTGAAGGCTAAATGTCTGTGACGTCACCACTTTGAAGATAGGAATATCTTCTATTATAATGTTCCTTAAGCGATATTAATAAAAGTTACTGATTGCAATATGCATCAAGTATGAATTTTTGCGACTAATTCTGCGTTGATGGTAAAGTGTATCAGGCTTTAAAAATCTGGTAGTTTTGGTTGTTTTTATTATATATTTATATTTTATATATATAATCATTTTAAAGAATATATTACAGAACAATACCCCCCCTTTGTGGGCCAGCAGAAAATGTATCGTTATCTTTTTATGGAATAGGAGGACAAACGAGCGTACGGGTCACCTGTTGTTAAGTGATCACCGTCGCCCACAATCTCTTGCAACACCAGAGGAATCACAGGAGCGTTGCCAGCCTTTAAGGAAGGTGTACGCGCTTTTTTAAGGTACCCATGTCGTATCGTCCCGGAAACACCGCACAAGGAAGTTCATTTCACAGCTTTGTAGTACGTGGAAGAAAGCTCCTTGAAAACCGCACTGTGGAGGATCGCCACACATCCAGATGGTGGGGATGATATCCTAACTTGTGGCGTCTCAATCACACCGTAGTTGACAGTACCGCACCGTAGTCGTATATTTCATAATTATTGGTATTTTATGTGAATGCCTATGTCAGTACATCAAACATTTTCGGTTCGAATCCAGATGTCCAATAAGTGTTTTTTTTAAGTTTTGTACATTCGTAAAAATCCGAGCAAGGTTCGGTCGTCCGGATATTATAAACACTACTCTACCCATACCTTTATCAAGGAATACTTCACTATAGATTGGATTATATTGATACAGCCGGCGCTCCTTCGTCACAACACAAAGGGTAAACTATGAAGTGACACAATGCGAATGACAGCTTATCATTTACCGATTTATCCGGGGCGGGAATGAGCCGTTCAAATCCATTATATTCCTAGCTGACAGAGAGTCGCTGTTCTGTCAGGGGTCTTTTTAACTGGACACATATACATGTACCTTATTTGATGAGATGGGTTTGACATAGACTTATGTTAACGTATATTTATTACACTTAGATTAAGGATTGGTCTCCGCTGCGTCCCAACTAGATACCGCGGGCGTAGTCGCAAAGTGCGGCGGCTAATAAAAAATATTGAATTAGGCGTTACTTTGCGGAAATCCATAATTATACAAATGATTTAAGTTTTCTTTAGTGTTAATTCCGCCAATATTTCTTTTTAAAACAATTCGACACGTGTTTCGCCTCTACACGAGCCATCCTCAGGACGTGTTGTCTCGCCAAATTTACTTTTCTTGGTTACACACATGTGTGACGAATCTGTGACACTCGCAATGAAAACATGTTAACGTAGTACTAAAGATTTTTTGTTAGAATTCTTTAAAAAGTTTTCAGTGTATAAATTATCTGTTAAAGTGCTTTTTTACACACCTCGCAATCGCGATTCACATTCCATCAGAAAGTGTCTAGATTCAAGTTGACATCAGTAATATACTTCTTTGTTTTTTTACCAATTAATATCGCCATTACAAATATTACTGGCAAGATTATACAAATAAGGATATCATCCTCACAATCTGCATGTGTGGCGTTCTTCCAGAGTGCGTTTTCAAGGAACGTTTTCAGGCAACGCTCCTGTAATTCCTCTGGTGTTGCAAGAGAATGTGGGTGGCGGTTGTCACCTAACATCACCGTACGCTCGTTTCTCCCTTTCCGTAATTAAACAAAACATTTAAGCCATTTCGATTCCGTTGTTTAATAAGCGTATTATAAATTCCACCTCAACCCTCACTTCTAGGATTAATACACAAATAAAATTTAAAAACAAAATTTTATGAACGATGCGGCTCTCGAACCCACGACCTCTCGGGTTCCGTGCGACTGCTCTTCCAACTGAGCTAATCGTTCGAGTTACGTATCATCATAAGATTTTGTATCCTTTGTTCAACTCTCAGGTTGTGGCTTATCTACAGGATCTACTTTACAGTTGATAACCAACTGAACTAGCCGTTCGAGTGACTTATCGTCATAAAATCTTGTATGCTTTGTTCAACTCTCAGGTGGAAGAGCACTCGCACTCGAGGTCGTGGGTTCGAGTCCCGCATCCTTTATAAAATTTTGCTTTCAAATTTTACTTGTGTTATAAATGTGTCCATAATTAAATCTTTTGTATTAAAATTTAAAGTAGGTACTTTCCCTCCGTACGTAAGGAAGGAAAGTACCTACTTTAAATTTTGATACAAAAGACCCTCCGTGTCAGTCATGGTCCTTAAATCAGGTCACCTCAAACAAACTAGCAACTTGCCAGTATGCAATGGAAAGGAGTATGCTAAACATTAAAAAGTCCGACAGAGTAAAAAAAATCGTCATTAGAAACAAAACAAAAACTACCGATGTAATAAGCAAAATCAAAAGACTCAAATGGCGATGGGCTGGTCACCTGGTAAGAGGACACGACAAATGGAGCAAAAGGGTGACATGGTGGTACCCAAGGGAAGGCAAAAGGAAAAGAGGCCGACCACAGAAAAGATGGGACGATGACTTAAGACAAGTGGCAGGAGTCACATGGAACAGAGTGGCTCAAGAAAGAAAGGAATGGAAAAGGTTGGAGGAGGCCTTTGCCCACTGGCAAACAGATCTAGGAAAGATATCCAAGCAACAAATACTAGTTTAAATTTATTTATATCTATTAAGTTTAAGATTTTTATGCTAGTCCTTTACATAAGTTTAAAAATTCATTGTACTAAGAGATCTGAATAAAAGGCTATATTATTATTATTATTATTACTTTCCCTCCAAGTGGCGTATTTAATTTCCATCGTTGTATAAATCTGTCTAATACTGCTACAGTATCTATCTAGTACTCTATGTAGTATAACTTTGTGTCTTTGTATAAATGAGATTTACTAAAATGGATATCATGTCTAGTCTTCTGAACGAACTACAAACCGCCCGAGGGTACCGGATGTGAACAAGGTTCTCCCAGTGGAAATATGTTATGAGCAGGATTCCATTCCAATTCATTATTATATTGTGTGCTAAGAATATGCTTTGAGGTGTTATTTTGGAATCTCAACGTAAACATAATTTAGACACGTTGAAGCGTTATTGTAAATATTACTCAATTGAAGGCTAGACCAGAATTAAACAGATCATTTTAGCCAATTTTGTTATGTTTTTAAAGTGACACTTCTGGGATTAATTACACAAATAAAACCCGCGACCTCTCGCGTTCCGTGCGAGCGCTCTTACCAACTGCGCCAACCGTTCGTGTGACATATTATAAAATCTTGTATGATTTGTTCAACTCATCAACTGTAAAGTAGAACCTGTAGATGAAGCCACAACCTGAGAGTAGAAGCCATTGTTGAGGGTATTAGTTATAAATTAAACACATTATTTATTTGGAAATGCGTATTTATATTTATTTAAATACACTACAAGGAATCAAAATCTTAACATTTTCTTATTAAACTCCAAAACTTTAAAAATAACATTTTCTTCTTTGGATTCATGCAAAATGAGATCAGATATTAAAATTACATGAAATATTATTAAATCTTGTAACTCATTAAAAATATAGACTACTTATATATTACGTTTTTTTTTAAATCAGCTTACTAGGTATTTTTCACCCATACTCACTTCAGTCTTCATTGGTGTCCGAGTGCGTGGCGCTAACTGCCAGCCACGCGGATAGGGGTCTCTTGTTGCTATGCAGAAAGGTACTTAAAAAGGCAAGTCGCTAGATTAAGCGAAGGGTAAATAGAAAACACGCATACAAGGTGATTTTAGACAAGTTTTGTGGTGAAAACATAGCATTTGGAGCTATGAACACTACTTTATCCTGTTACACATACCGTTAAGTCTTAATTGTAGGTTGCTAATGCTTGCTGTTGGTTAAAGTTAACACTCCAGAGCTATTATGAACTACCAGTTTTCTTTGCAGTTAAACAAGTTTTATCTCGGCATGATTTATTTGTTTAGTATACTACTCTCATGAAAGTTATTCTTATAGCTTTTGCTTTTTTTGTGTAGGTACATTTATTCAGATTAGGAATCAATAATGAGGATTGTAAGCATTTAACTGTTTGCGCCTGTTAAAATGTTACATTTTCGACGCAAGAATTTGGAAAATATTGGCTTTGTTACATAGGAGCCGTTAACTCATATCGCTCAAGGTCACAGGCATTTAGTGTCGCCTTAAGTAGAAAATGAAATATGAGTATTTTGATTACCCATGTGGTATACCCGGTAGCGACGAACGCCGGGATAAACACGATATTTATCATGTCTAACTGCGAAACTAAGTTTATTATTGCAAATTCTTAAACTATTACGTTTTCAGCTTTTCAGGATCCTTCAATAATATTATTATTTACTCGGAACTTCTCACAGAAGAGAGAGTCGTGTTTTCAAACGGCAAGTTCAAGTTTGTTGTTACAAAGTGTTAGCTTCCAACTTAAACAAACTTCCTTGGACCAGACTAGAATTACAAATTCTCTTGTATACTGCCCTTATTTGTCGTTCATTTACTATTCGTTTTCAATAAAATTGCTAAAGGTTTATTATATGGAACAAATGATAAATCGACACATCTTAACATAAGGGTTATTACTCCAGCAATTACTAATTTATGTTATTTATCATGAAAAATATGGCTTTTAGATGTATTAAATGGTAGAGACCTTTTTCAAATGAAAGTTATTCTTTATAATTAATATTTATTTATAATAATTGGGTTAACGAATATAATATTATTAACAAATAAAACTTGAAAACAAAATTTTATGAACCATGCGTGACTCGAACCCACGACCTCTGGCGTTCCGTTCCAGTGTTCTGCCAACTGAGCTAACCATCCGAGTGACGTATCGTCATAAAATTTTGTTTTCAAATTTTATTTGTGTATTAATCCTGGAAGTGAGGGTTATCACTTTAAAAACATAACAAAATAATATTATTATATTTTGTATGGTAGATACAAATGTAATGGGTTCAGAGAGTTCCATTCGTTCTTTTTCCGAATGGAAAAAGAAGACTAATTTGAGGAAATATGTTAGCACGATGCAGAAAAGATGTAAAGATCACGCTATTTAAGTTATTCTGTCAGAGTTTTTACAGGTGCAGTCCACAGACTGACCCAACCAGGTGCAACCCACAGGTTGACTATACCCAAAAATCTATTACTGCTCTCCGTGTCCAATATAATAACATCTTCATAATAATGTTGGGACTGCCTCGGTATTGATATTGCTAAAACTGCGACAATCATAATGTTAACACGAGGAACAAACATAAACTCTACTGGGCTAAGTCGAGTAGAGGGGAAGGTAAGTATATTATCTCTAGTGATAATGCTTTTTTATATATTTAACTGATTTACTCTAGACAAGGCATTAATTGAAAATCAAAAATATATGTAATCGAAAAAAAATAATAAGAGAAACGAATAGAAAGAAAAAAAAGAAAGAATCATTTAAAACAATGAAAATCATTACGTGGGTGGGTGACGATGAGGGTGACAGAAATCAAGAAAGTAATTGTCATTGTAATGTAATGTAAATGGATGGGGTTGTGGAAAAAGGATATTGTCAATCTATTTAACCAATTAATGAAAATTTTAATCAATGTAAAAAAAATTTAGCCCTTTTAATTACTAATTTTTACTTTTTTTTACAATCACTGCAAGAAACTTAATTTACTAAATGTACAATATTTATTGTATAATACTAATTATTAACATCTTTATCGTTAATTGTAATAATAATAACATTTGAAACAGATTTGCAGTGATATTAGAAGGGGTGTACCTCTGACCCCGAAACTAGTTAAAACTTTATCTTCGGGGTCAGTGATTCCACGAGAAATCACAAATGACAAACGAAATAATTAATAATAAATAGAAATTAAATTTATCTGTGTGTGTGTGTATGTGTGAGTGTGTGTGTTTTATACTAATTGAGTAGGTTAAAAAATTAAACATGGATTAATTATTCTAACGGGAGTCACATACCGCAATATTTTATTCAACTAAACCAGTTATCTCGTTATATTTACTAAAACTTACAAGACCTAGAGTTGAACGAAAAATGCAATTTATTTGTTTTATCTACACCCATGCTTTAAATCCTCTATTTAAGATTCTAAAACAGTTAGCTTATTGCCAACATTAAAACACCCAATGTCCTAATAACTATTACATCATCAAAACGAGTGTTGTAATGAAATTCAGTACAACATTATATCATCCTTTTTCATAATAACACTTCTTTGGATGATATTATGGTTACTAGGACTTTTTTAGGCTTTTTTAATATTAGCAGTAAGTTAACTGTTTCGGAATCTTCTATAGAGGATTCATATTATGGGTGTAGATTAAGTCTTGTATGCAACTGTTGATAATTAAGTATTAGTTATTTAAGCAACTGTTGTGTAATGAGGGGTATTAAAATACGAATGTGGGTTTATAATAGTATCGAATGAGTGTTTTAATACCTAATTATGAACAGTTGCATACAAGACTTTATCTACACCCATAATATGAATCCTCTGTCTGTTGAAACTCTTTGCGCATAAAGGGATAGAAAAAAAACATAGGAGTGTTGTTATGAAATTCAGTACAACATTACAACACTCGTTTGGATGATGTAATGGCTATTAGGGACATTGGGTGTTTTAATGTCGGCAATAAGCTAACTGTTTCAGAATATTTAATAGAGGATTTAAAGCATGGGTGTAGATAAAATAATAAATAAAACACTCATGTGATACTATTTCACATTCGTGTTTTAATACCCCTTATCACACAACAGTTGCATAAATAGGTAACTATTATAAAATGTTGTTGCTGTAAATGTGGATTTACGAGACTATGAATGCATTTCTTGCCTCTTCTTCCTATTATTAAAGTTCAACATTAATGATATGGTAACATGTGCAACTTTGACATTAATAAATTCCAATTATTAGATCTAAACGAATAAATAATTTTTTAATTTGATTTTCGTCAAGCATTCGGCAAAGCCTAGCGAAACTCAATAAGAAAACAAGCGATTCACTCGATTGTATGAAACGTGCAGTCTTTGATAGATTGACAGATGACGGCTATAATCTTGTAAAAAACGGAGATAGCCTAAATCCATTACGTGTTAAGCAACTGTTCGCTTTCAAACTTAGTCGGATTATACTTCATCGCCAATAGCCATATTGTAATTATTACTGTTTAAACCTTATGTCAAATGACTGCACGTTTCATACTAAACTAAATTTCAATTCTTACTTAGGCATTCCCGCGTCTTAATACCGTAGTATATATATCCTCTTTGATTCGGGATTTTGTTGTTACTGTTAAGGCTGAAGGTGCTAACCGATATGTAACTGTTATATTTAACAAATAAAATTTGACGATGTGGGACTCGAACCTACGACCTCTGGCGTTCCGTGCCAGTGCTCTGACCAACTGAGCTATCCGTTCGAGTGACGTATCATAATAAAATCTTATATGCTTTGTTCTACTCTCAGGTTGTGGCTTCATCTACAGCATCTACTTTACTATTGATAACCTGCTCAACCCCAATATTTGCATATTAGGAAATTGACTTGAGATGTCGCTGTCAGCCTCAGCCTATATTTAAGCCTCAACGTAATGGTAATAATATATTTAGGTCAAGAAATTCTTCACCGTCATGACTCGTTTGATAATGGGAGAGTTAAAACAAAGGTCAGAGGGGAGGATCTGCGATGATGAGGTCATCAAAGAACGTAATTAAATTACACCGCCTGAAGCCCGGCTATAAGGGATTCTGGTGGGCGTATCCCGGATTCTCTTTTAAAGTACGCAAACGGAATGTTTCATGTCCGTCCAAGTTAATAGGGTTGTTATAAAGGAATTCTTTCGATCTAACCAAATAACACCTGAATAGCGTCCCAAGTTTATTTTGTTTTACATTTTCGACCAAATTATTATATCCGCACGTTTTTAAAATGTTTTTTAATTCCAAACAATTTGTTATGTTTTTAAAGTGGATGACTTCTAGGATTAACACACAAATAAAATTTGAAAACGTATGTTTTTAAAGACATGAACCTTTAAAATCATAACAAATTGTTTAGATTTACAAGAGCGACACCTAAAGTCAATTTCCTGATATGCAAATATTGGGGTTGAGCAGGTTATCAACTGTAAAATAGATCCTGTAGATGCAGCCACAACCTGAGAGTTGAACAAAGCATACAAGATTTTATGACGATACGTCACTCCAACGGTTAGCTCAGTTGGCAGAGCACTCGCACAGAACGCGACAAGTCGTGGGTTCGAGTCCCGCATCGTTGATAAATTTTTGTTTAAAAAAGTTTTATTTGCTTATTAATTCCGTCAATTCGAGAATTTAAGAGAGAGACTGTTTTCGACAATTATTAACATAAAATACACGTTCCAAATTAATATATTGAAATTTATATTAACAATTTTGTATTCGCTAAAGCAGTACAGTACACATTTAGTCAAATGAAATGAAATCAAAATAATTTATTGAAAGTAGGTATATATAACTATATAAAATACCAAGTCTTGAATATTTACAATAGAATAATTTTATACATTATCGTTACAACATAAATGTAACAGTAATAACAATATAAATGTCAATGATAAAAATATAAATGTTATAATAAAAATATAATTGTAATACCATCGATGGTATTTTACATATAACACCTGTTACGTATTATCTTTTTATTTTGTTTAGTCACTTAATTACAATTATTAATGTTCCAAATAATTTTGTCATTTAAATATTCTTCTATCTTATAATACGCTTCATGTGATAGTATGCGTTTAATTACAAACTTAAACTTATTTAGCAGACCGGTCATAATGTCTAATAACCAAAATTTGTGTGTAATATAATTTATGTCTATGATAACATCAGGATATTCTGTAATAGTAGTGATTTTGAAAAAAACTTAAAAATTAAAATTAGCATCATCATTGCAGTCCCATTGATCAGGCTGGTCTTAATAGCCAATAACCTAAAGTGTAACAATTGCAGTACTCGTCAAATCATTGGTCAGGCTGGTCTAAAGTATTGGTCTTATGCACTAACAGCTATTCAGGATTACAATTGAATATTAAGTAATAATATCTTAAAAGATTAGCTAAATTTTAATAATCACTTACTATAATATTCTCAACGGATTAGAAAGAAAGTTCCTCTAGATGCTTTAGATCAAATAACTAAAAGTGTAACAATTGCAGTACGCATCTAACCATTGGTCAGGCTGGTCTAAATTATTAAGTCTTAAGTCCTTAGAGCTGTTCAGGATTACAATAGTAATAATATCGTAAAAGATTATCTAAATTGCGACGTAATGTAGCGTAATTTTATGACGATAGTACGTCACTCGAACGGTAAGCTCAGTTGGTCAGAGCACTGGCACGGAACGCCAGAGATCGTGGGTTCGAGTACCGCATCGTTCATAAAATTTTGTTTTACAAATTTTATTTGTGTATTAATCATAGAAGTGAGGGTTATCACTTTAAAAAAACATAACTAATTATTATATTTAAGCCTCAACGTAATGGTAATAATTATATTTAGGTCAAGAAATTCTTCACCGTCATGATTCTTTTGATAATGGGAGAGTTAAAAAAAAGTATGTCGTAAGAGCTGTATAGCCGAGTGGTTAGCGATCCTACCTACTAAGCTAGAGGTCCCGGGTTCAAATCCCGATAGGTGCAAGCATTTAAATAATGAATATGGATGTTTGTTTCCGAGTGATGGATGTTTACATGTATTTATGTATGTTTATATGAATTTATGTATGTTTAAGTAAGTATATTGTATTAAATATATCGTTGTCTTGTAACCCATAACACAGGCTATATATGCTTAACTTGGGGCAAGATAATTTGTGTAAAAAGTGTCCCAATATTATTATTATTATATTAAATATTGAAATTGCTGAAAAGTAAAGAGCTATTTAGGATTACAATAGAATATTAAGTAATAATATCATAATAGAGAAGCTAAATTTTATTGATCACTTAAACTATATTCCCAACGGATCGGAAAGTTGGTTCCTCTATAAGCTCTAGAGTCTAGATCAACATTCTATCGGTCATGAACGTAGGCGTCCCCTAGAGAAATCTCACAACTCTTGTAAGCTAAAATAAATTTAAGTTCTGTTCTGTTCAGGGAATTTGTTGCTCCTTGATGTATGCTCGACAATACCCAATTTAGATTTTCAATATCATTTAACTTTGTATCTTATGTTAAAACATATTCAGTTACAAAAAAATATTTTATAGCACTACTTAAACATGTTTGGTTTGTATACCAACGTTTGATACGAGTAATGATACTTATTCCCCAATGTTACTAATTTAAAAAAAAATGACGTCAACTCTCCCCACTCATTTATTCATTCAATTAATAAATTCACTTGAATAGCTAGACTTAGCAATAAATATTGTTACAACTAAAATATATATATTTTTAATTTAGTCTTCTTTTGTTTTTTTTTTTTTAATTCAAACTGGAACGTGTTTATTATCTTAGAACCTCCCTCCATTTCACACATTTTTCGAGGTTGACCTCAGTAATGATTACTTAAGTTGTTTTAAGATCACAATCTAACTCCAATCCACAAATATAACTTTAAACATTTAGATCAAACAAATTACACTTATAAATTTCAGTGGTTATACTTTTTATCATTTACAAACACTTCGGAAAATGTTTATGATACCATCATCAAACCTGTTTTTTTTTACAATCGGACCAATTCACGTATATCTTATCAAACCAGTCAAAAATTTATGAAATTTGTTCGAAAACACACAAAAGGTAAGTTAAATCTTTTACTCGATCATACAAATGCCTGAAACTAATACGAAACTAAGAAAGGTTCTTGAATAAAATTAACGCCAAGCAATTTTTCAGTGACAATACAAAGGTCAGAGGGGTGGAAAGGCGATGATGACGTCATCAAAGAACGCAATTAAATTATCACGAAAATAAACCTCGGCTCTTAGAGAGGTTCACGTGAATTCCGATTTAGGGTGCAAAAGCCAAATGTTTAATGTTCGTCCAAGTTAATAGTCTGCTTATATTCGGTGTATTTTGAACAAAAGTATCGAGGTATATTTAATACTCCTGAAAAATTAATTGGTTTATTTTGTAACATGCTGCTGTTGAATTACCTCCGTGTAGATATCATGGAATCAATTCGAATTCAATAAAAATATATATACCGGCGCAAATCTACAACACACCTATCATAAAAACAACAATAATTTAGTTTCACAATGTTAGTTAAGATTTATATTAATTAATTTATTAATTTAATTTATTATTTAATTAATTACTTCATAAATCATCATTTGATTACATTGTGATGTAAAATTATTGTTAAAAACATTAATGGAAAATACGTGCACGTGCGCCGAGCCCTATAAATACGACCACACTGTCAACACTCGAGGCATTCGTGCTCGAGCTGTCGTATGGTACGGACCTGTCTGGGAAGTCTTTACGCTGCCTGTGGCTTATTGTTATCTTCATATACGAAGGTGATGAAATACTCGTTGCAGTTTTCTTTCAAATTTTCCAATAATTATACGTGATCATCTTCAAGTCAACAATTTTAAAAACAATACAGAGGTTCTTTCTTCGTCATATATAGATTTTTATAACATAGGCCCACATATTATATTCCAAATAGGATATATAACAAAAGAGAAAATTATAATTTACTGGATGACCGTTAAAATTATATTTAACAATGTAGAAGGTAGAAATTTATTCTCAAAAGGTAAACTCAATCATCGAAGGTAGCGGAAAGTTGAGTGAATAAACCGGATGAACTGCCAATGTGCTTGTCGGCTGCCACTTATGGTATTCGTATGTGGGGTTTAATTTCCTGAAGTGCCAGTCACCAATGAGCCTAGCCTTTATGTATTAAGCGTTCATAATTGAACAAAACAAAACCACGCAAAAGTACTATTTTTATAACAATAACAGACGTATATTTACAATGTTTGTATAAAATTGATATACTTCATTAAAAAAAATACCATTCAAAACACGAAAAGATTGTTATTGTAATAATGCTATTTCGCTAAGTATGTACGGAAGTTATAAATTATACAGATAGCTGTAGACTTAATAACTTATTATATCCAATTTTTCACCGATTTTGGTCCAAATCGCTTATTTTACGCGATTGTTACTCCTATATTTACCATATCACTATGCTAATTGTATGACACGTATATATGTAGAATTTAATGCTTTCTTTCATTATGTATATACCCCATGAGGTTATGTTGTATACGTGTAAGGACTTTATCCAGATATAATATACGATGACGAAAAATACTTCGAAACGAAAGAGAAACAGAGTGTGTTGAGAGGCGAGTTAAATAGATGGGAGATCTTTCACTAGCATTCGTTCGCTGTCTGCTTAATACAATTGTCGTTTAGCCGCAAACTGCAGCCCGCTACATACGTGCATCTGATATGCGTGGTTGCATTGAGATCGTTACGGGAATATAATATTTGCCGACAGAAATTGCATAATTCAAATGTATGTCATCCTAAGTGATACACCACGCCAATTTCAACGCAGTGGTGTTCAGGCATTTTGATTGAACCCAAAGTTTGAAGCGGCACCGCAGTTGCGCTCACTCGACAAACGTGACTAGCTATGGCACCCTCCAGTGCTTGCACATAACTGCATCACGGCAGGGTATGAAACCTCTGTAGTACCCACCTAGCCGGCATTATGTTTTTTTATGAAACTAAGGGACGAGACGAGCAGGACCTTCAGCTGATGGTAATTGATACTCCCCATTACAATGCTAAGCCCAAAAAATATGAGCGGCACCACAATTGCGCTGATCAGATACGATGTTAAGCCTCATTTGCCCAGTAATTTCACTAGTTGCGGCGCCCTTCAGACCGAAACACAATAATGCTTATGCATTACTGCTTCACGGCAGAAACAAGCGGTAGTGTGGTCCCATAATCTAGCCGGCATCCTATGCAAAGAAGCCTCTCACTCAAAACGCAGGGATTAAGAATTCATACACCCAGTATTATTAAGTAGCTGACCCGACAAACGTTGTTTTGCCATATAAAGTATAATTCGCGAGATAGTTTTATAAGTAATATAATATTGCCTACATTATAGCCTTTACATCATTTTGTTCTATTGTCAATAGTTTTTGCAGCGCACGCAAAAATAGGTTTTCGATTTTACACCTTGTGTTACAAAATAGCAATTTTATTACGGATCCCTAATTTTGAAAAAAAAAATAGCCTTAGCATAGCATAGCATAGCATAGCATAGTAACATAGCCTATAGCCTTCCTCGATAAATGGACTACCCAACACTGAAAGAATCATTCAAATCGGACCAGTAGTACCAGAGATTAGCGCGTTCAAACAAACAAACAAACACTGCAGCTTTATAATATTAGTATATAGATAAGACTAACTATGAGCTAGGGAGTTATTTCATCATCATCATATCTGCTGAAAGACGTCCACTGCTGGACAAAGGCCTCCTCCAAAGATAGCCATGACGATCGATCCTGCGCTGGCCTCATCCAACCTATTTGACCAGATCGTCGGTCCTTCTTGTGGGGGGCCTAACACACTACGCCTTCCGGGACGTGGTCACCATTCGACGACCTTACTGTCCCAACGGCCATCTGTCCGTCAAGCTATATGCCCTGCCTACTGCCACTTCAGTTTCGCAATCATTTGGGCTATGTGGATGACTTGCCCGCTGAGCAATAATAAGCTTCCTTAGACGGCCCATAGTTAGAGACCACGTCTGCATTCCGTATGTCTCGTTTTATCTTAATATATATAAATTACGTGACACGTTGTTTGTCCGCGATGGACTCCTAAGCTAATGAACGGATTTAAATGGGGTGCATGGAGTGCAGTTTAGTCCAACTTGAGAGAAAGGATAGTTTTTATTTCGATTTGGGACCCACAATTATTTTTATTTCCAATATTTGTTTTGTATGGACATATTTTCTATGAGAGAATTTAGTGACGTACGGTTTGACAGTTCTGCTGTGAAACAATTTCATTATAACAACAAGGAGCACACGTTACGTAATAATTCATACGGCCTTACAAATAAACTCGCTATAAAGTTATACCTGAGTGTAAACCAAGAACATGTAAAATGTTGACTATATCACTGACATCACTGTCATTACAATGATAATTCTGAAGTTTTCCGAATGACAAGCAGCCTTGCAAAAAAACGCGGGAAACGTTATACGTCCGAATAAACCAAACATAAGCAAAATGTCTATTTGTAAATATATAGCATATTCTTCGTTGATTCTCAGGATTAAATTTATACCTAGTTTATTTGTAAGGCCTTTGATGTTTTGAAATATTATTGGCAAATATTTTTTTTATTATCTACAGAACAACGTCTGTCGGGTCAGCTAGTTTAATATATTCAAAGCTTGTGTGTAGTTCCAGTTCCCAATGGTGTACACCATAATTATACTTGAGCGCCATGTCTAATCACACTCCCCAACGGTGTGTGTTTTTAATTATGTTGAATAAATATTTATGAGAACAGTTTGAACACGGGGACAATTGCAAATTAACAATTTGCGGGTAAACAGAGTAAATAGTTTTTAGCTTCACTTCTACACTTTGACCTTATCAGTAATTAATAACTTTAATGTATGCGAAGTTCTTCCTGCAAGTTCGTCTGCGTGCATATAAATTATTAAATTTGATTTGATTTAAACTTAAATTAAGGATTGGTCTCCGTTGCGCTACAATTAGATACTGCAGGCGTGCAGCAGTGGACGTACTCGAGCCGGTCTTGAACAATGTGTGACGTTGACGTGTCACAAGTTTTGTTATATTTTGCTAATAATTGAAGCTAAAATGCATGGAATGATCACTTAATTCAGCTAGCCCGAGATCCCCGAACTAGATCTTATAATAATTAGCTCAGTTAAATCACGCATTAATAATTTATAATGGAAATATAAATTCACCGCCATCTATTCGCTTCTAAACGAATTAGATACTTTAATTTTGTGGAACTGTCTTGACATGTCGCGCGTTTCCTTTGTAGTTTACAATAAATTACTAGTTGGCGCTTATAAGTGATTTATTTATTTAAAAATTATATAAATTAACAAAAATCATATTTTGCAATTGAAAAATTAAATAATTTTATCAAATTAGTGTAATGTCATCGGTCCTCGATAAATCTACAAAGTTTGAACAAAATCTAGCCGTTTAAAGTGGGTCAAAATCGCGCCCAAAGAAGTCGGTTACAAACATACAAACATACAAGCGAAGCTAATATAAAGCGTGTAAAAATGCTATTGTTCTAGATAATGCGGTATCTAGTTGGAGTGCAGCGGAGACCAATTCTTAATCTAAGCTTGAATATAAAATATTCAAATCAAATGACACTCAATATTAACCTCAAGCTTGCAATACATCAGTGAAAACTGTATCCAAGGCAGTAAGGCATTTCTAAAATCATCCTGCACGTTGACAAACACAAAAATAGACAATTTTTTATGTCCCTGCAGCAAATACAGCTATATACAGAGAACAAACACATTGTAACTGTTTCTTTAATTTAAATTATGTAATTAAATATACATATCGGTAGCAGAACCAGTTGACTTACGGCCGTTTTCAATAAACTATCTATCCTTAGTTTAACTTACTAGATGTAGATAAATCTATCCTTTTACGCTTACTTACATTTCTTCCTATCGACAGATTGCATTAGAGTAACGGCCATTTTCTATACAAGATAGAGAAGACAGAGATATACAAGATCTTATCTATACATAGTTATGTCCAATATAGTTATAGTCCAATGCTATCTGTGAATAGGTTATTGAAATTTAAGTAAGCGTAAAAGGATAGATTTGTCTACCCGTAACTAGAGATACGTTATTAAAAACGCCCGTAAAATATGTTCCCGCCTGCATCGCATTTTAAAAGGAAATAAATTAAAATTTATTCATCTTATTAGAAATACAATAAAAACAATAAGCCGTAGACATCTAGGATAAATTTGGCATCGAATGGTGGTAGTTTCATGTCGATACGATCAGTGGTTTAGGCGTGAAAGAGCCTCAAACAAAGACCATTTTCATTATTATATATATATATATTAGATTATCATAAATACTTCAAAATGTGTGGTGATTAAGTTTTCAGGAGAAAAGGTCAATATCAATATTTTTGAACGAAATGGGAGTTTCTTAACTCGGGTGAATTCTATTCGTGATTGAGGCGTCACATTAAAAAGATAGCTCTCTAATATAATGTCCACATTGACACTACCGCTAATAAACCTTGAAAAACATTAGAATCTGTCATAAGGAATTGCAAGGATTTTTTTTTATTGACTAGCTGACCCGGCAATCGTTGTATTGTCATATAAATTATTTTTAGTGTTCGACCGTTTTTTCTCAGACTTACTTTTTAAAGCCGACAGCCACGACCACGAAAAAGTCTTTTCATTTTTCGGGTTAATATAAAATAGATGAGACACTTCCAAAAAATGTGGCTTTCTATTGGTAAGAAAAATTTTAAAAAGTAGATCTAGAGACACTTTCATTATTAGAAAGTTTTTATATTATTTTCCTATTCGGAACGGAGACAAATCCAACAAATTAAAAATCAGTCCAGCCGTTCTCCAGATATTAGTGTTCGAACAACTGTGTAAGGTATGTAAATTAGAACTCCACGTCTCATCCGTAGACGCTGTGCATCACGACCGGCTAACCAGCAAATGCAGTTTCCACTTTATAGAACTCCAAGCCAGTGGTACACCTTGGATCTATAAAACATGAAACTATAAAAAAATAATTAAAAAATATTACATAAGATGCAATTATACAGTAAACACTATGTAATTTAAATAACGAGTTACATAGTATCTTTCTTATCAATGCAATACATAACACAACTATTTTGACCACTTGTGATATTTTAAAATTCACAAACTGTTTGATATCCTATAATAGACTGTCTCATTATATATAAAATTGTTAACTTGTTACTTACTACGAGTAATTGTGACAGTAATCACGACCGTCATTTTCACGAAGCACACTTACACAAACAATGAGTTCAAGCTCTAAAGGTTGATGCATAAACTAAACTATAATTTATATTTATATAGTTAATTCATTACTACTTTTCATGAAATAATTAATATTATTTAAACACGACTCATATATTGGATGCAGCACCTTATAAAACTAATTTGTTATGTATATTACAGCCCTTATAAAATACTCTATTTGATTGAAAAGAGTGGCCGTTGAGTTTCTTATATGATCTTCTGACAAGCTTAACTTTTTACGAACATATGGTAAATTCTGTAATTTAAAAGAATACTTGTACAGACGATTCATAAGAGCTTAATTTAAGCCTATTTCAATAAAGTTTATATGACTTTGACTTTGAACTGATATAATACTTTCCAAATGAATACTGAATATTGGAAACCTAGGACATTTTCTCGAACTTGGAAGGAACATTTGAAACTGCTTTGTTTTATACACAAGAATGTTTATGCTAGGCAATAATCATTCAAAGTAAATTAAGTACAACAGTTTATGAAAGCTAACCTCTATAGCTTCATTTGTTCTCGAATTGACTGGCTTTGCAGCAAATTATCAACCTTTGACAAGAAGGTTGATAATAACCAAACTAACAACAAACCAAAAAATAATAACCAAAATGACAATACAACGAAAGCTTGAAAAATACAGGGGTTACAAAAGTTTTGGTCGTGGATCGCTGGTGCCTGTGGTAGGTAATAATATACCTGTATTACTGGTCACCAGGATTCCACTTTTACACACTGACTAAAAAGCTCTAAAATCAAAGGGTAGAGGTAAATGTGTGTTTGTATGCATGAGAGGGAGTTAGTGTGTGTGTGTGTGTGAGAGAGAGAGAGAGTGTATGTGCAACCATGCGTTCGATAGGGTGTTCTCGGTTCATAGGTGTGCTAACCCTCTAAAGTCCCTCCGTGTGACAGTAGTCGTGCAAAAGGAGCCATTCGTGTGCAGTTATTCGAAATTTGTACATGTTTAGACCATACAGATATCCTATGGAGTTGTGCTTAAATCCACTGAATATATTTTTAGTTTCTTGGAAAGGCTAGTTATTATTTTCTTCAGCGGAGGCTTCTTTGCACAGGATGCTGGCTAGATTATGGGTACCACAACGGCGCCTATTTCTGCCGTGAAGGAGTAATGTGTAAGCATTATTGTGTTTCGGTCTGAAGGGCACCGTAGCTAGTGAAATTACTGGGCAAATGAGACTTAACATCTTATGTCCCAAGATGACGAGCACAATTGTAGTGCCACTCAGATTTTTTTGGGGTTCTTCAAGAATCCTGAGCGGCACTGCATTGCAATGGGCAGGGTGTATCAATTACCATCAGCTGAATGTCTTGCTCGTCCCGTCCTTTATATTCATAAAAAAAAATGTTAGAATGAGGTATCGTTAAAATTAATCGGGTTATATAAATATGATATAATTATGTTTTAGGGTCAATCACCCGTTAGCAAATTTCCATCTCTCATGTTTAGCTAGTCAAGTCTTGATCTATGATAGGCATCTGATATTGAAACAATTAATTGGATGCTGCTAATCTCAGCTTGTTGCTTCGATTTAATTAAATACACGTTTCAATAGAGGAGAATAATTTCAACGATGTTGTAAATATTGGTTATAAATTGTAGACTCCGTATAGAGAAGGAATTAATTCCCCGAGCGGATTTTAGTATAATGTCAAATAACAAGTCCATTTAAGTGTCAAATATTGAATTTGTTTTAAGTTAAGTACTTGCGTTAGTGTGGAACCAGAAAATTCAAATCTTTTCTCAAAGATGCTTGAAAATTTGAGAGTTATTTTGACAACCTTCTTCGAGATAAATCGAAATTACTATACCGTCTAAAAACGACAAACGACATATGAAAATCCATATCTGTCAAGTTCCAAATGCTTGACAGCAAATTGTTTTGTGCCTATTTGAAGCGCCACTCGCGAGCGTCCAGAGCACAAATTTTTACGTATAATACAGACGGGGCTGTTAAGGAACGTACATACAATACTCTGAAGTATTTTTGCATTTAGAATTAATTTCGTTAGTTTTTCGTGTTATTTATACTTATTATAACAAGAATATATAAAAATTTTTTTTTGGAAATAGTTTCCCATCATCTATCGATGTTTGCTGAAGTTGTCATAATAATAGTTTTAGTACCGCAGACTCTCGCTACATGGCCAACAGCTCCAAAACGGCGAATATCAAACGGGCACAAAAGCACTTTGACAGCCGCCAGTGGTATATAGTAGAGGTCAGTTGTCATTATAAACTCATATTTGTAGTGGAAATTAAAAATGGAACGATCTCTTACTCCGAAACATGGTAACCAAAGATAACTTATCAAACATTTTATTGAAATTTCGAACTAGCTTACAAATAGAAAGATGTTTATTGAAAACAAACAAATTAACACTTAAACGCGGGAAAAATTATTTGTGTTCGTTATTCGTCATTGATTTTGAAAAGTAATTGTTGTTTTTAAAATGTGTTCAAGTAAAGACAATGAGTAAGATTTATTTAAGGCCACCTTAAATGCAAGAGGCCGCAACAGCCACTTAGATTTAATTTCCACGCAGTATTTGAAAAAAGTACTATACAAGCCTTGGTCAAAACTAGGCATTGACTAATGAATGGCGTCTAAATGTGGGCCGAGGCGAAGCCAAGGCGCTTATTTAGTAAAGTAGCAAGCAGTAAAGTTTAAACAATGCTGTTTCGGTCTATAGGGCGTAGCTAGTAAAATTACTGGGCAAATGAGACTCAAAATCTTATTTCTCAAGGTGATGAGCGCAATTGTAGTGCCGCTCAGAGTTTTTGCGTTTTTCAAGAATACTGAGCGGCATTGCATTGTAATGGGCAAGGCGTATCAATTACTATCAACTAAACGTCTTGATAGTCTCGTCCTAATTTTCATAGAAAAAAACATACGTAAGTCGAATGTCTCTTTTGCTGCCAGTGCAGTAATGTACTCTATAAATGTCGCTTCTAGAATATTACAACTGGTAGCCCAGACGTAAATGAATTAAACATTTAAATATTATAAATATATACTCAAAAGATTATTCCATCATAGACTAATTTAAAATCTAACTACTGAGGGGTACAATCGCATTATTAGATAATCTTCAAAAATGCTAATAAATGCTTAGATTAAGGATTTGTATCCGCTGCGTAGTAGTTGTAGATACCGCACTACCTAAGGGTAGTGCGGTATTGTTCTTAAACAATAGCTTTTTTATTACGGCAATTATTCGATGCTTGTGTGCGTGGCATCTTGACACTCAATGGCATTTTTCAAACTTTGTAGCATACGCTTCGTGTTATTTTACATTGAAATTAATAAAATACAAAATGCTTACTGTTGATATGTGATTCTTATGAGCTTCTACCAAACATGTTCGCAATGATATATTCCTAGATTCTGTTTTTCAATACATAAATAAATTTTATGCCCAGCTAAACTTTTTAACTTCAACTATTTAAAATTTTACATTACTTGTTTCGCGCCTGCTATTGTGAGCGTAACATATTATTAAAATATTTTCATAATGTTTATATTTGGTTGTAAATTACTTGACTGAATTTTTGTTATTCTTTACTTAATACTGTTTTCATAGGTGATAAACGGGAGCAGAGCGGTGTTTTCAAGAGGCAATTTGAAGTTTGTTCTTGTACGATGTCGGCTTCCTACTCAAACTAACTCACACAGACGAAGTTTGAATTACTAATTTGTCTTCCATCTACTATTTCATATTCTTAGCTTTATGTACTTGAATATGGCTATTAAATGTAAGAAAAAATACTGTGTCTGTCTGTCTCCTTGGTTCTAGGGAATCGTAAAACACTGAAAACGTCGGGATGAATGAATAATTGTAAAATTATATAATAGTAAAATAGCCAGTGGGCAGGGCACATAGCTCGATGGACAGATGGCAGTAAATTCCTTGAAAGGCGACCACGTACCGGAAGACGTAGTGGTGGTATGGTTATGAGACGATCTGGTTTGATGACGGAGCGCAGGACCGATCGCCATGGCGATCTTTGGGGGAGGCCTTTGTCCTGCAGTGGACGTCTTCCGGCTGAATGATGATGATGATAAGAACAAACCAGCATACGGGCATCTAATGATATGTAATCACCGCAGGGAATATTCTCTCGTAACACCAGAAGAATTACAAGAACCTTGCTGACCTTGAACGAGGGCCCATGCTGGAATTCTTATATGATACCAGAGTAAGCTACACTAATAATTTAGATTTCTATGGGCGGTTTTTTTTTTAAATCGGTAATGGTAGGTAATAAAGATTCCAGAGTCAATATATTCGTTTTTCTTTACAGTTTTAGTTTTTTAATGAAAATAAGTGTCGAGACGAGCAGAACGTTCAGCTGATGGTAATTGATATGCCCTGCCCATTACAATACAGTGCGGCTCAGGATTCTTGAAATACCCAAAAAATCTGAGTGGCACTACAACTGCGCTCGCCACCTTGACTCATAAGATGTCAAGTCTCATTTGCCCAGAAATTTCACAAGCTACGGCGCCCTTCAGACGGAAACACAGTATGCTTAAACATTACTGCTTCACGGCAGAAATGGACGCCGTTGTGGTAACCATAATCTAGCCGGTATACTGTGCAAAGGAGCCTGCCACTGGTGAATATACACTGTACACTGGTTTAAATTTGACAAATTTTTCTAAGTACCTATATGCAAAATAAATTTATGTAAACCACTTATTTAATTTCACTAGTGTTGCAAATGCAATTACTTAGCCATAGATTGACATAGAAATCTATATGAGAAGGTAGTAGAAATTAATACTTTAAGTAGGTACTTATTCCATGCGGGAAAACTGTCGCCCGAATATTGGCAACGTACAGAATTTTGAGACTCGGGACTACGAATTAATTAATAATCGCACTGTGAAAAATGAACACCATATAATTGATTTCAAGAAATATTACATGTTATATAGATATACTGAAATATAGTATTTTCTTTGATCCACGCGAATGTTATACATATTTACGCGTTGTTTCATGTAAACCGTTCCGATGAATACTCGCTGGTGGTCTATAAGTCTCCTCTGCGGCGACATGTTGAACGAGACTGTCACTTCCAGTACCTACCTTCCTTCGTTTTCACATCTATACTAATATTAGGAAGAGCTAAAGATTATGACGTTGTAGGGATCAACTAAACTCATTTTTAACCGACTTCAAAAAAAAGGAGGAGGTTCTCAATTCGTTGGTATGTATTTTTGTGTTTGTTACCTCAAACCGATTTTGATAATTCTTTTTTTTAAAGCTGGTGCTTCCCGTGTGTTCCCATTGTAATTTGGTCCAGATCTGGAAACAATGGCATCCATGAGAAAACCATAAAAGTCCTAAATTTGCTATACGTCGCTATCCGATTTCGATGATTCTTTTTTTATTGGAAAGGATATACTTCAAATGTAGTTTGATTAGGTTCTGATAATGGGATCCATGACAAAGTAACTGTTTTTAATCTTTTTTATGCTATTAGGATATTTAGTTTTCTACCGTAACAAAGTTATGGTCAAGTAATTGTCGTAGTCGAATATGACGATCATTAACGACTTACAGTAAGGATGCGATCTGTGGCAGAATTTCTAACTGTCTATAATCAAATGGCTGAGCGCTTACGTTCATTGAGAGAGCGATATCATGTGAATAGGCAAAAATATTAACCCGAATATATATAAATATAAGTATAAGTCACGGACGAGTAAAAAAAAGAAGGACTCCGCGCTGTGATATTAGCAAGTGAAGCACCGTTATGCTAGTGTGTGTACGGTTGGGGGGGATACTTGTTACATAATTTTTTCTCCCTTGAATAATCATATATGGCCACAAATACTTATAAAGTAACGTTTTTACACTTTTTCACAACGCACGACGCCATTTTTAAAATATTTTATTGAGACGCAAACTGATCTGTCACAGATGATGACAATTCTCATAATGGCCGCCTATCGGCCTGTAGTAGTGTAAGTGTGTGCGTAGGGCTATGTATTTACACGTTAATCGGCTTGTTTTGGTGCTACACTGTTGTGTAAGGTGACGCGGAGTCCTTATATTTTTACTAGTCCGTGGTATAAGTATGAGAAAACCGCTAGAACGAAAACGTTTCGTACAAACGCTAAGAGATATAGTGATTGTTAAGATGCACACACTGATAGAAGGAATATATAGGATTGTCTCTTTTTATATAACTTTTGATGAATTGACTGCCCCGAAATTCTCTCGTTCCATCTCCCATGAGACTCCCGAGAATCAGCAGACACGATATATTTTTAACAAATACTGCAAAGTCTAACCTAGGTCACTTTCGTACTCTCAATAGAATTATTCACACTTATAATAGTCTTCCGAAAGTTGATCGAAGTATAGACATTTTTAATGACAAGTTCTCTGCTTTTCATTATAAACTTCGGAAATTCATATGTTGCTAGTCAGGAATATAATTTGCTGTTCAACAAAAATCATTCATACAATGTAATATTTTATTTCTGCCTTATTTAAGTAAAATAAGTTTTGTTCATTTGAATTAATTGTCACTTGTAAGGAGTAATTGTGTTGTATTATATTGTATCTTAGTATTAGTTCTTATGTTGTTAAAATTAAAAAAAAATATGTATGTTTTACTTGCATGTGGTCGTTGCCTGTAAGTGAAATAACACTTAGACTTATTTAGAATAATATTTAATGTAAGTTAGTGATTATTGTGTTGGCGATGCTAATCAATAAATAAATATTTGCATGTCGGAGCATTGATACCACAGAACAGCTTAAAGAGATTGAGTTTTTTTTTTATGAAAATAGGGGACATGACGAGCAGGACGTTCAGCCGATGGTAATTGATACGCCCTGCCCATTACAAAGCAGTGCCGCTCAGGATTCTTGAAACCCCCAAAAATTCGGCACTACAACTGCGCTCGTCACCTTGAGACAAGATGTTAAGTCTCATTTGCCCAGTAATTTCACTAGCTACGGCGCCCTTCAGACCGAAACACAGTAATGCTTACACATTACTGCTTCACGGCAGAAAAAGGCGCCGTTGTGGTACCCATAATCTAGCCGGCATCCTGTGCAAAGGAGCCTCCCACTTATTATTAGTTGGGTCACCAACTAATATGACTTCACGAGTAAATGCGGATAAAATCGCAGGAAACAGCTAGTAAACACAGCTAGTACCATATAAAACGCTTGGCTTCTTTTCTTGTAAGACCGTAAAGCAATATGGAATTATAATTGTAAGAATCTGTAAATTCAGGGTATATTTTGTTTTCCAATATTCGGTATTGCCTCTTGATTGATGTAAGTAAAAACTTTTTCATATAAATCAAATTTAAACTAAATTTCGCTAAAGCAATATCCGGCACATGTGTGGTTCAAAACAGTTTAGCTAATCGTGTTAGCTGATGCTACGAGCGCCAGTCCGGATTAATACCTCGCATCTATTTTCAATCCTGTCCACAAATAAAACAAACCAAACCATATTTTAGAGCATTTATTTCACATCAACTAAATCGATTCTGTTGTTGATTCAGTTATTTATAACTTCTGCATTAAAACTGTTACATAAACACATTTTCACACACACACACTTTTTCCCTGCACTTTTCCCGGGGCGTAAAAAGAATAGGGGAGTCCCAGGCCCATGGGTGTCGTAAGAGGCGACTAAGGGCTTTTTAGAAGTGGGAGAGTCACGCTGCCGTCTTTTGACGTCAGCACAATCAGGCCAGACTCGTCCGGGCTACTTACCACACTCGCACAGAATACCGGCGTGAAGTAGCGGCCTAGTGCCGCTATGTTTTGCATAGGTTAGTGTCGAGGACCGGTGGACACTCCCCCCCCCCCCCCCACCCTCCACCCGAATATGACAGCGGTACTCAAAAAGATTTTACCCCAGGAGGGTACCGGCTCTACCAGAGTTGGAGAATCCCTCCCCGGGCACTCTAGCCCAGGCTGCCCTTCGTATTCTGGGGAGGGCACAGAACCGCGCAAGACCAAGGACAAACGTGGCAGTATCACCACGGCACCCCGCTCCACACTCAACGTGGACTTTTGCGATATCAGGGAAATTCACTCCAATTTAAACGCCGTCCACCACCACCTTGAGACGGCGCAGCCGGCCTTGTGTTTCCTTACTGAGACGCAGATATCTCGACCTAGCGATACGTCATATTTAACGTACCCCGGGTACAAAATTGAGCACAATTTTTTGCCTCATGCCGGGGTATGTGTGTACGTTAGGGAGGATATCTGCTGTCGCCGTCTCGGCAATTTTGAGGGTAGGGACCTGTCCACTCTCTGGCTCCGCGTAGATTTAGAGGATCACGTCCGCATCTATGCGTGTGTCTACAGGTCCCATAGTGGTAACGCAGAAACCGATCATCTCATGGGCTGCGTTCAAGCGGCAATTAACGACGTACTTGCACAGATCCCCTCCGCTGAAATCGTAGTCTTGGGTGATTGACTACGCAGGGCGATCTGTGCATAATTTTGCATTGGCGTATGGTCTGTCCCAATTGGTTGAGTCGCCAACGCGGCTCCCGGATGTGGATAGCCACATGCCGTCCTTATTGGATCTTCTTCTGACTACACATCCCGATGGTTACCAGGTCTTTGTAGACGCCCCTCTCGGAACGTCCAACCATTGCCTGGTCAGGAGTGTAGTGCCTATCCGACGCCAACGTCGCAGACCACCAGCGACCCGCCGCGTTTGGCACTACAAGTCAGCAGTTCCTTTTTTGCATCCTACTCTTGGGGCAGGGTTTGTTTCCCTTCGGATGATCCTAGTGCCTGCGCCATTGCAGTAGCCGATGTGATACTACAGGGTATGGATATTTTTATACCAAACTCTGTAGTACCCATCGGTGGCAGATCACAGCCCTGGTTCGATGCGTCTGTTAAAGCAGCATCTGACTGCAAAAAACAGGCGTATCGAACTTGGGTTGCGGCGCTGGGCACAAAGGATCCGAACTGCACAGTTCTTAAGAGGAAATACAACCGTGCCTCCAGTTTTTTTACGGCAAATTTTCATACGGCAAAAGAGAAAGCCGTTCTCTTGTGCACTCTTTTCGCCTCCAACTCGACTCTTGACGACAAAAAACGGAACGGACGGAAAAACACCGCCGACCATCCCGTGGTGTCAGAGCTCTATGCCTGAAGTACAGTTCAGACAGAAAACTGTTAGGCGAGCTCTGTTTTCGCTGGACGTCAGAAAGTCGAGGGGGCCGGATGGCATTTCTCCAATCGTGCTTAGAACGTGTGCTCCTGAGTTGACGCCGGTGCTAACGCGTTTATTCCGGCACTCTTATTCTAAAGGCGTAGTCCCTGACTCATGGAACTCAGCCCTTGTCCATCCGATCCAAAAAAAAGGATACAGTTCGGATCCGGCAAACTACAGGCCTATTGCTATTACCTCCATGCTCTCCAAAATCATGGAGAGCATAATTAGCCGTCAGCTCTTGGTATATCTAGAGGGTCACCAGTTGATCAACGATCGACAATACGGGTTTCACCATGGTCGGTCGGCAGGTGATCTTCTGGTATACCTAACACATAGATGGGCAGCGGCTATTGAAAGCAAGGGGGAAGCCCTGGCAGTTAGCCTGGATATAGCGAAGGCCTTTGATCGTGTATGGCACAAGGCGCTCCTCTCCAAACTTCCATCATTTGGGCTTCCCGAGAGCTTGTGCAAGTGGACCTCCAGCTTCGTCACTGGGCGCAGCATACAGGTCGTTGTCGACGGATATTGCTCGAACCCGAAGCCCGTGAATGCTGGAGTGCCCCAAGGCAGTGTGCTGTCTCCCACGCTGTTTCTTCTGCATATCAATGATATGTTGGACACCTCCAACATTCATTGCTATGCAGACGATAGCACTGGTGATGCCGTATACACTGGCCATGCAGGTCTCTCTCGGGAAATCGTCGACCAGTGCCGGGAGAAACTTGTGTCTTCTATCGAGTCCTCTCTTGAGAAGGTCGCGGAATGGGGTAAATTGAACCTTGTCCAATTTAACCCCCAGAAGACTCAAGTTTGCGCGTTTACCACTAAAAAAACCCCATTTGTCGTATCACCGCTCTTCGCGAACACTTCTCTTAAAGCCGCGCCTAGTATCGGAATACTGGGTCTCGAAATCTCGAGCGATTGCCAATTTCGTGGTCATCTGGAAGGCAAAGCCAAATTGGCTTCAAAGAAACTGGGCGTCATTAATAGAGCACGGCAATAATTCAAGCAGGCCCACATACTAGCGCTCTACAAAGCGCAAGTCCGGCCACACATGGAGTATTGCTGTCATCTCTGGTCTGGCGCACCCCAGTATCAGCTCGATCCATTTGACCGCGTGCAACGCAGAGCAGCTTGAATTGTCGGGGACCCAGTGCTCTGTGAACGGCTGGATCACTTGGCGTTGCGTAGAGACGTCGCTTGATTGTGTGTCTTCTACCGCATTTATCACGGGGAATGTTCCGAAGAGCTGTTTAACCTGATTCCACCTTCGCAAGTTAGGATATCATCCTCACCATCTGGATGTGTGGCGGTCCTCCACAGTGCGGTTTTCAAGGAGCTTTCTTCCACGTACTACAAAGCTGTGGAATGAGCTTCCTTGTGCGGTGTTTCAGGGACGATACGACATGGGTACCTTCAAAAAAAGCGCGTACACCTGGCAACGCTCCTGTGATTCCTCCGGTGTTGCAAGAGATTGTGGGCGGTGGAGATCACTTAAGAACAGGTGACCCGTTCGCTCGTTTGTCCTCCTATTCCATAAAAAAAAAAAAAAAACACACATACAACACTCCCAGATTGTGTATAAAATAGTTATCGTTGTTATCATTAGTTGCATCACAGCCAATAGAAAGCCACATTTTTTTGTGAGTGTCCTATCTATATTATACTAGCTGACCCAGCAAACGTTTTATTGCCGATATTAAAATTTGGTGTGGACCAACATTTAAAGGGATGAAAAATAGATTTAGTCCGATTCTCAGACCTACCCAATATGCACTCAAAATTTCGTGAGAATCGGTCAAGCCGTTTCGAAGGAGTTTAACTACAAACACCGCGATCTGAGAATTTTATGTATTAGACCCGACAGACGTTGTTCTATATATAATAAATAAAATAATGTTTATTATGAATGGACACATCAAAGGAAAAACAAAATTGTTGGTTTTATTTATTTCCGAACATTTTTTCATATTTATTTACGGCTTCCACAAATAATTCAAGACCAAAATTAGCCAAATAGGACCAGCCGTTCTCGAGTTTTAGCGAGACTAACGAACAGCAATTCATTTTTATATAAATAGATTAACCCGAAAAATGAAGTCTTTTTCGTGGTCGTGGTTGCCGGCTTTAAAAAGTAATTCTGAGATAAAACGGTTGAACACTAAAAATTTATTTATATGGCAATGTAACGTTTGCCGGGTCAGCAAGTAATAATAATATAAGGATACACAAATTCAAATATTTTTAATCAAAATAGGATTCAATATATATATATATTGAACGCAATTATAAGGTATAACCACAATTCAAAATCTAACGACGATACACAAATAAAATTTGAAAAACGAAATTTTATGAACGATGCGGGATTCGAACCCACGACTGTTCTGTGCCGGTGCTCTAACCAACTGAGCTAACCGTTCGAATCCCGCATCGTTCATGAAATTTTGTTTTCCAAATTTTATTTGTGTATTAATCTTAGAAGTGAGTGTTATAACTTTTAAAACATAACATATTGTTCAAACGACGATCTCTATCTCTGTATATATTTACTCTGGTAGCACGCAGACTGCAATGTTAATTTGCAACTTTAACTGTGTTCAAACTGTCTATAAATATTTATTCAACATAATTAAAAACACACACCGCTGGGAAGTGCGATTAAACAATCAAGCACTAGGCACCAGCGAAACGCGAGTTGGAGATAAACGTAAACAGGCAACACGAATTTATATCCGTACATATATCTCGAAATAACACTAACAGCATTTATCATTACTCCTCCTCGCGTCGTATTCCTCATTTCTGAGGGTCGTGATTTCTCTGAGGAGTCAACTATTTGACAATAGTTCGTCATCTCGTAGTGCGTCATGTAGTCCGGTATTCAGAGATGTGTGGATTTGGACAGACCATCTTATAGGGCTGGGACTTCTGGGGCGTCGTCCTTCTAACTTCTTAGTAACCATCAGTATACCTGTATAGCCAAGTGGTTAGCGATACTACCTACTAAGCTAGAGGTCCCGGGTTCGAATCCCGGTAGGTACAAGTCATGGATGTTTATATGTATTTATGTATGTTTAAGTAAGTATATTGTATTAAATATATCGTTGTCTTGCAACCCACAGGCTATGCTTAATTTGGGGCAAGATAATTTGGAAATGTTACCTTCACCTTATTATTATTATTATCAGTAGTTCGAGGTTATGACCATCTTTTCTGGCGATTACCGTTAGGTGTTTTAAAATGGCTCTGACCGCTCATGTGTGTTTGTGTCATACCAAGTATAGAAATGTTGTGATTTTTTTTTGCTTCTCTCTCAACTATCTCAAGTTAATTAAGAGACCTTGGACGTTCCACGTAGCATTTCCACTGCCAAGACCACGGTGACCAATCCGGTCTGCGGCTTCGGTAGCAGATTTCACACTGTCCAGCCCGGTGACTGGACAGCGCCGGTTGTTGAAAAAAAATATATATATTTCGTTAATTTTGTGCATGCAATTGCAACTCTTGATCTTTGATTAAGGATTGGTCTCCGCTGAGCTCCAACTAGATAGGACAGGCGTAGTCACAAAGTGCGGCTACTAATACTACGCCCAAGTGAGCTTATTCGAGCCGGTTTCGAACAATATGTGACGTAGACGTGCCACATGTTCTGTTAAACTTTGCTAATAATACTACAAGAAATAAGAAAGACACTGGGATCACATATCATAAGTAAGTATTTTGTATTTTATTAATTTCAATATAAAATAACACGAAGCATATCTTACAAAATTTAAAAGATGCCATTGAGTGTCTAGATGCCACGCACACAAGCATCTGATAGTTGCCGTAGTAAAGAAGATATTGTTCTTAGGTACTACAGTATCTAGTTGGAGCGCAGCGGAGACCAATCCTTAATCCAAGGTCTCAAGTTTATTTTACCATTTGCTTTTACTTCGAAAACACTCTTTTAAATAAGTAATGTTTTGTATGTAGCAATGCTTAAACTCAATGAAGCAGATTGTGAAGACAATATGAAATGAGGAACTCACATGACACACCAACATGGCGTTATGCATTAGAAAATAGTATGATCAACGATAAAATGGCTGTTAAAATGACTTAGACTGATTCAACAATTTAGAATCTCTAAGTTAATAAGCTTTTAGTTTAAAATATACAAGGGAATTAATTGAGACAGCTGATTTTCGTGGATTCTATCCGGATTGTAAAAGTAATCCGATTTTACAATCACAGAGATAGAATGGAAATGAATCTGAAATATGAATTTGTACCAGTGGCGTGCCTAAGGCAAAGGAAGTAAGAAATCAATAAAAGAAACATCTTCGCTAGGACGGACGAGTAAAAAAAGAAGGACTCCGCGCCGTGATATTAGCAAGTGAAGCACCGTTATGCTAGTGTGTGTGCGGTTACGGGGGACACCAGTTATACAATTTTATCTCCCTTAAATAATCATATATGGCCACAAATACTTATATGGTATCGTTTTTACACAACGTACGACGGCATTTTTAAAATATTTTATTGAGACGCAAACTGATCTGTCACAGATGGTGACAATTCTCATAATGGCCGCCTATCGGCCTGTAGTAGTGTAAGTGCGTGAGTGGGGCTATGTATTTACACGTTAATCGTCTTGTTTTGGTGCTACACTGTTATGTAAGGTGACACGGAGTCCTTATTTTTTTACCAGTCCGTGCTTCGCTAGCTTTTGATTAGGTGTGTGAAATATCAAATTTATATATAAACTAGCTGACCCGACAGACGTTGTTTTGGAACCTACATAATTAATAAAATACTGTTTTTTATTAATTTGTGAATAATATTTCATAACATCAACAATTATTTCATGAAATATGCTCACTGTTCTTATAATGAAATTGTTTCACAACAGAACTGTCAAACCGAAATCGAAATAAAATACTATCCTATCTCTCAAATTGGACTAAACTGTGACTCCATGAAGTAATTCCCTATTAAAATCTGTTCATTAGTTTAGGAGTTCACTGGAAACAAACATCAGGATACTGAATTTATTTATTTATTTAGGCACACAAATAAACTACCATAAATTTTGAAATAAATAATATAGTCTTTATATTGTATTTACATATCTGTATTGTAGTTCACTAATAGCGTGCACAGCATTCTTTTTACAAAGTTAACAAAATTTTAGTATCTGAATATAGCATGAACATAAAAACGAAAAATATTAAACTATACATAAACCATTTAAAATGACTACAACTTTGAACTTCTCCGAAACGGCTTGACCGATTCTCATGAATTTTAAGTGCATATTGGGTAGGTCTGAGAATCGGACAACATCTATTTTTCATCCCCCTAAATGTTAAGAGGGTCCACACGAAACTTAATTTTTTAATTTTTTTGACTTTTTTTTTTTAAATTTGTTTGATTATGAGTCAGCATTAAAAAATCAACAGTTACTTTTGTATCGCGATTTTAATATCGGCAATACAACGTTTGCTGGGTCAGCTAGCAATATATATAAATTGAACTAATTCCAAATATATCATTTTTTGATACAATACTTGAATTCTGCCAAACTTTGACTAAATATGTCTAGATTTTTATTTATTTACAAAAATTTGTATATATTAAGATATCAATTTTCTCTTATGTAGGTAACTGTGATAAAATTTCGGTTTGTGACTTCTTAACAGTAAACGCATATAAAACATCTTTTATATGGTGCGCCAAAGATCACCTAAAATTTCAACTCCGATAATTGGAAATCCGAAAATGTTCTCTAACATTTTTCATCCTAATAATCACAATTCCTAAATTAATTGTCTCTAATGTTAATAATTCCGAAGCATTCAACTTCATAATGTCAGTAACAATAAACATATATTATAGTTTTATTTGTTTTCCTATATTTTCCCAACATAACCATCGTTTATACTATTATTCAAAGTCATATCTTTTTTGTTTAGATTTCTTTTTGTTCATAATGGACCCATAAGCGATTGGGTACGCGCGAGTAAGCTCTTGCCCTTGCTGAGAGCAAAGGAATGATTTCAAGGCAAAAAATTTGTAATTATCATTAAAAAAGCAATGACTATTGTATATTCATCCAATCGGACTGTGGGCTCTTTTATATGCAGTATAAAAGCATGCAGAGTCAAATCTAATGTTAGCCGAGGAAATGGTACTTGGTTTGACGGTATTCGAATAACATTACCACAAGTATTTTATCGATTACAATTCATTAAAATTGGTTAGGTTAGGTTATGTTAGAACAGTTAAAACAACGCACGAGCCGAGCGTAGCTAGATTGTGGGCGGCGGTGATCACTTAACAACAAGTGACCCGTACGCTCGTTTTTCCTCCTATTCCATAAAAAAAAAGGTTAGGTTATGTTAGAACAGTTACGACAACGCACAAGCCGAGCGTAGCGTGCCGCGGCAGCGGCCGGCGAGTTCCAGAACCAAATTGTAGGCGTTTCCCCCCATTAACATTTTAGGGGGGGAGGTTAGACTTTTATTTTTGTTTTAGTATGAGTTTTAGAAAATATTATGGTGATTATGTTTAGGGATAAAAGCGTTATGATAAAAACAGTAGGAGCTTAAATATATTAACATTAATGATGTTATTAATTACAATTTTCGGAAACATCAGTGTTATGAACATCGCCAGTAGCACTACAAATAGTATGAATGAAAACTTTAGGATGAAAAGTTTTAGGAAGAATGATTACAAATAGTTAGGAAGAACAATTTCGGGTAAAGAACTTTAGGTGAGTCAATATGGACCCTCTTTTATATTCGTTCACTGCTTCTTTAAAAAAAAAATAAAAGATTGTTTACAAATTCGTTAGTGCACATGCTAACGAACTAATACGCTGAATTAAACTAAAGCTTGTAAAAAGCGCAAAAAGCGACACTTGTCATTAGTATTAAATGTTGGCTGTACGCCACGCCGGCGACAGTGCTACTACCAGATAAATTAAAAAGTAATAACGTTGAGCTGCAGACTGCCGTGCTCAGGCTAATAATTGTGATAATGAAACCTTACAATTTCATAGTGGATTTAATACTAAATGAAACACTTTTAGAAAGGATTGAAACGAATATAGCTACTGACTTTTCACGAGCTTTACATATTCGTTATTCTGTTACGGACGTTCCCAATATTCAGTCTATCTCTGGTTGTGGCCTACTACTACTGAGATAAAAATCTTAACTATCGTTGAAGTTTCTGTCCCAAAAAACTTATCGACGGTAACTCACCGTATCCGTACACGCTGTCTGGCAATGGGAGGACGTATAGCTAAGTTTGTATGGAAATTACAATTCACGCGTCCCAATATAAGGCGATAAGAATGACTTATCGGGTATATTGGGACAGCTTCAGATTAACGACAGCTAATTACTGACTTAGAATGTAGTAATTTATCTCTTAAAAAAATTACGTTACTTTAAAACAGTTAAAACAGCAGCCGATCACTAGGAAAATTAGCATATAATATAGTATGTAATTTTTATGGAAAAAGCGCTATCATTATCCACTCTTTTGTAGCATAAGATGGTTCTGCAACGTACCAAGGCCTATATCGGTTAGCCGTTTGTTATCTCTAGACGATTAATGTTAATCTAAATTGCATAATTTTTTTTATGAAAATAAGGGATGAGACGAGTAGGACGTTCAGCTGATGGTAATTGTTACGCCCTGCCCATTACAATGAGGTGTCGCTCAGGATTATTGAAAAACCCAAAAATTCTGAGCGGCACTACAACTGAGCTCGTCACTGTGAGATAAGTTGTCAAGTCACATTTGCCCAGTAATTTCACTAGCTACGGCGCCCTTCAGACCGAAACACAGCAATGCTTACACATTACTGCTTCACGGCTGAAATACGCCGTTGTGGTACCTTTAATCTAGCCGGCATCCGGTGCAAAGGAGCCTCCCACTGGTTCCATGATTTAGATGTTTTTTTATCTCCCTATACTACGGCGCTGTTGCACGCGTTCAGTTCAGTTGCTTCATGAATTATAGGTCGAAACATTCCGGTATTATTAATTATGATCATCATCAGCCGGAAAACGTCCACTACTGGACAAAGGCCTCCCCCAAAGGTCTCCACTACGATCTTGTGCTGCTCTTATCCTACGTTTCCGGCGATCTTGACCAGATCGTCGGTCAATCTTGTGGGCTATCAACACCGCGTCTTCCGGTACGTGTTTGCCATTCGAGGACTTTTCTGCCCCACCAGCCATCTGTCTGTCGAACTATTTGCCCTGCCCACTGCCACTTCAGTTTCGCAATTAATTGGTACTCCTACGGATCTCCTCATTTCTGTTTCGATCTCGCAGGGAAACTCCGAGCATAGCCCTCTCCATGACTCCTCTTCCTCGCTCCTCTCTGAGCGATCATAAGGTTCCTCATCAGACATATAATTATTATTTTAGTTTTAAAAGGAATATTACAACGTAAAAAAAATATATTTAATAATCAAAAGATCACAACACAATGTTAACAAACTATTAAATGGCTTGGACGACACATATCCTTGTATTTATTATATTAGTGTAAAAAGTTCACATTTCGTGCCAGCTTGGCGGTTCGCCAGCTACTCAACAGGTCGCAAGCAATTTATTATCACACGACCTGTTACGCTGTGTTAATCAATCTGATCAAATTAAATTGTTGAAGCACTCATAAATCCACATAAATCGTGGATGGCTTTGGGGGCAATCATTTGTATTAGGTCCGGTTGAAAGCTGAGTAATGTATCTGAAGTCTGATTAATGATACGAACGTTGTGACCTAACTTTGGCTACGATGAGTAAATTAATTCAACGTTAATACTGGTCAGTGGACTGTATATAGATGGATTTAATGGATGTTAGATTGCAAGATCAAATGGGTGCAGGTTTTGTATTAAGTGAATTGAATGCCTGTTTCATTATATAGTATTATTGAGTAGGCTACGCAATTTTGTTATTCTATGATTTAAGAGATGGGCTGGAAGTTTCTTATCAGTTCTTCTCCCCATGTCAAAGCCTCTTTATAAAGTGAAACAGCTTCAAGTGTTGTTACAATATGTTTTGTTATTGTAAAGTGTGTTATGTTATCCTTATAGTATGTATATATATATATATCTATTCTAGTCTAGTGATGCCGTGCAAATAGCTTATAGACCAGGGTCGATAATTTTTGAAATCGAAAAAATATAATAGTAAGATGAAAGCCATTGGAAATGGAGATGCAAACCTAATGTTGAATATGGTCCTCAGACAGGAGGGACCGAACCCGGAGAGAGAAATTCCGAAAATAGGTTCAGCATTGTTATCGAAGAGAAGTGATTGATATTTATGTAACATACCTTGTTTTTTTATGAGCAAAAGAATATGGTGTTCTCTATTTGCTTAATTAAATAAAATTAAAGAAAAAACAACAGAGATGATAATATAATATTTCCAATAAATACGATGAATCTAATTCTGTATAAGATTCAATCACATTCTACGCATTTCCGACTTCGTAATAACAGCCTGCCTATATGTTTCAAGCTAAGTGTGGCAACGAAAACGTTTAATCCACACTTTTGCGGGATTTGGAGAAAATCTCATAAAGTGCATGCGGGACCTAATCGATACCAGGTCAGGGCGAAACCGGATTAGATGAAAATCGGAATAGGTCACAATTTATTTTAGTTGCGATCTCTTGTTTCAATAGAGTGGCACATTATTTATACGCCAACGTTTGGAGGAAGCTGTATTTCTATTCTCTATTGTAACCTGAGATGTATTAGTAAATATAATTTGTACAACATAATATTATACTCTACCAGAAAGTAACTTAAAATTATAGAAATTTTACTAAACACAGTGCCAGTTGACCAATTTATACAATCTGTAGAGATTCTAAACATTACTTTAATAAAGTGTGTAAAGTACTATAAAATTAATATTTATATTGTAATAATTGGCTGGCATGGGAAAATTCTTCACTGCCAATCATACGGATTGGTTTAGGGACTCCAAATTATCATGGCGTTTAGAGCAAGCCGTACTCTCTTAAACTGACCATAAATCATAATCCAGTGGATTAAGATTAGGAATAGACGACCTAGACCGAGCTTTATGACCCGGCGCCGAATCTTGCTGAAAGGACCATTCTTGGTTATTGAACATGGTGTTGTTAAGGGGCTTCACTACCTTGTCTAGAATGGTATCTTGATACACTTGTGCCGATGTTTTGATACATTTCACAAAAGTCACTCTTTCATAGCTAATACGAGTGCCCCACCAAACAATCACTGAAGTCGGGTAGTGTCCACGTTGCACTCTGTCGACTAATTGGGAAGCTTCCTTAGAGCTTTGAGCGTAAATACGGTCATTTTGGTCATTATAAAAATAACAGATTCCAAATTCAAATGTAGTATTCTGTATGTTTTTAAGTGTAACATCTTATTTATGTCCAGACTAAGTATAGTGTATATTTCGAATTCAAGAGTAATACCGTTCGTTTAGGAAAGTTTACGCGCTTTTTTGAAGCTAACCATGTTGTATCGTATTTTTTAGTTAAATTCAAATTTATAAGACTATCTCATATATAACTTAATAAAGGTATTATCAACTTATTAAGATGTTAAGACTAATTTTCCCAGTAATATCACTAGCTACGGCGCCCTTTATACCAAAATGCAGTAATGCTTACACATTACTGCTTCACGGCAGAAATAGGTATATTGTGGTACCCAAAATGTAACCGTCATCCTGTGCAAAGGAGCCTCCGATTGGTTACTTTACTGTTATTAATAATTCATACTACAAGTTAAAAATCATACATTGATAACATTCTTTACTAGCTGACCCGGCATAAGTTATTTTGCCATATAATTTATTTTAAGTGTTCGACGATTTTTTCTCTGACGTATTTAACAAATACAAAAACAATGAAAAATTCTTTTTTGGTTAATATATAGCATATATATTGACACTCACAAAAATTTGGCTTTCTATTGCTAACAAATTTTTCAAAATCGGTTCAGTAGATCCAGAAATATAAATCGGCCATGCTCTTGTGATTCCTCTGATGTTGCAAGAGAATGTGGGCGACAGTGATCACTTACAGATTACCAGGCGGCCCGTACGCTCTTTAGTAATCTTTTCCATAAAAAATGATTACCCTTCAGAAAATTGTGATATTAATTTTTAAATGAAAGAGAGTATCATCATTTTTTGGTAAATTTTTCAATGGTTTTATATTATTCTGCTATTCGGGACGGAGGCAAATCCAACAAATTCAAAATCACGAAAATCAGATCAGCCGTTCTCCAGATAAAAGTGTTCAAACAACTATATTGAGTAATGTATGTTAATTAAGAATTTTTATGATGATTTTAGCACCAAAAGGTATTATAAGCGCTATTGTTTGTAAGGATAGATAGATACGGATGTATGTATATGATGCTTGATAGTAATGCAAAAGTTATGGATAGCAACTGCAATGTGGAATAGATTGCTATGTCCTCCTAAATTATGTAAAACGATTTATTTCAGTCAGGATAAACATTTGCGATTTAAAAACGCGTGAGTAAGTCACGTAGAGTTGGCCGTAGGAAAAACACGGCATTCTCAAAAATATGTCTGCTTCTTATAAGAAGCAGAATCTTAAAAGGTTTGACCCTGCGATTTGTTAATAGTCATTGAAAATGTAAATTAATTGAAACTGCAGGCGTTTAAAATTAATAACTGGGTGGAGGAGTTTTCGTCCGATCTCCCGCATGCCCATCCCACCGCCTGCCACTGGACCGCACTACATATCGCGCATTCGGTTGTTAATCGTCTTAACTATTAAATTATTTGCTCAAATAATGTAGTATAGACAAAATTTATCTACAATAAATATCTATTATGTAAGTGTTATGTAAGCTATATTACTGTAAAGTTTCAATAAAATGCATTAAGTAGATTTCTCGTGAAAGAGCAGCAAACACACATCCATACAGCCAGACGTCTATACATGCTTACAAACTTTCGTATTTATAATATTATATGATACTTCTTTGAAAAGCCAGAGGGTAGGGCCTGTGGCAGGGCTGAGATTTTCACAGGGTTGTATGATAACGGCACTATATCAGTTCTCACTCTTTGCCTCAGGTGGATCTAACGTCCATCACACACAAATAATTTAATATGAATGACGCTATGCTGTGCTATGTTTTTGTAGTGTTTTACTTTCCCGCGGGAACCCGTCACTTTTATGGGATTTGTAAATTTTATAATACACATTGTTTTACCGGGAATTTAAGGGATCAACTTGACAAATTATACTAAATTAATTGCTTAAATTGAATTTACTAACGAAACTATACATTTTTAACTTTCCCACGGGAAAAGGTTGATTTTATAGTATCTAGTATCAAAGATGTTGATCGGCAATATAAGGTATCAACATGTCATATTTTATTAAATTATGTGCTCAATTTTTTTGTGCACTCAGCAATATTTGTTACTTTAGTTTTTTAGCTCACCCAAAGGAACTCTTTAATTTTCTAGGATGAAAAGTATTTAAAGTGTTGACCGCCAATATAGGGTACCAACAAGCCGAATTTCATTAAATTATGTGCAAAATTTGTAATGTACTGCGCTATATAAGTAAGTATAGGTTTTTTCCGGGATAAAAAGTATCTAAGATGTTGACCGGCAAAATAAGATATCAATATGCCAAATTTTATTAAATTATGTGGATAAGTTGATGTGTACTATATAAGTAACTATAGGTTTTTAACTGTCCCACGGGAACTCTTTAATTATCCAGGATGAAAAGTACCTAAGATATTGACTGGGGATGTAAAGTATAATCATGCAAAATTTTTAAATCTGTCCAGTATTTTCAGAAATTAGCCCGTACAAACAGACAAACAGACAGAGAAACAATAAATTTGAAAAAATTCAAGACTTGTTCTATTTCTCTTCTTACATCCCCCTGACTCGGTTTTGATCATTTTTTTCTTTGTACAGAAATTTGATCTCTACAGATTTATTATAAATATAGATTACAGACTAAATTTGCTCTCCTTTAAAGCAAAGTAAATCATGCATGTGAAACCAACAACTAAATTATTACAATCGCTTATATAAGCGACTTCAAAAACTATTCAAAGTTATTTCTAGAAAGTACGTCGTTCATAACAATGTGAACGTGAAATGTGTTATGTCTACTTCGAGCGAGAAATGTTTTAATTACAACTTCAAAATATACAAGAGGCGTAATTAAAAATTCAACAAAGGTAATTAGAAGACCTAAAAACTATGCAATGAAAACATAGCTAAAATTGTTGTGCCAATTAAAGATTTTTTACTACCGTTGTTTAGGCGAAGGATAAATAGAAAACACGCAAACAAGATGTTTTTAGACAAGTTTTGTGGTGAAAATATAGCATTTGGAGCTATGAACACGTTTTAATCCTGTTACATATACCCTTAAGTCTTAATTGTAGGTTGCTAATGCTTGCTGTTGGTTAAAGTTAACACTCCAGAGCTATTATGAATTGGCAGTTTTCTTTGCAGTTAAACAAGTTTTTCTCGGAATGATGCATTTGCTTAGTATACTACTCTCATAAAAGTTGTTCTTATAGCTTTTGATTTTTTGTGTAGGTACATTTATTCACATTAGTAATCAATAGTGAGGATTGTAAGCATTTAACTATTTGCGCCTGTTAAAATGTTACATTTTCGACGCAAGAATTTTGAAATTATTGGCTTTGTTACATAGGAGCCGTGAACCCATATCGCTCGAGGTAGCAGGCATTTAGTGTCGCCTTAATATAAATTGAATTCTGAATTTCTATTAATTAATTACCGTCTCAAAGAAGAATCGCAAGAGAGTACATGGTTCATTAGGCTGATCGTGCTTCACCCAAATTCAATCGGTCTTCTTGGTGTAACAAGCTTTCCACACCTCGATGAAAAGCTCGGTTTTAACTGGTACGAAGGAGAAAAGTGGCCAATTCTCTTCCAGCAAGACAACTTTTTTCCCTTGTACCAGGGACTAAAAGCAAGCTTTTTCATCCAGATGAGAAAACAAATCGTATACGCACCACGTGAGATAAGTAGGACATTGCCACCCTCGATTGTCACCCTCGCATTCGGCTCGGGTGTAATATTCCGCGGGTGAGATTGACCTACTTTTCTCCCTAGTATTAGTATACTATTTTCAAATGTGTATAATTGCTTTGTCGCTATGTCGTAACGACCGATATCTCGATCGTGGTCCACACTTCCAAAAATGGCACCCATTTTATCCGTTGCAGGGCGACCAGAGCAAGCACAAACTACCTACCTTAATGGCACTGCATTACTCTTATAAACATCACAATTTGTTCATGTTTTTTGCATTACACGTTTCTAATTTAATCTAATTTTGGAATAAAATTTCAAAATGAACGATCGAGCTTCTTCAAATTAAAATCCAAATAAATATTTGCACATTTTCATGTAAAAAGATCAATTAAAAATTAAATAAATTAAATTTTCCGTGTGTGTCTCTAATAAATATGTAAGTGTTTTAACTGAAATATTATGACCCGGTGAATATTTTTTGTTATGAAAATAAGGGACAAGACGAGCAGGACGTTCAGCTGATGGTAATTGATACGCCCTGCCCATTACAATGCAGTGCGGCTCAGCATTCTTGAAAAACCCCAAAAATTCTAAGTGGCACTACAACTGCGCTCGTCACCTTGAGACATAAGATGTTGAGTCTCATTTGCCCAGTAATTTTACTAGCTACGGCGCCCTTCAGACCGAAACACAGTAATGCTTACACATTACTGCTTCACGGCAGGAATAGGCGCCGTTGTGTTACCCATAATCTAGCCGGTATCCTGTGCAAAGGAGCCTCCTACTGGTTTTTTACACTTCTGCCCGTGACTTTGTTCCGATAATTCGTGTTGCGCTCTTTCAAAAAAAAATATTATTCCTTGCGGACATCGAGCTTGCAATTCGTTGCTCAATTGGACGACTACAAGCTACATAACTCGGTTAACAAAGTTCCACGGCAAACAAGTATTTAAATTCTCACCGATAGAATATCGAATTACACCAAATACAGAGTACGATCGCGTGCCTCTGCAAGAAAATTTAATATCTGTCAACATGGCCGACGATGAAACCAACCACAGAATGGAGCAATATTACAGTCGCGACCTTATTGGTTCGCTTGTATACATAATAAAGGCTTGCTGGGGGTCAAAATATTTCTTATAAGGGGAAAGTGGGTGAATTGGGAACACTTAACTTCCAACGCTCAAAAATGATAGAAAAAAGTCACTGAGATAATCCACTTTCATTGCAACCTAACCATTGCTTATTTAGCTACTCATAATTGAACAAATAAATTTATCAATAAACTTCTTATTAGATATATGAATGAAAAGATAAGATATTGTCATTCCTTTCTACCCGATCCCCTATGGGGTAATTGAGATCATCCAACGGGGTAAATGGGAACGGTATGGGGTAATTAGGGACACACATTAAATCTTTATAAATACCTACCGTATTTTAAGAAGATCTCCCAGCAATAGTACTGCATCAATATTACCTAGTTCATTACTTAATATTTACAATTTAATTTAAGTACTTAATTTTGTCACTGCACTTGACGGCTGAACCATTTCGATAGAGTTTTGTATTTCTTTTTAATGAGTCCTTGAATACTTTTGATTTATACTGGTTGGGAACTCTATCGAAGGTGATAAACTCTTGAGATAACTTTATCGCTGAGAATTATTCTTATTATTTTGTGTAGACTTTTTTTTTTTCATTTTCTACGTACGTAATATGATCGACTAATATATTACTTTTAGCTATTTTAGCATCTGGCTCTCTCACTTTTGACTTTAAAAACTGATCCCATCACATATCAATGTTTTATTCAATTTTCTTTTCGTGCCTATGCTCATACGGCGAATGAAAACTTGAGAATGAAATTCATAGAAAAAACTTCACCAAATCGCATCATAATCATTTTAACGCTAAAATAGGTTAATAATATGCGAATAAATAGCCTAATGGAATATATTTTGGTTAAATTACGAATCCCTTATATATCCCACGATAGCACTGAGTTGCAAGATAAGAAATATATCTTCCGGATTCACTTTTCTCTCAAACTACTTTTCTATCAACGCATCTCGTTTCGACACATAATTGAAATTGCTAATACCTTTGACTGACAAGAAGATCGTGCGTACTTACGAACATCTTTACCTGCAAGCTCATAAGCTTCGGTATTACCCTGTCCATCAAAGCCTTAGCGAACGATAGGGCAAGTTGAGAAAGCCTTATAAGTCTGTAATAAGGATGTCTTAGCAGACGAGGACTCTGAAATAGTTATCTAACCTGTTTAATTATAGTTATATATATAGCTATAACTACACCTATATAGGTCGATGGTTAGTGACCCTGCCTACTGATAGATGCTAGCGGTATCGGGTTAGAATTCCGGTAGGTGCAAACATTTATATGATGAATATGGATGTTTGTTTCCGAGTCATGGATGTTTATAATATGTATTTATGTATGTATAAGAAAGTATATTGTCTTGCAACCATAGTACAGGCTATGCCTAGTTTGGGGCTAGATAATTTGTGTAAAATTGTGTTAATATTATATATACATACAATTCAAATTTTTCTTTCAAAATAGGAAATAATAATAATAATAATATTCTTTTATTTGCGAAAAACTGCCACCAAATTTTTTACAAGTAGGTACAATAGAAATAAAATCACTTATTGAAAGTCAAAAACTACCTGCCTCAGACCTGAGTAGAACAGGCGCAAGAAACTGAACGGGTTTCATCTTTTTTTATAAAATTTCCATACAATCAATTTAAATAGCCTTACGGCGGTCGCTCCATTTCCAGTCTCTGGTATCATTAAGTAATTCATTTATGTTATAATAACCTTTACCTTTAACGTCTTTTAGCGGATCTTTTGAATTTTACAATACATTTGTTTTGAACATTTTTGGTAATTGTTCAATCAGTGTGAGATTCTACAATGTTTTTTCTGTTTTAGATTTCACCTTAAGGACATCCGGTCGCACACCTTTGTTTATCTTTCAGCCATAATAAGGATCTCGCCATTGCGTATTCGAACAAGAAGAACACTCCACAAGAGTGAACATCATTACAACATGTATTTTACTTATGTATGTGTATATTTTTAGGTAATAATAATTAATACTAATAGTACTTAATAAATATTTGCTAGTCAATCTGATGCCACCTGGGCCAGATTGTTCAAAAGAGTTAAAATATAATATGATGAATGCTTTTTTTAAAGTGGATTGTGTTATATTTAATAATAAACTCCCAAATGATATTAAAATTTTAAATGTATCGTAAAAATAAATTAACATCTAAGGCCTATTATAATGTGAAAGATTATTTGAATAATAAAGATAGTTGAACTCATTTGAATGCTATTGCAACTTTTGTACTTCATCCTGACTTGCACTAAATCTAATATATAAAATTCTCGTGTCATGGTGTTAAACATTGAACTCCTCCGAAGCGGCTTGACCAATTCTCATGAAATTTTGAGTGCATATTGGGTAGGTTTAAGAATCAGACAACATCTAATTTTTATCCCCGTAAATGTTAAGGGTGGTCCACACGATTTTTTTTTTAAATTCTAAGACATTCTTTTACAATTTCTTTTATTATGAGTCAGCATTAAAAAATACATACAACTTCAAATTTTCACTCATCTACGATCAACAGTTACTTTTGTATCGCGATTTTAATATCGGCAATACAACGTTTGCTGGGTCAGCTAGTAACTTATAAAGTTTTGCAGTGAATAAAGGTTTTTTTTTTACTTTGCCAAGAAATGGCAAACAGACGAAGATGTTGGTGTAGTATCTCTATTTAATATTATAGAATCAAAGTTCATTTAAATTTTCTATGTAAATATTCTGAATATAAAAATAAATTGGTTTAACCTAGCAAATCTTAAAAATGACTATCGTATTGGATTGCATTTGTGAAACTAGAGTAGTATGAGTACTGTTAGTTGATAATACGGCCGCATGGTATGTTCGGAACGAAAGCATTCACTGCGATCACTTCAAAGGACTTTTCCGACGATGCTTCGACAAGGCGATCCTCCACCAACCTTTGTAAGGGAGACGTACGACTATGTGTTACCGCTCTCGAGTGTACAACACATTAGACGACCTTGACACGTCCTAGTCGACCCCGAACGCGCAACACAACCCAAGCAGGTTAGGTCACTTCCACCGTTGTCGTGGGCGGACGCGAAGTCCTTTTTTTTCCGATCACTGGCACTCGTTACCTAGACGTAGGCTATCAATTCGCTTAAGAGACCCCGCAAACTGCAGACTTTTGATCGGCCGATAGTTTGGTTGGTTTCTTAATCAGTATGAAGATGTATGAGAGTGCGCACATTATAACGATTCGGTATTGGCCGACAAAAAAGCTTGATGGGCTACACGATTGCCTTCAAACTGAACCGTCAGCAAACTATCGGCCGACTGTTAAATCAGTACAGCGCTCTTCTAGGCGCGCACACCACCAATTGTTTAGTCGGTTAGACTCTTCAATAGCCGATTTAAAACTAATAGCGAATCGTCCATAAACTGTTGACCGATAGTTGTCTAGTATGCGCACTGATCACAGACCCAACTGTTTAGTCGGGCCAGTGTGCGCACTTAACAGCCGAACTCAACCAAACTATCGACCGATCGAAAGTCTGCAGTTTGCGGGGTCTCTTAGTGTAAAGCAAAAGCGAGAATTGAGGACTCTTATAGGAGATGCTCTTTTTTCTTAAAACATACTTTACGTTGGAAAACGCCAGAACAACTCTTTTGTGCTGTAGTCCAAGTGTCTGCTCAATGAAAATGAGCTGATTATATCACTTCGAAAAAAGTTCGCTTTGGTTTCATTATTCCTATTTCCTATGAAAAATTCCTTTTTAATGTTTAGGTGGTGCGGGTGATAAATTTTGGTTAGATTAACATTAATATGAAAAAAAATTTTAACAAAAAAACAACCGACTTCAAAGACACTATTCCAAAAGAATACATATAATGTGCACTAAAAAGTATAAAAATAATTGCGTATTTTTATTCAATCTAATTAATTAATCTAAATCTAGTTACGACTATTGTTATTTTTGGAATCGGTGTCCTTCCGCCGCGACCCGCTCTCGCCTCTCGCCTCCTCACGACTCAAGCACATCTCACCTATAACTATGTATTTAGTAACAAACCTATCTTGGATGACACCGACTCCAAAAATTACAATAATCGTAACTAGAATTTGATTAATTAATAAGATTGTATAAAAATACGCAATTATTTTTATACGTTTTAGTGCACATTTTATCTATTGTTTTGGAATAGTGGCTTTGAAGTCGTTTGTTTTTTTGTTATTTTCTTATATTTTATGATTTTTAGTGAATTTGAAGTACACTTACTAACAATTTGTCTAAATATGTGTAGATATACTTAATTTTTCAATTCAGCAATGAACGTAAGTGCTTTGCAATTTGATTACAGACAGTTAGAAATTGTGCCACAGATCGCACCCTTACTGTAAGTCGTTAAGGAGTCCCATTGATCATCAAATTCCACTACGACAATTACTTGACCATAACTATGTTATAGAAGATGACTTAAATATCCGGATAGCATAAAAAAGATTCGGCCGAGTATCGTTAATTTGCTCCTAATAATTGAAGAGTTCCGTTACTTTGTCATGGATTCCGTAATAAGAACCTAACCAAACTCTCAACAAACTATATTTGAAGTATATCCTTTCCAATAAAAAGATTCATCGAAATCGGTTGGCGCGATATTGAGTTACTCGTAAATTTATCATCCACTTTGCTATATGTATGTATAGCAAATTTAAGACTTTCAAGGTTTTCTCATGGATGCCAGTGTCAGATCTGGACCAAATTACAATGGGACCACACGGGAAGCACCAGCTTTCAAATAAAAAAAAGAATTATAAAAATCGGTTCACCCAGTCGAAAGTTTTGAGGTAAAAAACATAAAAAAAAAGAATCGAGAACCTCCTCCTTCTTGAAGTCGGTTAAAAAAAAGCCCGCTGAGTTGCGCCCATTATTCTCACGTCTGAGGCATTCTTTTTGGAATGGGTGGTAGTTTTTTTCAATAAGTGATGTCAACCTATTTTTAATAAAAATATTTGAATTTGAATATCCAAATTTAAGCCTACTCCTTACACAAATAAGATAAAAAGCTTTTCCGTTAGTAACAAGATTCAAATAAAGACAAGTTTTTTTCTTAAAACGATTGAAATAATATCACTAACGTACAGGATTTAAAATAATTAGAATAATAAGTAAGACATAGAAATCTGAGGAACAACGATGACTTTTTCTGGTTTTTATAAGAAAAGTCATACTGCTCGAAAAATTTAGGAAAATTTATTACGTTCGTAGAGTAACAGATGTGGGCTAGGATGCAGCTGATGCAAGTAAGGATGGAGACATATCTCATGTATGAGCCATAAATTTCAATAGAATATGATTTCAGTTTACATTTTGACTTTGAACGGAACTATGTTGCAGATTATGTATGAATAAGTAACAAAAACAAAATAACATTATAATAATATTTATTTCTCCAGTGAGGCTCCTTTGCACAGGATGCCGGCTAGATTTTGGGTACCACGACGCGGCGCCTATTGCTGTCATGATTTTTATTATTATGTTTCTGCAGGATGCCGTAGCTAGTGAAATTACTGGGCAAATGAGACTTAACATCATATATCTCAAGGTGACGAGCTCAATTGTAGTGCCATGAAAAAAACATGTGCGGTAAGGTGCCAGGCTAAGGAACAAATTCCTCACGCATTTTTAACTCTGAGTGTTATTTGATATCGGTATTAAGTAATATTTAAATAAAACTTTCGCTCGCCCCGATCCTCTCTGCAATCTCTTTATTTTTAACTAACTGATACCCCGCGACGTCGTTCGAGTACGAATTTTTACACCTTGGGTTACACAACTGGACTTTTACTAGGGATCCCAAATTTTTTGAAAATGTAATATAGCCTATAACACTTGGGGATAACGTAGCTTCCCATCAGTGAAAGAATTATTCAAATCGGTTCAGTAGTTGCGGAGCCTATTCAATGTTTGCATTATAAAAGAAAATGACAAACAATCAAATCTTTCCTCTTTATAATATTAGTATAGAAGTATAGATTATGCAGTAAGGAAAGGTTTGGTGTAAAAGCATTGTTTTTTTTAAATATTATGAACGTATTTGCTTTAAATTTAATATTATTATAATTTTTATAAGAGGGCAATGAATAAGGCTATGCTCGGAGTTTCCAATCAGAAATGAAGAGATCCGTAGGAGAACCAAACTTACCGACATAGTCCAAATAATGGCGAAACTGAAGTGGCAGTGGGCAGGGCACATAGTTCAACGGACAGATGGCCGTTTGGGGCAGTAAAGTCTTATGGCGACCACGTACCGGAAGACGCAGTGTTGTAGGCCTCCGACAAGATGGACCGACGATCTGGTCAAGATCACCGGAGTAGGTTGGATGAGGGCAGCGCAGGACCGATCGTCATGGCTATCTTTGGGGGAGAACTTTGTCCAGCAGTGGACGTCTTCCGGCTGATGAAGTGCCACTGGTAGAAGCAAACTCTTCTAGTTAACTAATATTATTACTTATTCCTCTCACGCTCGCATTAGTAGTTGCGTCGGTGATCATCGAATATCAAAGACTTTGAAAGAATTGAGGCGGACAGTACAAACTATTACTATGAAGTCCACATAAACCAATTCATGCGGGGGGTATGAGCGTGGCATCGATGACGCGATCAAAATTAACCAATCACATCGCTGTTTGTGCACTGTATACTACGACTAAGTTTAGTTCTATTATAATTATGCTGTAGGAGAGCCTCTTTATATTTATTAAGTTAACTAAGTCATGTGTACTCACATGATAATGAGGCAATGTTAAATATCTTTGAAATATTATGCATACTACTCGGTCAAATTGAGTGAGTCTTTTGTGGGGTGATATATGCTTTTTTTATTTATTTATGTAATAGGTACACACAACAGAATTACAACAAATACATAATAAACAAAAAAACTATCAACTAAATACAAGATAGGCTGCAACTCCACGAGGGTGTGTACTCAGCATGCTTAGCATAAATAAATAACTATGAAAATACAACAATAATAGCGATTTTAAAACTAGCTTTAGGTAATGTAGTATTATAAAAGAAAATGACAGAGAAAATATATATTTGGATAAATAGAAGTGAATAATTATGGTAATAATATTAATATTTAAAAAAAAAACTAATTAAGGAATTTATATAAACTAGATTTCCATTTACAAACAGATGAACTGTGGATGTCAGGTACTTCACTGATTTCAAGTAGTAGTGCATTGTATTGACGACAAATTCTATAGATAGGATTATGGAAGGACACGTTATTATTGAAGAACGGAATGATGAAAGGCTGATCATATCTTGAAGACCGATTGGATTAGATGAATATCCGACAAGAGGGTAGTAGAAGTTGTGCCATCGAGTATTTTGTATAAAGTCGTTAGGCCATGCAATTTGCGACGACTCTCGAGGCTCAGTAACTTGAAGTGAGATAGCCATTCCTCATATGTAGTTAGCTCCCTTTTTAGACCAAACCTAATCGTCAATACGCGAAGAAGACGTCTTTGAATAGACTCAAGCATATCAGTATATGTATTATATTGAGGTGACCAGACAATGGAGGCGTTTTTTTATACTCAAACTCATACTATTAGCACTACACCAATCGAGTAGAGTATCAAGGTCCAATTGTAGGTCAATACTAACTAGTTAGCTAATACTAACAGTTTTAATTCGACTAAAAATTTTAAGGTCATCCGCATAAAGTAGGGAAACATTTCTTAGCCTAGGGATCAGATCATTAAAATATATAATAAACATCAATGGGCCGAGATGGGATCCCTGATGGGGATGATAGAGACTCGTCGTGAGTAGAATCCCTTTAGAGCTACTAATTGACTACGATTGGATATATAAGATTTTATCCAACGTAAGAGGCAACCATGCAGACCCATAGTCTCCAATTTACAGGTCAATATTCCATGATTTACTCTATCAAAAGCCTTTTGAAAGTCAGTATAGATAGAGTCAACTTGACCATGATCGTTGAAAGCTGTACAAATAAAGTCTGTATACTCCATCAAGTTACTGACGGTTGACCTTCCTTTTAAGAAACCGTGTTGCTTCTGAGTGATATGCGGGATAAAGTGGTGGTATAGGGGGTCGCAAACTAAGGACTCTAATATTTTGGCAAAACTGGATAAGATGCTTATAGGCCTATAATTAGTACAGTCGCTAGGGTCACCCGATTTATGTATTGGTATGATGTGTGCTTCTTTCCAAACACGAGGAAAAACACCAGTTTGTAAGATTTGTTAAAAATCAAGTAAAGAGGGTCTATCAGAGCCTCTGAGCAATGCTTAATAAAGTAGGGAGGAATGCCATCTGGCCCAGCTCCTTTGTTGGGATCCAATGCATTGAGTTTCTTTAAAATATTCTCTTTAGATATGTGCACTGAAAATAGAGGATAATTAATAGTAGGCTGACTTGATAAAGAATCGTTCATGTGCCTATCTGGTTCAAATACTGATGAAAAATACTCGGAGAAGAGTTCGGCTGCGGCTTCACCACCAGTTGCAATTTTGTCACCAAACTTAATAGTCCCGGGGATTGACGGTCCAAGTCTTTTACTTTTAATATAAGAAAAGAATAGTTTGGTTGAATTATTAAGCGACGCTTCCACACTTAAAAAGGAATGAGTTATAACAAGCCTTAATCAGAGCCTTGGACCTAGAGCGTAATAACCGAAACTCGTTGAAGTCCCTCGGATTATTGGTTTTTTTATATTTTTTATGAATACAATTTTTCTCTTCTATACAGGCTTACAAAAGATTCTGAAAACCAGATAAGATAGTTCAATCGACCAATTCGCTATTTTGTGTTTCTTTTTATTGTGTCGTTAAGTATTTCATAAAAACATTTAACACTCAAGTTGACATCACTGTGGCTTAAAATACTGTCCCATGTGTTATTATTAAGTTGTAGTATACAACTTTTTGTGTCAAATTTACGAAAGTTAGGCACCATAATAGATTTGTTTTGCATATTTTTAATATTGGATTCAATAGACACATCGATCTCAATGGCTGGGTGGTGTCGGTCGGGCACACATAATGGGGAACTCTCAGATAAAGTTACGTCTGTCAGATCTGTCATAAAAAGGTCAAGAGTACGATTATTTGAATTGCGAACATAATTATATAGCGACAGGCTACCCACCTCCAGTAGATCAATAAGTAGCGAAGATTTGGTATCGTAGGCTTTACTAGGGCACAGACGAGGAAAGGGAAATGTTATCGCACGACCATGTAATACCAGGCACATTAAAATCACCGAGAATAATAGTTTTAGCATTGTTTAGATTGAAGAGCGTATTACAACAATTATCATAAAAAGTGCGACATTGAGTGACATTCAGATCAGGAGGTAAGTATACAAGGTATATATTTAAGTTAAATCCACGAGGTCCTCGGTTCTCTCGTACTGTTATCCATATATCCTCTAATGAGCTTTCAAGTTCGGGATGTCTAATTGCAGTCAGTCGGGAGTCTGGTGCATGGACGCGACGGCAGTCACAAGTGCTAGTGAATTTTGCTATGTTTTTATACCTTATTAAATTGGAAAAAGTTGATTATAGTTTATGAAAAATATATGTGTTAGTTTATAGATACATTACTTAAGTGACATATAAGTATTATCTTCAAATATATCAGTGTTTTTTACAATATTCGAATAAAAGAAACGAATATCAAAAATTTGTTGAGGGTACTTGCACCAAGTATTGTAAACAAAGATGGCAAGTAAAACCAACAAATGTTACTCGTGTGGCAAATTTCTTTCCTCATCGGATTCTATTAAATGTTGCAAATGTACCTCAGTATACCATCGGGCTTGTACAAATATTAGCCCTAACTCCCGTATCTCAAAGTGGTTTTGCAATGAATGCAAAGAAAGTGGTTATACTGATGGCAATAAACACTCCATAGCTACTGAATCGCTAAGTAACGACGGTCGGCAAGTGATAAATAAGGAGAATGTTGTTGCAGACTCCTTAGACTTGAGATGTCCTCTCATCGCCAAGAAATGTCGAAATTAAATACAACGATGGGTGAGTTCAATAACAGAATCGATCGAGTCGAGGTGCGTATGACAACACTCGAGCAGCGAGTGTCGGAACGTACACTAGAAAATGAGTGTACACAAATGAAAGATATTATCACACAATTAAAAGCTGACTTGAACGTTAGAGAGCAGGAGAGCATGATGAATGATATTCAAATTTCTGGATTGCCTGAACATCAAGGAGAAAGTATTATTCATTTGTGCCAACTCGTCGCGAAGAAAATAGGGACCACGCTTGATGTACAAGACATTGTGAACGCCGAACGCGCGGGCCCGCGTCGTCATTTAACGTCAACAGGCGGTGATAATGATAAGCAGCGCCCGAGGCCCGTGGTCGTCCGACTGTCCAGGCGGGCACTGCGCGACGACGTCCTTCAGTCAGCACGCGTGCGGCGGAACATCGATACGTCGGGCATCACAGATGGTATACCTACCCGTATATATATAAATGAACGTCTAACTTATTTCAATTGACAGTTATTCCATAAGGCAAAAGAGGAAGGACGCCGACAGGGTTGGCGTTATGTGTGGACCCGAGGTGGACAAATATATATGCGTCGTGAAGCAGGTGCACCGGCTTATCGTATTCGTAGCGAAATTGATCTCAATAAAATTTTTGGCGCGAGTTCTGTTGGATTAAATATCGTTTAAATTGTTACTTTTCTGCTATGACAATTTGTAAAAACTTAATACTTCAAGCGTATTTTCATTACAATGTAGCTGTTCACGATAACGTTAGGTTCTTAACAAAGATATTTTGTGTATTTCATAAAATTGCGATAGTTGTGTGTGTTATGTCCTCGGGGGGTATCTCAGTTATGGTATTGCTTCACGTAAGGGCCTCAATTGTTTATTATGTTAATTTAAGCGCAATGTTGAATAATTACAAAAAGAATTTTTGCATCAAATCATTGCTATATAAAAATAACAGAACTAGTCGAATTCAGACTTTAGTCATAGCTTATCTTACCTTATTAGTAATATTAATGTATCGTGATATTTTATTATTAATAGTAGTACGGAAAGAGGTTTTATATTTTATTTATTGTATGATATACTTTTCTGTTTTATATACTACAACAATATATAATATACATATTTATAATTTTTTAAATATTTTATCTTTATTTAATGGCTAAACAAAAGAAATTTAAAGTTGGATCTTTTAACCCGGGATCCCTAGGAACACACCATGATGAAATAATTGTTCTAATGGCACGACATGATGTAGATATAGTCGCATTAAACGAAACATGGCTATATCAGGGAGAAGAAGGTAAAGCTCCTCGTATACCCGGATACCGCTTACGCCATATTGCTCGAATACCTAATAATTTAAGGTCGCGAGGTGGCGGTGTAGGTTTTTACATTAAGAAGGGAATAACAGTCCGCTTTCTTGATTGTCCCACTCCGTCATTAATTGAGCAGATGTGGCTAAGAATAAAAGTAGGAACCAAAATTATTGCAATTGGCACTGCTTATCGCCCACAGTGGACTAACACAGCAATATTTCTCGACTCACTTACTGAAACGATAGGTTCGCTCCCATATTATGACTATATATTATTAGTAGGAGATTTTAACATAAATTACTTAAACTCTCAGGAAACAAGTAGCAAGGGCTTAGATAATTTTCTAACAATTCATAACTTGAAACAACATATTAATGAACCAACACATTTTACTGGGGATACTGCAACTTTACTTGATCTTGTTTGTTCGAATACAAAAGTACATAACGTGTGTCTTGACTTAGTTGCGGAGGTCAGCGCTCACACATTTATATCTTTTAATCTCAACATCATGAGGGATAAACTTTCGCCACAAAATATAATCTTTAGGCCGCTTAAGGATATAAAATCGGACAATTTGGAAAGTGCATTAAATTTAATTAATTGGCAGAATATTTCACAAGCGCCTAATGTTAATGACATGGTAGACCAATTCAGTCAGAACGTTTTGTGGTTGTTCGATATATTAGCTCCGTTGAAGACCATATGCATACGCGACCATCAATATCCATGGATAACTTATAATATTAAGTTACTCATGAGACGCAGAGATGAAGCACAAATAAGGGCTAGAAAAAACAAATCGGAGGTGTCTAAAAATTATTATAAAGACCTCAAGTCTGAAGTTACGGCCGCAATTGACAGGGAAAAAGCGGTATATTTTGACACTTATATAAATTCGAATTTACATAAATCGGAAGTTCTTTGGAAACATGTGAGAAGGCATGTTAATGTGAATCAAAAAAATTACAATGATCTTCCTGAGCACCTTAGGGATCCCGATTTATTAAATTCACATTTTGTGAATGTACCTGGAAGCCAATATGTACCGCTTTCGACTCATTATTATTATGAGAATAATAGGTATAACCGTAGTGTATTTTCTTTAAAGCCCACGAACGAAATATCTGTTTTAAAAATAATACGTTCGTTACATTCTAACGCTGTTGGTCTTGATGGTATTTCACTTGATATGCTCCAATTATTGTTACCCCACGCTTTACCCGTCATCACTAGCATAATGAATACATCCATATTATCTGGTGTATTCCCTACAAGTTGGCAAACAGCTTTGGTGAAGCCCCTACCAAAAAAAGAAAATATTAATTTAATGATAGAGTTACGACCAATCAGTATATTACCGTGCCTATCGAAAGTATTAGAAAAAATTGTTTATGCTCAACTCACAGAATATTTAGAGATAAATAACATACTACCAAAATTGCAATCGGGTTTCCGGAAACGGTATAGCACAACAACTGCTTTAATGGAAGTATTGGATAATATATTAGATGCACAAGATAAGGGGGCGGGTACAATCTTGGTCTTACTAGACTTCTCGCGTGCCTTTGAAACTATAAATAGATCTTTATTAATATCTAAGTTAAAATTGTATGGCTTTAGCTTGGACACTCTTAAATGGTTTCTAAGTTACTTAGAATATCGTAAGCAGACAGTGGAGCTTACATCATCTGATGGCAAGAAATGTTTTTCTAAATTTACTCCGGTCAATCGAGGTGTTCCACAAGGTTCCATCCTAGGCCCTATAATTTTTGCACTTTACTGCGCAGACATTGTAGAAAGTATTAGACATTGTAAGTTCCACTTATATGCTGACGATATACAATTATATATTATATGTAAGCCTGACGATGTTAGTAGCACTGTTACGAAACTAAATGAAGACTTACAACGTATTTCAGAGTGGTCAGAGTCTCATACACTATTATTAAACCCCGATAAAACGAAGTTCATGATATTAGGAACTAGAAATCAGGTCAATATTATTGGCCAACAGCATCCATTACTTCAAATAAATGGGAAAAGTATCGAAAGAGTTGGTGAAGCACGTAACTTGGGTTTATTAATGGACGAACAGTTAAGATTTGAGAAGCATACACTCACTACCGTCCGAAACTGTTTCTATCGACTTAAAATTTTATACAATATTCGGAATAATTTGTGAGAGTCTAGTTCTATCTAAATTCAATTATGCCGATGCAGTTATAAGTCACAGGCTCTTAGCAAGAACTAAAAATCTTATTCAGCGGGTACAAAATGCCTGCGCTAGATATTGTTTTAAAATCCCTCCTCGTGAACATGTCTCACCATATCTAAATAATGCTAAAATGCTAAAAATGGAATATCGGCGACAATTGCATTTCGCTACTCTTCTTTTTGGGGTTATAAAATACAAAATTCCACAATATCTTTATACCAAGTTACGATGGTCTGCTGACACTTGCAAGTATCACACTAGAGCTTCTCCTTACCTGCTCTGTGTACCACCACACCGGTCAGCGGCATTCGAAGGAGGCTTTTGTTATAATTATTCTAAAATATGGAATGACTTACCTCCTCCCCTTCGTAATATAAATAGTGTTTATACCTTTAGAAATAAATATAAAACGTATTTGTTTACACTTCAGTTGGGCCTCTCTCAAAATAAATCTTAATATGTAGTTTTAAAATAATCACGCCGCAAATCTCTTTCATAGTTTGAATGAATATATTTAATGTGTATATGTATATATGGATATATATGTTTATATATGTTTATATATGTTTATATATGTATGTATATATATTTATATATTGGGCATATAAAATAAAAAATATAAAAAAACCGGTATGCACACAAAATTACATACAAATTGGTGCAGCCGTTTCGGAGGAATTTGGTAACAACACCGGGACACGAGAATTTTATATATTATATAATCAATATATATCTAATTAATAACTGTTACGATCTAGCCGTCTACTATAATATTATTTTTTACCTTATGTTTTGAGTACTATCATTAATTTATTTTTATTTATTACATAATTATTGTATTTAATAATGGAAGCACTTGTGGCTGTTATCGCGACGGCCGGCTTATTGAAGGTAGCTACTGAAAATCAGTGTTGGGTGATACCCAACTAATATGCTGAGTAGCAAACCTTTTTGGGACATAACACTGCAAATACCACCTTATTATGTTGATATAGAATAAGCCTTACTTTAGTTTTTTAATGTATGTTAGTTTTACTAAGATTAGGTATATTATAGTAATTTTTAAGATAAGTTTTTTCATATTATTTGTTATTATATTTTGTAAATGTTCACGTGTATTTGTAGTGTTTGTTCCAAATAAAGATATACTTACTTACTTACTTACAAGTAGATTTTTCTTAAGTGCTAACAGAACACCCCTACTGGATTGCTTTGACAAACAAGTAGATTTACGGTCTCTACGAAATACCGTATACCTGTCATCCACAAATTCACTATTAGCGAAAGAGCTATCTAGGTTTTTTCGCATAAACAGATAATATCATAATTGTCAATTAGGATATTTTTGTGTATTTCCGTTAATTTACTTCTTATTCGGTTAAAATTCTGATAAAATATTATCATAAAAAAACTGATAAAAGAAAATCCGAATAACATAATAAACGTATAACCTTAAAACTAAATATTTATACAAAACAATAAGTAATATATTTACACGTACATATATATCATAAAATAAGCTTATCAAGACTTATCCTATCACCCTTATCCTTAGACAGATGTCGTGCGGCTGCATGCAAGTCCTTACATTGCTTTGAGAGGTGTTCACCCACGAAAATAGGTATTTTATCTCCACTAACTCCGATTTGAACGGAATTTAGGTAATCCATCGGATTGCCTCTATTGTATCTCTTGACGCCTGATATAATTGCATCACGGTGACGTTCAGATGGAAGTGTTACAAGTACATTCCGGGGCCTATCAGATGAGGGGTTAAGTTTGGCAATTCGACGACACGAGCGTATATCACTGTCCGATATGGGCATTTTGATTTGTTCACAAAGCTTCTTAAACAACATGGCTAAGTTCTCATTACGGCGCTCTGGAATACATTGAACCTCTAAGTTACAGCTTCTTGAAGTTTTTTCGGATTGACAAAGACGATACTCCAACTTAGCCATATCAGATTGAACCTTGGCTATCTGTGCTTCGAGTTCAGTTATTTTCTTAATAGCCTGATCGAGATTTGTTCTTGTGTCTTTTTGTTCTTTAGATATAAAGTCTGTAGTTTCAGTAAACTCTTGTTTAATTGTTTCAACAACAGCTTTCACTTCAGATTTCACTTTTTCCTGAATTTCAAGGGAGAGTGTAGATCTGATACTATCTAACTTTAAATCAATAAGCTCACTAAATTGTCTCATGTTGATTGTAGCTCTTGAATCAATATTGAGTGGTTCACACCCATTGTTCGAATTAATTGATTTAGAAAAAGAGTTATCAAGTGAGTCATTGCTTGAAATTTTGCCATGAGAGGGTTGGGAAGCAGGCAGCGATTGAGCCGCCACTGGAACATTGTTCAGCCTATGTCGCGATCCTACGGGAGTATCATCATTTCTAGTTCTACGAGTAATATTTGCACATGAGTCGCAGCGTCACGATCGATTCAGTTCTCTAATATAAGACTTAGAATATGATGACGAGTAATCAATGCATTGGTAGTGATAGCACGCTTTACATGCAACACATTTAAGTAGGTCAGACTGACTGACAGCTTTCTTACATCCCAAGCAGTTCATAGCTAATTAGCTGTAAACATAGTATCGTAAATTTAAGACGCGGAATGAACGAAGAGAACAGTACAGTTATATTCACAGTTAATAATAAATTTACAAGTACCGTCTTTATTTTTTCCACATTACCTGTTACACTTATAATTTTAACTTTTTTTATAATGTATCACAGTGCACGATCCTCAACCGTGCGACAAACAATTTAATAATTGGTATAAATAACAATTTAGATATATTTTTTTTTGTTAATTTAAAGTTATCTGTCACGAGGATCATGTTTACAACATGATCCTCGAAAATGTTCAAAACACTTATATTACGTAGTTCAAAATAATTGTTAAAAAACGTTTGTGTCTTAAAGGTTAAACGTAAATGACTTTCTGAATGATATACAGATTTGGAATGGAGCGACCGCAACCAGACTATTAAATAATAAATTTCATTGCATGATAATACATTGTTTTGATTTTTTTTATGAAAAAAAAGAAGCCCACTGAGTTTCTAGTGCCCGTTCTTATCAGGTCTGAAGCATGCTTTTTCGAATGGGTGGTAGATTCTGACTTTCAATAAGTAATTTCATATCTTATTCTGAATAAAAATATTTGAATTAGAATATTTATAAATAGAGATTAAATAAACCGTAATGGTCCCTTAACAGGTAAACATCAGCTGAATCAGTTAGTACCTAACCTGGTTATATTATAGTGTATAATCTATGCACCTAATTACCCTGTATAATCTATTAATATTAAACGATAATACTGTATATATTATAATAATATACTATAATACCCCATATATCTAAAAATTATTCAGTAAACATAATTTTTTGTGTGTAAATGTAAAATAACACATAAATATCACCAAAAATTGTAAACAAACTTTACGTTAGCGTAACCGACAAGCAAACAGCGATATTGAATAAAACCTTACAAAAACACAAATATTTGAAGCAAATAGGAATGTTTACGAATATTCCTTTGTACATAAATCTCTGCCGTCATAACTCTCTCGAAGCAATGCTCTTCTAATTCCCGGGCGCACCTGTGTCCCGTTCCTATTGTACCGCTGGAGCGACGCGACATCCACGAAACTAGACGTGCCTTATTTTAAATTTAATAACCGCTTTTGAGATTTTAAATAAATAAATAAATAAATAAATAAATTCTTTATTTTGCTAGAAAACATGTAACAATGGGTGTAAGTAGTTTTAATGTATCAATGTTATCGGCCATTTCTGGCATGCAAAATTACTATTAACAAAATTCTAGTTATTATTATAATTGATTAACAAACTCTATATTTTAAGCACTTAGGTTAATTTAAATTATAATTATTATTTTAAATGTCATTATTTAAAGACTAGAATTAATATATATTTTAAAGTCAATTTAATTTAACCTAATGTGTCAACATTTCATTTATGGAATAAAAACATTTATCTATAAGCCATGTAAAAAGATCCTTTTTAAATCGTTGGACGGGTAATACGCGTAAGCTTGGAGGGAGTTTATTAAATATTTTTATACACATGACATAGCTACATTTTCCGTAGGATGCATTATGAAATTTGTGTGCAATCACCAGTCTGTCACCGTTTCTTGTATTTCTCGGATAAATATCTCTTGCTTTTGTAAATAAATGGTCATGTTGTTTGACAAAGATACATATTTCGTATATATACATACAGGGAAATGGAAGAATACGTAATTCTTTAAACAGTGGTTCACACGAATCAAAGTAAAAAGCTCCTGTCATAGCTCTTAAGCATCTCTTTTGGGCCATGAAAGCCCTATTAGCCTCGCTAGAGTTTCCCCACAAGATTAGTCCATATCGAAGTACTGATGCGACATAACCATGATAAGCTGCCAGGACTGTACTTTGTAAAGCCGTTTTACGCAATCTATATAACACATAAACATATCTATCAATTTTTTGGCATACCATGTCTACATGCTCTTTCCATTTTAGATTTTTATCTAGAAGTACTCCTAAAAATTGAACATGCAAAGCTTCTTCTATTTGGGTATTTGTATAATTTATCTTAAGGCTATAGTTATTAGAGCGGTTACTTAAACTAAATTGCATAAATGAGGTTTTTTTAATATTAACTTGAAGATTATTATCCTCTAGCCAATTTACCACTGTATTAATTTCATTATTAATTTCACTTTCATAAATATCAATCTCATTTTTATTATTACATGTCATAATTATTGATATATCATCGGCAAATAAATAACAGTCATTTTTTGTCACACTAGGCAGGTCATTAATATAAATTAAAAATAATAATGGTCCAAGGACGCTTCCTTGCGGAACACCAAATCTATTTAATTTAAAGTTTGATTGTTGGGCAATTATGGTAGCCTTTTCGTCGATAGAATTGATCTCCACACATTGCTTACGGTCTTTTAAGTAGGACTCCATCCAGTTAAGAGCTGGTCCTCTAACGCCATTTTGCTCCAACTTATCCAACAAGATGGTGTGTGATACGAAGTCAAAAGCCTTGCTCATATCAAAAAATATTACACACGTTGGTTTTTTTGAATCTATATTTTCTGCTATTTTGTTAACCAGTTTAAATGCAGCTAATGTTGTCGACTTGTTTTTTTGAAAGCCAAATTGTTGCTTGTTTATTATATTATTTTTTGTAAAAAAAATTGTTAAACGACCATACATTGCTTTCTCAAAGACTTTTGAAAAAATAGATACGAGTGCGATTGGGCGGTAGTTATTAAGTTGTTTTTTATCGTCTTTTTTATGTAGTGGCTTGACCACCGATAATTTTAGTGCGTCTGGGAATTCACCAGTTTCAAACGACAAATTGATTAGGTATGTTATAACTGGTACTAGTTCATCTTTGCATATTTTAATAATTTTTGTGAGAATTTCATCATAGCCTACTGCTTTAGTATTCCTCAACAATTGTATTATTTTTAATGTTTCGTTTTCCGTTACTGGATTGAGAAAAATACTACTTCCAGTTTTATTTTGATTTATACAAGGTTTCAACTTTCGCTTTGTCAGACATTTATCACTGCTGTTAGTCAAATTTATCCAATAATCATTAAAACTGTTTGCTATATCTTTAGTATTATTAATCTCATTATTATTTACTATAACTGATTCTATACAAGTGTCACTATTGTTACTTTTTGTTTCATTTTTAATAATTCTCCACGTCGCATAGCATATGTTTTTACTGTTTGCTACATAATGGGTATTACTCAATTTTTTTGATGTGGCAATACAATATTTAAGTGTTCTTGCATATTTCAAATAATTATTCTTATTGCTATCGTCTTTTTTCCTACATTTTCTATATCTTAATACTCTTTTTATTTTACAGCTTATTCGAATACCTTTAGTTATCCATTTGGGCTTTCCATTGGATTCCATATTTTTAATTTTTATTCTCGGAAAACAAAGTCTATATAATAGAGTTACTAAGGAATGAAATTTGCTAAAAGCGTTATTGAAATTTTTTTCTTCATAGACTTCATTGAACGACAAGCTTTTTAGGTAATTTTTGAATATCTCAATATTATAATTACTATAATTACGTTTGTACATAAACATAGATATTTTATTTTTAATGTTAACACTTTCGAAACTTAGAATTTGTGCTGTGTTATGGTCAGAAATATCGTAATTATGTAAAGAACCTATAGCGCCATCAATATTACTTATTATATGATCAATGCATGTGCTATTTCTCGTTGGTAGATTAATGTGTAATCTAAAGTTAAAGTTTTGCACGATTTGCTTTAACTGTTGAGAGATTTTATTACAATTCAGTGTATTAATATTAAAATCTCCTGATATAATAATTTTTTTATTCTTTTTACAGTATTTCTGAAGCACGGTTCTTAGTTTTTCAAAAAATATACTTACATCAGAATCAGGTGTCCTGTAGATACAAATGATAAACAAATTTTTGTCCACTATGTCTATCCCACAACATTCAAATGCTTTCAGTTCACACAAAGTATGTAGGTATTCTAAATTTTTTGATCCTATCCCTTGTGATGTTAATATACAAACACCACCCCTTCTTTTTATTCTACTGTAATTTGATGCTAACAGATACCCATTTAGTTTTATATTACTTTCATGCCCTTTTGGAATGAATGTTTCCGTGAAGCATAGTATGTCAATTTTATCTGTATTTTGCAGATCTTCAACCATGATTTCTATTAAGTCTTTCTTTGCTAGAAAGCCAGCAACTTTTTGACGTGAATCCTTGGACTTTTTAAGTCTGATTTATGAATTTATTAACAAAGGCTTATTTATCCTCATTAATTTGGTTTGCTTTCTTTATTCTTCTCTTCGTGATTTTAGGATATTTTTTAACAAGTATTGTTGACATTTAGCTTTCATAGCTGCAAATTTTTCTATTCAGTGAAGCTCAGAATAGTATACTATGCGCGGAATATTGACACACGAGCCGAACGCGAGGGTGACAATCGCGGGTGGCTTATTTCACGTGGTGCGTATACGATTTTTTTCCCAGCTGGATGAATAGCTCGCTTTTAGTCCCTGATACGAGTGACAAAAGTCGTCTTGGCAGGAGAGAATCTGCCACTTTTGTCCCTCGTACCAGGGACCAAAAGACAGCATTTCGTCGAGGTGGGAAAAAAATATTTTTGTCTCTTCGTTAACGACGTTAAACGTTAACGTTAAGAAGACTTTTGTTTAATATTTAATGAAACGACCAGGGCCAGTGGTAACTGTGACTACAAAGCTATGTTATATTACATACATATATTTGTGTAAATATCCTATGAATAGTTTTTACTACCCTTAGTTATGGCAATCCCCACTTTTGGGACGAACAATTATAAGTTTTCAAAAACTAAAGAAATTATCAAGTAAAAATTCAAAGAGAATTACTAAGAAGCGCTTAAGGTTGGGTCACCACACAAAGTCAGCCTATTATGTTACTGTGGATGATACAATATACCAGTTGTTGTTTCTCCAGTTTATCTTTTTCCCAATACAGTCAGTTAAAAGTGCGTAAGCACTTATGACTATAATATATAGCACAATAATAATTAATAATTTTAATTTTATGTAGTCGTAGTATTGTAAATATAGTTATAAGATTTGTTTTGATTAAATGCACAATAATTATGTTAATATAACTTTATATCTATATTTGAATATTAAATATGGTCCGGCCGTTGTCTATAGTCTTGAGACGGTTCTGTTTGAGTCTATAGCGGACAGAGCCGCCTGACTATCTGAGTGGATACAATTGCCGACGGAACCTTTATTCAGGGTGGTTTCCGCACATTCAATCATATTATATAGCTTCGACTGGAAAACGGAGGCAAGGTTTCCAAAATAACAATATTAATTGACAGATTTGGCAAATCTGATATGTAATAAAACAGATAGTCAGGTCGGACTATACTGAATACTTTGAAAGAAAAGCATTACTTTTATATTTGGATGGGTTCAGGAGCATGCAACTGCAATCAATGTGCTGAAGAACTTACCAGAATTGGTACCATAAGAACTCATTTCGGTCCTGAACCTTTCTGTGGCGTCCTAAGGGATCTTGTCAAATCAACCCTTACCAAATTATGTTCACAAGAGAGTTGTAAACTCTGGAGCAACGCTCCGGGCTCAAAACATTCAAGAACCCTAATCCAGGCCTTTAACGAAAACGCTGCGAAAGGGCTAACACTAATAAAGGCATAAAGGAATTTATTTTCTCAAAATTGATTTTATTAGAATTATTATTGATGTCATTTCTAATATACTAGATACTACTACCGCTGTGGATATAAATGGCGCTTTGAGAGAGAAAAAGCGGCGCAAGAAACTCTCCCAGCCTAATACCTCGTTCATTACATAGGTAGGGAAAACTTACGCGACCTAACCAGGACCCTAAAAGGGCGAAGATAGAATAAGAATATAACAAAAGTAATTAAACTTAACAGTGACCTACAATTAATTGGCTATTTAGTCATGTGTAGCCAATAAATTTTTAATATAATAGATCACATAGGTCGCAGTGAAACTGGCTTTTTATTATGAAAATAAGGGACGAGACGAGCAGGACGTTCAGCTGATGGTAATTGATACACCCTACCCATTACAATGCAGTGCCGCTCAGGATTCTTGAAAAACCCAAAATTCTGAGCGGCCCTACAATTGCGCTCGTCACCTTGAGACATAAGATGTTAAGTCTCATTTGCGCAGTAATTTCATTAACTATGGCGCCCTTCAGACCGAAACACAGTATTACTGCTTCACGGCAGAAATAGACACGGCAGAATTGTGGTACCCATAATCTAGCCGGCTTCCTGTGCAAAAGAGACTCCCACTGGTAGGGTTGCTGCACCATACCACAAACAGACGACCAGATTTCATCCCTGTTAGAACGCGAAGATAAGTTAAAGGGTATTTTGTATGTATATTGATTGAGCTATATTGAAAGTTCATTGCTATTGGTGCTATAATTATAATGATCAAGTACGCGTGAAATGTCAGTGAGTCTTAGTAAGCTGATGTGATTGCTTAAATGTCAATAGTTCTAAGGTTTATTATGCTGACCTATGACCTATCTATAATTACTATGAATACAAACTGTTCTGAATCAAATATAAACCAGAAAAATCACTATTTATTTATCTATTCCACCTTCGCACGACACGCCACAAGTTAGGATATCATCCCCACCATCTGGATGTGTGGCGGTCCTCCACAGTGCGGTTTTCAAGGAGCTTTCTTCCACGTACTACAAAGCTATGGAATGAGCTTCCTTGTGCGGTGTTTCCGGGACGATACGACATGGGTACCTTCAAAAAAAGCGCGTACACCTTCCTTAAAGGCTGACAACGCTCTTGTGATTCCTCTGGTGTTGCAAGAGAATGTGGGCGGCGGTTATCACTTAACACCAGGTGACCCGTACGCTCGTTTGTCCTCCTATTCCATAAAAAAAAACTATTTTATAACTTATATTAGGTGTATATTTACCTACACTAGCTGACCCAACACACGTTGTTCTGTACATAATAAATAAAATACTGTTTGTTATGAATTTGTCACTAATATTTCATACCATGAAGAATTATTCGTAAAATATGCTCACTGTTGTTATAATGAAATTGTTTCACAACAGAACTTTCAATAAATTTCCCTCATAGAAAATATATCCATACAAACAAATAATGGAAATAATTATAATTATTGGTCTCAAATCGATATAAAACTATCCCATCTCTCAAGTTGGACTAAACTGGACTCCATGAAGTAATCCCCATTAAAATCCGTTCATTAGTTTATGAGTTCACTGGAAACAAACATCAGGACACTGGATTTATATATTTTTAGATTTTTATATATTTACATAACTAATTACTAACCTATATATTTACATTTACGAAGTGATGTAACTTCATAACGTTTACTAAGTGTTGTAGCAATATATTATGTTATTATCACTCCCTATGATAAATAAATATATTTCTATCTCTATTGGTTAGAGAATTAGAATTTTTGATAAATTTAGTACAAAGTTTCGTTGCATTTTTACCTGTTTGTCAGTAAATTTCTTATTTTGTCTTAAGACAGATATTTCTCAGATTAATCCGAGAATTACCTATTGGTTATTCGAGTTAGGACTTTTTTGTTTTAATCACTAAGGCAATTGTTTTTTAAACAGATCTTTAAACATTGCTTTAAAGTATGACTTAAACTATATCGATAATATATTTGACGTCCCGAATAGCGCAGTGATCAGTGACCCTGCCTTTTAGAGGTGTTATCAGGTGTATTTCAGTTATTTTCACAGCATTATGATATTAATATAGTGGATTGCTTGTAACTAATTCTAGTAGGCTTCATAAAATACATAATATCCTTAAGAGTAAATGTATACACATTTATAATAAAGTCCCAGCCACTGTTCAGGCATTATCCGTAAATAAATTTAAATGTTTTATTAAAAAATGGCTCTGTCGTAAGTCCTACTACTACAGCTGTTGAGCTGAATATCTAAGTGATCGGACAGCCTGGGACTAGATTATGATTATTATTATGATAGGAGTTTCATGCGCCGCTTCATCTCTCTCAGAGAGCCATTTGTTTCCAAAGTGGTAGTAGTATATTCGAAATGACATCAAAAAGAATTCTAAAGGAATTCATTTTGAGAAAATAAATGTCTTTTGCCTTCTTGCCTTTGATGTGATGAATGTGGATTTGTGTTTCTGAGTCATGGATGTCCATATGTATGTTTAAGTATTTAATATAGTATCTCGATGTCTTGCACTGATAGCACAGGCTATGCCTAGTTTGGAGCAAGATAATTTATGTGTGTCAATAAAAAAAATTAATAGCTCACTCTCATCTTGGTAGTCAGATAATAATTTTGCATTGTTGCCGCTAATGTTCTGACGAACAATGTGAATTATAAAAATTACTAATACTTACCACTTTTATAAATCTCGGTGGTATTCTAACCATTCTTACCCGTTAATGCGGCAGATCCTACATCTCGTTGAAAGCAATTTTCGGTGGAAGTTTGCATGGTAATGTACATCACATATTTTTCTTAGTTTTATCATTCTCTTATTTTAGAAGTTACAGGGGGGGGTGCACATTTTACCACTTTGGAAGTGTCTGTCGCGCAAACTATTCACTTTAGAAAATAATGAAACCTCAATATCATTTTTGAAGACCTATTCAAAAATACAACACATGCTTTCTTTTTTTTTCATCAAACCCATACGGGTTTTATTATAACTAAAAGTTTTGGGTTTCAGTACTAAGTATGGATACCCCCAAAATTTATGTTTTTTTTTTCTTTTTTGTGTAAATCTTAATGTGGTTCTCAGAATACATCTATTTACCAAGTTTCAACAGTATAGTTCTTATAGTTTCGGAAAAATGTGGCTGTGATATACTTACGGACAGACAGACTGACATGACAAATCTATAAAGGTTCCGTTTTTTGCCATTTGGCTACGGAACCCTAAAACACCACCAATGAGACCGACGCTCTAACTTATGCATTAAAATGAAAATGGGCTGGCCATGTCACGAGATAAACATGACCAGAGATGATCTGCGAGAGTAACTTCGTGGAGCGGCGTAGCGGGCAAGAGAAGCCGAGGTTGACCACTAACGAGATGGGAAGACGACCTCACATGGTGAGCTGGCCCACTGGATAGACGTAGCACAGGATAGAGAGGTATCTTTGGAGGGGACCTTTACCCAATCCGTTGTTCTTGCTTACTAAATCTAAATATTTAAAAACTTTATAAAAGCAAGAAATAAATCGCTTATTTATTTATTTAATGCAGAAGAATCGAATCGAGACGGGCGTACCTACCAAGAGGTGGGTTGTCTCGTATGGTGTTATTAAACAAATATTAGTAACTGATTTTGATTGACAAGTCGTAAAAAATCAGCCACGCTTTTGGACATTAAAACGCTAGCTAACGCACGCATCAATAGATATATCACGCATTATCAGGCTGTCAGGTCTTCTATATGCAAGTATATTCTAAGTTTACGGAAAAATCCGTTTCTAAGCCGATTAAACAAAACAAATAATGGAAAAAATAGTAATTATTGGTCCCAAATCGAAATAAAAACTATCCTATCTCACAAGTTGGACTAAACTGGACTACATGAAGTAATCCCCATTGAAATCCGTTCATTAGTTTAGGAGTTCACTGGAAAGAAACACCAGGACACGGGATTTATATATATTAAGATTACTATATATTTACTTAACTAATTACTACTTCTAATATCTTCTACTAATTCTTTAATTCGATTTCCAATCCATGCATGGTTGGAAAAGCGGTCTCAACACTATTTGTCTGTCTGTCTAGTTATAAGCTTAATAATTTATTTTCTTCTGAAAATTTTGCGGTTTTGTTTGAATTATTCGATAGAGCAATTAAATTAATTTATGACGGAAATAAAACCCCTTATTGTGTTTAGTGAAAGCGTGCTGGCGACGTAATTATTATGATTTATGTGTCTTTTAATTTTACAAGTAAAAGGCTATAGAGAACCCTAAATAGCAAACAAAGGGAACAGTCAAAGTGGTGGTAAAGGTAGGTGATAGAAACGTTGAGTCTCACCAAAATAACATTGTTTTATATGAGATGAGGCAAACATGCAAGAGGTTCAACTGGCTGAGGCGACAGCTCATGGATATCAGAAGCACCAGCAACCCCCCATACGCACCCGTGTACGCTTGTACACGGCAAGCATTTCTGTGGTCCTATGCTACCGTGTCCAACTAGACACGGCAAGATAGCCGCCAAAAAACTGCCAATATCTACGTATCCCTAGACAAAAACACCAGAGAGAATGTTTTACCGGGTGTATTATTAATTATTGCTCCTGGCTCTAAGAGCCATAAAACAAAGCGCAACGCTTTTGAAGACAAAATAGTATTTATTTGAATTTAGCTGGCGACGGCCATTTTTGTTTAGCATACAACAGGATCATTATTTTGTGAATAGGTTTTTTTTAAATATTTTTTAAAGAAATCATAATATCATATTATAACCTGTCCACTATATTAAAAATAATACAAAGAATTAAAGTACAATATTTTTATTTTGACGCGTTTAGCAAAATAGTCACAATTTCTCGTACAACTCTGAAAGAGCGGCGATATCACAGCACGAATCTATAATTAATCACGTTTTTTGTTCACAATAAACAAGCTTCTTTAACTAGCAACCCGTAACGTAAACTGCATAATGATACCTCGGTTAATGTAAACACAAGTGACTATAGCGTCTCAAGTGGCCACGCCGGGTTTGGCGCCAAAACAGCTGAGCAGGTGGCAACTGCGCGCGCGCGGGACGTGTGAGCATAGCACAGGGAGATGTGTTAGCGACCTTTGAGGATAGGAATGTGTTCTAAGTTTGAAGGGCAGTGGTATCGATTTTGGAAACCTGCAGCCGGTTATTGATTCCATATAGTAATGCGAGTAGTATGTGCGAGGCAAGAAATTTCTTGCTTAACGCGCGGTTGTGGAATGTTCTGTGATGAACTAGAAATTCCTAGAAATAAGGGATTGCTTGTAACTAATTCTAGTAGGCTTCATAAGATTTTTTTTATTTATTTTATTTTCATAGGGTGGCTAACAGCCGTCAATACTAAAACATATATCTACATGTTTATATATAGGCCAATTAAAAGCCTCCACAAATAGGTATTAAATAGTATTTTTTTTTACGTTTTTACAAATGCTTAAACTAATTAAAGGCATTACTATGTACTAGTTAACTACGCTTTTTTGCAATTTAAATTGACTTAAAGTATACATATATTATGTTGTCATTGTATTAGTTTTCTGTGACTTGCAAACAATCTTGTATAATATGTTTCTTAACACTACCTAAACTGGAACAAAAAAGATCTATTTCGGATGATTTTAGTTTGTTAAAATTATACGAAGTACGTGGTATAAAGGAGTGTGATCTATAGTTTGTGCGCATGAGTGGAATATGGAGGAGATTCTTTTTTCTAGAATGTTGGTACGGTATATTGAGGTTTATTTTAGATAACAAGGTTGGACTGTCAATCTTACCCTGAGCAATTTTCATAATAGTCGTTATATCAGCCATGGATCTACGGAGTGTTAATGGTAGGAGATGAAATCGAGTACACCGAGTTTTGTAATCTGTTTTGGGAATTCTGAACTTATAATTTAAAAATCTCGTAAATTTTTTCTGTATTTGTTCAATTCTTTTACTATGTATCATATATACCGGATTCCACATTTGACTAGCATACTCTAAATGACTACTAACATAAGCGCAAAAAATAATTTTTAATGTTTTCATTCTCTTGAAGCAGTTCGCTGAACGTATTATAAACCCAAGTGCTTGTGATCCCTTATTTGCAATATTGTCGATGTGACATTCGTAAGTTAGCTTGCAGTCAAGAGCTACACCTAGATCTGTGACACAATCGACCCGCAATAGAAATTGATTATTTATAGTATAATTAAATTTGATGATTAGCTTTTTACGGGAAAAACTTATAAAAAGACATTTAGGTATATTAAGCCAAAGCTTATTATTACTACAATATGTTGCTAGTCTATTGAGATCTTCCTGAAGGAGATCAACGTCATAGATATCGTTGATAGGCCGAAATATCTTCATGTCGTCAGCGAAAAGTAAATAATTGGAATGATGAAAGCATCTATCGATGTCATTTATGAAACAGATAAATAATAAAGGACCTAGGAGTGAGCCCTGAGGAACTCCAGAAGGTATCGTGATCCATGAGGAGGTGTAGCCATTTAAAACAACTGCCTGAGTTCTGTTTTTTACGTACGAACTTAACCATCTAAATAAGTTACCTCTAATACCAAGACCAGCAAGTTTCTGAAGAAGGATTCTATGATCTATGCGGTCGAAAGCTTTGGTGTAATCTGTATACACAACGTTAATTTGTTGACCACCGTCCATGCAATCAGTTAAGAAGTCAGTGAAAACAAGTAAATTAGTAACCGTTGATCTAACTTTTATAAAACCATGCTGTTGTTGGTTTAACACATTTTTAAGGCTAGGGTAAAGTTGATTATAGATGATGCGCTCAAACACTTTGGCAAGAAGACATAATTTTGAAATCGGTCGATAGTTTTCCACTTTGTCTTTCTGACCTTTTTTATGTATAGGTGATATGAATGCCGCCTTCCACCTGATCGGCATGATACCTTCATTAATTGATCTCTTCAAAAGCAAGGTGACAGGTAATGCCAATACTTCAGAACATTTGACGAGGAACAGTGCTGGTAAACTATCTGGCCCAGGTGATTTATTTAGATCAAGTGATTTTAAGAGCTTTTCTATTTGTTTATTATCAATTTCGAACTTATATTACTAATAATAGATTCATCTGAACAATTATAGGATTTGGATGTGGTAGTGGATTCTTGGAAAGTCGAATAAAAATATCTTGAGAAAAGCTCACAAATGTCCTATCCTTTATTGCCTTCATTGTCTCCATAGATCATATTAGATGGTATATTTGAACAATTACGTTTACTTTTCATAAAGGACCAAAATGTCTTGGGATTATTAGATATAATTAGATAAGATACATAATAGCTTTAAGGGTAAATGTATACACTTCTATAATAAAGTCCCAGCCACTGTTCACGCATTATCTATAAATAAATTTAAATGTTTTATAAAAAAAATGGCTCTGTCGTAAATCCTATTACCTCACTGCTGAATATCTAAATGATCGGACAGCCTGGGACTAGATTGTTATTATTTTATAGCGATAGAAATTACTGTACAATATTGTATATTTTTATTGAAAAGAGCGCAAAAAAAGAATGCTGGGAGAGTTTCTTGCGCCGATTCTCCTCTCTCAGAGCGCCATTTGTTTCCGAAACATTAGTAGTATCTAGTAGTTATTAGAAATGACATCAAAAAGAATTCTAAAGGAATCAATTTTGAGAAAATATATGCCTTTTTATGCCTTTTGATGTCAAACATTAACAGGAATATGGGAATAAAATGGGATAAGTGAGGGGATGTTCACGAATTTTCGAGAAAATAGTAATAATAAAATAACTTACCTTTAATACAGTAACATTACATTTAGTTCAGTAGTTTTTGAGTTTATCAAAAACAGACAGCACACAGACAGACGAGGTGGAGGCTTTGTCTGAACATGTAATGCAGTATAAAATATCGTAATAAGATACTTGTTAAAAACTTGATTGTACATCATAAATACATCATGTGAAGTTCAAATTCAAATTCAAAAACTCTTTATTCATGTAGGTCACGAAAATGACACTTATGAATGTCAAAATAAAAATATAAATATTGTTTCTTATTGAATTTACCGCTACTTCGTAAAGGGTTGAGAATGCTAATGAGAAGCAGTAGCAAGAAACTCATTGCCACTCTTTTAAGTCAAGATTTACATTTTAATTGTTTTACAAATCATTTCAATTACAATATATGCAAAGTGACGCAACAAAAATACTCAAATGTTAAAAACTGAAAGGCTTACACGAGTAAGTCAAAAAAAGAAAAAAAAAGAAAATTAATACTTTTAAACATAAGAGTTATTGAGTATAGAAGATGCATCAATCCACACATACTGTAAATAAATAGAGACATTATGTGAGCATTTCATAAAATAAAATATATAATAACTTTAACTTTAAAGGAAATAATAATAATAAAAAACACATCAAGCAGACATCCCGGTAACAAGATTATCCAGCCACCACGAGTTCACGAGCATGACGCATGGACCAGCCATCGCCTCCCTCAACCGTATTTTAGGGAAGGGAACGACCCGCCCCACGTCGCCGCCACAAGCAGAGGCATTTAAGCGAGCAAGGTCGGTAACTTATTTACATTTTTGTTTATTAAGATACAAGTGTAAATTATCTAAGCTAATAACATTTATTTTATCGAGTAGGTACATTTGAAGCTTTTTTGCACAGATCTGCTTTGATAATCCAATTAATGAAGAATTTATCGTCGCCTTGCTTCGAAATTATTTGCCTTATCGTATAACTTGCGCTAAAAGTAGCTACTAGAGCTCGAAAACAATCGTTTAGTCGCCAAGATTAATAGCTAGTAGAATTCTTATATTTAACTATAGAGCTTTTAATCATTTGTTGCGTTGTTTTGAGTATTATAATATAATAACAGACTTGTAAGCAGAGTATAAAATGAAAAATAGGGAATAAAAACCGTTATAGTCCCTTAATTGGTAAACATCAGTTGAATCAGATAGCATCTAAACTGGTTATATTATAGAGTATAATCTATGCACCTAATTACCCTATATAATCTTCTAAGCCCCTTATTCATAATAGTCTGCTAACATAAAGCATTGCTAATTCTCACTCTGTCTTCTTCTATTGACCTAAGTCAGAATGAGAAAAAACACTCCTTAGCGGCTGTTTAAAGTTAGCGGACCATTATGAATAAGGGGGTAATAAAATACTTTAATACTAAATATATAATAATATACTTTAATCCCCTATATACTCGTATATAAAAAAACCTGTTTCGCGTGTACCTATATTATACTGACGTAATTTTCAGTTAACATAATTTTTTATTTGTAAATGGAAGAAACTATACAATTTAACCGCATTTAAATGGGATAAGTAGTTTCAAAGAGAAAAGTACACGACAAAAAATCTTTAAACAATTTTTTTCATTATATTATCTATAAGTATAGTAAAAAAATGTTTTTTTAAATATGTTAATAATTTATAGACATTTGCGTGTACAATAAGTTGTGATACGTAAATATTAGATTAATTATTGCAGAGAAAAATAATTTAAAACGAAACAATTTTGATTAGTTTTTGCGAAGGTAGCATAACACACGTATGACTATTGCCTTAGATTAAGGATTAGTCTCCGCTACGCTCCAACTCGATACCGCAGGCGTAATCGCAAAGTGTGGCAACTAATACTACGCCCAAGTGGGCGTACTCAAGCTAGTCTCGAACAATGTGTGATATTGATGTGCCACATGTTCTATTAAGGCGAAGAGTAAGCAGAAAACACGCAAACATGATGTTTTTAGACCGGTTTTGTGGTGAAAGTATAGCGTTTCGAGCTATGAACACTATTTAATCCTGTCACACATATCCTTTAGTCTTATTTGTAGGTTGCTAATGCTTGCTATTGGTTATAGTTAACACTGCCGAGCTTTTTTGAACTACCACATTTCTTTGAAGTTAAACAAGTTTTTTGGCACGGCGTGACGCATTTTTTTGGTACTTCTCTCAGAAAAGTTATTCTTATAGCTTGAACTTTTTTGTGTAGGTTGATTTATTTAGATTAGTAGTGAATAACGAGGATTGTAAGCATATAAACTATTTTCCACACAAGAATTTTGAAAATATTGGCTTTGTTACATAGATTGCGGGCCGGCAGCCGTGAACTAATATCGCTCAAGGTCGCTGGCATTTTGTGTCGCCTTAAGCTTCGCTTATAATTGAAACTAAAATACCGGGTTGTTGTGGTAAGACTTTGTAAAAATAATACTAGAAGAAATAAGGAAGACACTGGGATCACATATCATCAGTAAGTATTTTGTTTTTTATTAAATTCAATGTAAAATAACACGAAGCATATGGTACAAAATTTGAAAGATGCCATTGAGTGTCAAGATGCCACGCACACAAGCAATTTATAGTTGTAATAAAAAAGCTATTGTTCTTAGGTAATGCGGTATCTAGTTGTAGCGCAGCGGAGACCAATCCTTAATCTATCGACGCCTATAAGCAGTAATGTGTAAACATTACTGTGTTTCAGTCTGAAGGGGCTGATTGGCAAATGAGACTTAACATCTTATGTCTCAAGGGGACGAGCGCAATTGCTGTGTCGCTCAAAATTTTTGGGCCTTTAAAGAATCCTGAGCGGCACTACATTGTAATGGGTAGGGCGTATCAATTACCATCAGCTGAACGTCTTGCTCGGCTCGTCCCTTATTTTTATTAAAAAAATCTAAGGCCTAAACATAAAATGAGACACCAAATGTCTTTATTTCACAATTGATTAGTAACGATACAGAGCTGCTAATAAAACACTGCTATAATAATTATTATATAGTTATGAATAGCTATCGGAGAAATATCTTTTAAGTGGAAGAAATACCGGAAGTTCCAGATAAACACTTCAGCTACGTTTTCAAACAACTTATGAGAAGCCGAGAATTCTATCAATTGCTGAGCATTTATTAGGGTGCCGGTGTTAGGGAACTCTTTGACGGGTGAGATCTACAAAGACACTTTCATAAACTCATTGCTGTGTCAAACTTTATGAATATATTCGAATCTTATTGTCTGCAAACTTCGTGTGCTGAAATAATATTCTTGCAACAGAAACTGCTGAATTCTTAGTTGTTGAAAACTATGTTGATGATAACGTAATTCCACGGTATCATTCCCCATCTTGTTTTTCAAATTAAACTGCAATCAAGGAGGTTCTCAATTCGTCGGTATGTTTTTTTTATGTTTATTACCTCAAAACTTTCGACTGGGTGAACAGATTTTGATAATTCTTTTTTATTTGAAAGCTGGTGCTTTCCGTGTGGTTTCATTGTTATGTGGTCCAGATCTGACAATGGCATCCATGAGAAAACTATAAGTCTTAAATTTGCTATACATACGTATAGCAAAGTGGATGATAAATTTACGAATAACTCAATATCGCGCCAACCGATTTCGATGATTCTCTTTTTATTGGAAAGGATATACTTCAAAGATAGTTTGGTGAGAGTTTGGTTAGGTTCTTATTATGGAATCCATGACAAAGTAATGGAACTCTTCAATTCTTAGGAGCAAATTAACGATACTCGGCCGAATCCTTTTTATGCTATCCGGATATTTAAGTCATCTGCCATAACATAGTTATGGACAAGTAATAATTGTCGTAGTCGAATATGATGATAAATGGGACTCCTTAACGACTTACGTCTTACAGTAAGGGTGCGATCTGTGGCAGAATTTCTAACTGTCTGTAATCAAATTGCAAAGCGCTTACGTTTATTGCTGCATTGAAAAATTTAGTTGATCTACACATATTTAGACAAATTGTTAGTTAGTGTACTTCAAATTCACTAAAAATCAAAAATAAATCATTTTTTTCCAAAAAAGACAACCGACTTCAGAAACACTATTCCAAAATAATAGATATAATATGCACTAAAAAGTATAAAAATAATTGCGTATTTTTATACAATCTAATTAATTAATCTAATTCTACTTACGATTATTGTAATTTTTGGAGTCGGTGTCATTCAAGATAGGTTTGTAACTAAATACAAAGATAGTATATGGTGGCGTCATAAATAGAGCACGGCAATACTTCAAGCCGCCCCACATATTAATTGAGTCGTGTTGTTTTGTCTATATTATTTGTTTTCTTGTTTCGGATGTTACGATATGAATGAGTGTACAAAAAAGGAGCTTACCTTCACGTCTTCCGAAACGGAATTATTGAATATTCTTGTAAAGAGGCATGCAATATTTTGGAAAATAAACAAATAGATGTAGTCAATAATAGACTGAAAGAAGAAACATGGTGCAAGCTAGCAAATAAATTCAACTCTACATCAGGTATTTATCCATAAAATGCCAAGACATTGCGGGCGAAATATTAAAATATAAAAATCTTTAAGTCGCCAAATCTGGCACGGGTGTTCTGTATCTGCTTTGGCGACTCAACATGTCCTGAAGATACCTCGTGTAGAGGCGAAACACGTGTCGAGTTTTTTAGAGACAAATATTGGCGGAATTAACACTAAAGAAAACTCAAATCATTTGGATAATTATGGATTTCCGCAAAGTAACGCCTACTTCAATAAAAATATTGCTAAAACATATTACTATTTTTTTTTTACTTTTTTGTGTAGCTGTAATAAGGTAATTAATGTTGAATTATAAATACCTATCTACTACCTAGTATTAATTGCAATGTGCCCAAGAGATGGCATAAATGCTTACTACATGTCACAGTGAAACTCAAAACTTTTGTACGGATCTAACAGTTTTATTTTAAGGCGCGGTCATACCTCAATATCAACAAAAATTGGTTTCTTAGGGAGTCGATTACAACATAACGCAATGAAAATATTCCGACGCAAAAAATACAGTGCACAAAGAAGGATTTAATGATAATTTTTAACCGAATAGAATATTCTTATATAATTTAAATTATCCAATAAAACATTTGGAAGTTGCTTCCCAAAAATAAACTTTGGAGTAAAATATCTCCGTATTTTAAGCGATAGTAATAGTGTTTTTTTAAAGAGTTGAATAATAGAATTAGTACTTTTCTGAAACTTAAACCGAACAAATTTTCAATTTATTATGTAAATTTTGAATGAAAACCAGTAAAATAAATGCCCATTTGCTTAGCTTAGCCACATGACCAACACAAATAATGTAGGGTTGGTTGTAGCGTTTACAATCCTAGTCAGTCCGCGCCTTAATGTTAATTTTTTTATAACTTCAGGTGGAGGACAAATTAAGGACTTATCCAAAAAAAAGCAAGATCTAGTAGGTGTTAAAATAAAAAGTATTGAAGATAGATCTAAGCAAGAATAAATTGAGCATGAATTGAAATGCGAGTCGATATTACTATGTTTAAAAAAAAACACTGAATAAATTAAATAAATTATCTTTTTTAATAAATGATTTGTTTATTTAAAAATTCATAATTCATAATAATAACAATGAATTCAGATAATGTACTAAAATAACTCTTTATTAACATATTTTTCCTTCTGGAATGGTTATTTACAGCATTTTCGTTACTAGAGATTCCAGCATAACTTGACAGATCTATCAAATCTATTTATGTGTGAGTCTAAATTTGGAACTTCATCTTCTTTGTTTATGGACATTGTATATAATATGGCACAAGCAACAATTATGTCTTGAACAAGCTCTATATTTACTATATGCCTATTGAGAGCATTCATTTGTCCTCTTAATTCCATAAAAAAAAAAACCAGTAGTCACTAAACACTAACGGCCATTTTCAATAACCTATCAATCCTTAGTTTAACTTAAGGTAGACAAATCTATCCTTTTAAACTTACTTACATAAGAATAACCTATCGACATAAATCATAGGACATAGCTGTGGATAGATAAGAACTTGTCATTAAACGGTGACATCAATGTATCCGTAACTAGAGATATGTTATTGAAAATGGCCGCTAATTGTCTACGGGTCTCAGGTTCTAACTCCAGTAGGTGTAAACATGTGTGTTGTATATAAATATTAGTATCTAGGGCATGAATTTTATATTGTATAAAATCTCTGTTACCCACAATATTTAACGTAAATTGGGGCTAGATACTTTATGTATGAGCGTAACTAGCGTATTTTATGGAAAAGGGAGGACAGACGAGTGTTCGGGTGCTTATGTTAAGTAATCACCGCCGCCCACATTCTCTTGCAACACCAGAGGAATCATAGGAGCGTTGCCGACCTTTAGGGAAGGTGTACGCGCTATCTTTGAAGGTACCCACGTCATATCGTCCCGGCAACACCGCACATGGAAGCCCATTCCACAGCTTTGTAGTACGTGGGATAAAGCTCCTTGAAAACCGCACTGTGGATGACCACCACTCATCTAGATGATGGGGAAGATATCTTAATTTATGGCATATATCTTCGGAACACTCCCCGTGATAAATGCGATGATAATAACTTATTATTATCATACATTTGGATTCCGATGCTAAATCTGTTATTTATCTAAGAGATTTCCACCTATATATTGACTCATCACGATATCTCTGGAACCATAAGAGGTAAAGACTTGAAATTCGGATGGAAAATTCCTTTCGCCGAGTAGAGGTTCGGATTGAAAAATGGATCTTACGAAATTATACTCGCAAGAGTTTTTTTTATTATTAACAGAGCAAAGTCTGTCGGGTCAGCTAGTAGGTACCTAGGTAACAATGAAAATGTTTAGAAAATAAAAAACGACTGAATGTAGAAAATACTTTTATTGTTTTTCGAAGTAATCTCCGTTCCTCTCTACGCATCGTTGCATTCGATGGAAGCAGTGGGCCCATTCTTCCTTAGGGGTCTCTTCTATGGCATTTTCGTACGCTTTCACCGCATCTTCAGGGCTCATAAAGCGAATACCTCGAATTTTATCTCTAGTTCTTGGGAATAAATAAAAGTAGCAGGGCGCCAGGTCAGGACTGTATGGCGGATGACTCATTATCTCGACACCTGCCATAGTCAAATATTCAACAGTCCGTTTTGCGGAATGCGCTGAAGCATTGTCGTGGTGAAGAAGGATCCTGCTTCGAGGGCGCTACTGTCGACTTTTTCCAAGACAACAGGCAAACAGCGATTGACATACCAGTCTGCAGTAACTTTCCTTTCTTCTTCTAGCACAACTGTCGCGAAATGACCTTACCGACCAAAGAATGAAGCAATCATCTTTTTTCTTGACTTCTTCCTTTCTTTACCTTAGTTGCCCTATCCTCAAAAGGAAACAGCCACTTAGCTGATTGTCTTTTGGTTTCGGGTTCGTAGCAATATATCCAGCTTTCATCACCTGTGACGATGTCAAATACAGCATTTGAGTCACCGCTGTTGAACTTATCTAACATTTGGCGAAACCAATCTATGCGAAGGTGTCGGTTAAAGTATGGGGAATCCATCTGGTACAAAGCTTCCTGACGCCTAAATTTTCGTGTAATATTTTTTGAACTTGACTCATACGAATGACTAGGCTTGCCCGTATCTGCTGATAGGTCACTCTCTTATCTTCCTTTATCATGAGTCGCACAGCACTGGTGTTATCTTCAGTAGTAGCTGTTAAAGGACGCCTCTCACGCGGATCATCATTGAGATTGCTACGTCCATGCTTAAACGCGTTAAACCAATTGTAAATAGTGGCACGAGTTGAGGCTTCATTAAGAAATGCTAATCGCAGCCTTTCATAACTTTGTTGTTGAGTAAGCCCACAACGAAAGTCATAATAAATCATGGACCGAAATTTTTCTCGCGTTAGATTCATTTTCACGTGTAACAAGAGTTTTATATTTGCCGCCAATTCACAGAAACAAATTACAAATGAATGCAATATACTACATTACATTACAAAAGAGTTCTAAAATTGAAATTCAAAAAATGTTTTCATTAGCGATGTTTCTAACTGGCCAGTTCTAAACATTTTCAGTGTTACCCACGTAATATAATAATTAAAACACTTATCACATTTGCATACAATTAAGGCTGTTATCAGACTCCCATGAGTGTATGAAGCCTTCGAGCTACATATATCTATTTAAGGTGTACTGGAACAACACAATATAAGTACCTATGCGACGTTAGATTCATGTGGCGTACGAAATGTCTGCATAAAACCTTCCAGACATTATAAGAATCAATTTATACCTAAGTACCTACACTGAAATAAGAAAGTGTATAAGTATTATGTATGTAGGCACGCAAGAAGTTACACTTCTTTGGCGTAACAAAGTAAAAATTATTGCTTGTGCTATTTAACGTTCGTTGAAAGAACAATATTGAAATAAAGAAGGTATATACACCTATATAATTTGTCTATCTTTTTTTTAAATGAAAAATAAGGGACGAGACGAGCAGGTCGTTTAGTTGATGGTAGCTGATACCCCTTGCCCATTACAATGCAGTGCCACTAGGATTCTTGAAAAACCCAAATATTCTGAGCGGCACTACAAATAGGTTCGTCACCTTGAGACAAGATGTTAAGTCTTATTTGCCCAGTAATTTCACTAGACACGCCGCCCTTCAAACCGAAACACACTAATGTCACTGCTTCACGGCAGAAGTAGGCGCCGTTGTGGTACCCATAATTTAGCCGGCATCCTGTGCAAAGAAGCCTCTCACTGGTAATCTATCTGATAATGTTTCTCCAACCTGCTAAAATAAGTAGGTATATTTTAAAATGTATATACAACATAATGTCCCCATAAAATTATATTATCACTTAATTATTTAACGTTACAAAAACATTGTAAAGCTAATTACTACAAGAAAGCAGGGAGAAGTTTTAACAATTTAAAAATGCAATCCACTCAAAGAAATTTCTAAGAAACTTGAACGTAACAAGGTATCTAGATAAACTTTTCTATCGCAATACTCTCTAGATTTAGTTTTCCTTTAGTCTTAGTTACACTAACAGCAAGCTAGTGTACGTAAACTTGTATATTGGTTCTAAATGTTATTTCAATCTGTATCTATTTTAAGGCCTATCGCTTAACGATAAAGTTGAAACTCGATTGATTAGATTGGAGGTTGATGGCTAAATATCAGAAGACTAAAAGCTATTAATACAAGGGTCTTAACGATTGTTTTCGAGTATAAAAGCCATCTGCGAACGAAAGACGACGATGCTATGAAGTTTTGGAACAAGGCAAGATTAAAGGGATAAATTGATTGTTGATTAGGGAATAAATGTGGCACAAAACTAGTCAAATTATGAGTTTTATTGTTATTAAGAGTCTCAACAAAATAGCCTCGGCCGAGTCCATTTAAAACCAAAACAATACGTGTCAGTTGTAAGCCTGTACATTAATATTAGCTTCACTAATCTGTAAAAATTATTTTAGGGTTTTTAAGAATTAATATTATTACATGACATGATTTTATCAAAATACAAACATAGTAGGAATATTTTTAAATTTTTAATCATAGTTTAAAAATTCAATTATATTTTTTTTATGAAAATACGGGACGAGACGAGCCGGATGTTCAGCACCGCCCTACCCATTATCAATGCAATGCCGCTCAGGATTCTTCAAAAGCCTAATAATTCTGAGTGGCACTACAATTGCGCTCGCTACCTTGAGACATAAGATGTTAAGTCCCATTTGCCCAGTAATTCCACTAGCAATGGCACCCTTCAGACCGAAACACAGTTTAAACATTACTGAATCATGACATAAATAGGTGCCGTTGTGGTACCCATAATCAAGCCGGCATCCTGTGCAAAGGAGCCTCCCACTGATCTGGTGAATATATTATAATTAAATAAGGTTATAAATACAATTCTACCTTCATCAAATTTCATCCAAAATTATAACGATTCTCACAATATTTATTATTATTTATATTATTGTCATCATCATCATAGTCAAAGTGAAATTAAAGGCCTATGTTAACTAAAATAAGAGGGACAAGGATTTAAGTAAAACAGAGCGATCAATGGCAAATATTACCTAGTGCCCAACATGCCTAAAAATACATAATATGTTATGAGTTTTCTAAGGGTCGAGACGAAAAGGACGTTCAGCTGATGGTAATTGATACACCCTGCCCTTTACAATGCAGTGTCGCTCAGGATTCTTGAAATACCCAAAAATTCTGAGCGGCACTACCACTGCGCACGTCACCTTGAGACTTAAGAAGATAATTCCGCAAAGATTTGTCTTTTCACCATTTCGACACGTGGTTCGCCTCTATACGAGGCATCCGCATGAGATCTTGACTCTCCGAATTCTGGAGCGCAACTTGGAACTGGAATCAGCCGAACATAATTTTGGTTTTTCGCAATATAACGCCTAAATTATTAAAAATTACTAAGTATAGAAGCTTTCACTTCTTAGCTTTTATTTCATATTATGTGAAGAAGATCCACGAGGTTCAGTAAACTGGAAAGAGTATAGAAAGTATGATGTGACCCCGAACGTGTGACAGGCTCCACCTATTTATTCTGCAGTTTTTTCTGCAGTTTCCACTACAGGTATTAGCGCCATCTGTGAGTGAACACTAGAACTGTATTCTAAATGCAAAACAACAACCCTGGATGTCTGCAATAGAGTTAACTAGAGTTCAGCAATTTAGAACACTGTACAATGCTGATGTTTTAAATACGTATTTTACTGGATACCGCCATCTAGTTAATTCTTAGTGAATCAATACTATACGGCAACTAGGTCTATCAAAATGTTAGCTTTGACGCTTTACTTGGCTCTTTGGTTAAAGTGCCATCTAGTTCTTCTTATGATAACTACATAATTCACACGAATTGAGTGGTTGTCGAAAAAGCAGGTACTCAATATGTACTTTGGCTTCAAATTGTTTCTGAAGATTTGTTGAATGAAAATAATACACACATGTGATAATTGTTTCTGAAAGTGAAATGATAATAATTAGACCATTAAGATTGCGTGTACCGCCCAATGGGATATTACATATTTTATTCCAGTAGGTACCTACAGATTAACAAAATATACTTTAAAAACCGAGTACCCACGAGTACCTAACTATTTAAGAAATTCGCGAACTGAGGTAGGAAGTGTTGTGGACTTGAGGTTAACATTACCTGTATTAACAATTTTCCTTCCACCCAGAAAATATTGAATTGTTTTAATTAGTATAATATAAATTTATAATATCGTTTTAATCGTGTGATAATAATATTAAAACTTTCATCGTGTGACTGCAAAATATGCACTAATAAAAAATATTTTTAACCGACTTCAAAAAGGAGGAGGAGGAGGAAAATCACATATAATTATTTCAATAATATTTATTTACTATATATATTGTATGGCAAATATATCTATACAACTTGAAACGATAATAGCATCGACAGCCTAGAAGGTGTCGTTGAGATTATCGTAAAAATCAGACAACCTAAATAATTACAGTAAGTAAGCTGTTTATAATATTAGGTTTTATTTTGATTAAGGCTTGGCACTTTGCTTTTGTGTACAAAATAATTTATTGAAGTTTTTAGCATTTTTTAATAATGTATATATGGCACATAAGACATTCCATTTCATCTTTTATCTCATAGAACAGCGATGTATACGACTCGCATAATATATTTTGTCACTGTTATTGGCTTAATGCCGTTTAACTTGAGTCCGCAACATATTCTTCAGTTTAAAGATCATTTATTCTCATTACAAAAAAAAAACATTACAAACTGTCACTTAAAAGTCAACATTGTGATTTTTTTTCATCGAGGAAATTTAATGATGTCATGTTTCCACATCACTGAATCGCTAGACCATATCCTGAATTTAAACTTACTGTATTTATTACAACGTGAGTGATATAGAATCGTTGATACAGTTTCATATCCGTATTTAAGTAAAAAAAAAGTTTTGTTCATACGACGAGTATTAATTTTTTACTTTACAGAAACTAATTATATAATTGTATCGTATATTTATTATTCAAACAAAACAAATCTTATATCTATATTTACAATACTACGACTACAAAAAATTAAAACTATCATTACGTGGAAGCGTACCAAGAATACTGGCAGCATTACCGCGTTGGATACCAAGGCTGATCCGTTGACCGAAATAGCTGCCAGCGCTTGGGTTTCCAGTAGCCTTATAGAGGCGTGAATATAGTATTTTGAACATTCTCCGCGCCTCTGGGCCCCACGGGCCAAGTGTCTCGACACCAAACGGCACAAAGATGTATGACTCACTGAGACCAACATATTTGCGACGCTTGCTGTCTTCGGCAGTCAAAGCAGCAGCCCCAGCACCAACTGACGTAACTTGGACTTGAGAATGAGCCAGAGTGTCGACGCGAGTAGCGTCCCACACCAGCGCCCTTCCCTGTGCCCAAGCCACCAGCGTCATTCCATCAGGACGCTTGCCATCGCGGCGGACAATACCATTTGGCTCTAAAACAGCTGGTATATTAAGAGCGGCAAATTCCCTGCGGCTGACTTCATTAATGCTGGCGAATTGTATTGCATTATAATTGTATTAAATATTGTAACTTAGTATTAGTTCTTATGTTGCACAATTAAAATTAAAAAATTAAGTATAGCTATGCTATGCTAGCATGTGGTCGTTGCCTGTTAGTGGATTGACACTTAATACAACTTATTTAGATTAATATTTAATGTAATTAGCTAGTGATTGTTGTGTTGGCGATGCTATTAAATAAATAAATATCTTGCCAATCAATTTAAGGTAGAGCACCCTTAATTTTTTTTAAAAGACGCAGTGTTCGTAGCACCCTTAATATGGTCCAATGATCTAGTCGAGATCGCCGGAATAAATTGAATAAGGGCAGCGCAGGACCGATCGTCATGGAGATCTTTGGGGGAGGCCTTTGTCCAACAGTTGACATCTTTCGGCTGAAATGATTATGATGAAGTAATTTTAGCGCCAGTTCTTCTTTGGTTTGAGGCACATAATTTAAAAAATAAGTATGTGATTTGTAAGTTTATTAGTTTTTGTCGTTTTTGAAACAAAAGTAATTTTCTTCAATGAAGATAAAATTCATAAATAATTTATAGGTCTAGATAGTCTCTTGCTGTTAGACAAACGATAAAAAACAGGCCAGGAATATTTAGTGTATGCGACAAGCTACGTCTTACACTCGCGATTTGTATAACACCTTGTGTCAATGTGCGTCAATTGCTCAAAATAGAGGTTAGTTTTAAATTCAAATTTTTCGATGTTTTCACAGCTGTCATGTATCTAGAGATATAAATGATCTATACTAATATTATAAAGCTGCAGTGTTTGTTTGTTTGTTTGAACGCGCTAATCTCTGGTACTACTGGTCCGATTTGAATGATTCTTTCAGTGTTGGGTAGTCCATTTATCGAGAAAGGCTATAGGCTATGTTTTTTTTTTCAAAATTAGGGATCCGTAATAAAATTGCTATTTTGTAACACAAGTTGTAAAATCGAATACCTATTTTTGCGTGCGCTGCAAAAACTATTGACAATAGAACAAAATGATGTACAGGCTATAATAAAGGCAATATTTTATTACTTATAAAACTATCGCGTGAATTATACTTTATATGGCAAAACAACGTTTGCCGGGTCAGCTAGTCTAAGATAAAATCAATAGAATATTTAATAACCTAACTTATAAGAACATACATTGAATTTTTATCAAAAAAGAGATTGTAGATATAAGTGGTAAGTGCTTAATTTTTATAAATTACGTTATTTAGGTAAATTATTAACTAGCGTATTAATAATCATAAGTATGATTTGACCGTACAGATTAAATATTTAATGACTTTTGCTTATGGACGATCATAGAATTTACAATATAAACTATTTTATAAATTAATCTTATAGAAATTACAATTATATACAAAGTAATTTATATATTAATCATGGATAATTTTTACGTCTAATATTTTCTACATCTTGAAGGTAACATATTATTATAAGATGTCATTAATTGATAAGTCTCGATAGAGCCTCTTTTCAATAGACAACGGACAGGCCAGGCTTATTACATTAGCTCTTGCTGCTAAACAACAGGTGAAAACAGGCCAGATTTATTACTTTAGTGTGCGTGATAAGGTATGTCTTACACTCGCGATTTGTATGTCACATTCTGTTAGGTTGCGACGTGCGTACATTGCTCAAAATAGAGGTTAACCGTCAACCTCATTGGTTTCGACGTTTTCACAGCTGTCACCAGCCTAGCTAAACATTCTAAGAAATAAGCGATTCACCCGATTGTATGAAACGTGCAGTCATTGATAGATTGATAGATTGACAGATAACGACTAAAATCTTGTTAGAAACGGATATAGCCGAATCCACAACGTTTTAAACATGTGTTCGCTTTCAAACTTAGCCGGATCATACTTTGTCGACAATCACCTTAATGTAATTACTAATATTTCAAACTTAATATCTCAAATCACTGCACGTTTCATACTTAACTAAATTTTACTTCTTACTTAGGCATTCCCCGCATCTTATTATGTAGTATTTATATCCTCTTTGGCTGTCACAGTGAATCTGGACAGCGTATCCCTACTAATATTATAAACGTGAATGTAAGTTTGTTTGTTACGCTTTAACGCCGAAGCTACTGAACCGATTTTGATGAAATTTGGTATAGCGATAGACTGGAGATTGGGAAAGGACATACATTTTATCCCGGAAAAAGGCATGGTTCCCGCGGGATTTGTGAAAATTCACGTCGATGAACTATAACTATACCAATAGTAGGTTTAGTTTGCCATAGCAGTCTTCCTCGCAGTAAGATTCATATAATATGTTGGGAACAGGAGCGAAAACGGGAACCGGAACTGGAATAGGACATGAGATAATGTTCAATTCCAAACTTGCTTATTATTTTTAAAAACCCTTTATCTATGCGGACGAAGTCGCGGGCATTAGCTAGCAACATATAAAGGATCTAAGATAATATATCATATTTTTATACTTTTTACTTACCTTTTTTGTATTTTTTTTTATTTTACAAACATATATTTTACAAGTATTATATTATATCATTAATATAAAGTGGAGGTCAATCTAGCACTTGTTTCCTTGGTAATTAAAACTTCAACGGACCGCAGCAATGCGGTTTCAAGAAATGGCTTAAATACGGAACAGGTATAAATAAGTCCATATATATTTTGGTATAAGTATGCTAGAAATATTACATAAAATTATTTATTTAATGAAATATCCTGGTGATGAACGCCCCATTCCCAATATGTGGTATTGACTAGTCATTAATGCCATTGTAATTTTGAAATTATTACTGCCTGTCATTATGTAATCATTTAAAACCCTAATGTTTATACCTACTATTATGCAGTTTCATATACTTTATAATTAGGAAATAAGATCGAAAAGGGAGCCCTCACGGGCCTCAAGGCAACTGATCGGGGCGATGGCCCCTTTCAGTGGTATAAACGCCGCCTGCAACTACAAGCGGGTCTCTGGGTGGGACCGGTTGGTCCATGGTGTCATGTCCGGTGGTATCCTGCTGCAGTGTGATCGAGCCCGCGTGATGTCGCGAGCGATCTGCGGACTGCGGCAGGATGGTAAGTCCGTGGTTGGCTTGCGCCCGCCACTCAGAAAGGTCGAGCCCACCGCTAGTGTACCGTTGAGCGCCCATCAGTCAGCGGCGAGGAAGCAGTCGTGTCCTAGGAGACTAGGTCACGTGGTAATCCTCTTATGTCCGGCGGTCGTAAATCCTGGGATCGCGCTCCATCGGCGCGAGCGAACATAGAGGTGCTCAGGCGACGAACGAAGTCGTCCAGGGTCTCCATGCGCAGGTCTCTGGAGATAACCTGATTCCGTACGAAGCGTGGTGCTCCGGAGATGGTGCGGAGCGCCAGCGACTGCTGCGCTCGTAGCGACTTGCGCCCCGTCTCGTTTGTCAGCGCGAGTTCGTACGGAGAGGCAGGTGGGACGCCAGCACGGGGCAGAGAACGTTCCGTGCGGTGAGTGTCTGGGCGACCACGTTCTTCACATGGGGCCGCATCGAGAGGGTCCTGTCGATGGTCACACCAACTTATTTGGCTTTCGGGGACCATTCGACAGACTTGCCCATGAGTGACACCGGGGGCGGTAAAAGGCGCGCCCGCCCGATGGAAATCACCTGAGTCTTCGCCACGTTGACCTTGAGTCTCCAGTCCTTCAGCCAGGTGCGAAGCGCGTCCAGTGCTCGCTGCATGCGGAGCATTCAGCGAGGTGGTAATGAACGCCGCGTCGTCGGCATACAGCGCTAAAATGACGCCGTCGTCGACTGGGATGTCTGCGGTGTATCTGCTGTAGCAGACGGGCGACAGGCAGATTCCCTGGGGCACACCGGCTCGGATGGGGCGCTCCGGGGACAGAGCGTCTTCAACCGCCACTTGAAAACGTCTATCTTCGGTAAAAGGTGGCCACAGTCTTAACTACTCGACGAGGAGCAGTAGACGTGGACAGCTTATATACGAGGCCAGCGTGCCTGACGCGACCGAACACCTTCTCCATATCAAGAGATACTGCGGCGGACTCTTCTCGCTTGTTGTAGGCGGTAGCGAGAATTTGCAGTACTCTCGTCACTTGTAAAGTGTTCGGCACGGAAACCGAACTGTTCGTCGCGTGGCTGAAGGTGAGGTGTGATGTGCAGCAACAGAAGCTTCTCGAAGACTTTCGAGGTGGTGGATAGAAGAGTAATCGGACGGTAACTCCCAGGCAGCATGATGTTCTTGCTTGGGAATCAGGATGATTCGGCCGAGCTTCCACGACGATGAAAAGTGCCCGGTACGGAGGATTCCATTGAAGCCGCGTCAGCGTCGCGATTGCTCGCGTAGGTAGGTGACACAGGGCTTCGTTGGTGATTCGATCGGGGCCTGGGGCTTTACGTAGTCTAGTTCGTCGAATCATCCTTTGGACTTGTCCGGGGGAGAACACGACGGGGTCTTCTGTCGGCACTATCGGCGACTGTAAGTAATTCTTCACATGTCACTCGATACTACGTGCTGCACATCTGCAGTCGGGTTGGGTGTAAACTGCCCGAATCGTCACCAACTGTTTTGCTACCGCTTATATAGCGGTCTGTCGGCTGCTAGTGGGGAGAGGTGACGTGACATCTTGAAAATTCTCTTGTGTTTCTAATAATATTATCTACTCTCATGTATTCGGATTAAAGCAGGAATAAAATATTTCCCATGACATTCAGTATTACTACAGGAATCGAATCTCTAAGAAAAAAGCGATTCACTCGATTGTATGAAACGTGCAGTCATTGACAGATTGACAGACAAGGGCTATAATCTTGTAAAAAACGGAGATAGGCGAAATCTACTACAATTTTAGCAACTGTTCGCTTTTAAACTTAGCCGGATTATACTTCATCGCCATATTGTAATAACTATTTCAAACTTATGTCATATCACTGCACGTTTCATACTAAACTAAATTTCTATTTTTACTCGGGCAGTCCCGGCTCTTATTACGTAGTATTTACATCCTCATTGTTATGGCGCCAAAACCCACCACCGCGCATGCGCTAAAGCAGGAGTTGCGACAAATTTTTTTTTTATTCGTTTAAACATTAAAGCATTGGCAACGACGCCTTTAGCTCATACCAATAATCAATGAAACAAGAAGATTTAAAACAATTTTAAATATTGTGAGAGGACAACGTGTTTACAAAATTTTATGAATATTGGTTTTATAGTTAACGTGTCAAAGCATAACTAATAAACTCACATTCATATTTAAAGAGTTAGAAAATATTTTACGATATAAGGCGAATATTTTATAATCACTATAACAGTTATTTAGAAGTTCCGTAACACATGTATTAGAAGAGACAATTACCCAATAGAAAACTAATTCAACCTTGCCGATATAATATGCCTATATTAAGTTTACAATTGTTCCGAATGTTAATTCTGTAAAATTATTTAAATCTTATATTATTTAAACACGATTAATGATAGAAATATTGTTTGGATGCAGTACCTTACAAACTAATTTGCTATGTATATTACAGCAATTGTAAAATACTCTATTTGATTGAAAAGAGTGGACGTTGAGTTTATTGTATGTTCTTCTCACAAACTCAACTTTTTCCGAACATGTTTTTTTATTTTTATTTTTTTATGGAATAGGAGGACAAACGAGCGTACGGGTCACCTGGTGTTAAGTGATCACCGCCGTCCACATTCTCTTGCAACACCAGAGGAATCACAAGAGCGTTGCCGGCCTTTAAGGAAGGTGTACGCGCTTTTTTTGAAGGAACCCATGTCGTATCGACCCGGAAACACCGCACAAGGAAGCCTGTTATGGTAAATTCAGTAATTTGAAAGAAATATTTATATTGACGATTCAAAAGTTTATTTAACTTTAACTTTGAATTATGTATGTACCTACCTACATTATACATACAGGATTATGTATGTTTTTTAAGTAACAGTCAGTTTAAATTAAAAAATAAATTTCAATAATTGTAAATGAATGTTGAACTCATTATGTTGACCCCAACGTTTCAATGTCGAGTATTTAACAGGTGAATGCAAGATATTTAAGCAATTGTAACTAACCAACTTTAAAGAGTTTTAAAGTATAAGAACATACTATAGATATTAAACCCATAGATAATTTATACGTCTAGATAGAGCCTCTTGCTCCTAGACAACCGCTGGAAACAGACCAGATTTATTACTTTATTGTGCTTAACAAGCTACGTTTTAAACTCGCGATTTGTGTTAGTTTGTGTTTTGAGTTTCTCAAAATACAGGTTAACAGTCAACCTCAATTATTTTCTACGTTTTTGCAGCTGTTTATGTAAACATACAAATTATCTAAGATAAAACCCAAAAACTGATTTGATGATGAACACTAAAGTCAGCAGAATTCCTTAACGACCCCAAGGTCAAAAACACTATTCCAAAACAATAGATATAATATGCGCTAAAAAGTATAAAAAGATTGCGTATTTTTATAAAATCTAATTAATTAATCTAATTCTAGTTACGATTACTGTTATTTTTGGAATCGGTGTCCTTCCGCCGCGACCCGCTCTCGCCTCTCGCCTCCTCACGACTCAAGCGCATCTCACCTATATCTATGTATGTAGTTACAAACTTATATTGGCTGACACAGACTCCAAAAATTAAAAAAAAAACTAAACTTAACTAACTTAAACTCCTTGAGGTCGGTTAAAAAACCCAAGCCCATCATGATTCATGACAAAAGCTCTAAAAGCCGTTATCAGTAATGCAACTGCACTGTGTAATTCAACGACCGATACGCGCATGACCCAAGCCAAACTGATAGTTGATACGAATGCGTTCACTCAGTTGTCGATCCGCCGCGAAGAGGGAGGGCCGCGGCAGTCCTCCGGCGAGTGTTCAGTGTCACAATGCGGCGGAATTTAAAAATAATGTTCCTCCTTGGAGGTGCGTGGATGTTAGTGCTGTTCTATTACATGCAACCGGAGCTGTCACAGAGCAAGGTAATGAATTATTAAACGCACGGTTGCGAAACTTGCATAGTCAAAATAGCTTGCGATATTGTTGGATAACATTTGGGTTAAATTCTAGGTTTTATTGTATCATAACTTAGCAATTGTTAGGGTGTTTTACAAGGCAAAAGGACAATCACCCCGTCTTTAACAAAAGTAATGCGGTACCAATATAACTTACCTTACAGACAGTCAAAAGGCTATGTACATAACAGCCTCGATTGTAAATTGATCTAGGTAATAGGTAATATTTAGAAATATTTCAGTCTAGCCTTGAGTTTTCCCAAATATCGGAAACATTCGAATGAATAATATTATTGTATTAAACAGTTTGAACAAAGTATTTGCCAAAAACACATCGATTGCTTTCAAATGAACAAAATAAGGGTAATTAGTTAATTGTCTAAGCACGTATAAATAAAAATGCTAGCTTATTTTTTTTTTATTGATAAATTCAATATGCGAAAACTTTTAAATGGTGTTAAATGTTCTCAATTAAACATAAAATAAATAAAATAATATATTATGCGATAATGATCTTGAAATAGTATGGAATTATATTTATTGGCTAACGATTTCGTAAATTTTTAAATATTGATTTTATGATGTGATTGAAATGTCTACCACAGTATGCATAATTTATGAGTCAATGCCGTACACCACCTAATGTGTACTGGGTTACTATGTCATAACTTATGTTACCTATCTATAATAACTAATGGATAATCCTAACAAAAAAAATGCGAAAATGAATTTTTGTCTATTTTCGCTTTCACGTTTAAACTTACATAATATTTTGACAGTTCAGCAGTACATCATTCAAGGACTGCGTATTTGAATTTGAATTTGAATAATGAGTAACTAATCGAGTTTAGTTATATTTTGATTATGGACTCAAGTCAGAAAGTGAAACATAATGTGCAATCTACACTTCACATGGTATGTCACTGTCATTATGGAGGATATTTATAATTCATTAACGGCCGTTCCCAATATTCAGTCTATCTCTTACTTGGGATAATTAACTATCGTGGACTTTTCTGTCCCAATAAACTTATCGACAGTAACTCACCTTATCCGTGCACGCTGTCTGTCAATGGGACGACGTATAGCTTACCAGCGATAGAAGTTTGTATGGAAATTGCAATTCACGCGTCCCAATATAAGGCGATAAGAATGATTTAGATTTTTGACAACTTTAGATCATTGACAGCTAATTATTGACAGTAGAACGTAGTAATTTATCTCTATCTGTAGATAGTATATTGGGAACGGCCGTAAGTATATAACACGTTATAATGTCTTGAAATATAATGAAAACTATTCATTTATTTACTCTGTACTCCAAAGCGTATAAATAATTTATTTTTAACTAAACAAGTAACTAATAATATAATAATATTTGAAAATACTATCTAGGCTTGATAATATATTTGAATTAGTAGAAACGGCCAAGTCATTAACACTTAATTTTTTTAATAAATTTCATATGTTGTTTCCTACTTATATACAGAAAACTTGTGATGGCTAATATTGAGAGAACTGAAGAAAAAACATGTATTTTTTATAACACCCTTAACATAGCGAAGCGATTGAGCATTATTATTTTTCGAACCTTTAAGAATTCAAATCTCTAAAAATACTAACTTTATCGTGAAAAGTCATCGCATTTTTTATTTGTATTTTAATTAAGAATATAAAAAAAATTGTCCGGTTGAAAAAGTAACAATTCCTTGCAATTGCTTAAACAATATGGCACGGGATTGTCTCATGGCAACATGCATTTATATCATCAGTAGGGCAATTTGAAGGATCGCATAAAAAGATTGCGGTGTAATAGTTTTTGGTAGTACTCATGCACTGATTCCTCCTGGTCTATTTTGTGTTTTATCACTTTGCATAGACAACGAGTTTCTCGCCACTCTTTACTAAAAATAAACTGTAACCCCCTTATTCATAATAGTCTGCTAACTTAAAGCATTGCTAATTCTCACTCTGTCGTCTTTTATTGACCAAAGTCAGAATGAGAAAAAACACTCCTTAGCGGCTGTTTAAAGTTAGCGGACCATTATAAATAAGGGGGTTAAACGTAATACTTAGACATTCGTAAGTGTCTATTTCTGACCTAAATGAGTAAATGGTTTTTATTTTATTGTTTCTAACAGAAACTTTCATAAGAGAACGTCTTATTTCTAAATAGCATAGATTTTCCGCTTACCTTAATATTTTTAAAGGAAACTTCACACTGTGATAAAGGAAACTCAAGGCCACATATATAAACATTTCATTACACAAGTGTAGCGCTAAAAATGGATAATTGTTACGAATGACAATTATAATGATTATAACGATCTTAATAAAGGTTATAATATATAAAGTTATATATTATACAGAGTACCTATGTCTGATGATAATTGTTTCTTTCTTCCTTACTTTCTTCTTCTTCCAAAACTGTGGAAGAATCCTTGCGCGGTGTTTCCAGGACGATACGGCAAACAGTATTCTATAAGACTGGCAACTCTCCTGTGATACTTTGGTGTTGCAGCAGAATGTGGGCGGCGGTAATCACTTGACTGAAGAACTGAATGGTGATATTATTATTGTCTAATGCCCATCTTCCAGCTTCAGCACCAGCTCATATCCATGGTACTATTTACTGATTATAGTCACATAATTGTCTTGTGGTCACACGTGAAAAAACTAGATTTTCAAAGTTCCTGTAGCCATTTTTGGTCTTCATTATCAATACCATGTAACGAAATGGTGTCCTTTGTTTAAAAAAACCTATTTCGTTGTTCAAATAATTAACAATGGCACAGTTGTATCATCATTTCTATTTTGTTTATAATCGGACTGATTCGAAAATATATCTACCTTTTTAAACGATTTTTTTTTTCAAATCATGTCATAAACGGACATACGAGGTAACAAACATACAAGAAATACGAAATCGAATTAGGAACCCCCCCTCCTGTTTTAGACATCGGTTGAAAATACACAAGCCTTTTGTATCACGTAGATTAAACTACTCAATCAACTCAGTAATTGAAATAAAATTTGTTTATTTATTTTAAATTACTTATACATACAATATACATATAGTTTGTAGTTGAAATGTTAATAATTATATCAAATGAAATCAAAAATCACACCTAAAAGCAGACCAGATTATGAGAAATAGAGAATTTTTGAAAGGTTTATGAGATTTTCATATGTCACTGTATTTTGAGCTTTAAACGTGATATTCTTAAAACGTCACATAATATGTCACTCGTCACAAGTATTAAGGACCGACGACAATATAATATTTTGATTAGTTTAGCCTTGTATCCCTACCAGGATCCACAATTAAAAAAAAATCACCAAATACACGATTAAAAAGAAATCTTTGTATATATGAAAAGTTGGTTTTACTATGTCCACCAGCAATACTTCTTTTTGTTATATTTTTCATGTAGGTTCTTAATAAAGTCTATTAATTAACTTTAGCTGAACTAACATGTGCATTAACTCCAGTGATTATTAATTTGACCCAGTTGTTAGATACCTAGGTACCAAGTGTTGAAACAACGAACGGTTGTCAAGACAACGTCACAGAGATTATAAAATAAGAAGTTCTCATTGTCCTTTGGTTTTAACCGACTACAAAAGGAGGAGGTTCTCAATTCGATCGGTATTTTTTTATGTATGTACACCGATTACTCTGAGATTTGTGATTTACGTAATTCTTCTTTAGTTCGATGCGGAATAGATGCCATTTGGTCCCATAGAAATTTTACATAGTTTGGCCCAGTAATTTTCATTTTATGAACATTTATTGTGAAAATTTGGCACCGACTTAAAACTATTTTTTTAATATTAAAGGCAAAGGTTTGCATTAGAGATTTTTGATATTTTTCAGATTTTGAAGTCGATTTTTTTAGACGTAGTTTTTTTTTAAATAACGAATAGAACTATATTTTGATTATTATATAACTCTTACTATGAGCCTTGTGTGAAAGCACATGGTCGCTCAGAAGGCAATGGAGAGCCCCATACTCGGAGTTCCCCGCGACGTCGGATCAGAAATGAGGGAATCCGTGGAAGAACCAAAGTCACTGACATAGCCCAGATGATTGCAAAGCTGAAGTGGCATGGGCAGGGCACATAGCTCAACGGACAGATGGCCGTTGTGGCAGTAAATTCCTCGAATGGCGACCACGTACCGGAAGACGCAGTATTGGGAGGACCAAAACAAAATGGACCGAAAATCTGGTCAAGATAGCCGGAATACGTTAGATGATGTCCTGAGGGTAGCGCAAGACCAATCATCGTGAAGATCTTTAGGGGCGGTTTTGCGGTTGGCCTTTGTCCAGCAGTGGAGGTCTTACGCCCGAAATAATGATGATTTTAAAAATATTACAGTTAACCGTGTTGTCTTAATTTTGGAACATTACTAAGATAACTCGCAGCCCATACCATGTTGCAGTCAAGAGAATTATTTCCATTCTATTAATTGTAAATCGATGAAAATGTAAATCTTGATATAAAAGAGTGGCAACGAGTTTCTTGCTACTTCTTCTCAATTGCTCAACCCTTTACGAAGTAGCGGTAGATTCAATAAGAAAAATAATTTTTTGACATTCATAAGTGTCATTTCCGTGACCTACATAAAGTGATTTTGATTTGATTTGATTTAATTACTATTAGACCCTTTATTGACGCCCACCTGTTTTGCGTTTTATGTGTAACGTTAGGAAAGGAGCGCGATATGACAAGAAACACTGACAAAGTCACAGGAAGAAGCTTGTTTTATTATATCATGAAAACTTAAATAAAAACACACTAAATGGCTACAACTTATACAATATAATAAATTTATTTATAATATAATATACTCTGAAATAATTCACCAGTGTGAGGCTTCTTTGCACAGGATGCCGGCTAGATTATGGGTACCACAACGGCGCCTATTTCTTCCGTGAAGCAGTAATGTGTAAGCCTTATTCTGTATCGGTCTGAAGGGCGCTGTATCTAGTAAAATTACTGGGCAAACGAGACTTAACATCTTATGTCTCAAGTAGACGAGCGCAATAATTGTAGTGCACATCAGAATATTTGGTATTTTCAAGAATCCTGAGCAGCACTACAGTAATGGGCAGGGCATATCAATTTCCATCAGCTGAACGTCCTGCTCGTCTTGTCCTTTATTGTCATAAAAAAAAATTAAATATCTTATATTAGATTGTAAAATGCTGATCTTTACTAATTGTCACTTCTCTTACTCAACTCATGTCAATTCAAAGCGACGAATGATCTGTAGGCTTTCAACTCTGCATATATCAATTAATGGCGTAGTCTACTTTATTCAAAGTTATAAGAAGAATTTTATGTTCACCTAAATTTTAGAACTTAATGTAGGTATTTGAATGTTGTATAACGATTCGCTTACAGTCAATAATCTTCACCGCGAAACGAATAATTATCTGTAGGAACGCAAACTGTTAATTGCATTTAAACAATTATACGATGACAAATTACCAGATAGCATCTTTTTATTAATGTTCTTCCGCACGTGTAAATAACAGCTTAGGTGTTGAAGGCTATATTCTGCATCGCCTTCGATAATCCGATGATAGTAATGTGTGGGCGGTGGAGAGTGATTTTGACCTTTCGCATTCAGTTTTGAAATCGCTTCATAAAAAGCAAAGTCTTACCCACTTATTCATAATAGTCAGACAGAGTGAGAATTAGCAATGCTTTAAGTTAGCAGACTATTATGGTTAAGGGGGGTTAGGATCCATAGTTATGTCCAATATAGTTATAGTCCTATGCTATCTGTCGATAGGTTATTGAAATGTAAGTAAGCGTAAAAGGATATTTTTGTCTACCTCTAGTAAGTTAATCTAAGGATAGACAGGTTATTGAAAACGACCGTAAGTAAAGAATACGCCTATCGGCTATCATATTCATACAAATACCAAAAAAATCGTATAAACGTTCCACAATTATGCCAAAAGTAGCAAATACAAGTGAGTCGATAGGTAACCAAAAATTTAAGTGTTACAAAATTCATAACAAATTGGTCCTTTTCACACAGAAAGATTTCTTCTAGGAGTTGTTCAAAGGACCATAATTTTCTATGCCGTGTAGAGTTAACTAATATTTGTTTATATCGTTTAGTTATAAATAAATTAAATTATAATATGATGTGTACACGGACGAGTAAAAAAAGTAGGACTCCGCGCCGTGATATAAGGAAGTGAAGCACCTTTATGCTAGTGTGTGTGCGGTTACGGGGTAATACTAGTTACACAATTTTTTCTTCGTCAAATAGTCATATATGGCCACAAATACTTATATAGTATCGTTTTTACACTTATTCACAACGCACGACGGCATTTTTAAAATATTTTATTGGGACACAAAATGATCTGTCACAGACGATGGCAAATCTCATAATGGCGGCCGATCGGCTTGTATTATTGTAAGTGTGTGCGTTGGGCTATGTATTTACACGTTTGCCGCCTTATTTTGGTGTTTCACTGTTATGTAAGGTGACACGGAGTCCTTCTTTTTTTTTACTCGTCCGTGGATGAGTAACGAGTTTTTATGATTGATGTGATTTGATTTTACCCATTTCATTTCAATTTAACTCAAATTTTACTCTGTCTCGACATAGTAAATTTTGTAAACATTATAATATTTAGAAAGTTTCAATTGTTGGCGTTTAAATAAATACTTTGATGAGTAATTGCTCACACCCAGCATTTTGTATCTTCGAATGTGTGCCAACCATCTTTCTATATTTACCCAACTTATCAGGCGACATACAGAAGCAAGTATTGATAAGATATCAAACGAAATGGGTCGTTTAATGTTTTAAATGTTGATCTCTGAAAGAGTTTTATAATGTTATAAAATTTATTATACGTTAATTTTAATATTTTTATAGGACATTAAACTTTCTTCAATTCAAATTACATTATATAAAACAATCAAATGATATTTTTAATAGTTTAATTAATTATTTGTTTAGAGTTTGATTAAATCTTAGATAATTTATAAGTTTATATACCTTCTTGGTGTTAGATAAATTATGAAATTAGCCCATTTTTATCACTTTAGTGTGCGTGACAAGCTGCGTCTTACACTCGAGATTTGTATGTCAGTTTGTGTTAGTGTGCGGCATTGCTCAAAATAGAGGTTAACAGTCAACCTTAAAATTGTCAACCAACGTGTTTTCGGATTTCGAATTATATGAACGTTTTTTCGATGATTAACAAGACCGGCAACACTCCTGTGATTCCTCTGAGTGTACAAGAGAGTATCACACACACATACCATCTGATACCTCATACATATTATGTTCGTTTATATTCATCATCATCAGCCGGAAGACGTCCACTGCTAGACAATGGCCTCCTCCAAAGATCTCCCACGAAGATCGGTCCTGCGCTGCCCTCATCCAACGAATTCCGGCGATCTTGACCAGATTGCCGGTCCATCTTATGGGGGGGCCTACCAACACTGCGTCTTTCGGTACGTGGTCGCCATTCGAGAACCTTTCTGCCTCACCGGCCATCTGTCCGTCGAACTATGTGCCCTGCCCACTGCCACTTCAGTTTCGCAATCATTTTGGCTATATCGGTGACTTTGGTTCTCCTACGGATCTCCTCATTTCTGATTCGACCTCGTAGGGAATCTAAGCATAGCCCACCATTCCCCCCTGAGCGACCATGAGCTTTATCATCAGGGCCATAGTTAGCGACCACGTCTGCGTACTGTATGGTACTGCATACTGGTTGAAAATCTTCGTCTTCAGACACTGTGGTATTTGGGACGAGAAGATTTTACGGAGCTTCCCGAACGCTACCCATCCGAGTTAGATTCTACGAGTGACCTCTGTCGTGAAATTGGACTGGCCTAACTGGATTGTTTGTCCAAGGTAGACTCGTCAACAATTTGAAAAATACAATAGGTGGGACATGGACATTTGATATGATCTTCGTCTGTCCATGTTCATATGCTCGCTATATTCATGCGAAAATAATCCTGTCGCTTGTGACATTTTGTTATTCGTTATGCTCGAGTGATCGATACTCAAACATTACCTGACCAGTCTCAAATATAATATTTGCAATCGAATCTTGCAGGAATCGAACCCTCAACCCGTTGCTGGTAGGTAGATAGAGCAAAACTCAACCAATGGGCTCACGAATGCTATATAAGAATTTAAAAATCAATGTAATCAATTTGTACTGTAAATAATTGTTGCAAAACTATTCTAGTAGTACCTTAACTACAGAATGAATCATGAAATTTTACACACGATTTCTCCTTCTTCTTCTTCAACCTTGATCTACCCAATGCTGAGTAAAGGTCTCTTCCATTTTAGACCATTTTGTGCGGTCCAGAGTTTTTTGCATCCAGTCCTTCCACACACATATCCACACGATTTCAGATATGTTTTATTCCGAGCTTAAAACCAATTAAGTTAAAGGAAAGTTGATATATAAATTTTGTTTTACTCAAATAGCATACCGTTTTAATATTCGTATTTGCCAACATGATATCATTGAAGTAAACTTTTTAATAACGGAAAACTTCGTTTATTCGTCCCATTATATGGTGTAGGAGTGACAGAGTGCGATGTACGTTAGACAGAGATGCGAAATCGGATCGATGAGGGATGTTTACGTGGGGGTAGGTTACAGAAATAGCTCTGGTGAATAAATTAAATTACATTTGCTTTTCTTCACTTTAACAGTTCAATGTCACAGAAGTCAGATTAAACATTAGTTTAAGTATATGTTGCTACTAAAACTCGTTAAATAAAGTTTGTGGGTTAAAGTCAAATTCAAATAATTAATTAGTGAATATTTAGATTGTAATTTTAAATGCATGGCTATGTTGCTAAGGTTGGGCATGAAACTTAACAAACAAACAGACAGACAGTTGTTACAGGATGCTTCGACTTTTGTAGCATCAAAAAAAGCTGTGATTCCTCTGGTGTTGCAAAAGATGAAATAGTCGTTGGTCTTCCTCTACTATAAAAAATTAGTAACTCTTATAGTAATGTGTATCGGAAGACGCAGTGTTGGTAGGCCCCCCATAAGACCGACGATCTGGTCAAGATCGCCGGAATACGTTGGGTGAGGGCAGCGCAGGAATGATCGTCGTGGAATTCTTTAGGGGAGGCCTTTGTCCAGCAGGTGGAAGTCTTCCGGCTGATGGTAATGTGTCGTACTTAAATAGTTCAAAATAACACGCAAAGTGCTGTTGCCAATAACTTTAACATCATATATGTCTTCAACCGCATTTGGAGTATTCGTAGGACCTATTTGACCTTACTCCTGCCACCGATTTCCTTAATGACAATGCCCAGGATATTAAAAAAATATAGATACACATATTGCAAAATTGTTTACTTTTTAATAGTAAATAAGCGGCCAAGTGTGAGTCGGACTCGCCCATGAGGGGTTCCGTAGCAGCAAGTAACATAATATAAAAGTTCTTATAGTTCGTTGTAAAGATTTATGACGTATTAAAAAAACTACTAACTAGATCTCGTTCAAACCAATTTTCGGCGGAAGTTTGTATGGTAATGTACATCATATATGTTTTTTTTTGTTTTATCATTCTCTTATTTTAGAAGTTGCATAGGGGGGACCCACATTTTACCACTTTGGAAGTGTCTCTCACGTGTCTTTTCTAAACTATACAGTTTAGAAAAAAATGATATTAAAAAGCTCATCATCATTTTAAAAGACCTATCCATAAACACGTATGAATTTTGAATTTCAGTTCTAAGTATGGGGAGCCCCCAAAATTTATTGTTTTTTTTTTTCTATTTCGGTGTGTAAATCGTAATGCGGTTCACAGAATACTTACCAAGTTTCAACAGCATGGTTCTTATAGTTTCGGAAAAAATAGGCTGTGACATACGGACGGACAGACAGACAGACAGACATATAAGGGTTCCGTTTTTGGCCATTTGGCTACGGAACCCTAAAAACCATCACTCGTAGTTGCACTTCTACGAGTATATGTCAGAACTGTTAACTACTAGGCTAACATCATTTCAAGAAGATCGCTGAGATACCTACTGTTCTGTTCTATTACCGAATTGTGTCTGTACTGTATCGTTTACAGCACAATTCAGAATGCACCTGTGTGAGCGAGTAGGAAATATATGCGACTTGCCAGTCACACAATAACAGCTGTTGTCAATATACTATCTATGAAGATAGAGATAAATTACTACCTTTTACTGTCTGTAATTAGCTGTCCTAATATACCCGATAATTCATTCTTATCGCCAGTTCACAGTTGCAATTTCCATACAAACTTCTATCCCTCGTAAGCTCTACGTCGTCCCATTGACAGACAACGTGTACGGATAAGATGAGTTAACGTCGATAAGTTTATTGGTACAGAAAAGTCAACGATAGTTAGGATTTTTTATCTCAAGTAGGCCACAATCGGAGATAGACTGAAAATTGGGAATGGCCGTAAGTCAGTAATCAATATACCTACGAAATTATCTGTGTTCAGCAACTTTTATGCATCAGACGCTATCAAAGTCGGTCACTAGTGTATTCCACCCACTACTGTCGTAAAAAGTTTTCTAAAACGACCAAATCCAATTCACAACTCTAAATAGAATACAAAGCAGATAAATTCTAGTAAAAACTCGAAGAATTTGGAACGAATGAAACGGATTATCGAATTAAGTCACGAACGTACAGTAGAAAGTACAAAACAGGCTATTCTGTTACATTGTCGATGTGGTCAGTCGAAAGTAAATCCTTAAATAGCTAGAAATTTACATCTTTAATGTGACTTTTGTAAGTTAGGATAAGGTGCTTTGATAAACGATAAATGTCGAAGATTTTGCAGATGGTAGAGTTCATAACGAGAATAAAAGTTTGTGAATTTACTCAGTAATGTAATGTAATATACAACTTGCGCTGTTTACATGCATACTAATAATCTATACATATAAATAAAATTGGAGTGTCTGTTTGTAATATTGAAATAACCGTTTTTTACAACAAGTTTATGAATATATATACGGTACATGCACCAAAATAACATTTTTGTCTGTCTATCTGTTTGTTCCGGCTAATCTCTGAAATGGCTGGGCCGATTTTCACGGGATTCTTATGGGCGGGTAGTTGATGTAATAAAGAGTAACTTAGGCTACGTTTATTTTAGAAAAATTCTTTTATTCTAGAAAACTAAAGTATTATTGCAATGTCCAAGAAACAGTCTAACTCTAAAAATAATTTAAATGGCAAAATAACGTTTGTCGGGTCAGCTAGTAATAAAATATATTTGAGTTAAAACAATTACAATTAAATAATTTTTAAAATAAAACTAACAATTTTAAAATTGCAAACCTAACTAACGACCGTTCTAACCGCAAGGCTGTGTGGTCGATACCACCGTGTTTTACGTGAATGCATACATATATCGATATTTTCTGCATCATAAACTTTATTTTACAGGTTAATTAGAGGTTTAATATTGGTTGTAAAGATATGAACCATTAACATAATATGGATAAGAAAAATCCAAAATTGAAGACGTAAAAACCAAATAAAAACTTTAATCCATACAAAAAATATGGTAGGATACAAGTATTAACAAAAAACGATTCGCAAGATGGAAAAATTTATACATCTAAAACTGATTGTATAAACATCCTCAATTTTGTCTATGTAATGGGTTTGAGTGGAAAAATAATAATATTTAAATATTTATCGACGATTCCATTGACAACAAAACCCATAATATTTATTTGTTGTAACAATTTAGCTATTGAAGAAGTAAAAGGTGTCAAGGTAGGTATAATACTAATCATTTTAGTACTATAACACTATTATATCTCAATACGCAATAAGCCTAGCGAAACTCTCTAAAAAAAGCGATTCACTCGATTGTATGAAACGTGCAGTCATTGATAGATTGACAGATGACGGCTATAATCTTGTTAAAAACGGAGATAGCCGAAATCCACTACGTTTTATGCAACTGTTCGCTTTCAAACTTAGCCGGATTATACTTCGCCGCCAATCGCCGTACTGTAATTACAACTATTTCAAATCACTGCACGTGTCATACAAAACTAAGATTCAATTTTTACTTAGGCAGTCATGCCTCTTATTACGTAAGTACTATTTTCATCCTCTTTGTACGCAATTGCTATTCCGTTGCATATTGAGATTAGCGACAGCTAAAGATTGAAACATAAACAAGATATTAAGTCTAAACGGAAATTCCCTAACTCTAGTAATTAACTAAGCAAAAATAATCTAAATTACAACTATACACAGTCGTCAGTACAATGGTTTGATTTTTTGTTTATTTAGCTATCGAGTAGTATTTGGATGTGTTTGTGAAGTGAAGTTTAGTATAACATAAATCCCTACTTCCCTACTAATATTATAAATTTGAATGTTAGTTTGTTTGTTACGCTCGTACGCCGGAGCTACTGAACCAAATTTGGTACAGCGATAGACTAAAGCTTGGAAATAGATATAAGCTACATTTTATCCGGAAAAATCCATGGTACCCGTGAGATTTGTTAAAAACTGAAATTCACGTCGATGAGCTTTAGCAATCTTCCCCGAATTAAGATTCATATAATATTTTGGGAACGGAGTGAAAACGGGAACCGGAAGTGGAATAGGACAAGAGATAATCTTCAATTCCAAATTTGCTTATTATTTTAAAAAAACTTTTATCTACGCGGATGAAGTCGCGGCCATCAGCTAGTACCTTAATAAACGCAATTGGCAATGGACCGATTTCCACTAAGCAATTTAATGAATAAATTTATTGCAACACAAATTTATTTAAAAAAAGGCCCGCTATGTTCCTTGGGCCCGTTCTTCTCAAGTCTGAGATAAGTGATCTTTTACAATAGTTAGTAGATTTTGTCGTTCAATAATTGAATTTAAAATCCTATTTTTATGAATGGTATGTAGCTACAACACGAAAATGTATCTCCCTGTTTTATTTTAAATTATAACCACTTTTCTGGATTTCCCTGACACTGTTGAAACAAATTTATAGAAGTATTCAGGTAAAAATTTAATGGATGAACCAAATAATTGCTAGAATTTTCGCTAATGAGCGATGTTTATGTACAAGAGCTGATTACATTTTAATGAGTGGCTTTTATACTAATCTGTTGACGGCTACCATGTAAAATGTTTAATGACAACATGCCACTTTTTATCAATGCTCCACAATAACATAATTAAGCGAAAACAGATTAGATATATAACCATATATACAGATTATAACAGTAGATACACTGACTTGCATTAATACCACTGGACAGGCTGTTCGACATGTTTGACAGCAAATTTTTTGTGCCTATTTATAGCGCCAGTTGCGAGCGTCCAGAGAACTAATTTTGACGTAAATTACAAATGGCTGCGACAGAAGCGTACAGTACTCTGAAGTATTTTTTCATTTTTAATTAATTTCGTTCGTTTTCCATGTGATTTATACTTCAGGAGTCAACGTAATAAAGTACACAATTTTTTTTTGTTGTAAATAGTTTCCCACCATCTATAGATGTTTGTTTAGCTGAGCTCATCATCACTAGTTGTAGTACCGCAGACTCTCGCCATGGCCAACAGCGCCAAAATGGCGAATATCAAACAGGCACAAAAGCACTTTGGCAGCTGCCAGTCCAGTGTTTAAATACACAGGTCATTGAGTAGATATATACACATTTGTCCTCCTGTTCCGTAAAAGAAATACAAATGGCTCAAGACCCCACAAAATAATAAAACCAAACAATAATAAACGAAAAGCGGTTACTAATTGACACAACAATGAAGTTACATAAAACTATGTTGTTTTTCGAAATTTTACAAAGATTGTCGACACAGATTCGTAGACCGTTAAAATTAGACTACCAAATTTGATATTGCGCAAATGAGAAAAATCTGGCGAGAACAATATCTACCGGCTCATTACTTGATGAGATAACTTTGGTGATAAGCTCGAGAGTATATTTACACCTTTTTGGGTTAGTGATAATAATTAATATAAATAATAACATAGTTGTAGAATAATAAATAGTACAAGGTGATTTTTATAGTCACAGGGTGAAGTTGAAGGCTGAACACTCCTGAGTAGGGGAATCACACATTCTTCTGAATTTTTCAAATTAAACGTTGAGAGCTGTTTAAATTCATTAAAATAGTATTTTATGCAAATGTTGTATAATAGGGGTCGACAAACACGAGTGGCGTGAGCCGCAGGCGAACTTCGCAATGAATGTAATAAAATAGTGGGCGCAGGGTACTTAACTTATATATTACTAACCTACCCAGCAAACGTTGTATTGCCATATAATGTATTTAAAAAATTTTTGGGGTATAAAAAGTGGATTCAACCGATTCTCAGACCTACCAAATTTATTGTACTAAAACCATTGTATTCGATTGCCATCTTGCAACCCTATAGCGGATTTGTGGATGGAACAGAATAATATAAAAATCGCTATACAATCTATTTTTAACGCTGAATCATAAAAAAATAAAAACAAAATTACGTCCAGAAAAAAAATTGGGGGGGACCTTTACATTTAGGGGGATGAAAAATAGATGTTGTCCGATTCTCCTAGCCGATATGCTTAGCGTGCATAGCGATATGATTCACGAAAATCGGTCGAGCCGTTTCGGAGGAGTTAAATTACTTACACCGTGACACGAGAATTTTATATATAAGATATGTAGAAGTGTATACCTTTTATCATAAAGTCCCAGCCACTGTTCAGGCATTATCTATAAATAAATTTAAATGTTTCATTAAAAAATGGCTCTGTCATAAATCCTACTACTCCACAGTTGAATATCTAAGGACTCTGTGGGACTAGATAGTGATAATTTTATATCAATAGCAATGACAGTACCATATTGTGTATTTTATCAAAAAGAGCGCAAAAAATATGCGGGGAGAGTTAGTTTCTTGCGCCGCTTCTTCTCAATCAGAGCGCCATTTGTTTCCTAATCAGTAGTAGTATCCAGGGGCGTGTATATCATATAGGCAATTAAGCAGTGCTTACCTCTTTATATTGTTTAATCTGGTTCCTTTAATATCATATTACCTATATATATTCTATTGAACACCCACTCATAAATTTTTTTCTTACGCTAGATAGGTACTAACCCCCTTATTCATAATGGTCCGCTAACTTTAAACAGACGCTAAGGAGTATTTTTTCTCATTCTGACTTAGGTCAATAGAAGAAGACAGAGTGCGAATTAGCAATACTTTAAGTTAGCAGAATATTATGAATAAGGGGGTAAGTACCCACTCTAGTAAGCAGTCTTTGCTTATTCCAAAGCTCAACTAAGACTAGTTACATCCACAGTGCCTACCTTGCTAGAAAACCATTGCACGCCCCTGGTAGTATCGTATATCAGAAATGACAACAAAAATCTTCTATCGGAATCAATTTTGAGAAAATAAATGACTTTTATGCCTTTTATATGGCAAAACAACATTTATGAGTCTCGTGCCAGATTTTGGCGAAACAACACGTCCTGGGGATGCCTCGTGTAGAGGCGAAACACGTGTCGAATTGTTTAAAGACAAATATTGGCGGAATTAACACTAAAGAAAACTCAAATCATTTGTATAATTATGGATTTCCGCAAAGTAACGCCTACTTCAATAAAAAAAACTTTTATATTATTAATAATCCCTATAGGAAAATCGATAAGACAGTTTTTATACCAGACTCGTCAAGCTAATTTTTATCTCTTTATCGACAGACAGATGAAACTCTCTCAAGCGTTTAACGTTTAACGACTTTGCACTCAGTATTCTATTTGGATCCTCATTTATTTGTTAAACAGAGCGTTTCAAATTTAATTCTCTCCATTACACAAGAGGTTACACTGGACAATTCGGACATCGTTTATAATAATATTTATGTAATTGTTTTGCATTAGTTACACGAATTAACTGCTAACGGCCTTAGAAATAAACTTGGTATAAAGTTATACCTGAATACAAACCAAGAATCTACAAAATGTTTATAAATAGACATTTTGCTGAAGATTGGTTTATTTTGACGTATAACGTTTCCCGTGTTGATTTTCAAGACTGCTTGACATTCGAAAAACTTCAGAATTATTATTGTTTTGACAGTGTTGTCAACAATGACCTGTACATATACCACTGGATAGGCTGTTCCATGTGTTTGACAGCAAATTTTTTGTGCCTTTTTGAAGCGCCACTCGCGAGCGTCCAGAGAACTAATTTTGACGTAAAATATAAATGGCTGCGAGAGAAACGTACAATACTCTGAAGTATATTTGCATTTTGAATTAATTTCGGTAATCGTCCCTGTCATTTATACTTCATCAACGTAAGAAAGTACACAATTTTTTTAAATAGTTTTCCTTTTGATGTTTGCTGAAGTTGTCATCACTAGTTTTAGTACCGCAGACTCTCGCTACATGGCCAACAGCGCCAAATGGCGCTGACAGACGCCAGTCCAGTGTTATCTAGTAGACGTCAGTGGTTATCAGTGATAATATAGTCAACATTTTTAGTCAGTCTCAGAATGTAGAAGAACGGGTGCAATAAACTCAATGGATAATATAAGAAATCTGTGGCATACCTAATAATTAAGAAAATGTTGGCAGCAAATTATTTTGTATTGTACAACTCAAACGCAGATAGATTTCAAGTCATTCTAATAATAATAAATAACCTATTAATTATATATATATTTTAATAGCTGTCACATACTTAGTTTATAAATTGTGTATGGCTAACATAATTTTTCTTCAAAATATTAAATAGCCAAATAAACTAAATAAAAAACTCTTCGGAAATTTATGCATTTTCTGCCCAGTTTACTTCGGAGAATGTGTTTTTTTTATGTAAATAGTCGAGACGAGCATGACGTTCAGCTGATAGTAATTGATACGCCCTGGCCATTACAATGCAGTGCCGCTCTAGATTTTTGAAAAACCCTAAAATTCTGAGCGGCCCTACAATTGTGCTCGTCACCTTGAGACGTTAAGTTTAGTCGAGATGTTAAGTCTCATTTGCTCAGTAATTTCACTAGCTACGGCGCCCTTCAAAACCGATACAAACTAATGTTTACACATTACTGCTTCACGGCAGAAATAACTGGGCAAATGAAACTCAACATCTTATGTCTGAAGGTGACGAGCGCAACTTCAGTGCCGCTCAGAATTTTTGGGTTTTTCATGAATCCTGAGCGGCACTACATTGTAATGGGCAGAGCGTATCAATTACCATCAGCTGAACGTCCTGCTCGTCTCATCCCTTAATATCATAAAATAAAAATTATGTTCTATAAAGTGAAAAAAAAAGAATATCTAACCCACAATCCGTTATACGCTAAGCATTCTAGGGATTCCAGCCGAAGCGATTCTAATATATAATCGATTTAAATTGACACTATAGGTAGGTATAATATTCACTAACTGTGAGCAACTTTCGTAAGATAGGCTAATCTTGTATGTCGTGATCCGAACATATTAAAACGCGATTTGATTTGACCTGAGGTCGAGTGAGAGGTGGCCTTAAGGTTTTAAGACGATGATAAAATGGCCCTGTGTGTATTTATCTTAATTTCCAGTTTGATTAATTCTATATGCTTACTTTATTATAAGATTGTATTAGGATGCTTTCACGTAAGATTATATTTATAATAATAATAAGTAATTTGAATTTCGAATAAAAATTTTATTAAATTTTTACCAGTGGTAAAGTTTTTTACAAAGGCTGCCGACTAGGTGTTTCTGCCGTGAAGCAATAATGTGCAAACATTATTTTGATTCAGAAGTGAGGAGATCCGTAGGAGAACGAAAGTCACATAGCACAAATGATTGCGAACTGAAGTGGCACTGAGCAGGGCACATAGTTCGACGGATAGATGGCCGTTGGGGCAGTAAAGTCCTCGAATGGCGACCACGTACCAGAAAACGCAGTGTTGGTAGGCAGCCCACTAGATGGACCGACGATCTGATCAAGATCGCCGGAATACGTTGGACGAGGGCAGCGCAGGACCGACCGTCATGGAGATCTTTGGGGGAGGCCTTTGTCCAGGAGTGGACATCCTCGGGCTGATGATGATTTTTTGAGCAGTTTGAATTGTGCAGTAAGGGATATCAAATTAAATCAAATAAAATCAAACTAGCCCTCAGCTCGCGTGACAAAATAGAAATTTTGATTTTGATTATCACTTACCGATGTATTGAATGTCTTGTTCGTATCGTCACTTTTACTTATAAAAAAAATCTTGAGATCTGCCTTACAAGGCGGAATTGGAATTTAATATCACAACCAAATTATTTTTAGAATTAGCGACGTTTTGGATTTTTTAGCGATTACACACTCTCTTTTTATGGTCCGTCGAGCTTCTTTCGATATATCACACCGTATATTGATGCATAAGTTTTTTTAAAGCAGGTTACAAAATAATCAGCTGCTCGTTAAATGTAGTAACAGACATTTTATAAAATTGGAAAAATATAATGGGATATAGTTTTAGAATTGAATGTTTAATATGAAACAGTCCCTTAAATAATCTTTCTAAAAGAATAGGATGAACCTACAACTCTCTATTTCTTTCTGTTTTTGTATCTCAAGTAAGAGATAATACAGCGCAATCCCTACAGTTCTGCCGATAAAATGACCGAAAATGTACGTCGTATGCGTTGAGTCTGTGAAATATCTGCCAAAGACATTTTGCGCGCAATGCAGAATTTTTGTGTGCCGCAGACTCGATAGCACAAAAAGTGTGTCGTCTGCGATAGGCCTTAGTATTTTCTCAACTACCGAGTTAAGTTTTTCGTTCATTCATATACAGTTTTATCTTGGCCATATACCGATGAACGAAAGCCATATAAAGGTCTCCATTTCGTTTCCCTATCATCACATAATCTACCTATTTCGTTCGATAGATTTATTTGCTATCGTACGTTATTTGTGGCTTAAGAGATGACGGGTCTCCATTTAGCTCCCTAACTTCGCCATGATCAACCCTCCTAACACTTCTAATAAAAATTAAATTAAATTGTTTGATCGTGTTATTTCTTCTGTATGCATATTCTTTTCGGTGAGTATGAAGTAGTTAGTTATTGAATGTTCTAAAATCAAAGAACTTACTTCCACGTACAGCTAATGCAATTAAATTCCATTCGCAATGTTTTCAAAATTTGAACACCTTTCTAGAAGCAAACAGGAGCGTGCATTCCGTATGCCAGCCAATTTGGCAATGCCTACCTTAATAAGAGCCTAAATGAATATATACCACTAGTGTGAAAAGTAATTTAGTTCCGTTATTCAATAACCAAATTTCTATTGAACACTCACCCAGAAATTATGTCTGCAATACCTAAATTTCTTACTATTATATTATTAGGTACTTGAAGCTATATCTGTGCCTGTGTACCTGGCTAGAAAACCATACAAAGAATATAATATAATTCTACAAGTACTAGAAGGCCGACGATGCTCCTGTAGCTCTTCGCCTCGATACCTCTGGTGTACCAAGGCAAAATAATAAGAACAAAACGGAAATCCTAACTATTACTTAGTCTAAGATCCGCGTGTGAAACTTCCCAACTTCATACCTTCACCCATCCGTTTAATGGTTGAAATTGTTTTTATTTTCATATTTAAGACTAAAAACGCAAGTAGGCTTTCTCGGAAAATGCCTATCAAGCCTTTAATTAGGTACCTAACAATTTACTTGAATTCATTTCCTACTATCACAACCCTGATGATACCGTGTTCCCAATAAAATAATTTTTACTAATCTGTTTATAAACAGATAAGGTAACATGGGGCTTTTTGATCGAGGCTTCCTCTTTGTGAGAACACGTTTTACTCAAACCCTGGTCATCCAAGTGTCTTTCACTCCTTCTTCGCAAGAAGCATCTTAATAAACAATGGCTTGGGTTATCAGGTATACCTGTCAACTCAATAGTTATAACGGGAAAAATTATCAACCTTACATATTATATAACATGCTTGATACTTTAGATTGGTATACAATTTGTAACTTAAACTTCGTAAGTATATAAAAATATTATTGAGTTTTAAATTATATATTGGCTTGACAGAAAATTATCAAACACCCCATTCGTGATATGTTTTCAACATAATTTAAATATTTATTTAAGAAACAGATAGGTGAAGGTCGCTTCTCATTCGGATCCTCTACTATTATTTTATTTCACTACAATCACCAGTTTAACGCGAGACACATTAACATTGTTTCGCGATGTAATAACATAGTAAATCATAGGCCAAATAGATTTTCTATTCATTGTTTTAAAGTACCCCCATTGTTCTATATAAATTAGAATCAAGTTACAGCCATACTTGAAGCTAACAATGAAATAATTATCACGAGGCTTCTCATTCAAGTCATTACATCGACGTCTCAGCACAAAAACTTCAAGTCATATTTTAGAAACTGCTACTTTTCTTTTGATTTCACTGGAAAATCGATCTTGTTTTTGCTTATATGAAAAGTCGATAGTTAACTGCGATTATTTTATTGAATGAATGATATCAATTATGAAAGAACTGGTGATTTATTATTTACTAGCCTTTACTCGCGACTTTGTCCGCGTGGAATTGTTACTTTGGGCAGATTTTAAAGGTGAAACTTTTATTATATAATCTCAAACTTATTCGTCTGTGTGTTGCATGTCGCGTGACGGTCGCGCGGCGCCTTTAGTTCGCAGCAGCTGACCGTGTAGTGTATAGATTATGACGATGACAGTGCTCCACGCTATTTCTAGTTAAATGTCTATAATGTGAAAAAAAGGTTTTACTTTTACCACACATTCCTTTTTTTACATTTTGGGATACTTTGCAAATAATACACTTGTATGTGTATTATTACCTGCTATTTCCGTTGCTGGCGACGCTCTTCTATGATACAGCGGACATCCCTTGTCATTGTAGACAATCTCTTTAATAGTATTTCCCTGTGAACTTTAATCTCCTATTTCATTCCCATGTAGGTCAAAGTTTCAAAAATGCTCGAACAAATACATTACTTCTTATCAAATGTCTAAATACAAAGTTTTATAGTATACATCTTCGTAAATGATGAACAACACAACTAAACAGAAAAGAGAAAATATATTGAAGAAAACTTTATTTGGTCTCTCGAATTCTTCGTTTTTATGTCTGTTTGTTTCTAAAGTAGATATTTATTAAATGTTTGTACTTAGATGATGTAATTACAATTTATTCGTTACACCTCCTTTGACTTTGAAAATAACTCTGTCAGTGTCGCGGTGTCGGTTCATTTGTATTTATTTTTAAAACAAACCTTAATTTTTACAACACTTACAATAACTCAAATTGTATGAAAATGACGTATTATAATGAACGGTGGGAGATCTCGAGAGTTTTCAAGCATTTTTAACCGACTTCGAAATGGAGGAGGTTCTCAATTAGATCAGTGTTTTTTTATGTATGTACACCGATTACTCGGAGATTTTCGTGATTCCTGTTTAGTTTGATGCAGAATGTTTGACATTTGGTCCCATAAAATTTTTCATAGTTTGGCCCAGCCTAAAAATATTAAAACATATATGATTCGCATAAGAGGTGTATTAAATTAAATCTCAATTTAGTTATTTTATAGTTTTGTTTTTTGAAATTGGTTCTTTTAAACTTAGTTTTCTTTTAATGTTAGAGTTACTCTCAATGGTAAACTTTTTGTTTTCGTTTCGGGACTAATATTGTGTGAATTTCCGGACAGTCATAATTACATCCTAAAATCGTTGGCTACAGTTTATTATCAACATATCTCCGATTGTCATGTGTAACACAAACATACACTTAAGTAGAAAGTGGCATCAAATTGCTCTAAACAGCGAAAGTGTTTGGGTCGCAACGTAAATATCAACTATTCCAGTTTCTACATATTTTTTTATATAAACATTTTAGAAGTAAACATCTTTAGCTGCTGTGAGTGATTTTTGGTAGGCGACAAAGTTATGAACTTGCGTCACGGTTTACCTCGACATGCTCCTAACGTATTGCATATGCGCCAGTCTAGCCATGCATAGTATCGCTTGTATGTAAAACATATAATGATATAAGATAAGGAATATCGAGTTTTTATCGAGTCGAGTTAGTTAGTCTTTTGTGGGGCGATGTATATCTTTTTACAAGATCCCAGAATATGTTAAAAACAAAAGTATTACGTTGTTCAAAAGAATTGTTAAAAAGCGTTTGTGTGGTTAAGGTTACTATAACATAAATGACTTTCTTAATGATACCACAGATTGGGAATTGAGCGACCGCCCATAAAATAGTAAGTCTAATTGTAAACATATTTTTGATGAAAAAAAGCCCGCTGAGTTTGTTGCGCCCATTCTTCTCAGGTCTGAGGCATTCTTTTTGGAATGAGTGGTAGTGTTTGACTTTCAATAAGTGATGTCACATCCTATTTTTAAAAAAATTATTTGAAGTTGAAGACATGTGCTGACCCAGCAAACGTTGTTTTGCCATATAAATAAGTACCCCGCGCCCGCTCATTGTATGAATGTAATGTCATTAACTCAGTTATTTGTATTGCGAATATACAAATGCCTATTGTTTTGGAATAGAGTTTTTGAAGGTGGTTGTTTTTTTGCTATTATTATATTTTTCTTATCATACAACAGTCTGCTGAAAGATTAGTGATGCATCATTTTTGAGCCACAGCCGAAATGCAATTATAATAAATTTAAATAAATATCCTCGATAGAAATTCAAACTTTTAGTTTGATTTCCTAATACAACTACAAGTTACTACAAACTACAAGTTCTTAATATTTGGAGTTGTTTAGTTTTATCCTAAGTACATAGTCTAGATAGAGTCTTTTCGTGCTAGACAACCGATGAAAACAAGCCAGGTTTATTATTTTATTGTGACTGACAAGCTACGTCTTACACTCGCGATTTGTATGTCACTTTGTATTAATGCGCGTGCATTGCTCTCAATAGAGGGTAACAATCAACCTCAATTTTTCAATCCTCCACCTGGTATTGGAGTAACAGGGATTGCGCTTAAGCTACGCTTTTATATATCTTTATATTTTGTATGCATTTAAAACCTGATTGATAAACTTTAATGCTAATAGTAAAACATGAACGGTTTCACTTACGACTAGATAAATGCTTCCACTTTTATCAAAAGACATTGACAAACTAACCCCCTTATTCATAATGGTCCGCTAACTTTAAACAGCCGCTAAGGAGTGTTTTTTCTCATTCTGACTAAGGTCAATAGAATAATACAGAGTGAGAATTAGCAATGCTTTAAGTTAGCAGACTATTATGAATAAGGGTGTGTCAATAACTGATAAAGATTAACAGCTACATAAAAGGTATTACTTAGTCAAAAAATATAGGTTCCGGAAAAATAATCAACAACATATCATGTATTAAAACCTTCTTCGAAACACGCTGGATTTTCTGGTATAAGTATTATTACTATCGGTTCAGTAGTTTTCGCTATATAACCAAAAGAAAAAACGGCTCTTGATTTTTTAATACAGATAATAATTGGCACACTTCAGTCTTAACTCATATTAGAATGTAAGAAAAGATTTGAGAGTTTGATGCCTGTAAGCTCTATAAAATAAGATAACTAGTTTATAATTTTCATTGTTTGTTTTTTCTTTAGTATAATATCTTTGTAACGCTTTAGATTTAATCTGTAATGTTACATTGTATCTTTGATAAATAAATAAATAAATAAATAAAATAAATATTGGTTAGTCCCAAATTAGGCATTTTAAGCATAGCTTGTACTATGGGTGCCAAACAATGATATCTTTAATACAATAAACATACATATAAACATACATGACTCGGAAACAAACATTAATATTCATTATAAAATGAAAGTTAAATAAAATTAATAATGAGATTTTTGGGTGTTACAAGAATCCTGATGGCACTGCATTATAATGGGCTGGGCGTATCAATTACCATTAATTGAACGTCCTGCTCGTCTCGTCCCTTATTGTCATAAAAAAAACGTTTGCACCTACCGTGATTCGAACCCGGGAACGCGGGTCAGGGTCACTAACCACTAAGCTTGTCTTAATTATGTTTTCGATAGTCATTTTTGAATTGGTTATTTGCAGAAAAATAAATGACAAAAACCTCTTGATATTGTAATAAAATATTTCAATATTTGAAGTTTATTTCAATTTTAATATAATAAACTACATTTTCATACATAAATAAATATCTTCAATACATCTTATAGAGAATATTATACTTATAGGTCGTGCACTGATAGGAGGATTAATTAGTATTTAATAAGATTTATTAATAATAATAAATCATTTATTAACGGTACATTAATGTAATTGAATGGTGAATTTTGAATATAATTGATTTAAAATTTAAAAAAACAAACAGTTATTTTATTGGCTCGGTTTCATAAATATTTGTGGCTAAGAGGCCATTTATACCCAGGTGATTTTTCTACAGCATCTCTCTCAGTCCAATAGCTTCTAATAATAGTGCTCTTAGAAGGGGAGACTTTTAGAAACTGTTTGGAGCTCGCGCCCTCCTAGATATGAGCATACTGAAACATTTTTTTTAAGAAAATAAGGGACGAGACGAGCAGGACGTTCAGCTGATGGTAATTGATAAGCTCTACCCATTACAATGCATTGCCGCTCAGGATTCTTGAAAAACCAAACAATTCTGAGCGGCACTACAATTGCGCTAGTCACCTTGAGACATAAGATGTTAAGTCTCATTTGCCCAGTAATTTAACTAGCTACGGCGCCCTTCAGACCGAAACACAGTAATGTTTTCACATTACTGCTTCACGGCAGAAATAGGCGCCATTGTATACCCATAATCTAGCCGGCTTCCTGTGCAAAGGAGCCACCCACTGGTATATATATACATATTTCACAGTGAAATAAGACTATATGAAAATCCGATCACAATTTGAGAAGTTATTGAAATATGAATGGGATTTTGAAAATTACAAAAAAAATAATATATATCAGTTACCATTACTGAACACATTTATAAATCACATTAAAAAAAAACAATGTCTAAAATTATATCCCGAAAATAATCAAATCACTTTATTCATGTAGGTCACGGAAATGATATTATCAATAAATAAATTTAAATGTTTTATTAAAAAATGGCTCTGTCGTAAATCCTACTACTCCACAGCTGAATATCTACGTGTTCGGACAGCCTGGGACTAGATTATGATTGTTTTATAGCGATAAATGACTGTACAATATTATATATTTTTATTGAAAAGAGCACAAAAAAGAATGCTGCGAGAGTTTCTTGCGCCGCTTCTTCTCTCTCAGAGCGCCATTTGTTTCCGAAGCGGCAGTAGTATCTAGTATATTAGAAATGACATCAAAAATAATTCTAAAGGAACCAATTTTGAGAAAATAAATTTTATGCCTTTTATGCCTTTATGAATGTCAAAATTTTTTATTCTTATTGAATCTACCATCTCCTATTTCGTAAAGGGTTGAGAGCTAATGAGAAGAAGTAGCAAGAAACTCATTGCCACTCTTTTAAATCAAGATTTACACTTCCATCGTTTTACAACTCATTTCAATTACAATATATGTAAAGTGATGCAACAAACATACTCAAACGTCAAATTGTAAATATCAAATGATTTTTAATATATAACATATCACATTTAATTTTCGCAGGCGATAAGAAAACCCGTCTTAAAGTCAAGGCTGAATTATATTTTCCTTAGAACAAAGACAAGTTTGTAGCAAAATATTATCATACCCTTACGTGGCAATCTATTTATGCTAAAGATAATATTATGCTTGCGCCGGGTCGTCGTCTTCCCGAACGATGGCTGGTCCATGCATCAACTTGTCAACGAGTGATGGTTGTGGAGCCAAATCGACCTGTTATAGTTAATAAATCATTGTATTTGTTGGATACGATTACTAATTATGACAGTAATCACGACCGCCATATTCACGAAGCATCCTTACACAAACAATGAATTTAAGCTCTAAAGGTTGATACATCCAATATATCATAATTTATATTTATACATTTATTTCTTTTTTTTTTAATATCTTATATTTAAATGGCTTTGAAAACTATTCATATATTAGATGCAACACCTAACAAACTAGATTGTTATGTATATTATAGCCATTGTAAAATAATCTTTTTGTAAAAAAAATTGCCGATGAGTTTATTGTATGTTCTTCTCACGAGCTCTACTTTTCCCGAATAGGTTCAGTAATTCAAATTACTTGAATATTTTGAGTGACCTTTCAAAAGCGCTTAGTGTAAGCCTTATTGAATCAAATTTATTTGACTTTGACTTTAATAATAGCTTCTTATCGAAAGCAGCTGGTTCAAAGGTCAAATAGGTACTTAATCCGTGGTCTCTAGTTACTGGAAACCTTAATTTTATTGAAGTAGACGATATTTTGCGGAAACTACTCCATAATATAGACTGCCCAGTCTCATGCCAGAGTGTGTCGAGTCAACATCTCCTAAGGATGCCTCGTGTAGCGGCGAAACACGTGTTTGAAGTCTTTGAAGACGAATATTCGCGGAATTAACACTGAATAAATCTCAAAAAATTTGGATACTTTAAAAGTTATCAATACCTACACCTAAATAGTCACCTACTATATTCCAATACATTATTAATAATAGTAATAATAATAATCATTTATTTCGGATTCTTCCATACATGATTTTCATTATTATAACACTAGAAATAATGGATTGCTTGTAACTAATTCTAGTAGGCTTCATAAGATACATAATAGCTTTAAGGGTAAATGTATACACTTCTATAATAAAGTCCCAGCCACTGTTCAGGCATTATCTATAAATAAATTTAAATGTTTTATAAAAAAATGGCTCTGACGTAAATCCTATTACTCCACTGCTGAATATCTAAATGATTATGGTCGATGTGATTATTTTATAGGGATAGAAATGACGGTACAATATTGTATATTTTTGAAAAGATCGCAAAAAAAATGCTGGGAGAGTTTCTTGCGCCGCATCTTCTCTCTCAGAGCGCCATTTACCTACCGCGAAGCGGTAGTTGTATCTAGTAGTTATTAGAAATGAGATCAAAAAGAATTCTAAAGGAATCAATTTTGAGAAAATAAATGCCTTTTATGCCTTTTCATAATATTACATCCATATTTGTTAGTACAATTTGCAAACTTAAAGTCTCGTGCCAGATTTTGGCGAGACACCACGTCCTGAGGATGCCTCGAGTAGAGGCGAAACACGTGTCGAATTGTTTAAAAACAAATATTGGCGGAATTAACACTAAAGAAAACTTAAATCATTTGTATAATTCTCGAAAGTTCTTCAACTAAAGTTAAACGAGAAAATTTTAATAACAAGATCTGATACAAATAGAATGACGTAAGAAGTGATGGTGCTAATTCTCACGACCGTGGAACTAGGGCAACTTGAGTGCTATAGTTCAAGAAACGCCTCACGGACTGCAGTCCAACAGAATATGAGCGTAAAAGTTAAATTGAAGCATTATTCGTAAGGCGAAAAGTAAGCAGAAAACACGCAAACATGGTGTTTTTAGACAAGTTTTGTGGTGAAAGTATAGCATTTCGAGCTATGAACACTACTTAATCCTGTTACACATATCCTTAAGTCTTATTTGTAGGTTGCTAATGCGTGCTGTTGGTTATAGTTAACACTCCAGAGCCCTTTTTGAACTACCACTTTTCCTTGCAGTTAAACATTATTTTAGTACAGCTCTCAGAAAAGTTATTCTTATAGCTTGTACTTTTTTGTGTAGGTATATTTATTCAGATTAGTAATGAATAACGAGGATTGTAAGCATATAAACTGTTTTCCACGCAAGAATCTTGAAAATATTGGCTTTTTTACATAGATGGCGGGCCGGAAGCCGTGAACTCATATCGCTCAAGGTCGCTGGCATTTAGTGTCGCCTTAAAACTCCGAGATTCATATAATATTGTACTAAACACATATGCCATAGATTGCTTTATTAAATCGTTAATTCTCACGACTTTTTTTTATCTTTGCACAGGATGCCGGCTAAATTATGGGTACCACAACGGTGCCTATTTCTGCCGTGAAGCAGTAATGTATAAGCATTATTGTTTCGGTCTGAATGGCGCGGTTGCTAGTGAATTTACTGGGCATATGAGACTTGACATGTTATGTCTCAAGGTGACGAGCGCAATTGTAGTGCCGCTCAGAATTTTTGGGTTTTTCAAGAATCCTGAGCGGCACTGCATTGAAATAGGCAGGGCGTATCAATAACCGTCAGCTGAACGTCCTGCTGGTCTCGTCCCTTAGTGTAATAAAAAAATAAAAAAAATGTTAACACGATTTTACTTAGGCAGATAATTTATCTGTATCTGTATCTAACTGTGTATCTAATTTATCCGTCTGAATAGAGTCTCTAACTTTTAGACAACCGATAAAACAGGCCAGGAATATTAGTTTCTTGTGCGTGACAAGCTACGTCTTACACTCGCGATTTGTATGACGATTTGCGTTAGTGTGCGTGCATTTTGCTGAGTTTTTTGGGCTCGTTCTTCTGAGGTCTGAGGCATTCATTTACGAATGGGAATGGTACTTTTGACTTTCAGTGAGTGCTTTCATATCCTAATAAAATAAAATTCAAATTTAATTAAAATATTTGAATTTGATAAAGTTACCTAAAGGTTTGGAACCCTAAGGTTTTAAGAGTCAGCTCTAAGACACATCCAAAAAACGTTTTTTTTTATATTTAAAAAAGGAATACTTAAAGGCATGTTTTCAATAATTAAATTACTTTACATTACCTACATTTAGTTTGCTATTTGTCTCGCTACATAGGTGATAAAAATAAAACATTCTAAGTTCCTGTTTTCTTCAAACCACATTTAGAAACACATATAAAATTTTAAAAACAAAATTTTATGGACGACGCGGGACTTGAACCCACGACCTCCGGCGTTCCGTGCCGGTGCTCTAACCAATTGAGCTAACCGTTTGAGTGACGTATCGTCATAAAATCTTGTATGCCTGTGCTTGTATGTATGTGTATTAATCCTAGAAGTGAGGGTTATCACTTTAAAAACATAACAAATTGTTCACACAGTAAACATCAAATTTCATTTGGCTCTAATTATAAGGAAACAATGAATAAACAGGAAACCCTCATACAATCAAAATATTATTGATAAATGTATCATAAACACGATTATATGACATGTTGATAAGACGTTACAAATCGTCCGTTACGTGTGAATGAAATACTACATGAGTAGATAGATAAAGATAGATAGCCGGCCCATATACAAAGCGCAGGTCCGGCCACACATGGAGTATTGCTGTCATCTCTGGTCTGGCGCACCCCAGGAACAGCTCGATCCATTTGACCGCGTGCAACGCAGAGCAGCTCGAATTGTCGGGGACCCAGTGCTCTGTGAACGAGTGGATCACTTGGCGTTGCGTAGAGACATCACTTCATTGTGTGTCTTCTTCCGCATTTATCACGGGAAGTGTTCCGAAGAGCTGTTTAACCTGATTCCTGCCGCCGATTTTAACTTTCGCACGACACGCCACAAGTTAGGATGTCATCCCCACAATCTAGATGTGTGGCGGTCCTCCACAGTGCGGTTTTCAAGGAGCTTTCTTCCACGTACCACAAAGCTGTGGAATGAGCTTCCTTGTGCGGTGTTTCCGGGATGGTACGACATGGGTACCTTCAAAAAAGCGCGTACACCTTCCTTAAAGGCCGGCAACGCTCTTGTGATTCCTCTGGTGTTGCAAGAGAATGTGCGCGGCGGTGATCACTTAACACCAGGTGAGCCGTACGCTCGTTTGTCCTCCAATTCCATAAAAAAAATATGTGCATACAAGGTCTGGTTCTTGACCGCTGTCTTTTAAGGATATTCAGGAAATAGAAAAATAACTACAGAATTTTTGTGAAGGAAGCATAATGCCAAGAAGGTCTTAATGGAACATTCCTAAAGAAACAGTATCCTGTTTATAATTTGAAGTTGTCTGTCTGTCTTTCACACGGCTTTTGATAACGATACTTTTGTGTGGGAAAGGTTACTATAGCACAAACGATTTTCTTAACTTTAATTAAGCGCACACCCTCAGGCTCTTTAATTATAAATGTTTTTTGTACGATATCACATTGTCATCCATATTTATATTAAAAAAAAGCCCGCTGAGTTTCTTGCGCCCATTCTTCTCAGGTCTGAGGCAGTCTCTTTTGAATGGGTGGTAGTTTTTGACGTTCAATAAGTGATTTTGAATCCTATTTTGAATAAAAATATTTGAATTTGATAATATGTCACACGCAGTGGTTTCGATACTAAAAATATTAATTTTGTCAGTTCGATTCATCCCATAACCACTTAAAGATAATAATAAATTACTTACTACTTACTAACATGCACCATTCTGTGACATCTTTCCATCAAAATGTATTAACGCCATTATAACGGAACGACCAATAACACAGAGTATATACAAGCGTCTCCTAGGCTCAACCTTCTACGCCCAAGTTGACCTATCCCAAGTCTTACCTCCGCTGTCACGTTTCTCTGTAACTTAATCCTGTCAAACTACTTTCATCTATCCTGTGTACATGAACAAACTTTCAATTAGAAATAACTGAGTGAGTAGAAAATACTGGACAATATACAATAGTTATCATAGTGTTAGTTTAAGACTACCCGCAAAATAATTAGTTTTGTTCGGATTACACAGAGCGTGAGAAAGAGCGTACAGATCAAGAGCATTGACTTATATAATATTAGATGGCGCCTGACCGGCCCTCATACATCCGGTTTACCTTTATAAATTCATATATAAAAAAGGAGACTATTTTCACCCACATTTAGATTTTACCGAATATGAATTAATTAAATCAGATTTATCAGATTCATCTTATGTTTAAAAAATTAACATTAAACTTACTGACATACTGCATTATGATTTCTGAATAAATATAATAAAATATAATATATAATAAAAGTCTTTCGATACATTTCCATAGAGCCTGAAACACACTGAAAGTAGTAAATTACCTCAGTGTCTGTAACTAGTAGACTTGAATAGGTTAAATCTCAAAGCTAAAATTAAAAAGATCATATATCCATGGCCACATAAAATAATGATATAAACTTTCATATAAAAATCTATTTAATTCATGAACATTTAAGTTTTTATAATATTTCAACTTTTAAAAAATATTAATAAATAAAAAAGGAATCGCTCCATCTATTAGTTTATGGTCTAAGATCAAGGCCTTGGTCATGACGCAACCGGCATATAATACAACTATTGCCGTGTTTCATATTTTTACTTTCGCTATTACACTTGTGGTTTTGATAACAAGTGACGTAACTAACGGGGCAATGGACAAGCACACTTTCAGCCCACATACTTTCGATTTAATCCCGTTTGTAATCTACAAAGCCGCTCGAATGCAACATTGTATAATCTGTTACCTTGTTGTAAAACGTCTACGCACAATATCAATTAAAAAAAGCTCATATTATGAAATAGTTTCAATAAGATACATAATAGCTTTAACGGTAAATGTATACATTTAAAAATAAAGTCCCAGCTAATGTTCAGGCATTATCTTTAAATTAATTTAAATGTTTTATTAAATAATGGCTCTATCGTAAATCCAAATACACCACAGTTGAATATCTAAGTGATCGAACAGCCTGGGGCTAGATTGTGATTATTTTTTACAATAGCAATGACAGTAAATTATTGTATATTTTAATAAAAAGAGCGCAGAAGAAGAATGCTGGGAGAGTTTCTTGCGCCGCTTCATGTCTCTCAGAGCGCCATTTGTTTCCGAAGTTAGTTAGTTACGATTATGGTAATTTTTGGAAACGGTGTCATCCAAGATAGGTTTGTAACTAAATACATTGAGAGCGGGTTGCGGCGGAAGGACACCGATTCCAAAAATAAAAATAATCGTAACTAGAATTAGATTGTATAAAAATACGCAATTATTTTTATACTTTTTAGTGCACATTATATGTATTGTTTTGGAATGTTAGTGTTTTTGAAGTCGGTTGTTCTTTTGTTAAATTTTTCTTTGTATCTATTATGTTCACTGCGTGTCCGTTAGATTACTAGAAGACAGCTTGCATACATTATCAAAACACAGTCATGTAAGTTCAGACAAGGTAGCAGGCTTTTTTCCTGGCACATTTCCCGAGTTGAAGTACCACTCATATCGACCCTTTATCTCTTAATCTTGATGCTGCTAATCAGACAAATTCATCTACACCATCGTCAGTGTTCCTTCATCTTTTTCTAAATTATTTTCAATCGTCTCTACAATACCCAACTGTGCATTTTGAAACGGTATAGCTGGTTGGGATCAGAGATTATGTAAATCTTTACATGTAAAAAGTCAAGCGTGCCGTAACCGAACTTAAAAGCTGACCCGGCAAACATTGTTTTGCCATATAAATTAAGTACTCCGCGACCATTCATTGTATGGATTTTTGTCATATGTTATGAAATTTCAGTATTTCAATTATTTGTATTGCGATCCCCGGCTGTGGCCTACTTGAGATAAAAATCGTAACTATCGTTGACTTTTGTGTCCCAATAAACTTATCGAAGGTAACTCACCTTATCCGTACACGCTGTCTGTCAATGGGAGGACGTATAGCTTACCAGAGATAGAAGTTTGTATAGAAATTGCAATTCACGCGTCCCAATATAAGGCGATAAGAATGACTTATCGGGTATATTGGGATAGCTACAGATTATTGACAACTGAAGGTAGCAATTTATCTCTATCTATGTCAGAGTGGTCGTGGTTGGGCTAACGATGTACATGGTGGGTCGATATTCTTTCTGAGGGTAGCTCTCCTGGTGATCATGAATCACGAACATATCATAAACTAAAGCCTTATTCAAAACTCGCTGCATCTTATGGTGAATTCATTCCGATCTGTGCAGTAGTTGTAGTAGGCTCTCAATTTATCTTTCAATGATTTAAGCCCTAAGAAAGTACTAGAAGATTCCAATGTGCCGAAATTTTCACTTCGAACGACCTATCTACATAAAAATGTTTACCAGTGAGAGGCTCCTTTGCAAAGGGTGCCGGCTAGATTATGGGTACCAACCCATTCATGATCACCGTTGTGGTCAACGGCGCCTATTTCTGCCGTGAAGCATTAATGTGTCAGCATTACTGTGTTTCGGTCTGAAGGGCGCCGTAGCTAGTGAAATTACTGGGCAAATGAGACTTAACAACTTATGTCTCAAGGTGACGAGCGCAGCTGTAGTGCCCCTCAGCATTTTTGGGGTTTTTCAAGAATCCTGAGCGGCACTGCATTGTTATTGGCAGAGTGCATCAATTACCATCAGCTGAACGTCCTGCTCGTCTCGTCCCTTATTTTCATGAAAAAAAAATCTATACAAGAAAAAAGTCGAGCGTGCCGTAACCGAACGTAAGAGCTGACCTGTCAAACGTTGTTTTACCATATAAATTAAGCGCCCGCTCATTGTATGAATAATTGTCATATCTTATGAAATTTCATTGGCTGAATAATTTGAATTGCGAACATATAATGTTTCTAAGTCAAAAAATTATAGGTCCCGGATAAGTTATCACCAACATATCATATAGGTACGAAGACCTTCTCCGCAGCTCGCAATATCTTATCGTAAATTTCGAACATTCCGATCTATTTAGTAGTTGTAGGCTCTCCATTTATTAGTATAGATTTGCTTTTTGTTGGTACGACCTTCAATAATTTGAACCTTAAGTTCTAGAAGGTTCTAATGTACATAAATTTTCACTTCGAACGACCTATCTATATAAAAATGTAAGTGTGCAAACAGTTCACACATTCAAAAGGTAATTACAGCAACGATAAAGCTTTGTTGTAGACAACATTTAAGAATAAATAATAGTGAGTCATGAATATTTCAGTCGCACAAAGCACGATTTAGAATGTAGGTCGTGAATTTAGCGTAAATTGTTACGTGAGAGACACGACAGAGAACTGTAGAGTAAATATTATACAAAGAAACGTATAAGGAATTGTTTAATATGAAAGTTTTAAGCAAAAGCAACTTTATTGATGTAGTTCTTTATATGCTAGCTATCATCTATACATATAAAAATGAATTGCTGTTCGGTAGTCTCGCTAAAACTCGAGAACGGCAGGACCGATGTGGCAAATTTTGGTCTTGAATTATTTGTGGAAGTCCAGAGAAGGTTTAAAAGGTGAATAAATAAGAAAATGCTGCTAAATTAAATAAAAACAACAAATTTGTTTTTCCTTTGATGTGTCCATACATAATTTCTGTGAGAGAATTTATTGACGCACGGTTTGACAGTTCTGCTGTGAAACAATATCATTACGACAGCAGGGTTCATATTTTACGAAGTAATTTTTGACAAATTCATATAAAAACATTATTTTATTTGTTATATAAATAACACTTTCTGTCGGGTCAGCTAGTATATATATAAAAATGAATTGCTGTTCGTTAGTCTTGCTAAAACTCGAGAACAGCTGGACCAATTTGGCTATTTTTTGGTCTTGAATTATTTGTGGAAGTCCAGAGAAGGTTTAAAAAGGTGAATAAATATGAAAATGCTAGGAATGTATGAATAGAATAAAAAACAATTATTTCGTTTTTCCTTTGATGGGTCCCCCGTCGTTGAGAAATCAAATTGAAAGAATAGTTGGTATAAATGAATAACTAATTAGAATTTTTATTTCTTTCCCACTTTCTCAGGAGGTAAAATATAAACTTAATTTTAGCTCAAATAAAATTTGATATCAATTTTTTTATGAACGATGAATCTTAATTATTGTCATAAGGAATAAAGACTTTTGTACAAGTACTATGAGCTTATTGAAGTGTGTACGCGGACGAAGTCGCGGGTATCAGCTAGTCATTTATAAAATAATCTGAATATATCAGGATTAGATTCAGTGTTGTTCTTTAAGAAATTTCACTTTGTGTTTTTCTGTCAGAAAAAAAGTGTATAAGAGCTTTATGTAGTGTCAGTCCTCTAGAATCGTGTAGACCATTATTCAAAAACAATTTGTTATGGTTTTAAAGTGATAACCCTCATTTCTAGGATTAATACACAAATAAAATTTGAAAACATAATTTTATGAACGATGCACCGGCACCGGCACGGAATGCCAGAGGTCGTGGGTTTGAGTCCCGCATCGTTCATAAAATTTTATTTTTCAAATTTTATTTGTGCATTATTCAAAAAGTAACGTCTGTTAACCACCTTCCAAAAGATATCTATATATATCTATATATCTATATCTATTCCTATATATATATAGAGAGATGCCTCAAACAATAATGCATAAAAAAATTAAAATTGTGGCTACTAGATAAATGCTTCTATAGTTTAAAAGAATTATTTAACTATAGCCAAAAATAATAGTATTTAAAAGTTATTATTTGAGAGGAGCCGAGGAGTTGCAAGAGATGGTAACTGCTATGAATGGAGCTTTTGGGAGAAAGGGAATGAAGATGAATGTAAAGAAGACGAAAGTGATGGTGCTTGAAAGAGATGAGGTAGTGACAGACTGCAATATCGTGATTGGAGATGAAAAAATTGAACAGGTGAATGAGTTTGTGTATCTGGGTTCTAAATTTACAAGAGATGGAAAGTATGAGAGTGATATTGAGAAAAGAGTGAATGCAGGAAACATGGTGAATGGAGCTTTGCACTCCTTTATGAACAGTCAGAAGGTGTCTAATAAGGCTCGTTTGGCTGTGCATGAGGGAGTGTTGGTGCCAACACTCATGTACGGAAGTGAAAGTTGGGTATGGCAGAAGAAACATGAAAGCAGAATAAATGCAGTTGAGATGAGAGCGTTGAGAAGTATGATAGGAGTTAAACTGAGTGACAGGATAAGAAATAGGAAGATAAGGAAACGTTGTGGTCTGAAAGAAGATGTTGTGACAAAAATTGAGAAAGGTATGCTGAGATGGTTTGGACATGTCGAGAGAATGAATGAAGAACGATTGACGAAGAAAGTGTATAAGGCCAGTGTGAATGATAGTGTTGGAAGGGGTAGACCTAGGCGGACGTTTCAAGATCAAATCAGGGACGTCTTGAAAAAAGTCCAGGTCAAGAGTACCCTAAACCGGAGAGCATGTATGAAAGGAATAATGAAAGTGGACGAAGCGAAAGAAGTATGTAAGGATCGTAGCAAGTGGAAAGAAGTGGTCTCTGCCTACCCCTACGGGAAAGAGGCGTGATTTTATGTATGTATGTATGTATGTTAATTGAGAGGTACCTACAAACTAATATTTATTTTATATTATATCATTCAATTATAGCTATGTAATGTGTATTAATGAGGTATAAATATAAAAATTCTAATAAATAAAATAAGTCTTTATTGCTGTTCATAAATATTATAAATGATACTTAACTAAATATATACTTAAATCTAAATTATGTAATGTTAAACAGCTTATCTTTCGACAAAGGCCTCCTCTAAAGATTTCCACGCTCTCTGTCTTTTGCTATTTGAATCCATTTAGGCCCAGCTACTCTTTTTACTTCATCTTCCCTGCGTTTAGTTTGTCGCCCTTTTCTTCTACTACCATCTCTTGGATACCAGTCGTTTATTATTTTAGTTTTTTCTTGTTTTTCTTTTAACATATGTCCTAACCATCGCCATTTCAGTGTTCTGCATATTGATTTTGCGTCTTTGAATTTAGTCATACTTTTTACATCTTTCAATTTTCCTTTATCTCTTCCTTTATCTCCGATTGCGGTTTTAAACGATTATTAAAATTCTAATATTGACAATCAAATATTTGTACGCCGACATATTAGCGAATTGTGCTGTCCATCTACCAAATGTTAAGAACACGATTCATACAAATAAACAAATTGCATTTCATTTCTTTAACTAGAACACTCTATTATGCACATTAATCCCTCTTCATAATGCCTCGCTTGTGTTCGAGGAGTAGCAAATTCTGTGGTTACCTGGAAGGCAAAGCCAAATGGGCTTTAAAATACTGGGGGTCTCTAATAGAAGGAGACACTACTTAAAGCCGGTCCTCATTTTAGTGCCCTATATAATATTGCTCCATTTCTGGTCTTGTGCACCCCAGTATTAGATATTTGTTAGTGCTCTATATAATATAGCTCCCCTTTCTGGTCTGGTGCACCCCAGTATTAGATATTTGTTAGTGCTCTATATAATATAGCTCCCCTTTCTGGTCTGGTGCACCCCAGCATTAGATATTTGTTAGTGCTCTATATTATAGCTCCCCTTTCTGGTCTGGTGCACCCCAGTATTAGATATTTGTTAGTGCTCTATATAATATAGCTCCCCTTTCTGGTCTGGTGCACCCCAGTATTAGATATTTGTTAGTGCTCTATATAATATAGCTCCCCTTTCTGGTCTGGTGCACCCCAGTATTAGATATTTGTTAGTGCTCTATATAATATAGCTCCCCTTTCTGGTCTGGTGCACCCCAATATTAGATATTTGTTAGTGCTCTATATAATATAGCTCCCCTTTCTGGTCTGGTGCACCCCAGTATTAGATATTTGTTAGTGCTCTATATAATATAGCTCCCCTTTCTGGTCTGGTGCACCCCAGTATTAGATATTTGTTAGTGCTCTATATAATATTGCTCCCATTTCTGGTCTGGTACACCCCAGTATTAGATATTTGACCGCGTGTAACTCAAAGCTCGTGATACAGTAAGCTATGGGAACCACAACGGTGCCTATTTCTGCCGTGAAGCAGTAATGGTAACATTTGTGTTTCGGTATGAAGTGCGCCGAGCTAGAGAAATTACTGGGCAAATGAGACTTAACATCTTTTGTCTCAAGGTGACCAGCGTTATTGAAGTGCCGATCAGAATTTTGGGGTTTTTCCAGAAACCTGCGTGGCACTGTATTGTCATATCAGGTGAACATCCTGCTCGTCTCGCAAACGAAACATAAAAAAATATTATATCGATTTTTTAAAATGATTAATAAAATTTAACTTTATAGACCCGTTACCAGACCACTTAATAAGAAATGCAGAAAAATTAAGATTTTTTTTAAGGTAGGTATTAAAAGATTCGATAAGAGAAGGAAGCAAAACATACTTGAATGAAATAGTAGTTTTAACCAGACTCATAAATAAACTGTTCATACACTTATAGCTGATATCAGTGGGAATAAAAACTGAATAATAGGTACAAAATAGTTAATATACATCCTTGCTTAATAGGTTCATAAGAATATGCCCCAAACACTCGACAGAACTCGTCACAGTTTTTCCTAAATTCCTTCCAAACATTTACAACTTTCGTGTCCTTAGTAAAGTCTCCTTTCAAACAGCACGCAATTCCACAATAAAGTATCATTTCGTTATTACCGATTAACCAATGAACTGGGAATCCAATAGTAATAGACATCATCAAACGAAAATATATCGAATGTGCAAGCGATAAAGCTTATATATGTGCGAAACACTACAAATTATCGATAGAACAGGATCGTGACTAGAAACCTTCGCTGCTTTCGAAACTAGTTGCCAATCCCTAGCCATTTTCAGCCAGGGTGTTATTAGCAGCTTATTTCTACTTCCTATAAGACTCGATATTCTCCTATTCACTATTTTATATGATAATTTATACTAACTATACAGCCAAAGCAAACGATATTTTTCATGCGTCAACTATTAATAATTGAGAATTAAGCTTATGTAAGCTTAACTCACATACTTAGTACACTGATACACGAAATGAGGCCGAAACGTGGAATCCTTACATCACAGCTTTCGTTCATTGTGTACCGTAAATCGCTTTTGTATCGAAAAGTCGAGAATGACTTACATACTAGATACAAGTTCTTGGCAAATAATGAGTTCAAGAGAGCTTTAGAATTCGTTGTTTGAAATGAATGAAATCATCATTTTTAACCATTGATTCGCCTAGGGTTATTATTAGCAAAGGAAGTTTAGGATTAGCGCTTAGGATTCTTATAATACCCAAAAATTCTGAAGGACTCAGCAAGTGCGCTCGTCACCTTGCGACATCAGATGTTAAGTGTCATTTACCCAGTAATTTCACTATCTACGGCGCCCTTCTGACCGAAACACAACAATGCTCACACATGACTGCTTCACGGCAGAAATAGGCGCCGTTGTGGTACCCATAATCTAGAATCCCACAAACACAAACACTTGAATTGTAAAGCTTTAAACTTTTGCAGAAATTATTTAATTTTTGCATGTATTCGATGAATGTTAATATATACCTAAAAGTGCAAAATCTTACACTATTTTTAATTTTATTTTCCCTGTTTCTGAACGTCTAAATATAAGATTTCCCTAGGGTAAACACTGGATATCTGATCCTTAATCAGATTATAACGTATGAGTTCACGCTGTCGACGTCATAGTCTTGTAAGTCCCAGTGGACGGAAGCCTCGGATGACGTCATTAAATCAATATTATAATTTACAACATGATGCTATGAATGAAAAATTGTCAGGGTTACGTACCTATTCTATTCTGTTCTTCCTACTGTGGCATCTGTGGAAGATATACCACAGATTTGCCAGAATCACGTTAGATTAGACTTTATTACCTGTATACGCCACTGTTGGTCTGACAGTATGTCATTAGCGATCGAAGTATTCATTTAAGGCGCGGACTAACTAGGATTGTAAACGCTACAACCAACCCTACATTATTTGTGTTAATCATGTGGCTAATCTAAGCAAATGGGCATTTATTTTACTAGTTTTCTTTTGTTTATTCAAAATTTACATAATAAATTGTTCGGTTTAAGTTTTAGAAAAGTACTAATTCTATTCAACTTTTTAAAAAAAGAATATTGCTATCGCTTAAAATACGGAGATATTTGACTCCAAATTTTATTTTTGGGAAGCAAATTCCAAATTTTTTATTGGATATTTTAAATTATATATAAATATTCTATTCGGTTAAAAATTATCATTAAATCGTTCTTTGTGCACTGTATTTTTTGCGTCGGAATATTTTCATTGCGTTATGTTGTAATCGACTCCCTAAGAAACCAATATTTGTTGATATTGAGGTATGACCGCACCTTAAGTAAGGACATAACTGTAACTGTAGACTCCAGTTTTGGAAGATCAGTGTCAAACAGAGAATTAAGTAATGTTTTTTTTCTTTGTTGTATTGAAGATTAAGCTAATATTTGTTCACAAATAAAACTTGAAAACAAAATTGTATGAACGATGCGGGAATCGAACCCACGACATCTCGCGTTCCGTGCGAGTGCTCTTGCAACTGAGCTTACCGTTCGAGTGACGTATCGTCATAAAATCTTGTACGCTTTGTTCAACTGTCAGATTGTGGCTTCATTTACAGGATCTACTTTACAGTTGATAACCTGCTCAACCCCAATGTTTGCGTGTTAGGAAATTGACTTGAGATGTCGCTCAAGTCCCGCATCGTTCTTAAAATTTTATTTTCAAATTTTATTTGTGTATTAATCCTAGAAGTGAGGGCTATCACTTTAAAAACATAACAAATTGCTAATATTTGTTTTCAATAATTTATTTTGTTTGAAGATGTGTATGTTATATATTTCATTTTAAGTATAAATCATCATGATATTATAAATCGACATAGCCCAGATGGTTGCGAAACTGAAATGGCAGTGAGCAGGGTACATAGTCCGACGGACAGATGGCCGTTGGGGCAGTAAAGTCCTTGAATGGCGACCACGTACCGGAAGACATAGTGTTGGTAGGCGCCCCACTAGATGGCGTATGATGATCGAACGATGGATGATCGTCATGGCGATCTTTGGAGGAGGCCTTTCCAGCTGTGGACGTCTTCCATCTGAAATGATGATGATGATAAATCATTTTCATAATGCCGTTGTAAAAGCAATTAAAACAAGATGTCGGAATCCAAAATGTCGGCCATTTTATATGATACGAAGGCACATCAAGCAGTAGAAACATATTTGCATGTTGTGGTTAGTAACCGTGGGAAATATTTATAATTGCACGTAGAGAATACTGGAATTCCAGTCAAAGCAAAGTAATTTGTTTATTGTAGTATTATTGAAGTTAAAAAGTCCTTAATGTTATTATCGATTAGCGATGGCCTCTCAGCTCAGCTAAGTGTCACAAAACAGACGACGTGGTATACTGCGATTATGTTGAGTCTACCTATTAACCTGAGAATTCAAATCAAATCAAAATATATTTATTTTCTCTCACAATAAAAACTTACAATACACAGTTTATTAAAATCTATATAGATACATTGTTATAATTGTGAGAGACCGGCGCTTGAAATAGGTAACAAAATACCTGTGCTACAAGTCACCGGGCACATGGTTAAAATAATGGAGCGAATATACAAAATATATATATATTGTAACGAAACTTAATTAGATAAACAAAACTTAATTAGATACAGGAAGTAATTGGTTGTTAAGGTGTTAGTGTAGTTGATGGTTATGTAAAGGTGTGTGTGTGTGTGTACTTGTGTGTGTGTGTGTGTGTGTGTGTATGTAGTGACTTGGTGTATGTGTTGTAGAAAATTTTTACCTTATAATATTAAGTAAATTTTCAGTTTCAGTGTAGTCCAAGTGTTTAAGCCATTCAAATAGAAGTTTTTTACTTTTTTGATAGTTTACTTTGTGTAATTTTAACTCTTTATTTATCTTATTAAACAAAAAGCTACCTAAATAACACGGGAATCTATTGATGAATAATGTATTAAATTTTGGTACGCTAAATAGTTTATATTTAATACGTCTATTTTGGGCTTCCTTTATGTCTTCCACATTAACCAGACCATGAAATCGTAACATTAATCTCTGAACGAAGAGTTGCTTCACAGTTAGTACATTACTGTCTTGATATAAAACAGAGGTAGGATACAAAAATGAACGGAAAGTACTCACCTTAAGGATGGCTCTTTGAGCTCTTTCTACTGTTATCAATTGAGTTTTTTCAGCACCTCCCCACGTGTAATTGTTTGTGTATGAAAAAAAACTACGTTTTAAAAAAACCGACTTCAAAAACTAAAAGCTATAAAATAAATTATTAGTAATTTTATTTAATACACCTCCTATGTAAACCTAATACCTTTAATATTAATAAAATACTATTATTTGTATGTGTAACCTATAGACAGATTTAAATCGGTCCATGTATCTTAGTTTAACTATATATACGGTGGTAACATACATATAAAACTATACTCGAAATTATTATTATTCATTTATTTATTTTGGACAACAATAGGTGCATATATAAAGTTAATGAAACAGCCTTAGCCTATTTTAGAAAATACAATAATAAATTACATATATGTTAGTAACAAACTTATTCTATATTGGTTGATATAATTAATAAACTTACAAACTAAAGCAGACATCCAGTCCTCTTTGAATGCGTTGTCCTGTCTGTCGGCTATCACCTTCAAAATAATATTGGGACTCCTCTCCAACCTATTTTTGACGGAGGCGATTCTTGTCCGTCTGAGAGCAGAGAAACCATAGACACGGTTCTCCACAAACATACCGGACGCGCTACAATACCATGGCATTCCCAACATTATCCTGAAGATGTTATTATATTGGACACGGAGAGCATTACTAGATTTTTGGGTATAGAGATGACAAACTCCTCCTTTTTTAAATCATTTATACGTCTAGAGAAACTATGCTGTGAAAACGTCAAAAAAATTGAGTTAAGAGTTAACCTTTATTTTGAGCAATTCACGCACACAAACACTGTCATACACATCGCGAGTGTAAGACGTAGCTTGTCACGCACACTAAAGTATTAAACCTGGTCTGTTTTTATCGATTGTCTAACAGCAAGAGACTCTACCTACACGTATAAATTATCTAAGCAAAATATAACTATGTAGCTAATTTTGCTACAATTACAAGGCCCATTTTCCAACAAGCAGGAAGGAACTGGTGGTCACTTATGCAATTAGATGAAATTGGTTTAACTTGATGAATAAAAAAATGTTAGATTTATTTCTAAATCGCCAATATTAGACCACATAGTTAAAGATAACGGGTGAAAAGGTCAAAGGCGTGTACATCACACAGCTTTGTCCAGCTCAGGAAATGGGGTATTGACGGCTTAGCACGCTTTTGTTGAATCTATCATTAGGTATGGGATCTTTAGGCGACACTAAATGCCAGCGACCTTGATCGATATGAGTTCACCGCTGCCGGCCCGCCATCTATGTAACAAAGCCAATATTTTCAAAATTCTTGCGTGGAAAACAGTTTATATGCTTACAATCCTCGTTATTCACTACTAATCTGAATAAATTAACTTACACAAAAAAGTACAAGCTGTAAGAATAACTTTTCTGAGAGAAGTACCAAAAAAATGCGTCACGCCATGCGAAAAAACTTGTTTAACTTGTTTAACAAAGAAATGTGGTAGTACAAAAAGTCTCGGCAGTGTTAACTATAACCAACAGCAAGCATTAGCAACCTACAAATAAGACTAAAGGATATGTGTAACAGGATTAATTAATTAGTATGAGTACGACGATCATGAATAGAGTCTTAAAAAAAAATTAACAAAAAAAAACAACCGACTTCAAAAATACTATTCCAAAACAATTCCAGTGTCATATATGGACCAAATTACAATGGGACCACACGGGAAGCACTAGCTTTCAAATAAAAAAAGAATTATCAAAATCGGTTCACCTAGTCGAAAGTTTTGAGATAACAAACATAAAAAACAAAAAAAGATACCGACGAATTTACAACCTCCTCCATTTTGAAGTCGGTTAAAACGCAAAAAATGTTTCAGGAACAGAATGTATGAATGTAGCGGAAAAGAGACCTATATTTAAAAAATATAAAACATATTAACGGATCATAAATTTAATATGTATGAAAACAGTTTCTTTTTCTCTCCAGGGACCATACAAAACTACAAGCACCTTATGTAGAACTACATTGTTTCAGACTAAAAATCTTAGCCACTTCCTAAAGGTAATAGAGAGATGGCGTCTAATAACAATTTCTCATCTAAATTGAACGAATCTTTACTTTTATCATTATTATTTTTTTTTTTTATGTGTAAGTACTTATATTTACTTTTTTTTTAATGATATTAAATAATAGACCATTTCAATTATAGTATAAATTTTAAAATGAATAATTAGTCATAAATATATGGCAAACATGTACTTCAGTATTAATATTAATGTAACATATTTAACATGTTTATGCAAATAAAGACTTTGATTCTGACCTTAGCCCATTCGTCCTCTTCTTCCATTAAAAATACCACAGTTAGCATTAATTACGGCAAAAAATCACACGAAGATAATTAAAAATGTTACTTCAATGCATTTGAAGTATTCTTTAATATACGTCATGTGTAGATAAGTTCGTAATGTACAAGCGATATTTAGAGCTATGTTGAATTTCACTGTTACTACTTAACCCATAATTAATTATGGGGATTATAGTGATGCCGGTATAAGATAAGTGGCAGGGACAACCTGGCGTGGAGTAGCCCCAGAAATGCAGAAATTTAAATGATTGGAGAAGGCCTTTGCCAACTGGCAACCGGACACGCATAAAAATGAGAAAAACTGATATTTACAAATGATAAACTATCCAATTAAAAGACTTATTAATTATATTTTTACTAATAACTTTGTAATATACTCATTTGTTACAAAATTGAATAAAATAATAATAAATTTTAAAATTAATTCTTTTGTATTGATTTTTGCTAACCATCAAAACTGTACGAAAATTTTAATCAATCGTGTTCAAAGTCCTTCCCCTTAAAATTCCAATCCAGTGGATTTTTATCTTTAACGTTTCCGTCTTCGTTCGTAAATAATAATTTCATTGTACTAAGGGGTTACAGTAGTAGAAAATCTGTCATGGAGGTCGCCATATGCGATAAGTTGAGACACTTTAACTTGAAAAGTCTTTCTGTTCGACGACAAATGCTAGATCTAATATTTTTATACATAATTAGAAATCAGCTCGACAGTCCATCACTCGTGCACTCCATCAGCTTACGAGTTCCCCGCCGAGTACCAAGGCGTGCGCAGGTCGGAGCTGGCCTGTTCCATCAGCCATTTGCCAAAACTAACCTTAAGCAATTTTCTCCCATACCACATCTATCAAGAACTTATACTCCATCTGTGGTGAAGTAGATATTTTTAAAGATTCTTTACCTGCTTTTAAACAAAATATTACGAGATTGTTAGGCGCCAAAATATGATTAATTTTCTTCTTCTTTTTCTTCTTTTCAAATTCGTATCTTGATTTTATAATTTTTGCTTTATTTTATATAATTGTTTTCTTGGTGTCACGGAAGCAAAGACTGTGCATGTTGTGACACCTTAATTTGTTGTACATTCACCTCATTCTTTGTTAATACTTGATATATTTTAAGCGTATTAGAATGTAACAACTACTGGTTGTCCTATAAATAAATAAATAAATTAATATTTTTTTACAAATGGCATCTATGTAAAAATGCATATTGGTGACCCCGTGACTAATGTTCTCCTACCGTTCCTCTTAAATAGTTTACTACAATGTAATATAACAAAAACCTTAGCCACAGCAACGCGTGGCCGGGTCTGCTAGTATTACAATAATTATTAGTTATAATCACGTTAATACCCCGACATATTAGAATAATAAAATACTGATGGACATAAAAAATCTAATGTAAAACTCTAAACAGTAGATCGCAATGCACAAGGTATCTTTGTGATAATGTGGCCGTACTCATCATTACTAAATTATAGTTAATTTCCTATCCTGTTCGCGTAAAAACACTGTCATTGTTTCATTGATTTTAATAAAAGAAAACCGCACGCATTGTTATATAAAATGCTAATCCGCTTACGTAATGTGAAAGTGAAGTCCTTGGCTTAAGATCCGGTTCAGAAAATCAGATCAGAACTTGACGCCAGTGTTTAAATAAAACTGTTTGTTATGCCTACGGTGTGCGTGAGAATTGTATAACAATGTGCTCAAACAAAATATAATTGATACAGACTGTCCTCACAAAATTACACTTAATCTTAGAGCACAGAAAATTGGACAGCAATGATAAATTATCACAATCATCTTTTCATTTATAACAGAACATTGTTTACTATCCCCTTAACGCAATTAGTAGCTTTGTGAAATAGTACTTTGTTCGCGGGGAGAAAGCGATTACCAACGACTAACGAGGGTGTAGTTTGCCCGAGACAAAATCGAGGGCCTTAATACACTGAATAGTGGAATCTCACATTTTCCGAATAGTACAGTTTTCATAGTACTTTATTCTACATTTACGAGGTATGTAAATAAAAAGAAGTGTGTATGTACTTATGAATGCACACAAATCGTAATACTTCATTGGCGTAACAGAATAAAAATCCTTATTTGTTATAACTAGTGCTTTTTAACGATTGTAGAAAGAACAAGTTGTAATAAAGAAACAATATTTCAATGATTACACACTATAATTTAGTCTTTTTTTTTAATTTATTTAATTATAAAGTATGCACAGTTGATACTTAAATTTTACATCTCGCCAAACTGTTGCAACAGTTTGTTGGCGAGTTTACGCCTTTAGACTATACTATAATATTGTACATCTATAATAAATTATATATAAGGAGAGTACCGGCTCTACCAGAGTCGGAGAATCCCTCCCCGAGCATTCTCGCTCGGGCTGCCCCTCGTATTCTGGGGACGGCACAGTACCGCGCACATCTAAGGATAAACAGGGCAGCAACACCACGGCACCCCGCTCCACGCTTAATGTGGACTTCTGTAATATCAGGCGAATTCACTCCAATTTAAACGCCGTCCACCGCCACCTTGAGACGGCGCAGCCGACTACACATCCCGATGGTTACCAGGTCTCTGTCGACGCCCCTCTCGGAACGTCCGACCATTGCCTGGTCAGGAGTGCAGTGCCTATCCGACGCCAACGTCGCAGACCACCAGCGACCCGCCGCGTTTGGCACTACAAGTCAGCAGATTGGGATAGGATGCGTTCCTTTTTTGCATCCTACCCTTGGGGCAGGGTTTGTTTCGCTTCGGATGATCCTAGTGCCTGCGCCGTTGCAGTAGCCGATGTGATACTGCAGGGCATGGATATTTTTATACCAAGCTCTGTAGTACCGATCGGTGGCAGATCACAGCCCTGGTTCGATGCGTCAGTTAAAGCAGCATCTGACTGCAAGAAAAAGGCGTATCGAACTTGGGTTGCGGCGCTGGGCTCAAAGGATCCGAACTGCAAAGTTCTGAAGAGGAAATATAACCGTGCCTCCAGATTTTTTCAGTGGCAAATCGCCCGTGCGAAATCAAAGCACGTCGTCAAAATCGGCGAGCATCTTTCCAGTTACCCGACCGGAACACGCAAGTTCTGGTCGTTGTCGAAAGCTGCTCTTGGCAACTTCAACCAGCCGTCCATGCCGCCGTTGCACATGAGGAATGACACCCTGGCCCATACGGCAAAAGAGAAAGCCGATCTCCTTTTTGCCTCCAACTCGACTCTTGATGACAACGGAAAAACACCGCCGACCATCCCGCGGTGTTAGAGCTGGATGTACAGCTCCCACAGAAAACTGTTAGGCGAGCTCTGTTTTCGTTAGACGCCAGGAAGTCGAGCGGGCCGGATGGCATTTCTCCAATCGTGCTTAGAACGTGTGCCCCTGAGTTGACGCCGGTGCTAACGTGTTTATTCCGGCACTCTTATTCAAAAGGCGTAGTCCCTGATTCATGGAAGTCAGCCCTTGTCCATCCGATCCCAAAAAAAGGAGACAGTTCGGATCCGGCAAACTACAGGCCTATTCCTATAACTTCCCTACTTCCAAAATCATGGAGAGCATAATTAACCGCCAGCTCTTGGTATACCTTGAGGGTCACCAGTTGATCAACGACCGGCAGTACGGCTTTCGCCATGGTCGGTCGACTGGCGATCTTCTGGTATACCTAACACATAGATGGGCGGCGGCTATTGAAAGCAATGGGGAAGGCCTGGCAGTTAGCCTGGATATAGCGAAGGCCTTTGATCGTGTATGGCACAAGGCGCTCCTCGCAAAACTTCCATCATTTGGGCTTCCCGAGAGCTTATGCAAGTGGACCTCGAGCTTCCTCACTGGGCGCAGCATACAGGTCGTTGTCGACGGTTATTGCTCAAATCCCAAGCCCGTGATCGCTGGAGTGCCCCAAGGCTGTGTGCTATCTTCTACTCTGTTTCTTCTGCATATCGATGATATGTTGGACACCTCCAACATATATTGCTATGCAGACGACAGCACTGGTGATGCCGTATACACGGGCCATGCAGGTCTCTCTCGGGAAAATGTCTACCAGTGCCGGGAGAAACTTGTGTCTTCTATCGAGTCCTCTCTCTAGAAGGTCGCGGAATGGGGTAAGTTGAACCTTGTCCAATTTAACCCCCAGAAGACTCAAGTTTGCGCATTTACCACTAAAAAAACCCCATTTGCCGTATCACCGCTCTTCGAGAACACTTCCCTTAAAGCCTCGCCTAGTATCGGAATACTGGGTCTCGAAATCTCGAGCGATTGCCAATGCCGTGGCCATCTGGAGGGCAAAGCCAAATTGGCTTCAAAGAAACTGGGCGTCATAAATAGAGCACGGCAAAACTTTAAGCCGGCCCACATTCTAGCGCTCTACAAAGCGCAGGTTCGGCCTTACATGGAGTATTGCAGTCTCTGGTCTGGCGCACCCCAGTATCAGCTCGATTCATTTGACCGCCTGCAACGTAGAGCAGCTCGAATTTTCGGGGACCTAGCGCTCTGTGAACGGCTGGATCACTTGGCCTTGCGTAGAGACGTCGCTTCATTGTGTGTCTTCTACCACATTTATCACGGGGAGTGTTCCGAAGAGCTGTTCAACCTGATTCCTGCCGCCGAATTTCACCTGCGCACGACACGCCACAAGTTACGATATCATCTCCACCATCTGGATGTGTGGCGGTCCTCCACAGTGCGGTTTTCAAGGAGCTTTCTTCCTCGTACTACGAAGCTGTGGAATGAGCTTCCTTGTGCGGTGTTTCCGGGACGATTACGACATGGGTACCTTCAAGAAAAGCGCGTACACCTTCCTTAAAGGCCGGCAACGCTCTTGTGATTCCTCTGGTGTTGCAAGAGAGTGTTGGCGGCGGTGATCACTTAACACCAGGTGACCCGTACGCTCGTTTGTATTATCACCTCCTATTCCATAAGAAAAATAACTAATTTGTAAGTTATCTACATTATGACTTATACACAAATAATATAATACTTAGTTATTAATTCATAATATTCAATATAATTAAATAGCGTTTTTATAAATATCATTAAATTTTACTTATGGTGAGTGGAATATGATACAAATTTCCAAGTTCACGAATTAAATTCAGGGTGTCGAATTTAGGTGTCGTCCTGATAATTTTTTCCCGAATGCGCCAAAATAAGTATAACTTCGTATAATAAATAATGTATAAAAAATAAAACAAAGCACTTAAAAGAAAGTGAAGTAGAAAATGAAGTATCAGTTCTCGAAAACCATCCCACGGAATGTCAGACAAGGCGATATCACATCGCCAAGCTGTTCATCGCTGCGTTGGAAGATGTCTATAAGCTTCTAGACTAAATCGGGCTGAGCATCAATATCAACGGCGAATATATCACTCACCTTCAATTTGAAGACGATATCGTAATCATGGCAGACCATGGAAGACTGAGCCATATGCTCGATGGCCTCAAGGCTGCTTCCCAAGGAGTTAGGTCTCAAAATGAACATGGACAAGACAAAGATCATGTCTAATGCCCATGTCGCACCTACTCCCGTAACAGGTGGGAACTGTACTATCGAAATTATTGATGAGTACGTCTACCTTGGACAAATAATCCAAATGCTCAGGTCCAATTTCGGGAAAGATGTCACTCCTCGAATCCAACTCGGATTGACAGCATTCGGGAAGCTCCGCATAATCTTTTCGACCCAAATATCACAGTGTCTGAAGACGTAGGTTTTCAACCAGGGTGTGTGGCCAGTGATGACATAAGGTACGCAGACGTGGTCGCTCAGGGGGCAATGGAGAGGGCTTTGCTCGGAGTTTCCCTGCGAGATCGAATCAGAAATGAGGAGATCCGTAGGAGAACGAAAGCTACAGACATAGCCCAGGGCAGTAAAGTCCTCGAATGGCGACCACGTACCGAGTGTTGGTAGGCCCCCCACAAGATGGACCGACGATCTGGTCGACGTCAAGATCGCCGGAATAGGTTGGATGAGGGCAGCGCCGGAGCAATCGTCATGGTGATCTTTCGAGGAGACCAATTTTTATGGTTCAATATTAAATGAATAGGGCGTATTTCAGGGTAGTTTATTGTACATTCTATGTAAGTTTACTTCCTCTAAGGGTAGAAAAATGGGGGATGAAATTACTTTTTATTGCAACATTTAATATAACAGGTTACATATACTTGCCATGTTGGTCCCGTAACCGAAGTGTAGCCATCGGAGGCATATTGTTTCTTGTGTTTACAATTTATTTTTAATTTTTTTTTTAAATCGATCTTTTTACAATAACTAACAATAACTTTAAATATTTTACAAGCGTATATTGTGACTAAATTGTGATTGTCATTGAATCGCCACACTATTCGGAGACTGTATTGTGGAATCAAATAGAGCTATGATTTACAGTCCTGTGACTGAAAATGAAAATGATTTTTTACGTTAATTTATAAAATAATTTGTAGATAGGCAGATAACGTTTCCTTTACAAAAATAAGCGCTCAAAGCATCCACAAATAAACTACGTACGCGACGTAGAATATTATTACAAGCACTGTACTTAAATTAAATAGATCTCCAAGTCGGTAGACACAATACCAAATTGTATATCTCCAATGACAAAAAGAGGATGTTTTTTAATTTTTCCACCTTTAAAATTTGAAAACAAAATTTTATGAATGATGCGGGACTCGAACCCACGACCTCTTGCGTTTCGTGCGAGTGCTCTTCCATCTGAGCTAACCGTTCGGGTGACGTATCGTCATAAAATTTTGTATCCTTCGTTCAACTCTCAGGTTGTGGCTTCATCTACAGGATCTACTTTACAGTTGATAACCTGCTCAACCCCAGTATATGGATATTAGGAAAATGACTTGAGATGTCGCTCTTGAAAATCTAAACAATTTGTTATGTTTTAAAAGAATAAAGATAAACCCTCACTTCTAGGATTAATACACAAATGGTCATCTTTAGATGAGCTCATATTTTCTTAGCCAGTGCTCTGTTAAACATAAAATATATATCTTTATGATTCATAAATAACTCCAGTTCAAGCTCTTTACCTAATAATCCCTGTATGTTTTGGTGCATCAGGTTTGCAATTTTACAATTATTACTTATTCTGGTACTTGTTATATTACATTGTGCTTTTACACTGCTAGACGAGTCCCCTATTGTCTTATTGTTTAATTTTGTTTGGAAAATATTCCAAATATTTGCTTAAATTAGTACACTGCTCAAGACAAGCACGAGACCTTCCATCTTCAGTCTCAGATTGCAGAGATATATGATAGGTTTTTATTGTATTATTGTTCTAGTTCTGATGTCATTTTACAATTCTTTACTACGTTTCTTGCTTCCGTTCTCTTTTCGTCCGTGGCATATCAGTGGGTACCACAACGGTGCCTATTTCTACCGTGAAGCAGTAATGTGTAAACATTACTGTGTTTCGGGCTGAAGTGTTGAGCTAGTGAAATTACTGGGCAAATGAGACTTAACATCTTTTGTCTCGAGGTGACGAGCGCAATTGTAGTGCTGCTCAGAATTTTTGTGTTTTTCAAGAATCCTGAGCGGTACTGCTTTGTAATGGGCAAGGCGTATTAATTACCATCAGGTGAACGTCCTCCTCGTTCCATATTGTCATTAAAATAAAAATAAATATCAACTCAAATTAGTGGCCAATTATGACGTTCGATAAGTGACTGTAAAAAACCTATTTTAATGGCTTACTCGCATTAAAACCGTTTCTTTATGTAATTTGAATTTAAAAAACAATTGTACTTAAATTCGGCCGGAGTTTGTCTTGTATTTTGTTTGAGAAACATTGCCGTTAACGTGAGAGCAATACATAACTGACCGTGCTTCTATAACATATGAAAGTACATATAAAATATCAAGTTGTTCCGTAAACTCTCTTACATCTATAATTACAGCACAGTATCTGAACCATTAGAGAAAGCACGGCGTAAGTAATGATTATACTATACTGGCCTATATTTATACAATTACTAGCTGACCCAGCAAACATCGTATTGCCATATAACATATTTAAAAAAAATGCGTGCGTACAAAGTACACATGTCAGAAGTGAAACCAGCATTGTGCATGAACCTCTAAACTGCATATGAAGTCCTGGTACGTGTTGCTAGGATGACACTTGATTTTAACCGCTATGAAAGGTATTATCATCACAACTCCTGGTGTCTATGCAGTAATACGTCGTGCGCATGGCGTCAGAATATATTATTAAGGTATACTCGCGTCATATATAAGACAATCTCTTCTTCAACTATGATCGCCTGGTACCATAACACCGTATAATACTTCCTATCTCATTATCTTTCATGTTATTATGAATTTATGTGTCTGCTCTTTTAACTGTCGCTTTTTCGTTTCATCGACTTTAAAAACACAACGATGATAAAGAAGTTTTCACTTCCAAAATTCAATTATTAAAACTTTGGGGGTATAAAAAAGAGATGCAACCGATTCTCAGACCTACCAAATATATCGTACTACAATAATTATTGTATTCGATTACCATCTTGCAACCCTATACCGGTTTTGTGGATGGAACAGAATAATATTAAAATCGCGATTCAAATTACTTGTAGGCTGTAGAAGGGCGAAATTTGTTTATTAGTATGTATTTTTAATGCTTAATCATAGTAAAATAAAAATTAAAAATATTGTCGAAAATATAAAAAAAAAAATAGGGTGGACTACCTTAACTTTGGGGGATGAAAAATAGATAATCGATTCTCAGACCTACCCAATATGCACACAAAATTTCATGAGATTCGGTCAAGCCGTTTCGGAGGAGTTTAACTACAAACACCACGACACGAGAATTTTATATATTAGATTAAATTGTTGATCACTTATATTAATTACTAAACAGTTACTATACTTGCAACTTTATAAGGCGCAAATTCGGCCTCACATGGAGTACTGTTCTCACCTCTGGGCGGGTGCTCCCAGCTTCTTCCATTTGACCGCATACAACGACGAGCGGCTCGAATTATCCCCGATCAAGTCAGGCTTGATTCTTTGGTATTGCGTAGATACTCTCTGCATCTTCTACCGCATTTATCACGGGGAGTGCTCAGAGGAGCTGTTCGGGTTGATTCCAGCGGCCGAATTCCATCACCCGACATTACGTGCAAAGTACCATCCGCATCACGTTGACGTCTAGCATTTCACAACCACGCGTTTTGCAAGAAATTTCTTGCCTCACACAGCCACTTTGTGGAATCAATTACCGGCTGCAATTTTCCCGAACAGATACGACTTAGGGAACTTCAAGAAAAAAGCATACTCCTTACCTTACCATACCTTAAAGGCTGGAAACGCATTTCTTGACACCTGTTGTTGCGGATGTTCACAGGCGGTTGCCTCACTTCTCCCCATTCCGTGAGCATATTTCCCGTTTGCCCCCTCTTATTTAAAAAAAATCATGCAAAATATGTTGGTGCCTATTTGGTAGACGTTCACCTGACACTAAGACGCCCTGCTCAACGCAATAAGGTTCTGTTTGGGATTCCTGTCCCAAATACTCAACCGCGATGCCGGCCTTTAAGGAACGTGTACGCACTTTTTTGAAGGTACCCATTTCGTATCGTCCCGGAAACACCGAGCAAGCAAGCACATTCCACAGCTTTGTAGTACGTGGAGGAAAGTTCCTTGAAAACCGCACTGTGGAGGACCTCCTCACGTACATATAGTAGGGATGATATCCTAATTTATGGCGTGTCGCGCGAAGGTAGAATTCGTTGTCTGGAATCAGGTGATCTCTTCGGGACACTCCCTGAGATAAATGCGGTAGAAGACACGCAATGAAGCGACATCGCTATGCAACGCCAAGTGATCTAGCTGTTCACAGAGCACTGGGTCTCCAACAATTGAAACTGCTCTGCGTTGCACGCGGACAAATAGATCGAGCTGATACTGAAGTGCGCCAGACCAGAGATAACAGCAATATTCCATATCTATTATGTGGTTGTACTGCACTTTGTACAGTGCTAGAATGTGGGCCGGCTTGAAGTATTGCTGTGCTCTATTTATGACGCCCAATTTGGTTTTGCCCTCTAGATGACCGCGGAATTGGCGTGGCGAAATAGCTCGTGTTCTCATTAAATAAGCATAGCGCTCGGGAACTCTTAAAAATTTTGGGATATAATATGCTCTATGCCATTTTCTGTACTTCTAACGACGTCCAAAATTTCATGATGATCGTTTGAGTAGTTAATACGTGAAAGCGTAACACATAAACAACCAAACTCATATTCACTTTTATAATATTAGTTATTATTATTGACACACAACACAATATACGGACGCGGAATTGCATTGTTTTGATGATATAGCGGACGAGGACAGATTACTAACATACATTTCCCGTTTTGTTAATTTAGCTAGCTTTAGCCCGCTGACTTTGTCCATGCGAATATCGAGGGGTTGCTATTTTGAGATATCGAAATATACAGCTGAATTTCTTTCACCTCTTCTTTTAATGTCTGATTCATCAAAACATTTCCAAAAAATTGGATATGCAATAAAATCCTGAATAAAGTAATTAATTATACTTGAATGAATAAAGTCATTAAATACATCTCTTATTTTATAAGGCTGGCAACAATCGTGTTATTCCTCTAGTGTTGCAAAAGATAGTTATCGGTAGCCCCTTACAATCGCTGACCCTTTAGCCCAACTATTCCTATAGAAATAGTAAGCCTTAGGGCTTACTACTTCTATATTGCCAGCAAAAAAAGCGGGATACGTTATACGTCCGAATAAACCAATCGTAAGCAAAATGTCTATTTGTAAACATTTTGCATATTCTTGGTTTATTATCTGTAACTTTATACCAAGTTTATTTGTAAGGTCGTTATGATATAATTTGCATATCAATTATCCAATATCATATTTCGTCAAAATATTCAATATGGCTATTAAAACAAAAAAACCAACCAAACGACAATGTCAAGCCAAGGTTAGTAATATGAAACACAATTACTTTTTTATTAAAATTCATAAAATAATTACATTTAGGTACCATATAATAATAATATGCATTTATCTGTAATTTTCCAATTCTTGTGTGCCTTTTTGAGTGTAACAGGCCCGTCTCACTCCCCGTATAGGTATCGAAATGGTATGTATGTGCGGCGGTCTTTACATACCTATTTTTACTATAGAAAAAACTGAACTATTTTTATAAGATGACCTTATACTAGGTAGGTACAGTTTTAGGTATAGAAGTCAACGCTAATCGTCAGAAGAGTTGAGAGTTACGCGATAGAAAGAGAGGCAACTTCTAGGTGAGTAAAAATGTGGGTTAATAGCGCCGTGCGATCTGAATTACACCTTATTGTTATTTCCTTAATTGATTTTGTAAAGTGAGACTTCCGTACTTGTACTATTAAATATTCTTTGGTGTAAGTTCCGCCAAGTTTCGCCTTCAATTCGATTCCACAGACTGGGAATGAAGCGAACGCCCTCAGGCTCTTCAATGATAAATGTTTATTGTATTAATACATTGCTATGACTACATAAAATTAAAACTATCATTACGTGGAAGCGTACCTAGAATACTGGCAGCGTTTCCGCGTTGGATAGCAAGGCTGATCCGTTGAGCGAGATAACTACCAGCGCTTGGGTTTCCAGTAGTCTTATTGAGACGAAAAGATAGTATTTTGAACATTCTCGCGTAATATTATTACATTGTAATTCATATTTTTATAAAAAAAAAAAGCTCGCTGAGTTTCTTGGGCCCGTTCTTTTCAGGTCTGAGCCAGTCTATTTTGAATGGGTGGTGTATTTGACGTACAATAAGTGATTTGGAATACTATTTTGAATAAAAATATTTGAATTTGAATTTGAAAAATTCGACACGCGGGAATGTGACTTTCTGGGAGAAGTCTGAGTCTCGTGCCAGAATTTGGCGACTCAACATCTCCTGAGGACGCCTCGTGTAGAGGCGAAAAACGTCTCGAATTAATAAAAGACGAATGTTTGCGGAACTTACACTCAAGAAGGCTCACAAAATTTGGATAATAAATGGATTTTCGCAAAATAACGCCTAGTTCAATAAATATGTAACTCTGGTAGATTACGCTCTTACTCATCGTTCTCCTTCAGTTGACTCGAGTGGACGTTACCCGAACGAGCGTTATATAACCAAGCATGATGGATGAGTCTCATTCAATATCCTGCTGCATTGCCCCGTGTACGTAGTAAATTACGCAGTCGTCCCAGTTATAACATCAATACCTTCCGAGGTGTAGTTGATTAAAAAAGATGTAAATATGTCTTATATAGCGCAAATGTTTATTGATAAAAACTAGTCTAACAGCTTGTAGGACATTATAATAACAAATTAAAATGATGATGTTATATTGCTAACATTATTACCTACATCTTTGATCCGGTTTGGTCTGATATCAGATATAATTTACATTATAATATGTATTTGGACTATATTGCTAAAACGGAGATGATTCTAGAAACATTTTTCTGATTCTGACCAGAATTTAGATCGCGAAATCAATTGCATAGTAGGGGAACCTGTTGTACCTAATTTTTGACGATTTAAGAACTTTATTTCTCAGAAGAATATTACAATATTCACTTATAGAGAGAATATATTCTTATTACTATATAATAGAGCCGTGAGAATATAACAATATCTATAATATGTCGATTATTTTTTCTTCTTTAACTATAAATATTAACAAAGTAAGTAAAGTGGAAGAAAAAAACAGTAAATACACACTAGATGAAACACTTCAAAAGAAATAACTATACAAATTATAATCTAAAGAACATTTATAAAAAAGTTACCTACACTGAATGAATATTATCAACTAAAGACATAATACTGAATACAATAATACAAGAACTACCTAGTGAATTGCGCGATCGAGCGGCGAATTTTTTTTATTTGACGACCTGGAGCCCCATTACCAAAATCGAAATACGATGTTTCGGTTGACGGATCGTACATATATCCCTATGAGGAAAGTGTTTCGGATCCGAAGATCGATACGAAGTTCGCGATTAGACATTTTGTCTTTCGTTTACCTTATTCCCAAATTCAATTGACATTTACTTTTTATGGTTATGCCTATGGTTCCGAAACGAAATCCATCCGCACTATTCGGATCCGAAGTACTTTGGTAATAGGATTTAATTCGAAGTTCGACTATCTTTCGTTTCGGACCGAAACTACGGCTTTCGATTTTGGTAATAGACCTCCTGTACCTACTCAAACAATTTTTTGCATATTTTGAAAGGTCAATTATTTGAGTATTCACCACCAACGTATGAAAAATTTATATTTGTGTTCTAATAATTAAAACGAAAAAAGGGATTTATGGCCAAGGTGCAACATACCCTTTGTACCTATGCCAGTACTGTGGTGTACCTAGGAATGGGGGTTATTTATGGAAAATATAACTATTCTTAACTAAAACCTCGTTTCAATAACGCCATATTTAACAAAAAATAAGTCATAAATTCTGAACAAAATCAAAATGATATTCAAAATTTCTTTTTTCTATTGAGATAAAGCTCTTATATTTTAATCGGAATATTATATAACGTGAACGTGAAATAATTTAAAAAAGCTATTGCATAGCATTTTTTATCAGCTTATGCAATTATTATTATTTATTTTATTTATGCAGTATTTTTTTGATAAAATTAATTTAAAAAAAAAGCAAACGGGAAGTGAGTAAAATTTTACTTGCAAGATTTGATTACAGACAGACAACGGGACAGGTGAAACTAAATAAAAATGCTTATCATAATAGTAAAAATTAAAAAAACGTGATAAGAAACTAAAGAAATTAAAAAATAATAAAAAAAAAATCAAGACGTACCCCAGGCTCGAACCTGGGACCTTCTGCACAAAAAGCATACGTGTAACCGCTGTTCCACGGCAACTGTAATGACTGTGGCGAAATATCTATATAGATCTAGTAAGTAAGTGTTAGGTTATTTTCGTTACGGAATTTCTGGATTCGGTCTCCACGCTCAAGGCCCGCGATAGAAGCTATGCAATAGCTTAAAAAATAGTTATAGCTGTACAACATCTAAATGTACCTTGGCTGCTGACCAAGGTACAATTGATTGACAGACCAAAGTACAACACTACTCCAACTTCAACAAAACTGTGGATTTCAAATAATTTGGGCTTACTTATCTCGTAACTTTAAGATTGTTCTAATAATAGTTATAGAAAAGAACCAATGGCATATAAAAACTCAGTGACTATTATAAAACGTTGAAAATTATCAGACTTCACAGCTTATAAATATTAACATTTTGCCCCAAAAAACTTTTTAACGTCGATAACACCAAACACCAGCTTAATGGCGGTAAGTGACTACTTTCAAATTGAATAGTCAGTAGTGATGTACTGAATACACTATATAATAGAATGTAACATCGCGGGAATTTTTGAAAGCAGCCTTAGCCTAGGTACATGTCGGCGTTAAACCAGGGTTTCCTTGAATTGTCCATCATGAAGAAATACAACACTAAGAGACAGACAGTTTATTGAAGCACAACTGCTAGTATAGATATGAACCGTCTTTACATAAAACAACCGCTTTTATAGCTTCCGTACAATAGATGAAACAGAGTAGATACAACTTCTTTTAAAACACAAATAAAATAAGGTATTGTAAAATAAGTTCATTTAATTTGAACAAACACTACGAAGTAAGAAAATGGCGCTGCAAGCAAGTTTCGAAATACAATTAAGAAAGACTTATTGCGTAAAATAATAAAGTTTGATACAGAATAACGAAACTAATTCGAATACAAATTAATTTGAACATTTACACATTCAATTAAATATTTTAACAATAAATGAAACATCAAACATCTTGCAACAATTCAAACAGTCAAAACAGTTTCTATTAAATTAGTTAGACCTTATTAAATAACAGTTTTATGTTTACAAATAGCTATTTGTATTTAAATCTTATATATTTCAGATATATCTATAATAATATATTCATTTTAACGATAAACTAAAACATAATTATCAATAGTTGCAAACAATTGACGGTAGGTGGCGATTTGTGCCCATATACACATAGTGCCAAGGTACAACAGGTTCCCCCATATATTATATATGACAGGGCAAGACTGTTCTCATGGTCATGACTCATGATGATCATGATCTTCGTGGATGTACTGTGAATGCAGCAAGTAAACAAACACAGTCTTACAAACACTCGGTATTATTATTAGCAACAAAAGTGACAATCGTAATAGTAGGTACACTTCACAAAGCCTTATGACAATGTAATAGGGACGTGATGTTCCTGGAATGCGCGTGTGACATAACCGCCTCGCTCGATAGCTCTTTTCTGACTACCTAGTACCTGCTCGGCGCTCGCCCGGCACCCGCTTTGGCCCGCACTCACGCCGCATGCCAATAACACCTGAGCTAAGATGAATACGAAATTAATACACGAGTTCGTCGCTAAGAAGTTTTAACTTTTATGATAACAAACTTCAATATGTTACTCGAGCCTCATTCCTCCAATTCTAAAAATATATATTAAAGTATTATTCGATGAACCAACCTCGATAGTAATAAATTCTCCAGGTGACATGTTTCTTATTTTTTTATCTTTCCAGGAAGAAAACATAGCACTAAGACTGATTAAACAACACGCAGAAGTAGAAGAACCTGAAAGTAGTCCTGCATCTGAGGAATACGGCACCGGGAGTACTGGGAGATACTTCGATGAGGGGGGATATATAGCTGGCGGGGCGAAGGACATTGATCCGTATGTTCGGAACAGATTCAACCAGGCCGCATCTGATGCACTCCCCAGCAATAGAGCAATCCCTGATACTAGAAATGCCATGTAGGTATATAAACTAAACTTTTTTATGCACCAAAAAAAGGGATAAATTGTCGGTTAGCAAAAAAACAAGAAGAATTCGCCCAAAATAGCCGCAAATTAAATCGAAATAGAACAGCTATGGTAGTCCTTTCGACTACATTACCTTGTTGATCAAAAGCTATTCATATTCAAACATTTCCTAAAGAAATAGTTTTAATTAGAATTGCGTTTGCTTACCAGGCATGCATAAACGGACAGGAGATACGCGGGGTTCGAGCGGGTCGTCACTAGTAATATATCTGCTTCATGCAACTTCAAAAAATTAAAACCTTACACTTTATAATATGAGTACAGAAAAGTTATAAGTCTGTTGTGATATTCTAGGTGTCGATTGAAGAAATATGGAGAGGACCTCCCACAGACTAGTGTCATTATTACATTCCACAACGAAGCGAGGTCGACACTCCTGCGCACAATTGTCAGGTAATATTTCATTAAATTTATTCGAAGCTTGTTTTAACAGCTCAACTAAATACTATGAACAAATTCTTCGCTTCAATTAGATACCGCACTAGCTAAGAACAATAGCTTTTTTATTACGGCAACTTGTGTGCGTGGCATCTTGACACTCAATGGTATCTTTCAAATTTTGTAACATACGTTTCGTGTTATTTCACATTGAAATTAATATCACACATATTTAACAAAGTTAATTAGTTGATTAATGGTTTTGTCGTGACGATACGATAAGGGTAAGTAACAGAAAGCAGTGGTGGTAGCAGTTGGCAACGGTGATCACCTACCATCAGATGACCCATACACTCGTTTGTCCTTCTAATCGACCAGTGGGAGGCGACCACAACGGCGCCTATTTCTGCCGTGAAGCAGTAATGTATAAATATTACTGTGTTTCGGTCTGAAGGGCGCCGTAGTTAGTGAAATTACTGGCCAAATGAGACTTAACATTTTATGTCTCAAGGTGACAGCTCAGGATTTTTGGGTTTTTCAACAACCATGAGCGGCTCTGCATTGTAACAATTACCATCTGCTGAACGTCCTGCTCGTCTCGTCCCTTATTTTCATACTAAAAAATAAACAAAAAAGAATGTAAACGATAACCTATACTATAAAACGCTATAAATCGCGTGCAACCTATAGCAATTAACACGCCGGTCATTTGATGTGAGTTATTGCCGCGTAATCTAGATTCACATTGTAACAACTGTAGATAGAGCTCATATTAAATGTTGCACCTACTAATAAATACTTCAAAATAACTTCTGCCCACATGACACTCAACTGATCATTACAAAATTTCATCATTCGCGATCTAAACTAAAAGATTTGGAGTTCATGCCAACCAGTGGAAGGCTCCTTTGCACAGGATGCCGGCTAGATTATAGATACCACAACCGCGCTAATTTCTGCCGTGGAGCGGTAATGTGTAAACATTACTGTGTTTCGGTCGGAAGGACGCCGTAGCTAGTGAAATTACTGGGCAAATGATAATTTAATCAAAATGGCAAATAAAACAAGCGCAATTATTGTATTGCCATTCAGAGTTTTTGGGTTTTTCAAAAATCCTGAGCGGCACTGCATTGTAATGGTCATTGCGTATCAATTACCATTAGCTAAACCATCCGCCCGCCTTGTCCCTTATTATCATAAAAAAGCATCTCTTATACTGCAGCTGAACTTTTCATTAAACTATTTCATTTCTAGCGTCCTGAATCGCAGTCCAGAGCATCTCATTAAGGAAATTATCCTCGTTGACGACTTCAGTGATAACCGTACGTATTCGAACCTTACTTATGATTCCATATTATGTTGAAAGATAATGGTGGCGCGGAATATATATGTATTTATATTATTTTGTGTATTTCCTACTACACTTATCTTCTATATCGCTTTTATGTACCTAAAATTATTCTTCTCCCCAAAAGCAGCGTACATGGCCACAGAGATGGCGCTAGTGTGCGCAAAGCCTTCAAATTTACTAATTACGGGAGGTGAATCGAAGGGCGGACATTATTTCTTCCAAAGTATTTCACTTTATAACTAATTAATTAGTTAGTTAGCCGATGTGTGTATACAGAATCATAATGTTAGTTGGAGATCAGCTGGAGAGAGAACGACCTCATCGAATAAGGTAGGTACGTTGCCTTCATTCCGTCATATATCCTGATTTAGGTTTTACCTAATTATAATTTTGAATCAGCCAATACAGTTCACATATTCCGCGCCACCAGATTCTATTTATAGTTGAAAAATATAGTGTTAATTGCCATTCAAAACATACATTTAAATTCACACAACAATCATATCTCTGAAATCTGAACAGTATGAATCTAAAATATATTAAATTTATTTAGAATATTTCCTTTACACAAGCGTCTATGACTTTATTACATACGGCTTTCATATTCATAGATCGCATTGCACTAATCCATAATACCCTACGCGAATAAAATATAACGCAGGACTTATTCGGTCAACTTGAATATTATTATTATATTTGAACTTAGATATTACACCAGTGAGGGGCTCCTTTGCACAGGATGCCGGCTAGATTATGGGTACCACAACGACGCCTATGTCAGCCCTGAAGCAGTACTGTGTAAACATTATTATGATTCGGTCTAAAGGCGCTGTAGTTAAATGAAATTACTGGGCAAATGAGACTGAACATCTTATGCCTCAAGGTGACGAGCACAATTGTCATACCGCTTAGAAGTTTTGGTATTTTCAAGAATCCTGAGCGGCACTGCATTATATGGGCATATCAATTACCATCAGCTGAACGTCTTACTCTTAAACTTACCCTAAATATTTCAAATATTTTATATAACTGTGATTTATTCGTATAAGCAACCGGTAGTCGTATGTACTGTTTTTTTTTTCTGTTTTGGACCTGGCAAATGCAATTAATTGTTCATTCTAAAAAGTCTACGCTTCTCCGGAATTTTCTGAGCATTTTAATTAAATCGACATTGTACTTAACAATTTCAACAAATTAAATTCAAAATGTCAGCCGCATTTCACACCCTTTCTTGGATTTGAGAGTGTGACAATAATCACACAAGTAATTCACCTCGTTCAATTACAAATTACGAGATACATAAAAAGCAATTGTTTAATCGAAACAGTTGTGCTAAAAAGCCTGTATAATAAAGCTGGTTTGAAAATCAAAAGTTTCGCAAGTCATTGTAAGAGAATGAAACTCATTTTAAAACAATGGTTGAGAATAGTGCCCGATCTAGCCATTGCCAGACATTGTAGTTACATTTCAAAACATCGCTATCTATTATGACGATATGGCCGTTCACACGATTTGGCTAATATTATTCGATTCACAAAAACTAAATGAAGTTTCATGACACGTTTCTTAATCCTCAGAGACCTATCTTACAGGTTTTAACTTGTGGTTAGTTAGTTCAATTGTATTTGTGGGTCAAATCTTGCACCTGAAATTGGAATATGTTATCATAAAAGGCTTAATATAGTATAGCAGATTATACAGGATGGTTTTTTGAGAAGGTCGTTGATGGCCAAGTCGGAAATTATGAGACTAAAGGAAAGTTATGTAGGTAAGTTGTCAGCCCTTGATTTATTAGAAAAGTAAATAGAAAAAAAAATACAAATTGCTTTAGACATCTCACTTTTCTTTAGTAATAAGTTGCTCTAAATGGTTTCCGTTGACTCTTATGCATAAGTTTATACGTCTCTCTAGTGACCTTACTCCATTTGATACCATGACAGGATTTATCCTTGATAGAATATCAATAAAAATAGTAAGATTTCTAACAAAAAGTTTGAATAGGAAGTCAGTTTTCGTCCGTGTAAAAACAGAAAATTACGTCATTCCTTTCATTTCTAGTAATACATTTCTTTGCAAAGAATGATTATCTTTGAAATTAATTCGGTTCGATTTCCGTCAAAAGTTCAAGAAATTTTAAAATACTAACTATGCTGTTATTGGTTTCTCATATATGGAGACAGATTCACGACTTTCCCCTAAGTCTCGTCGTTTCCGACTTAGCCATCACCGCCCAACTCAAAAAACCTTTACCTTCAGAAAATGTTATGTTTTTGTCATTTCCTATGCTAAATAAATACAAAGGTATTTCTATTCTTTTCTATCCTCAACCGATAAGACTGATATTTTACATGCATGTTTGCTTTGTATGACATTGCATATTTATGACAACCATGACCTTATTCCACATCCAGGATCACCTCCAAACAAAATCAAAGAAAAATGAGACATCTCCTCTCCTCTCCGCTTGATAAATTTTCACCGAAGCTAAGCGGAGAGGAGATGTTGAAATAACGATATCTTATTTGTTATCAAAATACATCTTATCTACTCTCCTCTTTGATGGAACGGAAAGGAACTCTACATCGATCAACAGTGCGAATACGCGAAAATGTACGTTTCTTTTATGGAACAGGAGTTCAAATGAGCTATATATGACCTCATGGCATATTGTCGCCACGGCCTTTACTCTCTTGTAACACCAGAGGAACCACAAGAGATACTTCTACCTTGAAGACCTATATAGCCGAATGACCCTGACTACTAACCTAGCGGTCCCGGGTTCGAATCCCGGTATGTGCAATCATTTATATGATGAATATGGATGTTTGTTTCCGAGTCATGGATGTTTATATGTATTTATGTATATTTAAGTAAGCATATTGTATTAAATATATCGTTGTCTTGTTCCCATAGTACAGGCTATGCCTAGTTTGGGGCAAAATAATTTGTGGAAAAGTGTGTCAATATTATTATTATTACCTTATAAGCCAGCCGATGCTTCAAACGTATTTAATGTACATATTTAATTATGGACACCGATTTTCATTTATGCTAGGGCTCAAGGTTTGCACCTCACGAGGTAAATCCTCAACGATTTGCATTACACTCGTTTATAACGATCACATAATATGATATGGGTTTCTAATGAAAGAAATACTTACAAAAAATAATATTACAATAATAACTTAAATTCAATATTGAAAATTTAAAAGCTTTAACTCATTGGGTGCTGAAACACAACAAATGGTGCTGAAGCAAATTGAAATGGAATATTAAATAATACACTTTTAAATGATTATGATAATTGTGACAAAGTTACGATTACACGCGTTTTAATCGTTTTTACAGATCTCGTTTTCAGTTCCCAGTTCAGACCTTTGGGTCTTGAAACGTCGCTCGCGGTTAACTAAAATAAAAATAAAAATATAACTTTCACGCAAAAATCTAATATTAAAACTAAATTACAATTATACACGTTTTAATCCTTTAAAAGTGTTTTATTTAAATGTGTAACACTCGCATTAATCAAAGAAAATACTATGAAATTAAATAGAAAAAGTTGAACTTAAGGTAAACAAATTTACTTAGCGCCAAAAACTTTGAAAACTTTAATTGATGCTTGTTTTTTGAAGGTTTTTTTAAGCTCACCTGATTGAATTTCTCATATTATTTATGCAATTTTTGCATTAGATCAAGAGAGTCAATGATTAACATACACTACTTATGCATAATCTTATTAAGCCAAAACCAAAATTTAAAAAATAATTAACTAACAGCTGACGATGGCGCGTCGTTGCGAGCGATACGGAAAGTTCAAGTGATAAGGAACACCAAGCGGGAAGGTCTAATGCGGTCGAGGGTCAGAGGAGCTGACGCAGCCACGGCTCCGGTCCTCACCTTCCTGGACTCGCATGTGGAGTGCAATGTCCACTGGCTGGAGCCCTTACTGCAGAGGATTAAAGAGGTGAGAATCGCAAAGGTTTCTAATTACTAATACTCCGTATAACGATAGTATGTTTAAATGAAATACCAGCATTCGTTGCAAGAATATTTTACTATAAAATTTGAACGTAGTAAGCAACCCAGACAGAGACTATAAACTATTCGTACATATTTGCTACAGGCCTGATATATTTCATTAGCTATTTCACTTGCAACCATCCCATCAAGTTCCATCCATACAAGTTTCCTATCTTTGGTATTCATGACGTGGCATCTTCGATGTTATCGTAGTCTTCAAGTTACCCTTTTTCGACACCTTCATCCACATTCGCTTTATCAATAAGTCCAGTCAATATACTTTAATCCATCGTCTCCACATAACACAGCTTTAACATTTCGTTCAAGTGACGATATTGTCTTCTTTAATTAACCTTTCAATTTACAAGAAAAAGCAATTGAAAATCTTGATTCCCAACCAAAAACATGATCAGTATCTAGTATAATTATTACATATTAACGTATATAAAGAATTTAATTTAAATCTCAAGTTAAATCTCTTAGCTCATAGGGCTGTACGATCCCTACTAATGTGTTTCCATTTTCGAATTTATGTGTATTTTCATTTGCTCTACGATGAAGGGAAATATCGTGAGGAAATGTACCTGCGAAGAAATTATAGGTTGTCTATAAAGTTGGTTCGAAATTACGTGCTTAAAAATGATTGAAATTAGCTTAATATCAAGACCCGAGAGAAGAAGAGAAGAGAAGAAATATTTTTTTAATTTTGTTTATGTTTAATATATCTAGACTTAAGTCAGGTGACTGGTTCTACTAAGGCAGAAACAGTGACATAGGACCCATACTCGAAGTCGAACAAGCACTTTTTTTTAATTCACCACAAATACAACGAGAAGAGAAGAGTTTAAGAAATTAACATTAGCTAACGTTTTAGTATATGAAAAGTACGCAAAAATTTCATAAACACGATTAAAACTAGTTAAATAAATCTAGATAGACCTGATTCAAGACTAGGTGCAGAAATCGTCCTTTGCCTGGAATAATTTTACATTGTAAACGTTATATAGAATGTGATTACACCGCAGTGCTAAAAAATTTGATGCAGTTAATTCATTATGAAATGAATAATATCAAGTAATGGTAAGCGCCCCTATAACGCGGTAGTGGTTCCGCGTAAAGAAAACGCGTTATAGCAATAATTCTATATAACGCGTTTGAACCTCGTTATTTGTAATAATAATAATGAATCACAATTGGTATCAAGTATTTCCAATTGTTAGCCTAGTTCTACTATTTTATTAAGGTTTTAATACACAAATCTAATAAAATAATTTAATTTTGTTATAACACAATTGACACACGAGCAAAGGTACGCGAAGCTAATTAATTCAATTCAATTTCAATATTTATGTCGAATATCCCCGCGTTAAATGCGGGACTGTTATATGGGGTATTTGAAATCGCGAAATATGAAAACGCTTTATAAGTTTACACTTTAAAGGAGTGATTACTGTAATCAAGTAGCAGAAATGATATTTTAGCATTGACATATCGGCCTTTACTGCCAAGTGGTAATGAGGTCAAATATAACACGGTTTCTTGTTGCTAAAAAATGCACGCAAAACAGCGTGCATTTATTAATGATTAACTATTTTATTGGAATACCTCCAGTATAGTAAAAAGTTTAAATACATTTATCAGATGTCAATACAGGGATATTTTTTAAGCATAGCTGGAATTGTCGGTAATATTTTGTGAGATGAGCAGGACGTTCAGCTGTTGCTAATTGATACGCCCTGCACATTACAATGCAGTGCCGCTCTGGATTCTTCAAAAACCTAAAAATTCTGAGCGGTAATAGAATTGCGCTCGTCACCTTCAGACATCAGATGTCAAATCTCGTTTGCCCAGTAATTACACTAGCTACGGGGCCCTTTAGACCAAAACACAATAATGGTTACACATTACTGCTTCACAGCAGAAATAGGCACCCGGTTAATAGGTTGTTATACCCATAATCTAGCAGGCATCCTGTGTAAACGAGCCTCCCACTAGTATTTGAAAAAAAAAAACATAATATTTAAGATTATTTTTCATTTTCTTTATCTAGAAGCCTGTTAAAGTTCGTGATAGTTTGATGGTTGAATGGTTATATCAAAAAGAAAAGAAAATACTTTAAAAATATTGCCTAAGCCAAATTCTTGCATAATTAAAAAAAACAGTAGTACAAATTATCATATTATTCTCTAATATATAAAATTCTCGTGCCATGGTGTTAAACTTTGAACTCCTCCGAAACGGCTTGACCGATTCTCATGAAATTTTGAGTGCATATTGAGTAGGTCTGAGAATCGGACAACATCTATTTTTCATCCCCCTAAAAGTTGAGGGTGGTCCGGTCCACGCCTAATTTTTTTTTTTATATATTTTTTTTTTTGTTTGATTTTGAGTCAGCGTTAAAAAATACATCCAACTTTTCACCCATCTACGATCAACAGTTACTTTTGTATCGCGATTTTAATATCGGCAATACAACGTTTGCTGGGTTCTTCTTTTTTTTATGATAATAAGGGACGAGACGAGCAGGACGTTCAGCTGATGGTAATTGATACGCCCTGCCCATTACAATGCAGTGCCGCTCAGGATTCTTGAAAAACTCAAAAATTCTGAGCGGCACCACAATTGCGCTTGTCACCTTGAGACTAAGATGTTAAGTCTCATTTGCCCAGTAATTTCACTAGCTACGGCGCCCTTCAGACCGAAACACAGTAATGCTTACACATTCTCTATTTCCCGTGGTTCCTTTCCATAGGGCCACGAAACGCTTCTTTCTTCGTTCTGTCTATATGAGCCGCCATTTTAGTTTCATGAAGTAAAGTAAGAAATAGGTATATTTTTTTTGTTTTGCTCATATCTTACTGAGGCGTACTCTATCTCTCTTGCGAATCTCATGTATTTTAATAGATAATAAGAATTATTACTGCATGAAGTTGAGAAAAAAAGTGTGTGTGTGCTTATGTATGCACGCAAGAAGTTATACTTCTTTGGCCTAACGAAGCAAAAATCATTAAAATGATTTATTCCTCGTGCTATTTTACGTTTTTAGAAAGAATAGTTTTGTTAAAATCTTGCAGAGATGACTTTGACAATTAATTGTTAATAAGGCTGTATGGGCTTGAACCCTTTGCCTGTCTTAATAATGGACGAAGAAACCTAAAAAAAAAAGATAACGAATGACGCAAACGTCAGAAAATTTAAGGAACCAACTTCAACCTGTTACTTTTGTGTTACAGTGATGCGCGCGTATCTTAAAATTTCACTCTCATAATTTTTTCATAACACGCCTATGAAGTTTATCTTCAAAAATAAAACGCTTTATTTTATTTTATCACCAAAAAATTAAATATTATATATGAAATGTCAGATTCCTCCTCTCTGAAGCCTAATTGTATAGTAAGGATACTGCAACATGAGTGGCAGAAATAAAGTACCAAACACGAACTAGTAAAAAAATAAGGACTCCGTGTCACCTTACATAACAGTGTAGCAACAAAACAAGCCGATTAACGTGTAAGTACATAACCCCACGCACACACTTACACTACTACAGGCCGATAGGCGGCCGTTATGAGAATCGGCGATCGTCTGTTACAGATCAGTTTGCGTCTCAATAAAATATTTTAGAAATGCCGTCGTGCGTTGTGAAAAAGTGTAAAAACGATACTATATAAGTATTTGTGACCATATAATTATGATTATTTAAGGGAGAAAAAATCCCCCGTAACCGCACACACACTAGCATAACCGTGCTTCACTTGCTAATATCACGGTGCGGACTCCTTCTTTTTTTACTCGTCCGTGGTACCAAATATATATGATGTTTACTTCAATTATAAAAGATTTACCTTTAAAGTCGATATATTGCCGTGTTTCTTCACCGTCAACTACTTGAAATGTATTGCACAGTAACGGAATTATAACAAGACCATCTCGATCAATGTAAAGTTGCAAAAGTGATTTGCTTTCAAAGTGTGTTACCTCACGTACCCAACAGCTGATACACCGCATTACTTTAATCACTGGATTAAATCATAAGTTAATAGCGATTTAAATGTTTAAATCAATTTATTATTACAGTGATATGTTTTTATGAGGTATAACATGTTAACTGTAACTATCATTAATTAATTAAGTTATTCATCCATATTAATTATTATATTCTATCATTAGTTCATACCTTCTATTTTGAAGTCGGTTAGAAATGAACCTGGATAAACATATTATTTTATTTTAATGCATATTCCTGATCTATACTGTTAATGTACGTTTAATTTTAATTAAAGTTGAAATTATTAAAGCACTTTCGAATTAAAAAAAAAGAAAAACATTAAAATAATACCAGTGGGAGGCTAGAAGAGATTACAACACTAGAGTGCAAGCACTTTTGTGTTTTATTTTGAAGGATACCATTGTTACTGCAATTACAATTACAGTTAAAGACTGGTAACGTTCCTGTGGTTCCTTTGGGTTTGCTGGAGAACATGGGCGGTGGTACTCACTTAACATAAGATGATCCTTTTTCCTCCTCTGCCACAAAAAAAATATAAAAAATTTCACAAATTTGTCTCAAGCTGACGTACATTGGTTGTTGCTGCTCAGAATTTTGATGTTACAAGAATCTCGAGCTGCACTGCACTGTAAGGGGTACAGTGTATGGTATCTGTACCATCAGCTAAACCCCTTGTTCGTTACTTCTTATTTTATAGGTTCCTTGTTTTGTTATAATATAAATTCCTTCATGTTATATTAATCAACCTACTAGTGGGAGACTCCTTTGCACCGGATGCCGGCTAGATTAGGCCATGAAGCAGTGTAAGCTAATGCTTACACAGTAATCTGTGTTGCGGTCTGAATGACGCCATAGCTAGTGAAATTACTGGGCAAATAAAACTTGAAATCTTATGTCTCAAGGTGATGAGCGCAGTTGTAGCGCCTCTCAGAATTTTTGGGTTTTACAATAATCTTCAGCGGCACTGCATTGTAATAGGCAGCGGGTATCAATTACCATCAGCTAAAACTCCAGCTCATCTCGTCCCTAATATCAAAAAAATATGATTTTTAATGATAATTCCGCTAAGTTTTTCAAGATCACTTCAACACATGCTTCACCCTTATACGAAGCATCTTCAGAGAGGTAGCTTAGTTCATTTACTGGTGATCCAAGTAAGGACACAACGATATGCATATAAAATTTTTGATCGCCATGAAAAATCGCCTTAAGCTTACAACTTGATCGCTGCTACTGCAGCGCCAGTTACTCAAGCGTGGTGAACGGAAGATGCAAGAGATTGCGCAACTTAGATCATCTGTGTTATCTTGGTTCTTACGCCTCTCAAATCACCTCGATGTAGTCATTGTTTTTTTAGGTGGCTCGGTCATTCTAGAACATTCTTTTATAACCTACATTCAGCACAGGTATTAGTAAAAACCGGTCAAATTCAAGTGTTAGGTACTTCCGTATTGCAGATGTTGAAATAGGTCAATCAATCAATCAAATCACTCAAATCAAGGAATATATTGACGTGTGACCAAGAACACCTTTTTATGGTTCCGTAGCCAAATGGCAAAAAACGGAACCCGTCATCAAACCCATACGTGGTATCTATGGATAGGTCTTCAAATGACGATATTGGTGTTTCTAACATCATTTTTTTCTAAACTGAACAGTTTGCGCGATAGACACTTTTAAAGTTGTAAAATGTGTGTGTATGTGTGTGTCCCCTGTAACTTCTAAAATATGAGAATGATAAAATTAAAAAAACTATATATGATGTACATTAACATGCGAACACGGAAAACGAACGAAATTAATTTAAAATGCAAAAATACTTCACAGTATTGTACGTTCCTTTGCAGCCATTTTTATTACACGTCAAAATTTGTTCTCTCGACGCTCGCGAGTGGCGCTTCAAAAAGGCACAAAAAATTATGCTGTCAAACATTTGAAACAGCCTGTGCTTAAAAACGCGAACATTATGTCAATCAGGCTTCATCAAAATGGGTCAAAACAACGCGACATAGTTACGGGTATGTTAATACAAACTGTATTATAATGAAGACGATTCTCGACTTAGTTTCGACTTGTTGCATAACAGCCATGTCATATTTTAGTGGTGTCATTATCTGTATGATACCGGTTTGTGTGACATTCGGTCGCGACTGTTCGACCTTGATACATGGCTTCATTCATATCGCTTTCATCGTAACCTTGTCCCCAAGGTACACCTAAAAGCTGATTTAATTTGCAACCGTGTTTATTTCTAACCGTACCATGAGTTAGTACCCGCGCCCCGTAGTTATAATATGAAGATTAATTATCAATCAGTACATATTATTAAACAAAGTCCTCCGCCGCGTCTGTCTGTTCGCGATAAACTCAAAAACTACAGCACCGATTTTCATGCTGTTTCCACCAATGGATAGCGTCGTTCTCGAGGAAGGTTTTAGCATATTTTTTTTAAGTTTATGTACACATTTTTGTATACATTAACGATATTTTTTGGAGTTGTTGAAAAATATAAGCCGTATATAGCCGTATATAAATATATAGCTTATAACGAAAACGCTGTCTAAACCCTTTGAGTTGTTTAGATATAAATAACATAATGATGTAATGGTGGAATTGTGTATTTTATATAAGACTATAGAAAAGTCCGGGATAGCATATTTTGTCTATCACTTAAGGATTAAATACCAAATCTTTTTTCATACTTTAAAAAAATTACAATTATAAAGCGGTAATGTTAAAGGCGTTCAGAAATACGTTTTAGTTTCATTATTACCTTTGATTACACATTCCCAATAGCTTTAGGCAGCATAATTCCTGAATACTTAGGTGCATCATTTTCTTTCTGTTGATAGAACAGAGTCTGCTGAGTCAGCTAGTATTATACAGGTGGTCCAAAAATCCATTAACATCTGGCCGGCCTAGAACGCCGAGGGACCAAGAAAACGTGGAGCGAGTAAAATCGTCTGTTCGTGACCAACCTGGACTTTCAACTCGAAAGCGGTCTGCTGTCCTTAACGTGCCAAGATAATGATGTATTAAACCGCATTCTCAAGAAAGATTTAAGTCTACATCCCTATAAAATCCAAATGGTGCAGGAATTAAGGCCTCAGGACCATGCCACTAGGTTGCAGTTTGCGAACGAAATGGTAGAGCGATTGACCAGTTTTACAAACATTTTTTTCTCAACGAGGCACACTTATACCTAAATGGGCATGTTAATAGACAAAATTATCGTTATTGGAGTGACACTATGTCATGGTGATCAAAAACCCATGCATTCCAGCCAACCAACCCAGTAACTCTTGACGAATTAAAGGATCGTATTCGCACAGAAATCCAAAACATTTCAACAGAAACATGTAAAGCTGTCATCGAAAATTTCCGCTCTAGATTGCAGCAATGCCTGAATAATGAAGGATTGCATATGGATGATATGATTTTTAAGAAATAAATTCCCCTTTTGTTTACTATAAACAATTATGATCTACTGTAATTAGTTTTTTTTAATCATCATTCCAATTATAAACGGACTTTTGGTCCACCCTGAATATATCAGGATATATCTCTCAGTATAAAATATTTCAACAAGTTAATATTTGCAGTTTGAGAAGATATTTCAGATCATTTTACACTAATTGAAGCGATGAAACGAATAAGCGCGACAATAAAACGAAACAGACTCATAAATAAATTCACACGATTTAACGTGGGAGAAAATGAGAGAGGAAGCATTATACATTATTTTGATACCAGGCGATCATAGTTAAAGAAGAGATTGTATTATGTATGACGCGAGTATACCTTAATATATTCTGACGTCATGCGCACGACATATTTACTACATAGACACCAGGAGAACATAAATATGGTATATAACGGTGATAGATGTCTTTCATAGCAGTTGAAATCATGTGTCATCCTAGCAACATGTACCAGGACTTCATAATATACAGGTTAGAGGGTCATGCACAATGCAGGTTTCACAGGTGTACTTTGTACTCACGCATTTTTTTTTCCTAAACTATTCTATTCTAGCCAATGTCATTCTCAGGTTCGTATAAATAACGTATTCTAAATATTGTCTTACTTCAGATCTTGAAAGTAAAACCTTCACATTCATATTGGTATAATAAATATCGGTCACGGACTATTCTTTCGCCACGTTCTAGTATTTCGATATAATTACGAACCGTAATATGTTAATAATAAACGGAGAAGCTTTGGAATGTGACACGGGCTGAGCAATAAAGTGAGAAATCCACTAGGCCTACACGAACGGCTAATGGTAACCGCCCACTAGCAAATGAACTTGAACAATTGAGATATTTCTATTTGACTATGGCTAATGGTAACCGCCCACTACGCAAACAAACTTGAAGAATTGAGAATTTTCTATTTGACTAATCGTAATCGCCTACTATGCAAACAAACTTAAAACACTTTTTTTATTTCAACGATTTTTATTTTATTTATTGGTTCCTTTTACCAATGGGAGGCTACTTTGCACAGGAAAACTAGATTATGGGTACAACAACGGCGCCTATTTCTGCTGTGAAGCAGTAATGTGTAAACATTACTGTGTTTCGGTCTGAAGGAAAATGAGACTTAACATCTTATGTCTCAAGGTAACGAGCGCAATTGTAGTGCCGCTCAGTATTTTTGGGTTTTTCAAGAACCCTGGCCAGCACTGCATTGTAATGGGTAGGGCGTATCAATTACCATCAACTGAACGTCCTGCTCGTCTCGTCCCGTATTTTCATCAAAAAAAATCAATTGGTAACCGCCTACTCCGAAAACGAACTTGAACAATTTTCTATATGGCTAATGGTAACCGCCCACTAGGCAAACGAGCTTAAGGGATTTAGATTTTATATTAACTTATATCTATCTTAATATACTTAATAGAGTTTTTATTAGCACCTGCTTAACTTGATGACTACCAATTTGACACGAGCGACCCAATTCTTACCAAAAGTAAACGGAATAATATTTGTTGCATAGTATTTATGTAACAAAAACAAATGTGTGTGGTATTACAAATTAATACAGTTTCCAGGTCAGGTACTTAATTAATATATTAAAACATTTAAACTGAAATAGCAAATTAATAATTAAGATATGCTTTAAACTGATTACGTCATGCACTATTTAATAAACCATTTTTTATCTGTTTTTTAAATTTACTATCCTCCACTAACTTTAGTTCAAGACGATTTAAAAATAACTTACCAATAACCTCACTGCTCAGTCAACCGTAGTATGATTTTTGAAATATAATAAATCAAAAAATATTAATCCTTGTTAACGTTTCGTTAAATACTGTTAAAATAATTCCAAATGGTATTGTATCTTATATAATATCTTGATATATGATATATCTTTCACGGACTTAACAGAATATTAACTCTTCTTCAATTACCTATTTTGGGTGGTTTTAAAGAAATATTTGCTCTGGCGTCCCATAATATGGTACCGTCTTCCAACACTCTTCCTGATGAGGAATACCTATTACCAGGCTATTAAAAACACCAAAGCATAAGTGCCAGCAAACATTAATATGTTTAACGTAGGCATATTATTACGTTGTAACATAAGAAGTGCAAATGTAAATGTACAATAATAAAATCTTCGCAAACGAGCGGTCAAGAACAACTACTTCTAGTGGTTAATTATTATCTTAATTACGAAATAGCTGATAAACAGTATTTGCAATAAGCTATTTACGTGTATCTAACTCCACTAAAGGTAATGGATCTATATTCAACTGTTTACATACAAGAGGTGTTCAATAAATACCGATTATGAGATGCAGACTCTTTGGAATAAAAAAAATATGTGTCTGTGTGCAAGTCACACACGGTAGAAATCAAACTTCTGAAAAGTTCCTGACTAAAAATACTCATTGAAAAGTATTGATAAAATAAGCAGTCGCTTTTAATAAACTGTATATTTATAAATACATACACATTAAAATTGTTGTAATCATAATTTTGCGCGGTGGCCATCTTGGATTTAAATAATGATCTCAATTTCGTTCTCTGCACCCTCGAGAACCTCGGATACGTTATCCGAATTGTTGAAATCATAACTTTACGCGGCGGCCATCTTGGATTTCAAAATTGATCCTTGATTCGCTCTGTGCACCGTCGAGAACCTCGGATAGGATATCCACATTGTTAAAATCATAATTTGGCGCGACGGCAAAAATAATAGTTTTCTGTATCGTTTCGGTTTTTCATTTCATCGACTTTTAAATCACAACGATTCTAAAGAAGTTTCACTTCAAAAAAGTAAATACTGGCTAATAGAGGAGGATTCCATAATTTAAAAAAAAATTAATATTTTGTTCTAAAAGCGGAAATCTTGATAACAGTTTGTTGGAGCGTGTTTTTGAAAATTGATAAAATTGAATTGCATGCTGTTATAAAATATCTGTGCTTAAATATTTCAGTACGGCACAAGTAAGTCTGGATTTACAGGATATATTATACCTACATGTATTTTTTGTGCAAATTCTCCATCGTTTTCTAAAATTGCACGGTGGTACAACGAAGTAAGATGTGGAGAAATACCCAACAAAAGATGACTATGGGTGGAATCGACCGCAAGTATTCTTTAAAAAAAAATTGGAATACGTTTGGCCCTAAGACTATACCTGCAACTACCGCTAATTCCATACCTACAAGCTTCAAATTGTATTTTTGACGACTTTGAGTTGTTCTTCAAATTCTAATAGAATCTCAGTTTGGTCAAGCCCTTTCGAATGGCACAACACACACACACACACGCAGTCAGACATACAGACACCATCTTAAATATCGTCAGGAACGCTTCCTAGGACCCTTTTCTTCTTCTTCGGCGTTACACTCTTGTCAGAGGTGTCGTGGTCGTCACATTGAGGGTAGTGGCCTGTTTCACAATGCGACGCCACTCGTCGCGAACTGCCGCTCTTCTCGTGAATTCATGAAGAGTATCGACAGCTTGCCTCACTTGGTACGTCCACCTCATCGGGGACCTGCCTCTTGGTCTAGTGCCCTCGACTAGGACCTTAAAACGTCGATATCTGATGAAAACTCGATTTTGAGACTACAGGAAGTTAAAAGTTATAATTACTTATTTTGGCCATTTCTGACAGCGATTTGTGACATCAAAAATAATCCTCAACAATTCATACACAATCAATTCGTGGAACTGATTACTAATTTTGCTACGCTGTGTACTTAGATAATTTATACATCTAGATAGAGCCTTTTGGACAAGAAGACACAGCTATCACAGTCTATCTAGCAGCATAAATGATCTAAGCCTGTGTACATGTATGATTGTGTTGCAGGAGCCAACGCGAGTGGTTTGCCCCGTGATAGACGTGATCAGCATGGACACTTTCCAGTACATCGGCGCGTCGGCCGACCTACGCGGCGGCTTCGACTGGAACTTAGTATTCAAGGTAAACACGATCACTATCAAACATGCAAATCGGTCTATTCTACCCGGCTACATTATCTCTGGACCTCACGTCGATGACGTCACATTGTCACTTTGTACGGTCTGCAAAACAAGCAATGCATCACTTATTAATATTCTTATAATATTATTACTAAAACGACGATTCATCTTTTCTATATTATAGATTGATGTAGAGATGTTGTGTTGTGATGCTGATTACTATTATTATAATGATGAAAAATTAATGAAAGCATCTAGGGCACAAAGAGTATTAATTTTTCTGACAGAACTATTCTTATTGACACAAAACAACAGAAACTATGAACTATTAACAACAAAAGCCAAAACTTTGCTTAGTAAGATTTGATTACTATATCACAGACCCAATAATTAAAGAATTAAAGTTTTATTTAATGTACCTTTTGCACGTACAGATTATTGTAAAAACATTTTTTTTACTTATAAGAAGCAATTTACAACAAAAAGTACAATACATTGGATATTATTAATACGGCTTTACTCACGTTTTTGTCGGTGTCGGTGTCGGTACCGACTAGTGTTGGACCATTCGGCAGTCCTTCATCATCAGAGGTGGAGGTTCGTTATCGCGAACCCACCATACTTACCCCAATAATTACATTGGATATTTTTCATCTTACTCTTCGACGTTGGTACCGACTAGTTTCGGACCATTCGGCAGTCCTTCATCATCAGAGGTGGGACGTTATCGCGAACCCACCATTTCGTGAGTCATTATTAAATTATTTATAATATTAACCCTGTGATGTCCAAGGTGATTAATTGACTATCAATAAATGCAGTTACAATCTACATAAGTTTATAACATTTGTATGTACTTATTGTATGTGTACTGCTAGAAAAAAAATGTCACTGCCCACTGTTCATAAAATGGCGGCTACTTCTAGCGTTAGCGCATGTATGTAGCTCTCGCGTTCCATTTAGCATATTTACACTACTAAATCTATCCCTTATGTTCTATGTTGTGGCAAAATTAAATAACTAACTCTAACGCAATTTCAACGTGGTAAAAAATTGCAATACCTACATTAAAAATTAGAGTTATTTAATTGCGTCACAACATTGAAAATGAATTTTATAATTTCGAGCCTATATATAATTATTTCGGGGCCAATCTCCAGATGGCGCTAGTTTTCAAATAGACAGCTCATAATGCGTAGAGAGGGCTCTCTTTTCCCTATATATTATTATACTCTTTGGTTACGCTCTGCGTGTAGTCAACCCACAGGCTGCAGGTGTAGAAAGATTGGCAATATGCCTTAATACTGTGTTTCGTTTATTTACCACATTCCTAAATGCAGGTACGTCGGATGCAACCCTTAAGTATATTATATTTTTGCGTAATAATTATTCAAAGTAGATACAATAATTTCTAATAGTAAAATAATAATAAGTATTAAATACAAAATTGAGCGGTTTCTTTAAATCAAAAGGTAACTGCATTCAGTATCTCTCACTATAAACATGTGAGTAAGGAATAGAGGCATAATAAAAGGCATAAAAGGCATTTATTTTTTCCAAATTGATTCCTTTAGAATTCTTTTTGATGTCATTTCTAATAACTACTAGATACTACTACCGCTTCGGAAAAAAAGGCGCTCTGAGAGAGAAGATGCGGCGCAAGAAACTCTCCCAGCATTCTTTTTTTTGCGCTCTTTTCAATAAACATATACAATATTGTACCGTCATTTCTATCGCTATAAAATAATCACAATCTAGTCCCAGGCTGTCCGATCATTTAGATATTCAGCAGTGGAGTAATAGGATTTACGACAGAGCCATTTTTTTATAAAACATTTAAATTTATTTATAGATAATGCCTGAACAGTGGCTGGGACTTTATTATAGAAGTGTATACATTTACACTTAAAGCTATTATGTATCTTATGAAGCCTACTGGAATTAGTTACAAGCAATCCCTTATTTCTAGTGTTATAATAATGAAAATCACTATTAAGAGCAAAAAGGTGACGATTTTTGTGGTAATAATGGAGTGATGGCATCTCATTAATTTTTAGGTTAAATTATATATGTACACAAATGTAGCCTAACCTACAGGTAATATAGTTTTCCTGGCAGGAAAAATAGATAATATTGGTACTTATATAGAAATAACAAGATACAGTAATTTCTATATAAGTAGTAGAATATAGCGATTTTTTTTATGATAAACAACATTAAACAAATATTTATAAACTTTATATCAATCTTTAAAAGGAATAATTTTATTTTGATTTTTGTTAATTTTATATCAATAATTATAATTAAAAATATATTTACATACTTACTAGTAATTATAATTATGTTTGTAGTGATGCAATTAAGTTCAAATAAATTGATGTTTTACACATCATCATTACTATAATGGTATTAAGATGATTTTAATCCTAATTAAGATTGCTAAAGATAATTCGAATAGCATTATATATTACGAAATATTTTTTATTTTTAAAAATGTTATTACATACTATAATATGCTAGGACAATCCTTTCTAAAAATGAGGGGCGCTTGCCTCAATGTAACCTGAGAGACGTTAAGGCGATACTAAATGCCAGCGACCTTGAGCGATATGAGTTCACGGCTGCCGGCCGTAACAAAGCCAATATTTTCAAAATTAAAAAAACAGTTTATATGCTTACAATCCTCGTTATTCACTACTAATCTGAATAAATGAACCTACACAAAAATGTTCAAGCTATAAGAATAACTTTTCTGAGAGAAGTACCAAAAAAATGCGTCACGTCATGCCAAAAAACTTGTTTAACTTCAAAGAAATGTGGTAGTTCAAAAAGGCTCGGCAGTGTTAACTATAACCAACAGCAAGCATTAGCAACCTACAAATAAGACTTAAGGATATGTGTAACAGGATTAAGTAGTGTTCATAGCTCAAAATGCTTTACTTTCACCACAAAACTTGTCTAAAAATAGCATGTTTGCGTGTTTTCTGCTTACTCTTCGCCTTAAGTAACCTATTTCATTGCGGGGAGTGCACCGAAGAGTTTCACCTAATTCCTGTCCAATTTGTTATATTTTTTAAAGTGATAACCTTCACTTCTAGGATTAATACACAAATAAAATGTGTCCCGCATCGTTCACAATTTTTTTTTTTTTTCAAAATTTTATTACTGCTAATTCCTGTCGTAAATTCCACCTTCGCACGACACGCCACAAATTAGGATATCATCCCTACCATCTGGATGTGTGGCGGTCCTCCACACAGCGGTTTTCAAGGAACTCTCTTCCACGTATCACAAAGCTGTGGAATAAGCTTCCTTGTGTGCGGTGGTTCCAGGACAATACGACCTTCGGTAATTGAAAAAAAACGCTACTGTGATTCTTCTGGTGTATGTAGGTATGTAATATAAGCGGCGGTGTTCAGTTCACATCAGGTGATCCGTATGCTCGTTTGTCCTCCTTTACATACTTACTAATAATTATAATTATATAGCTGATCCGGTAAACGTTGTTTTGCCATATAAAGTATAATTCACGAGATAGTTTTATAAGTAATAAAATATTGCCTATTATAGCCTGTACATCATTTTGTTCTATTGTCAATAGTTTTTGCAGCGCACGCAAAAATAGGTTTTCGATTTTACACCTTGTGTTACAAAATAGCAATTTTATTACGGATCCCTAATTATGAAAAAAAACATAGCCTATAGCCTCGATAAATGGACTACCCAACACTGAAAGAATCATTCAAATCGGACCAGTAGTACCAGAGATTAGCGTGTTCAAACAAACAAACAAACACTGCAGCTTTATATATTAGTATAGATTTGTAGTGATGCAAATAAATTGATGTTTTACACATCATCATTACTTTAATAATATCAAGATGATTTTAAGCCTAATTAAGATTGCTAAAGATAATTCAGATGGCATTATATAATATTTTTAATTTTTAAAAATGTTATTACATACTATAATATGCTAGGATGCTCGTTTGTCCTCCTCTTACATAAAAAAGAGACATTGCAAATTTATCAATTTTCAAAAAATGGGTGTGTAACCCAGATATTCTTCTATAAGATGATTGTAGCCTATTTGCCACTAAATTAATGCATCGACTCTTCATTATATTAAAAATGTTAAATATTTTATGTAACATTCTATAGATGGCACTTAAATAAGTACTATCGGCTTTTATTAGAGAGATACTTATAACGAAATATACAAAAGAATACGAACACTTCCTCCTTTCGAAAATCTTTGATTCTCAATGCCTTTTATGAACATAAGTTTTAGCTATTCAAAAGCTCTGGTATCGATTTTAATGATAGGTACATAATCTATGCAATTCGTTATTTTAAAGCGATAGCCCGCACTTCTGGGATTAATTAAACAAATTAAATTTTGTAACCAAAATTAGAATTAGATAGTCGCGGGTTCGAGTTAAAGAGCGACATCTTAAGTCAATTTCCTAATATGCAAAAATTGCAAGCAGGTTATCAACTGTAAATTAGATCCTGTAGATGGAGCCACAACCTGAGAGTTGAACGAGACATACCAAGATTTACGAACCATGCGTCACTCGAACGGTCTCTCTGTTAGTAAGAGCGCTCGGACTGGTTCATAAATTTCGGTTACAAATGTAATTTTCTTACATAATCTACGGTTTACCAACATTTAGTGTACCAACATTTGCTGTACCAACGTTTGCTACTGAAATGTTTAGGAGTCGATGACTGTTTGAGAGGCGTATTTTCAACAGTGTCTTTCTACCGACCTTTTTATGAAAATAAAGGAGGAGACGAGCAGGACGTTCAGCTGATGGTAATTGATACGCCCTACCCATTACAATGCAGCGCCGCTCAGGATTCTTGAAAAATTCTGAGCGGCACTACAATTGCGCTCGTCACCTTGAGACAAAAGATGTTAACTCTCATTTGCCCAGTAATTTCACTAGCTACGGCGCCCTTCGGACCGAAAAACAGTAATGTTTACACATTACTGGTTCACGACAGAAATAGGCGCCGTTGTGGCTCCCATAATCTAGCTAGCTTCCTGTGCAAAGGAGCCTCCCACTGGTAACTTATGATACTAATGAAGTCTTCTGTGTATTTGCAGTGGGAATATCTGTCTCACTCCGAACGCAGCGCTCGTCTGAGTGATCCAACCCAAGTAATCCGCACCCCAATGATAGCTGGAGGCCTCTTCAGCATGGACCGGGCATACTTTAATAAGTTGGGGAAATACGACATGAAGATGGACGTGTGGGGAGGAGAGAACCTAGAAATATCATTCAGGTTCGTCCAAACGAGTAATTTATTTCTTAAGAGAATAGTATAATAAGAATTGTCTTTCAGTGAAGAATTGTTTTCAAGTGAAGAATTATCTTCAAGTGAAGAATAATTCTTCAAGTGAAGAATTATTTTCAAGTGTAGAACTGTCTTCAAGTGACGAATTACCTTCAACAAAATTAAATTCATAATCAAATGAAAATATTTTTTATGTTCGCCCTTTTAGACTGTTACTTAACTGTACTTAACTACGTCTTGTATTAAACTTATATACAGGGTTATTGGTAATTTGGTGCTTCTGAAAAAAAAACATCACAAACGTGATGATTTTTTTTTCAGTTTCTTTGAAATAAGTTCTAGTGTTGGAGAGCTAAGAAAACTGTTATATTTTTAAAATAATCCGCAAGCCAAGTTTGATAACGTTTTATGTTGTTTTTAAGGCATTTCAGTGGGAAAAATTCTTCCAAATTTTTTGAAATAATATCGGTTTTCCTCTCGCATTTTTACCGATTATTGTTGTTTTAATATTGATAAATAACCAGAGTGTAATCGTTCTTATTAATCAAAAGAATAAATGTGATTTAAATTCATACTTTTTAATAATTTTTTGATTTTGCATTTTTGACATTTTTGAAAACATGATAACTCAAAAATGGTTAGCTTTTACATAATGCATAATATGGGGCTGCTTAAATTATCGCAAATAGTCATCCCCAATCACTTCTTAACGGAAATACATCAAATTACCAATAACGCTGTAATTTAATTATTATATTAATAATTAAGTAAAAACAACCGTGAGTGATTGTAAATTCAGTGAAATGTCAAAATAAATATGTTATTAAGATACGTGTATGGCTTTTCTCATTAATAACTTCTTTCAGAGTATGGCAATGTGGTGGCTCTTTGGAAATAGTACCATGTTCACGAGTGGGCCACGTATTCCGGAAGAGACACCCATACACGTTCCCTGGAGGTTCCGGGGCTGTCTTTGCGAGGAACACCAGAAGAGCTGCCGAAGTGTGGATGGATGATTACAAAGAGCTGTATTATCGGTCCCAGCCGCTGGCAAAGCAAGTGGAATTTGGAGAGTAAGTTTATCCATTACATAGATTAACAGATGGCATTTTGTGTGAAATAGAAAGAGGAAAGTGTGCATGTAAGCTGATGGTAAGGAATCACCGCTGCCCATACTCCATTTTAGGTTACAACCACACAGTAATAAGAAGAGTTTTCCTATCTCATAAAACTAATAATTTTTATAAATGTTAATATTTTGGCTAAACTACTCATCTAATACTGTCAAGTATAGACAACGTCTGAGAAAGGGAAAGAACATACTTCAATAATGCTTAGATTAGTCATTTTTGCAGTTTCGTAATAACTTATTAATATCTGTAGATATGCGTATGTGAGTCTTTTTTTGGCAATTCTGAACTTCGTTTAAATTTCAAAATAGTCCAAACACTACTATACATTTTGATATTGGTACATGTACTTCATCTACAAAGACGGACAAATTGTATGAACTATTGATAATCTCGTAATCAAGTACAGGAGCCCGCCCTATTCCGAATATCAAAATACGAAGTTTCGGTTGACGGATCGTTCATTTTTCTATTACGAAAGTGTTTCGGATCCGAAGTTCGATACGACGATTAGACATTTTGTATTTCGTTAACATTATCCCAAAATTCAAAGTACTTTGGTAATAGGATTTAATTCAAAGTTCATCGTTCTTTCGCTTCGGACTGAAACTTCAGCTTTCGATTTTGGTAATAGACCTCCAGAAATCTCATGATTAGTAAAGGAGTGAAATATTTTTTTTTTCTTATGTTTAGATGACCATAAAATAAGAAGTCAAAATCGGACGCCTAAGTTTCGATCCGAAACGAAAGAACGACTAACTTCGAATTAAATCCTATTACCAAAGTAGGTACTTCGGATCCGAATTGTGAGGACGGATTTCGTTTCGGAACCACAGACATAACCATAAAAAGTGAAGTTGTAGTTACGATCATAATAATGACAAACAACGAAAAAGTAAACGTCAAGTGTAATTAGGAATAAGGTAAACAAAACACGAAATGTCTAATTGCGATCTTCGGATCCGAAACACTTTCGTAATAGGAAAATGTACGATCCGTTAACCGAAACTTCATATTTCGATTTTGGTAATAGGGCTTCTGGGCAGATGCTACAATAGAAAAATATATGTTTCCTTTACTAGTAAGCTACAAGCAGTGAAAGTAACCGCTGATGAATTTATTGCAAAACCTCTGTAAAATATCTATACAGCTTTGATAAAATTGTTTGGAACTTGGTATAAAAAAAACTTGGAATTGATTTTCAGCATATCAGAAAGAAAAGCGCTGAGGGAGAAACTGCACTGCAAGCCATTTAAGTGGTACCTGGAGCATGTGTATCCTGAACTGCAGGTTCCGGTTCATTCTGGTGGTTACCACAGCATACGCCAAGGAGACAGGTGCTTAGATACTATGGGGCACCTAGTTGATGGCACATTGGGTAATTTAATAATTCGATAGACAGTAAAATATTGTAAAGATTTCAGTGCAAATTTTCAATTTAATTTAACTTCGACTTTTCGAATTGGCTGTTCAAATCTGTAACCACCTTGGTCTTCTAAGATTATTACTAACGCACCTAACCTCAACTTGGGCCCCTGTATAGAGTTAAAAGTGACACTTATAGATTACATTTCTTAGTGTTATTACCTATCGATCCATTTCACAACCAAACGACCAGACTGGGTAAAGACTTTCACCCTTATGTCCTTGATATTCTCCATATACACCCGAAGCGTTTTGATTTTTACTTCATCAGGTGAACAATAGTCGGCGAATAAACTTCCCACTTCAGTTTTTAACTTTGAAATAGATATGACCATACCTGTCTCAGCGGTAACACTCTATTTGCCATGGTGATAACTAAGGCTGGTACTCCTTCTGTTCACTAACCATCAGATGACCTCTTCGCTGTATTCTCCCAATCCCATAAAAAAAGCGACATAATCTATCAATAACAATGAAAGTATTTTGATCTTAGTCATAAATGATCACAAAACAAACTTTTCCCATTGCTTACCCACAAACAACAAATAACACTAGGTATGTATCCCTCGCCAAATTTCTGTTTCGCTCTGACGTTGCTGCGAACAGTTGCGAAGTATCAATTAATAGGCTATCGAAGGGGCGAATGCGAAATGTTCTGCGCGAATAGGAGCGTGGCAACTTCAGACCGAACTGGAAGTTTGGCGATGCGATATATCTTTCTCCGTCTCCAATGACACTTCTAAATCTTTAATTTAAAATATTTTTGTGAAAAAATTACACTTACCTACTCACACAAAAAATATACAGGCTAACACAGATAATTCTTCGTATTTAAAGCTAGTTGGTTGAAATTAGTTTTTGAAAATGGAATGTTTTATATGCGTGTAATAAATGTATTAAAAATTTTATTTCAGGTCTCTATCCATGTCACAACACAGGTGGTAACCAGGAATGGCTGTTCGACAGCGGGCTGATAAGGCACCACACACTCTGCATCTCAATATCGAGCGACGATAGGGTGACACTTATCCTATCGCCCTGCGATCCATCTGATGAAGCTCAACAGTGGGAAATGAAAAACTTCGTGATCAAACACGCGCATTTACATGCCTGTATAAACTCAGACAAACCTACTTTGTATCTCGATAAATGTGATAGGAATAAACTAAGTCAAGTTTTTATGTATTGAAATCTTTAAATGTATCCTTGTTTTGTATATAAGGTATTATTATTAAAGCACTAATATTAGGTATTATTATTAAAGGACTCACTTTTCAGCGGCAAAAAACTATAAATAGCTTATATATTTTAGCAGATACATTCTCAATGTAGAGCATAGATATTTGAGTTTTTATATAAACCGCTTTTAATGAATTAAAATTAATACCTTTTGTAAATATATAGCTGTACTATTATAAAGGTGCTTTATGAAAAGACTCGGCGATAGACAACATATACTCTCGAATAATCTATCTCGAAGTAGTTAACATTCCATTATATGTAAACTTACAAAAGACTCAATAAAATAAGTGTTTAATTTTGGGTGTAACCTGTAAATAAATATATATATAGAATTTATAATCATAGTAATAAACACTGTACAGTTTGTGCTTATAGATATGCGATCAAACTAATAATAGAACCTATATAATTCAATATTTAACGTAATAGTTAATTTTTAGATTTATTCCACAAAATAGCTTTTAAATGATCCTGAATCCATGAAACAAAAATGATGTTGATATAGTTTTATTTTTTTATTTAAACTTCAACTTAGACCTTAAATCGGGTCGACCTGATAAACATTAAGATTGGGTAATAGAGAACTTTTAAGACTTTCATGTGAAATTCCCCATTTTAAATTTTTAACACGCAATTCTCATAAATTTACCCTACAGAATATTGAATTGTGATAATATAATATTTATTCGAAGTTATCAAGAATAAATAAGACCATTCTTGTCTAGATTTAAACTATCACATTATATTAAAATCCATTTTATAAATATAAGTATTCGCAATCACTAAGATGTAAATTTATTCATAGTTACCAATGTATTTTACGTTAGTATTTTCTTTGATTAACGCGAGTGTTACACATTTAAATAAAACACTTTAAAAGGTTTATAACGCGTGTAATTGTAACGGTTTTACATCAGATTTTTGAGTAAAAGTTACATTTTGGAATACTGGCAGGGGTCCGGTCCCTCTGAAAACGAGATCTGGAAAGATCTTGAAACGTCTTGTTAACTAAAATAAAAATGTAACTTTTACGCAAAAATCTAATGTAAAAACAGTTACAATTACACGCGTTTTAATCCTTTAAAAGTGTTTTATTTAAATATTTTACGTTATTATTATTTAACGATAATATGCCGGGAGAGTGGAATGAACTTTAATTAGGTAAATACTTAAATCATTTATACGTCTAGATAGACTATGACAGTTGTTAAAAAAAATAGACTTCAGAATTAACCTCTGTTTTGAGCAATTCACGCACACTTACACAGTGTCATACAAATTGCGAGTGTAAAAGTAGCTTGTCATGCACACTAAACTATATTGCTGGCCTGTTTTTATCGATTGTCAAACAGCAAGAGAATCTATCTAGACGTATAAATTACTTAAGGGTAAATATTTGTAAAGAGAATTCAATATGATATTATATTAACTACTTATTGGAATTCAATTTTATGTTTAAGGTTGTGTTTACTGTTATACCTATTACGAATATTATAATAACTGTATGACTAGTTGTGTGAATATGATAGCTTTATAAATACGGAATTTGCACTATTTAAAAATAAACGTAAAGGTGTAATCTTCGCACTTCAATGTACCTATTTACTACCTACGGTATATATTATACATTCTTGTTTTCAATGTAAATAATGTTATTATATTAGCTATTTATGCAACTGTTGTGTAATAAGGGGTAAACACGAATGTGGATTGGTTACACATGAGTGTTTTAATACCCAATTATCAACAGCTGCATACAAGACTTTATCTTCACCCATAATATGAATCCTCTATAAAAGATTCTGAAACAGTTAGCCAGTCCTAGTAACCATTACATCATACAAACGAGTGTTGCAATGTTGTACTGAATTTTATTACAACACTCGTTTGGATGATGTAATGGTTATTAGGACATCAGGTGTTTTAATGTTGGCAATAAGTTAACTGTTTTAGAATCTTTAATAGAGGATTTAAAGCATATGTGTAGATAAAATAATATCTTACTTAATGATAGGTATAAATAATACGTAAATGCCATAGGTGATAGAAGTATACTTAGATATTGATGTGATTCACAGAGACTCGATTACCTATAAAAAATCTATCAGTGTTTCACAATTACATATATAAATCACTCGTAGACTTAAGTCAAATAAAAATATACGATTGTATTATAAAATTTTTATTTGTTATTTGTTTAAAATTTAATCATTAATATTATTTATTGTTATCAAAAATTGTACGTGTTTATTTTTGCTCTAATTTATTTCAAGTTGAATTTTTGTCTATTTTATGCTTTTCTCTTTACATTTCCCGTCCAATTTATATTTATGTATTGCCGCATTTTATATTCTTATGTTCGCCCACCATGGGAACAACTTTATATTAATTAAGGAATTTTGACATACCCTAAGAGAAGTATCTGTTTGTTTTTGATTAATTTTATTACGTATTTGTTCACCTGAATACAACTTCTATAACTACCTCCTTTTTTTAATGGAACGAGGTTCAATCTCCTTATTTTAAGCGTAAAATTGCCAGGGAATAATAACACGCACCCAATACTCGAAGATAAAAAAATAAATAAATATGCATACTTTAATTTACATTTTTATATTTATATTAACGGCGTCAAAAGAATTTATGAAATCCGTTATTGAATTGAGGATGAGTTTGTTAAAAAACATGCTATTATTTTACTAATTACGATCCGTACCTACAGTAAAAAATGGTATAAGGAATTTATACTACTACTACTGACAATATCCCATCAATTTACATAATTGTGCAATATTCCAGTTGGATAAAGATATTAAATTAAAATAATCACGACTTTTATAAGATCATGACATTATCATATGATTGATATGATTATATGATATAATATATATAATTTTTACAGTTTTTTTTTTATCTGCAACTAGTGAGGATCGCATATTGTGAGAAAAATTGTAACAGCAGCTGTTTCTTATTTCATACATTCCTTTTTAGTTCAAGTGAACAAATAGTAATATTCTGGGCTTAGCTACATTAAATACACAAAAAATGTGGATTTCATCATTCATTTATTTTATTCATTCACTCATCAATTTTTTATAAGGTAAGTAGTACAGGAACAGATATTTTAAAAATAGAATCCTTAAGACTAAAGTTACTTAATTTTAGAACATATTACATAATATAGATTCTGTATTATTGTTTGTTGATTTGGAATTTTTGTTAGGAGACATATACTTACCTAACTAAGTCGATTTCAGATTTTTTATTACCTATGTTTATTTGTTATTTAGATTAAAATGAATTTAACGATGCTTTGATTTATTTATTTAATCTCATCACTCCTTTAGCAGGTCATTATGAATCAAGCCTGTAATATTAATAAACCAAATCAAATCAAAATCACTTTATTCATGTAGGTCACGGAAATGACACTTATGAATGTCAAAAAAATATTTTTTCTTATTGAATCTACCGCTACTTCGTAAAGGGTTGAGCTAATGAGAAGAAGTAGCAAGAAACTCATTGCCACTTTTTTATATAAAGACTAGCTGACCCGGCAAACGTTGTTTTGCCATATAAAGTATAATTCACGCGATAGTTTTATAAGTAATAAAATATTGCCTATATTATAGCCTGTACATCATTTTGTTCTATTGTCAATAGTTTTTGCAGCGCACGCAAAAATAGGTTTCCGATTTTACACCCTGTGTTACAAAATAGCAATTTTATTACGGATCCCTAATTTTGAAAAAAAACATAGCCTATAGCCTTCCTCGATAAATGGACTACCCAACACTGAAAGAATCATTCAAATCGGACCAGTAGTACCAGAGATTAGCGCGTTCAAACAAACAAACAAACAAACAAACACTGCAGCTTTATAATATTAGTATAGATTTACATTTTCATCGATTCACAAATCCTTATAAGCGGCAGTCAGAGCACGGCAATACTTCAAGCCGGCCCACATTCTAGCGCTGTACAAAGCGCAGGTCCGCACATTGAATATTGCTGTCATCTCTGGTCTGGCGCACCCCAGTATCAGCTCGATCCATTTGACCGCGTGCAACGTAGAGCAGCTTGAATTGTCGGGGACCCAGTGCTCTGTGAACGGCTGGATCACTTGGCGTTGCGTAGAGATGTCGCTTCATTGTGTGTCTTCTGAGTGTTCTGAAGAGCTGTTTAACCTGATTCCTGCCGCCGAATTCCACCTTCGCACGACACGCCACAAGTTAGGATATCATCCCCACCATTTGGATGTGTGGCGGTCCTCCACAGTGCGGTTTTCAAGGAGCTTTCTTCCACGTACTACAAAGCTGTGGAATGAGCTTCCTTATGCGGTGTTTCCGCGACGATACATGGGTACCTTCAAAAAAAGCGCATACTCCTGCCTTAAAGGCCGGCAACGCTCCTGTGATTCCTCTTGTGTTGCAAGAGATTGTGGGCGGCGGTGATCACTTAACACCAGGTGACCCGTACGCTCGTTTGTCCTCCTATTCCATAACAAAAAAAGTCAGATATAGGGTAAAACCGGGATAGATGCCGCAGTGGGATCGATGCCTCACTTTCAACAAACCTAACTTCCCAAACTCGCAAGTAAAAATTAATAGCAAAAATTTATTATTTATATTATATAAAAAAATGCGTAAATATGTAAGACTTTCTAAGCTATACCATGTAATATAAAATGTGTAAAATATGTGGTTTAAAATCTGGCTAGTCAGATGAGAGTAAGAGAATTTTTATGGCTAAATTCCTTTTGGATAAAGAAAGGTACTTATGAACAAATAATAAGCTAATAAAGAATGCTTAAAGTGATTAAAAGTGATAGAGAATTGATTTAATTCATCTAGAAGAAAAATTATAATATAATAATCTATCTGTAGTGTTTGACAGGGGTAGGGCTTAGGTGTGAGCTACTACCGCGAGCTAAGCGGTTTAACATCAACATAATCCAAGTTTATGCACCTACTGGAGACAAAAGTGACGATATGAATGAGGAATTTTACGATGACATAGAAACAGCCCTCAAAATAACTAAAAAACATGATACAACAATAATTACGGGTGATTTTAACTCCAAAATCGGACAAGGTCCAGTACCCGATGTTGTTGGCACTTTTGGGCTTGGGGTTCGAAACGATCGAGGAGAAAGGTTGGTGCAGTTCTGCCAGGAGCGTGAGTTTGTCATCACTAATACATTCTTTAAGTTACCACCTAGAAGACTTTACACTTGGCGTTCACCAGCCGATAGTCCAGAGAAGATCGTACGTAATCAAATAGATTATTAGCATAAAATCTGCTAAAACATATCACGGAGCCGATATTGGATCTGACCACAATCCTATTGTGCCGTAATAAAGGTTCAGTTAAAGAAAATCCAACAACAACCAAAAATCACCAGAATAGACCTTGACAAATTGAAAAACCCTGAATACAAAAAACAACTTCATTTAGCCATCAATGACGACATGTGTAGGCTAAAACGAAACAATGTTATTCCTGGTTTCTCGGACATGGAACAATCGTGGCATAGTTTTAAGACGACAATACTTGACACAAGTGAAAAGATCTTGACGTCGACGCCACGAACGAAGAAAAAGAAATGGATTACTGACGAAATATTGGATTTAATGGATAAAAGACGTGAAAATAAAACGAACAAAGAAAAGTATGACACAATAAAACTTTTAATACGCAAAAAAATAAGACAGGCAAAAGAAACATGGTATGGTACAAGAAACTCTGTTCTGAGATAGAGAAACTGGATAGGAAGTTTGACTGTTTTAATATGCATAAGAAGATTAAAGAGCTTATATCTCCTAAACATCAAGAACGCAGACAAGTAACTCTTCTCAATAAATATGGCAATTATGCATCTTCCACCGATGACATGTTAGTAACATGGGAACAATATGTTACTGAGGTGTTTCATGACACTCGATCTGATCCTGTAGATTTCGTTTGTGATGACACGGGACCAGCCATTACGAAAAGTGAAGTCTATCATGCCATAAGAAATGCAAAAACAAGAAAAGCTTGTGGTCCCGATGACATACCAGTCGAGATTATTAAAGAAATCGAAGAGTGTAATCTAGATTATCTCGTTAACCTCTTTAATGCTATCTACGACTCGGGCACGATTCCTTCTGACTGGCTCAAATCGATATTTATCACCCTACCAAAAATCAATAATCCCAAAAAATGCAGTGATTACCGCACAATTTCACTCATGAGTCACGTTTTACTTCATAGCAGAATTAACTCGAAATGTGAGTCCTTACTATCATATACCCAGTTTGGTTTTAGAAGCGATATGGGTACAAGAGATGCACTTTTCGGCTATCAGGTGCTGGTACAAAGATGCTGGGATATGAATAGAGATCTATTTGTCTGCTTCATTGACTATGAAAAGGCCTTTGACCGAGTTCAACATGTCAAATTGATGGAAGTGCTCCAGAAAATTGGCTTAGACTTTAAAGACTGTCGATTCATCAGAAACTTATATTGGAAACAGCGTGCAAACATTAGGGTCAACGGGAAACTTTCATCATACATCGAGATAGAAAGGGGCGTACGACAAGGCTGTATTTTGTCACCCTTACTTTTTAATTTGTATGCTGAAGCCATATTTTCGGAAGCGCTTGATAACAGCACAGACGGAATATCAATTAATGGCAAAATTTTGAACAATATTAGGTACGCAGACGACACGATATTAATCGCGGACAGTCTTGAGGGCCTTCAAAGACTAGTCAACTCCGTAGCTTCCGTCAGTGCTGAGTATGGTATTAACATCAACACCAAAAAGACGAAGTACATGGTAATAAGCCGTACACCTGAGCTTACCACTTCTTTATCCCTCAATGGTCAGTCTTGAAAGGGTTGCCAAGTTCAGACAGCACAATGGTTGACGACTCAGGAGATCACAGCCTCGAAATACGATGCAGAATAGAGCAAGCACGCAACGCCTTTTCAAAAATGAAAAAAGTACTTTGTGACCGGAACCTAAACATCTCTCTTCGTATACGCATAGCGCGGTGCTATGTCTTTTCTGTACGCCTATACGGCGTAGAAGCTTGGACGCTGACAGAAGCTATGACAAAAAACTGGAAGCGTTCGAGATGTGGGTGTACAGACGTATGCTGAGAATTTCTTGGACAGAGCGCGTACGGAATAGCATCGTGTTAGAGAGAATGGGAAAGGCTACAGAGATACTTACGTCTATTAAGGAACGAAAGTTAGAATATTTTGGACATGTGATGCGTAATGCCAAGAAATATGAACTCCTTCAACTAATCATGCAAGGGAAAGAGGCAGGCAGGAGGAGGCCTGGCCGCAGAAGGATATCGTGGCTTAAAAACTTGCGCCAATGGTTTGGGAAGAGCACAAGATCTTTATTTAGAGCAGCTGTGTCGAAAGTTGAAATTGCCCTAATGATTGCCAACCTTCGCAAGGAGACGGTACGTTAAGAAGAAGTGTTTGACACTTTTTTATCGATTGTCGATATTTAATTTTAAATTATTATTAAATTTATTTTTACTTATTTCATTTTTATTGTATCTTTATTTTTGATTAATAAATTTATTGATCTTAAAATATTTTAAAAGTTTGTTATTACCTTTAAAATCCTTTTTATTACATTATATTGTGGTTATCCATATGCAAACAAAATATTTAAAGCCTAAAAATTAGGGTTAACTAACTACTGGTAATTTGTATTCTGTTATAATTTTAGATTCAGGACCCTCGCCTACGACTTTATTGCAACATCTGAAAAACGAATACCAAAGACTGTCAAAATCGAAACTACGACGCAAAACAAAACTATTAATAAAATATTAATTGTTAATTGTTTTTTTCTTTGAGATAACTAAAACGTATCCCTTAGTTTAAACTAGTTAGACTTTGCTCAGGTCAATATTAAAATTAACAAAAGAGAACCTTAACAGTAGACATTTTATATGTTAATTTATATATATAAATATATATATACATATATACAGCAATATATATATTAGTTAATTATCGATCAAAATTATGCATTGATTCCAAACCAATATATTTATTATATTGGCAACTCTGATATTACGTCATTAGTTGATTATGTTGGTATCAAGATTTAGTGCAATACACTACAAGCGACATTTCTCATTATTTTGTATGGCTCTCCCGTCTCTTGAACGTAGTGTTCAACGTAGTAAAATTCTCTTTGGCTATCAAAACAAGCTATAAGTCCATGACAAAAAACCATAAATTATTCATAGATTATGAATATTTTTTTTATTTTACACACACGACACAAAGTTGAAAAAGAGTTATATTTTAGAATAAATTAGTGTTTTCAATGAAAAACATTGGTTCTATTTATTAGTGCTTATGGTTCTATCTTCATCTTTATAATATGTTATTTCTAAAATAAAACTAGAATATACAAGCTTTCATAGTAATAATAAATTTGAGATATTAATTCGGAAAGACTAGAAGAATCCCCTGACCTTGATGGACCTTGAAGTGCGAGATTGCTTGTGTATGTTTTAAAATGTAACTATATTATATTTGGACAAAATAACTACTGAAATATATCTTGCGATAGTTTGTCAAGAAAAATAAAAGTATTTCAACATAAACCAAAATAAATAAATAATTTTTAAAAAACAGACAAAGAAATCTTTAATTTATACAGAATTTAAAGTTCTTTTATTCTGTTATGAGTTCAAAGTAAAAAAAAGGAATTCCAAATAACAAAATAAGGCGAGAAATCGAATAAGGTCGTTTGGATTCCGTCGCTGTTCGCTTGTAATATGTAACGGTGGTATCATATTACGTTCCTCGAAATGTTACTTGTGGAACTGCGGTACGCTAAAAGTTAAAAAAAAACAACGTTGCATATAGGTAATATATCAACCGTAGTTCAGCAAAGCTTCTATCTCAGCGTTTTGTAAATGGCGACGAGGACAAAGACGCGCAGTCGGTGTCACCACAATCGATTGTTCGATGCACCTAAAACCGAAATTTTATTTAATTTAAACGATTGAATGAAAATGAATTCTTTTGGAAGAAAAACTTTACCACTCATTCAACCAGAATAAGTAAATGAAAACAAATAGCTTTATATTAAATAAATATAATATAAAAGGAAAGAAAGGAGAAAAAAGCACTACGAAATGATCCGTGTGGCACTGGTCTTTCAAAACTGGAGACTCCTACAGGTAGTGTTTAATTTCTCTTTGAATACTACTGAGTACAACACGGATTTTCAGTGACCTCATTGTGTGACGTTTGAAGCTAAACTGATATTTAGGAGTAAACATACATAACTGTTGAACTAAAATATATATCATACAAAATTGAAATTTTTAAAAAAATTTTATACACAAAAGAATACACCAATCTGTTATAACTTTATTGAACAATTTATATTGGTCACTTACGGCATAGCATGAAGAGACGACCGGAGTGTCCAGTCTATTACAACTTCGATCCTAAAACAAAATTGTAATTATTTAAATTAAGTACGTAAGGCCAATCATGCAAAATTTATAAGGACTATACAGACGAAATAATAATAATTATACTTACTCAGCAGGGGAAGGCACTTCCCAGGAAGTAGATCTGGAAATAAAAAATATCATGAATATACATTTATACGCAAAGAAATACATCCATGATAAAAATAAAATATCATGAATATATGCGTAAAAAACACCATATGTAATATTTTCAATATTGGTCACTAACGGCACGACCACATTTAAAAAAAAATCATAGCACAGTTTTATTCACATAACATAATTATTACCTATTATATTAAGCACTAGCTGACTCGACAGACGTTGTTCTGTTCATAATAAAAAAAAATCTTATGGGTGGATTATCGTAAAATCCGTTCTTAGCTGACCTCTACTCGACGAAAGAAGTATTCCTAACTACCAAATTTTTAAGTCTATACGCCTAATGGTTAATTTGCTCCTAAGAATTGAAGAGTTCCGTTACTTTGTCATGGATTCCATAATTAGAACCCGAACAAACTCTCACCAAACTACCTTTGAAGTATATCAACAAAGGTGGCAGCACTTTTCGATCGCAGTGCCATCGCTACATTCTACAGAAAAGTTAGTGGCACTCTGTGGCACACTATAGTCTATACTTTGAGTTTGATGCCATTGAAAGTAATGTGAATAACAAGACAAAAGAAGACGCTAGTTGTCACTGTCAAACAAATGATAGTAATGCTAAACGCAACTATAAAATGCAAATGTCGCAAAACAAGTTGGTGTGAAGTTGGTATGAAACAGCTACAGCTGGCCACAGCAGCTGTTGGTTGTTGACATTTGAGTTTGACTCAGAGATCAGACTGTACCTGTAGTTTTTACTGTAACGAGCTTGTGTGATGACTATGGGCTATGGCCCATTACAAATTTAATTAATAATTATCAAGCTCTCCTCGTTTTCTCTTTGGAGTATAAACAGCGAAATAAATCAACTAAGCATAATGGATGACACTGGTTCTATAAATAATGACCAAAGCATTGAAAATGAAGAAGACATCGATTTTTCCGAAGACCGAGAGTTAGTGACTAACGATTCTTGTTCTACAAAAGTATTAGATAGTCCCGAAGAGCCTGTCGATAAATATCGTTTGGTTTATTTTCTATTCTATTTGTTTGGGGTAACTTCTTTAGTGCCGTGGAATTTTTTGATTACGGCTAATGATGTAAGTACAAATTACTTAACTAAGTTTATTCAAACAAAGGTTTACTTACATTTCATATCAACTTTGGGAAGTTGTATGTTATAAAACTCTTGAAAAAGAAATGTTAAAGTTTTAATTAATAAAGTAATTAGGGACCTGACTAGATGGTTAAAGTAGATAATATTATATTAATTATGGTAACCACAGTACCAGAAACTAATTCACATGAATATTAAATTATGAGTAATATTTTTTTACCTTATTTAAATAAAGTTATATTGATTTGATTAGATTTAAAATACTGTTGACTGAAATTTGTAAGCCCTTCTTTTCAATAAATAAGCATTTCTTTTAGTATTGGATGTACAAATTCCGGGATGTCGAACCACACAACCTTACAGTATATGTCCGTAAAACCCAGTTTCAAGCAGAATTCACATCATATCTCAATGTGGCGACAGCAATTCCCAATTTGATATTCCTGATATTAAACTCCTTGTATGGACACTGGTAAGTGTATTAATATACTATAAATAATTTTTCTATCTTACTGTACAAATCTGTAGGCTCTGTCTGTGATTAAATTTTTTTTTGTGAAATTTTAGGAATAAAAAATGTAGCCTTACATTTATTCTAAAACTGATGTGTACTTATTGTGTAGAGTGGGTTTTGGATAGGCTATACATAATATGAAGACTATATTCCACCTGTGACTTCAGCATTAAATTCATAATCATAGATCTTTTGAATAAAGTACAAAACATTACTTAGAAACAATCACAGTATTATATACTAGCTGCAACCCATGATGTTGTCTTCATGGACAATATAAAGCTTATAAATACTTTGCATGCCTCTAATGTTACATTATATTCTCCCAACCTCAAAGTTAAAGTTTTTTATTTGCATAATCATGTTAGATTGATGTTACATTAATATTAGAGTGCATGTTTGCCATAGTTATGACATGCAAATTTTACAAAGTATACCTCTTGCCAATATTTATGCAAATATCTAAATTAAATCTATACAATCGTTTTTGCCATTTGCCTAGACATACATACAAATTTCAAACAATTAGATGAAAATTCTATAACATATAAGTTCCCAATATTCAGTCTATCTCTTACTTGAGATATAAATTGTAACTATTGTTGACTTTTCTGTCCCAATAAACTTATCGACCATAACTCACCTTATTTTATCCATACACACTGTCTGTCAATGGGATGACATATAGCTTACGAGTAATAGAAGTTTGTATGGAAATTTTAATTCTCACATCCCAATGTAAGGCCATAAGAATGACTGATCGGGTATATTGGGACAGCTTCAGATTATTGACAGCTAATTACTGACAGAAGAATGTAGTAATTTATCTCTATCTGTAGATAGTATATTTCGAACGGCCGTAAGTGTGTCTACTTTGGTTTAGATGACATACTACCTTTTTGTTGCAGGGTATCGGTGAGAAGTAGACTTCTTGGCTCCTTGATCATTGTGACCTTATGTTTTGTGGTGACAACTTCATTTGTGATGGTTGACACAGACGATTGGCAGGGCACATTCTTTATTATAACCATGTTTACAGTTGTTGTAATGACCGGTAAGTGAAATTGTTTTCTGTAATTCTCTGTTTATTATATTATAAATCGATAAAGAGTCAGATGTCTGAACCAATGATTTCTATTATAACGAATGCCCACATCAACACATGACTTCACAAAAAGAAGCCCACCTAACTGCATATAGAAACAGTAAAGGATACAGGAAAATAAATTTAATGCAGTTCCAGAGTCATTACAATCAACTTTAGACTTTACTGAATACATTCTTTAAGTTTGGACTAACTGATCCAGCTTTGATGGAATATTCAAGCTTTATATTATTTTTCATTTTATGATTTAGTTTCAAACACTGCCAGTGAAATTCATACTTACTGAAGCTAGTTTGCTTTGAACAAACAGATGCCTGATGCCATATACACTATAAGTACCTTTAGGCGGTGCCAAAAACCGAGTCCAAAATTCTATTAAAAAATTGAAACTCATGTTAAATACTATAAGCATCTGTTGATGCACTATTGAAGCATCTCTCAATTAAAATTTAAAATAAAAAAGCTATGTTTAAAAAAACCGACTTCAAAAACTCAAAAGTAGAATAACGAAAGAGATTTAATTTAATACACCTCTTTTGCAAATCTTATACCTTTAATTGTAATAAAATACTATTATTTGTATGAACTACTTATTAATAGAGTTTAAGTCGGTGCCAAGGCAAATGTAACTTTAACACTTTCACATACATAAAAAAAAATCTGATCGAATTGAGAACCTCCTCCTTTTTTAAGTCGGTCTGTAAAAATTTTGGAAAAAGTGACAGATAAATAATTATCTATATAATAAATATATATAAAAATGAATTGCTGTTCGTCAGTCTCGCTAAAACTCGAGAACGGCTGGAGCGATTTGGCTAATTTTGGTATTGAATTATTTGTGGAAGTCCAGAGAAGGTTTAAAAGGTGAATAAATTTGAAAAAGCTCAGAATTAAATAAAAAAACAATTTAGTTTTTCCTTTGATGTGTCCCCCGTCGTTCAGAAATCAAATTGAAAGAATCGCTTAACATGAATAACTTATTTGAATTTTTATATATTTGTAACTTTCTCAGGAGGTAAAAAAAAACTTAATTTTAGCTACCTATAGTTGGTAGATTAACTAAAGTTGTTAACTATGATGGCAATACAACATTTGCTGGGTCAGCTAGTGATGAATAAATATTACTTTCAATTTTATCCAAACTTTTTTTTTCGAGGCCCCGCCAAGGCACGCTACGCCACTGATGTAAAGTAACTGTATTATTGTTTATTACATTTATTATATTATATATGTTCTTTCAAAAACTTCTAAATTATAAATTTTTATATAAGCCGGAAATGATGAGGTAACTTTCCCATAGAAATCCGCGACACCAGGGGTAAAGTCTTTCTTCGCGGACCTTTGAGTTGCGAGTATGCGCTATGTTTGAAGGTCCCTAAGTCATATCACTTTAGGAGAACTGCAGCAATCAGTCAATTATGATTGGCCACACATCACAAAGTGGCCGTGCGAGACAAGAAGTTTCTCGCAGATCGCGTGTTTGTAGAATGCCAGAAGTCAACATGATGTGGGTAGAATTTCGCATTTTGACGTTATGTTCAGTTCTATCATAGACATCCACTGCTCGACAAAGGCCTCCCCCAAAGATCTCCACGACGATCGCTCCTGCGCTGCATTCATCCAACGTATTCCGGCGATCTTGACATCTTGTCGGCCTACCAGCACTGCGTCTTCCGTTACATGGTCGCCATTCGAGGACTTTTCTGCCCCACCGGCCACCTGTCCGTCGAACTATGTGCCAAGCCCACTGCCAATTCTGTTTCGCAAATTGGGCTATCGGATTTCGGTTCTTCTACGGATCTCCTCATTTCTGATTGGATCTAGCAGGGAAACTCCATCAGTTCTATACGCAACGTCAAAGACTCAAGCCGTACGGGGATGACTTGATCGTTTATGATTTGAACCGCTCTTCTTTATATGAGGTCAAACAAAAGAAGCTAGTAAGACTTATAATATTATCAAATGATTAAGAGTCAGAGTGCAAATCAATTTGCTCTCCAATCAATAATATTATTATCTTATGTGACACACAGATGGGACCTAGTAAACTTGCTTATCAGTTGTTTATTTTGATGTAAAAGGCATAGATACCTTATCTACGACTATTAGACATTATGTGAAACAGAAACGTAGCTAGTGCCGTATCTGCCTTATCAATTATAAGGGACCCCGGGCCACGGGGGCCACCGACGTGCGTAATCAAAAATTAATAAAAACTTTCTGCTTGCCGAAAAAAGGCAAGGAGAGTGTAAAATTTTTGGAAAAAGTGACAGACAAATAATTATCTATATACATATAAAAATGAATTGCGATTCGTTAGTCTCGCTAAAACCCGAGAACGACTGGACCGATTTGACTGATTTCGGTCTTGAATTATTTGTGGAAGCCCAGAGAAGGTTTAGAAGGTAAATAAATATGAAAAAATGCACGGAATTAAATAAAAACAACAATTTTGTTTTTCCTTTGATGTGTCCCTCGTCGTTCAGAAATCAAATTGAAAGAATAGCTTAAAATGAATAACTAATTTGAATTTTTATATATTTGTAACTTTCTCAGGTGGTAAAAAAACAAACTTAATTTTAGCTACCTATAGTTGGTAGATTAACTACAGTTGTTGTTGATGGCAATACAACGTTTGCTGGGTCAGCTAGTGATGAATAAATATTACTTTCAATTTAGGCACGCTACGCCACTGATGTAAAGTGACTGTATTATAGTTTATTACATATATTATTTTATATATACCTATATACTAGCTCACCCCACAGACGTTGTTCTGTGCATACTATAACAAGGTTCTTGTAAGAATTTGTCAAAGGCCATCGTGAATATCTAAACCAGGCGTGCTTCAACGGTCGATCACAAGTGCATTTTTAATCGATCTCGAGAAAAACATCCGATATAGAACTATTCATAGATTTTGTTTTAGGTAACAAAAATCGGTAATTATGTACCATCTTATGAAAAGTATGCTCAGGACATGCAGTTCCATGCAGATTCAACATCCAAAGTCACTCTTTAGTTAAGTTTAGAACTTTAGATACTAGAACGCGTTTGTTTTAAGAACCTATAAATTCGCAATTTTGAATAATTATTAGTTTTTTCATTGACATTTTACAGCAGACCTACACTTGCCTTGACTAAAAAAATGCATATTGTGCGCAGAACTAATATCTATGTGATCGTAACACTGTACCAAGACGACAATCATTCATCACACATACTTGAAGCCTCTCAGAGTCGGTCGATCGTAGTCTAGCAATTTTGAGGTAGATCGCCAACAGTTCAAGATTGCGCACCCCTAATCTAAACCAATGAATGGAGTAAGAAAAAAAAACAAAAAGGTATTTCTGAATGATCCATATAATTCTATTAATATGGATAATCAATTAAAATTCGGCACTATCCGGTAAAAGTAGGTCTTTTCGTTAATAATTATGGATTTATATATCTGCGTCTCTTGTAAAATAACTGCTTAGGGTAACCAAATTGTGTTCAAATACCGATGCTGTAGGATTAAGGCGCGAATAAGTTTCTGCGCGAATATTTGTCGATTTCGATACAAGAGCCCTTTCCGACATTTTGTCATGCTGCACAATCAAACAGGTTATTTAAATTAACGCTTGTTTGACTCATACAGTTTTACAACTATCTTTAATTAGTTATTTATGTGACTCATCCGCAGTTGCTCTAGCTGGTGGCATTTACTGAGAAATCTAAATAAATTAAATACTTAAAATACAAAAAAAAAACTTTTTTTTATGGACTAGGAGGACAGACGAGCGTACGGGTTACCTGGTGACAAGTGATCACCGCCGCCCACATACTCTTGCAACACCAGAGGAATCACAGGAGCGTTGCCGGCCTTTAAGGAGGGTGTACGCGCTTTTTTTGAAGGTACCCATGTCGTACCGTCCCGGAAACACCGCACAAGACAGCTTATTCCACAGCTTTGCAGTACGTCGAAGAAAGCTCCTTGGAATCCGCACTGTGGAGGACCGCCACACATCCAGATGGTGTGGATGATAGAGCACATACACTTTTCTAAAAGGCCGGCAACGCCTTTGTGATTCCTCTGGCGTTGCGAGAGAATGTGGGCAGTGGTGATCACTTCACATCAGGTGATCCGTACGCTCGTTCGTTTCCTCATCCGGACGACGTTCGAGCTTAGAGCATACTCCATCAAAGGCTGGAAATTAAATCTCTTGGCCTCTCGTATTAATATGTTCTTTGACGTCTGGTGTTCACTTTCCATTAGTACAACCACTTCATTATTTGCCCCCTCTGATTTAATAAATGCATTAAATAAATAAATAATCCATTTTTCTAGCTTATACATTTTTTTTTAAATATTGTAAGTAGATTTAGTTAGCAAGAACCCCGGATTTTGTATAGGTTTCCTCCAAAGATGCCTATGCCTTTATCCAGTTTGGGCCAGCTGACCGTCTGAGGTCGTCTTCCCATCTGGTTAGTGTTCTCCCTCGACTTCTCTTGCCCGCTGGGCCGCTCCACGATGTTTCTCTCGCAGTCCATCTCTCGTCTGTACATCTCGCGACATGGCCAGCCCATTTCCATTTTAGTTTTAATGAATAAGTTAGAGCGTCGGTCGCATCGGTGGTTTTTCTTATTTTAGTATGTCTTACTTTTTCTATCATCCTTATGTTATTATCCTATCCATTATCCTCTCTAGCCCCCTTTGACAGGTCCTGATTTTATTTGTGGCCTTAGAGACGAACTTTCACGTCTGGCACCCATACTTCAGGCTTGGTAAAAGACTCGTGTTCATAACTTTTGTTTAGATGTCTGTGGGCATACTTTTGAAAAGTTCTTTTAGGTTCCAATATTTATTCCATGTTGATTGAACCATTATTTCTATTTGTAGTATTTCGCTGTTTTTGGTATTAATTTTCCATCCAGTACAACCATTTGCCACCTCTGATTTAAAAAATGCATTGAAATTAATAAATTATTAATGCTTATCATTTTTGTCTGACAACGCCAAACAAGTGGATAATAAAATGTCGTTCAATAATAATAAAATATCAGATAACAAAATAAAATATTTAAAGTCTTAAATCTTTGATCAATATCCTTTATAATGTGGAATTGAAAACGTTGGTGATATTGGTAAACAAAATAAATTAAAACTCCCGGGTTGGTAGAGATCTCTATCGACTTTGCAGTAGAGCCAATGCACCTCCAAGGCCATCTAGATTTCTACCATTTGCCTTTAAATACATGCATATGCAAACCTGTCTGATGCTTATGTATAAGATGTAAATATGAGTTTAATAATATGCCGCTGCATTTAAATGGATGTGTTTTTGAAGTGAAAACTTATTTTAGCGCGGTACGCATAGTTTTAGATGAGATAAAATCTCCGCAGTCGCGACACCGTTGCGAGACGCTTCATCGGCTCCCAACAAATAATGGTGATTTCAGTTATTATTAAAATATGGAACGTTGGTGTCTATTACAGTTTACAAATCGTCGAGAAAGAAAACATCCTTGTGCGGTGTTTTCCTTCAAAAAAAGCGCGTACACCTTCCTTAAAGGCCGGCAACGCTCATGTGATTCCTCTGGTGTTGCAAGATAATGTGGGCGGCGGTGATCACTTAACACCAGGTGACCCGTTCGCTCGTTTGTCCTCCTTTTCCATAAAAAAAAGAACATGAAATTATAATACACGTCACAGACGTTGCTGTCTCATTTACAAACTCTATTCATCTCCTATCTACGGAGTGCGGGTGATAGTAATGTACTATGTATCCATACCTACTCTGTGGTAATTAATGTCTTTCATAGCGGTTTTACACTTGTGTCATCCTAGCAACATGTACCAGGACTTCATATGCAGCTAAAGAGGTTCATGCACAATGCATATCTTGAAATTATTACACAAGTGCTTACCCGTTCTTGTCGTTCGTTGGTGTTCTGAAATTACGGATGAAATTTGATTTTTCTGAGAGATGAACTTTTTAATGTAAAATAATTTAATCTTTCTGGTGTGTTAAATTTTTTATATAATATAAATTATCATTTTTTGTGTACGATAGCTCAATAAATGAATATTGTATTTAACCACATAAATCCTAGTACTTTTTATTCTGATAAATAAAGCAATTCGTGCTAGATTATTCCCTAATAATTTCAAAATATTCAAAAATGCACAACGTTAGGTTATGTTCACAGTTCAAGTTTTCACTTCTTCCGGCACTCACAGAGTGCAACCCGTATTTTTTTCAGAATCACTGTAGCCAGCCTATAAGGCATATGATTTCTAAAAATAATTTATTATTAGAAGTCTCTATAGATGAGATACAAAAAAAATACACAATTTACTGGATGCTTGATGAACTACTTATAAAAGTTAGGCGGGATGAAACTGACTGGTGGATAGGACACCCAACTGTCTCGCGCGAATGTATTAAAAATAATGTGGCTGGTGTAATTTTTTTTTCTGAAAGTATAAGTTAATTACTAAAATAATTGATTTTGGTGCACGATTAGTTTAGAATTGTGACAAAATAAAGTCTTTACTTGCGCTACTTTTTATGGGCGTAAAGTAAGTAAGTATGTCTTTGTTTGTGGAACAAACACTACAAATACAGGTAAACATTTATAATAACAATATGAAAAACTTATCTAAATCATTACGAAAATAATATACATGCCTGATCTAATTAAAACTAATGTACATCAAAAACCAAAGAAAAAAACTAAACTAAGGCTTATTCTATATCAACATACTAAGGTGGTGTTTGCAGTGTTTTGTCCCAAAAGGTTTGCTACTCAGCATATTAGCTGTATAACCCGAGACTGATTTTCAGTAGCTACCTTCAAGAAGGTGGCCGCCGCGATTACAGCCAAAATTGCTTCGACTACTAAATATAATAAGTATGTGGAAATGATAAAGCCCCGTATTCATAAACATTTGTTTAGGAACAGTTGATCAACATTATTAGTGAGCGGTGAGAATGTTGCTGGCAACTATGTTTAAATCACTACAGGTTGTCCACATGCCAGTCTGCGTTTTAATGTTGCCCGAGGAGGTAGTGTTGTTGTGTTCTCTGTATCTGATGTATAGGATTGATAATAAAAAAGAGAGAAAAAGATGGTGGATTCGAAACTATCTTTTGCAAAGAGGAAATTTGATGAGTGACCTCAGAATCTTCGTAGTTTCTTCGAATGCATCGTTCTTTCTGTTTCTATATTTGTATTATTTTATAGAAGAATCCCATGATAATGGTTTTGATTGAAATAATTCTATTAGTTGCATTATTTTATCATTGCTCCACACTACTGCCATGTTTATAAACTGTTGCAAACACGTTCACACACGTCAACAATTGTCGCTAAACTGATGTTTACGCTTGTCGGGCGAGAGCTTGTCAACATGACGCTATCAACTCTGCAACACGCAGTGTTGCCAGCAACATGTTGACAGCAATTCCGCAACACGTTGATTCAACTTTGTTGCTAAACAAATGTTCACCATGAATACGGGGCTTTATACTCAAAACATAAGGTAAAAATAATATTATTGTAGACAGCTAATTATGTACTTAATACCGGTGGCGTTTACTTCGACGATCATGGTATTATCCCAACTGATAAACTGCATGTCTTATGTGTATACATAAAAAATTAGGCCAATTTTCTTTTAACGCTGATATTAATGAAGGTTTATGATACCTGCATGCTACGGCCGGCCAACAAGAGCGTGCATTGCTTTTCTAGCAACTAGTCGTATTTGAACCTGGAGATTGCTTACCGTGGGTATTTAGGAAAATTTATGAGTGGGGGTTCAATAGAAGAATATAAAATAACGAAACCAAATTAAATTAATTGCTACTCTATATTTATTTAGGTTCATTACGAGGTAAGCACTGCCTAGTTGCCTATATGATATGCACGCCCCTGCCGGCCAATACATATATATTATAACACTAGAAATAAGGGATTGCTTGTAACTAATTCTAGTAGGCTTCATAAGATTCATAATAGCTTTAAGGGTAAATGTATACACTTTTATAATAAATTCACAGCCACTGTTCAGGCATTATCTATAAATAAATTTAAATGTTTAAAAAAAAATGGCTCTGTCGTAAATCCTATTACTCCACAGCTGAATACCTAGGTGATCGAACAGCCTGGGACTATATTATGATTATTTTATAGCGATAGAAATGACTGTACAATATTGTATACTCTTATTGAAAAGATCGCAAAAAAGAATGCTGGGAGAGTTTCTTGCGCCGCATCTTCTCTCTCAGAGCTCCATTTGTTTCCGAAGCGGTAGTAGTATCTAGTATATTAGTAATGACATCAAAAAGAATTGTAACGGAATCAATTTTGGGAAATAAATGCCTTTATAGACTATTAGGAATTTTCAATTATCTACAATCGGCCATTCAGAAGCCACTATAACTGCCAGACGTAGATGTTCGTGTCGATATCATTATATCGGTAACCTCACTTTGAGCGACTTCCTTGTTCATTTTATATTTTTACTTCAGACACTTTGTTGCAGCTGCCAGCGCTGTATTCATCGCAGGCCTGATGGGCATATCGAGCAAGTTGCCCCAGAAGTATATGACTGCAGTGATCAGCGGGCAATCCCTGGGCGGCATCATAGCAGCAGTCGCCCAGATCATCTCCCTGGCCTTCAAGATATCCCCCCAACACAGTGCGCTTATCTACTTCTGTATAGCAGACTTCATGGTTATAGCGTCGCTAATCTCCTACGTGTTTCTGTACAAAATTGACTTCTTCACCTTCCATATCCTGAGGGGATCTGGCATGGCTGCCAATAGGCATAGAGAGGCGTATTTGACGATCATCGTGAAGAAGATTTGGGTGTACGCGTTTAGTATATTCGCGATATTTGGAATCTCAATGTGTGTTTATCCGGCGGTCACTGTGCTTGTGGAATCTCATCCGGTTACGAGCGGAACTGACTGGAATAGTGAGTATAAATATTACGCTATTCCATTTGCACGAGTAAACCTTTTTTTCTCATCTTTCAAGACGAAATAGGCAAAAGCAACTACATACCAATGGGAGGGCCCTTTGCACAGGATGCCGGTTAGAACGTCCTGCTCGTCTCGTATCTTATTTTCATTAAAAAAATACAGCCAAGGGTCAAAGTAATAGATATTTTTTTCGTCAACTTCCATTCAATTTTAACAACAAAAATCTGACTTTCAGGATCCAGATTGATATCAAGGAAAATTGTGAAAATAAATATTACTTACAATGAAATATACTTTTTTTTATATTATACGAAGATAAACTAGCTTACGTACTAGGGTCATCTGATGAGATGTGATTACCACCGCCTTTAATATCTTGCATATAGCACATGGGATTAATTTCCGAAGCGGGCGGCTGTACGCGCTGAAGGATCCCTTTTCTTGTGCACCTTGGAACACGGTGCAAGGAAATTAGTTCCACAGTTTGGTTGTAAGTTAAGGAAAGTTCCTTGAAAACTGCTTGCGTTTCGTGAGAACTTGTAGGAACAGCACAAATCCAGATGGTGAGGACAATTACTTAAACGTTTATGAGTTTTATTCTCTAGAGCTGACATTATTTTCAGATATATTCTTCGTGCCTGTGGTGAATTACCTCATCTTTAACTGTGGCGATTACTCTGGAAGGATGGCGGCCGGATTTTTGATGAAAGTATGTACCTCTGTGTTGCTTTCAAAATATTAGTATTCAAAATTTGATTTATGAATCACTTAGGTACCTATTTAGAAGAAATGTCTTAGGCGTCCTGCTATTTCCTAAGCGACCTAGGCGCAAATACAAATTTGACACGCAGTAAGAACAACAGTCGATACCACTGGCCTGTGCTATTTAGCACTGGAGGCTGTCCAAGTCCTTTTGTGCCTGTTTGATATTCGCCATTTTGGCGCTGTTGGGCCATGTTGCGATAGTCTGCGGTACTAAAACTAGTGATGACAACCGCAGCTAAACAAACATCACAAGGAAAACTATTTGCAATCAAAAAAAAATATGTGCACCTTAATACGTTGATTCCTGAAGTATAAATAACACGAAAAACGCCCAAAATTAATTAAAAATGCAAAAATACTTCAGAGTAGGTATTGTACGTTTCTCTCGCAGTCATTTGTATAATACGTCAAAATTAGTTCTCTGGACGCTCGCGAGTGGCGCTTCAAATAGGCACAAAAAATTGCTGTGAAACTTAAGGAACTGCCTGTCCAGTGGTATTTATACAGTGGTCGATAAGTAGTACCCTTAAAGAGTACTACGCGACCAAACGAAGTGAACGCGTTCTGGTTTGCCATTTTCCCGCGAATAGAATGCTATAATTTTTTTGTTATGTATATGTATATAAAATATGAGCGTCACTTTTCTGTAGTACGTACTTCTGAGTACCTATTATGTTTTATATATATAATTGTGGATGATACAGCTACTGTACTCAATAACTTTTGTATTAATTTACATTTACTTTTTTGACTTATTCGTGTAAGACATTGACTATTTGACGTTTGAGTGTGTTTGTTGCATCATTTTACATATTATACTAGTGGACCCAACAGACGTTGTCCTGTACACATGTTTTAAATTTGTAAAATCGGTCCAGCCGTTAGGAGCAGTTCACTAACATACACATGAGCAGGAGAATTATATTATATGGGCGGAATTGAGAATCTAAACCAATCTCAAATTCACTGAAACAAACAAAAATGTCATCAAAATTAGTCCAGCCGTTTAGGAGGTAGTTTAATTGTGAATCTAAACCATTTTCGAATCCACCTGAAGACACACACCAATCTCAAATTCACTGGAACACACAAAAATATCATCAAAATCGGTCCAGTCGTTTAGGAGGTACTTCAATTGTGAATCTAAACCATTCTCGAATACACACAGAAAGTTTCATTAGAATCGGTCCAGCCGTCTAGGAGGAGTTCAGTGACATACACACGCACACAAGAATTATATATATAAAGATTGTAATTGAAATGATTCGTAAATCGATGTAAATGTAAATCTTGATATAAAAAAGTGGCAATGAGTTTCTTGCTACTTCTTCTCATTAGTTCAACCTTTTACGAAGTAGCGGTAGATTCAATGAGATTTTTTTTTTGACATTCATAAGTGTCATTTCCTTGAATAAACTGATTTTGATTTGATTTGATATCAAGTCGCGTTGTGATGATTGTAAGTGATGGTAGGATGGAAGATGTTTGTCCGCCATGTCTGCCATGAAAGTGAATTTCTAAATAATATATTTTAATGTTTTTTTTTTTTTAATAATCTCACCGTTTCAGTTTCTTAATTAAATCTGTTAAAATATGTCTATAAAATAGTACTTCTTCTCTGTACGCATACTGTTTAATCTACGTCATTCCTTTAGTATTTGTCAGAGTATGGACAGTGCATACTTTATAGAATCTGTTCTCTTTGCCCTTCACCGTAATGGAAGCTACACGAAGATCACGAAACTCTTTTTAATCAAGTTATAATCAAAAATACATCTTGCATAAAACCAGTTTACTAATTTCAATCCTTATAAAATCGTTTTATTGTTTGTACCAAGGCGATAAAAAACTACCATCAAATGTGCCTTATATCTGCCACTTAAAAAATAAATAGGTCCTATACGTTTTATTATGATATGCAACAATGTTATTACAGAAAATAACTCATAGTATACGCGTTGTTATCATAATAAGTATACACTGTTATTTGTCACATCAGCTAGGAAAATGACTCATAAAATTAAACAACTTAAAACATTATCTTGGCTCAATTAAAACTGTCAACATTGTGAACAATAGCGGAAATTTGCTTAACCAGAATAATCTCTCACATTTACAATATACGTATCACTACATATATAAAACTATTTATATGGCAAACGTTGTTTTGCCATATAAATTATGTTAAGAGTTTCTTGGACATTGCTTTATTTTTCTAAAATAAACGTAGCCTAAGTTACTCCTTATTACATCAGCTACCTGCCAATAAAAGTCGCCGGATTAGCCGGAACAAACAGACAGACAGACAATAATTGTAAAAAATGTTATTTTGGTGTATGTACCGTATATGTATTCATAATATACATTTAGTAAAAAATGGTTACTTCAATATTACAAAAAGACACTCCAATTTTATTTAAATGTATAGATAATTCACACAATATTTTTATAAATTATAGCCTATATGTTATTCTGGTGTGTAAGCTATATTATTGCAAAGTTTCATCAAAATCCATTCAGTAGTGTTTGCGTTAAAGAAGTTCGAACATAAATCCAGACATACAAACTTTCACATTTATAATATTAGTAGGACAAAGTCCTCCGCCGTGTCTGTCTGTTCGCAATAGACTCAAAACTATAGCACCGATTTTCATGCTGTTTTCACCAATGAATGGCGTGGTTCTCGAGGAAGGTTTAAGTATATAATTTGTTAAGTTTTTGTGCACATTTTTGTATACATTAACGACATTTGTTGGAGGTGTCGAAAAAAAGCCGTTTGAGAGCTTTCAACTAAAACGCTGTCTAAACCTTTTGAGATATAAAAAAATAATGAATTATGTATCTTATATCGGTCTACAGAATAAGGATAACATAATATGTATATCCATTTTACCAACTTAAAAATATTTCAATTATAAAGCGGTAATGTTAAAAGCTGTTTACGCAAATTCGATATTAATCCTTATCATTTTACTACTAAGTTATATTATAAAATCATTAAGAAATACGTTTTTGTTTTGACCACATTTTTGCCGAATACTTTCATTATTTTTCTATTGACAGAACAGCATCTGTCGGGTCAGTTAGTAATATATAAACCTCTCTTAAGGGCCTGCCTTCAAAAATACTGAGATGCAGTTATTGTGCCTATTTTTATGTATTATTCCGATCGTACCAGTAGTTTTCGCAGTATAATCGAAGAAAAAATCCACTGTTTATTTATTAATATAGATTTTATTTGAATATAAAACAGAACGATATAAGTATTTATTTCTTATAAAATGCCTGGTTGGTCTTACAGTTCAATATTCAACACTCCTTAAGACCCATATAGCCGAATGGTTAGTAACCTACTAAGCTAGAGGTCCTGGGTTCGAATCCCGGCAGGTGCAGTCATTTATATGATGAATATGTATGTTTGTTTCGGAGTCATGGATGTTTATATGTATATATGTATGTTCAAGGAATTATATTGTATTAAATATATCGTTGCCTTGTACCCATAGTACAGGCTATGCCTAGTATGTGGCAAGATAATTTGTGTGAAAGTGTGTCAATATATTATTATTTTCCGTCCGTTTTGAAGTTTTTACACAACATTGTATTTTTTTATAGGAGCAATAGTTTATAAGTAGTTTTGTTTATAAATAACTTTTGTTTTTCAGCCGACAAACCAGTGGGTGCTGGCTGGAGCCAGTATCCTGAGGATAATTGGCGTTCCCATGCTGATGCTGTGTAACGCACAGCCAAGGAAGCACCTCCCTGTGCTGTTCCCTTGGGACTACGAGTATATACTGATCATGATCGTTTTCGCCTTTACGAATGGTTACCTGACCAATATTGTAATGGTGCATTCCACTCGGTGAGTGTTTGATTGTGTTTTCTTATTTGTAATGCTCCAAAGCTATTACAGTGAAACCTGGTTAAGTGAGACATCAAGGGACCTGCAATGTCGTTTCACTTATAGAGGTATTCCACTTACCCAGTGTCTCAGATATACAGGTATAAATAAATATCTGTCTCATTTACAGAGGGTTCCATTAATAGAGGTGAGAATACAGAATTGGCCCTTTAAATTCAGCACAAACTTCTTCGCGTGTCTTCCCACTTTCATAAACGGATATTAACTTCAGTTTTTCACGTAATGATAACGATTGTAGCTTTCGTTTTGACATTTTTCAAATAAACATCTGTATGATAGTAAAGCGAAACTAAAACTGAAGGTAATTGAAGCTCAAAATTTGTACTTACGTACCTACTTGGAATTACGTGTGGAATTTGTGGGTAGAATAAGAATGAGTAAACAAACAATGTTATCTATGATGATAAATCGAAAGAACAAATCCCAGATATAGAGGTTTACTTCGTCCCACTAACAGAGGTAATTCAGTGCCAAAGTGTTGGGACCTCAGCATGAGTTCCAGTTATGGAGGTTTCTCACTTATCCAGGTCCCACTTAACCAAGTTTCACTGTATAATAACAAATAAAATTCTTTATTGGTTTTAACAAATTCTCCATAATAAATAGTGGCAAGAAGCTCCTTTTAAGTATATAATGAATGCTTGTGCGTTATGGAGGCTCCGTTCTTTCTTAGCCTTAAAATAACATACTTAGAGTACATAATAGTATTATAAAACGTGCGCGCATGCGCGCGCGCGCGTGGGTGTGTGTGTGTAAGTGTATATGTGTGTGTGTGTGTGTGTGTTAGCGTATGTGAAGTAAGAGCAACTCAGTATCATCATAATTATTATTTATAATTATTGGTATCCAGGCGATCAGTGCAATTTTACATTCATGGGCGTTTCTATTATATATATGTAACTGTTTGTTTATTTTATGATAAAGAAATGGCGCACTATTAAATAATAGTCAATGTTTCAACAGCAGAGTATAGTTCTGCTGACATCATGTACAGCTTAAACCCACATTACGATATTGTAATATTTGAAAGCGTTCGGGAAGCTCCGTAAAATCCTCTCGACCCAAATACCACAGTGTCTGAGGACGAAGGTTTTCGACCGGTATGTGCTGCCAGTGCCTTACGGTACGTAGACGTGGTCGCTAATTATGGCCCTGGTGAAAAAGCTCATGGTCGCTCAGAGGGCTATACTCGAAGTTTCCCTGCCAGATCGAATTAGTAATGAGAAGATCCGTAGGAGAACCAAAGTCACTGATATAGCCCAAATTATTGCGACACTGAAGTGGCAAAAGTCCTCGAATGGCGACCACGTACCGGAAGACGCAGTGTTGGTAAAACCCCCACAAGATGGACCGACGATCTGGTCAAGATCGCCGGAATACGTTGGATGAGGGAAGCGCAGGATATTTACGAAAGTTTCCAACTCCCTTTGGCATCTAGAAATGCCTAGATTGAGCCAGATTTAAGCAGTGTCTTCCACAAAAACCAAAATCAAATATTATTAAATATTATGATTGCATTCTTAGTTTCAAGTTCCAATACTTGATAATTGTGTATAAATATGTGTGTGACAATTACTTATATGCTGACTGATTATATATTTATTACTTAGGGTTATCGTTAATTAATTATGTAGTGATATGACAATTTATTAGTGTGTAAATAACGTATAAGATACTTCGTTGTCATTTTAACTATTTTGCAGGAAGTGAATGATTCTTTAATCAATATTACATTGCATCCGTAATATTGTTGAGCCACTTCCACCTTCGCACGACACGCAACAAGTAAGGATATCATCCCCACCATCTGGATGTGTGGCGGTCCTCCACAGTGCGGTTTTCAAGGAGCTTTCTTCCACGTACTACAAAGCTGTGGAATGAGCTTCCTTGTGCGGTGTTTCCGGGACGATACGACATGGGAACCTTCAAAAAAAGCGCGTACACCTTCATTAAAGGCCAGCAACGCTCTTGTGATTGCTCTGGTGTTGCAAGAGAATGTGGGCGGCGGTGATCACTTAACACCAGGTGACCCGTACGCTCGTATGTCCTCCTATTCCATAAAAAAAAAAGTTTATGTTCTGTGCTTTCCACCGCAGAGTGATGACGTTTTGTAGGAAGGCATTACTTATGCATTCGTTTCGCCAGCAAAATGATCGAATAATATAAATTTGTACCAAAATTTATGGACGATGCGGAACTTGAACCCGCACCCCTCAGTTTCAGTCCGAGCGCTCCTACCAACTGATCCAGCCTAGCGAAACTTTCTTAGAAAAAAGCGTTTCACTCGATTGTATGAAACGTGCAGTCATTGATAGATTGACAGATGACGGTTATAATCTTGTAAAACACGGAGATAGCCGAGATCATCACTACGCTTTAAGCAACTGTTCGCTTTCGAACTAAACAGGATTATACTTCGTCGCCGATCAAACTTACATCATTTGATGTCCGTCCATAAATAATTGAGATTTATTGATGATCGTCCATAAATATTAGTACAAATTAAATTTGTATATGTAAGTGTGAATAAGTGAGGGATATTACTTAAAAATAACAAATTGCTCGAATAATGTTGGACAGTGACTTATTGTGATAAATAATAGTTTCGTTTCAACACAATGAGCGGCCGAGAGCTCGATGACATGTAGGTAGGGTGAACAATAAATCCACGGAGTAAATGCTTGAAACGCTAAACAAATTTAAAATGTAATTTTCCACCAGGCTGCCTCAATAAATAATAATATTTTAGAAGAATTACAAGAATTAAGTAACTAAAATTAAGTTTTTTTTTACTAAATTTATTTATTACAAAAAACAAACCAAGTAAGCTTCGCTAAGTACTAAGGCAAGGGAAAATCGTTGTAATTGTAACTTGTTAAAGTGATTTTTAGGGTAGCATAAACTTTTTCTAAAATAAATATTAAATACTTTTACGTCTGTCATCCCAAAGCTGTTAAAAATGTCTGTGACTCCTTTCAGAAGTTTATGAGTTTAACGCTTTTTTATTATAAATTAAACTACAGCACATTCTATATTATAATCTATATCTATCTATACGACTCCCTCCACTGATGATATTGGCAGTAGTTTGGCAGTAGTTTTACACAGGTCAAGGAGACAATTTGAAATTCTTAATTATAATTATACTACAAGTTTGAGTATAAACGCCGCTTTTATTTGTTTAATTTCTTATATATTATATTTGTTTTGTTTTGTTTTTTATCAAACTTCAAAAAAGGTTTACAAACCATGCGTATTTTTTGAATATCCTATCAAAATAAACGGTCCGCATATCAATTCATTACAAAAACAAATAAAAACGATAAATATTCTTCAGATGAGACATCGATTTATACTTTTTTTGTATTCAAATTCAAATTCAAATATTTTTATTCAAAATAGGGTGTGAAATCACTTATTGAAAGTCAAAAACTACCACCCATTCCAAAATGAATGCCTCAGGCCTTAGAAGAATGGGCGCAACAAACTCAGCGGGCTTTTTTTTTCATCAAAAATATGTTTTACAATTAAAGTACCATTTACAAAGTAACATTGTACAATTAAACTTATTATTTAATAGCCTGAGGGCGGTCGCTCCATTCCCAATCTGTGGTATCATTAAGAAAGTCATTTATGTTATATTAACCTTTACCACACAAACGTTTATTAACAATTCTTTTGAATAACGTAATACTTTTGTTTTGAACACTTTCTGGGATCTTGTTGTAAAAGCATATACATCGCCCCACAAAAGACTTACTAACTCGACTTAGCCGAGTAGTAGGCATCATCAGTTTATGTCTGTTCCTGGTGTTAACATTATGGTTATGACAGTTTCTGGCAAATTCACTTATGTGCATTATATCGACATTTCCGTGATTGATTGCAGCGTGGTGGAAATGCACGAACGTGAGAAGACATCTTCCATAATAGCGACGATGCTGAGCGTCGGACTGACTGCAGGAGCCGCGGTCGGTATGTTGTTGGTCAGACTGTTGTAGACTGTCCGAGAGACATCCTAGCGTTGAGGTTAGCGTAGATACGGCGTCCGTTCATTAATATTATGTAGAAATGTGTTTAAATAAAATCCTTCCCTCGAAGGGATCAAGTATAGTAACATACTCCACCTGGTATAAGATTAGATTAGTGTTCATTGTGTTGTCCATTCGGTAAATTAATATAACTTGTCATTGAGTTAATGAAAAATAAATTACTAACTAGCTTATCTAATTAGTAACTTGTGTTAATCGTCTATTTTGATTTAAACTAATCAATTTATCGAATTGTTAGTTCATAATCAATTTATTAAGTTAAAAAACATATTTTGCTCGGGTAATTCAATCACACATAGTGGGCAAGACTCGCGTTGTCAAGTGTCATACTGACAGCTCCCCATTTCATCGCTGCTTTATTTTTAGGCCAATGACGTTAGCCAGCTGGCACGGGAAGATACCAGGCGGAGTATATTATGATACCATGGGTTTTACCTTTTTAACATTCTATGAGAAACAGTGTAACCTATATTATATATAGTAAAAAGGAGCAGATATTGTTATAAGTACCTGCATCGTGACTCTTAAACGTCCTAATTGGGACGTATTTTGAGTTCTTAACTTGCTGTCTTCTCTCTCATTATTGTTTTAATCACACTGTCTGTTGTTTTTAGATGGTTTCATTAATATCATAAGATAACCGAAACTTTTCAAACGAAACGACACATACGTATGTCATCTAATCATATTATGACTAATTCTTTTTATTATGACAGAAACATATTTTATTGCGCTTATAATTCAACAATCTTATTAATTTCTATCGTTGTTCTTCTTATTGTGAATTTTTTTATTATTGCCTGTACATAGCTACAGAACAATGACAATGGCGGATTTGAAAGATGGTTGACAGCTGTCAATGTTCATCGTTAAATTAGACTGTCAATATCACACTGTACAAACAATCATAATTTTAATATGTTAGCCGCAGCCTCGGACTAGTAAAAAAATAAGGACTCCGTGTCACCTTACATAACAGTGTAGCACCAAAACAAGCCGCCGTAACCGGCGTGAAACGTGTAAATACATAGCCCCACGCACACACTTACACTACTACAGACCGATAGGCGGCCATTATGAGAATTGTCATCGTCTGTGACAGATCAGTTTGCGTCTCAATAAAATATTTTAATAATGCCGTCGTGCGTTGTGAAAAAGTGTAAAAACAATACTTTATAGTATTTGTGGCCATATATGATTATTTAAGGGGAAAAAAATTGTGTAACTAGTATCCCCCGTAACCGCACACACACTAGCATAACGGTGCTTCGCTTGCAAATATCACGGCGTGGAGTTCTTCTTTTTTTTACTCGTCAGTAGCCGCAGCACGCACTTTTCAATGATCTTAATATGATTATAATATAATATTGTATAACATTTATTATTATTTATTAAAACTGTATCACAATTTATGTTGTAAGAACGTGTTTGTTTAAATCTATAACTTAGTTCAAGTAACTAAGATATGAATTAACAAATCGCCATTGTTATTTACAATTACCCCTTTCAAAATAATAATATGTGTTTAGACACCTCCCTTAACGCAGGTAATTAATAGCTGATAGCTCTTTACTATAACTATAATCGGTGAAGTTAGCAATCGTTATCATAAAACACTGTGGCTGAAAATGTGTAACAACCAAGAATTCCTTTTATTACACACATACATTACATACATTTGGAATTGTATTCTTTGATAATATACTTCACAAACGAAGTTACCTATACGTCTTTTGTTTTCTTAATGTGTAAAATTCAATTAATGTCGCTTATAAACAACATCTACAGACAGAACAATAACAATGGCGGATTTGATAGATGGTTGACACCTGTCAATAATTGTCATCTATTAAACTGTCAAAATCAAACTACATACAATCATAATATTAGGTTAGCCCCAATAACCATTTTTCGAAATGATTTATGATTATAATTATAATGCCGCAAAGTTATTTAAATCATATCCATTTATATAGGGTATATCAGAGATCTTATTTTAACGACAATTATCTTATTAAATACAACTTAATATATAAAAAAAAAACATGACAGTTTCCCAAGTTAAGGGCGTGATAATTTTTGTAATAGATCAATTTATGATAATATTATTATATAGTGATATTGTAGTAAAGTTGTATTTATCATATTTAGGTACCTACACCCAATGGGTGTTTAATTAGTTAATATTGTTAATGGGCATGTTGTGTTGAACCAATGTGAAATTACCACATACTTGAAAGAGCCAGAGATATAGTTGTGTTATATAAGACAATATTGAAAATAGTTGGTTAAAAACTCTTAGTTGGCATACTTTATAATATGAAATACTTAACATATATGGATCTCGACTCCAATTTTTTTTTTTAATTTAAGAGCGCGTTAAAGTGAAACAATTTTGTAATAGTTATTTATGCAACTGTTGTGTAATACGGGGTATTTAACACAAATGTGGTTTTTTTTTTTGGATAATAGTATCATATGAGTGTTCTAATAGCTAATTATCAACAATTGCATACTAGACTTTATCTACACCCAGAATATGAATCCTCTATAAAAGATTCTGAAACAGTTACTAACTGCTAACATTAAAAAAGCCAATCCTAGTAACCATATTATCATCCAAAGGAGTGTTATTATGAAAACGGATGATGTAATGTTGTACTGAATTTCATTACAACACTCGTTTGGATGATGTAATTGTTATTAGGACATTGGGTATTTTTGGTAAAAAGCTAACTGTTTTAGAATATTTAATAGAAGATTAAAAGCATAGGTAGACAAATTGTTTATTATAATTTTTTAAAGATATAAGCGAAAAAATATCATTGATATTTTAGGCTTTGTATTGGATTTTTGCATGTGTAAAAAATAATTATTATATTTTTACTAATTTTCTCAGGAAAACTGGATAACACTAGATAGTTATCATCTAATTTAATACCTATACCTAAGGTATTCGCTAGTATATTTTAAATCTTTTAGTCGTACAGAATTCCGAATCGTTTCGTAAAATCGAATCTTAAAACGTATGTATGCGATCGTATCGCGCTTATAATATTCAAACAATGACGATGAAAAATAATTTCAATTTTATAATATATGTAGTACAAGATCCAACTACTCGATTCTTCGGGTATGTGTTTTTCTGATAAAACTAATTTTAAATGAACGTTGAGGGAGTATGTAATGTATTAGCGATAGGTTGCCTATTAAAAAATGGCCGCATATACCACTAATTAATTTTAGTATAATTAATTTTCTAATATCTCTTTTATTTTATTTTTTTTTAATTTTATGTCATTTTAAAGGAAATTATGTAAAGAATTGAAAAATATATGGTGGCCAAGGCTCAGTCAACCGCAAAATTCGGGTTGCCAGGTTTAAATAGGTATATTATTAATTTATAATAATAATATTGACACACTTTTACACAAATTATCTAGCCCCAAACTAGGTATAGCTTGTGCTATGGGTACAAGACAACGATATATTTAATACAATATACTTACTAAACATACATAAATACATATAAACATCCATGAATCGTAAACAAACATCCATATTCATCATATAAATGATTGCACCTACCGGGATTCGAACCCCGCACCTCTAATCTTAGTAGTCAGGGTCATTAACCATTCGGCTATATCGGTTGTCTAGTAGTAATATTAGTAAATTAGTTTTATCATAAAAACCTGCGTCCCTGCAGAATCGAGCAGCGGGGTCCTAGACTATTATTATAGTTTAAACACGAGCGTCAACAGATTACAGCAATTCTGAATTTTACTTAAGATCGCCTCTGTACACTTAGATTATTATTTTTATTATTTAAGTTTTAGTACGTAGCTCTACTTTAGAAATATTGTTACCACGATTATTGTTCGGATATAACTTTTGATATTATTTTAATGATTTAGTCGTAAGTGTATTTTAGTTGTCAAAGTTTTTTACCGTTTTACCTTATTGTGATAATTTATCTTTTACATTGCAAACATTCCTTGTAACATTTTATTATACAGTGATATAATTATGTATGAGATTCAAATCATATTTTTGTTTTTCAAATCTCGCCATTTCTGTTGACTAGTTATGCCATTGGACCATTATTGACGTACAATAAACAACTGGACTATCTATTAAAAGGTCGTCAAAAATTGTTCGAGCGGCGTTGTATAAATATATACAATTAACTTAAACAAATAACATTTATTGAAATTAACACCTTATTTAGTGGCAGTAATGTTCCAAGTATTGTACACGCTCATTAGAAGCTCGGACGCGAACACGAGGCAAGAACATTCTGATTTAGCAATTGAAATGTAATTAGTTAACAATATGATTGAGAACGTCAAGTTAGTTACACAATTTTGTTAATTTTAAAGGGGCACTTACCATCTCCACTCCATCCATTTTAAGCTTGTATATGCTGTCAGTTTTTCACTGAACACTTTATTATTGCGTGGCGTTGTATTGAAAGCGCGGTCGAAACACAAACTTTGATTCAAATTTTTAAGCGTTATTGTGAGTCTAGTAGTTTATTGTACGTCAATGCATTGAACTTAATAATATTTGTTTGTTATAATATGGAGGATGTTGCAAAAGTGTTTTAACGTATTTGAGAATGTGATACGTGCTGTTTCTATTGTAATGATTATATATAATTATGTGTTTTAAAATATTTACCTAAGATCATTTATACGTCTAGATAGACTGTGACAGATGTGAAAACGACGAAAAAGAATGAGGTTGACAGTGTACCTCTATTTTGTGCAATGTCCGCACCCTAACATAGAGTGACATACAAATCGCTAGTGTAATGCGTGGCTTGTCACGCACACTAAAGTGATATACCTGGCCTGTGTCATCGGTCGTCTAACAGCAAAAGGCTCTGTCTCGACAAACAAATTGTCTATGATTTACACTGATGACTTGCCTATTTGAATTTATACGTTAATATTTGTTTTAAGACTAATTGGATCTCGAAACGTAAGATAGTCTGGAATACTGATTCGAGACTCTTTTCATGGATAAAGTACTTATGTGCACTGTTTTAAGCTATTTATCGCGGTGATTCCCGATATCTCGGCACGGTTTCATGGGAAATGATGGGGAAGGATCTCAAAAAGAGACGATATTTAAAGTAATGATTCAACTGTTTTTCGAAGTGAAATGTGTACCTTAATTTTATTCACCAAATGTTAATAACATTTAAGTAATGTAAACCTGTGTATAACATAAAAATCTACCAAAATATATTAATTTTAGTTGTGCCGAGAGTTGTTAAGCACTAAATTCGAGAGGTACTTATTTTAAATGTAAAAGACAAAATATGTAATTTGAATGTTGACAAATTCGTGTACTCGTCACCTTATATGTACCTTTAAGTATATGTGATTAGCCAATTATCATACATATAATTATCTACATATGTGTAATTTGTAAATGATAATAAATACATCAAAACAGTATATTATCATGTAATTTTTATTTTACATAGTGAATTAATGTTTTTCGTGCGTATTTATATGAACCCATAATACACTAAAATGTAGACTTAGTAAATCGTATGTAACGTACCTACAAATTAATTTTCCATATTATACAGTAATATAGCCTATAAAGAAGTAGCCTTATAACACGTTTCCATATTACGCGATTTCAATTTTGTATACCACCGGCAGTCTCCCATGTAACGTGTAGATTTCCCATATGAATATTTCTGTACTGTGATATTTATAATCATTTGTACAGTTCATAATTATTAGCTTCGCGTACCTATGCAAGAGTCTCAATTGTGTTATTACAAAATTATATTAATTTATTGTATTAAAAACCTATATAAAATAGTAAAACTAGGCAAACAATTGGAAATAGTTGATACGAATTGTGATTAATTATTATTATTATAACGAATTACGAGGTCGTTATTTCGCGTTATACAAAAATAAATATATAAAATAATATAAAGCGTGTTCGGTGGGATTAGCTACCTGTATTAATACAAATGAAAGTTTTTCGTTCAATGATTATCAAGAATCTTGTATATTTTATCCTAATTTGTGATGATTATGCGTAAAAGAACGCTTGTATACGTTTTCAAATGCAACTCCTTCAGTGCTGCTCGAATCGTTGCGTAAAGATGTCATCTTATAATTGTGTATTTGCTGAATCTGTCACGCGGCGTATTTTTTTTATATAAACAAGGGACGAGATGAGCAGGACGTTTAGCTGATGGTAATTGGTACGCCCTGTCCATCACAATGCAGTGCCGATCAGGATTCTTGAAATACCCATAAATTCTGAGGGGCACGACAACTTATGTCACCTTGAGACATAAGTTGTCAAGTCTCATTTGCCCAGTAATTTCACTAGCTACGGCGCCCTTCGTACCAAAACACACATTACTGCTGCACCACAGTAATAGGCGCCGTTGTGGTACCCATAATCTAACCGACACCCTGTGCAAAGGAGCCTCCCACTGGTAGTATTTCGAAGATCTGAATTGACTGGCACTATTTCTGCCGCCAAATCCACATTCGGACTTAATATTCGCTACAAATTCTCACCATCTCTATTGGGAGTGTCTTATCGAAGTGAATTCTTGACTTTTGCCAAGTATTGTTGGAATATGTTATGTTATTGTCACAATGATAACTAAATATATTTCTATTTCCAGCTGGACCGTGAATGTGGTTTGTAAGAATATTTGTCTCGTACACCCAAACTATGGAATGTGCTTCATTGCGCGGTTCATTCAGGACGAAACGACACGGATGCCTTTAATATTAAATTACAAAAATACTTCACCGCCCACCGGCCAAACGAATAGTCATATATATCACTGTGCGTGTGTGACGGAACAGCGCGATAGAAAGATAGCGGTGTCTCGTTTTCGCATAGGATATAAATCAGCGATGACCGGTTGGATGCGATCCTGATCTAAGTACGCTTTTATTAGCACTGTATACTTTTTTGAGATCAAACCTTATAATTATTAAAGATCGTATTTAGTAACAAAAAACTGTAATAATAGAATTTAAAACATTTTAACCGTCCACCCCGTACCGGTGTTGCAACTTGAATGCCTGTATTCGTGGTCAACTGACAAGACAACGTCATATTGGTGTTGTCAGTTGACTGTCTCTATATTACATTTTAATAGATTATTACAATTTAATAATTAAATTGATAATTAAATAAATCATGCTTATTAAATTAAATCAACCAAATATTAATATGAATTAAAATTATAAATATGTTGGTTACGGTAACACTTTAACAGACGCTAACGCGTTTGTAAAGTGCATTTACATCTATGTATAAGTTTTTCTATTCTTAATTTTATTTATCATTACGAACTCAACTCGTGTTAGCAACCCGGACAAATCTTCGTGATTTTTGGTTTGCTTTAAAAATTACACGATTCTGAAAGGCTGGAACCGCTCCTGTGTTTTATCTGTTCCAAGAGAGTATGTATGGTCCGTGGCGATATATCTGGTGAAACTGATGTTCCTGGTCCTCATTTCATAAAAAAGGAACTGACTACTATCAGGCAGTTGGCGATAGTCTTTTCTACTCTTATATTGTGAGTTAATTAAATTGTCCTGCAATTATCTATATACTTAGTCTGGCCATACATACTGTTACAATTAAAAATAAACGCAATATTATATTTGAATTTGGAATCCGTTATTTTTATAGAATTGCCCATTGAGTTTTCTCATTTTGGCGCCAATACATTGTACAATATTTAGCGATATTAAAATGTAGTGGGGGATAAAGAGTACCGAATCGCTATGATTGCATTACACAAAGTAGGTATGAACTCAAATGAAATTTTTAAAACTCTCCATACGCTTGGTATTAGTAGAATGTTTGTGTAACGGGATATTAATAGGTACAATGAGACCTCCTCTGTTTGTAACAGAAAAAGATCTGGCCGTCCACGTAGTGTTCGAACGAAGAAGGTGGTCAAAGCAGTAAGGGGAAAAATTCGAACAAATTCTGTCCGAAAGCAAAAGATTTTATCTCGGGAGATGAAGATAGCACCTAGAACGTGTCGCGTATTTTAAAAGATCACTTGCAGTCTATAATGTATTCGAGGAAAAACAGACATGTATTGCATAGATCATTTAATTATTAAAACAATTGGTAAATGTACAATATTCAAAACGTAATTGGATTCTTTTTGATGGTAATTTCACAATTTGTGTTACATAGGTAGGTAGGCAGTTACTTGCTACTTCTTTAGTACCTTCATTTGCTGCTTGTGTGAATGTCGGCGGCAAAGATAAATCATTCAAATTACTGGAAGGCACGAAATAACTCGTGCTACGAGATGTACATGGTTGTGGTTCGGGGCAAAACTGTATTACCCTGCTAAATTGAAAATGCTCTGTTTACTCTCTTATAATTTGCAGTTAGGAACTAACTTAACTTTTTAGGGATAATTTGTTATGTTTTTAAAGTAATAACCCTCACTTCTAGGATTAATACACGAATAAAATTTGAAAAACAAAATTTTATGAACGATGCGGGATTGGAACCCACAACCTCCGGCGAGGCGACCTTTATAATGAGGCGGTAATCAAACGGTTAGCTCAGTGGTTTAGAGCACCGGCACGGAACGCCGGAGGTCGTGGGTTCGAATCCCACATCGTTCATAAAATTTTGTTTTTCATATTTTATTTGTGTTTTTAGGGATAATTTTATTATGCTAGTGTGTTATTATAGTTCGCTTTATGGCCCTATGAACGATGTAATAAGGCTCACTTTACGCACTTTTGTAAAAAGGGGAATTAAAACACGAATGTGGGAAAACGAACGTATCAATTACCATCAGCTGAAAGCTCGTCTCGTCCCGTATTTTCATAAAATCAAAAAACCCATAATATGAATCCTCTGTAAAAAGCCAGTCCTAGTAACCATTACATCATACAAACGAGTGTTGTAACGTTGTACTGAATTTCATTACAACACTCGTTTGGATTATGTAATAATAATAATAATGTTGGCAATAAGCTAACTGTTTTAGAATGTTTAATAGAGGATTTAAAGCATGGGTGTAAATAATCATTAAACTATTTTTGCTGCTTCGGCGTTGTCAGTAGCAGCAGATAGTACCAATTAAAATTAGAATAAACATTTAATTTGAAAATAATTAAGAGACAAACTAATTCTTTGCTTTCCATGCCCTTACCGTGCGTGTGCCGGGTCCATTGCTTAGTAGAGCGAACATGTTCAATCAGGATGTAGGTATAAGAAGCTCCCTTACGATATACACCAGCACACCTTGTAAATATTTCATCGAAGCTTAGCAAGTAAGTCAAAATCATTTGTCGCTATTAAAATATGCTTCTTAATTAATTCTCAACCTTTTTTGAATCAGGTTTTGTTTACAATTTAATTACTTTCATTTTACTTCACGAAGTCTTCCTTGAAGTTGATAGAATTACAAAGTACCTCACTACACTGCAATCATTTATCACCCACACGCTCAATATCAACATAAATTATAATATTATTTGTGACCTTTTAATACCACATAATCAAGAGAAGTACTGCATAAGTTTCACTTAAGAAATACCTACTGTAGTTGACTGCTTATAAGGTTAATTTCAAATCATGTTGAGGTGGACTCTTAATACATTGATTAAATTAGCTTTTTTTGACAATAAGGGACGAGACGAGCAGGATAATGCAGAGCCGCTCAGGTTTCTTGAAAAAACGCAAAAATTATGAGCGGCACTACAATTGCGCTCGTTACCTTGAGACATAAGATATTTTTAAGTCTCATTAGCCCAGTAATTACACTAGCTTCGGCGCCCTTCGACCGGAACACAATAATACATACACATTACTGCTTCACGCCAGAAATAGGCGCCGTACAGAAATAGGTACCCATAATCATAATCATTCAGAATCAGTCATAATAAAGGAAATGGATTTTTAATTAATATATATTATTAGCTACATTAGTGTATATACATTCAAAAACGGGCGTACACTTTTATTAACGGCCAGCCTTCTGTGATTCCTCTACAGGAGAATAAGGGCGGCGGTGATGACATCATCAAGTGACCCGTACGCTTGTTAGTCCTCCTCTACCATAAAAAGATATGTACGCAAATCATTTAAAGCGAAGAGTAAGCAGAAAACACGCAAAAATTGTGTTTTTAGATAAGTTTTGTGGTGAAAGTATAGCATTTCGAGGTATGAACACTACTTGATCCTGTTACACATATCCTTAAGTCTTATTTGTACGTTGCTGTTGGTTATAGTTAACACTGCCGAGCTCTTTTGAACTAGGTATTGCCTGTTCGCGTCTGATGCCCAATTCGCGTCCAAACGTCGGATCACTTTTTTACAACAGTGAAAAATAACCATACCGACACACTTACCTAAATACGAGCGCTACTATGGATATTTGGATCTATGACAGATACACACACACAAACAAAAGATCTATGCGCGCAACCCAACTTGATTGAAAAATAAACTAATCATGCGTGTGCAACCAACGAGTGACGACATGAGCAAGTGGTACAAAAAAAATAGTAAGGAGCTGCACTTTTCACGGTAAGAATTTAATGGATTTATTGCAAATTTAGAATTCTTTGTTGTCCCTAGACCTTAATTATGAACCACACTATAGGGATAACGATGTTTGTGCTAAAATATTTATACTGACAATTTTATAAAAGGCGGACGCGAACTGGTACATGAAATTTACAAAATATCACTTTGCGTCCGCTGTGGACGGAGATTACTCTAGCTATTTCTCAGTCAAATGTTTATTTAAATACGATAAAGCAGAAATACAATATAAATTTGCTATCAGTATGAACATTATATACATAATACAAAGGCCAAATAGCGTCCATATTATCAGAAATAGATAAAAAGATAATTAATGTCGAAAAACAGACTGGACGCAAACTTTACCTACTCTAGAAACCCTATATTATTTTGCGTCCATTTTTTTTTTACACAAAAATAATAAAATTTTTATAAAAATACTCTTTATTTCTTACCTTACCTAAAAATATACACTTCTACGAAAATTACGTTATTTGCCACTATATTATTGTTATGCGAATTTTGTTCCATTTCTTACTAAAATGATAAAATAGAATGCTTAGTTGCGATTCTGTCTGATTATCTGTATGTTGATAAGAACAACTTTATTAGAATAAAAAAATGATTATTATTGTTAACTTAATTTTAAATGAGTTGAGGGAGGGGGGGAGGGGGAATCGGATATATTGTCAGATTTTTTGTTTTCATGAGCAATATGAAAACTTATTTTTATTTTAGATGACTTCTCACGCTTCAAATCAAATATACAGAAGACATTTTAAAAAAAGCTTTGGATGAAGCTCGAGACAACAAGAGGTCTATAAGACAAATATGTAAAGATTACGGAATTCCTAATTAATTCCAATATTAGACAAATTAAACGGGCGCAGACCAGATGGATTGAAGAAACCCGGGCCAGAACCAGTGTTGGGGATAGAGGGGAAAAGAAAATAGTAGAAGGGCTTCTAAGTATTGTTCCAAAGTGTGGTTTCCCAGTGAAAATAAAATTATTGTTAGATACAGTTCAAAAAATAATACGAGATGGCCAATTTAAGAACCAATTCAAGGATTATCGCCCAGGCCAAAAGTGGTTCGATAAATTTTTGACGAGAAATACGGAGATATCGATTAAAAATTCTGAAGGCATAAATAAAGCTAGAGCCCAAGTTACAGAACAGTCTATTAGACTCTGGTTTAAAGAGCTCGAGGAATATTTGGAGAGCATATATCAAAAAGACATTTTAAACAATCCGGAAAGAATATTTAATGGGGACGAAAGTGGATTTGCTCTTTGCCCTAAGACTGGCAAAGTTTTGAATAAACTTTACTTTTAACTTTTTAATATACTACTAAACTTAATAAAGTTTTTAATATTACAAATTCTAAAATAAATAATTTGACTTCAATCACTAGCTTTCCTTTTTATTTCCAATTTCCTCCGCTAAACTGGTGGACGCCCACTGGTCGACAGACGGACGCAATCTGGATTTTCTGGACGGAAAATGGGTAAATCGCCTGTTCAGCTATTTCTAGCTTTGTAAAACAAAACAGTAGATGTGTTGTCGAAAACTGTGCATTAAACTTGACAAGACTATATAGGGACTACATTACATCCATTTTTAATTATAAACCACCACACGGACATTTTTTTTTTCATGTTCAAACTTACCAACTCCACTAAGTGGACGCAAACAGGCGAAATGACCCTACCACATTTCTTTGTAGTTAAACAAGTTTTTTGGCATTTTGTGTAGGTTCATTTATTCAGATTAGTAGTGAATAACGAGGATTGTAAGCATTTAAACTGATTTCTACGCAAGAATTTTGAAAATATTGGCTTTGTTACATAGATCCGCGAGCCGGCAGCCGTGAACTCATATCGCTCAAGGTCGCTGGCATTTAGTGTCGCCTTAAGAGTAAGTATAGTATTTTCTTAGTACAGAGTAAAAGATAGATCTTTGTGGAGAAAACTTGGGGAGGCCTATGCTGAAAAGCAAAACAATCTAGAAACCGGTGTCTAATATTGTATATTATTACATAAGTACTTTTATATAATCAAATAAAAATAGTAGATTTAAGATTAGAAATGTAACTGCCCTTATTTATAGATTTTTAATAAAGGCTCTTATTATTATTATTATTATTATAGTATTTTCTTAGATTAACGCTAGTTTATTTAAATTAAATACTAATAGAAAATAAAATACTTTTTAAGGCGCTATAATCCTAAAAACTAACATTTCCCGCGGCTATGAGTACCTGTAGAATATTACAGATATACGAGCGCTTTTTGCCTAAAGTGTTGGGAATATCTCGCCTTAAAGGATGAAAACGTGCTGCAACAAAGGTGACCGAAACGTCAGGTTAAATAAATAAATTATAAAGAATGTAATTTTTACGCAAATGACTTATATAGCAAATACACAAATAGAATTTGAAAAGAAAATTTTATGATCGATGCGGGCCTCGAATCCGCGACCTCTTGCGTTCCGTGCGTGTGCTCTCCCAGCTGAGCCAACCGTTCGATTGACATATCGTACATATAATCTTTTATGCTTCGTTCAACTTTCAGGTTGTGGCCTCATCTACAGGATCTACTTTACAGTTGATAACCTGCTCAATCCCAATATTTGCATATTAGGAAATTGACTTGAGATGTCGCTCTTGCAAATCTAAACAATTTGTTTTAAAGTGATAACCCTCACCTCTGGGGTTAATTCCACAATTAACAAATACAGTTAAAAATTTACAATAACATTTTATTATTTGCTTAAATTTCGTGAGAATTTCGAATGTTTCTGAAATTAAAATGATTCAGTAATTCAATGTGGCGGATAATTTAATAATTTTTACGTTATTGTACAGCGTATAATTTTTTTTTTCAAACAAACTTTAGTGCACGTGTTGACAAAAATACACGAATATTGCAAAATAGTTCTTTGCTCAGTCAATGAACTACCTTCGTCAAAAATTGTCTTGAGTTATTTGTTATGCTATTGTTAATTACAATGTGTTTAGAAATCATTTTTGACGGCAAAGAACACAGAAAAAAAATTGATAAAAAGTCAAGATTTTATTTAATTTTTTTTATTTAAAATAATAAATTAATTTACAAACATAATCGATGTTGTTATATAGAAAAAAGCGGCCAAGTGCGAGTCGGGCTCACCCATGAAGGGTTCCGTAGCAGCAAGTTAATTAAAACATCGATCAGTTTCAACGTACTACAAGAACTTTCATGGACCGAGTTTCGCACCAACGTCTCTATAAGAATAACTTTTATGAGAGAAGTACCAAAAAAATGCGTCACGCCATGCCAAAAACTTGTTTAACTTCGAAGAAAAGTAATAGTTCAAAAAGGCTCGGCAGTGTTAACTATAACCAACAGCAATCATTAGCAACCTACAAATAAGACTTAAGGATATGTGTAACAGGATTAAGTAGTGTTCATAACTCGAAATGCTATACTTTCACCACAAAACTTGTCTAAAAACACTATGTTTGCGTGTTTTCTGCTTACTCTTCGGACAGGTCTACCGGCGCGAGAGTGAGTGCATTGAGCGCCTTGTCGTTCAGGGCAAAGTGAAGGGTACCAGAGGGCGGGGACGGTCACCCATGCGTTGGACCGACCAAATTAAGTCCGCTGTGGGCGGTCCATTGAATGAGTGCACATGACTGTCAGCCAGCAGGGAAAAGTGGCGAAGTCTCGTGGGGCACATCACATCTGCCCCAAAAGATTACACCTCGTGATGACCGCTCTGTCAAGAGTGTAACGACGAAGAAGAAGAACAAGAACTTTTATATTATGTTACTTGCTGCTACGGAACCCTTCATGGGCGTGTCCGACTCGCTCTTGGCTGCTTTTTTTATATTTCAGTTGAATGCGGTTAACATCTACTTACCAAGTTTCAATAGTATAGCTCTTATAGTTTCGGATAAGTGGCCGTGACGTACGGACGGACATACATGACGAATCTATAAGGGTTCCGTTTTTTGCCATTTGGTTAGGAAACCATGGTATAGGTGCCAACCACGGCTCAGGCATCGGTGCGTAGAAGCGGGACCAAAAAGTATATTTTTTCGTGGGCGAAGACTATTACATTTAAATTAGATTATTAAATTTTAATATCTGGAGCATCAACGTTTCCTCGTAAAATTTGACACGCATAATTTTTAGCTGGTCGCAAATAATCATAATATATACATATTTATATCAAAATCCAGACCTGAATTAGGTCATATATTTTGAGTATAAGAAGTACAGGCCCATTGAATATGCATTTATATGAAAAATTCCCTCATTTCCTCTCTTTGCAACAGCGAAAGCTGCTTAGTCTATTATAAATAATAATAATAATCCAATAACTACGGGTTCGTCTTCTACGACGACGTCTTTTTATCAAAAGTAGCGCAATTAAACCTTCTTCGTCAGAGTCCATTATGATACTGCACGCAAGGGTTAAAAAAAGTAGCAGCCACCGACCGCAAGTGTCGAACACCGGCCACAAGTGACTGTCGCGCGCTTCAGCTACCTTTGTAGCCGCTTCTAGCTTCTCGTGGCGGCGTTTGTGGCTGTCGCGTGTGGCCCGTGTGCCACCGGCCACAACCACAAAACGCCGCCACTGGCATATTTCCTGTAATTTTCATACATTTTATATGGACTCGCCGCACACGGTTGGCGTCGGTGGCGGCCACACGCTTCAAATCGTCGCAGCTTGCTTCTTGTGGCTCGCACCGGCCACTAAACGCCGACACAAAAAGCCGCCACACGCCACTCGCGCGATTCCGCGCCCCTCTCTCCCTTACCTAAGTTATGAGGGGAGCCGGATCAAGCGTAATTTTAAAAATAGGTAAGTATTTGAAGAAACTATCGCTGTCGCTGGCTATTGACACACGGATTTGTAACGTTGCTATACTTTGACTCTGCTAAGACAACCCAATGCAAAAGCCAAGATCGCGTTTATCACACTCGGCTAAGATTTACGTAAGTAAAGTCTGAGCAAAGTATAGGTTCGCTCTATAGGTAGCCTTTGATATTCATACAAAATATTAATTATATTATGGTAGGAATAACTATCCCACTGTAACAAAGAACACTTGCAGTGTTTTACTCGCTCTTGTGTCTTGTAATTTTCAAAACGCACCTCGCGTGTAATCACGCTCCGTTTGCACACAACTTCAACGTTTGTGTTTCAGCACTCAATGTTTCCCATTTTATCTCAAGTTAAAATATAGTCCATGTTTTTGTCTATGTCTATGGCTACAGTGCGTAGCAGTAACATAAAATGGATCCCTAAGGGACGAATGTTCTATGTAGAATGTGTGAATCTGCGCAAACAAGCTTGTGGGCAACATTAGAGTAAATTATAAATATGTATGATAAATATGGTAAATTGCGTATAAACACTTTTAATGTTAGTAAGGGATTCAATTATTTTAAATATTAAAATATAAATTTCACAAATATACTTTATTTCATTTATACATTAGGTATGTTCAAAATATAATGTTAACAATAATACGTATTTATTCATTCGGAACTACCAACATTACATGTGATTCCTACGTTAACATTAAACATGTCTTAGGTGCTGAGTACACATAATATAATTACATTTTATAGTCAGTTACACCATACACAAAGACAAGTCGTACAAAAGGTTAAAATTTATATAGTAAGTACCAAAAGGCTAAACAAACTTATGTAAATGTTAAATTTATATAATGAAAGGTATAAGAAATAAAAAATAATTATCTACAATCTTAATATCTATCTGTCATATACCGCTGCAGAATCGAGTGCATTAAGGCTGGGGACCGAGCCAACGGCCTTGAGGAATCGAGCGGAGCTAGGTTACCTCTCTCGCACAAGATAGGCATAGTTTTAATTCATAATTAGAAGCATTTTTAATTTATTACAAACATAATACAATTTTCTTTACAAAAATAACAAAACTATGTCATGTTAAATAATATTGGTAAACAGTAAATAATTTTTATCTAGATATCATATATATGGTAGTTACTTGTCTTTTCCAATGGAATAAGTTTTTGCGAATTTACTTATGACCCTCTATAGCCAGGGTTTTTACTTTTAAGCATTTTGAACATACAACAGAAATATATAATGAAATATTATATTAAAGTAAACTATTAGTTATCACTACTATAATCACTGGATGAAAAAATTCTGTTTATTACATACTGTAAAGTACTTAAGAGGTATCTCTATAGGACATTCAACGAAAATTCTTACAATTTTTAAAATTTCGAACAAAAATTTAGCTCTACGAAGTAGAACATAATATGAAATAGTAGATTGTTAACCGAGAGTCGAAAGAATCGATTGCCGAGGTATTTAGAGGCTAGGCTATAGTCCGAGTAGGAATTGATTCTTTTACCCGTTTTAAACACTCTACTTTTCATTTCGAATATGAGGGAAATAAAACTAGTTGTTTATCTAAACTATTTATTGATAATATATAATAATATTACTAGTACCTATTTAAAATTAATTGTCAAATTAGGAAAATTTATGTCGACTTTTTAAATTCTCACCGCGTAACTGTTACGGCTCATTCCGCTCAAAGAAGTTTGCACTCAATTCACACTGGCTGTTTAGAAAGTCACACAGCCGCAGGTTTTTTTAAATTAGTTTTTTACATAAAACTCTTCACAGCTGGCAGCAGTTCTATTTTTAAAGTTCATTCCGGCTCTTAGGTGGGAGATAATTTGTATGAGTTTTTCCCTCTCTATCATGGAGGAAGCAGCATTTTCCACCCAATAATCAGATCAAAACAACATTACTTTCCGTGTATGAGAAATGAAAAAATATATTTTTTTCAAAACTAGATAATAATATGTACTATATATACAACACTGATGCAGGTCGAGTCTGTTCGCCATAGGCGGCAACTTTCTCTTTCACATCGAATAGCCCCTAGTCGCCTAAGGGATACAAAGAACGGAATTACAGCAGCATCTTTCCAAGAGAGCACCACGATTAACTCTGATCGCCACCCAGCCTCTCAAGCGTGGCAAAGCCCCCCCAAATTAAAACATGGCTCACACATCGTCGTGGCGATATTTGGGGGAGCCATTGCCCAGCTGTGGACTTCTTCCGGCTAAATTTGATGACCACAAAGATATGCAAAATGGCAACATTAATACAGAAAAATGAACGTGCAATCTTTGACACAACCCCAAAAATCGAACCGTCAACTAGACAATTTGCGATATTTTTTTATGGAAAAGGAGGACAAACGAGCGTACGGCATCATAGGAGCGTTGCCGGCCTTGAAGGAAGGTGTACGCGCTTTTTTTGAAGGTACCCATGTCGTATCGTCCCGGAAACACCGCACACGGAAGTTCATTGCACAGCTTTGTAGTACGTGGAAGTATTCTAGACAACAGCGATCTGGTAACAGAGACGACAGCTTGTTTGCTCAAATGTTTCTGTAGCGCCGTTAAAGCGTTTCAAAGAACGAGACCTCTAGAAGCCAGTAAGTCCTTCTTTTTTGTGTCCAGAAATTTAAATGTTTTAATTTGTCGATGGATGTTTCTTCACACTTGTAGATTGTCAATGTTCTTTAAGTACTTACTGGCTAATGACACTAGAGATACCTACAATATAGGGTATGTTCCGATATGCACTGCGACCACTGTACAGTGTGACGTCATTTTAGTATACTGTGAAGCCGTTTTTTTATAGCCAGTTATACTAGTTACTATTTATGATTTTTAACCGACTTTAAAAAGGAGAAGGTTATCAATTCGATCGGTATTTTTTTTATGTATGTACACCGATTACTCTGAGATTAATGATCCGATTAACGTAATTCTTCACTGACGTAAAAGCTATCAATATGTAGCACATACAAATAATAGTATTTTATTAATATTAAAGGTAAAGCTGTGCAAGGTGTATTAAATTAAATTTTTACTTATTTGATAATTTTTAGATTTTGAAGTCGGTTTTTTTAAACGTAGTTTTTTTTTATATAACTACACACCTACGCGATGATACGGACTAGGCAAGGTAATTTTTATTTGAATAAAAATCAATTAAGATTGCACTACACATTTGACGTTTCTTTATTTATGTTATTTTGACGTTGCGATCATGGCGGCTCCCCTTTTGGCGCGACTTTTGATCGTTTAAATTTAAAGCAACTTTTTTCAACATTAAGCTCTGTTCAAACTGATGCGAATAACGCGCGGGACGATTAAAGCGGAATTATTTTGAGGAATTAAAAATACCAGTTGTCTATCCAATCTTTACGATCATTTTTGAATATATTTAAAAAAAATCGAAGAATAGCCTCTTGTACGACTCTGGTCCCAATATATTCTGATTATTTCTTTGAAAAGCAATTCCAATATTCACACCATCTATGGACACAGATTAAGTCTAGTCAACAAGTGCCTTTTGGGTCAACTTTTTTCAGCAATTTCCCAAAATTATGATTGAGGTGTCATTCGATTCGGAATGGCAACTAGATGGTTTTCGAAAAAAAAATGTATTTCCGCTTGCAAAAATTACAAAATTTATTAAAAATTTACTAAAAAAAGGGAGTTTAGTTTTTTGCAAATATCTCATAAACCAATAAAGATTTATCAGATTCAAAAAGAGGAGGAAATTTCGTAAAAAAAAAGTTCTTACTCCCGGAATTGACAACTAGGACCAATATTTATAATTTTCCCAGAGGGTTGAAAATACGCCCGAAAAAGGGTACTCCGGCTTGGGCAAGCCATGCTCCCTTCGGAACTTTAATGAATATATATTATTAAAACTTATTAATTATGGAAATTAAATATTGAAAAATTTCAGGTGACTACAGGACAGATCAATGAACAATAATCCGTGGGCAAAAAAATCTATTAATCTAAGAATTTTTCCTGTTGTGGAGCTATTTTTCAAAAGTCTTAGAATAGAATCCTATTAGAAAAATTTAATTTAATTTAATAAGCTATATACGTCGTCCCATTGATAGACAGCGTGTACGGATAAGGTGAGTTACCGTCGATAAGTTTATTGGGACAGAAAAGTCAACGACAGTTACGATTTTTATCTCAAGTAAGAGATAGACTGAATATTGGGAACGGCCGTTAACTATCGACGATCAAAAAATTTATATTATTTATGAAGATATTATTAAGACATTGATATCTGTTATTTTTGCTAGACTTTTTGTAATATTCTATTTGCATAGGTAACTTAAAATTTTTAGAATAGTTGGTTGGACGAGGTAATTGGATTTTTTTACATATTATTAAAACATTTATTTAATATTATTAAAATAATTTATGAAACATTATAATTACATAATTAACATATATAATTATAAGAAAATAAATACATTATTAATTTAAATAATATATATTTACTGCAGACGAAGATGTCTTTGCCGGCGTTATTTTCCACAGAGTACTTTTAATTGTACTTACTTGAAATTTATTTGCCATTGGTAAAACTCAAACATTCAAATAGTACATGAGGATGGAGAGACATCTCTCGAACTACATGTTATAACATACCTATACTTTTTAAACACTTTCTTTTGTTAAAGAAACAAGAGATGGCGCTATACCAATATATAAAATGTATGTTCATAGGCACTTATTATGTGAATTTGCTAGAAACTGCCATAACCATAATGTTAACATCAGGAACATACATGAACTTATAATGCCTACTACTCGGCTAAGTCGAGTTAGTAAGTCTTTTGTGGGGCGATGTGTGTTAAAAAACGTTTGTGTCGTAAAGGTATAACATAAATGACTTTCTTAATGATACCACAGAATCGGAATGGAGCGACCGCCCACAGGCTATTAAATAATAAGTTTAATTGTACAATATTACTTTGTAAACATATTTTTTTGATGAAAATGCTTCTGCTCACTAAGTTTGTTGTGGCCATTCTTCTCAGGTCGGCATTAGTTTTGGAATGGGTGGTAGTTTTTTACTTTCAATAAGTGATGTCACATCCTATTTTGAATAAAAATATTTGAATTTGGATAAAAAATTGACCTCGACCATTCTTAGTTTTATAATAATATGTTTATATATGGCGGCTTTGGTATTTTGGTGGATTATGTTGACCTAGCATAGTAATGTAAAACTTTACTGATTGCTTAGAAATGAATGCAAGTTTTCAAAGTATCAAACATTAAATTTTTAGTTAAAATGTTATTAATTACGCAAATGTAGAAATTTGTAGATAATTTAACTTATCCTTACTCGATACTTTAATCTAGGTATATATTTAAAGCTTTGTAGAAAAATGGTAATTTAACGAATAAATTAAACCGGAGCTTCTAAATATTCGCATTAAGTAAATAGTTAAGTAATTATTCTTTATCATGAAACAAAGATAATATCTATATTACATTTATATTTTGTAACTTAGCTTATGCTAGTAATTATTTATCTAAATTTAAATTTATAATTAATCCCAAAATTTTAAAAGCATTTAATCTAATTCTAAACGCTTAATAAGTCTTCTTTTTGTTCCGAGCTCAAGAATATTTTCCTGTCCTCAAATTTACCGTTCATAAAGAAAACTTCAATTTCCTGCAGCGACCTGCCTCTAGTTTCTGGCATGAAAAACCACAAGTAAATAAGGCATATAAACACAAACATAGCATAAACTAAGAAAAGACCAGAATAACCAATTGTCTTGATCATATCAGGAGCAATCTTGATCGCTACAAAATGCATAACACCCGCTATTGACCCGCATATAAATAAACTGAACTCCTTTACACCCAGGGGCTGAATTTCCCCTAAAACCGTGTCTATCACAGGGTACGGTCCAGCAAAAGTGACTACGTAATAAGCCCCCAATAAAACCACTTTGGTCCACGTTGAAAACACATCGGTAGATCCATAATAAATTAAGGCACTTAAAATTATAAGTAGAAAGTTAGCTGCAATGCCAGTACTAAATAAGAGCGGTCTCATTCTAAATTTACTAACTGTGTAACAAGATACTGCAGCGCCGAACATACCCAAGCCGTCAACGAGGAGAGTGCAGAAAAAAATATCTTTGTATCCTGTTAATTCAGGTAGCATAGTCAGTAATATGGTGCTAAACAATATACGTCCAGCTGCAACTCTATAGATGCCTATTATAAAACTTAGCATCTGTATCTTCCAAAAATACCACTGCTTTAATACATACAAGTTTTTCCTCACGGATCCTGAAGTCGAATGCACCCGTAGCAGGTCTCTTTTCTTCTTCATCTCGAGTGCTATCAAATTTCTCAGTTCAGCGTTTGACTTTTCACTCGGCAAATGTAGTGCCTCAAAAGTTTTTTTACACTCTTCAAACCTTCCCTTCGAAGCTAACCAAGAAGGGCTTTCTTCCCATAACAGTGGTAGGATGCAAGATAGGCCAGTAGGAATAATTCCAACGAGGGCAACTTTTCTCCAATCCATCAAAGTGCTCAAAATATGTCCCAGTGTTACGCCAGATATTGAGCCAACACTCGCCATGAAATTAAAACAAAATGGTCTTATGTTTGGGGAGACATATTCACCGATTGTTATAAATGTTAGAAGCAATACCCCCCCATATGAGACTCCGACGATCACTCTCGTTAATTGCAATACAAATTTATCTCCAGTGTAGTATATTACAATCCAGCATATCAAAACAGGCGTGCTCAGCGTTGTGATGGCTATTCTTCGTCCAAGGACGTCGGCAATCACGCCGACGATTATGAAGCCGACGATACATGTTATGTTAATCGTAGAGGCTGCAATTAAAATTAAAAGTTATTATCATAATAAGTAATTAGCATTGCACATTGGAAATACGCGTTTATTATGTACAAACACCCACTATCTGTGAATACTACGCAAAGGAATATTTTCCGACTCGGATGGGCAGCGGTCGGGAAGCTCCGTAAAATCTTCTCGTCAAAAACAAGTACCACAGTTTCTGATACGAAGGTTTTTAACCAACGTGTGTTGCCAGTGATGACATACGGAACGCAGACGTGGTCGCTAACTATGGGCCTTATGAGGAAGCTCATCGTCGCACATAGGTAGATTTCGACGATTTAGGCGGCCAAAAGTCATTTTTTCAAAGTCAATTTAGCCATAAAACTTTGACCGGTACCGTTACAAGACACTTCCATGAATCTATCCTCACTATCCCCACCCTTGGGCCATGTGCCATTTACACATAGTCGAAACTTGACCTCCGTTCCCGGTGTACGTTACAGTTCTCGACGCGTCGCGTCGCTCACTGTGCAACTTCTCTTACAAAGTCCATATTTTTTTTGTGAAGTTAATTACCTTAGTGAAAGTGATGGATTCGCATAATTCAGGTATGAATCTTTGAAACTATATATAATAATGGTATTTTATTACAGATTGTCATATTTTTTTTCACTTGTAAGACAAGATGTTTTTTGTACAAATTTATCATTGATTTTCGATTTCTCAAGAGTTTTAATTATACTTCAGGGTCCATCCCACCTGTTTTCTTCTCTTTTACGGTATAAACAGGGTCTTAGTATTATAGTAAACAAAAAATTTGCCGCTAGAAACAGCAAATCTCGGAAAAATCCTTAATCAAAGATTTTTTGTAAAAAAACAAGAAAAAAAAATATTTTTTCTAACGCTTCTAAAATATAGTTGTCTTCGTTTTAGGGTCATCAAATACCTCTGGCGTGAAGGTAGTGACGAAAAAATATTTATTTGACCTAATGCAGGGACAAAACTTAACTTCTTTTGATGAGAAATTGGATTATTTAGAGAATTCCTTGCTGGTGCGCTATGGTGATACAGAAGACAATAAAAAAACTCTTAAGCATAAATTTTCATACGTTAGATCGCAAATGAAACAAAGATGGTTGAAAGCACATAAAAATAAAGAGTTTTTCGAAAAAAATAATAGTTCTTGGTTAGGTGGAACCTTTGAGATTCCGATTGAAACAACTCATCGCCAGGGTCGTCCAAGTAAATCGTTTGCCGATTTGAGTGAGCGAAGCAAGAGAAGGAAATCAGAAGAAATACGTTCTTCTGTGGACCCTGAAGTAATAGTCCATGCTGCGCAAGTACTTTTACAATCAGATGGAAAAAGAAATGCGTCCAAAGTCCTGAAGGACGTAACCAATTCGCCAACAAAAGCCAGTCAATACAAAAAGGCTTATTCTAAGGTTGATGAAGCTATCCCTCCGTTGACCCCCTTCGAAGCACTTAAGATGTTTGTTGAGGCTGATCTCACACGTAGGCAATATGAAATAATAAGAGCAACAAACAAAAGACATTTCCCTTGTTATGACCTTTTGTTGAAAGCGAAGCAAGAGTGTTACCCGCCGAAATCGGCTTTACGGGTAACGGCTACCTGCGCGGAAATGGACCTTCAAAGCCTAATTGATTGCACCGTTACGCGCTTATCGAAATTCCTGGAAGAAGTTTTGATAACACTTAATTCTAATGAAAGACAATCATTATTATATTGAAATGGGGTTGTGACGGCTCACAACATACGCGGTATAAGCAGAAATTTACAGAAGATGCCGACTCTGATGCAAATATATTCTTGAGTTCTTTTGTTCCAATCCAAATTGTCTGTGGAGAACAGGGCAAAAAGGTTGTATGGCAGAATCCTACACCTTCGTCACCACGATTTTGCCGACCGATTAGATTTCGCTTCGTGAAAGAATCAACAAATATCACTAGAGAAGAAATAGCATATGGAGAAAATGCACAAAAGCTCCTGACCGCAATAAAAGTTGATATTAATTCTAACGAATATACGTTTCGGCATATTATGAAAATGACGATGATTGACGGCAAAGTATGCAACGACACAACAAACACTTCTTCAACAAGTCGGTGTTTTATATGTGGAGCGACATCAAAAGACCAATGATCTTAGTAAAAATAATGTAGTAAAATGTCCCGAAGCTCTCGAGTTTGGAATCTCTAATCTACACGCCAGGATACGGCTTTTTGAAAGCATTTTGCATTTAGCATATAAATGACCCGTAAAAAAGTACAGAGAAAGGAGGACCCCAGAGGAAAAGTTGTTAGAAGAACAAAGAAAAAGGGAAATTCAAGAAAGATTCAGAACAGAAACTGGCCTTTTAGTTGATATGCCTAAAGCTAACTTTGGTAACACAAATGATGGGAATACCAGTAGACGCTTTTTTGATGACACTGAATTGGCTGCTGAGATTACAGGCATTAACCATGAAGTTATCCATAGGTTGAAGGTTATATTAGAGGTGATTACTAGTGGCCATAAAATTGATGTTTCTAAATATAATAACTACGCTTTGGATACAGCAAAGTTATATGTTGATCTTTATGGATGGCACCCCATGACGCCAACAATGCATAAGATTTTAATCCACGGTGAAAGCATCATCGAACATGCAATGCTGCCGATAGGACAGCTGTCAGAAGAAGCGGCAGAGGCACGCAACAAACACTTTCGCACCTACAGGCTCAATTACGCGAGAAAGTTTTCGCGCGAAGAGTGCAACTTAGATATTTTTCATAGATTATTATTATCATCAGATCCATTGTTAAGTAGTTTGAGGCCAATCAGGAAAACCTCACATAAATCTTTTTTAAGCGAAACTATTGCAATGTTGTTGCCTGGGGATCCAAATGAGACCGAAAATGAAATATAGGACTCCGACACATCTTTTTCTGAAGATTAATAACTTTTTATAAAATGTTTTATTTTTTTGTTTTTTATGATATACAATGGAATAAAATTATTTTGTAAATATCAAATGTCTTATTTTTTTTCATATTAGTATACTTATTTAGATTTTTTTATATATATTTAGTTATATAGGTAAATATATATATATATATATATATATATATATATATATATATATATATATATTTAATACAGTTAAAAGTCTCAAAGGGCCTCTACATGTTGGACCCATGCCCCCATGCAAGCCTCTCAAAGGACCGGGCATCGTCCCGTGAATTACTCCGCTGAGACAACATAATAATATAAATTTTTATTAAAATCTTAATATTTATATATATTTTTAGTAAATAATTTATTAAAAATTTTTGTTTTACTCCATACAGTGTTTCATTTTATAATAACCTCTTTTAATTACTAAAACCCCATTTAAAAGCTGTTAACACAGTAAAATGTTTTTGGCCGCCTAAATTCGCGAAATCTACCTATGTGCGTCGCTCAGCGGGCAATGGAGAGGGCTATGCTCGGATCTCATAGCCAAAATGATTGCGAAACTAAGGTTGAAGTACCGGAAGACATAGTGTTGGTATGCCCCCCACAAGATGGACCGACGATCTGGTTAAGATCGCCGGAACATGGCGATCTTTGGGGGAGGCCTTTGTCCAGCAGTGGACGTCTTCCGGCTGAAAATATGATGATAGTTTGGTATTATTTATTAATTTATAAATAATTCATTAGTAATGAGAAGCTACTTTGCATAGAATGGCGGCTCGATTGGATACCACAGGAGTGCCATTGTATGCTGTGAAGCATTTTGCAAGGACTATTTGAAGTTCGTTGTCTTAATTATTATTAGGAATGAATCAAAATGATAAAGGAATAAATAATAATCCTAAAAAACTTCTAATTCAATTAAATGAAGTGACGAGCGCAACTGTATTACGGCTTTGGATTTTGGGTTTTACTTAAATCCTGAGCATTGTAATGGACAGGGCGTAGGCACCAACTATCAGGTGGACGTTTTGATCGTCTCGACACTTCTTCCTAAAAAAATGATTAACTTAATTGTTATCTGCTCAGTTATTGAATAATTTTGTTACGGCCGTTCCCAATATACTATCTACAGATAGAGATAAATTACTACCTTCTACTATCAGTAATTAGCTGTCAATAATCTGAAGCTGCCCAATATACCTGATAAGTCATTCTTATCGCCTTATATTGGGACGCGTGAATTGTAATTTCCATACAAACTTCTATCGCTGGTAAGTTATACGTCTACCCATTGACAGACAGCGTGTACGGATAAGTAAGGTAAGTCAACGATAGTTACGATTTTATCTCAAGTAGGCCACAACCGGAGATAGACTGAATATTGGGAACGGCCGTTTGACGTGTAAATCGGAAGGCAAAACCTAAATAAACCTTCTAAAAAGCCGGCAACGCTCCTGTTATTCCTCTGGTGTTACAAGAGAATGTCGGCGGCGGTGATCACCTAACATCAGGTGACCCGTAGGTACGCACGTTTTTCCTTCTCATCCATAAAAAAATCGGAATAGTTGAAATTAATCGTAATGTGCATCTAGTTGTGAAAACTAAATTAATCTGAAGATGAAGGTCACGTTGGCTTAGCAGTTAATCGAGCAGATTAAACTCATCAGAATATCTCTGGAACCATAAGGCGTAGAGACTTGAAATTTGGTAGGAATACGTAGGTCGCACTAAGAGTTTTGCGTAACTTAACTTAAAAAAACAACATGTTTTACCCAAAATATTATATTTATTGCTTTTCAAAATACTCTTTACCTATATATATAAAAGATAAAATGAAGTTAATTTCAGATAAGTTCTTATCAACCAGTGTATGTATGTTAGTAGAAACATACATCTTTTAGCTATGTTAGTAAAATCAAGTGCGTCTACGCACTAGCTCGTTATCAGTAATAATTATAGACCTTTCAACTTATCTCAGGGGATACTCCATAGGGAGTGCCGCTTGCGCCTCTCTCCCCAAGAGAAGGTCGCCTTCGATGAAGGCTTAGAGGGCACCTGCCCAAAGCCAACCTTAGGTGGTGTTTAGTGGGTAGGCACCTATGTTTTACGTGAGTAACCAACGCAGACTTAGGCTGCGTTGGTATACATGAGCATTCACCACCTCCCTCCCGTCGTTATCCCGGAGGATAGCCCTTTCCCTCTGTTTGGACGCAAAAAAAAAACCTTTCAATTATGCAATTGCAAATCACAGAATTGTATCTCCCACGTAATCTTTCGTGGGATGGAAATTGATCTAGCTAGGGTTTCAATTTTAAAATATGTAGTTTTATCTGTGTTTTAATGAGAAACTACTACAATAATATTAGAATACAAAGGTAAATGTCGCCACTATATACAAGACTATAATAGCTCAGATGGGACATTGGGTAATCCGGAAAGCAGAAGACCCCGGTTCGAATCCAGATGTCCTATAAGTTTTTTCTTGTTCAAGTATTGTACCTTCTTAAAAATCCGAACAAGGCTCAGTCGTACAGGTACTAAGCTTTAAATAGCGTTCTTTTATCGGGTATGCTTCAACGTGCAAACCTGCGTGCCAACATAATATTATTACATCGGACCACCATCTCTCTTCGTTCACTCTGAATACAGATAGAAGGATAATGTTAGATCTTTTGTTTATACACAATATTTTTAGCGGTAAAATAGACTCTCCATACTTGCTATCAAAATTCAAAATATACGTTCCTCCAAAATTAATAAGAAAAAATGCCTTTTCGTTGTTTGTAGTACCATAATCTAGGACTAATCTGGGTCAAAACGCAACTATTTCTAGGCTCTATAGGTCATATAACTCACTGGCGAAATCGCAGAACATTGATTTATTCATTCCGCTTGCTCAACATAAAAAGAAAATACTTAATTTACACACTTGATTTAGAAATCTTGTTTTCATATTTCATTTTAATTTTTTTATTATATATTACAATATTTATAGATTTTAGTTTTTAAATTGTTAAAATTACTGTCTTATAAACGTAGTAAAAAATATAAATGCTGTGGTAGCTTATAAGTGAATTAACTCTTATCCATAGTATTATTATATTTTAAGCAAACTAATGTTGTTGCCCAAATAAATAAATATCTACCTGGTCAGTTATGTCTATCAGTTATATAATGTCCCATGTATTTGAACTGATGGAACCGTTTCAATTGTTAAACGTTTAGTTTGATATAATATAATGGAAATACCGTCATACCTAACCACGAGACGTCGTCCTCAGTCAAAGGTATGGGGCTATCATCAGCTCGTAAAGCATCAATCATCCCCGACATCTGGCCGTAGATGAACCCATCCGACACGCAACAAAATAACAGTCCACTAACCACGACGGCCTGAAAAATATAGCATTAAAATACTTAACATTTGTTTTGTTTTTATTACGGTAATTGATTCTTCTTCGTCTTCTCTGGCACATGTGTTGAGGGGAGTATTGGTTAGGGCTTTGATCTGGTCTGTCCAGCGCATAGGGGGGCGTCCTCTTGACCTACGGCTAATTGATACACCCTGCCTATTACAATGTAGTGCCACTCAGGGATCTTGGAAAACCCAAAAATTCTGAGTGGCACTACATTTGCGCTCGTCACCTTGAGATATATGATGTTAAGACATTTTTCTTGTTTCAGACTGAAACACAATAATGCTTACACATTACTGCTTCACGGCAGAAAAAGGCGCCGTTGTGGTACCCATAAACTGTCCGGCAACCTGTGCAAAGAATCCTCGTATATTCCCTTAGTTGCCTCTAACGACACCCTTGGGCCTGGGACTTCCCTATTCTTTTTATGCCTCAGGGAAGCACAGGGCAGAATAGTTGCATGTTTCAAAAACTATTTAATTTATTGAATATATCTTCAGTGTTACTTCCGCTAAGTTTTTTCTACAGCGGGATGATCACCAGCCCCGCTGGCAGTCACTCTACCCTGAACGAACGGGTTGCTATTGATTATAAATTAAATTATATTCACTAACTTGTAGTGTACATGGCATGCTGCATAGGTAGCCAAATGTGACAGCAGGACTATAAAGACTCCAAACTAATATATTTATTTTCTAAACAAATAAGAAATGGGGAATAAGTATTATTAAGAGACCAGCTTGTATGAAAAAAACTTGAATATCGGGAGAATGTAAGAAAAAATAAAACCTATGTACGCACAAGAAGTTACTCTCTTCTTTAGCGTAACAAAACAATATCTTTTAAAAAAAATATTCGTCGTGCTATTTCACGTTTGTGCAAAAAACACTATATTAAGAAAGAAGGTGTTGAATAAAATGATTAAATAAATAAATAATAATAATAAACCCTTTATTACAGTTAACAAAACAAAAATTTACTTACTAGCTAATGTACATACCATAAAACATTTTAATTAATTAACTTATCTTACATAACTATATTATTAACTTAATTATTTGCAGTAACTTTTAAACAGTCTGTATCCTCTTTCTGTTAACAGTTTGTCCTTCGAAAAAGGCCTCCTCCAATGTCTTCCATTGTTTCCGGTTCCTTGTTATTCTAGTCCATAGTGGTCCTCCAATGTCTTGCATTCTTTCCGGTTCCTTGTTATTCTAGTCCATAGTGGTCCTCCTATCTGTTTCAGTTCATTTTCCCATCATATGAACTGTCCTCCTCTATTCCTCTTATCTCCTCTGGGGTACCATTCAGTTATTGCTCTAGTCCATTTTGGTGTTTCATCCCTCATAAAGTGGCCTACCCGTCTCCATTTCAAAGTGCGTATTGCTTTCTCTATGCTTTTGAACTTAGTTTTTCCTTTGATATGATCCTTTTTTAACTTACTTAGTTGTTTTTGGGTAAGGGCCCAGGTCTGACAACCATAGGTAAGGCAAGGCAGTATGCAAGAGTTGAATACTTTTCTCTTGTCTTTTTATAGAGATTTTCATATTCTTCATCACTTCTTCTAATAACCAATACTTCTTCCAAGTGTTTGTAACCCTTCTGTTGATTTCTTTTTCTGTTGACTCCTTAGTAGCTATCACTTGTCCGAGATAAATATACTCTTCTACATATTCTATGGGTTCATTAATTACTGTTATTATAATTTTATCAGAATTGGTCATTATTTTCGTTTTTTCGGTGTTCATAGAGAGTCCAACTCTCATGCTTTCTTCTGCTAACTGCTGAAGCATAACCTCTAAGTTTTTACCATTTTCAGAGAATAGTATCAAGTCGTTAGCGAAGCGTAGATGATTTAGGTACTCTCTATTTATTTTCATGCCATATTCCTCCCAAGTCATCTTACGAAATATCATTTCCAATACGGATGAAAATAATTTTGGCGAGATTGGATCTCCTTGACGGACGCCTCTTTCAATGGCAAACTCTGAACTGAATTGCTCCAGTCTTATAATAGTTTTACTCTCGGCATATACTTTTTTCAGGATGCAAATGAATTTCTGATGTACACCTTGTGCGCACCACCACTGTGGTCCGACGTATCAAATGCTTTGTTGTAATCTACAAAGCCTATGTAATATTTCTTTTTATATTCCGAGTATTTTTGCAGGACTTGCTTGACAACATGGATTTGGTCTAAAGTTGAAAACTTACTCCTAAATCTTGCCTGTTCTTTCGGTTGGTTAAATTCTAATATATTTGTGCACATAGAAAGCAAGATTTTGGAAAATATTTTATATATGTTTGACATATGACTTATCGTTCTGTAATTTGCAATGTCTCTTTTATCACCCTTTTTGTGTATTAATATTATAGTTGATTTGGTCCAGTCTGCCGGGATAACTTGTGAATCTAGGATATCATTATATAGCTCTGTTAGTCTTGGTGCTGAATCTTCTATTGCGACCTTTAATAATTCGTTCGTTATTTGATCTTCTCCCGGGGCTTTGTCATTTTTTTGGGTTTTTATGGCTTTTAAGGTTTCTGAAAGTAGAACTCTGGGAACAGGTTCTTGATTTCTTATTTCTTCAGTACCTTGGTTTGCTTTAATTTTCGGTCTACCTGGTTTTCCCTTCTTAAAGCTCTTAGGAACAATTTGCTGCTGTGTTTGCTATTTTTTGTCTCTTTAGTATTTCTTTATTATTTTTGTCTTTTAAACTTGGCATCCGTTCCTTTGCATCTATCAGATCATTGAACGAAAAAGAAAATTAAAGAAAAAGAATATAAGGAAAGAAAGGAAATAAAAAAGAACTGCAACATTACAAAGACACAAAGAAAATACAGGAGGAGTAAAGAAGATTAAATAAATAAACCACCAATAAAAATATTATAATACCGTATTATTTAGTCAAATAACCTTAATAGAAATATAATTGATAATGACGACCCATATAGCCGAATGGTTAGTGACCCTGACTACTAAGCTAAGGGTCCCGGGTTCGAATCCCGGTAGGTGCAATCATTTATATGATAAATATAGATGTATGTTTCCGAGTCATGGATGTTTATATTTATTTATGTATGTTTAAGTAAGTATATTGTATGAAATATATCGTTGTCTTGTACATGGGTACAATGGTTACTATGGAGTAAGGCTATGCCTAGTTTGGGGCAACAAAATTTGTGTAAAAGTGTGGCAATATTATTATTATTATTATATTATTAATTAAATTATTTTTGTGCGCGCGTATCGTAAAAATTCACTCAATTTTTCCCTAACGCGTCAAAAGAAGTACGTACTAAGTAACGTCAAAGGACAAAGATTAATGAAAATAGTTTGCAACTTCCGCTATACTTATCCTCAAAATATTGCGGATAAGTATAGCGGGAGTCCGAAGTGCACAAATCTCTGTTTGCCTCGCAAAATCCACCAAACATAACTGCATTTACATCAACATTTTACAATCATGCATATACCCATGTGGGGTTCCCTGTGCGGTGGTTCCGGGACGAAACGACATGGGTACCTTAAAAAAAGCGCATACGCCTTAAAGGCCGGCAAAGATCCTGCGATTCCTCTAGTGTTGCAAGAGAATCACTAAATACTACGTGACCCGTACGCTCGTTTGTTCTCCTTTTCCATAAAAAAAATAAAGTATTTTTTCTAGTTTCAAGAGACAACAACCCAAATGAGTGTAAATCAATGACTAACTTGTTAATGTTATTGTATAATTTAGTTTATAATGTTATTGTTTTTTTCTTTAAGAATGTAACAGAACCTTTACATTGGTATGATTATCAATGTTGAGGTACATACATATGTATATATCATATGACTCTCGTTGAGATCTTTAATAAAAGAAAAAAAAAACTACGTTTAAAAAAGCCGACTTCAAAAAACTGAAAAGTATCAAATAACTAAAAATTTAATTTAATACACCTTTACCTTTAATATTAATAAAATGCTATTATTTATATGTGCTACCTATTGATAGGTTTTAAGTCGGTGCCAAGCCCTAAACAAAATAACTTAATATTATAAACAGCTTACTTACTGTAATTATTAAGGTTGTCTGGCCACGCGTGTCTGTCCGCTTGGGTTGTTTTGTTCTAGACGAAGCTATCCCGCTCAAAGTCACGCGTGGCGAGTGTAGGTACTAAATATTACATTTGGCTTGGCGGTGCCACTTCAAAGCTATCAATATGTAGCACATATAAATAATAGTATTTTATTAATATTAAAGGTAAAGGTGTATTTAATTAAATTTTTTAGTTATTTGATACTTTTCAGTTTTTTGAAGTCGGTTTTTTAAACGTAGATTTTTTTATTTTTTTACGTTTTAGTGTCAGTTAATAATTATAATATATAATCAACCTGAATGAAAACTCCTAACATGCCGTACACAAAAAACAATTATATCATCCGGATAAACAAAAATTTTCATAAAAAATTTTCATAAAATGAAAACTACTGGGCAAAACTATGTAATATTATTTTGGGACCAAATGGCATCTATTCTGCATCGAACGAAAGAAAAATTACGTAAATAGGATCATAAATCTCAGAGTAATCGGTGTACATACATAAAAAAAATACCGATCGAATTGGTAACCTCCTCCTTTTTGAAGTCGGTTAAAAACATTGGATATAGTAATTCCTATTAATTTTTTATTCTGCATTCATAGATTTGTTTACTTTTACAAATTAATATGAAAAAAATCTTAATAATTAAATGAATTATCACATAGTTTACATTGTCGCTTCCACTCAATTATATATTCAGCGGAAATAAAATAACAAATCCACATTCAGTCATTGTGGATAATAAATATACAATCATCTATACATACATATAAATAAATTTGGAGTGTCTGTTTGTAATATCGAAATAACCGTTTTTTACTACATGTATATGAATATAAAGTATTTTTTCTAGTACATACACCAAATATACGGTACATACACCTTAATAGCATTTTTTACAATTTTTATCTGTCTGTCTATTTGTTCCGGCTAATCTCTGAAATGGCTGGACCGATTTCAACGGGATTTTTTTTTATTGGCAGGTAGCTGCTATTAATAAGGAGTAACTTAGGCTAGGTTTATTTTAGAAAAAATCTTTTATTTTAGAAAAATAAAGTAATGTTGCAATGTACAAGAAACGGTCTTACTCTAAAAATAATTTATTTTGAAATACAACGTATGCCGGGCCAGCTAGTTTAAAAATGTGTATGTGGTCAGTATTGTGGCACTTAAAACAACATGTCGGGTAACCGAAAATCGTGACGATTTTCTATAAAATTTATCTCAAACGTCAATTAAGAAGTTGCACTTCTAAAACCAAGATTAAATTTAAATTATCGCTAATATAATAATATTTAATAAATGCTGTTTAGAATGGGCTTTGACGTCACACTGACCAATAGCATTGCGTTACGATATTTTATATTTTTGTTTATTTAATATTTAATATTCTGCAAATTTTAATAATTAGCAGAATACTGATGCGGATACTTTTATACTTGTAACTACTTCAATATCTTAGATTAAGGATTGGTCTCCGCTGCGTTCCAACTAGATACCGCTGAAGAAGACGCACAGTGCGGCAACTATGCTACTCCCAAGTGGGGCTACTCGAGCCAGTCTCGTACAATGTGTGACGTTGACGGGACTTCGCTAATAATTGAAACTAGAATGCCGGATTGCGTAGTTAAACTTTGTAAAGTAATACTTCATGAAATAAGAAAGATACTGGGTTCCCATATGAGCAGTAAGTATTTTGTATTTTATTAATTTCAATATAAAATAACACGAAGCGTGTGTTACAAAATTTGAAATTAGTTGCCATTGAGTGTCAAGATACCACGCACACAAGAATCTAACAGTTGCCGCAATAAAAAAGCTGTAGTTCTTAGGTAGTGCAGTATCTAGTTGGAGGGCAGCAGTGACAATCCCTAATCTAAGTTCAATATATGTATATGACGGCGTTTACGTCAAACGTCAGGTTGACACAACTGTCAATGTCAACCTAGCGAAGCGTCATTGTCGATGGCAGTGCGGGCGGACATCTTATTTTATTTTTATTTTATTTATTTGGAGAAAAAAGCAGAACAATTATCTAAAATCTAGGTACAAATAAGTGGCTTATAATATATAATACTAAAAAAATTATTCCTTAGAAATTTCTCACTAAGACTTATAGTTTCTAACGTGACAAGTACAGTTTAATTAACTAAATATTACTAAAAAAAGACTAATGTTACAGAATTTATGAGCTTCATTTTAGATCATGTATTGCAGTAATTCTCTTGTTTATTACATTTTTAAATTGTGCTAAATTAATTATATTAAAATCTATACCAATATCAACAGAGACAAAGTTTTTATTGAATGAATTCATAAGTCTATTGGAGCGCGGAAACCTGCATTTGTACGATATCTATTATCTATGAATGGTTCTTGCGATCTAGTACCAAGTGTAGGTATTCTAAAATTAATATCTTGTAATAGTTCTGGTGTGTTGAGCAAATTACGAATGATTTTATATAACGCAGTCATGTCTAATACTAGTCTCCTGTCAGATAATGTTGTAAAATTCTAATGATTTAATAGTTCATGAGAACTTAATCTACTTTTATTTAGTCGAAAATGTATAGCACGCAAAAACTTTTTCTGAATTATTTCTATTTTATCACCATAAATAGAGTAATAAGGATTCCAAATCACAGATTGATGATGAGATATTACTGTATGTAGTTTAACTAGGAAGAGTGGGCTGATTTTGTCTGCACCTGCACTTTTTGTGCAATCTAGTGATTTTAGTTTCAATTCTATGTCCTTTTTTGTTAATATAATTTTATTAAGTATGTTAGATGAAGAAGAGACAGGTAGGTTATGTAAGTCTAATTTATTTATATCGGTGCCATTTTCGTACACATTACTGAAAAATTTGGAGAATATTCTGCGATGTCTAATGGTGATGTTGCTGATTCAGTTTCATATGTCATTGTAGCAGGATAATTAGTTTTAGAAGATTTTAATGATGAAACGTAAATCCAAAATGATTTTATATTATTTTTAAGTGAGTTTTCTATGTTATTCGTGTAGTTTTTAAAACACTGCTGCAACAATATTTTGGTACGCGTCCGCAGAAGAGCAAATTGTCTATAATCTTGTAGTGACCCATATGTTTTCCAATTTGCTAATAATTTCTGTTTACGTTTAATTGTATATATGAGTGTTTTTGAAAACCAAACTGGATATTTATTTGATTTTTTTTCAACGGTAAATGAACTTCGATGCAATACAATTTTATAAAATGTTCCACCGCTTCTTCTGCATGCATGGACTGTAATTCATTTACCCAGTTTATTTGTTCAAGCTCTTTTGCAATGAGGCCATAGTCAGCTTTATAAAAATTATATGATTCGATAGATTTTTTCTGCATAACTGGTTTATCATTAAACATTATTTCAAATTGGAATGGTGATTCAATAGATTTTTTCTGCATAACTGGTTTATCATTTAACATTGTTTCAAATTGGAATGGTGGGTGGTGGCGATCAATATTACTTAATACAGTGTCGGGTTGAGAAGTTTTACAATATTTGTTGTAGAGAAGAAGATCTAGTAATGTATTGTTGTTATTATAATGTGTATTGTACTGTTGTAGGTTTAGGTAAGTCATTGTATGTTTGAGATTATCACCAATATCATCTAATGTGTTTATCTTTTTGATACTTATACTACCGTCAAAAATTTCCCATTTTAATTGGGGTAAGTTGAAGTCACCTACTACACATATTTCACTAGCTTCACTATTTAACATGATGTCTTCTAATTGGTTGAAAAACTCCATATACGATTCTCTTGATGATTTAGGTGGTAAGTAAATTATGACTGAACATAAATTAATATTATTAGATGATAATAAAATAAATATTTGATCTAAATGGGGTGACTCATACTGTGTCAATCTACAAGTCGAAATTTTTTTTTAGCCGCAAGTAACACGCCTCCGTCTTTTTTCTTGTTATTACTAAAGTCTCAATCTCTCCGATAAATTATATATAAGTCCGTATCTAATATCTCTGAATCAAAAATTCCGGAACGTAACCATGTCTCTGTTAATATTATTATATCATAGCTTGAGTTATAAATGTTTAATCGAATTTCAGCCAGCTTTGAACGTATTCCACCACAGGTTTGATAATAAATTTTTAAGTAATTATTAATCATTATAATCATAATAAAAATAATATATTGATGGTTTACCGTAAGAAGCTATTAAATGAAAGTTAAAGGTCTTATACAAAGAAAATGTGGCGTTAAAGCTATTTGTTTGAATCAGGCTACTTAATGATTCTAATCCGCAAATTAAAATAAAGACAAAATATAATTTCAAGATGTATATAACTTCTAATAATGTAAGAGGTTGAGAATAAGACATTAGAGTTAATTTTGCATGCATATTATTACTACAAAGTTGGCAAACTATATATGACACTGTATGACACCCTCTTATATCCAAATTGTATTTCATAGAATATAATAAAATATTAAGTAAGTAGGTAAAAATCGTAAAAGTTTGAGTACTTATTTATGTAATTTTGTATAATAATAGTAACACAGTTTAGTGAAGATATATTATTACTATACTGCACATTTGTTTGTTTTGTTCTTCTCTTATATAATATCAGTATCAAGAAATAGTAACATACACCGTAGTTATGAATAACAATAGTGAATAAAAATATAAAATGAATTTCAGTTCTAATAATTCAAGTTAAGAAAAATTTATTATTTTCTTGAAGAGTTAATAACTGTGTGCATATGGTATTATATTTTTTATTTAATACACTAGTTTTGATATTATATACAAATAATAAAAGTAATAATTGTTTTAGTGAACTGTGATTGTTATTATAAAATGTATGGCATCTTTTATGATTACAATTGAACAAAGTACTGATGTTGTAAATATAAGGGGGCTCATAAGTTATTCTCATAAAATAAAGATACATTTGTCAAACTATCTTAAGTAAATCATTCTCGGTTCTTATAGCTATGACATTTGTATTATCGTTTTTACGTACAAGAATAGTGCTGTTGGCTATCCATATTAATTTGTAGTTATATCTTTTTCTAGCTTCTCTAGCACGCGAGTACAACAGTTTATTTTTTAAAGTGAGGTGCTCGTTGACAAAGATCGGTCTCTGATCCATTCCAGGCCCTCGGTTAATTACTCCTGACGACTCCAGCAGCTGGCGGCTATGATCTCGTCACGTTGACGACGGGTGGTTAATTGTATAACAATATTCGTAGGTCTTGTTGAATTACTATTATTATTATTGTGAGCTACTCGGTGAATAGTTTTTATGTTACTAGGTTGAATTTCAACGTTAATTAACTTAACTTGCCCAATACCTCCGCTATGTGCAACGATTTTCTCCTTTCCTTTGTGGAACATTTTGTAACTCAATATTGCACATTCTAGATCTCTGTTCCTGTTCATCGAACTGCTTTTGAAGATCACTTATTTCTTGTCATAGCGATGTTCTAACGAAAATGTTTGTGTCTAATTAACATATTCGCAGTTTTCTAATTTCTTGGTGAATATCGATAACTGTTCTTGAACAGATCCTCTTAACAATTTAATCTCTTCAGTTAGTGCGCTAAATTTTGAGTCAATATGTTTCATAAGTGTACTTAGGTCAATATTAACTATTGAGGGTAGATGCGATTCCTCGTGACCTGCCGTTGTGTTTTTGTTTATTATGGTTGGGGCTGGAGGCTTTCTTTTCTATCTTACAGTTGGCACATTTCCATTTCATTTTATTCATTGGAAGTATTTTTTGTACTCCGTCTCCGATATCCCAACACAAGCGTAGTGGTAATGCAAACAACACGTCACACATTTTAATGCGTCGTCACTTGTCACTAATGTACACTTTGCACAGTCCGCCATGGCTTATTCACTATTATATTTACTAATTATATTAACTAATACTTGATTTGACTAAATTTAAACTAATCTTTTTAGAATAACTTGTCACATATAACGTAACGATTAGCACTGCGTGTCACCGCTAGAACCGCTTGCGCGTGAATTGACTTGACTTTTGAACGAGACGGCGCCCGTGCGCCACGCTTGTGACGAATCGCTCGGAATCTTCGACATCGCGCTGTATTACGATTTAATTTAGTTGATTTGCTGTAGTAGTCATCTCTAATTGCCTAAAGTAATTAAATACGCCGGTTGTGATCCAAAGACATTATTTTATTGTTTCCGTGTTCACCTACCTACATAATTGGAAGAAGATGAATCCTGGTGAGAGGCCTTCAGGCCATTCTGGCTCTTCATGTATTAAATTGAGAAGAACTGTCACCTTTGTAGTTTACATTTGGCAAATACATAATATTGTATGAAAATATTAACAATAATTATTTGCAGTCGCGTTGGCGTTTTTGGACGTGACATCATGCTTTCTGTTTGATGTATACGATAACATGACTGATTGCCTAATTTTGCAGAATATAATTTAAAATCAATCATCAATCTTTATTTTATATCTGCTTCTTCCACAAACTTCCCATCATGCAAATGATTCTAATTGGATGCAATTATCTTGTACTCATTGAATTTGAGTGCTCAAAATTACAAATAATTCAAAGCCCGACCAGATATGCCACGGTCCTGACGTAAATGCTTGCCAAATTACCTCCACAATTTATTAATTAAGGAAACAAACAGATACATCACTATAGTAGAAATTAAGTTAAATAAAATATATAAATTACAGTATTGGATAAACCCTAGAATAGTTTCACTTAGAACACAAAAGAATACATTTATACAGACATGACAACAGAACGTTAAGATAAGAAAACAAAAGAATGTTTAGACGAATACACATTATTATATAAATCAAGACACGACAGACATACTAGTGGATATAATAATGAATAAAGATACAAGGTTTAAGGTAAGGACAGTAATTGTTGTTTTAACTTATTATTAAATGACGCAGTAGAGGAATGCGAAAACAGGTCGACATTAGTGTGAAGAACACATTCTGTGAAGAGGCGCGCGAAACCCAATATTGGTTCTAGGAGTCGGTAGATTTAAAGTTCTGTGCTTGCGTAAAGACCGGTTCTCGAGCTTTTGCCATTCAATGTTCTTGACATTGAATGGCAAAAGCTCGAGAAGTTCGGGACAAGTTAGTTCATACACACATATTTCTTTGAAGTGACACAGTCAATCAAGTGACGTCTTTGGCTAAGTGAAGTTCGTCCTACCACCTTTCATACGATAGTTTAAAATACGCAAGAATTTCTTTTGTACAGCCTCCAGTTGTGTGATATATATAGCATAATGGGGATTCCAGATTGGACAGGCATTTTCCAACTGGAACTGCATAAGCGTTTTATAAAGGTAATACAGGGCCGTCCCAAAGTTATGGGACATGAAAGGAAAAGTACCTTAAATATCGTAGATAGGGTATTTTACTGAAAGAAGACTTTATGTTATTTTTAAAAGTTAGTAATTCTGCATTCAAATATTTTTTAAGAATTACTTGCCTCGTCTGGGAATCGAACCGACTTAAATGTAAAAAAGACACCCCTACGATACATTTCTACGATATTTAAGGTAATTTCACTTCATGTCCCATAACTTTGGGACCTCCTGTATATATATTATCTTTGAAATGTCTGGTGACACGCGTTATGAAACCTAACATAAGCTTAGGTAAGGTAAGCCTAAGGTAAGCTTTATTAATAATTATACCCACATGCTTGTCCAAGGTTAGTTTAGGGTGAAGAAGGACCTCAAGATCCCTGACAGAGTGTACACATTCAAGGGCATGGTCTCAAAGGGTGAAGTTGGGCGTGATTATATTATGGGTGTTAGTAAAGATGACATGCTGACACATAATCATAATTTAGAACTAATTTGTTATGATTATTTATTTTATGAAAACTCGCTTATTTTTGGTAGATGTACTCTCGACTTAAACCCTTTTTTTATGACAATAAGAGACAAGACATTTAGCTGGACTTTCAGCTGATGGTAGTTGTAATGCCCTGCCCATTATAATGCAGTGCCGCTCAGGATTCTTGAAAAACCCAAAAATTCTGAAGGGCACTACAATTCGCCGTCACCTTGAGACATAAGATGTTAAGACTCATTTGACCAGTAATTTCACTAGCTACAGCGCCCTTCATACCGAAATACAGTAATGCTCACACATTACTGCTCTACGGCAGAAATAGGCGCCGTTGTGATACCCATAATCCAGCCGGCATCCTGTCCAAAGGAGCCTCCCACTGAAACCCTTTTCAGTTAATCTTGATGAGTTCTTTAAAAAAATGATGCGTTGTGTGTGAACGATTTGAAATATTCAATGAACATTCAAATTTATAATTTTTATAAAAATATGAAGTTAAAAAATATTAATCTCGCTGGTATTCAGCCTCGAATTAGCTGAACCTTGACAGCGGACACACTACAGTGGTTCTGGATTTTTTCTCTCGGACGTAAGGCTAAAACATAGGTGTAAGTTTTTACTTACAGCTACTTGTTTTTACATATACTTTGTCTGGCCATAAATACTGTTACAATTAAAAATAAATTATTACACTTGAATTTGGAATCTGCAATTATTATATGATTTTTCATTGAGTTTTCTTATTTTGGCGCCAATGCATTGTACAATTATATATTGCGATATTGAAATGGAGTGGGGTGGGGAAATTCGAAGAAATCCTGAAATCAAAAATTTTTATCTCGGGACATGAAGATCGCAGCACCTTGAACTATGTCGCGTAATTTAAAAGATAACGTAGGACTTGCAGCCTATAAGAGAAATACTGGTCATTTCTTAACTGATATTTTAGAAAAGATTAGAGTGGTAAAATCGAAACAACTACTGAAGCGATACGCAAAAGGAGCTCACAGAAAAATTTTGTTTACGAATGAGATTTGTTTTACCATTGAGCAAGATTTAAACAAACAAAATGACCGTATTTATGCTCAAAGCTCTAAGGAAGCTTCCCAGTGAGTCGACAGAGTGCGACGTGAGCAGTGGCGGCCTTAGGGGGAGGCGAACAGGGCAAACGCCCGGAGCCTCGCGCAAGAACCCAAGCAAATTAAAAAAAAAATACTATTTCTTTTTTCAAACTTTTGATTTTAATCCTTAATTACTCATTAAGGTCATAACATAACGGTAAATTAAAATACAGCTAATTAGTTAACATTTTGTAGAACTTGAATATCGCACCTCTAAATACTTGATAATTGGTTTTTTCAATCGCATAGCACTCAGGTCAGCTCGGGAGTCGGTCTCTTAAGGCGCGGACTGACTAGGATTGTAAACGCTACAACCAACCCTATTTGTGTTGGTCATGTGGCTAAGCTAAGCAAATGGGCATTTATTTTACTGGTTTTCTTTTGTTTATTCAAAATTTACATAATAAATTGAAAAATTGTTCGGTTTAAGATTTAGAAAAGTACTAATTCTATTCAATTCTTTAAAAAAAGAATATTGTTATCGCTTAAAATTCGGAGATTTTTGACTCCAAAGTTTATTTTTGGGAAGCAACTTCCAAATTTTTTATTGGATATTTCAAATTATATATAAATATTCTATTCGGTTAAAAATTATCATTAAATCCTTCTTTGTGCACTGTATTTTTTGCGTCGGAATATTTTCATTGCGTTATGTTGTAATCGACTCCCTAAGAAACCGATTTTTGTTGATATTGAGGTATGACCGCGCCTTAATGTTCTGCTCCTCTATTCCTCGGGCAATCTCCATGTTTCATTTCATCCGTCAACTCTTGTCAACCGGAATTATTTTGCTTGCAGTATGAATTACAAAATCGTTACTGTACCGTACATATCTCAATTTTATTGAATACTAGCTGACCCGACAGGCGTTGTTCTGTACATAATAAATAAAATAATGTTTTTATATGAATTTGTCAATATTAAATGTCAAATTTAATATTAAATGTTAAATTTATTGATAGTTTCACAGCAGAACTGTCAAACCGTGCGTCAATAAATTCTCTCATAGAAATTATGTATGGACACATTAAAGGAAAAACAAATTTGTTGTTTTTATGTAATTTTGCAGCTTTTTCTTATTTATTCACCTTTTAAACCTTCTCTGGACTTCCACAAATAATTCAAGACCTAAATTAGCCAAATCGGTCCAGCCGTTCTCGAGTTTTAGCGAGACTAACGAACAGCAATTCATTCTTATATATATATATATATACTCTACCGGAATTACCATCACGCGATCATTCATACATTTCAGCTTCTCAAAACTTTAATTACTATAATTTTCACTTCTCCAACATATGCTTACACTTCAATACTTTGAACGTAATATATATATATAAAAAGTGTTGATCAAGAAACCTCTACAAAACATTTATTGACTGAAAGTGAACCTAATTCTGATCCAGCTGAAAACATTCCTTCCGCATCACCATGGGTGCCGCCGCCGTCATTAAGTTAGAACAGCGAGAATGATGATAAATTAAGTACATCATTAGGTCACAGGTTCTGCCGTCAACGCTATCCAGTCAAGAACACGAATCTGAGCCCAAGTCTCTGTCTACATCCATGACTGCTGGAATGGATAATCTGAATTCTCAAAATAACAGCGAGAGAAATTATCAAAAGAATCTAAGGCATTGGTCAACAATGTGCGTGTTAGCTGCCATCCTAGGTTTGAGGCTCTTAAACATCATGAGAGCATATTTGGTTTCATGTATAATATAAAAAGATTAAATGAAATTAGTGATAGGTAGCGAACTTTTGAAGCAATGGAGCGACTTGCAATATTTGACAGTAGGAGAATCATATGACATTGACGAACATGAATTGTACGAAAAACTAAATATGTTCATCCGTGTTTATAAAGGAAATGACGACATTATCTCGGTGCTGAAATACATTATAGTTAAGAAATCATTGTATTGGATGCAATTACTAATTATTACAGTAATCACGAGCAGCTTGTTCACGAAGCATCCTTATATGCAAACAATGAATCCAATTTCTAAAGGTTGATGCATCCAATTTTCGATAATTTATATTTATAAAGTATATTCTTTATTACTTTTTAGGAAATTATAATTGATATTATTAAAACACGATTCATCAGTTCAGCTCGGAGTATCCCTGCGAGATCGAATCAGAGATGAGGAGATCCGTAGGAGAACAAAAATCACTGACACAGCCCAAATGGTTGCGAAACTGAAGCGGTAGTGGGAGGGCACATAGTTCGACGGATAGATGGCCGGCCGCGGCGGTGCAAAGAAGTCCTCGAATGGAGACCACGTACCGGAAGACGCAGTGTCGGTAGGCGGACCGACGATCTGGTCAAGATCTCCGGAATACGTTGGATGATGGCAGTGCAGGAACGATCGGAGTAGAGATGTTTGGAGGAAGGCCTTTGTCCAACAGTGGACGTCTTATATTGGATGCAGCACATTATGTATATTCATAAACTTTCAAATGTTATGTATATTACAATACAACTTACTCACTTGCTATGTATATTACAGCCATTGTAAGATACTGCATTTCGTCGGTTTACTGCAAGAACTCATTAACTGACAAAAACAGAACTATGAATTAAGCCAATTTTAGTTTTAGTAATATTGTTTTCCTTATATCATCTTTAATATGATTTTGTTAAAGAAAAGTAAAATACTATTATATTGCTGAATATATTTGAAAATTTATGAATTTTTTTAAGGAATGAGTTTTGTAATAAAGTAATTGTTCATTCTATAGAGCTTGACAAGACGATGTTCGCGCAGTTATTAACTGCACATACAGAGTTCTTGCAGTAAACCGAAGATTTGATTGAAAAGAGTGGCCGTTGTGTTTTTTGTAAGTACCTATGTTCTTCTCACGAGCTCTACTTTTTTCGAACACAATATAGTAAATTCAGTAATTTAAAAGAAATATTTATAGTGACTATTCAAAAGCGCTTAGTTTAAGACTAATTGAATAAATTTTATTTGTCTATGAATTTAGAAAAAAAAATTAACTGAAGTTCACCCCACTATCGAAATAGTCCTGAGAATTATTGCTACCACACCCGTTACAGTTGCTTAAAGGAGTTTTTCGTGACTTAAAATAATTACAACATATTTGGAGAATTCGATGACACAAAATCGACTGTACACTCTTGGCTATTCCTTCAATCGAAAAGGACTTTCGTTAGATTTTTCAAAAGCTGAAAACATCAATTGTAAAATCTATCATCGTTTTTGTTAATTTTGTAAATCTTTTAATGAAAAATATTTTACAATATTTGTGTAACTTTATCATTTCTCCTAAAACATAACAAATGCCTAAGCCCAACAGCCAGACCTACTTTCGCATCACATACTTTTCACGAAAAGGGCCTCGCAAAGACCTGCGCAATAGATAAGGCCACCTCTGAACGTGGGCATTATCCGACTTCAGTGATGGTTTGGTGGGGTACCTATTAGCTATGAAGGAGTGAATGAGCCATACTTTTGCGGAAAAGGTATCAAAACATCGGCACAAGTGTATCAAGATACCATTCTTGCGAAGGTAGTGAAGTCCCTTAACAACACCATGTTCAATAACCAAGAATGGTCCTTCCAGTAAGACTCGGCGCCGGGTCATAAAGCTGTCTACGCAGTTTTGGTTAGAAACGAACGTTTTGGATTTCATCAGAGCTGAAGACTCTAGTCCCGCTGGATTATGATTTATGGTCAGTTTTAGAGAGTACGGCTTGCTCTAAACGCCATGTTAATTCGGAGTCCCTAAAACAATCCGTTCGATTGGTAGTGAAGAATTTTCCCATGGAAAGAGTGCGTGCTTCTATTGATACCTGGCCTCAATGCCTATTGCAGCTAATGGAGATCACTTCGAAAAAGCTTTTTATATTTCAAATTGTTTTACATTTAGGTATGAATTAACCTCAATGACGTTCTATATTTGATTAAACTAACGCACTGTAAAAGTAATAAATATTATTTGCAATTGAATTTATTTTTCTTTTTTTCAGTATTTATGGCAAGACTAGGTAATTCAGTCAATGATATTTCACTAAACACGACAATTCATATAATGAGCGGGCGCGGAGTAATTAATTTATATGGTATTATTGCGAGATAGTATTTATGGCAAGACTAGTTATAATAAGAATACGAATAATCTAAATTATGGTCATTAATTCATTTTGATAAAGTTTGTTATGAATATATTTCTTTTAATATTATCTTTTACTTTTAATAACATTCTTACAATTTGCCCATTATCTATCGGCAATGACCTCTCATATCAATTCTCTGGAAACATCACAAAATTACACTGCAAAATTGCTTACGATCTATTTTAGTGAATCTGCAGAATACATGTACATATACTGCTGTCATTATTATTGTGATATTTTAGCAGAATACGATTATTTTACACTAAACGTGCAGTCGCAGTGCAGTATTATTAATGGAATAGCTGTTCCTGCACTGCAGTGTTGAAATTAAATTTATTTATTTAATTGAATCGTGGTTACAAATAGTTCGAAAAATTGGCAGTTGCACAGCACAATTCGCCAATAAATCTGCGTACAAAATATACTTTACTGTCGGTATTTTAATGAAATATATTTTAGCGTTCCTGCAAACTGCAACAGGCCTGCTAAATGGAATTCCGATATGTCATAATTTGATATTTTTGACATGCGTCGAGTTGCAACTCTCACTTTCCTCGACTATATCTTACTGGAGCGAATGACCCAACTTGTAATACGACCATTGCAAATCCTGCCACGAGCCTGCCTAAATAACTGAGAAGGAGATTTAACTCGACATCTCTCTCTCATTACAGAGGTGCTTCGGAGATAGACTTTAGTTATTTTAGTTTACTATACCTACTAACGCATAGCTTTCTTTTCCACCATATTTATTCGGCCACTTCTTACATTCTTCTTCTACCACACCCATTGTTACCAATCGTACTGATAAATCTCTATTTATCAGTAATGCTCTCATTATACCTGCTGTAGATATTAAAGAAGTAAGCAAGTAAGCAACAAATAAGTTTCTGGATTCTCCTTAATATTGCACACAATATGTTAAAGATGTATTCATTAATTTCTATATTATATTTCTTTACTGTTTATACAGATTTGCGGTTTTTTTTGGAACCATTTACACTCGAATCTTCCTGAGGGACATCTTGAAATGCATACACCGCCCCTTTGGGGCTTTTATGTCATATATCTCTTAGCTTCACTTAAAGTTAGTAAATTAAATAAAATCACAAGGTGCAAAGCTTCGGACTGCATGGGGGATTAGTAATCAGCTCTATATATATGAGGGGTTTCTATGCCCTGGTGTTGGATATCCGTTCATAGGTGTGGAGGTTGTCTCACCACTTTCCATCACCGAAGTCTCTTGATTGATTGTCCCGTCGTATAGGAAAAAATTATTGAAATCTTCAGGAACTGCGACGGCGTTTTCGCCCTACTTTACAAAAACTCTGGGAAAGTACCAACGCATTTACATGACAATCTACTCTAACTATCGTTTGGTTTTCAAACGTTTTGTTTACTGTAATGACCCGATTTGCCGAAAAATCAAGCGTTTTCTTACCAATGTTTCGAATGTTTCGTAATTTTCGTAGGTAAATCTACAAAATTAAACCCAGCAATATACCCAGGTTTTGTCACCGGTGATAATTATACAGCTCAGAGATTAAAGAACCAATACTACTCCCAAGTGGGCGTACTCGAGACAGTCTCGAACAATGTGTGACGTTGACGTGTTACATGTTCTGTTAAACTTTGCTTATAATTGAAATTGAAATGCAGGGTTGTGCAGTAAAACTTTGTAAAAATAATAAGAAAGACAATGGGATCACATATCATACGTAAGTATTTTGTATTATATTATTTCCAATGTAAAATAACAAGAAGAGCATATTACAAAATTTTAAAGATGCCACGCACACAAGCATCTTATATAAGCCGTAATAAAAAGCTATTGTTCTTAGGTAGTGCGGTATCTACTTGGAGCGCAGCGGAAACCAATTCTTAATAGTAGTAGTGTGACTAGGGATGACACAAGACGATTCCAGACGAGGGTGAAGTTGCGACCTGAAGCAAGCGCCGGCATTCAAATTTTGCAAGTCAACATTTTTCAAAAATGCATTGAATGTGCGAGTTTTAATGCATGACGCAAATCGGAACTAGAGAATTTTAGACTAACAGCGAAAGTGGCATATGTTGCTGTTTCAATGAGATGTTTTGGTGTATTTATAATTATCATATCATAATTGTATTTCTTATTTATTTTATTTGCAGAATTGTAATGTCAGTCAGTTTGATGGTTATATTATCATTATTTAAAATGTTTTATATGGGAAAGGAGGACAAACGAGCGTCGTCGTCTGGTGTTAAGTGATCACTGCCGCCCACATTATCTTGCAACACCATAGGAATCACAGGAGCGTTGCCGGCCTTTAAGGAAGGTCTACACGTTTTGAAGGTACCCATGTCCTATCGTCCCGGAAACACTGCACACGGAAGCGCATGCCACAGCTTTGTAGTACGTAGAAGAAAACTCCTTGGAAATCGCACTGTGGAGGACCGTCACGCATCCAGATGGTGGGGATGATATCCTAATATGTGGCGTGATAAATGCGGTAGAAGACATACAATGAAGCTAGTCTCTACGCAACGCCGAGTGATCCAGCCGTTCACAGAGTACTGGGTCCTCAACAATTCGAGCTGCTCTGCGTTGCACGCGGTCATATGGATCGAGCTTATACTGGGATGCGCCAGACCAGAGGTGACAGCAATACTCCATGTGTGGCCGGAACTGCACTTTGTAGAGCGCCAGAATGTGGGTCGGCTCTTTTTGTGACGCCCACCTTCGTCGAAGTCAATGTGGCTTTGCCCTCCAGATGGCCGCGGAATTAGCAATCGCTCGAGATTTCGAGACCCAGTATTCCGATACTAGGTGAGGCTGTAAGGGAATTCTTGTTGAACAGCGGTGATACGACAAATGGGTTCCTTTTTAGTGGTAAACGCACAAACTTGAGTCTTCTGGGGCTAAAATTGGACAAGGTTCAATTTACCCCATTCCTCGACCTTCTCAAGAGAGGAAAAAACCAGGAACAGGCTGCAACTCCATTCCGCGGGATGAAACCGATCGGTTTCTGTCCGGCAACAGTCGCATTGGTCTGGATTTGATTAGTATCGGGAGAGTGTCAATAGTCATTAAAGCTCGCACATTCAAAGCAGATTATATGATAAAATATTTTGAACTAAGCTCATATTAATCAATACCTTATACCGAATACAATACGAATTTGCTGGGATGTAAGTATTCTTCTATCTGTTTCAATCAGTTGTCTTGTGTTGTAATCACAAAACAGAAAAACTTCTATTTCTTTCCGTGATGTCAATATTAGTTCCAGTAACAGCAATCGCCGGACGACCTTTCCAAAAATCAGCACAGAGATGATCACTACCACGTCTAAATACAAAATTCCATCTGGTCTTCACCACAAAACGCTAATTTAAACTTTCTTGTCGGTAGTTAAACCACCGCCGAAAATAACCGAGGAATATTTTCTCAAGTTAAATTCATTGCATTAAAATCTCTGTTTAATTATAAAATGTAAATATTTATAAAATATTAATAAGTGGCAATGGCTCCATTCAAAAGGCATTGCAAAGTCATTTCAAAACTCAAATACTTCTCTACATAGATAAATACAGGTCAAATATATTTATAGTCATAATATTTTGTTATTTTAGTAAGATATGCAAAAAGCCGCTATTAAGATACTTACTTGTCGAATATACTGCGCTTTCAGCATTTTGTGTAGTAAAATTGTTAATCAATTTGTCACTCTCACTTTTTTTCTAAAATTATATTTTATTATATTGGTATATCGTTTAATGACTTACTTTCTAACACAAATGTTTTAAGTTTCAATAAATACAATAATTAGTAACCACTAATTTTGTAAATTGACACTAAACTTCACTTTAAATTATTTAGAGAAATTTATGTTAATTTCGTTACGTACGAGAAATTATTTCAGTAAAGATATTCGATGAAATTTATATTTTTTTTAAGTGGTTATATGAATGCCGACGCGGCTTATAATAATACGTATAGCAACATGTTTAAAATGTTACTGCCGCAACCTTCTTGAAGAGACTACACTAATAGATATGTAACATAACAGCGTGCAAGTTTATATAAATGAAGTTGGCTTATGCGGACAATCAGAGTTGTTTTTGTTAATAATTTTAAGATTATGGGAAGACTGCGTGTGACTCAAAATTCGTAAAATAAGCATCCGACAATCGCTTTTATAAACTGCCGCTTTCATTTCATACCAAAACAAAATAGATTTGAGATTTCTGTCGTATAATGTTGGAGAATCGTTTACAGTGGACTAAACCAAAAAACGATTTAATTATTTTTAAGTAAATATAGGACAATATACATACATATATATATATATATATATATATATATATATATATATATATATATCTATATATATATATATATGTCACAGGGAAATGGTAATAACAGAGATTTGGTTAATTATGTTATTTAATTTATAATTATATAATTTATAATATATATTATTTAATATTGTTATTTAGTTATTAATAACGGAGAATGTTTAAAGATCAACATGATTTTATCATTTCTCTAAGCAAATCTAGTTTGATCAAATGCCAGGGTTAGTTCCGAAATGACAATGAGTGACGCGACTAGAAGAACTTAGGGTGGATGAAAAGCGAGCGAAGCGAGCATCAGACTTGAGTCATACCCCGACCTGCACAGGTTAGGTGGAATGGGAGTGGGGGAGTGAGCCAGGGGACAGAGGACATCTCCCTCCCTCCCCTTCCCTTCTCATACCCCTCCACCTGCGACACGATACTAAATTCTTACCAAATTATGTCAAAGTCATACCAAATAAACCTTATTTAACCAAAGAAAATACTTTTTGTCATTTCACGGAACCAACTCTGGCATTTGGTCAAATCACTAGATTTGTTTCGAGAAATGACAGAACCGTGTTGTGATTTTAACATCCTCCGAGAATTGATCAAATCACTGTTTTTATCATATCCCTGCGACATATACACTTATATTTAAATCATATCGGTTCTTCGGTTATTTAAAATTATATTTATATTCTTTAAACTTATTTAGTTTCACTTCACTTGTGACCGGTCAAAACCAGTGTGCAATAGGTGTCAATGCCGTTGTTTCGCATAGGTTAGTGTCAAGAAAGGACCCATCCTTTGTACCGCAGAATTTCCGAATGCAGATTCTTTTTGGGGATGCTTTCCTTTTTATGCATCATTTTCCCCATTGACTGTTTGCTTTCCTTTCCGTGATCGTGGTCTGCGCTGCTGAAATGGATATTTTCATACCAGGCTCTGTAGTATTTTTTTATAACAATTAAGGGACGAGACGAGCAGGACGTTTAGTTGATGGTAATTGATACGCCCTGCCCATTACAATGCAGTGCCGCTCAGGCGTCTTGAAAAAACTACACCACTTGTGAGCGGCACTACAATTGCGCTTTTGCTTGAAACATAAGATGTTAAGTCTCGTATGCCCAGTAATTTCACCAGGTAAAACGGTTGATTGTAAGCAGCAGAGGTTTCGATTCTGGGTTAAGCTATAAAGTTCTAATGAGAAAAAATCTGAAGAAAACTCACCCCAAATACTTGCAAATGCATTTGTGTTTACCTCGTAAAAAGAATAATTGTATAAACATGTTTTTAAGCTTTTATCATCGCGGAACTTTAACAATGTATGATGCTGATATTTTGATCCAATTGCATGAATCGTCAGTCCCGCCGCGACCATGTTTTATGCAAATGGATCGAAATATCGTCATCAATTTAATAAAATATATATCGTGAGTACCCGTCATAATATTTACAATAATTATTGTATTATTTACAATAAGTGCAGGGCGTGACATAAAACATAATAGGTATTTTAATTATAATACGACAAGTATATTAAGTATTAATAGCTACATTCCATTCTGTTATACTTCCTATTATACGTATTATAAATTAATAATTATGAATAAAAGATAATTTAATTAATCTTTTTGTAATTAAAGTATAAATAACACAATATATTATATTGATGCAATTCTTATATATATTGTAATTAATGCGAATTAGAGTTTACTTTGTTTCTATAGTATAGCAGTAGTATAAATATATATATATATATAAAACAGTTCTTCAGGCCTTTTTCTCGAAATCATCTATTGCTGTAAATGAATCTAAGAAACATTTGATAATTGGGGATTTTAATATGAGTTTTATAAAATGGACCAGAGAGGGCGATAATAAATTTCTGGAACCCATTAATTTTCAAACTCCAATAGGTACCTCTTTGATTGACCACATGGCTTTTTGTAATAGTAAACAATTTAATTCTGTGTTAAATAAAAATAGTAGAGTTTTAGATTTGGTGCTGTCAGACATAAAGAGTGTGACGGTAGTGGAGACATTAGATGCTAACTCAAGTACGGATTATCATCATCCACCATTAAATGTATCGTTAGACCTGCTTCCAATGAGTTATTTAAAAGAAAAAAATAATGTCCGTGGAAATTCTCTCAATTTCTTCATGGGTGCATATGAATTAATAAAAAGTGAAATTTAATCGATAAACTGGTTGTCAGAATTAAGTAGCTGTATGGATATACATAGATGTTATGGTAACGAAATTTTATTCCGTTTTACATAAATTTATAAAACTACATGTTCCTAAACAATTCAAACGAAATTATAAATACCCTCCCTGGTTCACACACAACCTTATTCAAGTGTTGAATGAGAAAAAAAAGATACGAAAACGCTACAAAAAATATATGAATGAAATGGATAAACTACAATATAACTTATTAAAAGAAAGATCTCGTGTGCTTATAAATACTTATATGAAAAATATATAAAAAAAATAGAAGATAATATAAAAGTAAACCCAAAAATGTTCTGGTCTTACATAAAAGAGGTAATACAAGTGTAATTCCATCTTTAATGAAATTAAACGATAGTTCATCGAACGATGGCACTGAGATTGCTAACTTTTTTGCTGAGGTATTTTCATCTATATATAATAACACATCAAAAATTGTATCACCACAAAAGGATAGATACACTACATCAAAATTTAATAAAAAATAGTACAAATCACCTACAGGTAAGCGAAACAGAAGTTAAAAATAAGGTAATGTCTCTTGTATTAATAAAAGTGCGGGAACTGATGGTATACCTCCCATTATATGATGCGACAAATATATAATATCATGCGTTACATTTTTCATGCTTTGCAAACCAGCCAATTGCCAGCGTCCAGACATCATTTACACAGAACTTGCCGACTGCCGTACTTCGATCAGCGCGCGTGTGATATAATTACCTCTCACCTCTGTATTAGGCAGTGGTATACTATTGATTCTGTGTTAAAAAATAATAATAATGGGAAATAAGACTGGACGTAAGCCGAGAAAATCAGTGAAGTTGTCCAGAAAACGTAAATCAGTTCTTGCAAACGACGTAAAAAGACGACTCAAAAGCAAATGCGTGATAGCGTTCAGTTAGTACATAACTACCTATGTTAATATACATATTAACATACCTAATATAATAATTGGCATTTTAATTGATAATGATTTTAACACTAACAAATTTAAATATATTCAGCTACCTTGTATGTTTATATTTGCCCTGTACTTTCCCCGGGGCATAAAAAGAATAGGGAAGTCCCAGGCCCATGGGTGTCGTAAGAGGCGACTAAGGGCTTTTTAGAAGTGGGAGAGTCACGCTGCCGTCTTTTGACGTCAGCACAATCAGGCCAGACTCTTCCGGGTTAATTACCACACTCGCACAGAATACCGGCGTGAAGTAGCGGCCTAGTGCCGCTATGTTTCGCATAGGTTAGTGTCGAGGACCGGTGGCCATCATAATTGTATTTCTTATTTATTTTATTTGCAGAATTGTAATGTCAGTCAGTTTGATGGTTATATTATCATTAATTAAAACGTTTGTTATGGGAAAGGAGGACAAACGAGCGTACGGGTCGTCTGGTGTTAAGTGATCACTGCCGCCCACATTATCTTGCAACACCATAGGAATCACAGGAGCGTTGCCGGCCTTTAAGGAAGGTCTACGCGTTTTGAAGGTACCCATGTCCTATCGTCCCGGAAACACTGCACACGGAAGCTCATGACACAGCTTTGTAGTACGTGGAAGAAAGCTCCTTGAAAACCGCACTGTGGAGGACCACCACGCATCCAGATGGTGGGGTTGATATCCTAATATGTGGCGTGTCGTGAGAAGGTGTAATTTGGCGGCAGGAATCAGGTGAAACAGCTCTTCGGAACACTCCCCGTGATAAATGCGGTAGAAGACATACAATGAAGCTAGTCTCTACGCAACGCCGAGTGATCCAGCCGTTCACGGAGTACTGGGTCCTCGACAATCCGAGCTGCTCTGCGTTGCACGCGGTCAAATGGATCGAGCTTATACTGGGGTGCGTGAGACCAGAGATGACAGCAATACTCCATTTGTTGCCGGAACTGCACTTTGTAGAGTGCCAGAATGTGGGCCGGGTCTATTTATGACGCCCACCTTCGTCGAAGTCAATTTGGCTTTGCCCTCCAGATGGCCGCGGTTTTAGCAATCGCTCGAGATTTCGAGACCCAGTATTCCGGTTCTAGGTGAGGCTGTAAGGGAAGTGTTGTTGAACAGTGGTGATACGACAAATGGGTTTCTTTTTAGTGGTAAACGCGCAAACTTGAGTCTTCTGTGGCTTAAATTGGACAAGGTTCAATTTACCCCATTCCGCGACATTCTCAAGAGAGGAAAAAACCAGGAACAGGCTGCAACTTTCCGCGTGATGAAACCAATCGGTTTCTGTCCGGCAACAGTCGCATTGGACTGGATTTGACTAGTATCGGGAGAGTGTCAACAGCCATTGAAACTCGCACTTTCAAAGCAGATTATATGATAAAATATTATGCACTAAGCTCATATTATTTTATTATACCTTATACAATACGAATTTGCTGGCATGTAAGTATTCTTTTATCTGTTTCAATCAGTTGTCTTGTGTTGTAATCACAGAACAGAAAAACTTCTATTTCTTTCCGTGATGTCAATATTAGTTCCGGTAACAGCAATTGCCGGTCGACCTTTCCAAAAATCGGCACAGAGATGATGTCTTCATCACAAAACGCTAATTTAAACTTTCTTGTCGACTTTAACCACCGCAGAAAATATCGGAGGAATATTTTCTCAAATTAAATTCATTGCATTGTGCCACAAAATTTCCAAAACGAACTCATCATCATGTAAAAACATTAAAATCTCTGTTTAATTATAAAATGTTAATATTTATAGAATATTAATTTAATGATAATATAGACTGGTGGCAATGGCTCCATTCAAAAGGCATTGCAAAGTCATTTCAAAACTCAAATACTTCTCTACATAGATAAATACAGGTCAAATATATTTATACACATATTTAGTTATTTTAGTAAGATATGCAAAAAGCCACTATTAAGATACTTACTTGTCGAATATACTGCGCTTTCAGCATTTTGTGTAGTAAAATAGTTAATTAATTTGTCACTCTCACTTTTTTTCTACAATTATATTTTATTATATTGGTATATCGTTTAATGACTCACTTTCCAACACAAATGTTTTAAGTTTCAATTAATAGGTACACGACACACTTAGTAACCACTAATTTTGTAACTAAACTTCACTTTAAATTATTTAAAGAAATTTATGTTAATTTCATTACGTACGAGAAATTATTTCAGTAAAGACGTACCTATACATTCGATGAAATTTTTATTTTTTTTGAGTGGTTATATGAATGCCGACGCGGCTTATAATAATACGTATAGCAACATGTTTAAAATGTTACTGCCGCAACCTTCTTGAAGAGACTACACTAATAGATAGGTAACATAACAGCGTGCAAGTTTATATAAATGAAGTTGGCTTATGCGGACAATCAGAGTTGTTTTTGTTAATAATTTTAAGATTATGGGAAGACTGCGTGTGACTCAAAATTCGTAAAATAAGCATCCGACAATCGCTTTTATAAACTGCCGCTTTCATACCAAAACAAAATTGCTTTTAGATTCCTGTCATATGATGTTGGAGAATCGTTTACAGTGGACTAAACCAAATAACGATTTAGTTATTTGTAAGTAAATATAGGACAATATACATATATTTATGTCGCAGGGAAATGATAATCACGGAGTATGTTTTAAGATCAACACGACTTTTTCATTTCTCTAAAAAATCTAGTGATTTGATCAAATGCCAGGGTTGGTTCCGTGAAATGACAATGAGTGACGCGACTAGAAGAACTTCGGATGTAAAAGCGAGCGAAGCGAGCATCAGACTTGAGTCATACCCGGACAATCACGAATGGTTTGGCGGGCATGGCCCGCCAAACCATTCGTGATTTTTTTTCATCAATAGGTATAGGCTTCTACTTGGCCTTTAGAGAAACTTTTATCTGTTTTGAGATTAGGTTACATTAATTTGATTTTCAAGAGACTGGACTTTTCAAGGGAGTGGGGGAGTGAGCCAGGGTACAGAGGATTTCTCCCTCCCTCCCCCCTTCCCCTCTCACCCCCCTCGACCTGCTACACGATACTAAATTCTTACCAAATTATGTCTAAGTCATACCAAATAAACCTTATAAATACCAAAGAAAATACTTTTTGTCATTTCACGGAACTAACTCTGGCACTAGGTCAAATCACTAGATTTGTTTCAAGAAATGATAGAACCGTGTTGTTATTTTACCATCCTCCGAGATTTGATCAAATCACTGTTTTTATCATATCCCTGCGACATATAGGTACACTTATATTTAAATCATATCGGTTCTTCGGTTATTTAAAATTGTATTTATATTCTCTAAACTCATTTATGATGCAGCTGGTGGTAATTGATACGCCCTGCCCATTAAAATGCAGTGCCGGTCACGATTCTTGAAAAATGGAAAAATTCTGAACGGCACTGTAATTGCGCTTTTCCTTGAGAAATAATTTGTTAAGTCTCGTTTGCCCAATAATTTCAGTAGGTTAAACGGTTGATTGAAAACAGCATAGGTGTCGATTCTGTGTTAAGTTATAAAGTTCTAAAGAGAAAAAATCTGAAGGAATGACAAAACTCACCCCAAATACTTGCAAATATATTTATTTGTGTTTACCTCGTAAAAAGAATAGTTGTATTCATGCAATTGGATCGAAATATCGTCATCAATTTAATAAAATATATATCGTGAGTACCCGTCATAATAATTACAATAATTATTGTATTATTTACAATAAAAGCAGCGCCTGACATAAAACATAATAGGTATTTTAATTATAATACGACAAAGATATTAAGTATTAATAGCTACATTCCATTCTGTTATACTGCCTATTATACATATTATAAATTAATAATTATGAATAAAAGATAATTTAATTAATCTTTTTGTAATTAAAGTATAAATAACACAATATATTATATTGATGCAATTCTTACTTATATTGTAATTAATGCGAATTAGAGTTTACTTTGTTTCTATAGTATAGTAATGGTATAAAGGAACTTCATAAGAAATATGTATATTCTTAGTCTGGCCATAAATACTGTTACAATTAAAAATAAACAAAATATTACGTTTGATTTTGGAATCTGTCATTTTATATGATTGTTCATTGAGTTTTCTCATTTTGGCGCCAATACAATATTTTGCGATATTAGAATGGAGTGGTGATATACCGAACCGTGGAGAACCGAATCACTGATTGCATTACACAAAAGGTATGGAACCAAAAGCAATTTTTGAAACTCTCCATACGCTTGGTATTAGCAAAATATATGTGTACCAGGCTATTAATAAGTACAATGAGACCTCCTCTGTTTGTGATAGAAAAAGATCTGGCCGTCCACGTTGTTTTCGTACGATAAAGGTCTTCAAAGCAGTAAGGGAAAGAATTCTTAGAAATCCTGTCCGAAAGCAAAAGATTTTATCTCGGGAGATGAAGATAGCAACTAGAAACAAGTCGCGTATTTGAAGAAGATGACTTAGGATTTGCAGCCTATAAGAGATGTACTGGTCACTTCTTAACTGATAATTTAGAAAAGAATATGGTGGTAGCGGTACGCAAGGGGAGGTCACCATTTCTTTTTTGAGAATTTTTTAACAATTGAGCAACTATTTAACAAACAAAATGACCGTATTTATGCTCAATCTCTAAGGAAGCTTCCCAATTAGTCGACAGAGTGCAACGTGGGCACTATCCGAGCCATACTTTTGTGAAAAAGGTATCAAAAGATCGGCACAAGTGTATCAAGATACCATTCTTGATACACTTGAATGATAAGGTAGTGAAACCTCTTAGCAACACCATGTTCAATAACCAAGAATGGCCCTCCAGCAAAACTCGGCGCCGGTCATAATGAGGGATCAATCATATATGAGAGATTGTTATTTTTTTAATAAAGTGAGAAACTAAGCTGCATATATTTTTTTGGTTTTTTTATTTAACTGAGTAATATTTTACATAATGAATGCTGATCGTCTCCAGCCTAGCGAAACTCTCTACGATAAAAACGTTTCACTCGATTGTATGAAACGTGCAGTCATTGATAGATTGACAGATGACGGCTATAATCTTGAAAAAATCGGGTTATATAAAAGTTCTCGTAGTTCGTTGAACTTTGCTCGATGTTTAAATAATAGCATATTTTTTTTTAATTAAGTTATTGAGAAGTAAACATTATAATTAGGTACTTAAATGATGGTATCTAACTATATGCGAGCCCATATAGGCTTGTGATAGCTAAACAAGTTAATATATATTCCAGTTTGACAAGAAATATTTCCAAAAATATTGTCAATTTGTGTGCCTCATCGCGTAGTGGGGCAAGGTGGTAATAATGGCCTTGTACGATTTATGGCGTATTAAAAAAAATACTAACTACTTACATCTCGTTTAAACCAATTTTCGGTGGAAGTTTGCATGGTAATGTAAATCATATATTTTTTTTTAGTTTTGTCATTCTCTTATTTTAGATGTTACAGGGGGGGGCACACGTTTTGCCACTTTGATAGTGTCTCTCGCGCAAACTATTCAGTATAGAAAAAAATGATAATAGAAAACTCATCATCATTTTTAACCTAAAACCTTTAAGACCTATCCATAGATGATACCCCACACGTATGAGTTTGGTGAAAAATAAAATTTGAATTTCAGTTTTAAGTATGGGGAATCCCCAAAATTTATTGTTCTTTTTTCTATTTTTGTGGGAAAATCTTAATGCGGTTCACAGAATACATCTACTTACCAAGTATCAACAGTATAGTTATTATAGTTTCGGAAAAAAGTGGCTGTGACATACGGACGAACAGATAGACAGACAGACATGAAGAATCTATAAGAGTTTCGTTTTTCACCATTTGGCTACGGAATTCTAAAAACGGAGGTAGCCGAAATCCACTTCGTTTTACCAACTTTTTGCTTTCAGACTTAGCCGGATTATACTTCGGCGCCAATAGCATTACTGTGTAGCTGTACCTACAACCAATAATATCAATTAATACAAATGTCTTATACCTAACTTGTAACGTAGCATTATAGATCGTAGAAATAGTAATCGTGCATAATAACTGTAATAAGCGTATGCCGAAAGATTCGTTCTGACAAGAACATTTTATTTTGTATAACGTAATATTAGCTCTGATAAGAACCATTTCATAATGCTGTATATCAACTCATAGAATCATACAGATCACCAGTAGTCATCTGAGTGAAGTTTCAAGCTTCGTACTTTCTCTCGAAGATCGCAGACATACTCATGTGATCAGTCATATGCTCTGCGTTACACAACCGCACAGCAAAGCCGAGCGTCCTCGAATGACGCGTCGGGACTCGGGCGTCGATCGCTATTCATGCAATTTTAATCAATGAGCAATAGAGTAGGTGCGGAATGCTCATTGACATCGTATGATCGAAGTTCGACGCGAGTTTACACAAACTGCGATAGCATTAGTTTTAGAGCGAGATAGAACACATAATATTATTCTCAAATCTTATTGAATGAAACGTTTTACTATTGGTTAAAATGTAAGCTCTAGTATTGGTGTATATTTTCTGAACTTGTAAATATTTTTTAAGTAACAATTGTGATTGGGTGTTTGTATATATAGTATCTAGTTTTGAAGGAATTTGTTCGCAATAAGGACATCGACCTATTGCTTATCCAAGAAACATTCCTTAAACCCGACGCTTCAAAGGGATTATCGATCCCTTCCTACTCTCTTGTACACAATGGCAGAGCCGACGACCGTTGTGGCGGAGGCACAGCCATTTACTACAAGAGATCCCTTCATTGCTCGCAAATCGCTACTCCAGTGCTTACCAACATTGAAGCAACCGTCTGTCAGTTGGGCATGTCAGGACATCCGTCTCTGATCATAGCCTCAATCTACCTCCCTACTCTCAAGATCCCTCTCCAGAGCGACCTTGAGACTCTTCTCTCACTAGGTGACTCAGTCATCTTGTTTGGAGATTTCAACTCCAAACACACTGACTGGAAGTGCCTATCCACAAACGGGAATGGCATCAAGCTCCGCCATCTAATTAGGTCTATGGACTTAGACGTCCTAAGTCCCACCTCTCCAACACACTACCCGGATAACGTAGCACACTCTCCCGATATTTTAGACATCGCCTTGGTCAAGGGTGTCGCTCTTAATTTAAGGGCGATTGAACCACTCGATGACCTGGGCTCCGACCATCGTCCAGTCTCCCTCAAGCCCGGGCCCCATGCCCCCACCCCTACCACCACTCACCCTAAAACCCTCACCAACTGGGAGGGTTATAGGGAGTCTCTTGCATCAACTTTTGATGCCCCCAATTCACCATATGCAATCTCGTCCAACTATTTCGATAGTACGGATAAGATTGACATCACGGTAAAAGCACTTACTCAAACAGTGCAGTCCGCTCTCCATGACAACGAGCGGGTGGTTAAGGTTAACAACCATAAGCTCCCGCTTGATGTCATGAACCTCATTAGAGCCAAGAATGCAGCTCTCAGAAGAGTCGCCAAGTACCCAACGCCCAACTATAGGTCACGCGCTAACTTCCTCCAGAGCCAAGTTAGGTTACGTCTCTCCGAATTGAGGAATTCCAATTGGGATTCACTCATGGAGAACATTTCCCCTTCACACCAGGCGTATTACAAAGTGGCGAAAGCCCTTCGTACTGACGCAATATTCCGCCTTTGATACGCCCCGACGGCAGTACAGCTTTCGAGGACAGGAACAAAGCGGAGTGTTTTGCTGAAAGCATTGCTTCACAATGCTCACCCAGCACTTCTTCTTTTGAACCCCTCCACGTAGCGTCGGTGGAGAATGAGGTCAGCCGTCTGAACTCAATGCCTCTCACCGACGATCCCATTCCAACTACTGTAGAGGAGGTTAAATCCATCAACCGTGGATTAAAACCTCGCAAAGCTCCAGGAGCCGACGGTATTTCCAACCTGGCGCTCAAACACTTCCCCGAGCAGGTGATCTTCTTTCTTGTCCTCCTCTTCAACGCCTGCCTCGACCACTGCTTCTTTCCAACCACTTGGAAAGAGGCCATAGTTATAGGGATTCCTAAACCAGGGAAACCCCTCAATATCCCCTCCAACCATCGCCCCATCAGCCTCCTCAAGGCTATGGGGAAAGTCTTTGAACGGGTTATTCTGTTCCGTATGAGAAAGCATCTCTTTCCAACGGACGGCCCTCCCTTAATAATACATCAACAATTCGGCTTTCGTGCTAAACGCTCTTGTCCTCAACAAGTCCACCGCATTGTAGAGTACATCTACAGCGGGTTCTATCCCAAACGTAAAAAGACAATCGCTGTCTTCTTCGACGTCGCCAAGGCTTTTGACAAAGTCTGGCACGAAGGCCTAATTTATAAACTCCACGCTCTAGGCCTCCCATCCCGATTAGTCCGCATAGTGGCTTCTTATCTTCACAAACGTACCTTTCGTTTCAGACACGAAGGTGTCCTCTCCTCCCCTCGGATGCTCACGGCTGGGGTACCACAGGGCTCAGTGCTCTCACCACTTCTATACATATCATATACCAACGATATTCCCATCCCTAGAAATGGAGTCCAACTCTGTTTCTTCGCTGACGATACCGCTCTCTACGTCCAGTCCCAACAGATATCTTCAGTCCTCTCCAGGCTCCAACGCTCAGTTAATGAGCTAGGTGACTGGTTTAGGAAATGGTGTATTGAGGTCAACCCGGATAAAAGCTCCGCAGTCCGTTTTGATTTTAAGCGCAGACGCTTCTGCCGGGATCGACCCATTCATCTATTAGGCTCCCCTATCCCCTTCAGGTCCACAGCCAAGTACTTGGGTGTGACCCTCGACTCCCAACTCACCTTCAGGCCTCACGTCCAGAAGGTGACCGGAACCGCCCGCTTCTATCTGTACCGCCTAAACAGTATGTTAGGTAGGCACAGTAAAACATCTTTTAGGAACAAGCGAACACTCTTCAAGGTTTGCATCCGACCGGTTATGACTTACGCCGCTCCAGTTTTCGCTCATGCGAAACCCAATATTATAGATAAACTCCAAACAGTCCAATCCATTTTCTGCCGTAAGGCTGTCAATGCCCACTGATGCGTTAGAAACGCAGACCTTCACCGGAACTTAGAGCTCCCCACCATCCAACAACACCTAAAGTGCTTGTCCGAAACTTTATTTAAGTCCTCAGACAATCACCCAAATCCCCTGATTAAGGAGGCAGCGGATTATCCCGCCCCCCCTCCTTCACGTTATCAAGTCAGGAGGCCCAGACACGCCCTCTCCGATCCCCCTAACAAACTCTCGTCTGACCTGGAACGCCTCTTGGCATCCGGGGATAATCAGACGCATTTAGATTCACCTCTAGTTTGTGATCATCCTTCAGATGTCACTAGTCCCAATTAGATAGCACCTTCTGTGCAATATCCCAGCGGAAACTCCATAGGGAGTGCCACTTGCGCCTCTCTCTCCCCAAGAGAAGGTCGCCTTCGATGTAGGCTTAGAGGGCACCTGCCCAAAGCCAACTGCAGGTGGTGTTTAGTGGGTAGGCACCTAGGTTTTCACGTAAGTCCCACATAACCAACGCAGACTTAGGCTGCGTTGGTATGCATGAGCATTCACCACCTCCCTCCCGTCGTTATCCCGGAGGGTAGCCCATTCCCTTGCTTGGGCGCAAAAAAAAAAAAAAATGATATCTTGCATAGATGATGGCCGCCCGTTAGAGTGACAGTAACATAGTTCCTTAAAACAAATCATTTGAAAAATAATAAAACTAGTCTTTTTTTGAAGTAAAACAAGTGCAATAGTTTAACAAGTATTCGAGGCATACAGTGGAGTGTTTTTGTTATAATTGTTAACTGTATTGTGTTAAAAATAGTAAAAACAGTAAACAAATTTATGAACAGCTGCTTTCGTTACGTGCGGTATTTACGTGTACCCTCAACAACTCGTCAATAGACTTATTTTAATGGTTTGACGATAATACTTCTATTTATTTAATTTGATCTATCTGTGAGTTATATTTTTGTCATCTTATCGATAATATTGAACTTTTTTTACCGTTAAATCATTTTCGATAACATCCAATCATATTCACAAAAATCAAATTTATTATACTGCCATCTCGTGAAGCATTCATAATCAATTTTGTTACTACTAATATTATTTGTCCGACATCGATATGACGAACAAGTGTCCTGTATGTGGCAAATTCTACGCGTCGGCAGATGGCGCTAAGTGCTGCAAGTGTTCTGCTTTATGTCACAAACAGTGTAGTCATACAAGTCCAGACGCAAAAAAATAATAATAAATGGACGTGCACATCATGCACAAAAAAAACAATACATCGAAAAAAACAGAATGTGTTGAAAGTGAGGTATTTTTGGACTTGGAGCAACCGGGCAGCTCCTCCCTCGTTGAAGAAATGCGTCTTCTCCGAACGGTATTGTCTAGTTTCAGATGCGAAATGAATAGAATATCTACACTCGTCTCTGACTTTAGCGCGAGGTTGGACGCAATAGAGTACAGAGTTTCAGAACTCGAGGACACGACTCATACGAGAAATAAGGATCTCAGTGAAACTATACTCTCACTTCAAAAACAAATAAACGAGTCAGAGCAGGAGAAATTGCAAAATGATATCGAGATAACTGGCGTAACGGAGATAGGAGGGGAAAATCTTCTACACGTGGTTATAACTCTATCACAAAAAATAGGTCTCAACTTAGACGAACGCGAAATTGTAAGTGTCCATCGGCGGGGGAACCGCTCACGGACAGCAGCGGTAGCGGACAAAGGAGCGAAGGTGTGAGCGGACGCGGGTACGGACGGGCAGGCCGTGCGGCCACGGCCCATTGTAGTCCGTCTAGCGCGACGCAACCTAAGAAACGAACTGCTACACGCAGCTCGAGTTCGTCGCGGGGCTGACACCTCGGGAATGACAATAGGCGACCAACCACGACGGTTTTACATAAATGAACATTTGACCTACTCGAATCGTAGATTGTTTCATTTAGTGAGAGAGAAATTGGTTCGTGAGAAAAATTGGCGCTTTGTCTGGACGCGGGACGGGCGCATCCATGCCAGAAAGGACAGCACATCAAAAACTTATACCATTCGTTCTGAGGAGGACCTAACAAAGGTTTTTGCTCTTTAATTTTGTTGGAGCTGTATATTTTAAATGCTATCCTGAATTACTGTTCTGTTTTGTTCTTAAATACTAATTACTACTACTGTCTAACATGTTTATACGTTCTATATTATTTAGGTAAAAAATATAGCTTTACTCAATATTTCAATATCCTTGTAAGTTCGTTTAGCTATGTTATATGTTTTTATTTTAATTATGAAATAAGACATTTTTTAAGATATTTCTATATATTGTGTTCTAAAATTATTAATAGTTTTGCTAATTACTGCTTATTGCAAAACATAAATAGAAATATTGTATTACTTTTTGATTTTATCGATGTTTTTAGTTCTTGTTTTAATATTTGTTTATTATTTCGTATATATTTTCGGCTTTATTTTAATTTCTTTTATTATTTCGGTGTGCCAACAATTATTTGCATATATTACAGAGTATAATAACTTATCCAATGTTTACATAGATCAGACAGAAAATATTCCACACGCACTTAACATATATACACGCACACAACACTCACAAAAACACACAGTATCGCACGCACACACACACTCACACATAGTTACACATATTTATCATTTATGTTTATAATAATAAAAAGTGACTTACATGTTCGATAAGAATTAAAAATCGTAATTGTAAATCTTTGTCGCTGTAATTGTTAAGGTGTTCAAAAGTAACTTTCCAAATATTTAAATTGTTAATTTATATTCATTTCATAACCTTTTTAAATTTATATTCATTTCATAACTTTATTATTATTTCACCACCATGTCAATAAAACTTTTGTTAAATATAACACATTGCTGAATTGGAAGAGCGGAGACACCTGGTACAGGCATTATTTGCTTAAAAGGTGACTCCGGCCACTAGCTGCTGTAAACTATGATTTTAAGAGAAATAAATTATTATTATTAAATTATTATTATTATTATTACGTAGCCGACAGCATAGTCGTACATCAACTTGGATTACGTTTGGTGTTATTTTTAAAGGTACTGTGTGGTGGATCACTAATACTTACAGCAAATCATATTTTATATTATTATTGTGTTTTAAATAACCATAGAACATGCAGTGTTGCAAAAAGAAAATGTGCATATTATTATTGCATTATTTTATATATTATTATTATTTCTTTATTCTATAACATCACTATATTTAAATATAACTTCATTTTTCAATCCTCCTTGCAAAATAACCTTTCAAAAAAATGTCATTTAGTCATAAAATAAAAATTGGACTTCTTAACCCTGGCTCGTTAGGGACGAAACATGACGAGTTTCTCGTAGCAGTGCAGCGACACGGTGTGGATTTGTTGGCCATAAACGAGACGTGGCTGCGCGCTGGGGAGGAGGGGCGCGCGCCATCACCAGCCGGCTACAGACTGCTTCATGTTCCGCGCCCGCCTGCCGTTCGCTCGCGCGGAGGAGGAGTTGGGTTTTTTATAAAAAAAAACATAGCAGTACAGGTTTTGTTGCCGCCTCAAACATGTATAATAGAACAAATGTGGGTCAAACTTAAATTGCGAGGAAAAACATGTGTCGTAGGTACAGCATATCGGCCACCATGGTTAGATGTCGATTTATTTCTAAATACACTCACAGAAGCTGTTGGCTCATTTGTATGGTGTGAGCATTTAGTTATATTAGGCGATTTTAATATCGATGGCTTAAACAAAACCAGTTTAAGTTATAAAAAGTTTGAACACTTTATAACAGCGTTTGGTTTAGAGCAACACGTAACGCAACCAACACATTTTACGTCCCATTCAGAATCCCTTCTAGATTTAGTTTGTACAAATAAAACGCTTAGTTTAGGGAGTATAGTGGTAGACTACATAAAGTCTCTTAGTACTCACGCATTTATAACGTGTACATTAAATATACCGAAAAATAAAATACAACCTAAACATATTGTGTGCAGACCTATAAAAGACATTGATTCCATAAATTTCATTGATTCGCTTAACAATATTATCTGGAAAAATTTATTATTAATAACTAATGTTAATGAAATTGTATCTTTGCTGACATATTATATCATAAATTTATTCGATTTTTACGCTCCAAAAAAACTTATATATGTTAAGGAAACCCAATATCCATGGATTACTTATAACATTAAATTAATAATGAAACGTCGTGATGATGCCCAAAAATTAGCAAAACAAACAAAACTTGAGTCACATATACAATTCTATAAAGAATTAAAACGGTATGTTCCTCAGGCTTTGCATAGGGAAAAGGCAGTGTATTACAATACGTACATTAACTCTAATATTAATAATCCTCAAAAAATGTGGAAACACATAAAACATAATATTCGAATAAAATCAAAAGAACACAACCCATTACCGCCCCACTTAAATGATCCAAATAAAATTAATTCTCACTTCTTGAATATCCCTGGAACTAATCTAGTAACATTATCCACTCTTACGTATTTTGAGTTTCACCGTTTCGGTAACTCAACTTTTGACTTTAGGACTGTTGACGATAATGGTACTCTCATGGCTATAAAAGAGCTCAAGTCGAATGCTATTGGTATTGATGACATTTCTCTTGACATGCTGCTCCTCACTCAATCACAGACTTTAACTATACTAACACATATTATTAACATTTCTTTCAAAACTAATACTTTTCCCGACCTTTGGCGGCATGCCCTGATTCGTCCTCTGCCAAAAAATGACATACCACGCAATTTTTCCGACCTAAGACCAATTAGTATACTTCCGTGTCCTTCAAAAATTATAGAAAAAAATGTGCATAAGCAATTGATAAGCTACTTAGAAACACAAAATATACTACCGGATCACCAATCCGGTTTCAGGAAACAGCGAAGCACCACTACGGCCCTCATTGACGTAGTAGATAATATTTTAGCAGCGCAAGAGGAAAAAAAGTAACAATCTTAATACTTCTTGATTTCTCACGTGCTTTTGATACTTTAAATATAAATCTCCTACTTTCCAAGCTAGCCTACTATGGTTTTAGTGAAAATAGTATTAAGTGGTTTGAAAGTTATCTCACTAATAGAACACAGACGGTCTCAGTGATAGATGAGCAGGGTAACACAAATTTTTCAGAACGTGCCAATATAACGAGGGGAGTTCCCCAGGGCTCTATTTTAGGGCCCCTTATCTTTATTCTATACATTGCTGACATAATTAAAAACATAAAACACTGCAAATATCAGATTTACGCTGATGATATACAGCTTTATTTTTCTTTTCCGCCACACGAAGCCCAACAGGCAATAGATATTATAAATGCTGATCTTCATGCAATATTGATGTGATCTGAAAAAAACTCATTGATTTTAAACCCGGATAAAACAAAATTTATGATCTTCGGCAATTGTAAAGTCTTAGAAATAATTAATGAATACAATGTAAGACTAGACATAAATGATAAGCATATCGAACGCGTACACGAAGCTCGTAATCTTGGTTTGATAATGGATGAATCCCTAAGATTTGAGAAGCATGCAAATAAAGTAATTTCCAGCAGTTTTTATAGATTAAAAGTTTTGTACAAAATTAGACCATTTATAACCACAGAACTACGCATACGTCTTTGTGAGGCTCTTGTTTTATCCAAATTTAACTATACCGATACAGTGTATGGTCTGAGGTTGCTTGGTAGAACAAGAAATTCAATACAAAGAGTACAAAATGCATGTGCTCGTTTTTGCTGGGATATACCGGCCCGACAACACATTTCTCCATACCTCAAAGAAGCAAATATTTTAAATATGGATGCTCGTAGACTACTTCATTTAGCTACGCTTCTTTTTGGTATTATTATGACAAAAACGCCAACATATTTATATAATAAATTCGAATGGCTAGGTCAGCGCAGCCAGTTAAATTTTGAAACAAGGTCCGCTTTCAATGTCCTATCAGTCCCACTCCATCATTCCGCCTCTTTTAGAGGAAGTTTTAGGTACAGTGCCACCAAGTGCTGGAATGATATACCACCACCGTTTCGCAGCTTAAAGACTGTTGGAACTTTCCGGAAAAAGGTTAAAAACTTTATTCTTATGTCTGTTTAATTAATAACGTATATGCTCATAAATTGTTTGCATAAGTCTGACTTTATTAGATATATCTATTAATATTACATAATGGGATCGAACTTTTAGTTTGTATTATTGCAATTATTTTAATATTTATGTACCTAATTTCTGAACAGTAGTACCAAATTTCATCTTTTAAAAGTAAATAAGTTAATGGAACCTTTAATAAAACAAAAAATATTTAACAATAGTAGTTACTCAATGGGTCACCAAGGGGCTGCCGAAAATCAGCGCTGTGTTGGTATTATACCAACGTAGCATGACGCTGAGTCAGCTCCTTTTAATAACAATCACTGCTACACAGTACTTTTAAATTAAGATAATTCCTATAATATTATACATATACTTGTTTTTTTTTTTGTCATTTGTATTATTTTTATGTTATTAGTTCTTAATTTTTTTTACCTCTGTAAGTTCTTTTTTACTTTTATTATTCTGTGTAGTTTGTGTTTGCTATTTATAAAGTTTTCATTCATTCATTCATATATCTCCCACATATTCCTCACAGTCAAGCAGTTGTTTTATTTAAATACCAAACGCTCAGTCTCTAAAGTGGTGACCCCGAACAAGAACACCGACGGAAGGAACCCGAACTAGAACACCGACGGAAGGAACCCGAACAAGAACGCCGACGGAAGGAAGCCAGGAACCCGAACAAGAACACCGACGGAAGAAGCCCGAACAAGAACGCCGACGGAAGGAAGCCAGAACAGAAGAACACCGAACCTCTGCCCGGCTACACATCGAAGAACAGCTTCACCAGCTCGCCGAAACGACGAATTCCTGTTCGACGAATCTCTGCTCGAGGAATATCAACCCGACGAAGAAATGGAAGACGCAAACCAGGCTCAGCCACTCCCAGCGCCCACCGCAATTCACTGTCGATGCGCATACCACCATTTTGGCGGGAAAATCCGCGATTGTGGTATCACAGCTTTGAAGCCGCCACCGATGACCTCAAGAGGAGTCAAGCCCAGCTGACACATATGGTGCTCGTCCAATTAGAAGAGGCTGACATCGAACAAATCTCCGACATCCTATTTAACATACCGAGAGACAAACAATATTCAGCAATCAAGGAACGTCTCATATCGGTATATGGAGAATCCGACAGCCGCAAGTTCCAGAAGCTACTCGCCGAGATGGAGCTTGGAGACCAGAAGCCTTCACAGCTACTGCGACGCATGCGTAACCTTGCAAGGGACAAGGTTACCGACTCCACCCTCCGCATGATGTGGAGTAAGCTGCTGCCAGCTCACGTCCGCTCCGTGCTCGCCGTCAGCGAGTCATTCAGCGCGATGTCCACGCTGGAGGAACTAGCGTTGCTTGCTGACACGATGATGGAGCAAATCCAGGAGGTAGCAGCCGTCTCCAGCCAGCCACCAGCCGTCTCCAGCCAGCCACCAGCATCAGGTCCAGAATCATCGACGACAAATCAGGTAGCACAATTCCTTATTAACGAGATACGAAAACTATCACTAGAAGTCGCCGAACTCAAGTCAAGGCCATCTCAACACTATCATCGCCACCGATTTCGCTCGTCATCTCGCAATAGAACTTCGACACAACACCGTTCCCGCACACTCAATAGCTCACCAACACTTTACTGCTATTACCATCGCCGATTTGGTAGTGAAGCACGACGTTGTACTACGCCCTGCAGCTTCAAGAAAGAGCCATCGGGAAACTAGAACGGACGTTAGCTGCGGCGGAACCCGGCGTCCTTTACACTTCATACCGCCTTTTTGTCACAGACAAGAAAACAAAGATGTCATTCTTAGTAGATACCGGTGCTAATATATCCGTCCTACCAAGAAAACTAGGCCTGAAAGAAACGCCTCTACTAATTTCAACTTATGGTGAGAAAACATTAGAACTCGATCTCAACCTCCGTGGAATATAAGTGGAAGTTTATTGTAGCTGACGTCACGAAGCCAATATTAGGTGCCGATTTTCTCAACCACCATCAACTTATCGTAGACTTAAAAAATCGAAGATTAATTGATGCCGTCACAAGTCTTAAAATTAACGCGCCAATAATGTCAACGACCTCACCCACAATACGAAGTATCGATATACAGGCCCCGTACCACGCGATACTCGCCGAATTCCCCGGTACCACGAGATTAACATCGATGCAATTATCGCCAAAAATTAACGTGGAACATTATATTGAAACACAAGGACCTCCATTACATTGCCGTGCTCGTCCCATTCCACCTCATCGTTATGAAATAGTGAAGAAATAATTTGAAAACATGATGCAACGAGGACTCTGCAGACCGAGTAAAAGTCCATGGTCTTCACCACCCCATATAGTACCTAAGAAGAATGGCGATATACGGGTATGTGGTGATTATAGACGATTGAACATCATAACCGAACCCGATCGTTATCCAGTGCCGAGAGTCCAGGACTTCACCCATCATCTGTCTGGTAAAACAATATTCTCCACAATCGACCTCAACCGCGCTTACCAACAATTGAAGACCAGGGAACAGGACATAGAGAAAACAGCTATCATCGCACCAATGGGTTTATTCGAGTTTCCTCGAATGTGTCCTGGTCTGAAGAATGCGGGACAAACATTTCAGCGATTTATTCACGAAGTGCTCCGTGGATTAGACTACGTTTTCCCATTCATCGACGATTTGCTCATAGCCTCAGCAAACGAGACTGAGCATCGCGATCACCTAAGAACAGTTCTTAGAAGATTGGAAGAAAACGGTATCACTATCAACCCCGCGAAGTGTAAGTTAGGCCAAACGGAAGTCAAATTTCTTGGATACATCGTATCAAAAAACGGTATACAGCCACCAGAAGAGAAGATTAAAGCCATTACCGAATATTCAAAACCGAAAACTATAGAAGGTTTAAGACGATTTCTAGGCATGTTAAATTTCTATCGTGACCACATACCGAATGCTGCATCAATACAAGCTCCGCTAAACGCTTACCTACACCATGTCAAGAAACGTCATAAAACAATAATTGAATGGACCGACGAAGCATCACAATCATTCGAAGAGTGCAAGAATAGTATATCCAAAGCTACCTTACTCGCTCACCCATCACATGATGCCCCTATCGCAATATTCTGCGATGCGTCTGACAATGCAGTAGGTGCAGTCCTACAACAATACATCGAAAATAATTGGCAACCCCTCGGTTACTTTTCAAAGAAATTCTCAGAGGCGGAGAAGAAATACTCAGCGTATGACAGAGAACTCTCAGCCGTCTATAAGTCAGTGAAACATTTCCGTAAGATGTTTGAAGGACGTGAATTAATTATATTCACAGACCACAAACCCCTCACATTCTCTATGAATAAAACACATACTGCAAACGAAACGCCACGCCGAACGCGCCAATTATTATTCATCAGTGAATTCACAACCGATATTCGACACATCAGTGGAAAAAACAATATTATTGCCGACGCATTAAGTCGAATAGAAACAATAACAGTGTCACCTACGATCGACTTCAGCGAATTATCAATCGCACAAGAGAGAGACAGCAGCATAACACAACTCATTCAACAACCAAACTTAACCTTCAAGAAAATAAATGTACCTAACACGAACCTAGAATTATATTGCGAAACATCAACAAGTCATGTACATCCTTACATAACTACAGAATTCCGCAAACAAATTTTTAATAGTGTACATAATATGTACACTATTAAAAATTACTCACCCAGGAATACGAACATCACGTAAATTAATATCTAAAAAATTCTTTTGGCCATCAATGAATATCGACATCGGGAAGTGGAGTAAAACTTGTATAAATTGTCAGAAAAGTAAAATACAACGCCACACAGTCAGCAAAATTCAATGTTTTGACGCAAGCGATCGTTTTCAGCATATACACATAGATATTGTTGGACCTCTACCTACCTTTGCTCAAGGACATCGTTATCTGATAACAATGATCGACAGACATACTGGTTGGCCTGAGGCAATCCCTAGCGACAACATTACAGCCGAGACAATTGCAGATATCATACACAATCACTGGATCTCAAGATTTGGATGCCCAGCGATACTAACAAGCGATCAAGGTCGACAATTCGAAAGCTCTCTGTTTACCAACCTCATGAAAACTATGGGAGTTAAACGGATACGAAGTATTAGCTATAACCCAAAGAGTAACGGAAAGGTAGAACGCTTTCATCGTTGCTTGAAGACAGCCCTTCGTTCAAGGTTAACGAACACCTGTGCATGGGTCAATGAACTACCAAACGTATTATTAGGCCTGCGCGCAGTTCTACGATCGGACACAGGCGTTAGCGCCGCCGAACTAACATACGGCTATAACCTTCGTCTACCAAGTGATTTCTTTGACATAAACACACAAACATCATCTACCTCATTGGATCATAGCAGTTGTTTTATTTAAATACCAAACGCTCAGTCTCTAAAACTGTAATTAATAATATTTCAAACTTATGTCAAATGACTGCACGTTTCATACTAAATTTCAATTTTTAATTAGAAAGTCCCGCCTCTTATTACGTAGTATTTACATCCTCTTTGGTCGTGTCGTGACGCCCAAGCATTATTTTATGCTATACGGCACGTGATGGGAAGTGGTGAGACAACCTTATTCGCCAGATATGAGATAGACTCCAGTCGACTTCTTTTTTTTTCATTAACTCAAATTACTACTTCGTGACACTCGTTTTCCATCGGTAAAACACTTAATGGAAGATTCTCGACGAGAACTAAACTCAATTCCGGAAAAAGCAGAATACACGCGAAACGCGCGTAGGTATGAGTGATTGTGCCGCAGCGGCTCAGACATCAGCCAAACAATCAATCAACAACCAAATTTTTAAGAGTGTTAAGCTCTGTTCAAACTGAGGCTAATAACGCGCGAGACGCGGGACGTAAGTCGCTGGCGCTTTTGTATCAGCTAACTTATATTGACGTGTTCAAATTGACGCGAGTAGTCGCTCAAGTTGAAGCGAAACAAGAGCGGGACGCCCGGCGGGATTGTTTGATCTCGCAATGATCGCAAATCATAGACGTCTGGCATATACATGTATTATGTGTATTGGAGAAAGAATTTTACTACTTTTTTAAGTAACATAATGCTTATTACTTACCTCGAATCTTCTGATTCTTCTTCTGCTACTGCTAGCAATAGTAAATCTTCATCTTCGAAATCATGAGACATGATGTTTCTCCACTGAAGGAGCAAAACTGTCACGCAGGAATTCGCGTCAGTGTGAGAGGCTAAGCGAGCAAGCGAATTGCTGTACCACGCGTCCTGCTGTTATTCGTCTCAGTTTGAACAGAGGTTTATTAATGGAGACGTAACGTCATTGATGTTTCAGTTAACATGGTCGACTGCCGTAATTAATACTTTTATTTTATTGAATATTTTGTTAATCTTTTCTTTTATTTAAATCTTTTTACTTAGTATATTTGTTTTTCTGATTTTATTTTATTTATTAATATTGTCACGTTAGATTAAAGATTGGTCTGTATCCTCACCATCTAGTTACAGTAGGCATAGTTGTAGTGCGGCAACTAGTACTACGAGTTTACTCTAGCCATTGTTTACATTTACATTTTACATTTATTTAGTCAATCTGTCTTTATATTTATGTCCTTCGAGCCGGTTTTCTGGATTGTCCTGAGACTAAGACTTAGAGAGCACTTCACACTCATGAACAATCATTCGAGCTACCTTTCGTGCATTAAACCAGAATTTGTGACATAGCGTAAAAGATAGTACCTCATTGATAAGATGGAGGCACATGCAATTAGTATGCAAACATTTATATGATATTATAAATATTAATGTGGCAAAATAATGTCGTAATAAATCGCTGCATTTTATTAATAATTAAATTAAATTATAAGTTTCTAATAATATTTATATTTAATATCTAGCTGGTATATGACATTTAAAGGTTACTTACATTTCAATAAAACAAATAAGTGAAATGTGGTTTTCAAATATTTTTCTTACTTTCAGAATGAGTGAATCTAATGAAGAGATTCGATACATATTTAAATTAAACGTTGCGATTGTATATTAAGACGTATTAAAATCGAACCGCTTTTGAAAAGATGAATAACTGGTGATGAATGTGAACATAGTGATTAGGCTTCAGAGTTGAGACTAGTCTAAATAAAAAATAAAAGGTCGTGGTCAAAGGTTGGTTCGAATTCAAGCAAAATAAATATCTTTATAAATAAATAGAGGATACACAACAATACAAAGGAAGCCGGTGCAGATGGAATTCCGTCAGTATTTCAAGTCAAATGTGCTAGTGCTTTAGCACTGTCTCTAACTATTATCATAAATAAATCTCCCGGTACTGGTGTATTTCCATCTGCTTGGAAAGTCTCTTGTGTTGCCATTGTTTAAGAGCGGCTACCCTGATAACGTCATAAATTCTAGCCCCCTTATTCATAATGGTCAGCTAACTTTAAACAGCCGCTTAGGAATGTTTTTTTCTCATTCTGACTTAGGTCAATAGGAGAAAACAGAGTGAGAATTAGCAATGCTTTAAGTTAGCAGACTATTATGAATAAGGGGGTAGGCCTATAACAATAATTTCCGTATTTGCTAAAGTTTTTGAGGTTCTGGTGATCCGATTCTGTCATGCCATTTAAGACAAATTATTATAACTCAACAACATGGAGTTATGAAAAAGAGATCTTCGGCTACTAACCTTATGTCCTTTGTCGGTGATCTGTCTGAGGAAATGGATCATGGTCATTCAATTGACATTATTTATACCGATTTCATCAAGGCTTTTGACGAAGTTAACCATGAACTACTGATTTACAAGCTTTATTCTGGAATCGATGGTATCTTCTGTTGTCATTGGAGGCTATTCTTCTAATCCTTTTACCACTCTATCAGGTATCCCACAAGGCCCCCTATTGGGACCATTATTTTTCAACTATTATTAATGACATATACAATTGCTTCGAAAATTCTAGATTTTTTTTATTCGCTAACGATCTTAAATTTTTCAGACAAGTGTCAACTTGGCTCTTCTCCTTCAAAAGGACTCAGGTAATCTAGTTATCTGGTGTCAGGAAAACGAAATGAGATTAAACACTGATAAATGTCTCGTGATCCGCTTTAGCAGACAGAAAACTAATTTACTCACGAGAAGATACTATGTTAATGCTATTGCTTTGGCTGAAGTGAACCTCGTTAGAGATCTGGGGGTCCTCATCGACAACAGGTTACGGTTCATCTCCCATATTGATGCAATTACTGAAAGAAGCTTTCAGATATATAGGCTTTGTGTTACGCAACTCCAAGCCTTTTAAAAGGCCCACAACGAAAATCACTTAAGTCCCGTAGAACATTGCTCGACAGAATGGGTCTCTTTAAATTACTACATAATATTGTTTCTCCTCATCTTATATCGAATCTAAGCCTCGCTGTTCCAAAAACTCATCCGAGAGATCTAATTTAGGCTATTTCTCTCCCTTGAAAAGAATTACCAGGGAATATACCAGACATCACGATGAAGTGGAAGGCCGGCTAGGTTATGGATACCACAACGGCGCTTATTTCTACCCTGAAGCAGTAATGTTTAAGCATTACTGTTTCGGTCTCAAGGGCGCCGTAGCTAGTGAAATTACATGGCAAATGAGACTTAACATCTTATGTCTCAAGGTATATGCCGCTCAGAATATTTGGGGTTTTTCAAGAATCCTGAGCGACACTGCATTGCAATGGGCAGGGCGTATCAATTACCATCAGCTGAACGTCCTGCTCGCCTCGTCCTTTATTTTCATAAAAAAAAGCCGACATATGAGATACATGATCACAAATTACACAAATTTAAAAATATATAAAAACCAGTTCTTTCAAGGCTGGGATAACCTAAATCTATCCAAATATTTTGAGTTTTCTTTAGTGTTATTTCTGCCAATATTTGTCTTTTAAACAATTCGACACGTGTTTCGCCTCTACGTGATGCATCTTCAGGAGTCTCGTGCCAGATTTTGGCGAGTCAACATGTCCTATATTAATTACCACTAACACGAATTAACACTCGAGAAAACTCAAAACATTTGGATAATTATGGATTTTCGCAAAGTAAAGCCTACTTCAAAAAAATTTCCTAACCTCAATCTATTTTTGTGTTTATTTATATTAAAATTATATTCGTAGATATATTTTATTTTGTGGCTTAATTTAATTGAATGGCATGTCATTTTCCTCTAGATACTAATTAGTAAAAGGTGATTTATTGCCGCATCAGAATTCTTCCTAAAACCGTTTTATTAAAAAGTCAGCAGATTTTTTTTATGACAATAAAGGACAAGAGGAGCACGACGTTCAGCTGATGGTAATTGATACGCCCTGCCCAGTACAATTACACTCGTCACCTCGAGACATAAGTTGTTAAGTCTCATTTGCCCAGTAAGTAATTATTATTATTAGATAGGTAGGTACTTAAAAAAGAACGATTTAGGAAAACATAACTGTTTGATTAAGTTTCTTTACAATACTTACTGTGCTAATAAATAAAAAACCACACATTCAATCAGCCTTTAATGTCATGTAAAAGTATATTCACAATCAACTAATAACATTGTAAAGCATATGATTCCGCACCTCATTATAGGTAAAGGTAATATCTATAGATACATTGATCAATATTATATATTTAATTATTATTATCACCGTTACATATTTCTGTATATATACAAGATGAGCATTAAAATACAATTATTTTGAAATTAAATAAATACGACATACTACGGTTTGAGTACTAAATGACTTTGTGATAGTAGTAGATATGGATAAAGCGCGGTCGCGCAGATATACAAATTTCGGACAATGACCTCAGTACCTACTTACTATGCTGAAAATATTCTCAAGTGTGAAGAGATTGGATTATTGTAATATGTTGAAGTGAATCTAAAGAGTGAATTTAAATCTATGATTTAAAGTTGAAATACATACATCATAAATCAAATTAAAATTAATCTTTGCGGTTGGACCGATTCGAATGTGTTATGTAGGCACTTAATTATGAAGAATATTATCTGCATTATCTATTAATACGGCTTTACTCACGTTTTTGTCGGTGTAGGTACCTACTAGTTTCGGACCATTCGGAGAACCTTCATCAGGGTGAGTGTGGTGGGTTCGCGATAACGTCCCACCTCTTACTGCGGACTTGAGCTCGTAGTGCGCGGCTGGACAGGGCGGGGGGTGCGGGATACGCCGGTGATGACGGTATCACTGACACAGTATCACTATTGGTGTCCACGGGTGCACAGAATGTACTCACCCTGATGAAGGATCTCGAAATGGTCTGAAAGTAGTTGATACCGACACCGACAAAAACGTGAGTAAAGCCGCATTAATAGATAATTTAATAATGACCCACGAAAGTTTTAATAACGAACATCATAGAAATATGAAATTGGATATAAAGCTAATAATCCAGCAACAGACAAGCGTGGATTTTATTAATAGTTACGACATGTTCACGAAGCAGCCTAGAATGTGATCTAGAAAAACAATTTAGGACTTTTCGAGACTTCACAAACAAAATCATAAACATTGAATTTCGATAGAATCAAATTTATAAATTTAATAGTAGGTCGCTCTATTTACAATATTTAGTCATTTATGTAATAGTATTATTTACCTCATAAACGTCTTTTTAATTCTCTTGAATTTCGTAATACATTAGTTTTGAACATTTTCCGCCCGTTGATTTTTTTTACCCGCTGAACCACGTCAATACCTAATGGATTTTCATACATTTTATCTGCCCGCTGAACCACGCTAGTGCCTAATGGATTTTCATACATTTTATCCGCCCGCTGAATCACGCTAGTGCCTAATGGATCTTCATACATTTTATCCGCCCGCTGAACCACGCTAATTAACTCCCACGCATTTATAAGAAAAAATTACGCACTTTCGCCCAAGTTGTCAGGTCAATTAGACGGCACTTTGCGTAAAAGATATTAAAAGTGCGAGTGACTGTTACCTACACATGTTTTGGTATATTTAGTTTTATCAACTTTGTCATAAATCTTTAATATTTGATCCCCGTTAAGTACCTTATTTTTTATTTGCAACGTGACGTGGCAGTAACTTGCAACAGAAGTGTTAACGCATTTTATTCTGCCACGGCACATTAACGTGTTAAAACTGCAGATATTTTCATTTATATTCTAAGTGTTACAAATAATAATTAAACACAGAATGGTCCTACAGAAAAAAAAAACATTTTTATCATGTCAACATAATTTATCATAATTCATAGAGGTAATAAAGATATTACCATAATATATACAGCAGCATTATAAATATATATCAAAATTAATTTTATAATGAACAATTAGTTATGTATATTTTTGCATTTATTAAGATATCGCCGTAACTTTAATTATGTTTAATATAGGCTAGATATATAACAAAAAAATATCCGATTAATATTGTATCACCAGATTTTACATCCAGAAATTTTGAAACAATTTTGTCAATTTATTTAAATCTACAAATGTTGATTGATTAAGGTTATTTAGTAGCAAAAAAGGTGCTTAGTATTAAAAATCAATAAATAGTACCTAGACGACTGGATTTTTAGGAAGGTACAAAACTTGAAAAAAAAAAATAGGACATCTGGATTCGAACCGGGGTCTTCTGCTTCCGGATCACCCAATGCCATCTGAGCTATTATAGTCTTATATTTAGTGGCGAAATTTGCCTCTGTATTCTAATGTTATTGTTGCTGTTTCACATTAAAACACGGATAAAACAATTTTTTTTTAAATTGAAGACCGGAAGACGCATTGTTGGTAGGCCCGCCACAAGATGGAACGACGATTAGTTCAGATCGCCGGAATATGTTGGATGAGGGCAGCGCAGCACCGATCGTCATGGAAATCCTTGGGGGAGGCCTTTGCCCAGCAGTAGACGTCTTCCCACTGATGATGATGATGATGACGAACGAACGCCCGGGCAGATTTTATTTAATAACATTTTGCATCAAAATCGGTCCAGCCGTTTCGAGATTTATCTGAATAATGTAATCAGATGCATATCGTAAAAAGCTATTATTTGACTATAGATACATCAATTTTATTTGCAGGTATACATTAATAATTTATATAATAGTATGAAAACTTTATCGGTAAATGTGCAGTCGCGTATCAAAAAAGATTTCGGTCATTGAACTTTTACTTGTCAATGTCACTCAATGAGCTTACCTCTCCGTCCTCACTGTCATTGCAAAGAGTTCCGACAAATGACAGTCGGAACAAGTGGCAATGACGGTTCCGCACGTGTACTGAACAACTATTTTTATTACAGTTGCGACAAAATGAAGCAATTTAATGGCATAATAAAAACACAATAAATAAATGAAGTCTAACCTAACTCATTGAATAAAATCATTAAATATGATATTGAAACAAATTAGTAGCTTCTTTTTAGAGATATTTGCATGAATCACAAAAACTTCTATGATTTTTTTTTTTGTAAAAAACGTTTTTTTTTTGAATAGACATTATTTTGACAGTTGGGAAAGAGAACGCACGAGTTCGGGAAAAGTAAAGAAGAACCTGCATTACGCTACTTTTTGAGCAACTGTATTAAAAAATTACTTTCAACAATCCAATGTCAAACACAAAATACCTATAATAAAATGTACAGAAATATTGCAAAAAACCATTAGTGTCAATTATAATAATAATCATTAAGTACCTACTTTAAATTCATGAACTACGGCTACAGGAAATCCGCGTAGAATTTCATCAGCGCAATGAACATTGTAACAAATTATGTTCATTTATTCTGACAAAAATTAAATTAATCTAATTTAAATAATATATAATAATAAGATTACCTCATATCTCCTTCAATTTTCAACAATAATCTGTGGTTGTTACTACCCGAGACCATTACCATTACACAATATAAAAAAAAAACACACACAAAAAAATAACATAGGAATGCCAAAATATTGACGTATTTATCGAAGTTATACTTCTTTAGGCACGTTATGAAAAAATGATGAGAGTGAAATTTTAAGATGTACCTAAACTGTTACGCAAAAGTAACAGGGTGAAGTTGGTTCCTCGGTTATATGGTTTCTTCGTCTATTATTAGGACAGGCAAAGGGTTCAGGCCCATACAGCCATATTCATTTTTTAATAATTAATTGCCAAAGCCATCGTTGCAAGATTTTTACAATATTGTTCTTTCTACAAACGTAGAATAGCACAAGGAATAAATAATTTTAAGGATTTTTAATTTGTTAGGCCAAAGAAGTAAACTTCTTGCGTGCATACATAAGTACACACACACTTTTTTGTATTGAAATTTTTGCCCTTTAAAAATTTATACCAAATTAAATGGTTATTTGTCCAGCATGCCCGAATCATAATAATATAGAATAATAACAAAATACTTGAAATAATGCAATAGTGCATATTTTTACTAGTTTTGATTATTTAAAGTGATTTCAAACAATAATTGTGCTACTTTTTTTATTTGTATACCCTTATTTTTTATTTAATCTATAACTTTGTTTTTCATTGGCAGAAGACGATAAACAAAGAAAAATTTCGCGGACTGGCAGCTCTGTACGCATTTTAACTATGGATATGGACTAGAGGCAAGGAGTATCATCTCTAAGTGAGAAAAGTTGAATGACAGTAAGGAACGAGACGAGCAAGACGTTCAGCTAATGGCAATCGATACGCCATGCCCATAAGCAAATAATTCTGAGCGGCACTACAATTGTGCTCGTCACCTTGAGACATAAGATTTTAAGTCTCATTTGCCCAGTAATTTCACTAGTTACGGCGCCCTTCAGACCGAAACATAATGCTTACACATTACTGCTTCACGGCAGAAATAGGCGCCGTTGTGGTTCCCATAATTTAGCCGGCATCCTGTGCAAAGCAGCCTCCCACTACTATCTAACAATTGTAGGTTTGTGTTACTTTAGTATAGTTGTAACACTATCTTAGTGCCACTAGAATTGTGCTACCATATAGGTAGCGATTACACTAAGAGGGTTGTTGAACATTTAAGGAAATTTATACCTCTAGGTATTTAGATATTTTTTACTATGAAATATTCTGGATGTCGTTAGCAACCAGCCCTCTGTGTTTTATGGATCACTACACCACATCGCAGATATATGCAACATCCTCGCTCGTCAGGACTACAGATTAACTAAAAACGTTCGTTGTTTTAGGCTTGTTGAGAAACACTGGACTGTATCGCACCTTTAGGACTTTCATGTTGGTTGTGTAGGTATATTAGCGAACACATGAGATAACTTCAGATGCCACTTACTGCAGCAGAAAAGTTCAAAAGATACAGAGAAACTCAAAAATTTAAAACCTACAACAATATTTTTTTTAAAAGCCGACAACGCTCCTGTAATTCCTCTGGTGTTGCAAGAGAAATTGAGCGGCGGTGATCACTTAACATCAAGTGGCGGGTATGCTAGTTTGCCCTCTCTTCCATAACTATAAAAAGCTTCGTAAGTCTTATAAAAATGATCTACCTAAATGATGTAAATTGTCAATGATAATATTGGTTTTACACTTTGCCAAAGCAATCATTTCATTGTTAACGTAGAACTTAAGAACATTACATAAGATTATAATTCTGTTTTTTGTAACCCTGTATTAAAACATACCTATTTTCAATATTGATTAATATTATCTTTTATTTGGCCCCTAACGTAACATATAACGTTATAGTGGTATGCTACTATTTTGGGACACTATTGCGTCACTGTAGTAAAAATTGTTGTGCTACTTTTGTGTCAACGCAACACATTTTGTGACACGATTGTGTCATTTGCGTCAATATTTTGGCTTTCACCCATGTACTGAACATCGTAATTTATTTGGTTAACTAGGCACTAACTCACTGATCTGTCACTGTCACTGACCACTGGACAAGCTGTTCCATATGTTTGACAGGATTTTTTTGTGCCTATTCGAAGCGCCACTCGCGAGCGTCCTGAGTACTAGTTTTGACGTTTATTACAAATGGAGAGAAGCGTACAGTACTCTGAGGTATTTTTGCATTTTGAATAAATTTCGGTCGTTTTCCGTGTTATTTATACTTCAGGAATCAACATAATAAAGTACACAATTTGTTATGTAAACAGTTTTCCTATGAATGTTTGTTTAGCTGAGGTTGTCATTACTGCTTTTAGTACTGCAGACTCTCGCTACATGGCCAACAGCGCCAAAATGGCGAATATCAAACAGGCACAAAGGCATTTTGACAGCCGCCAGTCCAGTGGTAAATAGTAGAGGTCAGTGCACTAACCACATAATGTTTGACAAGGCATAAAATCATAAATTATTTTGTATGAAGCAATTTTTTTTTTGAGGTATTGTGTCATGTGCGTGTAGGTAGGTGAATTAATGTGTCAAAGACGACATGACAAGTACCCATAGATATATATTTAATATATAACTATCCGACGAGTTATTGCTGTGTCATATAATTATGTATAATAAGTATTGTACGGTCACGGACGAATAAAAAAAGGACTCCGCGCCATAATATTAGCAAGTGAAGCACCGTTATGTTAGTGTGTGTGCGGTTACGGGGGATACTAGTTACACAATTTTTTCTCCCTTAAATATTCATATATGGCCACAAATACTTATAGTATCGTTTGAACACTTTTTCACAACGCACGACGGCATTTTTTAAATATTTAATTAAAACGCAAACTGATTTGTCAACGACGATGACAATTCTCATAATGGCCGCCTATCGGCCTGTAGTAGTGTGTGTATGTATTTAAACGTTTATTGGCTTGTTTTGGTGCTACACTGTTATGTAAGGTGACACGGAGTCCTTATTTTTTTACTAGTCCGTGGGTACGGTACTAACAATTATCATCTCGCTTTGTCGCCCATGTCTGCACTGTGCCGCACGAACCGAAACATTCCGTTAGAAATCGCCACGACAGGAGAGAACAAACGAAGTGGGTATTCGCTGTGAACATAAAATATATTACATTCAATTAATATTTTGTAAATTAGAATTATAAGGGACGATACGAACGGGACGTTCAGCTGATGGTAATTGATACGCCCTACCAATTACAATGCAGTGCCGCTCAGGATTCTTTAAAAACCCTAAAATTCTGAGCGGCACTACAAACACCTTGAGACATAAGATCTCTCATAGGGTCTCATTTGCCCAGTAATTTCACTAGCTACGGCGCTTTCAAATCGAAACACAATAATGCTCACACATTACTGCTTCACGGCAGAAATAGGCGCCGTAACCATAACCTAGCCGGCATCCTGTGCAAAGGAGCCTCCCACTGGTAAACTGTTTTTTTCTCAGATAAAACTAGCGGTACTTTGTTTGAGGAGAATATTTCTTAATCATAAAAAAAAACATGAGAATGAAGAATCATTCGTCTGAACCACGTACCAACTTGTTTTCGGTTTTCATAATAATATGTACATTTATTCAATAAGGTCTGCAACGCTCCTGTGATTCCTCTGGTGTTACAAGATAGTATGGGCCGCAGTGAGCACATACCATCATATGATATATCTACGTACGTATACCATATGTACGTTTGTCCTCATCTATATATATAAAAATGAATTGCTGTTCGTTAGTCTCGCTAAAACTCGAGAACGGCTGAACCGATTTGGCTAATTTTGGTCTTGAATTATTTGTGGAAGTCCAGGGAAGGTTTAAAAGGTAAATAACAACCGTAAATATCAACTAGTCTTCAATAAAAAAAACTTTGTCAATGTTATAAACAGATACAACAAACAATTCTCAAACAAAGTAGCATTATAAAAGAAGTGTTGGATAATTAAAAGTCGGTCAAGTGGCAGTTGGGATATATAACACTTTGCATATATACTTGTTAATAAATTAAATATGTAAACAAAATTTATGAACGATGCGGGACTCGAGCCCGCGAACACTCGGGTTCCGTTCGAGCGCTATTCCACTGAGCCAACCCTTCGAGTGACGTACCGTTCGTAAATCTTGATATGTCTTGTTCAACTCGGGTTGTGGCTTTGTCGCGGGTCCGAGTCCTGCATCGTTCATAAATTTTATTTTTCAAATTAATTTTAAGCAGTGGGGGATGTCAGTTTAAAAAAATTAAAAAACTTTTTAAATAGTTTTGGAAAAGAAATCTTTTTTAATTTTTAACTGCAGCAGCGGTTTCGTGACGTTCGAGGATTGACTGTGAGCGACTCTACCATTTGAAGAAGATTGGCCTGCTTTCTCAAAAACCAAGTTATGGTCCAAAATTGACGGTAGATCACTAAAGAGTGCGCCTTAACAATACACCAGAGAACTTAAATTGGTAATATCTTCAATGGACCAAAGTTCTCTTTTGTAACAAGTGTAAGGTCATGGTTTATGGTAACGACGGGAGAGAGTTTTGCACAGTGCTGCATAATGGTGGCAGCTCGGGGCAATGCCCGATTAAGCAAGAGCGGGGCCCGTAGAAAATTATCTCAAAGAGCCTTCATCTAAGTATAATATTGGAAATGGAAAGTCGGTTACCGAGAGTCTTAGTAGAAAAAGTTGTAACGTTTCCCGTTTTTGTGAAATCAAGTTAATTCAATATCCGAAGAGCTGTATAACCTGATTCCTGCCGCCGAATCCACCTTCGTACGACACGCCACAAGTTAGGATATCATCCCCACCATCTGGATATGTGGCGGTCCTCCACAGTGCGGTTTTCAGGGAGCTTTCTTCCACGTACTACAAAGCTGTGGAATGAGCTTCCTTGTGCGGTGTTTCCGGGACGATACGACATGGGTACCTTCAAAAAAAGCGCGTACACCTTCCTTAAAGGCCGGCAACGCTCCTGTCATTCGTTTGGTTATCACTTAACACCAGGTGACCCGTACTCTCGTTTGTCCTCCTATTCTATAAAAATAAAAATCCACATCTTAATAAGCTTCACACAAAAAGATACCGTCAGGCCGATATGAGTAGTTTTAAGTGTGCTCTTGACTTGGCCTTTGAAACAGGACCTCGATTACCGGTAACATAAGATGGAAGAGTGTATGGAACCTCATGTCCGGACATCTTATTGACGAAGGGTTCATTCTCATGCAAGATAATGCCAGGGCTCATAACGCATGCATTTAAAAATGAAGACCTGAGCGATGTTAGTATTACGGTTAGGGGCTGCTCAGCAAGAAGCCCGGATTTGAATCCCATACATCCCTTATGAGATAAGTTGAAGAGACGAGTCATAGCGAGAGATCCTGCTCTGCATACTGGAGTAGGATAATATCCAACAACACAATATTGTGACTCTCATACCTTCCACGAGGAAATTCATAGAAGTTGTCATTAGAGTCCAGGGAGAATATAACACGAGATATTGGATAAACTTAAAAACATTTTTTGTTTTACATAATATAATATGTTTCTAGCACGATAGCTAAAGAAGAAAATTAATTTGAAATATAAATATTAAACAATCCCTTATAATATCCGCAATTAAATGGTATTATTTATTGTGTCCAAAAAAATCAGAAGTGTTATTTTTTTTTTTTTGATTAAATGTGTATTTACCATACATACCTTCCAGTAACTGGGGTCGCTTCGTTCCCACTCAAAATGAACACAGGAAAGAATATTGAGAAGACACAACCACTGAAAAACAAATGAATAAAAACTAAATTGTTATCCACATTTGAAAAAAGTACACTCTTTCATTATATTGAAAAAATCGCTCAAGTACAAGGATACAACAGTGTATAAATGTAAAATTAATATTATGTAAAAGAAACAAACACTTTTTAATTTAGATGGTTGCCATTCTATGGTGCACACTATAAACTTGTCTTACTATAACAGTTTATGAGATACAGCCTGATGACAGATGGATGGATTGACAGTAAAGTTGTAGTTATAAGGTTTCCTTTAGAACCCTTCAGATGATGCAGATAACTAACATACTATTACTTTTACATGACTTCTCGACTTAACTATGTTATTTATATAACTTTTATCGCTGTTGCTAGTCATACAATTGTCGTATGAATAATAAATAATTAGTTGTCTGACAATTTTTAGGTTAAAACTTAGTATCCCGTAGCACGAATTATGAGGTAAAAATATTGTAATTGATACATTTAGTCCACGATTATAATGCTAACACTCTTATTACAAGGTAATGCACCGTTCCAAAGAAAAAGCATTATAACCTAACCTCAACTTATGACATTCTTAAGGGTTGGGACATTTTATGGGGAGAAAGGAAACGGCTACAATTCGTTTCTGGCAATCGCCGGCCGCTGCCGCGGCACGCTACGCTCGGCTCGTGAGTTGTTATAAGTGTTCAAACATAACCTAACCTAACCAATTTTTATAAATTGTAGTTGATAGAGCTTTGGTCCACGATTATAGTGCTACGAATCTTATTATAATATTTAATACCTCCTAATTCGTGCTACGGGATACTAAGTCCAACCAAATTTTTATATTATTGAAAAAAAAGAGTCATTTTATATTAAGTATAAGAAACAAAGAAAATATAATTCATAAAATTATAAACCATTATTTTAGTTATCATTGAATGAGCCAATGTATTTTAAAAATTGTCAGACAAATAAATAATAGTTATTCATACGATGATCGTATGATTTAAAAATAATAATCATCCGAAAACCGGATGATTAGACGCTTTTTATATAAATTCATATAATAATATTGTTTTTTTAATGCTCAAAATTTAAGTTGATAACATACCTTATGATATATGACTGGGGTATTTGTGTCAGAACAGCCAAGGGTAGACCGAATCCAAGGAAATAAGGCCAATTGGTCTCTATAAACGTTAGCCGCTTGTGTAACTCCCAGCCCATATTAAACCATTTGTATTCAAATGAGTACAGTGAGTACAAAAGGCACATATGAACAAGACATAATAGTTCACCCACATATGTAATGGGTAACATACTTACTAGCATACTCTGAAACAAATAATAAAAAAAAATCAGTTATATTTAAAATGCATATATTTATTTATTTTATGAAAATAAGGGACAAGACGAGCTGGACGTTCAGCTAATGGTAATTGATACGCCTTACTCATTACAATGCCGCTCAGGATTCTTGAAAAACCCAAAAATTCTGAGCGGAACTGTTAGAAATGCAATTGATATGTTGTTATTATTCAATGGCTTTATGCGTCATTGTCACTGTCATTTATCTTGTCACATATTATATATATGCAATGTACAGTTGTCGGTGAATTATTATTTTATTATCGATAAGAATGGCTTCCTTAATGGTTAATTAAAATAAAATAAAGTTCTGTATTTCCAAATTAATATAGATATTGTTATACTAAAAAGGTGTATTCTTTTACAATTGCGCTCGTCACCTTAAGACATAATATGATAAGTCTCATTTGCACAGTAATTTCACTAGCTACGGCGCCCTTCAGACCGAAACACGATAATGTTTACACATTACTGCTTCACAGTAGAAATTGGCGCCATTGTGGTACCATTATGTATTAGTTTATAGCTGAATTTTAAAATTATCTATCTCCTTTCTTTTTTAACAGAGGATAAATGGGTCACTTGATATTAATATATTCAATGTCATACCATTGACAGACAGTATGTACCGATAAGGTGAGTTACCGTCGATAAGTTTTATGGGACAGAAAAGTCAATGATAGTTTTTATCTCTGAAAGTAGAATCATAGTGGTTATGTTTCCCTTATTTCTATTGTAATTAACGACAAAACATGAATGCTTTAATATAACTATCATAGTATTTTAAAAAGTAATAATGAAAATAATTTTATTTCTATTCACCTGAACTAAAAATAAGGCTTGAACTAGCAAGCTGAACAATGAGTCAGCAATAATCTTACTAACACTCGACATAAACTGTGGCCGACCCCTTCTGTGTCTGTAAGCTGAATCAGCTATATCCTAAAACATAAAAAATTCATATTAAACTATGGAATGACTCGGATTCGCCGCAGTCTAAGGTCTTCAATGTCACTGATCTCATGAGATCATTTAGCAAATCGGAGGTTAAAACAAACAGTGCGGTTTTCAAGGAGCTTTCTTCCACATACTACAAAGCCGTGGAATGTGCTTCCTTGATGTGGTGTTTCCGGAACAATAAGACAAAAAGCGTGTACATCTTTCTTAAAGGTCGGCAACGCTCCTGTGATTCCTCTGGTGTTGCAAGATAATGTGGGCGGCGGTGATCACTTAACACCAGGTGACAGGTACGCTTGTTTGTCCTCCTTTTTGCAAAAAAATACCATGTTCAAAGCTTCACATTAAATATTACACTATTCTATTTTTAGAAATGTAATTTATTATACTATTAGAATAAATTCCTAAAAATATAACTTATTTTTTCTATCCACTTTTGTTTTGTTTGTTAGAAAAATTATTGAAGTCAAAAAGCATACTTTAGCTCCACCCAGATATAAAATGAAAGCAGATGTTGAAGACATGGAAGAGACACTATAAGTACTAAGATTCACATAACAAAACAGCTCATTTCTTTAAAGATATCCACATAATATTATATACCTTGAACACCAGTATAACATTATTGTTACTGAGTCCTCTCAATATGACAGTCTCATGGCTATTGAACAAAAAATAACAGGCTGTGTCTATGTGTCATCAATATTTTACAATAATCTTTAGCAATGGTAGCATACATCTAAGTTTATTATTAAGATATGATTATGCCAAAGTACATGTTATGTCAGAAGTGAAACCTGCATGGTGCATGAACCTCTAAACTGCATATGAATTCCTGGTACATGTTACTAGGATGACACATGATTTCAACCAATACAAAAGACATTCCTACCACCACTAATATATATAATAATATGTTGTCCTGGTGTCTATGTAGTAATATGTTGTGCGCTTGGAGTCAGAATATATTAGGGTATACTCGCACCATACTTAAGACAATCTCTTCTTTAACTATGATGGCCTGGTACCAAAACATTGTATTATGCTTCCTATCTCACTATCTCCCATGTTAAATATTATGAATTGATGTGACTGCTCTTTTAACTGTCGCTTTTTCGTTTCATTGACTTTCAAATCACAACAATGATAAAGAGGTTTTCACTTTAATAGTATGCATATTTCTGTCTCATTCTTTGTCAGCTTCATCCTACACATTTTTGTATTTGTGTGTCTTACCTGTTGTTTTTTCCGTTGCATCCGGTTTGAAATCACAACAATTCTAAAGTAAGTATCACTTCAACAAATTTATTTTGTGTTGGTTGGATATTTTTATGTGTCTGTATATATGAATGAAACATTCCATCTTTAGTGCCAGCTTGATTGGTGCATTGTAACTAACAGTGTAATGAGATCTGGGTTGGGGTCATATTGCAGCATCCTACACTAATTAATGTTCTTTTGTTATGTATTATAACTCAAATGATATTAACATCACTATTATTATCAGGTCATGGTGGTCTCACACTAGATCACATACTACAATAATAATAAAAAATATTGAGTAACAAAAGTAAATATTTTAATAATATGAAGATTACCTGAAACCACAAACTGTTTACTAGTTTACTCAACAAAAACAGTGGCAGAACCCATATCATTCTAAATGTCATAGACAAGAATGGCTGCATCCAAGACCAGACATTGTGGGCTACGCCAGGATTATGTCCGAAAACAGCTATTACTAAGTATTTAACTGCTGGCAATAAAGCATATTCAAACACAAGTATGCTAAGTAAAAATATAAAACCGTTGAGCACACATGATTGTAATACCCTTGTAAGTACTTTGGACTCTCTGAAACAGGATTTCAAATCTTATTAGTTGGATTATTTAATCATAAAATATTATATTGATAAAATTGTAAATGATAAGCCTAGTGGCCAACTATGGAGCTACAGCTTCTTTTCTAATGAAAGCAGTGTTTATATAATCAATTCAAATATCAAATAAACAAAACTAACTGTTTAACTTTTGGCTGTTTTAATAATTTGTGCCTTGATACATCTACATCTGGTTGAGGTGACCGACTCAATGCTCGTTCGTTAATTTCTTTATCCAAATAAAGAAGAACTGTTACTCCTCGTAAGCTATCAATAAAGCCCTTGATAAGCGAACCACAAAAATTCTAGAACAAAGAAAATTTCAAGATAAATAATTTAAAAATATGAACAATAACAAAACAGATAAACCACGAAATCTTACTGTAATGCTTTCCATGCTTTGATTTTTAATCAACGTGTGACGTGTCCCAGTCTCATACTTTTATTATTTATTGAGCTTTTGTACCGACTGTAGAATAATAATAAGTGATTACATTAAAAATATAATTTGTTTTGATTTTAAATTTCATTGTCTTGTTTGAAGATTACGATAGGTACAAGTAATGTCATTTGTCAAATGTCAACCTCAGTCTCTCTCTATTCTATTCTATTCTTCCTACTGCGGCTTCTATAGAAAGTATACCACAAGTTTGCCATGTCACGTTAAAGAAGACCACCAAGCTTAGAGGCTTTGTATTCTAATTTTGATGGTGAGTGATCTGTGAAATATTTATAATAAAGTTTGAAATGTAAAGTTTTATTTTCTGATATTTATTCCTGAAACAAATGAACATGCTGTTAGACATGCTGTTATAAAGGACATACACAAATATAATTATATAAATTATTAAAAATAAGTACTCAACGATATTTACAACGTAATGTTGTTCTTTTTAATATAAGGTTTTATATAAAATATTGACAAAAGAATTGAAAACTAGGGAGAGGAGACATTGAAAGGAAGTGGGGCGGGGAACTTCAGCAGGTATATAATTTTACAACAAAATTTTTACTTCTATGAAATTCGTATAATGAAGTCGTCTACCTTATTCAAAGGGTTGCCCTCGATTGTGGGTGGTGGCTGGGTATATGTCTCGCTTTCAGAGAAATTGCAGTGCATATATTGAGTTTTCTGTCGGCTCACTCTTAGACCTTTTCCCTCCAATGCTACCAGTCATGCTTCGAGGCTTCTTTGAAGTTCCGGCAGTGATTCCTCTACCAGGACTACATCATCCGCATATAAAAGTGTCCACGGGCCCGGTTTTTGAAGATCTTTGGTGATGTAGTCTATGACGATGTTAAATAGCAGGGGACTCAGTGTAGGTCCTTGATGAATGCCGACTTTCAATTCGAAGCTGTTACTCATGTCAGCAGGTGAAACAACTCGGGTGGTCACGTTTTTATACATGTCTTGAATGATACTTATGTACTGTTCCGGTACTTTTTGGGCCCTGAGTGCTTGCCAAATGAGCTGACGAGGTATTCGGTCAAAAGCTTTTTCCAGATCTATAAAGACCATATGCAGATACTTTTTAAGGGCTTTGTACTTGTCCATTAGTATCCTCAAGGTATGTATAGCATCAATAGTACCCACTCCCGCAGTAAAGCCGCACTGATTTGGTGAAATTGTTGTGAGTTTATACAGATTTCTCAGATCGGGTATGTGACGTCAACTTGATCGCTCTGTAATTTCCACACTCTGCTATATTTCCCTTAGTCTTGTAGAATGGTATCATGTTGCTCAGTCGCCACATGTCTGGCATAGTTCCTTTAGATAAAATCAGGTTGAATAGTTTTGTTAGCCATTTTACACCATAGGCACCTGCTTTTTTCCATAGCTCTGCAGGTATTTCATCAGGGCCTGTGGCTTTGCCATTTTTCATTGCAATAATAGCGGCTGTAACTTCGGTAGGTGCAATGGCTTCTATAGGGCCAGAAATTAGAGAAAGAAGTGATATTTGATAATGTGGAAATTCTTCAGTTAGTAGTTTTTGAAACTATTCCTGCCACCTGTTATTTATGTCTTTGTCTGTAGTTAATAATTTTCCTGAAGTGTCTTTGATGTATTTGTTTCGTTTAAAATCTTGTGATTGTTTAAAACGTTGTTTGGCTATTTTGAAAATTTCTTCACCGGTTTCAGCATTTTGCAGTCGAGATATCAGCGCGTTCTTTGATGATGCTTTTGCAATGGCTACAGCTCGTTTTGCAGCTCTTTTTGGAATCATATACTGGGTTTTATCCAAATCCGCCTTTGATTCTTGCCACTTTTTAAAACTGAATTTCTTTTCAGCGAGCGCTTGCTTAACTTCACTAGACCACCAACTAGCATCCCTGTCGGTTTTTAGCTTACTAGCTTTCGATATCCCTAGTGTCTTCTTGGCAATTGATGCGTGATGAAATGCGGGCGTGTAAATCATTCCATGCTGAGTTGGCGTCTTTTGTGTCACAGTAATCTATAAAGTCGGCGAGATACTCTTCTACTTGTTTCATGGCTATGGCCCTGCTTTATTAAAATTATACCATTTGATTCTTGGGAGTGATTTAATTTTGCGGTTTTTATTCCAATTCGGTAATGTTAGACAGGCTACAAGAATACGATGCTGAGTGGTTAAAGGCTCCCCTGGGATAACTTGGCAGTCTCGAAAGAGACTACGCATAGCCGCATCGCAAAGGAAATAGTCAATCTGCGAGGAGTCCCTTCCGCTTTTGTAGGTGATTAGGTGTTCATCCTTTTTCTGAAAAAAAGTATTGACTATGGACATATCAAAGTTTGATGCTAGATCCAAGATGTCTTTTCCTTGATTGTTGGGAATGCCATATCCGAAGTTTCCATGGGCATTGCAGTCCCTTGGAGCTTTCTTGCCTACATGTCCATTTAGATCTCCTGCCATGATTTTCCTCTCCGTATTTGGTATAATTTGGAGTAACTCTTGTAGTTCTTCACAAAAAGCTTCTTATTCTTCCTTTCGGCAGCCTGTCTGCGGTGCATAAGTAGAAATAATGTTAAGGCAGGGCTGATTGTCGAGCGCGAATTTGACGTACATGATCCTATCATTTATTCGGTCTACCTTAATAACTCTTTGTTTTAGATTTTTGTCAAGTATAATGCCCACCCCATTTCTAGTCGACGAGCCATGGTAATACAGTTGGTAATCTTGACCAATATTCCTAGATTTGGAGCCTTTCCATTTTAGTTCTTGAATACAACAATGTTTATATTACGTCTATGTAAGATCTGTGCCAATTCTTGGCTACGCCCAGTCAGTGAACCAATGTTCCAAGTCGCTATGCGCATGTTGGTAGCGCTGTGTCCGAAGTCGTCGCTTAGGGGGAACGCCCTAGTATGTATTTCAAGAAATTCTCCAAGTACATTAAAATACGTAGTTTCCATGAACCCGTGACCCCATCTTATACGGTTTACCTAAAATTCACAAAGAAAATAATCCTGTCCGTCCAGTAGTTTCTTATTTCGGTGCCACGACGTACGACCTTGCTAAAAAACTTAACACAATACAAATTTTAATCCCCAGTATACTTATTTTGAAAAATAGTCTAGATTTGATAAATAAAGTAAAAAATACCCACCTTTCACCAAATAACAAATTATTGTCTCTCTCAAAGTTGAAGTATCCTCCGGTTTTTCAAAGAGGACATCTCTTTGAAAAACCGAGGATTCATCCCGGTGAAAAGGATGACATTATCAATCTTACTAGTATGTTATGCATGAAACAAATTTATTTTAAATTCAAAAATCAATTCTATCGCCAGAAGGAAGGATTACTAATGGGTTCATCATTAAGTCCTCTTATGGCTGTAATCTTTACGGATAATTTTGAGTGTTATTACGTGGTGAGAGACCCACATATCCTGTTTTATTACCGATCCGTTGACGACGTATTAAATTGCTCGACAGGCACCGAACGCCAAATTGATCTATTCATTAAAAAAATTAACAAGATCCACCCTAAAATAAAGTTTAAATTGGAATTAGAATCAAACAATTCCGTAAACTTTTTGGATTTAACATTAACAAGAGTAAATAATAAATTTGAATTCCAAATCTATAGGAAGCCGTCATATACAGATATTGCTATTCACGCCTCATCTTGACACCCCTTAAAACATAAACTAGCAGCCTTCCGCTGCTATGTTCTAGCTAGATTAAGTATTGTCAGTTCCCACTGTCCCGTAACAACTTCGCGAAAGAACTCAACACAATATACCAAATCGCGGTTTTCAACGGCTATACAATACAATTAGTGAATAAATGAATCAAAAATAAACAAAATCATTTAATTAATTCAAAACTTTATCCCGTCCCACCATAATCAAATAACAAAAAAAAATTTAAGCAACAATGAAAAATTAGTTAAGTCACAAAGTACAAAATGTCTACAGAGTCTTACAGATACAACTAAAATACCAGTTTGAGAATACTCAAAAATACTAGTCTACTGTAACAAGACGTTAAATTGAATCATAAATCCATAAAAGAGTAATGAGTGTTGTAGATGCATGAACCTGCAGATATAAATAAAAAGAAATCCATATTTTTGCTGCTACTTAATAACAGGTGTGAATTCTTTAAGAAATGCCTTTTGTTAGACTTAAATTTTTCGAACATTTACAATTGTAATTTATATTTTTTTTTACACCATCAGAAAGTAGATATTTCAACGAACAAAAAGCCCTCAAACTTTTGAAAAAAATGCTTATATTTTGACGTCAGAATTTTCGATTTATAATTAGGGTGCTTTTTAGATATTAAGTTAAAATAAGGCGAAAAAATAAATATTTTAAATCAAATAAATTACAGCGTATGTGGGACATAATAAGGTAAGTTTTCACGAAATTTCGTAGAAAAAAATTTTTTTTTGAATAAGATACAAATAAAAAACCAATAACTTGGTTTTTTGAATTTTTCACCTAAATTTTGAGGTTATGTGAAAAAAGTGTAATTACAAAAGTTGTAGACCTCTTTATTACTTACAACTTTGCCAATTAACTTTTTGCCATAGGACTTGTAATTTTGCCGGAAATCGAGATAAAAGAGTTTTTTACCCTAAAACACACCCCTTTTCCAATTCCCGACCTCAGATCGCCCGTAATTTATTTTTCCCTTAATTTTTGTTATATTCTCGTCCTTTGCCAATGGGTTTCATCCTATTGTAATTTTTTTTGGTTTCAAAAATTATCAGCTCTGTTCTATAAGGCACTATTTAACGTTGATTTTTTTAAAGTGGGTGGTTTGTGATCCAATGGCACAACTACTCATAATTTTAAAATATTTAATTGTAGGTCTAAGTGACTCCTTTGTTCCCGCCCTGTATACCCGAACATCTCATTTCTGCAGCATAAATCAGAATCAACCATTCGTAGCATAATCTTATAAAATGCGCCTGTCAATATATTCAACAATTAATTTGTTTTTATTTATTAAACGTTTTGTGAGCATTTCTGCATTTTCTAGGTTAGCAATAATAATATTATAATATTAATAATAATAATAAGTTTTTATTAAAGTCAAAATTACTTACTATACATATTATGAAACAAATAAGTTGTAATATTCTAATACATTATATAAAGATAAAAGCTAAAGTATACACAAAAACTTATAATCTATCTGGAAAGGTTAATAAAGCTCTTCGCAGGCGTCTTGGTCATGGCACCGTCATTTATTTACTATTTTTCTTTTTATGCACAGATAGCCAATATGAAAAAATATTGCTAGGTATCCCGTCACAAACCGTTTGGAGAATGCGGTTCTGAGATTTGCGGAGTCTATCCCAGAAGGAAGCAACTCTTTTTCTAATCACAGCATAGAAATCAGGCACCCTCGATTCAGCAAACATACCCGAGGCACTGCAGTACCTAGGCAATCCCATCAATATGCGAAAAGCATGATTGTACTGCACGCGCATTGTCGTGTATGACTTTTTGCATTATTTGAGATTTCCGTGATATTTTATTAAAAGCTCATAAAGCCAATTTAGAGCTACACTTATACTAGCAATCTTTTTTATCTGTAGGGTTGTGTGAAATTCATTTCATGGCAATAAGGTTATATTTTATAATTGTTTTTGGTGTGGCTAAGTACTTTCAAAATATTGTTAACAGCCTGATAAACTAAATTCATTTTCATTTGTTGCAAAGAATATATACTGAGAGCTTATTCTAGTCTTATTTGGTCCATTAGGTACATAATATCTATATCATCATCAGCTTTTAAATATAATAATATCCGTTATTGGCAAAAAGTAAACGCTATTGCCAAAAGAAGAAAAAAAAAATATAATAATAAGGCATCCTTGGCATTCCATGGTTTAGGTATAGTTTACACAATTTCGAAAAATGTCATTGACAGTAATGTCAATTAGTGATGACATTTTATGTTTTGTAAATTGAGATCTGACATAGTCATTAGTCATAATAATTTATGTCGTTTTGTACTTTGTTTTGGTACGGAAATATTATTTCTAATTTCATGTAACAACAATAATATTTTTATCACTAAAGTTTGCATAATACACATGTGTTTCTAAAAACAAGTTACCATGGATCACAAATTAATAAACGACATAAGGTAATGCATTATTTAAATATCCTCTAGAGTTTAGACAATAATAATATATCGCTTTATTACGTAGTCAACTGCACTTCTTGACCTCATTTTTGCTATTTGGTCACAATATTGACTTTCTTAATCGTTAAAACTTTTTCAGTCGCTTAATAATATATAAATATTCTAATAAAGTAATATATAACATTGTTAGTGTTTTAGTATTGTGAAACTTTTGTCATTGATGATGATTTATTTTGAAATGAAATCCGGTCAACTCATAATTATTATTAAAATTATATGAACTTGTCACCTTGTTCACACTTTGCATATTGTTATCCAATTTTACATCTTAAGTTGTCATTCAAGAAGCTAAAGTATGTACAATGTAGTAAAATAATTCAACATGAATAAGGCTTTTTTGCTAATTTGATAAATTGTTGAGTAACTCATAATGGGTTACTATTTTAATTTGTTTGTGCAGTTTTGTTTAGTTAGTTTGAATTAAATACTGTAATAATTATTAACATACTTACCTTATATTATGGTATGGTAAAGGGGCTCCTGTTTCCGCAATTAAACCACCTACATGGGTCCATTTTGCGTGCAGTAATAGCCAGTTACTTCAACCAGCCCAGCTCCTTCCAGAAGTTCAGAACATTCCTGGGGTGTTCACAGACTTCTTGGAGCGACCTCATATTGGTTAAGGGTTTTTGCCCGTTGGTTGGTTGCCCACCCCCCACACATTCCAGGATTACGTGAGCGACTGTTTCGTCTTCGGTCAGACAGCCTCTGCACTTAGGACTGTCTGTTACGCCGATTGTGAAAAGGTGTTTGTTTAGTGATGTGTGACTCGTTAGGGTGGCCACCATTATACGGATGTCATGTCTGTTGAGGCTGATAAGTCTACATATCAGTTTGGGCAATAGTGCAGGTATCGCCACCTTCGGCTGTCTACAGCTTGAGACATTCATCCATTGGGTGTTGTGTAGGTCGATGGTGAGAGAGAGTATCCATGAGCACATTTGGCTGAAGGGCAGTGGCAGAAGTGGCCTTAAATTATTAAATACTAGAACAAATGCATGTAAATGTTGCACTTAACAGTAAATGTCACTACCACTCATACTATTTTTTATTTTTATGAAATTTTATGTAGTGTGGGGCACAGCATCCATATCCAACATTGAAATCTTGCAACACTTTGAATCAAAAACTTTACGTATGATAACAGGGGCACCTTGGTACATTACTAATAGTCGCATACACCACGATCTAAACATTAAAACGGTCATTGATGAAGCTAAGGACTCACTTCTGACATACACAAATCAAATTCACAATCATCCTAACCCATTGGCAAGCTCTAATGGAGAATCAACCAAAACATACATTTAAATGACTAAAAAGGCTGGGCCCCTCAAGATCTTTAGAACATAGATGATATATTGAGCACATGGATGTATCACTGGATACTACACAATGCATGAATAACCTCCAAGCACACAACTCCAGCTTAATGTTTTCTAGACAGATTGCAGGATAAAGATGAGTTAAAAAAAAATGAATAATCATTTTATACATGGTACAATAAAGGGTCTCCTGTTTCCGAAATACCAGAACGAATACAAACCTAAAATACAGCCAGATTAATAAAGTTTTCATTTATAAATTTTCTAAATAGCGACTTCAATAGCATATGTTAGCTTAAATGATAGAGTTGTATTTATCACTTCTCAAGCATCTTTACACAGTCAAATGCAAGCACTATATTATTTTAATTCAACCTTTGTTTTGCTTCAATACATGGCATCGCCAGTATATGGCGGCTTAACAGAAAAATAAGAAGAAACATATAGTTCATTCAGACATTCCGAAGTCTATATAAATATTGATTATTGGAACTCAAGTTTGAAAATGTCAATATACACATAAATATTTCCACTTTCGCACGACACGCCACAAGCTAGGATATCATCCCCACCATCTGGATGTGTGGAGGTCCTCCACAGTGCGGTTTACAAGGAGCTTTCTTCCACGTACTACAAAGCTGTGGAATGAACTTCCTTGTGCGGTGTTTCCGGGACGATATGACATGGGTACCTTAAAAAAAGCACGTACACCTTCCTTGAAGGCCGGCAACACTTCTGTGATTCCTCAGGTGTTGCAAGAGATTGTGGGTGGCAGTGATCAATTAACAACAGGTGACCCGTACGCTCGTTTGTCCTCCTATTCCATAAAAAAAAATCCAAATATTTTGTGCAAATACAATAAAATAAATACAGGTACAAAGTTTATTGTACATTTTTACAAGCTGGTGCCAATTGTTGCTTAATGACTGATGAGTGATATGTTATTATAGTAGATAAAAATTTTTTCGTGGTTGTTCTGAGATGTCTCAAAAGCTACCTCTCTGAATTGGTCCAAATTGTATTCAAAATCTAAGTTTGGTCAAGCCCTTTCGAATGTCACCAACCACAATGAAATCGGTTGAGCCGTTCTAAAGTTATAAGTGGTTTACATACATCAATACAGACACACACACACACATACAGACGTAGGGTAGTAAAACCAATAAATTCCCGAATTTTGAAAATTTTCAAGCGGGAAGTTATGCATCGCATTGCAGCATTTTTGATGTACATTTATTTACTACAAACATATTGCTAGTACGCAAAATGTAGTAAAAAATATATAATTAATTTGTTATTAGGTATATAAACTGTCTTATTAATAAACACAGTGTAAAGTTACTCCCAGGTTTAAAATTACTTCTCCCAGTCATGATATTCTATAGTGACAATGGTATCAGTATTTTCATATTATTTATCATATTAGGTATATTTGTAACATAACTTTAAATAATTAAAGATCCATGGGTATTCTTTAAAAAATAAACATAAAAAATAAGATGCTACTGAATTTTGTAAAAATTTTTGAATACAAAAAAGTACATATGTTAACAATTATTAAGAGTATTAGACATGTTATTGTAAAACAGAATATTATGTACTAATCGATGCTAACATAAGCTTAGTATATGGTCTTGTTAGTAGTGGTAGACCATAAATTGGCTATAATTATGACTAAGTCCAAGTGTGTTATATAAATAGCAGTTAAAAAAAACTAAAGAACACACTTTTATAGAAAACTGAACTAAATATAGAAAATAAATTTAAAATTAACTTCAATACCGGCCTTATAGATAATAGATGAAATTATATAAATTAACAAAAAAATTTTACAAATTGAAAAATGGAATAGTTTTATCAAATTAATGTATTGCCATCGGTCCTCGATAAATCTACGAAGTTTGAACGAAATCGGGCCGTTTAAAGTGGGTCAAAATCGCGCTCAAATGGACTCATTATGAACATGAACCGACTGGTTACAAACAAACATACATACATACGAAGCTAATAAAAAGCGTGTAAAAAAGGGAACTTATGTATTAATTGCAATTTTTCACTATCTCGGAACTCAATTTCTCTTATCTTCTTTAATAATTTGCTTAAGTATAACAAAAAGTATTTATTGTAATGTGAATTTAATGCAAATATCCAAGAAGTAGAAGTAGATGATAATCTTGAAGTTGAAATCTGTAAAAGTCATAACTGATTTGCGTTAATAAATTTCGAAGTACAAATTACACGCTTCCGTGTAAGTCTCTTGGAACGAAACCCCTTATGAATTAAGTAACTTAGTAACAATCCGATGCGGCGCAAAGTTCAGATTGTGTCTATAGAACACAACTTCACAAGTCACAGCACAGCACTTGGTTCATGGTTGATACTCGACACTTCGATAGTCGACACTCGATAAAGGCTAGCTCGAGTCGAGTTTCGCGTTTCGACAGTTCGACTTTCGAGTCAGTGTGTGCGCGAGAGTGTGGCGAGACACTAGTGTGCTTGCGCCATTATCCGTCTCCTTTGTGACGTAGGAAATGAACATTTGAATTAGCTTCCATTGTGATTTATACAAAATGAAAGTGGACAGAGAATCAATCGCTGGTCCAGTGGACACTAAACCAATTATCATCGACAGGAAGGGGAGTTTGAAGGTGACTATCACTCCAGCTCAGCCGAAGACCCTTACACACTTGCCGAAGCGGCCCCCAGTGGATCTGGCTTTCACAGACCTCACCTACAAGGTCCAAGAGGGCAGAAAAAGCAGTAAGTACCATTAACGTCACTTATTTCCATTCAAATATAATTAATGTTAATGAGGTCACATAATTAACTATCGAGTACTCAATACTAACTTCGTTAGAGTTTGTGATAAGTTATTTCAATTCTAGAAATCTACTTTTTTGCACAATAACTGGCATTCCAGTTGTAGTCGAAATCTTGTTATATATCCTGTTATTATGTCTAATAAGACCTTCATTACATTTCATTGGATACAACAAGTAGGTAATTTTCCTCTAGCTGATAAATTACAAGTTACAACAATAGCTTATCATTCAAATCCGGAGTTGAAAAATTCAAATCAGCAAATGAGCACCGATTTCTTATCTGTCACTAGTAAATCGGCTGCTAAGGATTTAATATTTTATATCGTTAACGTGACCTTACGTAATGATCACTGATGGGCGATGTTTATGAATAAAGTCCACGTTTTTCTTTTATGTTTTTTACGCATTATTGTGTCACGAATACAGAAATCTATATGTATCTGTCGTAAGTCATAAAATAATTTTAAAGGTTGCCTCTAAGTATATGAATTAATTCATAGACATATCCCAATAATTACCGAACGGAAAGAAATAAGAGGGTAGTTTATAAACATGTGTTAATATAATAGACAGGATATTTCTAATGAAAATCAAACACCTATGTAGTTGAATTGAAGATAACCATGAGAAATGTATTGTTGACGTTAAAAGAATTATAGTGAAATATTGGAATGCATTCGCAAATGCATTTGTTTTGGTTGGAAATGCATTTGGAACTCTGCCTCAATAAGTATCTTCTAAAATGTGATTTGGCCACGTCAATTTCGCCCTGTAGAATAATTCAAATAATTTAATTATGTGATAATATAACGCAGTGATTTAAAATTGTAATTTTGATATTTTGTTTATATTTTAATTCTATACTTATTTCCTTAAAGTCCCAGTAACAAAACCATATATGCAATAAAAATAAGTTTTTTTCGTTGGGAATGTGAGAAGTTGTAAAATGGAGGTCAAACCGTCTAAGTACAAAATTTTGTTGCCCAAAAACCGTTACATTTATGGGCAAAAATGGGGGGCTTTTCTTGTCATCATGAGTATATTGGAAATTATTTTAATATTCTTCTTCCATTGTGATTTATTTTGAGCTGATGGTCTCGTTACCAATGCTCCGAATAAAGTTAACAATAAAAATATAGCAAATATAATATTAATAACTAATTAATAAATTTAAACAATTTGCATACCCCTTTGGGTTTGAATAAGAGGAACCATTATTATTATATTACATACAACTTCAAATTTTCACCCTTCTACGATCAATTCTATTTTTCTTCTATTTTTATATCGCTATTTTTATATAATGCTGTTCCATCCACAGATCCGCAATAGGGTTCCAAGATGGCAATTGAATATAAAAATTATTGTAGTACGATCAATTTTATGTACAATATATTCGGTAGGTCTGAGAATCGGTCGTCATCTATTTTTGATACCCCAAAAATTTTAATTGTTGGATTACGTTTGCTGGGTCAGCTAGTATTATAAAGGGTTTTCCAATAAGGGCATGAAAACTTTTTCTCAAAATAAAATGAAAACCATTTGAGATATTTCAAAATTTTTAGTATCGGGTTGAAATACATTCCAAACATTTATGAATGGAGCTCGACTTCGCTCATATGGCCACCGCGGGTACGTTTGCAGCGGTCGATTCGTTGGACCCACATCACACAACGAATATGTACACTCAAACTGTTTCACTAAACTTGTTACTGCCTGTCTACTAGGGCGAGAAATACAACCGAAAATCGGAGTTAACGCTCTTAAAGTAGCGGCCACTGATGATGATTAATGAACAGGTTATGTCAACTGAATAAACTGACAGTGACAGTTCGATGTTAAGTGAAAAGGTGCGTTCACAAACTAAATTCAAAATTGTCAAGTCCCTATTGGAAAACCCCGTATATATATGAACCAACTATATGATACCTTGTTCAGCAAATAAATGATTTGATTTGGTGACGTTTTGATGCTGCCGCTATCAGCAATCAGCTGTTTTATTTATTTAAATTCAACTTGAACGCTTGCGATCATGGAAAACTTGTTTAACAAGTGTCATATACATACTTTGTATTATACCTAGTAATGTATTAGTTTAGTATAACCAAGGCCTGCTGGCTCTATGGGTTCCACATCGGCGCTATTTTATGCAGTAATGTGCAATATTATAGCTAGAGAACTTAATAGCTTATGTCTCAAAGTGCAATTTCGATGCTATGGCCGCCCGGGTTACGGCAGTCTCACGTGTTGCCCTTCCCCGCAACACTACCCGCTACCCGCTGACATCTTTAGTACCCCGCTCCCCCACAACACTACCCGCTACCCGCTGACATCTTTAGTACCCCACCGTCTGCTACCCCGTGGGACGGTCGCGCACGAAGTTGTCGGACTATAAAGAAAAGACCACGAAGTTTACACGAGATTTACATTTTGTGTAAATGATGTAAATTGGTGGGGCAGTGCGCCTAAGCTACAGAGTCCATTGGTCCAATAAAACAGAATGTAATAAATTTTTTAATCATTCGGGTCGATTCCGTCAAAAGTTCAAGAAATAAAATATAAAACTAAATATACAGTTAGCCGTTTTTTATAAATCGAGGGCATGACTCCTTTCACGACTTTCCTCTAAGTCTCTTAGTTTCCGACTTGGCCATTGGCCGTAGGTACTTATACTTTGCTCAGACTTTACTTACGTAAAATTTAGCTGAGTATAAGCCGTGGATAATCTTTGATTTCGTTTCTATAGTAACTAAACAGCTGATATTATGCTGAGCTTAAGCTTAAGACAGCCCAATGAAAAAGTCGAGTAAAATCTGAACAAAGACTAAGTATACATATATATATATATATATATATATACTAGCTGACCCAGCAAACGTATTGCCGATATGAAAATCGCGATACAAAAGTAACTGTTGATCGTAGATGGGTGAAAATTTGAAGTTGTATGTATTTTTTAATGCTGACTCATATACAAACAAATTTAAAAAAATTACCAAAAAAAAAAAATCGTGTGGACCACCCTTAACATTTAGGGGGATTAAAAATAGATGTTGTCCGATTCTCAGGCCTACCCAATATGCACTCAAAATTTCATGAGAATCGGTCGAGCCGTTTCGGAGGAGTTCGGTCCCGCACACCGTGACACGAGAATTTTATATATTAGATAGTACGCTCTTATAGATGACAGCCTTTAAGACTTAACACCTATGTCTTACTTTAGTTGATACCTTGATGGTGAACGCAATGTCTATGCCAGCATTCATTATTACTAGTGATAAAGTCATTGTTTTTTTTTTTGTTTGATAAGAAGTTACTCTTATCATATGAAAACAGTTTCTTCATCTTCCCAGTGTTTGTGCTATTAATATCGTAATACTAACAATTATTTCGATAAGATAACATGTCCACAGTTCACATTTGTAGATGAGTCTGAGATAGACAAGACAATAGGCCTTAAGGCGGGGGACCGAGCCAATGGCCTTGAGGAATCGAGCGGAGCCAAGTTACCTCTCTCTCACAAGATCGCTATAGTTTTAATTCATAATTAGAAGCATTTTTAATTTATTACAAACATAATACAATTTTCTTTACAAAAATAACAAAACTATGTCATGTTATTGGTATTAGCTGATTTCAGTTATTTAATTCATTCATTTAGTTAGTTTCATAGTTTTATATCCTATGGTATATTGTTATGGGGCAGTGCGGCCGATATTAATACCTATTAATATTTATAACCTAGGTCCTAAAGAATCATTAAGAGAAAAATTTAAAGAAATAAACATTTTGACTGTTGCTTCTCAATACATTATTGATAATGTTCTGTATGTTCATAAGCACATTGAGGAATTTTCTACAAACTGTGACATTCATAATGTTAACACGAGGAACAAACATAAACTTGTTATGCCTACTACGCGGTTGGGTCGAGTTAGTAAGTCTTTTGTTGGGCGATGTATATGCTCCTGCAATATGATCCCAGAAAATGTACAAAACAAATGTGTTACGAAATTTAAAAGAATTGTTAAAAAACGTTTGTGTGGGAAAGGTTATTATAGCATAAACGATTTGCTTAATGACACCACGGACTGGGAATAAAGCGAACACCCTCAGGGTCTTTAATTATAAATGTTTATTGTACGATATTACATAGTAATCCATATTTTATATTTAAAAAAAAAGCCCGCTGAGTTACTTGCGCCCATTCTTCTCAGGTCTGAGGCAGTCTCTTTTGAATGGGTGGTAGTTTTTGACGTTCAATAAGTGATTTTAAATCCTATTTTGAATAAAAATATTTGTTAAAATAATTGTTAAGACTCCCTTAGGGGAGTTTTAACCGGATTCAAATTCAAAACGGACTCTAAAGTCCGTTTTGAAGTTGGTGCCAAGCCGAATGTAATAGCCGGTACCTACACTCGCCAGCTGCAATTCATGCATAGAAAGATAAAAGAAAAACGGAGATAAGGTAGAAAGAAGACATAATCGCTGAAAAACCCAGAGTGGTTTGAGCTCTGGATGGATAAAACATAAAAAATCTGGATCTAAATAAGTGACTTTGACCGGGATAGCTTCGTCTAGAACCAAACAACCCAAGCGGGCAGGCATCGACTTAATAAAACCCTATCAATAGATAGTATTTTAAAAATACTAAAGGTATTATTAGGTTTGCATAAGAGGTGTATTAAATTAAATATTTATGATGTTACTAGCTGGCCCGGCAAACGTTGTTTTGCCATATAAAGTATAATTCACGCGATAGTTTTATAAGTAGTAAAATATTGCCTATATTATAGCCTGTACATCATTTTGTTCTATTGTCAATAGTTTTTGCAGCGCACGCAAAAATAGGTTTTCGATTTTACACCTTGTGTTACAAAATAGCAATTTTATTACGGATCCCTAATTTTGAAAAAAAAAACATAGCCTATTGCCTTCCTCGATGGACTACCCAACACTGAAAGAATCATTCAAATCGGACCAGTAGTACCAGAGATTAGCGCGTTCAAACAAACAAACAAACAAACAAACAAACACTGCAGCTTTATAATATTAGTATAGATTTTATACTGTTCAGTTTGTGAAGTCGGTTATTTTAAACGTAGTTTTTTGTTACATCTATTTATTTTATTTATTTAGATAGTTACACCAACAACACATCATTATACAATTAAAATTTTAGCAAGTACACAAGGGATAGTACAATATGATATGTCTTTACAGGTGTAAACAACATTTAATATAGTGCGAAAAGAATAACAAAGTTGAACAATTAAACATAATAATATTAAAGAAATGAAGAGTTAAACAAAAATGATGATATTAAATGAATTAAATACATTTCTACTTCAAAAACAAGAGATTTATAACTATAATAATAATATTGACACACTTTTTACACAAATCATCTTGCCCCAACTTAAGCATATATAGCCTGTGTTATGGGTTACAAGACAACGATATATTTAATACAATATACTTACTTAAACATACATAAATTCAAATAAACATACATAAATACATATAAACATCCATGACTCGGAAACAAACATCCATATTCATCATATAAATGCTTGCACCTACCGGGATTCGAACCCGGGACCTCTAGCTTAGTAGGTAGGATCGCTAACCACTCCGCTATTCAGGTCGTTAACTTTCAACAATACAATAATTAACTTCTTATATTTAACTTACATAACTAAGATCCTAATATTTTAATGCAGTCGGTTTTAAATTGATTGATATTAGTCATATAATATTATAAAGCTGCAGTGTTTGTTTGAACTCGCTAATCTCTGGTACTACTGGTCCGATTTGAATGATTCTTTCAGTGTTGGGTAGTCCATTTATCGAGGAAGGCTATAGGCTATGTTTATTTTTTCGAAATTAGGGTTCCGTAATAAAATTGCTATTTTGTAACACAAGGTGTAAAATCGAAAACCTATTTTTGCGTGCGCTGCAAAAACTATTGACAATAGAACAAAATGATGTACAGGCTATAATATAGGCAATATTTTATTACTTATAAAACTATCGCGTGAATTATACTTTATATGGCAAAACAATGTTTGCCGGGTCAGCTAGTTAGTCATATAAAAAGTCATATTCGTAATACGATACACGAATATGATTTGGTATTAGATACTAATAAATAATTATCACTATATGACAATATGACGTATTAAATTAACATCACATTAAAAATTATGGAGTTGTTTGAAATAATGGATATGAATCGATAATTATTCTCAGTCATAATGCCCCTCATTTGTAAGTATGTAAAATTTGATAAAAAACCAAATTTTACATATCTTAATATATATAAATTACGTGACACGTTGTTTGTCCTCGATGGACTCCTAAACTAATGAACGGATTTTAATGGGGATTACTTCATGGAGTGCAGGTTGGTCCAACTTGAGAGATTGGATAGTCTTTATTTCGATTTGGGACACATAATTATTTTCATTTTTAATATTTGTTTTGTATTAGTACAATATCTATGGGATAATTTAACTGACTAATTTGTTTGACAGTTCCGCTGTGAAACAATTTCATTATAGCAACAGGGAGCATTTGTTACGAAATAATTCTTGATTTTTTTAAATATTATTGGCAAATTCCTATAAAACAGTATTTTTTTTATTATCTACAGAACAACGTCTGTCGGGTCAGCTAGTATTATATAAACGCACAAATTATAAAGCATAAGAATCTCTTATAAGACGAGTAGCTTTAGAGATTCTTTACAAAATAAAAAAATCTAAATAAAAATCACTTTATTCATGTAGGTGAATTACAACTACCGCCACAACGGAAAGCGTTGAGCTTTTATGAGAAGAAGTTGCAAGAAAGTCATTGCCACTCTTCTAAATCAACATTTACAGCTTCATCATTTTACAAATCATTAAAGTTACAATCTTAGATTAAGGATTGGTCTCCGCTTCGCTCCAACTAGATACCTACCGCAGGCGTAATACCTAAGTGCGGCAACTAATACTACGCCAAAGTGGGCGTACTCGAGCCAGTCTCGAACAATGTGACGTTGACGTGCCACATGTTCTGTTAAACTTTGCTAATAATTGAAACTAAAATACCGGATGATAGACACTGGGATCACTTGTCATCAGTAAGTATATTGCATTTTATTAATTTCAATATAAAATAACACGAAGGGTTTGTTTAAACTTTTAAAAGATGCCATTGAGTGTCAAGATGCCACGCACACAAGCATCTAATAGTTGCCGCGATAAAGAAGCTATTGTTCTTAGGTAGTGCGGTATCTAGTTGGCACGCAGCGGAGACATCCTTAACCTAAGAATACAATATATGTAAAGTGATGCAACAAAAATACTCAAAGCCTTGCACGAGTAAGTAAAAAATAAAGTAAATGTGAATGAATACATAAACACAAGAGTTATTGAGTACAGTAGATGCATCAGTCCACACACACGCTGTAAATAGATGAAGGTATTTTGCGAGCATTTTATTAGCGATTATAAAAATATAATAAATTCAAATTCAAATATTTTTATTCAAAATAGGATGTGACATCACTTATTGGAAGTCAAAAAGCTACCACCCATTCCAAAATGAATGCCTCAGACCTGAGAAGAATGGGCGCAACAAACTCAGCGGGCTTTTTTTTCATCGAATAAATATGTTTACAAAGTAATATTGTACAATTAAACTTATTATTTAATAGCCTGAGGGCGGTCACTCCATTCCCAATCAGTGGTATCATTGAGAAAGTCATTTACGTTATAGTAACCTTTACCACACAAACGTTTTTTAACAATTCTTTTTAATAACGTAATAATTTTGTTTTGAACATAATTTATTGTTAACTTTAATTCTAAAAACATCAAGCAGAGTTTCTGTTTACAGGGTCATCCTGCCACTACAAGTAGCGCCCGTTCACGAGAACTCGTTATTAACACTCGTCATTTAGTCCGATATTAAAAATTCATTTTTTTTTAAATGATAATAAGGGACGAGACGAGCAGGGCGTTCAGCTGATGGTAATTAATACGACTGCCCATTACAATGCAGTGTCGCTCAGGATTATTGAATAACTCAAATATTCTGAGTGGCACTACAATTGCGCTCGTCACCTTCAGACATAAGATGTTAAGTCTCATTTGCCCCGTAATTTCACTAGCTGTGTTGCCCTTCGGACCGAAACACAGTAATGTTTACACATTACTGCTTCACGGCAGAAATAGGCGCCGTTGTGGTAAGTACCCATAATCTAGCCGGCATCCTGTGCAAAGGAGCCTCCCACTGGTAAACCTCTTTTGAGTCTATCTGAAGATCGTAAAAACAGAGCCCGAGAGAACATACTATAGGTCACTAACTGTTCAATTACAATTACCAGTGGGAGGCTCCTTTGCACAGGATGCCGTCTAGATTATGGGTACCACAACAGCGCCTATTTCTGCCGTGAAGCAGTAATTTGTAAACATTACTGTGTTTTGGTCTGAAGGGCGCCGTAGCTACTGAAATAACTGGGCAAATGAGACTTAAAATCTTATGCCTCAAGGTGACGAGCGCAATTGTAGTGCCACTCATATATTTTTGGATTTTTATGAAGTAATGGGCAGGTCGTATCAATTACCATTACCTCAACGTCCTGCTCGTCACGTCCCTTACATTCATAAAAAAAAATTAAGAAATGTTACAATAGATTTTCAAGTTCAATCATATTTGTCTGGTATCTGCCAGATAAATATATTTTTTTTAATTCTGAGCCATTACAATGTTTTATTGCTTTCGGTTAATTATTTTTGTATTATATGACAGAGTATTAATAATTCCTTAAAAATCCTTCATCCTTTTACCTTCAAGCCCTTAGTTTACCTTCACAATACTTATACAGTGTCAGTGCTGGTATTTTTATTTTTGCGAACTTTAAAAGGAAGTTGTTCGCCTCTGTTTCTCGTTTCAATGTTAATGTTGGGGAAAAAATGCGCGCTATTCTTGTTTGTAACTAAACTTGTTGGCGAATGAATTTTAATTATATTTAAGTCGGCTTGCTGCCGCGATTTTCGAGGCAGAGTTTAGATTTAGCTTAGTAGGTAGGATCGCTAACCACTCGGCTATACAGTCGTCAATCAAAATCAATCAATCAATCAATCAATCAATCGCCAAAAAAATGCATAATTGAAAAAATTTCTTGACGGTTTATATAAAGCTTATATTCTTACAAAAAATAATTATATTTATACATTATATACATTTTTTTTTACATTTCTATTTTTTATAGACAGTAAGAAAAATTCACTAAAATACTTACAACTTTTATAGTTGGAGCCATGCTAATCATTCAATCTAGATAAAAATTGTACGAAAATTTATTACTACACCAATACTACACTGGCCTTCAAAAGTAAGTATCGCACTTTTAAAATTGGGATAACGTTTTAAGTTCACAAGATATACTTTCGAAATAAATAGGACTCCAAAGAGAATTTAATTTTTTACATAAAAACTTTATAGTCGGTACCTTCTCTTAAGAATTGGCTGAAAAAAAATTTCAAAAACAATACCATTCCTTTTTCAAAGGACGTTTCCGAATTACAATTTTACCATTCACATTTTTCTTTCTGTTTAAAATTATTTTCAAGATCGATGGGTCTTGTTTTAAAAATTTATCATTTCTTTATCATGCCTCTTTCAGTTGAAGAATGTGCTAGGATCATGGCTTTTCTGGAACTAGGCATCAGTATGCGTCGCACTGCAAGAATGGTGGGTGTGACGATATGAACGGTCCAGAAGGTAAAGCGAAGGTACGAAGAGACTGGACACCATCTGAGGAGACCTTGTAATGGCAGACCCAGGTGTACCAGTGCCCGAGAAGATCGTTATATTATTTCCAATGTGTTAAGAAATCGCCACCAAAATGCAAAGTCCAGCAACAGCTACTTCAGACCCGGAGGGACTACATTAGTGACAGTACAGTGAGAAGAAGACTTGCTGAAGCAAATTTGAAACCCCGAAGACCAGCGAGTGGCCCAAAACTCGAGAGACAGCATCGAGTAGCGAGACTGCGATACGCTCGTGAACACATGCAGTGGGATGAAGAAGAATGGTCAAGAATTTTGTTTGCAGATGAGTCTCGATTTTCCCTTTACACTTCTGATGGAAGGAGAAGTGTTTACAGGCGACCTGGTGAGCGATACCTTCAAGCCTGCATCTCAGAAAGAGTCCAATACGGTGGAGGCAGTGCACATGTATGGGCTGGCATATCTTCAGAAGGTCGCACAGAGCTAGTAGCCATAGAAAATGGCACCCTCACTGGGCAAAGATATGCTCAAGAGATTCTCAATGAGTATGCAGGGCCGTATTTAGCAAATATGGGTGATGGATTGATGCTGATGCATGATAATGCCCGGCCACACACGGCTCATATCGTACAAGAGTATATTCAGGAGGTCGGTATCAGCGTGATGGCTTGGCCATCAAGAAGTCCTGATCTCAACCCGATTGAACACGCCTGGGATGAGCTTGGGAGGCTAGTCAGAAATCGCAGACCACCACCTACTACCCTCAGGGCACTAAAGCAGGCCCTGGAGAATATTCCCCAACATCGGCTCCGAAACCTAGTGTTCAATATGCCAAACCGGCTTGAAGCTGTAATCAGAGCTCGAGGAGGCAATACCAGTTATTAAAAATTAAATAACATGTAATACATTTTAGTTGAATTTTTTTACACTAAACTAAAAATGTCTATTTTCATTGTTTTATCTTTTTTAAGTAAAAAATGTTACTAATGTATAATTTTAGTTTCTAAGAATTAAAGCCTATAAAATTTGCAACAAAACGTTTTTAATCTTAAATCTCTACCTTCTATAGTTACGAAAAAAAATCAATTTGAAAAGTGTGATACTTAATTTTGCAGGCCAGTGTATTTAACATAACATAGTTTTTTAAAGAAAATTGTATTATGTTTGTAATAAATTAAAAATGCTTCTAATTCTGAATTAAATCTATGTTGATCTTGTGCAAGAGGGTTAACTTAGGTGGGCTCGTTTTCTCAAGGCCATTGGCTTGGTTCTCAGCCTTAAGCTCATGTTTACTTTTATCCTTATAAGTACTATAAAATTGACACAGTAAAGTGGGCGGGTTTTTTTTTAAGATTAGCTACAGATACTGCAACATACATTCTTTTATTATAACTACAGCATACTTAAAAAAAAAGATAATTGTGTTTCTAGTTACAGGCAAACAGATATGCATTAAAAATAATTTTATTACGTTGTTTGTCTATATATCTTTTGTCTATCTATATGGCTATGTAGTAAAAACGAATTATATAATTCTAAAACATATTTTAAAACTAATTCTACACAAATAAAAAGAAAAATATATAAGAAAAAAATTAAATTGAATTATTGTTAAAAAATTACAGAGTACTCAATACTTGAAGATAGATAATTATTGTATGACCGCGAAAGCCTTTTTAACGTTGATTGAGTGATAGGGTTGAGTGAGAAATATCGATAAACTAAAATTAAATCCCAAATGATTAATGGTGTGCCGGGCCTATTATTATTATCCGTTTACACATTGTAAAATAGAAACGTTTACGACTTCCGTGATGTGTTAATTGAATCAGCTTCCTATTTGATTGATCGATTATCAGATAACATACCTAATTAATAGGCAACCATTACTTTAATATGTTTTATAAAAATATTATTGTAATAGGCTGGATTGGGTAAAGGCCTCATCATAAGTCATTATACTAGGACTTACTGAGCACAAATTAAAGAAATATAATAAAATTTAATGAATTAGGCGTTACTTTGCGGAAATCCATAATTATACAAACGATTCAAGGTTTCTTTAGTGTTAATTGGCCAAAATTTTTGTGTGTCTTTGATTTTGGCGAGACAACACGTCCTGAGGATGCCTCGTGTAGAGGCGAAGCACGTGTCGAATTGTTTTAAAAACAAATATTGGCGGAATTAACACTAAAGAAAACTTGAATCATTTGTATAGTTATATAATATTTAAGCTTATTCGAAAAAGAAGGCTTACTATAGTATAGCAAATTTAAGGTCTGGTTCTGCGCAAGTCACCTAAATTTGTATAGTATAATATTAAGTAGGCTAAGTTGTTATATGATTTAAAAGATGGGCTGTGAGTTTCTTATCAGTTCTTCTCCCCATGTCAAAGCCCCTTTTCGAACTGATGTAGCTTCATGACGATTACCAAGTTTTTTTGCATTATGTTATTGTCACTTCCTATGGATAATAAATATATTTCAGCAAACGCTGTGTTGCCATATGAAGTAATAAAAAAAAATCAATAGTGAAATTTTTGGGGTATAAAAAAAATGACGAATGGTTCTCAGACCATTATCTGTATATAATCAATATAAATTTATCGTACTACAATAATCGCGTAAATATTGCGTATCTGTGGATGGAATAGAATAATATTAAAATCGCGATACAAAAATAGTTGTTGAATGTATGTTGTATGTATTTTTAAAGCTGAATCAAAATAAAATAAGAATAAATAAAATGTCAAAAAAATAAAAAATAAATTTGGAGTGTCCCTTAAAGGCATAAAAGGCATTTATTTTCTCAAAATTGATTCCTTTAGAATTCTTTTTGATGTCATTTCTTATACTACTAGATACTACTACCGCTTCGGAAACAAATGGCGCTCTGAGAGAGAAGAAGCGGCGCAAGAAACTCTCCCAGCATTCTTTTTTTTTGCGCTCTTTTCAATAAAAATATACAATATTGTACAGTTGCTATAAAATAATCACAATCTAGTCCCAGGCTGTCCGATCATTTAGATATTCAGCAGTGGAGTAATAGGATTTACGACAGAGCCATTTTTTTATAAAACATTTAAATTTATTTATAGACAATGCCTGAACAGTGGCTGGGACTTTATTGTAGAAGTGTATACATTTACCCTTAAAGCTATCATTTAGGGGTATGAAAAATAGATGTTGTCAGATTTTCAGACCTACCCGATATACACACATATTTCCAAACAAATTGTTTTAACCGTTTCGGATAAGTTTGGTAACAAACACCGGGACAGGAGAATTTTAGACTAAGACTAGCTGACCCGACAGACGTTGTTCTGTATATAATAAATAAAATAATGTTTTTATATGAATTTGTCATTAATATATCATAACATCAAAAATTACTTCGTAAAATATGCACCCTGCTGTCGTAATGAAATTGTTTCACAGCAGAACTGTCAAACCGTGCGTCAATAAATTCTCTTATAGAAATTATGGATGGACACATCAAAGGAAAAACAAATTTAGTTTTTTTATTTAATTTAGCAGCATTTTCCTAATTATTCAACTTTTAAACCTTCTCTGGACTACCACAAATAATTCATGACCAAAATTTACGAAATCGGTCCAGCCGTTCTCATGTTTTAGCGAGACTAACGAACAGCAATTCATTTATATATATATATATATATAGATATAGATTTATGTAGTTATTTGTCATTACTCATTACAATCCGGATGCCTTATTAACAACAAAACGTGGTAATATGTCAATAGTATCGAATATCAGTGGAAATGGAAACTATAATTATTGGAGGACTGTGGTCAGTAAATTATAGCTTTTTTTTTCTTAAGGCGAAGAGTAAGCAGAAAACACGCAAACATGGTGTTTTTTAACAAGTTTTGTGGTGAAAGAATAGCATTTCGAGCTATGAACACTACTTAATCCTGTTACACATATCCTTAAGTCTTATTTGTAGGTTGCTAATGCTTGCTGTTGGTTATAGTTAACACTGCCGAGCCTTTTTGGACTACCACTTTTCTCTGAAGTTAAACTAGAGCAAAAAGCGTGACGCACTTTTTTGGTAATTCTCTCAGAAAAGTTATTCTTATAGCTTGTACTTTTTTGTGTAGGTTCATTTATTCAGATTAGTAGTGAATAACGGGGATTGTAAGCATATAAACTTCTTTACACGCAAGAATTATGAAAATATTGGCTTTTTTACATAGATGGCGGGTCGGCAGCCGTGAACTCATATCGCTCAAGGTCGCTGGCATTTAGTGTCGCCTTAATTTAATTGTCATCATCAGCATAAGCATATATAATATAATATCACTACATAGTATAAAACAAAGTCGCTTTCTCTGTCCCTATATCCCTATATATCCTTACATCTTTTAAAACTACGCAACGGATTTTGATGCGGTTTTTTTTATAGATAGAGTGATTGAAAAGGAAGGTTTATATGTATAACTAGCTGACCCGACAGACGTTGTTCTGTCCATAATAAAAAAAACTCTTGCGGATGGAAGTTAGGAAAATCCTGACCTCTACTCGGTGAAAAGAATATTCCTACCAAATTTCAAGTCTTTAGCTCTAATGGTTCCAGAGATATCGTGATGAGTGACTATATACGTGGAAATCTCTTATATATGTTGTTATTATATTATATATATATAGATAACATCCATTAAATAGTGGAGAAATACTGTTTTTTTGAGGTTTCTAATGTGATGTCGTAAATAATAATAACTGCCCACGGACATCCGCAACAGCAAGTGTCAAGAGATGCGATGCCGGCCGTTAAGGTGGGAATATGATCTTTTCTTGAAGGTCTCTAAGTCGAATCGGTTCATAAATGTGGTAGGCTCCATACCAGTGGGAGGCTCCTTTGCTCAGGAAGCCGGCTAGATTAAGGGTACCACAACGGCGACTATTTCTGCCGTGAGGCAGTAATGTGTAAGCATTACTGTGTTTCGGTCTGAAGGGCGCCGTGAGACTTAACATCTCATGTCTCAAGGTGGCGTGCGCAATTGTAGTGCCGCTCAGAATTTTTGGGGTTTTTCAAGAATCCATATTATACGTTGAAACTTGAAAGGTACAAAGACAGTACGAATTAAGGAAATTGGGAGATTTTTTTGACATTGACAGTATTATATTCTCCATTACTTTGGTTGGTTCAAAGACAACGCTTTACAAATACACCAAATACATAATGGCCAATGAATTAATGATTACGAAATGGAAGTAAATGTTATGTCTACTATATGCTAATCATAATGTATCCAATACCAGTTCTAACTAGTAATTTCCGGAACTCGAAGACTATACAACTTATTTGTAAGATGGTCGTGGACACCACACAAGTTTTAGAGGTCTTGTCCTCAAGTTTTTTAAGTTTTCCTCGTAACTCAAAGTTGTGTTGCCTGGTTGCCATGCAAAGAAAAATGTAGGTATGGTAATAAACATACAAAAAAAATATATCCGAGAAACCTAGTGTACAATTATATGTTACTTCTTATTTTATGTGGTAAAATTTCCTTATTTAGTTACACAAATTAAATTTGACAACAAAGTTACACAAATTAAATTTGGCAACAAAATTTATGAACGATGCGGGACCCGAACCCGCGACCTCTCGTCCCCTTTCCGTTCCAGCGCTCGTCCACTGAGCCAACCGTTCAAGTGACGTGTTGTTAATAAATGCTGTATGTCTTGTTTGACTCTCAGGTTGTGTTATTTCATTTGTGTAATGAATCTTAGAAGTTTAGGTTATCACTTTAAAAAGTAACAAATTGTTCGTTATTTAGTTATTGTTACATTAAAATTTTTAAACTGCAACAAACCCGGTGTTTGTTACTAAACTCCTCCGAAACGGCGGAACCGATTTGTATGTAATTTGTGTGCATATCGGATAGGTCTGAGAATCGGCCAACATCTATTTTTCATATCCCTAAATGATAAGGGTTACCCCACGCCTATTTTTTTTTATTTTGTTGTCATTTTTTTTTTATTTTGATTCATCATTTAACATACATACATCTTAAAATTTTCGCCTTTCTGCGATCAACCCCGGTTTTTTAATCACGATTTAATATTATTCTGTTCGATCCGCAATAGTGTTGCAAGATGCCAATCGAATACAATAATTATTGTAGTACAATAAATTTTATGTACGATATATTTGGTAGGTCTGAGAATCGGTCGCCATCTATTTTTATACCCCAAAAATTTAAAGTATTGATTTTTTAAGCTATTGCATAGCTTCTATCGCGGGCCTTGAGCGTGGGGACCGAATCCAGAAATTCCGTAACGAAAATAACCTAACACTTACTAGATCTATATAGATATATTTTCGCCACTGTCATTACGGATGCCGTGGAACAGCGGTTATCACGTACGCTCTTTGTACAGAAGGTCCCAGGTTCGAGCCTGGGGTGTCCTGATTTTTTTTATTTTCTTTATTTTTTTATCATTATGATTCTTTTTTAATTTTTATTATTATGACAGGCATTTTTATTTAGTTTCACCTGTCCGGTTGTCTGTCTGTAATCAAATCTTACTCACTTCCCGTTTTTTTTTAATTAATTTTATCAAAAAAATATTCTGCATAAATAAAATAAATAAATAATTTAATTGCATAAGTTGATAAAAAATGCTATGCAATAGCTTTACCGCGGCAGTCCCCGAGTGCCACACGTCTTTTTTATTTCATTAAAAACGTTGGCTGGGTCAGCTAGTAATATATAAATATGATATTTGTTTGAAGCAACTCGTACAGTCATTACAATTCACAACGTGTAGCTTCCGTGATATGCACAATTGAAAATATTATAAGTTACAGGTATGTTTAATGCCTGCTCATTCTTGAACCTTGACTTAACATAATCAAACATCTTTCTGTTTTCTTTGTAGGTGTTAACGTCTGTTTTTTTTTTGTTGCCCCCAAACAAAGGGAAAAGGCTACCCTCCGGGATAGCGACGGGAGGTAGGTGGTGAATGCTCATGCATACCAACGCAGCCTAAGTCTGTGTTGGTTATGTGGGACTCACGTAAAACATAGGTGCCTACCCACTAAACACCATCTGAGGCTGGCTTTGGGCAGGTGCCCTTATATATAATGCCACTACCATCTTATATTATGTACTTATAAGTACTTAAGGTCTATGTTTTAAATTAAATTTTGATCTAATAGACCAGTGCTGAAGCCTTTGAAAATGATAAACAGTAAAAAAATAATAATAGTAGGATGAAACCCATTGGAAAAGGACGAGAATATAACGAAAATGAAAGGAAAAATAAATTACGGGCGATCCGAGGTCGGGAAGTAAAAAACGGTTTATCTCGATTTCCGGCAAAACTACAAGTCCTATGGCAAAATGTTAAATGACTAAATTAATTAATTGTAGGTAATAAAAATATCTATAACTTATGTTTTTTATACTTTTTTTCACATAACCTCAAAGTTTACGTGAAAAATTCAAAAAACCATGTTTTTCGTTTTTTCTTTTTATCTTTTACAAAATACAAAATTTCATATTTTTACTGCTACGAAATTACAGGTTTTCTTTTTCTTTCTAAATTCTTTTTGAAATTGATGGGCTTAAATTTTCTGAACATTTACCATTGTAATTAATGTACATTTATTACGCCATCGGAAAGTGAAGTTTTCAACGAATAGATATCACACAAACTTTGAAAAAAGCTGATATTTTGACGGATGAATTTTAGATTGAAAATAAGGGTTAATTTCCGATATTTGAGTCAAAATTAGGTGAAAAAATAAATATTTCAATTCAAATAAATTACAGTGTATTTGGGACATAAAAGGGTAACTTTTCACAATATTTCGTGAATTTTACTTAGATTGATTTGGTATTTATTTAACACGATGAATACGAATATAAAATGGGACGTGTCATGGCAATTCTAATAGCCTCAACCACGGCTAGGACACGTCATGGTTTTATGAAGGAGTTCCAATGAACATTTTCCGGTTTCATTAGGACCCTTTCAACTTGGTTAGTGACTATTCACTTAACTTTATTGTCTCTACCTGCGAAATACTTATGTTCCGGTGGTCATTTGAAGACTTCAAGTATTGATGCTTTTTGTATCCCAATTTATGTTTTGTTATAGGATATTCCAAAATACCATAATTATGGTCATCGTCAAATAATATATTTTTATCGGGTGCTCACATAAAAAGCCCCATGCTGGGCTTCTGACCACAAACAATAAAATACCTCTTAACTTAAAGCAAATTAGGAAACTTAACTGTCAACTTGAGAAAATTTTAAATCATAAGTAATACTTATAACTTACATGAGGCACTTCTAGCTTCAAGGCCGGTAACATACTTAACTCGACTCTGTGTGTGGTGTTGCAAAAGTACCGCAATTCCTGTTCATTATGTTTCAAGTAAAACAAATACAAGATTTGCGTATTTGATTCTTGGAAAATTTTACGATATTGGGAGGTAATTCCTAAACTGAGGGTAGACCTCTATTTTGGATCATTTGGTTCATTGAACTACGTTTAGGATACATACTGTAATACCGCAATAAATTATTGTGTTAGGGCGATAAAGTTTTTTCCACGAAGTTATTGCAATCAACTTGATAGAGAATATTCAAAAGTCTCGTGCCAGATTTTGGCGAGACAACACGTCCTGAGGATGCCTCGTGTAGAGGCGAAACACGGGCTCGAAACACCGTGTCGAATTGTTTTTAAAAAACAAATATAGGCGGAATTAATACTAAAGAAAACTTAAATCATTGTATAATTATTTAAGTTTTCTTATGGATTTCCGTAAAGTAACGCCTAATTCAATAAAAAAAAATTAAGCATATAATTATTATCTGCTGCAGTTCGGCGGTTTCCAAAAACTTTTGCTAGTAAGTTCAATCAATCTGTGGAATGACGTTGGTCCGGTTTTACCAGCACGATACGCAATGCAAAGTCTCGGTATAGGGCCGACAAAGTTAGTCCAGTTTAACTCCAAGAGGACACAAGTTTGGGCGATCATTGCTAAAAAGACTCAGTTTGTCATATCCCCACGATTCGAGATGACTCCTCTGACTGCCACAGCTAGTACTGGCATACTCGGCATCGATATATCGAACGATGTTTAGTTTCATGATCACTTGTAAGAGAAGGTCATCTTCTTCGTCGTCCTTACACTCTTGACAGAGTGGTCGTGGTCAGCACGAAGTGAAATCTTTTGAAGCAGATGTGATTCGCCCCACAAGAATTGCCACTTTTCCCTGCTGGCCGACAGTCTGGTGCACTCGTTCAATGGAACGCCCACAGCAGACTTAATTTGGTCGGTCCATCGCATGGGCGACCTTCCCCGCCCTCTGGTGCCCACTCAATGCTCTCACTCTGCCGCTGGGAGACGACTGCGAGCAGAGAGAGAACGTCATATTGGACTCCAAAAACTCTTGGTGTACTTAGTAGGGCGAGACAGTACTTCACTTCAAGCTACCGCCTGCAACTATATAAGGCGCAAATTTGCCCTCACGCGGAGTACTGATGTCACCTCTGATCGGGTGCTCCTCAGTACCAGATTCTTACATTTGACTGCATACAACAAAGAGCGGTTCGAATCATCGACGATCAAGTCATCTCGATAGGCTTGATTCTTTAGCGTTGCGTAGAAATGTAGGTTATCTCTGCATCTTCTACCGCATTTAACACGGGGAGTACTCAGGGGTTGTTCGGGTTGATACTAGCAGTGTAATTCCACCACAGGACATCAAGTCAAAATGCAAATTTCACCTGCATCATATTGACGTCTGGCATTCCATCACCACGCGTTTGGCGAGGAACTTCTTGCTTCACACAGCCTTTTTGTTGAATCAATTACCAGCTGCAGATTTCCGGCACCGAAACGACTCAGGGACGTGCAAACATAGAACATACTCCCACCTATCAATGGCATATTCGGTGATTTGCTCCAGGAGATTTCTCCTCGGCGACATTAGGTTCTTTAAGTAGGAACCTGCCTACTTTCAAGTTATAAAAGTTTCTATTTTATTCGTATCTTACATATTTCGTTATATAATTTCGTCGGATTTTTATGATAAATATATGTATAATGTTTAGTATTCTTATCAATATTTATTGTTTCATTCTGTAAGAGTAGAACGTTACCTACATGTTTATGTGATTCTGAAGCATATTGAACAGGTACCAAAAAAATTCTGCCATATTTAGGTATATTTTCCTTTTCATAATCATCATGAGCGGAATGCTAATCAGTACTGATATAGTATTAAAAAGTACTGTAATTTGCTCATGCCGGTGAAGCATGTAACACATCCGGATATTACGGCCTTCAAGGCTCTTCCGGTTCGCTGAAGTAAATACATACATAATTTTTGGAGAGGAGGAAAATACATTTACGTATTGACGACCCCGAAATGGGGCCCATATGTCGGGCTCATGTGAAAACACACCCTACCGACTAAAAACCTCTTCTGTGCCCTAAAGGCTTTTACAGCGAAGTCGGGCGGGGCCTTGGAGGCCGAAAATGTAGCTCATAGACGCGGGGCGTCTCGGAAGGTGGCTCGAGCCTTGGCACGCCTGCTCACGAGGGTGGATGAAGAGAAGATCACTACAGATCTAATATATCTGTTAGTCCAATGGACTCTACGTTTGAAGAGACTTCGCACTCGCCGGCGAGTGCGGTGATATATGTATGTGTGTTTTGGCGTGCCGTTGTGGCTGAGCGATACCGTCGTACTGAATAAGCATATCATGTAACTCTCGTTCGGATACAGTCGGCTCTAGTCAGCAGAGTAATTTATACACAATTATAATTATTTGTATTCATGATGTTATTTTAATTTTATGAATATTGAACGAATAAAACTTGTTGAATTTCGTATCATTAACCTTGCCTCAATATTTAACTTGTATCGTGTGATCTTAGAACACACAGTTTTTCATAGATGTTAGTCATCACCTAACAAACACAGGGCTCAATGGTATAATATTAACCAGTGGGAGGCTCCTTTGCATAGGATGCCGGCTAGATTATGGGTACCACAACGGCGCCTATTTCTGCCGTGAAGCAGTAATGTGTAAGCATTACTGTGTTTCGGTCTGAAGCGCGCCGTAGCTAGTGAAATTACTGGGCAAATGAGGCTTAACATCTTGTCTCAAGGTGACGAGCGCAGTTGTAGTGCCGCTCAGAATTTTTGGGGATTTCAAGAACCCTGAGCGGCATTGCATTGTAATGGGCAGGGCGTATCAATTACCATCAGTTGAACGTCCAGCTGGTCTTGTCCATTATTTTCATAAAAAAAAATATGGTCATCTACTCTTACATCAATATTTATCCACTCATCGATAAACGTTTCTACTTGAATTGGGAGAGATCTATAAGTCCGAAACGTAAAACCCGTGCTCTGCATGACCCTTATAATCATAAACAGTGGGATTATTACGTGAGGCATTTTTGAGAATTTTTCTATATCGCCCCTTCATTCTTTTCTAAATATAGATACTTCTTTATGTTTTGGCTGTACACGTGTTGGATTATTGAGAAAAAAAAAACAAAAACACAACTTGTTGTATTAATTTTATACTTTTACTAGCTGACCCGGCAAACGTTGTTTTGCCATATAAAGTATAATTCACGCGATAGTTTTATAAGTAATAAAATATTGCCTATATTATAGCCTGTACATCATTTTGTTCTATTGTCAATAGTTGTTGCAGCGCACGCAAAAATAGGTTTTCGATTTTACACCTTGTGTTACAAAATAGTAATTTTATTACGGATCCCTAATTTTGAAAAACAAAAAAAAACATAGCCTATAGCCTTCCTCGACTAGCAAATGCTAGTCTTCAATCTATACTATTAGTATTTACTAGAATTTGTGAATATTATTGTAATTAACAAACACAATCATAAAATGAGCAACAAAGGTTTGGCGATATTCTATTCTAAAAATAATTTTGCACACAATCTTACAATGTTATCTGCTAGAAAAATAATTACGTGATATTGACGGCCCCTATAGCTCAGTGGTTAGTGAACCTGCCTACTGAGCTAGAGGTCCCGGGTTGGAATCCCGGTAGGTGCAATCATTTATGTTATGAATAAATAATCGTTGTCGTAGTATGAAATATATCGGTGTCTTGTACCCATAGTAGAGGCTATGCCTAGTTTGGGGGAAGATCATTTCTGTAAGAATGTGTCAATATTATTATTATTCGCCAAGACAACCCCCTGCCCTCTAATTGAGATTGAAATGATTTAGATTGATCCCCCTAGAACACCCTACGTAATTAATGGACGACCCCTTAGAATCTATCTATCTATATATATAAAAATGAATTGCTGTTCGTTAGTCTCGCTAAAACTCGAGAACGGCTGGACCGATTTGGCTAATTTTGATCTTGAATTATTTGTGGAAGTCAAGGTTTAAAAGGTGAATAAATATGAAAGTGTTCGGAATTAAATAAAAACAACAATTTTGTTTTTCCTTTGATGTGTCCCCCGTCGTCCGATATTTGTTTTGTATGGACATATTTTCTATGAGAGAATTTATTGACGCACGGTTTGACAGTTCTGCTGTAAAACAATTTCATTACAACAACAGTGAGGATATTTTACGAAATAATTCTTGATGTTATGATATATTATTGACAAATTCATAAAAAACATTAATTTTATTTATTATATACACAACAACGTCGGGTCAACTAGTTTATAAATAAAAAAATGATTATCATCCGTAAGCAAATTCCAAATCAATATGTTTATTCATCAGCTCATAATATTTCAAGTAGGTGTAGTGCATATATATAATGCTAGCGGATTCCAGATAATAATGTGGAATTTGAACTATGACGAATATTGATAGTAGAGACATTTCAAGCGGGTTCCGCGGTACAAACAGATAACGCATTCGATTAACGACCAAAGAGGATGTAAATACTACGTAATAAGAGGCGCGACTGCCTGAGTAAAAATTTAAATTTAGTTTAGTATGAAATATGCAGTGATTTGACTTAAGTTTGAAATATTAGTAATGACAGTATGGCGATTGGCGACGAAGTATAATTTATTGTAACATAATATTTATAAAAGACTTCGGCTATCTCCGTTTTGTACACAGTCCATTGAAATGTTACATTTTTTAGGCCGAACCTTGCGTTTTTTAGAGGAAGCAATTTTATTTTTTTATGTGTAGGGGGGTCAGTGTAAAGCTAAAACCAAGTTTGTGGTGTCGCCACCCTTGTCCAACGGCCGCCATCTTGAAAATAGGGGTTGAAATGGTTTTGACCATATATCTCTTAAACTATTTATCTGATAAAAAATGCTTACATTTTGTGTTGCAGTTAAATTCTCTACAACTTTTGTCCAGTAACTTTTTGTTGTAGAACTATAAATAAAAAAGTTATAAGCGAAAATTTTCAGAAATTCGAGGAAAAAAAATTATATTGTTCTATATAACTTTTTTTTTATCATTTTACAAAAAAATGTAACTTTTCAATGGACTAACAAGACTGCGCATTTCATACAATCGAGTGAATCGCTTTTTTCTAAGAAAGAAGACCGGACGGTCATGCGCGCTCATTTATGTTATTGGAATGCAAGTGTTTTATGTAATGAAAATAACAGAGAAGACAAGCAGGACGTTCAGCTGATGGTGATTGATACGCCCTGCCCATTACAATGCAGTGCCGCTCAGGATTCGTAAAAAACCCAATAATTCTGAGCGGCGCTACAATTGAGCTCGTTGTTATTCATACGAGCCTCTGTACTTATATTTTATGTGTGACGTATTAATTCTATTAAAATTACCGTCGAACAATGGCTTTTGTGCATGTTTTTTCATCATTAAATTTTAACAAATTTCGTGAATATACACTTTGGCCTTCTGCTATCTTACAAGTAAACTAAGTATCAAGTTATACTCAGAAATAATCCAAGAATATGCAAAATTACAAATAGACATTTTGCTTATGTTTGGTTTATTCGGACGTATAACGTTTCCCGCGTTTATTTGCAAGGCTGCTTGACATTCGGAAAACTTCAGATTTCTTATTCTTATTATATTGTGTATATTCTTGGTTTATTCTCAGATATAACTTTATACCAAGTTTATTTGTAATGCCGTTAACATCTAACGGTATAGAACATCAAAAAGCACAGAGGCGTTATGTAATGTTTTTAATCCTCGAATGTATCTCATTGCTAAAAATTTTTATAAGAAAATTTTAAACCTGTAGGTACAGTCTTCAGTCAGCAGTTTGCAGTAGCGATAAAAACACAAGAACAAACTGTTTCTTTAAAAAAAGTTTCATTATTTACTTCAAGAGATTTTAAGAATTTCACTTGTTCCAGATGAAAAAATTATACTCAAATCCGTTTCGGGGCGCCTCAGATCCGGCGAGCTGACGGCCATCATGGGCCCGTCAGGCGCTGGCAAGTCTACACTACTCAATATACTGACTGGTTACAAGTAAGTTACTATAATAATAATAATAATAAAAGCCTTTATTCACTTAACATACACTTTAACATATATACTACTTACAAAAGATGTATTCTTAAATCTAAGAAAAATTAAATAAAATTATATCTAATATCTAAAATTCTCGTGTCATGGTGTTAAACTTTGAGCTCCTCCGAAACGGCTTGACCGATTCTCATGAAATTTTGAGTGCAAAATGGGTAGGTCTGAGAATCGGACAACATCTATTTTTTATCCCCCTAAATGTTAAGGGTGGTCTACACGAATATTTTTTTAAATTTTTTGACATTTTTTTTAAATTTAATTTATTTGATTATGAGTCAGCATTACAAAATACATACAACTTCAAATTTTCACCCATCTACGATCAACAGTTACTTTTGATTTTAATATCGGCAATACAACGTTTGCTGGGTCAGCTAGTTAATAAATAAAGTAACCTCTTTATTGGTCAGGTTGTCTTTCGACATAGGCCTCCCGCAGTTTCTTCCACTTATCTCTATCTCGAGCTAACCTTCTCCATTCTGTTGGTAAATCGTCTTCCCATCTTTTGATTTTACGTCCTCTTTGTCTTTTCCCATTTCTAGGGTACCACTCTAATACATCATTTGTTCGACCTCATTATATCTCCAGCCCAATTCTTTTTGAGTTTTCTTATTTTCTCTAATACATTTTCCCGATAAGTAAGTTATCTCTATACATATATTTTTTCCTTTGATTATACTGCAACAATTACTCAATCGATCATAATAACACCAGAAGATGCAGCGTGTTTCAGAGAATGTTTTAGTTTTGAATGTTTGTTGGTGATCACTTATCCGGAATCTATATTTTTGAAGTAACAATTTCTGATAGGAGGGTAAACAGCTTCGTAACTTACTTGATTAGTATTATCACAAATGATTTTTTTTATTCTTTTCTTTTATGATCAAACATAAGTTTTATAATTTTAATTACAATCTAGCCTTAGGCTGCTAATAATTTATTTTTAACTTAATCTACTCAGTAGAGTAAAAGTAGATTTCCACATGGCAAAATGCTGCTCAACCAATTGTCAAAGCAATTAAAGATGGCTCTTCAAACAGCGAAACTATGAGTACTTACTTGACCCAGCTAACGAATGATCATTCAACAAATTATTCTCTGTGGAAATCTACTAAAAATCTTGATAAGCCAATTGTACACATTCCTCGTATCAAGGAAGTAATGGACAATGGACCATAACTAATTACCTATAAGCAACTAGATTCGCAGAGTACCTACACCAATTATTTCAACCTAACGTTATGGAGGAAGAATATGGTATTAATAATTTAGTAGAAATCGTCGATTTTGATGAGTTTGAAATAAGAATCGTTACAACAAAACAGTGAGATTAAGTATCTAAAACAAAAAAGCTCCTGGCTATGATCTGATTACTAGTAAAGTTCTTCGTACCCTTACCCACGTAAAGCAATAGTAAAAATAACTACGCTTTAGCAGTGCTAATGCATCGTTTAGATCAAAACATGTACCTGATATTATGTGGAAAGTAACTGAGGTAATTATGCTGCTGAAGAATTAGTCTTACAGACAAATATACTAACCACCCATAATGTAGAAACTTTTTGAGAAACTGTTATTCAAGCGTTTGAAATCTGTTATAGAAGAGAGAAAACAAGGAACAACCTGATTATCGGTTTGGTTTTAGGGTAAGACATTCTACTATCGATCAAGTACACACTATGGAAATGCTCTAAAAGAGAAGAAAGTTTGTACCACAGTAATTTCAGATGTCGCGCAAGCTTTTGATAAAGTTTGGCATGAAGAACTTATGCACAAACTAAGAAATAAGCTTCCTCAGCAGTTTGCAGATATTATCGAATCGTATCTCACTCGCAAGTGTGAGTGTTACAAGTCAGACAAGATGATGCATATTCCGATTTAAAAAAAAATAAAAGCTGGAGTACCACAGGGAAGTGTACTAGGTCCGATCTTTTGTTTATTACATACCTATGATATCTCAGCTAGAAAACAATATCATTGCAACTTTGCAGACGACTCAGCGGAGAAGCAACAATTTTCACTATTGTCGACATTTTTTGTGAAAGGTATGTAGTTAACATTAGAATAAGATCGTAATGAATATGATATTGTAAATATTCAGTCAGTTTTTTTATTGGAAAATAACAATTACATATTACATACTAAGTGATCCGGCAAACGTTGTTTTGCCATATAAAGTATAATTGACGCGATAGTTTTATAAGTAATAAAATATTGCCTATATTATAGCCTGTACATCATTTTGTTCTATTGTCAATAGTTTTTGCAGCGCACGCAAAAATAGGTTTTCGATTTTACACCTTGTGTTACAAAATAGCAATTTTATTACGGATCCCTAATTTAAAAAAAAAATATATACATAGCCTATAGCCTTCCTCGATAAATGGACTACCCAACACTGAAAGAATCATTCAAATCGGACCAGTAGTACCAGAGATTAGCGCGTTCAAACAAACAAACAAACACTGCAGCTTTATATATTAGTATAGATAAAACATTTAAAAGTCCTGCCTTAGATTATGGACAAAATACGGTGGAAATTCATTAATTAATTATTTATAAACTTATGCTCAAAAGTGTATAAATGTAGGAAACGTGCCAGTGTGAATAAAATTGTAAAATGAACGAAATGTGTCGATGATTTGCTATTTTCGTAAGATCGTAAGACTTCAAATTTTTTTTATTATAAACCTGTGGTACCCGTTTTTTTTTGTATTTAAAAATAAGTGTTCGTATATTAATACCAATATAAGATGTAGATAACAAATGTACTTATAAAATTCTCAAGAATATGAACCTCAAGTTAAGGCAGATAATAAATAGATGTTTATCTCTCGGTGAATTTGTGGAAACTGCAAACCTATACATCGACACAGAACTTTCACTGTTTGCGAAAATAAAATGCAGGCTGAGAGTGAAAGTACCAAACCGAATTTACACACTTATCTCGCGCTACTTTTTAACTTTACATGCCTTTACACTAAATGATAAAATAAAGGCAATTTAAAAAAAACGGGTAGGGGTTGTTATCGTCACTTAAAGTAAGTTGTTATCGTCGAGTAAAGGTGTTAAAATTAACTCAATTATTACAGCGCGCTATTTATGACCTAGGTAATAAAGAATCATTGTGAGCAGAAGGTAAAGAAATTAACATCTTGATTGGTGCTTCTCAATATATTCTATATGATACTGTTATGTATCACATAAGTGAATTTGCTAGAAACTGTCACAACCATAATATGTTAACAACAGGAACAGACATAAACTTATAATGCCTACTTCTCGGCTAAGTCGAGTTAGTGTAAGTCTTTTGTGGGGCGATGTACAACAAGATCCCAAATATTCAATACAAATATATTACGAAATTCAAAAGAATTGTTATAAAACGTTTGTGTGGTTTGGGAATGGAGCCTCCGCCAACATGGTATTAAATAATAAGTTTAATTGTACGATATTACATTGTAACCATATTTTTTATAAAAAAAAGAAGCTCGCTGAGTTTGTTGTGCCCGTTCTTCTCAGGTCTGAGCCATACTTTTTGGAGTGGGTGGTAGTTTTTGACTTTCAATAAGTGATATCACATATTGAAAGTCAAATCCCCATTTTGAATAAAAATATTTGAATTTAAATCATGAAAATTCCTCATGATTCCTTTTACAATATAATTAGTACGGGTACATAAGATACATAATAGCTTTAAGCGTAAATGTATACACTTTTATAATAAAGTCTCAGCCACTGTTCAGGCATTATCTATAAATAAATTTAAATGTTTTATAAAAAAATGGCTCTGTCGTAAATCCTATTACTCCACAGCTGAATATCTAAATGATCGGACAGCCTGTGACTAGATTGTGATTATTTTATACCGATAGAAATGACTGTACAATATGGTATATTTTTATTGAAAAGAGCGCAAAAAAAGAATGCTGGGAGAGTTACTTGCGCCGCATCTTCTCTCTCAGAGCGCCATTTGTTTCCGAAGCGGTAGTAGTATCTAGTATATTAGAAATGACATCAAAAAGAATTCTAAAGGAATCAATTTATTATTATTTATTGAGGAAATAGGCCTTTTATGCCTTTACATAGAGAGCATGGAGCGTTCAAACAAATCTTCCGTTTTGTAATATTAGTATAGTTAGAGTGAGCAATTGTTCGGGTGTTTTTGTTCAAATCTATAAATACGGTAATTATTGACATTTCCATGTTGCCTTGTAAATAATCAGCGAATGTACTTTCAAATTATCTTTATATTTTTATATCCGGAACGTGATATGAATCACGCGGCTTTAATTTACTTTGACATATTATATCGACAGTCAGATAATTTTGTTATCTACTAAGAAAAAAAATAACCTACCTAGCATATTCATTGTAAGAATAATTTGCTGTAGTTATTAGATCCCTCGGTCACCTACTAACAAGTAAACCACGTCAGTTGTTATAAAAATATTAAATGTTTTGGTCGCTTTAAATGTTGATGGTTTAATCACCCAATTCTTTTATTAATAAGTTTATCTTGTTTCATTGAGATCCATAATATATTACACACCTATATTTTACCAGTGAGAGGCTCCATTGCACAGGATTCCGGCTAGATTATGGGTACCACAACGGCGCCTTTTCTGCCACGAAGCAGTAATGTTTAAGCATTATTGTGTTTCTGTCTGAAGGGCGCCGTAGCTAGTGAAATTACTGAGCAAATAACATCGTATGTCTCAAGGTGGCGTGGGCAATTGTAGTGCTGCTCAGAATATTTGGGTTTTTTAATAATCCTGAGCGGTCCTGCTCGTCTCGTTCCTTACTGTGATAAAGAAATTGATATAAAAGGCATTGGTTAAATCAGAGTAATGTAGTTAGTAAGTTTACATTAACAATATATTCTAAAATAACATAAGCGATGTGGATTATTTTCTTTTTTAATAAATTAACTAGAATACTATCATGCCAATTATAAATATTTGCTATAATATATATGATTGTTTCTCAACAAATTATTATCTCAATATACTTATTCGATTTTTGTTGTAGTAATTGTAATTCTATTCTTATGGACATAAGGTCCTGTATCCTATTGAAAGGGCAGATAACTTTCTCAATACTCTGCCATCCTGGTCAGTCTTGAGCTACCCATCTTTCTTTATCCCTAAGGAATTTCGTTTTTGCTTTCGAACGCCACGGTTAGGTTTTCCTGAAAGACTCCAACTTAAATTGATTTTCGAAACGATTGTAATCACTATGGATACGATGAAAAATCCCTTCGGAGTGAGTACCAAATATTTTATATACAACATATAATATGTTGTTAGACGTCTCATTGTAGCATTTTCAGAGATCTCTCCTAGAATATCACTGATACAATAATACCGTAAAAGCAGCAATGATGTAGAACTTGATTCGATGTGAGTTTGTTTTAACTAAATCATATATTTCATCTGCTTCAAATGATATGCCAATTTCATAAGATTCTTACATTAAACCTAAATAATTTTGGTCGGTGTGATGATATCACATAATTTATGTGAATTAATATTGTCATTATTTGTACGGTTATACGGTATCACTGTTTTTATTTATTTGTGATTAGGTACTGTATCTAATTTTATCATTGTTATTTGTCTAATTTATAACATATTATCAGATTTATTAGATTAGCCTATTAAGGACATGTTGTGTTTGTTATTCTTATTTTCAAAGATTGCGACTTGATTAGTTTTTAGGAAACCTTCATTCACATCTATGTAGATTAGTTATGTTTTTATGTTATCGTCTAAATTTTCGACTATGAGCTAATAGTTGAATAATAGGTCAGTGAGACTTATCAGACTTAGTATATTTGGAATATCTCACACTCCACAGTGCAACTGATACCGTGCACTGCTTGTAGTAAATTTTGATCGAATCGTGGTGGGTACGTAATTGTTTGCGGTAATATCAGCCCCACGTTCTGTCAGCTCTGGTAAAACTAAAAAATGGGGACAAGTACGAGACTGTGTAGTGAGTGTTGCGTACCGAGCACTGACCTCTACTATTTACCACTGTACTGGCGGCTGTCAAAGTGCTTTTGTACCTGTTTGATATTCGCCGTTGTTGGCCATATAGCGAGAGTCTGCAGTACAAAAACTATTGAAGACAACCTCAGCAAACATCGATAGATGGTGGGAAACTATTTATAAAAAATAATTGACTACTTGATTACGTTGATTCTTGAAGTATAAATAACGCGGCAAATGAACGAAATTAATTCAAAATGCAAAAGTACTTCAGAGTATTGTAGGTTCCTTTGCAGCTACTTGCATTATTCGCCAAAATAAGTTCTCTGGACACTCGCGAGTGGCGCTTCAAATAGGCACAAAAAATTTGCTGTCAAACATATGGAACAATTTGTGCAGTGGTATTTATACAGGTCAGTGGTACCAAGCCGATGATTTATTAAGTTGCGTCCACACTATGCCGCTGTAGGCGATTTGGCACGGCGTGGCAATTTCATTGTCTACCTCGTAGTAATTAAAATTTCGTATATGACAATATCTTTGATAAGTTTCCCGTGTTAATGTTTCATTTTTAATATTTGCCAGTGATGATTATAAAGAAAACGGTAAAGCTTTATCGTTATTCCACTCCATCAAATAAATTATTCAATTCAACAGCGCAACGGCAGTCAATAATAGTGTTTTGTTAAATTTCGGTAACGGTTACCTAATATATGTACCTGTTGCCATTAGTAGTTTGGGACATTATTTGAAATATTTTAATTTACCTATAAGTTAAATACCAGCATAATTCGCAATATCACCCAGTATGGCAAATTTGCGAAATCAAAATGATTTTTAACAGCGTTTGCAATCCCAATACTCCAACATCGGTTGAAGGACATATTAGTAAATAGTCGCGTAGTACAAATTGGCCGCGTAACCCACTTTAGCTCGGCTAGATAACAAGAATCCGGTTTATGCCGTGGATGAACGACTAGTTGAGTATTCGAAATATGGAGGATCGTGAGGCCCACCTCATAGTAGTAAGACCAATATTAAATCAATAACAACTTCGTCGTGTAGGTCTAAAAACTATGCTTATACTTATAATGAAGCTGTGGAGATTTTGTGAAGTGAAAATGAAGGTGTTTCTAGCACTTTATTTTGTGGATATTCAATGAGACTGTGCCGTCACGCTCTTATGGTAGAGACGACTAATAGAGACTCTAGTGAGTGAGAGTATTTCGTATTATTAATCTCACCTTGATGAAGTTTTCACTTCTGTGATGTGGTTTTTCGTTTTTTAATTTATTCAGGGCATGGCGTGTCATATACCATCAGCTGAACGTCCTGACTCGTCTCGTCCCTAAATGTCATAAAAAAATATTCAAAATCACAAAAAGGGCTAGGTTCTAAAGATTTGATTTTTTAGTTAAAAAATAAAATATCAAACGTAAAACAGCTTAAGCGTAATAGGTACCATGGAGTGGCAAATGGAGGTCGTCATGTTTGCTCACCCATCTAAAGGTTCCATCATTGTGAAAAGATTGGATTGTAGGCTTGGATCTTGTTCAGTGATGTGACTATTGAAAATCGTGGTCAATTATTAAGAGAGTTAAAGTTTTCGGAGAGTCTTTATCCCTGGTCTAAAAGATCCTTATTTTGTATATCGATCTCAGCAAGTTCAGCCTTCGTCTCAGCGATCTAGTTGTTCACTATATCCTAAGCTAATCTCAACCCCACATTCTAAGTGCTCCTTTAATAGGAAGTTATTTTTCTGCCTTATTTATATCTTTTCAGTGGGAGTTTAATATATGGCTGCTTTGTTTGAATTGACGAAATACTAAGATTTCGTTAATTCATAATAAACTGCTACCAGTTTAGTAATTTTACAAGTTACTATAAGTGAGATATTGCCAGATACGATGTACAGATTTACTGATGTAATAATTAAACAGTTAATAGCAAATTGTAAACACAATTATCTCCGTAAAAGTTAATTGAGAATTTGATTGCGACAGTTCCATTTATAACAGTGTCTCGTGCAAAGCAGTGTAGTTAAAGTAATTTACATATAATCGTTCCTACTTGTAAATCCTCCTAAATCATATAACGTAATTATAAATGGGAAGTAGTCATCACTTCGAATATACAATTCGATATATTATCATGACGGTTGGAAAATTAATACAACTTAAATTAAAAACCGTCGCAGATGAAATTGGTTCTATAGGGATGTTGCATGACTATGATTTCTATTAAATATCCATAAGTTATCAACTGCCTCATTTTTTTCTGTTTTGCTAATTGTTTAATAATAATGTAATTTATTATTTGTACAGAAATTTTGTAATACTATTATATATACATCTCAAATGAAGTCCCTGTTTAAAGTATATTTAAGATGCCCCATCGTTGATTGACATCGTAAAAAAAATTCATCTAAGATGGAGTTACTTCTGTTTCTGATACTTTTGTATTGGGCAGCTGCACTCTTTCTATAACATAATTTACTAAGTTAAACAGTAGAAAACTCAATTCCCATACACACCAATATCTGTTTGTCATGGCAGTCACGACGCCGTTTTGTTTAGCAACCGTTTTGACAACTTTAACACTCCGAGCGATTTGTTTTAGTGAAATACAGTAAAAAAAACTTGCCGTCGTGTTTTTTAAGATACTTTTAACGATTGATGGTCTTAAATAATATAACACATGGAACGAATAATCTCCAAATTTAAATCCAAGCCTAATCATAGTCTAAGAGAACACTGTTAAATTAAAAAAAAAAAACTTCTGCATCAACAAAAAATTCTGCCTCAGAGGCAATAAAAACTATTTGCTCTCGCGACTCCTGACAATCTCAGTCGCCGTGAACAGGTTTTACTGGAAGTTCAACGTTCTGATAAGGAAACAATATAATGTTTGCCAAATAATTGTTGCAAAAATTCATTTGCAAATACGTGCATTTTTATTTTTCATAAAGAATTTAATTTTAACCATAGTATTGACATAAATGCACTTGCACGTAGTAATGACATTTTAAGTCTAAGGATGAGACTAATATTATCCTGCATATTTACTTCGTAATGGATACATTGATGGCAGTTAAGGAAATGTTAATCACGGTGAATAATTGAAATGTAATGTACGAATCCACATTTAAAATGAGTGTACAAGAATTACTGACGGCCTTGTCCTTATAGAAAATAAAATAAAAGGTTGAGGTAAAATACTTAATATTTGACCTTACTAGTGAGGCTGTTGGCCTTTAGAAAAATATCTTGTAATTAGTGGCAGACTGTACTTATGCACAAAGGATACCGAAAATGAGATTTTAATAATGTTAAAATTGCTTTAAAGTCAAGTGCAAAAGTATTTTCTTGTGTATGATGGACCAACCGACTGACGCGAGTCCCACTAATTTGTTTATATATCAATGTTTATTTCGTAATTTCTTTTTTTTTAAACCGTAACACCCCACGGTTTGCATTAATGTTGCCAAGATCCTTTGTAGAAATTGGAAATTATATTCATTTGATGGTTGGGAACCATCGCTCTTAATAGAGTACTCTTAGGAGTTTCCTTGTATCTTTCACGTAGGGCGTTTGATATAAATGAGAATATGTTCAGTTTTTTTTTATTTTTCAAACATTTGAAATATATTTATTAAAATTTCGTTCTTTAAATACTCTTCATCCTGCATACCTAAATATTCTTGTACTACAGCGACTCCGGCATGATCATCTTTGACTTTCGGTCATTTCACATAGTTCTTTAACTTTGGAAATAAATAGGACTATCACTGGAGGTCAGGGCAGATGAATATGGGGATACTCGTGTATTTAAAAGGCCAGCATCACGACTTGCGTCCATCTCGCCGTTTCTTGCATTTCGTTACGCTGTTTTTTTAATGTATTCTACCTAAACCGAAAATAGAGCCTATGATCTTTCCGCAGAACAACTCGCCTTAAATTTTTTAGGGTTTGTAGATGATGGTCCCATCTAGGTCTTCTTTTGTGGATATTCTTTCAATTTGGCGCACTAACATGTAAATGTAGAATACGGTGAGGCATTTCCACCTTAAGTATCCTGAAAATCTTGATTAATTTCTCCTATACTGAAATTTTTTATTTTATTTTATTTATGCACAGATACTTTATAACCGAACTTGTGTGAGTTTAGTTGTATCCATTTTCGACAACACGCTTTGGCAAACTGAAAGCAAAAGACTTTCATTTCTAATGAACAAAAGATACTTATTCTTATTTAGTTTTAATTAACCTAATCAATATTGCTGCTTTACCAGTTAGTATTTACTTTTTTTTGGCTCCAAAGAGTTTGCACTTCATTTTCATTATATATTTATTGAATGTCCCTCGTATTCGCAATGCAATAAATTCGATATAGTGACTGACTGCTCATTAATTGTCAGATAATGATCAATACATCGTAATTGGTCTGGTAATAATAATCACAACGTCTTAAATATGTGTTTCATAAGATATTTTATCCTAATGAGGGCAGACAATGTAGAAATTTTAAAATTTGTTGAATTTGTTCTACTTTGCTGTATCGTCATTGAACGAGATGGAGATCCAGCACCACATGGCAATAGAAGTCTCTGACAACTAACACAGACTGAAAATCTCGTATGTTAAAAAAGGTCAAAACCTCGTCGAGGCGATTCATAAAGTATAACAATTCAATTTAAAATTATGATTGTGAATAATTGTGTACTCTGCTAATATTTTGCTCTGACTCCCTTAGTCGAATCGGGCCAAGTGTTCCATAGTCGAGCGCGCCAGGTTAATCTCATTCAAATACCCAAAATATAACGTTAAAGAAGTTTTCACTTCATAAAGTAGAACAGAGAGTATAATTTTCTTATTCCGTAATTTATACTATAGTGACCGGTTCCAGAAACATCTTTGCTAGTAGCCTGTTCTTTAGAAGTGCGGAAATAATCTTTACCCCGAACTAGTCGAATCGTTTTATCGGAGTATAACGTGGCTGTGACGATACACATCCGGAAGCAATGTGTCCTCGGCCTGCTATCACAGCTTAATGCGATTCATATGATAATACCTAATTGGTCTTCCGGAGTTGTTGTAACTGGTCTTTAGCCATGCAAATATAATTTAGATCGATGCAATACAAAACAATCTCTGTCGTCACTACTACTCCGTTATCAACAGATCTAAATTTGCCTTTCTAGTAGAGATTGAACTTATTAGTAGAAAGATGTGCAATAATAGTTATTTATGCAACTGTTGTGTAATAAGGGGTATTAAAACAGGAATGTGGATTTTCTCACGATGCGAAGCCGAGTGTAATAATAGTATCACATGAGTGTTTTAATACCTAATTATCAACAGTTGCATACAAGACTTTATCTACACCCAAAATATGAATCCTCTAAAAGATTCTGAAACAGTTAACTACTGCTAACATTAAAACAGGCATTCCTAGTAGTAACCTAATATCATCCATTACTGATTATATACAAATAAACTAAGTATTAATGAAAGAATTATTTATTTTAGTAGTAATTCACATTTTTGTATAGTGCAATAATTAAAATTCACTTGAATATTATTTTCTTTTGGAAATTAATCGCTCATTTTTTGTAAACAAAACAATAAAAATATCGAAGAAAAATGGCGGAGATTCGAATAATACTTTTTTTTACGGCGCGCGACGTTCTGGTGCTGTGGAACGCGCGAAAACCAAAATGTTCTTTTTTTGAAATTCATACAGATGCCACGCATCGAGCAATAAGAATGTGGCTGTCTGTTAAAACTCTTTCAGCATGAAGGGAATGAAAAAAAAATAGGAGTGTTGTTATGAAATTCAGTACAACATTACAACACTCTTTTGGATGATGTAATGGTTGTTAGAACATTGGGTGTTTTGATGTTGGCAATAAGCTAACTGTTGCAGAATCTTTAATAGAGGATTTAAAGCATGGGTGTAGATAAATAAATAAAAAGTTGCTTCAGAGGCTCCTTTTCTGGCTAACATAAATGCGCTGATTCGAAAACGAGTGAGCTACTGTGATAGTTATGTCTACGGGCTGCTTTAGGCGATTTCCTACTAATGCATGAATTGGGATAAGCTTTGTTTTTTCATTGTGTAATGCATTAAATTCACTTCTATCTATTTGCATCAATCTCTGTTCCTAAGATTCCTCTGTATTTGGATTTTGATATTTAGTTTATTCTTAATTGTGTTGTCTGCACACGCCAGAATGTTTATTAAAAATTACACTTTACACTTATATTTAGAGTTGACCTTTAAATTTTTCGGTGTGTGAATCCCACTCAAGTATGTTTAGTTTTATATTCGTTAATTTAAACCAATTGATCCTGAATTGGACTGAACGCATGAGCAAGAGCTCAGTCCTGAGTTAAATATTTTATCATTTTCCTTGCAATCTTAATTTCCTTGTATAATGACGCTCAGTGCCATTGAAAACAATGCATCATGTTTACCATAACCTACTAAGTCTTTCTTGTTTTGTCTCGACATTATCATTCTCATTGCCTCATTTGTCAATAATTAATATACATATGGTCTAACAAATGATTTAAATGAAGGAAAGTACACTGGATCAGTGCTTTCAAAGTGAAACAAACCGTTGCAGATAAAGGTAAATGATCAAATACTTTTCTCGAATTTGACATTGTCCTTAATTCAAATTAGTCTTAAAGGCGATATCAGCCTTAACCTTACAGCACATTATTTAAGGTACGCTTTTTGTTACATAGCAGAACATGATAAGGTTACGTAAATATATTTATTGTATTATTGCTTTTATCCGTGACTTCGTCGGCGTGGAATAGTTATTTTGAGCAGCTTTTTTATTTTTTTAAAATACTTTCCCAATAATACACATACAAACTGCTGCGGTTAACTATAAATTTGCTCATTTTAATACACTATTATTAACTACTTTATTTTGTTTTTGCTTTTTTGCTAAATCATTTTGCGTGTTTGATGTTCGTAAGCACTACATAAAATATAGTTTCCTATGGGAAAAACATATTTTTCTTAAAGTATCCCTGAAACTTTTAAGCGTTGTATTTTTGTACAAAATAAAATTAAAATCGAATTCCTAGCTATCCCCTATTTCAACCCCACACAGGTCGAAATTTCTAAAACGCTAGAACAAATATTTATTTATTTCTTATCATTTGCCTGAATAAAATGTTTTGTAGTGGTTACTTTGATAATGACGAACTTAAAAATTCCAACCTCCAAATATCAACCCCTCCAAAACTCTTCTTCGCGGTAAAGAGTTACTTAAATCCTTTTCCAAGTTCTAGTCTTTCTCTGTACTCAATTTCATCAAAATCTTTTCAGTGGCGTTAAAGCGTACCAAACAAACTTACATTCACATTTATAGTATTAGACATTTGTATATTATTAGTAAGGATTTATATTTTGTATAATTTTGTTGTTGGAATACTGAATACTGCCAACACTATAAATTGTGTTTAATTATTACTTGTGAAGTTAGGAGTAGTATTAATTTGATTGGATTAATTTTAGTAAGTCTCTATATTTGAAACTGAAGCATGAACAAGAAAAAACATTATCCCACTTCAACACAACTTACGAGCTATTTACACCGGTTTGTTTTTTTTCAGTCTTTGTAATGGGCTGTGAGGACAATTCGTCGTCACCGACACTATAATACTTTTCCCTATTGCCTTCGCCTCTTCGTTGTACAGCAGTATCGTTAGACCGACCTCGTTTCATGAACCTAATAAATATTTTGAGGAAGAGGAATTACCTCTTCCTATATTCGGGTATCACTTTGTGTGGGGCGTACTGCGTTTACTCAAGATAAGACACTATGTTTCCTTTTGCAACAAAAGTTACATCTGAAGAATTTGCCGAGCCTTTTATAATGTTTAGATTTTTTAAATATGTTGTAAGACAAGATTTAGTTTTTATTTCACCTCACTTTTTAGTTTGCTAGCAATAAAAAGTGTTACTTTAGGTATATAAATCTAAATATTTGTCGTGACGTCACCAAATGGTTCAACGGACGTCCAGTTTATTTTGTATCTTTTGTTTTTGTGTGTACCTACTGCTTATACGTTTCAAAATAAACATTTTTCTTTCTTTCTTTCTTCTATTATCCTTGCAACATTGGCTGTAACTAGTGATCCCTTTTTCAGAACCTCAGGTATGGAAGGCAGCATCACAGTCAACGGTATGGAGCGCAACCTGTCCAGCTTCCGCAAGCTGTCGTGTTACATCATGCAGGACAACCAGCTGCACGGAAACCTGACAGTCGAGGAGGCGATGAAGGTGGCGACCTCGCTGAAGCTGCCCAGCACCACGTCCAAAGAGGACAAGGAGGAAGTGGTGAGTAACGCCGTTTTTCAGTATTTATATCATTTGTGTTAACACTCTGTCGAAATATAATAAGTAATGTATTTTATTTATGTCAATAAGGGACGAGACGAGCAGGACGTTCAGCTGATGGTAATTGATACGCCCCGCCCATTACCAATGCAGTGCCGCTCAGGATTCTTGATTCTTCAATTGCGCTCGTCACCTTGAGACATAAGATGTTAAGTCTAATTTGCCCAGTAATTTCACTAGCTACGGCGCTCTTCTGACCGAAACACTAATGCTTACACATTACTGCTTCACGGCAGAAATATACGCCGTTGTGGTGCCCATAATTTACTTGGCATGTATACTATGCTAGTGATTGCAAGTCTATCAAATAATTACTTATCGCCATTGCTCTTAATTCAATTTAACTTTTAAATTCGAATGTAACCAACTAAGGTTAAGTTTAATGTATTCTTTATTTGCAGATTCAAGAAATCCTCGAAACTCTCGGCCTATCAGAGCACCACAAAACAATGACGTCCAACCTATCCGGTGGTCAAAAGAAACGTTTATCTATTGCCTTGGAGCTGGTGAACAACCCACCGATCATGTTCTTCGATGAGCCCACCTCCGGCTTGGACAGTTCCTCGTGCTTCCAATGTATTTCTCTATTGAAGACATTGGCGCGGGGCGGCAGGACCATCATCTGTACCATTCACCAACCGTCTGCGAGACTGTTCGAAATGTTCGACCACTTGTACACGTTGGCTGACGGCCAGTGTGTGTATCAAGGGAGCACCGGACGCTTGGGTAAGTAATTTATTGTTTTTTTTTATGAAAATAAGGGATGAGACGAGCAGGACGTTCAGCTGATGGTAATTGATACGCCCTCGTCACCTTGAGACATAAGATGTTAAGTCTCATTTGCCCAGCTACGGCGCCCTTCAGACCGAAACACAGTAATGCTTACACGATACTGCTTCACGACAGAAATAGGCGCTGTTGTGGTACCCATAATCTAGCCGTCATCCTGTGCAGAGGAGCCTCGCACTGGTATTAAATTTGCAACCAAAATGTATGAACGATGCGGGACTCGAATCCGTGACTTCTCGGGTTTCGTCCGAGCGCTCTTCTAACTGATCCAACCGCTCGAGTGACGTGTGGTTCGTAAATCTTGGTATGTCTTGTTCAACTCTCAGGTTGTGGGTCCATCTACTTTACAGTTGATACCTGCTCAACCCCAATAATTGCATTTTAGGAAATTGTCTTGAGATGTCGCTCTTTTAAATCTAAACAATTTGTTATATTTAAAGGGATATCCCTCACTCTGGGATTAATTAAATTAAATTTGTAACCAAAATTTATGAACGAAGCGGGACTCGAACCCGTGACTTCTCGGGTTTCGTCCGAGCGCTCTTCCAACTCAAGCCAACCGTGCGAGTGACGTATGGTTCGTAAATCTTGGTGCGTCTTGTTCAACTCTCAGGTTGTGGCTCCATCTGATTTTCTTGTCTTTTCTTCTATAAATAAATACAATTTCTAGCATTATAGTAAATATACCGTTTCTGCAAGTGCGGGTATTAATATGACTACTGGGCCGTCGAGTGCGTCATTTATTACGTACAAATATGTGGGCGTGGCTTAACAGGCAGAAAAGCAATATCAGAATGTCTTTCTAAAGTGTCCTTCATTTATTACATTTTAATACGCGTTTTATTAGCTTCACCTGTATGTATGTTCGTTTGTAACCGACTCATTTGGGCGCGGATTTGACCCACTTTAAACGGCCAGATTTTAGTTAAATTTTCGTAGATTTATCGAGGCCCGAAGGCAATACAATTCTAAATTCTATTTTTCAATTTGTAAAGTAAGATTTTTGTTTAATTTATATATTTTTTTCATCTTTGATCAATAAACCAGGAAGTGATGTTGATTTTAAATTTCAACCATTATCTTTTTTAGTTTTTTCCAACTATATTTATTATATTGGGATATTGTGAGTTACGACGCACGTTGATTAGATGGCCAATCACAGTTAGCCTTAACATTTTTTTTAAAGACTGTCGAAAGATGACAAATATCTCTGCGTTCAATTCGTAAGATTAATAGTTGCCATTTATTTGTTATGTTATAAAGTTTTACTCGAATAAAAAGTCTTCGTTGTGCAAACGTTTCAAGGTACTTTTGGCTACGTTCAACAAAGTTGTGGAATGAGCTTCCTTGTGCGGTGTTTCCGGGACGATACGACATGGGTTCCTTCAAAAAACTCGCGTGCACCTTTCCTAAAGTTTTGTATGGGAATTTGGGCGGCGTTGATCACTTCACACCCGGCGACCCGTACGTTCGTTTGTCCTCTTTTTCCATAAAAAAAAAACTAGCTATGAAATCAGTTTCCTGGTCCGGTGTTGCCAGGACTCGGTCCATACGACACGGGTGCCTACAAAAAATCTCTGTGTAATTCCTCTGGTGGTTCAGGCGGATCTGGGCGGTGGTAATCACTTAACATCAGTTGGTTTTTCTTACTCTTTCGTAAAAAAAGAAAACTGGATAACTTTTTTTATATGATAATAAGGGACGAGACGAGCAGGACGTTCAGCTGCTGGTAATTGATACGCCCTGCCTATAACAATGCAGTGCCACTCAGGGTTCTTGAAGAACCCAATTATTCTGAAGGGCACCACAATTGCGCTCGTTACCTTGAGACAAGATGTTAAGTCTCATTTAGGCAGTAATGTAAACGAAACGCTTATTTTTACTTCATGGCCATCCTGTTGTAAATAACTATTTTTTTCTCGTAAAGTTGCTGCCCTGTACTTCCCCGGGATATAAAAAGAATAGGGAAGTCCCAGACCCGACGCTTCCTAATTATCGTAAGAGGCGACTTATGGCATTTACCATTGGGAAGCTCCTTTGCACAGGATGCCGGCTATATTATGGGTACCACAACGACAACTTTTTCTGCCGTGAAGCAGTATCGTGTGAGCATTACTGTGTTTCTGTCTGAAGGGCGCTGTAGCTTGTGACATTACTGGGTAAATGAGACTTATTACACTCTGGGGTCATTACTCTGGTGTCTGTGTGGGTGTCCCGGTGAAATATAGCCCTAAGTCATCGACGATTGTCGAACCGTCTGTCGGTGCAAGTAGTTTTCAATAGTCCTTTTTTTATAACTTTTTGTTCCAAGTGCCATGATACGTAAGGGGTTATAGTGTATTTGTTCGTTCCAGTCGGCAACGGAACCTTAGAGCAAGTTTATGTTTGACAAACACGAATGAACCTTCACACGTTTTCGTCAAATCAAATACCACAATGACGTTATGTTGTACTGAGCGACACTTCCGTCAGTGTTTTGCACGCTCTTGGGAAAACGATAAAAAACTAACATTTATTCATGTATGTACATCATTTTATAAATTAATTGAATCTTATCAGTGAGTAATAAAGTTTATTTTTGCACCAAAAATTCGGTTGTGCTGTGCCTGATATAATAATTATTCCATTCTTATAGAAAAGGTTAAATGGTCAAATTTTGACTTGTGAAGGCTCTTTTATTTATGTAAATTATAATATTAAAGTATAAATTTATTTGTTATAGAGTTTCATTTTTGTGTCAGATTGGATTTTTGACAGAGGCAGACCCAAACTGAACAGTTTTACTGTGTTGATTTTTTGGTTTACTTGAAAAAAAAATTGTGAAAGGGACACTTTTCAGTTAAGTTAAAGAACAGAAAAACGTCAATTGTAATATATAATAGTATATTACGCACCCAGGGAGAAAAGTAGGCCATTATGACAATCGCGGGTGACGATGTCCTACTTATCTCACATGGTGCGTATACGATTATTTTTCCCACCTGAATGAAAAGCTGTATTTTGGTCCCTAGTAAGAGGGACAAAAGTCGTCTTGCCGGGAGAGAACCGGCCACTTTTGTCCCTCGTACCAGTGACAAAAAGACAGGTTTTAATCGAGGTGGGAAAAAAAAATCTTTTTTGAGACTTTAAAAATCACTTTCTCTGATTGCATTTTAAGTACGGGCGAATATTTTTCCATAATACGATTTAATATTTTTTTTAGTTTTTATCGTGATATACCATTATAACTTTGAAGTTAAAGAAATGAGTACACGGTGAATTACCTAGAAATTTCTATCTCATCCAAGCATTAACCTCGCAGTATCGTCATGTCTGGTGAAATAGCGAGAACTCAAACCACGCCCACCAAATACGCACATTGATATAGAATCTAAAACCAGTTTGAATCATAACACGCATTTGTTTACGTAACATAAGTGATACCCACGTGCTGCGCTCTAGTTGAGGCGCTCTACGTGATTGGAGCCAACAATTGCAACAAACCAATAAACTTTAGCTTGTTAAGCCACGGAAAAACGCATTTGCATTCGTTTGCAAACAATGCGTCAGGAAATGACTGAGACGGCTCTATATACTTATCGCGAGAGTGAACGAGACGGGTAGTATCAACATGTAGATGGATAAGGTCGGAAGTACAATTTAGAGTTGTTATGAAATTTGTAGTAAATAAATGTTAAACACATGAATAAATTAAGTCTTCCTGTTTGTATTATATATAATGGTTTCATGTCTACCTCTAGAAGAATTTGTTGTTCATTGGATTCTGCTTCGGTGGCAATACCGTCATATTTACATATTGCCGAAAATTTGATTGTGTTTTGATAATTTTAAAATATATTTTTTATTGTTTACATTTCGCATCCTCATTCAACCTCAGACTATGATAAAAAAAATATGTCTTCGAAAATGTCGAATATCCCGAAATCGCCGGGGACTTTTACTAAACATCAAACATATATTTTTTTCAGCAGGTACCATATTATCCATTAATTATGTCCTTGGCGTAATTGATGCAACCTAAAGTCAAACTAAAACTAAGGTAACTTAAGGGTTAGATATTTTTTAGAAAAGAATTTGATGGATAGAATGGAAAAAATATATTAAAAAAACCATCATAATAAAGTTTAAATAAATATTGAGTTACAATTGCACGCGTTTTAATCCTTTATTTTATTCCAATGTGTAACAATAAATCAAAATCAATTAAATGTTATTCAAAGAAAATACTGTAGTGTAGTTTTTTTTATAACGGACCATATTGGACCTTTTGAAATGAAAAAATGTCGAAAATGGTCCTTAAACGACGAATATCTGTGATACCTAACATATATCTTATAGTTTTAAAGTCGGTTAAAAACAATAAATAACTTGAAATATGCAAGTTCTTATTAAGTCTATCAAAATTTACGATAATTTTAGTATTTTCATCTCATATAGTGTTGTTACATAAATAACAAATGGCGAAAAGTAGTTTCGGTATTTAATAATGCATATAAATTAATGTGTTGTTTTTCTCCAGTCAACGTCTTACCTTGAGACTTTATCTTATTTATGGCTTATTGTCGCAGGGTTATTATTTTATTTTATAAGTATAAAGTAAAATATTAAACGAGCTTAAGTTAAAAATAACCATTTAGTTATTACCTGGACGTTGTATATAAATTGTTAATGTGTACAATATATTTATGGCTATACCTCACCGGGACACCACGGTGGCGCAACCAGTCGCTATCAACAAAGTATTATATACAGCTCTATAGAACTCTATAACTACTCACCTTGTGTCCGACGCGTCATAACTCTGGTGTCTGTATGTTTTTGTTATGAAAATAAGGCACGTGGCGAGCAGGACGTTCAGCTGATGGTAATTTATACGACCTGCCCATCACAATGCAGTGCCGCTCAGGATACTTGAAAAACCCCAAAAATTCTGAGCGGTACTACAACAGCGCTCGTAACCTTGTGACATAAGATGTTAAGTGTCATTTGCCCAGTAATTTCACTAGCTACGGCGCCCTTCAGACCGAAACACAGTAATGCTTACACATTACTGCTTCACGGCAGAAATACAGAAATAGGCGCCGTTGTGGTACCCATAATCTAGCCGGCATCCTGGGCATAGGAACCACCCACTGATAAAATGGTGTCTAGTTTGGTAGCTAACGGACTCCACGGTAGCGCCACCGTGGTGTCCCGGTGTAACATAGCCCTTAGTGGTTTAATAAATGTCATTATTTCAGTGAGAAACTACTATTAGTTTAAAATCCATGGATAAAAGGCGGTTTTGCTTTTGACTTCGTCTCTTACTGATATCTCCTTTAAAGATTTATTTTAGAGGAAATTTCTATGACTTTCGAAAATTATTTGATCCAAAATTTTGTTTAGGAATATATCTGAATCCATAGGCTCCACAATTAGTAAGTATACAATATCCATTTTCATATACTAATCGCCCAGGGAAAAGGTCAGGCATAGATTACGGACAACCAAAGTTAACCCTTTTCATGTAAGGTCTCTTATTAACTAAATACACTTTACATACAATATATTGAAAACCAAGTTAAAGTTTTACATTGTATACATTTTTTTAATAAAATTTCCTGTTCTACAAAAATAACGAATCCGTAAAGTTCTTTATAGAATTGTGATTTTTGTTTTTATGTTCCTTTGTCTGTTTGGGCTAAACGCAATAACTACTAAATTTAATTTAAATTTTGCATGTATATTATCAACATACATCTAATATATAATTTTCAAAATTTCGCCATTCTACGATCTTAAACTATTTTTGTATCGCGATTTTAATAAAAAAGAAATAAAAAGGCATTTATTTTCTTAAAATTGATTCGTTTAGAATTCTTTTTGATGTCATTTCTAATATACTAGATACTACTATCGCTTCGGTAACAAAAGGCGCGTAAATATTATTCTATTTCATCCACAGATACCTACGCATTAGAATTGCAAGATGGCAATCGAATACAATAATTGTAGTACGATATATTTGGTAGGTCTGAGAATCGGTAGTCATCTATTTTTTATTAACCGACTTCCAAAAGGAAGAGGTTATCAATTCGATCGGTGTTTTTTTTATGTATGTACACCGATTACTCTGAGATTTATGATCCGATTAACATAATTCTTCTTTTGTTTGATGCGAAATAGATGCCATTTGGTCCCATACATAGTTTGGCCCAGTAGTTTTCATTTATGAAAATTTTCGTCTACCTGGATGACATAATTATTTTCTGTGTACAGCTTTTGTTTTCACGCTAGATGTAGGCATAGTGTTACTGCTGCTTTATGACGTTCACACAGACCACGTCGCGTCGTTAGGTAGTTAACTAAATAATTAAAAACAGCTAACCTTACTTTTATGCTGGTGTAGGTACGGACTAGTTTCGGACCTATCGGAGGTCCTCAAGGTCCTAATAGAGATATGAGTTCGCGGTCATGCTACTCTGGTCTGGCTATTGTTTGGTGCATTCCCGGTCTGATGATGTACGGTCGACACATTCAACACTTCGATCTATACCAGCGCCATAAATTTATGCAGAAGATCTACTTTTAAACTCTCTAATAATAATATTGTATATACAGTGAAACTGACCTACTGTACTGTATATGGACCAGTGGGAGACTCCTTTGCACAGGATGCCGGCTAGATTATGGGTACCACAACGGCGCCTATTTCTGCCGTGAAGCAGTAATATACAAGCATTATTTTGTTTCTGTCTGAAGGGCAAATTACTTAACATCTTATGTCTCAATTAGACGAGCGCAATTGTAGTGCCGCTCAGAATTTTTGGATTTTTCAAGAACCCTGAGCGGCGCTGCTTTGTAATGGGAAGGGCGTATCAATTGCCATCAGCTGAACGTCCTGCTCGTCTCGTCCCTTAATAAAAAAAAGTGTGTATGTGTGTGTTATCTATGCACGCAAGAAGTTATAATTCTTTGGCCTAACAATGGAAAAATCCTTAAAATTTTCTTCCTCGTGCTGTTCTACGTTTTAGGAAGATTAATATTGTAAAAAAGATGGCTCTGACAATTATTTATTGAATATTAACGAATACGGCTGTATGGACTTTAACGCTCTGCCTGTCCGAAATGGACGAAAAAACAAAAAAATAATAACGATTGTCACAAACGTCAGAAAATTTTAGGAACCAACTTCACCCTGTTCCTTTTGCGTGACAGTGATGCGCGATCGTCTTAAAATTTCACTATCATCATTTTTTCATTACATGCCAAAAGAAGTATAACTTCAAAAATATGGAGGGTGCAAATCCTGGTCCGAATTGATGTTTTAATATTCTTTTTTGTCGTGAACAGTGGAGTGGCTCGGCAGCCTGAGTCTGCAGTGTCCCTCGTACCACAACCCCGCGTCCTTCATCATCGAGGTGTCCTGCGGGGAGTACGGCGACAACACTGGCAAGCTCGTGCGCGCTATCGAGAACGGCAAGAATGATATCAGGTGAGATAACTACCACAACGTCACCGATCGACTGCCACTAAAAATGCGGTGAGAAGAAGTTTCTCTAAGTTTCCTATGGTAATTTATTTATTCAATGAACAAAATTATCTTAATATATATAATAATAATAAAGACATACTCGCAAAACCTCTAAGGTTTATGTGGTAAGTTCGCATTACAATAATTGTTTTAATTACTTAAGACTTAATATAATATATAGTAGTATTATTAAAAAATAAACATCATAGGTATTCCTGGTTATTAGCTTCTAGATAGTATTTTTTTAGCTTTACTTTGAAATTTTTCTTTTGCAGATATATATCTATTAGATCATTAGGTAATATATTTAATATCCTTGGTAATACATAGTTACAGGTTCTTTTACCATATACATTGTTATATTTAGGTAGACAAAACTTATTTAGGTAGGCTAGTTTCCTCATATTTTGTTTTCTTTCATATTTCTTAACATTACAATATGTATTATTCTACAACTAAAATAGCGAATCTTATTTTAGAGTGTATCGACATGACATTACAATAGGAAAATAGTTCTTGGTGGTTATTAGTAATTTTATATTTAACATGGTTAGGCACAATGGTTTTAAGTAATCTTATTTGTAAGTTATGAATTTTTTCTCTAAATATATTTTATACGTTCTGCCATAACAGCACAACCCGTATCCAACAACAGAGTCAGCCAGGGCAAGATATAGTAGTCTCAAGATTTTGTAGTTCATTTTGTATTTAAGTATTGATAATCTAGAAAGTATTGACCTTAGTTTATTACATACAATATAGATGTACTTGGACCCATCACTTGGGTCATTTGCGTTATATTTATCCCCTCTAGCTGTCCTGTCCCTTACTAGTGGCTGCTGTTTTCCCAAACTGATTATTGATCCACAAAGTAGGTGTCCACTGTCCAAGGCAAGAAGTTTCTTGCAAATCGCGCGGTTTTCGAATGCTGTAATTTACGGGCGTGTAATTTGGCTGCTGGTGTCTACCCGAAAAACTCATATAATCACTTCCCGTGTTAAATGCGGTAGAAGATGCAGAGATAACCCACATCTCTACGCAACGCCATATAATCAAGTCGATTGGAGGTGACCACTAAAAAGTATGCGAAAGAATGTGCAACCAAAAGATTTTTCTGTATCGACTGGTAGTCAGAGATACCGCTGGGCCGATGAAGACAAGAAAGATATAAATGAACTTCAAAATGGCTCACGATATCCAACAAATTAAAAATAAAGGAATTGATATGAATATTGAAGGCTGCATCACTTGGCGTTGCGTAGAGACGTCGCTTCATTGTGTGTCTTCTACCGCATTTATCACGGGCAGTGTTCCGAAGAGCTGTTTAACCTGATTCCTGCCGCCGAATTCCACCTTCGCACGACACGCTACAAGTTAGGATATCATCCCCACCATCTGGATGTGTGGCGGTCCTCCACAGTGCGGTTTTCAAGGAGCTTTCTTCCACGTACTACAAAGCTGTGGAATGAACTTCCTTGTGCGGTGTTTCCGGGACGATATGACATGGGTACCTTCAAAAAAAGCGCGCACACCTTCCTTAAAGGCCGGCAACGCTCCTATGATTCCTCTGGTGTTGCAAGAGATTGTGGGCGGCGGTGATCACTTTAACAACAGGTGACCCGTACGCTCGTTTGTCCTCCTATTCCATTAAAAAAAATGAAAACTAGACATTTTGTAACAATTATATAATTATTCATTCCATAAGTTTGTGCAATATTTCATTCATCCTTCCTACATATTGAAACCAGCTCAACAATGTACGAGAACACGAGGATAGTGCCGGGTGTAGGATAATTGGCATAACGTTATATCGAACGGGACATGCCTACAGAAGAAGAGAGCTCGTTTCGATGTTAGCTTACTCAAATGTTATATTCATAATAATATGTTTCGGTTCATTGTGAAATTTACATGGTGAATTCTGTACTGTCTGGGGTAGGAATCAATATATATCTAATCTCATAACGGGATACTCAGAAGGGCCGCGGTTTTACAGATAGTTCACCGGCCACCTGCAAAAAAAAAAGTGTGTTCCTTAAGACCAGAGAAGTGAAAACTTCGATAAGGCGATGCTACTATATTTTTGTTGTATATCAACAAAGTCATATAGCCGAATGGTTAGTGACCCTGACTACTAAGCTAGAGGTCCCGGGTTCGACTCCCGGTAGATGCAATCATTTATATGATGAATATGGATGTTTGTGTGCGAGTCATGGATGTTTAAATATATTTATATGCCTAGTTTGGGGCAAGATAATTTGTGTACAAGTGTGTCAATATATAAAATTAAATATAAAAGTTGTAATATTTTCAATCACTGCAGAAACAAAATAATTAACTTAAAACCATAGATTACAGAGTTTAAAATTGAGTGTTTGAAAATTATTTCATTACATTAAAAACATCGTAGTTCTTATAGTAACTAATGAAAACATCCGTCTATTAAATTGAACATTGTGATAATTATCGTCACGTTCTTTTATCGGCTCTCGTACAAAAACGAGAGGTTTTATCACCTTGATTTAGAGTTCATTTTTGTAAAGCATATTTATTATCGTATAAGTTACATCACTATTGATCAATTAGCCTCATTGGTCGATGTTGAGTTTTTATATAGTTATCGAGTTTGTTACTTTTTTTTTGTTCTAAGCTTATTTAAATTACTAATGGGTTCGGATAATATTTCGATTGATAACACGCCCGTAACTGTACTCTCAAAGTAAAAGTCACCCTTGGAGTTCTCCCTCATTGCGGTATTATAGGATTTTTTAGCAAATGAAATCAAACTGTGCAATAAAACGATTGCACATTTTAGCATTAGATTTAGATCAGTGGGAGGCTCCTTCAGGCGCCTCTTTCTGCCGTGAAGCAGTAATGTGTAAGCATTACTGTGTTTCGGTCGGTCGGGCGCCGTATCTAGTGAAATTACTGGGCAAATGAGACTTAACATCTTATGTCTCAAGGTGACTAGCACAGTTGTAGTGCCGCTCAGAACTTTTGGGTTTTTCCGGAATCCTGAGGGGTACTGAATTGTAACGGGCAGGGCATATCAATTACCATCCAGTAAACATCCTGCTCGTCTCTTCCCTTATTTTCATTAAAAAAAAATATTTTTAATACTTGTCACACGAATTAGAATTTGTATCGTCCATACAATTAATTAAAATGTGTCTTATAGAAATGGCGTCCCGTTCCCGAAATTGGCGAACTACAACAACCAGAAGGACATGGACCTTTCGTTGAAGAACGCGGCGCAGTGGGATAAGAATGACGCGGCGCAGATCCAGGAGAAGTTCGGAGGAGAGGTGGCGAATGGCGCCAACGGAACGAGCAATCTGCAGAATGGACTCTTGCAATTTGCAGCCAGTGAGATCGCGAAGGGAAAAGGTGCGTTCAGATTCAGATAATCTTTATTTAAGTAGGCTTATTTTAGGTCGCTATTACCACAGTACAAGTAATGGAACAGTAGTGTAACTCAGTGATCTCCTTGGAATTTATACTAACGTCTGAACGGACCGCTAGGGTTGGTACGTACGTAAAAAGATTGACGATTCAGACGACGCTGCTAATGTAACTCGGATATCGACCAGTCTAGTACGAAGATGCACTCAGGGGCGTGCCTATCATACAGGCAATTAGGCAGTTGCCTACCTCGTCTTGAACCTAAATAAATATAGCGTAAGATAATGTGGTTCCGTCATTTTACTACCAAACTTCTATTGAACACCCACTCATAAAATTTTTCCTTACTATAGATACGAAATACAATAGCAATCTTTGCTTATTCCAAAGCTCAACTACGACTAGTTAGATCCACTGTGCCTACATTGCTAGAAAACCAATGCACGCCCCTGGTTGCACTCCATAGTTTCGTCTCCCCAAGATTGCTTAGCGGCCCTGTAAATCCTGTGTATGTGTCCGTGCGTCGATTCTAGCGCTCTAGTATGAAGTTAAAGGACTGTTACTGATTTGTGCTATTACATACTCCAACGGAACCATTGTAATCGGCTTTCGCTGTTCTGGCAGCTGTTACCTATTTAAACAGGGTGTATATATCACAGGTATATGAGTGATATTATTATTTAACGGTAGATTGTCAATCGATTTTATTTCTTACAATTTAACGGCCTGGTTTTAGTGACATTGTAATGTCACCGGTACACTATAGTGATATTGTAAGGCAATAATTATATTTTTACAATTTTACTGGTTATTAGTATATAAGGCTATCTCTGATTGGTCTGTTTCGTGTTTGTGTATAGTCATTATTTATAAGTTACACATTAGTGTAATCAAGTAATTGTTATATAAGCGAATCAGTCCTTGTTCACTACTATTTAAACAATAATTTCAGACGGCAAATTGCATACACGCTCCAATGTTTACTGTTATTGTTTTGCAAATTGCGTATGTAAAAAAATCCAATCAGTACGCGCGACTTCTCACATTGCTAGCTTCATTCGTGGTATAATTAGATTTGTTACAATATCACTATAGTGTACCCGTGACATTACAATGTCACTAAAATCTGGCCGTTAAATTGTAAGAAATGAAGTCTATAATCTATAATATCACTAGTCAAATTATATTATCAAACCTTGATAATATACCTACGACATATAATATATTACTGTTTGCCATGATGCGACCTGTAAGTTTAGGATTGTTGCTTTTTTTAACCGACTTCCAAAAGGAGGAGGTTATCAATTCGATCGGTATTTTTTTTATGTATGTACACCGAATACTCTGAGATTTATGATCCGATTTACGTAATTCTTTTTTGTTTGATGCGAAATAGATGCCATTTGGTCCCATAAAATTTTACATAGTTTGGCCCAGTAGTTTCCATTTTATGACCATTTATATGAAAATTTTCATCTACCTGGATGACATAATTGATTTCTGTGTACGGCTTTTTTGGAGTTTTCATTCAAGTTGATTATATATTATTATTAACAGACACTAAAACGAAAAAAATTAAAACAACTACGTTTAAAAAAACCGACTTCAAAAACTGAAAAGTATCAAATGACTAAAAATTTAATTTAATACACCTCTTATGCAAACCTTTACCTTTAATATTAATAAAATACTATTATTTGTATTGATAGCTTTGAAGTCGGTGCCAAGCCAAATGTAATAAAGGTACCTACACTCGCCACGCATGACTTTGAGCGGGATAGCTTCGTGTTTTATTTTGTTTAGGGCTTGGCACTGACTTAAAACCTATCAATAGGTAGCACATATAAATATTAGTATTTTATTAATATTAAAGGTAAAGGTTTGCATAAGAGGTGTATTAAATTAAATTTTTAGTTATTTGATACTTTTCAGTTTTTTAAACGTAGTTTATTTTTTAAATACTTACCAAATTTGATTTTCTTCAATTCTGAAAACAGCATTATCAGTACCTACTTATAATAATTAACACTCGATTGGTGATTGTGGAATGGAAGTAAGACTTTTATATAAAGATATTGTATTGTCTTGGTCCTTGAGACGTGTAAATGAATCCATGTAAATACGTACATAGACACACACACACACAGATGAAGCTTATATATAGGTATACAAATGAATTAAGTTTTCTTTCTCGCCAAAATCTGGCACGAGACATGTTTCGTTGAGTCTCGAGAATTTTGGCGAGACAACACGTCCTGAGGATGCCTCGTGTAGAGGCAAAACACGTGTCGAATTGTTTTTAAAAACAAATATAAAAAGCGGAATTAACACTAAAGAAAACTTAAATCATTTGTATAATTATGGATTTCCACAAAGTAACGCCTAATTCAATAAATTTTATATATAGGTATTAAATGTAGTTTACTTTCAAATGAAAAATATTTATTTAATTATTAATATTAGATACCACAAACAATAACGTTCAGCTGATGGTAATTGATACGTCTTAAAAAACACTACACTACTGTGGAATGAACTTCCTTGTGCGGTGTTTCCGGGACGATACGACACGGGTACCTTCAAAAAAAGCGCGTACGCCTTCCTTAAAGGCCGGCATCGCTCCTGTGATTTCTCTGGTGTTGCAAGAGATTGTGGGCGGCGGTGATCACTTAACAACAGGTGACCCGTACGCTCGTTTGTCCTCCTATTCCATAAAAAAAAAATTACTCTCGTCACCTTGAAACATAAGTTGTCAAGTCTCATTTGCCCAGTAATTTTACTAGCTACGGCGCCCTTCAGGCCAAAACACAGTAATGTTTACACATTACTGCTTCACGGCAGAAATAAGCGCCGTTGTGGTATCTAGCCGGCTTGCTGTGCAAAGGAGCTTCCCACTGGTAATTCCACTCGTATACTTTTAAAGTTAAATAAAATACATTAGGATATTATATAAATAATAATTATGTGTATAAAATGTAGCGATAGCAGAGTTCAAAGGTATAAGATAATTTCCTGTTTGCGTCTGTCTGTACTCGCCGTTGGATCTATTTCGATAGCGAATAAATTCGGTCGGCATTTAAATTATAATCGAATGCCAAAATTGGTTTATTGGTAGATGGGCGCAGTGCGACGTGATCACAGGGATCACAAAATGTGTTACGAAATTTAAAAGAATTGTTAAAAAACGTTTGTGTGGGAAAGGTTATTATAGCATAAACGATTTTCTTAATGACACCACGGACTGGGAATAAAGCGAACACCCTCAGGCTCTTTAATTATAAATGTGCGATGTCACATTGTAATCCATATTTTATATTAAAAAAAAAAGCCCGTTGTGTTTCTTGCGCCCATTCTTTTCAGGTCTGAGGCAGTCTCTTTTGAATGGGTGGTAGTTTTTCACGTTCAATAAGTGATTTTAAATCCTATTTTGAATAAAAATATTTGAATTTGAATTTAATTTACGGCGTGTGTGGATGATGCAGCAGCTACTGTACTCAATAACTTTTCTATTAATTTACATTTACTCTTTTGACTTACTCGTGTAAGGCATTGACTATTTGACGTTCGAGTATGTTTGTCGCCTATTATATTGTAATTGAAATGACTTGTAAATCGATGGAAATGTAAATCTTGATATAAAAGAGTTGCAATGAGTTTCTTGCTACTTCTTCTCATTAGCTCAACCCTTTACGAAGTGGCGGTAGATTCAATAAGAAAAATATTTTTTGACATTCATAAGTGTCATTCCCGTGACCTACTTGAATAAAGTGATTTTGATTTGATTTGATTTGAATATAATAATAAAATTTATACACAGAATCAACGTAGGTACATCTTTGTTTTTTATAGCGGAGAAAGTAATACATACTCTGTCAAAATTTAGGCTCACTAGTAGTTGTTTATGAGCTGAAAACAGACAGACGGATGAACGGAGCCCTAAACAATACTAACAATGTAATATAGAGATATTAATTAATCACATTATGAATACATCATTTGATCAACGTACTCCGATAATTCACAAACGTACGTACTCACATTTAACGCTTTAAATTTCGAACGGTGCTTGGTTTATACCAACAATTAACTTTACATAAACCTTATGGTTAATATAGTTTTCACCTCTTCAGCACGAAAAGGGCGCTATCGCTACGTGAAAACTCAAAAAAAAAAATGATGTGGTGTCGTGGGACACCAGGTAGGAACGAAGTTCCTTGGGCTAATGTAGAATCGACACAAATTGCAAAAAAAATCGTTCTAATATTGCTATAATCGTTATCATATATTAATATAATAATATTGATAATATATACACTACTCGCTTGTGTATGCGACTGTCGCGCCTGCGCACGTCTCATTTAACGGTTTTATTCCACGCACTTTTTTCCACGGATTTTTTCTTACGGTTTTACTATCACATTTTTTTTAGTTCGGTCGCGCAGCAAAATCCCTATCCCCTCCAAGCCTGCCGTAAGGAACTTCGTTACAAAAATGTGATTTAAATTTCGAACCCCACGTGACCATACATCCGGGAGTTACTCCGCGTTAAAAAAAAATAAACAATGCTATCCGGTGCGTTTCGAAACTCATTTTAGCCTAGCGTATTATCTCATTGTCAGAAAAATTTATTATCTTAATTGTTTCTCTTACTATGTATAACCTATAACACTTTTCTCGCTAGTCGAGGTGAAAAGTTTTATGTTTCACACGAGAGCAAATTTTTTTTGTCTCGTCCCTTTAAATCACTCACTACCTCAGTAGTCTATATTAGAATCATTCAATTCTAGACTACTTCGCCAATTCATGATTTAAAGTCAGCACTCGCAGCAAAAAATAACTTTACTCACTAGTTGAACAAATAACTATTTCTTTTACTACTTGGTAGCAATTCTCATTATGTTGCATTTTTTACATGTGTCCAACTATTACGATACTAACGGTTTTTCAAGATCCAAGATTGTGTCACGTTTCTGTACCATCCGGTTTTTGGTTTCTTGGTCCATTATTAAGACAGGCAAAGGGTTCGATCCCATACAGCCATATTCGTTAATATTTAATAACAACGTCATATTGATAATCTAGCCTTCAATTTGTTATTGTTACAATTATTTTATTTAATGAGTGAAAATTGTATGAAATTATTTTTTCACTAGTCATGCTCTGAAATTGCTTATTTGTGCACGATATAGGCTGCGCAAAATCGATTTTTGTGCACAAGTGCATTAAGGTATCTAACTCATAAATGTATCTATATTAAGGCAAAGAAAATGAGCCATACAGCCAAACACAATAAAAAGTTCAGAGATAGAATCTGTTATTTTATAATATTTACTTTAATTTATTTGCCTCATGTGTTTTTTAAGGACATAAAAGATATTAAAATTAAAATACGGTAGGTTATTTAATTAATTAAAAAAAAAATATATATTACAAAATAGTAGGCTGTATAGGTCTGGAGCCCAAGCCTAATATCAATGTCGTAAGATTAAAAAAAAAGCGGCGGGAAGCAGGTCTTGTTTTTTCGTGTGTTTATTAATTTCTTCAAATTTGTTAAAATTGTTAAAAATGTCCATGTTACACTACTGTTTTATTTCCTCGCAATCGCAATGAAAAGCAGAGTTTATAACTCGTCCACAAAACCATTTTGTCCTCGACATTACTATCAGCCCTGAAAGTCTCGGATGAAAATGGTTCGTTTTGTGCACAACGAGTGCACAAGTATAATCTACTATTATTACTACTTTTGAGTCTCGTGCCAGATTTTGGCGAGACAACACGTCCAGAGGATGCCTCGTGTAGAGGCGAAACACGTGTCGAATTGTTTAAAAACAAATATTGGCGGAATTAACACTAAAGAAAACTTAAATCATTTGTATAATTATGGATTTCCGCAAAGTAACGCCTAATTCAATAAATTTTCGAAAATCTACTATTACTACTAGTACGGTAGCAATGCCTATTACGTTGCATTTTTTACATATTATGTCAAACAATTCCGATACATACGATCGTTTTTGGTTCTGTTAACCTCACAACTTGATACATACTAGAGTTACTAGACAATTCAGAGTAGGTATAAAATAGAGTAGGTAGAGAAAATTCAAAAATTTTCGGTACGGCCTTTCCATTTTTTGTAGTGTTCTTTGAGAGCGCGGAACATGCGGTAGAGAGGCGCGATCGGCCTAAGTTATGGTTTTTAATTTAAGTAAAAAAAAATATTTGAATATAACAGAAAAGAAATTGTAATTTTCAATTAATTCCTTCTTTGTATTATATAAAATAATGATAAACCAGTGATAATAATTCAATTAAATTCACAAAAGTATGTTAATAAAGTTAATTTCATATGACGTTCACACGTAAAATTATCGTCAACTATATTTATTTTACGAATTATTTAACACATTTGTGCCGTCTGACGATAAGGTTATTTTTCATCTTTAAATTATGAATTGTTAAGTTTTTTGTTGACTTACGGTGCGCAGAGGTGGTCGCTAACTATGGGACTTATGAGAAAGGTCATGGTCGCTCAAAGGGCAATGGAGAGGGCTCTGCTCGGAGTTTCCCTGCGAGATCGAATCAGAAATGAGGAGATCCGTAGGAGAATCAAATTTACCGACATAGTCCAAATGATTGCCAAAACTGAAGTGACAGTGGACAGGGCACATAGTTCGACGGACAGATGGCCGTTGGGGCAGTAAAGTCCTCGAATGGCGACCACGTACCGGAAGACGCAGTGTTGGTAGGCCCCCCACATGATGGACCGACGATCTGGTCATGATCGCCGGAATACGTTGGATGAGGACAGCGCAGGGCCGATCGTCGTGGAAATCTTTGGGGAATTCCTTTATCTAGCAGTGGACGTCTTCCGGCTGGTGACGATGATGATTTTTTTAAACACCTCATAGTGTCGGATGTTGCGTCACGCGGGCCGTGGCTCGACAGCAGATACTATAATACAAAAGGAGATATAATAATATAATAGACGTACAATATACTCACGTATAGGTAACCTGACAGCCCGACAATGCATCACTAATTGTATTGTCAATGTGTGCGTTAGCTAGTTTTATACTAAAAATATTAAGGAGCTAACTCCAAGCGTGGCTGACTGCTTACGACTTATCAATCAAAATCGGTTACAATTACTATAGATTCACTATCCTTTTCTACCTTGCTGAATCTGCGATAGTATGTTCTCTCTCGCATGCTTAAACTATATTTTTTTATGAAAATAGGGGACGTATCGAGCTGGACGTACAGCTGATGGTAATGGATACGCCCTGCCCATTACAATGCAGTGCCGCTCAGGATTCTTGAAAAACCCCAAAAATTCTGAGCGGTCCTACAACTGCGCTCGTCACCTTGAGACATAAGATGTTAGGTCTCATTTGCCCAGTAATTTCACTAGCGACGGCGCCCTTCAGACCGAAACACAGTAATGCTAACACATTACTGCTTCACGGCAGAAATAGGCGCCGTTGCGGTACCCATAATCTAGCCGGCATCCTGTGCAAAGGAGCCTCCCACTGGTATATGCTATTATATTATAAGTGTACTCTACGATATATATTTACTATGATTTTGTGTTCTGGCATATCTTATCAACTAATGCAGCTAGATCGAAACACATCATATTGAAGTTATTTTCTCTGTAAACATAACTCAAATATATACTGATTTAATTAACCATATAATATTATCAAGAATATTTTTCAATAACGATTTACTGTCTTCTTAATAAACGCAATGAAATGTTACTCCATTGACAACAATTGACACATTGCGGATATCAAACACAGACGTCACTCTAAGTCAGCTGTATGTGAACACATGACATACCGACCTAACCACTACATCCGGTTCGACCAACCAAAAGTTTCGGTAAAACAGAATAGATTTATCCCAAGACTGGTACGTGAAGCCATTGAAATTAAAAAAATACCCAAATTATACAAATGATTTAAGTCTTCTTTAGTGTTAATTCCGCCAATATTTGTTTTTAAAACAGTTCGACACGTGTTTCGCCTCTACACGAGGCATCCTCAGGACGTGTTGTCTCGCCAAAATCTGGTGCGAGACTGAATTGTTTTAAAAACAAATATTGGCGGAATTAACACTAAAGAAGACTTAAATCATTTGTATAATTATGGATATCCGCAAAGTAACGCCTAATTCAATAAACACCCAAATTTCAATAGAGAAGACGTTCTAAAATTATCAAACATCTGGGATCCAATAATCTCTAAATTTAAACCCACAACTACACATACCAAAAAAGAAGAGGACACTGTCAGTAAATTTTGCCAAAAACCATCTGTTTATAGCAAATACCACATCCGAGGCAATAAATGACGCTAAACTTCATAATGACAACTATGACAAATGCTATCTTTGACTCATTTCATCTGCAGTCTCCCTGAAAACGAGATCTGGAAAGGTCGGGGTTAACTAAAATAAAACTAAAAATATCACACACACACAGAAAAATATCACAGCTACAATTACACGCGTTTCCGGGGCGATACGACATGGGTACCTTCAAGAAAAGCGCGTACACCTTCCTTAAAGGCCGGCAACGCTCTTGTGATTCCTCTGGTGTTGCAAGAGAATGTGGGCGGCGGTGATCACTTAACACCAGGTGACCCGTACGCTCGTTTGTCCTACTATTCCATAAAAAAAATCCTTTAAGTTTTTTATTTAAATGTTAAGTTCTAAGTTTTAAATTATCTCCGTCATGTAATTCTGCAGTGGCAAAGGTAAGATAAAAAACAAAAACCTTTAAATTTAGTATTACTTTACTTCGCGTTTATTAATAAGACAGTGTTGTCGGGTAAAGTAAAACCTCGTTCGAGCTAAACAAAGAGTATTGTGATGAAACGTCATTGTACCTTGACCTTATGATCTCTGTGTTCGACTCGTCATTAGGTTTTGCGCGAACGTTATATATTCATATATGTACTTAAATAATAATTTAATAGCGATTGTCAAGAAATGCTCACCCGATTGATTTTGACATTTTATATTTTATTTTAGTTTCAATGATATTATTACACGCTTTTTATTAGCTTCACCTGTATGTGTGTTTCTTTGTTTGTAACCGACTTTGGGCGCGATTTTGACCCACTTTAAACGGCCAGATTTCGTTCAAACTTCGTAGATGTATCGAGGACCCATGATAATACATTAATTTGATAAAATTATTCCATGTTTCAATCACGGACTAGTAAAAAAAGAAGGACTCCGCGCCGTGATATTAGCAAGTGAAGCACCTGTAAGCTAGTGTGGTATTATTTTTTTTTTATTTATTTATTATATATATAGTGTGTGTGCGGTTTTGGGTATACCAGATACACAATTTTTTCTCCCTTAAATAATCATATATGGCCACAAATACTATCGTTTTTACACTTTTTCACAACGCACGACGGCATTTTTAAAATATTTTATTGCGACGCAAACTGATCTGTCACAGACGATGGCAAATCTTATAATGGCGGCCGATCACCTTGCATTAGTGTAAGTGTGTGCGTGGGGCTATGTATTTACATGTTTATCGGCTTGTTTTGGCGCCTCACTGTTATGTAAGGTGACACGGAGTCCTTCTTATTTTACTCGTCCGTGGTTTCAATTTGCAAAATAAGATTTTTGTTAATATACTTATATAATTTTCATCTTTAGTCTATAAGGCAGTAATTGATGTTAATATTAAATTTAAACCATTATCTTTAACCGATTTATCTAATATTAGGAAAGTTTAGAATACCAAAGAGAATTTAATTTAACTTTATTTTAATAGTGTTTATTAGTTTTTTTAACTAGATGTTATTATATATCTATTGTACAGACACCGCTTGATAAAAGTCGGTAAGATGATAAACGAAACATCCATGGTACCCCACCATGAGCGAAGCTAGAATTAAGGCGAAGAGAAGTTAGGCATTAAGGCGCTGTAGACTGAAACAGAAACATTTTAAAAATCTACTTAAAAAATTTCTACAAATACTAACGTTTCAGTTTTTTGACATGTTTATCTACATGACTGACTTAATTGTTGCAGTTTCGAAAAAAATAATACGAAAAAATCTCTTTATAGATAAATAGTCTTTTTTACTTTAATTATTTTTGTTATCCCAAAACTATAATATTTTATTCGTATTTCAAAATTTTCTTAGTTGGTTTTATCAATACGTTTAGTGAATTTTTTTAGCATTTGTTTTTCGAAATAAACCAGACGCGACGCCTTGGTCAACGTGCACAAATCAAATCATTTATTAATAAAATTCTAATTATCATTTTAAATAGGTAGGGAAGTACCTAACTCACAATAATACAGTATTTTATGCAATTATATATTGTTATATATATATAAAGAAAATTAAAAAAATTACGTATTGTAAAATAAGTGTACTTATTAAATGTTACCTAGTCAAATAATTGGCATCTTGTAAAACTCATCCACTGAGTAAAACGTATGTTCGAGAAGCCTCTTTCGAAGTTGTGTCTTAAACACGGTTGTGGAAGCTGCATTTTCGCAGCTTATGGTCTGGCGTGACCAGTAAGTGTGCCAGATTGTTGCTGCGTAAAGATCTGGATGTATTAACAATACCTTTCTGTCGGAAGAGGTTTATAGCAAACATACAACTTGCACACACTTCGCTTTTACATTATTAGTTAGGGTACGGAAATGTAGTCCTGCATAACATTCATAATTTAATAATTATTAATAATGAAGTGTGTCCATGTTTCAAGCAGGAGAACCTCTGGTGGTTCAGATGGACAACGAGAAGCAAGACAACGCTGAGGTGGCACTCCTGGGTACTGATGGCTCACCCAGGAGATATGCCACATCCGAGCTGAAGCAGTTTTGGGTGGTGCTCAAACGAACCCTGCTGTTCAGCAGGAGAGATTGGGTCAGTACTTTACAGTCCACTTTTCAATTACATTTTATTTTACGGCCAACCGTAGGTGTAACAATGAGTTCTTATATACGAATAAGATCTCCTTGTTACAGTATCTAATTAAGTTATATGTCTGTTGTTATTACAGCACTTGAAGTGGTATTTGGCTTAAAGGACTTGTGTCCAAAGTCGTTAATAATTTAAAAAAAAAGCGGCCAAGTGCTATGGGGCAACGCTGCCGATATTAATACAATATTTGTGCTGCAGAAGAGGGCTATTCGAGCTATTTATAACCTAGGTCCTAGAGAATCATTGAGAGCAAAGTTCAAAGAAATTAACATCTTGACTGTTGCTTCTCAATATATTCTTGATAATGTAATGTATGTTCATAGGCACATAATTGAATTTGCCAGAAACTGTCATAACCATAATGTTAACACCAGGAACAGACATAAACTGATGATGCCTACTACTCGGCTAAATCGAGTTAGTAAGTCTTTTGTGGGGCGATGCCTTTACAACAAGATCCCAGAAAATGTTCAAAACAAATGTATTACTAAATTCAAAAGAATTGTTAAAGATAGTTTGTGTGGTAAATGTTACTATAACACAAATTGACTTTCTTAATGATGATTAGGTGCAATGATTCATATGAAATATATATATGAATGTTTGTTTCCGAGTCATGTATGTTAATATGGATTTATGTATGTTTAAGTAAGTATATTGTATTACATATTATATCGTTGTCTTGTACCCATAGTACAGTCTATGCTTAGTTTGGGGCAAGATAATTTGTGTAAAAGTGTGTCAATATTATATTATTATGATAAGCATTGATACCATATTTTTATGAAAAAAAAAGCCTGCTGAGAGTCTTACGCCCGTTCTTCTCCGGTCTGAAGCACCTATTGGAATGGGTGGTAGTTTTTGACTTTAAATAAGCGATATCATATACTATTTTTAATAAAAATATTTGAATTTAAATTTAAAATGTAATATTAATATATTAGGAATGTCAATTGTCAGACCGGTTAGGCGTGACAGTGACAACTGACGTACACATAACGCCATATTTAAATCATTGTAATTGATTTATTTCTATATTATTTATACAAATTTTCTTTAGTGTTAATTCTGCCAATATTTGTTTTTAAACAATTCTACACGTGTTTCGCCTCTACACGAGGCATCGTCATCCTACACTAAAATCATTTGTATAATTATGGATTTCCGCAAAGTAACGCCTACTTCAATAAATTTTCTATATTATTTAAAAAAATGAACAAAAATCTAGGTCTATTTTGAGTGAAATCATTTAAATTTGTCCAAAATAAAGAATTTCAATAATAAAATCAATCACATATTTAATGACAATTCCGCACTAGATGTAATTAATATCTCGCTTGCCTTAGTAATATTTAATGGTGATATGAATTAGTAAACAAGTTTTTGTGGTTAGCATGCGGTTATCCGTGACAGTTGGGAACTTGTTCCGAAGAAACTGTTAAAAAAATATGTATGTCTGTATTTGAAGGTATCATCAACTCTTATAAGACTTAACTTCCTCACATTGAATACTATTCTCACCCCGGGACTCTCTACTAATACTCTACCCGTGGGAAGCTCCTTTGCACAGGATGCCGGCTAGATTATGGGCACCATAACGGCGCCTATTCGTGCCGTTAAGCAGTTATGTGTAACCATTACTGTGTTTCGGTCTGAAGGGCGCCGTAGCTAGTGAAATTACTGGGCAAATGAGACTTAAAATCTTACGTCTCAAGGTGACGAGCGCAGTTGTAGTGCCGCTCAGATATTTTGGGTTTTTCAAGAATCCTGAGCGGCACTGCATGGTTATGGGCAGGGCGTATCAATAGCCATCAGCTGAACGTCCTGCTCGTCTCGTCGCTTATTTTTAATTCTTATTTCTTATTCTTTCTTATTTATTCAAAATAGCTTTTTAAATCACTTATTGATAGTCAAAAACTACCGTCCATTTTCCAAAATAAAATTCCTAATCTGTGGTATCAGTAAAAAAAGTCATTTATGCTATCGTAACCTTTGGCACATAAACGATTTACTTTTAAATCATAAGTTATTATAAAACAAAATTAGTTATATTATAAAACAAAATCCTCTGCCGCGTCTGTATGTCTGTCTGTTCGCGATAAACTCAAAAACAACTGCACTGATTTGCTGTTTTCAACAATATATATGTAGCTTGGTTCTCGAGGAAGGTGTTCGTATATAATTTGTTAAGTTTTTGTATATATTTTTGTGTACATTAACGATATTTGTTGGAGTTGTCGGAAAAAACTCAGTCGTCTTGGAGCTTTCAATGAAAACGCTGTTGAGATATATAACAAAATAATGTATTGTGGAATTATGGCAAATTCAAATTCAAATATTTTTATTCAAAACTAGCTGACTCGACAGACGCTGTTCTGTACATAATAAATAAAATAATGTTTTTATATGAATTTGTCTGCTGTCGTAATGAAATTGTTTCACAGAAGAACTGTCAAACCGTGCGGAAATTGTTTCACAGAAGAACTGTCAAACCGTGCGTCAATAAATTCTCTCATAGAAATTATGTATGGACACATCAAAGGAAAAACAAATTTGTTATTAATTCCGAGCATTTTCCTATTTATTCATTCCTTTTAAACCTTCTCTGGACTTTCACAAATAATTCAAGACCAAAATTTGCCAAATCGGTCTAGCTGTTCTCGAGTTTTAGCGAGACTAACGAACAGATTTTTTTTTTATATATATAGATAGGATGTGACATCACTTATTAAAAGTCAAAAACTACCACCCATTCCAAAATGAATGCCTCAGACCTGAGAAGAATGGGCGCAACAAACTCAGCGGGCTTTTTTTTTCATCGAAAAAATATGTTACAAAGTAATAATATTAATTCGAATTCAAATTAAAATATTTTTATTCAACATAGGATTTAAAATCACTTATTGAACGTCAAAAACTACCACCCATATACAATTAAACTTATTATTTAATAGCCTGAGGGCGGTCAATCCATTCCCAATCAGTGGTATCATTAAGAAAGTCATTTATGTTATAGTAACCTTTACTACACAAACGTTTTTTAACAATTCTTTTGAATTACGTAATACTTTTGTTTTGAATATTTTCTGGGATCTTGTTGTAAAGGCATATACATCGCCCTAGCAAAGACTTACTACCTCGACTTAACCGAGTGAAGGCATTGTAAATATATGCTTTTACAACAACATCCCAGAAAACGTTCAAAACAAAAGTATTACGTTATTCAAAAGAATTGTTAAAAAACGTTTGTGTGGTAAGGGTATAACATAAATGACTTTCTTAATGATACCACAGATTGGGAATGGATTGACCGCCCTCAGGCTATTAAATAATAAGTTTAATTGTACAATGTTACTTTGTTACTTTGGAAATGTTACTTTAATTGTAAAACATGTTTTTGTTGAAAAAAAAAGCCCGCTGAGTTCTTCTCAGGCATGAGGCATTCATTTTGGAATGGGTGGTAGTTTTTTTTGACTTTCCATTAGTGATTTCACATCCTATTTTGAATAAAAAAAATTGAATTTAAAAAACATGTTGTTAATTGTTTGTAACAGACGTTGATGTACCTGCGTCTGTTCGCACACATCCTGGTCGGGTTCCTCATCGGCGCTCTCTACTACGACATCGGCAACGACGGCTCCAAAGTCCTCTCCAACCTTGGCTTCCTGTTCTTCAACATGCTCTTCCTCATGTACACCTCGATGACCATCACTATTTTGAGTTGTAAGTACTTAGGCAATATATAATTAAATACCCTAATTAGGTAAACAGTTTATCAACAACATAGAAGTGTCTATTTCTGCCGTGAAGCAGTAATGTGTAAGCATTACTGTGTTTCGGTTTGAAGGGCGCCGTAACTAGTGAAATTACTGGATAAATGAGACTTGATAACTTATTTCTCAAGGTGACGAGCGCAGTAATTGTAGTGCCGCTCAGAATTTTTGGGTTTTTTCAAGGATCCTGAGCGGCACTGCATTGTAATGGGCAGGGCGTATATATTACCATCAGCTGAACGTCCTGCTCGTTTCGTCCCTTATTTTCATAAATAAAACTCAACAAACACACACTCACTCTCACATACACACAAACGCACACACGTGATCACACGTAAGTTGAATTTGTCCAGTAATTTCACTAGCAACGGCGCCCCGCAGACCGAAACACAGTAATGTTTTCACATTACTGCTACACGGCAGAAATAGGCGTCGTTGTGGTACTCATATTCTAGCCGGCTTCCTGTGCAAAGGAGCCTCCCACTGGTGAGTTTATGTTCCATGAGTGTTTGGATGTATAATAACTACTATATACTTTCATAACAGCATATTTAAATCGGCCATTTAAGCTTCGTAAATAAATATTATGTTGTTTTTTCCAGTTCCACTTGAAATGCCCGTCCTGGTGAAAGAACACTTCAACCGCTGGTATTCTCTTCGCTCCTACTATTTAGCCATCACCGTCTCTGATCTACCCTTCCAGGTAGGTCCTCTATTACATGGTAAACTATTATATAAACAATTTTTAACCAAAATGCGGTGAACAAAGTCGCATGGCCGCAGCATTTTTTTTAATTAGTTTTTTTACATAAAACTCTTCACAGCTGATTTAAGATCTAAATTGGCCAAATCGGTCCTGCCGTTCACGAGTTTTAGCGAGACTAACGAACAGCAATTAATTTTTATATATATATAGACATATGCTCCCTCTTGTTATAATGAAATTGTTTCACAGCAGAACTGTCAAACCGTGCGTCAATAAATTCTCTCATAGAAAATATGTCCATACAAAACAAATATTGGAAATAAAAATTATTATTGGTCCCAAATCGAAACAAAAACTATCCTATCTCTCAAGTTGGACTAAACTGCACTAATATTCCGAGTAATTGTTGCAGCTCATTCCGCTCAAACAAGTTTGCGCTAAGTTCACACTGACTGTTTAGAAAGTCCCATGGCTGCAGCATTTTTTCTTTTTTATATAAAGCTCTTGACAGCTAACAGCAGTTCTATTTTTAAAGTTCATTCCGGCCCTTAGGTGAGAAGTAATTTGTGTCAGTTTTTCCCTCTCTATGGCGGGAAGCAGCATTTTCCACCCAATAATCAGATCAAAACAGCATTACTTTCAGAGTATGAGAAATGAAAAATATTAGTACACACTGGCAAAAACCAATACAGGTATTAATATTATTGTTCGCAGGCCATATTCTGCATAATCTACGTGGTGATCGTGTACCTGCTGACGTCACAGCCGCTCGAGTGGTTCCGGTTCTCCATGTTCCTCTCGTCGTGTCTGCTCATCTCGTTCGTAGCGCAGAGCGTCGGGCTCGTAGTGGGCGCGGCCATGAACGTGCAGGTGAGAGAGACAGAATTACTATTACATACGTGAATGTGAGTGAGAGGTATGTCACTGACCTCTACTATATACCTCTGCACTGGCGGCTGTCAAAGTGCTTGTTTGATATTCGCCGTTTTGGCGCTGTTGGCCATGTAGCGAGAGTCTGCGGAACTAAAACTAGTGATGACTGTCGAATGAACTTCCTTGTGCGGTGTTTCCGGGCCGATACGACATGGGTACCTTCAAAAAAAGCGCGTACACCTTCCTTAAAGGCCGGCAACGCTCCTGTGATTCCTCTGGTGTTGCAAGAGAATGTGGGCGGCGGTGATCACTTAACACCAGGTGACCCGTCCGCTCGTTTGTCCTCCTATTCCATAAACAAAAAAAAGGGATGACAACCGCAGCTAAGCAAACATCAATAGGAAAACAATTTACAAAAAAAAATTGTGTACTTTATTACGTTGATTCCTGAAGTATACATAACACGGAAAACGAACGAAATGAATTCAAAATGCAAAAATACTTGAGAGTACTTGTACGCTTCTCTCGCAGCCATTTGTATTATACGGCCAAATTAGTTCTCAGGACGCTCACGAGGGGCGCTTCAAATAGGCACAACAAATTTGCTGTCAAAAATATGGAACAGCCTGTCCAGTGGTATTTATACAGGTCAGTGATTTAAGTTGGTTTCTGGTCTCTGTGCGAGCGAGACGGCTTGAACCGGCTTTGTACGGCAAACATGGTTTTAGAAATAGTTTTGCTTAAGCACAGTATTTATTGTTACTAAAATAATTTTGATAAATTTGACTTCATACATTTTTATGTAAACAATATTCTTTAATATTGACACGGGAGTGGGTCAGGATTTGGAAAATAACGAGCCTTTATTGAGTTCACTTTCCCGAGCCGCTGTTCCCCTTGTCGATGGCGGTGCCATCAGCAGATCACACCGAAACCAAACACTAGTTTTCTCTATCTTCTTCTTCTTCATCTCCTGGATAACTTGCCACTTTTCACTATTTCTTCTTCTCTTCCTTCTTTTCCTTTTCACTTTCGAGTCTGAACTAGAACTGCCGTGGGCCACGCTTAGTACGGCTTATATACCCCCGGATCTGTTCTATTTTCAAATGATTCTCTTCCATTCCATCTTTAAATTGTACTAGAAATTTCTTTTAACTATTTCTATCCTGCCCACACATTTTTCATCCCTTTTTCTCTGTTCGATTTGATCCCGAACATAAGAAATTTCCTTTAACATTTTATCTGTAATTTCAGATTATATTTTGTATAAATGCTACATTTTTATTATTATTTTAGTTATCCCGACGTTTCGGGTCCTTTCCAGATAACAGTATCAGGGGGATTTTTATATGTATTATGTAATAACTATTATTTTTCAGAACAAATAAAGTAATTGAAAATTTACGATCTCTATTCTGTATAGCCCCTTATTTATTGGTAATTAAAAACTAGTGGTGTATTATTATCATGTGTATAAAGTCCTGTTACCATTCCAGAACGGCGTGTTCCTCGCTCCCGTGATGTCGGTACCGTTCCTGTTGTTCAGCGGGTTCTTCGTGTCGTTCAACGCTATCCCGGTATACCTCAGGTGGATCACCTACATCTCGTATATCAGATACGGGTTCGAGGGCACTGCTCTCGCTACCTACTCCTTCAACAGGACCAATCTGGCGTGCCACCAGGTAAAACTCAAATTTCTTTTTAATTTTTTTATCTTTTTTAGTAATTTTGATTGTGAAATCTGCTAATATTTGTCTCCAATCAATTCGACACATGTTTTGCCTCTACACGAGGCATCCTCAGGAGATGTTGACTCGCCAAGTTCTGGCAGGAGACTGTCAAAAATTTGGATGAATAAGGATTTTCTCAAAATAACGCTTAATTCAATAGATTCTTTCATAAAAAGGCATAAAAAAGCATTTATTTTCTCAAAATTGATTCCTTTAGAATTCTTTTTGATGTCATTTCTTATACTACTAGATACTACTACCGCTTCGGAAACAAATGGCGCTCTGAGAGAGAAGAAGCGGCGCAAGAAACTCCCAGCATTCCTTTTTTTTGCGCTCTTTTCAATAAACATATACAATATTGTACAGTCATTTCTATTGCTATAAAATAATCACAATCTAGTCCCAGGCTGTCCGATCATTTAGATATTCAGCAGTGGAGTAATAGGATTTACGACAGAGCCATTTTTTTATAAAACATTTAAATTTTTTAAACATTTAAATTTATAGATAATGCCTGAACAGTGGCTGGGACTTTATTATAAAAGTGTATACATTTACCCTTAAAACTAATATGTATCTTACGAAGCCTACTAAAAATTAGTTACAAGAAATCCCTTATTTCTAGTGTTATAATAATGAAAATCACTATTAAGAGCAAAAAGGTGACGATTTTTGAGAACATATATTAAATTTTCATAAATGTACTGAGAATGAACAGTCATAATATTTATTTCTTTAAATTTTTCTTTGAGGGACTGTCATAAAATTAAAGTCGTTTTTCGCTATCTCCTAAACCACTGACTGTTTTGACGTGGTTATCATGAGTAGATATTTTTCACGGTAGCTTGATTGACCAACCAAGTCACGGAAAAATTAATTTGCAAGAACAACCCTTCGAGATATGTAAGATAAATTTCCAAAAGAAATCCAAATGTTTTATTATGTCTAAAGAAAACTCCGCGATGGAATATCTCTCACTCTCTCTTCTGTATATCTTTTCTCATGGACAGCTATAAATACTTAACTTCCCCGCGAGTCACTCGCAAGATAAATTTCTTTGTTTTGTGTGAAGAAAGATCAGCTGCTATCACGAAAAATATCACATTGTTCACTCTTCTCTAAATAACACTAATGCAAAGTCTCTTAGGCAAGTATATTCTCTCTTATTCACATCCGTCGCTCTACCGCGGTTATTACGAGTGTTCTGATGAGTTCTTTGACCCGATTCCTACTGCCGAATTGTACTAAACTAGGTTCTAATCCCCACTATCTGGACGTCAGGTGGACCTCTACAGCGTGGGTTCCAAGAAACTCTTGCATTTTTTTTATGAAATTAGGGGATGAGACGAGCAGGACGTTTAGCTGTTGGTAATTGATACATTACATTGCCCATTACAATGCAATGCTGCTCAGGATTATTGAAAAATCCAAAAATTCTGAGCGGCACTACAACTGCGCTCGTCACCTTGAGAAATAAGTTGTTAAGTCTCATTTGCCCAGTTATTTCACTAGCTACGGTGCCCTTCAGACCGAAACACAGTAATGCTTACACATTACTGCTTCACGGCGGAAAAAGGCGCAGTTGTGGTACGCATAATCTAGCCGGTGCAATGGACTGGTGAAATTAGTTAAGTAGGTATTTCTTCTATATTTTTGTTTGCAAATATTTTAACCAACCAAAAACTTCCAGAGCTATTGTCACTTCAAGAAACCAGAGACAACATTGGAAGAGCTAGACATGACGGACGCGGACTTCACGCTCGACATCGCGGCGCTCTGTCTGATATTCCTGGTTCTACGTCTTTCTGCTTTCCTGTTCCTACGATGGAAGCTGCGCTCCACGCGGTAGAGTACACCTTATGCGCGTAGGAATAGAGTCTAAAATACAGGTACTAGAGTCGATTATATTCAGCTGCTGATATACTCAGAGGCGTATGTTTAGTTCTCGTTGTCTATGCTGGTCGCGCTAGTTAAGAATGGGATTACTAAATGCGTCGCCTCTATAATTTACTACTCAAACAATATCGCCGTCTATTTGAATCGTAATATTGAAGAATTTTTTTTAATGCTGACGGTACATGTTAGACGCCATTTTTGTTCCCATTTTTAACCTGCTCGACTAGTTCATCTGATTCTTTCTAATTTAATAGAATATATATAGACAAGAGGGGTCTTATAGTGTTAATATAAATTGTCAAATTAAATATTGTACACTCAATATTAACGTTTTTGCTATAAGATTTTATACAGAGTAAATATTTAATTGTTATTACTCGTAGGCCTCAAAAAATCGTTATTTAATTTAAAAAAATACAATTGTATACCAAAATGTTTTTATTACTGTAAAAATGTCGCTTTTTGTAACAGGGGCGTTTTTATATAAACGCCTTATTCACCAGACTGATTTTAAAATCTACCGGAAACTTCCAAAACGCCTTTTTACACAGATTTGAGTATTTTATTTTTGTATTATAACATACGTATAGATTAACCCCTTTATTCATAATACTCTGCTATCTTAAAGCATTGCTAAATCTCACTCCGTCTTCTTCTATTGACCTAAGTCAGAATGAGAAAAAACACTCCTAAGCGGCTGTTTAAAGTTAGCGGACCATTACGAAGAAGGGGGTTAATATATTTAATATTTAACAAAAACACAATATAATTATTAAATTATCCTTTTAAATACTATAAAAAACTACAGCTTATTTTAAAACGGTATGGCTTCTTATATTATCGTATACAGTGACATTTTTTCACTATTGTATATATTTTTTGTATCACAACAGCTGAAGCAGTAACTAATATTTACAACACAACACGAAGTATAGTAATCATATTATAAATAATAAATTCCCTTGAACGACGCCCGTCCGTCGTAAATGATTTTCATTGTGATAATATTGAATGTGATTGAAAAAATATTTCAAGTATCGAATTATATTTTTCTGTCGATAATTATTATAATAAATAATTATTATTAATTTGAAATGTTTAAGATGTGATTTGAAATTAGGTGTAAGATTAGATCATTTATACGTCCAGATAGACTGTGACAGCTGTGAAAACGTCGACAAAAATTGAGTTTAGAGTTAATCTCTATTGTGAGCAATTTACGCACCTAAACACAGTGTCATACAAATCGCGAGTGTAAGACGTAGCTTGTCACGCACACTACACTAATATTCCTGGCCTGTTTTTATCGGTTGTCTAACAGCAAGAGACTATCTAGACATATAAGTAATCAAAGGTGTAAGTATAGATTAGTGCTACAATATCGGCATGAAGGAGAGTTTCCACTACACAATTAATGTAGAAAAGTGACCTAAATTGGAAGTATCAGAACGTTCCAAGTTTAATTACCCGATTGAAGTGAATTTTATTCTTGTGTGCGACCAGTGGCGTGTATAGATTAAAATTAAATTGAAAATAGTTATTTTTAATATTAATTACCGATAAAGGGTTCAATCAAGATTGTTTTATTAAGAATTTTTCTTATTTATTAGCCTTTGACTCCGCTTACCTCAATACAATAATTTGAAAATTTGATTTAAATATTAAATGAAACACGCTACTAATCGCATCAAACTATTCAATTTTGTGTATTTTCACATTGTTTTGGTTATATAACGTCTTTTATAAATATATAATCTAGAAAGGTATGGGAAATGAGGAGATTTAAAACCATGACAATATATTATTCATGTTCGCCTTGGTGCCTTTGATAAAAAAAAAATGCTTTCGATGTGGCCTTATTTGTATATATTTTTGTATCAATCTGTATTGCTGAAAGCTATTTAGAGAATCATTCCAAAAATGTCATTTATATAATTTAGGCTCATAAATACTGATTGATGTGTGCCAGATGAACCATTCATTTGCTCTCGTTTTCTCTTCCATATATATTTTTTTAACTCCAGTTAAGTCACCATTTTGGAATAATGTGACTCTACAAGAGAAAACGCAACTGTTAACAGGACTTTTTAGAAAATTTGAATTTTTGTTATGCTTCGAAAACAATTCTTTTTTACGTGCTAGAAAATTAAAAAAAAACATCTATTATAAAATGACATATTCCTTATTAAATTGAGTAAGGTTTACATTTCTCGACTTTTTCATAAGCTTCTCAAAACAAATCATATTATATTTCATATCAAACTATTATTGTCTGCAAATGATAATATCTAATAGCTACAATAATTTTATGAGGAATAATTAACAGGATTTTTACCATTACACAATATTTTTTGAGTGGTGGCAGTAATTATCAGTAAGTAGTTGGTCGTTATTCTCGGATACATATATCGATCTACCCTCTTTTAACTGTATACTGCGTCGAATTTGGATATCTTTATACTATATATATTTAGTTGCAGTATCATTTTCGAACTCAACTAGATCACTGCACTCCATCATTGTATCCCGTTAATAATTGTTATAAGTATTCAATTCAGTTCAAATAAGTTATAAAATAATTTGTTTACTAAACTTATACTAATTTCTTGAACATAATGATTCATCTACCACATTGGTGTAATTGCTCACGGAATTTATTCTATGTCTTGCCTATTGGCTTGCCTTTCTGTAACAATATATTATATAAAACAATGTTAATCATTCTTAAAGATTTCAATGTGAAAGTATTTGACTCGATTGCCACAAAATTTGCTGTGATATTATACAAATGTTTCTCATACTATAGATGCTTATGCTTTTGCAATCGAAACAAATTAATGGTAGCCCTTCAAAGACGTTTCGAATTTCAACTCGTGCGCGCATGTTATTTAGTCATGTCAGACTTGAGACGTTTTATATTATAAATAACAAGAACATGAGATATTTTGACGCTAAGTCTCATGATGACGACCGCAGAGCGGTGAGATCGAGGTCTTATCGCAGAGCGCCATGTCAGATAATGTTACTTAAAATTTGTATTTTAAATTCCTTCCATTCAAATCTGAATGACTCACGAATTACATCATTGAGAATGAAACAGTTTAATATATATGGTTCAAACAAACTAAATAACTTGCTTAAATTAAAATACAATGGTTTCATTTTTTCGAGTTGGCGGTCTTCTAGGCATAAAGTGGAGCAATAAGTCATTATTACCCACACTAGTTGCAGTTTTCAGAGAAGAAAAGTAGTAGCACTGAGAAAATCTTATTGGCACATATTTTGGAATATCTTTAATGGAAATCAGGACTTTGTTGCAACTCGAAATGTGTCTGAAGTTAAACATTTTAGTATAATAACCTGCACCAATAAAGAAAAAACTCATTTAACCAATTCTACCGGGAATTATTATTGCAATAAATTATTGTACGGATACAAGTGAACCCTTGGTGTGAAAGGTTCTTTATTTGTGCGGATTATGTACAGTGTAATGTTTGTAAAAACGACAAAACTCTTTTTAAAATGAGTGTTAAAATTACTGATCAAAATTTACAAACACAAATTCAACGTGTGCAGCTTGTAAACAAGTAAACGTAAATAACTTCCATGAAATTTGCAATAGTAGACATTATTGCGAAGGGCTAAGGTTCAAAACAAGATGAATAAACTTAGAGGATTATGAAACTATTAACTATGTTAATACTAGGTAAGACAATGATTAGGGAATATGGTGTTTAAAGAATTATTAATTGTACTTAGTGATGTAATGTTAGCGTACGGTCCATTTATGTGGTTAATATGGTTACAGTGTCTATGTTATTTTATATATTTTATAATAAACGGCTTACTTTAATAGTGCTTTGGTTTTATTTAACTTATTACTTTTTTATGGAAAATAAGGGACGAGACGATCAGGACGTTCAGCTGATGGTAATTGATACGTCCTACCCATTACTACAGTGCCGTTCAGGATTCTTGAAAAACCCAAAAATTCTGAGCGGCACTACAATTGCGCTCGTCACCTTGAGACGTAAGATAAGTCTCATTTGCCCAGTTATTTCACTAGCTACGGCGCCCTTCAGACGGAAACACATTAATGTTTACACATTACTGCTACGCGGCAGAAATAGGCGCCGTTGTGGTACCCACTATCAAGCCGGCTTACTGTGCAAAGGAGCCTCCCACTGGTTAAACTACCGGCTGAGTCCCGTCACACTTACAAAGCGTTGTTGTTTGTGTTTATTATTTCCGATAGGCATAGGCAAAAAGGAATTAAATTATTTAGTCTTACAAACAAGATACATAATACTATTTATCAAGGAAAGGGTTTGAGGAACTATTACTCGTGTTTACTGCGGCCGAATTCAACATTCGCACGACACTACAAAATGTATATCATATCCACCATCTGCATGTTTTTCGTTGTTCTACAGTACGGTTCCATGGCCCTTTCTTCCACGTACAACCAAACTGTAGAATAAGGCTAGGGAGGGTAACTATGGATGCGAGTTCTGACGAAAATTTGTTCTGACGAGTTCTGACGGATTCGTCAGAAGAAACAAACGCCTGGCATCCAATGACAGTATTTACACTGGCAACGACGAACGCGTCAGAACATGCACGACGTCGTCAGAACCACTCGAGCGTTCAAACGAGTTTGATTTTTTCGCACGACCTGCGTCTGCGAATTTCGAGTGATTTGCTTTCCACCATGTATAACGATAAATTGATCAGTCTCGTGTACGAGAACAGGTGTTTGTGGGATGAGAGACAAAAATTATCACAACAGATATATTTCTCGGCAAAAGTGGGAGACAGTTGCTACAGAACTCAACACTCTACATTTTGAACTATCATTTGTCGTCTCTTATAGAAAATAACTCGTTGTTTAATTATACCTATCAGAATAACAGAAAACGCGCACAGTGTAAACGCCTTGTTCTGACGAGGATTTCGGACGTACTCGTTAGATAAAATTTTCTTCAGAACTCGCATCCATAGTAACCCTAACCTAAGCTTCCTTGTGGAGTGTTTCCTAGACGATACGGCTTGTGCACCTTCCAAATGTACGTACACTGTTCTAAAAGCTCTTATAGAAAAGAGTACGTAGTTTATTACCCTTTTATACCTTTATTTTGTTGTTAAGGAGATGTGATAACATGTGTTTAAACGGAAGTGCTGATGTAGTTTAATAATATAAAGAGGATATTTGAAAGTACACACGGCCAAATCTTATCTGATGACGTCCGTATGTAACACGGACTAGTAAAAAAAGAAGGCCTCCGCGCCGTGATTGTAGCAAGTGAAGCACCTATATGGTAGTGTGTGTGAGGTTACGGGATATAAAAGTTACACAATTTTTCTCCTTTAAATAATCATATATCCACAAATACTTTTATAGCATTGTTTTTACACTTATTCACAACGCACGAGGGCATTTTTAAAATATTTTATTGCGACGCAAACTGATCTGTCACAGACGATGGCATATCTCATAATGGCGGTCGATCGGCTTGTATTAGTGTGTGTGCGTGGGGCTATGACATACACGTTTAGCGGCTTATTTTGGTGCCTCACTGTTATGTAGGGTGACACGGAGTCCTTATTATTTTACTCGTCCGTGGTATGTAAATGTGTAAATGATATAGTTTTAGACTTGTTGCCTAGACCTAATAAGACTAGACTCCTTACAAATTAAACTGAAAACGTGAAGTAGATCCTGTAGATGACGCCACAATCTGAGAGTTGAACAAAGCACACAAGATTTTATCAACGATACGTCACTCGAACGGTTGGCTCAGTCAGAAAGAGCGCTCGCAAGAAACGAGAGAGGTCGCGGGTTCGATTCTCGCATCGTTCATAAAATTTTGTTTTTCAGTTTTATTTGTGTGAGTAAAATGAGTACATAGAATTAGGATGAGGTGAACGAGATATGCTTTTACAGTACACTTTTAAAAATTATTTAAATACACGGGGCAGTGTAAGCTGAGGCGGTTGCAAAAAGTCGCTGGTAGGTTTATTATTCAACATACATAATATGAAAAACTTTAATTTATTGTCAATAATAAATTACCCATTATAGCTCTTTAAATATCTTGTTTAACCGACTTCAAAAAAAGGTGGAGGTTCTCAATTCTTCGGTAGGTATGTTTCTTTTTATGTTTGTTACCTCAAAGATTTGGACTGGGTGAACCGATTCTGATAATAATTTTTTTATGATTTTCAATTTGGTCCATATCTGACAATGGAAACTATGAGAAAACCATACAAATCTTTAATTTTCTATAAGTACGTACGCGACAAACTTACGAATAACATAATATCTGCAATATTTGTTGATTTATGGTGCTAATAGCTTTTATTAGCGAGTCGCGATTGATTAATATGGACGTATCATTTTAGATTTCCGGTCGATGTTTTGTTTGATCATATGACATAAACAAGATGCTATGCTGATGTCATTGATGTCTGCCAGTATAAATCGTTATGTGTGACCAGGCGATTACTCCTATTACAGATATCAAAAAACTTTAAACTGATATCGAAAGAACGGTACCAGTAAAATCAATAACTTTTTTAATTAAAACTATCATTACGGGGAAGCCTACCAAGAATATTGGTAGCATTTCCACGTTGGATAGCTTGGCTGATCCATTGACTGAAATAGCTGGCAGCGCTTGGATTGCCAGTAGTATTGAGGCGAGAAGATAGTACTTTGTAGATTATCTGCGCCTCTGGGCCCCACGGGGCATGTGTCTCGACGCAAACCAACAAACGGCACAAAGATGTAAGGCCCGGCGCCCATTATCGGCATCGGCAAGGAAAAGGATCCTTCGGCATCCTACATGCAAGCGCACACTATCGGCAATTGTGCTTTGGCATGCTGCAACGTTCATAGGGATGACGAGGCGTCCTTAAGGATGCCGCACCGTCCTGTAGCTTGCCGAAGTGTCTCAATATCGTATTTCTCATCATAACAAGCTAGGCAAGCTATCCCCCGAGTGTTGCCTCGGCGCCGGCGGCGTACCGAATGATGTCGAAGCATTCTCAAGGCTACCGATACAGCAGCCTCAAGCATACCGAAGCGGTATTTTTGTTATTACGACCACATATCACGGAAATTTCAACTTTATTGCCATTATGTTATAGTATATTGCTATTTGCCACCTAAAATCCTCAGTCGTACCGATGCCGATAATGGGCGCCGGGCCTAAGACTCACTGAGACCGACATATTTGCGACGTTTGCCGTCTTCGTCAGTCGAAGCAGCAGCCCCAGCACCAACTGACGTAACTTGGACATAAGAAGGAGCCAGTTTGTACTTAATTACTAAGAAATTTGAATATTTCAGTAGGTACAGTAAAATAATATTTTAAAATAAGAAAACTAAAACCATTCTACTAATCTCATAATAAATGTATGGGAGTGTTTAATATCAAAATTTTGTATACTTCTCGTTTGATTATGAAAAAGTTATTGATGTGTGTAATGGTAGTAATAACAGTTTATTATATTTAATGATTACAGTAGATGCATCAATTCTCACGCGATGTAATTAATCCAGGTATTATCGAGACATCTTATAAACATTTGTTTTTATTTAAAGGAAATATATCTTTAAATTAAACAATTGAAGCAGGTTCGATGACATATTCGTCCAACCTTTTCACGAGCATGGCGCATGGATCAGCCATCGCTACCCGTGACTATATTTAACGGAAGGTAAGTACCCGCACCATGACGCGTCGACAAGCAATTACCTACATTTAACCTTATACCGATAGAATATATTACACTTATTTTTGTCATTCTAAAACTGACCATAAATCATAATCCAGCGGATTAAGATCGGTACTAGAAGACGAGCATTCTTCTCTGATGAAGTCCGAAACGGTTGTTTCCAACCAAGACTGCGTAGACCGAGCTTTATGACCAGGCGCCTAGTCTTGCTGGAAGGACCATTCGTGATTTTTTAATATGCTGTTGTTAAAGGGCTACACTAACTTCGCAAGAATGTACAATAATGTAAGTGTATATTGATACACTTGTGCCTATGTTTTGATACCTTCTTCGCAAAAGTATGGCTCGGTCACTCCTTCATAGCTAATACCCCACCAAACCATCACTGAAGTCGGATAATGCCCACGTTGCACACTGTCGACTATTTGGGAAGCTTCCTTAGATCTCAGAGCATAAATACGGTCATTTTGTTTGTTAAAATGTTGCTCAATTGTAAAAAAGAAAGTTTCAAAAATTGCATATGGCTCCATACCTACTTTGTGTAATGCAATCACAGTGATTCGGTTCTCTTCACCCCACTTCATTTTAATATCGTAAAATATTATACAATGCTTAGAATAATAACGCTTAGAACGTGAGTAGGCCCAAGCGAAATGAAGCAGTTTCAATGTGGTCTTTTATGACCACATACGTTTCCCGCCCCGTCAGTGTCATACTGTGAACTTCCAGGACAATCAGTGCGCGAAATTTAATTGAATAATTACTAACTGTGCAGTGAAAGGGTGTCACAAGGCGTCCTATAATAAAAATTATGATAAGAAAATCACATTTCACATCTAAATACTATTTCTCTTCTTCTCTCGTTACAGAGAACGAATTTGGTATCATTTTTTAAATCAAAGATGGCCGCCGCGCAAAATTGTGTTTTCAACAATATGGATATCGTATCCTAGGTTCACGCGGGTGCAGAGAACGAATTTGGGATCATTTTTGAAATCCAAGATGGCCACAATACAAGATGGATTTTAGTTCCATGTGGCAAAAGAATTTCCGAAAGATGCCTATAAGTTGTTTGGCATTAGGGCTATCAATATAACCACCACGCGTACGTTTAGCCCCAAAAGAATTTTTCATCGCAGCCATCTTGAATTTCAAAAATGATGCCAAATTTGTTCTCTGCACCCTCGAGAACCTCGGATATGATATCCATATTGTTGAAATCATAATTATGCACGGCAATTGTGTTTGCGAATGTTAGTAAGTAACGCCCACACACATTAATAATTATAATGTTACTTCTATATTGATAGGAACTATGAATGATACTATCATTCTGAGCGTCATTATGTATTAGCGCCAAAACGAGAAAACTCAATGAACAATCCATTGACTAGTAAAAATTTAAGGACTCCGTGTCACCTTACATAACAGTGTAGCACCAAAACAAGCCGATTAACGTGTAAATACATAGCACCACGCACACACTTACTCTACTACAGGCCGATAGGCGGCCATTATGAGAATTGTCATCGTCTGTGACAGATCAGTTTGCGAATCAATAAAATATTGTAAAAATGCCTTAGCGCGTTGTGAAAAAGTGTAAAAACGATACTATATAAGTATTTGTGGCCATATATGATTATTTAAGGGAGAAAAAATGATGTAACTAGTATCCCCCGTAACCGCACACACACTTGCATAACGGTGCTTCACTTGCAAATATCACGGCGTGGAGTCCTTCTTTTTTTACTCGTCCGTGGAACAATCATATTAAAATGACAGATTCCAATTTCAAATGTAATATTTTGTTTATTTTTAATTGTAACAGTATTTATGGCCAGACTATGTATTATAAGTGCAGCAAACATGCAATGAAATGTCATTGACTGAATTATTCGTATTGCGAGTATAAAAGCAAGCGAGTCTATTGTTTCTGTAACCGATTTTAATTGACAAGTCGTAAACAGCGAGCCACGCTAGGCATTAGTTCCTTAGTATTTTGAATATTAAACATTGACAAATCGAAATTGGTCACGCAGTCCGATCGTCTATAGCGCAGTTGACATATGTAAATCTACTGTGTCTATAGCTAATATGTCACAAGTCTATGACTATTACAGTTATTCTGTTTTAAAGTCACGTTTCACAAATTGTATTATACTTTGATGACATTAACCTTCATTTAAATGTACGAGTAACTAGAAAACATTAAACAATAAAAACTTATTTGCACACAAAGAATTACTCACTCGGATATTTGAAATGTCGAAGACATTTAGCCTTTAAAACAATAAACACAAAATATAACTGTTGTTTCATATGACAGTAACCAACAAAGGAGTAAGGGTTTCAGTTAATGGATTCACAAATCATTTTATTATAAACTACAAGCTGCCCCGACAGACGTTGTTCTGTAGATAATAAAAAAAAATACTGTTTTATAGGAATATGCCAATGATATTTCAAAACATAAAGAATTATTTCGTAAAAAATGCTCCCTGTTGTTATAATGAAATTGTTTCACAGCGGAACTGTCAAACCGTGCGTCACTAAATTCTCTCATAGAAAATATGTTCATACAAAACAATTAATATTGAAAATAAAAATAATTTTGGGTCCCAAATCGAAAAAAAAACTATCCTATATTTCAAGTTGGACCAAACTGCACTCCATGAAGTAATCCTCATTTAAATCCGTTCATTAGTTTAGGAGTCCATCGCGGACAAACAACGTGTCACGTAATTTATATATATTAAGATGTTGAACGATTTATTTCGGTCAGCATATACATGCTGGTTTTCCGATTTAGAAACGCGTGAGCCACGTAGAGCTGGCCGTAGGAAAAATATGGCATGCCCAAATGTATGCCTGCTTCTTTTAAGGTTTGACCTTTTTTTGCGATTTTTTGATAGTCAAATAATAATTCTCCTTCCTCCTTTAAATACCAGACGCGATAAAAGTATAATATTTTGATATAAGGATCAATTGCACAATTTTTTATTTTTAAAGTGATACCTATATCTCACTTCTGGGATTTATTAAATTAAATTTGTAGCCAAAATTTATGAACGATACGGGACTAGAACCCGCGACCTCTCGGGTCCCATGCGAGTGCTCTTCCACTGAGCCAACCGTTCGATTGACGTATGGTTCGTAAATCTTGGTATGTCGTGTTCAACTCTCAGTTTGTGTCTCCATCTACAGTTGATAACCCCAATAATGCATATTAGGAAATTGACTTGAGATGCCATTCTTTGAAATCAAAACAATTTGTTATTTTTAAAGTGATACCCCACTTCTGAGACAACTACACCTGAGAGTTGAACAAGACCTACGTCACTCTAACGGTTGGCTCAGTGGAAGTGCGCGCGGACGGAAACTGAGAGGTCACGGGTTCGAGTCCCGCATCGTTCATAAATTTTGGTTACAAATTTAATTTAAGGATCAATTTGTTACTAACAAAATATATGCTGTAGAAATAAATTATATTTTTTTTTGGGATTTTATGCTTCACTATTTTGCGGTAATGGCTTTTTGTGTAATAAATGAGAGATAATGCTGTTCTTGGCTTTTTTGTAGGACTATTTATGATGTACAATATCATAACTCCAACGGTTTTTGCGGCCCACGCCAGAATAGCTCGCAGAGATAATGAATGATAATAAGATTATAAATTATGCATATGTGTTATTCTGATGTGTAAGATATATTATTGTACAGTTTAATCAAAATCAATTCAGTAGTTTTTGCGTGAAAGAGTAACAAACATACATCCAAACATTCTTACAAACTTTAAAATTTATAATACTGTATACATATATCTTTATAAAATATAGCCTATGTGTTATTCCGATGTAGAAGCTATATTATGTTAGTTTAATCAAAATCCATTCAGTAATTTTTGCGTTAAAGAGTAACTAACAAATATCCAAAAATTCTTATAAACTTTCACATTTCTAATATTAGTAGGATTTGTCGGCGTTTTGCTTATTTGCTCACACCCAACATCTGGAATTTATTCGAATAATGCCGTTCTATGATGCATGCGATTCAGAACACATCGTCAAAGTTGTGAAAATAATATTATTATATAAATGAAGGATTAGGATTGTTTGCGATCGTATTTAGGGATTGAAATAAAAAGTCAGAAATATGTTTTTAAGTATAACGACCACTATTCAGACATTATTTAAACAACACAGTTCCCTAGAGACTTACGACCACTGCGGCAGTTGAATCAAGACTGACTTATTGCATGCCGACGTTTACGCTCCTAGACTCTGCACCAAAGAGTATAATAATATATAGGGAAAAGAGAGCCCTCTCTACGCATTATGAGCTATCTATTTGAAAACTAGGGCCATCTGGAGATTGGCCCCGAAAATAACTATTATAAGCTCCAAATTATAAAATTCATTTTTAATATTGTGACGCAATTAAATAACTAACTCTACTTTTTAATGTTGGTATTGCAATATTTGTTATAATAAATGTTGAAATTGCGCGTAGAGTTAGATATTTAATTTTGTCACAACATAGAACATAAAGGATAGATTTAGGTAGTGTAAATATGCTAAATGGAAACGAAACAAACGCTAGTAACTAGTAGCCGCCATTTTATGACCACTGGGGAGTGACACAACTAAAGAAAAGTTAAAAGGTTTCAAAGCGACTGACAGCTGACAAAACTTTCATTTTCGGGCCAACTAACAGATGGCACTACAGTCTTCTGAAAACGTCACTATAAGGCGTCTGTCCCACCCCTGCTCTGCACAGTACCACGAGGTGGCGCTTTTGTCGTTGCAACTTCAGACGAGTCATTAGTATGACTCCAGGATCTGTGACTCTTAAAACAACCGTACTAACGCAAAATGTATAGAAAATTTCTGTTAGGAACCGAGATGACATTCTATCAACAAGTGTAAAATCACGGCATACGAAAATATCTCAAACCTTAGAGTTTAAGAGGCGCGACTTTAACACGTAAATAGGCTTTTGCTACAGTTATCTGTGATGAACATTGACGCTGCTACGATTATTTTTGTAATCCAATAAACTATACCACATTTTTATGGACTCTCTCTTCCAAACCCCATAGGAATCACAGAAGCGTTGGGGGCCTTTGAGAAATGTGTCTGGGAAACACCGCAAAAGGAAGCTTATTCATTCAACATTCATTATTTGGTTGTACGTTGAAGAAAGTTCCTTGAAAACCGTACTGTAGAGGAACGAAATTAAATGTGAAGATAGAATGCGGTAAATTCCGGTATTCCAGAGACTTAGCAAGATGTATTTAGAGGCCGAATGAATTCAGGATTAGGAGTTGAGAGACCAGGCAAGATATGGACTTCATGATCTTACACGTCTCACATCAATGGAGTAAGACGTTTATCACGATGGACCGGAATATTATTTGCTTAACTTTCATTGTCAGTTTCTTGATTGCAATACGGGCCGTGCAAGGTATGAATTAACAAGAGACGCCAGTGAATTTTTGTATTTCCTTTTGAAAGACTACATTTTCTGTTTATAAGTTTCTAATGTCAATTAAAACTTACTTAGCTTAAGCCTATTAATGATTAGTGACGACGATAATGACGTGTGGCGTTTCACACCAAAAGTCCACTGATGTCCAAATGATGAGAAATTATTGTATAAACAGAAAATAATTTAGACAAACAGTTTAACTTTTCTGGTGATCACTTACCAACAAGTGACTTGTACTCTCTTATATATTCTACACTTCTGCCATCCAGGGGGTTAAATCTTCACCTTTATCTTATATATAAAATTCTCGTGTCACAGTGTTAGTTACCTTACACCTCCGAAATGGCTTTACTGATTTTTACCAAATTTTATATGCATATTCAGTAGGTCTGAGAATCGGCTACTATCTATTATGCACCCCCCCAAAATGTTAAGAGTAGTCCACCGCAAATTTTTTTTTCTTTATAAATTTTGACATTTTTTTTATTTTTATTTTATTATGATTCAGCATTGAAAAATACATTCAAATTTAAATTAAATTCGCCCTTCTACGATCTACAACTATTTTTGTATCACGATTTTTATATTATTCTGTTCCATCCACCAAACCGATATAGGGTTGCAAGACGGCAATCGAATACAATAATTGTAGTACGATATATTCTGAGTGGTAGTTCTGAAAATCGGTTGCATCAAAATTTTAATAATTGATTTTTTTTAATACGTTATATGGCAATACGACGGTTGCTGGGTCAGCTAGTGTGCAAATAAAAGTTACATATTATTAAAAAATATTTAATTAATACGAATGCATAAGGAAATGATAAATCAACCGAAACTTTATGATTTTAAAATATTATGTTAATTTAAAGACGCAACTCTTATTGTTAATTGACACCTAGCTGTAAATACCACGGATTCTTATGTATAATGTGATTCTTTCATATTAAAGTTGATTCAAAATATTTATTGATCATCGGTACAGAACGCATAGTATTATTTTTTTATTCATTCCCATATTAATTACGACCAATATTAAATAGAAATGCCTTTTGAAATATTTTTCAAGTAGGCAGTGAGTTTCTTGTGGGTTTTCGTTTATAAATAAAGAAAATAAAAACATAAGGAAAATAAAAAAATTATGGACGATTCAAAAGTGCAAAAAAATGACGCAAAAAATTATAGTTTTACGTGTATATCGATGGAATAGATGTAGAGCTATTTATAGACGCACGCTGAGTTTGTTGCGCCCATTCTTCTCAGGTCTGAGGCATTCGGTTTGGAATGGGTGGTAGTTTTTTTGACTTTCAATAAGTGATGTCACATCCTATCTATATATATAAAAATGAATTGGAAGGCTGGACCGATTTGGCTAATTTTGGTCTTGAATTATTTGTGGAAGTACAGGCATAAAAAGGCATTTATTTTCTCAAAATTGATTCCTTTAGAATTCTTTTTGATGTCATTTCTTATACTAGATACTACTACCGCTTCGGAAACAAATGGCGCTCTGAGAGAGAAGAAGCGGCGCAACAAACTCTCCCAGCATTCTTTTTTTTGCGCTCTTTTCAATAAAAATATACAATATTGTACAGTCATTTCTATCGCTATAAAATAATCACAATCTAGTCCCAGGCTGTCCGATCATTTAGATATTCAGCAGTGTAGTAATAGGATTTATGACAGAGCCATTTTTTATAAAACATTAAATTTATTTATAGATGATGCCTGAACAGTGGCTGGGACTTTATTGTAGAAGTGTATACATTTACCCTTAAAGCTATTATGTATCTTATGAAGCCTACTAGAATTCATAATATTTATTTCTTTAAATTTTTCTTTGAGAGACTGTCTATAACCAAGCTGATATATAGCACGAACAGCTCTCTTTTGCAGTGCAAACACTATATCAATGTCAGCAGCATGACCCCATAGTAATATACCGTACGTCATGATGCTGTGAAAATAACTAAAGTACACTAATCTAGCGGTCGCAACATTCGTGTACTCTCTAATTTTTCTAACTGCATATGCCGCAGAGCTGAGTCTATCTGCTAGATGGGTAATATGTGGACCCCACTGAAGCTTTTTATCTAGCGTGATACCCAAGAAGACCGTAGTGTCCACAAGTTCCAATCTCTGGTCATTTATAAGTACTTTGGTTTGTACCTCCGCTGTGTTTGGTGTAATGAACCGTAAACACTTTGTTTTTTTACTGTTTAAGTGCATATTATTCGTCTCAAACCAACGCACTATCTTTGAGAGTGCATTGCTTACCTCGTCATCAATATCCGCACGTCGCTTCACTTTAAAAATAAGTGAAGTGTCATCAGCAAACAATACAATCTCATGGCTATCATCTACCACAAACGGTAGATCGTTAATATATATAAGAAACAAGAAAGGACCGAGAATAGAACCCTGTGGAACACCTATTTTCACTGGTTTACCCGAAAACCGTTTGCCATTTACATCGACTATGTGAACTCTTTCGCTTAAATATGATTTTAACAGACTTAGGGCTCTATTTTTCACTCCATAATGCTTTAGTTGTAGGAGTAAAGTTTCATGGTGGACGCAGTCAAATGCTTTTGACAAATCACAAAAAATGCCCAATGCATCCTGTGACTCTTCCCAGGCGTCAAAGATGTACTCAATGAGTCTAGTACCCGCATTAATTGTTGATAAGCCCCTAGTGAAACCAAACTGATTTTTGTTCATTAATTTACAAAAATGCATTTGTAGCTGTTGAAGCAAAAGTTTTTCAAAAATTTTACTAAAAACAGGCAGCACTGAAATAGGTCTGAAATTAGCAGGGTCAAAAGAACTGCCCGATTTAAACAAAGGTATAACTTTGCTGTATTTCATGAGGTCAGGGAACACACCCTCATCTATGCATTCATTAAATATTATTGCTAATTCAGGTGCTATAATGTCAAGTATGTATTTTACAATATTAGTCGAATGGCCCCATAGGTCTTTTGTATTGTTTAGGTTAATTAATTTGAATATTTTTATTATATCGCTGCCTGTAACATTCTTAAATTTCAAATCAGTGGAAGATACTGGTACGTGTAAATTAAGCATATCATATGCTGCTTTTGGCGAAGAGTTAAGGTCTTTGGTCGTGACAATCGGGATTTCAGAGAAGTATTTATCAAATTCATTTGCAATTTCTATTTCCGAATTTATAACGCGATTATTAATATTTAAACAGATAGAGGTGTTACGGCAATTCGATCTACCAGTTTCATTGTTAATTACACTCCAAGTCGCTTTTACTTTATTATTACTGTTTTTAATTTTACCTGCAATGAAACGTGTTTTCGTTTCATGACAAACTACTTTAAAGAGCTTGGAGTATTTTTTTACATATATTTTAAATTCTTCACCATTATTGTAATGCTTCTCATAATAAAGGTCATATAAGCTTTTACGACTTTTGTGGATACCCATTGTTGCGCAATCATTAAAACTATGTTTGTTGTTTACTGTCACCGTTACTGGAGTAAAAATCCTGTCAAATTCCTCACAGAAGGAATTGAAGACTAAGTTATAGTGAAAATTAGCAGTTTCACCACAGTGTAAAAATGGTGTCGTATTTACCAAATTATTTCTAAACCTCTCAAGACGGCTACTGGTATAATCGTCACCTTTTTTGGTCTGACATTGTCCAATCTTGTATTTACTTTTATAAGTTGCCCACTATGGTCGGACTAAAGATTATTAATTATGAGTTTACTAGTAATAGTAACATCTGTAAAAACATTATCTAAACAGGTTGCTGTTGTAGAAGTGATTCTAGTAGGTTCCCAAAATACATTGAACAAATTAAAACTTTGAAATGAATTTTTAAGGCTAGTACAATTGGCCGAAGGTTCAAGCAAGTTTATATTTAAATCCCCATACACTATAATTGTCTTGCTAGTTTTGCTAAATTTTGATAGTACCTCCTCCATTCTATGTTGGAATTGTTCATATGATGCAGTGGGGGGGCGGTATACACTTTCAATAATAAATTGCTCTAGTTCTATACAAGCTATCTCAATTAGTTGTTCTATAGAGAGATTAACAATATCTCTTCTATTTTTACATTATAATCTATTATTAATAATAATTAGGGAACCTCCATGTATTGCCCTACTTCTACAAAACGAACTGACTACTTTATGTTCTCTAAAACTAAACTGGAGCTGATGACTCTTACGCCAATGTTCTGTTATACATAATATATCTATATTACAGCAGCTCAAAAACAGTTTTACAGGCATGTTTTATTAAATAATACTACAGAGGAAGTAGTTTGTTGACTAAGACTATAAGCTACAAAAGTAGCCAGCTGTCGCTTAGCTCTAAATGGTAGGTATAGGTTACCATTGGTTATTTTCAGTTTATAATTAATGAATTTATTTGAGTCAAATAAAATTAAATTTTACAGGGAAGGTATAAATAGGAAAATGCTCGGAATTAAATAAAAACAACAAATTTGTTTTTCCTTTGATGCGTACCCCGTCGAATTGATTGACGCAACGGTTTGGCAGTTATGCTGTGAAACAATTTCATTACAACAACAGGGTGCATTTTTACGAAGCAATTCTTGATGTTATGAAATATTATTGACAAATTGATAGAAAAACATTATTTTATTTATTATATACAGAACAACGTCTGTCGGGTCAGCTAGTTTTGAATAAAAATATTTGAATGTGAATTTGAAATACCTAGGTACTTGAGCGTCTGTGGGCTTGGCGAATGTTTAAGAATGGTAGGTATTTTCACAGTTATCCTCCTAAATAATCGATCGGACTATCTCAAACGAGTTTGCCGCCCGTTATTCTCCAATTACTACTACTTACCCAAACCAAAACTCTCTAACCTTCTCTAATTCTCCTCCCCTTCCCGCTCTACATGCTTCTGCTGCGTGTGGATATCGGAAAGGAGTGCTGGTGGTTTGACAGAAAGAGTTATGGGCGTAAAACACATATTTGGTCATTCGCTTCGTCACAAACAGTTGACTTAACCAGCCAACCAAAGTTTTTCACTAAAACAAATGCCTAAGGAATGAATAAAAAAAAAAACATTTAACACATTGCCGGTGGACCAACAGGTTTTATATATAAACTAATTATGTTAGAATGAGAACATTTTTAAAAATATGCAAAATATTGTGAAGACAATTTCTTGCACTGCATCTTGTTACAAAATCCTCAGTTTTTATAGCCATCAATTAATTCCAACATTGGTTTAAACGAATATTATTAATTATATATCTCTTAAATTGCCATGAAGACTAAAATTGCCACAAAATTACACACAATATGCTAATGGTTTGACGGAGCAATGAACCAAAGTTGACGAATGAAGGTTAAGCATGCTATGTCATAAAGACAAATCAAAAACCTTACCCTTTTCATAAATTAAAAAAAGGACTTTAAAGATTTTAATATTAGAAAATAAAATAAATAAACCTTCTTTTAGTTCCTGAGTGAGTAAAATAATATTTTGAATTTAGAAGCACGCAAATGATGTTTTGAGACATTCCATAGAGCTAAACAATTCAATAAATAAAATATATACCAACTAAATCTCTTTCGAACCTCTGAAAACAGAAAAATATTTCAACAGTAAATTTTGTAAACTGTCCTAACTTCGTTCTAAATTTTTTTTTATATTCAGCCTTTGTTCTCTACCGAATATATAATAAAACATTATTTAATTTTTTTTAAAAAGGAACACAAATCGTGATGAAAATAATACTTAGTTCACTGAATTATTTGCTCTGTTCTCTACTCTACTTTGAAATCCGTTATTTCTCCGGGATCCAAATTTGTCTTAGTTTTAGATAACCAACAGTAATATGGAGGGTAGAAAGAAGGAGATGATGAATCTCGATGATATGGGAGAAAAGTTGAAAAAGTGTCCACCTTATGCTGTAAATAACAGTTCAAAAAACTTCCACAATGGCGCTGGTGTAGGCACAGGGTATGGTATGAAGTAAGGTGAATGTTGCAATTGTCAACGAATTGAAGTATGACGAGTTAAAAAAATTAATATTATTGTTAACTAAAGTAGTAACTTATTGAAAATGTCAACAACTTACGTAGTACAAAAAAATGTAGTAGTTATAACCTTAAATAATTATTATAGGGAAACATGCACCTAGTGTGATAAGTATTATTTTGAATTTGACGCTTCTTTATTTAATGCATTTTGACAGACACTTTTTCATATACACAGATGATTCTCCTTAGTAATATTTGAATATTTTAGCTTTACTGTCCCTCTTTCCGTCCATCTGTATCTCATAAAACGCAATAGTCAGAGAGCTAATTTTTTTACAAATAAAAATGGCCTATTCCAAGTTAACAGGTTTTAATATTATCGTTACAGGTTCTCTCTGACTTCTTTTAAGCCAAGAAATTGTTACACACTCACGTTTGTTGAAGCGCTGTCTTGTTTCTTTAACAAAAGATATTTGATGGTTGCAATTACTTATTGTAACAGTAATCACGACCATCATGTTTACAAAGCATCTTAACACAAACATTGAGTTCAAGCTCTGAAGGTCGATGCATCCAATATACGATAATTTATATTTATACAGTTAATTATTTGTTACTTTTTATGAAATAATTTATATTATTTAAACACGACTCATATATTGGATGCAGCAACTAACAGACTAATTAGTTATGTATATTACAGCCATTATAAAATACTCTATTTGATTGAAAAGAGTGGCCGTTGAGTTTCTTATATGTTCTTCTCGCGAGCTCAACTTTTTACGAACATATGGTAAATTCAGTAATTTAAAAGAAATATTTATAGTGACGATTAAGGCCTAATTGAATAAAGTTTATTTGCCTTTGACTTTGAAAAGTATTAAATGAATACGTAATTAAGCGGTGTATATTTTTCAATGGTAGGGAAGGCTTCGTGTCCGGCTCAAACATAAACGCTTTTTTATACATATTAAGATAAGATATTGTAGGAATATCTGATACGACCACATTCGCATAACGTATTATGAAATTGAATGTTGTTATAATTCGCTACGACTGAATGAACACTACCGAAACGTAATGCAGTAACAGTTATATAACCCCTGTGGTTACATCGAAGCAATATCTACTCAGAACTACTTGATTATATTATTATTATGGGAATAGGAAGACAAACGAGTGAAAGAACATAACCCATATCCAATTATGCACAATCACGATACTCGGTCGATGTCCGCTGGTAAGTTCGAGGTACCTAGAATTAATTATTACTATGGTGATGGAACTCTGAAATAAAGTCTACCGTATTTTTTAAGCAGCGTGCCTTAGGACATCCGACTAGAAACCAGTAAGAGAAAATTTAAAACTAATTTATTGTCAACATTTCCTTTTTAATTATATAGTTATCAATATTTGTTAATTACACTTGTTCAAAATCAATGTTCATATAAGCATCAATGTTTTACATGAGACTTGATCCTGCAGACAAACTTTCCAAACAGTTTTGCGGGTTAGGTATGTTAAGATTCTTTATTGCTATTAATCATTTATTTATTAATAGTATAAATAGGTTCGGCCACACATGGAGTATTGCTGTCATCTCTGGTCTGGCGCACCCCAGTATCGCCTCGATCCACTTGACCGCGTGCAACGTAGAGCAGCTCGAATTGTCGGAGACCGGCTGGATCACTTGGCGTGGCGTAGAGACATCGCTTCATTGTGTGTCTTCTACCGTATTTATCACGGGGAGTGTTCCGAAGAGCTGGTTAACCTGATTCCTGCCGCCGAATCCCACCTTCGCACGACACGCCACAAGTTAGGATATCATCCCCACCATCTGGATGTGTGGCGGTCTTCCACAGTGCGGTGCGTACTACAAAGCTGTGGAATGAACTTCCTTGTTTGTGTTTCCGGGAAGATACGACATGGGTACCTTAAAAAAAACGCGTACACCTTCCTTAAAGATGGGCAACGCTCCTGTGATTCCTCTGGTGTTGCAAGAGATTGTGGGCGGCGGTGATCACTTAACAACAGGTGACTCATACACTCGTTTGTCCTCCTATTCCATAAAAAAAAAATTTGAGCAGAATAAAATAGATATATATTTATTGAAGCGCAGCTAATACGAACGTTCAGCCGTTCTGTCTACTCGAGCCTAGCGTCAGACTTTCCTAGCGTTACACTAGAGCATCAGATTTAGAACCGTTAGACGATGTATATGTATACAGAGTGGCAGCTTCCGCGCGCTCTCCAAAACCAAAACGTAAACAGTTTGCGGTATAGAATAACGCCACTGGTTGGCTCAGTTGTTGAGAGCGCTCGAACAGAGCCCGTGGGCGCGGGGTCGAATCCCGCATCGTTCATAAATTTTGGTACAAATTAAATTTATATATTTTTTAATAAAAATAAGGGATGAGACGAACAGGACGTTCAGATGATGGTAATTGATATGCCCTGCCCATTACAATGCAGAGCCGCTCAATATTCATCAAAAACCTTAAAAGTTTTGAGCGGCACTGCAATTACGCTCGTCTTCTTGAGATATAAGATGTTAAGTATGGCTACAGAAACAATAATGCTTACACATTACTGCTTCAGGGCAGAAACAGGCGCCGTTGTGATACCCATAATCTAACAATCCTGTGCAAAGAAGCCTCCCACTGATCCATATACATTACTGTAGGTCAGTTTCACTTGTATACCTACAATATTATTAGTAAAGAACGCGCCGATTAAAGCTCGATTCGAAGTGTTGAGAAAATTCTACCGTACATTATTGTTATTAAATATTAGTGCATTAGAAGTTAAGTCATTTGCCCAGTTATTTCACTAGCTACGGCGCCGTTTAAGACCGAAACACAATAATGCTTTAGTAACTATTCTATGACTAATTAGTTACTTTGAAGTATGTTTTAGTTATAAAAAATTACTACATTCATTAGTAATAATCGAAATGTAATCTGTAGGTAAATCTAAAAAAAAATATAAAAAATGCATGACATATCAGCTAGTTAATAATAATTTTTATTGCCGTGTTTGAAAAATCTAAAGTCAAGAATTATTACTTGTACCTACTTGCTTGGGTTTTTTTTCTATATGTTACAGTTTTGGCACCAATTCGCGTTTTACAAACGTGGTGTGAAGGTGTAATGCCACAGAACAGGAACGAAAGGCTCAATGTTTATTAAGTATACAAATATTAGTTTCGTAGTGCGCCGAAGAAATACGAATACAAAATTAATTCCATACAAATGATGAAGATGACATTAAAGTTTGTCGAGTATGGTGCGAGGTAGGTAATTCTGTGACTGATCAGTTCAAACAGCTCCTTGGAATTCCCCGTGATAGATGCCAATGGGAGGCACCTTTGTACAGGAAGCCGGCTAGATTATGGGTACCACACCGGCGCCTATTTCTGCCGTGAAGCAGTAATGTGTAAGCATTGCTGTGTTTAGGTCTGAAGGGCGCCGTAGCTAGTGAAATTACTGGGCAAATGAGCCTTAACATCTTATGTCTCAAGGTGACGAGCGCAATTGTAGTGCCTCATAGCATCCTGAGCGGCACTGCATGGTAATGGGTAGGGCAAAAGGTGTCAATTACCATCAGCTGAACGTCCTGCTCATCTCGTCCTTTTTTTTTTTCAGAAAAACAAATGCGGTAGAAGTCACGCAATGTCTCTACGCAACTTGAGAAAACTAAATTATCAATAATAGATACATCGCAAATAGCTATAAAAGTAAAGATGAAAACATTGCTTTAAATGTAGAGATAATCCATTTTTTAATATGAGTTATGTCGTGGATCTAACGCTCCTCAAAATCAGTGATGTGTTTGGAGAACATACGGCTAATGAACGCACTGTGCGTTTTTGCTTTATTCGCTTCCGTAGACGAAAATTCGACTTGAAGAACGAACTCTAACGAAGAGAACTCCAGTACTACTGAGGTAAATAATGATGGATTTAACGCGATGGTAGAAGCCAATTCGCATTAAACTACTTACGTATATGAGATATTTTTGATGTTAGCATACTCAAATACCCATCTTTGAATCCAAACGGTAAAATGAAAAAGCTTGAAAAATGCCTTATAATTTAACTGACTCTGTAGGTCAATCGAGGTACACGTGGAAGCTTGCCTAAAATTTTTTTATATGAAAATACGGGACGAGACGAGCAGGACGTTCAGCTGATGGTAATTAATACGCCCTACCCATTATAATGTAGTGCCGCTCCGGATTCTTGAAAAGCCCAAAAATTCTGAGGGGTACTACAATTGCGCTCTTCACCTTGAGACAAAAGATGTTAAGTCTCATTTACCCAGTAATTTCACTAGCTACGGCGCCCTTCAGACTGAAACACGGTAATGTTTACACATTACTACTTCACGGCAGATATAGGCGCCGTTGTGGTACTCATAATCTAGCCAGCGTCCTGTGCAAAGGAGCCTCCAACTGGTAGCATGTTAAACAGGCACAGAAATGTAGGGATTTTGTTGGGAATTGTGACATGTGATGAAAAGTGGATTCTGTACGATGATCGTAAGTGAACATCGCAATGGCTGACTTAGGCTGAAATCTATAGAGCATACTGAGTCATTTGACAGCTGAAATTATGCTGAGATTAGGCTAAGATACTCCAATGCAAAAGTCAGGTTCGTATTATATCACACTCAGCTAAGTTGAACGCAAGTAAAGTCTGAGCAAAATCTAAGTAGGCTCTAGAGATCTCACCCTTCAGGTCAAATGCACTAAAACTTTCCTATACAAAAGTGTTGGTGACTGTTTGGTGGTTACTTCATGATGCAGTTCACTATGGTTTACTTGGATCGAGTCAAGCAAAAGACTATTGCATAGAATTTCGAACAATGTTCGAGAAACTCTCAAAGAGACAGCTCCAATTCTTGAAACAATTTTCAGCATTTCATACAGATTACCCCATGGTAACGCAAGTCTCGAGAAATCGTTTTAACTCTACAGGACCTAAATCAAGAAGTCCTGCCTCATCTTCGCTGCTTGCCAGACCTGGCCGGCTATCACTTTATTTTTTAAACTTTATTTATATTATTTTAAAGGCATTATTTGACCTTCAGATGTGTGGCGAAAACTTACAGGTAACGAGATTAAATACTTCGATGAAATAAATACATTTTACTTTAAAAACATTTCCCTGCGAGTTCGAATCAAAAATGAGTGGGCAGGGCACATAGTTCGACGGACAGATAGCCGTTGGACGACGTACCGGAAGACTCTTGGTAGACCCCCCACAAGATGGACCGATGATCTGGTCAAGATCGCCGGAATAAGTTGGATGAGGGCAGCGCAGGACCGATCGTTGTGGAATTCTTTGGGGGAAGCCTTTGTCCAACATTGGACGTCTTCCCGCTGATGACGATATTACAAAAAGTTCTTATATAAATACCATTCCGTTGTTGTAAATTATTTCTTGTTTTTTTTTTGCCACACCAACCTGTAGAACTTGTAGAATTATACATTTTAAGTTGTCAGTGACTTGACACAGTAATGTCAACAACACATGAATAGCAAATAAAATAGTGAATGTATATTCCGTTACTTATACAAAATCCAATACAAATATTATATATGCAAATTGTTATTTGAATCATCAATACTGTTTGGTGTTCGCAAATTTCATTAGAAAAACATTTGGCCCTCGATAAGGCTTGCGGCAACGGCGATTTACAATCAAATTTTAAAATAGTCAATCTTAGATTATGGATTGGTCTCCAACTAGATACCGCAGGTGTAGTCGCAAAGTGCAGCAACTAATACTAAGCCCAAGTGGACGTACTCGAGCCAGTCTCGAACAATGTGTGACGTTGACGTGCCTCATGCTCTGTTAAACTTTGCTAATAATTGGAACTAAAATGCCGGGTTGCGTAGTAAAACTTTGTAAATATAATACTACTAGAAATAAGAAAGGCACTGGGATCACATATCATCAGAAAGTATTTTGTATTTTATCAATTTGAATGTGAAATAACACGAAGTGTATGTTATAAAATTCGAAAGATGCCATTGAGTGTCAAAATGCCACGCACACAAGCATCTAATAGTTGCCGCAATAAAAAAGCTATTGTTCTTAGGCAGTGCGGTACCTGGTTGGAGCGGAGCGGAGACCAATTCTCTAACGGCCGTCCGCAATATACTATATATCGAGATAAATTACTACCTTCTACTGTCAGTAAGTAGCTCTCAATAATCTGAAACTGTCCCAATATACCCGATAAGTCATTCTTATCGCCTAATATTGGGACGCGTGAATTGCAATTTCCATACAAATTTTATATCGCTGGTAAGCTATACGTCCTCCCATTGACAGACAGCGTGCACGGATAAGGTGAGTCACCGTCGATAAGTTTATTGGGACAGAAAAGTCAACGATAGTTAAGATTTTTATCTCAAGTAAGAGACTAATATTGGGAACGGCCGTATGTCAATATGATTCCCCAACCTTATACATTCAAAACGGCGAGATTCATAACTGTGGTAAGAATATTCTTACCACAGTTATGAATTATATTTATTATATAATAAATATACCGTTTCGAATATGTTAATTTAAATCGGCAACTAAGTATAGCTTTTAAATATATAGCGAGTGGTGTTTAAGCAAAATACCTGGCTGACGTTTGCCCAGGGAAGCGGCCGGCGTATCTTTCGGCAGCGGTGGATTTACACTAGGGGCAGTTGGGGCAAGTGCCCAGGGCGGCAAATTATTAAGGGTGGCAAAATTTTGTAAGTAAAAAATTTTTTTTAGTGTTATCAACGTTACTCAATATAATTAATTAATTCTGTTAATTAAAAATTTCTGGTTTAATTGATAATTCAAAGAAATTCAATTTATCTATTATTTGTAAATTATAATTTTGGCACGTTTAGTGAAAATTAAAAATAAAAACGATTTAATCAATTTATTCCCTTGGAGATTTAAAATAATGATCGATTTTTTTATTTTCTGGAATTACAAAAAAATTAATTAGTATTTGTTTTGATAAAGTTTCTGCAACAAATTAGGTATTTTAGTTTTGAAAAATAAAATATATAAGCTATAAGTTTAAGTAAAATTATTGGGGCGGATTTTTTTCCGGTGACCAGGGGCGGCATTAAGTTTAAATCCGGCCCTGTCTTTCGGGGTAAGTATCTCTCTTTCCTGGAATCGTTTCGCCGTTTTTCCGAACCTTCATTGCTTGAGTCTTAATTTAGTTGGAAAAGTAAAATTCACAATAAAAATTCCTACTTATCAAACACACGAAGTATCAATTGCTGAATTTTTAATTTTTTTTAATTTTTTATTTTTTTTTATTTAATTAACTGCCACGGAAATTAAAAAAAATTGTCGATCTCTATAATTCATTTCATTTCGAACGGGTCTGAGATGATCGATGTTGACAGGAGTTACATAATTTCAAAACTTAATTAGCTCCTCGTGAAAAAAATATGCTTAATACGTGACAAAAAACTCATTGCCATTCTACAAAAAAAGTTTATACGACAATGAATTTTCAACAAACAGTTCACACAATACGTTTTACAATTTCATTTACAGTATTAAGGCGAAGAGTAAGCAGAAAACACGCAAAAATGGTGTTTTTAGACAAGTTTTGTGGTGAAAGTATAGCAATTCGAGCTATGAACACTACTTAATCCTGTTACACATATCCTTAAGTCTTATTTGTAGGTTGCTAATGCTTGCTGCTGGTTAAAGTTAACACTGCCGAGCCTTTTTGAACTACCACTTTTCTTTGAAGTTAAACAAGTTTTTTGGCATGGCGTGACGCATTTTTTTGGTACTTTTCTCAGAAAAGTTATTCTTATAGCTTGTACTTTTTTGTATAGGTTCATTTATTCAGATAAGTAGTGAATAACGAGGATTGTAAGCATGTAAACTGTTTTCCACCCAAGAATTTTGAAGATATTGGCTTTGTTACATAGATGGCGGGCCGGCAGCCGTGAACTTATATCGCTTAAGGTTGCTGGCATTTAGTGTCGCCTTAAATTAATTTTTAGTGAAAACTCACACCCCTATCCACAGGTTGATTTTATAGTTTTATTAGTATCTAATACCAGTGGGAGGCTCCGTTGCACAGGATGCCGGCTAGATTATGGGTACCACAACGACGCCTATTTCTGCCGTGAAGCAGTAATGTGTAAAAATTACGGTGTTTCGGTCTAAAGGGCGCCGTAGCTAGTGAAATTACTGGGCAAATTCGACTCAACATCTTATCTCGCAAGGTGACGAGCGCAATTGTAGTGCCGCTCAGAATTGTTTGGTTTTCCAAGAATCCTGAGCGGCACTGCAGTTCCTTATTTTCATAAAAAAAATATTGAATGAAAAAGGTAAAAAGTTAAATTAAATATCATTAAAGTAATATGTAAGTATATACAATAAGAATAAAGAAATACAAAACAAAACGTCTTAAAACTAAATTACTTACAAAATTAATTAAGTACAATATTTTTATGTTCGTCTTAACTATCATTATTTGTAGTCGTATATAATTGTGGAAAAAAAAACAAAAGAGTTAATGAGATTTAACAAAAAATAAAAAATGTTAATGCTATTTACTGAAGATGTCATTCACATGCTTTTTAAATTTTGTTTTTGTTGTAAAGAACATATTGTCAAGATCATGAATAAGTCTGTCATGTGTGTAGACGTTGTTTTGACGTTGTTTAATTAAGAGACGGGAGTGCCATAGAAAATAATGAGAAATGTCGCTTGTATGAAACGCGTACTAAATCTTGATACCAACATAATCACCTAGTGACGTAATAGCAGAGCTGCCAATATAGTAAATCAATGTAAGGGTTGTAATCAATCCATAATTTTTATCGATTATTAACTATACTATATAAATATGTATATTCTTATATCGACAGTTACATTAATATAAATGTGATCTAATTTTTAAGTTCCCTTTGTTAATTTTAAGATGGATATAATCTGGATACTACCACTATGATGATACTGAGTTGCTCTTACGACACATACGCTAAAACACACATACACACACGAACACACACTAACACACACACACACACGCACATTTAAAATATTATTAAGTTCTCTAAATATGTTATTTTAAGGCTAAGAAAGAGCGGAGCCTCCTGGCTCAAGCATTCTTTATATGCTCAAAAGGAGGTTCTTGCCACATTATGGAGAATTTGTTAAAACCAATAAAGAATTTTATTTTTTTTATTATTTACTATTTTATTATATAAGCCAGTCTAACTAGTTTAAGCTAGGGATACGTTTAAGTTATCTCAAAGAAAATAACAATTTACATAATATTTTTTGTAATAGTTTTCTTTTGCGTTGTGTAGTAGTTTTGATTTTGACAGTCTTAGGTATTAGTTTTATTATTCCATTATTTTTAGTACAATTACATACATTTTCAAGTATATTAGAGAGTTGCGCCAGGCTGGACATGTCATTCATTCAAAATAAAAGTGACTGTTAACAATTTTTCCAATGAGTTGTCGTTTTCCTTTACTATATTCGTGTATTATTCAGGGTAATTTGCTTGATTATTTATAGAATATATGCGTAAGACATTTCATACATAATAAAAAAGTTGAAAAATATGTGGTTTAAAATCTGGCCGGTCAGATGGGAAGAATTTTATATATTTTTTTTTTATTTTTTTTTATTGTAAGAGAATTTTCATGACTTAATTCATTTTGCATAAAGAAAGCACTAAAGAAAAAATAATAAGCTAATAAAGAATGCTTAAAGTGATTAAAAGTGAAAGAGTATTGATTTAATTCATCTAGAGTAAAAGTTATAATATCTATCTGTAGTGTTTGACACTTTTTTATCGATTGTCGATATTTTATTTTAAATTATTTATTGATAATTTATGGTATCTATATTTCTGTTTAATAACTTTATTGGTCTTAAAATAGTTTATTAGTTTATTAACCTATAAAATCCTTTTTATTGTATATGATGTGCAAAAAATATTTAAAGCCTAAAAATTAGGGTTAACTAATTTTTGTTAATATGTATTCGTTTATAATTTCAGATTCAGGATCCACGCCTACGACTTAAAAAACATTTATTGCAACATCGGAAAAATGAATACCAAAGACTGTCTAAACCGAAACTACTACACAACGCAAAACAATACTATTAAAAAAATATTAATCATACAAATTGTTTTTTTCTTTGAGATAACTAAAATGTATCCCTAGTACTTGTTAGACTTAGAAGGACCTACCTTCTTAAAATGAACAAAAGAGAACCTTAAAATTAGACATTATTTATATTAATTTATAATTATATTGTTAATGAATCATCGATAAAAATTATGGATTGATTCCAACCCTATATATTTATTATATTGGCAGCTCTGATATTGCGTCATTAGTTGGTTATGTTGGTATCAAGATTCAGTACAATACAATACAAGCGCCATTTCTCATTATTTTCTATGGCACATCCCGTCTCTTGAACGAAGTGTTTAAATTCTCTTTGGACGTGTCACATGACACTCAAACCAAAACAAACAAAAGAGTCGAATATATGTTAGAGCGAGACAGCGTTAGCCGCCGTTATTTTTAGTACGCATTTCATACATTTTCAAGTTTAGAGAGTTGCGCCAGGCTGTATTATGTATTCGGCGATATTGTAGAAAAGGTTCGGTGACTCGATGGCACAATAGATAGAATCGGTGCTCCTGTTCGAACCTAGGTCTTCACTTTCATAATATGATATCGATTACAAATTCATAATAAGTAGATAAGTAGTAGGTTTTTCCTAAATAAATGCATAAACAAAAATATCATATCAAAATTTAAAATCGTCTGTTTATTATGAATGGTATTTATTTTGTTTTTCCTGTTCTTTTAATGAAATATTGCTCACAGCGTAACTGCCAATTTGTGCTTCAAAAATTTATACCACAGAATTATTCATACAGAAATTAAATTTGAAACTAAAAAAGGGTCACAAATTGAAATAAAAACTACCCTATCACTAAAACTGTCCGTCAAGTTGGATCAAACTGCACACAGTATGTAAAAGTTAATTAAAATCGGTTCGATAGTTTTTTTTTATGGAATAGGAGGACAAACGAGCGAACGGGTCACCTGGTGTTAAGTGATCACCGCCGCCCACAATTTCTTGCAACACCAGAGGAATCACAGGAGTGTTGCCGGCCTTTAGGGAAGGAGTACGCGAGTTTAGCAGTTGTCTGGTTGTGTGTCCGCGATAAAGCAGTTTACACTAATTTTTTTTATATAAAGATTTAATTGACACTTTATATTATGGTCTGCGATGCTCTTGTCATCTCTCTGATGTAAAAAGGATGCGGTAATTATATATCATCATGTGACCCGTATTGTCTTCGTTTGTATTCTTCTTCGACAAACAGATTTAGGAATTAGTTTTTTTAAGAAAACGCTGATATGTATATTAGAATAGTGCTAAATGTGGAGAGAAAGGGGGGTGTAGATAATATCAGCAGTTGAAGTTTGAAATTGTTAAAAGTAATGTCTTTATTAAATCGACGTATTAACCCTCGTTATTTTTATTTTTCTGTTATTCCACGGAACGTAATTTAAGACATTACGACAGAACGCAAGAGACCTAACCTTAACAAACTCTGTAAAAGCATTGTGTATAGCTTGATATGAAAATTTTTCACCATGTAGAAAAAATTTTGCTTGAATGGTCGTTAATTCTGGCCAAGTCTGCCTGTACACTTAAAACAGTTCGTCGAGATCATGTGAGGTCTCGCGTAATCATGAAGCCTATAGTGGTGAAAATTGGTTGATGATGGTGGCTGTCCCATTGCGAGTTTCACCACCATTGTTCCTCGTAACTAAATAAAGAAGTACAATAGAAGTATGCCGTTATTGCTTAGTCGGATGTGAGAAACTTATAGTGAATTAAACCATGGAGTAACCACGAAGCTAATATTCTTTTCTATGGGTAACATTTAGGGCATTCTTGGGACCGTTTGGAGACAGCCATTGTTATATTCGCCTGCGGCTATCGTTTAGAATCTCCTTTTTATGCCACGTCCTACTATTACGCCCCAAAATTTATTCATTTATTTGCTGGTTCAAAATGTTTAGGCTTCTATGCGCGTTTCTCTTTGCGGGTCCGCTTTCAGGGAACTTATTTTTCAAGCTTTTGCAAATCGGCTTGTAACATTGCATATAATTCATCATCATTGACTTAGTGGCAGTCTTCTCAGTTTGTTTTTCAAGTCGTAACCCAAGACACATGGTTTGTTCATTACTTAGCCATATCATCTCCAAACGTTAAGAAGCCAAAATGACAATTTTATACTTTACTAGCTGACCCAGCAAACGTTGTATTGCCGATATTAAAATCACGATACAAAAGTAACTGTTGATCGTAGATGGGTGAAAATTTGAAGTTGTATGTATTTTTTAAATGCTGACTGATAATCAAATAAATTTAAAAATAAATGTCAGAAAAAAATTCGTGTGAACCCCGTTAACATTTAGGGGGATGAAAAACAGATGTTGTCCGATTCTCAGACCTACCCAATATGCACTCAAAATTTCATGAGAATCGGTCGAGCCGTTTCGGAGGAGTTCAAAGGAGGAGTTCAACACCATGACACGAGAATTTTATATGTATATTAGATAAGTGCTATGCCAAATACATGGTACATTATAGTGATGTAGAAAGAAGCACAATTTTGAACACGTTTTCCATAAATAATATTTCAAACGTTTCAGTATATAGTAGCAATATTATTTTCAAAAATTTACGATGTATTCTGTTGCTTTAGACACACCGTTTTTTCGAAACTTAGACTCAAGAACGCAAAATAAAATTACTATCTACCCACATTTCCGATACGTTGAGCATTAATGAAAAGAAGACGTTCGAAAAACTCATTTCCACTAATTTAATTCAATTTAAAATAATTTAAATTATAGCTTCATCATATTTACTACTAAATATTACTACAATTCCATGCAATGTAATGCAAAAAATACTGAAACGACTTAACTTACTGAATGAAGTATGTGAAAAAATAAAAAATGTAATTAAATTATAAGAAATCTCGAGAGTTATCGAGTATAGTCGATACATCACACACACACACAGTCAGTAAATAGAGATAGGTATTATGCGAACATTTTAAGTAACTCATTGGATAGTACAGATTATCTCAATTATTTTATTTTTGTTCATAATTTTATTTTATTTCTGTTCATAATTTATTTTTTGTTTTTAAGATTTGATTTATTATGTTCACTTGCGTAGCAACCAATCCAAAGGCGTCTGCAGAATACCAGCGTTGTGGCTAGTTTCACAACATAAAACTAAGTAGACGCCATTTTGGTTCAAAGTTTATGTCGCTGTGTATTATTATTTTTTGTATTTGTAAATATGTTTTTGAATCAAATAAGTATATTATCTTTTCTTTCTTTCTTTAAATTAATCAGATCTTTGATATTACTCTTTTATGTTTAAAAATATATCAATAACTAGCTGTCCATAAGTTTTATTTTTTCCTTTTTTTTAATTCAAATTTGGAACGCATTAATACGTAAGTAACTTCAATAATTCATTTAAATTTTTTAAATAAAACAGAATAGCAGTGATATCCTTGCTCAAAGTAGGTATGGAGATCATTTTAAGGACAATTAAAAAGCTAGGTATCAGTCGTATGTACGTATATCGTTGTATCAATAAATATACCAACACAACCAAATAATCCTCTGTTGAAGACCATAAAAGATCAGGGCAGCCGGGTGCTGTTATAACAAAAAAGGATGTTTATTCTGTCAAAGTACGATACGACATGGGTACCTTCCAAAAAAGCGCGTACACCTTCCTTAAAGGCCGGCAACACTCCTGTGATTCCTCTGGTGTTGCAAGAGATTGTGGGCGGCGGTGATCACTTAACAACAGGTGACCTGCACGCTCGTTTGTCCTCCTACTCCATAAATGAAATAAAAAAATCAAAATTCACCCAAATTCCTACCAGGAAACAAAAAATCAAAAAACAGAATTATTTTGATGTCAGATAGACCTGCTACTACTTTGGTAACAATAGCGATCTGATAGAGAATTAACGCCATTTTGTGTATAACTTTTATATTTACTGAGGGATAAAGTTTGAACATAAGTTCAGATTTTATATCGAACTATATCTCGGGCTTATGCCGGGACTTTATAAGTGTAAACTTTTTTAGTTAATTTGTTATTCGGGCGGTTGGCAAGTGGTCAAAGTGCTGGGGCATAACTGTATACATCTGTCCCCAAAGCCGTTGTGTTATGTGTACCTTACCTGTATCGAGCCTTATAGATTTAATAGTATAATATTACCACACTATAGTACAAAATTGTCACATTTTTTGTACAGATTTTCTCACTCCAAACTAGGCATATACTATGGGTACAAGACAACAATATATTTAATACAATATACTTACTTAAACATACATTAATACTTATAAACATTCATATTCATCATGCAATGCTTGCACCTACCGGGATTCGAACCCTAGACCTCTAGCTCAGTAGGCAGGGCCACTAACCACTGGGCTACATTCATATATGGGACGTCAGTTCAAATTGACTTATAGGATTCAAAATCACTTATTGAACGTCAAAAAATACCACCCATTCAAAATAGACTGCCTCAGACCTGAGAAGAACGGACCCGGGCGCAAGAAACTCAGCGGGCTTTTTTTTAATAAAAATATAGATTACAATGTAATATCATACAATAAACATTATAATTAAAGAGTCGAGAAGGTGTTCGCTTCTTTACCAGTCTGTGTTTTCATTAAAAAAATCATTTATGTTTAGTAACATAAATATAAAACATATCCACACTAATGTCTTAACTTTTAAATTTCCTAACACATTTGTTTTGTACATTATCTGGGATCATATTGTAAAAGTATACACATCGCCCAATAAAATACTTATTAACTCGACATAACCAATTAGTAGGCATAACAAGCTATTCCTTGTTTCTCGTATGAAGCTACTTAAATGATACATTTAGCTTTTTTATGAAAATAAGGGACGAGACAAGCAGGACCTTCAGCTAATGGTAATTGATACGCCCTGCCCATTACAATGCAGTGTCGCTAAGGATTCTTAAAAAACCCCAAAAATTCTCGGCACTACAACTGCGCTTGTCACCTTGAGAGATAAAATGTGAAGTCTCATTTGCCCAGTGATTTCACTAGCTACGGCGCCTTTCGTTGTGGTACCCATAATCTAGCCGGCATCCTGTGCAAAGGAGCCTCCCACTGGTAAAGCTATAACTAATAATATAATGTTATATGTCATAACGCTACAAGGAACACAGGATCCATTCACAGTTCTATTAGCTAACAACTGTCGGCCGGCCTGTGTTGCTGTGTTGAATTGTTGATAACTGCTTCAGTTTAAATCTTTACCATCGACGCATATGACGTGTGATGTGAAACTGTGCTGTTATTCGGAACTATCACTGTCGAATTAAGTGAAATTATAAAGTGTATTATACGTTTAGTAAGTAACTTTTAAAATACCATAGTATTAATAGACATTTGATAAGCCAAACCACAATTTTTATATTTGCATCAGTAAATTTATCCATGTGTGAAAGTATGTCTGAAAGTTCTATATATTTTTTTGGGTTGTTTATTGTAATAAATAACGAATTATATTAGTAATGCGGAAACGTTTATTTTCATTTCGTAATTCTTTTATATTTTTAACTATTACTGCTGACTACTAAGCTAGAGGTGCCCGGTTCGAATCCCGGTAGGTGCAATCATTTATATGATCAATATGGATGTTTGTTTCAGAGTCATGGATGTTTATATGTTTTTATGTATGTTTAAGTAAGTTTATTGTATGAAATATATCGTTGTCTTGTACCCATAGTACAGGCTATGCCTAGTTTAGGGCAAGATAATTTGTGTAAAATTGTGTCATTATTATTATTATATTAAATTCAGATTTAAAAATGTGAATGTAGCACTTACGCTATTATGTTTTTCTCTTCATATATAATATTTTTGTTTATGATTATTTAAAATTGATTGACAGTTATATTAGAATCATGTAATAACAATATTACAACCGCTTTATTTTTTTACTTCTACTGTTTTACTTTCTCTATCTGATATATAAAATTCTCATGTCGCGGTGTTTGTAGTTAAACTCCTTCGAAACGGCTTGACCGATTATTCCCATGAAATTTTGAGTGCATATTGGGTAGGTCTGAGAATCGGACAACATCTATTTTTCATCCCCCTAAATGTTAAGGGTGGTTCACACCGAATTTTTTTTTTAAATTGTTTGATTATGAGTCAAACCTCAAATTTTCACCCATCTGCGATAAACAGTTACTTTTGTATCGCGATTTTTATATTATTCTGTTCCATCCACAAAACCGATATAGGGTTGCAAGATGGCAATCGATGACAGTAATTGTAGTACTATATATTTGGTAGGTCTTAGAATCGGTTGCATCTCTTTTTTATACCCCCAAAATTTTAATAATATTTTTTTTTCTAATATGTTATATGGCAATACGACGTTTGCTGGGTCAGCTAGTAAGATATAAGAAAATATATAAACTGTATAGTTATAAGATTTGTTTTGGTTGAATAAATTAAAATTACAATCGCTTTAGTTTTGTACTTTAACTGTGTTACTTTCTCTACCAGACTTAAATTTTGTCGTTACTGTTAAAATTTGTCTCTTACTTATACACTTCTGTTGGTAATTAATTTTAATAATTATATTGAAATACGTAATAACGTAGGTATATTGGCCATTAGCGGCTGTTTTCATTAACCTATCTACCCTTAGTTTAACTTACGGATAGGTACATTGCTGTCACCGTTTAATGACAAGATCTTAATAAAGTTAAAAAAAATTGGGCCTGAGGTATACCTCAGGTATACCTATAGGTAGCAGTGGTTTTGATCCATATGCTACAGTTCCGGATCCCCTTTTTGGCTAGTTCATCTGCAGCATCATTGCCCAGTCCTGTGTCGTTTGATCCATTGCAGAGTGGCTCTGTTCTGGTTTGCGATGGAGTGAAGTGAGTTATGGCATTTCAGAATAAGGACAGATGTTATGGTGATGTTTTGTAGCGCTTGAAGTACGGAAGCACTGTCTGAGAGTATCTTTATGTTAAGGTCTCTAATATATCAACGCTCGTCTCGAAGCCAACCCTGCTTGTGATTTCTTTGCGGATGGATGGCAGACGATTTTAACAGAGTGCTTGCGTTTTTGTGAGAGGAATGGATGAACGGTATTTGGATGAAAATTAATTGTTAGTTATTTACAGTAAACATTGTATTTATTAACAATTTTATTAGTGTAATATGTTTAGTTTGTAATTAATATTGTTATTGGCTTTCGCCGTTTTATTAAAGTATAAATAAATAAAATAAAATAAATCTCAGGCTGCTACCGTTGAGCCTTTCTAGTGATTCCAATAAATTCTGCTTGAAATGAACGCCATTGTTCTATTTACTATTTTATTCATAATATATACCTTACTATCTATTTCTACTCTGTGTTAAAGACTGTGACCTAACTAAGCACTACATATTTATTAAAATAATTGTTTTTTAATATGTAACGTTATATATAATGAAGATTTTGCAATATTTTTTTTAAGTTAAGGGCCAAAGTATAAAACTAAGAGAACTTAATTGAAACCTATCTAGTATTTTATCCGTGATGGGCGCCACAAATGAAAAATCTATCATTTTATTTATACGGATTACTGTAATAATATTGACACACTTTTACACAAATTATCTTGCCCCAAACTAGGCATAGCCTGTACTATGGGTACAAGACAACGATATACTTAATACAATATACTTACTTAAACATACATAAATAAACATGACTCGGAAACAAACATCCATATACATCATTTAAATGATTGCAACTACCGGGATTCAAACACGGGTCTTCTAGCTTAGTCAGGGTTACTAATCATTCGGCTATATGGGTCATCAAGTCAACATAAATGTAAGGTTCACCTTTTGGCAATTTTAATGAAGTATTTTTAAGTCATGTAACTGCACAAATTCTGACATGTCTATATTTATAATGATTATTATCATTACTTATATAATAGTGAATGGTAATATTAGCACCGGCTTAATAAATTAATGCACGTAGCTATCACAGATATAAACAAGAAATGGTGAAAGTGCTGACTTTCTCTGTGTTGCAAAAATGACGCTGTTGTCTATGACCAGAACATGAATAAATTTGAATGTTTTTGTCCTGTTATACTAGAAATGTATTCAAAATTCATATATTCATATGTTTATTCAAAATAGGATTTGAAATTGCTTAGTTAACATTAAAACCCATTCGAAAATATATGCCATAGACCTTTGACATCCGCTACAAATACAGCGGACTTCCTCTTATAATAAAATTTCATAATTATATAATTGATTAGTTATATTGCCCGAGGGCGGTCGCTCCATTCCCAGTCTTTTTTTATGATTTTTTTTTTATTAAAATACGGGACGAGACGAGCAGGACGTTGAGCTGATGGTAATTGATACGCCGCTCCGGATTATTGAAAAGCCCAAAAATTCTGAACGGCACTACAATTGCGCTGGTCACCTTGAGACATAAGATGTTAAGTCTCATTTGCCCAGTAATTTCACTAGCTACGGCGCCCTTCAGACCGAAACACAGAAATGTTTACACATAACTGCTTTATGGCAGAAATAGGCGCATTTGTGGTACCCATAATCTAGCCGGAATCCTGTGCAAAGGAGCCTCCCACTGGTAAAAAGTCTTGTGGTATCATTAGGAAAGTACTTTATGCAAATGCTTTTTCTGTAAATTGTATTCTTTTGAGTATAGTAACACATTTGTTTCGTACATTGGAATCATGTTGTAAAAGCATATACATCGCGGATCGCCTAACAAACTTACTAATTCTACTTAAGGCGGGGGACCGAGCCAATGGCCTTGAGGAATCGAGCGGAGCTAAGTTACCTCTCTCTCACAAGATCGCTATAGTTTTAATTCATAATTAGAAACATTTTTAATTTATTACAAACATAATACAATTTTCTTTACAAAACTATGTTATATTAAATAGTATTGGTGTACAATTAATAAATTTTCGTACAATATTTATCTAGACTGAATGATTAGCCTGGCTCCAACTGTAAAAGTTAGGGGTATTTGGTGATGTTTTTCGCACTGTCTATAAAAAAAGGTAATTATAAAGAAAAAAACTAATTTCTTTTCATATTCTGTAGATATATAATTATATAAGCATTATATAAACCGCCAAGAAATGGTTACAATTATGTGCTCTTTTGACGATTTATTGGGATGGCGGCCTTAACCGGCCTTAACCTTGTCCCAGTGTCAACATTATGCTTATCACAGTTTCTAAAAAAATTCTCTTATGTGCTTATGTACATACATACATTACATTATTAAGAATATACTTAAGTCTAAGTCAAAATTATTTTATTGACATAAAATCAAAATATTGCACGTCAACGTCAATCACTCAAAATACAATCTAGATACATGTTAATATACACCAAAGTTTAAACTTATACATATTTTTAAAATAATGCTAATACAAGGATGAACCATAAAATCCATAAAAAAAAAAACAATTATAATACTAATCGTAATATCGTTTACGTAATCTTTAATACTGTAATAAGCCTTCGACATAATTCTGCGTTTAATAAAAGATTTACATTAATTGATATTATATGATTTCATTGATTTGTACTTGACAGGCAACAATTAAAATATATATTTCTTTAATGTTCTCCCTTAAGGACCTCTTTAGTACCTAGGTTATAAAATTTAAATAGCACGAATGGCCCTCTTCTGGCCCTTATCAATATATAATAGAACATAATACTATGAAAATAAATAAAGCAAACTAATCGTACTGTACTTATGTCAGTTAATTGACAAATATTTTGATCGCTTAATCTTATGTTTCTTGATTGTGCATAAAATACTAAACTAATATAGATGCAACTTTATACTTGCTGTTTTTTAATGAAAATAAGGGACGAGACGGGCAGGACGTCCAGCTGATGGTAATTGATACGCCCTGCCCATTACAATGCAGTGCCACTCAGGATTCTTGAAAAACCCCAAAAATTCTGAGCAGCACTACAACTGCGCTCGTCACCTTGAGACATAAGATGTTAAGTCCCATTGCCCAGTAATTTCACTAGCTACGGCGCCCTTCAGACCAAAACACAGTAATGCTTATACATTACTGCTTCACGGTAGAAATAGGAATTGCTGTATACATTACGTACACTTTGGTTCAATATGACTAAACTACTTCAAACAAAAAGCGACCCAATGCCGTAAGGCTGACAAGGCTCTTGTGCTTTCTGTATTGCATGGTAGTAGGCTGTGGTTTCCGCTTTATAAACCTCCAATTATATTCAAATTTATATATATATAAAATAATTGTAATATAAAAAAATTGTAATATATATATAAAAGTAGGTGAAGATTTAACACATTTTTATCGACTGATAATAAATGATAGTTTTAAAAACCAAAAAGAAACACTAGATTATTAAAAAATAAAACTATAAAATCAAATCAAATATTTCTCCCAATATGTAGTATAGTTACAATAGTACAGCAATATTTATTCTTAAGATGTTAAAGTACAGTTGGGAGATATAAGCTCAAACTAATAAAAAAAACATTGCATGCGTACAAAGTACATATGACAGAAGTGAAACCTGCGTGGTGCATGAACCTCTAAACTGCATATGAATTCCTGGTACGTGTTGCTAGGGTGACACATGATTTCAACCGCTATGAAAGACATTCTTACCACCACTAATATATATAATAATATGTTCTCCTGGTGTCTATGTAGTAATACGTTGTGCGCTTGGAGTCAGAATATATTAAGGTATACTCGCGCCACACTTAAGACAATCTCTTCTTTAACTATGATCGCCTGGTACCAAAACATTGTATTATGCTTCCTATCTCATTATTTTATTGTCGCTTTTTCGTTTCATCGACTTTCAAATCACAACGATGATAAAGAAGTTTTCACTTCAATAGTATGCATATTTCTGTCTCATTCTTTGCCGGCTTCATCATACACATTTTTGTATTTGTGTCTCTTGCCTTTACCTGTCGTTTTTTCCGTTGCATCCGGTTTGAAATCACAACAATTCTAAAGAAGTTTCACTTCAAAAAGTGGCAGTGGGCAGAGCACATAGTTCGACGGACAGATGGCCGTTGGGGCAGTAAAGTTCTCGAATGGCGACCACGTACCGGAAGACGTAGTGTTGGTAGGTCCCCCACAAGATAGACCGACGATCTGGTCAAGATCGCCGGAATACGTTGGATGAGGGCAGCGCAGAATCGTCGTGGAGATCGAGAGGTGTTCAGAAATGTCGTCCGGCTGATGATTATATATAAAAATATATCAAGCATAAGCGCTAGCTTATAATTAAAAAAAAAACACTAAAAATGAATAATTATCCTTGTGATAAATGATGCAAGGCAATTTTTTTGTCATTCGTTCGTGACTCGTGTGATAATTCCATTGAAATATTTTCTTGAATAGACAGATATGCTATTTGGTTCAAGAGTAATTTATTTTACCTACAAAATAAAATATTTTTGATTTGATTTGGTTCTTCTGGGTATTCAATCTTCGCATCTTTTATGAAGATGAGAAAAATTGCAGCGGTCAACTTTCTCTAAAACTCCGTAAAAAAATTTTAATTATACATGGAAAGAACTTCCCTTAAATAAATATGATTCATAATTATTCAACCATAGTATTTGCAACTCGATTTATATTACTTTTAAACTGACACGTTGGCACACACTTACGCTCATAAATACTAATGTATATAACTAATATATATTTAATAGAGGTTGAGACATTTAAAAAAAGTATCGATTTCCTTATCTGCATTGTAGTTTTTAGTTTGCCCTCTCTTTACTGTGTATCTGATGGCTGAGAACCAGCGCTGCATGAAATAATTATTTCAAGCAGCATAAGCCGAGCCTACTTCCCTTTTTCTTAATGTATGCTTATAATAAGTTGATTTTGTATATTTAAATTTACTTCAAGGCAATAAAATTAATAATTATTACATTTGTCTCGTTGTTTATACGATTGTGAGGCATGGAGGTGTCATGTCCATAGTGGAAGACTTACGTAAAAAGACTGAAGCCTTCGAGATGTGGACGTATCGTATTGGTCCGCATAAGTTGGACGGCTACAGTATCTAACCTAGAGGTCCTTGTCCGAATGCAAAAGAACAACGAGTTATTGAGAACTATCAAACAGCGTAAGATCTCGTACCTCTGTCATAGGTACCGCCTGCTGCAAAACTATTTTGATGTGGAAAATTGGTGGGAAAAGAGTATTTGGAAGAAGAAAGAAGTCATGGCTCAGAAATATAAGGGAGTGGACTGGCATCAAGACAGTCCAAGAACTATTCCGCTCAGCCAAGGGGCCGCTCAGTAAGAGGCGACTATAGGCTTTAAAGAAGTGGGAGAGTCACGCTGTCATCTTATGACGTCAGCACAATCGGGCTATACTCGCCCGGGTTAATTACCACACTCTCACAGAATACCGGCGTGAAGTAGCGGCCTAGTGCCGCTATGTTTTGTATAGATTAGTGCCGAGGACCGGAGGCCAACAATGAGAAGCTTAAAGAGCTGACCTCCAGTAATGGAGAGGGACTTGAAGAAGAAGAAGGGTATTCAGTCGCGAATACTGTCTCAAAGTAACTATTGTAAGTCCTATTGAACTATACAGTTAGTTTGACAGCATAAATTGTAATATAAACTAATTATCTTACAACATATACTGTTCCTTTATTATGATGCATATAATTAGAGTTGAAGCGTTAATTGCTGTCGTAAAATGTGTTTTATTAATATACAGGTGATGACCCGGAGGATGTAAAGAGGATGTAAATACTACTTAATAAGAGGCGGGTATGCCTAAGTAAAAAATGAAATTTAGTTTAGTATGAAACGTGCAGTCATTTGCCGTAAGTTTGAAATAGTAATTACAATATTATAGCGACGAAGTAAATATAATCCGGCTAAGTTTGAAAGCGAAAAGTTGCTTAAAACGTTGTGGATTTCGACTATCGCAATTTTTATAAGATTACTAGCTGACCCAGCAAACGTTGTATTGCCATAATATATAGTACCTAATGAAACAAATTCAATAATTAAAATTTTTGCGGCATATAAAATAGATGACGACCGATTCTCAGACCTATCAAATATATCGTACATAAAATGTTTCATACTAATTGTAGTGATAATTATATTTAAGCATAATTATTAAATTATTGTATTTCATTGCCATCTTGCAACCCTATTGCGGATCTGTGGAGGGAACAGAATAATAATTACCGTGATACAAAATAGGTGTTAATCGTAGAGAAGTGAAAATCTTAAGTTGTATGTCTTTTTCAATGCTGAATCATAATCAAATAAAAAATAAAAAAATTGTCAAAAAAATAAAATATTTTAGAACCTTTATCATATAAGGATATGAAAAATAGATGTTGGCCGATTCAAAGGCAGCATATGGGGTAGGTCTGAACCTACCCCATATACAGACAAATCGGTTCAGCCGTTTCCGAAGAGTTTGATTACAAACACCGCGACACGAGAATTTTATATATTAGATAGCCTTCATCTGTCAATCTGTCAGTCACTGCACATTTCATACGATCACTTTGTTCTATAGACTGTTGCCATGTTAATTATAAACCCTGCGCCCGCTCGTTGCATGAATTGTCATATGTAATGTCATTGACTGAACTATTATCAACTGCGAGTATACGAGAGGTATTTCTAAATCAAAAAAATATAGAAGCCGGACATAGATAATTTACGTCTAGATAGCGCCCCTTGCTGCTAGACAGCCGATGAAAACAGGCCAGGTTTCTTACTTTAGTAAGCGTGACAAGTTGCGTCTTACACTCGCGATTTGTATGTCACTTTTGTGATAGTGTGCGTGCATTACTCCAAATAGAAGTTAACAGTAAACCTCGATGTTTTCACAGCTATCACACTCTATCTATATATGTAAGGTTCCGGATAAGTTATCACCAACATATTAAATACTAAAACCTTCTCCGAAACACGTGGCATCTTATGGCATATAAGTATTATTCTGTTTGTTTTCGATTCAATAGTTTTCGCATTATAACCGAATTCCCATTGAATCTAAAGAATAAAATGTCTGTTTTCATGAAAACTTAACTTTAAACGTTCAAACAAATTACCCACGAAAATAGGACGTCGAATTTCATTCAATTCACATAATTCATAAGTCGCTAGTATTTTTCAGCAGTAGGAGATCCTACAAATCAAATCATAACAAATTAATTGAAAGTAGGTATAATCAAAATTATAAATTTTGTAAAGTTATTCAAATCAAATTAAATCAAAATTTATTCAATATAGGTACAAACTATACACTCATTAATGTCAAAAACATATATCTTAAAAACTAATCAAGGGCATATATGAGCAATATATGATATTTTTAGGACCAAGCATTCTTGTCATAAAGATAATTATGTATTGACTAGTTGACCCGACAGACGTTGTTCTGTATATAATAAATAAAATACTGTTTTTTATGAATTTGTCAATAATATTTCATAACATCTAGAATTATTTCGTAAAATATGCTCCCTGCTGTTGTAATGAAATTGTTTTACAGCGGAATTGTCAAACCATGCGTCAATAAATTCTCTCATAGAAAATATGTCCATACAAAACAAATATCGGACGACGGGGGACACATCAAAGGAAAAACAAAATTGTTGTTTTTATTTAATTCCCAACACTTTCATATTTATTCACCTTTTAAAGCTTCCCTGGACTTCCACAAATAATTCAAGACCAAAATTAGCCAAATCGGTTCAGCCGTTCTCGAGTTTTAGCGAGACTAACGAACAGCAATTCATTTTTATATATATAGATTATAATCAACTACCTTATAATAAGCTTTCAGAATTAGGTTAATATACGATTTTTATTAGCTTCACCTCTATGTATGTTTGTTTGTAACCAACTCATTTGGGCGCGATTGTAACCTACTTGAAACGGCCAGATTTCGTACAAACTTCGTAGATATATCGAGGACCGATGAAAATACATAAATTAGATAAAATTATTCCATTTTTCAATTTGCAAAATACTATTTTTGTCAATTTATTTAATTTTTAGCTATCGTCTGTAAGGCAGTAATTGATGTTAATTTTTAATTTTTATCATCTATCTATCGTCTGTATCAGGAATTTTAAATTAGAAAATAAATTTTCTATTTTTTAGTTCGGTTTTGTACAAAAAGCGTGGTTTTTAGTTTTTTTCAACTACAATTTATTTTTAACCTGAGTTTTAAATCTATATCCATATTTCATATTTAAAAAAAAGCCCGCTGAGTTTCTTGCGCCCATTCTTCTCAGGTCTGAGGCAGTCTTTTTTGAATGGGTGGTAGTTTTTGACGTTCAATAAGTGATTTTAAATCCTATTTTGAATAAAAATATTTGAAATTGAATTTAAATTTGAATAAGTATATTGCTCGTACATTAATTTCTTATTACAGTAATTTTAAATTACATTTTAATTTCTAATTACAGTGTATACTGTAAGTACATTAATTTCTTTAATTTTTTGTTTGAGGGGAGAGTCTTTGGAACTAGTTTGGACGTAATTTTCAACCACATTTAAAATATCAGATTGAATTGATCAAGGACCGATGACAATACATCTCTAGTCTGGCGCACTTCAGTAAACCAGTAACCGAGATTTACGCGGAGCCGCTCGAAGTGTCGGAGACCCAGTGCTCTATGAACGTCTGGATCACCTGGCGTTGCGAAGAGACGTCGCTTCACTGTGTGTCTTCTATCGCATATATCACGGGGTTTAATGATAAGCATAAATACATACCGGAAAATGTGTAAGATAACCCGAGAGTGATTGTTATTTCACCGATTTCTCAATCTTTCGGCATTATCGCTAGTTATTTGATTACGAGATCAAAAGGTGAATTGTAAACTTTTATGATTAAATAATTCGGTATACGGACCTATTATCGGAATACTGGGTCTCGATATCTCGAGTGATTGCCAATTCCGCGGACATCTGAAGGGCAAAGCCAAATTGGGCGTCATAAATAGAGCACGGCAATACTTCAAGCCGGCCCACATTCTAGCGCTCTACAAATCGCAGGTCCGGCCACATATGGAATATTACTTAAACCTAAATTCCTGTATCCCCTAGCTGGGGCAGAGGGCATCCACAGTGCATCTCCATCGCGATCGGTCCGGATGTTTCCGATGTCTTTCGCTTCGTCAATGACAGTCCGTCGCCATGTTTGCTTTGGACGGCCACGTTTGCGTTTTCCTTGAGGGTTCCAGTCTAGGGCTTGCCTCGGTATATGGTTGGGATCCCTCCGGAGTGAGTGGCCTATCCGTCTCCATTTGCGGCGTTTTATCTGTTGGACGATTGGGACTTCATGAAGTTTTTTTCCAGCGAGTATTGCGAAAGAATATATAATAGCACAAGTATAGTACAGTATAGGTCATCATCAATCTCATCATCACCGCAAGAATAAGATATTGAGAATTGTTGAGATGAAATTCCATTTACTATGCTAAGTTATTATAATTATTACTATAGAGGTGGGTTGTTATATTCACAAAAGCAGATATTTCAAATATTATTATATGAAAAATTTACTATTTTAGTGGCAGCCTTAATTGGCTTTTAAACATGCTTTGATTAGCTTCATACATATGTTTGTATGTATCTATGTAACAGAATCTTTGAACGTAATTTTCAACTACTTTTTAAAAATCAGATTGATTGATCAAGAACCGATGACAATACAACTCTGGTCTGGTGCACTCCAGTAAATCAGTAACCGCGTCTAACGCGGAGCCGCTCGAATTGTCGGTAACTCAGCTTGCTCTGTGAATGGCTGGATCGCTTGGCGTTGCGTAGAGACGTCGCGACGTGTCGGTTCATTGTGTGTCTTCTACCGCACGGGGTTTAATCATAAACATACAAAAGACAAACATATCACACAAAACCAAAAATATATTGTCCTTTTTTTCCAATGTACCTATACTTTCCAATAATATAATTAAATAAACCCTAATTTCCTATAATAACTACTTTTAAAACCGCTTAAATATCAATCCGAACTACTACAGGCACTGCCTAATGTATGGGCATATGATATGCACACCTCGGAAGGCTCCTTTGCACAGGATGCCGGCTAGAGTATAGGTACCACAACGGCGCCTATTTCTACCATGAAGCAGTAATGTGTAAGCATTAGTGCCCAGTAATTTCACTAACTACGGTGTTCTTCAAAACGAAATACAATAATTACTAGCGAATATTTACTAAAGAATCGGTATGCAACCTAATATTAAAAGTTCTTAGCAAGGCTCGAAGGCATTAGAGTTACGTTTAGCAGACATTTTACTATATCCGTTATGTTGTTGATTCACAAAAAATATCTCGAGGGCGAAACTAATTAACATTTTTTCTTTAACACAACCGGCAATCAATTAAAATGTCAAATTTTTTGTTACTTAGTTATCTTTGAAGATAATGGTATGATATATTTTAACCCACGTCCAAGAAGGCGGTTTTTTAACGATGGGAGGATGATGGTGAATGCTCATGCATACTAACGCAACCGTCTCCGTAAGTTATGTGGGATACATGTGAAGCCTAAGTGCCTATACCCACTAATCACGTGCCCTCTAACGGCTGTTTCCAATAACTTATACCTAGTTACGGATACATTACCATCACCGTTTAATGACAAGATCTTATCTATCCATACTTTATGTCTAATATAGTTATAGTCCAATGCTTTACGTCGATAGGTTATTGAAACGTAAGTAAGCGTACAAGATAGATTTGTCTACCTCTAGTAACTTAAACTAAAGATAGATAGATTATTCTCTTGGGGAAGAGGCTCTCCTTTGGAAGTATCCGCTGGGATATCTAATAGGAACTTAGTGACATCAGAAGAATGATCAAAAATGGATGGCGAGACTACATATATGTGGTAACTGGAAAACCAGGTTAGACGAACGTTTGATAGAGGGACTAGAGCGTGGACCGCGCGTGTTAGGAGGAGGTCTGTATGTTTATCTATATTTATTCTGTTTATTCGTGCAACAACATTTGATTACCTCCTCCATCAAATTTACAGTATTACTATTTAATAAACCATACCTTAAATGCCGTACTAACGCTAATCCCATCAACTACAATCCTGACAATCAATTTTTATGACCAATTAGCTTTATATGCTCAGTCCAAGTGGCCTTACAAACTGGATCGTCTTGACATTAATAATAATAAATTGATCTATCAACTCCATAACCACATTAAATTAATTATTTTATACTTAAGAGATTTATTTAACTGTCATTAGCAAATAGTTTTGCTGTGGGTACATCAGATATATTTATTTTACTTTAAAAAGTACGGTCGCAGACGAGTTTCGCCTAATAAAGATGTACATTATAAATTAAATTAATATAGATTAAATCGAATTAAAACAAAATCACTTTATTCATGCTGGTCAAGGAAATGTCACATATGTATGTTTAAAGTTTTCTTTTCTTTTACATTTACCCTCACTTCGGAAAAGGTTGCGCTTATATGAGAAGAAGTGGTAAGAAACTCTTTTAAACCAAAAAAAAATATTTTTTTTACAAATAAACGATTTGTAAAAAAAATATTAGGTACAATATATGTAAAGTGATGCAACAAACATACTCAAACGTTAAATAGTCAATGCCTTACACGAGTAAGTCAAAAAAGTAAATAAATATGTAAAAACATGAGTTATTGAGTACAGGAGGTTTGGTCTACTCGCAAAATCGACAACGAAACATTCGGAACGATACGATAATACTCCGAATATATCGCAACTACCCTACTCTAACAAATGTTCGAATTCCTTATCGTTTATCGTTACCATAGACTAATATTTTGATTTTTTTACGATGTTAGTGTGAATGAAATATGTTCAAACCTAAACATTATCTGTGCTCTGTCGCTGTGAAGTGTCAAAAGTCAAAACATAGTTTAGGCGCTAAGGACCATGCCAGACTCTGCACCACCAATTTGGTATCATTAACACATAATGTAAACGTTAAAAAAATATGTAATAAATATCATATGACTATTTAAAATTTAATAAATAATACAAAACTAGCGGATAATAAAAATTAAAAAAAAGTAACTAAACCCTTCTCGTCGACTTCCTATTTCTCAGGCGGCCATTTGCATTATTTCTACGCATAAACGATCAACAAAATGACTTAAATGACTTAGTAGTAAAAAAATCCTGTTAAATAGTAAATCACATATAATTATTTCAATAATATTATGTATGGCAAATATATCTATACAACATGAAACGATATTAGCATCGACAGCCTAGAAGGTGTCGTTGAGATTATCGTAAAAGTGACGTTCGATCATTTGTGAAATTCGAATATTCGCCTCTGACATTTTCAACTAAGAGTAGGGTTAGGACCGATAATATCGAATAATGTTTCGTTCGATCAATCATCGTTTCGACATTGAATACGATGTGACTAAGAGTAGGATTCGACACGACTAATGCCACGATTTATCGAATATCGATTTTAGGAGTAGGCCCCCAGATATAGATGCATCAATCCACACACACCGTAAATAAATAAAAGTATTTTGCACGAATTTTATTAATAGCGATTGGAAAAATATTACATTATTCCCACAGAAATCCAAAAAAAATAGATAATAGAATTACACGCCACCTATCTTCGAACAAATGACAGTTATTATTTGGTAACAAAAATGCATTTAAGCGCATAATTGAAACCATTTCTTAACAGTTTAGATAAGGCTTTAATTTTTACAAAAAAATAATTATATATCTACAGAATATGAGAAGAAAATTCATTATTTCTTTACATTTCTATCTTTAATAAACATTGCGAAAAAAAATCACCAAAGTATTTTTACAGTTGGAGCCAGCTTAAACATTCAATCTAAATAAAATTGTACGAAAAATTATTTACAGTTTACCAATACTATTTAATATGATATATTTTTGTTATTTTTGTAAAGAGAATTGTGTTATGTTCGTAATAAATTAAAAAAAAATTAACAAAAAAACAACCGACTTCAAAAACACTAGTCCAAAACAATAGATATAATATGCACTAAAAAGTATAAAAATAATTGCGTATTTTTAAACAGTCTAATTAATTAATCTAATTCTAGTTACGATTATTATGTTATTTTTGGAATCGGTGTTCTTTCGCCGCGACCCGCTCTCGCCTCCTCACGACCTATCTCACCTATTACTATGTATGTAGTTACAAACCTATAGTGGATGACTTTTTAGTGTGCATTATATATATTGTTTTGGAATAGTGGTTTTGAAGGCGGTTGTTTTTTTGTTAATTTTTTTTTATTTTATGATTTTTAGTGAATTTGAAGTACACTAACTAACAATTTGTCTAAATATGTGTAAATATACTAAATTTTCCAATGCAGCAATGAACGTAAGTACTTTGCAATTTGATTACAGATAGTGTTCCGTTACTTTGTCATAGATTCCGTAATCAGAACCTAACCAAACTCTCACCAAACTATCTTTCCAATAAAAAAAGAATCATCGAAATCGGTTGGCGCGATACTGAGTTATTCGTAAATTTATCATCCACTTTGGATTTGGTTTTCTCATGGATTCCACTGTCCGATCTTGTCCAAATTACAATGGGACCACTCGGGAAGCACAAGCTTTCAAATAAAAAAAGAAGTATCAAAATCGGTTCACCCAGTCGAAAGTTTTGAGGTAACAAACATAAAAAAAAAATACCGACGAATTGAGAAACTCCTCCTTTTTTGAAGTCGGTTAAAAAGTAAATGTAAATTAATATATAACAAAAGTTATTGACTAAAAATACTAGTTACTTTTATAACATAAAGATGACTTTCTATAGGACTCAGTTCACCATTAAAGAACGCGATTAGTCCAATTTGAACACCACTTACATGTGGAAACGAGTTTATAAAACGAGTTTACATTTCACCCACACAAATTGAACGTAGTTATAGCACACTCGTTTAGATGCTAAACGCCAAAAATTAAACTTTAACTAAATTTGGAGCGAGCATATTCGAGAGCTATCAATGTCTATATATTAGATCATGAATTCGTTTAACGGCCGTTTTCAATAACTTATCTATCCTTAGTTTAACTTACTAGAGGTAGACAATTTTATCCTTTTTCGCTTACTTACATTTCAATAACCTGAACTATTGTGTTCACCACTCATACTATAAGCTCGCTGTCAAGCCTTGCAGCGTTTACACACACACACACACAGTTAAAATTTATTTTAGTATAATTAATTTTTTGATGTATACACCTACATGTTTTTTAACCTATTTTAAGTAATTTTAAAGGAAATTGTGTAGGGATTTTGTGTGTAAACAGGTGTTTTATTGTTAACTAGCTGACCCTGCAAATATTGTTTTGCCATATAAATTATTTTTAGAGTTAGACCATTTCTTAGACATTGCAACATTACTTTATTTTTCTAAAATAAAAGAATTTTTCTTAAATAAACGTAGCCTAAGTTACTCCTTATTACATCAGCTACCTGCCAATCAAAGTCGCGTCAAAATCGGTCCAGCCATTTCGATGATTAGCCGGAACAAACAGACAGACAGACAGACAAAAATTGTAATAAATGTTGTTTTGGTGTATGTACCGTAGTACATACACCGTAGTATATTCATATACATGTAGTAAAAACCGGTTAAATCAATATTACAAACAGACACTCCAATTTTATTTCTATGTATAGATTATTTAGGTATAGTCATCTATCCGTTTTTGAAACGAAAATCGTTTAATGAAATGAGGGCAACCTATGCTTGCAGCCATTTTTAACTGGCAACTATGGTTTATCGTAAATAGTAAATATAAAACTTATATTTTGTATTAAAATTAAAAAAAAAATACTACAAATTATCAACAAAAATGTACCTGTTTACACCTTGTAACCTTTATGATGCCATATCTTTTTCAATTCTTTACATAACTTCCTTTAAAATGAAGTACATTTTATTAAAAAAAAAACAGGTTCAATTTACATCAGAAAATTAATTGTAATCAAATAACTTACATGTACTTGCGGCAAAATTTTTATAGGCAACCTATCATTATGTTACTCTTTATACATTGCATATTCCCTAAACATTCATTTAAAATTATTTTCATCGAAAAAACACGTACCTACAGAATCGAGCAGTGGGATCATAGACTATAGACTATAAGGAGTATTTTCCCATTTCGTTTATGTATTATTTCCACTAAAATTAATAAACGCTGTTTAGTTATCTTTGATAGTTAGTTCGCTGGTCAAGTGTTCATTCCAACTGTGTTTGTAGCTGTGGCCACTCTTCAGGGCTGCCAACCGAACTCTAGTATAGTAGTTTTGTACTCTATTTCAGGTAGGATTACTCTATAACTTAAAACACTAATAAGAGTATGCTCAAACGGCTTTTTTGGCACACAATCAATGCCATCAACATTACATGAAAAAACACAATTAAATAATTAAAAAAAATTGTGTTTAAATTTTTTAATATTTTCACTCGTTTTTGGAGATTTTCGGAGAGCGTCAAGTATTTATTTCATATTGGAAGTTTTCTTGCATGTTCTGCATCAAAGTGGGTTTTATATTCAAGGTAATGAGTTAAAAGGGGGCTGCTGAAAATCAGCGCTGTGTTGGTATTATACCAACGTAGCATGACGGTGAGTCAGCTCCTTTTAAATTAAGATAATCACTAAAATATTATACATATTTTTTTTTACTTTTTGTATGTTATTTTTTTTACTTCTGTAAGTCTTTTTTACTTGTATTATTCTATGTGGTTTGGTATTAATGAAGTTTTCATTCATTCATTCCAAAATGAAACAAAAATGTATTGCTTCATAATTACCAATTTTTTTTGAATTAAAATGGATATAGCTAATGTTTATCATTAAGAGATAGACATATACGCGAACATTTCTGTAGAATTATGAGATACAAAGTTCCATCATACACTATTTTGTTAGAAGTCAAGGAGTTTAAACAGCGTTTTTGTTGAAAGCTCTCAGACGGCTTACTTTTCCCGAGTCCTCCAAGAAAAAATGCATAAAAAATGTAAACAAAACTTTAACAAATTATATACTAAAACTTTCCTCACCAACCACGCTATCTATTGGTGAAACTAGCATGAAAATAGGAACAGTATTTTTGAGTTTATCGCGAATAGACAGACAGACGCGGCGGAGGACTTTGTTTTATTATATGTAGTAATAAACTCCCAAATGATATTAAAAAATTACCAATATTTTTTTTAACGTATCATAAAAAATAAATTATTTTAAAAATATCTGAGTGCTACTATGTGATAGATTATTTGGTTAAAACTTAGTATCCCGTAGCACGAATTATGAGGTAAAAAATATTGTAATTGATAGTTTTAGTACACGATTATAGTTCTACCACTTTTATTACAAGGTAATGCACCGTTCCAGAAAAAAAGCATTATAAGTATTATAACATAACCTCAAATTATGATATTTTTAAGGATTGGGACGTTTTTATGGGGAGGAAAGAAAGGGAACCGCCTAGAATTCGTTTCTGGCACTCGCCGGCCGCTGCCGCGGCTCGCTACGCACGGCTCGGGCGTTGTTTTAACTGTTCTAACATAACCTAACCTAACCATTTTTAATAAATTGATAGAGCTTTAGGGGATTAAATACTTTTACTAAAAGTGTGGTTTACAATAACAATGAACCCTTTTATAAATGTTTTCCTTTTATCTAAAAATAATTGATGAAGCCGTCTCATCCGTCACAGACTATTTTTTACATTTCATTTCACTGTTTTTCATACAATTTATGGCTGTATGGGGTTGAACCCTTTGCCTGTTCTTATATTTTACGAAGAAACCAAAATCAATTCATGACAGTTTTTAGCCTCCCGCCGTGTTTATTTACGTGTTTTAGGTTAGATTTTTTTTCGTTTTTTTCTTGAAAACGATGCATTACCTTCAAATTAGAGTGGTATCATTATAATTGTGGATTAAAGCTCTATCAACTACAATATTTTTTATCTCCGTGCTACGGGATACTAAGTCCAACCCGATTATTTGAATAATAAAAATAGTTGGGAGTAATATTTGTAAATATATTGTTATTGAATGTTATGTCATGACTTGCACCAAATTACTTATACAGTGTAATCAACTTATCTGTGAACTGATGGGTTGCCATCGTCGTTTCAGTTGTGCTCATTAATTCCAATGTGTACAAAAGTCGGGGTATATTTAACGCTTAAAATTCAGAAGTATCTCAATAAAACACACGGAACACTCGATAGTAGTAGACACTGACAGTCAAATGACATTTCAACATGGCGACCGTAGTTCCTACTTTTGCCACATCACAGATAAGTTGGTATTACTGTAAACGATTACAGTGAATAAAGTGTTTTTTTTTTATTTAAACTATGCATCCTGAACGCAACTACAATAATATTCGCGTCAAAATGTCAATTAAACTCAGAAAAAAAAATCATTTTAATTTTTAATCTGTACTTTTTATTTACCCTCTCTGAAGTCAGCTTATATATCTGACTAGGTATCTACTACATCTAGGTATCTACCAGAAAAAATTAGCAACCCTAGCAGCCTCGCATTCCTGAGTAATTGTATGAGACATGCCCAAATCCATGCTTTTTATATTTCGTTTTTCAAGACCTAAAAAGTTGTCGAGCTGGTTATGTTCTGGTCAGTCAAATCACATAACTTATAATCAAACATTTTAATGGTCGTTGTTCGATGAAGAAAAAACTTATACTTGTTTGATTAGCAAAATGTAACTTTTTGTTCATTATCAAAAAGCACAAAAACAAAATCACAAGACAATTAATTGATTAAATCAGAAAATAAATTACTAATAGTATAATATTATATAGCAGACGATTGAGAAATAATAAAACCTATAAAAGATTATTTCATAACATCAGATATTGCATATAACTTTGAAACTATAATTTCTTAATAATAATTTCATATCGTAAGCAAATCAGCAACAAAGTATGTACAGGTAACGCAAAAACAATTATAACCTCGCACGATTTTATAATTGCCAGATTCAAAACTCGGTTCAAGGTAATAAAAAAGGACTTTGTAAGGTAGTTAAAGTAATAATCACTTTGAACATGATTAGACTCGTTACAACATTATTACAGCTGTTACCAGGGTGGCGGGCTGTTGCATACCTTACCTACATTTTTTTTCAAATGAAAATAAGTGACGAGACGAGCTGGACGTTCAGCTGATGGTAATTGATACGCCTTGCCCATTACAATGCAGTGGCGCTCAGGATTCTTGAAAAACCCCAAAAATTCTGAGCGGCACTAAAACAACCGCTCGTCACCTTGAGACATAAGATGTTAAGTCTAATTTGCCCAGTAATTTCACTAGCCACGGCGCCCTTCAGACCGAAACACATTAATGCTTACACATTACTGCTTCACGACAGAAATAGGTTGTGGTACCCATAATCTAGCCGGCATCCTGTGTAAAGGAGACTCCCACTGGTGGCTGCGAGAAAAAACGGAACAATCACACCTAACAGAAACCTTCATGGGCGAGTCCGACTCACACTTGGCTTTTTTAATAGTTTTCGACTTTACTCTTTGTAGTTTTCGACGTCTAGTTTTAGACACTCTGTGCCAGTTAGAGATTTAGAGTATTTTTACGTGCTTCAAATTTACGTGTTTTTGAAATGTTTATCAGTTTTGGCTAATTCTATGTTGTAATATTTAGGATAAAATTTTACTTCTCATGTGTGTTTTAAAGTTTTATATATTTTATTTTATTAGTTAACATGTTACATGTTTTCGCCTAAGTCGTGATAGTAACATAAAATAACCCATTGTTTCATATAATTCTACATTTATTTTAGTCATATATCACTCCCTCATAAGTATTTCCATTTAATTGACGTATATGTTAAATCATGATTTACTAAGAGTAACGTTATTTTGTAAAGATAAATATTTAAAAAAAGATTAAAATTTATATTATTATAAAAATATGGTTACAATGTATAATATACCGGCGCAGCGCTTTTCTGTAGACCTATATAAGATAAACAATTCCACCATACATTATTGTGTTATATCTCAAAGGGCTTAGACAGTGTTTACGTTGAAATCTCCCAGACGGCTACAAATATCGTAAATGTATACAAAAAATTATATCAAAAACAAAACAAATTATATACTAAAACCTTCCTCATTGCTGGAATCATCATGAAAATCGGTGCAGTAGTTTATGAGTTAATCACGAACAGACAGACACACAGTAGCAGCGGATGATTTTTTTTTAGAAAATAACTAGTCATTCCCGCCCGTCTCTCTGGGGAATTTTAAAAGGAAATACATTAAATTTGATTCATCTTATTACAAATACAATAAAAAAGAAGTAGCTATAAACCATTTAGGATAAATTTCGCATCGAATGTTGGTAGTTGCATGTCGATACGATCAGTGGTTTAGACATGATTGAGCCTCAAACAAAGACCATTTTTATTATATATATCTATAGAATAGTATAAAACAAAGTCGCTTTCTCTGTCCCTCATATCAGCATATCCCTATGTATACTTAAAAACTACGCAACGGATTTTGATGCGGTTTTATTTGAAAAATAGAGTGATTGAAGAGGAAGGTTTTGTATGTATAATAACATCCAATAAATAGTGGAGAAATACTGTTATTTTTGAGGTTTCTAATGTGATGTCGTAAATAATTTAATTTTTTCCGTTACATTGCAAACGCAGGCTGAACCCTACGAGATTTATCAAAATAATGTACTATGTATTGTACACATTGAAAAGGTCTACAGGAAACTCCACTATGGTATATGTCTACCTCTTATGGATATCCCACAATAACATTTTTTTGTCATTTACTTTTTACGACAAATAATGGCTAATTTTCGAAGCGATTTTAACCAATACAGCATTAATCCTTATCTAATTAAATACCTTAAATACATTGTTGATTTAATATAGATCTATATTTTACAGCATTTTTTCAGTAAATGATATAGGCTATATCTAATATATATGTTTCTCGTGTCATGGTGTTAAACTTTGAACTCCTCCGAAACAGCCTGACCGATTCTCATGAAATTTTGAGTGCATATTGGGTAGGTCTGAGAATCGGAGTATTTTATATAATACTAGCTGACCCAGCAAACGTTGTATTGCCGATATTAAAATCGCGATACAAAAGTAACTGTTGATCGTAGATGGGTGAAATGTTTGAAATTGTATGTATTTTTTAATGGTGACTCATAGTCCAACAAATTTAAAAAAAATGTCAAAAATATTAAAAAAAAAATTGGCGTGGACCACCCTTTACATTTAGGGGGATGGATGTTGTCCGATTCTCAGACCTACCCAATATGCACTCAAAATTTCATGAGAATCGGTCAAGCCGTTTCGAAGGAGTTTAACTACAAACACCGCGACATGAGAATTTTATGTATTAAGAATATGTTGATAATAGATATGTTGTACATAACACGATTGTGATCGACAGCCGGGTAATATAGGTTATGTCACTCCGAGACTAAAACACGGCATATCAAATTATAATAATATTATAATGACAAATAAATCGAGCGCATATTATATACCGCAACTGACACTCAGTTCAAGGTAAGACAACATGATTGTATTAATTATTTCGCGAGTAATATTATTTTACAATATTCTATTTTAGATTTCCGTACTCACGAGTTTATAGTTTCGTATAATAACATATCACATAACCGTCCGTGTGTTTGTCCATCCGTAACCGCAGGCAAGTTCAAATGTAAATTGCTATTCAAATTCAAATATTTTTATTCCAAATAGGATTGGAAATCTCTTATCAAACATCAAATCTACCACTCATTTAATAAACATCAAAAACTACCACTCATTTATTAAACATCAAAAACTACCACTCATTTATTAAACATCAAAAACTACCACTCATTTATTAAACATCAAAAACTACCACTCATTTATCAAACATCAAAAACTACCACTCATTTATTATACATCAAAAACTACCACTCATTTATTAAACATCAAAAACAACCACTCATTTATTAAACATCAAAAACTACCACTCATTTATTATACATCAAAAACTACCACTCATTTATTATACATCAAAAACTACCACTCATTTATTAAACGTTACTTTGGAAGGTGCTGGAGGTCTACTTGCAAAATCGACAACGATACATTCGGAACGATACGACAATACTCCGAATATATCGCAACTAACCTACTCTAACAAATGTTCGAATTCCTTATCGTTTATCGTTACCATACTAATATTTTGATTTTTTTACGATGTTATTGTGAATGTAATATGTTCAAACCTAAACATTATCTGTGCTTTGTCGCTGTGAAGTGTCAAAAGTCAAAACATAGTTTAGGCGCTAAGGACCATGCCAGACTCTGCACCACCAATTTGGTATCATTTACACATAATGTAAATGTTAAAAAAATATGTAATGAATATAATATGACCATTTAAAATTGAATAAATAATACAAAACTCGCGGATAATAAAATGTAAAAAAAAAGTAGCTCAACCCTTCTCGTCGACTTCCTATTTCTCAGGCGGCCATTTGCATTATTTCTACGCATAAACGATCAACAAAATGACTTAAATAACTTAGTAGTAAAAAAATCCTGTTGAATAGTAAATCACATATAATTATTTTAATAATATTTATTAAGTATGTATATTGTATGGCAAATATATCTATACAACTTGAAACGATAATAGCAACGACAGCGTAGATGGTGTCGTTGAGATTATCGTAAAAGTGACGTTTGATTATTTGTGAAATTGGAATATTCGTCTCTGACATTTTCAACTAAGAGTAGCGTTAGGACCGATAATATCGAATAATGTTTCGTTCGTTCAATCGTCGATTCGACATTGAATACGACGTAACTAAGAGTAGGATTCGACACGAGTAATGCCACGATTTATCGAATATCGATTTTAGGAGTAGGCCCCCTGCATCCTTAACATGAATCGTTTATAAAAAGTAATAAAGAATTAAATGTATAAATGTAAATTATCGTATATTGGATACGTACTTTACCTTTAGAGCTTGAATTAATTGTTTATGTAAGGATGCTTCGTGAACATGATGGTCGCGATAACTGTTATATTCGTCGTTAATTCGTACGTAGATCGTTATTAATGAAAATAAGAAACTCGGACATCTTCTTTGTGTCCAACAAGGGATCATCACATCATCAGCATTTCAGCCGGAAGACGTCCTGACTGACGACTGCTGGACATCTTCCAACAAGGGATATTTTTACTATATTATTCAGAGATTTGGAGAATAGACATACAGTTAGATAATAGTTGATGAGATTGCTTGTAACAAATTCTAGTAGGCTTCATAAGATAGATCATGTACCCTTAAAACTATTATAGTTTTAAGGGTAAATGTTTACACAAATGATTCGAGTTTTCTTTAGTGTTAATTCCGCCAATATTTGTCTGTAAACAATTCGACACGTGTTTCGCCTCTACAGCAAGCCTCGCATCCTCAGGTCGTGTTGTCTCGCCAAAATCTAGCACGAGACTGAATCAAACGAGCTGGAATCCGCTGTTTTATAATACCCTCGTCCCATGAAACGACGCGCTGTGATTGGTCGGCTGTTGTGACGTATTACCCCCGGAAGAGATACGTAACAAAGGTGATGGGACTAAATTTGTTTGTTCATTCAAGAATGTAAACATGTTATTTTTGTGTTTTATTACTTCTAATTGTTCTAACACATTTAAGCGAAATCCTTTTTTCGCATGTATGTAAAATATTAAAAATATTATTGTTTCCGAGTGAGTGACCGGTATCAATTATTATCGGATTTCGGAATTATTTAATAAATAAGTAAATAATTCCGAAAAATCCGGCGTTTATAAACTAAGTTGTGACACATGTAACGGGGTATATATAGGTCAAACAGGTCGAAATTTCGAAATTAGATTAAAGAAACATATTGCCGCTTTTAGGAATAATCATCCCGAAAAATCACACTTCGCGAAACATTTAATTGATACCGGGTATCATGTGCATACTCTTCAAAGATCGTGGTCATCTGTGCTTGCCATTAGATCATTATTTGCTATACCATATATCACAATAGTAAAGCGTACTCTGAAAAGAGCTTTAACGAAAATATTAACGAAGCAATTAAACATACGATAGTAGAAACAGAAAAAAATAAACTTGAGCTATACAAATAATGGTGTAATTATTCTCCAAAAATATTAAAAACAAACGAGACCGCAGTGCGATCCGCAAGCAAAAAAGTAGGTTGTAGCAGCATTGTGTAATATTTCAGTCATTATTAGATTATTCATTAAGATAAAGCTTAGTAATTTTAAAAATAACAATGTTAATTAAATTTATAAGTAACCTCAACAATTGTCATAATAGTCCTGTTTTAAATTATAAAAATCTATCAATATTTGTGATATGTCTATCTATATATATTTGATGTATATGCTTTTACAACAAGATCCCGCTTCGATAGGTACTGTGCAGTGATGCGCCGCTGTAATGCGGTCCGGCCTTTATCGTCTCTAGTGAAAAATGTCTAACACGTTCACTACTTAAGGCGTCCACGTTGATATTCAGCAAAGCAGCGGTAAATTGTGGTTTTGGATGGGGCTTCATCACCAAATGCAGAAATCTTCCGGTCAAAACACTGTTTTTGTGTTAAACCACTTCGAAAGTCATAATAAATCATCGCTCTAGAATCTTCTCGAGTCAATTCCATTTTCTCAACGACTAAACAAGTTTGACAAGACCTTGTGACAAGACCGAGAATCATTTTTTAAATAAATAAATGGTATTCGATTTTTAAAACCAAGGAGTTTTCAATTAAATAGATTTTAATATGACAGGAACAGTGGAAATATTCCATTCCCGATACATTTAGTGCAGCCTATATATAAGTAGAGACTCATTCTCATTTGAGCAGAGCCATTAGTATTACAAAAATCGTTGTAAAACAATATTTATACAATAAATAGTGTCTAGTTTACTTAAGTAATTATAATAAAGTAAAGTAAAGTATAGTTAAGTAAGGTAGAGTGAAGTTAGGTAAGGTTTATCGTTGTTGCGGCAAACACTAAGTAAATATAACAAACATATTTGAAGATAACTTGAAAAACTAATCTAGATGTGAATCTAATATACATGCCGAAAGTAATTCTAATTCTAGATCAACATAATATGGCTGTACATTTTTGATACAAACAGTTATCTACATATAACATAAGTATTCCTTAATATCTGACAAAATTTTGGCTTTTATTTGTGTTTTTGCGTAGTAACGCATTAGTCACTTAACTATTAAGGTGTCAAAATTAACAGACAATTACTAAAACGTACAAAACGCGAATGTCAAGGCCTTTTTTTATCACGTAATATATAACGTCATAGGACCACTACAATGATAAAAAAATACTCGAAGAATTCAGTAAAGTGTGATTTATATCATGAATATAGTGACATACGAAAATATTGTGGCAATAGATTATCGTCTTTTGTATTTAAGCAAAGACGATTACTTTAACAATAAAATATATTTACACTTACTACCATTAACTCTGTAATTGTGTGTAAAATCAGCAGAAAACTCAAGAATTTCTGAATTTAAGAGTCGAAAAATAAATATTTATAAAAGAATATAATGTATGCAATATGAATAAATAGTTTTTTGCCACATAACAACTAATATTTCAAATTCAAATATTTTTATTCAAACCACCAACTTATTGAGAGTCAAAAACTACCACCTCTTCAAAAATGTATGTCTCAGACCTGAGAAGAACGGTCGCAAGTACTCAGCGGGCTTCTTTTTTTTTCATAAAAATATATGGTTACAATATATTTAAACTTATTATTTAATAGATAATGCTGAGATGATTTGGCCATGTCGAGAAAATGAATGAAGAACTATTGACGAAAAAAGTGTATAAGACGAGTGTGAATGAAAATGTTGGAAGACCTAGGCGGACGTTGAGACCAAATCAGAGACGTCTTGAAAAAAGGCCAGGTCAAATACCCTAAACCGAAAAACATGTATGAAAGGAATAATGAAAGTGGACGAAGCGAAACAAGTATGTACTCGTAAGGATCGGGAAAGAGGCGTGATTATATTATATCTATTTAATCAACTGAGAGCGATCGCTCCATGGTTGTCCAGGTTGGGAACCTGTGGTATCATTAAGAAAGTCATTTGTGTTCTAGTAACTTTTACCACACAAACGTATTCTGGGATCTTGTTGTAAAAGCATATAACCTACATATCGCTTTGGTCAGTTATCCAAAACCCGTCTCACTACTTCATACTTAAGTTTAAAGGTGGCCCTTTAATACTTAACAAAATATTGTTCAAAAAAAGAGGCGACTGTCCGCGACGAAGATCGTTTCTTACGCTATTTGTATGACGAAGGAGGGAGACGAAACTTTAGAGAGATTGTTGGAGATTCTGAAGGCAATAAAAGGCAAAAAAGGCATTTATTTTCTCAAAATTGATTTCTCGTATATGAATCATGTTTTAAAGCGTTTTACATATCAAATATTTCATAAATTAATAAAGTAATAAAGAACAGATTGTTTGAATAGAAATTATCCTATAAATATGAAATATTATGATCGGAAGGTATTCTAGAATCCTTTCAATACGTAATCCGTGATTAACTTTATTTCTTCTCCCATGCACAGGTATGGAGATAGAGAAGAATATATGAGTCCCTAATTGTCCATTCATTGATATGGAAAGCGGTGACCTGTTAACCTCTGGAACATGAATTGAATACAATAAACGTTCGCTCCGGTCACTGACCCGGATCGACGCCGAAAAAAGTTAAACGGCTGATATCATGTTCTTAATGACAGAAGATAGTAAATTAATGAACTATGCGTTCATTAAAGAGAGCGCATTTTGGACTTACGTATTAGCGATAGGGACATAATATAATATCAACTAGCCACGAACTAGTAAAAAATAAGGACTCCGTGTCACCTTACATAACAGTGTAGCTCCAAAACAAGCCGATTAACGTGTAAATACATAGCCCCACGCACACACTTACACTACTTCAGGCCGATAGGCGGCCATTATGAGAATTGTCATCGTCTGTGACAGATCAGTTTGCGTCTCAATGTCTTAATAAAATATATTAAAAATGCCGTCGTGGGTTGTGAAATAGTGTAAAAACGATACTATATAAGTATTTGTGGCCAAATATGATTATTCAAGGGAGAAAAAATTATGTAACAAGTATCCCCCGTAACCGCACACACACTAGCATAACGGTGCTTCACTTGCTAATATCACGGCGTGGAGTCCTTCTTTATTTACTCGTCCGTTCTACTAGCTGACCCGATAGACGTTATTCTGTTTATAATAAAAAAAACTCTTGCGGGTGGGATTTCGTAAAATCCGACCTCTACTCGGTGAAATAAATATTTCTACCAAATTTCAAGTCCCTGCGCCTCATGGTTCCAGAGATATCGTGCTGATAGATGGAACTCTTAAAGATAAAGAAGATAGATAGATAGAAGACTTACCCTGTAATAAACCGATAAACTTAAAAACATAACAGTAACAAGCAATAAAAAAAATACGGGTTGCACTGGGAGAGTGCCGGCAGAAATGAAAACTTGAACATTAACGTTTATGATAAAGGAATAATTTCGCACTAATTGCTTTATGTATCAGTATAAAAGTTCTAGCATTGCGCTATCGTACACAAAAATAACAATTTATATTACATAAAAATTTAACACCTCAGAACTATTACAATTATTTCACATTCAAAAGTTTATCTCTCAGAAAAATCAACTTTCTTCCATAATAAACAGTAAAAATATTTCACGTTTTCATGTTTCGGCTTCACAATCACAATGATTCAACCCCTGGTTCAATGACCGTATGATCATGAAGTTAAAATAGCCGATTAATGATTAGTTAGAAGCATAAATCTTTCATCCATAATTTCAACGACCTTCTTACGAATTTTCGATCAAGCCACATGCCCTGACGCGAGTTTAACATTTCATACCCATCCCAAGAAAAGTGCTCAACGCCGCTAAAGAAGTTTTCACTCCAAACATATATTAGAAACGCCTAAACTGTTCAACGTGAAATGGAATCTACGATTATAATGCTACTATATAACTCTAAGGGTAAATGTATACACTTTTATAATAAACTCCCAGCCACTGTTCAGGCATAAATAAATTTAAATGTTTTATTACAAAATGGCTCTGCCGTAAATCCCACTACTCCATAGCTGAATATATAAGTGATCAGTGATCGGACAGCCTGGGACTAGATTATGATTATTTTAAAGCAGTTGCAATAACAGTACAATATTGTATATTTTATTAAAAACTGCGCAAAAATATAATGCTGGGAGAGTTTCTTGCCCCTCATCTTCTCTCTCAGAGCGCCATTTTGTTTCCGAAGCGGTGGTAGTGTTAGAAATGACATCAAACAGAATTCTAAAGGAATACATTTCTTTATCAAGCTAGTCAAATAAATAAAGAAATGCAATTTGTACTATGATTTACAGAGTTGCTCAGTCAAGTATAGTAAAGTAGACACATTTGTGAGTCGTTAATTGTAAGGTACGTCAATTTCTAACAATACGCATATCAATCACTATCAAATTGGAGCAAAAATGGCGATAGTTTTATTAGAACGTAACTTCCTGAACCGGTTGACATCATCCAGCCATAGTACAGTTCTAATCAATGCCCTGATTTCAGACCTCAATTGGAAATTGAAATAGAATTGATTTTATTCATCATAGGGGAGTTAGTGCTTCTTGACAACACTGGTATAGTAAGAAGACTAAAACGAACAAAATCATTTGAGTCTGCTAACTTAAAGCATTGCTTATTCTCACTCTGTCTTCTTCTATTGGCCTAAGTCAGAATGAGAAAAAACACTCCTTAGCGGCTGTTTAAAGTTAGCGGACCATTACGAATAAGGGGGTAAGTGTAATCTATATACATCTTAGATACATATAAATAAAATTGGAGTGTCTGTTTTTAATATTGATATAACCGTTTTTTACTACATGTATATGAATATATATACGGTACTGACACCAAAATAGCATTTACAATTTTTGTCTGTCTGTCTGTTTGTTCCGGCTAATCTCTGAAATGGCTGGACCTATTTGGACGGGACTTTTTATTGGCAGGTAGCTGGTGTAATAAGGAGTAACTTAGGCTACGTTTATTTTACAAAAAATCTTTTATTTTATAAAAATAAATTAATGTTGCAATGTCCAAGAAACGGTCTTACTAACGAGGCTCCTTTGCACAGGAAGCCGGCTAGATTATGGGTACCACAACGGCGCATATTTCTGCCGTGAAGCAGTAATGTGTAAACATTACTGTGTTTCGGTCTGAAGGGCGCAGTTGCCAGTGATATTACTGGGCAAATGAGACGTAACATTAAGATGTTGTTGATTAAGATGTCTCAAGGTAATGAGCGCAATTGTAGTGCAGTTTTGAATTTTTGGGTTTTTCAAGAATCCTGAGCGGCCGCGGCGCTGCATTGTCATGGGCAGGACGTATCAATTACCATAAGCTGAACGTCCTGCTCGTCTCGTCACTTACTGTCATAAATAAAACAAAATTGATCACGATTATCGGGGTGTCAAGTCTATACGCTACTATTCTATACCATAGAGGTAAGGATATGTCTTAATCGGTCTATTGTCATTATGCATACGTGAAATTGAATGATACTAAATTGTTTCTCACGTACATAAACAAATTAATTGTGTATTAAACCAAGCATGACCAATTAGAGTTTTGTTTTTAAATTAATTATTAAATGCGGTTTTCAAGGAGCGTACTACAAAGCTGTGGAATGAGCTTCCTTGTGCGGTGTTCCCGGGACGATACGACATGGGTACCTTCAAAAAAAGCGCGTACACCTTCCTTAAAGGCCGGCAACGCTCTTGTGATTCCTCTGGTGTTGCAAGAGAATGTGAGCGGCGGTGATCACTTAACACCAGGTGACCCGTATGCTCGTTTGTCCTCCTCTTCCATAAAAATAATTAAGTAAATAAAAAAATTACCGACTTCTAACATACATTAATATCCACAGGACAGGTCATTTAAAAGAAAATACAAAATTTTCTCTTCAACATTTTGAAGTTGTTGGTAATAACTAAATACGAATGGCACCCGAAACGAATATAATATAATATATAGTATTGACACACTTTTACACAAATTATCTTGCCTCAAACAAGGCATAACCTGTACTATGGTACAAGACGAAGAAGACAAGGCGTACGAAACGAACGTACAGTCAATTGCTTGAAATTTATAAACTTCTTAGCTTACGCAATCGGCGTACTCTTTTGGGTGCAATGACATTGTACAATATTTGTCACAATATATATGATTGCATAGAACTAAACAATAAACTTAATTACGCAGTTCCACGCATAGCATATAGGCGGGCGGTGCGCACGCAGCGGCTATTTCACACGCCGCGCTACCGCACGCACGATGGCGGTCGCGCCACACTACACAGATTAGTCGACACACATGACAGACTTTTTAATGACCTTGACATTTTCTTTTCAACAAAACCAAAATTTAAAAAGCAAGTTAATGATATTTTAAGTGAACTGGATTAATATATATATATATAGTTTTTTTTATATATATAAAATCGCATTAGGTAACTCTTTTGTTTAAATATAAAGTAAATTTTGTAAATAACTTAGTTTTAAGACATCTAATTTTATATTTCTTTCCTCTTTACGTTTGTACATATTTCTTTAATTAATGTTAAACTTTGTTATTCATCATGTAAGATACCAGTAACTATAAAATTAACCTGTGGATAACGGTGTGGGTTCTCACTAAAATTAATTTAATATCTACTTTACTTTGAAATTGTAAAATGTATTGTGTGAACTGTTTGTTGTCCCTAAGAAATAAAATAAAATAAAATAAAAAAATAAAGACAACGATATATTTAATACAAAATTACTTAAACATCCATAAAGATGTCTTTATACATATAAACATCCATGACTCGGAAACAAACATCCATCACATAAATGTTTGCACCTACGCATGTATATGTATTTATATCGTACTGTCTTTAATGACGTAATTTTTATGTTTCACTCGCCACCAACTTCCAAACGTAGATATATTTCTCATAATATTTTATATTTAGTTTTAAGTCCACCTTATAATAAATATAATATATCAAACTTATATTATAATATACAAATTAGAAGTCGTATCTGTTTTTTTGGTGATACAATAAATAAAGATAATTCAAGTCCATACAAAAACAAATGTATATATTGCTATATCACAAGTAGCGTGGAAAATTAGTTATTGCAATTTGCCGAGGCAATTTCAAATATATTATTAAAAAAAAATCATAATACACATTAAATGTAAATGTATTATTATTTTGCAAATTGAGTATGAAAAAAAATGACCAATCAGTCTCACATTGCTAACTTCATTAGTGATTTACCTAGATTTATTACAATATCACTATAGTGTACCCGTGACATTACAATGTCACTAAAACCAGGCCGTTAAACACTACGTTCACAACTTAGATAAATGTTAAGTAGAAATATTTTTTTCTAACATTTGTTTGTCTTTTTGAGGTTTTACTATATTAAAATTACTTTAATTCACATTGAAATATAGTCCTATATTTCAATGTTAATATATATGTCGCAGTTATATTGTCGAATCCGTGACATTACAATTTCACTAGTTATATTATAATTATACGGTAGATTGTCAATCGACTTCAGTGACATTGTAATTTTACGGGGACACTAGAGTAATATTGTAAGGCAAATTATATTTTGACAATTTTATTAGTCGTTAGTTTATGAGGCCGTCTCCGATTGGTCTGTTTCTTGTATTTATAGTGTAATCAACTAATTGTTATCTAAGAGAATCAGCCCATGTTCACTCGTAGGTCCCAAAAACAAATTTACACTGTTAATCACAATGCACGAGCCGAGCGTAACGAGCCACGGCAACGGCCAGCGTATGCCAGAACCAAATCGGCCCTTGTTGACTACTACAACAATAATCTCAGACGGAAATTTGCATACACGCTCCAGTGTTTAGTATTATTATTTTGCAAATTGAGTATGAAAAAAAATTGACCAATCAGAACGCTCGCCGTCTCACACTGCTAACTTCATTCGTGATTTACCTAGATTTATTACAATATCACTATAGCGTACCCGTGATATTACAATGTCACTAAAACTAGGCCGTTAAATTGTAAGAAATGAAGTCGATAGACAATCTACCGTTTAACTATAATATCACTAGTGAAATTGTAATATCACAGCTATCACAATATACCTGCGACATTTACAAGGGTTGGCACATGAAGTATTTTTGTTATTTCAAACTTGAGTAGGTATATGTACGTTGTAACATTTTAAATTTAAAGATAATAATTACATCATTGTTCTAAGCAGCCACCCTTCATACACTGCACAAATCTGATGTAAGTAACGATATTTTGTTTTATTTTCGGAGAAGAGCAAACTTTAAAAGTCGTCTTGCGTAACCGGTTTGAATGCTTTTTCTCACTGATGGTCGCTTCCCGTAACATTTATTGTTTTTATTACAATTGGTTCCCACACAATAAAAGTTAAGTTAATACAACGAAATCTACGCAGATAGATAATGTAACGGGCGCCCACTAGTTTACCTTGTGTGGCGATAAGTTATGTTACAAACAAAAATTAATTTATTTTGTATGATGTTATCTTAACAAGAATTATATTTATCGAAATATTAGCAAAAAAAAATCTATTCGAAAAGACTGCCTTTAATGCAGGCTTTTATTGTACACACAGTGGGAGGCTCCTTTGCACGGGATGCCGGCTAGATTATGGGTACCACAACGTCACCCCTTTCTTCCGTGAAGCAGTAACGTATGAGCATTACTGTATTTTGGTCTGAAGGGCGCCGTAGTTAGTGAAATTACTGGGCAAATGAGACTTAACATAAGGTGACGAGTGCAGTTGTGGTGCCCCTCTGAATTTTTGGGTTTTTCAAGAATCCCGAGCGGCACTGCATTGTAATGGGCAGGGCGTTACAACTACTATCAGCTGAACGTCCTGTTCGTCTTGTCCCTTATTGTCATAAAAACACACACTCACGCCATTTTCCCGTCGGGGTAGGCAGAGACAGAATACCTACCACTCGCTTCTATCCTTACGAACCTCACATGCTCGCCGGGTGCTTCGGACTTTTCCTTTGTTCAAGACGTCTCCAATTTGGTCGATGAATGTCTATATACTAGCTGACCCAGCAAACGTTGTATTGCCGATATTAAAATCGCGATACAAAAGTAACTGTTGATCGTAAATGTGTGAAAATTTGAAGCTGTATGTATATTAAGGCTGACTCATAATCGAACAAATTTAAAAAAAAATGTCAAAAAAATTTAAAATAAAATTTCGTGTGGACCACCCTTAACATTTAGGGGGATGAAAAATAGATCTTGTCCGATTCTCAGACCTACCCAATATGTCAATCGGTCAAGCCGTTTCGGAGGAAATTGGAGGAGAGAATTGTATATATTAGATTTGATTTGTCACTCTTTTTCACTCATTGGCTTTTATTGTACCTGGCCACGAATCTACAGTTTTACGCACTCTTTCCATGGGAAATTCAGTTATTACTTGTTCTAGACATTTCTTAAGCGACTTTATGTCGCCGAGAGCCAGTATTCAGGTCTTGAAAAATCAGGGGCGCTGAATTGTGAAAAGTCCAAGGTACTTTTTTAAAAACAACATGATCTAAAACGGACACCTCATCCTCTCTGGCTGAAGAGTGAAATCATCACTTCTTTCTCACAAAAATGAAGCTTTGTGAATCTTTGATACGACATCCCCCACTAAACCATGACTGACGCAGGACCACGTTGCACTTCTCTGAACACTTGTGAAGCTTCTTTGGAGCTATGAGCGTACATTTAGTCATTTTGCAGCATTCTTCAATTGTGAATACCTTTTCATCACTGAAATGGATATTTCCGTAATTTCCACCCGCGTATCATGACGGCATTGTGATCAAGCCAATCCCTTTATCTGTAGGGATTTATTTAAGGCATGTCCTGTATATCCACGATGAGTACCAGCATTGAATTCTAGCTTTAACAAAATTGACAGCCTTATTAGTTCTAACAGCAACCGGGGGCTCTGATCGGCCTTCGACAGAGCATGTGTAAGAGGATCTATCGATATCACATAGCCTTGCTTTTGAAGTGTCTTTAAAATGAGCGATGGCTCCATACCTACATTATATTAGACAATCGCTGCAATTATGTGTTCCTTAAGGCGAAGAGTAAGCAGAAAACACGCAAACATGGTGTTTTTAGACAAGTTTTGTGGTGAAAGTATAGCATTTCCTGCTATGAACACTACTTAGTCCTATTACACATATCCTTAAGTCTTATTTGTAGGTTGCTAATGCTTGCTGTTGGTTATAGTTAACACTGCCGAGCTTTTTTGAACTACCACTTTTCTTTGAAGTTAAACAAGTTTTTTAGCATGGCGTGACGCACTTTTTTGGTACTTCTCTCAGAAAAGTTATTCTTATAGCTTGTATTTTTTTTGTGTAGGTATATTTATTCAGATTAGTAGTGAATAACGAGGATTGTAAGCATATAAACTGTTTTCCACCCAAGAATTTTGAAAATATTGGCTTTGTTACATAGATGGCGGGCCGGCAGCCGTGAAATCATATCGCTCAAGGTCGCTGGCATTTAGTGTCGCCTTAACACCCATTATTATTATTAATTATTAATATGAAAATTTAATATACGTTCACAAGAATCGTCACCTTTTTGCTCTTAATAGTAATTTTCATTATTATATCACTAGAAATAAGGGATTGCTTGTGACTAATTCTAGTAGCTTCATAAGATACATAATAGCTTTCAGCGTAAATGTATATACTTCTATAATAAAATCCCACGCCACTGTGTAATGTTTTATTAAAAAATTGCTTCGTCGTAAATCCTATTACTCCACAGCTGAATATCTAAGTGATCTGACAGCCTGGGCCTAGATTATGATTATTTTCTAGCAATAACAATGATAGTACAATATTGTATATTTGATTAAAAAGAGCTTCAAAAAAAATAATGCTGGAAGAGTTTCTTGCGCCGCTTCTTCTCTGTTAGAGCGCCATTTGTATCCGAAGCGGTAGTAGTGTCTAGATATGCAGTAGATATATATATACAGTAGATATATAGATAGTAATAGAAACGACATTAAAAAGAAATGTAAAGGAATCATTTTTGAGAAAATAAATGCCTTTTATGCCTTTATCTCTAAAAAATATGCGAAGTGGCGGGAAATGATCAAAGTTGCCATAATGTAATAAATATTTAAATTGGATAATTAATTAAGCGTTCCAAATTTGAATGTATAATATATTTTTACATATATTGCTATAATATTTTTTACATGCATGTTTAGTCTGAATGACAATGCATTTTTATGAAGTCTAAATTGCCATCCAGGATTAGGTCTCCATAATGAAACTCTTCTTCGGAACTGTTACGAAACTTTTGATGCGCATTGAATTATAAAAGCCGGTTTTGCAAGCCAAGGTCGACTCCCAACCAAGGAAACTTCTACACGGTTAACTGCACAATTTTTTAATGAACCCCTTTTGATATGATTATCAAATGAAAGAGTAAGCCCAAATGATGGAAGTTTTGCGAGGAGCGCCTTGTGCCATACACGATCAAAGGCCTTCGCTATATCCAGACCAACTGCCAGGCCTTCCCCCTTGCTTTCAATAGCCGCCGCCCATCAATGTGTTAGGTATACCAGAAGATCGCCAGTCGACCGACCATTGCGAAAGCCGTCCATGCCGCCGTTGCACATGAGGAATGACACCCTGGCCCATACGGCAAAAGAGAAAGCCGATCTCCTGTGCACTCTTTTTGCCTCCAACTCGACTCTTGACGACAACGGAAAAACACCGCCGACCATCCCGCGGTGTCAGAGCTCCATGCCTGAAGTACAGTTCCGACAGAAAACTGTTAGGCGAGCTCTGTTTTCGTTGGACGTCAGGAAGTCGAGCGGGCCGGATGGCATTTCTCCAATCGTGCTTAGAACATGTGCCTCTGAGTTGACGCCGGTGCTAACGCGTTTATTCCGGCACTCTTATTCAAAAGGCGTAGTCCCTGATTCATGGAAGTCAGCCCTTGTCCATCCGATCCCAAAAAAAGGAGACAGTTCGGATCCGGCAAACTACAGGCCTATTGCGATTACCTCCCTACTCTCCAAAATCATGGAGAGCATAATTAACCGCCAGCTCTTGGTATACCTTGAGGGTCACCAGTTGATCAACGACCGGCAGTACGGCTTTCGCAATGGTCGGTCGACTGGCGATCTTCTGGTATACCTAACACATAGATGGGCGGCGGCTATTGAAAGCAAGGGGGAAGGCCTGGCAGTTGGTCTGGATATAGCGAAGGCCTTTGATCGTGTATGGCACAAGGCGCTCCTCGCAAAACTTCCATCATTTGGGCTTCCCGAGAGCTTATGCAAGTGGACCTCCAGCTTCCTCACTGGGCGCAGCATACAGGTCGTTATCGACGGTTATTGCTCGAATCCCAAGCCCGTGAACGCTGGAGTTCCCCAAGGCTGTGTGCTATCTCCCACGCTGTTTCTTCTGCATATCAATGATATGTTGGACACCGCCAACATGCATTGCTATGCAGACGACAGCACTGGTGATGCCGTATACACGGGCCATGCAGGTCTCTCTCGGGAAAACGTCGACCAGTGCCGGGAGAAACTTGTGTCTTCTATCGAGTCCTCTCTCGAGAAGGTCGCGGAATGGGGTAAGTTGAACCTTGTCCAATTTAACCCCCTTCTGGGGGCTCAAGTTTGCGCGTTTACCACTAAAAAAACCCCATTTGCCGTATCACCGCTCTTCGAGAACACTTCCCTTAAAGCCTCGCCTAGTACCGGAATACTGGGTCTCGAAATCTCGAGCAATTGCCAATTCCGTGGCCATCTGGAGGGCAAAGCCAAACTGGCTTCAAAGAAACTGGGCGTCATAAATAGAGCACGGCAATACTTCAAGCCGGCCCACATTCTAGCGCTCTACAAGGCGCAGGTCCGGCCTCACATGGAGTATTGCTGTCATCTCTGGTCTGGCGCACCCCAGTATCAGCTCGATCCATTTGACCGCGTGCAACGCAGAGCAGCTCGAATTGTCGGGAACCCTGTCTGTGAACGGCTGGATCATTTGGCGTTGGTAGAGACGTCGCTTCATTGTGTGTTTTCTACCGCATCTATCACGGGGAGTGTTCCGAAGAGCTGTTCAACCTGATTCCTGCCGCCGAATTCCACCTTCGCACGACACGCCACAAGTTAGGATTTCATCCCCACCATCTGGATGTGTGGCGGTCCTCCACAGTGCGGTTTTCAAGGAGCTTTCTTCCTCGTACCACGAAGCTGTGGAATGAGCTTCCGTGTGCGGTGTTTCCGGGACGATACGACATGGGTACCTTCAAGAAAAGCGCGTACACCTTCCTTAAAGGCCGGCAACGCTCTTGTGATTCCTCTGGTGTTGCAGGAGAGTGTGGGCGGCGGTGATCACTTAACACCAGGTGACCCGTACGCTCGTTTGTCCTCCTAAACCATAAAAAAAAAAAAGTAAGTAACGAGAATAAAATAATAATAAAAACATCGTGTGTATTTTTTATGTTTGTTACGTCAGAAAACTTGGGGAACTTCGTGGGTATTGAATGAGAATTTGTCGTCACGCTCAGTTATGAAACGAGTAGCAGATAATTCGTTGTGGTGAATTTGGTTCGAGTTAACTAAGGCTGCGCGGACAGTCAGATCAAAGTTTATCAGTATTTTACATAATATATATTGTAAAAGTTGTCACTTTATGCATATATGATAAAATAATAGTTATATTTTGCATTACACAACTAAAACTGAAAACAAAATTTTATGAACGATACGGGACTCGAACCCGCATCCTTTCGCGTTCCGTGCGAGTTCTCTTCCAACTGTGAATCATCATAAAATCTTGTATGCTTTGTTCAACTCTCTGGTTGTGGCTTCATCTACAGGATCTACTTTACAGTTGATAACCTGCTCAACCCTAATATTTGCATATTAGGAAATTGACTTGAGATGTCGCTCTTGCAAATCTGAACAATTTGTTGTGTTTTTTAAAGTGATAACCCTCACTTCTGGGATATATATATATAAAACTTAAAACAATATTTGACGAACGATGCGGGACTCGAACCCGCGACCCCTCGCGTATTTAAATTTGTATTTTTTTTCTTTCATATACACAATATTATTATGAGTATTGTAATTTTAAGTTCAATTATTATTTTTATAACATCATTAACGACAAATAAACTTACAGGTGTGTCTGCTTAGAATGTACTTCGTATAGACACAGAAGAATGGAACCCACGATCACTCCCCTGCGCGCCACGTCGCTAGGGAGGGCGCACCTCTCCTACCTCCCTCAGCGACCTCCAGTCAACCTCAGCTTTCAAGATCTCTCCTATTCTGTGTCCAACGGAAAAGGTATTTAGTTCTGAAGAAGCTTTACTTAGATCACTATTATTTTTCTCAAGATTACAATTAGGTGTGTAATGGTGAAGTCCCCATAACACCCGTGCGCTCTGCGGTAGTACCGGCTCACTCAATTGCGTACCGGTACTCGTATTTGGGCAAGTCACGTACAAGAAATCGTTGGCACATGTTTGGTGTTCACAAGCCACAAGACGACTTTCCGACTGTATTAGTGAATTTTTATCTTATATAAATAACTCTGAGACAGACTTTTAGAAGTGAGAGGCTCCTTTGCACAAGATGCCGGATTTTGGGTACCACAACGGCGTCTTTTTCTGCCGTGAAGCTGTAATGTGTAAGCATTATTGTGTTGTAGCTAGTGAAATGACTGGGTAAATGAGACTTAACATCATGTGTGTCAAGGTTACGAGTGCATTTGCCGCTCAGAACTTTTGATTTTCCAAGAACACTGAGCGGCACTACATTGTAATGGGCAGGGCGTATCTAAAACCATTTCGCTGAACGTCCTGCTCGTCTCGTCCCTTATTTTCATAACAAACAAAGAGACAATGTGCTGTGGATAAAACTTAACGTATGTATCTAGCTCTGACACAACAAATTGCATGGAAGTGTACAGCGATTATATAAAATTAAATTGTAGTTGTTATGAGTGGATACGCGTTTGTTGTCAAGCGAGATGTGTGACGGATAGATAAGCATTAAGTTTACATAATTATTATAATTGGTTTGGTATCCATTATTGAAAAATGAAGCGAACTGTGAAAATTATAATTAACTAGCTGAATCGACAGACGCTGTTCTGTACATCTATATATATAAAAATGAATTGCTGTTCGTTAGTCTCGCTAAAACTCGAGAACGGCTGGACCGATTTGGCTAATTTTGGTCTTGAATTATTTGTGGAAGTCCAGAGAAGGTTTAAAAGGTGAATAAATAGGAAAATGCTGCTAAATTAAATAAAAACAACAAATTTGTTTTTCCTTTGATGTGTCCATACATAATTTCTATGAGAGAATTTATTGAGGCACGGTTTGACAGTTCTGCTGTGAAACAATTTCATTACGACAGCAGAGTGCATATTACGAAGTAATTTTTGATGCTATGATATATTATTGACAAATTCATATAAAAACATTATTTTATTTATTATACACAGAACAACGTCTGTCGGGTCAGCTAGTAATAAATTAAATACTGTGTTTATGAATTTGTCATTAATATTTCCATAACATCAAGAATTATTTCGTAAATATGCTCCCTACTGTTATAGTGAAATTGTTTCACAGCAGAACTGTCAAACCGTGCGTCACTAACTTCCCTCATAGAAAATATGTCCATACAAAACAAATATTGAAAATAAAAATAATTATGGTTCCCAAATCGAAATAAAAACTAACCAATCTCTCAAGTTGGACCAAACTGCACTCCATGAAGTAATCCCCATTAAAATCCATTCATAAGTTCAGGAGTCCATCGCGGACAAACAACGTGTCACGTAATTTATACATATTAAGATGTTATATTGTTTCTTCGACTTTTTGCCTCGACGGTACAAATGATAGATCTGTTGCCTCTGATTGGAGAGGCGCGCGCCGGGTCGACCACTAACACATATCAGTGTATTTCCGAATTTATATTAATCATTACGTTCAGTTTAAAGACATTAATTATTCTCATAAGATTTAACATAAAATGAAAAACTTACATGAGAATTTTACATAAATATACAATATAATATTACTTTACGTTTCTATGACTAAGCATGCAAAACAAACAAAGTGAACAATTATAAAAAATGAAGGTAGATAAAAATTACTCAACAAAATAACTACAACATATTTTATATTTATCCGGAATAAGAAGGACTGGATGTGGCTAACGACTTATAAAGATAACAGTTAAAGTAAACTAAAATAATTCCTACGCTGTGAACAATAGTAGATACAAATAAGAAAACTTAACAAACATAAACTTGTTATGCTACTATTCGGTTAAATCATCTTTAGAATATGTACAAAAAATGTCTTACAGAATTCAAAAGAATTGTATAAACCTTACCACAGATTGGAAATGGAGCGACCGCCCTCAGGCTATATAGTTAATCCATTTAATTGTAATGTAATGAAATTTTAGTATAAAAGATGTGATGAACGATTGGTGGTAAGTTTCATTCGCAAGGCAGAGGTCTAAGGCATTTATTTTCGAACGGTTTGTCGTTATGTGTATACGTGATTTAAAATCCTATTTTGAATAAAGTCTACGAATTTGAATTTTAATAAATTTCAACAATAATATTCTAAGATCCCGCTGCTTGATTATGCATGAACGTGTTTATATAAAAAAAAATAACTTTAAATTAACGCTTAGTGAGTATGCAATGTAATTAGCGATAGGTTGTCTGTTGAAAATTAGGTTAAAAAACATATAGTTGCCCACACTTAACTGGAGCGAGAATCGTTTGTGAAAATAATGGCAATGCTTGCGGCCATTCTTAAACTGGCAACCATAGTTTATCGTAAATAGTAAATTAAAACTTATATTTTGTATTTCAATAAAAAAAAACAGGTGACTATATGTTATTAACAATATTATACCTGTTTACATCTGGCAACCTATCGATAATACGTCGCATACTCCCTCAACGTTCATCTAAAATTTATATAAAAAAAAACACGTACATATAGAATCGAGCAGTGGGATCTTGTACTATAAGCGGATAATGAAGCGACTCCCCTAAGGCTATTTAATTGATAAATTTGATCGTAACGAAGTTTTATTAAAAAAAAAAGAAAACCCGCTGAGTTTCTTGCGCTCATTCGAATGGGTGGAAAAACTTGACGTTCGATAAGTGATTTAAAATACTATTTCGAATAAAAGAATTTTAATTCGTTTATTCGACGCTAATATGGTGAAATGAGAATAAATATGAGAAGTGAAAAACTGAGCTGCGAATCAATTCAAATGACTTTTTGTGAAAAGTGACTAACGCGCACTGACTGGGTCGCCTTAAAACGACTCGCTCAAAAAGGCTTGAACCAGAACCCAGAACCAAATATCTTACATCCGTGATCAATCAAGAAGCCCACATCATCACTTTGTTAGATCCAATTTATTTTTTAAAATTATAGCAATTTGTAGGTGTAATAAGATTACACTCTCGCCTTTCTCTGGTGCAACAAATTTCGCCCTAGCAACAAATTTTCTCATTTTAATTATTATAATATACTAAGATAAAAAAATGCATAATAGCTTTAAGGTAAAATGTTTTTTTTTTCACAATAAAGTACCACTCGCTGTTCAGGCATTATCTATAAATAAATTTAAATGTTTAAAAAAAGAAATACTACTATATATATAATATAGTAAATCCTACTACTGTACAGCTGACTATCTAAGCGATCAGCCTGGGACTAGATTATAATTATTTTATAGCATTAACAATGACAGTACAATATTGTATATTTTATTAAATAGAGCACAAAAAAAGTAAAGTTGGGAGAGTTTCTTGCGCCGTTTCTTCTCACTCAGAGCGCCATTAGTTTCCGAAGCAGTAGTATTGTTTGAACTGATATCAAAAAGAAGGCATTAATTTTGAGAAAAATAAATGAATTTTATGCATATTTATGTTGTTGGCATTCATGTTTATTTAAATAATAATTACAATGAATTATTTTTTTATTTTATTGTATTTTTATGAAAATACGGGACGAGAAGAGAGGGACGTTCAGATGATGGTAATTGATACGCCCTGCCCATTACAATGCAGTGCCACTCAGGTTTCTCTAAAAGCCCAAAAATTCTGAGCGGCACTACAATTGCACTCGTCACCTTGATACATAAGATAATAATTAATCGTAATTTCACTAGCTACTGATAATATAATGACAACATTTAAAACTAATAGAATTGTCCCTACTTATTGGCTAAAGAGGAAACTAATTAAGAAATGCAAAAGCCGTCGCGGCTTGAGATCAGATGATACGAATACCAAGCAGCGGGTTCAACAAACTGTTGCACACAGGGACTAACACCAAGGTTGTATACAGTTAGAGTCGAGCGAGCGAGCTAGCCTGCAGATGTTGGCTAACGATTTAGAAAGCTCTAACTCTACACGTGACTAGACCTAGTGATGTTCGCACTTACAAATAGTATTGATATTTTAATGTTACTGTAAGGATTTAACAACTATTAAACAATGCTGTTACTAATACTACCAGTGGAAGGCTCCTTTGCGCATGATCCCGGCTATACTATAGGTACCTCAACGTCGCCTATTTCTGCCGTGAAGCAGTAATGTGTAAGCATTATTGTGTTTCCGTTTGAAAGGCGCCGTAGCTAGTGCAATTACTGGGCAAATGAGACTTAATATCTTATAATCTTAAGGTGACGAGCGTAATTGTAGTGCCGCTCAGAATATTTCGGTTTTTCAAGAGTCCTGAGCGGCACTGCTTTGTAATGGGCAGGGAGTATCAACTATGTCGATACTTCGTTATAAAACTTATTAATTTCAAACGTCGCGGTTACTAAAATTTCTAATGTGCATAACATAGCGCCAATGATAGCCGCTAATGACATTCAAATGAAACAATAATGACTGATAAGTAAGTATATATTATTAATTGATATATAATTACTAAACGATAACTCCACAGTGCATTGATAAAATTTTAGGAAACTGTACTGTGTTCTTCTAACTGTACATTGCAAATTCATAATTCAAATCGATAAATTGCCGGAAGAACTTATCCATTTAATTGGTTTAGATAGGTGTAATTAACGGAGATTAACCACCAAAAGTGTACTCTACTAGAATATATATATTATTTTCATATTTTTCGACAACCTTTTCACTTCATGAATTTTATTTTCGAATTATTGTTTCAAGTTTCGTTGGCTTTATTTGTACGATCATAAATTAATAATGTAATGAGAAAATAATATCACCACGTTTTACAATTTATTAAAAGGCATAAAAGGCAATTATTTTCTCAAAATTGATTCCTTTAGAATTCTTTTTGATGTCATTTCTAATATACTAGATACTACTACCGCTTCGGAAACAAATGGCGCTCTGAGAAGAAAGAAGCGGCGCAAGAAACTCTCCCAGCATTCTTTTTTTGCGCTCTTTTTAATAAAAATATACAATATTGTACATTCATTGCTATTGCTATCAAATAATCATAATCTAGTCCCAGGCTGTCCGATCACTTAGATATTCAGCTGTGGAGTAATAGGATTTACGACAGAGCCATTTATTCATAAAACATTTTAATTATTTATATATAATGCCTGAACAGTGGCTGGGACTTTATTAAAAAAGTGTATACATCAACCTACCCTTAAACCTATTATGTATCTAATGAAGCCTACTAAGATTAGTTACAAGCAATCCCTTATTTCTAGTGTTATATTTAATTAATATTCTATTGTTCTGTTAATATCTAACATAAAAGTAATTATTTTGTGTTCCGTTTCACTCAGACATAACTGTGAAGACAGATGAGAGTTGACAAGCAGTTGTCTGCGGCGACTATTATTGTTTATATTGTGTCAATAACCAATATTTTGTTTTTTTGATAATATATAAAGCTTACAACTATGTGGTCATTGTCCTTTCAAAATGAATCGCGCGGTATGTCAAAACCGGTATCCATCACGTGCGGTCTCTCATTGCAGCCGAGCACGCGAATGCAACGGCCTAAATATCGTTTACACGTGAACGGAACCTCAGTCCCTCCTACTCCGACCCTCTAACCGGTACTCCATAGAACACACTCTTATTTACAAGCTGTACTTGAACTAAATACTCAGACTTTTGATGATAAACATCACTAAAGCTTACTGTTTATAGCGTGTTGCTATTTTAAGATTTACATTTCGAAATATTACGTTGGTTTCGATTGGCCAAAAACCTTGGTTACCTATAAACTAGGGGTAATTAATAGAGTTAGACAATATTTCAAGCCAGCCCACAGAAGGCATAGGTCAGGCCATGTTTGGAGAGTTATTCCTATCTCTGCACCCCAGAATTAGCCCGAAGCATTTACCGCGTGCAATGTAGAACTGCTAATATCGTCGGGGAAGTACTCTGTGAACAAATCGCTTGTCTTCCACCGGACTTCTGTGTGACCTGTGTGTTATGGGAAGTGTTCCAAAGAGTCTGGACTTGATCCCTATCACCTACTTCCACCCTCGCACCACACGTAGCGTTCTTCCGCGTAAGCAAATTGTGCAATGAGCTTCCTTCCAGGGTATTTCCAGGATGATACAGAATGAGTTAAAAAAAGCATGTACCTTTCTAAAGACTAGCAACGCTCCTTGTTATTCATCTGGTTTAGCAGAAGAGTGCAGGCAGCAGGGATCTCCACCCATTCCCTCTTCCCTAATAAAAACCTTTCAACGTTCTTCCTTTTTTTATGAAAATAAGGGACGAGACGAGCAGGTCGTTCAGCTGATGGTAATTGATTACATTACATTACATTACAATGCAGTGCCGCTCAGGATTCTTAAAATACCCAAAAATTTTGAGCGGCATTACAATTGCGCTCGTCACCTTGAGACATATGATGTTATATCACATTTGCTCAGTAATTTTACTTGCACCTTTCAGACCGAAACATAGTAATGTTTACACATTACTGCTTCACGGCAGAAATAGGCGCCATTGTGGTACCCATAAACTAGCCGACATCCTGTGAAAAGGAGCCTCCAACTGGTAAATGGTGTTTCTAAATAGATATGATGTACAATGGATTTCTCTGATTTTGTATGACAACATGGAGAACAGTGACTACTTACTAAAGGCCGTTCCCAATATACTATCTACAGATAGAGATAAATAACTACCTTCAAATGTCAATAATCTGAATCTGTCCCAGTTTCCATACAAACTTCTATTGCTGGTAAGCTATACGTCCTCCCAATGACAGACAGCGTCTACGGATAAGGTGGGCTACCGTCGATAAATTTATTGTGAGAGAAAAGTCAACGATATAAGCTATTTTACATCTAAAATCACAACAATGAAACTAAGCGGGGCGTTAAGTTCTTCTTCTTCTTCTTCATATGGGCGCTTTCCGCAACTCGACATCATATGCGCCTATTTTGCGTGCGAGGGTGGTAGAGGCTACTCCAACTGGCCAAGCTCCTCCAAGAAGTCACCCAAATTCTTAACGTTTCGGAAGACTTCCCGAAGAGCGCCTGGTGACCCATGGGGCGTTAAGTTATAATATTATATTACTTTTTCATGAACTGACTATTGTATTTTTATTTATCTGATGGTTAATGATCTTACCTGCTCACCATGACTTGCTAGAGCAACACCAGAGGTATTACGAAACCATTGACAGTTTTAAATGACTTTAAACAAATCTTTGGAAGTCGATTGAGGTCAAAACAGCAACAATTTGCAAACGTGGTGACCTTCAGACCTAAATTACGCTTCTTTTTACAAAGGATATTATGTCGACACTAACGACAACAACATTAGCTTAGCTAACTAACACCAAAGTTACATTGTAATGTACATAACAATTATAATAATATAATATACAGGGTGGCCGAGAAGTTGACGTCCAAAGCTAAAATTTTAAAACCTCATGGTGATGAGTATCCGAATCACCCCTACGTATGTTCTACGATTTTGCGTAGATTAGGAGACAATATTTTTTCCTCTTTTATCCGCTTTTTTCACCTAATTGTGGTTTAACACTTTTTTCTAATTTTTTTGAACACTTTTAATTAATTTTATTGTTGACAATTATTAACTACAGTTGCAATAACCACATAAGAAACTTTGAACAGTTTAGACAGTGCGGAAACAGGTTTAGAATTGAGTCGTAAGTTCAAGATAACTGCTCCAGCTAAATTCATGAAAATGTTCAAGGTATCAAAAATAAAATAAATTGGGGAGCCTATGGCTTTTAACTATTTTTAAAAACTTCCCAGAACATTGGCCAATAAAATGAGCCAAATTAAAATTTTAGCTTTGGACGTCAACTTCTCGGCCACCCTGTATAATATTATAGGCAGGCGGAGGCCACTAATACTGTAAAATACGGGTTACGGTACGTTGTGCATTTTGATTTTGGAATAGTTAGGGAATAATTTCGGACGAATTGCTTCGTGGTTAAATACAATATTCATTTATTGCGCTATCATAGATACAAAAAAGTGACAATTTATATAACATAAAAAATCTAATACTTCAAAACTATTACAATTATTTTACATTAAAAAGTTTGTCACAAAAATGAACTTTTATCCATAAATTCAACGACTATCTTACGAAGTTTCGATCAGGTCACGTGTCCTGATGCGAGTTTAACATTTTAAGTAAGTAAGTATATCTTTATTTGGAACAAACACTAAAAATACACGTGAACATTTACAAAATATAATACCAAATTATATGAAAAAACTTATCTAAAAAATTACTATAATATGCCTAATCTAATTAAAAACTAACATGCATTAAAAACTAAAGTAAGGCTTATTCTATATCAACATAATAAGGTGGTGTTTGCAGTGTTTTGTCCCAAAAAGGTTTGCTACTCAGCATATTAGTTGGGTATCACCCTACACTGATTTTCAGTAGCTACCTTCAATAAGGCGTTCAATAAATTTTAAACACATCCCAAAAAAGTGCTCATCGCCGCTAAAGAAATATTTACTTCAAAAACTGCTGATAATGATTTGACGAATCCACAACATTTTATTCTCAATTATAATTCTTATTCTTATAAGAAAATGTTCTCAAGGTCATTCTGTTGTTTAAAAATACTTACTCATCCAACAGTGCCAATTTAAAATGCAAATTTATTCCATGGAAGTTAAAATATATGCTTCGGCCGTCACGGATAACAGCACCAAAATATATGATGTGACTTCTGAATTTTGTTGGAATGTAAGCGATTGTTTTTGTTCAGGCAAGCTCAACGGGATGGTACCCATTGGTGTTATTTACACATACACATAAATGTAAATTAACACATGAGTCTTCAGAATCATATTTATGTATAATGTATTTATATAAATATATATAAATCCATTGTTTGTTTCGAGTGAACTCCTAAAATAATGAACGGATTTTAATGGGGATTACGTCATGGAGCGCAGTTTAGAACCAACTTGAGAGATAGGATAGTTTTTATTTCGATTTGGGACCCATAATCATTTATATTTCCAATATTTGTTTTGTATGGACATATTTTCTATGAGAAAATTTATTGTCGCACGGTTTGACAGTTCTGCTGTGAAACAATTTCATAATAACAATAGAGAGCATATTCTACAAAATAATTCTTGATGTTATGAAATATTATTGACAAATTCATAAAAACAGTTTTATATTTATTACTTGCTGACCCGACAGACGTTGTCCTGTATATAATAAATAAATAATGTTTATGTATGAATTTGTCAATAATATATCATAACATCAAAAATTACTTCGTAAAATATGCACTCTGCTGTCGTAATGAAATTGTTTCACAGCAGAACTGTCAAACCGTGCGTCAATAAATTCTCTCATAGAAATTATGTATGGACACATCAAAGGAAAAACAAATTTGATGTTTTTATTTAATTTAGCAGCATTTTCCTATTTATTCACCTTTTACACCTTCTCTGGACTTCCACAAATAATTCAAGACCAAAATTAGCCAAATCGGTCCAGCCGTTCTCGAGTTTTAGCGAGACTAACGAACAGCAATTCATTTTTATATATATATAGATGTACAGAACAACGTCTGGCGGGTCAGCTAGTAGTTATTGTATATTTTATCAAGCAAATGCAAAGATGCTATAATGGGTTTGAAATATTTTGTTATACTTTAAAATTCATGTATTGTCAATATTAATTAGTTATTCATTAACAGTTTATTAAATTTTAGTTTTTTTTTCTTTGAGAAATACTTAAAACTTACTAATTAATATAACTCCGATTTATATATAGACGAGCTGTATAGCCAAGTGGTTAGCGATCCTACCTACTAAGCTAGAGGTCCCGGGTTCGAATCCCGGTAGGTGCAAGCATTTATATGATGAATATTGATGTTTGTTTCCGAGTCATGGATGTTTATATGTATTTATGTATGTTTATATAATAATATATAATAATATAATATTGACACACTTTTTACACAAATGATTGTATTATATATTTATAGTTAGAAAGGTGAAAATATTTAGTGATGTGTAATGCTGTAAGTTCATTACTATATCTTCCTAATATTACGTTTAGTAACTTATTTTATGTTTTAGTGTACGATTGTTGGGATTAAAATAAATAAATGAATGTATAATTTTCCCAAACGTTTCTTAGTTGGTCAGAAGGACACTTTAGATGCGAATGTCCTTTCGTCTTTGTCACTTCATCATCATCAGCAGAAAGACGTCCATTGCTGGACAAAGTCCTTGTCACTTGAAAAATAAAAATGTTTGGCCATATTTTTCATTATTTCACCGAATTACATACATTTTTTGTAGACAACACTATACCTTGTATATAGTTTGAGTGTGATAAAACCATTAATAGATACCTAATTTAATTAGCTAGTAATTACTTAGTCTAAAATGGTTCTTATGATAGCAGTACTTAGGACGGATAATGGCAAGTCAATGAAGGTAGAGCTCAGATGAGAGTACACGGGGTATAAGTGGTCCAAAATTTCAAATCATAGGTATTAAATTATGGCACAGTAATATGGAAATATATAAATACATCTCTAATATATAAAATTCTCGTGTCATGGTGTTAAACATTGAACTCTTCAGAAACGGCTTGACCGATTCTCATGAAATTTTGAGTGCTAATTGGGTAGGTCTGAGAATCGGACAACGTCTATTTTTCATCCCCCTAAATGTTAAGGGTGGTCCACACAATTTTATTTCTTAAATATTTTGACTTTTTTTTTAAATGAGTCAGCATTAAAAAATACATACAACTTCAAATTTTCACCCATCTATGACTAACGTAACGTCATCAACAGTTACTTTTGTATCGCGATTTTAATTTCGGCAATACAACGTTTGCTGGGTCAGCTAGTAATATATATATAATAAATTTATATAGTCACATCTAAAATTATGATTCATTCATTCATTCGCATTCAATTAGAGATAGGCCCTCCTCTATAAAATCGCTCATGTTGAAAAATTGTGTCTATCCTTTAATTATCTATGACTAATACAAATATGTTTTGTTATATTCATAATTCAAGTAATAGGCACTCTATATAACCATAGATTTGACTTCTGTCAAAATACCTAGTGTTGTACGAAAATGAATAAACATATCGATAAGTTAGTGGAAACTAGAAATGTAGTAATCAGGGTTGATGTAATTGGGTCTATTACGTAAAAGAGGTTCATGAATAAGTTCATAGTAAAACATTATCGACCTTACAAATAAAATTGGCATTAAAGTATAATGAAGCATTAACCAAGAATATATAAAATGTTTACAAATAGACATTTTGCTTACGAATGGTTTGTTCGGGCGTATAACGTTTCCCGCGTTTATTTTCAAGGCAGCTTGTCATTCGCAAAACTTCAGAATTATAATTGTATTGACAGTGTTGTCAACGATATTGTAAACATTTTGCATTTTCTTTGTTTATCATCAGTTATAACTTTATAACAAGTTTATTTGTAAGGCCGTGTTAAACAATATAGATCTAGGTTAGGTTAGGTGTTATCTAATCTGACCTATTTCAATAAACCCGGTTAAATTTATGAAATAATAATATATATTTACGTGATCTATAATATACAGTTTTAAATTAAATAATTATATATAACTTGTAAGGACAGATACATTAAAATGTACCTTTTTTATACCTAGTAATTATATACAGCCGTTTTCAATACTTATTCACTAGTTACGGATACATTGCTGTCACGGTTTAATGACAAGATCTTATCTATTCATAGTTATGTCCAATAGTTATAGTCCAATGTTTTGTGTCGATAGGTTATTGAAATGTAAGTAAGCATAAAGGATAGATTTGTTTTACGTGTAGTAAGTTAAACTAAGGATAGATAGGTTATTGAAAACGGCTGATAGTCATAACATTATCTGAGTTCAGTATACCCCACTCCACCCAATGTGACGTCAACCCAACCAAATAACAGGAACTAGTCATTAACTAAGTCTGTTAAACATTGTATGTTAATATTTAAGTAGAGATAAAACTTGGAATTCGTCCGGAAAGTTTGTCATGCGCAACATTTGTGATGCAAAACTATTTACGTTCACTATTACGTTACTTATAAGTTTAAATAGCGGTGACCGAATTAATAATTAGGTTGAATGCATTGATATTGCACACAATACTAGCAACGATATACTTATATAAAATAATCAGCCTACAGACGAACAAATGCCTTATGAGGGAGCTCATTGTCGCTCAGCGGGCAATGTGCAGGGCTATAGTCGGAGTTTCCCTGCGAGATCGAATCAGAAACGAGGAAATCTGTAGGAGAACCAAAGTTAACATAGCCCAGATGGTTGCGAAACTGTAGTGACAGTGGGCAGGGCACATAGCTCGACGGACAGATGGCCGTTGGGCCAGTAAAGTGTTGGTAGGCCCCTACAAGATGCACCGACGATCTGATCAAGATCGCCAGAATAGGTTGGATGAGGGCAACGCAGGGCCGATCGTTATAGCGATCTTTGGGGAAGGCTTTTGTCCAGCAGTGGACGTATTCCAGCTAAAATGATGATGATGATAATGACGCGTTCCGTGCGAGCGCTCTTCCCACTGAGCCAACCGTTCCAGTGAAGTATCGTTGATAAATCTTGTGTGTCTTGTTTAACTCTCAGGTTGTGGCTTCATCTTCAGAAGTTTTTTCTTTCCGTTTCCTAAACTGAAAACGCGATTGGAAGATATTTGTTCGATAGTGATGCTTACTTTTAGAATTTGGTAATTTTCTTGAGAACTCCATCTTCCATTAAAGCGAAAAAAATACTGTCACATAGAAAATATGCCTAGTAATCCGTTACCAATGGCAAATTTACATAGGTTTCTTAGTATTGCTATAATTACTGATCTAGTTTTGGGGCTTAAGCTGTTTAGTTCGGAGTAAAAATATCGAAGGACATTTTTGCGATGCCTCGCGAAACTCACTCTTATTTTTGTATTGTTTGTATGAGACTATGCGGGTGATCAGACCCGCCCCGTGCAGTTTAGTATCAGTGATTATATTCTCTTTGGTACCAATCTGGGATTTAACTGGAGAGCACGCATTTCGAGCGCATATATAATTTCTTTCGTTCTTTTACTAATATTATGACTTAGATTTGAACTCAAATTAACAACCTTACATCCATACCAAAATTAACTCATACACGATTCTATTCTGTACATAAACTGTTTCGCGCGCTTATATAAAGAATTTCTTTCATTCTTTTACCAATATTATGACTTACATTTGAACTCAAATTAACAACCTTACATCTATACCAAAATTAACTCATACAAGATTCTATTCGGTACATAAACTGTACCCTAATATAGTTTATATATTTTACGACTAATTAGGATCTTGATCTCTATAAGAACGGTTTGGTCGAACGGTATTAACAACGGTTTACAAGAAAAAGGATAACATAAAAATTTATTTGGCCAATAACACGGACGAGTAAAAAAAAGAAGGACTCCGCGCCGTGATGTTAGCAAGTGAAGCACCGTTATGCTAGTGTGTGTACGGTTACGGGGGATACTAGTTACAAAATTTTTTCTCCCTTAAATAATCATATATTGCCACAAATACTTATAAAGTATCGTTTTTACACTTTTTCACAGCGCACGACGACATTTTTAAAATATTTTATTGAGACGCAAACTGATCTGTCACAGACGATGACAATTCTCATAATGGCCGCCTGTCGGCCTGTAATAGTGTAAGTGTGTGCGTGGGGCTATGTATTTACACGTTAATCGGCTTGTTTTGGTGCTACACTGTTATGTAAGGTGACACGGAGTCCTTATTTTTTTACTAGTCCGTGGCCAATAGTAGTTTTATTACCGCTGAGCATTGAAATAATACTTTACCTAATTGCAGTAAAATAGATCCTTGGCCTGAATGTTACGTACAAATAACACTAGAAGACTTTTTGTGACTCACATGTTTCATGTATTTTTCCTTCTAGTTACAAAACGTGACGACCATCAAATGATTTATATTCTACTCATGAATGTTTCAAGAAAAGGCTGAATGGCCCAAATTTAATTGTTCGTGAGACGAACATAAAAAGTGTTGGTTGAGCAACACGTCGGGATTTTGAACCTATTTTAAGAAAAATAAAATATTTTATGAAATGCTAAAAATATTGCACTTGTTGTTGATAAAGTGTTCGCATGACTTTATTAATTACTTATATTGTTGGTACATCGATGCAATTCATTTGAGGTGTTTAAATTAAATTTTCTTGGTATTTTTTCTCATTAAAACTCGACTTTTCCAAAGTGATATGAAAGATACCTAATATGGTAAATAGCGAAAATTTATTGATGTAGGCGTTACTTTGCGGAAATCCATAATTATACAAATGATCTGAGTTTTCTTTAGTGTTAATTCCGCCAATATTTGTCTTTAAACAATTCGACACGTGTTTCGCCTCTACACGAGGCATCCTCAGGACGTGTTGTCTCGCCAAAATCTGGCACGAGACATTCGAAAGAAACACGTGTCGAATTGTTTAAAGACAAATAAATATTGGCGGAATTAACACTAAAGAAAACTTAAATCATTTGTATGGAAAATAGCATTCATGTCATGTTTTAACCTAAATGAGTGAATGTATTTTAATTTTGGTTTACTTTGAATTTTATTTCAATGCTGTAGTTCAATGCTATTTATTGCATTTGTCTATGGTGCTTATGTTATTATTTATTAATCCTAGCAAATATAGGCCGACCTATGCGGGCGATTTTTGTAATCGCTCATTTCGCTAAGCGCCCCCGCCGCCCGCACCTGTCTCAGTCCCCTTTGTCGTCATACCCCCGCGCCCCTGTACCCCGCAGGCGAGGACTCAGATAAACGGTCGGCCTATAGTTAGATGCTTAGATTATTATTTATACATCTAGATAGACTATGACAGCTGTGAAAACGTCGAAAAAAATTATGTTTAGAACTAACCTATATTTAGAGCAATTCACGCACACTACCACATAGTCACATACAAATGGCGATTGTAAGACGCAGCTTGTTACGCCCACTAGACTAATATTCCTGGCCTGTTTTTATCGGTTGTCTAACAGCAAGAAACTCTATTACAATACAATACATACAAATATTTTACGAATACCAATCTGCGACGATCATATAACTCGGATTGAAAGATACTCAAAAAAATATACAAATAAAAACAAAAGTTTTTATACATTATCATTCACGTCCGTATATTATTAAAAGTCACACATATTACGAATCATTTTACTTCTTATCTCCATTAATATGAATAATGGTGGGTTAAAGATTCATTTATATTTTTGCATAACCATTTTGAGTATAGATGCTATGGAGTGTCCATACACGCCTTATTAGAGTATAGTCTTCATAATAGTTACTAACTTTATGTTCTTATTTTTAGCTTTTACACGCGCATAAAAATTCGCTCCTAAACGCGTGAAAAGGAGAATAAGTGCAATAATAAAACAATATAATATAACACTTACAGAACAGCATTTTATAGTAGAGTTTAGTTAAACATAAAATATATGTCTTGTCTAGTTTTAACCAGAAATAACTAGTAATTTCTGTATGACACAAAGAGGTGTCGACGGAGGCTTTGCACAACATTGAATGACGTCATAGCGTGTATATATTCTTTGGTCATAGTCTAAGTTAAGTTACTGGGCTAATGAGACAGATAGTATCTTTAATCTTAAGGTAACTTGGACGTAATTCCATAAAAACGTTCCAAACCACAATCATGTCGAAATTGAGTTAAGAACACAAAACTGGTTACGTGATTCATATTAACGGACTGACAAAAAATGGAAGCCCTACTGCCACTCTTTAAATGACATTATGACTTAGTAGCCCAACCCAATGAATAGAACACAATGATATTTGTTAAACTTTAAACACGAATTCCTTAAATGTGACGTTTGTGGCTTGGAACGTTTTTCAGAAACTACATCCACTTATCAAAAGAAAATATGATAAACAAGCTGACCGGAGAGACGTTGTACTGTACATCTATATATATATATAAATGAATTGCTGTTCGTTAGTCTCGCTAAAACTCGAGAACGGCTGGACCGATTTGGCTAATTTTGGTCTCGAATTATTTGTGGAAGTCCAGAGAAGGTTTAAAAGGTGAATAAATAGGAAAATGATGCTAAATTAAATAAAAAAAAAACAAATTTGTTTTTCCTTTGATGTGTCCATACATAATTTCTATGAGAGAATTTATTGACGCACGGTTTGACAGTTCTGCTGTGAAACAATTTCATTACGACAGCAGGGTGCATATTACGAAGTAATTTTTGATGTTATTATATATTATTGCCAAAATCATATAAAAAAATTATTTTATTTATGATATACAGAACAACGTCTGTCGGGTCAGCTAGTAATAAATAAAATACTGTTTATTATGTATTTGTCAATAATTTTTATAACATCACCTTGCTGTTTCATAGCAGAACTGTCAAACCCTGCGTCAATAAATTTTCTCACAGAAAATATGTCCATACAAAACAAATATTGGAAATAAAAATAATTATTGGTCCCAAATCGAAATAAAAAGTATCCTATCTTTCAAGTTGGACTAAACTGCACTCCATGAAGTGCAGTTTAGTCCAACTTAGTCCCCATTAAAATCCATTCATTAGTTTAGGAGTCCATCGCGGACAAACAACCATTCACGTAATTTGTATATATTAAGATGTATGTAAGAACTATTGAAGTAGAATTAAGTTCATTTATTTTATTTTATTTTAAGCGTGTTGTAATTTTTCAAGGATTTTTATTATTTAGAAACCTTATGTTACCGCAAGAAATAATAAAGATACCTGTTTAAAATTTTATTTTTAAAATTGCAATTACTTAATTGTTAAGGAAATCTTTTTGTATCACTGAAATTAACCTAGTCTGATAAAAATGTATTTAATTTTTATAATGTCATGTAATCTTAATACAACTTATATGATTTAGGGTATGTTCCGATATGCACTGCGAGCTCTGCACAGTGCTATCACTGTAGAAAAATTCGTTCCGTTATGGAGTGCCAGTATACTAGGGCAATATATGACGTCATAAATCGCCGCCATATTCTACTGTGAGCACTGGCGTCTTCGAGATCTACGTGATCAGTCAAAAAAACTCGAGTGCCTAACGTTTTATAAGCAATACCTACAGTTTAATACCACATATTTTTAATTTGACAGTACTTCAACAACAGTTTTTTAATGAACTAGAAATCTTTAATACACCCATTTGAATGCTGCGTCAAAAAATGCGGCTGACAGTATACGGGATTGCGTTCCGTTTTATATAGTACCAGTATAACTGGCTATAAAGCAACGGCTTCACAGTATACTAAATTGACGTCACACTGTACAGTGGTCGCAGTGCATATCGGAACATACCCTTTATCAAAGTTTATGACGTAAAAAACGCATTCCAAATTTGAATACACAAAACAAAAATTAGAAGATATTAAGTTGTAATAATATTTATGGCCAAACTAGTTATAAAAAAAATCATTATTTGGTTTCTATAGGTTTTATCATTTGGGTTCCATTTATATTATAACTAGCTGACCCAGCAAACGTTGTATTGCCGATATTAAAATCGCGATACAAAAGTAACTGTTGATCGTAGATGGGTGAAAATTTGAAGTTGTATGTATTTTTTAATGCTGACTCATAATCCAACAAATTAAAAAAAAAATGTCAAAAAAATTCGAAAAAAATAATTTCTTGTGGACCACCCTTAACATTTAGGGGTATGAAAAATAGATGTTGGCCGATTCTCAGACCAATATGCTCACAAAATTTTATGAGAATCGGTCAAGCCGTTTCGGAGGAGGACGGGAACGAACATTGTGACACGAGAATTTTATATATAAGATATCTGCTTATTAAACGGTATGCCTTAAAAACTTAAACATCAAATAATTTTGTAATATCTCTTACGGCTGTACCCAATATACTATCTACAGATAGAGATAAATTACTACCTTCTACTGTCAGTAATGAGCTGTCAATAATCTGAAGCTGTCCCAGTATACCCGATGAGTCATTCTTATCGCCTTATATTGGGACGCGTGAAATGCAATTTCCATACAAACTTTATATCGCTGGTAAGCCATACGTTGTCCTATTGTCAGACAGCGTACACGGATAAGGTGAGTTACCGTCGATAAGTTTATTGGGACAGAAAAGTCAACGATATTGGGAACAGCCGTTAGTCTGTTCGCCAATCGCCGTTATAAACGCGTTCCAAATTTGAATACTCTAAATAAAAATTAGAAGTTTTTAAGTTGTAAATTTATGGTCAAACTAGTTGTAATAAAAATAATTCAATATTATTGGGTTCTATAGTTCTTATCATTTGGGTCAAATTTATATTATAATATCTGCATAATTAGCGTTAGGTATGCCTAAAAAACGTAAAACATCAAATAATTTTGTAATATCTCTTAATCAGTCAAATTTACTCCGTAAGATTTCGATCAGGCTTAATTATCATATATTTAAGTTTTATTGCACTTTAAAACCATAAAAGAACATAATTATATGTTCACTTGGATTGATTATAGAATTACTTGTGATGTGATGAAGTGAATGTTTGTCAGTCAACGTTGATTGAATAACGTAAGTGAAAACATCTCTAGAAGCATTTTAAACATTGCTTTCTGTACTTTCTTAAGCATTAAACGACAGTCATCAGGGACACTGGATGGGACAAACTGATCTTTACACTTACTTTTATTTTGTTCATCATTTAAACTATGGTTAAGTGTTGCTTTAACCCTCAATCAAAATCCTATTTGAACACTTATAAAATTGCTTTGCTCATAAATTCGGCTGTCTTTATAATTCGTCATTATTTCAACCGGAAGACATCCACTGGACAAAGGCGTCCCCCAAAGATCCCCATAATGATTGATGCTACACTGCCCTCATCCAATTTATTCCGGTGATCTTGACCAAATTGTCAGTCCATCTTGTGAAGGCCATACACTACGTCTTCCGGTACGTGTTTGCCATTCGACGACTTGACTGCCCCAACGGCCATATATCCGTCGAGCTATGTGCCCTCTCCACTGCAACTTCAGTTTCGCGGGAACGGGTTTCGCTGTTTGAGGCTCACAATGAACTTGATACCTCTTCTCCAGAAATTCAAGAAGATTTCGAGAAGCAGAAAAAATCACGAGGAAAAGTCTCGCATAATTAATTATCAATGTTCTTAAATTGTTTATATTTCTTTTCAATAAACTCGGCTTTCAAAGTTCTGATACAAAACCGACCGTCGACCAGTGCCGAGAGAAACTTGTGTCTTCTATCGAGTCCTCTCTCGAGAAGGTCGCGGAATGGGGTAAATTGAACCTTGTCCAATTTAACCCCCAGAAGACTCAAGTTTGCGCGTTTACCACTAAAAAAACCCTATGTGTCGTATCACCGCTCTTCGATAACCCTTAAAGCCTCGCCTAGTATCGGAATACTGGGTCTTGAATCTCGATCGATTGCCACTTCCGTGGCCATCTATAGGGCAAAGCCAAATTGGCTTCGAAGAAGCTGGGCGTAATCAATAGAGCACGGCAATACTTCAAGCCGGCCCACATTCTAGCGCTCTACAAAGGGCAGGTCCGGCCACACATGGAGTATTGCTGGCTATCTCTGGTCTGGCGCACCCCAGTAACAGCTCGATCCATTTGCACAACGCAGAGCAGCTCGAACTGTCGGGGACCCAGTGCTCTGTGAACGGCTGGATCACTTGGCGTTGCGTAGAGACGTCGCTTCATTGTGTGTCTTCTACCGCATTTATCACGGGGAGTGTACCGAAGAGCTGTATAACTTGATTCCTGCCGCCGAATTCCATCTTCGCACGACACGCCACAAGTTAGGATATCATCCCCACCATCTGGATGTGTGGCGGTCCTCCACAGTGCGGTTTTCAAGGAGCTTTTTTCCACGAACTACAAAGCTGTGGAATGAGCTTCCTTGTGTTTCCGGGACGATACGACATGGGTACCTTCAAAAAAAGCGCGCTACACCTTCCTTAAAGGCCGGCAACGCTTTTGTGATTCCTCTGGTGTTGCAAGAGAATGTGGGCGGCGGTGATCACTTAACACCAGGTGACCCGTACGCTCGTTTGTCCTCCTATTCCATAAAAAAAAGACCTAAATAACAATACTGTGTTAACTTAATCCAGAAAATCGTATTGTATAAACTCATTTCGTGTGTCAAGAATATTAATTATTTGTTCATATTTCTATTTATATAATATTATATATAAAATATTATTTATATAAAGAATATTTTGTGTTCATAGTCATTTAACATTTTTAAATATATTTGCAATAGATGTTAATATATTCATAACCGCAAAAGATAATCATAAATTAAAACATTGTGTGTTTACAAAAAAAAAACATTGTAATATTTTGCTTGTACAGTTGGTTGCAACGACATATATTTATAAAATTCTATAAAATCAAAAAATATCAACTTTATCGTAAAGCTTACTAAAATATATAAAATTTTGGAGATTTTAAAAGTTTTAGGCGGAATTTTCTCATCTGATCATAGTATGTTCTACACAAAAATAAAACTTTGATTGTAATGTGAATGTTATACATAAAGTATTAAAAATATGAATATAAGATTTGGTAAGTACTTATTTAAAAGAGCTTAGGTTATGAAGCTAGATACTTCTTTTAAGCGCGTTTCGGAAAATGTATAGTAAGTACTTATTTAAATGACTTAAGGCGAAGGGTAAGCAGCAAACACGCAAACAACGCATTTTTAGACAAGTTTATTAGTGAAATTACACCATTTGGAGCTATGAACACTATTTTATCATATAACACATTAAGGCTTATTTCTAGGTTTCTAATGTTTGCTGTTGGTTATAAGTTAACACTCCAGAGCTATTCTGAACTACCTCTTTTCATTGCAGTTAAACAAGTTTTTTCTCGGCATGACGCATTTGTTTAGTACTATTCTCAGAAAAGGTATTTATATAGTTTGTACTTTTCTTTGTGTAGGTACATTTATTCAGGTTAGTTATCAATAATGAGAATTGTAAGCATATAAAGTGTCTGCACCTGTTAAAATATTTCGATTTCCACGCAAGAATTTTGAAAATGTTGGCTTTGTTACATAGATCGCGGGCCGGCAGCCTCAAGGTCTCATCGCTCAAGGTCGCTAGCAAATAGTGTCGCCCTTAATATTTTTGTTACACTATGAAGTTATTCGTCAAATCTCCATTTAGTACTAGAGTGTGAGCGTCTTCATTGAACATAATATTCATCCCCATATTTTTATATACACAATACGTTTATAATTATTACATAGGAAGGTGATTAATATCAATATATTACGTACCAATTGAACAACCAATACAAATGAAAGTATTTTTTGCATCATTAATGTTATTCGTGTTATGTTTTAGTTCTAATTAAACCTATATTAATTATTGTGTAAGTATAAAATATTATAAGATAATAATATTAACTCACTCTTACCCAAATTAATTTGCCCCAAACTAGGCATAGCCTGTACTATGGTACAAGACAACGATATATTTAATACAATATAATTAGTTAAACATACATATATACATATAAACATCCATGACTCGGAAACAAACATCCATATTCATCATATAAATTATTGCACCTACCGGGATTCAAACCCGGGACAGAGGTCCCGCTAGAGAGCTTAGTCGTCAGGGTCACTAACCATTCGGCTATATCTGTCGTCAAATTCTTAAATATCTCAATCTAATTGTTTTATATCGTCATTTCTATGAATGTAGAGTTCCAATTGACATGCAAGGTGGAGTATTGTAGCATGAGAAACATTGTTAAAATTCTTCAGCTAAGTCAGGAGTCATATCAAACAGCTGTATCTAGTATCTACGCAAATCTTCATGTAAATAAAGAAATAATAATTAAATAATTTTAAAGAAATTATCTTGCCGCAAACTAAGCATAACCTGGACTATGATGTATGTAAGACATAAATACTCCCATGACTTTGAAACAAACATCCACATTCATCATATAAATGTTTGCATGTATCAGGATTCGAACCCGGAAACTCTAGCTCAGTAGGCCGTGTCACTAACCACTAGCCTATATGGGTCGTATCCAATAAATGCACAGTGAAGCGACATCTCTACACAACATCAAGGAGTTAGAAAACATATTTAAACCAGAAATATTTGTGCAACAAATTGGTCTTAGAGTTAGCGACCTGTCTAATGTATTGGGTACAAGGCTAAATACTAAATGTTAAATATTTGTGCAGACTATTAGTCATAAGTCAGATAAGAGAACGTAAATGTACTATGATAAGGGGACCTCATATATCTATATATATAAAAATTAATTGCTGTTCGTTAGTCTCACTAAAACTCGAGAACGATTGGACCGATTTAAGTAATTTTGGTCTTGAATTATTTGTGGAAGTCCAGAGAAGGCTTAAAAGGTAAATAAATATGAAAATGCTCGGAATTAAATAAAAACAACTATTTTGTTTTTCCTTTGATGTGTCCTCAGTCGTTCAGAAATGAAATTGAAAAGAATTGTTTAATATGAATAACTAATTAGAATTTTTATAGCTTTCTAACTTTCTCAGGAGGTAAAAATAAACCTAATTTTAGCCAACTATAGTCGGTAGATTAACTGTGGATGGAACAGAATAATATGCAAGATGGCAATCAAATAATAATAATTGAATTACGATACATTTTATGTACGATAATATTTGGTAGGTCTGAGAATCGGTAGTCATCTATCATTTGTATAAAAAACAAACTTTTTAATTGTTGATTTTTTTCTAAATACTTTATATCACGATATATTTGCTGGGTCAGCTAGTCTGTAATAGTTTTTAGCTTATTACCAGGCATGAAGACCGCATTAAGGAAATATTTATACAAGTCATAGAATAGAAGAAGAAGAAATGTGTAACCACAAAATTGTCTAGTGAGTTAGCCCGTAAATAGGGTACACGATGTTAGATATTAAAATTTACCGTGAGATAGCATTATACAATTGTACTAAATAATTTAAACTCGATGAAACGAAAAAGCGACACCAAATTAAGATAACTAATAGGATTAAAAGATAAGATAGGTAATAGGAGAACATAAACAAGCTTATTAAAGTTATACTTCTTTTGGCGCGATGGAGAAAAGTGATGAGAGTGAATTTTTTTGATGCGCGTGCACGCCGACATCTGAATTCTACATCGTGATGTTAGTTCTAGGTGGCATGAAAATCGATAGCTATGTTCTACTTGTATATTCTAGTATTTTTATATTTAGATCACGTGTTTCGTAACAGTACAATTAAACAGTGTGAATAAATAAATATTATTTGGGTGTTTTTATTAAATCAATTTCATATACGACGGTGATAGTATTTTCTAATAATTTATTAGTATATCTATATAATATATTGAATATTAGTGATAAAACTGATTTGAATAAACTGTTTTGAGTGCATTTATAGATTTGAGGTTAATTGTCGGTCTGTATAATTTATTTATATCGTTAATTAATTTTTTTTTAGTTTTGTTTTATTTCAGGTATATTAACAAATTTAACGTATAAATAAAAATAAAAATTCTATACTTGTTTATATTAACCTTAAATGCTGAGTGTTTATACTATCTTTGATCTGAACTATTTGTTAAAATTTGATTTATTTTTCCATACGCCAAAGAAGTGTATACTTCTAACGCGTGTACATAAGTACACACACTCTTTTTTCTATATAGAGTAGGTATCTATTATTAGTTTTTATAATCACGGATGACGCTGGCATGGATGTACTAGGAGAACATAAGGTTTAGTTCAGAGCATAGACTAACAATGTATGTTTATGACAGCCCCATAATGGACGACCAATTTCGATTTGTCAATATGCACATAGCATTAGACATTTTAATATTTATAATACTACGGAGGTAATTCCAAGCGTGGCTAACTGTTTACGACTTGTCAATTAAAATAGGTTACAGTAGTATTAGATTGGCTTTCCTTTCATATCTTGCTGCATCTTCGTTAAAGATGTTCCTCTCTCTTACCTAGTTTGTAAGTCTATACGCTTATACCGACCGTGTTGTTTCTATAAAACTCGTCTGTTATAAATTATAGCCGGCTACGATGTGTAGGTTACAAATACCAGGCGAACATATACATATATGATGCAGAATATGCTGACGGCATGTACCAGGACTTCATATTAAGTTTAAAGGCTTATTCGAACACACTACACTGCATTTATATTAATTTCATGTAGGTTTCTACCGCTAATGTCAGTCATTTCATAGACATAAATGGATAGATTATGTCCCCAAGATTCCTGGAATTTGATATATTTTATCCTAAGCAATGACGTTCCGCTTAGCATATACCTTGAAAAGTTGTTAAGAAAATAGTGTGTATAAAAAAATAAACACTCCGTTTAAAAAAACCGACTACAAAATCTGAAAAGTATCAAATAACTAAAAATTTAATTTAATACACCTTAACCTTTAATATTAATAAAATGCTATTATTTATATGTGCTACCTATTGATAGGTTTTAAGTCGGTGCCAAGCCCTAAACAAAATAAAACTTAATATTATAAACAGCTTACTTACTTTCTATTATTATTAAGGTTGTCTGGCCAGGCGTGTCTGACCGCTTGGGTTGTTTTGTTCTAGACGAAGCTATCCCGCTCAAAGTCACGTGTGGCGAGTGTAGGTACTTACTATTACATTTGGCTTGGCACCGACTTCAAAGCTATCAATATATAGCACATTCAAATAATAATATTTTGGTAATATTAAAGGTAAAGGTGTATTAAATAAAAATTTTAGTTATTTGATACTTTTCAGTTTTAGAAGTCGGTTTTTTTAAACGTTATTTTTTTTATTTTTTACTTTCTAGTGTCAGTTAATAATTATAATATATAATCAACCTGAAAGAAAACTCCTAAAAAAGCCGTGTACAAAAAACAATTATTATATCATCGATAAAACAAAAATTTTCATAAAATGAAAACTACTGGGCCAAACTATGTAAAATTATTATGGGACCAAATTGCATTCTTTCTGCATCGAACTAAAGAAAAACTACGTAAATCGGATCATAAATCTCAAAGTAATGGGTGTACATACATAAAAAAATACCGATCGAATTGATAACCTCCTCCTTTTTGAAGTCGGTTAAAAATTATAAGAAAACATCTGCTGTTTGTCACAAACTTTTAGAAAAATGCGTCACAGATAGTCTCAGATTTGAAACATGTATTTTTTTAAGGTCTGTGGAATTATAAATAACAAAACAAATATTCTCTGTAATATTTAGACAAGCGCTATATTTTAGAAAAAAAAACTTTAAATACCCAACATTAACGCTCAATGTGTTGATCTCAGGTGTTTAATAATTCACAAACTTCAAATGATTGCATATGATTAATTTCTCTCTTAATTATGTCCTAACTGTGGACAGTATTCAGAAAATAGTGGATGAGTACTCTCTATCTCGACTCGACCATCGACCAAGAGTGGCGGTGATCACCTAACATCAGGTGTCTACACTATCATATCTGCACCAACTTATTATATGTACTTATTAATGTACGTTCGGGAAGCTCCGTAAAATCTTTGCGTCCCAAATACCACAGTGTCTGAAGGCAAATGTTTTTAACCAGTGTGTGTTGCCAGTGATGACATACGGAACGCAGACGTGGTCGCTAACTATGGGCGCTATAAGGAAACTCGTGGTCGCTCAGGGGGCAATGGAGAGGGCTTTTCCCGGAGTTTCCCTGCAATTATTTAGGCAAATTATTTATTTGCCACCCCCAAACGTAACATTTCTATTACTTCGGTTTAAAGAACTTTATTTCTCACTTAGACAGTCGTCACTTACGTGAGAACATAAAATCAGTGAATGTGAACGGAATATGCTCATTGCTGCTTTCCGGTTTTAAGGCGGTGGTCCAAGTTACAAGATAATATTTATTATTATTATTATATTAATAAGATGTTTTTATTCATTGGTTTGTATATGATAAAGCTGCATTTTTTTAAAGATATTGAGCGAAGTCGCTTCCCTAACAGTTTTCGGATGCTTATTGAATAGCCGTGCTCCTGTAAAAGTTATATTATTTTTACTATAGTTAGTTCTAATACTAGGTAATACAACGTGACTGGCGCGACGTAATATATCGTTGATGCTTAATTATTATATTATATTATATAACTTAATTGATGGTTTACTGTGTAATAATAATGAAACATGTCACCGCACAATAATTACAATGTTAATAATTATTATAATTGGGTAAAGCACAATAGAGGTTATGCACACTCAGGGGCTAAGTAAATTTCACCTCGCCGCTTGAATATTAATTGGACTATTGTTTTATAATACTAACATTAAAATCACTATTTGGAATTGATCAACCGCGATCAAAGTGTCGAAAAAACCTCTTTGTCGTAAGTGGGTGGGGCCCCGTTATATAATTTGTAAAAAACCTATTTGCTTTCATTTTTAGTAATACATATCTTTACAAAGATTGATCCTTCTCAGGAACAGCGTCCATTGGTCTCGAAATTTTTCTAAAAATCATTTGGGTCGATTTCCGTCAAATTTCAAAAAATCTTAGAAAACAAAAGTGCAGTTATTGGTTTCTTATAAATCAAGGGCATAACTCCTTTCACGACTTTCCTCTAAGTCTCGTAGTTTCTGACTTGGCTCAAAAAACCATCCTGTATATTACACTTACATTGTTCAGGTAAAACCAATGGGAACACTAATACTAAACTCGTGGTCGGATTTGGTACGGCCAATCGGACTGCCCGGTGGGTGCCTCGCACTAATTGATCCGGCGTCCGAACGGTAATAATAATAATTTTTGCGATGGACAGCGTGACATAGCATCGAATATTATGTTCTGCTACCAGGAGGTCTACTTGCAAAATCGACAACGAAACATTCGGAACGATACGATAATACTCCGAACATATCGCAACTATCCTACTCTAACAAACGTTCGTATTCCTTATCGTTTATCGTAACCATAGACTAATATTAAGATTTTTTAATGATGTTAGTGTCAATGAATTATGCGCAAACCTTGAAAAACTAAATATTATCTGTGCTATGTCACTGTTAAGTGTCAAAAGTCAAAACATAGTTTAGGCGCTAAGGACCATGCCAGACTCTGCGCCACCAATTTGGTATCATTTACACATATTAAAAATATTCCAAAATTATGTAATGAATATAATATGACCATTTAAAATTGAATAAATAATACAAAACTTGCGGATAATAAAATGTACAAAAAAAGTAACTCAACCCTTCTCGTCGACTTCCTATTTCTCAGGCGGCTATTTGGCCAACAAAATGACTTAAATTACTTGGTAGTAAAAAAATCCTATTGAATAGTAAATCACATATAATTATTTTAATAATATTTATTTAGTGTGTATATTGCATAGCAAATATATCTATACAACTTGAAACGATAATAGCAATGACAGTCTAGAAGAGATTATCGTAAAAGTGACGCTTGATTATTTGTTAAATTCGTCTCTGACATTTTCAACTAAGAGTAGGGTTAGGACCGATAATATCGAAAAATGTTTCATTCGTTCAATCATCGTTTCGATGCTGAATACGATGTAACTAAGAGTAGGATTCGACACGACTAATGCCAAGATATATCGAATATTGATTTTAGGCGTAGGCCCCTAACCGCGTGCGATGGTTCGGCCGTACCAAATCCGATCATTTGTTTCGGCTATAAGGAGCGGCTAAAAGTCCCCCCACTGTCTAGTTTTTGTTTATAAGTGGGGAAAAATAAAACCCATGAAAAGGATAATTATGCAAAAGACACTTTTTATACAAAAGGTTTTGGACAATAATTTATAAAACATTTGCTACATATATAATGTATTAATGTTTATTTTAAATATGTAAAACATTATATTCAACTAGACTAATAAATAATAGGGAATCGGCAGCATTATAACGTGCATGCAAAAGAAAAAAAAAACCGAAAAAAGAACAATAATTTACACTAATTGTGTTTACGCGACAGCAAAGATGCGACAGTGGTGCCTCTGTTGAGCAATCGGCGAACTAAAAAGCGGGGTATCACATACGTAATAGCTAATTTGCTTAGTTCAGTTGTTAGATATCTGTTATATTACCTAAAATATTCCGTCTTGTTGGTTTTTATAAGCACATTACATTGTCATGGATAGGTACAAATGTAAAATTACCCCGAAAGAGTATTGCGTACATATTTTATACGTCTAGATAGACTCAAAAGCTGTGAAAGCGTCGAAAAATATTGCGACGAACTATTAGCCTCTATATTCAGCAACGCACGCGCACTAAAACAAAGTGATCGCGATTTTAAGACGTAGCTGTCATACACACTAATGTAATAGACTGTATATGCTTCTTTGACCTCCTCTTCCATAAAAAACAATATTTTATAGAGTTATCTCTATAAAACACCAAAACATTAATTTTATTTTAATAATAATTACCCGTCTACCAAAGGTTAAACATGCGAAATGCTTATTATAGGTGACCTCAAGTTATATGCCTGATAGAATCAAGGTCGATTGCGAAAACAGTAACGGGACACAATTACTGCCCGAGCAAATAATTATTTTAGGGTAAAAAAAATGGCGCTTGATGTAAGCCCAGGCTACATATTCATAGAATAGTTATTGTCTCTAAATGTAAAAAATAGGATTTGAAAAAACATTCACACCAACATTTGAAAAAAACAACTTAAAAAAGTCACGGCCATCCGCTTAGGCCATTCATCAAATATCATAACATTATTTATCAACATAAAAACTTGTTAGCGAACCGCCCGGTATATATATATATAGCTAGCTATCATTTAGAAAAAAGAAGTGATGTTTCCAGCAAGAAAGAAACTCTCTAGGAAAAAAGCGATTCACTCGATGGTATGAAACGAGCTGTGATTGATAGATTGACAGCAGATGACAGTTATAATCTTGTAAAAAATGGAGATAGCCGAAATCCACTACGTTTTAAGCAACTGTTTGATTTCAAACTTAGCCGGATTATACTTCGTCGCCCAATTGTAATTACTATTTGAAACTTATGTCAAATCTCACTGCACGTTTCATACTTAACTAAATTTCAAATTTATTTAGGCAGTCCCACCCCTTATTACATAGTATTTAAATCCCTTTTGCTGTCTAGTAAAATACTAAATATAGCGGAGACCTAAAGTGTGAAGAAACAAATAAATAAATAATAATTAAAGCACATTAAAGTCTTGTTTCCGAATTTGTACTTACAATAAACATGTATTTATGCGGCTTGCGTGCGGAATATAAATGACATAAATATAAAGATTCCTTTTCTAGATTAAAAATTGTGACAGGCCAATCTCGTTGCATTTGTTCTGCAATAATTCGGCCTCAGAAAAACCTGTTGCTATAAATTGTTGTTCTTTCATTAAATTAGAGTGTATGTCATTTTTTATGCAGAAGGTAGGTACCGACGAAGGCAATTGAAGAAGCTCGGATACAGCATTCTTCTCTGCATACCAGACTAATATATCTGACTCCTGCCGCCGAATACCACCATGTCATCATATCCATATCTTACTAACTTCATCCTCTCCATAAACGATACGACCTGGATACCTTCAAGAAAAGCGCGTGCACCAACTTTTATAGGCCTTTATTTTATCTTTATTAACTTTTATAGTGTGATCAGCGGTGATTACTTACCAACCGATGACCTTAGCTCCCTATTTCCAAAAATACATATTAGTCCATTAAAATGTTACAATTTAAGGACCGAATATTGCACTTTTTAGAGGACGCAATTTTATTTTTAGGATATGTGTGGGGGGTCAATAGATGCTTAACCTCAAGCTTATGGGGTCGCCACCCTTGTCCCCCGACCGCCATCTTAGAAAAAAGGGTGAAAACCCTTTTTTCGCGATATATCGGAAACTATGCGTCTTACAAAAAATTCGTAAGGACATAATTTGTTTTGCCTACAAATATGTTTCTATAACTTTTTGCCCTAAATTAAAAATTAAAGAAGTTATGAGCAAGATAAAGAAAAAAAAATTAAAAAATTTTCTTTTTTGCTCTATAACTTTTTTTCATGCTCAGTAACATTACAATGGACTATATATAACTTACTACAGTTTTCGCGCGAGTTGAATGCAGTCGGGGCCTGATGTAAAAAGCGGGAGCGTAACCTCCGCTGTCCGCACGCCTCGCCTCGTGCGCCTGCAGTGTAGTGCTGTGCCGTAGTCGTTGCTTACCGTGTTATCACATTAATACTATTATTTTTTGATTTTAATAAAGATGGATCCGAGTCCATCAGGATCCGTTCCAAAAAAACTGTAGATTTTACAACGAGTGCACAAAACGAACCATTTTTTATCCGAGACTTTTAGCAGTGTCGAGGATAAAATAGTTTTGTGGACGAGTTATAAACTCTGCTTTTCATTTCGATTGCGAGGATATAAAACAGTAGTATAACATGGACATTTTTAACAATTTTAGCAAATTTGAAGAAATTAATAAACACACGAAAAAACAAGACCCACTGTTTCCCGCCGCTTTTTTTTAATCTTACGACATTGATATTAGGCTTGGGCTCCAGACCTATATAGCCTACTATTAAATTAATTTTGTAATATATATATATTTTTAATTTATTAAATAACCTACTGTATTTAAATTTTAATTTTAAAATATGTCTTAAAAACACATGAGGCAAATAAATTAAAGTAAATATTGTAAAATAACAAATTCTATCTCTGAACTTTTTATTCTGTTTGGCTGTATGGCTCATATTCTTTGCCTTAATATAGATACATTTATGAGTAGATCCTTTTGTGCACTTATGCACATAAATCGATTTTGTGCAGCCTATATCGTGCACAAATAAGCAATTTCAGAGCATGAGAAGTGAAAAGGAAATTATATTCATCGCAAAGTACGAGAAATGGCGAAAAATGTTTCAGACATGTGTGTTGAAGAAAGGCAGAACAAAGATTTGAGATTTACTTATTAGGTCAGTACATACATAAACTCACGCCTTGTTCCCGTCGGGGTAGGCAGAGACAATAGAATGCCACATGCTTCTTATCCTTACAAACCTCACGCGCTTCCTCTACATTCGCTCGCCGGTTGCGGGTGCTTCGATTAGATTAACTTTTCTTATTAGATTAGTGTTAAATCATAATTATTAATTATAATTAGGTCACATCACTATCACATTCCTGAACTCTGCATTCAAAACGCGCGTTATCTGTACATAAAAATGACCAATTATTTGATTGCACTGCTGAGATGCAAGTCGTGGAGGTTTCTGCGGGTCATATGTAATGTCATAATAATTATCACTTTCTACGTTCTTACGCACAGACGAATTAAACCAGCAATATCGGTCATTGAGGTGTAAGCCCCGCGAGAAACAGGGATGGAACTTTGCCATATTAACGTATACGTGACGTCATCAGTCAGCATGATAACGGTACCTTTGATTGGTGATTTTTGAAGTGTATGTCTTACGTCTGTGTATATTTACTATTTTTTTTAATTATTTTTTTATGGAATAGGAGGACAAACGAGCGTACGGGTCACCTGTTGTTAAGTGATCACCGCCGCCCACAATCTCTTGCAACACCAGAGGAATCACAGGAGCGTTGCCGGCCTTTAAGAAAGGTGTACGCGCTTTTTTGAAGGTACCCATGTCGTATCGTCTCGGAAACACCGCACATGGAAGTTCATTCCACAGCTTTGTAGCACGTGGAAGAAAGCTCCTTGAAAACCGCACTGTGAAGGACCGCCACACATACAGATGGCCACACCATAATATCTTAATTTGTGATGTGTCGTGCGAAGGTGGAATTCGGTGGCAGGAATCAGGTGAAATAGCTCTTCGGAACACTCCCCGTGATAAATGCGGTAGAAGACACACAATGAAGCGACGTCTCTACGCAACGCCAAGTGATCCAGCCGTTCACAGAGCACTGGGTCCCCGACAATTCAAGCTACTATAGTGTATGTTTACTATAATGGCTGGTGGTCCTCATCCAATCGCGCAGGGATTATATAAGTGGAAGATTTTGACATATTGAGGCATATTTGTCTATTAACATGGTATGTCAGATAGCTAGAGTAATAGGTATATTGTTATGAGGCAGTGCAGCCGATATTAATACCATATTAGTTCTGCAGAAAAAGGGCTATTTGCGCTATTTATAACCTAGGTCCTAAAGAAACACTAAGAGAAAAATTTAAAGAAATAGACATTTTAACTGTTACTGTCTCTAGAACGTGAACTACTCGTAGAACAGCTTACAGTACTACTCCTTACTAATTTTCCACATGATCCCAGACAATGTACGATACAAATGTGTTACGAAATTCTAAAGAAGTGTTAAAAAACGTTTCGGTGGTAAAGGTTACTATAACATAAATCACTTTTTTATTGATACCACACAATCGGAATGGAAACACCACCATGTAGCTATTTAAAAATAAATTTTATGGTACGATATTATATTGTAAAGAAATTTTAATAAAAAACCGCTCATTGAGTTTCTTGGACCCATTCTTCTCAGGTTTGCAGAATACTATTTCGAATGGGTCTTTGACGTTCAATAAGTGTTATATCCTGTTTGGAATAAAAATATTTGAATTTGAATAGAGGCGCTTTTAGACTCCGATTTGGTATATTATATTTATGAAATCTTCTTATGCTAGTAAGTTCTCTTATGTGTCAGGACAACAAGGTTTGTAAAACACCAGTATAATTTGTCAAATATCATAATACACGTCGCAGCCATCAGTATTATACTCCTTACTAGGTATTATACTACTACCACAGAGTAGGAACGGATTGAGTTAGTAAGTCTTTTGTGTTGCGATGTATATGCTTTTACAACAAGATCCCAGAAAATGTTCAAAACAAAAGTATTACGTTATTCAAAAGAATTGTTAAAAAACGTTTGTGTGGTAAAAGTTACTATAACATAAATGACTTTCTTAATGATACCACAGATTGGGAATGGAGTGACCGCCCTCGGGCTATTAAATAATAAGTTTAATTGTACAATATTACTTTGTACACATATTTCGATGAAAATTCGATGAAAAAAAAGGCCGGCTGAGTTTGTTGCGCCCATTCTTCTCAGGTCTGAGACATTCATTTTGGAATGGGTGGTAGTTTTTTGACTTTCAATAAGTGATGTCACATCCTATTTAGAATAAAAATATTTGAATTTGAATTTGATACTTACGTATTAAATACTACTAATTAATATGATACACACTATTTATTAATGGTCACCAATCGTTTGAAATATCGCACTAAATATTCACATAATCCCTCAGTTCCAGAAAGACCCAATCAACCAGATACGTTGACGAGCAATCTTTTGATTTTATGTTAAAAAAATATTTTTGACTTTGACTTTATACAAGTAAGGATTATTCTCAAATGTTCTCGAACACTTTGGGTAGAACAAGAAAACATAACAAGTGAAACATCTAGGTATGTCAAAATCGAAAAACTGTACGCCAGTTTGGTACCAATCGATTTTTTTAAACTCGCGAACATATTTTGACGTTCGCCTTGAGCTTCAAGTTCAAATATTTTTATATATTACTAGCTGACCCGACAGACATTGTTCTGTATATAATAAATAAAATAATGTTTTTATATGAATTTGTCAATAATATATCTTAACATCAAAAATTACTTCGTAAAATATGCACCCTGCTGTCGTAATGAAATTGTTTCACAGCAGAACTGTAAAACCGTGCGTTAATAAATTCTCTCATAGAAATTATATATGGACACATCAAAGGAAAAACAAATTTGTTTTTTTTTTATTTAATTTAGCAGCATTTTCCTATTTTATTCACCTTATAAACCTTCTCTGGACTTCCACAAATAATTCAAGACCAAAATTAGCCAAATCGGTCCAGCCGTTCTCGAGTTTTAGCGAGACTAACGAACAGCAATTCATTTATATATATATATATATATATATATATATATATATATAGATATGAAATCACTGATTGAAAGTCGAAAGCGTATCGAAAGAAACTCAGCGGGCTTTTATTATAGCATCTGAATTAGCAATAATATTTAAAGAATGCATAGATAAGAGTGTGTCATATATAACATTGTATACCTGCTTTTTTTTTTCGTATAAAAATGTGGTTGCAATGTGATATCGTACAATAAACCTTATTATTTAATAGCTTGAAGGCTTCGTAGGAGTACTTTAAGTACGTTACTTAAGTACTTTAAGTAAGCGCGTACAAGGTGTACGCGCTTTTATTTTAATTTAAAAGGCCAGCAACGCTCCTGTGATTCCTCTGGTCTGTTGCAAGAGAATGTGGGCGGCGGTGATGACTTAACACCAGGTGACCCGTACGTTCGTTTGTCCTCCATTTCCATAAAAAAAGTATAAATTATGTTGTATAATATTATTAAAACACTATTATTATTTTTTTCAATAAATCAGTGATTCGTTTTTTACCACAAGCCAACACATACCACTTAATAGGTTGAAGTTATCATTATTTACGACCAAACTATAAGTATACAATAAGGAAACTATTAATATTATTATCAGATGTTGGACAGCATGTTGGAAATTGGTTTGTACAAAAACATAATCTATCGTTTTTATATACATCCATTTTGTTATTTATTAACTAAGAGATATTATAATATCATAGATATTTATTTAAACTTCCTTGGCAACTGCATTTTCTCTCAGTCTTGCTCTTGCCATTACATTTTTTTTTATGCAATAGGAGGACAAACGAGCGTAAGGGTCACCTGGTGTTAAGTGATCACCGCCGCCCACATTCCCTTGCAACACCAGAGGAATCACAAGAGCGTTGCCAGCCTTTAAGGAAGGTGTACGCGCTTTTTTTGAAGGTACCCTCATTACACATTACAGGAAGCTCATTCCACAGCTTCGTAGTACGAGAAAGAAAGCTCCTTGAAAACCGCACTGTGGAGGACCGCCACACATCCAGATGGTGGGGATGATATCCTAACTTGTGGCGTGTCGTGCGAAGGTGGGATTCGGCAGCAGGAATCAGGTTAAACAGCTCTTCGGAACACGGGGAGTGTTCCGAAGAGCGATAAATGCGGTAGAAGACACACAATGAAGCGACGTCTCTACGCAACGCCAAGTGATCCAGCCGTTCACAGAGCACTAGGTCCCCGACAATTCGAGCTGCTCTGCGTTGCACGCGGTCAAATGGATCAAGCTGATACTGGGGTGCGGCAGACCAGAGATGACAGCAATACTCCATGTGTGGCCGGACCTGCGCTTTGTAGAGCGCTAGAATGTGGGCCGGCTTGAAGTAATTGACATGTTACTACTGACAATGCCGTACTAACACATATAATAAATGTCTCCTTCCAAACTAACTCATTTCCAAACTTATGGCGTCATGCTATTATCCGTCCTGTGCCAAAAAAAGACAACCCCGATTACTTTAAAGACCTCCGACCCGTTAGTGTTCTTCCTTGTCCTTCTAAAATAATTGAAAAAATTGTTTATAAGCAATTAATAAATTATTTAGAAACCTATAAAATTTTACCTGAACATCAATCCGGGTTCAGAAAGAAAAGAGGTACCATGACTGCACTCTGAGACGTAGTTGACAACATTCTAGCAGCTCAGGATGTGGGTAAAGTAACCATTTTAGTATTGCTTGATTATTCTCGTGCTTTTGACACCTTAAATTTAACTCTATTACTATCAAAATTAGCCTACTATGGACTCAGTGGAAATACTATACAATGGTTTCATAGTTACCTCAGTCATAGAACTCAGAAAGTTGTAACCACAGACGAAGATGGTAAAGTTCGCTATTCAGAGTGTAGTAACATGAAAAGAGGAGTTCCACAGGGTTCTATATTAGGCCCTCTTTTATTTATTTTGTATAGTGCGGACATATTGCAAAATATAAAGCACTGTAAGTATCAAATGTATGCAGGTGACATTCAACTATATTTATCTTTCAATCCTCACGACATAGTTGATGCAATCAATTTAATTAATTTAGATTTAAACGAAATTTACAAATGGTCAGAGAAAAACTCATTAATTCTCAACCCAGCTAAAACAAAATATATGATTTTCGGTACACAGAATGGTTTAAATACAATTGAGCGATACAATCTTGATATAAAAATTAATAATTATAAAATTGAACGTGTGCATGAAGCAAGAAATTTCGGACTGATAATGGATGAAAGTCTGCGATTCAAAAAATATATAAGCTCGACAATTTCAAATTGTTTTTATCGTCTTAAAGTGTTATATAAATTAAGACAATACTTAAATTTAGAAACACGCATACGTCTGTCGTCCTTCTAAATTTAATTATATGGACACCGTTCATGGCCCACGACTACTGAGTAAAACTAAAAATGCCATACAGCGAGTGCAGAATGCGTGCGCTAGATGTTGTTGGAATATTCCTCCCCGTAGTCACGTTACACCATATCTCAAAGAGGCAAAAGTACTTAAGATGGACGGAAGAAGGCATTTACACCTTGCTGTGCTACTCTTTGGCATAATTGCTTGGAAAACACCAGTATACTCATATCAAAAGTTACAATGACTTGGACAGCATAAAGCTTTGAATATGGATACGAGGTCCGCTTTTCGTATATTAGCTATTCCTAGCCACCGCACTGCTGCGTTTCGGGGAAGTTTAAGATATCAAGCCACCAAGTGCTGGAATGATTTGCCACCTCCACTTCAACTTAGTGATACCATTCAAAATTTCAAAATAAAAACTAAAAATTACCTACTTAGTGATATTTATAAACCTGTTTAACTGCTTGTACCTCTTTTAAATTTTATATTATAATATTAACATTTATAGTAACCATAATATATATTAACACTTATTTATTATTAATAACCTCATATTTTATGATTTTTCCGTCGTTAAGATCTAAATGATCTTCTTTTAACATTAAATTTTTTTTATTTTTTTATTTTTCTATTTTTTTTTAAGAGTTAAATACAAAAATTAGATCTACACTGCCTTTATTTATTTATATTCATAGACTTACATTCATAGTTATAATTTGTAAATTACTAGTCGCTGCTACTCCCAGACTCAATAATGTTGGGGCTACTGAAAACCAGTGCTACATTGGCACCACGCCATTGCAGCTTTTTACTGAGTTAGCTCCATTTGGTGACATTCACTGGCGCACAGTACCTTTTTCGTTTTAAGCTATAAATTGTATTATTTAATTTGTTTTATTTGTTAGTTCTAAGAAATTATTACTTATTTTGGTTTGTATCATTTTAATAATTGTGTGGTGGTAGTTTTTGTTATCAATAAATTTTTATTCTATTCTATTCTATTATTCTATTCTAAATGAAGGAATATATTAAATGGATCAAAATTATTATATCCCAGTGGGTGCTCCGAAAGTAAGAAACACATTTGTATAACGGCCGTTCTCAATATACTATATACAGATAGAGATAAATCACTACCTTCTACTGTCAGTAATTAGCTGTCAATAATCTGAAGCTGTCCCAATATACCCGATAAGTCATTCTTATCGCCTTATATTGGGACGCGTGAATTGCAATATCCATACAAACTTCTATCGCTGGTAAGCTATAACGTCGTACCATTGACAGAGAGCGTGTACGGATAAGGTGAGTTACCGTCGATAAGTTTATTGGGACAGAAAAGTCAACGATAGTTACAATTTTTATCTCATGTAAGATATTCGGATAGACTGAATATTGGGAAAGGCCGTAAGTAGGTATTGTAGGTACCTACTTGATTGACATTGTCGCATTCAATTAGAGTGAATAATGGTTAGATTTAGCGTTTCTGATAATATATATCTCTACTAGCGGACCTGACAGACGTTATCCTGTACACACGTTTTAAATTTTAAAAATTGGTCCAGACGTTATAAGGTGTTCACTAACATAGGTAGGTACATAGGAGACAATATGTTATGATTTTTTTAAAGTGATAACCCTCACTTCTAGGATTAATACACTAAGCCAAAACCTGAGAGTTGAACAAAGCAAACAGAATTTTATAACGAGGCGGTACTCGAACGGTTAGCTCAGTTGGTTAGAGCACCCGCACGGAACGCCGGAGGTCGTGGGTTCGAATCCCGCATAGTTCATAAAATTTTGTTATTCAAATTTTATTTGTGTATTAATCCAAGAAGTGAGGGTTATCACTTTAAAAAAACATAATTATCTCAAGTCAATTGAGAGGTTATCAAATTTAAAGTAGATCCTGTAGATGAAGCCACAACCTGAGAGTTGAACAAAGCAAACAGAATTTTATAACGAGGCGGTACACGAACGGTTAGCTCAGTTGGTTAGAGCACCGGCACGGAACGCCGGAAGTCGAGGGTTCGATCCCGCATCGTTCAAAAAATTTTATTTGTGTATTAATACGTAGGAGAATTATATGTCGACTGTATTGAGAATCTAAACCAATCTCAAACTCACTGGAACACTAAAAATATTCAAAATCGGTCCAGCCATATATATTTAGGAGGTAGTTCAATTGTGAATCTAAGCCATCCTCGAATCCACTTGAACACAATATTTTAGCGGTAAAATAGATTCTCCATACATCCTATCAAAATTCAAAATAAACGTTCCTCCAAAATTAATAAGAAAAATTGCCTATTCGTTGTTTGTAGTACCACAATCTAGGACTAATCTGGGTCAAAACGCAACTATTTCTAGGCTCTATAGGTCATATAACTCACTGGCGAAATCGCAGAACATTGATTTATTCATTCCGCTTGCTCAATATAAAAAGAAAATACTGAATTTACACACGTGACTTAGAAACCTTGTTATCATATTTCATTTTTATTTTTCTATTATATATTACAATACATTTTAGTTATTAAATTGTTAAAATTACTGTCTTAAAAACGTAGTAAAAATTATGAATGCTGTGGTAGCTTATGAGTGAATTAACTCTAATCCATATTATTATTATATTTTAAGTGTGTAAAGAGTGTAATTTGTTAGTTGCCCAAATACATAAATAAATAAACGAACACACACAGAAAATTTCATTCAATTCGGTCCAGCCATTTAGGTGGAGTTCACTGTCAACACACGTATAGAAGAATAATATATATAAAGTTATAGATATTATTTATGTGAAAAATCACAAAATAAAATATAAGGTCGTAAAAATTTTAAATTCTGCACAAAGGTATATCAATAAATTAAAGAATTACAAATTCACGCAAGCTTAATTTGTAAGATTAAACCAAATGTTTATTAAAATGGATATATTACTAAACGTTGTATTATTTTTAATTCACAGCATCAAAGCTAATCCTGCGTGGACTAAACGGGGAGTTCCACTCTGGACAACTGACGGCAATATTGGGACCTTCGGGTGCTGGGAAAAGTACATTGCTCAATGTCCTTGCTGGCTATCGGTGAGTATTCACTACGGAACTATATTTTGAAACGTCCTGTTTATGTCAAAATTGGACAAAAACAAGGGTCAAATACGAAAATATAGGTACTCATCAAATTTGGATACTAAACCTTTTCGACGATGCGGGATTCGTACCGGCACTAGGGTTACATCCGAGAGTTGAACAAAACATACCAATATTTTCTGTTTTTGCGGTATGACGTTTGGCTTAGTTGGTAGAGCGCTGGGACTTACCTAGAGTGGTGCGGGTTCGTATCATGCATCCTCCAAAAATTTTGGTTAAATTTGTGTAATTAATCCCAGCATTGAGGAATGTCACTTAAAAATAACATATAGCTTATAAAATATACTCATGGATTAGAGAATAAAAACTAAAGACGACACTGTTTTCAGACGACATAAAATTATACTAATATATATATATATATTATACTTGCGGCCAATTTTTATAGGCAACCTATTGCTAATACATTGCTACTCCCTAAACGTTCATTCAGTATTAGTTTTATCAAAAAAACACGTACTACCCGCAGAATCGAACAGTGGGATCTTATTCCATAAACATTATCTCTGAGGATGATTCTGTTTTGTAAGCTTGATACGTCGATAACGTTCAGAAGCACTATAATTTCATGCTATAAACTTACTCCCCACCTTTTTTGTAAAGTTGTTGTTTAACTGGTTTACGACGATAAGGATTGCTTTCACAACTCAACGTAAATATTTTATGTAGGTGCGTCTTCCCCTAGGTCACTCTCTTAAGGTTGTAAACATAATTAAAATAACGGTTATTTGATGTTTCTTTGCATAAGTAGTATGTCTTTAAGCAATGTAGAATGTTTATCGATCTTTGCACCGTATATGGAAGTTTTATCACTCTCTGATGTCTGATAAACAAGTACCGTATACGCCGAGGCTGAATGGTTACAGAACAAATGATCGCATGATAGTTTGTGTCTCCGATATCCACCTGAGCTTTTTTCAAGGACACCTTAGGCTGGCCAAATACATTTGTAATGGCACTACGGATTCATAATCTGAATTCAGAAAGCCCGGAATACCATACAATATATAAAACCAATAATACCGATCATCAAAAGTACAAGGCACTTCTAGCAGTCATAGAAGTTTCAAAGAATAGGTACAATTAGTGTTTAGTGTATTAGTTATGGAAAAACTAAAGTACCTATTTTGGTCCAGTTTTCTAGATCATACTGCATAAATAACTTTGTAATCCCATATATATATTATGTTGCAAGTTTTCGTGGCACTATTTCTGACTTTGGAAGTATTAAGGCGCAGGAGTTCTCAATTTTTAAGACGATAGAAATAATAAATAAGACAAAAGACTAACAAGCAAAAAAAATCAACGCTCCGAGAAAACCCCTTTGCTTTAAGCCCAAGTCTTTGAGAAAAACTGTAGCTGAAGCTCAATAAGTAGTACCAGAAAAGAAAAAGAACAAGATTACTTAAAAAAATAAGAAATGCTGATAAGACAGACAGTGGGCTTTAAGAAAATCCTGTTCTTGTCCTATTCAAGAAGTAGAAATTATATATAATTATACCAAAACAATAGATAAAAATAATTGCGTGATTTTAACAATCTCATTAATTAATCTAATTCTAGTTACGATTATTGTTATTTTTGGAGTCGGTGTCATCCAAGGTAGGTTTGTAACTACATACATAGTTACAGGTGACATGTGCTTGAGTTGTGAGGAGGCGAGAGGCGAGAGTCCGATTCCAAAAATAACAATAATCGTAACTAGAATTAGATGAATTAATTGTTTTGGTAGTGTTTTTGAAGCCGGTTTTTTGTTTTTTTAATTTTTATGTTTAATTTTCAACTTATTGAAATTTTTTTAATAATTCTCGACCATTGGTTGTGATTTAGTATATGAGTTACAACAGGATTATGGTAGTTGAAATATGATACAAATGGTCCAGTTAACCAACTAGCGTCAGGGTGTCAAATTTGGATGTTGGTCGCCCGCCTCGAAAATCTTCAAAAGCTGACCATGTAAGTTGGAAATAGAAAATACCTTATTCATTACAGAATTACATGACAGGGAGAAGTGATTTTAAAGTTGGAATAACTTTACATTGTGTTTATTTATTAGACAGACGATTCTACATGTAAAATCTAGATAGAATCTCTTGCTGTTAGACAGCCTATAAAAACAGGCCAGGTTTAATACTTTAGTGTGCGTGCATTGCTCAAAATAGAGGTTAACTCTATACTCCATTTTTTTGCGACGTTTTCACAGCTGTTATATTCCAATCGGACGTATAAATGATCGGTACATTAATTCAAAATAATATTCTTATTTTCGCACTTGTTACAGAGTCGATGGGGCGTCAGGCATGATCTGCACGAACGGAGAAGCTAGAGACCTGGCCAGCTTCAGGAAATTGTCACGTTACATAATGCAGGAGGATCTACTGCAACCTCTTATTACGGTACAGGAGGCAATGCTTATGGCTGCAGATCTAAAACTTGGAAACAAGTTGAATAAAGAAAAGAAAGCTGTTGTTGTAAGTCCAATATCATTCAAATTACTTTTTACAGACAAAAAGTACTCAAATCTGCGGTTTTTTAAGGTAGGTTTAAATAATAAGAATATAATATTGACGTGACCCATATAGCCCAGTGTTTAGTGACCTGCCCACTAAGCTAGGCGTCCCGGGTTCGAATCCCGGTAGGTGCACACATTTATATGATGATTATCAATGTTTGTTTCCGAGTCATGGGTGTTTATATGTATTTATGTATGTTTAAGTACGTATATTGTATTAAATATATCGTTGTCTTGTTACAGGCTATGACTAGTTTGGAGCAAGATAATTTGTGTTAAAGTGTGTCAATATTATTATACTCTTTATTACAATTTCATCTTATTTTCTACATTTATATATAACATATTTATAAAAAACAATATTACAAATATAAATATAAAAAATAGAGTCCCGCCGGCGTTGGTTCACGACAATTCCGCCGGTGGTTAGGGCGACAGACTGAGGAACTTCCGCACGATGCGTGCCGTTCCCAAAACAGCTGCTTTCTGTAACTGACCCTTTATCCAGTTATTAAGTGAGAGCCTCTTGATATTATTATTATTAATAATAATAATAAAACTTTATTTTCATGTAACTACAGACTGAAAATCTTGTTAGACTTAAAATTTTATGTGACTTATTACTATTATTAGAGTCACTATTTCTCCATTCCAATAGATATAGAGCAGCAGCGAGTCATATAGTTGCAGTGTAACCTGCTGCCAATCATCTTCAGGATGCCGTTGGTGCTGGCCCTCATTCTGCGCACCAGGGAACTACGATTTGTTCCTTTTTCGTCCCTCAAAGTTTCGCCCCACACAAAAAATTCTTGTTTCGCCCCAGATTTTATTCCTGTTTCGTGCCGAAAATAAGAAAAATGAATAATTTATTGTTTTATTCTTGTTTCGCCCCACTTTTTGTTCCTTATTCGCCCCGGGTAGTAATTTATGTGTTTTACAACATGTTTTCTACGGACAGCATACAAAATATTTTCAAGATCATATTTTTGACGATAAATATTATTAATTAACTCAACAAGTTAGTATTCAATACCAGAAATCAATTAATGGAAACAGGAGCCTTTTAACTAATTCAAAATTTACTTATTCAAATTGTTATATAAATTGGCTTAAAAACTCAATATCTTTTAAAAAAACGTGTACACGTGTGCCCGCTAAACAAGCAAGTTTATGGCTTTACCTTTGCAAGCAGGTAAGTCATAAACCGTTTAGTTCATGCCCAATGAGCTGGCCAATGAGAGGTCATTGCTAGATATTCATATTTTTGTGCCAAGTTTTATCGTTATACTTTTGAGACAACCTAAGACAGCTGTACCGCAATCTGCAAGAACATAATTTTTATTTATTTATAATAGGTATTTTATAATTTATTATAATATCCTGTAATAGGTTCATGAACACCTTTCATGCCATCGTTTGGTCTTGGGTAAACTATTGCTCTTATATGTATCTAGAATATTGTTGTAATTCACATTTTTTTTTCTGGCTGTACAAAAGTAACATTTTAAAAAGTGGGACGAAACAGGAATAAAAATCAGCGTGGGACGAAACAGGAATGTGAGACAAAAACCCGGGCCGAAACAGGAACAAATCGGAACCACATCTTTTGCGCATAGTTGCGTAAAAATAAAAACGTTAAACCTTAAAGTCGAGCCAAATGAGATATAGAGATTGTAATGTTTACCATCAAGCTCCATCAATCCAATCATTATGTTCCTGGCTGAAAACCAAGCCCTTTCAAGGCAAAATAATTCAATTGCTGTCAGACTTGAGCCTTACGATATTTGTTTGTTTCAGGTGGACGAGATAATTGACCTACTAAGGCTGGGCAAGGCTCGGCATACGACAAGTGAAAGGCTTTCTGGAGGTGAGAAAAAGAGGCTTTCGATTGCTCTGGAGTTAGTGAACAATCCACCAGTTGTCTTCCTAGATGAGCCGACCACGTAAGTTACTCTATATAAGAAGTATAAAAGTAAGAACCTATGTTCTAAAATAAAATGGCGACGCAAAACACAAATGATTTTATTTTTTTATAAATAGTTTTAATTCTTGTACAACGATACGGACCCTCCGTGGACGAATTCTACTTGCATCTGACCGGTTTTTACACGTTTTTTATTAGCTTCACCTGTATGTATATTTGTTTGTAAACAACTTATTTGGGCGCGATTTGGCCCCACTTTAAACGGCCAGGTTTCGTTCAAACTTCGATTTATCGAGGACCGATGACAATACATTAATTTGATAAAATTATTCCGTTTTTCTATTTGTAAATATGATTTTTGTTAATTTATATAATAATTTCATCTATCGTTGATAAGGCAGGGATTGATGTTCATTTTTAATTTCAAGCATTATCTTTTAAACCAAAGCGTGTTTTTTTAAACAACTTTTTTTGATATTATCTTGTTATTTCTTATACAAATTTAATTTGTACCAAAATTTCGGATAATGCGGGACTCGAACCTGCGCCTTTCGGGTTCCGTCTAAGTGCTCTTACCAAGAAGTTGAACAAGACGTACCAAGATTTACGAAACATGCGTCGCTCGAACGGTTGGCTCAGTTGGTAAGAGCGTTTGGAACCCTAGAGACGCGGGTCCGAGTCCCACATTGTTTATAAATTTTGATTACAAATTAAATTTGTGTAATTATTAATCCCAGAAGTGAGGGTTATCGCTATAAAATAACAAATAAACAAATATTATATATCTTGTCGAGACATGACAGACTTGGCCCGTGGGGCCCAGAGGCGCGGAGAATGTACAAAGTTCTATCTTCTCGCCTCAATATTTCGGTCAACGGATCAGTATGCTGCCAGTATTCTTGGTACATTTCCCCGTATTGATAGTTTTAATTTTATGTAATCATAGTATTGTCAATATAGTTATAAGATTTGTTTTGTTTGAATAAATTTATTATAACAAATTCTATATTTGGGAATTTTAATCACCCTTAAGGCGGCACGAAGTACGTGTCAGTGGCTACGCTAGCGAGTGACTACTAGATTTCTTACAGGTTGTTCCGAAATTATATTATGGAAAATTGATTTATTTAGGTGAATGGTTACGAAAATTTATTGAAGTAGACGTTACTTTGCGGAAATCCATTATTATACGTATAAGTTTTCTTTAGTGTTAATTCCGCGAATATTTGTTTTTAAGGAATTCGACACGTGCTTCGCCTCTACACGAGGCATCCACAGGACGTGTTGCCTCACCAAAATCTGGCACGAGATAAGACTCGTCCTGAAACACGTGTTTAAATACAAATATTGGCGGAATTAACACTAAAGAAAACTGAAATCATTTGTATGAATGGTTACGTGTTTTATTTTTGAACAATCTTTTTTGATCACGGTTAAATGTGTTAAGTAGTTCTAACCGTGTGTCGTATGTCGCTATTGTAGCGACACGCTGTGTTAAGTAACAGTGGTTACTGGCGATTGGTTGTGTTTTAAATTACAATATGTTTTGGTTTTGGTTCTTGATATTATTCAACCTTCTCAACAGAGGCTTAGACGATGTAGCGTCTTCAACGTGCCTGTCTCTCCTGAAGCGAGTGGCGCGTGGTGGTCGGACGGTGGTGTGTTCCCTCCACACGCCATCAGCGAGGCTGTTCTCAGTGTTCGACCACGTGTACGTGGTGGCCGAAGGAAGGTGCGCCTACCAGGGAACGTCCGCTGGTGTCGTGCCGTTCTTGAGAGAGCTAAATTTGCCCTGCCCAACTACCTATAATCCTGCAGACTTCAGTAAGTTGGTTTTAACATTTAAGTCTATAACAACAGATAATAAAAACTTTCAACTAGCTACCAACATTATATTAATTATGGCATTGTGAAATCCGACATGTTTCAGTATAACAGACGAATAATCTGCACTTAAATAGTAAAAAAACAAAGTGTTTACGGTTCATTACACCAAACACAGCGGAGGTACAAACCAACGTACTTATAAATGACCAGAGATTGGAACTTGTGGACACTACGGTCTTCTTGGGTATCACGTTAGATAAAAAGCTTCAGTGGGATCCACATATTGCCCATCTAGCAGATAGACTCAGCTCTGCGGCATATGCAGTTAGAAAGATTAGAGAGTACACGAATGTTGCGACCGCTAGATTAGTGTACTTCAATTATTTTCACAGCATCATGACGTACGGTATTTTACTATGGGGTCATGCTGCTGACATTGATATAGTGTTTGCTCTGCAATAGAGAGCTGTTCGTGCTATATATCAGCTTGGTTATAGACAGTCTCTCAAAGAAAAATTTAAAGAAATAAATATTATGACTGTTCATTGTCAGTACATTTATGAAATACGTTCACAAAAATCGTCACCTTTTTGCTTTTAATAGTGATTTTCATTATTATAACACTAGAAATAAGGGATTGCTTGTTACTAATTCTAGTAGGCTTCATAAGATACATAATAGCTTTAAGGGTAAATGTATACACTTCTATAATACAGTACCAGCCACTGTTCAGGCATTATCTATAAATAAATTTAAATGTTTTATAAAAAAATGGCTGTGTCGTAAATCCTATTACTCCACTGCTGAATATCTAACTGATCGGACAGCCTGGGACTACATTGTGATTATTTTATAGCAATAGAAATGACTGTACAATATTGTATATTTTTATTGAAAAGAGCGCAAAAAAATAGTCCTGGGAGAGTTTCTTGCGCCGCTTCTTCTCTTTCAGAGTTCTATTTGTTTCCGAAGCGGTAATAGTATCTAGTAGTTATTAGAAATGACATCAAAAATAATTCTAAAGGAATCAATTTTGAGAAAATAAATGCCTTTTATGCCTAACAGTAGTGTGTTGGTACTTAGACAATTTTATAAAATATTTTGCATGTCAACTGACGAAACATATTGGATTGTCAATAATATTATGTTAACATCTTAAGTAGGTACAATGTTTCTTGCAAATTTCATTTCATTTTCAGCTTATTTTACAACATATGGTATGTTATATCTCGGAGGGTGGTACGGAACCTTTCAATTTCAAATTTAATTCAAATTCAAACATTTTCATTCAAAATAGGATATTATATCACTTATTGAACTGCAAAAAGTACCACCCATTCGAAAATGTACACCTGAGAAGAACTGACGCAAGAACCTAAGCGAGCTTCTTTTTTTATAAAATTACGTAACTCTTTATTTTATTCTTTAATTTATAATTTATTTAGCCTGAGGACGGTCGCTCCATTCCCAATCTGTGAGAATGGAGCGTGTCTTATCTCTGGTACTACTGGTCCGATTTAAGTGATTCTTTCAGTGTTGGGTAGTCCATTTATCGAGGAATTAAGGAAAGGCTATTGTTTTTTTTTTTTCAAAATTAGGAATCCGTAATAAAATTGCTATTTTGTAACACAAGGTGTAAAATCGAAAACCTATTTTTGCGTGCGCTGCAAAAACTATTGACAATAGAACAAAATGATGTACAGGCTATAATATAGGCAATATTTTATTACTTATAAAACTTTCGCATGAATTATACTTTATATGGCAAAACAACGTTTGCCGGGTCAGCTAGTCATTAATAAAGTCATTTATGTTTTAGTAACCTTTAAAAGACTTACTACCTAACTCGACTGAGCTGAGTAGTAGGCATAATACAACAGTTTCATGAAAATGCACTTATATGACTACCATACCATACATAAAATTATCCAGAATATATTGTGAGGCAATAGTGTTGTGAGATGTTTATTACTAAAGTAAATTAATTTTTTCTCTCAATTATTCTTTAGGACCTAGGTTATATGAAACGCAAATAGCTCTCTTCTGTGGCACAAAGACTATTAATATCGGATGTACCATTACCATAGGATATACTTTGAAGATGATGTAGCCCCAAATATACAATATGTTAAATAATTTATATGTACCTATGTAATCATATTTAAAAACACATATAATCATATAATCACGTGTCTTTCCCGTAGGGGTAGGCAGAGACCACTTCTTTCCACTTGACGATCGACGATCCTTACATACTTGTTTCGCTTCGTCAATTTTCATTATTCCTTTCATACCATGCACTTCGGTTTAGGGTACTCTTGACCTGGTCTTTTTTCAAGATGTCTCTGATTTGGTGTCGAAACGTCCGCCAAGGTCTAACCCTTCCAACACTTTCATTCACTTTTTTCGTCAATCGTTCTTTATTCAAAGCCAAACCATCTCAGCATACATTTCTCAATTTTTGTCACTACATCTTCTTTCAGACCACAACGATACCTTATCTCATATGTCTTATCCTTTCACTCAGTTTAACTCCTATTATCAACAATCATCACTCAACTGCATTTATTCTGCTTTCATGTTTCTTCTGCCATACCCAACTTTCCCTTCCGTATATGAGAGTCGGAACCAACACCCCCTCATGCACAGCCGAACGAGCTTTGTCAGACACCTTCCGACTACATATATACTACATATTATAAAGGAGTGCACAGCTCCATTCACCATGTTTCCTGCATTCACTCTACTTTCAATATCACTCTCACACTTTCTATCTCTTGTAGACTTTGAACCCAGATGCACAAACTCATTTAAATACACAAAAGTAAAAATCCATAAATAGGTTTGAAACCCAGAAAAGAGTCGTCGTATTATACGGATGATAAAATCGGTAATTCAATCAATGATTAGGAATGGAAAACGAGACGATCAATCTTAGTAAGTCATCTGATAAGCGTAGCTTGCAACCATAAGTGCTGTTGCCATAATGTTGAGCCCCATTGATGCATCGATTTGTGTGTTCACAGGCGTAACATTTGGGTTAACGATGATGGTTATTGGTAGGCGATGCGCATGGGAAATTTCTAGTCGGAAGCAATATGCGTCGATTCGTAGAAATTTCAATTCTGTATTTATTTATGACAATAAGGGACGAGACGAGCAGGACGTTCAGCTGATGGTAATTGATACGCCCTGCCTTATACAATGCAGTGATATTAAATAATGATGAGAAATACACATGATGAATATTAAAAATAAAGTATCGAAGCGGTAATTATTAATTTTAGAATGTTTTTTTTTTCATAATAATGCTTCGCAGAGAGTAAATTTGAAATGAATCGAAAGATGGAAAGTATCAATGCCTTGGATAATACTACAACACAGTGGTATTTAATAAGTATTGCAACTTATTCCAACTTTCATGTGCTGCGGATTTTCATAGTATACTTGCTGACCCAGCCAACGTATTGCCATCTAAAGAAATAAAAAAATCAATAAATAAAAATTTTTCGGGGCATAAAAAATAGATGACGACCGATTCTCAGATCTACCAAATACTTATATCGTACATAAAATTTATCGTGCTACAATAATTATTATATTCGATTGCCATCTTGCGGATCTGTGGATGGAACAGAATAATATAAAAATCGCGATACAAAAATAGGTATTGATCGTAGACTTGTAAAAAATTAAAAATTGAAGTTGTATGTATTTTTTAATGTTGAATCTTAATAAAATAAAAAATAAAAAAATACTTGCGAGACCGCTATCATTTAGGGGTATGAAAAATAGATGTTGGCCGATTCTCAGACCTACACACCAATTTTCAAACAAATTGGTTTAGCCGTTTCGGAGGAGCTTAGTAATAAACACAGGGACACGAGAATTTTATATATTAGATAGTATATGTACTTGTTTGTGCATCGAAAGAGGGCTATTAGAGCAATTTATAATAATAAAGAAGGCTTACTATACTAAAGCAGATTATATTGAAGATAATAATGCATGGTTCTTGTCTGGTTCTGTACAGGCTACCTAAAATTTTATAGAATTGTATAAACTAATTTTGCATTAAGCAACTTTAAAGATGGGCTGGGAGTTTCTGATCAGTTCTTCTCTACATTTCAAAGCCCAATTACGAACTGATGTAGGTTCATGACGTTTACCAAGTGTTATTGGATTTAATTTACTATCATATTTTTTTTTTCAAATTGTTTTTTTTTTATATTTTTAAGAAATCCAACAGCTAGTTGTACTAACATTAAAAAAAATCATTATTCATTCGGGCTAATCAATAAAACTTCTCACACTCCCATCGCCAGTTGCATGCAAATAAATAAATGACTCGTTTCACGCCTAATGTTGTACCAAACGGGCTTCTAATGAATTTATCCATTAGAAAGTATCTATTTTATCAATTTTTATTCCGATCTTATAAATTTAATTTATTTATGTTATGTTATTGTCACTCCTTATTGTATTTCTTTTTCTAGTTATAGAAGTATCCAGCGGCGAGTATGGTTCGCATTTAGACCGAATGGTAGCTGCAGTAGAAAATGGTAGATGCCAGCGTTGGCGGGACTACGGCCTGGAGATGGAGAACTCAGGATGTGGAGAGTTGGACATAGAGCAGCTCAACAGTGGAGTTATATCCAGCCATACCTATGAGTATGAGAGCTCTGGGTACGAGCAATTCTCAGTGCTAGTCAAAAGAATGGCGCTGCAGACATTTAGAAATGCCGTGAGTATATTGCAAAAAACCTTGGAATATTTCATGTACAAATCTTTATTCGAATAGGGTGATACTAAGAACTTTAATCTAAAATAGGTGTGTGTTATGTACGCACGCAAGTAGTTATACTTCTTTGTCGTAACAAAACAAAAGTCCTTAAAAATCGTTATTCCTTATGGCTATTTTACTTTTCTAGAAAGAACAATATTATAAATAAAGAAGGGTTTAAGCAGAACATGCATCACATCCGGAGTCTCCTCCTTCGAGATGAGGCTTGAATGAATTTCGTTCAGAGTTCATGTCGTCATACTGTTAAATATAATTTAATTTTTTTTGCGCCCAAAGGGGATAATTGCGTCCGGGATAGCGACGGGAGGGAGGTGGTGAATGCTCATGCATAGCAACGCAGCCTTTGTCTGCGTTGGTTATGTGGGTCTCACGTAAAAACCTAAGTGCCCACTAATCTCCACCTGAGGTTAGCTTTGGGCAAGTGCACTCTAAGCCTTCATCGAAGGTCACCTTCTCTTGGGGAGAGAGGCGCAAGCGGCCCTCCCTTGGGAGTATCCGCTGGGATATAAGCACCTTCAATTTATTCAAGTACTTTCCGTTAACATTTAACATTTTGTATTAGTTATTTTATCGTCTATTTTTTTTTAGTGTAGCCATACCTTAGGAATTTTACATTGCTTATTTCTCATGGAAATATACATTTTTAATTCATCACTTTGTTAATTATTAATACTGTAATATATAATTTCTTCAGTATTTCCAATAAAGACAAATAAAAACCACGGTTTATCAGGACCCGCACGATTATGATATTAAGTAACATCACTATAAAAAATATGAACGAAATCAATAAATGTTTTTTTTTTCAGGGTTATTTGAGGCTCAGATTCGGCCTTCATGTATTTATAGGTGTGATAGTTGGCGCGTTATTCAGCAAAATGGGATACGACGCGTCTAAAACTTTATTCAATTTTGGGTTCTGCTTTGCCTGTGTTATGGCCATGCTGTATACAACTATGATGCCTGTCTTACTTGCCTGTGAGTATGTTGATTGTTTAGGACAAGTTTCAAAATGAGCTGCCAAAATAGACTTCTTTTTAATAAAAATATTTTGTTTTGGTGACATATGCCTTACTGCGGCATGGGTAATTTAGTCACTGAAAGCCCCGTAACTGTATCTCTATTGTCTATCAGATTTTTATATTCAAGAGTTGACGCTTGATATTACATAAAATTCCTACAAACGGAGTCCCAATAATTATGCGGATATCTTTTGAAATATATTTGCATTATTTGTTTTGTAAAATGTACTTTATTTATTATTTGACTTGACAATTTTAATAAACATAAAATGTCCATTTCACGTACAATGCGAGAAAGAACATAGAGTACACAGAGTCGACGAGAATTTTGAGGGCGGACGAAGTCACGGATAAAAGATAGTATTTAATAAACAGCGTAAATATGATAAATTAACTGTTAACAGATTTTTCAAAAATTTTGTCAGTAAATACCAGATTCAGATTAAATTAATAGTAGGTAAATGTTTTTTTTTTATTTTCTCAGAATGCAGATGTTACAAAGATTACAAGTGGACGTTACGTTGGTTTAATTCTATTGTATTATGAAGAATTCCAGTCTCCGCGATCTCAAAACCCATAATTAATGAACCTTTTTTCCTGGTTACATAAAGCTGAACATACTTGTCATTTGCTTTCAGTTCCCTCTGAAGTGATGCTTATAAAACGGGAGTACTTCAATAGATGGTACGGACTGAAGCCATACTTCGCTGCAATGCTCGTATCAAGAACACCAGCCACAATATTCTTCGCACTCCTATACTTGGTGATAGTGTATCCGTGGACAGAGCAACCAATGGAGCCCAAAAGAATTGTGATGTTCGTAACAATATGTATATTGGTGGCGCTTATATCAGAATCTTTGGGTACTGTTATTTCGTCCACGTTAAGTGTTGTGGTATGTTTATTTGACAACTAAATTAATTTAGCATAAATCTATATATATAAAAATGAATTGCTGTTCGTTAGTCTCGCTAAAACTCGAGAACGGCTGGACCGATTTGGCGAATTTAGGTCTTGAATTATTTGTGGAAGTCCAGAGAAGGTTTAAAAGGTGAATAAATAGGAAAATGCTGCTAAATTAAATAAAAACAGGAAATTTGTTTTTCCTTTGATGTGTCGATACATAATTTCTATGAGAGAATATTTTATTGACGCACGGTTTGACAGTTCTGCTGTGAAACAATTTCATCACGACAGCAGGGTGCATATTAAGTAATTTTTGATATTATGATATATTATTGACAAATTCATATAAAAAAACATTATTCTATTTATTATATACAGAACAACGTCTGTCGGGTCAGCTAGTAACTAATAAAATAGTGGTGTGGATGTTAAAAAAGTGTTAAAAAGAGAGAGGTAAATAGACTGGTTTTTTTAGTAAATATTTACGTAGGTTTCATTTAAATTCATCATCATTAGCTCAACCGAAGTAGCGGTAGATTCATTAAGAAAAAATATTTTTTTGACATTCATAAGTGTTTTTTCCGTGACCTACATGAATAAAGTAATTAAGATTTGATTTGATTTGACATAGCAGTGCTTATTCACAGTCACTGTACGATCATGAATCACTGATAGTTGGGCAACTGACTTCAGTACCCTTCTTTTGCCCTGTACTTTCCCCGGGGCATAAAAAGAATAGGGGAGTCCCAGGCCCATGGGTGTCGTAAGAGGCGACTAAGGGCTTTTTAGAAGTGGGAGAGTCACGCAGCCGTCTTTTGACATCAGCACAATCGGGCCAGACTCGTCCGGGTTAATTACCACACTCGCACAGAATACCGGCGTGAAGTAGCGGCCTAGTGCCGCTATGTTTCGCATAGGTTAGTGTCGAGGACCGGAGGCCATCCCTTACCCCCACCCCCTCCCCCCAACAAAATATGAGAGCGGTCCGTAAAGAGATATTACCCCAGGAGAGTACCGGCTCTACCAGAGCCGGAGAATCCCTCCCCGAGCACTCTCGCTCGGGCTGCCCTTCGTATTCTGGGGTGGGCACAGAACCGCGCATGACCGAGGACAAACGAGGCCAAAACACCACGGCACCCCGCTCCACGCTCAACGTGGACTTTTGCAATATCAGGGGAATTCACTCCAATTTAAACGTCGTCCACCACCACCTTGAGACGGCGCAGCCGGCCTTGTGTTTCCTTACGGAGACGCAGATATCTCGACCTAGCGATACGTCATATTTAACGTACCCCGGGTACAAAATTGAGCACAATTTTTTGCCTCATGCCGGGGTATGTGTGTACGTTAGGGAGGATATCTGCTGTCGCCGTCTCGGCAATTTTGAGGGTAGGGACCTGTCCACTCTCTGGCTCCGCGTACATTTAGAGGACCGCGTCCGCATCTATGCGTATGTCTACAGGTCCCATAGTGGTAACGCAGAAACCGATCATCTCATGGGCTGCGTTCAATTGACGACGTGCTTGCACAGATCCCCTCCGCTGAAATCGTAGTCTTGGATGATTTCAACGGGCACAATGCCGAATGGCTTGGATCACGTACCACAGACTACGCAGGGCGATCTGTGCATAATTTTGCATTGGCGTACGACCTGTCCCAATTGGTTGAGTCGCCAACGCGGCTCCCGGATGTGGATAGCCACATGCCGTCCTTATTAGATCTTCTGCTGACTACACATCCCGATGGTTACCAGGTCATTGTCGACGCCCCTCTCGGAACGTTCGACCATTGCCTGGTCAGGAGTGTAGTGCCTATACGACGCCCACGCCAGATTGGGATAGGATGCGTTCCTTTTTTGCATCCTACCCTTGGAGCAGGGTTTGTTTCCCTTCGGATGATCCTAGTGCCTGCGCCGTTGCAGTAGCCGATGTGATACTACAGGGCATGGATATTTTTATACCAAGCTCTGTAGTACCGATCGGTGGCAGATCACAGCCCTGGTTCGATGCGGCAGTTAAAGCAGCATCTGACTGCAAAAAACAGGCGTATCGAACTTGGGTTGCGGCGCTGGACACAAAGGATCCGAACTGCATAGTTCTGAAGAGGAAAAACAACCGTGCTTCCAGATTTTTTAAGCGGCAAATCGCCCGTGCAAAGTCAAAACACGTCGTCAAAATCGGCGAGCAGCTTTCCCGTTACCCGACCGGAACACGCAAGTTCTGGTCGTTGTCGAAAGCTGCTCTTGGTAACTTCAGCCAGCCGTCCATGCCGCCGTTGCACATGAGGAATGACACCCTGGCCCATACGGCAAAAGAGAAAGCCGATCTCCTGTGCGCTCTTTTCGCCTCCAACTCGACTCTTGACGACAACGAAAAAACACCGCCGACCATCCCGCGGTGTCAGAGCTCTATGCCTGAAGTACAGTTCAGACAGAAAACTGTTAGGCGAGCTCTGTTTTCGTTTGACGTCAGGAAGTCGAGCGGGCCGGATGGCATTTCTCCAATCGTGCTTAGAACGTGTGCCCCTGAGTTGACGCCGGTGCTAACGCGTTTATTCCGGCACTCTTATTCCAAAGGCGTAGTCCCTGACTCATGGAAGTCAGCCCTTGTCCATCCGATCCAAAAAAAAGGAGACAGTTCGGATCCGGCAAACTACAGGCCTATTGCTATTACCTCCCTGGTCTCCAAAATCAGGGAGAGCATAATTAGCCGTCAGCTCTTGGTATACCTAGAGGGTCACCAGTTGATCAACGACCGACAATACGGGTTTCGCCATGGTCGGTCGGCTGGTTATCTTCTGGTATACCTAACACATAGATGGGCTGCGGCTATTGAAAGCAAGGGGGAAGGCCTGGCAGTTAGCCTGGGTATAGCGAAGGCCTTTGATCGTGTATGGCATAAGGCGCTCCTCTCTAAACTTCCATCATTTGGGCTTCCCGAGAGCTTGTGCAAGTGGACCTCTAGCTTCCTCACTGGGCGCAGCATACAGGTCGTTGTCGACGGACATTGCTCGAACCCGAAGCCCGTGAATGCTGGAGTGCCCCAAGGCTGTGTGCTGTATGATATGTTGGACACCTCCAACATTCATTGCTATGCAGATGCAGCACTGGTGATGCCGTATACACGGGCCATGCACATCTCTCTCGGGAAATCGTCGACCAGTGCCGGGAGAAACTTGTGTCTTCTATCGAGTCCTCTCTTGAGAAGGTCGCGGAATGGGGTAAATTGAACCTTGTCCAATTTAACCCCCAGAAGGCTCAAGTTTGCGCGTTTACCACTAAAAAAACCCCATTTGTCGCATCAGCGCTCTTCGACAACACTTCCCTAAAAGCCTCGCCTAGTATTGGAATACTGGGTCTCGAAATCTCGAGCGATTGCCAATTCCGTGGCCATCTGGAGGGCAAAGCCAAATTGGCTTCAAAGAAACTGGGCGTCATTAATAGAGCACGGCAATACTTCAAGCCGGCCCACATTCTAGCGCTGTACGGCCGCGGCTGCAGGTCCGGCCACACATGGAGTATTGCTGTCATCTCTGGTCTGGCGCACCCCAGTATCAGCTCGATCCATTTGACCGCGTGCAACGCAGAGCAGCTCGAATTGTCGGGGACCCAGTACTCTGTGAACGGCTGGATCACTTGGCGTTGCGTAGAGACGTCGCTTCATTGTGTGTCTTCTACCGCATTTATCACGGGGAGTGTTCCGAAGAGCTGTTTTACCTAATTCCTGCCGCCGAATTCCACCTTCGCACGACACGTCACAAGTTAGGATATCATCCTCACCATCTGGATGTGTGGCGGTCCTCCACAGTGCGGTTTACAAGGAGCTTTCTTCCACGTACTACAAAGCTGTGGAATGAACTTCCTTGTGCGGTGTTTCCGGGACGATACGACATGGGTACCTTCAAAAAAAGCGCGTACACCTTCCTTAAAGGCCGGCAACGCTCCTGTGATTCCTCTGGTGTTGCAAGAGAGCATGGGCGGCGGTGATCACTTAACAACAGGTGACCCGTACGCTCGTTTGTCCTCCTATTCCATAAAAAAAAAAGTACAAAAACATATTTTATAAAGGATCAATCATTTTTCATCTAATTCTGGTAGGATTCATAAGATACATAATAGCTTTAAGGGTAAATGAATACACTTTTATAATAAAGTTCCAGCCACTATCTATCTATATAAATAAATATCTATCTATCTATAGTCAGGCATTATCTATAAATAAATTTAAATGTTTTACTAAAAAATGGCTCTGTCTTTAATCCTACTGCTCCACAGCTGAATATCTAAGTGACCCACCAACCTGGGACTAGATTATGATTATTTTATAACAACAACAATGACAGTACAATATTGTATATTTCATTAAAAAGAGCGCAGAAAAAAAAGCTGCGAGAGTTTCTTGCGCCACTTCTTCTCTCTCAGAGCGCCATTTGTTTCCGAAGCGGTACTAGTATCTAGCATAGGTATTAGAAATGACATCAAAAAGAATTCTAAAGGAATCAATTTTGTGAAACTAAATGCCTTTTATACTTTTCATACCTTTTATGCCTTTAGGAATCATCTTTTACAAACGCTTGTGTCCCCAGTAGTCATATATTCTGGTTGGTTTGGTTTTCCTGATCTTAATGAGAAGACATTTAGGAGAAACGCATATTAATAATTGAATATTTGTTTCAGAACTCTATGTTCGTAGGCCCCGTCGTAACTGTTCCACTTATGTTGCTCTCAGTGTACGGTATCGGTAATGGAGACGATCCTATCCCTATCGTTTGGAGACTGGCCCGGGCCTGCTCCTATATGAGGTATGGCCTCGAGGGTCTGATTGCCGCTGTATACGGACCCCCCAGGGCTAACCTCATATGTCCTGACGAAGTGGCCTATTGTGAAAACAGGAATGTTAAGTAAGTAAATTTCTAGTTCTATACAAAAGAAGCAGGATATTGGTGATAGATATAGTTGACAGAAGAATACGTAACGAAGAAACCGCTTAAGGATCTGATCATATCCTATTCCATCCAACTCTCTGACACTTTAAGCTGTGGTCTCGAGAATTTAACTCACAAAGCTACTCCAAACGCAAGGCGTAGCTGTCTCATATTAGAATAAATGTATACTCTATTAGGATTTAAGACCTTACTGTTAATATCAAATAAGGTAACGTACACTGCTGGATAAAGTCCTCCCCCAAAGATCCCCACGACGATTGGCTGCGCTGCCTTCATCCAACGTATACCAGCGATCTTGACCAGATCGGCGGTCTATCATGTCTACCAACACTGCGTCTTCCGGTACGTGGTCGCCATTCGAGGACTTTACTGCCCCAACGGCCATCTGACCGTCGAACTATGTGCCCTGCCTACTGCCACTCCAGGATGAATGTTACAATCAAAATGATCATGATGGTGACGTGACATTCATCCTTCAAATCATATTCGTATCGAACCTTAGTTGCAATTTCTGGGAGTCGGAACGCATTCAGCCTATCAATACAACGACTCTGGGCTTAAACACTCACCAAGAACAAGCTTAAGGGCACAAAAGTTGATCAATAGTTGTTAAGACACTAAATGCCAGCGACGTTGAGCGATATGAGTCAGCCCGCCATCTATGTAACAAAGCCGATATTTTCAAAATTCTTGGGTGGAAAACAGTTTATGTGCTTACAATCCTCGTTATTCACTACTAATCTGAATAAATGAACCTACACAAAAAGTACAAGCTATAAGAATAACTTTTCTGAGAGAAGTTATAAGAAAAATGCGTCACGCCATGCCAAAAACTTGTTTAACTTCAAAGAAAAGTGGTAGTTCAAAAAGGCTCGGCAGTGTTAAGTATAACCAACAGCAAGCATTAGCAACCTACAAATAAGACTTAAGAATATGTGTAACAGGATTAAGTAGTGTTCATAGCTCGAAATGCTATACTTTCACCACAAACCTTGTCTAAAAACACCATGTTTGCGTGTTTTCTGCTTACTCTTCGCCTTAAGAAAAAGATAACATTTATTTTTAATTTCAGACATTTCGTTAAAACGATGGGGATGGCAGGAGTATCATATTGGGTGGACCTTGGAGTTTTATGTGGTATGCTGTTGGCCACGAACCTCGCTGCTTATTACTTATTGCGGCAAAGGTTATCACCTAACTATGCGTTCAGAGCAGTCAAAGTTATTGGACAATTTATTAAGACCAAAATCAGCGGTAGTCACTGACAGAGTTGGTTACTCTAGCTGGTATTCTGGTGGTATGATTGATATTGACCCTGACAAGTGATGTGAGAGTGGTAAACTTATAGATTTAACAGTAGAATTAGTAAGCCAAAGCAGAATCAAATTATAAAAACTTAGATATTTCAACCCAAGAGCATTGCCATCCAATTTGGCCCATAGCCTCCATGGTAGAAAGTGATTTATGTATACATATATTACAGTAATTATTCCCTCCTTACAAATAAACTTGGTATAAATTTAAACTTGATAGTAAACCAAGAATATGCGAAATGTTGACTATGTCGTTGACAACACTTTCAATACAATGATAATTCTAAAGTTTTCCGAATGTCAAGCAGCCTTGCAAAGAAAGCGGGAATGGTTATACGTCCGAATAAACCAATCATAAGCAAAATGTCTAATTGTAAACATTTTGCATATTCTTGGTTTATTCTCAGGTATAACCATATAACAAGTTTATTTGTAAGGCCGTACATGTTTAACTCTTATGCTGGGTGCACATATGACGAAAGATAGTAAAAGAAAGCTTTGTATTGAAAGAGATAGTATATGTGTGGCGAGGCGAGTGAATGAGATGAGAGACCGTTGTTGATGGAATTGTAATGCCGCACCAAACCGACCGAGAAGCTACCCTGCGGTCTTACTTTTCCATTGACTTCTTCTTTCCAGTGAATATCTAAAGTTCATTGTGAAACCCTGTGATAACCAGCCTAGCGAAACTCTCTAAGAAAAAAGCGATTCACTCGATTGTATGAAACGTGCAGCCATTGATAGATTGACAGATGACGGCTATAATCCTGTAAAAAACGGATAAAGCCGAAATCCACTACGTTTATGCAACTGTTCGCTTTCAAACTTGCCCGGATTATACTCCGTCGCTAATCGCAATACTGCAATTACTACTATTTCAAACTTATGTCAAATGCCTGCATGTTTCATACTAAACTAAATTTCTATTATTACTTAGGCACTCCCGCCTCTTATTACGTAGTATTTACATCCTCTTTGGTGACAACAACCACATAACAACATCTTCATGTACAAGAAACTAAATTGTTGAATCAAAATAAAAAAAAAACTTATCGTCAAACGATATCGATATTAGTGTGATATTAAATATAGGTAATTAGTGGTGTAGTTAAGTTCTTATAGACACGGACGAGTAAAATAAGAACGACTTCGTGTCACCTTACATAACAGTGAGGCAACCAAACAAGCCGGTAAACGCGTAAATACATAGCCCCACGCATACAATACAAGCCGATCGGCTACCATTATAAGATTTGCCATCGTCTGTGACGGATCAGTTTGCGTCGCAATAAAATATTTTAAAATGCCGTTGTGCGTTGTGAAAAAGTGTAAAAACAATACTATAAAAGTATTTGTGGATATATGATTATTGAAGGGAGAAAAAATTGTGTATTTGATATACCCCGTATGCCCGGTGCGTCACTTGCTAATATCACGGAGCGGTGTCCTTCTTTTTTTACTAGTCCATGCTTATAGATAATTTGATATTTTACTTTTTATAATTAAATTTTCATAGTGTTTTCAAGTTGTACTTGTTTGTATTCGTAAATTATTGGGAAAAAAAGACTAATGACTTATAATCATAATGATATTGATTTTGCCCCCAAAGCGGACATCACATTCATAGTATAAATTTTAACATATTATTATTAAAAAATGTATCTTTTAACTTATTTTTTTCCAATTATTATTATTAGTATATTTAAGGAGAAGGAATTAAATGTTTATTATGAAATGTATTTGTTTTTATTTGCCGGCCTCTATATCTATATATTTATCTGTCGTTTATACATCCATGATCACTAATACAAGTACATACTTACTTTATTGAGTATTTGAAAAGGTCTATACTCTATGGTCTAAAAAAACATTATTTATAGAAGGTTTAAAGATTTTCTACCATACAATAGTGTCACCAAAAAAGACAGAACTTGTTTTGGTGCCACAGACAACTGAATATAGGTTAGGTACATAGGTTCATAGAATTATTAAGTACTAATAATACTCTGTGGTATTAACCACAGAGTAGGGAAGGATTCTTACGTATGTAATAGGTACATACTATATTACATACATAATTTTTCATGTTTAAATCATTAGAGTAAAACTTGTTAGTATAATTTGCCAAGATGCTGCTAGGTATATTTTGTAACTTTTATTTTTCCTGCGTTGGCTGTATGGGTGTACCTTTGCCATTCCTTGAAGGAAAAATAAAACCACCAGAGAGAACATTTACAAACCATTTCCCGCTCATTTATGCGGCAACTCAAAAACTTGTGATATTTGTTTGTTTAACTTTTGTTTTATTTAAAATTACCTAATCGTAGAAAATATTGTGTATGCAACACGTTGTATATCTAGGCTGCTTAGACTCACATTACAACCGGGTTTTTAAGACTCATTATACAACTGTTGCATAAAATTCCAAACCTAGATACACATGAAATAAATCCATTTCTTCCGTGTTAGATATGCCTTTATTCTAACCAAACTCCATATTCTATATTCGAAAACGTACTGTCATGAAACTTATTTCCATACGCGACGTTCATGAATTTCCAAATGACACAATTCTGCTGGTGCATGAAACGGACAAGCGAGATTAAGGCACACAATAGTTAAGTAATCACCATCAAGGTTGCGCTAGTCGATACAGTCTTACTTCACAGATATGTTTGAAGCGTTAAAGCAAAAAGCAATCATATATCGTGAACTATAATGTCAAATAATGTCAGTCTTTTGTGATAAAGAATGACTAAATTACTCACTAACTATATTCACCAGTGGGAGGCTCCTTTGCACAGGAAGCGGGCTAGATTATGAGTACCACAACAGCGCCTATTTCTGCCGTGAAGCAGTATTGTGTAGCATTACTGTGTTTCGGTCTGAAGGGCGCCGTAGCTAGTGAAATTACTGGGCAGATGAGACTTAACATCTTACGACTCAAGGTGACGAGCGCAATTGTAGTGCCGCTCAGAATTTTTGAGTTATTCAAGAATCCTGAGCGGCACTGCATTGTAATGGGTAGGGCGTATCAATTACCATCAGCTGAACGTCCTGTTCGTCTCGTCCCTTATTTTCATAAAAAAATTATAAAGACCATTTTACCATCTGATGTGGCATATCCTATATTTTCTCTATAGCACCTCAACTGGTAACGTTGAACTTAAAAGGTAAAAATATAATTTACCAAATTCGATGCCACATTGTTTGTTAACCACATATTATACAATTTGGAACAGTTTTTAAGGGTTGGAGAAAAAAACATGAATTAGTAATAGATTTTTATATAAGTATATTGAATATAATTTAATAAAAATAGGTGTGTATTTGTATAAACTACAAAATGCTTTACCTGTTGTCTAGAACACTATGTAGATAGTTATAAAATATTACAAAAGCCTTAAACATAAAATTAAGAACTTCAATTTTAGTTTATATTAATTATAGTTAATATTAATTAGAAAGCATGTATTTAGATTGTTCAATTCAGTGTTTAAAGGTGAGTATTCACTTTCCATCCAATTACAATTTGCTTTTTCACATAAAATATTATGTGGATTAAGCGTTTGGCTTAAACAAGACATGGCATTCAAGTAGTAGATATCAGGAACACAGGATGCTTTCGGTGACATTTTTTTATTTTTTTATTTTAATGAAACGAAGCACTTTTTCAAGTACAAATTGCTGTTAATTGAAATAATAATATAATAATAATAAATGATTTACGGCGGTTCCCGATATACTATCTACAGATAGAGGATAAATTACTCCATTCTACTGTCAATAATTAGCTGTCAATAATCTGAAGCTGACCCAATATACCCGATAAGTCATTCTTGTCGCCTTATATTGGGACGTTAGAATTGCAATTTCCATACAAACTTCTATCGCTGGTAAGCTATATATCGTTCCATTGACAGACAGCGTGTACGGATAAGGTGAGTTACCGTCGACCAGTTTATGTGGACAGTAAAGTCAACGATAGTTACAATTTTTATCTCACGAGATAGACTGAATATTGGGAACGGCCGTTAGTGAATACCCAGCCTGCATAAAGTTTCAAAAATTCAACAATAACCATGAAATATATACAACTTAAACTTAATAATTCATAGAATTAAACATCAACGCTATAAATATAATTTATTTAAGACACGCACGGACGGACATAATTATTCATTATATATAAAAAATAATTTCACTACTTACAAATCAGTGTCTCGTAAGGACATTTCGTACTTACTGTTTGGTAAAAATAGACAATATGAACTAACTACGAGATCGTGCACTAGTGATAACCTAATATTAATATTAAAAAATAATATTACATTAAATATGTATATTGTGCACGTTCCTTTACAATGATTGTACTCGAGGCACTCGTGGTAAATAAGGGTGTTAACATACAGCCCGGTTTCACGACCGCGTTTTCATTAAAACAAATGACGCACGATCATGGGATTTGTTATAAAAACCTATACAAGATATGACCATCACAAGTTGTTATAAATAAAGTAATAAATGTATTTGACAAAATATAAAATAAAAATTTCATAATTTTCGCTTTATCTGCAATTTCAGCCAATATCATAAAAGTTGCTCATAGCAGAATTGAAATCGGCTTAAAAATAACTTCATAAAACATATTTTTTTAATAATGGGATAATTATATAAAAGCAATAATCTTAGAGATACTCTTAACATAAAGAAATACAATAATAAGACATCATTTCATAATTCAGTCTTTGATTTCCTAATCCTAGTACTCGTAAAACTTGTTCGAGCTTATCCAAGAAACTGGATTCTCGTACATAGTCCGCTTTAGAGTATTATTGTGGTGTGACAGTATTTAATAAAGTATACAATTTTAAAACTTCTTTCCCGCGGCACCATAACGCAACGTTTCTCAACGAATTCGTGTGGTAAGTCCCTTATCAATAATGGGTTTCGATTGCAAGAAGAAATATTTCCGACTTGTATCAAAACACCAAGATGGCGCTAGTGTGCACATACTTCGCGTTTCGAAAAAGAGAAGAACAATTCTTCTGACGCTGTTGTGGGGCGACTTGGACTAGGCGTCTCGATAACTAACGTCAAACTAAATGTAAGAAACGCCTCGTACTGCTAAATAAACTTTTGTATCTCTCTTCAACTTGACAGATATAAAGCGGGGTTTTCACTGTGATGGATGGCCCTACTCGTGTAGTGCAAACACGTGATCCACTCCTATACTATCTAGCTCGTACGAGTGCACTGACAGACCCTGCTTAAACGACACGTTTCTTTTCTTAATGTTTATAGCATTTAACGAATGAATAACTAAAAACATTTTGCCTATTACAGTCGTAAGAATGTAGCGTTTGTTTGTGAAAATAGGCAACGAAAAATTCACCGGTTACTCAACTTCTACTCTCATATTCTGTCTAACTCGTCGCACTATCACTAATAGTATTATACTATTGTTTTGCCAAGTTTTGACATTGCCTTTTATGTCGACTTACTCTAAGGCAGTATAAGGTCTGTGTTTTCAAAATATCTTTTTCTGCTTGTATATTGGATACTGACTATATACATTTTATATTTTCAATAATCCTCACATGGCCGTCTCCAAGGGTTGGCTGTAGGACCGGTTGGCTTCAGTGATATGATCCTCAAAGTCGAAGTCTGTTTCGAGGACGACTTCGGACCGGGAGCGCGCGTGTAGGTCCGGCGTGAAGTCCTGTGTGGAGTCCGGCGAGTGTTGTGACTGCGGACTCGAGTCGTAATGCTTGTAGTTGGTGTAGATGGGGGGAGGGGGAGGTAGGGACTCGATATAGGTTGACTCCTCTGAAAACAGTAGGTTATTGTTATAAAAGAAGTTATTGGCATATATTGTGGGTCTATTTAAAAAAAAGAACCTATTAATAAAACATGTTTTATGTTATGAAAACAAACAAAATAGTACCCCTTTGAAATAGACTGTAGTTGTAATAGAGAAGATTACACCTTTTTTTACCATGATTTCAACTTGCGATGGGAGTGTGACAAGTTTTATTTAATAATGTTTAAATAAACTTGTGTTGTTTGTTTGTAATTATTTTTACATTTAATAATATTTTACTTGTTCATATGTACATGTGGAAGCCTATTATTAGCTGGAATGAATTATGTGTTTTAATTATTTTAATGTATATACAACTAGCTGTTGGCTTTCTGAAAAAAAATAAACAAAAATAATTTGCGAGAATTCTTTTAATAAACTTTACACTCCGACCAAAATCAAAAGATTAAATCAGGTTCATAGGACATCAAAAAGAATCAATTGTTTATATTTAAAAAAACAAATCAGTTTAAATAATTTACTTATTTTCAGGTAAATGTCAAAGTATTATTATGTTACATTTAATAATATTATTCGTGTTCATGTGGAAGCCTATTATTAGCTCGAATGAATTATGTTTGTTAATTATTTTAATGTATGTTCAACCAGCTATTTGGCTTTCTGAAAAAAAAATAAACAAAAATAATTTGCGAGAATTCTTTTAACAAACTTTACACTCCGACCAAAATCAAAAGTTTAAATCAGGTTCTTAAGATACCAAAAAGAATCAATTGTTTATATTTAAAAAAAAATCAATCTTAATAATTTACCTAAACCTAATTGACATTTACCTTTTCAGGTAAATGTCAAAGTATTACCTGGTAACTTCCGTTGCCCAAACGTGGTGGTAGGAACAGTGCCAAGTTGTTGTTGCTCGGGAATCCTCGACCTCAACTCCATCAGGAAAGACAACTTCGGCTGACTTGCGCTTGGCGCCCCATAGTTACTTGGCGCCCCAAAGTTACTTGGCGCCCCATAGTTATTAGTCGCCCCAAAATTATTTGGAGCACCATAATTATATACGTCGTCTCTGTCCTCTTGTTTCGTATAATCAGCCTCGTTTCGCAAGGGCAACGTATCGGAGGAGAAATAACTTTGGGGCGACAGTTCATCATCATTCATGCCACCGGGATGTCTTATTATAGGCAATTCTTCGGTTTCTGTATTCACAGATGGCGCCCCACTTGTCGCCCCAGAGTTGTCCCTGTAGCCCTCATTCTTGAATGCCAAGTTGAAAGGTTTGACAGTGGGAACGCTATATTCCGGCGATGCCTTTTTGTTGAAGGTGCTGTGTTTTAGCTGAATATTGTTCGGATTGTGAGCTTCGTAAATGTCGAAGCTCTGCGTGTCTTCCAACGAGGAATTGAACTGGCTCTTCTCCATTGATTCCATGGATGTGGTTGATGCTAGCATTTTTTTGTAGTCAGAACCTTTTGTGAGTGTATCTGTAGAACGAGCACTCTGAAAAATAATAAAATTTAGGTTAAGATTAAGTTTTTAGGACGGTAACAAGTGAAAATTCAAAATATATATATATTTTAGTGAAACGATACATATTTGTTAATTTAATTGATAGTTATTTTAATTCTATAAGAATACGAGGTCTCAAAATTTCGAGCAACAGCCAACTTCGCAGAAATCTGGAAGGCAAAAGTTTCGATGAAATTACAGGTCAAAATAGGGTATGACAAGCCGGCCCGTACTCTAACGCTCTACAAGGCGCAGGTCCGGCTGCCAAGGAGTATTGTTCTCTTCTCTCGGAACACGTCTACTGCTGGACAAAAGTCTCCCCCAAAGATTTCCACGACGATCGGTCCTGTGCTGACCTCATCCAACGTATTCCGGCGATCTTGACCAGATCGTCGGTCCATGTTGTGGGGGCCTACCAATACTGCGTCTTCCGGTACGTGGTCGCAATTGTTGTCGAAATTAATTGCAATTACAAACCCGAAATTAAGCATACAAAAAAAGACTATCAGTTAATTTTACCAAAACTAATCAATCTACAGCGAATACCTCCTACGACGTAATAGAAAACAAAACATAAATTGTGATAATAATTGCTCTCTCGTCTACTGTCGGTCACCTCTGAAAAAGTTTATCTTTGAATAATTTACTAATCACGCATATAAAACCTTTTCAATTCTTTACGAAAAAGTATTTTTTTAATTAATCATAAAATAAAGTTGCACGACTCACCATTTGCGTCATCTTTCGCCTGTAAGTATTGTCGGGGAATCCCCCACCGATGCTACCGATGGACCTTACCGAGTGCAGCGACTGTCTGATGGAGTTTCTACGCTCGAGGCGCTGCAAGTGTCTGTGAAAATGACACTACACATTTACTGGTTGACCCAGGTTGATATTAACATATTACCAGTCCGCTGCCCGTATGAGCTTTATAAGAAATAGAAATAGTTATATATTTATTTACCATAGGGAGTGATAATAACATAACATATTGCAACAACAATTGGTAAACGGCATGGGGAGAAGAACTGAAACGAGACTCCCAGTCCATCTTTTAAATCATATAACAACTTCGCCTATTTAATATAATATTATATAGTTTTAGGTGACCTGTGCAGAACCAGACAATAACCATGTATCATTATCCTCTATATAATCTACTATACTGTAGTAAGTCTTCTTTGTCTAATAAGCTTTAATATATTTCTTGAATTTGTGCTCAATGAGTGCTAATCTCTATCGACTACAACTTCAGTTTCTCTTGATGTATTAAGCATAGAGGTCGACAGTTAGGCTATGCGTATGCTGAGACGCTGGCGATGCAGTGCAGCTCAGAACAGAATGAACGTATAGTATAAAAGGCATAAAAGGCATTTCTTTTCTAAAATTGATTCCTTTAGAATACTTTTTGATGTCATTTCTAATAACTACTAGATACTACTACCGCTCTGGAAACAAATGGCGCTCTGAGAGAGAAGAAGCGGCGCAAGAAACTATACTAGCATTCTTTTTTTGCGCTCTTTTCAATAAAAATATACAATATTGTACAGTCATTTCTATCGCTATAAAATAATCACAATCTAGTCCCAGGCTGTCCGATCATTTAGATATTCAGCAGTGGAGTAGTAGGATTAACGACAGAGCCATTTTTTTACAAAACATTTAAATTTATTTATAGATAATGCCTGAACAGTGGCTGGGACTTTGTTATAGAAGTGTATACATTTACCCTTAAAGCTATTATGTATCTTATGAAGCCTACTAGAATTAGTAACAAGCAATCCCTTATTTCTAGTGTTATAATAATGAAAATCACTATTAAAAGCAAAAGGTGACGATTTTTGTGAACGTATACGAACGTATAGCATAGAAGAAAAACATTTACGTGCGAGGTAGCGCTGCGGGTAGTTGTCGAAATTGATGAGCAAAATAATGTGAGTTCATTGCTCTGCAATAAATCGTCGCCTGCGTGTATATATAACAATGTGTCCGACAAAAGTAATATTTCCGTTGATTAACGCGAGTATTAAAACGCTTGTATTTGTAACTTTGTTTTTACATTCGTTTTTGTGCAAAAGTTACATTTTTATTTTTATTATTTAAGCTAACCCGCCGTTTCGTGACTTTTCTAGAGCACGTTTTCAGGGGGACTGCTAATGTAAATAATGTAAAAACACAGTTACAATTACATGCGTTTTTATACTTTTAAAATGTTTTATCTAAACACTAGTCGTTCCCTCCCGCTTCGCTGGGCGAATTTTAAAAGGAAATAAATTAATGACGGAATTCGAAATATAAGTAGCCATAAACCATCTAGGATAAATGTCGCATCGAATGGTGGTAGTTTCATGTCGATATGATCAGTGGTTTAGGCGTGATTGAGCCTCAAATAAAGACCATTTTCATTATATATATATCTATATATAGATATTTATTTCGGTCAACGGATCAGCCTTGCTATCCAACGCGGTAATGCTGCCAGTATTCTTGGTACGCTTCCACGTAATGATAGTTTTAATTTTATGTAGTCGTAGTATTGTAAATATAGTTATAAGATTTGTTCACTTAATAAAATAATATATAGATAGAAAGTAAGTAATTAAAGTATTACAGTACCTGTGTTTAGACTTGTAGTACCAGCACATGAGCGCTGCAGCTACCAACAAAACAGCTCCCACCAGCACTCCGATGAAAGCAACGGCCAGGGTGTCCGTCTGCCACGATAGTGGATCTATGGATATCTTTGGATCTGAAACAATACGGGTGGAATATAAAATATATGAGTCAATATAAACCAATATTAATCACCATCAACGAACAATATCAGCTTTAATATTGGAACGCTAATAGAGTTTTAATTTAAGCTTATAGATACATGTTTTCCAACTCAGGCACAAACTGCAGTAATATTTGAGCCCCTATTTGGCAAATTTCTTGTAACTCGTCTGATGTCGCAAAGGACCATGCATCGGCGGGAATAGTTACTAGCATTAGTAGCCCAAAGCCGTTTCATCACTAGAGTTCTTAGTGCAGTTATTTAATTTGAATCTAAAATTTATATTACCATCAATGGCAAAAAATATATTTAAAAAAACCCGCTGTTCGAGATTTAACCTTAATTTTAAAATTAGTGGATGACAGTCGTTGTACTGATGAAATAAATTTAACAAATGACTGACATCAAACCGTCCAATATGTGATTTTAAATCCAATTTTGAATAAAAATATTTGAATTTGAATAACAACACACGCCTAGACTTGGAAAAAATATGCATGTTCTTAGCGAGGGTCAAACTGGTAACCGGTTATTCGAATTGGGACTCGTATACCAACGCAAACAAATCGTCGGAACTGTGAGGCCGTTTCTCTGAGAACAGGAGGAGATAAGCCAGTAAGAAGTTCCTAGAAACTTCTGCTCTTCTGCGCAGAGCTGGATTGAACTAGTCAGGATTCATCAAGCACAATGGCCCAATATATAGTTTGCGTCCAGAAACAGGAGCCCAAATCACATTACTGCTTTAAAAGAGGAGTTAAGTGTATAAAGTTTTCACTCAAGTAATCACCTAGAAAATCTAACTGACATTAACATCATCAAATCCATTATATCACTAGAGATCTAACAGTGAAGTTATTTTTCATGAATTTGAAATTAATATGACCATCAATTAATGGAAGAAAAAAATATACTTAAAAGAAACCCGCTGTTTGAGGTTATTTTCATTTATTCCGCCAAAATATGGCATCTGTCTCCATCTCACTATTTCCCAGGTATCGTTAAACTTACCAATTTCACATATAAACGGATTCTTTTGCGTGCAATCCGTTACTTCGACCGTAGAGAACTCGAATGACGTGCACTGTGTGACGTAATCAATATGGTTGACCCACACGCGGTCGCCATATTGGTACCACTGATTCTGCTGTTTGATGAACTCGTAAAGAGCTGCGTAGTTTCCGCTCACATATGGCATTGAAGCGTTGTCAGACTGTAATAAAATATTATATTTTTTAGATTTGTTCTCACTTACATACTTTCATAGCTTTCCGAAAGTTGATCGCTGTATAGACATTTTTAATGATAAGTTCTCTGCTTTTCGGCATAAACTTCGGAAATGGATATGTTGCTAGACAGGACTTTAATATAAATTAGTATTTTAGTTCTGCCGTAGTAAAATAAGTTTTGTTAATTTTAATTCTATTCATTTTCACTTTACTTTACAGAAACTAATTATAAAATTGTATTTGAAAGTGAAACTTTTATTAAATCGTCTCAAACTTTTTCGTCTGTGTGTTGCGCGAAGGTCGGGCGGTGCCTAGAGTTCGCATATTGGATGAAATTGCGTTCGGGTGTGGAGATGGTTCGAACCCCACACACTTGATAAAGGTTTTTTATTTTATGAAAATGTAAAGCATAACATATATATTTGTTTTTTTTCTATGCTGATATTAATAATAATAATAATATTGACACACTTTTTACACAAATTATCTTGCCCCAAGTTAAGCATATATAGCCTGTGTTATGGGTTACAAGACAATGATATATTTAATGCAATATACTTACTTAAACATACATAAATTCATATAAACATACATAAATACGTTTAAACAGCCATGACTCGGAAGCAAACATTCATATTCATCATATAAATGCTTGCACCTACCGGGATTCGAACCTATGTTATTTTGTGAAAAAAAGTATCACTTGCATCGTGGTTTCACAAAACCACACAATTGCTTTTTTTAGTATTTCTTTGCATTGTTGCTAATAATGATAACGTGTGTTTAGATCCTGACCATGGGATCTTTGCACTGTCACACTCTCCTTACACACTTTGTTCAAATATGTGTGGTGTCGGTACTGCTCCTGACGAAAATGGGTATACTTCTAAAGTATGTTATACTGTATATAACAACCAACTTACCAAGCAAAACGTCCTGGCCTCTTCGTAAGTCATGGCAGCCCCGACGTACATATAACAGGTGCCCGCAACAGCTTCCCACCCGGGCGGGCACTTCCCCCCTCCCAGCACCGTCAAGTTGTTCATATAGAACGGTCGATAGTCAACCTCTAGCAGTAGAGGGTTGTCAGACTGGTCGCGGATACGGCCTGCTACGGCCAGGGATTCGTTGTAGCTCCAGTAATTGTGCTTCGCGTCAATTCGGGTGCGCCACAGATCTAGTGCACTGGAAGAGTCATTTGTATGAATATTTAAAAAAACGTGTGTGTGTTATGCAACTTTCTTCTTATGCAGTTCTGCCGTGAAGCAGTAATGTGTAAGCATTACTGTTTCGGACTGAAGGGCGCCGTAGCTAGTGAAATTACTGGGCAAATGAGACTTAACATCTTATGTCTCAAGGTGACGAGCACAGATATAGTGCCGCTCAGAATTTTTGGGGTTTTTTATGAATCCTGAGCGGCGCTGCATTATAATGTACAGGGCGTATCAATTACCATCAGCTGAAAGTTCTGCTCGTCTCACCCATTTGCCCAGTAATTTCACTAGCTACGGCGCCCTTCAGACCAAACACAGTAATGTTTACACATTAATGCTTCACGGCAGAGATAGGCGCCGTTGTGGTACCCATAATCTAGCTGGCTTCCTGTGCAAAGGAGCCTTCCACTGCTACTCACTCTAGTGAGTCAGATTAACTGACTAATTTCATGAAGCGTGGATTGAACGATGTTATTTGATGATTTTTTCCAGGACTGGAAGTAGTACACCAATAGAGCTTTTTTTTAATTAATAACAATAGCTATAAGCTAGGGTCGTCGAATGCTATGAAAACAATATTCAAATGATCGGGTCCTAAAGAATATCCACCACAGAGATTCCACATAGGCAGTCAATGAACAATTATTTACACCTGCTTCAGTTTGGTAAAGTGGTGAAACTGAGTCATCAATGATGCACCTACCCAATTACCCCCAAAACTACTACAATATCACAATGCCGGGTTCACGTATAAAGAAAAAAAGCGAAAGAGAGACCTTTTGATGGCTTTCCTTGACCTTGAGAGACCTTTTTATATTGAAATATTTCCAATCACATCGCAATGCGCCCGACACTGTTTGACATAGAGATGGAATTTCTAAAGTTATACCCGCAATTTTATTTCTGTTTCTACTTATCAGAAGTAGATTACCTTCATTTAATTACTTTGGGTAGGTTCCGTCAAAGCTGCAGATTCGTAGAGTAAACGAAAATTAATATAAAAAGTAAATAGTTAAATACACTCACCTCATTGCATTCGGGTTATAATCGAAAAAGCTATCCAGCGCGACATGCAACAAAAACATGCAGTTAACATCACCCCTACTAGCAATTCATTTCAAGATGGCCGACGACGAGCATAACAAAATGGCGTCATTGATACATAAGTCTGACAGCAACGCTATTGCGTTGCTGTCAGACTTATGATTTGGCGGGAGGTACAGGCCATCTTGAAATTAACTGCTTGTATACCTATGCTTAGTAATAATAAGCCCAGCTTAGCATTATATAAAAAATGGAGAACCCAATAAAAGAAAACCCATAAAGAAATGACAGTCTGAAAATGTCAGAAATCAATTTAATTATAAAAACGTATTAAGCATTTTACGTCATCTAAAAGTTGAAATTCAAGGGACCCGGAAAGAAATTGTGATATAGTTATAAGAATAAATTCGACAAATGTGGGTGAAATAATTAAATTATTCTAGTTATGGAGGGAATAGTACATTGTGATACAAGGGTGGAAAGTAGGATTATGCAAACGAGTCATTAGCATGCCCGAGCCGAAAGGAAGGGATATTAATGTGACAAGTTTTCCTACACCTACACCCCCGTGTATCACACGTCGTTTTTCAATACAGTTGAGGGAAATATTAATAAGGGAATCAAATAATTAAATAAGTTTATTTCAAAATAGGAACTTTCAGAAAATGGCGCGTTTTTGCAACTGGACTCTATTTACAACGAAACTAGGCAACGGGATCGTACGCGTATGCAATTTTTTGACAAATAAAAAAAATTGTTAAATTAAAATTGTTAGTTATATATTATGTAAAATAAACAACGTTTTAAGCGTCTGTTCGCTCTCAAACTTAGTAGGATTATACTTCGTCGCCATATTATAAATTACTATTTCCTGTAATTGCGCGTTTCATTCTAAACTAAATTTCAATTTTTACTTAGTCAGCTCCGCCTCTTATACATCAGTAGTGTTTACATCCTCTTTGATTGTCTGAAGCAAAACTCTGTCTACGCGTCTATTAAGCAAAGTTTTCGTTCAGTTGTGTTTTGACCGCGCTTTGAATATCCGAAAAAACTGTCTTTATAACAGCATTTCCAAGCTTCAAAAGGATGGAGTGTCGTATTTCAGGTAAGTGCCTTTAAATTAACAAATTTACGTAACTATTAGTCATTTTGCTACTAAATAATTACATTTCAATTGCTAAAACAATATACATCGCCAATCAAATTGATCAATGAGCTTCTTATGAGGGTACACAATAGATTTTTAACATTACAGCCATTAGAATGTATATTTTAATGTTATCTGTATAACTTAATGCATGCGTATATAAAACACTGCTCGGAAATTTTTGATGACCTTTTAATAGGCGATTGGGAGTTTATTTGTTTATAGTAAAAGAAGATAGAGACAACATTAATCGATTTCGCTTTGAAACACATTCGAGAGCTCAATACTACTAATACCATTATCATACATGCACATATTAACAACTCACATGGATCTGTTCACGGTGATCATTTCGTAGTCGTTATCGGGGTTGAAGAAGATATTGTCGATGTAATGCTGGCCAGCCGTCCCCGCTACCACAGTCGCACGACCGTCGCGATCCAACGCGTAGTTCCTGAAATGTAGAAAAGTCACTGTAATATACGCCTACGAAATTCATTTTATAGTCGACTAGTAAAACAAGGCCACACACCACTGTGGCTCATTCTAATAGTATATGAGCGAAATTGCCAAATGAAAATTTTTCTACTATCCTGTGTACAGGCCTGTATGTATGAATACATTGCCTCTCTACAATTCACTCAATATTGAAATAAGGCGCCATTGTAGTACCCAAGTAGCCGGTATCCTGTTGTGCAAAGGTAACTCTATGTATGAGAAAATTGTCTCTCTGGAACTCACACAATATTGTAATAAGGCGCCACTGTAGTACCCAACTAGCCGGCATCCTGTGCAAAGGTAACTTTATGTATGAGTAAATTGTCTCTCTAGAACTTACTCAATATTGAAATAAGGTGCCGCTGTAGTACCCAACTAGCCGGCATCCTGTGCAAAGGTAACTCTATGTATGAGTAAATTATTTCTCCTGTGCAAAGGTAACTATGTATGAGTAAATTATCTCTCTAGAACTCACTCAACATTGTAATAAGGTGCCGCTGTAGTACCCAACTAGGCGGCATCCTGTGCAAAGGTAACTCTATGTATGAGTAAATTATCTCTCTAGAACTCACTCAATATTGTAATAAGGTGCCGCTGTAGTTCCCAACTAGCCGGCATCCTGTGCAAAGGTAACTCTATGTATGAGTAAATTATCTCTCTAGAACTCTCTCAATATTGTAATAAGGTGCCGCTGTAGTACCCAACTAGGCGGCATCCTGTGCAAAGGTAACTCTATGTATGAGTAAATTGTCTCTCTAGAACTCACTCAATATTGAAATAAGGTGCCGCTGTAGTTCCCAACTAGCCGGCATCCTGTGCAAAGGTAACTCTTTGTATGAGTAAATTGTCTGTCTAGAACTCACTCAATATTGAAATAAGGTGCCGCTGTAGTATCCAACTAGCCGGCATCCCGTGCAAAGGTAACTCTATGTATGAGTAAATTATCTCTCTAGAACTCTCTCAATATTGTAGTACCCACCCGCTGTAGTACCCAACTAGCCGGCATCCTGTGCAAAGGTAACTCTATGTATGAGTAAATTATCTCTCTAGAACTCTCTCAATATTGTAATAAGGTACCGCTGTAGTACCCAACTAGCCGGCATCCTGTGCAAAGGTAACTCTATGTATGAGTAAATTGTCTTTCTAGAACTCACTCAATATTGTAATAAGGCGCCGCTGTGATACCCAACTAGCCGGCATCCTGTGCAAAGGTAACTCTATGTATGAGTAAATTATTTCTCCTGTGCAAAGGTAACTACATGTGCCTGCATATATGATTCCTTTTCTCTCAACAATTCACTTAATATTCAAATAGGAAGCAGGCTACTTACTTATAGAATCCATTATGCGAGGTAGTCTGGTAGATCGGTAGCCGCACCTTATCGAAGCCTGACACCTCAAGTATCCTCAGGCCCGTGTTATCATGAACGTAGTTGTGAGTGAAGTTGGAGACCACCTGCCGCAGAACTATCACGTCCTTATACTGGACTCGGTTACGGGTTATGTAGTTCCGGTATATTGTCACTTCTTGGTACGGGGAGGACTGGCGACCTGATAAGGAATTTAGTTATTATTATTCAATAGATTTTTCGTACAAATTTATTTGTTGTATTTTTTTTTATTTATTAAATTATTTGCAGCAAATACAGACTTTTGTTCTACAGAGTTACGAAATGATAAAATATTGATGTATATTATCTACCCTCACTCTAACTTGAAAATACTAATAAAATTGAGATAAGAGGTGTTTGAAAATTCATATATGTGTGTTTTCAGTTCTGGAAGTGAATAAATACTGGACTGGTATTAACCACCTGAAGAGAGAACACAATGTTTATATTGTGAATTCATGTGCAGTATTTGCAGACTGCAGTATTGGAATTAATAATTCATTATTAATTCAGACATTCATCTCGCTCACTGTACATATACTACAAGCATTCTGACATTATTCCCGCGCATTATTCCGCGATCAAGTCACACTAAGGGTTTGCGCTCAGAAGAGTGTTTAGCGCGGTGAGGGTTTTTTTTATGACAATAAGGGTAGAAACGAGCAGGACGTTCAGCTGATGGTAATTGATACGCCCTGCCCAATACAAAGAAGTGCCACTCCTGATTCTTGAAATACCCAAAAATTCTGAGCCGCACTACAATTTCGCTCGTCATCTTGAGACATAAGATCTTAAGGGAAGTGAAGTCTTATTTGCCCAGTAATTTCACTAGGTACGGCGCCCTTCAGACCGAAACGGCAGAAATAAACGCCGTTGTGGTACCCATAATCTAGCCGGCATCCTGTGCAAATGAGCCTCCCACTGGTACACCGCCTCCCACTGGGTACGGGTTATATATATATATATATGTGACTGTGCATCCGCTACTGCACCCCTCTGCGGAACTGCATGTTCATGCCTACAGTTACGGAGGTATTTCTTCGGAACAAAAAACCGACACAGCTTATATTAGTGATACTCGGGAGCATCAATATATATTGACAAGGCCTTAGTGTAGGTAACGATTAAAATTTCTTGCCATAACTAAGGGTGTACAAAATTAAACAACAAAACATCTCATTTCGTCGATGGAAGCGCGTGTAATCGCATCTAATCGCATCATTCGCGTCTCGCTAAGCGCGCATAGACCCTCACTGACAAACAACACGCAGTTGTGTTGAGCTATAAGTACTTATATCAAGCGGTATGTACCAAAGCAGGTAGCTTGGTCATGGTTACACTCGAAAACAAAAATATTATATCAAATTAATAGTAAAAACTTACTTTTAAACTGATTTAATCAAAACAAACTTTTAAACTGTTCTTGTGTATATGGAAATAAAAATAAACTTTAACGTTGACAGGAAACTGAAATTAGGTACCCCTCTTTATAAACAATGTTAAAGTACCCACAAAATATAGAGTTCTTAAATTTTCGAAGTATGCAATACTAAGGTTGCGTTAGTTAACCTATTACTTACGGTAATAATTTTAACTTCATATTTGTTATCATACTCATAATAAACCGTATTTATAAGAATTGCTATTGTAACAGTGGTAGGTAGTTTTATAAAGAATATGTGCAGATATTTCTAAGGATTACACGTACTTGAAGAGTTGGTTGTACAGTATCAGCGTTACGATTGTGTGAGTGAAAGCTAGCAAATAATATTCTTCAAAAAGATGGATGAAGTACCTTCAGCTTGTAGGCAAGGCAGGTCATGGTTGCCAAGAAACAGGTTGTTGTGTATCCAGCCGCGGAGAGAGGTGGCTGATCCCCTGGAGTCAGCGCGAAGTAACAGGCCACCCACGTTATTCCGGACCAAGTTATTCTGGAATACATACAAGATAAATCTCAATCGAGCGCTTATAGTTCCCTCTTTTCGATAGGAATTATAATGACTCCACTGACGAACGTCTCTCCGTCTAACGTAACAAATAAATAAAAAAAACTGTTGCCGCGATCACAACGAATCATAAAAATCAAGATAGCGGATTTCAAAATGGCCGCTATGCAAATAAAGAAATTGTTTATTTTCACAAGTATACCACCGTAAATATAGTACAGACAAGTCCTTCACCGGTGGTTTGAACAACTATTCACTTCATGAATTTAATAACAGAGTCTATTTTATCCAAATGTTATCAGTTTTTGAAGTCAAACTTCTATAGAAACGTTGTAATCTGAAACTCGATGAAACGAAAAAGCAAGACGATTGAGGCGCCCGCGCCGTTGCCAACTATTATTTATAAAACTATTATTTTTGGCCGCCGCGCAAAATTATAATATCAACAAAATGGATATCGTATCCGAGGTTCTCGAGGGTGCTTTGGGATCATTGATATATATAAATGTTAATCTCTGCTTTAGTGAAATAAAGTTTATTAGCTAATAGCACACAGGCTATGCCTAATTTGGAGAATTTGTATGAAACTGGGTAAATTATTCTTAAAAAAAGGAAAGAAAAGCCATTTATTCAATTAGATCAACATGACACTTGTGAATGTCGAACATTTCACAACGACTTGATTTGAATGATACACAAAAATTACTAAACGTCTTGACTTACTCATGTGAGTTAAAAAAAAATAGAAAAAGAAGTGATTAATCATCAAAAAAACTCAAAAGAGTAACGAGTGCAGTAGATGTATAAATTCGCATATATTGTAATTAAGTAAAGGTATTATGCGAACAATTATATATTTTTTCTTCTCCTCTACTTTTATGTGTCCTTCACACAGCCACGATCAGTAATATAAGTATATGCTTTATTGAGTATTAAAAAGTATATACTCTATGACCCAAAAGAGCATTGTTTACTGTACGTATAGGGTATGTTCCCATAAGCACTGCGAGCACTGCATAGTGCTATCACTATAAAAAAATTCGTTCCGTTATGAACTGGCAGTATACAGCCGCAGTACCCTAGGGAAATATATGACATCATAAATCTCCGCCATATTCTACTGTGAGCACTGCCGTTTTGGAGGTAAGGTACTCGCAGTACTCTGATCACGTGATCAGTCAAAACCACTCGAGTGCCTAACGTTTTATAAACAATACCTACAGTTTAATCCCAAATATTTTTAATTTGACAGTACTCCAGCAACAGTTTTTGTTTTGATAAACTAGAAAACTTTAATACACTCATTTGAATGCTGCGTCCAAAAATGCTGCTGACAGTATACGGAATAAAGGAACGGCTTCACAGTATACTAAATTGACGTCACACTGTACAGTGGTGGCAGTGCGTATCGGAACATACCCATAATGTCATACCCAAAAAAGCACTGTAATTGTTTTGGTGCCACAGACAACTAAATCAAGGTTAGGTGTTCAATGAAATATTAGGGAATACCACAGAGTAGGTATGGATACTGACGTATGTTATACGTAGTATATACTATACATAATTAATAAATACATAATTTTGTCATATTGAAATCATTAGACTAAATATTTAAACATCAACTAAAGAAAAAAACTTGTTAATATAATTTGCCAAGATGCTGCTAGGTATATTTTGTAAACTTTTCCAAGTTGGCTGTATGTGTGTACCATTCCCATTCCTTGAAGAAAAAATGAAACCACTCACCAAAAAAAGTATGTATACAAAATATTTCCTTTTTTAAGCGGCAACCCGAAAATTTATGATTATTGTTTGTTTAATTTTTGTTTTGTTTAATATTACTTAGTCGTAGGAAGAATACTGTATGCGACACGTTGTATAACTAGGTCAAAAACACGAGTGGTACGCAATGAATATCGCCACGAGTGTGCTACCCTCATTATACAACTGTTGCATAAAATACTATAAAACTAATACCTATTAGCTAATAATTCTTTGTTTCATTTTTTATAATAACAAATAGTGCTACTGACCCTAAAGACAAGTGACTGCGTGTTCTGTACATCCACGCGTACTGCTGCCTGGCAGGTGGTGAAGTTCCCGTACAGTTTAAGACAGTTGTTGGTGAATTCATTCCTGATGATGGCGACGAGAGGATTCACTTCACCCACGGATTGATATGTGATCGCTCCATCACGATTGCGAAGGAATTCACTGCTCGATATATTGTGTTGGACGTCGCGGTCTGAAATAGGATTATTATTATATTTACAATAATTATTATTACAATTTTTTAATATTATCAATATTACTGACATGAAATTATTGTATTTATAAGTAACGTAAGTAAAGTAAGTGAATAACTTTATTCTAAGTACTCAATAACTTTTGTATTAATTTACATTAACTTTTTTGATTTACTCGTGTAAGGCATTGACTATTTGACGTTTGAGTATGTTTGTTGCATCATTTTACATAATATATTGTAATTGAAATGATTTGTAAATCGATGGAAATGTAAATCCTGATATAAAAGAGTGGCAATGAGTTTCTTGCTACTTCTTCTCATTAGCTCAACCCTTTACGGAGTTGCGGTAGATTCAATAAGAAAAATATTTTTTTGACATTCATAAGTGTCATTTCACTGACCTACATGAATAAAGTGATTTTAATTTGATTGATTTGAACGAAAAAGCGTTTAAGTAACGAAAACTGATAAAATTCGGAAAACATATAAAAATATATATATTAAACTTGGATAACGTATCATTTAGGATACGTTTCATCAAAAAAAGCGCGTACACCTTCCTTAAAGGCCGGCAACGCTCTTGTGATTCCTCTGGTGTTGCAAGAGAATGTGGGCGGCGGTGATCACTTAACACCAGGTGACCCGTACGCTCGTTTGTCCTCCTATTCCATAAAAAAAAAACGTTTCATCCCTTGTGAAAGATTTTTATTTAACATAATCTTCATTTGTCTGTGGACAGGAGTGGACAGATGTGCTAGCATAAGGAAGTAGTTTAAAAATTATTTATTGCACATGTGGGTATACAAAATTGTTTTTTATAAGAAGGAATAATATCATATAAATAAAAATAGATATATGAATACTTACTAAATCCAATAGCAGATATCGGCAGCGTGACGATCTCAGCAATGAATCCATGTACAGACGACGCGCCATTCGCGAACAGTTTTACACTCAAACTTGCGCCGTCAGTTCTGAATAACTTCTTTTCGTCTGGCGAACCGTTCTCTAGATATCCGATTTGAGGTGCAGTCACGTTATAAATATCTCCAGCATACAACGTTATAGAATCTCGTTTTCCATAATTTAATGTGTGATTGAAGAGATTGAATTGCAGAAGTCGGAATCCAAAAGGTTTTACCCGAAACATGCTTTTGAATATTTTCACGCAGTTAACTGGATTGTTGTCATACTTATAATACAATAGTACTCTTTCTTCAACTGTTATTACTTTTGTGCTATCACAAATATCGATCAGTGAGAACAGGTGATACGGAAGATTGAGTTCCTTCAAGGGCGTAAAACTGGATTCTTCCGATTCTCTCCCTTCGCCGTTTAAGGATATAGCATTTACTCCTTCGCCAAGTATATCACTAATCGAATTGAATGTCATACTAATGGTATCAGTGGGAGAAACAAGGTTAATTCCGTGATGAGCACATTTCGTTATATTTACATTACGTATTTGTGGATTCTTTATAATACTTTGAATAGCTGGTGATTTTTCATTATGCAAAATCCCAGCACCATTTATATGAATATGTCGAAGAATACTTTCAGCTTTCTTCAATGTTTCATGAGTGTGATGATCGTGTATTCTATGCTCATATAGAGAATATTCAAATTCAGGATTAGTGAATCTTATTCCACCCCAATAATTTAGGTTCTCGTCTAAATTTCTTGTACCGCAGTGGATGAATATGAAATCCGAATCCCACTTACATTCATGCCTATGGCCGTATAGCTGTCCATTTAGCCGTATAGGACAGCTGTCGTAACGGTCTTCCGTTCCCACACATTGCAGAGGCTCAGGCCAAGACCAAATTCTCGACAGAGAGTTGCTGTGATACTCAATACGTTTATCGTGAGCAAAAAATACATTTATAGGATCAAAACCTAACTCACGGCAAACAACTTGAGCATTTCTCTCCGTAAAACGACTATCACACATCGGAACCCACTGTAATGTAGTTTTATTGTAATACTCTAAAAAACCTTCGTTATTTCTTTCGATTTCATTATCATTACTTGAGCAATTTCTTGAAGTACACAACCGAATTGTGTTTTGGACTACTAACATTTCTAATTGCCTCTGTTGTCTGTGCTTATTATTCTGAGTGTAATATTGCCCCGATTCTCGTTTTTTCTGTCGACTTTCAGAATCACTCTTTGAGCTGATTGGTCTCATTATAATTGGCTGACGAATGTGTCCAATAGCATTTAACGTACCCATTACTAAGATGCCTACGCTGGGAGCAAACTCTAAAATTACACCTGGATTTATAGTGAGGGTAACTTCTGGCATAACTGTTATATCTGATTTTATAGCATACGGGGTCAGTCGTGGCTCTAGAGCAAAATCGGATGTTAGTCGACCACCAAATTCATTTAAGTCTATAGCCCTTTCTGGACTAAAAGTAACTGAAACGCTAGAATCGAAACTGTCTTCAAGTAAATAAGGCAAGTATGTGGCAACAGCATGATTGTTCCAATCATCAAAATCAAATATTTGTTTTCTGATTATCTTTTCATCATCGCTACCCCACCAATTTTCAGTAACATCTAGAAGGTTATTAATCTTTGCTGTTTTTATACCAGCTACTAAGCTATACTCGTGGGCGTTATTTCCGAACAGATTTCTTGTGACTTTAACCTTTTGTATACCTTTAAAGCCTATAACATAAGTTGGATCTCCAGTTCCCATTATTGCACCCCGATTTACAAGAGAAGTATATATGTTACTTTTTATTTGATTGTAAACAAAGACTGCATATACAAATCCCATTATCTCACTTTGACTGTCCATATAAAATTGAACCATGTACTGTCCATTATTTCTTTCCATTAAGTTACCATCAATTTTCATTTTCTTTTCCATACCTTTAATAGAAATTAAGCCGGGCCTGCAAATGTTGTCAGTAAAAATGTTTTTGGTAATATTGATTGCTGCAAAATGGCCATCAATTATAATTCCAAAATTATTATTATTACGCCAGGTATTATTATTCATATAAACTGAGTGAGTAAAGTTTTCATTGTACTGCCATACGTATGGTAATGCAATGTCAAATCCACCATAAATATTTCTTTCTATAGTATTATCTTGAAGAACATAGTGATACAAATTATTAGAACTTCTCAAATCACGTGCAAAATGATAAATTCCTTTACCGTTATCAGTTATTAAGCTGTTATTGATCATTAAGGTTATTTCCGTGATATTACTATCGTGAATGTCCCAGAAAGGCGTATTCACATAAATTGCTTCTTCTTTATTATGAGATATATCACAGTTAATTAACTTTATTGTTTCATTGGCCTTTCTTAGAAAATGATCTCCGATTTCGTTTAAGTACCGATTATAATATAGCGCTTTTATACCTTTCGTATTTCCTTTAATTTTTGTATTCACAACCTGTAATGTTGGAATAGGTCCTTTGATAATTCTATTTCGTAAGCTTTGGACAGGCGCAATAATTGCACTCACTACTAGCACTACACCTCCTAAAGCATTATTTCCGCTCTCATATTTAAGAACAACTCCAAATGTATTACTAGTGGTAGGGAACGTAGAAAGATCTCGGTCGAGGCACCATTTCGTGCTAGCCACATTAATATTTTGAGAGTCGTAAATACAGATACTTTCAGTTGAAAAATTATGAATTGGATTCAAAAGTTGTAGTCCGAGAACATAACCAGGATTACAATTAATATTATAAGTTTTTGCTAGGTTTTCTCCTGATTGTCTTGAAAACACTAAGTGTCTAGTTTCTCCATTAGCTAATGATATGTCTGTTTGGTATTCAGGTATAATAATAGGACGATAACTTAATTCATCTAAATTGAAACCTGGATCCAAATTGAACCAGCCAGCTATTTCTCTTTGCTGAGGACCAGTTATGTGGGGATTGTGGGAAATTCCAGCAACTTTGTTATTTTCAATAATAGAACTGTAAATTTTTAAACCTAACTGTTTGAAACTGATTCCACTGCCTTTGTTATTACTAAAATCAGAATTTCTGACAGTATTTACAGCATCCGCGCCATATAAATCAGAATATAATATTCCCAATCCATCATGGTAATTATTTATAATTCTTACGCTTTCCAAACCATGGCGAGAAAAGTCAATTTGCAAAGCTGGTTTAAACATATTACTTGAGTAATCTAACAGGCCCGCTTTTTCAATTGATACATACTGCAAATCTGCTCTTTCAGCGATTACACTGAACCTTACTCCAGCCCAACTAGTCTCATAGCACCTTATGCCTACATCGTTTTCATGCGTACAGGAGTTTTCAAAACTATCAATTGTTTCTGCTTTACATTTTGTAATGTCATTATCAAACTCAGTGCATTCTACATTAGAAAGAATAATATTTTCCGTAGTTCCTGCATTTGGAATTTCATTGGGTTCTAAAAACCAATCATCGGGGTTCAAAACCAATCCAAGTTGGTTACATACCAAAGCTGCATTAATTATGTTCCACTTGTAGTTACACACAGTTCCCCATTCGCCATCCAATCGTACCTGTAGCCGACCTTCATATTGCGTTCTTCCTCCTAAAAGTCTAACGGGAATTACTGGCTCCACATATCCAGGAGTAGTGATATCTATTTCTGTATCCGTTTCGTATATTGTATCATTACTCATAATGACTTCCTCTTTTAATGTAAAAGTAATGTCATTTGGTCGTTTTCCTCTAGCATCTAATTTTCCTGCGACCATTATACCAATAGAGGGAGGAAATTTTAATGTCACTCCAGATTGTATAACTAGCTTTCCACCTGGTCGAATATTAATATCTTTAATCACATCATACTCGCCTTGGCGTAATATTTCGATTCCTTCTACTTCTCCCCCAACAACATAAGTACCCGGTGCATTAAACTGAGGCACATACAACGAATTATAGTTTACTTGAGTGGCACCTGGATTACTACTGTGTAGTAAATAAGGCATATAGGTAATTTTAGCTAAATTAAATCTGTCTTTCCTATGGAACAATCTGTTGTAGACTTTTTCTTCTTCACCGGAACCCAGCCAGTTATAAGTGCAATTGAGTGTTTTGCTTTGGTCTTCCACGTGTGATCCAATTTCATATTGAGATTCAGGATTATTTATTATATTTCGGAAAACATCGATATTACTTGACGCCAAAACTATAGTTGCCGCCACCCTGCTTCTAGGAATAAGCTGTGGAGGGGTCCCATCTAAGGGTTCAAACTGTTCCTTAACTTTATTTTCTCTTAAATAATTTCTAGAAAATAGTATATATTGTATAGAACTATAAGGTGATAACCCGAGATTCACAACAAAAGGTCCCCGATTTCCGAAGAAATAGTTATGTTGAATGAAAAATGTAGCAGGTAGCATTTCAAACTCCTCTATATATTTTCCTTCGATTCTGTTCAAAATTAGAATGGCTCCATATTGTCCTTGTTCAAAATTATTATACTCTATCCTTCCCATAATATTTAATGCTGGTTGTATTTTTATGGGTATCCATTGATTTTGATAAAAACGATTGTGTCCTATCTGTAGACTCAAATATCTTTGAGGGTCAGTACGCAACCAACACGTAGACACTTCAATTGTACTATCGGAGCTAGAATTAAACCAATTGCCCGTGATATTGACCCAACTATCGCTGCAAAAGTTCCCGTGCATAATTCCAACTTCAAGGTTTTTGAATATTTCCGAATACTCAACGACAGTGGTTTGATTTATTGGTATATATTCCGTCTCCTGTGTATTGTTCAACCACACTGCAACGCCGTATCCTTGATTAGAACTTATGATACTTCTAGATATATTTCTATTACCTCCAGTAACAGTGATATTAATACCATCACCTTGATTGAATGATATCCGGCTTTCTGTTACATTGACATCACCAGTGCCACTAGATACATGTATTCCAGCAACATGATTATTATTAGAAATAGAAGTTCGGTGAACATGTATCTGTGAACGTAAATTTTCTATAGCTACACCTCTTCCGTTATTGTCTGAAATTATCGAATCAGTCACGTTCAAATCATAAGTTTTACTGATTCCTGAAGTCAGTCTTAAGAACCCTATTATGTCTGTCCGAGTGTCTGCATGAAATCGTACGTACATTCTGCTCCGTGTAGAAGTCACACTTTGAGGTCGTGTATGATTTCTAATGCTAAATGACATCAATAATTTATCGTCAGCGGTTAGGCCATCGTAAATGTATATACGACCAGTGTGATTTTTATTCGTTAGAACTTTTATAAAACTTAATGTCAATACATGATCAGGTCGCGTGTAAAATTTCTGATGGCAATTTCGTTCCATATTAGAATATCTAGATTGTTCTATAGACATAAGTATAGGGAATGTTTGGCTTGGCGTAGATGCTAAAGTACATAGATCGAAGACTTCAGCACGATCGAATCGCTCATCGATATTTAGTTCGTGCACCACGTATTTGATGCCGTCGCCACCATTGTCGTGAATAAAACAGTTTTCTATCTTTGTCATGCCGTATGTTGAGTTTACATAAACGCCATAACCTCTATTATTCTGTATTGTGCAGTTATTGATAATTATGGGAGCGTTCGGTGAGGTAACATTGATTGCATTGAAGGCGGATCGTGATATTTCGATGTCGTCCATTACTGGTGGAACACCAATTACATCTATTGCGCTCGTTGCATTGTTATCCCTACCCAATCCTGCATTTCTAATGATTACATGTGAAAGTCGTGACATTGAAGTTGGGACATACAGAGTATTAGAAGCTGTAAGTATCCTTTCAAAAACCGCACTTTCATAGCGAATGCCTCGCCAATGTACCCCGGATCTTCTCAATTCATTGTCGTCGTGGTGAGGCAAACATTGAATAGCTAGGTCAGGATGGAAATCACAAACTCCGGATCCAAGTTGTCGTGACTGCCAATCACATTGAAATAAATCGTATTCTGTTCCTTTACACTTTGGTTCTTCGAATAATAGCCGTGCTCTCCGACCGGGCTGTCTGTCCATCCAATTGTAAAATGTTCCTCCCATAAAACCTAGTTGTCTACAAGCCGTTTCTATATCGTTGATTGTCCAACTAAAAATAAAAAAAAAATAAAAAATTATAGTAGAGCAAAGGTAAATTATTATGATACATTTACGATAATTTATTCAAATTAATTATAATTAACCGAAAAAATATTCATACAGTTTATTTTAATAGCTCTTATGAAATATTTGATATTTAAAACGCTTTTTAACTTTGCTAATTATTCATATATTGAATGCAGCACTTAACTAAATAATTTATTTTGTAAGTAAATATATTACAGCTATTGTAAAATACCAATGAGTATTTAAAAAAGTGACCGTTGAGTTTCACTTATGTTCTTTTCCACGAGCGCTACCTTATCCGAACATAGTTATGGTAGATTCAGTAATTTAAATATTTATAATGACGCGTCCCAAGCGCTTAGTTTAAGTCTGTTTGAATAAATATTTAGGAAATTCAAATATAAACATACGATTTGAATTTTAAACATAACCAAAGTACCCCTTAGTAAGGGGCCCTTACTTTTACAGTTGGAGCCATGTTAATCATAATAAAAATTGTATGAAAAATTATTTACTGTGTACCAATACTATTTAACATGACGAAGTTTTGTTATTTTTGTAAAGAAAATTGTATTATGTTTGTTATAAATTAAAAATGCTTCTAGTGAAAATGTAACGTAAATCTGTGTTTAAAAGAAATACTCACTTTCTTGAATTAGTACACACAGATCTCCATTGACCCCTATGCAACAGCTGGACTCTACCAGCTAATATGGAAGGACCGTCAACAAGACGAATATCGGGGAATGCTCTTGCAGTTTTTTCTTCATCTTCTGTACTTGTGAATGTTATCTTACTCTCTGGATGACCCTGAAACAAATTGAAAGGAAACTTATTCGATGCACACATTATTTTTAATATATTATTTTCGTGTTTGCTCCTCTCTTACATCATTTATACGTCTTGATAGAGTATGACAGCTGTGAAAACGTCGAAAAAAATTGTGTGTAACAGTGTGTGTTTAGTGTTTACCTCTATTTAGAGCAATTCACGCACACTACCACAGTGTCATACAAATCGCGAGTGTAAGACGTAGCTTGTCGCGCACACTATAGCAATATTCCTGGCCTGTTTCTATCGATTGTCTAACAGAAAGAGACTCTATCTTTATTAATTATCTAAGGGTCCTCTATGTCATATATTATGCTAGACTTAAATCCATCTCGGCATGTTAATCTATAATAAGCAATCACAATAGGTACAGACCCCCATGGAATATTCGTGATGAGAAAAGCTTAAAATCGTGGAGTTTAAAGGTGGTCGAGATGAAAAGCTATTCAGTTTCAATCATTTTCCATAGAGTTAGTTATATTGAAAATGAGGTTTGTTACCTAGAACGTGCCAATAATAGCCATTTGGGAATGGAAACAAGAGCATTTTTTCTAAGTTTGAACTATTACTAATTCTGTCTACTTCTTTTTTATGGAAAAGGAGGACAAACGAGCGTACGGGTCACCTGGTGTTAAGTGATCACCGCCGCTCACATGCTCTTGCAACACCAGAGGAATCACAAGAGCGTTGCCGGCCATGTCGTATCGTCCTGGTAACACCGCACAAGGAAACTCATTCCACAGCTTTATAGTACGTGGAAGAAAGCTCTTTGAAAACCGCACTGTGGAGGACCGCCACACATCCAGATGGTGGGGATGATATCCTAACTTGTGGCGTGTTAGGCGAAAGTGGAATTCAGCGGCTGGAATCAGGTAGAATCTAAGTAGCTTTCCAATTACCACGTTATATGTGACCATTTTTTGTAGGAAATATGTTACGTTACGTTATTTATCCTATAAAGATAGACTTATACTATTGCGGAGTTTTCTGTAAGACGCGAAGGTGTGGTTATAATATCTCAAAGTGCCGACTTGCATTTTGCCGACATCTTCAATAGTCATCATATTTCCTCCACTATACACAAAGCCTTAATGTATTATACATCTTAACCTTCCCCATGAATCACTCTGTACTTTAGTGAAAACCAGATTAAAATAAGTCCAGTCGTTTTTGAGTTTACCGCGAAAAGACAGACAGACGTGGCAGGAGACTTTGCTTTATTAAATGTAGTGATATGTCGATTTGCGAATACGAGAAAAATTTAACGCGTCACAGAAGAACCTACGGCGAAGAGTAATGCGATACGCCCTTACCATATCGCTCTGCGTCCCTCAACCTGACACTTAAGGCGACACTAAATGCTAACGACCTTGAGCGATATCACTTCACGGCTGCCAGCCCGCGATCTATATAAAAAAGCCTAAATTTTCAAAATTCTTGCGTGGAAATCGTTTTAACAGGCGCAAACAGTTTATATGCTTACAATTCTCATTATTGATAACTAACCTGAATAAATGTACCTACACAAAGAAAAGTACAAGCTATATAAATACCTTTTCTGAGAATAGTACTAAACAAATGCGTCAGGCCGAGAAAAAACTTGTTTAACTGCAACGAAAAGAGGTAGTTCTAAATAGCTCTGGAGTGTTAACTTATAACCAACAGCAAACATATGAAACCTAGAAATAAGCCTTAAGGGTATGTGTTATATGATCAAATAGTGTTCATAGCTCCAAATGGTGTAATTTCACTAATAAACTTATCTAATAAACTTGTCTAAAAAATGCCTCGTTTGCGTGTTTTCTGCTTACCCTTATAACATATAATGTTTCATTATTTGCACCAACACCCCTCAAACTAGAACACATTGCAGTACCTACACCGCTTTTCTTAGGTTGAAACCAGGGGCGTGCATATCATATAGGCAATAAGGCAGTGCCTACCTTGTTATAAACCTAAATAAATATAGCACTAGTGTTTAAGTTAATTAAGTTTAATTTGGTTCCGTTATTTTGTAACCAAACTTCTATTGAACACCCACTCATAAAATATTTCCTACGCTAGATACTAAATACCTACGGTAATCAATATTCAGATTGCATATTATATAAGCTCAACAACGAATAGTTAGATCTACAGTGCCTACCTTGCTAGAAAACCAATATGCACGCCCCTGGTTTAAACATAGAACAGAATAAAGAAAACCTTTTTTCTGTTCTCTGGGTAGAAATGACAGAAGGTAGTTCTACTAATAAACAAAAGCTTCAACGCAAAATTTTATGTATTTATTTTCTAGCTAACCCGACAGACGTTGTCATGTATACATATAATAAATAAAATAATGTTTTTATATGAATTTCTCAATAATATATCATAACATCAAAAATTACTTCGTAAAATATGCACCCTGCTGTCGTAATGAAATTGTTTCACAGCAGAACTGTCAAACCGTGCGTCAATAAATTCTCTCATAGAAATTATGTATGGACACATCAAAGGAAAAACAAATTTGTTGTTTTTATTAAATTTAGCAGCACTTTCCTATATATTCACCTTTTAAACCTTCTCTGGACTTCCACAAATAATTCAAGACCTAAATTCGCCAAATCGGTCCAGCCGTTCTCGAGTTTTAGCGAGACTAACGAACAGCAATTCATTTTTATATATATACTATTGGACCCAACAGACGTTGTCCTGTACACACGTTTTAAATGTGAAAAATCGGTCCAGCCGTTAGGAGGAGTTCACCAACATACACATGAGCAGGAGAATTATATTATATGGACGGAATTAAGAATCTAAACCAATCTCAAATTCACTGAAACAAACAAAAAAATCATCAAAATCGGTCCAGCCGTTTAGGTGGTGGTTTAATTGTGAATTTAAACCATTCTCGAATCCACCTGAAGACACACGCCAATCTCAAATTCACTGGAACACACAAAAATATCATCAAAATCGGCCCAGCCGTTTAGGAGGTAGTTCAATTGTGAATCTAAACCATCCTCGAATCCCCTTGAACTCACACAAAAAATTTCATCAAAATCGGTCCAGCCGTCTAGGAGGAGTTCATTGACATACACACGCACACAAGAAATATATATATAAAGATAAGATAAGATAAGGTTTGCCAACAGGTTTACATCTTAGTTACGACCAGAATTCACATTTATATTATAAATAGAGATGCAGACCCAATTACAGGCAAACACAGCATGCGTTGAAACAATATCGCTCCGAATGGATACGGATTAAAATATTAATAAAAATGTGAAAGACATAATTATTACGAAAATTTTGAATACAAATTACTTTTAAATTTAGTTATAGAATCAGAAAAAATATCTATATTAGAAGCGTGACAGTTGTTGTGTCCGCAACACATCCCGGACAGCAAGCCAGTGGGACCAGTGGGAGGCTCCTTTGCACAGGATGCCGGCTAGATTATGGGTACCACAACGGCGCCTATTTCACCGTGAAGCAGTAATGTCTAAGCATTACCGTGTTTCGGTCTGAAGGGCGCCGTAGCTAGTGAAATTACTTACAAATGAGACGTAACATCTTATGTCTCAAGGTGACGAGCGCAGTTGTAGTGCCCAGTGGCGGATTTACAGATTACCGCCCGCAAGCTATTCCATTTTTGCCGCCTCAAAATTTTGATATCTTAGCCCACAAAATCATCAATCAATTTTCTATCAATAAATTTTCAACTTTATGATTTGTGCTCCATCATCCTTGTTACATAAATTTTTCTCGTATGGTTAGTATCATTGAGAACTATTGTACTGTGTTAGATCATTCATTTTTATAATAACGCAATAGCGATTCGATATTATTTCAGGGGTTAACCATCTCTCGTTGTTATAGATAAACTCATATCGGATTTAACGAGAAATTGTTATTTTAATTAATAAAGCGTTTAGCAATTGTTAATGTAGAGATATTAATTAGCATTGTTTATAGGACTATATTTCGATTTTTGTGAAATATTTTAATTTCTCTCCAATTTTCGAAAATCGTATTTAGTGTGTGTATATTTTTTTTACAATTTGTAAATCGAAATAAAAAATTTGTGAACTAAATTTGCCGCCCTAGGCTCCAGCCTACTCAGCCTGCTGGTAAATCCGCCACTGGTAGTGCCGCTCATAATTTTTGGGTTTTTCAATAATTATGAGCGGCACTGCATTATAATAGGCAGAGCGTATCAATTACCATCAGCTGAACATCCTGCTCGTCTCGTCCCTTATTTACATAAAAAAAGGAAAAAAAAACGGTTTTGATCCAAATTGGTCCTGGTATTCATTACATAAAAGGGCCTATAATTACCTTATCTATAATTACGTCTGGATTTTAGGTCTTAAGCTTTGTTAGATAATAATCTTCCTTGTAACCAATAAGCCACGGCAAAAACAGTAATTTCAATATTATATTTATTAAATTATCTGTGCCACTGGTTACCTAATCTATCATGACAAATTTTCGCAAGCCCGTCTCGTAACACAATAATACCTGGCGTGTACTTCCGGCGATTCATTCATTTGTTATTTCAACATCTCAAGTTTCCGAATTTACATCAGAACGTTCAATACAATATCTTACAAAACAATAACGTTGTCTCGGAGTTTATGCGAGAAATCAATTCGATTCAGATTAGTTAACAGTTAAAATCACTTAACTATAGATGCCACCTCTAACGATTACATTTTTATGAAATATTAGCTGACCCGACAGACGTTGTTCTGTATATAATAAATAAAATAATATTTTTATATGAATTTCTCAATAATATATCATAACATCAAGAATTACTTCGTAAAATATGCACCCTGCTGTCGTAATGATATTGTTTCACAGCAGATCTGTCAAACCGTACGTCAGTAAATTCTCTCATAGAAATTATGTACGGACACATCAAAGGAAAAACAAATTTGTTGTTTTTATATAATTTAGCAGCATCTTCCTATTTATTCACCTTTTAAACCTTCTCTGGACTTCCACAAATAATTCAAGACCTAAATTTGCCAAGTCGGCCCAGCCGTTCTCGAGTTTTAGCGAGACTAATGAACATTTTAAATTTAGTATTACCGGTGATATGCCTTTTAATAAAAATAGGTACTGGAACGAATCTCGGACAGTACCAGTGGGAGGCTGGGTACCACACCGGCGCCATTTCTGCCGTGAAGCAGTAATGTGTAAGCATTATTGTGCTTCGGTCTTCAGACCGTAGCTACTAAACTTACTGGGCAAACGAGACTGAACATTTATGTCTCAAGGAGACGAGCGCAATTGTGGTGCCGATCAGAATTTTTGGGAATTTTCAAGAATCCCGAGAGGTAATACATTGTAATGGGCAGGGCGTATCAATTACCATCAGATGAACGTCCTGCTCGTCTCGCCCTTTATTGTCATAAAAAAGTGTCTTAAAATAAGTAACAATTATGTATAAGGATAACTCTTATCTGACACGCCATTCAATTAAAAAAAAACTCAAGTAGGTAGTCTTATGACGGGTCCACATATAAAGAACGACGGGGAAATGGTTACAAAACGGGTCCGGGACATAGTACACCAATATTTAAAAAAAACTACACTGTCGTAACAGCATAAGTTAAAATTATATGAATAAAGATAAATAATGAGAGTATTATTATATTTTGTTTCCCAGTTCTAAATATATACTCAAGTAAATGAAACATAAATGTTTATAAGATTATCACGAACATTTATTATTCTTAAGTCACGTACCGAGCAGTTCTCCAAAAGACTTTATAGCTTATGTGTACTGTGTGACTGTGAGGGGATACCGGGTACAAAAGAAACAAAAAGCGGCCAAGTGCGAGTCGGACTCGCCCATGAAGGGTTATCCAAGAACATTATGTTTTCATAGTATAATACAAATGTAATTCTATATGAGAAACAATTGTTATGGTTTTTTGGAATTTGCCATCATAATGTTATAGCATTTTATTTCATTTTCATTTATAACTAGCTGACCCGGCAAAGTTGTTTTGCCACATAAATTATTTTAAGTGGTCGACCGTTTTTTCTCCGACTTACTTAACAAAACTGACTACTACGAAAAAGTATTTTCATTCTTCGGGTTAATATATTAATATAAATACAAATTCATATATTGTTATTCAAAGTTGGATTTAATATCAGTTATTGAATGTCAAAGACTACCACTATGATACTCGTATAATTGTAGTTTTCTATTGGTGACAGAATTTTCAATTCATTTGCATAGATCTTTTGCTTGCTAGTCGATAAGAGATGGCGCTAGTTGTATTCATTAGTAACAATCACACTTCTTTTATATTTTGTATAATTCACACTATTTTATAAATTATAGCCTATTAATTATTCTGGCGTGTAGCTTTATTATTGTAAAGTTTCATCAAAATCTATTCAGTAGTATTTAGCATTAAAGAAGTTCAAACATACATCCAGACATACAAACTTTCACATTTATAATATTAGTAGGATTCTTTAAAGCTAGCAAAATGTAGCGAGTATATAAAAAATAAAACAATAGTATTATTTATAAACACGTCAATTAAAAGGAATACTAATATTAGTTCAATAGTATGTGAAAAATTTTGTAGTTTAAGACAAAAACGAAAAGTACTACATAATAAATAATAGTTTAAAATACTAAAAAACACGTTTTTATAGAAAACCGAATTAAAAAACGATAGATGAAAATTATATTAGTTAACAAAAATATTATTTTGCAAATTGAAAAATGGAATAATTTTATCAAATTAATGTATTGTCATCGGTCCTCGATAAATCTACGGAGTTTGAACGGAATCTGGCCGTTTAAAGTGGGTTAAAATCGCGCCTAAATGAGTCAGTTACAAACAAACATATATACAGGTGAAGCTAATAAAAAGCGTGTAATAATTAAGAAAAACTTACACTTACTTTTTCATTATTATAATACCGGCGGCAGTAACACACCCTGTCAAATTTTGAGCTGTTATCAAGTTTATAATAAGAAGCCCAAACCGCAGGATATGTGGTTGTGGCCTTTAACCGCGCTACTCAATTTTCACTTTCTCATATATGACTTGTACATTATAATAAAGCTTTTTTTACGTTGACAGCAATACTCCCTCCTAGAGGACTATCGTGTTAAGGTTGGTTCTATAGTTTGTACCCCAAGCGACAATGGTAGTTGGAAATAGATTTAAATTCATGTTTTCCCATTTTTATTATTAAACTTCAAAGTTTACCACCCATTGAATCTGAGAAGAACAGGCAAAAGCAATGGGCCTTTTATAAATAGAAAATGAAGTGATCCGAGTTCAAAATGTGCCATTTAATCTTTCTACTCAACTATTTCTGCTTAAGAATGCCAAGGCAGTTTCTGTATTTTTAGTGTTAATATGTTATTTTTAGTGTTTTTAACATAAGAGATACAAACTCAGTACTAATCTATCTATATATAAATGAATTGCTGTTCGTTAGTCTCGCTGAAACTCGAGAACGGCTGACCGATTTGGCTAATTTTGGTTTTGAATTATTTGTGGAAGTACAGGGAAGGTTTAAAAGGTAAATAAATAGGAAAAAATGCTCGGAATTACATAAAAACAACAAAATTGTTTTTCCTTTGATGCGTACCCCGTCGAATTTATTGACGCAACGGTTTAACAGTTATGCTATGAAACAATTTCATAACAACAACAGGATGCATTTTTACGAAGCAATTCTTGATGTTATGAAATATTATTGACAAATTCATAAAAAAAAAAAAATTATTATATACAGAGCAACGTCTGTCGGGTCAGCTAGTTTGTTATAAAAACTTGTGAATTTCAAAATTAAAATCATAGTTTTATTATCTGTAGGTATGTCACGTGACCGAAAACACCGACCACCATTTTGTGACGTTACCTTCTATAATCAAATCAAATCAAGTCATTTATTTGCATAGATTGAGTGGGGTACATTGGTGTTACATTATAATCATAGGTGCTAACAATCTGCCGGGTAGGCATGCAAAAATAATATTTTACAATTCTTACTCTGAGTTTACACATACAACATAAAAAACCACATTATTCATAAAAGTCTATCCATCATAATATTATTAAAATATGACAATTTGAAATATCTAAATTAACTTATTCTAATGACTATATATTCATGTCTGTTAAATACTCTTTAACTGAATAATATTTCTTCGTCATTAAAAATTCCTTAATTTTATTTTTAAAAGAGTTAATATTTAAGTTTTGTTCCGCTAATGATGCTGGTAGTTTATTATACAGTTGAGGAGCTATATTAAATTTACTATTACCAAAAAGTGCCGTTGTACCATACAACGGCACTTTTTGTAAACATATTTTTTTTTCTGCGTTTACTATCAGAGTAACTAAATAGTTGATCATTTGTTGTAGTGAATACTAGCATTTCATATATATACTAGCTGACCCGGCAATCGTTGTTTTGCCATATAAAGTATAATTCACGCGATAGTTTTATAAGTAATAAAATATTGCCTATATTATAGCCTGTACATCATTTTGTTCTATTGTCAATAGTTTTTGCAGCGCACGCAAAAATAGGTTTTCGATTTTACACCTTGTGTTACAAAATAGCAATTTTATTACGGATCCCTAATTTTGAAAAAAAAAAACATAGCCTTCCTCGATAAATGGACTACCCAACACTGAAAGAATCATTCAAATCGGACCAGTAGTACCAGGGATAGGCACGGGAAAGTAAGTATTTTAAATTTATCAAATTATGGTTTACAGGAATCAATGGGGGCTTAAATGAAATATAGCTCTTATACATTTTTTCTGACATCTAAAGACTCTATCTGTAGAATTTCCCCAAAATATGATCCCGTACCGAATATTTGATGTGACATATGCGTTACTAACACTGCGGACTGTTTTACTACTTTAGACAGCATGTGCAATGCAAATGAAAATCTATTTAGCTTCATGCACAAATTTTCAATATGGGTTTTCCAATTTAGGCAATCATCAATATGAAAGCCTAAAAATGTTGTTTGTGTTATTTCAAATATTTTTTTACTTTGATAATTAATGTCCAATGCTATCTTATTGCGTCTACTTACAAATATCATTATGCTACTTTTGTCAAGATTTATGATTAAATTGTTACATGTCAACCAGTTTATAATATTGCGTATAGTATTATTAATGTCACTTTCAAATGAGTTTAAATTGTCACCTATAAATATCACTGTACTGTCGTCAGCAAATAAAATCATCTCATGGTTGGTTACCGTGGGGAAATCGTTTATATATGTTATGAACAACAATGGACCTAATATACTTCCCTGCGGTACTCCAGTGGTTACGGTTTTTGACTCCGATATATATGGTGTTTCTCTATCATGACGTACTAACCTCGTTATTTGTGTCATTTGTTGCCTCCCCGTTAGATATGATTTTAGAAGTGGTAAACTGATTCCTCTACACACACACGCTTAGCTTATCTTTAAAAATCCATATACAACTTCAGAAGACCTCCTTTGTCGTATTCAATAATTTGTATTAATTTCGGTCATCTGCCTATACCCATTTCTCTTGCACTTTGCTACAGCTTCCTGTCTTTTATGACGCCCTCGGCCCCGGCCCCATTCATGTCGTCACGATCTGCTGCCCCTAACTGTCGACTGGCGATAAATTACAGCGAAACGTACATTAATAGGTTTAATCTCTTCGGAGTTCGGACCACCTCAGCGGAACATCGGCATTTGTACGCTTTCGTATCTTATACAATTTAGTTTTATAATGTCTTTTGGCGTACCTCTATAATTCCATTCTTAATTCTTTTTAGCTGTTTAAACGTTGTATTAATTTAAACTTTGAATATTTGACATACATAAAATGAAGCTACTGAAGATTAAAAAAAAGAGATTTCATGAAAAAAATAATTATGTTTTCAGCATAGCCAAACTGGCTTCGAAGAAAATGAGGGTCACTAATAGAGCACGGCAAAACATCAAGCCGGTCCACATTCTAGCGCTCTGAAAAGCGCAGGTACGGCTGCACGTGGAGTAGGTACTGCGCTCATCTCTGGTCTGGTTTACCCAAGTAGGTACCGGACCATTTTTACCCCGGGTATTTTATAGGGCATTATTTAAAAAAAGTTAAGTACTTTAAATATTGCCTTTGAAGCCAATATTTGTTATTCATTTACATTGATGTATTTGTTTGAAAAATTATTCTCCACATATAAATACCAACCAATCGGTCTGTTTATCTATTAACTTAAGGCCTCTTCGAACTTCTGCTTTCTTGGGGGAGAAGTATGCTCAAAAGTAATAAAACTAGTACTTTACCATATAATATATGATATATTATATCAGTTAAAAAACATTACAAATATAAGTAATAGCCTCGTCCATATACAGCGAACGAAGACTCCCTTCACGGCGCATATAATTTTTATTTTGTTGTTTCACCGTCGCTTGTTACATGTGGACCCAGCCTTACAAGAAAATAAAATAACGCCAACATGAACAAAACATGGTCTAGGATAGCTAAAGACAGAAAATTGCTCATATATAATATAAATTGCAAACAATGACATTCAACAAATCTGATGTAGCCTAGTGGGAAAAGCAATAGCGACAAGTGTCAGCTAAAATAAGATACCTCGGGCCTCTATAGCATTCTAAATCTTTGTATTATCTCGCATTATTGACTTTAAGGTAGGTCGGTTATCCGTTAACTGGTCACGGGTGGTTGGTTCTTTCAATAAGCCCGCAAAAAAGAGCACCTGTTAACGTCACGTATCTACATGTTATATCCATAAAAGGTCGATTCAGCAAGGAGCGGCTTACGGCTGATCAGTTGGTGGTGGCATTCCTTCGGAGTATAATTACTATATCTTTATGCCGTTGGGGCACATGCCGTCCCTGTCTAACTAGTAGAGGATAAGCAAGACGCTATCATCACCTATCCATTTTAAAAAACTTTTCACTGTGTTAAAAAATAATTCGTCAGTAGCACAGTCTGTAGACATATGTACCAGAAGGTTGTCGGAAAATTCTCTCTCAAGTAATAATAACAATAACTTAATAAAAATTCAGAAATAAATTTTGATGATTATTTTAGCAGACAGATTACATAACAATTGAAAGTATCAAGCCCATTCAGCACACTTCTTGTTGATTTTTACATCTGCTGGAGTTCCGGTTGAGTTTTTATTAATTATAGCGTTTTGCGCCCACTGACAATTATTTGTGATTTAAATGTTCTGTTTTGTCCAATCAATGTGTATTTATTGTATAGGAATGAGAACATTTAATAATTTCCACGAGAATAAAACTTCCCAGGCAATCGATTGTTTTGTTTGATTCTGATGATGTCATCCATATAAGTAGGTTCGGTAAAAAACTTGCAATCACTTTTACACCCACACATATGTAATTTATTTACTTAAACTAAATGGCGTCATCAAATCGGTAAAAATCTATGAAAACGTCGGAAAACAATCACCACCAATTGGGATTATTATAGACTTACATTAAAAGTTACGAATTTGGGATACATTTCATATTTGCAATCTAAGATGGCCGACGAGCAAAATTATGCTTGCAGCAATATGACTACCGTTTTCAAGATTCTCTTGATGGCAGGCAATGAATTTACGATTATTTTTGTTATCCAATATGGCCGCCGAGCAAAATTATGTTCGCAACACTATGATTACCATTTGCAAGGTTCTCGGGATAGCAAACAACGAACTTGCAGTTATTTTTGATATCAATAATGGTCGCGGATCAAATTTGTGTTTGCAGCAATATGGTTACCGTTTCCAAGGTTCTCGGGATTGCAGACTTTGCGCTTATTTTTGTTATCCAAGATGGCAGCCGTGCAAAATGATTACAAAAATATAGGTATCGTTTTAAAGGAGTTGTTGGAGTAGCAGAGAGTATCATCATCATCATCAGCCGGAAGCCGTCCACTGCTGGACAAAGGCCTCCCTCAAAGATCTCCACGACGAACGATCGGTCTGGCGCTGCCCTCATCCAATGTATCCCGGCGATCTTGACCAGATCGTCGGTCCATCTTGAGTGTCCATCCTACCAATACTACGTCTTCCGGAATAATTTTGTAAATCTAAATAAACCGAAAAAGTTAGGCAGCTAAAATGTAGAGAGAAACTATTGCCATCACAACAAAAAATTAAGTTAGCGAATCCAAAATGGCAGCCACGCAAATAAAAACAAATTTCTTTTAAAAAAGCATTCTGGTCATTCATTCATTCATCATTCAAGTCATTCTGAAGTTCTGGTCCATTAAGCTCGTATTTGAAGCATTTATTTACACTCAGATGCTGTATTTATATAACTTTATTTTTCCAACTTCAAAGAACAAAGTCAATGTAATTTCCACGGACTTAGAAAATACTAGCGTGTTATTAGATGACCTCACAATACGATAGTTTGCTAGTTAGCTAGTTTAATATTCAAAATACTAAGGAAGCTAATACTTACCAAGCGTGGCTGACTATTTACGACTTGTCAATCAAAATCAGCATGTATTTGGGGCACGTGCTTAGGCACGAGAGGTACAAACTCCTACAACTCATCATGATGGGAAAAGTTGCCGGAAGAATAGGCGTAGGTCGCAGAAAAAAGTCTTGGCTGCGCAACATCTGCGAGAGGACAGGAATTACGAGTGCGGCAGAACAATTTAGTGCGAAGAATAAAAAGTTGAATTTACAATGCTGACTGCCAACCTTCGCTAGTCGGAGAGGCACACGAAGAAGAAGAATCAAAATCGCTTACAGTTGAAATTTGAATACAAAATTTTATGAACGATGCGGGACTGGAACTAACTAACTAACTAACTAACTAAGTAACGACCTCTCGCGTTCCGTGCGAATGGAGATACTCTCCCAACTGAGCTAACCGTTCGAGTGACGTATCGTCATAAAATCATTTATGCTTTGTTCAACTCTCAGGTTGTGGCTTCAGGCTCACTTGGGAGAGCACTGGCACGGAACGCGAGAGGTCGTGGGTTCGAGTCCCGCACCGTTCATAAAATTTTGTTTTTAAATTTTATTTGTTTTATAATCCCAAAAGTGAGGGTTACCTATCACTTTAAAAACATAACAATTCGGGTACAGCTGCAATAGATTCACTCTTCCTTTACCTTTTCAATCTTGCTGTATCTCCGTTAGACATGTTCTTTTCTCTTAATCGGTTTCTTTGCATACGCTATTTTATTGTAAGCCTATGCTAACTTCACTACGGTCATGATAAATTGTGAATTGTGATGTCACGTATTTCCTGTGGGGTCGGTACACAAGTTAGTGCATGGAATTAAAAACAACCGTAACATAACACTGAATGCGCCACGGTATCTTGTTCGTTGTTGATGGTCAATAATGGTGATTTTTTTTTATGTGAAGGTAGGAACGAGACGAGCAGATAACCTGATGGTTATTGATACACCCTGCCCATTACAATTGCAATGCCGCTCAGAATTCTTGAAAAACCCCAAAAATTCTGAGCGGCACTATAACTGCGCTCATCTCCTTGAGACATACGATGTTAAGTCTCATTTGCCCAGTAATTTCACTAGCTACGGCGCCCTTCAGACCGAAACACAATAATGCTTACACATTACTGCTACACGGCAGAAATAGGCGCCGTTGTGGTACCCATAATCTAGCCGGCATCCTGTGCAAAGGATGCTCCACTGGTAATTGTAAGTCTCTGCTAACTTCAGTACGGTTATGGTAAATTGTGAATTGTGATGTCACGTATTTCCTGTGGGGTCGATGCACAAGTTAGTGCGTGGAATTATAAACAATAGTAACATAACGCTGAATACGCCCCGGTATGTGTTGAATGTATTCATCGCTATTTTATTCGTTGTTGATGGTCACTAGTGATGATGTAACAGATGATTTGTTTTGGTGGGAAAGTTATTCAAGTGAGTGAGTGATCTACCCGCGAAATTTTCTTATTTCAAGTCCATATTGAGATGTTAAGAAAGCCGATGTGTACCACAGTTTGCAAATGAAAAAGAACAATTTAAATAGTATTTAGTCAGATTACGTGTAGTTTTTCATTTTTTAAATGCTAGTACCGATTCGTAACACTCCAATGTTTAGAAGACCGTCAAAAAATTCGATTTACTTTTAATGGCCTTTATACCAGGACTGTCCGTTTCGGATTTCAGTTTTTTATGGAAAGGCAAGAAAAATGAGCGTATGGGTCACCTGGTGTTAAGTGATCACCGCCGCCCACATTATCTTGCAATACCAGAAGAATTACAGGAGCGTTGCTCGCCTTTAAGGAAGGTGTAAGCGCTTTTTTTGAAGGAACCCACGTCGTATCGTCCCGGAAACACCGCATAAGGAAGCTCATTCCACAGCTTAGTAGTACGAGGAAGAAAGTTCCTTGAAAACCGCACTATGGAGGACCGCCCCACATACAGATGGCCACACCATAATATCCTAATTTGTGATGTGTCGTGCGAAGGTGGAATTCGGTGGCAGGAATCAGGTGAAATAGCTCTTCGGAACACTTCCCGTGATAAATGCGGTAGAAGACATACAATGAAGCGACTTTTCTACGAAACGCCAAGTGATCCAGCCGTTCACAGAGCACTGGGTCCTTAACAATTCGAGCTGCTCTACGTTGCACGTTTTACGTAAATACATATTGTTGTGTATATTATATTGACTTAAAACAGTAGCAACGAGTATCTTGATACTTCTTCACAATAAAGCTTAACCGTATACGAAGTGGTGGTAAATGGCTAAATATTTTATCACTTCACAGTATAATCTAGACGAGCCGACGCCCCCGAATTTGCTCTCGTATTGTGTAAGTTCATTGTTTAAAACCGATCAAAATTGCTTTTTTTTTCATATAAGTAGAGGATAAATCAATTTTGATCGCTTTACAAACTACTACCACTACAAAAACTCCGAAGACGCCAGACCTTCTAGAACAGAGGTGCTCAAGCTCTCGACGGGTCGATCGCGAGTGCTTTTTGAGTCGATCTCCAGAAAATAAAATGTGAGCTGTCACGGGACGCCTGGCAGATGTGACACATCGATATTATTTTGTAAAAGTAATATGCAGAAAAGAACATATTGTGATAGGAACTAAATATGTCATAATGATAAAATAAAATATTACGATTTTTTTCCAGATAACGATGACTATTTATTGAATAAACATTTATTTTCATTAAAACCAAAAATTTACGAATTTATTTCAAATCGTGACTACTTAATTCGTTTAATCAGTGACTTCGGTAATAGTTATATTCGATGTTGCCTCTGAGGACGGTATTACTGTGACAAGGCGACGCGTCGCCACGGCATGCGTCGCCACGCCATAAATCGGTTTTACGTGCGGCTATAGATGTTTCACATCAAAAATCCAATATAGAACTATTCACAGATATTGTTTTAGGTCACTAATATCGGTAATTACGTACCATCTTATGAAAAGTATGCTCAGGTCATGCAGTTCCATGCAGATTCAATATCCAAAGTCACTCTTTAGTTAAGTTTAGAGAGTTTTAGAACAGACACTAGAACGCGTTTGTTTTGTAAGAACTAATAAACTCGCAATTTTGAATAATTATGACATTTTAGAGCAGACCTACACTTACCTTGACTTAAAAAATGCATATTATTGTGCGAAAAACTAATATCTATGTCTTCGTGACACTCTACCTAGACGACAATCCTTCATCACACATACATGAAGCCTCTCAGAGTCGATCGATCGTAGTCTAACAATTTTGAGGTAGATCGCCAGCAGTTCAAGCCTGAGCACACCTGGTCTAGAATATATTATGGAGTGAAAAGTCACTCTACTTCCTAAACATTCAACCGTAGACGTATCAACATCTTTTCGCTATTTCAATCTCTCAACCCAAACTTTATATTTTGTAGCTTTTATATAATATCTCTAGTTTTGGCGTTTGAAGCACGCGAAACGTGAATAAAACTGGTAATGTGTAAAGAACCTTATAAAAATTGTCACGCTTTTCACGATCACAAACAGACCGCAACGTCCGCTGGTACCAGATAGCACCCGCTGCGAACCAATCTGTTTCATTCATTTTATGTAACAAAAAAAATCATATACCAGTACTTTAAACATTTACCAGTACATAAAACATTAACCAGGCTCCTTTACACAAGTTCCCGGCTAGATTATGGGTACTACAACGGCGTTGCTAGTGAAATTACTGCGCAAATGAGACTTAAAATCTTATGTCTCAAAGTGACGAGCGCAATTATTGTAGTGCCGCTCAGAATTTTTCAAGAATTTTTTCAAGAATCCTGAGCGGCACTACATTGCAATGGGCAGGTATCAATTACCATCAGCTGAACGTCCTGCTCGTCTCATCCCTTCTTTAAAAAAAAAAACATATTTGCATGTAGGTCAAATAATGACGAAAGTAAAAATTACAATATTTTACCATTTACCACCAACACCAAATAAGACCAAAAATTTCTAGGGTTAAATTCATTGCAACGCAGTAATTATTAATGACAGATGAATTTAACATACTTATGTTCACGTTAACAAAGAGTTCTAAATTCGAATTTTAAATAAACTTTACAAACGAACTAACTAACTAACATAAACTTACCTAACGCAGATTACAACAAACAAAAATATTATTTATTAAAATTTATTAAGAATTTCAAAGAAAAATTGAGCCACTCCCTGCGGCGCGGGCGGCGCACACGATTTAAGTGTACACAGTTTTGTAATATTACCATCGATTTCTGCTGCACATCCACAATAAATAGGTGAATTGTGTAAAGCGGGTACACCTTCCTTAAAGGCCGGCAACGCTCCTGTTATTCCTCTGGTGTTGCAAGAGAATGTGGGCGGCGTTGATCACTTAACACCAGGTGACTCATGCACTCGTTTGTCTTCCTATTCCATAAAAAAAACAAATATGTAAATGAAATTCATATAAATGCTACTATGATATATCGTATGACATGCTACGCTATTAATATCGACCGTAATCTTATAATAAACTATTCATGCTAATAATGCTATTCAAAATTTTCCTTCCAAACAGTAATAAATTGAGTCATGTACAATAATTATTCCAGAAATTATAATTATCTTTTCAATAATAATAATAAACATATACTTGTTAAGAGTTATCGGATAAGTCGAGCTAGTAAGGCTTTTGTTGCTTGTAAAAAGATTATTACGAAATTCAAAATACTTGTAAAAATCTTCATATGATAAAAATTACAATGAAATATATGACTTTCATAATAAACCAAACATAAGGAATGGAGCTCTAACAAATTATTAAAAAAAAATGAAGCCCGCTGAGTTACTTGCGCCCGTTCTTCTCAAGTCTGAGACATAAATAAAATGGGTGTTAGTTGACGCGATATGAGTGATTTAAAATTGTATTTTGAAGAAATCGATTAGAATTTGAATCGAGTGCATAAAACGGAAGAGATTGACAAGTTATGTGTATTTTTTTAACGTTTTTTCCGTGAGAACTCCATCGTTTATGGACCAATATTCTGCTTTATAAATACATTTTACTAAAATCACTACCCGCATTTACCTACTCTAAAACACCCAGATGAAGTAAAATAAGATATGGTCCCAGTAAGATTGAACCCTATAGAAGTCCCTTGATAAACAGATACATATTTACTCAACGTGTGCTGTACCGACTGATCTCCTTTTCATAATTTCAACACACACGTTAAACCAAACCAAACCACGTTGAGATAGGATATCTACAACGTACAGTCAACGTCAAAAAGAAAAACCACAGATTAAATTTTTGTATGCAAAAAAATTATACAAATATTTAACTACCTAATCTATTAAATCTATTATATTAAAACATATGAATTAAGAATGCAATAAAATATTTATTTAGATTAAAAAATAAATATGTACTTTTAAATATTTAAACAAATACTTTTATTTATTTAATCTTATATAATTCTATTAACGCATAAAAGCATCTTCTAATCATAACATAATTTTTATTGGAATTAATAATTTTAGGCATTTCTCTTATATTTTTTGGATGATGGTTTTTGAATGGTCTGAAGTTACAAGTCATGCCCATGAGATTTTTTTTATAATATTTATTTAAAATACAATGTAGTTATAGCTTACAAGATAATAACACACACAAGAAAATATTGTAATATCATTGATCCTTGTATACGTGTGCAATTTAAAAAAAATGACGTCTTGAAATGAATGAAAAGTACGTTGAAAGATTCAGGTCAAACTAATAATTACATAGTTTTGCACAGTTTATAGAATTTTGTTGCCGACTGTACAATATCACCTTCTAGTGGTCGAAGGCTGCAGGATACATAAATCGGACCGCGATGACGAAACCAAGAACTATAAAGGCCACAGTTTATTCGACATAATATCATATAATTAATTCAAAAAGTTAGGTTATTCAACATACACTGCACTATGAAATTTTTGATATTAATGTGTTATTTTTATTGCATTAAATTTTTATTACATCAAGATAATAAGCAGTTAGAAGTTGTAGACAATTTGTTTTATCAAATTTTATGTTAATTACACAAATAAAAATAAAATTTTGACAAAATTTTATTTGTGTAATAAATTTAATCTCAGAAATGAGGGTTATCACTTTCAAACATAACATATTGTTTAGATTTGCAAGAGTGACATCTCAAGTCAATTTCCTATTATTATGCTAATATTGGGGTTGAGCAGGTTATCAACTGTAAAGTAGATCCTGTATATGAAGCCATAACCTGAGTGTTGAACGAAGCATACAAGATTTTATCAACGATACGTCATTTGAACGGTTGGCTTAGTTGGTAAGAGCTCTGGCACGGAACGCGAATTTTCGCGGGTTCGAGTCCCGCATCGTTCATAAAATTCTGTTTTTAAATTGTAGTTGTGTAAGAAATTGTAGAGTCAATGCTTATCATCAAAACTTTGCTTTAAAACAGCACCGAATACATTTAATATATTCTGTGGTCTTATCAGGCAGAAAGGTTTTATGAAATTGGATAGACCGCACAAATTTATGGAACCAAATATATTGTTCTCATTCAGAGTGCCAACATGAAAGCTTGCATGAACTGTTTTTTAATAGATGAGTAGGACAAACGAGCGTACGGATCTGATGATCTCACCCGCTTGTCACCTTGAGACATAAGATTTTAAGTCTCATTTGCCCAGTAATTTCACTAGCTACGGCGCCCTTCAGACCGAAACACAGTAATGCTTACACATTACTGCTTCACGGTAGAAATAGGCGCCGTTGTGGTACCCATAATCTAGCCGGCATCCTGTGCAAAGGAGCCTCCTACTGGTAGATGAAGATGAAAGAATGCAGAAAGCTAAAATGAAACACTTTTTAACATGTACTATATAAATCAATAATTTAAATTAATGATGATAAAATTCATTTAGTAGCCACGAAGAATAAAAAACCTTATCAATACTAATAATAAGTACAATGTGAAAGTTTGTATGTTTGGCGCTTTTACGCCAAAACGGCTGAATGACATTTCAAACTTGACACATACACGCACATATAGATTATTAGCTGGATCAATAAATACATAAGTTAATATAATGTCGAAGTGGAGGAATCATCTAAAGTTTTTTATGTTATAATAAAAAAAAATCATCGTAATTCATAATTAAAATTATTATTAGCCAGTGCCAGGCTGTATGATCGTTTAAATAATAATTTCAATATTTATAAATAAGACTTCGGCAGACCATTGTTTTAGTTAAATAAACAACGTCTTAATATCCGCTGGTAAGTAATTTATTTTAAAGTGTAACCCCCTTATTCATAATGGTCCGCTAACTTTAAACAGCCGCTTAGGAGTGTTTTTTCTCATTCTGACTTAGGTCAATAGAAGAATAGAGTGAGAATTAGCAATGCTTTAGCATCGCTAATTCTGCTCCAGAGTGCCTACCTTGCTGGAAAACCAATGCACGCTACTGCTAACAGCCTAGTTAGTAAAAGCAATTCCTTATTTCTCGTCTTTTAGCTAAGAAAATCACTAGTTTGCGAAGAAAAGGTCACGATTTTTACAAATGTATCAACACCATTATCATCAGCCGGAATAAGTCCACAAGCTAGACAAAAGCCTCTCCCAAAGATTTCCACGACGATCAGTCCAGCGATGACCTCACCCAACGTATTCCGGCGATCTTGACCGGCAAAAAATGTATATTTTACATATATATAATATAATCTAATATATAAAATTCTCATGTCGCGGTGTTTTCGACACGAACACACCGCCTTCGCAGGCGCAGGCGCGGTCAACCGCCGCAAACCACTGGCACTCGTCACTCTGACGATGGCCAGCGGCCCGCAACCTAGATACACCACACATTGTTTTGATACCCGACGAGACGTTAGTCCTCGTCCTGTAATCGTTTCACTCCACTCACAAATCGGACTGACTGACGGACTGCATACACCACTTACACAATCACAAACACACTCCACAAACACAAACATATATGCACACAAACATTTACACTACTTACATACATACAAATATACATACATACACTCATAAACACATACATACACACTTACATACATTTCACAAAACATCACCACACTCGCCGGCGAGTGTGTTCTTCTCATCTTTTCATCTTTCATCTTCATTTTCATTCTCTCTCCTTCCCACAAGCACACAGCCGGTCCGAGGTTCGAGTCTCCTTAGGAGACGCCTCGCGACTTTTGTTGCGTAGTATTTGCGGCCTCCACGGCCCATGTCCTATGTCGCTGTAAAAGCATGGCAAACAGCATAGAGGAGGTTTTAGTCGGCATGGGGTGTCCGCTTACGCGGACACTCGAGTCCGACATGTTAACTGTATTTACTCCTCTCAAAAAAAAAAAGTCGCGGTGTTTGTAGTTAAACTCCTTCGAAACGGCTTGACCGATTCTCATGAAATTTTGAGTGCATATTGTGTAGGTCTGAGAATCGGACAACATCTATTTTTCATCTCCCTAAATGTTAAGGGTCCACGTCATGTTTTTTTTTAATTTTTTTGAAAATTTTTTTGAAATTTTTTTTGAAATTTGTTTCATTATGAGTCAGCATAAAGTAATACATACAACTTCAAATTTTCACCCGTCTACGAGGAAACGCGATTTTAATATCGGCAATTTAAAGTTTGCTGGGTCAGCTAGTATATCTATAAAAATGTACATAAGTATACTGTGAATGAAGTGTAATATTTGTTTCAAAAACGCTTCTTTAATTGACAGTCAACCAAGTTGTTATAAGTATCAAGCTATGGCACGAACAGTTATCTTAAGCATGACTCCATAACAAAATTCTGTATGTCATGAGTTGTCCTGATGCTATAAATAATCCTGAAGTACACAAATCTACAGACTTCTAGCTTTACTGTGTATTAATGTAAGGAAATAAATGTACGGGAACTATTTAATTCCAATGAAATGCCAAATGTTGTCAACAAATATAATATATTACCAATGATAATAAGAGATTAGCTATAAAACTATTGTAACTTAACAACGTATTTGGTCAAATGAAATAATACTATGAGTTCACGACTCACGACACATCGACCGGTATTACAAGGAATGAATACCAATGAATGTTTTAGTCAGGTGTTGCCAGCTCCTTGTCCTTGGTACTAACCACATTTACATTCTCGCCGTGCGACTGGAGTTCACGAAAGCAATATAATTGCTATACACTAGGTTCTACTTTAAAATGATAGTAATACTTATAATTAAATATATCCGTTACACTACATATATACTGTATTAAAACACGACTGGTTGCAACAACATAAACTCGAATGCTCAAATAATATGATATTTCTGAACTTTTTACCCGCGTATCGGTACACCAAACATTTTGATAGAGCCAAACTCTTTAACTACAGGTATTGATAAAGCGTGTCGTGTATATGAGCAAGCACCAAGCATCTATTATGATACGCAAAAGTCCCAGCGGATATATTCATTTCAATTATTGAATAAATCATTAATTATATATTTTTCTGCCACAAACAAATGATATATTATTCAAAGTCAAAGTCAAAATATCTTTACTCATTGAAATCATATTTGATCATTTTGAATCGTCAATAGTCTATATAATGTAGTTTGTAAAAATAATACATATACTTATCTTATCTCTAGAAAATTATAATACACATTTTGTTTTATTAAAACAGAGTTACAGCATATTCATTCCGAAGCATTTTTATCATCTAAGTAATCCGTTATTTTATAGTAAGCTTTTTTATAAAGTTTCCGTTTAATTGAATTTTTAAATTAGTTTATTGTCAGATTAAGCATATCACTTGGGAGTTTGTTATAATAGCGTATACATTGCCCTTTAAATGATTTATCAACTTTATGGAGCCTGGTAGCGGTAACAGCAAGCTTATCTTTATTCCTAGTATTAAACTTATGTCTATCGCTATTTTTCTTAAACAAGTTAATATTAACATACATCAGATTTTCATAAATATATTGTCAAGTGACGGTCATTATACTTATCTCTTTAAATTATTCAATATTAACATATCCTTCTATCAGTGCACTAATGTTAAAATAATAAATGTGATTATTTTAATCACATTATTAACGCAAAAAGACAGTGGAAAATATTTCGACGATTAATACCTTACTATTTTTTTGTTACTATATAATATGCGTTGATTATCTAGCCCAAGTGTACCTCACCAGCATTTTGAGTTCAACCGTGACGCGAGCTAATATTTTTTCCCCCCTACTAACAAGCGCTCAACACTAAAAAATTTTTCACTTAAAAAAATAGTTTAAAAACTAAACAAAACACATGATATAGCTGGGCTTACTATTACTATTGTTTTCAGCCGTTCTTATTCGTCTAGCCATTAGGTTCGACACTCGCAAAAATAATAGTAGCTGTCAAACAGCGGAACCTTATTAACTTCCCACGCTCCGAAACACAGCTGACAACAGAGTGAGTGAGCATGACCGTCACTCACCCCACACCACCTAGCTGGTCCATATCTAGATTAGAGAGGTCACTCACCACAGAACATATAAATAATGCCTTGCGATATTATAAACCGCATCAAAACCCGGTTAATTTAGTAAAAATTATTACGAATCTGTATTATCGAAAAGTGCTATTATTCTTAAGAATAATATGATGATTTGATTCTGATGATAACGGCCCCTCTCTCTTGCAACTCTCTTTGCAATAAGTGTTTTATTTTTACGGAATTACAACCGCACAATTAAATAGAGCACGGCAATACTTCATGCCGGCTCACAGTCTATCATAAAGCGCAGGTCCTGTCACATGTAGTATTGCTATCATATCTGGTTTGGTGCACATATTGGAACATGTGGAACGCAGAGCTTCTCAAATTGTCGGGAATCCGGTGCTCTGTGAACGGCTAGATCACTTGGCGTTGCGTAGAGAGCGTCGTTTAAAGGTTTTACACCTTCGCACATTACAGCGACTCAACGCCAATCCGATACCAACTAGAGCTATCGATTCAGTATCAGGGAGTTGTCAACTGGGCGATCAGTGGACAACTTGGCGTCAACAAAAAAATATATTGGAGAATACTTGTATTTATATTAATTTCAATTGGTTTAGTAATAATCCGTTTGTTTTTTTCTTCTAAAGTTTTGTATGTTTTTTTGTAGGTGTAATTATTTGACATGTAAAAGTGTATTTTGAAATACCTACTTTCAATAAATTGATTTGATTTGATATGTATATTAATGGAAACTTTATTGGTGTGTGTTCAAACATTTACTTATGTATTTTTTATTAATGTCTAAATATTGTTTGTTTCCCAAAAACAAGAGAAAAATAAATAAAAAACAATCATAAGACAATATGCCGACGCTCATGAGGGAAGACTTCACCATCATGTGAACGCCGAGGCTGTACCTACAGCACCCTGACAACTGCTACTTAGAAGATCCAAAATAATCTTTTAAGTTAGTGTATTGAAGTGCACTAAAGTAACATATACTAAGAGACTTTGTTCTTGTATACTCTTAGTATATGTTACTTTACTTCGTCTTCCCCTTAATAGACGCGAAAATAAATTTTTATTTGATTTGTTATACCCTATTTCGAAAATAGTTAAAAACAAATTGCTAATTAGCCTAATTATAATTTAAATAGTAAAATCAATATTATATTATAACAAAAAAATACTTATCCCAATATACAACACAATATTAATACACAAAAATTAATGCCATGAATAAAACGATTTCAACACTAAACAAGAAACTTTATGAAAACGAAGCAAGTCGAATGGAATTCGAGTAGCTAATTAGTGTCTTATATCTTATCACTGTTTTAAAAGTTACTCATATTACTGAATCATGTTGCGATAATGTGATTCGAGTGTAGAATATCCGGTAGAAAATTATCATTATAAACTACATAGTTAGATGTTATGGGTTGAAGATTATAAGGCACTATAGGTGAATAAATTTAGAAGTAGTATGTCGCCTATGTGATATTCTGCAAGGCACGAGAGTTCAACAAGCCAATTTACATATTCTCCGTTGACTTCTCGAAGGCTTTTGACTCTGTTAAATGGCCTAAGCTATGGAATGTTTTGCTAGACATGGGTACACTTAAACAATTAGTTCTTCTTCTCAGACGCCTTTTTGAAGATGGAACTGCATCGGTGCGGACGGATGATGTTCTGTCAAAAAACTTGCATCCCAGCGCAGGCCAACGCCTGGGAAGTGTTGTGTAGTGGTGAGTAGTGTTGAAGCGTTGTTGGCGTTGGCCAAGGATGCATAATATCACCGCTTCTGTTCAATGCTTACTTAGAACTCATAATGTACATTACTCTCAAAGAATGGACGGTTGGTGTTACTATTGATGGATACAAAATATTAAATTTGCGCTACGCCGATGATACTACTTTGTTTGAGACCAGTGTTAGTCATAGGAAGAGCTACTTCTCAAAATGGAGCGCGTGAGTTTTTATCAAAGATTAACCGCAGTAAAACCAAGGTGATGATTGTAGAACGAACCAACAATAACTCGGCCGACCCCACGCAGATTGGAAACTGCGAGGTCGTACAGTCTTATGTATATCTTGGTGCTTTAATCTCAAACAATGGAGGATGCGTAGATGAAGTAAATCACCATGGCGATATGGCGATAGCAAGAACTGCGATGGACAAATTGAAGAAAATATGGAAGAACAGAGACATAACAAAAGTAACGAAAATCCGGCTCGTCCAAACATTTGTTTTTCCCATATTTTTGTATGCTGCAGAGACGTGGACTATGCGACATTAAAAGAAAAAGAAAATTGATGCTCTGGAGATATGGTGCTGGAGGAGAATGCTGGGAATTTCATTGACCGAGTTTCGCACCAACGTCTCCATTCTCCAAGAACTCGGCATAAAACAGCACCTTTCGGTGTTAGTACAGAGTCGCATTCTAAAGTTCTTTGGACACGTCTCCCACGCGAGAGTGAGTCGATTGAGCGCCTTCTCGTGTAGGGCAAAGTGGAGGGCAACAGAGGGCGAGGAATATGGCCCATGCGATGGAGCGTCCAAATTAAGTCTGCTGTGGGCGGTCCATTGAACGAGTGTACCACACTGTCTGCCAGCAGGGAAAAGTGTGGGGCGAATCACATCTGCCCCAAAAGATGTCACATCGTAATGACCACGACCGCTCTGCCAAGAGCATAACGAAGAAGAATGAAAAAACTGAATACTGAGGTGATAAAAGTAAAGGGAAAAAGCTTCTTGTCTTTATGAAGTAGATTGAAAATATAAGTTAAGCAAACCTGTAAGTACAGTTTTACGATGACACATGACGTCACTTCTTTGTTTACATTTCGAGTATCTCATATGAATCAGACTATAGCAGTTTCGCTTTACACCCGGGAGTCATAATAAGCAGTCAGTGATTATCTTTATGTATTATCAACAAAAACTGGTCAAGTACGAATCGGACTTTCACACGAAGGGTGTACAGTCGTAATAAATACTACTTTATTTATTTATACCTGCTTGATTCACAATTATTCATCGGTTCGGTTGGTACCGACCGAGTTCGGACTATTCGGCGGTCCTTCATCAGGGTGAGTGCGAAATATATGTGTATATATATGAGTGTTTCAGATATACAACTACGTAAGAACTTAAATACTTATTTAAAAATTATGTTTTTGTTTGCAGCGCGGTCATTTTCGCCATCTTAGTTTTGTTGAGTAACACTATCAAAATTTCAGACAATTATTGCGTTTAGGTTTATGATAAACACTTTTTTTATGACAATAAGGTACGAGACGAGCAGCTCGTTCATCTGATGGTTACTGATACACCCTGCTCATTATAATGTAGTGCCGCTCAGGATTCCTAAAATCTGATGGGCACCGTAATTGCGCTCGTCTCCTTGAGACATAAGATGTTAAGTCTCGTTTGTCCAGTAATATCACTAGGTATGGCGCCCTTCGGACCGAAATACAATAATGCTTACACATAACTGCTTCACGGCCGTTGTACTACCGACAATCTAGCATCCTTCATCCATACCAACATCCTCTGGAGCCTCCTATTGGTAAAGACAGACACTTAACAGACAAAGCGACGGGCGGACAGCGAAGTCTTATTGATAAGTTTCTCGTTAGTAACCCTTCCGCTATGGAACTCTAAACATTATAATTACGAGCTGTGCGATTTCGCGTCACTGACCAAACAGGATGCATGAACCCTCGCATCCGTTCCACAGCTTAGATAGCAACAACATAACCATTGCAGGATGTTTTGGATCCAATGTAACCGGATAAACAGACACAACTCTTACAATTACAATTGATAGAAATGTATTAAAATAATTATGAATTGAGAATTTCAAAAAAAGCGCGTACACCTTCCTCAAGGGCCGGAAACACTCCTGTGATTCCTCTGGTGTTGTAAGAGAATGTGGGCAACGGGATCACTTCACACCAGGTGACCCGTACACTCGTTAGTCCTCTTTTTCCACAATAAATGAAAAAAAAGCGGGAAATTTCAGAAAAAAAATCTGAAGGACAGCCAGTGAACTCATATTAAGCATATTTTATATCCTTTCACTCATGACAGTATATTGTATAAGTACAAGCGGTACTTAAGTACAAGTACTTAAATATACTATAGAGTATATTTACCAGTGGGAAGCTCCTTTGCACAGGATGCCGGCTAGATTATGGATACCACAACGACGCCTATTTCTGCCGTGAAGCAGTAATGTGTAAACATTATCGTGTTTCAGTATGAAGGGCGCCGTAGCTAATGTAATTACTGGGCAAATGAGACTTAACATCTTATGTCTAAAGGTGACGAGCGCAATTGTAGTGCCGGTCAGAGTTTTCAGGTTTTTCAAGAATCCTGAAAGGCACTGCATTGTAATGGGCAGAGCGTACCAATTACCATCAGTTGAACGTCCTGCTCGTCTAAAAAAAATAGAGGTTTTTTCAACAGAATTATAGTGAGTTAAATTTTAAATTATCGCTATTTGAAGTCATATCTACTGATATATCAAACTAGGAGATCATATACTTACTAAATATAAGCATACGAAAAACATAGCGTGCGAAAGAGAAGAAATTCTCTAACGGAGATACAGCGAGATAGAAAAGGAAAGCGAATCTATTGTTATTGTAACTGATGTTACAACAAGTCATAAGCAGTCAGCCACGGTTAGAGTTATCTCCTAAGTATTTTGAATATACTAGCTAACTTGCTTGTACCTAATTCTAGTAGGCTTCGTAAGATACATAATAGCTTTAAGGGCAAATGTATACACTTCTATAATAAAGTACCAGCCACTGTTCAGGCATTACCTATAAATAAATTTAAATGTTTTATAAAAAAATGGCTCTTACGTAAATCCTATTACTCCACTGCTGGATATCTAAATGATCGGACAGCCTGGGCTAGCTTGTGATTATTTTATAGCGATAGAAATGACTGTACAATATTGTATTATTATTGAAAAGAGTGCAAAAAAAGAATGCTGATGAGAGTTTCTTGCGCCGCTTCTTCTCTCTCAGAGCGCCATTTGTTTCCGAAGCGGTAGTAGTATCCAGTAGTTATTAGAAAACATCAAAAAGAATTCTAAAGGAATCAATTTTGAGAAAATAAAAGCCTTTTATGTCTTTTAACTCATACAAGGGCGTGCATTGGTTTTCTATTAAGGTAGGCATTGCGGCTGTAACTAGTTGAGCTTTGGAATACGAAATTATTGCTTACCGTAGGTATTTAGTACCTAGCGTAAGGAAAAATTTTATGACTGGGTCTTAAGTAGAAGTTTGATTATAAAATAACGGAACCAAATTTAACTGAATTAACTTTAACAGTGCTAGTGCTATTTTTATTTAGGTTCATAACCAGTGTAGGCACTGCCTAATTACCTATATGAAATTTACGACCCTGAACGCATTCATTGACAAATAATTGTAGCTGAGTGTGATATAACGCGAACTTGACTTTTGCATTGTGCTGTCTTCTTACCTTAAGCTCAGCATAAATTCAGCTGTCAAATGACTATAAAAACGAAATATAATATTATGCTAAGCTTACAGTCAGCTAAGTTTTACTTAAGGCGACGAGTAAGCAGAAAACACGCAAACATGGTGTTTTTAGACAAGTTTTGTGGTGAAAGTATAGCATTTCGAGCTATTAACACTACTTAATCCTGTTACACATATCCTTAAGTCTTATTTGTAGGTTGCTAATGCTTGCTGTTGGTTATAGTTAACACTGCCGAGCTTTTTTGAACTACCACTTTTCTTTGAAGTTAAACAAGTTTTTTGGCATGGCGTGACGCATTTTTTTTTTGGTACTTCTCTCAGAAAAGTTATTCTTATAGCTTGTATTTTTTTGTGTAGGTTCATTTATTTAGATTAGTAGTGAATAACGAGGATTGTAAGCATATATACTGTTTTCCACCCAAGAATTTTGAAAATGTTGGCTTTATTACATAGATGGCGGGCCGGCAGCCGTGAACTCATATCGCTCAAGGTCGCTGGCATTTAGTGTCGCCTTAAGTAAAGCCCGAGCAAAGTCTTGCTAAGTATTTATATAACCCTTACTACGCTCTATACATCTCAAGCTAAGTCTATGCAAGTAAGACTAAGAGACAAAATTAGTAATATCACAATAAGAAAGAAAACCAAAGCAAAAGATTTATTATTATTCCTTATCTGTTCTACGTTTGGAAATCGAAGTTGGCTGAACATATACAAAGAACAAAAGACGAAAGATGGTCCAAAGTAGTACTGGTACCCTAAGAATAGGAAACGAAAAAGAGGCAGGCCTAATAAGAGTTGAAGCGATGACATAGAAGAAACAGCACGAAAGATGTAGACAAGAGTTGCAAGAGTATGTATGTATGTATGTACAAATAAATACAATTCATGAGTAAATGCCTATGGGCCGATTTTTCAAGCCTCAGATAAATCACCAGATAACTATCGAGAGAATAAAATTAACTTACTGTTTATCTAACGATTAAAAGTTTTGAATTTTTCAATCGCTTTTTATCCAAAGAATAGTTGTCTGTGGTATTGTCGAAGCAACTTCACACTTCATACGTGCAAGCGAGATGGACATATATATTATTTAACGCATAAGACAGAGAAAGGTCAAAGGATGCTTGTTTGACATTAGACATTTATCACAACAATTAATAACAACAAACCTCTAATTCACTCGTTTATTTGTTCAGTTTATTTCAATTTAATATTGTTTTCGTTGTTGTTGAGGAAATGGATTTCTTCTTCAATCGCGAAGTCGTCAATTATCTCAAAAATATCCATTATATTATAATTTCTACCATATTAGATAGTAATAACATAAATTACGTGTGTTGTCGTCAAAAGATGATAGTTATTAGATCTTTTGACATGAGCATAGAAAATAAACTTATAACTAGAGTATGACTTATCTACAAATATAGCCTAAAAAACTTAAAAACACGTCCTAATTATCCCACCGATAGCTCCTAACCGGCTCCGAAAGGGGCCGATAAATATAATCAGCCGATATAGTCTTAATTCGTTCGATAACTTCTATCTGCCTGTTGAAAAATTCGAAATTGCGCTATCCGTCGAATTTCTCTTATCTAGTTGTTTAACTGAGGATTGAAAAATCGGCCCTTAATGTATAGATGTAACGAAATAAAGCTATATATAAAAATAAGTCCATGAAAGAGATTGTTTAATGTTTAACCCTTATAGAGGATGCTCAACAAAGAATAAAAAAAATATTCATGTCAATTTTCCGACCTTATAAGTTTCTATATAAAAGACTTAAATCTTTAATAATTGTTATGAAACCGTTTCGGTGAGTCAGTACACATATGCGCTGTGTGAATCACTGTAAAAGTGAAACCAATTGAACCGTTTCTTATTGGAAACTGTTCTTATAAATAGCAGCTTTACGGGTTTTCAATGTAAAATGCAGTTACGTGGACTACGCGTGAATCTAAATTGATAAAACTTTGGAGATTGGAATTAATATAATATATTAGGCATACGGCCGTTCCCAATATACTACATATATACCAATATCTACAGATAGAGATAAATTAATATCTTCTCCTGTCAGTAATCAGCTGTCAATAATCTGAAGATGTCCCAATATACCCGATAAGTCATTCTTATCGCCTTATATTGGGACGCGTGAATTGCAATTTCCATACAAACTTCTATCGCTGGTAAGCTATACGTCCTCCCATTAACAGACAGCGTATACGGATAAGGTGAGTTACCATCGATAAGTTTATTAGGACAGAAAAGTCAACGATAGTTACGATTTTTATCTCAAGTAGGCCACAACCGGAGATAGACTTAATATTGGGAACGGCCGATAGAGGGCACCAGAATTAAATTCATAATTGCTTGTATGTTTTTAAATAACCTCTCATGTTCTTTTTGAGCAATTATTTAGTGCATTTAGAGCATGGATTCAACCCAAAGGCAATCGGAATACAATATCTATGTAACCTTAAAAACTAGCGTTATTTCACTTGTGTGAAGAACGAAGACTAGGCCAAAACAGGTTAAACCCGTGTGAAGGACTTGAAAAGTCCCAAATAGTACAAGATAACATCAAAAAGAAAAGATTTAGGATGAGTTCTATAGAGCATAATCAGACTTTGCTCAGACTTTACTTTTTTTTATGGAATAGGAGGACAAACGAGCAAGCCGGTCACCTGTTGTTAAGTGATCACCGCCGCCCACAATCTCTTGCAACACAAGAGGAATCACAGGAGCGTTGCCGGCATTTAAGGAAGGTGTACGCGCTTTTTTGAAGGTACCCATGTCGTATCGTCCTGGAAACACCGCACAAGGCCGTTCATTCCATAGCTTTGTAGTACGTGGAAGAAAGCTCCTTGAATACCGCACTGTGGAGGACCGCCACACATCCAGATGGTGAGGATGATAACCTAACTTGTGGCGTGTCGTGCGAATGTGGAATTCGGCGGTAGGAATCAGGTTTAACAGCTCTTCGGAAAACTCCCCGTGATAAATGCGGTAGAAGACACACAATGAAGCGACATCTCTACGCAACGCCAAGTGATCCAGCCGTTCACAGAGCACTTACTTACGTAAAACTTTGCTAAGTATGAAGTTAGCATCATCTTTTATTTCGTTTTTATAGTCATTTTTCAAAGTTTAAGTACGCTCTATAGATCTCAGGCTAAGTATAGACTAAATAATATATAAAATATAAATATAAATTTAACACATGTAATTTGGTAAATATAAAAAATATAAATTTAACACATGTAATTTGGTAAAACTGGCATAGGCCAGTAAGACTAAGATACAAAATTTAATAATATCACAATAAGAAAGAAAACCAAAGCAAAAGATGTAGCCTTATCTGTTCTACGTTTGGAAATGGAAATGGGCTGGACATATACAAAGAACAAAAGACGAAAGATGGTCCAAGAAGTAACGAACTGGTACCCTTTGAATAGGAAACGAAATAGATGCAGGCCTAATATGAGATGGAGCGACGACATAGTAGAAACAGCAGGAAAGATGTAGACAGGAATTGTAAAAGAGGAACGAGTGGAAATTAATGGAGGAGTACAAGATAAGATTTAAAAGAAAAGATTTAGGATGAGTTCTATAGAGCATACTTAGACATTGCTCAGACTTTACTTACGTAAAACTTTGCTAAGTACAAACATAGCATAATCTTTGATTTCGTTTTTATAGTCATTTAATTGATGAAATTAAGCTAAGACAGCCTAATGCTAAAGTTAAGTTTCAGTTTTATCACACTCAGCTAGGTTTTCCGTCAGTAAAATCTGAGCAAACTCTTAGTACGATCTATACATCTCAGCCTTAGCATAGGCAGTTCGATTAGAATAAATTTAACACATGTAATTTGGTAAACAATTGACTGAGTATTTTTAAAAGCACTTGAAAAACAATAGATTAGACACATGCAAGTTACAGAGTAAAGTTAATTCGTCACTTAATCATGTAGTAAGTAAATGGGTGAATCATAGCGCCGGTACCAGCCCAAGGTTACTACAGCATTAGAACTAGTCAGCTAATAGCAGCGAAGGTTACTCAACTTAACTGTTGCAGCGTGAGCGACATGGATTGCTCAGATAAGAGGTCGTTCACATTCAGGTAGATGGCCTAATTAACGTGATGGATTCCTATTGGATTTATAAAGCGAACATTTCGCTAAGGGATCGATATCCTGCGCAACATATAGTAATATATACAAAATTAATTTGTATCAAAATTCATAGACGATGGTGGACTCGAACCCGCAGCTCTCGGGTTCCGTCCAAGCGCTCTTACCAACTGAGCAAACCATCCGAGTGATGCAACGAACGTAAATCTTGGTATGTCTTGTTCAACTCTCAGGTTGTGACGCCATCTACAGGATCTATTATACAGTTAATAACCTGCTCAAAACACCAATAATTGCACACATAGACAGTCCAAATTGACAAGGGATATGCGCGTCAGCAGCGGAAAGGGCAGAATGTTTGTGTGTTATTTGAAAAGTATCCTAAAAAAGAAATTGCCCAAACTATTCGACATGGACGAAGTCGCGGGTAAAAGCTAGTATTCATTATTTTAAAAATAAAACAGAATGATATCATAACGCGATCCTTATGCGGGCCGCAAATAAAATATTTGATCACTTGAAGTACCGTTTGTTGCATAAACCATTATCTGTGTTTGCAGAACTTGGCACGATTTTGATAGGGCGGACCTAATTCAACAATGATAGCAATCACTTTTATTGTGGGCTCGACGGTTGTGTAAGCAGGTGCCAAGAACGTGTCGGTAACGATAAATAAACCATAGATCTCCATCTCAAAGGAAAACTTGAGGATGGACAATCGGGATATAATGACGAGTCACAATATGCGAAAATAGCTATTATTTGCCATCAGTCAGGCACTACATTAGATAATATAACATTCTGAGTGCTAGCTGTTAACTTAGAACCGGTGCATGTTGATGAACTTTATTTGCAAAATAGAGATCAAAATTACTTTGGTGAACGTACTTATAAAGTTTAGCGTGTTGCAGAATATTATTATGTATATATTTATTTATTTAAGCTATAAAACTACTTTTAATAATACAATACTGTTAGTCTTATTCTAGTTTATATTTCATCCCGCTGCTGGGCGAAGGCCTCCCCCTTTTTCGTCCACAATATTTTGTCGGTTGTTGATAGGGTCTAGAGTACTCCTTCAAGGGCAATTATTTCGTCGGTCCACCTGGTGGTAGTTATGCCTCTTTTTCGTTTTGCGTCTCTCGGATACCATGATGTGACCAGACTACTCCAGCGATTGCTAGATCTTGTTATATTTCCTGCCCAGTTCCATTTCATTCTTTTCGTTTTTCTTGCTACATCTTGTAATTAACTTTTTGTCTTATATTTTTATTTGGTATCTAATCTATTAACCTTATGTTTATAAAAATTCTTTCCATGTTTCGCTGTGCTGTTTTGACTTCCCTAAGATGGCTCTAATTCAAGGCCCATGTCTGAGAGCCATACATTAGGGACGGGATTATACAGCTATTGAAAGTCTTCGTTTTTCAACTGCTATCAATATCTCTGTTTTTATAAATTAACTTTTGTCTCCAATATTTATTCCAACTTTGTTGAATTCATTTTTCAATTTCTATATCTTGCCAATTATTGAAAGATATTGTTGGATTGTATGTTATTATTTTTAGATAATTATTATATTAGTTATCTTAAATAAAAGAAAGAAAATCGTAATACGAAAAGAGTCATCCAGATTTAGGTATTGGAGAAGGAAACCATTAATTATAATTTATATGTTGAGTTAATTTGCTAGAATAAGAATCTCCGGTCGCGTCATTTCCAAATTATGTAGACACAATAATGTGGTTGACAATAATCATACAACGGAAAACACCAGCTCAGTTATCCCATAATTATAAATATCATATAATAATCGAATAATCCAAGGGGGCACATAATATATAGTAACTAGGTAGGCATGTACTTATTCTTAATGTGATGTTAAGAGTACTTTGAATATATTAAGTATCTTAACTATACTTACGTTATTAAAATTGCAACAAAAAGTTTAAAAACATGCAGCTTAATGATTCTTGACTTCTTGTACAATGCAAGGTCACTTTCGACTGCAAAACAAATTATTTTATAGTGACTGACACACGATTTGCAGTTTTATTTTTAAATTTCATGTAATATTACCCTTTGTATTTAGAAACATTGGCATTCGTAGTAATGATATATCTTTATCTACATTTATATAAGATATTTCCACGTATATAGTCACTCATCACGATATCTCTGGAACCATTAGAGTTAAAGGCTTGAAATTTGGTAGGAATATTCTTTTCACCGAGTAGAGGTCAGCTAAGAACGGATTTTACGGAATTCCATCCCTAATTATTTATATTTCCAATATTTGTTTTCTATGGACATATTTTCTATGAGTGAATTTATTGCCGCACGGTTTGACAGGTCTGCTGTGAAACAATTTCATTATAAGATCTGGAAGCATATTTTACGATATAATAATTCTTGATGTTATGAAATATTATTGACAAATTCATAAAAGATTAGTATTTATTTATTATGTACAGAACAACGTCTGTCGGGTCAGCTAGTACATAATATATCAACACACTATAACTATATGCACCCGGCACGTGTTGCAATGCCACGAACGACAAAATTAATATATTCATAGATGCCGCCTGTTCACCTTTGCCCATTATGAGGGGTTCGACTTAAAAAAAAACTATCATGTTGCGTGACAGGATAACGCATCATTTTTTGTAGAGAATTCACTTTTATGAGGGTAAAAAATAGGGTGCGCTTGGAACCAGTTTTACTCGAAATATCGTAAGATAGCGAAAGTAAACAGTTTCGAAAAGAAAGGAACGTTAAGTAAGATACAAGATAATTATTGTAATAAAAGAAATACTGACAAAGTGTTATTTTAAAAATCAAATGTATTTGGGACTAGATTACGATTATCTTGATTCTTGAACATCAATATAACTTATGAACACCATTAGATATATTAATCTTATATCTTTAAACGAGCAATTCTTGTATACATATATTGCATAATCTGAATCTCGGAAACCTTTCATAAAATTTAGTATACAGGTGATGCGGGGGCGAAAAATCGATCTAGCTAGGTTTCAATTTAAAAAAATGTAGTTTTATTCGTGTTTTAATGAGAAACAGCTACAATAACATTAAATTAAAATAAATTAATTTATTTATTAAATTAATTGTCCAGATTTCTTTTATTTATATTAAGAGCGCTTAGAAGTTCAAGAACTTCGCGTTTTAAAGGAGTTTTGAGAACTTAGATCATTTATACATCTAGATAGATTATGACCGCTGTGAAGACGTCGAAAAATTGAGTTTAGAACTATAACTAAAATAGAGGTTATTTTGAGTAATTAACACACACTAACACAAAGTGTCACACAAATCGCGAGTGTAAGATGTAGCTTCTCACGCACACTAAACCAATATTCCTGGCCTGTTTTTATCGGTTGTCTTACACTAAGAGACTATAAGTTACCTAATCTAAGTTTGAGAACATACGTTACTTCTGTCTTCTTCTTTTGAATGTATAGACATTCACTTAAAACATCCGCAGTCCCCTGTCTGATCACGATAAACTCAAAACTTAAACTAAGCTTAGACTGATAGATTCTACTGTATAATTTATTATTATGGAAAATCCAAAGAAACAGCCTAAAAAACCCATATTGCTTTATTGTAGGCGAATGTTCGATTGGCATTCATTTGGACAATTTTTCTGCCGAAAAAAAAATATCAAAAGGCTTATTTTAAGATCACCATAATTGTTTGGTTAGAAGAAAGACGTCAGTTTACGTAATATAATATATTAATTAACCAAATTTTAAGAAAATCAACATTTATACTCGCGTGTCGAACAAAGATTTAAAAGCCATAGGTCACTAGGAACCATGATTGAATTAGCCAATGTTGAGGTCATGAGTTCCGACCGGGTCACAGCGGCGCATCAGAACATCTGTCGTGACCATGTCGTAACGTGGGACGGGACAACTGCATCAGAAATGACTCATAATTTGTCATGTCAGAAAGTGAGATCTTTAATTATTTGGTAACCTCTGTATAGGTATACATGCGCATACACTATTAAACTCACCACTCAAATTCCATCTACGCCCAGTTTACCAGTGGGAGGCTCCTTTTGTTTCATTGTGTTTCGGTCTGAAGGTCTAGCTAGTGAAATTACTGGGCAAATGAGAGTTAACATCTTATGTCTCAAGGTGACGAGCGCAATTGTAGTGCCGCTTAGAATTTTTGGGTTTTTCAAAAATCATGAGCGGCACTACATTGTTATGGGCATGTCGTATCAATTACCATCAGCTAAACGTCTCGTCCCATATTTTCATAAAAAAAGCCTATAATTTTCGCAAGCTTCTGAATATAAAAAAAAGTTCTAATTAGTATTTGTCAAATACATTGACATAGAATAAATAACTGGACTCACAATTACGCTCAAAAATTGTGTAAAGAAAAACTCTACCTACGCTTCTATGAGGCAGAGTTTTCGTTCAGTTATGTTTCGACCGCGCTTTGAATACAACGCCACGCAATAACAAAGTGTTCAGTAAAGACTATCCAAATAACAGCATATCCAAACTTAAAAAAGGATCAAGTGTAGTATTTCAGGTAAGTGCCCTGTTAAATTTTGTAACTAACTGGACAAATTACATTTCAATTGTTTTCTAAAAAAAAATCATTATTTAGACCTCCATTTTATCACTTCAGAAAAGATTCAAGGACATATTGTACGTGCTTAGATTAAAGTCTAGATAGACTTTGACAGCTGTGAAAACGTCAAAAAATATTGAATTTAGAACTAACCTCTACTTTGAGCAATACACGCATACAACAACATAACACAAAGTGTCATACAAATCGCGAGTGTAATACGTAGCTTGTCACGCACACTAAACTAGTATTCCTGGCCTGTTTTCATCGGTTGTCTTGTTAGACAACCGATGAAAACAGGCCAGGCTATTTCTGTTGAAAGAGATATCTAACGATTTCACAAAATCAATAAAATTACGGGCAGGTGAATAGTAAACATGATTATCGGGAGTCCGTACGGCTTATCATATTATCTGATAGTGTGGCGTAATTTATCAAACATATTATCTAAGCCCTCCGAGGAATATGCTTTGTACAACATGTGGGTCACTTTGAAAGGAACATTTTATTGTGTCAAATAAAAACATAAGTTGTGTTTTTTTATTTATTTATACAAATGAGATGATAACTACAATTTATTTACTTTAATTTATGACTGAGTAATGAATATGAACTTTAACCCCCTTATTCATAATGGTCCGCTAACTTTAAACAGCCGCTAAGGAGTATTTTTTCTCATTCTGACTTAGGTCAATAGAAGAAGACAGAGTGAGAATTAGCAATGCTTTAAGTTAGCAGACAATTATGAATAAGGGGGTATAAAAACAAAAATCACGCTATAATAGATCAATTAGAATCTGTACATATATAACTAGGTATTTAAAACTTATTTTGTACTTTTTAAATATTATCCTGTAAGAAAACAATTGACAGAATGTTATTGACGATGTCTTAGATTTCCTGAAGTTTTCGGTGCGTAATTAAAAACTAATGGTAATATATTATATAGCATCACTGTATTTTAATTAAGTGATAATTATCGGCAAACGTATTCGCTGTAGATACATATTCGGCATTGGGTAGACACCAACGTGTTTACTTTGTGTTAATGTTATGTATGTTACCGGCCAAACCAGATTTTAGGACAAACTAGTTTTTCCTAGGCCAAATCAGTTCAACCTTTAGGGCTTGATGAACGCGCGGCACTGAGGCAAATTTAATTTGTATAACTTAACATTATAGACCATAACTTATAGAATTTGCGAGATTCGGATCACATAATTATTATTCTCAAAGAAAAAACTTAAAATGTACCGATGTACACATGGATTGTCGCTAAATAAAGCCTTCCACACATAAACATCTACATTTCATGCATATTCTATAACCAAGTACCTACTAAGAGTTTTTTATTGCAATGAAATATGCAATGAAACATGATGCATTATTATTTTGCATCGAAAATTCATAGAATTCGTTAGTTAAATAATCAAAAATAGGATTCGTATCGAAACTCAACAAATCCACGTGAGGTTGAGACAGTTTTTTACACTTAAAATACACTAATTATGAATGATTAAATAATTATTCGAGTGAATTGGGATTATTAGTTACAGTTTAGTATTTAACCTGTAAGCTCATTACGTAAATATTTAATAATTATTATTCCGACGGAGCGATGAACACATTTTATAATTATTAATTATTATTTTTAATATAGGCTTCGTATGTAAGCTTGTAGTACAGAGCACACGAACAAATATTATGATTATTTTGAGCAGTGCATGCACACTAACCTAATATTCCTGGGACTCGATAGAGTCTAGATATATACGTAAATAATTCCCAAGATCTATAAGTAGATACTCACAACAACGAACAGGTAAGCGCCACTAACTACACATACGTTTAAAATTTAAAAAAAAAGTTTAAGATGCAGCTTTATTGCATATATGTTTAATGCAGCTGAATTCTTGATTTCTTGTACAATGTAAGGTCACTTTCGGATGCAAAAAAAACACTTTAAAGTGATCACTCACTATAAAACAGTCGTATTAATTAATTATAGTTTGTGACTGATCACACACAAACTTTTTTTATATTTGCATGCAAAATTTAACCCGCCTTTTGTAAGACATTGTATTAACACATATTTATACTTACATATATAATTAGGTATAACCTTCTCGTTCATTTTATGGTAAAAAAAATATCATTATAAGTAATGTCCATTTTCGAAAAAGCTACCTATTTTGACGGTACTTTTGAACTTAAATTACGGTTCCGCGAAAAAAATTCATCAAATTATATTGTGAATAAAATCTGATCTGATATAGGTATACGAAATCTACGCGGTAAGCTGCTTATAATCCAATAAGAATTTGTAACGTTTAAAAGATTCCCTTTAATATCTCATATCAAAAAAGTATTTATACTGATCGCTACTTAGTTGGACTTATAATATAATAAATTGTATCTGGTAGAAAAAGAAATTTAAAGAAAGCGCGTACTTAATCCATTGTCTTTCTTAATTATTTATTATTGTCGGTTCTCACTTTGTAAACTAAGAATTAATTGTTAAAACTCCTTTCGATCGCGTAACCTACATAATTAGTCGCACAGGCCCAAGACCAGTTTCATTGTCTTACCGCAGCCACAAGTTTCCCACGAACGGTAATCCCGATCATCGGCGCGAACCGGACCACAACTCCAGCTTCTACGACCAGCTCCGCTTCTCGTTCAATGAGGAGATCATCTCGTAATAAGTACGGGCTACCCTCTTTCCTCCACACCGTCGAACCTCCTGTCAAAGTTCCCCCAGGTAGCTCCGTTAGGTCTAAAGTCTTGTTTACTAAATACGGGTCTATCTCCGACCTCAATTCCTGACAATCACAGTAACACACACATAACACCAATAATGCTGTCCGCCACTTATATTTAGTATCACTAAACTGGCTGTGTCTCTTTTGAAGCCCCATGTTTCTCCACTTCCAATTCATTGAGCGTGCACTAAATTCATATCACAATACACTTGTGATAGATTACACAAAACACCTTTATTCATCGCACAGGTAACTTTATATTTACTGTTTAAAAGTATCTCACATTCAAAATTTATTCACAGAAAATTTATACTATTTGCCGCATTATAACTCAAAGATTTATAAACAAAGGTAGAGTTACTAGATGAAATGAAAAACAAGCGAAAATACGCGCCACCGCGCGACCGTTGACAAAAGCGGTTTGGCCGGTTCGTACTTCGTAGTTTCCATACCTCCTCCCTACCCTCTACCTCTGCGGCATTCCTCATTCATTTTGTAGTAAAGCCTCTTTTGGCCTCCCTCCGTGACGTATACTACATAGGCCACAGAGTAGGTAAAGTTGTGTAGTTGTCAATTGTCATTAATTAAAGTTCATTCCCTTCTATCATTCCTTACGTGAATGGATACTAAAATTCAGATCCATTCTCGATCATTGAAAGTTGCCATACTGAAAATATTATATTTAATAAAAAGGTAATCTTGTTATAGACTACCGACTAACGCATGTATAATGTTCATAGACAAGCTAAACTCCAGTTAATGCATGATTTGGATTTGTCGATGAGTGCGTTAGCTAGTGGTGTACATACATTTTAGGACTATCGATGATAACAGCTTCCCAATGAAAAAAATGTTTTACTTTCTTATACTATAGTTAGATTATATTATATAACATAAGATGTAAATATTAAGTGTAGATAGTTACAAAAAAAATCAAAACTCATAATTATTTCCTAATTTCTGTATTTAATTCCTATCAATCAGATTGAACGGGTCCATAATGAGATATAATCTGACACCTTTTTTGGCACGTTTGTTCCTTATTTTTTATTACATCATATCTGCGAAATGGCTGGGTGGATTTCGACAGTTAAGTTTATCGTGCGATTTATCTTTAAAATCAAGTATTTAGAAAGGCATTTAAAGTAAATTAAAATTTAAGGCAGACAAGAACAAATAAAACGATTCTGAACAAATATTAACGTTGCCTGGCAGAAAATTTATCCCTATCTTAATTAATAATAAATCCCTTATTTATTATTGACTTTTATACAAAACAAGCTTATTAAAATGATTTCTTATAGTTTCCTTACTCAAATTTTAATTTTATATTCATATTCAAGCCGAATATGAAAGTAAATTTCTATAATATATTTCATTATTGAATATCTATTACCACTTAAAACATCTTGGTCCAAACTGTAGCTCTCCAAACGTAAAATAAAGTCTGAATTTTCTTTCGAAATCAGGAGAGCAGCTTAAGAGATTGTGAATTTCTCATTGCCATTTTATTATTTGCACGTATAATTTTTTTATTTTGATAAAAATTTTGATCAGATCTTTTGAAGAGTATGTTAAATAGCCTTTGGTCTCTTTAGCTTATGAATGATGCTGGGCTAATGAATTGATGGTTACTACACGTTGTAAAGTGTTGGATAAAGGCTTTTTATTGTTAGATAAATATAAATGACCAAAAACGTTTTCTCTCTCCGTTTCGTCGGAGAGAGTAAACTCCTTTATTATTAAAGATGTTTTAATTTTATTTCTTCTAAAAGCAAACAGTTACCTATTTATGAAGCTTTTATTTCAATAAGACAAAGCAAACGCTTGTAAGCGGACATACACTTCTAAAGATCACGATCAAGTTGATACTGAGAAAATTTATGAAAGGGAATGTATTGAAATGCTTTTATAATTAGTGATTTTATAATTATTAAGAACTCAAGTAGCGCTAGTTTACTTGGTGAATTTATAATCGTAGAACTATTTTCAATTTAAGGTTACAAAAGAAATCGGAAACTTTGTCTTACTTTATAATTTTTTTTTTATTTTTTTTGCAAAGGGGTTTTTTGTGTCCATAATTCAATAAATTCTTAACTTAAAAATGTTAATTATGTCATTAACGTTCGTAATAAACGTAACAGTTGCCTATGAATTTTGAAACTGAAGTAATTATTTTAAATTCTATTAACAACACTCAATTGCTGTTGTTACTGACGGGATGATAACTGTAACGCCAGTTTTACTTTCATTGTCTATTTGAAGTAATAAAAACGACGAAAGTCAAATTTGTATTTGCTCTTCGACAACCACCTCCCTTACAGCCTCGCGTAGTATCGGAATACTGGGTCTCAAAATCTCGAGTGATTACCAACTCGGTCATAGAGGGCAAGGCCAAATTGGGCAAGCTGGGCGTCATAAATAGAGCACGGCAATACTTCAAGCCCGCCCACATTCTAACGGTCTACAAAGCGCAGCTCCGGCCACATATGGAGTATTCCTGTTATCTCTGGTCTGGCGCACCCCAGTGTCAATTCTATTTATTTGGCCGCGTGCAACGCAGAGTAGTTCAAATTGTCCGGAACTCAATGCTTTGTGAACTCAAAGCTGGATCACATGGTGTTGCGTAGAGACGTCGCTTTTTTTGTGTCTTCTGGTCACGGGGAATCTTCCGAAGAGCTGTTTCACCTAATTCCTGCCACTGAATTCCACTTTCGCATGACACGCCACAAATTAGGATATAAGTCCCAACCTCTGGATGTGACGTTCCTCCACCATGCGGTATTCAAAGAACTTTCTGCCACGTACAACAAATCTGTGGAATGAGCTTCCTTGTGCAATCAACCTTCAAAAAAATGCGTACACCTTCCTGAAAGGCTGGCAAGGCTCTTGTGATTCCTTTAGTGTTGCAAGAGAATTTGTCCTCCTTTTCCAGTAAATAAAAATAAAATAAGTTTAAAGTGTTTAAGGAAGTTTAAATATAAAAAAATTAAAATTTACGTTTTTACAAGTTTCTCTTATTTTCTCTTTTATTCTTATTTATTGATGAAAGAGTAAAATGTTCCTGGGACTCCGACATTTCATTTAACAAATTATTTTTTCATTTTATATTCTTTATGCAATTCATAAATATGTTCCAAGAGAATGTGGGCGGCGGTGATCACTTAACACCAGATGACCCGTACGCTCGTTTGATCTCCTTTTCCATAAAAAAAATCCATTCTGCACGTATACTCATTTCATCAAAAGTATACCTAGTTATAAATCAAGTTTCTCTTTCTCATTTTCTTATATTATTGTATTTATTGTGTTAAAAAGTTTAGTCTAGCAGGTACGCACTGTGTTAACGTGTGGAAGACACAGATCAAATTTGTCACTCAAATAATTATGTACTCTTGGACTATAAATAAAAATATTACCTAGGTACATCTATTTCATCTTTTAAAAAATAAGTTTTTTAAAAATTAAAATAATGTTATTTGATTTATGTATTTTATTTATTTAGTAATAATTCGTATTCCAGTTTTAGAGCACTATTTTTAAAACTAGCAACATTTATTGAATGAATTGAAACTTTACCTACTCTCCAATCACCAATGAGCATTGAGCAATGCGTTCACTCTTTCCTTTACCATTCGGTCCAAAGGCATCGACGTATTGATCCATCAAAAAATATTATTTTAATAATAAGTAACTTTTATTTTAAGAAAATATAGTTTTAAAAAGACTTCTTTAAGTCTCTTCTTCGCTGCAAAACAAAAATCTTGTAAGTAAATAGTACTTTTAACATAAATTGCGGCTCTTGTGGGATGGCGTGGCATCTTGATGCCGTGACGACATCTTGTTTTGTTTAATCATTGTGTTATTTCTTATATTACAATTTATATTTGTATTTATAGAAAATAAATCAAAATGAGCTCGGGTGGAACACGTGTTTATGTTGGAGGTCTAGTGGAAGGAATTAAAAAAGAAGACTTGGAAAGAGAATTTGATAAATATGGAAAATTGAACTCAGTTTGGGTCGCACTAAACCCCCCAGGCTTCGCTTTCATAGAATTTGAAAACATGCAGGAGGCTGAAGATGCTTGTAGCGCTATGAACGGTTTCGAAATGTTAGGCGCGACATTAAAAGTAGAGCTGTCCAGAAAACGTGACGGGCCTCGTCGGGGCTTCCGCGGCGGTGGCGGCGGCGGCGGAAGAGGCGGTGGATTTAGAGGCCGCTCATTCGGGGGCTCCGGCGGCGGCAGACCTTACAACAACAGCTACGGCGGCGGCGGCGGCGGTGGTGGTGGCCGCTCTTTCAACCGCAATGGCTATGGCTCAGGAAATAGAGACAATGGCAGATCTAGGTCACCGATGGGGCGATTTTAATTTAACTCTTTAGTTTTATCGTTAGGTTTAATGTTAATTGTAATCTGAAGCCTTACAAGCGTTTCACACTGTTCGTCATATAAGGGGGGTTTACTACTGAGAAGAGCTCTGTCGATGTCTTAGGATTTAGAGGTAATATTAATTTTCTTATTATATTAGGATTAAGATTTTCTTCAATATAATATTATGTTGTGTGTAGCTAGTTAAGGTTATATAAAATCATACATTTGCAGTAATGAGTCTCAAACAGGTTTTATCAATTATGACGAAAACCACAGAATATCAATGATATATTTCTTGACTTTTATCAGTTTTATTAACTGAATAAATTTTACTATGATTTTATTTAACTTTTTTACACAAAATTTTTATTTTTCATTCTCATGCAACATAACCTACAAAATATGACCAAGTTTTTAATCTTATGCATATTGGTCAACATTCAACAACATTGATTCTTTAACAATGTAGTAGTAACTATTTAATTTCTATTTAAAATTTGTGAGTTAAAAAGATACTATATGCAATACCAGGTATTATGTATATTATTAGAGATTCAAATCACATTTGGTCAAACTCCCAAGTAAATGATTTTTAATAGAAAACTGTTGATTTCAAGAATTGTAAGCACACATATAGGAGTTATAGATTATAATTGCTTTATCTATAGAAAAGTAAAAAATCAGCAAAATATTAAGTGTTGACTGTAATTGTTGGATTGCTTTGGTAATATTGTGTGTAGGCTTAGTTTTTATATTCATTTTTGTATTCTACTATAAGGAAGGCTTTCGTAAGTTTATGCTATTATTAGGTACAATTCAAAAGTATAATGTGCTAAATTGATAATTTCCGAAGTACTTTGGATTCATAATAAATGTTAAAATGTTTGTTTCAGATATTTTAATCTTTAATAACTTGAAACAATAAAGAGGAACAACCTTCAGTATATCTTTAACATTGTACCTAAGCACTTTAATGCTAAGATTCATTATGTATAATAAATAAAACACAAATTATTCCAATCACAATGTTTTAATTTAATATCATTTTAAGTGTAAATTCAAGAAGGACTACTCAGGCAGGCCATTAGCAGTTCCATTTTATTGAGAAAGTTCCTTCCTTCCATTTTATCAAGTTTAACTTCTTTGAATGCTCCACCTAAATTCTCCCATTTTTTATCTTGTACTAACTCGCTGACAAAGAAGTCTTTCTTTGGAGATTGAGCAATAAATACTTGAATACCAACTGATGGTTCACATCTAATTGCTATCATTCTATCACCTGCAAATAAATTTTTAGTAATAAATGGCAAATATATCTACTTTTTACTAAGATATGTTAAAATAGCATAAAGACATTGTAACATATTTGAACAAAAGTGGTCTAAGCCATATATTTGTTATAAAATCTTACACTTCTTAAAAATCATTATATTATTTATGCAAAATAATTTCCCTGGGTAGATAGGTATACCAAAACATTATGTTTAGTATTTTATAAAAAGATGGCATTGATAAAATGTATGATATCTACAATTGGTTACCATTATGTGAAGCAAGAAGACAGGAGGAAGCATTTCCGAGTGGTTCAACAGGGCCTGAGCCAAGATGTGAACTGCTGGCCAGCAGCTGCCAGCCCATACAGCGACCAACAGCTTGCACTGCTGTCATTTGGTGCTGGTATATCTGAGTGATTAAAATTTGATGCATATTAGTTCGGGATCGTATATATTTAAATATTAATTTTATCTTGGACCATGACAAATTTTCGAATCAGAAAGGTGATTATTATTTAATAAGTAAAAATTTTAATTTATAGAAAAGGATATCCATAGATGATAATAAGCCATTATAACTTTTATAATTATATTTCTCAAATGTAAATTACAACCAAGGAGTACTTTTCATTTTTTGAGCTGTCAACATTTTGCCGAGATGAAGGCCTGTCCTAGATTTTCCACTTTCCTATGAAATAGCACAATATCATGTTTTATTACAGTGTCCCCTGTTCTGTTCATCTCCTTTTCAGAGTTTTAATTGAATTATTTTAATTTTTATACAAAACCATTGTCCAAAAATTAATTAAAAAAAATTATCTTGTCCTCTGGTTGATTTGCCTAAGTTTGCCAACCCTATATAGGTAAGTCTTTGCTTTTCATAAATTCACTTGAGGACCCAGGACCTTTCCACAAATTCATGACTCTTCTATTTAATCTTTCGATACATTTTCAGTAATCATTACTGGAATCAGATAAGTGTATGTGTTCTCCTATGTGTTCAATTGTTCTTTTATAAATTTAGTTTATAAAACGTTGGACTCCCATTTACTTGTCAACCATATTCTTCTCATAGTTTACAAAATATTTCTAAAAACTGAAATTTTGGGTGAGATAGGATTACATTGACAATTGCTTCTTTCAACTGGAATCTACTGCTCCTATCCAGTTTTAAAACTGGAGTTATACTTCCTTGTATTACTGCAGTATTGACAAATGTTTATTACAGTAACAAAAATGGTACAAACATATGGATGTGACCTTCTAGTAAGTGAGGAACATACCTGTGCCATACGGCCACCACAATTTTCCATATCAAAAATTAAGGTTACACAGGTTTATAATTTTAATATATATATATATATATATATATATATATATATATATATCTCTCGTGACAGGCTTCGTCATGATCGCTTTAATGCCACTACTTGTGGCGGCGTCGTGAAGCGGGTCGTTGCCTTCCCTAAAAAATAGTGATGGCTGGTCCATGCGACATGCTCGTGAACGGGCACTGCTTGTGGTGGCTGGATATGATCCTATTACCAGAGACTGCTTCATGTTTTTAAAATTAAAGTTATATTTTTATAATCACAAATAAAATGCTCACATAATACCTTCATTTATGTAAGATGTGTGTATATTGATGCATTTGCTGTACTCAACAACTATAGTTTTTACATAGGTAAAATACATATTTAATTAAATAGGGAAATTAATAGTAGTTGTCCTTTAATTATTTTTTACTTACTCATGTAAGTAAGTCTAATAAGATGATTTTGATTTTATCATAACCAAATACAGGAAGAGAAATGTCAATTTGGGTGCGTACTTTTCTAGAGGCATTACATTTTTATTCACATATATACTAACCTGTATATACTACCTATCCTACAAGTCACTCTTATGAAGTATATATATAAGGTATATCTGTGTATAGTTGAATAGCTCTTTGGTTTCAACATAACTAATTCCAATCTGTTGAGCTTGAGTTTATAAGGTTGTACTTATATATAATTATACATATTATTCAGTTTGTCTCATATACTGTTGCTTTGCAAAAATGGTTAACACCAGTTTTTTTATTATGTTTTCTTTACAAATGGTAAGAGGAATTAGTTTGTCATGTTGTATGTACCTACATAATATAGTTTTCTAACAGATGTTGTTGCAGTCTATATAATATATATCTCTATATGTACAGTTTAATAGAGTCTAGGATTAAAATATATAACTTACAAAGTGGTTCTCTGAACATGCGTACACATAATGGATTGAAAAAAGGTTTAGGGAATCCCGCCTGTTCCATAGATTAGTTATTGTCCAATTTTATGGGATCATGGATAGCTATATTTTATAGAACACTTTTTTTAATGTTCAGTATTAGACTTGAGTCTATAATTATCCATTTTGAATAGCAGGTTGTTATAAGTTCAGTCCACTCCATTGGTATGTATTCTAAAACAAAATGTTTAAGATGTCTGGGTGCTATTGTATTCTTTATTATTGTCAATTGTTTTCTCAATTATTATATTGATTTAGCAATGTACGTGTTATTTAGTCTGCAGTTCAGCAATAAAATACGTTAAATAGGCATAAATACTGGTATTTATTTAGATTTTTTACTTAAGTAACCAAATATAAAAATATCATATGCAGGTTTGTGCTAAACTGCTGGTCCTAAAATGATTTTATGAAAGTATAATGTATTTCTCCCCAGTACTGGAATTATAATTAATCACTAATTTCTGATGTGAGGGCAACCGAGATAACTAATAGGGTATGAATACTAAGGTTTGTTTTCTTATCTCTTAGATAATTTATACGTCTAGATATACTGTGACAGCAGTAAATACATCGAAAAAGAGTGGTTAACAGTTAGCCTATATTTTCAGCAACCGCACATACACTAAAGCAAAGTGACTGACGTATCGCTAGTGTAATAAACCTAGTCTGTCTTCATTCGTTCCCTAATAGCAAGAGACTCTATCTAGACGTATAATTAATTATCTAAAGCATATAGTTTTACTAGTGGTGTGTTGTGATAATGTGAACATTTTGACAGATTCCAAAACTGAAATTTATCTTTTTTTGGAATGGAACTTTATAAGGAAAATAACATTTTCTGTAGGTCACAAAATGTATAAATGTAACAAAATATAATTTATTTGTTTCTCTTCATTCATTTGTTTCATTCAACATGACACTATAAATGTATCTATATTTTTAAGTGGCAAAAAGCACTATTTTATGAAAAAAGGTGACTGTATACGAGCGTACGGGTGATAGATGTAAAGTGACCCCTGCCGCCCACATTCTCTTGCAATACCAGAGACGTCACAGTAGTGTTAGAATGTTGAGCGCCTTTTTGAAGGTCACAGCATGGTTGTACATGGAAGGAAATTCCTTGAATACCGCACAGTGGAGGAATTCGAGACAGTCGATAGTCGGAATAATATCGTAAATTGTGAAGTGTCGTAAATATTAATTAATAATATATTACTATCGAACTATTCTCATTTTCTTTAGTTTTATTATGAGAAACGCCAGAAGGGCCCCCATTTCAGAGTCAACTTAGATATAATTCACGCGATGACGTTATTTAGCGGTATATCAAGAAATCATGCAAACAACGTCAAAATAGCTATGACAGCGTGCCATAGTTCAATATCAGTGACTGACAAATCTTGCTATATGTTATTCCTAAAATCTTAGATTTATACCTCTAGATAGACTTTGACAGCTATGAAAACGTCGAAAGAAATTGAATTTGACAGTTAAAATTTTGAGCAATGCACGCACACTAACACAAAGTGCATACAAATCTCGATTGTAAGACGTAGCTTGTCACGCACACTAAAGTATCTATACGTTTAAATTATCTAGGCTTAAAATATTTTTTTTGTCTTTGATCTTGCTACCTGACAGTATATGAGATCTCTCAGTTCTTGAAGCTCGTAGGAGAGGTGGCGCACTCTGCCGTCGCGACAGATACACTTGAGGGTCTTCTCTCCCACCTGCACCACCAGCGACGTTCGGCACACCGCGTCGTACCTACACACATCATTCAATCACAATCGACGCCCGCCATCTTGATAAAATGGCGCGGACGTCCCGACGGCATAGATGGGCATACAGATAATTAAAAAAAAACAACTTATTTTGAGGAAAACAATCAAATTTGAGATAAAGGATTTGAATAGCAGCAGATACATTAATAATTATCATGTGGACAAATAAACTACATGGTTAAAAATCACAGCTGATACACCAGGAAATTTTCCTCGCAATATGTTTTTATATTATTTTCTCTCCTTATATCCAACTCTTAGATATATATTTTTTTAATTATTAGTATTTTTATTTCTTGTACCTTTCTTTATACAGATTTAACATTCACATAACTTTATTTAGCATTTACTTATTGTAGAAACTTTTGTACGACTTGTCTTTATGTACATGCTGTAACTGCCTATTGTTTGTCAAAAAGGGATTTACAACCTGAATTGTAGTTTAGGTGCTGCAAATTCAATTCTGCCCTGTGCTTCCCCGGGGCATGAAAATAATAGGGAAGTCCCAAGGGTGTCGTAAGAGGCGATTAAGGGCATTTAGCAGTGGGAGGTTTCTTTACTGGGTTAATGAGACTTCACATCTTATGTTTCAAGGTGACGAGCGCAATTGTAGTGACACTCAGAATTTTTGGGTTTTACAAGAATCCTGACTAGCAGTGCATTGTAATGGGCAGGGCGTCTCAATTACCATCAGCTAAAAGTCCTGCTCGTCTCGTCCCTTATTGTCGTAAAAAAACCGCATTTATCACAGGGAGTGTTCCCAAGAGCTGTTTAACCTGATTCCTGCCGCCGAATTCCACCTTCGCACGACACGCCACAAGTTAGGATATCATCCCCACCATCTGGATGTGTGGCGGTCCTCCACAGTGCGGTTTTCAAGGAGCTTTCTTCCACGTACTACAAAGCTATGGAATGACCTTCCTTGTGCGGTGTTTCCGGGACTATACGACATGGGTACCTTCAAAAAAAGCGCGCACACCTTCCTTAAAGGCCGGCAACGCTCTTGTGATTCCTCTGGTGTTGCAAGATAATGTGGGCGGCGGTGATCACTTAACACCAAGTGACCCGTACGCTCGTTTGTCCTCCTATTCCATAAAAAAATATATATATTTTTATCCAATCTTGCATATTTCACTTAATACCACAATTCATTCGAAAACATATGCCTCAGTACTGAGAAGAAAGACCTTTTTTATGAGAGTATGAGTATAGTATAAACTGAAGATCATAGATACCCATGAGCCATAATGTTGATCTTGACACAGGACTGTGTGGGACTGTTGAGCGCGTTCCAGTGGGACACTATCAGGGGATCCTTCACCTGCCACAGAACAAGTATGTGTTACTGATTTATTATCAACTCTCGCCGTTATCTCATAAATGCCAAAAAAGATGTGTTTATTATTAAACAATTATCCAACGAAACTCAAAAATTTTGACAAATTTTAAAAGAAATGGTTATTTAGCAGTTGTTACAATAAAGTATGAAATATATAAATGTTACCTTACAACAAACAATAATTTTAAAATACTTCCTTTGAATAACTACAAGTATTTATAGTATAGTAAGAATAATTTGCGTTTTTATATGAAACTAGCTGACCCAGCAAACGTTGTATTGCCGATATTAAAATCGCGATACAAAAGTAACTGTTGATCGTAGATGGGTGAAAATTTGAAGTTGTATGTATTTTTTAATGATGACTCATAAAAAAAATCGTGTGGACCACCCTTAACATTTAGGGGGATGCAAAATAGATGTTGTCCAATTCTCAGACAACATGCACTCAAAATTTTATGAGAATCGGTCAAGCCGTTTAGGAGGAGACACTTTTTGAAAAACAGTCAAGTAGCCAGTGACAACAGCTGACGAACAGAAGCCGTCTTCTATTCTCTTATTGTTTTTTTTTTAATATATTAAGTGAGTGTATTATGAACGCTTTATTCTTTTTAAATTTTACTAGCTGACTCGACAGACGTTGTTCTGTACATAATAAAGAGTGCCGTTATTTATGAATTGTCAATAATATTTCATAACATCAAGAATTATTTCGTAAAATATGCTCTCTGTTGTTGTAATGAAATTGTTTCACAGCAGAACTGTCAAACCGTGCGTCAATAAATTTTCTCATAGAAAATATGTCCATACAAAATAAATATTGAAAATAAAAATAATTATGGGTCCCAAATCGAAATAAAAACTATCCTATCTCTCAAGTTGGACTCAATTGCACTCCATGAAGTAATCCCCATTAAAATCCGTTCATTAGTTTCGGAGTCCATCGCGGACAAACAACGTGTCACGTAATTTATATATATTACTAGCTGACCCAGCAAACGTTGTATTGCCGATATTAAAATCGCGATACAAAAGTAACTGTTCATCGTGGATGGGTGAAAATTTGAAGTTGTATGTATTTTTTAATGCTGACTCATAATCAAACAAATTTAAAAAAAATGTCAAAAAATTAAAAAAAAAACGATGTTGGCCGATTCTCAGACCTACTCACAAAATTTCATGAGAATCGGTCAAGCCGTTTCGGAGGAGTACGGGAACGAACATTGTGACACGAGAATTTTATATATAAGAAGATAATGATATGTTTCATTTGTTTTATGAGTTCTTACTAATGTAATAATGTATGTACGGAGAGCTTACCTCCTTAGCGATAGTATCGAGGACGTATTCACTGCGCCGTCTCATAAAGAAGTGTTGAGCTTGCTGAATGATCTGTTCTAGCAGCGACTGCTCTTTGCTCATATCTAACAGCTCGTATCTGTCCGCTGCCATCGGACCTTACACAATTACCAAAGTCAACTGATTAATAGTTATTTATGCAACTGTTGTGTAATAAGGGGTATGATCAAATCACTCATGTGATACTATTATCACACTCGCTACATTCTCTCTCACTGCTAACATTAAAACAGCCAGTCCTAGTAGTAACCTAATATCATCCATTACTGATTATATACAAATAAACTAAGTGTTAATGAAAGAATTATTTATTTTAGTAGTAATTTACATTTTGTATAGTGCAATAATTAAAATTCACTTGAATATTATGTTCTTTTGGAAATTAATCGTTCATTTTTTGTAAACAAAACAATAAAAATATCGAAGAAAAATTGCAGGGATTCGAATAACCTACTATGTTTTACGGCGCGCGACGTTCTGGTAGTGTGGAACGCGCGTAAACGAAAATGTTCTTTTTTTGAAATCATACAGATACCACGCATCCGGCAATAAGAATGTGGCTGTCTGTTTAAACTGACTCTCTGAGCATGAAGGGATTGAAAAAAAAAATAGGAGTGTTGTTATGAAATTCAGTACAACATTACAACACTCTTTTGGATGATGTAATGGTTATTAGAACATTGGGTGTTTTAATGTTGGCAATAAGCTAACTGTTCCAGAATCTTTAATAGAGGATTTAAAGCATGGGTGTAGATAAAAAAACATACACTTGCTCAGGGAATATGCGTAGGTATTTATTTTTAATCGATAGTTTAGAGAACTAAGTTAAAATATATAGAAGCGATGACGACTTTAAACTCTTATTTTGGCGCGCTTGGCTTGCGTGTACTGTATCAACAAGAGTTCAAGACAACAATTATTAAGCGTCGAGGATAGATAAAAACTTATATCGTCTTATGTTTAATTCACTCTATAGCGTTAAGCGCATTAAGGCCGGCAACGCTCCTGTGATTCCTCTGGTGTTGCAAGAGATTGTGGGCGGCGGTGATCACTTAACAACAGGTGACCCGTACGCTCGTTTGTCCTCCTATTCCATAAAAAAAAGCGTCTTTTCAAATATTTTAATTTGCAAGGAATTTTTGCTATTTTTTACAAGTAATAGATAACTTCTTGCACAACATAAAATTATCAACAAACTATTAATGTAGGCATGCTTCTAATGTTACTTTTATAAAAAGATGACTTTAATTTTAATCATTAATTGTTCATAATATTACTTTATTGCTATAAGCAATCCATTGAAACAGTAATAGTCTCCGGTTTGTGAATTTTTGATAAATTGTTGATTGCTCTCGATATAACAGGGAAAAAGTTGCTACTCATTTTATATAAAATCCCAAGACATTATTTTTGCAAAGTTTATTAACATTTAATTACAGTATGTACCATATTGTTCGAAGACTTCTTGTTCTTGCCATCAGAATTCTTGAAAAACCCATAAATTCTGAGCGGCACAACAATTGCACTCGTCACCTTGAGACATAAGATGTTAAGTCACAAGCCCAGTAATTTCACTAGCTATGGCGCCCTTCAGACCGAAACACAGTAATGTTTACACATTACTGCTTCACGGAAGAAATAGGCGCCGTTGTGGTACCCATAACCTAGCCGGTATCCTGTGCAAAGGAGCCTCCCACTGGCAAACTTGTGCTTGGCGGATAAGAAGTAGCAGTTGATTCCAAAGAGTGATGGCATTAATGGTAAAAGAAGAGTGATAGATATCAGATTTATGTAAAGGAACATTAAGTATTTGTTTCGCAGCAGAGCGCAACGAGAGCTCATGCTGAGACCCTAGTAGCTCAAATCTGTCTTTAAGGTGTAGAATGTGGGAATTGCGACGTAGACGTAGAGGGAGCCAGTTGAGTTTTTATAACAACATTATTTCAGATCTTCCAGCTCACTGCACGTCTAAATTTATTGGCGAATACTTTTTTGTATGTAATAAAAGTCAAATCAATTACCTGGAAGATGTTAATATATTTCATGCATCTTGACATGACTGACGTGTTATGATCAAAGCTAAAAAGGACTGATATTTTCAGGTGCTTGCTTAAATTGGTGCAAGTAGGTTTGGAGGTAATACCTGCAAGTGAGCGTCGCTTGGAAGGTCCAAGGGGTCCGGTGGCTGGGTGCGGGAAGGGGTGATGTGTGTTGGCGTGATGGACAGCCCGCAGGAGCTGGTGCAGGGAATGTTCCAGGACATGGTCGTGATCTGATTTACTGTTCGATGCGCTTTCGCTCTGAAATATTAGACGGTACATAATAATTACAGATTTCACTATTCGAAATTAAAGTTTTTTTTTAATAAAATTTATTGAATTAGGCGATACTTTGCGGAAATCCAAAATTATACAAATGATTTAAGTTGATTATTTGTCTAGTCTCGTGCCAGATTTTGGCGAGACAACACGCAAAATATTGGCGGAATTAACACTAAAGAAAACTTAAATCATTTGTATTTTTTTTTAATGAAAATTAGGGACAAGACGAGCACGACGTTCAGCTGATGGTAATTAATACGCTCTGCGCATTACAATGCAGTGCCGTTCAGAATTATTGAAAAATCCAAAAATTCTGAGCGGCACTTCAACAGCGCTCGTCACCTTGAGACATAAGACGTCGAGTCTCAGTTGCCCAGTAATTTCACTAGCTACGGCGCCCTTCAGACCGAACCAGTAATGCTTAAACATTACTGCTTCACGGTCGTTGTGGTACCCATAATCTAGCCGGCATCCTTTGCAAAGGAGCCTCCCTCTGGTATGCCATTGATGTAACACAGATGATAAACAGGAAGAGGTATTGGTAAATTTAACAAAGAAAGAAAGAAATAAAACGACATAGATATTTCAATGGTATGCCTACCTTAACATTTTCACCATTGGCGCTATTATTGAGTCTGTTATTGTGACAAAGTCCTATCAGCAATTGTATCCCCGGCAGCACCTAAAAAGTTACAACTGACCTCAAATAACCATTCATAAATACATTACGGACACTAAATCTTACATTATCGTGTAACGGTCCTTAATCTGACGCTTATGTGTAACACTAGAAAATCTGACGCTAAGCTCGAGTAGACATGAGTGCAGCGAGCGGCCGGAACGTCCGTATAAGAGATTCGCTTCAAAAATGCTTTGAACAAAAGTACTTGTATTGCGAACGTGCTTCCGTTGAACGTAATGCATAATAAGTTCATTCGGATTCATAGCTATGTCCACACTATGCCCTTTTTTGTTGACGAAGCGTATACGTCATAGGCATGCCCTTAAGGCGAAGAGTAAGCCGTAAACACGAAAACAAGGTGTTTTTAGACAAGATTTGTGGTGAAAATATAGCATTTTGAGCTATAAGCACTACTTTATCCTGTTACACATACCCTTAAGTCTTACTTGTAGGCTGCTAATGCTTGCTGTTAGTTAAACTTAACACTCCAGCTATTATGAATTACCAGTTTTGTTTGCAGTTGAACAAGTTTTTTCTCGGCATGATGCATTTGTTTAGTATACTGCTCTCATAAAAGTTGTTCTTATAGCTTTTACTTTTTTGTGTTGGTACATTTATTAAGATTAGTAATCAATAATGAGGATTGTAAGCAATTAAACAGTTTGCGCCTGTTAAAATGTTAAATTTTCGACGCAAGAATTTTGAAAATATTGGCTTTGTTACATAGGAGCCGTGAACTCATATCGCTCAAGGTCGCCGCCATTTAGTGTCGCCATAACGCATGCGCGATGACAGTTGCGACTGTGACATCTAATTCAACGACAAGATGGCAGACGAAGAAAAAGGAATAACATTACAGTTTATTGAAGATTACAGAAGGTTTCCACAAATATTTTAACAAGCCATTGATATTTTACTTTTATATTATATTATTATAAATTTTTAATGTGAGTTGTTCACTCGAGACTATTATGATCTCCTGAGTTAGCAAATTTTACTTACCGTAGCCATTATCTGATTGCCGACAACCATGTGTGGTATGGAAGCATCGAGTTGAACAGCTTCAGCAGCGAGCCTTGCGAACAGCTCCTTACAAAACAGAACATTCTGAGCGGCTTCAAGTTTCTGTTGCCAATGCAAGTCAGCCCCGTCTCCTGGCAGCGTTCCCGGACAGTTTAAGGCTGAAGAGCTTATTGTGGCAGTCACAACATCTTCTTGCTCTGTCAATAGTCAAAACGTAACAATGAAAACTTCAAAAACAAAGCAGTGATAGCACGAAAATATCACGATACACGTCCTAACGGTAATGAAAATGCAAATTGTACTGAAACCTCCAGTGGGAGGCTCCTTTGCACAGGATGCCGGCTTATGGGTACCACAACGGCGCCTGTTTCTGCCGTGAAGCAGTTATGTGTAAGCATTATTGTATTTCGGTCTGAAGGGCGCCGTAGCTAGCGAAATTACTGGGCAAATGAGACTTAACATCTTTTCTCAAGGTCACGAGCGCAAGAATGGTGCCACTCAGATTTTTTGGGTTTTTCAAGAATCCTGAGGGGCACTGCATTGAAATGGGTAGAGCGTATAAATTACCATCAGGTGAACGTACTGCCCGTCTCGATTCCTTACTGTCATAAAAAAAGAATAAAAAAAAACACAACAGGACGAGCGTGAGGGGGTGAAAGGGGAACCGGAAAGAGCTTTACGTTCCAGCGCGGTGTAGAGATAATGTGACCGTGTGGTAAGCACATGATCAGGGTAGTTTCTCATAAACCGGCGGCCGCCGAAGAAAGGAGTTCACACTCTAGTTGTATTTATTAGAGACTAGCTGATACCCGCAACTTCGTCTGCGTACACACATGAATAAGCACTTATAAATATCTTTATTTCTTAAAACCTTATCAACTTTACATTAAATGAAGACATCGCCATATTTTATCAATTTACATAAAAATAATTTGATAGATTGTCAACAACTGTAAGTAATCTACCAACTATAATAACCTAAAATTAAGTTTATTTTTTACCTCCTGAGAAAGTTAGAAAGATATAAAAATTCTAATTAGTTGTTCATTTTTAAACTATTATTTTTATTTGATATCTGAACGACGGGGGACACATCAAAGAAAAATCAAAATCGTTGTTTTTATTTAATTCCGAACGCTTTCATATAATTATTCACCTTTTAAACCTTCCCTGGAGTTTCACAAATAATTCAAAACCAAAATTAGCCAAATCGGTCAAGCCGTTCTCGAGTTTTAGCGAGACTAACGAACAGCAATTCATTTTTATATATATAGATAGATAATAATATGCATTCACTGTTACAACCAGACAAAACTACTCAAGGGCAGGCTGGTCATTTGTTCACTGGTTGTATGTGAAAGTTATTTGTGAATAGCAATGAGCATATTGTCATTTTAACTGTTTTTTAGAAAAATATTTGTATATTACAAAAATTTCAAATTCTGGGAGAGGGTCTTTACATTTATGTTGCAACTGGGTGGAAAGTGAGATATTTAGTACGTACAAATGAAGACGTAAAAGTTGTACTAAAGTGGTTTAACAAGCGAAAACTAAATATAAAATCAATTTCTAGCATGTTCTTCATTTCTGTTTTTATTTGGATATTATCCATCCAAGAATATAATATCCCACCTTTAATATTTTTAAAAAGGTTATCAAAAAGACTTTAAAAATAGCTTTCTGTGTTCAGTTTGTAAAATTGATAAATTATACTATTTATTCGCTGTTTGATGGGTTATTATATGAAATACAAGAAATACTGCCACATTTCTTCTTCTCTGTCCTACAATCAGAAGTTGAAAGGGGTGCCTCAAGGAAGTATCTTGGGTCCAATAAATTTATTTCATGTTGACATACCCAGGCATACCACAAACATAACTGCAACCTATGCTAATGGCACAGCTCCTTTATCAGTACATGATTTTTTTTACCACACATAGCAACTGTCATTACAGAAGACCTAATGTGACAGTTACAAACAAACAAGAATAATATAATGCAGCAAATTAATCTAGTTTAAGATTGATTTGACCATACAATAGCATTTAATAATATATCACACTAGAAAATACAAAACAAAATGCAGGAGAAAGTGGAGAATATAAGGAATTCGTTGTCAGAAATGAACTAATATTCACCTTTTTGGCACAACACTGATATAAATGCAACTCCTTGCAATTCTGGTGGCACCGTGACTCTTAATGCAGAAGGTGCAGGCCCTGATGCATTCATACTCATCGCCTGCACTATCTGTTCCTCAGGGGCTTTTGTAACCTGAAAAATATACCCATTATTCAGAGTGCTTTAGATGCTATTTTGAATAACTATGATATTGTTAAAAAGTTAAAAAAATCTGATTAATGTATATTTATCAAATTAGGTTCCCAGATAAATAAAAAACAACAAACCTCAAAAACTCCAGTTTGACTGAACTTTGAGCCAGCTGTTCTGTAGCTCAAATCGCCAACAATAGTATTGGATACTTTCTTTAGCCTCCAATTTTGCCGTAGTCTTAGCAAATCTATGTGAAAGTCAGGCATATTTCGAGTCATTCTCATAGTTTCACTAGCTCTCAGGCGTTCTACTCCATGCAGAAGCACTGCACCAGCTGCTGACAAAGCTTTTTTTCTACCATACACCTGCACCATTGGACGGCTCTCAATTTGATCAGCTTGGATTGGATCTAATACCTATAATACAATACAATGACAATATTTTAAATTTGAAACTATAATGGAGGATTTAATAATAAAGGTTACCAAATTATAATCTTGAATATTGTAAAAACTAAAGTTTTCTTCCATGTATTTATGTGTTTATAAACTTAAGTGTATTCCAAAGTTACTTTTAATCTTAAGAAATTATTTATTATTTAAGTTATTCTAATAAATAAAGAACAATACTTATTTTTCAGCACATACCATGTATCTTTTCTCTTTAGCAATACTCAAGACATCAGCAAGCACACACACTTCAGTAAGTGCATTTCTAAGTTTGTTTCTGACTGAATCCCAAGGCCACAAACTAGATTGATAACCAGGTTCCTTGTCTTCTTCAGACTTAACATCTGATCCGGTATCTACTTCTTTCTTTATATTACAAGTAAAGTCATCATCAGTCTTAGCAAAATCAATCTTCTGAGCCAACCGAGAAAGGTTTTCTGACATAGACAGAGGTCTGAAACAATATTTTTATAACACAATATAACATTAAGATTATATTAATTCAGTCATAATAAGAAATATTAAATTACTTACGCTTGATAAATTTCTTGTCCATCATAAGTTATTTCCTGTATTTGATTTTCAATAGGTGCTTCTATAGATATATTTACTGAATTTGCCATAATGTTATTTCACAGTTTATCTTATTTATTCTCTATTGGTACTTATCTTTTAAATATTTATTTTAAATACCAATTGATCCCATTATAATAAACAATCATGACATTTTTGTGTTTCTGATGAAAATTTAATTTTTGTGCTAACATATAATATTAGCCGTATGTATATTTAATTTTAAAAGACCACGTACGTAATACGCGTGCATTTATGTTATAAATACTTATAAAACTACTGTAATTTGTAATTTATTTACACTTTACACTACCTATACTTGCTACCTACCACTACTACAACAGTAAGTAGGTACCATCAATAATCAAAGAAAATTTAACACTACATTCAGTAAGTATTTAGTATTCTTAATTCTTTGTGTCAGTTGTCACTACCAAAGAGCATCTTTTCTCTGTCACTACTACCTATACTCTATCTACGGTCACCACACTCTACCTGTATTTTTTTTATTTTTATGACTGTAAGACCCGTCAAGTCTATTATTGTATTTTTATGCTTTTCATTTCACATTTCATTAATCACTTTATTACCCCTTTGATAGCCAGTAATAAACTGTTGGTTGTCCACTCGAAATATTGTTATTTCGATATGTATAAGTATCTTACTATATAGATTAGATATATAGAATATAATAGAGATAGAAATAATGGAATATAATTTCATGTTAATATAATTATTAAATTCATAGAACTATTGTATGAAAAATATTTAACAATGCAACTTATCTCCAGAACATGAACGGTAATTGAATGACAAGAGAGCTGGTAGCTTATATTGTATACTGACGTTAAAAAATATTATAGAAACGCTAAAATCATTTTTTATATACTTATATCTTACTAACAGTTACCGGTAGCCCTCTCATCCGTTGGTCATAGTGATCTGTCAGTAAAATTTCATTACAGTTGGAGTTTATAGAAACAGTTTTAAATTACGTCGCGTAGTAAATATTACGCGTACTAAAAACTATCCGTTTCTTGTAGGAACCGTGCATGACTACTCTCGTCAAAAATATTGCTATCTCAAAGGGGCCCGCGGCCCGCGGGTACTACTCCTATAATGTAGAATATATAGTATCGTAGTATAATATAATTAATATATTATAGTATCAAGTATATTCAAGGTACAGTTATGGTACGGTGGAAGGCGCAGTACAGCTACATTTTTATGAGCTGCCATTAATAAAACTTTTTAATATAATCGTCTTTATTGAATTTTAATAGAAGTTCTGCTTTTAATTCTAAATCCATAAAAACAATGGTTTTGGTGTGTAGCCACGCTTGAATATTATCTGCCTTCTGCCATTCATGCTGGCCACCCGGTCTGCAAATCTGGAGGGGTACGGCACATTGTCTATTACTATTACCGATCTCGGTTTCACTTTCTCCAAAACGTTTCCAAACCTGTAATTATATAAACGTAGTTAGGTATGTGAATTTTCTTTTCTATAGTCTTTAATTTTTACCAAATAGTTACGTCTACACACCATCAAATCCGGCCCATCCTGCAATAACTTTTTCTAGAGCGATTCACATATTTAAAATTCAATTTTAATATAATTTTAAGTGTTGCAGAGTAGAGCGAATAAGGGTAGGTCCTCGTCATCATTATTAGAACTCGTAACTTTGCTTATTATTTGTTGATTAATATTAAAAAAGAAAGTTGTGGACTATTCTTTGAATTTCTAAAAGCCTGATATCGTCCAATTTATTTACGATCTTATATTTTAGTGTAGATCGATTAGGTGTGGATACTTCTCCTTTGACTTTATATTCAATTCAAATTTTCGAAATAATTTTCACAGAAATTCCCATAGTTTCGGCCGTCGTTTTTAAGATGCCCCTATTACAGGGAAATGTAGTTGCATCGTTGCAATAATCTTCTCCCAGCAGTGAGATCAGAAGCGATTGATGTAGGATGTATCTGGGATTTCATGAAACAACGATACAAGTGAAACATTTTTTCACAAATTTACAATGTTTATATCAATATAATAATCGAAATAAGAAAAAAAAAAACAATTTTATATATTATGAATATTAAACTTTACTTATTCATAAAATAAAAATATAATTTAAGGCTCCCACACGGCCTGCCTGAAATTAAAGTAGTTTAAATCAATGAATCGTCTTCACCCCTACTCCGCGGCGGCTTTAATGCGACATGCGATAGATAGACGAAAAAATTTAAATAAAAAAGGTTGTAAAAGTTTCAATTTGAAATAAAATTAAAAACCTGTTTTCATAAATCTATAAAGTATATAATTAGGAACGAATACAACATTGAACGAAAATTAATTATTTTAGGACAATCACACATTTTAGATTCGGTTTCAGAAACTCAGACGCTACGGATTTCACAAACAAAAGCTATTAATTAATGATTTAAATGCATTATTCTTGCTTAAATCCAAATATTAGTAGAACCAACCCACAGATAAAATATAAACTTCACATTTTGACGTTTTTATACGCTTTCAGAATGAATTACCTTGAATGCAACTTGAACTTTAAATAAATTACAATATCTTCAAAGTACATACATACACTCAAGCCTTGCTCCCGTCGGGGTAGGCAGACACAATAGAATGCCACTTGCTTCTATCCTCAGAAACCTCACGCGCTCCCTCTACATTCATTACTCTTTTCATACATGCTCGCCGGTTGCGGGTGCTTCGGACCTTTCCTTTCCTCAAAACGTCCCCAATTTGGTCGACGAATGTTGCACACTTGCCTTATATATTTGATGCGTCATTCTTTCTTCACTCATTCGCTCCACGTGTCCAAACCATTTCAGCATTCCTTTCTCAGTCCTTGTCACAACATCCTCTTTTAGACCACAGCGCGCTCGTATCACCATATTCTTAATTCTATCAATCAGTCTTACCCCACACATACTACGCAGTGATCGCATCTCAACTGCGTTAATTCTGCTCCTATGCTTCTTCTGCTATACCCAACTCTCACGTCCGTAAATTAACGCACTCCATTATGGACAGCCATTCGCGCTTCTATTGGCACAGTTTTGCCGTTCATAAATGCATGCAGAGCTCCATTCACACAGTTTCCCACAGTCACTCTCCTTTCAATATCTTCCGTCTCTTGTAAAAATGCTACCCAAATATACCAATTCTGTAACTTGTTCTACCCTTACATATTCAATCGTAATATTACACTCAGTCAACCGTTCATCCTTCTCAAATACCATCACTTTCGTCTTTATTGCATTCACTTTTAAGCATTTCTCGCTTTTAAGCTCCTGTTCAAGCAGTCCATCATTTGTTGTAACTCATTCGCCGATGATGCAAAAGTGACTTGATCTTCGGCGTATAAGTGACACTTAACAAACAACCCTTCCATATTGATTCCACATTGCATTTCTCTCATATCATGCATGCATCTATCCATGAATAGGTTGAACAACCAAGGCGAGGCTACTCGACCTTGTCTGACACATTTGGACATATCAAACCAGCCTGTATAGGCAACATTAATCCAAACACAGGCTCGAGAATCCCTGTACAGAGATGTCAGAGCCCTTATGAGAAAATTGTCCACCCCATACATAGATAACACCTTCCATAAAACCTTTCTATTCACCCTATCATAAGCCTTTTCCGAGTCTATGAACGCGCAATATACCTTCTAGTTTTTTGCCAGACCTTTTTCAGTGATGCAACGTAAGGAAAAGCCTTGATCATCGCATTCCCTTCCGAAATCCCGCTTGCACACCCCATACCCTGTCATTAGTCACATTCATTACTCTTTCAATCAATATTCTGGCATACACTTTTCCACCAATACTAATAAGGATGATCCCGCAATTATTTTGACATTGCTGCTGCGAACCTTTGCCTTTATAAATTGGGACAATCACTGCCTTCGTCCAATCGTCTGGAACTTGGCCCTGTTTCCAACATAAATTAAATAGGCGATGCAGCAGGCTTACTATTAGTCCATTGCCAGCATTCAACATTTCAGTCGTCACTCTATTATATCTTCTTGCTCTATTTCACTTACATCTTTCTCAAATAAGCTCTCAACATAATTCTTCCAGCACTCTAGTATCATACTTTCTTCATTCATGACCTCACTTCGTTCATTCCTAATCAGTTTCATAAATGTATTTATATTTTTGACCCGCGTTTCTTTCACGAGTTTCCGAAACAGTTTTATAATATCTCGGAAACTTGCGCCGAATTGTTCCTCATATCTCACCTTTTTTTCATTCCTTTTCTTCTCTATACATTCTTTAACTTTATTCATACCGCCTAAACTCACTCTATTCGTTGCTTGTGTTGCTAAGACATCCGGCCATGCTTTTTTCTTTTCCACAACCATTCTTCTAGTTTCATCATCCCACCAGTCGGCATTCTGGCATTTCTTACGCCTTCTTTTACTCACCGAATACATCTTCAGCACATTTTATAATGTTGAAATACCGACCATAAATCATTCATACTTTCCTCATTTACATCACTCCAGCTTATTTCTTGCCGTTCACTCAATTGCATTTTTATACATCTCTTTTGCTCGCTGATCTTACAATCTTTCCACTTTTATACGTTCTAATTTAGTAGTTGACTCTTTTGATCTATGCCGCCAGCGTTTAAGCAAACCATTACCAAACCAAACCATTACCAAATAGCGATCTGTGCCGACATCTGGTCCACGATAGGCTCTAGTATCCACTACTTTCATTTTCATTCTTTCATCGACTATCACAACATCTATCATACTCCTTAACACAACATTGCCTTCCTTCTTTTGCCACATGTACTATGTATCATCTTATGCTGAAACCACGTATTCATCACAGACAGACCCATCTCCACACGTACATCTAACAAGTATACGCCGTTGTCATTCACACTCTTATCTCCAAACGTATCACTTCAACCCTTGCATTGAAATTTACAAGTATGACAATACGTTCGTTCAACTTACGCAATAACAAAATCTCTCTCGTTTGTTCCCAAAATTCTTCTCTTACCGCCTTCCTATGGGAAGAGTCCGGAGCGTATATACCTACCAAAAACGGAGGTGTCGGACCTACTTTCAATTGGACCCAGTAAGACCCACTCACACATTCATACTCTCGCATGCATTCTGAAATTCGGTCTGAAAGAAGTATACCAACGCCTTTACTGATATGTTCTTCATTGGGAACTCCCGACCATATTTCTGTGAACGGGCCCCGCGTCAGTATGTCTTTCCCCTTACATTTTGCCTCATTCACACACAACACATGTAATTCGTTCATTCATTAACTCATAAACTTCATCCAGTTTCTCATTCATTCCTCCTCTAACATTCAACGTCGCAAAACGGAATTCCGATGCCCACTTTCCGCCCCGGCGAGAACAATTTAGTTTTAGGTTTTGGTGTGACGTATGGCGAATATCGCCGCCGCCTACAGCTGTTGGGTTGCTCCCTTCAGAATACGAGGAGGAGCCTCGTCCTGTAGATACACGAGGAGGGGATTCTCCGGCTACACCGGTACAGTTACAGTATTATTTCCTACAGCCATATTCCCGATTATTTTTTATTAGGCTGTATGATGTCTTAAGGGACAGCCAGCCCCTAAGTGGCGGGACAGAATATCGGATTTATTTAAAGTTTTCCTTATCTAAGATTTATTAATATTAAAGGTAAAGATTTGCATAAGAGGTGTATTCAATTTTTTGTTATTTGATACTTTTCAGTTTTTTAAGTAGGTTTTTTTAAACGTAGCTTTTTTAAGAATATTTTCACTTGCTTTTTACTCACTATATTTATCTGTTATTGTAATTACTATTATATCGTATCGTACTGCACTGTTGCAAAGGAACGTGGAATATCCTGATAGAGTATCCCCTCTTCCGCTGATTGCTTTGCTTTTTTAAGTTTAAAGTTTTGAGAATGAGGTTTAAATAAGGTCAAAAAGAATTTATTTACTTTTCTAAAAAAATTCACATCATTGACCTACCTACTTTAATAGACAAGTGATATTTTAACAGTAATTTTTAGACAAGTGACATTTGATGTCGTATGTTACGGGCCAGCCGTGAGTGGCTAAGCTGCCACTGACGGCTAGCCCGTAACATACGACATGCAAGTGCGTGGCGCCATGGCCAGTCTTAAGACGTCACATCTTACCGACGCCAAGGTCAACGGGCTCGGGCTACACAATAAAATTTATTTCTTTTGAAGTGTTTCGGCTTGTTTAAAAAAAAAGAACGGCAATGCTTTTGTTTTTAAACAAGCTAGCGTTTTGTTAGATAACATAAAAAATAGATACTGCGTAATTTAAACAAATTTCGTTTAAAGTGGGGCTGTCGTGCATTTTTTATGATTTTTTTAGATTTACCTACAGATTACATTTCGATTATTACTAATGAATGTAGTATTTTTTTTAACTAAAAATACTACAAAGTTAGTAATAGAATAGTTACTAAGACATCATAGATAATACAAAAAAGAGTTTTTAAATAGACTGATACAGATAATTTTTATGGCTGACCGCATTTTGACGACTTGCATTTTTACACAGATAAAGTTTTAAAATTAAACATTTTTACTTTTATAGTCTGTTAAATTACCTTTCTTGTGATATATCGTGTAGCATGTTTACTCTGTGTATATTTAACGAAAAAATATGTCTGCGCGCCCTCCGCGAGCAAACATAATATGTCTGCTTGCCACTCAACGGTAGTTTTTGTAGCAGACATAATGTGTCTGAGTTTATTTTGTGATTTAAGCCTGACTATTAATTGGTCTTACGTCTTTTAGCAACTCTTTAGGCTGTAACGGATTCAGATATTGCATACGATTGAGATTTTAGTGCATTTACCAAACACCGAGGTAAGTGTAATAATTTTGTTATTTTCACAAAACGGTATAACTACATGTTGGTAAATAGCTGAAGTCGGAGAAGGGTTAAGAAAAATTGGTATGGCGCGGCCGGCGGCATCTTGAATGAATTGTATCGAAAATGTCAAAACAGAAGAAGACAAAATATTTTAGAAAGGCAATGCTAGGTTCTGCAACAGGTACACCGACCACTAGTTAATATATATAGAATAATAAAATTTAAAATAATATATAACTTTCATGAGACAATAAAATGGTATTTATAATGTACTCACTCATGTTGTCATGATGGCACTTTTAGTCTTGCCGATGATCATGTAGTGGACATTGTAACATTTATGCACCTTTGGTCTTGTCGATGATCACATAGAGGACTTTGGTGCACCCATGAACACCAATAGTGACATAGTTTCAGTGATACCTTGCACGTCATCACCACCGGCGCACCTTGAGCCGCCGCCCTGTCAAACCGCGCACTACGGACACAAGTTCGCAGTATGAGACGGCACATTATCGCGAAACCATTACTAGTCCGAAACTAGTCGGTACCCATACCGATAAACCGTGAGTAAACCTGTGATTATAAATAATACTAAACCTTTTTAATAGATTAATCTCATCTCTCACGTGACATTTTTCCTGGGAAATAACGAAATCTATATAGGTACCCAAAAAGTCATTCAAATACTTCGATATTTTACAGAAGACTACATTTTAACATTTTACATTTTAATCACTGAGAGTTACTTATAAGCGATATCGTAACTTTTGCATTAACCTATTACGAAAAACCAGAATTGCATTTGAAAAACTTGAATTTCAAAAAGCCGGCAACAATTCCAAGCAAGTATGGAAGACCATACAATCAATTACCAACTCCGGTAAAACGAAGTCCCCGGCTGAAAACCTATTGTGCCTAAAGGAGAACTGACAGCTTAGCGTTGATGAGGTAAACTCTTACTATGCAAATATTGGTAGGCAGCTGGTAGATAAAATACACAATAGTGCTTTGCTGCGAGATCCCACACGTCCATTCTATGCCCCAACTCTTGTCCTGTTCAGCACCGACGAATCCGAAGTCGAGCGCGTAGTCACATCATTAAAAAACAATAGTGCTATGGGCTGGGACGGAATCTCTACTGGGTTCTTGAAGAAGCACAAGAGAATCATAATCCCGCCTCTTACATATATATGTAATATGAGCCTGAAAACGGGAATATTTCCTTCGGCCTTCAAAAGGGCTATTATCCACCCTATCTTCAAATCAGGTGATCGAAGTCTAATTATAAATTACAGACCAATATCTGTATTGCCCGCGATGTCTAAGGTACTGGAAAAAATTATTAATATTGGACTCACTAAGTACTTAGAGTCACATAATCTCCTGTCTGCAAACCAATATGGCTTTAGAAAGAATTGCTCCACTGCTGATGCTGTACATAATTTAGTGGATCACATAGTCAGAAAACTTGACGATAAACAGAAATGTGTAGCACTTTTTCTGGACCTTGCGAAAGCGTTCGACACGGTTTCGATCTCGATATTGCTATCCAAACTGGACTCGTTAGGTATAAGAGGAAACCAATTATCCCTGTTTCAAAGCTATCTAACCGGTCGATCCCAATGTGTTAAGATTGGCCCTTATACAAGTTTAGAAACTACCATTGAATATGGCGTTCCTAAGGGGAGCATTCCTGGCCCAAGCTTGTTCTTAGTATACGTAAACGACCTATGCAATCTTAAATTATATAATGGAACAATATTTTCTTACGCAGATGATACAGCATTGGTATTTTCTTCCGGAACGCTGTCCGGAACGTATAGTGTTGCTCAAGATGGATTTAACGCAGCAAATAAATGGCTTAAAGAAAACCGGCTGACCTTAAACCTAGCTAAAACTAAAATGATCCATTTCTCTATGCGCAACCATAAAGACGAAGACTCCTTATAAATCACTGTTTTACCAAATGACGGTCAAATTTCAGCTGGTATTCGCTGCATTGAAAAAGTAACATCTATCAAATATCTGGGGGTTCTTGACCAAAACTTGACTTTCAAGCCCCATGTAGAATACTTGTCAGGCCGAGTACGTAAGCTTATTTATATTTTCCGGCGATTACGTCACTCTGCCGATCCTAACATTATGAAAATGGTATGGCGATATGCCAAACTATTTTGAATTATTGCATTACGACATGGGGTGGTGCTGCAAAATCTCACCTTCTCTTGGTGGAGCGTGCACAGAGGGCTGTCTTGAAGGTATGTTGTTTTAAGCCTCGCCTGTATCCCACAACAGAACTTTATGAATACTGCCAAGTCCTGACAGTCAGGCAACTCTTCATATTGGCGATTGTTATCAAACAGCACCCTTTAACAGAGTTTAGGCCAGAGTCTACTCGCCGCAATCGAAGGTAAGGACATCATTTAGCCGCAGATTCTTTCTGTTTCTGGGACCGTACCTTTATAATAAGCTACACAAGGTATTATGTTTGTATGGTCTAAACATGTACAAATGTCGGTCAACTGCACACGAATGGCTCCTTTTGCAAGATTACTGTCACACAGAGAGACTGCTGGAGGTCTTGGGTAGTTAGCACACCTATAAACCGAGAACAACCCTATCGTACGCATGTTTGCACATACAATCTCTCTCTCTCTCTCACACACTCACACATACACACACACACACACATTTACCTCTATCCTTTGGAATTTCAAGCTTTTTAGTCACTGTGTAAAAGTTGAATCCTGGTGACCAGTAATACAGGTATTTTATTACCTACCACAGGCACCAGCGATCCACAAACAAAACTTATGCATCCCCTGTATTTTTAAGTTTTCCCTATATTGTAATTTTGGTTGTTGGTGAGAAATAAAAGTTATTATTATTATGTTATTATTACGTAGGTAGGTAATAAAAATTTTAAGAAAATTTCATACTTTGTAATTTGAAGGTTTTTAAATGTTTTCAGTTTCTATTCTCGATAATTAATTCTAAATGTTCCATCTCTATGATTCAAATACAAAGTACCTAACGTAGCGAAGAAGTAAGTAGAGTCACGCTGCCGTCTTTTGACGTCAGCACAATCGGGCCAGACTCATCCGGGTTACTTACCACACTCGCACAGAATACCGGCGTGAAGTAGCGGCCTAGTGCCGCTATGTTTCGCATAGGTTAGTGTCGAGGACCGGAGGCCATAGCCCACCCTCCCAGGAGGGTACCGGCTTTACCAGAGCTCCCCGAGCATTCGCGCCTTGAGACGGCGCAGGCGGCCTTGTGTTTCCTTACGGAGACGCAGATATCTCGACCTACCGATAGGTACGCCATATTTAACGTACCCCGGGTACAAAATTGAGCATAATTTATTGCCTCATGCCGGGGTGTGTGTACGTTAGGGAGGAGATCTGCTGTCGCCGTCTCGGCAATTTTGAGGGTAGGGACCTGACTACTGTCTGGCTTCGCGTAGATTTAGAGGACCGCGTCCGCATCTATGCGTGTGTCTACAGGTTCCATAGTGGTAACGCAGAAACGAATCACCTCATGGGCTGTGTTCAAGAGACAATTAACGACGTGCTTGCACAGATTCCCTCCGCTGAAATCGTAGTCTTGGGTGAATTCCACGGGCACAATGCCGAATGGCTTGGATCACGTACAACAGACTACGCAGGGCGATCTGTGCATAATTTTGCATTGGCGTATGGTCTGTCCCAATTGGTTGAGTCGTCAACGCGGCTACCGTATGTGAATAGCCGTCCTTATTAGATATTCTGCTGACTACACATCCCGACAGTTACCAGGTCTCTGTCGACACCCCTCTCGGAACGTCCGACCATTGCCTGGTCAGAAGTGTAGTAACTATCCGACGCGACGTCAACGTCACAGACCACCAGCGACGCATCGCGTTTGGCACTACAAGTCAGCAGATTGGGATAGGATGCGTTGCTTTTTTGCATCCTACTCTTGCTTTGGCAAGGGCACGGTTTGTTTCCCTTCGGATAATCCTAGTGCCTCCGCCGTTGCAGTAGCCGATGTGATACTGCTGCGCATGGATATTTTTATACCAAGCTCTGTAGTACCGATCGGTGGCAGATCACAGCCCTGGTTCGAAGCGTCAGTTAAAGCAACATCTGACTGCAAAAAACAGGCGTATCGAGGCAAAAAACAGGTTGCGGCGCTGGGCACCAGGTGACCCGTACGCTCGTTTGTCCCCCTATTCCATAAAAAATGTCTCCAGTAGGTAAAAATATAACTGGAATAAAGGATTACCTTTTCAGATTTTTTTACCTGTTAAATTAATATTTAGCACAGGAATCAACTCAATAACAGACAATCTGAAAAGAATGAAAAAATAACCATCTGGCCATGTAATCATATAAATTTATGAATTAGTTTTGGTCGTTTTGCATTCGTTTCATGTATATTTTTTCTACACTGACATTTGTTACACAATCACCGAAATACCTTCTTTTTCTTCTTTTTCAATTCCTTAATCATGCTTTTTAACTCACATACTCTCGTTTTCACTTGCGTGTGTTTTCTTTGGAGTTTTTCTATTTTAATTAGGTGCTTTCGATGGCGTGCAATTTTCCTTCTTAATTCTCTTCGCAATTTTGATTCTTTTGGCGTATCGTAAACAGAATCAAGCTCTGATGAATCTTCTTCAAAGTGTATCTCCTCAATGGTAATGTCCGTGCTACTATCATCTGAATCGTCTGAACATTTTTCATTTTCAATTGTATCCGTTTCTTCTTCTCCATTACAACTTGTTACAGTTACAAACAAACTTGGACCGGTGTGAGAGATGGGCATCAAGTCACTCTGAAAACAAATATAGCGTAACTTAGGGCCGTATTATAGAAGGCGTCTGAATACGTAGGTATTACGTACTGAGACACCTTATAAAACACGGGTCTTTATTTTAAACCAAATAATATATGACAGCCAATAATATGCTATGATCAGCAACTTAGCCTTAGATGAAAGAAAGAAAGAAAAGAACGAAAAATCATTTATTGAATAGGGTCAAACGGCACTTATGAATGTCAGATTTACTACCACTTCGGACAAATTATGCTATAATAAGAATAGGTGGCACAAAACTAGTCATTTTAACTTATGAATCTTCAATTATTTTTGTTTATTTCGGTATAAAATGCTGTCTGTTCCATTGCACCACTTCCATGCAAAGTACATATATTTCTTCCGTGAAAGGTATTTTGCTATAAAAATCGGTATAAATTTGGTTCAGATTCCTGCAAATATATTAAACTAAAATTTCTTTTCAACATACCGAATTATTTTCCGAAGAGTGATCAGAATTATTCTCACTTCCAGCGGACTCTTCACCGTTATGTTTGAGAGATGCAAAAAATAATGCCTGCACACGTAAATTTTATTTTATTTTTATACATACAATGGAGCAACGAGATTATAAATGTGAAACTTATAAGTTTTTATGGCTATGAGGCGCTTGCCCCACCGGCGACGCTAAATGAGAATTGAGTAGGACTAGAAACTAAACACGAGTTAGTGAGCAGCTAGAAACGAGTTGGAGAAACCCCTTCTAACCCTTGCTCGGGCTGCCATATTTTGGGTAGTGCATAGCACCGGTGATCGCCGAGTTAAACATAAGATTTTCTATAGATTCTGTAATTAATTAGTATTAATTATAGTCTCGATCTTACGTAGCACAATCCGTCAAGTCTTAAAAAATACCACACCACAATTATATTAACTTAGACTGTTAATAATTTAAAAATAATTGTATTCCATGAGACCTGAGTTTAAATAATAGAATGTAATTGGTATGGTTAAGTATATAATAATTGTATTGTATGTCTGTGACTTAAGCTTACCTGAGTTGGGATAACAGATTTTTTTAGTCTACGAGGACCTGTCGCAGTGACACGATAGAAATCGTTGTCACGGAAATGCTCTGAACATATACAGGTTCTTGCCGATGGTTTCCATTTTTGTTCCTCACGACTGCTGCGTATAATTGTTATCCAACGATTTCTCATAGCTCGATCGGAAGGAACTCTGCAAGAAAGTGATGTCTCAATGAGACATGACTTGGCACATTTTGGCCATAAGATCATCTTAGCTAAATGATCTTGCTGCCAATATTTTGCGCCCTGTATGTTATTGATGAAGTGGCAGCCTTTGCATGGTTAATCTTTTAATATGATAACTGCTTAGTTATCATTAGTATTTGCTTGGCTTGTGCATGGTCCACACTCGCCACACAGCCCATGCCTTGAAAAATGTAAGCCTACATTCATTTTGGTAAAAGCTTTTCTAGACGTATGTAATCCAACGTTCTATCAGGGGTCAGCTTGGCTTCCATCCTTAGATTGTTTCATCCACACAGATGTCATCCGCCGTCACGCTAGCGAATCAGTCTTGAGTCGTCTTTTGGCATCATAACATCATAACATGTTGTAGGTAATGGCTTTGGTAAGGACTCAAACTTGCCTAAAATTCAAAAAGTGAGCCTTGCTTTAGAAGTTTGAGGCTTTATAATTTTAGGGCTAATTTGTTTCAATAAATGAACACTTCAGTTTTAGTTCCGGTTGAAATAACCATTTATTTTAAATAAGTGCTCATTTCTTGCGGTTTAGGGGGGGGATATGGTGAGAGGCCTTGGTGATCTGTATTTGCTAGGATATAGGTTAATAAATACCAAGTTAGAGCCAGTGGCGTACGTTCATCTGTGCAAGGATGAACTATCGGTGCGCACCATACAGTCCTATCATACACGTCCTCGCCCTCGCTAGCCTGCCGACACGGAATAGCGGGGGGCTCATAGCAATATGGGTCGTTCTTCCTTGGCAATGTTATATGTCATACGAGCCTTGCACAAATCACCTACCTCGTGGCTGCAATAGATGAGTGTGAAGGGCAAAGGCGAGTCGTCGGCGCCTTAAAACCGACTTACTAGCCAAGGGAGACAACCCTGACAGAAAAACAAGTGTGGGGCCGGTAAGGGTCCCCCCAGACCGTAAACCAGCGGGTTTTCCTACTGGACCGGGGATCTGACCGTCGCCACTGGATTGTGAGGAAGATAACCTCTATAAAAAATATCCCTAAATCCTAGGGTAAGGATGCCTGTAGGATGCATGGCTGTTAGGAGGTACAGTCACTAACGACCAAACTCAGCGTACCAGGCGACCCGCTGTTTTACGTAGCCTTCTCATTGGGAATGGGCGTTACCACATGTGATCTTTACATCGACCCTACTCGTACGAACAAAATGATGATGAACAAGTCTAAAATTACTAATAATTCTAATAATTTAAGAAATTAACTACCCCATGTGGGTGCCAGCCATGTTGGAGAATCCCTATCTGAGCAAAGCTCAGATTGCCTCAAGGAGACTGGGGGAACAAAATCACAAATAATGGAAGAAACGGACCTATAAACAAGAAAACCTTAACCCAACAGCTCTTTCACCCTGCACTCTTTAACAGACCACACTCAGCCTCTTTTGTGAAATAGATGAAAGGAGATTCAATCCAAAAACAGATGACATTCAATCAGAACTGGAACAACACCAACAATGGAGCCATGCTCTCAACCCACTGAAAATATGGAAATAGGTGAATAGCAACATCAGTGTCCTGGCAAAGTGACAAGGTCCCAGAGAGAAAAAGAAAGCGTAAAGAAGCAAGCCCCATAAATAACAAAGACAAGCGTGTTAAAGGGTCTACAGCTTATAGCATACCCAAACAAAACAGTTTTGCTGCACTAGATAATGACTTGAACGACAACAATTCAACAAACATGGAGGGGGAAAAAATGTGGGTTCCAAAACCTGAACCCATATTTATAACAGGAGTTTTAAATGTAACTGAGCTACGTTAAACCTTGAAGAGAATTGTGCATAATGAAGAGAAATTCAAAATAACAACTCTGAAAAATGGGCACACAGTTTACCATGTGATGTTGATACTTACAAACTCTTAAGAGACTACTTAATAAAAGCAAACATAGGTCGTTATACATACAGACTTAAACATGAGAAAGCTTTCAGAGTTGTCCTGAGAGGATTACATGCCTCCGAGGATCTCGATATTATTAAGAAAGAATTAACAGATCTTGGACACGAAGTCAGGAACATTACCAACGTACTGCATAGAAGGAACAAGGAAAAGCTCCCACTCTTCTTTGTTGAATTGGAACCAAAACACAATTACAAGGAAATTTACTCAATTAAAACAATTAATTACACAGTTGTTCGCTTTGAAGCACCATATAAAACTAAAGAAGTAGTGCAATGCAAAAGATGTCAAAGATTGGGCCAAACTAAAAACCTGTGCTTCGAAAATTTAAAAGATCGCCCCAGCTAACACCACCTCTGAAAAATAACGTCGGTAAATGGGCTAGGAGCGACCAAGAGAAAGCAAATCTATTTGCTGACCACCTAGCCAGAGTTTTTCAGCTAAATCCCAGAACTGAAAATTCAATGCTGGACGAGGACATTCAGGCATTCTTGGACTCCTGCTACCAGCCGTCCATCCCAACCCATCAAATGTGTTAGGGGAGATTAGATATTTCATAAATTGTCTAAAGCCAAACAAATCGCCTGGATTCGACTTGTTGTAGGCTCTTGAAAGAACTGCCCCGCAAACCTACTGTGTTGATTACTACCCCGGCCAATGGAAAATCGCCCAAATTATTATGGTAGCTAAGCCAGGAAAACCCTTATATAAGCCAACATCCTACAGGCCAATAAGTCTACTGCCAATTCTCTCGAAGCTATTCGAAAAAGTGCTACCGGAGAGGCTAAGATCCAACCTTACACAAATAATCCCTAATCACCAGTTTGGATTCGGAGAGCACCATGCCACAATCGAACGAGTTCATAGAACTGTAAATACCATCTTTGGAGCATTGGAAAATATATGTTATTGCACAGCGGCTTCTCTGGATATCAGTCAGGTGTTCGACAAGGTTTGGCACGATGGACTCCGGTTTACTGTACTGTACCGTAGCTTATAATTTATTTGACGCCCCTATGGAAAGAGTTTATGACATTTGCGATCTAGGACTGACATTAGATAATAAATTAAATTTTCATCTGCATATTATAACGATCTGTAAAACAGTGAATAGAGTACTAGGATGCATTATGAGGAATGCTTCTCAATTTAGCGATATCAAGGTAGCAAAGGTATTATATAATGCTTACGTGCGGAGCAAACTTGAGTATTGCGCTACTATCTGGGATCCCTATGAGGATAAATACACCCTCATGATTGAGAAAACGCAGCGTAAATTTGTCCGCTGGCTCTATAAGAGGACCTTCGGATATTACCCATATTTATACCCTTCCTTATTTGTGTATGGGATCTACCATCCCATACACAAATAAGTTTGAGAGGCTTTCGTTCAGGAGAAATATGCTGTTAGTGGTGCATTATCTCTCCATAATACATAATAAATTAGAGTGTCCACAAATCCTAGCTCAAGTTGGTTTATTGGTACCATATCGTATCTCCCGTGATACGGTGGGGGCGATGGCTCCGAGGCGTCGGTCGCGTCTACTGGAGCGGCCCGTCACGCGAACTCGACATGCCGAGAATGCTCCTACTATTCGAGCACTACGTCTGATCGGCGACTTGCTCACTCAGTGTTAAGGCTGATTTACACAGGGTCAGTAGACAAGTCAGTCGCAGCGCCAATTACAATAGCATTTTTTATAAAGCCGTCCAGTTCTTGAAACCACTTGACTTTTGGGACATATACGTTCCCACCAGCGCCAGATCTGGTGGATTTTTGTATCTTGTCGAGATCTAAATAATATGTAGCCCTTATGGCTTTAATTTTATTTTTTACTTCAGTAGAAGTGAGCCCTTTGATTTGCATTTGTTGAGCCATATTTTGCAACGCTGTTGACCGCATTTCTTTATTGCGGTAATTTGGGGATTTAATATCCCAAAGGCACTCGTTTTCGCCATATAATTGCACCAATTTTAAGGTTTCGTCTTCGCTAAGCTTACGCGTCATTTTATCGCCAGCGAAAAAAACGTGGTCACTCTACAACGCAGCGGCAGTGATTAACCACGCACTGACTTGTCTGTTTACACGGGGTTTATTTGGCTGGCGCGGGGGTGCGCGGTTGGCGGGGGGCGCCAACTGACTTTAAAATATTCGTGTCCGAATATTCAAGTCAGCGCTGACTTCAAGCCACTGTACTAACTTCAAATCAATTTACACAGGGTTTTTTTCGGGTCAGCACTGACTTGCCTCGAATTTGTAGTCAGTTACTTACCCTGTGTAAATCAGCCTTGACATTGATTTATTTGCGGACAAATTTCAAACGATTGTTAATGACATGCATATTATGTTAGATAGTACTTGAATTATTTATTAATTTTAATAACTTTTTTATTTTATTTTATTATTGACTTAAAACTTTGGACTTATTTTATATGATTATTTGGCGCTATGGACATTATTTGATTTTATATAACTTGATATTTATTATATTATGTGCTGCCCTGTGCTGCCCCGGGGCGTAAAAAGAATAGGGTAGTCCCAGGTCCAAGGGTGTCGTAAGAGGCGACTACGGGCTTTTTGAAAGTGGGAGAGTCACGCTGCTGTCTCATGACGTCAGCACAATCGGGCCAGACTCGTCCGGGCTACTTACCACACTCGCACAGAATACTGGCGTGAAGTAGCGGCCTAGTGCCGCTATGTTTCGCATAGGTTAGTGTCGAGGACCGGAGGCCATTCCCCCCCCCCACAAAATATGAGAGCGGTATTTAAAGAGAAATTACCCCAGGAGGGTACCGGCTCTTGTAGAGCCAGAGAATCCCTCCCCGAGCATTCGCGCTCGGGCTGCCCTTCGTATTCTGGGGAGGGCACAGTACCGTGTATGTCACAGGACAAACAGGGCAGCAACACCACGGCACCCCGCTCCACGCTTAATGTGGACTTTTGTAACATCCGGGGAATTCACTCCAACTTAAACGCCGTCCACCACCACCTTGAGACGTCGCAGCCGGCCTTGTGTTTCCTTACGGAGCCGCAGATATCTCGACCTAGCGATACGTCATATTTAACGTACCCCGGGTACAAAATTGAGCATAATTTCATGCCTCATGCCGGGGTATGTGTGTACGTTAGGGAGGATATCTGCTGTCGCCGTCTCGGCAATTTTGAGGGTAGGGGCCTGTCTACTCTCTGGCTCCGCGTAGATTTAGAGGACCGCGTCCGCATCTATGCGTGTGTCTACAGGTCCCATAGTGGTAACGCAGAAACGGATCACCTCATGGGCTGCGTTCAAGCGGCATTTGATGACGTGCTTGCTCAGATCCCCTCCGCTGAAATTGTAGTCTTGGGTGATTTCAACGGGCACAATGCCGAATGGCTTGGATCACGTACCACAGACTACGCAGGGCGATCTGTGCATAATTTCGCATTGGCGTATGGTCTGTCCCAATTGGTTGAGTCGCCGACGCGGCTCCCGGATGTGGATAGCCACATGCCGTCCTTATTAGATCTTCTGCTGACTACACATCCCGATGGTTACCAGGTCTCTGTCGACGCCCCTCTCGGAACGTCCGACTATTGCCTGGTCAGGAGTGTAGTGCCTATCCGACGCCAACGTCGCAGACCACCAGCGACCCGCCGCGTTTGGCACTACAAGTCAGCAGATTGGGATAGGATGCGTTCCTTTTTTGCATCCTACCCTTGGGGCAGGGTTTGTTTCCCTTCGGATGATCCTAGTGCCTGCGCCGTTGCAGTAGCCGATGTGATACTGCAGGGCATGGATATTTTTATACCAAGCTCTGTAGTACCGATCGGTGGCAGATCACAGCCCTGGTTCGATGCGTCAGTTAAAGCAGCATCGTGGACCTCCAGCTTCCTCACTGGGCGCAGCATACAGGTCGTTATCGACGGTTATTGCTCGAATCCCAAGCCCGTGAACGCTGGAGTTGTGCTGGCAAAGGCTGGCCAAGGCTGTGTGCTATCTCCCACGCTGTTTCTTCTGCATATCAATGATATGTTGGACACCGCCAACATGCATTGCTATGCAGACGACAGCACTGGTGATGCCATATACACGGGCCATGCAGGTCTCTCTCGGGAAAACGTCGACCAGTGCCGGGAGAAACTTGTGTCTTCTATCGAGTCCTCTCTCGAGAAGGTCACGGAATGGGGTAAGTTGAACCTTGTCCAATTTACCCCCAGAAGACTCAAGTTTGCGCGTTTACAACTAAAAAAACCCCATTTGCCGTATCACCGCTCTTCGAGAACACTTCCCTTAAAGCCTCGCCTAGTATCGGAATACTGGGTCTCGAAATCTCGAGCAATTGCCAATTCCGTGGCCATCTGGAGGGCAAAGCCAAACTGGCTTCAAAGAAACTGGGCGTCATAAATAGAGCACGGCAATACTTCAAGCCGGCCCACATTCTAGCGCTCTACAAAGCGCAGGTCCGGCCTCACATGGAGTATTGCTGTCATCTCTGGTCTGGCGCACCCCAGTATCAGCTCGATCCATTTGACCGCGTGCAACGCAGAGCAGCTCGAATTGTCGGGAACCCAGTACTCTGTGAACGGCTGGATCATTTGGCGTTGCGTAGAGACGTCGCTTCATTGTGTGTTTTCTACCGCATCTATCACGGGGAGTGTTCCGAAGAGCTGTTCAACCTGATTCCTGCCGCCGAATTCCACCTTCGCACGACACGCCACAAGTTAGGATATCATCCTCACCATCTGGATGTGTGGCGGTCCTCCACAGTGCGGTTTTCAAGGAGCTTTCTTCCTCGTACCACGAAGCTGTGGAATGAGCTTCCGTGTGCGGTGTTTCCGGGACGATACGACATGGGTACCTTCAAGAAAAGCGCGTACACCTTCCTTAAAGGCCGGCAACGCTCTTGTGATTCCTCTGGTGTTGCAGGAGAGTGTGGGCGGCGGTGATCACTTAACACCAGGTGACCCGTACGCTCGTTTGTCCTCCTATTCCATAAAAAAAAAAATATATATATTTTATCATTATTTTTTTTACCTTTAATTTAAAATCTAATTTTGTTATATTAATTGTATTAGGTTTATATAATAAATAAATAAATGTACAGGAGTCAAAGGTAAATCATCATATTACAAAGTTAAATGAAGTACTGATGTATATTAACAGGTACTGTGTGTATGTGTATGGTCAGCAGGTAAATAAATCAATACTTTTATATTTTGTTAATATTTTTATAGCCACTTCACATGGAACTGATAATATGAATAGTGAATATAATAATTAAACATAGTTTTTAATTCAAAATTTCTTCAAATACAGAGATTTCACACTCATCCTTATCCTCACTTTCATCCAATGAATCATTTGTGTTAAGTGTAATGTGTTCTGATATTATATGTTAACACATTGGTGGACAGTAACGGTCACAGGCGTCTATGTAGCTAAAAGTTATACGGCAGTATGCCTGTCGATGTCTGAGTTTTTACTTGGGTAAAATCAGTACGCAGGTATAATTAAGACTTTAGTACCGTTACAACACAATTTCCAAAAAATCAACAAATAAAGTACCTTCATGCTCACATTCGCGTCTTTTGTGGTCCCCTCCCTAAGCACACTACGCTTGTGGGCGTCATAGTCTCATACGATCAGTCGAGTAGTGCGCCCCTGCGGTGTTCCGATATGTCGCTATATGTTTTCGCGCGCAATTTTTAACTTAAAAGTAACTACTGTTTGTTTTCAATGAAATTTTATTGTTTTAGGCATACTAAATACTAATTAGTTGCAAATATAAACAACGTTGATAATGTTTCTTGTAAACCCGATTTTGTTGTACTAAATTTGTAACAATTTATTTGCAAATATCTCGAGACTCCTATGAAAAAGAACAAAAATGACTTCAAGACCTATTTGAATTGATTGAAGACCCATTTGCTGGTGATGGAGAGTACGTATTTGACGATCAGTATGAAACATCCCGTGCCGGGTCCACGAGTTCAGACAATGAAGCTCTTGCCTCATATACAGGATATATATGACAGACTAGAGCTGCTATATCATCTGGCGTCATGCTCTTTGTCTAGTTATGCTGTTGTCGATGCTGACAAAACTTCATATTCTGTCTAGACTCTACTCAATGTATGTCTAAGGCCGTTGTGTCATATCATATATTTTTTTTAAATGTGTTATGACACTACGCCCGTAGGCAATGTATGAAAATAAGTAGTGTCTCAGTAGCCGCAACCACTGATATAGTACTGTCCACCAAAGTGTTAAGCCTCATTTGTGCCTTGAAATTGCTAATATTTTACAATAACAACACTGAACAACAAATATTATAAGCCATAAAGTTTAAGCCACACAAAAATCAATTCATACATTTTTTAACTAAAACCAAATAGTGAGAAGTCACAACAATTAGCAATGTTTATAAATAAAACTATTAATTAATTTTACTTTCACCCGTGACTTAATATTGTGATATATTTCTGTCCTAAAAAGGAAAATAACATCATTTTTCTAACTGTACAAGGAAATTTAAATTTCTAGTTTTAAATTTGTAAATATACACATACTATAATCAACCTAAGTCAGTCAATTAATAATTTGTTTAACTTAACTAACTAGTCTTAACTCCCTGTTAATTCAGTTGGTATAATAAGATAAAAGTTTTTATATATAAAACAAATTGATCACATAAAATTTTAAGAATATGACTAAGTTTCAGAATCTAGTCGCATTTGATTGAGTGAGTAGTTTAATAACTCTATTTGATGTAATCATTTCATTGAAATATACACCCCAGACAAATCCGGCTATGCCTGTAGAGCTGCCAATAACATGTAACATTAAACAATCCTTCAGAATGTTGCTTTGGAGTATTAGTTAGTAAAAATATTAATACCTCATAAAAGATACTAAGGTTACTTACTGGTGGAAGGTGACCTTTTTTTCATTTCCAATAGACCTAGCATAATTCCGGCAACATTTTATTGCACAACTTGACATCTATCCTTTGTAATATTAAAGTGCCCAGGAACAGAATCATGGAACCATTGTTGTTATAAATATTAAAAGTAGATAAGTAGTTCAGTTCAGACTTGGGAATATTCTCATGCCAACATATTAAGCCCTAAAGGGATGTAAATAGGTCATATTATGTTATACCAGACCAAACAAATACACAAATCTTTGCGCTAAACTTACAATCGTTTGAAGCGTTAAAAAGTCTGTAAATAAAATGTTATTAATTTACAAAATTACTTGTAAACAAACTCTTTTTTGTTGCCCTTACTCTTAATACGTTAAATAATTATAATTTAATCAAACCTCCAAATTATTCAAATAGTATGAATTGAGAAATGAAAACACACCAAATAAAAATCAAAGAGAATTTAAAGAAACACTACGTTCAAGAGACGGGACCATGGAAACCGATGTCGCCAAACTCACACATTTATCTATTAAATATGTAATACACACACTTAATTGCGGATTTATGACAGGCCTAAATTTACAATCAGGAAAAGATATAACTACAAATTTATTTACATAAATTTCGTACTTAATACAATTACGCTAATCTCATATTCTTAAAGTGATAATGTCAACCTCAGAACTTTTTCTTAAATTGCGAAAAATAACTTGAAGTAATGGGAACTCTGTAACCATAGATTTGACTTCTGTCAAACAAAATATGATTTCTGCAGTCAAAAATGGCACAATACGGCATATCTGTATTATTTTAAAAGATAATTATGTTTCCCTTGAGTAGCTACTTTTATTATTACATATTTAGTCTATTGAAATGTTACATGAGCTTTGCATTATTTAGAGGACGCAATTTTATTTTTTGGGGACGTGTGGGGGGTTAATAGAAGCTTAACACATTCATTACCACTACGATTTTCACGATGTTTACTGAAATGCCGCCTACATTTTACGTTGGACTCGCTAGGCGAGTGCCGGCGCTGCAACACGAATTGAATCGACTCGCCACGCGAGTTCAGTGGCATGGCGTTAGGGTAAAAACAATAATGTTATTTTTGTGGCCGTGATAGTGTACGTTACGTGTTTAACGCAATTAAAAATTGTTTAACTAGTCTACGGTGTAATTTAACATACAAAATTGGCAAGAAACACTATAAATAATAGAAAAGGTAAGTTTGTTTCGTAATTTATGCAGTGGATTTCAATCTTTTTATTTTAATTGCGTTCAAAATTTTTTAAGAAGTATCTGATATGTTTTTAGTGACATTTGTACCAGAAACAGAGCCTTACGACGACGATATAACTCAGATGGAGGAGGAGATACCAATAAAGCGACAATGCATCGAAGGTAACATATTAATTTAACCAAATTTAAAAATATGGAGGTTCTGTTTAACTATAGTAAGTGCGTCCTAAGATGATATGGGTGACAGTTATCATATTCCTTACTTCGCATTTTTTTTACAAGTAAGTAAACAAAAAAAAAACAAATAAAATAAACTATGTAACCTCGACAAAAAATATATTTTCAATAATTATAAATAAATAAAATATTGCTATTATTTTTAATAACTGTAATTAATATTTTATGTATTACCTGTACCTGTAATATATAAGTAGAAATTATTATGAAAATATTTTATAAAAATGATTGAAGCATGGAACGAAACTTATGTCAATAGAGATTGACACTGTCGAATCGACATTTAATCGATCCATTATCAATTTCTTAATTATTTATATACTAAAAATCTATAGTTTCGATTGCAATTCTTTTACGAAGTAATTCGATATTCTTAAATAATCGTTAATTTTTGTTTCGTAACTTCCCTATTATTGTCAATTATCATCTGTCACGCATATCATCTTAGGACGCGTATACTATAGTATGTGTGTATGTTTTTCCGAGGCTATCTTTTATTTGGCTAAACCTATTTTTATGGAATTTTCATTTACTTACTTACTTAATTAACTTTAACCAGTTTCAAACATTTAATGTAATTAATTTCTTTCCACAACATACCGACTCAAACTGGTTGCATTTTTAGAGACTGAGCGTTTGGCGATTAAATAAAACAACTGCTTGACTGTGAGGAATATGTGGAAGATATATTTATTTGAAAGTTACACAATATATATACAAAATCCTCAAAACTAGTTACCCAATCACAATTGTTACTTAAAAAATATTTACAAGTTCAGAAAATACACACCAATACTAAAGCTTACATTATAACCAATAGTAAAACGTTTCATTCAATAAGAATTGAGAATAATATAATGTGTTCTATCTCGCTCTAAAACTAATGCTATCGCAGTTGTCAGCTGGGCTTGACTCCTCTTGAGATCATCGGTGGCAGCTTCAAAGCTGTGATACCACAATCGCGGAATTTCCCGCCAAAATGGTGGTATGCGCATCGACAGTGAAATGCTGGAGATTTCTGTCGTGGTTGGCGCTGGGAGTGGCTGAGCCTGGTTTGTGGCTTCCATTTCTTCGTCGGATTGATATTCCTCGAGCAGAGATTCGTCGAACAGGAATTCGTCGTTTCAGCGAGCTGGTGAAGCTGTTCTTCGATGTGTAGCCGGGCAGAGGTTCGGTGTTCTTCTGTTCTGGCTTCCTTCCGTCGGCATTCTTGTTCGGGCTTCCTGGCTTAGTTCCGTCGGTGTTCTTGTTCGGGTTCCTTCCGTCGGTGTTCTTGTTCGGGTTCCTTCCGTCGGTGTTCTTGTTCGGGGTCACAACTTTAGAGACTGAGCGTTTGGCGATTAAATAAAACAAATGTTTGACTGTGAGGAATATGTGGAAGATATATTTATTTGAAAGTTACACAATATATATACAATGTCCTTAAAACTAGTTTGTTGTTACTTAAAAAATATTTACAAGTTCAGAAAATACACACCAATACTTAAGCTTACATTTTAACTAATAGTAAAACGTTTCATTCAATAAGAATTGAGAATAATATAATGTGTTCTATCTCGCTCTAAAACGAATGCTATCGCAGTTTGTGTAAACTCGCGTCGAACCTCGATCATACGATGTCAATGAGCATTCCGCACTTACGCTGTTGCTCATTGATTAAAATTGCATGAATAGCGATCGACCCCCGACGCTTCACTCATCAGTCGAGTCCGCTCGGCCTTGCTGTGCGGTTGTGTAACGCGGAGCATATGACTGATCACGTGAGTATATCTGCGATCGTCGAGAGAACGTGACGATGCTCGTACATTGATGAGATTATTACTGGTGATGTATGATTCTATGAGTTGATGTACAGCATTATGAAATGGTTCTTATTGGAGCTAATATTAAGTTATATAAAATAAAATGTTCTTATCAGAGCTAATATTACGTTATATAAAATATAATGTTCTTGTCAGAACGAATCGTTCGGCATACGCTTATTACAGTTATTATGCACGATTACTATTTCTACGATCTATAATGCTACGTTACAAGTTAGATATTAGAAATTTGTGTTAATTGATATTATAGGTTGTAGGTACAGCTACAGGAGTCCCCTTCAAGTGAAACGCACCGGCAACTTGATGTGTCAGCCTGTCCTTGACATTTTGATAGGCTGGGACGTCAAGTTGTTCGTAGGGTCTGGTAACTGGGTATTTTGGGTATTGGTGGTATGTTTGTTAAGTATGGTATCGGTAAGGTTTTTGGTAACTTGTACAGGTAAAGGTAATGAGTATAATGTATTGTTTTCTTCAGTTTCATTTAATAAATATGCAGGTTTTAAACGGTCGATCGATATGTTTGTTTGTCGACCTGGTAACTGAATGGTATAAACTTTACCGCTTCGTTTTATAACACGGTACGGTCCTTTATATGGTGTTTGTAATGGTGGTTTTACTGAATCTATTCTAATAAACACATGACTGCATGTATGTAAGTCTTGATGAACAAATATGTGTTTGTTATTACGATGTGAAGTAGGTGAGTGTGGTTTATTAGCTGCGATATGGGTACGTAATTTATCAACGTAGGTATAATCCAATGAGGTAGATGATGTTTGTGTGTTTATGTCGAAGAAATCACTTGGTAGACGAAGGTTATAGCCGTATGTTAGTTCGGGGGCGCTAACGCCCGTGTCCGATCGTAGAACTGCGCGCAGGCCTAATAATACGGTTGGTAGTTCATTGACCCATGCACAGGTGTTCGTTAACCTTGAACGAAGGGCTGTCTTCAAGCAACGTTGAAAGCGTTCTACCTTTCCGTTACTCTTTGGGTTATAGCTAGTACTTCGTATCCGTTTAACTCCCATAGTTTTCATGAGTTTGGTAAACAGAGAGCTTTCGAACTGTCGACCTTGATCGCTTGTTAGTGTCGCTGGGCATCCAAATCTTGAGATCCAGTGATTGTATATGATCTGCAATTGTCTCGGCTGTAATATTGTCGCTAGGGATTGCCTCAGGCCAACCAGTATGTCTGTCGATCATTGATATCAGATAACGATGTCCTTGAGCAGAGGTAGGTAGAGGTCCAACAATATCTATGTGTATATGCTGAAAACGATCGCTTGCGTCAAAAAATTTAATTTTGCTGACTGTGTGGCGTTGTATTTTACTTTTCTGACAATTTATACAAGTTTTACTCCACTTCCCGATGTCGATTTGTGTTTTCGGTTTTGAAAATTCGGTAATGTCTTTAATCTTCTCTTCTGGTGGCTGTATACCGTTTTTTGATACGATGTATCCAAGAAATTTGACTTCTGTTTGGCCTAAGTTACACTTCGCGGGGTTGATAGTGATACCGTTTTCTTCCAATCTTCTAAGAACTGTTCTTAGGTGATGGCGATGCTCAGTCTCGTTTGCTGAGGCTATGAGAAAATCGTCGATGAATGGGAAAACGTAGTCTAATCCACGGAGCACTTCGTGAATAATTCGCTGAAATGTTTGTCCCGCATTCTTCAGACCAGGACACATGCGAGGAAATTCGAATAAACCCATTGGTGTGATGATAGCTGTTTTCTCTATGTCCTGTTCCCTGGTCTTCAATTGTTGGTAAGCGCGGTTGAGGTCGATTGTGGAGAATATTGTTTTACCAGACAGATGATGGGTGAAGTCCTTGACTCTCGGCACTGGATAACGATCAAGTTTGGTTATGCTGTTCAATCGTCTATAATCACCACATACCCGTATATCTCCATTCTTCTTAGGTACTATATGGAGTGCTGAAGACCATGGACTTTTACTCGGTCTGCAGAGTCCTTGTTGCACCATGTTTTCGAATTCTTTCTTCACTATTTCATAACGATGAGGTGGAATGGGACGAGCACGGCAATGTAATGGAGGTCCTTGTGTTTCAATATAATGTTCCACGTTAATTTTTGGCAATAATTGCATCTATGTTAATCTCGTGGTAATTAACCTAAAAAATACAAAAGACCTATGGGGCCATTCGACTAATATTGTTAAATACATACTTGACATTATAGCACCTGAATTAGCAATAATATTTAATGAATGCATAGATGAGGGTGTGTTCCCTGACCTCATGAAATACAGCAAAGTTATACCTTTGTTTAAATCGGGCAGTTCTTTTGACCCTGCTAATTTCAGACCTATTTTAGTGCTGCCTGTTTTTAGTAAGATTTTTGAAAAACTTTTGCTTCAACAGCTACAAATGCATTTTTGTAAATTAATGAACAAAAATCAGTTTGGTTTCACTAGGGGCTTATCAACAATTAATGCGGATACTAGACTCATTGAGCACATCTTTGACGCCTGGGAAGAGTCACAGGATGCATTGGGCATTTTTTGTGATTTGTCAAAAGCATTTGACTGCGTCCACCATGAAACTTTACTCCTAAAACTAAAGCATTATGGAGTGAAAAATAGAGCTCTAAATCTGTTAAAATCATATTTAAGCGAAAGAGTTCAGATAATCGATGTAAATGGCAAACGGTCTTCAGGTAAACCTATGGGAATAGGTGTTCCACAGGGTTCTATTCTCGGTCCTTTCTTGTTTCTTATATATATTAACGATCTACCGTTTGTGGTAGATGATAGCCATGAGATTGTATTGTTTGCTGATGATACTTCACTTATTTTTAAAGTGAAGCGACGTGCGGATATTGATGACGAGGTAAGCAATGCACTCTCAAAGATAGTGCGTTGGTTTGAGACGAATAATCTGCACTTAAACAGTAAAAAAACAAAGTGTTTACGGTTCATTACACCAAACACAGCGGAGGTACAAACCAACGTACTTATAAATGACCAGAGATTGGAACTTGTGGACACTACGGTCTTCTTGGGTATCACGTTAGATAAAAAGCTTCAGTGGGGTCCACATATTACCCATCTAGCAGATAGACTCAGCTCTGCGGCATATGCGGTTAGAAAGATTAGGGAGTACACGAATGTTGTGACCGCTAGATTACTGTACTTTAGTTATTTTCACAGCATCGTGACGTACGGTATATTACTATGGGGTCATGCTGCTGACATTGATATAGTGTTTGCACTGCAAAAGAGAGCTGTTCGTGCTATATATCAGCTTGGTTATAGACAGTCTCTCAAAGAAAAATTTAAAGAAATAAATATTATGACTGTTTATTGTCAGTACATTTATGAAAATTTAATATATGTTCACAAAAATCGTCACCTTTTTGCTCTTAATAGTGATTTTCATTATTATAACACTAGAAATAAGGGATCGCTTGTAACTAATTCTAGTAGGCTTCATAAGATACATAATAGCTTTAAGGGTAAATGTATACACTTCTACAATAAAGTCCCAGCCACTGTTCAGGCATTATCTATAAATAAATTTAAATGTTTTATAAAAAAAATGGCTCTGTCGTAAATCCTATTACTCCACTGCTGAATATCTAAATGATCGGACAGCCTGGGACTAGATTGTGATTATTTTATAGCGACTGTACAATATTGTATATTTTTATTGAAAAGAGCGCAAAAAAAAGAAAGCTGGGAGAGTTTCTCGCGCCGCTTCTTCTCTCTCAGAGCGCCATTTGTTTCCGAAGCGGTAGTAGTATCTAGTAGTATAAGAAATGCCAACAAAAAGAATTCTAAAGGAATCAATTTTGAGAAAATAAATGCCGTTTATGCCTTTTTTATGCCTTTTACCGGGGAATTCGGCGAGTATTGCGTGGTACGGGGCCTGTATATCGATACTTCGTATTGTGGGTGAGGTCGTTGACGTTATTGGCGCGTTAATTTTAAGACTTGTGACGGCATCAATTATGCTTCAATTTTTTAAGTCTACGATAAGTTGATGGTGGTTGTGAAAATCGGCACCTAATATTAGTTTCGTGACGTCAGCTACAATAAACTTCCACTTGTATGGTCGACGGAGGTGAAGATCGAGTTCTAATGTTTTCTTACCATAAGTTGAAATTGTTGTGTTGTTTGCAGCGTACAATTTAAATGGTAGGGGCGTTGCTTTCAGGCCTAGTTTTCTTGGTAGGACGGATATATTAGCACCGGTATCTACTAAGAATGACATCTATGTTTTCTTGTCTGTGACAAAAAGGCGGTATGAAGTGTGAAGGACGCCGGGTTCCGCCGCAGTTAACGTCCGTTCTAGTTTCCCGATGGCTCTTTCTTGAAGCTGCAGGGCGTAGTACCACGTCGTGCTTCACTACCAAATCGGCGATGGTAATAGCAGTAAAGTGTTGGTGAGCTATTGAGTGTGCGGGAACGGTGTTGTGACGAAGTTCTATTGCGAGATGACGAGCGAAAACGGTGGCGATGATAGTGTTGAGATGGCCTTGACTTGAGTTCGGCGACTTCTAGTGATAGTTTTCGTATCTCGTTAATAAGGAATTGTGTGTGATCTACCTGATTTGACGTTGATGATTCTGGACCTGATGCTGGTGGCTGGCTGGAGACGGCTGGTGGCTGGCTGGAGACGGCTGCTACCTCCAGGATTTGCTCCATCATCGTGTCAGCAAGCAACGCTAGTTCCTCCAGCGTGGACTTCGCGCTTCCTTGATTGCTGAATATTGTTTGACTCCCGGTATGTTAAATAGGATGTCGGAGATTTGTTCGTTGTCAGCCTTTTCTAATTTGACGAGCACCATCTGTGTCAGCTGGGCTTGACTCTTCTTGAGATCATCGGTGGCGGCTTCAAAGCTGTGATACCACAATCGCGGAATTTCCCGCCAGTGAAATGCTGGAGATTTCTGTCGCGGTTGGCGCTGGGAGTGGCTGAGCCTAGTTTGTGGCTTCCATTTCTTCGTCGGATTGATATTCCTCGAGCAGAGATTTGTCGAACAGGAATTCGTCGTTTCAGCGAGCTGGTGAAGCTGTTCTTCGATGTGTAGCCGGGCAGAGGTTCGGTGTTCTTCTGTTCTGGCTTCCTTCCGTCGGCGTTCTTGTTCGGGCTTTCTGGCTTAGTTCCGTCGGTGTTCTTGTTCGGGTTCCTTCCGTCGGTGTTCTTGTTCGGGTTCCTTCCGTCGGTGTTATTCTTCGGGTTCCTTCCGTCGGTGTTCTTGTTCGGGGTCACAACTTTAGAGACTGAGCGTTTGGCGATTAAATAAAACAAATGTTTGACTGTGAGGAATATGTGGAAGATATATTTATTTGAAAGTTACACAATATATATACAAAATCCTTAAAACTAGTTACCCAATCTCAATTGTTACTTAAAAAATATTTACAAGTTCAGAAAATACACACCACTACTAAAGCTTACATTTTAACCAATAGTAAAACGTTTCATTCAATAAGAATTGAGAATAATATTATGTGTTCTATCTCGCTCTAAAACTAATGCTATCGCAGTTTGTGTAAACTCGCGTCGAACCTCGATCATACGATGTCAATGAGCATTCCGCACCTACGCTGTAAATGAGCATTGATTAAAATTGCATGAATAGCGATCAACCCCCGACGCTTCACTCATCAGTCGAGTCCGCTCGGCCTTGCTGTGCGGTTGTGTAACGCGGAGCATATGACTGATCACGTGAGTATATCTGCGATCGTCGAGAGAACGTGACGATGCTCGTACATTGATGAGATTATTACTGGTGATCTGTATGATTCTATGAGTTGATGTACAGCATTATGAAATGGTTCTTATCAGAGCTAATATTACGTTACATAAAATAAAATGTTCTTATCAGAGCTAATATTTCGTTATATAAAATAAAATGTTCTTGTCAGAACGAATCTTTCGGCATACACTTATTACAGTTATTATGCACGATTACTATTTCTACGATCTATAATGCTACGTTACAAGTTAGATATTAGACATTTGTGTTAATTGATATTATTGGTTGTAGGTAGTACAGCTACACATTCATGACTATGAATAGTTTCAGATCATTCTAAAAAATTTAAAGAGGACTCTATGATGCTTTTTGAAAATAATTCTCAAGACTGGGATGACAACAATGTTAACTATAAAACACGTGACATTTCAACAAATACGACTAACTTAAATCTTACTGAAAGCAGCACTCAAACTAAAAATATCGATAATTTAAATAATATACAGAGGGCCAACGAACGTTTTGGCATTTTTATTGGATATGAACTCCAAAATGTGCCTATTTTTAAAAGGAGTTTTATTATGTATCATATAATTAGACTGATTGAAAATAATTCCGAAAATATTTAAGGTCTGATAACTGGCACAAAATTTATAAATTGACTGAACCGCAGTCATGAAAGTTTGTTACTATACTGCTTGTTACATAATAGTTTATTAATAATATGTTGATTAGTTACCTGAATTATTTGATCTGTAAGACTGAGTTTAGTTTAATGGCTATGTTAATGAAAAATAAATCTATAACATTATGTCTGTTAAGAGGAAATTCGTTAAGTAAATAAAACATTAAATTAATCGAAACTCGTTTATTATCACACAACTTATATAATAAACAATTCAACTCAAAATAAATCAACAAATTTTTGGTAACACTCGTGTAATTATTGTTAATATTTATGATATGGTCTAAAACACTCAATGCACAATCCAGGCTCACCAGGGCAATCTTCGCATGCATATATGGTTTGCACCCTCTTTTTTAATGTGCGCCAACATTGATTGCAGCGCCTTCGCTTTGTTTTGCCGTGGGTATCTTTAGTTAATTTCATGATAACTATAATGAACTTTATTTCTTAAGGGCACTTGTATTTCGGAAGGCAAATGAGGTTCTACAATTGATTTTATTACATTTAAGCGGAAATCATACAATGTTAATTTTTTTGGACCGCATTTATTATACAACAGAAAGGAGTTGACCAATAAAACTTGCATGATATGGAAAATCACTTTTTTATACCATCGTATAGACTTGTGCTCGCATGAATAATACGAGAGCATTTGGTCATGACATATTCATATTTTTATTATATTTAATAACCATTTGGGGCTTTAATTTTAATGTACCTCGTCGATTTCGCGTGTATTCCAAATTTCCATAATATTTACTAGATATGACCCTAATATCTCTTTGATCTTTCCATTTTAAGACACAAATATTATTCTTGTGAACAATACATAATTCTCCTTTTTTTAAATTTACTTCCTTCAATTTCTTTAGGGTTATTTTGCCCCTTCTCTCGAAGCGTACCTGTGCAAAAGGTTTTATTGACATACAATTTTTCAACTAGACTGACGCTTGTATAAAAGTTGTCAATGAATAAATGGTGTCCTACATTTATAAAATTTGAAAGCAGATGGCCTACAACTTTTTGCACGTGATTTCTGCCGCCTACAGCATGATCAGATGCACCGCCATATAAATGTAATTTCATAATAACCCCAAGCTGGTCAGCCAGAGCGTAGAACTTTAGACCGTATTTATGACGCTTCCCCTTCATGTACTGTCTAAATGCTAATCGCCCCCTCCATAACATTATTGATTCGTCAATTGTTAATTTTTGTGTTGGGTAATATAAAGAAATCATTTTTTCATTAAAGTAGTCTATAATATTTTTTACTTTTTCATAACTACACGTCACTCGTCCAACATACACACAAAGCATTCTTAAAATTAACATGACTCGATTTGAATTGATTCGAATGAAATATGAGACCAAAAAAAGTTTCATTTCTGCACATGTTAGAGGCTTCCAAGATATTTTCCTGCTTCTTGTACCAGCTGCCGAGGTTTTTTCTTTTTCGACATATTCGTTGGAACAGTCTTTAAGCATTTCTAACAGCTGGGATGTGCATAATGCGTCGAAATATTGAATGGGCTCATCAGCAATATTTTCTTTCAGTCCGGGGGACTTCAGGAATGGGATTTCGTTGGAGTTTTGAGGGTTTCCGGGCATCCATGCTTCATCAGGTGCAACATAGTTTTGTGGAATATCTTCGACAAATTCTAAATCAGAGTCACCATCATTATCGATCTGCAATTCATCAATTATGTTTTCCGACAATATTCCACATAATTCAGAATCCGTGATTGGATTTTGAGGTAAATGGATGAATAAATTCGTGTCTTCTCTGTTTTGTTCTTCATTGAATGAATCCATCATCTCAAGTGCCTCTTCTATATGGAACGTGTTCCAAGCGGGGTCTTCCCAGGAATTGGAAGTTCCAGGTACGGGGTCCTCGTAAGGATCCATATTACCTTGTACAAAAAAATACCATTTTACTATTTCTTTGAATAATTATTCTACTTACATATTTTGTGAGAGAAGTGAGTAAAGAGAAAACAAAAGGTTTCGGTACTTATTGATTGCAAGTGTTCACTAGTTAAATTGTTAACGTAAACAATACATACAATAGACACATTTTTATGTCACCTATTCTTTGCTTTTTCGAAATTCTTTAAAGCTTTGTGGCGGTTAGCTTCAAGACAACGGCTTACTTGGATCATAAGTGATTTTTAATTTTTGTTTTTAAGTTAACATAAAATTGTTCAACTGAAATTTATAATATAATAAATATTTCTTCTTTATAATATTAGTGTAGAAAACTTACCTTTAAGGCAAAACCACGTAGAAACAGTGAAAGACGATGTCAATTCTCGCAGCAGCAAATCTCGGAGTCAGGTAAACTGGCCAGAGTCGTCACAAAGGCAAATTCAGGAGTCCAATAACACAAGCCAATCGTCACAAATGTAAAATCACGGAGTCCTAATGCACAAGCCAATGTCGTCGATAAAATTAAGCAGTATGGAGATAGAGAGAGCACGTCTGTTTACTAAGGGCAGCAAGACAGAAGTGAGGACTTGAACAAGATGCGCCGACGAATACTACTGAACGGTTCATAATTTCAAACAACAATAAACCTTAAACGAAAGTTCATACGGTACTTGCTAGACGAACGGCCGGTCACAGCAGTAAAAATAGGTAAATCCCATTGTTTGGCAGGCAACCCAAGTTTGTGGGGCTGCCACCCTTGTCCCCCGGCCGCAATCTTGGATAAACACCGTTTTCGCGATATCACGGAAACTAATAGTCCTACAAAAAATTCGTAAAGGAAAAATTTGTAGCAACAATTTGTTGCCTACGAATATGTTCATTTGACTTTTTGCTCTAAATTTAAAATTAAAGAAGTTATAAGCATAAAAATTAGTGAATTTCTAAATTTTTTTTGTGAATTTTTAAAAGCACGTATAAAAGGTCCGAGTTACCGTTTGGGGACAAATGAAAATCTGTCTGATAAGACTCATTTGCAGTCTCCGAGTATATCACCAGGTCCAGTCGTGGCTCTGAAGATATCTTGTATCTGAAAAAATCTTGAAGATTGGGGCTGGAAAAAGCATTCAAACATTTGGATCCCTATACCAGCTTTCAAGCCTCCATTCCTCTCATAATTAATTTAATTTTCTGCAGATGCAAAGGAAATTGTGGAAGTATGTGCGGCTGCAGAAAAGCAGGCCTCAAATGCTCTACAGATTCCTCCATTGGTCTAGCGAAACATGCAGCAACTAATGGAAATATCTAAGTTAATGGTAAAAAATGTTTTTGAAGTTCAATTTCCAACTATTACTCCAATTTTATCTCCTGTCATTCCCCAAATCTTCACATTCAACGTTCAATTACATTCCGGGCCACAGCCTGGACCATCGAAGAAAAGAAGAATACAATAGCTAGCTAATAACTGATTTGAAATGTGAGATTTTTGATTTCTGTCGAGGATTCCCTGCATCGGCAAGATCCCCTGTACTTTCCCCGGGGCGTAATTCCCTGTACTTTCACCGGCGCGTAATAGGAATAGGGGAGTCCCAGGCCCAAGTGTGTCGTAAGAGGCTACTAAGGGCTTTTTAGAAGTGCGAGAGTCACTCTACCGTCTTATGTCGTCAGCACAATCGGGCCAGACTCCTCCGGGTTCATTACCACACTCGCACAGAATACCGACGTGAAGTAGCGGCCTAGTGCCGCTATGTTTCGCATAGGTTAGTGTCGAGGACCGGAGGCCATCCCCCCCCCCCCTCCCTCCACCCGAATATGACAGCGGAACTAAACAAGATTTTACCCCAGGAGGGTACCGGCTGTACCAGAGTCGGAGAATCGCTCCCCGAGCATTCTCGCTCGGGCTGCCCGTCGTATTCTGGAGAAGGGCATAGAACCGCGCATGTCCGAGGACAATTCTTTTTCTTCCACTGGGGATGAAAGACCAACCAGGACTACTAGACTCACTTGTAACCTACACGTGCACCTACACAGCGTACTAAGCAGTTCAGGGGAGTGCAGCTGGTAGCTTAAGCAACTGCAGTGACTACATGAGAACCTACCCTAAGGTCTTAATTCTTAACTTACTTGTCTTAAACTACTATATTGATCCTTATTTTATTTCGATCTTAATATTAAAATCACAACTTTATTATTCTTAAATTTAACTTATACTCACTTAAACTTAATTTTATTTTAATTGTAATTCAATAGATAGTTTCTTAAACTTATTTTGTCGTTTTTATTTAAATCATAAAATAGTCGTGACAGTCTACATGTCCCATAGTGGTAACGCAGAAACGGATCACCTCATGGGCTGCGTTCAAGCGGCAATTGACGACGTGCTTGCACAAATCCCCTCCGCTGAAATCGTAGTCTTGGGTGATTTCAACGGGTACAATGCTGAATGGCTTGGATCACGTACCACAGACTACGCAGGGCGATCTGTGCATAATTTCGCATTGGCGTATGGTCTGTCCCAATTGGTTGAGTCGTCAACGCGGCTCCCGTATGACTGCGGTTCAGTCAATTTATAAATTTTGTGCCAGTTATCAGACCTTAAATATTTTCGGAATTATTTTCAATCAGTCTAATTATATGATACATAATAAAACTCCTTTTAAAAATAGGCACATTTTGGAGTTCATATCCAATAAAAATGCCAAAACGTTCGTTGGCCCTCTGTATATTATTTAAATTATCGATATTTTTAGTTTGAGTGCTGCTTTCAGTAAGATTTAAGTTAGTCGTATTTGTTGAAATGTCACGTGTTTTATAGTTAACATTGTTGTCATCCCAGTCTTGTAGGCCTGTTAAGAGGAAATTCGTTAAGTAAATAAAACATTAAATTAATCGAAACTCGTTTATTATCACACAACTTATATAATAAACAATTCAACTCAAAATAAATCAACAAATTTTTGGTAACACTCGTGTAATTATTGTTAATATTTATGATATGGTCTAAAACACTCAATGCACAATCCAGGCTCACCAGGGCAATCTTCGCATGCATATATGGTTTGCACCCTCTTTTTTAATGTGCGCCAACATTGATTGCAGCGCCTTCGCTTTGTTTTGCCGTGGGTATCTTTAGTTAATTTCATGATAACTATAATGAACTTTATTTCTTAAGGGCACTTGTATTTCGGAAGGCAAATGAGGTTCTACAATTGATTTTATTACATTTAAGCGGAAATCATACAATGTTAATTTTTTTGGACCGCATTTATTATACAACAGAAAGGAGTTGACCAATAAAACTTGCATGATATGGAAAATCACTTTTTTATACCATCGTATAGACTTGTGCTCGCATGAATAATACGAGAGCATTTGGTCATGACATATTCATATTTTTATTATATTTAATAACCATTTGGGGCTTTAATTTTAATGTACCTCGTCGATTTCGCGTGTATTCCAAATTTCCATAATATTTACTAGATATGACCCTAATATCTCTTTGATCTTTCCATTTTAAGACACAAATATTATTCTTGTGAACAATACATAATTCTCCTTTTTTTAAATTTACTTCCTTCAATTTCTTTAGGGTTATTTTGCCCCTTCTCTCGAAGCGTACCTGTGCAAAAGGTTTTATTGACATACAATTTTTCAACTAGACTGACGCTTGTATAAAAGTTGTCAATGAATAAATGGTGTCCTACATTTATAAAATTTGAAAGCAGATGGCCTACAACTTTTTGCACGTGATTTCTGCCGCCTACAGCATGATCAGATGCACCGCCATATAAATGTAATTTCATAATAACCCCAAGCTGGTCAGCCAGAGCGTAGAACTTTAGACCGTATTTATGACGCTTCCCCTTCATGTACTGTCTAAATGCTAATCGCCCCCTCCATAACATTATTGATTCGTCAATTGTTAATTTTTGTGTTGGGTAATATAAAGAAATCATTTTTTCATTAAAGTAGTCTATAATATTTTTTACTTTTTCATAACTACACGTCACTCGTCCAACATACACACAAAGCATTCTTAAAATTAACATGACTCGATTTGAATTGATTCGAATGAAATATGAGACCAAAAAAAGTTTCATTTCTGCACATGTTAGAGGCTTCCAAGATATTTTCCTGCTTCTTGTACCAGCTGCCGAGGTTTTTTCTTTTTCGACATATTCGTTGGAACAGTCTTTAAGCATTTCTAACAGCTGGGATGTGCATAATGCGTCGAAATATTGAATGGGCTCATCAGCAATATTTTCTTTCAGTCCGGGGGACTTCAGGAATGGGATTTCGTTGGAGTTTTGAGGGTTTCCGGGCATCCATGCTTCATCAGGTGCAACATAGTTTTGTGGAATATCTTCGACAAATTCTAAATCAGAGTCACCATCATTATCGATCTGCAATTCATCAATTATGTTTTCCGACAATATTCCACATAATTCAGAATCCGTGATTGGATTTTGAGGTAAATGGATGAATAAATTCGTGTCTTCTCTGTTTTGTTCTTCATTGAATGAATCCATCATCTCAAGTGCCTCTTCTATATGGAACGTGTTCCAAGCGGGGTCTTCCCAGGAATTGGAAGTTCCAGGTACGGGGTCCTCGTAAGGATCCATATTACCTTGTACAAAAAAATACCATTTTACTATTTCTTTGAATAATTATTCTACTTACATATTTTGTGAGAGAAGTGAGTAAAGAGAAAACAAAAGGTTTCGGTACTTATTGATTGCAAGTGTTCACTAGTTAAATTGTTAACGTAAACAATACATACAATAGACACATTTTTATGTCACCTATTCTTTGCTTTTTCGAAATTCTTTAAAGCTTTGTGGCGGTTAGCTTCAAGACAACGGCTTACTTGGATCATAAGTGATTTTTAATTTTTGTTTTTAAGTTAACATAAAATTGTTCAACTGAAATTTATAATATAATAAATATTTCTTCTTTATAATATTAGTGTAGAAAACTTACCTTTAAGGCAAAACCACGTAGAAACAGTGAAAGACGATGTCAATTCTCGCAGCAGCAAATCTCGGAGTCAGGTAAACTGGCCAGAGTCGTCACAAAGGCAAATTCAGGAGTCCAATAACACAAGCCAATCGTCACAAATGTAAAATCACGGAGTCCTAATGCACAAGCCAATGTCGTCGATAAAATTAAGCAGTATGGAGATAGAGAGAGCACGTCTGTTTACTAAGGGCAGCAAGACAGAAGTGAGGACTTGAACAAGATGCGCCGACGAATACTACTGAACGGTTCATAATTTCAAACAACAATAAACCTTAAACGAAAGTTCATACGGTACTTGCTAGACGAACGGCCGGTCACAGCAGTAAAAATAGGTAAATCCCATTGTTTGGCAGGCAACCCAAGTTTGTGGGGCTGCCACCCTTGTCCCCCGGCCGCAATCTTGGATAAACACCGTTTTCGCGATATCACGGAAACTAATAGTCCTACAAAAAATTCGTAAAGGAAAAATTTGTAGCAACAATTTGTTGCCTACGAATATGTTCATTTGACTTTTTGCTCTAAATTTAAAATTAAAGAAGTTATAAGCATAAAAATTAGTGAATTTCTAAATTTTTTTTGTGAATTTTTAAAAGCACGTATAAAAGGTCCGAGTTACCGTTTGGGGACAAATGAAAATCTGTCTGATAAGACTCATTTGCAGTCTCCGAGTATATCACCAGGTCCAGTCGTGGCTCTGAAGATATCTTGTATCTGAAAAAATCTTGAAGATTGGGGCTGGAAAAAGCATTCAAACATTTGGATCCCTATACCAGCTTTCAAGCCTCCATTCCTCTCATAATTAATTTAATTTTCTGCAGATGCAAAGGAAATTGTGGAAGTATGTGCGGCTGCAGAAAAGCAGGCCTCAAATGCTCTACAGATTCCTCCATTGGTCTAGCGAAACATGCAGCAACTAATGGAAATATCTAAGTTAATGGTAAAAAATGTTTTTGAAGTTCAATTTCCAACTATTACTCCAATTTTATCTCCTGTCATTCCCCAAATCTTCACATTCAACGTTCAATTACATTCCGGGCCACAGCCTGGACCATCGAAGAAAAGAAGAATACAATAGCTAGCTAATAACTGATTTGAAATGTGAGATTTTTGATTTCTGTCGAGGATTCCCTGCATCGGCAAGATCCCCTGTACTTTCCCCGGGGCGTAATTCCCTGTACTTTCACCGGCGCGTAATAGGAATAGGGGAGTCCCAGGCCCAAGTGTGTCGTAAGAGGCTACTAAGGGCTTTTTAGAAGTGCGAGAGTCACTCTACCGTCTTATGTCGTCAGCACAATCGGGCCAGACTCCTCCGGGTTCATTACCACACTCGCACAGAATACCGACGTGAAGTAGCGGCCTAGTGCCGCTATGTTTCGCATAGGTTAGTGTCGAGGACCGGAGGCCCTTCCCCCCCCCCCCCCTCCCTCCACCCGAATATGACAGCGGAACTAAACAAGATTTTACCCCAGGAGGGTACCGGCTGTACCAGAGTCGGAGAATCGCTCCCCGAGCATTCTCGCTCGGGCTGCCCGTCGTATTCTGGAGAAGGGCATAGAACCGCGCATGTCCGAGGACAATTCTTTTTCTTCCACTGGGGATGAAAGACCAACCAGGACTACTAGACTCACTTGTAACCTACACGTGCACCTACACAGCGTACTAAGCAGTTCAGGGGAGTGCAGCTGGTAGCTTAAGCAACTGCAGTGACTACATGAGAACCTACCCTAAGGTCTTAATTCTTAACTTACTTGTCTTAAACTACTATATTGATCCTTATTTTATTTCGATCTTAATATTAAAATCACAACTTTATTATTCTTAAATTTAACTTATACTCACTTAAACTTAATTTTATTTTAATTGTAATTCAATAGATAGTTTCTTAAACTTATTTTGTCGTTTTTATTTAAATCATAAAATAGTCGTGACAGTCTACATGTCCCATAGTGGTAACGCAGAAACGGATCACCTCATGGGCTGCGTTCAAGCGGCAATTGACGACGTGCTTGCACAAATCCCCTCCGCTGAAATCGTAGTCTTGGGTGATTTCAACGGGTACAATGCTGAATGGCTTGGATCACGTACCACAGACTACGCAGGGCGATCTGTGCATAATTTCGCATTGGCGTATGGTCTGTCCCAATTGGTTGAGTCGTCAACGCGGCTCCCGTATGTGGATAGCCACATGCCGTCCTTATTAGATCTTCTGCTGACTACACATCCCGATAGTTGCCAGGTCTCTGTCGACACCCCTCTCGGAACGTCCGACCATTGCCTGGTCAGGAGTGTAGTGCCTATCCGACGCCAAAGTCGCAGCAACGTAGACCACCAGCGACCCGCCGCATTTGGCACTACAAGTCAGCAGATTGGGATAGGATGCGTTCCTTTTTTGCATCCTACCTTTGGGGCAAGGTTGTTGTTGCAGAAGCCGATCCGATACTACAGGGCATGGATATTTTTATTCCAAGCTCTGTAGTACCGATCGGTGGCAGTTCACAGCCCTGGTTCGATACGTCAGTTAAAGCAGCATCTGACTGCAAAAAACAGGCGTATAGAAGTTGGGTTGCGGCGCTAGGCTCAAAGGATCTTGTCATTTGTAGCATGTGCCATATTTCGGCTTTGTATTTGTATGAGGTGCATTGTCTATATGTATAGAACGTCATTGGATTTAGAACAAAAAACAAACCTGATATAGATTTAAGTATTAACTTCAGGGGACACACAATCGAAGAAGAAGAAAGCAGCACATTCATGGGTATAACAATTGATTCCTATTTAACTTGGACTAATCATATAGACAAGATTTACAATAAACTCATAAAAGTTCGTTACGCTCTTTCAAGATTACACCAAACTGCATCTGTGTAGCTACCTCCTACCTTTTAGCATATCAGGGTTAGTAGCCTCTACTCTTAGATATGGTTTACTATTATGGGGCGCATCAACTTATTTTCAAAGAGCTTTCGTAGCACAATAACAATGTGTTCGGGCTGTAGGTAAATCCCGTAAACCACTATATAGCAAGCTGAATATACTTAGAGTAGCTGGCATGTATATATTGGAAGCATAATCGTTAAAAAACATAAAAAATTGTTTAACACTGATGGACATGTGCATACGCACTGCACCAGAAATTTTCATACACTGGTTTTGGATAGACCACAACGTACTTCATTGCTTCAACGTAATGCATACGTAATGTGTGTTAAATTATTTAATAAACTACCCGACTGTGTACAAAAATTACCTGAATATAAATTAAGATTAACTCTTTTAAAAAAATCTATTGACATCTCTATATTATAATGAAAGTTTTTTTCTTATCTTATTAACTGTTATTTTGTTATTGCATTAGTAACCCCGAATTCTCATTAATAACGAGTAATGACCTATTCACGCCGATAATAACTAATTCATAATAAATCTAATTAAACTATTAAGACTTTCGTGAGACATTAAAACGTTATTTATAATGTACTCACTCATGTCCACTACGTGATCATCGGCAAGACCAAAAACTCCGCCCTGTCAAGCCGCGCACTACGAGCACAAGTCCGCAGTATAAGACGGCATATCATCGCAAAACCGCTACACACACTCACTCTGACGAAGGGCCTCCGAATAGTCCGAAATTAGTCGGTACCCACGCCAATAAACCGTGAGTAAAGCTGTGATAATAAGTAATATTAAACCTTTTTAATTGATTAATCACATCTCTCACTTAAGTGACCTTTTTTCTTAATGGCAAATAACGAAATGGGTGCTTCCCGTGTGGTCCCATTGTAATTTGGTCCAGATCTGACAATGGCATCCATGAGAAAACCATAAGTGCTATACATACGTATGCAAGCAAAGTCGATGATCACGCCAACCGATTTCGATGATTCTTTTTTTATTGGAAAGGATATACTTCGAAGATAGTTTGGTTAGGTTCTTATTACGGAATCCATGGCAAAGTAACGGAACTCTTCAATTAAGCGCTTACGTTCATTGCTGCATTGAAAAATTTAGTATACACATATTTAGACAAATTGTTAGTAAGTGTACTTCAAATTCACTAAAAATCAAAAAGTAAAAAAATTTTTAACAAAAAAAACAACCGACTTCAAAAACTCTATTCCAAAACAATAGATATAATATGCACTACAAAGTATTAAAATAATTGCGTATTTTTATACAACGTAATTAATAAATCTAATTCTAGTTACCATTATTGTAATTTTTTGGAGTCGGTGTCATCCAAGATAGGTTTGTAACTACATACATAGTTATAGGTAAGATGTGCTTGAGTCGTGAGGAGGCGAGAGGCGAGAGTGGGTCGCGGCGGAAGGACACCGATTCCAAAAATAACAATAACCGTAAGTTATTAAGTAATTATTTTAATACTTTTTAGTGCATATTATATCTGTTGTTTTGGAAGTGTTTTTGAAGTCGGTTGTTTTTTTTGTTAAATTTTTTTTTAAGATAGTGTTTGTTTACCATTTAAGACACGTAAGTAGACATAGACTATACGCTTATGGATTCACTCAGAGTAAAGGATTCTAAGAGGTCTGTTTCACGAATAGTCCACTCTGCTACTGGGATGTACCAGACCAGAGACGAGAGCAATATGCCAAGATATGTACAGAGCGCTAGAGTGCTTACCGGCTTGAAGTACTGTCTCTTTTTAATTCTATCGCCCAGTTCGAAATCACGAGACTAAGTACCCTATTTTAATACTTAGAGATGTTGTGTAAAAGAGTTGTAATACGACATGATATAGGTTTCGGTACTTATAATACTTCTGGCGTAAATTGAACAAAATTCACCTTTATAAATTAATTTTAAAATTATATATTATTTTGCTCCTGTGATTTCTCTGGTGTTGCAAGAGAATGTGGGCGGCGGTAATCACTTCATATCAGGTGACCAATACGCTCGTTGGTCCTCCTCTTGCATAAGTAAAAAAAATGTCTCCTGTAGGTAATAATATAACAGGAATAAACGTAAAATAGGCATAAAGGCATTTATTTTCTCAAAATTGATTCCTTTAGAATTCTTTTTGATGTCGTTTCTAATATATACTACTACTGCTTCGGAAACAAATCGGACTCTGAGAGAGAATAAGCGGAAGCGAACTCTCAAAAATAATTAGTACCGGAGTCAATTCAGTAACAGACAATCTGAAAAGAGAGAAAAAATAACCATCTGGGCATGTATTCATATAGATTTATGAATTATTTTTGGTCGTTTTGCATTCGTTTCATGTATATTTTTTCTACACTGACATCTATCACACAATCACAAGAATATCTACTTTTTCTTCTTTTTCAATTCCTTAATCATGCTTTCTAACTCACATACTCTTGTTTTCACTCGCGTGTGTTTTCTTTGGAGTTTTTCTATTTTAATAAGATGCTTTCGATGGCGTGCAATTTTCCTTCTTAATTCTCTTCGCAATTTTGATTCTTTTGGCGTATCGTAAACAGAATCAAGATCTGACGAATCATCTTCAAAGTGTATCTCCTCAATGGTAATGTCCGTGCTACTATCATCTGAATCGTCTGAACATTTTTCATTTTCAATTGTATCCGTTTCTTCTTCTCCATTACAACTTGTTACTGTAACAAACAAACTTGGACCGGTGTGAGAGATGGGCATCAAGTCACTCTGAAAACACAAAATAAATTCATAAAAGAAAAAAAATTGACACACTTTTACACAAAATATCTTGCCCCAAACTAGGCATAGCCTGTTGTACTATGGGTACAAGACAACGATAATATATTTAATACAATATACTTACTTAAACATACATAAATACTTATAAACATCCATGACTCGGAAACAAACATTAATATTCATCATAATAATGTTTATAGCACCTACCGGGATTCGAACCCGAAAATATAGCGATACTGAGGGTATACAATAATATGCAATGATCAGCATATTAGTCTTAGATGAAAGAAAGAAAAGAACGAAAAATCATTTATTCAATGGGGTCAAATGAAACTTATGAATGTCAGATTTACCACCATTTCGGAAAAATTAAGCTTTAATGAGGTGGCACAAAACAAGTCAATTTATAATCTTCAATCATTGTTGTTTATTTTGGTATAAAATGCTGTGTCTGTTCCATTGCAACACTTCCATGCAGAGTACATATTATATAACTTCCGTGAAAGGTAGTTTGCAATAAAAATCGGTATAAATTTGGTACAGATTCTTGGTAATATAATATAAAACTTAAATTTCTTTTAGACATACCGAATTATTTTCCGAAGAGGGATCAGAATCTTTCTCACTTCCATCCGACTCTTCGCCGTCATGTTTGAGAGATGCAAAAAATAATGCCTGCACACGTAAATTTTAATTTTATACATACAATGGCGCAACGACAATTTAAATGTGAAACTTAAATAAGTTTTTTTGGCTATGATGCGCTTGCCCCACCGGCGACGCTGAATGAGAATCGACTAGGGCTAGAAACTAAACATGAGTACATTGTAGTGAGCAGCTAGAAACGAGTTGGAGAAACCCCTCCAAACCCTCGCTCCAAATATTTGGGAGTACATTGTAACGTCCATCGGCTAATGTAAAATGGCGGCAGCGTGACGGTATGCGGTTTTACTTGGCTCCATATAATAATGTGACTCGAACGGTTCTTGAATGGTGTAATGTTACTTGAACGATGTTAAGAGCACCGGACCTCAGCACATGGTATTTCATATGCGTTCTGGGGCACCAACGTCGGCAACACGAACAGGTTCGATGATAACACATACAATTAAATGGAGCCACATACTTGTTTAGCATTTGCTGACGATATACAAAAAATGAACGAAATTGGTGCACTAATTAGGTTTAAATGTAGACTTAATCTTGAGCGAATATTAACGTGCTGTACATTGTACACTCGGGTCACGGGGTCACTGGGTCAATACTCAACGACTCAATGAATCTTTGCATATCAGAATACGATGTTGCCATCCCGTGCTTCATGTTCAAAGACACTGGTCGTTTGTCGGACAGAACAGAAGCGATGATGTCTTGTTTCTTCTTCGCTTCTCGCGGTGACTTCAAACGCGTCGGACCGTCCTAAAGTGAAAGAATGCGAACGGGCTTATGGTAAGGGCGTATGGTATCTATCGATAAATAGCTTCTTTTAAAGGAAATAATACCCGATTCAAAAAAGCTATTTAGCTTTTAATACTTAACGCACAGTGTTTCTAGAAATATCGTAAAAAAACCTTAAAACATTACGCACTTAGTATTTAAATTATTTTTTTTTGTTTAAGTAGTAAACAGATAATAATTATAACAAAGGAGAAATAAAAAATAACGTTTTTTAATGTCTAACATGTTATGTAATACAAAGCAATCAATTTTTATTAAACCGGTACCGTTTTTAAAACTTAGATACTTAGAAACTTACCCGTTGCTACTCAGGTTTTTTTAGACGGACAAATGAGCGTTCGGGACACCTGATGTTATTTGGTCACCGCCACCCACATTCTCTTACAACACCAAAGGAATCACAGGAGCGTTGCCGGGCTTTAAGAAAGTTGTACAGGCTGATTTAATTAATGATATCCATGTCAAGGAAGAAAGTTCTTTGAAAAAGGCATTATTCTGTAAGGAAACACTTGACATCCTGATGGTGTATATGATATCTTAATTTGTAGCGAGTCGTGCGAAAGTGGAATTCGGCGGAAGGAATCAGGTCAAGCAGTTCTTCGGAAAACTCCCAGCAACGCCAAGTGATCTATCTGTTCACAGAGCTCTGGATCACTGACAATTCAAGCAGCTATGCGTTGCATGTGGTCAATAGGTTCTAGCTGATACTGGGGTGCGTCGGACCAGAGATGGCAGCAATACAGGTAGTATGCGGTGTTCCTGCACTTTTGGAGAGCGCTAGAATCTAGGTCAGCCTGAAGTATTACCGTGATCTATTAATGACACCCAGCTTCTTTGAAGCAAATTTGGCTTCCTTGACACCTTTCAGATGACCTGACGCGGTCCTCAAAATCTACTCCAAGCAGAGAGTACACCCTACTCTCGAAACTGTAGAAACTTTGACAGCAGATATCCTCCCCAACGAACACACATACCCATATTATTATTTACTCCGGTTTTTTTTGCGAGTTAGGAACTTAATCCGAACGAGTCTGGTCGGATCGTACTATCGTCATAGGAAGACAGCAGTACTTTGCCAAGTCAAAAAACCCTTTTAGTCACTCACAACTCACAAAACAGTAGTTTCGTATGTTTAATCGTAAAAAAAATACTTTTTAAAAGTTCATTAAATTTATAATTTGTTTAAATTATAACATTCGAATAACACAAAAATAGTTGTATCCTAGCCTTGGGTAGGTATTTGGTAATGGTTGCTGAATAAGTGCAAAAAAGTATCGATAATCTATAATTGTGAGGTATTCCCTATTAATGATCGATAATCGCGAGTCTTCTGGACGGATAGATAATGTGTTTGCCTTTCGAAGAAATCAAGCTGAAATGGACACTTACTACTACTGTATGTGTGTACATGTGTAAGTTATGTTTTTAGGTTTGTTAATTGTTATTGCTTTTTACGGTGAATTTGACACTTATTTTATCTTTGACGTTTGCATATACGGTTGAGTTTTTTTTGAAGATAAGACAAGATGCACAATATTGAATTTAAAAATCAGTTCAGCTATATCAGAATAAAAAAGTGTTCGTAAGAATGAACATAGTGAATTTTTACTTCATGGCAAATAATCAAATAAATCAAAGGTGAAGCCGACGATCCAGAGGTCAATGTTCTTTGTCTGTACAGTACTGTTCACTGTTAGTTCATTTATTTAAATATTAATTTTATTTGAAAGTTTCACTTGTTCAATTTAAAGTTTTTCATTAAAAAATTAATTTTCCGATAGTTTTGTGGACTTGTATTACTTATATTTTTATTTCTAATACTCAGTCCATACTGTAGAAGAGTTGCCGATAGTGTCGGTAACCGTCAAGTCTTAATAAAATACGACACCACAAATATTTTAACTGAGACTGTTAATAATTTAAAAATAAATATATTCCATGAGACTTAAGTTTTAAATAATAGAACGATATTGGTATTGTTATATAATAATTGTATTGTATGTCTGTGACTTAAGCTTACCTGAGTTGGGATAACAGATTTTTTTAGTCTACGACGACCTGTCGCAGTGACACGATAGAAATCACTGTCACGGAAATGCTCAGAACATATACAGGTTCTTGCCGATGGTTTCCATTTTTGTTCCTCACGACTGCTGCGTATTATTGTTATCCAACGATTTCTCATAGCTTGATCGGAAGGAACTCTGCAAGAAAATGATGTCTCAATGAGACATGACTTGGAACACATTTTGTGTGGCAGCCTTTGCATGGTTAATCTTTTAATATGATAACTGATTAATTATCATAGTATTTGCTTGGTGGTGGCTTCAGTGCGGACCATGGACAACCATTAGTGGCCCACAATGTAAATAAGTCCATTCCTTGAAAAATGTAAGCCTACATTCATTTTAGTAAAGGCTATGTAATCCAGCACTCCATCAGGGGTCAGCTTGGTTTCCATCCTTGGATTGCCTCATCCACACGGATGTCATCCGCACCCCATGCTAGCAATTCAGTCTTGAGTCGTCTTTTGGTGTGAAAACGTCATATCATGTTGAAGGTAATGCCTCCAAATTTGCCAGAACTTTAAAAAGTGAGCCTAGCCTTAGCAGTTTGATGCTTTTTAATTTTAGGGGCTAATTTGTTTCAATAGATTAACACTTCAGTTTAAGTTCGGGTTGTAATAACCATTTATTTTAAGAGAAATGCAGATATATAAATTAAATATTAGCTACTGATCCTAATAATTCAAATTAAATGATTATAGATATTATATGGATCATACAAAAATACATGTTGTTTTGAGATGAGAGAGTGAATTCCAAGCGGAAGAAGAAAGGAATAATATAAATAAGCAAACAATAATTATTTTCTTTTTTTAAATTTAAGAATCACATTAATTTTTGTAGGTATTTATAATACAACATATTCATTCTTAGTTATTAATTATTTTCAAAGCATTGTGTATGTATATAAATATGTGTGAATTAAATTCCATAGATAATCACTTCATAATATAATATAGGTCAAAAATCTCAAATGTTAATGTTATCTAAACTGCAAAATACTGTGTTGAGCAATTTGCGACATGCTATATAACGACCTCCCCATTTTGTAAACGCAACAGATGTGTAAATAACACCCCACACTGAAGGTCAATAAACCAGAGTTGTTGTGTTTCAGCACCCAATGAGTTATCTTATTAGCAGCCCATCCTCCCTGTTAATTCAGTTGGTATTGTAAGTTAAAAGTTTTTATATATAAAACAAATTCATCACTAAAAATTTTAATATTATGATTAAGTTTCAGAATCTAGCCACATTTGAGTGAGTGGTTTAATATATCTCTATTTGCTATAATCATTTCATTGAAATGACCCAGACTAATCTGACTATGCCTAAGCTGCCAATATATAAAAAAAAACCCTTCAGATTGTTACTTTGTAGTCTTACAATTTAAAAAAATATATTAATACCTCATAAAGGATACAAAGTTACTTACTGGTGAAAGGTGACCTTTTTTTCATTTCCAATAGAATTACCATAATTCCGGCAACATTTTATTGCACAACTTGTCATCTCTCCTTTGTAATATTAAAGTGCCCAGGAACAGAATCGGATGCTTTTACAATGGAACCATTGTTGTTATAAATATTAAAAATAGATAAGTAGTTCAGTTCAGACTTCTTCGAATATTCTCATGCCAACATATTAAGCCCTAAGGGGATGTAAATACGTCATATTATGTTATACCAGACCAAACAAATAAACAAATTCTTTGCGCTAAACTTACAATCGTTTGAAGCCTTAAAACGTCGGTAAATAAGATGTTATTAATTTACACATTACTTGTAAACAAACTCTTTTCCGTTGCCCTTACTCTTAATACGTTAAATAATTATGATATAATCAAACCTCTAAATTATTCAAATAGTATGAATTGAGAAATGAAAACACAACAAATAAAAATTAAAAATAAAACACAGCCAAAAGAGCAACCCGTAACCAGCCTAGCGGAACTGCTCTGAACAAAGAGATTAAGAGAATTTTAAACTTGGCTCTGAAGCAGTGTTGCCAGATACAAAAGTTGAAAATGAGGTAGCGGTACTTTAAATGCGGATTTTCAACAAAAAAAGCGGAACTTCTTGTTTAAACATTGTATATTATAGGTACATTATCGATTGTTCTTTCTCCATAAGCTTTATCTTTTTATATGTTTATTCATACCAGGACGAGATTTTATAAATGAAAGGGGCAGTGCGGCCGATATTGATACTATCTTTGTGCTGCAGAAGAGGACTATTCGCGCGATTTATAACCTAGGTCCTAAAGAATCATTAAGGACGCGTTTACGAATCCGACAAAAATAACATAATTTTCGGTAGAGTTTGTGATGAAATGAAACTAATTCTAACAAAACTAAAAATTGCCATAAATAGATTACTTCTTTATCTCCAATTAGCGGGAAATTTTTGCTTTGAAATTTTGATATTTTATGTCGTAAAAACGATTATCCGTTAACTCTTCACACAAAATTGACGAAATGGGGCTTCATTCAGGATCACAGTTTTCTGCTACTACTTACATAATTTTGGCTCTTAAAAATTACGTAAGGAATGCAGATATAATATTTTCAAAAACACGGGAAATAAATTAATGAATATGTTATAAATAATCTCAGAAAAAAATATAAATGAATCGTCTAAAATTCATATATTTTTCTGAAAAGCATGAGCTTTAAAGTGTGGTATTAAGGGTTATTTTATTTTGTCACTCCGTACGCATTGCACAGAAAGATCTATCGAAACAACGTCAGTCCGCGCTCGGCCGCCGTCGTGGGTAGACACTGTGTCGACGAACATGAATATTTTGTATAAGCTATACAATACTATCTTTGATTCTTTACATATTTTGTAAGCAGTCAGATTTTGTAAATATTATGTTTCTTATTTTTTTGTAGAATTAGTGATTTTTAAGTTCATCCCTAAATATAAGGTCTATATTAAATCGACGTCGGGTTAAAATCGAAATCCAAGATGGCGCCTATGAAATTTACCAACTTCTCTTCATGGGTGTCATTTTCATGGTTTTCGGGGTCAACAATAACGAATATCGGGTCAAAATCCAAATCCAAGATGGCGCCTATGAAATTTACCAACTTCTCTTAATGGGTGTCATTTTCATGGTTTTCGGGGTCAAGAATAACGAATATCGGGTCAAAATCGAAATCCAAGATGGGGCCTATGAAATTTCCTAACTTCTCTTCATGAGTGTCATTTTCATGGTTTTCGGGGTCAACAATAACGAATATCGGGTCAAAATCCAATTCCAAGATGGCGCCTATGAAATTTACCAACTTCTCTTCATGGGTGTCATTTTCATGGTTTTCGGGGTCAAGAATAACGAATATTGGGTCAAAATAGAAATCCAAGATGGCTCCTATGAAATTTCCTAACTTCTCTTCATGGGTGTCATTTTCATGATTTTCGGGGTCAACAATAACGAATATCGGGTCAAAATCGAAATCCAAGATGGCGCCCATGAAATTTACCAACTTCTCTTCATGGGTGTCATTTTCATGGTTTTCGGGGTCAAGAATAACGAATATCGGGTCAAAATCGAAATCCAAGATGGCGCCTATGAAATTTACCAACTTCTTCATGGGTGTCATTTTCATGGTTTTCGGGGTCAACAATAACGAATATTGGGTCAAAATCAAAATCCAAGATGGCGCCTATGAAATTTACCAACTTCTCTTCATGGGTGTCATTTTCATGGTTTTTGGGGTGAAGAAAGCGAATATCGGGTCAAAATCGAAATCCAAGATGGCGCCTATGAAATTTCCTAACTTCTCTTCATGGGTGTCATTTTCATGGTTTTCGGGGTCAACAATAACGAATATCGGGTCAAAATCGAAATCCATGATGGCGCCTATGAAGTATACAAAATTTTCTTAATTGGTGTCAAATGACTGTAAATACATCGCCAAAATTAGAATTCATTCATGAACTTAAATTTTATTTTAAAAGGCCTGTCTAACAATATCCCACATGCTTAATTAATTCTTCATTCCCGAAATATATAAATATTTACGTTTCGACTTTTCACCCACAATATTCACAAAACACATTCCGTTACCAATCTAATTAAAAAATCTCAAAATTTTATTTTGAAAGAGCTATCTAATGATACCCTACATGCAAAAAAATTTTCATCCTCTTTTTAACCACAAGAAGCTCTACCCTTCTTATCAATTATTACCACGGTATTATGTCAAGAAGAGTTATTTCAATAGATATTGTAATCATAAGGTATAAGCTATTACATAAATGTAACGTATATCTTCCTTAATCCCACATTATTTTCAAAAGACCAAAGGAAATGTCATGTATCAAACTTGAATCTAACTTTCAAAGACCTATCCAACGATACCCCACAAGGTTAGTCTCCAGTATTTTTTTCAACTCCACTTGTAGGGGAGGTGTCCTTAGGGAGGAAGCTACGTCCAAAGCACCAGACAATACAAGAAATGGCGTGCGTACAAAGTACACATGTCAGAATTTAAACTTATTTGTGAAAACCAATTTTTAAATCTCGTTTATATTAATAATTATCCTAATTTGTTCTCTAAACCAATTTATTTTTCTCAATATTAGAAATTATTAGATGTTTTACAAATTATTATTACTCATGAAACCTGTACAATACAAAGCTAGTAGGGAAGATGTTCTACTTACTCGCGGCCGCGCGCTAAACCTACATGATACAATGCTCGTAGTGAATTTGTTTTACTTCATAGTGGTAACGTCTGCTTCATACTACATTCGCATTTTCTCACTCTATCTCAATCTCCCTCCCCTCTTCTTGGATAAAAACGTCCTTCATTTTCGTGACACTTTATTCCGTTTCATCCGTAAAAATTTTACTCTCATGCGGGCAAAGAAATTTCACTTCAAAAATGATCCCAAATTCGTTCTCTGCACCCTCGAGAACCTCGAATACGATATCCATATTGTTGAAATCATAATTTTGCGCGGCGGCCATCTTGTATTTCAAAAGTGATCCCAAAATCGTTATCTGCGTCCTCGATAACCTCGGATACGATACCCATATTGCTGAAATCATAATTTTTCACGGCGGACATCTTGGATTTTAAAAATGATCCCAAAATCGTTCTCTGCACCCTCGATAACCTCGGATCCGATACCCATTTTGTTGAAATCATAATTTTGCGCGGCGGCCATCATGGATTTCAAAAATGATCCCAAAACCGTTCTCTGCACCCTCGATAACCTTGGATACGAATTTGCTGTCCCATAATTATACTTAACTAATAACCCACCCATATTGCTGAAATCATAATTTTTCATGGCGGCCATCTTGGATTTAAAAAAAACTGCGTTTACTGCACACGACGTTATGCGACGGAACTGCCATCTAAATTTTCAATTGTTAACTACTAAACGAATACACCAACCAATTATCAAAAATACATATGTATTAAAAAAACAAAATTCAAACATGCTAAAGTATCAAATTCATTTGATTCCCGCTATTAGCTTTAAGTACGTGTATGTGTTTGAGCGGTGTCAGTGTAGTGGTGCGATTCGATACCTCTCTGTTTTGAGAACGCGTCCTTAAGAGAAAAATTTAAAGAAATAAACATTTTGACTGTTGCTTCTCAATACATTTTTGATAATGTTTTGTATATTCATAAGCACATTGAGGAATTTTCTATAAACTGTGACATTCATAATGTTAACTTGGGGAACAAACATAAACTTGTTATGCCTACTACTCGGTTGGGTCGAGTTAGTAAGTCTTTTGTTGGGCGATGTATATGCTTCTACAATATGATCCCAGAAAATGTACAAAACAAATCTGTTACGAAATTTAAAAGAATTGTTAAAAACCGTTTGTGGGGGAAAGGTTATTATAGCATAAACGATTTTCTTAATGACACCACGGACTGGGAATAAAGCAAACACCCTGAGGCTCTTTAATTATAAATGTTTATTGTACGATATTACATTGTAATCCATATTTTATATAAAAAAAAAGCCCGCTGAGTTTCTTTGCGCCCATTCTTCTCAGGTCTGAGGCAGTCTCTTTTGAATGGGTAGTAGATTTTGATCAAATCAAATCAAGTCATTTAATTGCATAGTGGGTACATTGGTGTTACATTATAATCATAGGTGCTAACAATCTGCCGGGTAGGCATGCAAAAATAATATTTTACAATTCTTACTCTAAGTTTACTGTGAAAAACATATAACATACAAACCAAATTATTCATAAAAGTCTATCCACCATAATATTATAAAAATGTGAAAAATAAAAATTTGCTTACTAAAAATGTTAATTTGAAATATCTGAATTAACTTATTCTAATGACTATATATTCATGTCTGTTAAATATTCTTTAACTGAATAATATTTCTTCGTCATTAAAAATTCCTTAATTTTATTTTTAAAAGAGTTAATATTTAAGTTTTGGTCCGCTAATGATGCTGGTAGTTTATTATACAGTTGAGGAGCTATATTAAATATACTATTACCAAAAAGTGCCGTTGTATGCTGCGTGAAGCATATTTTATATTTTCTGCGTTTACTATCAGAGTAACTAAATAGTTGATCATTTGTTCTAATGAATACTAGCACTTCATATATATATATAGGCACGGGAAAGTAAGTATTTTAAATTTATCAAAATATGGTTTACAGGAATCAGTAGGGCTTAAATGAAATATAGATCTTATACATTTTTTCTGACATTTAAAGACTCTATCTGTGGAATTTCCCCAAGATATGATCCCGTACCGAATATTTGATGTGACATATGCGTTAAAAGCTACTAACACTGCGGACTGGTTTACTACTTTAGACAGTGTACAGTGTACAATGTGCAATGCAAATGAAAATCTATTTAGCTTCATGCACAAATTTTCAATATGGGTTTTCCAATTTAGGCAATCATCAATATGTAGGCCTAAAAATTTTGTTTGTGTTATTTCAGATATTTTTTTACTTAGATAATTAATGTTCAATGCTATCTTATTGCGTCTATTTACAAATGTCATTATGCTAGTTTTGTCAAGATTTATGATTAAATTGTTACATGTCAACCATTTTATAATATTGCCTATAGTATTATTAATGTCACTTTCAAAAGAATTTAAATTTTCACCTATAAATATCACTGTGCTGTCGTCAGCAAATAAAATGATCTCATGGTTGGTTACCGTAGGGAAATCGTTTATATATGTTATGCACAACAATGGACCTAATATACTTCCCTGCGGTACTCCAGTGGTTACGGTTTTTGGCTCCGATATATATGGTGTTTCTGTTTTATCATGCCGTACTAACCTCGCTATTTGTGTAATTTGTTGCCTCCCCGTTAGATATGATTTTAGAAGTGATAAGCTGTTTCCTCTAACCCCGTACACGCTTAGCTTATTCAATAATATTTGATGGTCGACATAGTCAAATGCCTTAGTGAGGTCCATATAAATACATGCTCTCTTTTATCTACATTAGTAATGACTTCCTTCAAGAAATCGTATATTGCTAAATTAATTGATTTATTTTTTCTAAAGCCTTTTTGCTTTTCGGTTAATATTTAATTATTTTCAAAATAATCGTTTAAGTTATTACAAATATACTTTTCTATTATTTTTGAGAAAATTGGTATAAGTGTAAGTGGTCTATAACAGTCCATGTCTTCCCTATCTTGTTTTTTAAAGAGTGGCTTCACAATTGAAGTTTTTAAATTATCTAGATATACACCATTCTCTACACATAGATTTGTAATAAGACACAAAACTGGCGATATTATATCAGATACATATTTTACTGCTTTGGTACAAATTTCATCAAACCCAGTGCTTTTTGTATTTTTTAGTGTTTTTATGATATTATTTATTTGAGTAGGCGATGATGGTTTCATAAAAAATGAATTCGGCTTGTTCCAGTTAGTGTTTGCTCTTTCATTAGTTGTTGACAAAATTTTACGACTAAGAAAATGTTCATTAAAAGCTTGTGCAATCTCTAAGGGGTCACTTATTATTTCGTTGCCTTTTTTAATACGTTCAATTTTGTAATTATGGAGTTTTAATCTGTTTTCATTTATTATGTCCCATGTAGTCTTAGATTTGTTATGCGAATTTCTTTTTTATAATAATTTTGGGATTTTTGTGTTAGTTTTATGATATTTTTTAAACGCTTTCCATACACTTTGTAATTTTGTTTATTTTTATTATTAGGTTTTTATAGTAACTATCGTTTCCTTTTGCAACATTGTCTTATTCCTTTTGATATCCACTTTGGTTTTCTAATTGACTGTATTTTTATTTTAATGTAAGGAAAGCAGAGATAGTAAATAATTGAGAACATTGCGAAAAATCTATTGTATGCTTCATTTGGTTCAGATGTTTCATAAACATCCGAAAATGTAATACTACTTAGGTATTTCTTAAATTTACTCAAGTTTTCTTCGCTAATGTCTCTTCTTAAAATAACCCAGTATTCTATCCGACTAAATTTTTTAACAGTAAAGCTGAAAATTTGTGCTGTATGGTCTGATAGAGCCAGTTCTTCAACAGAACAGCTATAGCTCCGAATATTGGTCAAAAAGTTATCGATACATGTGCCACTTACTAAGCGCGTTGGCTGTGTAAGTGCTAATTTAAGATTAAAACCATGTACTAATTCATTAAGGGTTTGCGTAATTTTATTATTTATTAACACGTCTATATTTATATCACCACATATAATGATTTTCCTTGTTTTGAAGCAATTTTTATTAAGTATGTTGTATAAACTGTCAAAAAATGTGTCTGAGGTAAATTTATCGAGTTTTGGTGGTCTATAAATACATATTACTATTGTGCTTTGATCTATTAGGTCGACTCCACTACATTCTATAACACCTGGTACGCTTAAGCGTGTGATATCCGTTAACTCTTTAAATTTAACCCAATTTCGTACAAGTATGGCTGACCCACCCCTTCTATTATTACGAAAATATGCAGAAGCAATGCGAAAATTTGATATCCTAAGCAGCTCACAATCGTGTTGAATTAAATTATGTTCCGTAAAACAAAGTACATTTATAAAAATATTTTTGCTAAGTTCTAATTTGTCGAGTTGTACTACCAGCTGTTCAGATTTATTAATAAGTCCATTAATATTTTGATGTAATATGTGTAACTTATGAGACTCGAAAAAAATTATTAGGTTCTGCTCTGTTTCCGTTAGCTCCACTTTTCTCTATTTCAAGAATATATTTTTTGGCATCATCCTTTTCCTCTTGTATTTCATTACCGTTTTCACCTTCACTTTGTCCATGTTCAGTTTGGGTAGCTTTATTTTCTGTATTTTTAATATTCCTCTGCGTATTCTTTATTTGTTTTTTATAACTGTCTATTTTGCTTCGATATTCAAGGCGTAAAATATCCTTTATGAGTGCCTGGCATATATGTCGTATTTGCATACTTCGTTTCATTCTTCTTCTACTATAATCCATGTCAACAAATGATACATTTTGGAATTTTCCGCATATAAATCTTAAGTCGTAATTTACCTTATTTTCATTTAAGGCTCTATTATAGGGTATTTCACTTACTAAAATATTTGTATGTGTGTTATTATAGAAAAATCTATTCAAACTTAGTTGAAAATCGTAGGGATTAGTTTCATGAGTGCCTCCTATTATAATGACAACATCATTTTTTGTTAAGCTTTGTATCAACCTTGTCTCGGAAAGAAGTATATCAGTTAATTTTGCACCTGGTTTCAGAAAACAAGTGACCTCATACATGGGCCCAGTCAAATTTTGCAATATTCTTTGAGTACCTCTCCCTTGCTCATCCGCAATAATCACGATCCTTTTTCTTGATTTAAGCTTCAGTAGGTCCTCTTTCTGGATTTTGCCCTCAACTACTCTTAGGATTATTTGGAATTCTCTCTTGTCCTGCTTTACTTCAGTAACATGATACTTTTTCTCATTCAAAAATGATTTATTTAAACTATCTGAGACTGTTGTCTCCTGATTTGATTCCTGTGTCTGCGCTGTTTCTGGGTGTAAAATATTTGTACCATTTTTTAACTCCTTTTTTTTGTCAAAAGTTAACTGTATCGGTGTATTGCTAGTAGTTACCGACTTTTTCTTTTTTTTCCTACCCGTGTAGTAGTATTTGTATGATTCTCTTCTCCTAATTTTTTATAAATTTGAATAATTCTATTGCATTTCTCTACTTCCAACGTCAACTGTCTATTGTCATGGCTGATATTTTCAATTTCCTGGTGAGCGCTTTGAAGCTCAATCGTAAGCTCCTTTATTTTATCGTTTAGGCAAGTAATTGTTTCATCCAGTGATGTGTCAGGTAGACTCATTACAGTTATGTCTAGAAGCGATATATTTGAGGTGGATATATTGCTTAAAGAATTAGATTTTTTAAGCCTTTTTGGAATGGTAATATTTTCATGGTCCATTTTGTTTGTTGTTCCTCTTATTATTTTGTCTGAAGGAAAATAGGTAATATTAATAATTTTGACAATAATAAAAATGAAAAACGATAACCAAGGAAAACTTATAACAAAAACGCCTTAAATTACGAAATAATAATTCATATATATTAATTCCCGATGGGGATCGAACTCGGTGTCACACGCTCCGATGTTCGGTACTATACACGCTACGCCGTACGAGCTTGTGAATTTTGGTCGAAATTAGTCAATTTGTCAAATATTTCATTAAACCGTGGTAACGCAGTGGGTTTATTTATCTGAGATTTATTATTATGATAGTCATTCATTTGCACACTGCACTAACGTGTTTTGTTCACCCGCACTTAAAACTTTTATATTATCGAATGTTTTTACACTTTAGTACTTCTTTTTCATTTAAAATTTTTACGTCACTTTTTAGATACACTCTTTAACTTTCAAAGTCTATCAGTTTAAGTGAGCAATACTTTTTAAAAACTACTATTAAGAAATTTATTAAAGGAGAACACAGTATTTGCGTCTTGATAGCTCCGCGGGTGGCGGGGGACTTTGATGTTCAATAAGTGATTTTAAATCCTATTTTGAATAAAAATATTTGAATTTGAAAAGGGAATATGTCAGTGATCATAAAAAATGGGAGTGTTTAAAAGGAATTTTATTCTTATTGCTTATTCGATACAAAACACATCCTCAGCATTGTCTCTTCGACCTCTGCTTTAGGAATGTTATAAATCTTTAATAATAGTAATAAGACAGTATTCTTTGCCAACATGTTTGGAGAAGCTTTGAAATTTTTGGAACAGCCTTCCTTTTTTGTTACAGCCTGGTCCGCCAAATGTACTCCATTGACTGTTGGTGTAATTAGACGATTTCCCTTGTCAGTTTTTATATTATTTATTTTTGAGAATTTCCTCTCATAATCTGCATTTGAAATAGGAACTGACAGAGCTGTGAGCGCGAAGTTAGGAAGATTTGTGAACGGACGTTCACCAATATCGTCTTTCACCTTTCATTCCATAAGTCACCATTTTTTCGTGTACCTACTACTGTTACAACAGTCTTTTCAGATTGGAAGTATTCATTCAACCGAGTAAATTTTCAACTTGTTCAAAGTTGAACATGACATGGAACTTACTAGTCTCAAAAACAGCGGAACCGCGTCAGTTAAAAGCGGAAGGTGGACCATTATCAAGAAAGGCGTTGTAAAAAGCGGAAAAGCGGTACATCTGGTAACGCTGCTCTGAAGTCTGAACGTTCAACGTAGTGTTTATAAATAAATCTTTGCGAAACTCTTTGAATCGGTAAAGCGTAGATAGAGTATAGGATCCATAGTCTAAGAGATAGAGTGATTGTATGAATTAAGAAACTTGATGAACTTAGTAATGAATAGATTGACAGATGACGGCTATAATCTTGTTAAAAACGGTGAATTCCACTACGTTATAACCAACGGTTCGCTTTCAAACTGACTCGGATTATACTTGTCGCCAATCATAATTACTACTTTTTCAAACTAATGTCAAATCCCTGTACGTATAATACTAAACTAAATTTTGTAATAACATCCTATTTTCTAAGAGTAAGCAAAATATAGTATATTAGCCACATAAACGTCAGCGCAACTAGAGCGGTTTGTTTCTTTAGAGTGAAACTTTTATTACATTTTATTGCATCAAACTTTTTCGTCTCTGTGTTGCATGTCGCGTAACGGTCGGGCGGCGCCTATAGTTCGCAGCAGCTGACCGTGTAGTGTATAGACTATTACTGATTTAGTTGGAGACATAGTCTACTTTTATTATTGCCCATTATCATTCCAATTTTCCAAGTAAAAAATTAAGATTAATATAGCGATTTTTATACCCTTATTGGAATATTATTCCAAAAATTTTTAGTTAAATGTCTATAATGTGAAAAAAAGTTCACTTTTACCCTGCTTTCATAAAACCACACAATCCTTTTTTCACTATTAGTAATTTTAAAAGAATCACAGAAGACAGAACCAAAGAGGATGTAAATACAACATAATAAGTGACGGGCCTGCGTTTCGTTTTACGTTTTTTACAAAATTATAGATGTCATCTGTCAATCTATTCTAATCTATCAATGACTGCACGTTTCATACATTCGAGTGAATCGTATTTTTCTATCGGCCGTTTTCAGTATCTCTAGCAAAGAGTATAATAATATATAGGGAATGATCTCTAGTTACGGAATACGGATACATTGCTGTCACCGTTTAATGACAAGATCTTAACCGTCCGGTATAGTTAGTAGTCCAATGCTAGTCGATAGGTGAAATGTAAGTAGATAAGCGTAAAAGGATATATTTGTCTACCTCTAGTAAGTTAAACTGAGGAGTAAGGATTAGAAATTCGCTAGCACAGAAGCCAGAACACTACTCTCGCTAGTCTGTTTAACCATGCACAAAAACATGTTTTTATTAGCTTGATAACAAATAATACAATTACCTACAACCTAAACTTTTTATAATGGAAGAATTTTGTAAAAGTACATCATTTGAAGAATTTCGGGAGGTATTATTTATTTTAATTGTGATTCTTGTTATATATATATATAAAATCAGATAATGTTGTTATTGTTATTTTCAGATGTTTGATTCCCTTCTGGTTAATTTATTTGAAACAGAAATTCCAGATAACTTTAGATATCAAGTACCACTGGCTTTGAAAAATGATTTCAAAGATTTACTTTGTCATACTGGCTGTGATGTAGAAAAACTGAAAAAAGTGTTGCTAAACCGTGGATATGATGTCGAAAAGGTGGAACACATTTGTTCTGCCATAGAAAAAAGGAAAAATGATCTTTTATATTTGATTTTAATTCATCACAATAGTAAACTGCAAGAAACAATAGCTACTTGTGACTGGAATGTGAAACTAGTTCTAGGGTCAAGTGAATTGCATACATTAAAGTATTCCATTCTGCAACTAGCGTTAACAACAGTTACTAAGAGTGGAGACCAAAAAAAGAGATTATATGAGATTGACAAGAAAACGTTGGCTTCCCTAATTAAAGTTCTTGAGGGTTTGGATGTATGACAATATTCTTAGATTAATGTAAAATAATTCTATGTTCTCTTCTCTTTTGTATACTAATATTTGGAATGATAACTATAATAAATTTGTAGTATGTAATTATTATGTTGCTGACCGCAAAATCCAACTTCTGCTGTTCTCTGTATTAAATTGTAACAAATTAAAATTGTGAGATAATTACTCTAAGGCATGTAAGGTCAAGTTTTGCCTGAGCATTTTGTGTGTGTTGTGTATAAAATACGATTATATGAAATATATATCTATAGTACTAGCTGACCCAGCAAATGTTGTATTGCCGATATTGAAATTGTGATACAAAAGTAACTGTTGATTGTAGATGGGTGAAAATTTGAAGTTATATGTATTTTTTAATGCTGACTCATAATCAAACAAATTTATAAAAAAATGTCAAAATAAAAAATAAAATTTGGTGTGGACCACCCTTTACATTTAGAGGGATGAAAAAGAGATGTTGTCCGATTCTCAGACCTACCCAATATGCACTCAAAATTTCATGAGAATCGGTCAGGCTGTTTCGAAGGAGTTTAACTTTAAACACCATGACATTAGTATATTAGATATTAAATACTTAAATTATTTCTCGTGGGGAACTATTTTTAAATGGGAAGAACTGATATACTAATGATGCACAGTTTTGTCTAACTTAATACTTAAATTAAAATATTAAGTTACTTACTACTTAATAATTAAATGTCTCACACAAGTTGTTTTTTTTACAAAGGTGATTGCCCAAAAATGTATGAACAGCTGCTTAGAATTGTATCAAATTCATAGTTCTTTAGATAATATGTAAATTATTTACATATTATCTAAAGAATCTTTATTATATATATATCTATATATATAATATTATATATATATCATTATCTATTGAAAAAATAAAATGAAAAATTATCTAAAATTATTTATTAATTAATATTAATTATTAATGGGGGGTAAGTTTTAAAAGTTTCAATCAGATTAGCACAGCAGATTAAGCGAAATGTAAATCATTCACCAGACTTCTTCCCATAGGATGTTGGCTAGATTATGGGGTTATACCCATTTACGGCGCCTTTTTCTGCTGTGAAGCAGTAATGAGTAAGCATTATTGTGTTTTGGTCTGAAGGGTGCCGTAGATAGTAAAATTAATGGGCAAATGAGACTTAGCATCTTGTCTCAAGGTGACGAGCGCAATTGTAGTGCAGCTCAGAATTTTTGGGGTTTCAAGAATCCTGAGGGGCACTGCATTGTAATGGGCAGGGTGTACCAATTACCATCAGCTGAACATCCTGCTCGTCTCGTCCCTTAGTATATAAATAAAAAATCGATATTATAATATTTTAATTTGAGAGTCACAATTATTGGGGTGCCACCTCCACTTACTGTGGGATAAGGGCTTGTAAGAAAAAAAATATAGATTTTTTTATTTAGTTTCGATTACCTAAAAAAGACTTTAACGAGACTAGTTTCACAGTATGTGCCAATCTTGCCAAAATCGATTCGAATCATTAAATGTCAATAGTACTGAAATTATTATCACTTGTTAAACTGCAACACTCAAATTAGCGTATGGTCTGTCCCAATTGGTGAGTCGCCAACGCGGCTCCCAGATGTGGATAGCTAGTGGCGGATTATGCTTATTGCCGCCCTTTTTGATCAACAAAAATTTTATATATTTTGGTTCACAATTGTCATTAAAATATAGTTTCTATTTTTTACACGACTTACAATGCGAAGCATTAGAGAGTGCTCTATTTTCTCTAATAATAATAAGCATTTTTTTTTCAAATTTGTATTGGTCAATTTGTAAATCTCTTCTTCCTGGCTTTTGTCCAAGCAAAAGCATCAACTCATCGTAATCAATTTCTTGAACTAGTTTAGCTTCAAAAGACAGTAATGCCAAAGCATTAAGTCTGTCTTGACCCATACTTGCACGTAAATAATATTAAACCTTTTTCAATGTGGAAAAATCTTTCTCCTGAAAAATTTTAGCGGGAATAGATTTTTTTTTATTTATACTTATGATAATAACACATTATATAATATAAATGTAGCTTTATAACACAGATCACTATAAGATATATATGTGTATGGATTTTTTTAATTCAAGGTCAAAGGTCAAAAAAATTAGTTTTTCCGCGATTTTCAGCAAAACGGTAAGTTTTATCATAAAAGTACCTCAGACAAAAATTGTAGATCGTAAAATTATCTATATAAAATGTATCGATACTTTTTTTCTTACGAGCCACCGTTTCTGAGATATAACGATTCATGTCCAATTTCCAAACCCCCAGAGGACTCAAGATTGCGGGTTATCATCCCCACCATCTGGATATGTGGCGGTCCTCCACTGTGCGCTTTTCAAGGAGCTTTCTTCCACGTACTACAAAGCTGTGGCATGAGCTTCCTTGTGCGGTGTTTCCGTGATGATACGGCATGGGTACCTTCATAAAAAGCGCGTACACCTACCTTAAGAACCGGCAACGCTCCTGTGATTCCTCTGGTGTTGCAAGAGAATGTGGACGGCGGTGATCACTTAACAACAGGTGACCCATACGCTTGTTTTTCCTCCTTTTTCCATAAGAAAAGTAACTTGATGCAAACTCATGGCCTTCAAGTGTTACACTTGAGGTTTGTTCAATTAACAAAATAAACATAAGATTCCTAATTAGTTGCCCTATTATATTAGATTGATAATATTGAATTCAATCTTAAAATGTTTTCATAAAAAGTAAATTTGATAGTTATTACTACTAAAAGGAAAGGGGTAATAACAAAGAATTAAAATCTGTGCTATCCAAAAATAAACACAAATTTAAATCAATACAAATATTTATTCCTGTATTTTTATTCAAATGTCAATTTTGTTGGCAAGTGTGGAAAATGGCTGTGGCTCGTGACTGATTTGCTAGCACCCAACTGACACCGGTAAGACATGCATATAGATCTCCACAAAGTTTTCCAACTGCACAACATTTTCCACATATCATGTCCATTACAAAGAACATACAGAATCGCTTAGAGGCAATTTAAAACTTAATAAACAATGAAAGTAATAGTTACAATTTTACACATACGCAAAAAGTTATTATATAGAAAAATAAAAGAGTATAATTAATGAAGTTAATGCCTTTACAAGATTAAATTTTAATCTGTTTCTCTAGTTTACATTAGTGAGTATCAAGTTATCGGCAAGTTTAATAAGTATCAATTCCAATAAAATTTCACATACCTAACATAACTTTAAGCCTAGTTGCATGTATGCAATGCAAGTATTGTAATACTTCAACATATTTGATATTAACATTGAATGGAAAACCGGACGACTCCAGTTACTAAACAAAAAGTTCATATCTACCTCCTACCACAATACAAAATTTTCAACTGCAGAACATACAACATTCTATGGCATTTCCAGTGCAATATCACCTGGATATGAGCTAGGTACTGCAAGTGCAGTCAAAACTTCATGAATCAAATGATCACTTCACCATCAGGTGACCAAAAGGGTTGTTTTTGCAACTATTATATTATACAAATTGTTTATTGAATTTGTACTTTTTATCATATTGATTCCATGCTTTCAGTGTTGGTAACACAATCCAGTGATGTACTTGACAAAATGACAATCATAGTAGTAAATATAATTCCCATTTGATACCTTTCTAAATATAAATCCAAATCATACTATTAAGTATTTAACTTTGAATAAGGCCTTACGTTTAACAATTACAATACTTATTACAATAAAACTAATTGTGACAATATTACATACAAATTGTGATTTAACATAAATTTATTGCTGACACATATTAGGCACTTGTTTTATACATAAGGACCTACTTTGTAAGTACTACTTTAAGTTAATAAGTTTTGCAAATAATATGTATGATACAATAACAAAAACTATTTTACAATAATAAGATCCTGAGGTAGGAAGCATTTTACTACAATTTCAGAGTCAAACACGGAGAATTTTGTTTTGTATACAATTTTTTACAAAACTATAATTGTGTTAGACCAACACAATAACACAGTTTTTCACAATAACAAAATATTTGAAACATGTTAATATATAAACTTATTAGCTGCATACAAACTAAACAAAGAACAACACTTTGTTCGTCACAACTGGTAAAAACATTCCGTTTCACAAAATAACCATTAGTATTATAAAAATGTTTGTCATTTTACAATAAGGTAATAATTTCTTGTGATATTGATATTGCAGTCAATTTTGACCATACTTGGTTGGACAAAAGACCTTCAGTTTGTTGAAAGTTGAAAAAAGCAAAAGCTGCCTTTCTTAGAACACAGATAATAAGTGTATTAATAATTATTGATATACATTTCTCCATCCGTGGAAAAATATAGTTTTATGGTAAATGACAGCTTAAAAAACAAAAAAAAAAAACATTTTTTTTATAGCAAGTAAAAATAGTTTCACATAATCATGAGAAGTTTGTTCCATGTTCCATGGAGCAATTGAATGAACTTTTCATATTAAATGAAAAATGGTTTTCTTAATTTTTTAGTTGGATGTGACAGTGTTTTTTTTTAAGTTTTTAAAAGTATAAGTTATTTATTTTATCGACTCAAAACAGCATCAAGTTTTGAAATAAACAGGACCTTTTGAAAGTTGTGAAAATTACATTGTAAGATTCCGTAACTTAGATAGAAACTGGTCAAACTAATAAAAAATGCAACATAAACAAATGCAATTATCCTGTCACAAAGTGACGTACACAATCTATTCCATGAAAATTGGTATTAATTATAACATTATGAAACAACAACAATAAAGAAGATATAGACCTTAGGTAAAGGATTGGTCTCCGCTGCGCTCCAACGAGACACCGCAGGCGTAGTCGCAAGTGGGCGTACTCGAGCCAGTCTCGAACAATGTTTGAGTTGACGTGCCACATGTTCTGTTAAGCTTTGCTAATAATTGAAAGTTATATGGTTGCGTAGTAAAACTTTGTTAAAATAAGCACACTGGGAATTATCACCAGTAAGTATTTTGTATTTTATTAATTTCAATGTAAAATAACACGCAGCGTATGTTACAAAATTTGAAATATGCTCACAATCATCTAATAGTTCCCGTAATAATAAAGCTGATGTTCTCAGCTAGTGTAGTATCTAGTTGGACTGCAACGGAGACCAATTCTTAATCTAAGATTACATGTAAAATATTTAATATTATCAGCACATATTTTGTTTAGACCTATAGTTCTTACAAAAACTATTTAACTTGTAAGCAGGAATATTGTTATTATATTTGTTATTTATACATATTACTTCGGAAAGCAATATGAAAAAAAAAGAAAAAGAGGCCTCTAAATGTATATAAATTTGTAATAATTAACACTAAATAAATAAAAATGATCACATTATATACTTTACCTGTATTAGTACAATATATTTGTTTATAATAACTTAAATTCACATTTAAATGGCAATGCTATCAATTAGTAAGTTTTCATTCAATATTTTCTAACCCCACAATTGATAAATGTATATAGAAAACATTTATGCGATTTAAGTATATTTTTTGTAAGAAAAGTGTGTATCAAAATTGGTTTTTAAAAGAAAATTTTGTTGATAACATTCAATTATTTACTCAATATTTAAACAATTTTAAACTTAATAAATTGCAGATTGTATTAAAAAACTAATATATTTAAAGATTGAGTTAAGTTTACAATAACTTTTATACAAATGATTTAAGTTTTCTTTAGTGTTCAAGACTTATAATTAGTCTCGTGCCAGATTTTGGCGAGACAACACGTCCTGAGGATGCCTCGTGTAAAGGCGAAACACGTGTCGAATTGAACATTTGTTTAAAAACAAATATATTTAAAAACAAATATTTATTTAAAAACAAATATTGGCGGTATTAACACTAAAGAAAAAAAAACTTAAATCATTTGTATAATTATGGATTTCCGCAAAGTAACGCCTACTTCGATAAATAAATACCTTTTATATCAATTGAAGAAGAAAATTGACAAGTGGTCAATAAACCTAGATAAAGAATAAAAACTGAAAATTTGTTTAAATATATTGAGATGTTATTCCAATATTCGAAGGTATTCGAGAAATACAGGGGACCTACTGCCAAATTCGAATTAGAACACTAAAATCTCAGCACTGCCCGTGCGCGATAAGTTGAAACTTGAGCGCTGTTTATTTACGGCCATTACCAATATTCAGTCTATCACCGGTTGTGGCCTACTTCAGATAAAAAATCGTAACTATCGTTGACTTTTCTGTCCTAATAAACTTATCGGCGGTAACTCATCTTATCCGTACACGCTGTCTCTCAATGGGACAACGTATAGCTTACCTATAATAGCTTAGAAGTTTGTATAGAAATTGCAACAGTGAACTGGCAATAAGAATGACTTATCGGGTATATTGGGACAGCTTCAGATTATTGACAGCTTATTACTGACAGTAGATGGTAGTAATTTATCTCTATCGGTAGTTATTTAAATTGGATCCCATGGCGTAAGGTGAGATATAATTAAGTGAAGCGGCAGTAATTTTTGACACTTTACAGTACACATAAAATTACGATTATATTTTTTTATTTGAAACAAGGCTCAGGAAATCGATGATCGCAGTAGGCCTTCAGTAAGTTGACAGTTGGCAGTTTTGAATTTATGACATAATAAGAAATACCTACACTATTCACATTATGTACTCAATAAAAAATAATATAAAACTAAATAATATAAAAGAATCTCGTGCAATAAGTATTAACATTTATAAGTACATACATAGCGTTTTAAGTAACAATAAAATTAAGTAATTCGTCGGTTGGAGGTGTAAAGATTGCCTTATTATTGATTAAATATAATATACTGTTACAGAAAAATTAAGACATCAATCAGTCTTGGAGTGTATATTAATCTATATGTATAAAAATGAATTGCTGTTCGTTAGTCTCGCTAAAACTGGAGAACGGCTGGACCGATTTGGCTAATTTTGGTCTTGAATTATTTGTGGAAGTCCAGGGAAGGTTTAAAAGGTGAATAATTATGAAAGTGTTCGGAATTAAATAAAAACAACAATTTTGTTTTTCCTTTGATGTGTCCCCCGTCGCCCGATATTTGTTTTGTATGGACATATTTTCTATGAGATAATTTTTTGACACACGGTTTGACAGTTCTGCTGTAAAACAATTTCATTACAACAACAGGGAGCATATTTTACGAAATAATTCTTGATGTTATGATATATTATTGACAAATTCATAAAAAACAGTATTTTATTTATTATATACAGAACAACGTCTGTCGGGTCAACTAGTATATAATACAAATATTACAACAATTATTAAGTAATTTTCTGAAATATAAACCTGATGAAACAAAAGTGAACAGTTTGGTGTGCCTGTCTAGTGTGTATTGATAAAAACGATTTCAGCATTTGATGCTACCCTTTAAGAGTGTCTTAAATAACCTTCAGACATCTATTACAATTTGTATAGAATAAGTTGTAGTAGTAAGGATCCAATCTCTCTCATTACAAATTTTGGTACTTTTCAATGCTGAAGAAGAAAAAGTTGCACCAATGTAACCTCAAAATTATGATTAATTTAGCTATACAATAAGCTGTAGTAGTTTGAGAAAAAAAATATTTTTTCAGTTGAGCGTGAGTGTAAGAAAAGTTAGGGTCAGGCCACACTTATCAACGGTGTCTGATGTGAAACAGGGTGTCCCAAAGTTATGGGACATGAAGGGAAAGTACCTTAAATATCGTAGATAGGGTATTTTACTGAAAGAAGACTTTATGTTATTTTTAAAAGTAAGTAATTCTGCATTCAAAGATTTTCTAAATATTACTTGCCTCGTCTGGAAATCGAACCGACTTAAATGTAAAAAATAAAAACACCCCTACTTTTATGATGCCACTGGAAAGAATGGCCAAAAACTAATAACTCTTCTTAAGTAACATAGTATTTTAAAAGAAAGGAACAACGTAAAATGTTTGAGTCAAATTTCAAGAAAGTTATTTACTGGCGACGACGACGTTCGGAAAGTAGCGATATTATCATTCCATAGATAGCATTGATTATTTGAGGCAAGTAATTCTTAGAAAATCTTTGAATGCAGAATTACTAACTTTTAAAAATAACATAAAGTCTTCTTTCAGTAAAATGCCCTATCTACGATATTTAAGGTACTTTCCCTTCATGTCCCATAACTTTGGGACGCCCTGTATATATCCTTTCGCACGAATGAGACGATCGCGTTTTGGCGAGATCGTTCTATATCGTTAAGTAACAACATCTGTACATCTGATTATCATTATACAGTAAAATTTTATATAATATATAAACGTAATACATCTCACTGACTGAATCATCACAAGATCTATAAATTCGCCGTTTCTTCTCTCTTAGAGCGAAACGGTAGTTTGTTTCCGAAGCGGTAGTAGTATCTAGTATATTAGAAGTGACACCAAAAAAAATCAAAAGGAATCAATTTTGAGAAAATAAATACGTTTTAATCGGCTTAATGTGAAAGACCGGATCAGTGTGTCCTGGCCCTTATTACTTATGATACCGTATTTTATTTAAGTTTTTAGCATTCTAGTTTTAGTCGGTTGAGTATGAGTACTCACAGTATAAAATGACCTGAACTTAATTGACGATCCCGGCATCTTTAGCCATGCTGTAGAAGAGTGAGTTGGGATCAGCTAGCAGCTGATCGGGGGGAGCGTACTCGACGAGTTGGCCTTTGTCGAGGACCATGACTCGGGTGGAGTCCAGGATTGTGTTGAGCCGGTGAGCTATTGTCAGTACGGTGCACGAAGCGAACTCGCTGCGAATCGTTTTCTGTACACACATTATAATATTATGTAGTTAATAATACAAGTGACTACAGTTCCCTGTGTGCCTGGCTTTTGCCAAATCGAAAGGCCAATAATCATCACCAAGTTTGCAAATTTAGAACTTCCGTGTTTCTCGCATGTTCAGCTGTATGTGGAATGCTCGCGAAACCAAAATTATAGTTTACAAACAAGCTTTAAATTAAATAGATATATTTTTCTCTGACTAAAACATATGAAATATTATTTTCTATTCATAGAGCGCTGGAACTTTTGTTTTTTTTTTTTAAATCATTAACCAGTTTCAGTAAATAACTAAACATTTTAACCGTACATAGTGCAACCAGTCATCACAAATCAAAAGTTGTAAACAACGACATAGGTGATACGAAGTTCACCGGGTCAGCTAGTAACTTATGTTGAAGAATAAGATAAATTTATTCCATGCCGTTTTCTTTTTTCGAGAGGAGTAAAATACATTTACGTATTGAAGACCCCGAAACGGGGCCCATATGTCGGGCTCGGGTGTAAACACCCCCTACCGACTAAAAACCTCCTCTGTGCTGATAGCCCTGAAGGCTTTTACAGCTAAGCCGGGCGGGGGCCTTGGAGGCCGAAAATGTAGCTTACAGGCGCCGGGCGTCTCGGAAGGAGACTCGAACCTCGGACCACCTGCTCACTAGGCTGGATGGTTATTCCATGCCACACACATAAAATTACAATTTAAATACTTAATGATATATTTCTAATAAAGTGCTGTAACCCACTGGCTACATGATTTTCAGCTTCTGTCTGGGTTACTGGTAACTGGGTATTTAGTAGTAATTGTAATATTCGTTAGTAATTGTAACTGGATGTAGAATAGATATGTTTTATTCCTAAGCAGGAATAAAACATGTCTATTTTAATCCCAATAGGAACTGGCATTACAATGCAGTGCCTTTCAGGATTCTTGAAAAACCTGAAAACTTTGACTGGCACTACAATTGCGCTCGTCACCTTGAGACAAAGATGTTAAGTCTCATTTGCCCAGTAATTTGACTAGCTACGGCGCCCTTCAGACCGAAACACAGTAATATTAACACATAACTGCTTCACGGCAGAAATAGTTGTTTGAGTTACTATTTTTTAGGGTGAAGAAACTTTAAATTAATTTTTATTTAAATCAACGCAAGATCGAAAATGGCTAAATTCACATACTGTAAAGAATCTTACAGACACTTTATTTGCTTCACTAGAAATACTCCTGAATAGTAAAAACTATTTTAGCCCCAATCACTGTTCAAACCGTTTGTATTGTTTAGGTAGAACACAGTTAAAACAGCTGCTGGTATATAATATATACGAAATAAAGATGTTGTTTTTGTTGCACATAAACTTCTAATTGCCAATAGCATTGCAACACGCACTGCATTGAAATGGGTAGGGCGTATCGAATACCATGGTACCTGTATGAGCTCGTCTGTCTCCAGGTCGACGGCCGCGGTTGCCTCATCCAGCACCAACAGCGGCGTCTTCCTCAGCAGAGCTCGAGCCAGACACACCAGCTGTCGCTGACCCACGGACAGGTTCTCGCCGCCTTCGGACACCTCGTTCAGCAGACCGGCCGGCAACCCTGAAATCAAAAAAATATCGGATTAAATAGAATGGATGACCCTTTCATCCATGGTAGCAAATTTAGGCGTAGGTAAGGGTTAGTTAGTTAGTTTAGCTGGGCTGTTTACACACTTAGCCTCTTGATTGGGTCATTGTAGGTTTTCGTTTGTCTTCTTACTCCAACCAGCCCAGATCATTCCAGAAGTATAGCTGTCTTTTTAAGTTTCTGCAGGCATCCGGAAGCGATGCTGGTGGTTGGAGTATTTGTGCAAGTTGTTCGGCCACACTCCTGCACTCCAGAAGCACTTAAATTTAAAATATATAGGAAGACCACTATAAACAATTTAAAATTATTATAGTACCTATTTTTGGAAAAATAAATAAATGAGGAGTGCACATTTGAGCATCAGTTTATCTTCTAATTATTATTATTACCTAAAGCTAAACTAAATTAAACGTTCAGCTTAATATTGAGTAATGCGTGCCGGTGAGCACACATTTGTTGAACTATGCTTCATATAAAAACATGAATACACACCTCTCACAAAGCTCTCAAGATGTGCATGTCTCAAGGACCGCCAGATGTCGTCATCGCTGTACGTCTGGAAGGGGTCCAGGTTCATCCGCAGCGTTCCCGAGAACAGCACGGGGTCCTGCGGGATGATGGTGATCCGGGACCGCAGCTGTTGGAGTCCCAGCGATGAGATATCGATTCCGTCAATCAGGATTCTCCCGCTTGATGCTTCCACTATCCTAATGAATAGATAATAATAATAATAATAAAATTTATTGCCTTGAACTTGATTTAAGTATACAATATCAGCTTATTACAAAACATACATTAAGACAAAAGGGAGTAGGCTCAGCTTATGCTGCTTGTAATAATATTTTCATGCAGCGCTGGTTTTCAGCCATTCCCATCTCCCTAAGGTGTAAGGTGGGATACATAGTAAAGAGGGCAAACTAATAACGATAACAATGCAGATCTAAACTTTTTCTAAATGTATCAACCTGTTTAAATTATGAGTGTATTTGTGAGTGTGAGTGTGTGTGTTGTATAAATATATGAGTGTGTGTCAATGTGTCAGTTTAAATGTAATATGAAACGAGTTGCAAATGTTATGGTTTAATCATGAAAAATATTTATATAAGGGAAGTTCTTTCCATACACAATAATTAAAATTTTCAGCTTCCTGTTGTTTTTTTAACAATGCCATTTTATATTTACCCTTAAACTGATTTATATTTTTTATCATTCTAAGAGGTGGTGGCAAATCATTCCAAATACGGGAAGCCATGAATTTGAAACTGGATCTATATCTTGTTGTTTTGTAGTATGGTATATTTAATAAGTTTTGAGAGGCAAAACGTGTACATTTTAAATTAGAACTTCCGCTCCAGGACAATTTTTCAAATAAATATTCAGGGCGCTTGCTATAGATAATTCTCTTTATACTACAGGCATAATGCAATTCTCTCCTAGCTTTCATATTAAGTATTCGTTTGTTGTTTAAATATGGAGTTATATAGCCTCTGTTTGGAACATGAAAGGAGAATCGAATACATGCATTTTGTACCCGCTGCACTGCTTTCTCCAATTTATAACTAAGTCTGGGACCATATGTTGTACTGCAGTGGTTCAATTGGGAGAGGACAAGTGACTCAGTCAATGAAGTACGTAGTTCCTCTTTTAGGTATGGCCTTATTTTATATAGTGTTTTTAGTTTATAGAAAGCAGTTCTTATTTTATTGTTAACATGTTCCATAAATTTTTGCTCGCCGTCTAATACCAGGAACAAAATAACGTGCAGTTTTTACATATTCTACTGGTATATCATTTATTTTTACTTTTTCGTTGCAGTTACATATATATTTAATTTGTTTTTTTGTTCCAAGGGCTAACATCTGTGATTTAGCTGGATTAAGTGACAGCGAGTTTTTTTTTGACCAATTGTAGATATTTTCTATGTCCTGATTTATTTTACGTATAGCGTCTTTGACATCCTTGCCTTTGAAAGAGTAATATAGTTGCGTGTCATCAGTGTAGAGGTGGTACTTACAAGTTTTTATATATTTGGGGAGGTCAGCAGTTAAAATGGAGAAAATTATCGGGCTTAGCAGAGAGCCCTGTGGGACACCTCTTATCACAGGCAGCAACGAAGAAAGAAGTTTTTTACCAGTTTTGCCAGTTTTGTCTTCAATTTCCACCATTTGGCTTCTACCAGTCAGGAACGTTTCAAACCAACAACAAGTATTTTTGGTGAAACCAGTGTTTTACTTTTGACAGCAGTATTTCTGAAGGGATACAGTCGAAGGCTCTAGAATAGTCTAGCAAAACTAGTATACTACTATATCCCATATCCGATGCTTCTGTCAAATCATCAGTGATATGTAGAAGGGCTGTTTCTGTGCCGTGACCCTTACGAAACCCAGATTGATATTTTGGTATTACTTTTATACTGTCGAGATAAGCAACCACTTGATCTAGGACTACTTTTTCTAAACATTTGGATAGTACGGGTAAAATAGAAATTGGTCGTAAATCATTTAGTCCATTAACAGTTGTTTTTTTTTGGTATAGGTTTAACAAGTGCGTTTTTCCAACAAGAAGGGAATTTATGAGTTAATATTGACGTGTTAATGATATTTGTTATTATAGGCAGAGTAACTTCAACGGTAAGTAAAATCATGTCAATGTCTAATTTATCAACTCCCATAGCTTTAGTTTTGATTGCCTTTAAAATATTAAGGACTACCTGCTCTGATGTAATTTTCAGTTCAAATGCTTGTTGTATACTGACTTTTTCATTTGTCGTAATTTCTATATCTTCTTTGTTGTATGGGGGTAGATTTAAAAAATGAGCGTTTATTTCATTTGGGTCTTTAAGGTGGTCCGATAAAGAGGTGTTGACTGATTTAGTAATCGTAGTAATATTTTTTATATTTTTCCACAAGAGGCCTGGTTTGTGAATTTTGTTATTAATAGAGTGTTCAAAAAATGCTTTTTTTTTCTCGTTCCTTAGCAGCTGTAACAAGATTCCTGAGGGTACGATAGTATGTTTTTGAGGTATCAGATTTAGTAATGTTTGCTTTCTTTAGAGCTTTATCTCTCAGGTTCATCATAATTTTTAAACTGTCTGTGATCCATGGCTTAGGTGGGCCTCTTAGAACTGATCTCTTAATTGGGGCATGAAGGTCGAATAATGTTAAGATATGATCGTTAAAAGTATCAACCATATGATCTACATCATTGAAGCTGTTGATAAGATGCCAGGGAATTAAATTAAGGTCAGATTTGAATAAAGTCAGATCCATATTATGGAGATATCGTTTGAACTTAAACGTTTTGTTAAGCCTTGGTTTCTTAATATTAAAATATGTCAACACCATCGCGTGATCGCTTAGGTCTCTGTTATGAATTATATCAACTTTCTGACATTTGGATGGAGTGTCAGTTAAGATAATGTCAATCAATGTTTCCGAGTTATCCGTAACCCTAGTCGGATCCTTGACTATTTGATGTAAATTATGTTGATAGCAAAAAGATAATAAATCTCTTACCTGTGGCAGATCTTCATTGAGGAGATTGATATTGAGGTCACCGAGAAGACAGCTATAGTTGCAGTGCCCCATCAGGTTTACTGATTCACTAATGTTATCTATCGCATCACGGACGCTGACACTCTCGGGTCTATAAGCTGTACCGATAGCCATAATAGCACCTGGTAATTGAATTTCCAGCCATAACTGCTCAAGAGCAGTGCTTGGAAGTTGTTTAATGCGAGCGACTATCCCTTTTCTGATAAAGAAACCAACTCCACCACCTCTCCTTTGACCGGTTCGAGCCTTGTGGATAAATCTGTAGTTGGTCACCGATAGCACAAGAGCTTCTTCCCCTTCTTTTATCCACGTTTCATTGAGCGCAAGGATATCTAGTTCATACTTTAATAAACTTATCAATAACTCATCCGTCCCTGTATTCAATGATCTTGCATTTAATGAACCTATTTTCAAACATTTTTTTGAAGGGTTAGCCATTAGGGATTTTTGAAATGAACTACTTTAATAAACAATGTGCAACTAATATTTAACATTTGTGTATGTTTATATGAATATGTGTTTAAGAGTTCTGTGTTTAGTGTGAGTTCTGTTTAGAGTGTGAGCATTATTTGTTTGTAGGTTGCACATTATAAAAATATAAGCTTTAAATGTAAGTTTAAAATAAGAATGATAGGAAAATAAAGGCTCAAATATTAAGATTTTCCAAAAACCCGGAATAAATCACTCTCCTCACGTATCCTGGAACGTTCTTTTCCTTGCTCTTGCCGTACATAAATTTTACCGTCGCGTGTCTATACATATTTAAATTTTAGTTCACTGGCTAATAAGCGGGCTTTCTGAAATAAGTATCGGTTGTGTCCGCTGAGACGTTCATTTATATAGAGAGAGCGTGTAGGACCTGGAAGCTGCAGGCCTTCGGAGTTAAGGCCTATAATAGGGGTTAAAGTATGAAATTGCCGTTTTTAGGGTTCCGTTTAGGGTTTTTAGGCAAACGGCAAAAAACGGAACCCTTATTGTACTCTTCTTGTTCTATTGGATTTCTCTAGGGCTTTTGAAACTATAAATATAGATATAATGCTATCAAAATTAAATTACTATGGATTTGACTTTGGTGCATTAAAATGGTTCAATAGCTAACTTCGTGAGCGTCACCAATTTGTACAGTTCTGCCACAACAGTTGTTCTACCTTGACATCTGAGATTTTACCGGTTGCAAATAGAGTACCACAAGGTTCTATTTTGGGTCCCATATTATTTATTTTATACACAGACATCAAAAACCACATTAGACATTGCAAGTACCACTTTATGCTGATGACACCCAAATTTATATATGTTGTAAGCCAAATGAAATAGATAACGCGGTCCAGTTGCTTAACGATGACCTTAATAGTATTATGTTGTGGGCCCAGAAAAACAGCTTATGTCTTAATCCGGTAAAATCAAAATACATAATTTGTGGCACCAAAAAACAACTTACTCGCTTAAAGTCTTCACCTAACATAATCTTGATGGGTGAACCCATTGAACGTACATACGTAGTGCGTAATCTTGGTCTTCTTCTCGACTGTAAGCTGCGATTCCATGATCACATCACTGACCTAGTCAGTAACTCCTTTTACAGGCTGAAAGTATTATACAGGATGAGACCTTATCTGTCGAAGGAAATGCGTATCCGCCTCGATGAAAGTCTAGTTCTCTCAAAGCTGAATTATACAGATGTCGTCTTTGGCCCGCGTTTAGTTTCCGTAACAAAAAAACTGATACAGAGAGTCCAGAATGCATGCGCCCGTTATTGTTTCAATATATCACATAGAGACCACGTAACCCTTTTCTTGAATGAGCATTCAATGTTAAAAATGACACACCGGCGAAAACTACATTTGGCTTGCCTTCTATTTGGTGTGTTAAAATTCGAGAAGCCATTTTGGCTTCTCCTTAATGACAAACCTTTTGACAAACTATCAAGAACGGCTAGTCTTAGGTCCTGTGGGTCACGGCAATGTTCTGTTCAGATGATCATTTATTTTCATAGCTTTCGTTACTCGGCATCCAAATGTTGGAATAACATCCCGCCGCCCATTAGAAATTTAAAAAGTCTGCCTTTATTTAAAACAAAATTACGACAATTTCTTCTACAAGAGCAAAGAGCGCAAGAAAGCTTGGCTCAAGATATGAGTGTATTATAGGGTAGGTTCAGGTTTGGCCTTAATATATTTATTAATTTGTGAATTGATTAGCATCCGAACTAGGTAGTTATTTGTAATCATAGTAGTTTTTTATATTTAGTAGGTATTTTCTGTCTGGTGCTGGGTAGTCCTATTTCATTTTTACCTTGTTTTAAATTGTAATAATATTCTAATAATTGTAATATGTTGTAGTAATGTTTTAAATTCAAAGTTTTTCCCATTGCTTGTGTTTAGTTTAATGTTCGTATTAAATTTGTATATTTATAGCGTATAAGTGTTGGGACAGTTACGAAGTCACAATGGCTCAAGCGGAAGATCGGCGCTGAGCATGCATAATATGTGTGCCAGCATATGCCGAGCTTGAGCTTATTTGCGGCTAACGTTCCTATTCTTTTAATAAATATGGAGTGTTTTATTGTTTAATTTCAAATTTAATTTAAGAATTGTTTTATTTTTCGTGTGTTTTTTAGCTGCAAATTAAATATTTTATTATTATCATAATATCTGCCTGTCTGTCCGTCCGTATGTCACACCCACTTTTTTCCGAAACTGTTAGAACAATACTGTTGTAAATTGGTAAGTAGATGTATTCTGTGAACCGCATTAAGATTTTCACACAAAAAAGAAGAAAAATAACAATAATAATACTACTTAGACTTGAAACTCGAATTTTTTATCATCAAATCCATACGTGTAAGGATAGGTCTTTAAAAATGATACTGAGGTTTCTAATAGCATTTTTTTTTCTAAACTGAATAGTTTGTTGTACCGCAAAAGCATAAATGACCTTCTTATTAGATGGCAGCAACGTATAATGGTAATTATTTTGATAAAATAAATATTATATTAAATAAAAATAAAAAAAGAATTTCAATTTCTCAGTACAAATCGGCAATGTCATACTTTCAATTCCTAATATATTCAAAATATTATAACATTTGTCGTAGAAAGATCAGGTTTTCGCCCTCATCATCGCCGTATAGCATGCAATATAATTCAGTTAATCACCGACCCTAGAAAAGACCAGATACAAACTCATTCACTCCCAAGCGAAAAAAAAGCCCGCCTTAAGATTGATTTCACTTCAGTTATAAATTAGCAAAATTACATCATTCCACCTGAATGTGTTAGCTCATAGGCTCTACTCAAATACGCTCAAATACTCCCTATAGTAATCCATCAAAACGTCTGAAAAGGGCACACTATCCTGGAACTTAGGTCATTTGATTGAAATTGAAATGATCTTGATTATTTGACTGACATTTATATCAGCTGTGAAATTTAAGCATCAGCGTCGAAATAAATTGAGATTAGAACTAGCCTCTATTGCCTCTAACATAAAATGTAATAAAAATCGCGAGTGTAAGACGTAGCTTGTCAAGCACACTAAACTAATATTCCTGGCCTGTTTTTATCGGTTGTCTAACAGCAAGAGACTCTACGACGAAATCTAAGACTATAAGGACCTAGAAACAAAATGCAATCCCAGCTTACCCCAGCTCTAAGGTCAAGGACCGAATTAAGAAAGAGTAGTGCACTCTCTGGGCTGCACAATCGCTAGCCAAATCTACCAACACATCCTTTAGTAGTAGATTACTGATTGTGGTTAAGCGTAAAATAAAAAAAAATACCTAAAGAGTCCCAAAGTCAATGTAGACTTTCCAGCGCCGGTTCGGCCCACGATGCCGAGTTTTTCCCTGGGCGCCACGGAGCACGTCAGCTCTTTGAGCACTGGTTCTCCCTCGCGGTAGCACAGGGTTAGTCCGTCCAACTGGATTGCACCAGTTTCTGGCCACGTGGAGCCCGGCCCAGTCCCCACAGTCCATGCTGCCTCCTGCACAACCAAAAACCAATATTTTAGATATTTTTTTTATTTAATTCATTGTATATTATTTCATTATATTATAACTTAGAAACAAATAATGAAGTACACTGAAAATAAATTTGAAATCAAACAAGGTATAACAAAGTAAGTAAGGGTCTTCTGTCCCTAGGTCGCAAAATAATTTGCAAAGAGCTACAATGGCAAAACTAAGTGGTGACATCAAATTTTATTGCGGCTATCTCGTCTAATCTGCTCTTTGAGAACACTTCCCTTAATGCCTCGCCTAGTATCGCAATATGTCTATACTAAACCTCGAAATAATAATAATAATCTTTATTTGCGAAAACTGCCACCATATTTTTACAAGTACAATAGATATGAACAGTTAACATTATATAAAGAATAGAAAAAATAACAATACAAATGTGAGAAAACAATAAAGAAATAGATATTAATGCTTTAAAACATGGAAGGATTATTTAATAACTAGAATAATAACAAACGAGGCAGCAGCGCGATTCGCATTTTATTGAAGTGAAACTTCTTTAGAATCGTTGTGATTTCAAACCGGATGCAACGGAAAAAACGACAGGTAAGAGACACAAATACAAAATGTGTAGGATGAAGCCGACAAAGAATGACACAGAAATATGCATACTATTGAAGTGAAAACTTCTTTATCATCGTTGTGATTTGAAAGTCGATGAAACGAAAAAGTGACAGTAAAAAGAGCAGTTACATCAATTCATAATATTTAACATGGGAGATAATGAGATAGGAAGCATAATACAATGTTTTGGTACCAGGCGATCATAGTTAAAGAAGAGATTGTCTTAAGTATGGCGCGAGTATACCTTAATATATTCTGACTCCAAGCGCACGAAGTATTACTACATAGATACCAGGAGAACATATTATTATATAATGTATTAGTGGTGGTAGGAATGTCTTTCAAAGCGATTGAAATCATGTGTCATCCTAGCAACACGTACCAGGAATTCATATGCAGTTTAGAGGTTCATGCACCATGCAGGTTTCACTTCTCACATGTGTACTTTGTACGCACGCAATGTTTTTTTTTTTCGTGTAAGCTATTTTGGCAGTGATGCGTGAAAAAATTATTAAATATTTAATTATTTATCGCATCGTATCCAACAGAGACATCTCGAGCGATTGTCAATTCCAGGGTTATCTAGAAGCCTTCTTCGAAGCCAATTTGGATTTGCGTTCAATTTAACTTTTTTGAAAGTACTCAAGTGGTACCGTTCTGGAAACGCCGCACAAGGAAGCTCATTCAACAGCTTGACTGTACGTGAAAGAAATTTCCTTGAAAAGCGCACTGTCAAGGAACGCTACAAAGGTGGTGATGATATCCAAGTTTGTGGCGGAAGAAGACGAGTAAAACAGCTCTTCGGAACGCTCCCGATAATGCTTCGGATAAATGCGTAGAAGATACACAAAAAAGCAACGTCTCTACGCAGCACTTAGTGATCAATCACGTAGACCTGGATTACCAATAAATCGAGCAGCTCTACTTTGGATATATAGCCGTATGCTTTACTGTTACAAGTTGCAAGACTATATTAGTGTTGTCATTTGAATTAATAAATGCTCATTAGCCACAATATGTAACCAGACTGACCTGTTTAGTTTCCGCGTATTCCTTTATCCTCTCCACAGCCACAATATTGGTTTCAACTTCCGACGTCATTCTCACGAGCCAGTTTAGTGTTTGTGTTATCTGAAATCAAGTATAGTTAAAGCGATTAAAGTAAGCAATGAGTGTTAAAACTTAAGAGGTAAGCGTTTTGAACACGTTGTATGAGACGTTTAGTACGCTCCAATAAGCGTGGACCTATGGCCGCATCCATATAATTAAATTTGAAAAGAATCAAAGATTCACAGAGGAGTACACGTAGGTCTTTCTTTATTGAGTTTCTGATTCGGTATAGTACTTTCAGTCTATAAAAGCAACTACGAACAATCTGAAGTATATATTTTTCGAAACGTAAGTTTTCGTCTATGAGCAAGCCAAGATTTTGGGCCTCGGTTACTCTCTCTATTTGCTCATTATTAATTTTAATGTTGGGTTTACCAGTTACTACTTTTTAACTTGATGCCGAGTACCTATAACCATATATTTCGTTTTTTTTCTAATTTAATAGCAATCCATTGGATTTCGACCAGTCAAAGATCCGATTAAGGTCTGAGGTAATTTTATTGAAAGCTTCCTTATCATACGGCTTGAAAGACAGGTAAATTTGTATGTGATCAGCAAACATATGAAATTTACAATATTAAATATGTTGAACCACGTCCGCTGTGTACAGAGTAAATAATAAGGGACCTAGGATAGACCCCTGAGGAACCCCTTTTTTGAAAAATTATGAAATGCTGCTTGCTTCATACCTATATGCAATCTGTAGACTGCCTACCGTAGGTAGTAAATTAACTTTTAACACTTGTGCTATATTTATTTAGGTTTTTAATGAGGTAGGCACTGCTTAATTAATTGCCTATATGATATACACGCCCCTAAGAACAATACAATGTGTTACTAACCTGGAGCGCATAACTGACGGAGAGCCCCACAAGGCCAGGATTGATGGTATCCCGGGCCAGCACTGCGAACAGGGCAGCGAAGAATATGATCAGGTTGCCGACCATTTCCAGCCGGATCGCCAGCCATCTATTAGCTATACAGCTCGGGTAGTAGCACAGCTGGTTGTGGTCCACTCCACGTTCCGATTCTTCCACGAACCTGTTTAATATTTAATTCATTAATCGCGTGTTTTTATACGGAGATTATTAATACAGACAACTAAACAAAGTATACATGAATGTCACTAAAGAGATGATAAAACTGTTTGGTCAAGTGCACAATAAAAACACACTGAGATTTTTTTATATATTACTAGCCATTCCCACGCGCTTCGCTGGGCGAATTTTAAAAGGAAGGAACGTTAGAATTGGTAAAATCTAAAATAAACGATCTAGGATAAATTTCGCATCGAATGGTGGTAGTTTCATGTCGATACGATCAGTTGTTTAGGCGTGATTGAACCTCAAACAAAGACCATTTTCATTATATATAGATTATTTTTAATTAATTTTATAATAGGATAGACTTACTATACTTTTACTAGCGCTTTACATTGCAAGTTACCACTTGTAACTTTAAAATCACAGCTTATCTGCACCAAGTCACGAACTACCCAAGCAGGAACAAGATATCGTCCCGGTTCATAAAAGGCATTTAATTTCTCAAAATTGATTCCTTTAGAATTCTTTTTGATGTCATTTCTAATATACTAGACACTACTACCGCTTCGGAAACAAATGACGCTCTGAGAGAGGAGAAGCGGCGCAAGAAACTCTCCCAGCATTCTTTAAGATCTGAAGATAAGACATCTGACAGAACTGAAGACAGACCCTCACCTAGCCCGGATCAAACCCCTTGGACAGATTATTCATTACAATAATTACAATTTTAGAAGATTTGAAAGTTACATTAATAATGCAACCTACCTTTCCGTAACGCCGAAAGCGCGTATAGTCGAGGCACCAGTGATACTTTCTCCAAAGTGCGAGTATATAGGAGATCGGGATACAGACTCCAAACGCTTGAGTTGTCTCGAGGTGGCCACGTAGAACCTCTGTATCACGTAGTATACCACACCGATGGGCAACACCACGGCCATGAATGTGGGCGTTGACATACTTATGACGAACAGTGTCCCTAGCACCTGTCCGCCATTTTGTTTTATTAGTCTCTTACAATAGAAAGTGCAATAATTCAATATAACTTTTATATTAATACGCGAAATTTTGCGGAAGTTCATATTTACTGAAATGTTATGAATATTCTTATGTGCTGAACTCTGAAACGAGAGTCACATCATCTCATGCACTTTACTGTAGTCTACACACTAACAAATTTAGCGGAATTAACACTTACGACATTTATTCATAACATTTAAATTGATTTAACTTTGAACATTGTCAGCACTTATAACGGGACATATCACCAACAATAACTATTATTTGCCTACGAATAACCTAAACCACTCCACAACCATCGCTTGTAACTGCAATGGAATGTCGGGCAACTCAGAAATACTAGAAACGTTGGGAAATATCCTGTTATTTGTACTTAATGTCAATCCGGTTGCCGAGCAGATAAAAAGAGCTATCATTAACTGTGCTTGTATGTGTACAAGTTTCAGTCTCGCTCACACAGAGGCAGACATTGTAATTAGCGCACATTTTAAATGACCGTATGTAGTAGACACAGTCGTTGTTTCTGCTTGGCAATCGGCGTGAACAAAGGTTGACACTACAAGCCCGACATATATTTAAAGAAGTGAATACAGCATTTTTTTTAATTATGATTGGAGAGGACAGTCCAGATCATCTGATGTTAAGTAATCACTGACGCTAACACTCTCTGTAGCAGTGAAATCAGGGGAGCGTTGCCGGTCTTTTATGAAGTTCTATGCGCTTTTGATCAGGTGATGTTCTGAAAACATTGCGCAAGCAAGCTAGTTCTAGTTTGATATTATCACCAACATGAGTTTATTCTTCTTCTTCTTTATTTTAATTTCTCAATAATAAATTCTTAAGAGTATAAAAAAATAAAATATTGAGAGCGCAAAGAACGACATAAATGGCATTAAACAATCTTGGTGATAGTGACACAGAAGCTGTACTTCTTCTGTAATTCTAATTGCCATATTACATTTAAACAAAAGCCGAAAATAGATTAAAGAGCGTTACCGACCATTTAAGGGTATATGAAGGCCACTCGAAAAAGCAACTATATTAAAAATATTACCAAGGTTTGCAGGCAACAAACTGACCTTTTCTTGAGAACACAATTTCTTTAATAACGAACTATTTTATGACCTTTAAAATTAATGTCAGGATTGTAACGCCGTTGAACTAATTAATGTACTTGATATAGTAAAAGAAACTAGAAATTATGTTGTTTTAAAATATATATAGATTCAGAAACAATATTGACATTACCTACATATTAGGATGGGTCCACATATAACGAATTCGGCGAAGGAAATCTATTGAGAGAAGGAGAAAGGGTATGTGTGAAGAGGTGAGTGAAAGAGAAGAGAGACGTTTCGTTCGCCGTTGTTCTTTGTATGTGGACCTTGACTAGGTAATTATAAATAATCTATCTGCTGATAAAACTTTCATGTTATTTAGTTTATTTTAAGGACCCCTGAAAACTTGACTGTTAATGACAAAATAAGCATAACCGGTTTCGATTCGTAAAATAGTTATTTTACCCAACAAACACAAACAAACAGACATCACCTTCGTGTTTAACATACATCAGTTTAATTATAACGCATATGATTGGTAATGTTAATCCCCATGAACACACACAAGATGTTTACTAACGACTCAGATCATATTTGGGATCAGTTTATCGTCGAACACACAGCAATAAATATTTAACTCAAACAACACACGAACCAAAACCAAATGTGTACAAATGTGAACGGACGTGCCAAAATAAAAACCGGCGAATTAGTTTAAAATTAAACAGAGTAAACCTAAATGAAATAATAACCTTATGGAAAACCCGTCAAAACAATAAATATGGTGAAGTTTACCTCAAATGCACAATAAATGACGTCCGATAGCTGGGATGGCAGAGAAGAGTCCACAACGTCAACGTCTTTAGAAAATCTAGAGAGAATCCGACCGAGGGGCGTTACTTCGAACATTTGTAACGGTGCCCTGAGCATATTCCTCAACAACAACTCGTGTAACACCCGTGCTGCCCGCCAACACGCCAAGTATGGCATTAAATCCGCGAAAAACGACCCAATCGCTGCAAAAACGTCGATTACATTAATCTCACCCAGCCATCACACAATCCCCGCAATGAATACATTATTTACGACCTGTAGCTAATACTCCGAAACTTTTAAACACTGCATGAGCTAAGTGCGATATTTGTGCATGATAACGAACTACTACTTCTGGATTAAAAACACGTGCACTAACTACTTTTATTGATGGGTCTAAAAGCCAAACATTATTACGGCGAGAGAAGACAAAGGTTAATAAATATTACTACACAAAGTGAAATTTATCTATCTACAAATTTAGTTAATAATAAAAAGCTGATATAAACTGATCCCAAGTATATACATTACAAAAGTATGTCTTAGACCACTCATATAGGTAGAGATGCCTTTTATCAGAGATCTCTACTTCCCTTCTCATAAGCTACAGACCACAGTCAGTACGGTCGGCAAATTACATAGAAACGCTTTCTATTCGCTATTAGAAAAACGCCAGGGACATCCTTGGCGTTTAAGGGTAAATAGAGATAGTAAAATAAAAATCTACTGAAATAATCGTCGACAGAAAAAGTACACCATCATGCCGTATGTGTTCTAACAAGAACCAGGTAACAACCTGGTCCACATATAACGAAAGACGACAAAAGATAGAGAAAGAGTATAGTATGTGGAGAGGCGGGTGTAAGATAAGGGTAAGGTTTAGCTAGTAGTCGTTCGCCGTCGTTCTATGTGTGTGGACAAGGCCTAATATAAAAAAAAGAGAAGTCAGGTCTATTTAATTAATCTAGGTCCAGCACAAATAATGTTGACATTGTATGTCATCAACAGTCAATATTTTATACTCATCATAATTTATTTACTTAAATTGATAATTATCATTCACTATTATTGTCTGGATAAACAAGAACATACAAAATTATTATATGCCTTTAAATATTACATTTGGTTTTCTATCTCAATTATTTTGCAACATATAAAAAATAAACAAGTTTGCATCGATGTATAATTTCGGAGCTTGCATGTGTTAATGTCCATTGCAAAATAATTGATGCGATGGTTAAGCGCAATATCTCATAGAATTTTCGCACGATCATTAAACTGCGATAAGCAAATATGAAATCTATATTAGTCATATAACCTGGCGTTTCACGGCGACATTTAAATTAGAGCTATTGTTTTTTTATTGTTAAATAATTAAATAAAAAAAAATCGCGAGGAATATAAATTTAATTTATCAGAAGTGAGGTAAACCACTTAAAAAATAACAAACGGTCGCGAGTAATTTTAATCATCGTGTGTGTCAAAAATAGTTTGCATTGCGCGCTACGTCTAAGTAATGAAATGACGTTCTATACATATAGACATATCATTCCCAGTCTCACTGTGGAACGGCAAAGTGTGCTTTAAGATAATGTAAGCACATTTTTCTCCTTAGTCGTGTGTCAATTGTTATATTGCTGAAAGAATATTTTAAACAATTTGAGTAAATACGGCAGCGTATAGATATATCAGTCGAAGCTTATTATTGTGTAATTTGTGGCGTGTTCCATATTTTGTCTATGCATTTATATGACGTGATTTGTCTATATCACTCTACTATACCAATGGACTGGCGGTTGTCAAAGTGCTTTTATGCCTGTTTGATATTCGCCATTTTGGCGCTGTTGGCCATGTAGCGAGAGACTGCGGAACTTAAACTAGTAATGTCAACTGCAGCTAAGCAAACATCAATAGGAAAATTATTTACAAAAATAAATTGTGTAGTTTATAACGTTGATACCTGAAGTATAAATAACACGGAAATCGACCGGAATTTGTATTACACGCCATTTGTATTAAACGTCAAAATTTGTTCTCTGGACGCTCGCGAGAGGCGCTTCGAATAGGCACAATTAATTAGCTGTCAAACACATGGAACGGCCCGTCCAACGGTATTTATACACGTCAGCGGTCTATATGTATACAATGCCATTAGTAATGCGCTAGTTGCGTGGAGCGTACCCCGAAGAAGCACGCGGTCCAGCCGCGCAGCGTCATGGGCAGCGTGTTGTCGAGCACGTCGACGTCCTTGCTGAAGCGGTTGAGCACGCGGCCCGTGGGCGTGCAGTCGAAGAAGCCGATGCTAGGAGCGTGCAGCACGCTGCTCAGCAGCTGCGAGTGGAGCGCGCGAGCCGCCGCCAGCGCGCCCAGGTACAGCGTCAGCGACGACACCGACACCGCCACCACTGCGACCACACGACCGTACACGCGCGCACGCGACAAACACGCACGCGACCGTACACGCACGCACGCGACCGTACACGCACGCACGCGACCGTACACGCACGCACGCGACCGTACACGCACGCACGCGACCGTACACGCACGCACGCGACCGTACACGCACGCACGCGACCGTACACGCACACCCGCACGTGACATCAAGGCTTGGAAACACTTTTTAAATGTAACGGGTAAAATTCTTTTTATTATTTTTTTCGGAGTGGAAACGTTTTATAACCCTCATTAACCGGTAAATTCCGCAAGATTCAAAATGAGACCGGCATAACTACTAAATAGTAGGCTAGTGACTGCGCTGTTGTTAATAGTTATTATGCAACTGTTGTGTAATAAAGGGTATTAAAACACGAATGTGGGTTAATGATAATAGTATCACATGAGTGTTTTAATAACTAATTATCAACAGTTGCATACAAGACTTAAAGATTCTGAAACAGTTAACTTACTGCTAACACTAAAACACCAGTCCTAGTAGTAACCTAATATCATTCATACATTGATTACATACAAATAAACTAAGCATTAATAAAACGATTATTTATTTTAGTAGTAATTTACATTATAGTTCAATAATTATAATTCACTCGAATATAATGTTCTCTTACAGCGTTTAAAATGAATCGCTCATTTTTTGTAAACAAAACAATAAAAATATCGAAGAAAAATGGCGGGAATTCGAATAACCTACTTTTTTTTTACGGCGCCCGACATTCTGGTTGTGTGGAACGCGCGTAAACTAAAATGTTCTTTTTTGAAATTCATACAGACACCACGCATCGAGCTATAAGAATGTGGCTGTCTGTTGAAACTCTTTGCGCATGAAGGGATCGAAAAAAAAAAACATAGGAGTGTTGTTATGAAATTCAGTACAACATTACAACACTCGTTTGGATGATGTAATGATTATTAGAACATTAAGTGTTTTAATGTTGGCAATAAGCTCACTGTTTCAGAATCTTTAATAGAGAATTTAAAGCATGTGTAGATAAAAAATATAAAACTGAAGAATGACTCAGCGATTGTTATTAACCCTTAATTAGGCGCATGGGGTCAAGACAATTTCTAATCGGAAAAAAATTATGTTTGAGTGTTTAGACCGCGACTGCACTCTTTCTAACTTCCTACCTCACCGCGGGGTACGTAATTCAGTTGCGAACAGACTACCAATCCGTACGCACACGTCGCTGTTCTCTTGGGTGCTCATGCGACCAATTTCGGAACATTTTTGGCAAAGGGTGAGTTTTAATTTTTGTGATTTTACAATTTTATATTTATTTATTTTGACTAATTATTGTGTTAATTTGTTTTGCATAATATAATTTATGTATTTTTTCTCTTTTAGTTCTCATTATGAAACAAGAAAGACAAATAAGCTGAATATGGCTGTAAGGGTTGTGGGATGAAGAGCAAGATATCGCGGGTTCTATCTCGTCAGATTAAATTGCAAATGATATTCCTATATATATGGCCATGAATCGATAACTGAGATCCAAGAGTCCAAAAATAGCCAAAATGTTCTGGATCATCGGAGGGTAACAGTTTTCTATCTAGACATACTCAAGGAAATCGACCAAAAGTGAAATTATCTAAAGTACCAAATAATACCAAAGGAGGTGTCGACTGCAATGATCAACTATGCGCTAAGGACTAAAAGACGGACATAGGCAATATTTTATCATCTTCTTCGAACTCTCAAAGCGAACATTCTGTCAGTTATATAAAAAAATCAAGAGCTATTAGAAGTTGTTTAATGTTTTCAATTATTTTAAGTGAAAGTTATGTTTTTATATTTTTATTATGATTTCTATAAGGATTTTTTTTGATATAACATATTTTATTGTATTAGTTCCTTCTACGCCATTTTTATTCATAGCTTTGGGGTCAGATGTGACCCCATGCGACAACTTGTGTGATTTTCTTAATGCGACTAATTAAGGGTTAAAAAAAAACCTTTAAAATGAACTCAAAATAAATAGAAACCAATTAAATTTGTAGCTAAACTTTATGAACAATGTAGGACTCGAACCCGAAACCTTAAACGAACTGAGCCAACCATTCGAGTGACGTATGGTTTGTTAATCTTGATGTCTTGTTCATCTCTCAGGATGTATATCCAAAGATCCTGTAGATGGCGATGTGACTCGAACGGTTGGCTTAGTTGGTAAGAGCGCTCGGGCGAAGCCCGAGAGGTTGGGGGTTCGAGTCCCGCATCATTCATAAATTTTGGTTACAAATTTAATTTGTATAATTAATCCCAGAAGTGAGTGACCAAATTAAAAGTTCTCTATATACTTAAGTTTTAAAACCAGTCAGATTTATTTTCGGTTTCCAAGCCTTGCGCAACACGTTCGTCCACGCACGCACCCACAAACGCAACGTGCACGACCCACAAACATGCAGATACGAACTCACTTAGCTATAAATCCCATGCACACGAGAACAGCCTTTTCAATATAACCACCATACCATTAAACAAACCTTACTCTGGCTTACTCAGATAGTAATTTTTAATTATTCATTATAGTATGTACATATTTTTATTGAAAACTACTTTTTTTGACTCGATCATTTAAAGACGTAGTAAAAATTGGGAAAGAAACATGCAGAAGAATTACAATTAAAACATGCATCGTTCGTTAATTGACTCATGCAATGGTCGGCGCATTGAGACCCATATATTAGTTGAGGTGTAAACAATGTATTCATTTATTATATTTAATGATATTGCAGTAAAATATTCAACAAACATTTAAATCAGTATGTTACATAATTTTAATTTCTATATCGTAGTATTTCGCGTTTGTTTCGTGAATGCCGCTGTTGAATTTATCTAATTACGTCACAGGTAGTGGTACTGTCGGCAAAAAAGTCTTATTATTGATGGTTAGAAAATGAGTGTCGATGAAGGAATGGAAGAATAATGGCAACGGCATTCACGAACGAACGTTTCGCACATATTCTTTTAATCCATGCAGTATTTTAAATGTTTTGCACGCACAAATAACGACAAAAATAATATATTTACATAAAACCCACTTCATTATATAATTGTATTTAGGTCAAGTGCCATTGAGTGACCAGATGGTAAGTGATCATCGCTACTCGTGTCTCAAAAGAAACTGAAGTGCTTCTTTCTTACAGACGTGTTCTCAAACATCATGAAGTCTTACAAAAACCATTGCTCTTAATATATATAGTATATATGTACTATTTAACAATTCAACTATCACCACCCGTTATTTTATGTTATCATATAATAATATAAATAATACCACACCATTTATACAATTTTACCACCACCATTACGACAAAATATATTTCTACTAAAGTGCTGTTACATATTATACCATCCCTTGTACTTCGCATACAGTTATGTTCTAAAATATTTTTTATTTAAACTTTGATAGTACAATTAATGTATGTCAAATTACATCAAAATTATTAAACCAAAATGGCCGAAATTGTGTTTTCTTACCCTGTCCAATTCCCAGGCCACCGTACACACCAAGATATAGATCCCTTCTGCTTTTGTCGACCGTTCCATTTACTAGCTGAAATATTATGTAAAATATTGAATTACTTATAATAATTAAATATTTATGTATAATTAAGTATATTGTATTAAATATATTGTTGTCTTGTGGGGAAAAATTATTTATGTAAGAGTGTGTCAATATTATTATTATTATCACAGTAATAGGGGGCGTGCATTGTTACTGTCAAATAATTTAAATAATAATTTAATCACACTTATGATATTATAGGGTTTAGTATTTTAAATGGTTGTAGCCACCAATGTACCGGTTAAAAGAACTACAGTACATGGTAGAGTCACTAAACCAAGCTAGCAAACTCGCCGGACTAGAAATGAACCTCTCTAAAACTATGGTAATGACCAACAGCACCAAAGTACAAATATACGTCGATAACGAGCCTCTCCATTATACCGAGAAATACATTTACCTAGGCAAGCAAATAAGCTTCGACAGATCAAACAACTACCAGGAGATTGAGCGCAGAGCTCAGTTAACATGGAACAAATACTGGAGCTTAAAGGAAATATTTAAGAGCAACATGCCAATCCAACTAAAGACTAAGGTTATGAATACTTGCCTTATTCCTTGTCTGACCTATGCTTGTTAGACATGGAAATTTAACAAAAATGTCATAAATAAAATAACAACGTGCCAACGGGGAATGGAGCGGAGTATGTTAAATATAAAAAGAATAAACAAAATAAGGCATACAAAAATACGCAACACCACAAAAGCAATAGATGGTCTAGCACAAGCTCGTGCATTAAAATGGAAGTGGGCAGGACACATAGCACGCCTGCAAGATCAAAGGTGGACAAAAAGAGCGACAGAATGGAGGGGGCCAGTGGGCTAAAGAAAGAAAGGGAGACCTTGCAACAGATGGGAGGACGAAATTAAACACACAGCGAGTCCAAACTGGATACAAATAGCGCAATCCAGAGGAAACTGGCTCAATTTGGAGGAGGCCTTTACCTGCAGAGGGGTTCTTGCAAAATAAAATGCATAAAAATTAATTCCTTTTTATAAAACTAACATAATAATTAAATTAACTAACTACTTAATCTTTTTTCTTATTGATACTAACAAAACTAATCGACTTTGTAAATAGCATTTCTGTAAGAAATAAAAGGCTTTTTTATTTTTATTTTTTATTTTATTTTTTTATTTATAAGTATATTGTATTAAATATATTGTTGTCTTGTGGGGAAAAATTATTCATGTAAGAGTGTGTCAATATTATTATTATTATTACTAAATGCTCGAGAAACATTTCCAATATCGATCACAGTAATAGGGGGCGTGCATTGTTACTGTCAAATAATTTAATCACACTTATGATATTATCGGGTTTAGTATTTTAAATGGTTGTAGCCACCAATGTACCGGTTTTGATGGTCTCGGATCCATTAACAACCACTTCCAGAATTGAGAAACTGACGCTGTATAATGCAAACCGCACTTTACATAATTATAGTTATTAACCATGGTCCGTGGAATTCATTAACGGCCGTTTTCAATAACGTATCTCTAGTTACGGATACATTGTTGTCACCGTTTTATAACAAGATCTTATCTGTCCATAGTTATGTCCAATATAGTTATAGTCCAATGCTTTATGTCGATAGGTTATTGAAATATTTCGTACCGCAGGGCAGTGTCCTCGGCCCGACACTCTTTTTAATCTATATTAACGAGCTATGTAACCTCCAGATCGACGGGGCGAGTATATTCACTTATGCTGACGACACAGCCATTGTTTTCTCTGGTATCTCGTGGGAAGCCTAACCAAAGCCTAGCTAAACCAAAATATATTGTCACTCAATATATCAAAAACAAACTGTATATGTTTCTCTCCACATGACAGATACCAGCCCGCTCAAGAGTTCTATATCAGAATCCATTCATGCTCAAACCAGCACGATTTCAATTGTAATTGTCCCTCCATAGAAAAGGTGAATTGTACCAAATATCTCGGCATCCTGATTGACCAAAGGTTAAGTTGACATTCCCAAATCGAACTGGTCATAACCAGGGTGAGAAAACTTATGTGGATTTTTAAAACTCTGCGGCACGTTATGAATAGCACAGTCCTTAATAAAATATACATCGCTTTGGCTCAATCAGTGATCACCTACTGCATCCCGGTATGGGGCGGTGCAACTAAGATAAGCCTCTTAGAATCTATATTCGCAAATCAAACATCTCAAACGCTCATCTACATAATATACAGAGCGTTAGTTCAAGTAAAGTCATACGTAGAGGTACATAGTACATACCATAGAAGCGTCATTGGACCACATCGCGAGCCAGTAGTTGGAGCCGACCTGGAACACCTGCAGCACTAAGTTCATCACGATGGTGATCACCGCTGCCATTACCCCCACGCTCGTTAGGTAGTGTTTGTACACAGCCCATTTAACCTGATAAAAAGTCAAAGAAAAATTAACATTTTTAAGTAAATCGACTTAAAGAACTTTAATTTCTCATTAAGACTGTCGTCACTTACATGAGAACATAAAATCAGTGAGTGAGAGGCGAATTTGCTCATTGCTGCTTTCCGGTTTTTTAAGGCGGTGGTCCAAGTTACAAGATATAGTTTATTGTTATTATGATAAGATGTTTTTATTCATTGCTTTGTAAATGATATAGCAGCCTTTTTTTGAAGATGTTGAGCGAAGTCGCTTCTCTAACAGTTTTCGGAAGCTTATTGTATAGCTGTGCTCCTGCAAATGTTATATTATTTTTACCATAGTTGGTTCTAATACTAGGTAATACAAGGTGTGTGGCGCGACGTAATACACATTTGTTGGTATTGTGTTTTGTTGTGAATGTTGTATTTGAGTGAGTCTATGAGTTATCTTATATATAAGTATGCATGTGTAGTAGTTGTAAAGTTGAGTAATGTTCAATAGTTTCGTTTCTTTGTAAATAGTTTCTGTAGGAGTTAAGTAGTCATAATTATGTAAAATTTTTATTATTCGGTTTTGTAGCGTTTGGATTGGTTTTATATTAGTCTTACCTGCATTACCCCATATTTCAATGAGGTAGAGTAAGTGTGGCTTAACTAGGGCATTATATATCAATAGTCGAGCTTGTTTTGGAATACACCGAACTATGGTATATTCCCAACTTTGAGCGAGCGAGCGGCCGTTTCCGAAAACACGGTTTTAAAACTTCACTAACATTATGACGCGTCGAAAAAAGGGCGGGTCGCAAAATGGCGGAAGAGATTTTTAGAGACGAGACGGGCAGGACGTTCAGCTGATGGTAATTGATACTCCCTGCCCATTACAATCCAGTGCCGCTTCGGATTCTTGAAAAACTCAGAAATTATAGGGTTCTACAATTGCGCTCGTCACCTTGATACATTGAATGTTAAGTCTCATTACGGCGTCCTTCAGACCGAATCACAATAATGGTTACATATTACTGCTTCACGGCAGTAATAGGCGCCATTGTGATACCCATAGAGATATGAAATTAGACTTACACTTCCGGTTTCCGCTTTCTCGGCCTCGATAAGTTTATTTTTCTCCTTCAACTCGTTAGGAGTGGCGCCATCTGGTGTTTTTCGTTTCATGCTGCCGCTGCGATCTCCTGTTTATAAATGCCATATATTATTTTAACCTTAAGTTATGTACGGGATAACCTCCGTGATGTGTGGTTTCGATGTATCTATTACCCATTTTTACAATTGCTGATTATCGGGAGCTAATCGAAGTCAAACTGGACGATATTCCGTAATTGTCTACTTAAGGTATTCCAGAAAATGTCTCAATGCGTAAACCGAGATTAAGTGTGTTTTGTCATTGTCTTCATAACTATGCATAAAAAATCATATATTGACGCCTATATGTTTCTTAAATCATTCCGTCGAAGTATCCAAATCTATGTAACAGACACTTCTTCAGTTGTTAATTGCTTATTCGGTCCAATCGAGAGAATCCTACGAATCTTATAGCGTTTTCACATGGATTGAATTTAGTTATTTTTTTTTTATAACTATGAGGGACGAGACGAGCAGGACGTTCAGCTGATGTTAATTGATACGCCTGGCCCATTACAATGTAGGGCCACCCAAGATTATTGAAAAACCCAAAAATTCTGAGCGGCACTACAACTGCGCTCGTCACCTTGAGACATAAGATGTCAAGTCTCATTGGCCCAGTAATTTCCCTAACTACGGCGCCCTTCAGACTGAAACACAGTAATGCTTACACATTAGAATGCAGAAATAGGCGCCGTTGTGGTACCCATAATCTAGCCGGGATCCGGTGCAAAAGAGCCTCCCACAGTGGTTATGGACAACATTACGAACCAGCGGCAGGTTGTTCCGATTCCGACGTACTCTCCGAGAGCGAGCGAGCCCGCTGCAACTTGTTCTGGAACTCCGTTCCTAGCTTGCTCTCCAGATCCTGTTTTAACTCGTCCAGCTCTGTGGAAAATTAGATATTTTTATCATACCCAAACAGATGTTTAAGACACAAGTAGTTTAGCTACTTAGTTTAGACATCACTAAAGTACACAATCAGCACTAATGTAACATTATACTTAAGTGACCTAAATGAGCTAATAGTTATTTATGCAACTGTGTAATAAGGGGTATTAAAACACGAATGATAGTATCACATGAGTGTTTTAATAGCTAATTATCAACAGTTGCATACAAGACTTTATCTACACCCAGAATATGAATCCTCTAAAATATTCTGAAACAGTTGGCTTACTGCTATTATTAAAACAGCCAATCCTAGTAGTAACCTAATGTCATCCATTACTGAATATATACAAATAAACTAAGCATTAAAGAAATAATTATTTATTTTAGTAGTAATTTACATTTTGCATAGTGCAATTATTAAAATTCACTTGAATATTATGTTCTTTTGCAGCGCTTAAAATATCTGGCGGGGTGCTGTCAAAACTTGAATCGCTCATTTTTTCAAGAAAAATGGCGGGGTTTCGAATAACCTACATTTTTTTTACGGCGCGCCATGTTCTGGTAGTGTGGAACGCGCGTAAACGAAAATGTTCTTTTTTTGAAATTCATACAGATACCACGCATCGAGCTATAAGAATGTGGCTGTTTGTTGAAACTCTTTGCGCATGAAGGGATCGAAAAAAAACCATGGAGTGTTGTTATGAAATTCAGTACAACATTACAACACTCGTTTGGATGATGTAATGGTTATTACGACATTGGATGTTTTAATGTTGGTAATAAGCTAACTGTTTCAGAATCTTTAATAGAAGATTTAAAGCACGGGTGTAGTGTAAAGTAATATAAAATTTTTACTTAATCTTAATATATATATTTCTTTTGTGCGTCTGTTGTAACTGAACTCCTCCTAAACTTTCTGTGTGTCTTCAGGTGGATTCGAGAATGGTTTAGATTCACAATTGAACTGCCTCCTAAGCAGCTGGAACGATTTTACATTGATATTATGTTTATCAATCGGACATTCAACTAGTCGCTTCTTCTAAGTACCCTCGAAACGAGTTATAACACTCTACAAAAGCTAAAGTAATCATAACACTTGTAAACTTCAATCAATATCGCAATCATAAGTTGATTCGCTTCCACTTAAAGTATATTTTTTTAATAATACTCTTTGGTGCGGACAATTAAATATATTACTGCAATTAAAAATATTGAATTTGGGATTTATGTGTTAGAATATAATATTTTAATTTTTTAAGCTTCTGTCGTTTAAACAATATTATAATATAATATTCATAATGTCAAGCTGTGTTTATTTGTAAGTAATGACTACATTTAGTTCCTATTTCTTAGTTCAAATATTAATATTTATGTGTATTATTGTAAGTGATTGTAAATAAACCGAATAAATTAATTATGTTCCTCACATGATATAATATATGCATTGTCCAGCCGGTCGTACATCGTACAAAGAATGCCACAAATTATCATATAAAGTACCATACTTTATGTGATAATATGTGGCATTCTTTCGTTACCCATCATTATTCATCAAAGTGTTATACATGAAAGATATTTGAGAAAAACCATTTTAAAATATTACCAGAAAAAACTTGTATCAAAACAAAAATAAATTGACAGCACAATACAAGTCATTATGCCGCTTACCTTCCGGGGACGTTTTCTCGGCATCGCTCAGATGGTGCAGCAGGAACTCAGCAAAAGCGCCCTTCTTCTCCAGCAACTGCTGGTAGGTGCCCACCTCGGATATTTCCCCGTCGCGCAGCACCATCACCAAGTCGCACTGCGCGAGGTACGACACGTTGTGCGTCACCCAGACACGCGTCTTGTCCTTCAAAAGACCGTTCGGCCCGATAACCTGACAAAGAAGAGAAGCAAGTATTCAAATTCAAAATGCAAATTCAAATATGTTTATTCAAAATAGGATGTGACATCACTTATTGAAAGTCAAAAAAATCTACCACCCATTTCAAAATGAATGCCTCAGACCTGAGAAGAATGAGCGCAACAAACTCAGCGGGCTTTTTTGGGCTATTTTGCTCTCAATGATTCTTTAGGACGTAGGTTATAAATAGCGCGAATAGCCCTCTTCTGCAGCACAAATATTGTATTAATATCGGCAGCGTTGCCCCATAGCAATATACCATACGACATAATACTATGGATATAAAATTCTTATTTAATTGTATTTTATGGTTAATTCATTTACACTTCTACAGATTTTCAGAATCGTGGCAATGAATGTTAGATTGGCCACCTATCTATTCTTTGATTCTTTCGCTGACGATATTGTGGAAGCAATAGTTAATAACATATTGAGCATCCTTCGTGGCTAAACTTTCCAACATTGTCTATTATTGATAAGACACATTCGCCGAAATCGTCTGGCTAGCTGTTATGAAGCAGTCATTGATGACATCAGCACTGGCCCAAGACCAGTAGCTTTTTATACGCTTTATATTAGCTTCACCTGTATGTTTGTAACCGACTTATTTGGGCGCGATTTTGACCCAATTTAAATGGCTAGATTTCGTTCAAACTTTTTAGATTTATCGAGGACCGATGACGTTACACTAATTTGATAAAATTATTCAATTTTTCAATTTGCAGAATATGATTTTTATTAATTTATATAATTTTCATTTATAGTCGATAAGGCAGGAATTGATGTTTAAGTACTTAATAGTTTTAAAAATACGCTTTTATAGAAAATTTAACTAAAAAATGAAAAATAAATAATAGTTACAAAAAACTAAAAAGCACGCTTTAGATAAAATTCAACTAAAAAATGGAAAATAAATTTAAATTGAAAATAGTGTAAAAAAATATATTTTATTGTAAAAAAAGCGTGGGGTGTAGAAGAATTATTATTTTAATAATATCTTAAAAGGCACCCCACGCTTTTTCATTTATTTTAATTCAACTTTGCCCGCTGTCATACAGGTGCATGCTAAATTTATAATTCGCTTTTATACTTCCAAATTGTTGCGAGTGAGATAAAACTGTCCGAGGTTAACTTATACCAGACTTTAATTAAACACACACACACCACACACACACTCACACGTTTCATCATATTTCATAAAGTTCTCTAAGTATGTTATTTTAAGGCTAAGAAAGAACGGAGCCTCTAGCACAAGTATTCTTTATATGCTTTAAATAACGATCTTGCCTTTATTTGTTAAGGAGAATTTATTGAAACCAATAAAGAATTTTTATTTATTTAATACCAAAACTCTAATTTTAAAGGGATTTTTGCTTCAACAAACGCATACGAGTTTTACAGCGTCACCAAAAGCATCTCCAGGATTTTTGGTTCCTAACCATCTAAAGGACGATCCCGGAATACCCAAATTGGCGGACACCATTTTGTGGAGCCTAAAAAAGGCTTGCAGTCCCTGCATTGCTATAGCAATGCATGAAATTGAATGGATTTAGTGAAAAGTTCAATGTGTATATACTGTGCACTGTTGAAGTAGTGTTTTTGTTTGATAAATGTATTTAAGAAAATTAATTGAAATTAATAATTAAGTTGTTTTTAAATATAATGAAATTTCAAATTTTAATATTAAACGTTCAAAAGTTCTGTGAGAAAAGTCCCTTGGTGCTAGATAAACAACTGGTGTAACACACCAGAAATGAGAGCTAAATAATTGTAGAGGTTTGCTTACCTTTTCAAATATGTGTTTCCCGACGTGCGAGTCGACTGCGCTGAGCGGGTCATCCAGGAAGTAATTGTCCGCGTCGTAGTAGACTGCGCGCGCCAGGGAAACGCGTTGCTTCTGTCCACCGGACAAGTTGATACCTGCACAAACAGCACTCTAGTCTCATGAAAAGCATTTATTTTCTCAAAATTGATAAACAGTTTTCTAGTAATTATTTTCATGAACTCCAGAACCCTTTCAACATACATAAGCTCCCTCTTAATATTGTAGATAGAGAAGAGTATATATGCAAGCAAATATTAAAGGTAAAATAAATAAAAACTAATGAAATTGATGTAAATTAGATTTTAAAAAGCAGTCTTTATGACATTAAGGGACGAGATGAACACGACGAACAGGACGTTCAGCTGATGGTAATTGATACACCCTGCCCATTACAATGCAGTGCCGCTCAGGATTCTTGTAAAATCCAAAAATATTGATCGGCACTACAATTAGATATAATATTGAGATATTAAGTCTCATTTGCCCAGTAATTTCACTAGCTACAGCGCCCTTCAGACCGAAACACAATAATGCTTACACATTACTGCTTCACGGCAGAAATAGGCGCTGTTGTGGTACCTATACAGATATCAAATCTGTGCAAAGGAACCTCCCACTGGTATCATAATAAGCTCCGCTTGGTGTTCTCTTTCCGCGCTGGGTCACGTGACTGGCCTAAGCATACGTCATCAGTTGCTATGCGGTTCTCAAACTATTTTCGAATGAAACAACGCTATAGATGTGAACGACACGACAATAGCGATGAAATGGCAAGCTGTCAGTATTACACTTGTCAACGCGATGTCTTGCCACTTTGTGCGATTGAATTAACCGAGAAAAATGTGATTTTTTAACTTAATTAAAACGATAATGAACGAATAATTCAATGAATAAAATTAGTTAAGATAGTAATTTATTTTATTATATATTACTAGCTGACCCAGCAAACGTTGTATTGCCGATATTAAAATCGCGATACAAAAGTAACTTTTGATCGTAGATGGGTGAAAATTTGAAGTTGTATGTATTTTTTAATGCTGACTCATATTCAAAAAATTTAAATAAAATGTCAAAAAAATCGTGTGGACTACCCTTAACATTTTGGGGGATGAAAAATAGATGTCCGATTCTCAGACCTACCCAATATGCACTCAAAATTTCATGAGAATCGGTAAAGCCGTTTCGGCGGAGTTCAAAGTTTAACACCATGAGACGAGAATTTTATATATTAGATTCTAAAAGGACAATCGATAGCAAAACTTATCGTGACGTAGTCTTTGGCCATCGTGAGAAGAGAATACCACACGGAGTATATCATTATTACACCATGCACGTACCTTTCTCTCCGATCTCTGTCTGATCTCCGCCGGGCAGTACATCGAAGTCAGTCTTGAGCGCGCACATATCGATCACGTTGTTGTACTTGGCCTTGTCCAATGGCTTCCCGAACAATATGTTGTCCTGGAGCGTGGCGTTTTGTATCCACGCCTGCTGCGTCACCAGCGCATTGCTACCTGTTCAATAAATGATTACCAAAGTTTTTATTGAAGCCAAAACTTCTTTAGCCGCGTTCTGGCGCACGCGATAAATAAATAATTAAAAAAATATATATAAATGTATAGTTAGACACTGTTTTGATGGAAGAAATCTCGTGAGTTCGCGTCACCGAAACGCGTATAGCAGTATATCTGTAGCTATACAGCTGACATATTGTGCAACATTAGTGCTGTGTTCTTCTATCTTATAAGTAAAATTGAATGGATTTAGTAAAAAGTTCAATGTGTATATACTGTGCACTGTTGAAATAGTGATTTTGTTTGATTAATGTATTTAAGAAAATTAATTGAAATTAATAATTAAGTTGTTTTTAAATATAATGAAATTTCAAATTTTTATATTGAACGTTCAAAAGTTCTGTCTGAAATGCCCTTGGTGCTAGTTAAGCAACTGGTGTAACACACCAGAAATGAGAGCTATACACCATATGTGGTTGGACCTGCACTTTTTGGAGCGCCAGAATGTGGGCCGGCTTGAAGTATTACCTTGTACTAATTATGATCCCATTCTAGGTCACCGCGGTATAAGCAATTGCTCGAGATTTCGAGAACCAATATTACGACACTAGAGGCATAGATACGATTAGTGGTGTTTCTTTAGTGGTTAACGCGCAAAATTGAGTCTTGAAGACGAAGACCCGATTCAAGGCAAGTTTATTGCGAAACTGGTCAATGATTTCCCAAGAGAGGGATCTTATATCATTTCATAAGCAGATGAAACACTATAGAAGATATCACACAGCCCTGGGAAACCTCGGCGTTCACGGGCTTCAGGTTCGAGCAAAATTCGCATGCTGCGCCTAATGTAGGACCCTGCTTCCACTTGCATAAATTCTCGGGAAGTCCAAATGATTGTGTGTCTTCTACCGCATTTATCACGGGGAGTGTTCCGAAGAGCTGTTCAACCTGATTCCTGCCGCCGAATTTCACCTTCGCACGACACGCCACAAGTTACGATATCATCCCCACCATCTGGATGTGTGTCGGTCCTCCACAGTGCGGTTTTCAAGGAGCTTTCTTCCTCGTACTACGAAGCTGTGGAATGAGCTTCCTTGTGCGGTGTTTCCGGGACGATACGACATGGGTACCTTCAAGAAAAGCGCGTACACCTTCCTTAAAGGCCGGCAACGCTCTTGTGATTCCTCTGGTGTTGCAAATGAGAGTGTGGGCGGCGGTGATCAATTAACAACAGGTGACCCGTACGCTCGCTTGTCCTCCTATTCCATAAAAAAAAATGATGGAATTTTCGAGAGGAGCGCCTTGTGCCATACATGATGGTTAAAATCATTTTAATATGATTCTGATGAGGTTATGGTTGAGAAAGCATACCGTAAGTGTTGACCCTGCCGGATATCTTGTTCATCTCCCCCAGAAGCGCAGAGAGCAGCGAGCTTTTGCCCGAGCCGACAGCTCCCACCACCGCAACCATGTGACCCTTGGGAACCTGCAGGTTGATGTTCTTCAGTATCGGCTCGGAGGCGTCGCCCCATGAGAAGAACCCGTTCTCTATCACTAGCGGGGAAGCTGCAGAAAAAAATATATTAAATTTATCTAAGTCGCTGAAACAATGATAATGATATTGTATTAAACAAATATCAACTTTGGGTTAGGTGGCAGGTACCGCCAACAGATGAAGAAAGTATTTCACAATCGAAAAAGAAAGTGCATTGCAACTGGAAAGTCCGTTTTTAAGCTACATACTTAAATTGCCACAGGTTGCATGTTACTTTAGTTTAACACAAAAATATTTTCAAACACATTTTTTGTTTTTTTTTTGTTACCGGATTACTTTTGCACTAGAAGATAGTTATAAAACCTTATTAATGCATGTTCGTAACCATGACATAGTTGCACCTTGGGTACACGATACTTTTGATATTTAGAAGCGCCATTCAAATGCGTAGTTATTCTAGCTTTAATAACTGCAAACTTTTAAGGTTTCTTGTAATAAAGGTAGGTAATATGTAATGTCTTTATAAATTTAGTAACAAAAATATCAAATATTGATATGCTGCAATACAAGGCATGGCAATTAGCAACTGACTTATAATCATGTCACGACAGTTGGCGTGATGCACGTATAAATTCTGTCGAACTCAACAACAACAACAAAATTCTACAACTGGGCAAAGATTTTAACCATTAATATCCCTATATGCAATAATGCATTTGTATAGATAGATAATAGATCGATCTCACATAGATAAAAAAAACTCTGGACACACAACTATATAGCGTTAGATGGTAATGTCAAACTACCCTCTTTAAAACAAATCGCATACAGAATTACTGGTGAAACTCCAATGATAGTCTAGGACCTGACATTTAGCAATCATACATGAAAAAAATAATTAAAAATAAATATAAATACTAGCGGAAGTAGGGAGGGGGGACACAAGGACCTGTCGGCGCTTTCTTTAAACTAACAAACATTTATAGGGAAATTTGTTCAAAACTTAAGTTCTCTAGTAGAGTCTCACCAGCCATACTGATACAGCAACAATAATATTTTCATCTGGATATATTTGTTATTACAAGAAAAAAATAAGACAGAAATATATATCTACTTACGTTCTTTAGGGTCGTGCTCGATTGAATCCAAGTCCAATTCCTCACTATTCAAGAACTTATTCAATCTCGTTATACCAACAGACGTCTAGAAAACAATAACAATATTAAAGTATCTACACATCGCGTAGAAAATATAAATAAATCGAAGAAGGAAAGGGCATGCGGTAAGTCAGGAAAATACCAATCACCGTTACGTTAAAAATTATTGAGGGTAGTACAGGAATATAACGCAGAAGTATTGGATTGTAATGTGTTTGAAATGTATGTATCGACTATAGCACTAATGTTCACGACTAAAGCTTTTTTTTTCACAGTAATTGTTACTTTAATTTTCTTGCTCAGTCCTAGCACATTTTACTTTTAACAGTAATAATTATTGGTAACCAAACTATAAGTATAATTCCAAACAGCAGCCCAGATCTCCAACTTGGTATAATTTTGCAAGAGACGATCAGCATTCTGAATCAGACTTTAATGTCATGGCAAAAGTAAATAGTGACACAAAAACAAAAATAAATAATCGCATAGTAGAAAGAATATAAAAAGTACGAAAGTTAAGGTTGAGCAAAGATTTAAAAGAGCGAAGTTGTAATATTTTTAATTTTGCTTTCAAAGAATCTAATAATTAGCTCAGATACGAAAATGTTATGTTAGAGAAAATTTAAGTGATTAACGTTGAATTTGTCTTAGTACGATACTGCACCGGAGATAATATATCTCATTCCTACGAATAATTTTACTTCTACTGTCATGTTAGTAGAACCTTAACCTTTACTCTTCACTTCACAGAATATTCTGTACGTGAGTTTGATAATTAAAATATCCAACCTCTTATAGGAAACTCCGTAATTATATTCCCATAGACCCTCTTCGCATGAGAGTGACATGAATAAAGTGAGTGTAGACTTACTTGCACCACATTCGATATAACGTTAGGCAGCATGGATAGTGGGAAACGCAGAATGTTGAAAAGAGACAGAGCAACGAATGCCCGCTTGGAATCCAGTACTTCGGTGTCGTTAACCAGAACAAAGCATCCGAATGACATCAGCGATACCTGAGGCACCGGTCCGGTTAATGACGTCTTATATTATGTTAGATCAAGGCTTGGGTCTAGACAGAGCATTGGCTTTAGCATAATAGCGCCATAATAATTGTACAAATGAATTCATTAGAGGTATGGATGTCATATATTTGACATTCAGATTTTATTAAGGTTTTTGGTAAATTAGATAATAGAATAATAATACTTTGTCTAGACCATACTATTTTTAAATAAATAAAATCTATATTAAACATGATTTTTAAGATTCTATATCAAACTGTCATTGCATTATAATTCCTACTGAACACCGCATAATGCTTGTTACGGTTACGACTAATTTGAAAAGTTTGATATAAATTCCGAAAATATTTGATGAGTTAGTAGTACTGTGGCTAATGCTCCAAGCACATCTGTCAATAAACATTTTCTCAATAAAAAGGCAGCCAGAATTTAATTATCTATAGATACATTACTCTGTGCTCCCGTATGTGTAAGCGAGTGGGCGACATCGGCAATACTACTTTTCCATTTTACTTCAGTGCTTCGAGCCTTAGCGATAACTATATCATAATAGCTAAGTACAATATACAACATTACCGCGTAAAAGAGACTCAGTACTCAAAACCACCACAACAAGCAAAGCAAAAATATATTTCTGTTCTTAGGACAATTGCCTAAAATGCAGAAAGATGCTTCCTTATTTCATTTAAAACCCGTTGCAAAATTTATGATTAGCGAATTGATGGACATTTTCAATTATTTACCGTTCTCAATTAAGCGGTAAGCTCAATAACAGAGTAAGGAACTACGCGCACTTATTCAGCTCCATTCGCGTTTCGCTGAACGATTTTGGTCACACTTATACAGCTCTGCTTCGTAAGAATGAGAATAATAACTTTAAATCACGTCTGCACTCTTTAATCTTTGCGTGCATAATGATTACGTCAAATCAATGCAGAAACAATACAGGTCGCAACTTGTCGATAAGGAGTCGCGAACCATCCCTGTAAAGAGCTGTTCCGCCGCATTCGACGGCGAACAGCGCTGTACGCGGCGGAACAGCGCCGAACGCTCTCTATAGCATTCGCATAATAAAAACACATTTATCCTCATTTTGTGCTGGTTTACCGCGAAAGCAGAATGGACGCGGAAAGCTGAATCGACGCGTACACGTCTCCATACAAAATTGTTATTTTCAATGGACAAAAGCTGGAAAGAGCTGAATAAGTGCGCGTAGTCCCTTAATGCATGAAATAACTTACAAGCTATTATGTGTATTTTATTTCTACAGTCGTATGGCCAAAACCAGCATAATATTTATGTTAGCGTTTACGTTGTACCACATCTGTCCAAATTAGAGGCACTGATAACAGAACCAATACTGATAATTACATATTCATGTTTCGGACACTTCGATTCATATCTGTACTAATAATTTACGCATTTCAAATGATATAGACAATTATGGTCGTCATATAGATTATCATATTGAAGACATTAAGTATCGTATACATCCAAGTTCACGGTTACTCTGTTGAGTGTCAACCCGTGGAGATTTCTGGTATCTATTTTGCGTAATGAAGGAGTCGATACATCGCAAACAGTGAATGAATGTTAGCATGCACGTGCATAGTACCGCAGCCTCAGAGTTCAGATCGTCATAGACAGAGAAGGTTTCGATGAGGTACCTCTATAACTGAGACAACGACGAGCGGTAGCAACCCTAACGGTAAATGCATTACATAGAACAACGACATGGAAACAAACACTCTGGTAGGCGTCAGGATGTGGTTTTCGGTGTCGCTTATCACATACGTGAAGAATGTTAAGAAGATGACCTTGAAAAGAAACAATTCATTAGGTAACTCTTATGGTTTTGCGGTAGTATGGCGATCTGGTTACGGTTTTCTTCGAAGCGATGACGTAGTGAGCCCTGCCTTTGTTCAACAATGGATCTAGACACAATGAGTACAAGGATATTGTTGTCAATTGCAACTTTCGTCTCGCATGGCTACACTTATTATGTAGAATAAATATTTTTTTATTTCGAAATTACATTTTTTTTTTGGCGTGTTAGGGAAAAATTATCAGAGTGAATTTTTTCGATGCGCGCGCACACGGACACGCAAATTCGACAGTCTACTTGATCTACTTTTGTCTACTGATACATAACCAATAATGCTCGGTATATATTATGTAAAAGTTGTAAAATAAAGAAATAATCTAATTGTATAAAAAAAAATTAATGATATTTTTTTATGGAAGCGGAGGAAAAACGGGCGTACGGGTCACCTGGTATTAAGTGATCACCGCCGCCCACATTAAATTATTATTTAAATATTTAAATAAACGTTATTTAACTGAAATATCCATTATCCGGTATCCATTGTTTGAAATTAAATGAAATTTATTTATTGCGTCGAATACAGTATAAATAATTAATACTTCTTAAATTTATTCTAGTGTCTTCTATTCGGCTAATTCTATATACATGCAAAAAGTTTACTTAAAATTTAAAAAATTGTTAACACTATATAAACTTTTGTCCATTAACCATTTAAACAGGAGTCCAGTAAATCGTTTCTGTGGTTAGTTTTTGATTTCTAGAGGTAGATGACTGAATAATTTTATACGCATTTCGTAGCTACTATTTATGTATAATGTTGTTCTGGGACAGCGGCCATAAACCAGTCTATCCGGCAAACGGGTGGAACGAGGTTCAATTCAAATATTCATTTAAATTATCTGTATTAGTGGGCATGAGAATCGATATATCGTCAGCAAATCTTCAGTAAATTGTCATTAATGTAAATAATAAATAATAAAGGACCCAAAATAGTTCCCTGAGGAACTCCACTTTTACAGTTGGAATAGGAAGACTTCTTGCATTACGGTTATGATTTAAACCAAGATAAAGCAGAGCCCCTAATGCCATACCTTTACATTTTTCCTAATAAAATATCGTGATTTACGAAATCGAAAGCTTTGGACAGGTTAAGATATAGAACAGTTGCCTGTTTTTTGCAATCAAGATTCTCAATTATTGACTTGAATAGGTAAAAATGGCAAGGGGAGTGGATTTACCCTTTTTGAAATCCATATTGATTTGGTGAAATAATATTGATAATAATATTTTAAATAGTAATTCATAAGTCTTAAGTACATAGATTTCTCGAAATTTAGCAAAGATAGAGGTATTGGACTTATTGGACGCTAATTAGATATATATATATGATTTATCTCCTATTGTTTAAAGTGGTATTGTGTGTGACTCCTTCAACACATATGTTTCGTAGGACAAATTTACCAAATAAGTCAAAACACTTAGGATCGCAATTTCTAGCTTCTGTAAGATCTTTGTAGAAACTTCATCTAGCCCACAAGAATTGGTATTATTTAGTGACTTTACTACTTCTTCTTTCTATTTCATAACTTCTTCGTTATATTTTTTCTACAATCAAGTCAATTTCATAATACGATATAATTGGGGCTGAGCTGGCATCAACTGTAAAGGAGATCCTGTAGATGACGCCACAGCCCAGAATTCAACAAATAGATTTACGGATCATGCGTCACACGGACTGGTGGCTTAGTTGGTAAGAGTGGTGAGGCGTATCCCGAAAGACGGTTTGAATCCCGCATTAAAAATCTAAATAAATACAATCATAAATTTTAACACAAAATATTATACGGAAACAAAAAAGATGTCCAAATTTTCCTACTACATTACCATTTCACAACCTATGAACGACAGCAACAAAAAATATAAGAGTTAAGAAACCAATACTCGGTTGTTATCTTAATCTAAATAAAACAAATATTAATATTCTATATTTCGAAGAAAAAAATTTTTCGTACACAATGGTTATTCAACATTATTACTCATGTTTTCACAACAGTTCATATATTTATCTACACCCATGCTTTAAATCACCCAATGTTCTAATAACTATTACATCATCCAAAAGAGTGTTGTAATGTTGTACTGAATTTCATAACAACACTCCTATGTTTTTTTTATCCCTTCATGCGCAAAGAGTTTCAACATACAGCCACATTCTTATTACTCGGTGCGTGGTATCTGTATGAATTTCAAAAAAAGAACATTTTCGTTTACACTACTTCGCTCCACACTACCAGAACGTCGCGCGCCGTAAAAAAAAAGTAGGTTATTTGAATCCCCGCCATTTTTCTTCGATATTTTTATTGTTTTGTTTACAAAAAATGAGCAATTCATTTTAAATTTTGCAAAAGAACATTATATTCGAGTGAATTTCATTTATTGCACTATACAAAATGTAAATTACTACTAAAATAAATAATTGTTTCATTAATACTTAGTTTATTTGTATATAATCAGTAATGAATGATATTAGGTTACTACTAGGACTGGTGTTTTAATGTTAGCAGTAAGCTAACTGTTCCAGAATCTTTTAAAGGATTCATATTCTGGGTGTAGATAAAGTCTTGTATGCAACTGTTGATAACTAGGTATTAAAACACTCATGTGATACTATTATCAGCTTCGCCTCGTGTGATAAATCCACATTCGTGTTTTAATACCCCTTATTACACAAAAGTTGCATAAATAACTATAACATAGCGAATAAGCCTAGGTCAGTAGCTTGTTATCACCTCGCTGTATATTGTCTCATTTATCAGCAATACACTAAGCATGTATTGCTTGATCAACATTGATTTTATGATAGTGGAGTATATTTTTAGTGATATGCAACCGTATTTTCATGCACATAGAGAAGAAAATAGGTTGACATGAGCTGCTATAATACACCAATAATTCTATTAACAATAAAACCCCCAAATGCTTAAGTCATTTATCAGGTAAATCAATCATAATCTAAAGACATACAAATACTTACGATAAAAATAGTATTACTTTAATGAAACCGTAGTTCCTTTGTTTTTTCGGTATCGAACAAAAAAAATGTAAATCAGCTGATTATACGTTAAGTAATCTTCCGGGGATGCTGTAACTGAACTCAACAGGAATTTAAAAAAAAAACGTTGTTCGTTTAGAAACTTTTCAGGGTATCTATGTAAAAAAAATGTATGTGCACATCTTTTTACTGAAAATTATTACACCCCACTTGATAGTGTTGCCATATCTTTCTACAAGTCATCGCAAGTCAGCACTTTAGTTGTGCACTTATCTCGCTCTATGTCTATAGAATCAGGGACGGATGCAGTGACTCATGTGCAATTACACAATATTTGTCAACGGCACAACGACAATGACAGTTCAATAAGTTATCTTACCAAGAACGGCGCGCACGACCATATGAACGAGGTTGCAGAATTCAAATAGGCGGTCTGTTTAAGTACGTTCATCTCTTTATTCCTTATTTTCAATATTTGCTCCTCGAAACTCGGCTCCCAAGCGTACATTTTCAATACCTTAAAAAAAATTCACAATTGTTAAATCAAAATTAAGCTTAAGACGAAACGGCACTGTTTTCTAACGAACATCAATAGAACAATTATGGAGATCTTTAACACCCTAATGGAAAATACGCTACCAAACCATACTGTTGAAATCAGTATTATACTTTTTTTCGTTCGTAAATTAATACTTTTCGACAATTTCTGTTCTATAAAAAAATATACAAAATTACTGTTTCTATGTCCGCTGTTATCCGAAACATCCGTATTCAACATAACAGTCGACCATCCATACAAACTTCATATCAGAACGATAAAAATATGTTATTAAAACGTGTTTTTATTACTGTTTCTTTTTATTTCTTCGTTCTTAATATACTTCATCTTGTTGTTGAAAAAGGTTGGGAAGGTCTTTATGACGTATCGGTTCGCGAACACTGCAGCCGGCAAATGACGTCATTAAGGCAGGCGTTTTCAACCTATTGATATTAACGGCAAACTTTTTGTTCATCATAGTTTCACGGCACACGTGTAAAAAGCGGCCTAGTGCGAGTCGGACTGGCGCGTAGAGGGTTTCGTACAGTATACACATAATATGCATAACATTACGGACAGCATACACAACAACAGATATATTAATAGGGTCTCGTTGAAACCTTTACGTACGAAAATAAATGGTTAAAAATTAAATCTTCATTATTTTAATGTGAAGGTAATGCGAATTGCACACATTAAGCGTCAATTGTTTTCGTACTACTTTCTGATAAAAATAGCTCTTCCTGATTTCAATGCAGCAATCACGGCACGCCGGCTTAAAACGTCTGCCTTAAGGCATACGATGCAGAGATTCCCCACATCACTACGCGACATTTAAGAATCAAGTAGATCGGAGATTATGTAATCGCTAATTATTCAAGCGTGTTCTCAAATCGTGGGACGACAAAGGGGAGAGTTTTAACTTGTGATCGCATGCCTACCTGTCTTCTCAGACTTCAATTCACAGTTGACAATTCGGGATGAAAACTAATTGTCAAAATAGTTTAAGGTGGATTCATCGAACAGCACTACGCTATCATAACTACCTTGTGGGCAGAAAACTTATGATATGATATGTATTGTGATCGTTACTTTTTGGCCGTCGTCGAAGTCACAGACTGTTTAGGTTACGGACTGCCATGTGGTTTGGTGTATTTCTTCATACACATATATTTCACATTTCTGTTAGGACTCAATGCGAAATTTCACGCAGAAAGGTACAAATAATTATTGTTTTCAAACCGCTGGTTGAATGTGTTACTCAAATTAAGTGACCATCAATGAATCAAATAAGTTCAACTTTCGGACTGTTAATTAAATTAAAGCTAAATAATTGTTTGGATAAAACAAAAATATTAATTATACACAATTATTAAAGTTCATATTCATTTATAAAAAAAAAACAGCGTTTTGACTTTTAAAAAATATTATAAGTGTTTGATAAGCACGATGAAATATGTGAACATTATTTTTGAATGTCCACTACTTGCGGTTACAAAATTTGTTTTAGAGCTTTCTAGAACTTATTTTACTTTTCTTTTCAGCCAGACGAATTTTCGACAAAATGATGCAATATCAATAATCGAAACGACATCACATGTCGTCTTCATCTTACAAAATAATACAATGTCGATAATTGCGACCACATCACATCTCATTTTCGACGGACGAATTCTATTATGAAAGTTTATTTTAGTCAATATGATGCAAAACTGATAATTGCGACCACATCATATCTCATTTTCGCAGGAAGAATTCTTATAGGAAAGTTTATTTTCTTTAATATGATGCAATACCGATATTCACACATCTCATTTTCGCGTATATTCCAACTAATAATATACTATCGATACATCAACAAGATAAACAGACAAGGCCTTGCTTAAATAAATTTCACAACGCCCTTATCTTATCACAACGCACATACGATCTCAATAGTTTCATACTATAACATTTTACATAACAAACTATTATCAATTGATATTGCAATAAATACAAGTAATCTGGCAGTTTTCACGAAAAATACGCGTCAAATTCAAAAATTGTAATAGTATCAGATATTTTCCTTTCATTCTGTGTGATTATAATTTTGTCTGCGAAGACCAGTATAATAATCGCATTATTCGAAGGAAATACTAGTTTATCAACACCCATGCATTAAATCCTCTATTAAAGATCCTAAAACAGTTAGCTTATTGCCAACATTGACATACCCAAAGTCCTAATAACCATTACATCATCCAAACGAGTGTTGTAATGTTGTACTGAATTTCATTACTGACTTTTTAATGTTAGCTGCTAACTGTTTCAGAATCTTTTATAGAGGATTCATATTATGGTTGTAGATAAAGTCTTCTATGCAACTGTTGATAATTAGGTACTAAAACACTCATGTGATACTATTATCATAAACCCACATTCGTGTTTTTTAATACCCCTTATTACACAACAGTTGCATAAATAACTATTACATTGCAAATCTGTGGGAGGGCCAAAAAAGAATATAGCTCCACTTCTTATTGGAAAATGGTGCGATGTGCACTTACCTTTATCCCATTAAGCACTTCGTTCATCAGCTTGACCCTCTCATCCTTGTATTTCATCTGACGTATCTGCAGAGTCTTCACTCGGTTCGCTATCAGGCCGTTGACGGGGATCAGTACGATCATGACGGCAAGGCCGGCGAGCACCGAGGGGCCCAGGATAGCCCATAGGAAATACAACGCGAGGGCTATCTGTAGGGGGGCGGACCATATCATATTTAGGTACGCTGTTAACTCCAGAAATCTATAAAAGTAAAATTATTTTACTATCAATAGGGTTGCCTATTACATTTTTTTTTTTATTTTTAAAGTGATATCCCTAACTTGTGGGATTAATTAAATTAAAATTATAAACAAAATTTTTTAACGATACGGGACTCGAACCCGCGTTTCAAATTGTTTAGATTTGAAAGAGCGACATCTCAAGTCAATTTCCTAATATGCAGTTATTGGGGTTGAACGTGTTATCAACAGTGAAGTAGATCCTGTAGATGGAGCCACAACCTGAGAATTGAACAAGACATACCAAGATTTACGGACTATACCTGAACGGTTGGCTCAGTGGAAGAGCGCTCGGACGGAACCCGATAGGTCGCGGGTTCTAGTCCTACATCATTCATAAATTTTGGTTACAAATTTAATTTAAGGGTTGCCTATTATCGTGTGCCAAGTGAGCGCGATGAATCCGAGCAAAATTTTCTAGAGTAATTTGCAAATAAATTGTAACAGACATGTGATTTTGTATTCCACTTCCATGATCACGACTACTATTTTCGAAAATAACTTTATTTCAGCAACTAAATAAGCTGTAACGCAAATTACTGTATCATTGTCAACCTTCTTTGAATTAAGGATGAAAACGTCCCGGATTATTACAACCAAATCAAGCGACGCGGTAAGTGAATATTGAGACGTGACGTCATTCATGTTATATTTAAAATGGCCGATTCCCGTATTCCATACTTAAACTTTATTGAACATCTTTTAATCTGTATATTGAACTATTATGTATGTTAAGTATTTTTATGACAGCGACAACGGATGTGTATTCGGATTGATTGAAGGTATCACGGCTGCTCATAATAATAACGAGGCGCCGATCGGGTTTATATTTTAAAAGAGAACCCACCAATCAATGAGCACAGGCTAATTACCGTAAAAGATATCCAATGAACCAATTCAAAATATAGCGTATCAAATGTATCATAAGACGGTCTGTAAATAAAACCAACCAAGTAGATATTATATGTTCACCTCTCCAGCACGAAAAGGGCGCTATTGCTACGTCAAAACACGCAATAAAATGATTTAAATTCCGAACCCCACGTGACCATAGATCCGAGAATTACTCCGCGTTAAAAAAATAAACAATGATATCGGGTGCGGTCCGAAACTCATTTTATTACATTACATTATCCCCTTGTCACAAAAATTTATATATTACTTATAAAAATTTAGATTTATAAATTTAACTATTCCTTTTTTAAAGACTTAATATTTAAAATAAATACTAGTAAACATTATTAATTGTTTCTCTTACTATAACACTTCTCGCTAGTCGAGGTGAAAAGTTGTATGTTTCACACGAGAGCAAATTTTTTTTTGTCTCGTGCCTTTAAATCACTCACTACCTCAGTAGTTTATATTAGAATTCAATTCTAGACTACTTCGCCAATTCGCGATTTAAAGTCAGCACTCGCAGCAAAAAAAATAACTTTGCTCACTTGTTGAACAAATAACCTACTTTTTGAATAAGTTTAAAACTTTGTCTCAACTACTGTTGAGTTCTAATAACATTGACGGTACGAAATAATATTGACAATAGTAAAGCACACTCTGTTTGCAGTGAAATTAAATTGTTTATTATAATTGCAGTAGAAACGGAATATATAATTAACATTACAACACATTATGTCGCGTGATGACGTCGTGTTATATTTTTCTATAGATTAATAAATAGTTATCCTAGGAGGGGTTCTGACTCAAGCTCAATAAGGGGTCAGTGTCCCCCTTACCCTAAAAAAAAGTGTGTGTGTACTTATGTATGTACGCAAGAAGTTATACTTCTTTGGCGTAACAAAGCAAAAATCCTTAAAATTATTTATTCCTTGTGCTATTCTACGTTTGTAGAAAGAACAATATTGTAAAAATCTTGCAACGATGGCTTTGGCAATTAATTATTAAGTAACGGTTACGGCTGTACGGGCTTGAACCCTTTGCCTATCCTAATAATGGACAAAATAACAAGAATAAATGTCGTGAACGTCAGAAAAATTTAGGAACCAACTTCACCCTGTTACTTTTGTGTTATAGTGATGCGCGCGCATCTTTAAATTTCACTCTCATTATTAACGCGCCTAAAGAAGAACCTATAACTTCAAAAAGTATCTATGAAATGTGTTGAGTCACCTCTGTGCATCAACCGCCATAAGGTTCACAATCTCTCCAACCGTTGATTCCTTTCTGGCTGCGTTGGAGATCCGCAGCGACTTCCTGTAGATGGCGCTGGTGAGCGCAGTCCGGATCTTCATCCCCACCAAATACATCCTTGTAAAGTAGTGACCCAACAGCATCGTCTGCACGGACGCGCAGGCCACAAGGGCTAACGCGTACAGGTAACCTTTCCATACAGGCTCATCACCTTCTACGAAGCCTATTAGAAGCCTGAAAATAAGATAGGCGTTGTGCAATGTGATCATTACCTTAAATCTGTGCTGCTATTGGGCTGTGAGACATGGAGTAACAGAACATCAGAAAACTGACTGATTCCGTAATCGATAAGATCAATACATGGATATTCAAGATTTAAAAAAAATATTTATCAAACACATCAAATTATTGATAAAAACATTCTTATTGATCTAAAATATAATATTCTTATCAGGCAACATATTTCGGCTATTCAAATGCGCAATTTTGCGCGGGGTTTCTGTGACGTCATAGTCTATCTGTTTTGACTACGAAATACCTACATCTTCGTAATACAAATACATCAGTATTTATTTTTTTAAATTTTTCTAGATCGAGTAGAACCTGTGTCTGGTACTAATAGATTCCTTATACTAAGGTTTATCACCCACAAGGTGCTATGATAGATAGAGTTAACCTTCCACGATCGGCAAGTGCCCCGCGCCGCGGTATGCTATAGATCGGCGCCATTTTGGCGCGAGCGCAGCGTCTATTGTAGCGAATTTATTTTACGTGTATTCATAGATTGCTTATAACTTGGATGATATGAGAGAATATATAAGAAAACTATTGAAAAAAGCTATAAGACCATGCAAATAACTTGGTCAGGACGTAGTGTACCAAACGGCACTTTAAATTTTGGTGTATATGAAAGATCTAGTGCCAAATGGCACTACTCGACTTTGAAAGGACGAAGGTGATCAGATCTTACTTGAGCAGCTGTGGCGACAGAAACATGAGAACATCGTTGATCAGCTTGAGGGAGGCGCCAAACAGGAACTGTCCACCGAACGCCAGGCACAACGCCGGCAGGATTGAGGCCGGCTTCTTCTCGCTTTCCGGCTTGAAGTTAACACTGGCCGATGTCTTGCTGTACGTCGCCTTTGTGCCGTTAACCCTGTCACATATTATGTAATACTTATTAAATTATAGGGACAAACTTGGTCACATGTGTGAGCAATATTATTACATTGATTCATGAATTCATAGAGTCATAAGACATCACAATTAATAATTACATTTATATAAATGGTGTTCTTCATTACTCTGTTAGTAATGTAATTTTATATATTTATCACTTCAGTTTAAACATATAATAGCGCATAATATTCAGATCTTTAGATTTATTTAAATTTAAAATTGAATTTTTGCTAGCAGTAATACGGTGGGCTATTCTTCCTTATATGTATAAGCTAGGGTGCTCTGTTTGAGTATTCATTACTTAATTCTAAGGGGTAACTATGCCCAAATTGTGATCATTGTAATTGTGTTAGAGATTATTGTGAGTCTAAGTGGGCACTGTGTCCAAATATAATAGACTAGCTGACCCAGCAAACGTTGTATTGCCATATAAATTGCAGATTTCCCTTCAACTTACCTACCTCACGTTTATTTTATATTTTGGATAATTCACACTAAAGGTTTTTAAATTATACCTATGAGTTGTTCTGGTGTGTAAGCAATATATTATAATGTTTCAACAAAATCCATTCAGTAGTTTTTCCGTTAAAGAGGTACAAACATACATCCAGACATACAAACTCTCACATTTATAATATTAGTAGGATATAAAAATTATTTTTTATATGTGTTTTAATTACCAACTCCTGCTACACATGACAGTATTCATCCCTACTCCGATGTAACCAATCACTATTTAAAAATTTAATTTATTTTGAATTTAAAGAATAATTAGTATTATCTAGACTAGATGTCTATGGATTCATTCATTCATGTCACACAGAAGTACCTACAATCAGTAAATAAAGTACAGTTCGGTGTAAAAAAAATTAAACACATGAACTTGTAAACGAAATCCAACTCAGCTGTCATTCACTGACGTTCAGCTGATGGTAATTAATACGCGCTGCCTATTACAATGCAGTGCCGCTCGGAATTTTTGAAAAACCTAAAAATTCTGAGCGGCACTATAACTGCGCTCGTCACCTTGAGACATAAGATGTCAAGACACATTTGCCCAGTAATTTCACTAGCTAAGGCGCCCTTCAGACCGAAACACAGTAACGTTTACTCATTACTGCTTGAAATATGCGCCGCTGTGGTACCCATAATCTAGCCGGCATCATGTGCAAAGGAGCCTTCCACTGGTTAACGATAAATATGGTAAACGATATATATACACAAACATATATTTATAATAAACTGGTCCAGCTATGTAAAAATAAAGAACACCCCATCTTCAATGCTAAAGAGCTTCTATCAAAATATTTAATACAACTATTCTGTATGGAAACTGAAAATATTCTTAAAGTACAATCCTAAAAAATACACACATATACATATACACAATACACACACTTTCACCGACATGTAATCAGCTTGTTGTCACTAGCCGCTTGTATAAAAAGGCATAAAAGGCATTTATTTTCTCAAAATTGATTCCTTTAGAATTCTTTTTGATGTCATTTCTTATACTACTAGGTACTACTACCGCTTCGGAAACAAATGGCGCTCTGAGAGAGAAGAAGCGGCGCAAGAAACTCTCCCAGCATTCTTTTTTTTGCGCTCTTTTCAATAAAAATATACAATATTGTACAGTTGCTATAAAATAATCACAATCTAGTCCCAGGCTGTCCGATCATTTAGATATTCAGCAGTGGAGTAATAGGATTTACGACAGAGCCATTTTTTTATAAAACATTTAAATTTATTTATAGACAATGCCTGAACAGTGGCTGGGACTTTATTGTAGAAGTGTATACATTTACCCTTAAAGCTATTATGTATCTTATGAAGCCTACTAGAATTAGTTACAAGCAATCCCTTATTTCTAGTGTTATAATCTTATATATCTTTATTTTCTGTTAATTCTACTATTTCCCCCACGAGACAGGCAACGCCTAAAGTGGGGGTCAGTATAAAATGTTAATTTACATAAAAACATACATAAAAAGTGCGAAATAAATGATTTTGTATTTTGTAAAAAAAATAATGTAAAAACATATATAGGCTCTGTCTATTGAGCTTCTTTCTGTTATCGTACTGCCAAGGGCAGTGAAATAAATGATATCACGTACAAAGGAATTACATAACCGCATATCAAGGCCATTGATGTCAAACACAGGAATAATTCGCGCACTTAAAATGACAAACACTTCCTCTTTCATTTTCACACATTATGCTAACAATGGTAGATAGCAATAAGTAAATCAATTACATATAAGTTTCGATTTTTGTTTGTTATTGACATATCCAAGTAGAACTTCGTGTCTTACGGGTAAAAAAATTGATCTAAATGATAGCAAGACTTGACCGATTGGCAGAATAAAATCATCGACCTGCATTCGTGTTTTTGACAGTAAATATATTTTTATAACGCAACTATTTGTTTTTCTTGGTGCGCTAAGAGGACGATTGAAGCATTCAGAATATGAAGCCACAGGTAAGGTAGGTTACAGAGGAATATTTTATGGTGTTAGATAGGCCATTGGTTATATATTAGGCTAGGTGGTGACTCCCCGAGATGAAAAAAAAAAGAAAAGGGTGTCAAAGTAAGAGATGGGAGGATGATTTTAAAGGAACTGCTGAAAGAAAGCAACAAATAAAAAATAGGGGAGGCCTATACCAGACGTATTGATTTTGAAGAGTAAGAGGTAGTAAAAGTATTATAAAATATTAAGTTAATTAACGTCTTATTAAAAATAACGCCATTCCCAAACCTATTTGAGCTATAGAACTGTTTCTTCCCTTCCTGTCAAGTTAAAATGAAAATTTATTGAATAAGGCGTTATTTTGCTGAAAACCATAATTATCCATATTTTTTGAGTTACCTTGAATGTCAATTCCGCTTATCTTTATCTTTAATCAATTCAATAATTGATTGAGGTTAATATAAAGTTTAGACTAATTGAGATGTATAATATATATAAGAGGGGGCAGACAAGAGGCTCGCCTGATAGAAACTAGTCGCGCATGGACATTTACAATACCAGACCCTACCGATACCTTGAGTCGCATCGGCTCAGGAATAGACCGCAGCCGGCAATTGATTCTACAGTGGCTGTACGAGGCAACGAGTTTGTTGTGAAACGCAGAGTGAGTATATATCAATGTATAATATTTGTCTTATACAAAAAAAAAACTAGTTTCATTAAACATTTTTTTAGAGTAATTGTTTTTCTGTTTTGTTTTATATTTATCCCGACGTTACGTTGACTTTTAAAAAGATTAGTCACGGTTAAAAAGATTTTTTTAATGAAAATAAGGAACGGGACGAGCAGGACGTGAAGCTGATGGTAATTGATACGCCCTGCCCATTTTAATGCTGCTCAGGATTGTTGAAAAACATAAAGATTCTGAGTGGCAGTACAATTGCGCTCATCACCATGAGACAAAAATGTTAAGTCTCATTTACCCAGTAATTTCACTAACTACGGCGCCCTTCAGACCGAAACACAGTAATGTTTACACATGACTGCTTCACGGCAGAAATAGACGCCGCTATGGTACCCATAAACTAGCCGGCATCCTGTACAAAGGAGCCTCCCACTGGTATGTGAAAAGAAACACCACTATTATGAGAAAAAATGTTTAAACTTACGCTTCCCGTTTCCTTAATGTTTTCTCCCAGAACTTGTCGAATCTTGGCACCACTTCCTTGGAAGAATCTTCAGGGTTGAGTGCCCAAAGATCGTTCTCCGTTAAGCTTCTGCGGAAACCCGTGAGTGCCAGGGGATCGAGCCAGCTGAACGTGAGACGACTGGGGAACCCGGAGGCACTCTCTGGACATTGGTTCTAAAGAATAACAGAGCCATTAACATCAATCACAAACACATTGTTTAATTATTATCACAGCGCGTATCTGTCAACATTCACAATAGCGAGTCTTTGTTTCTTATGCGTTTTCATTTAAAATTAACGCCTCAAACATATCGCATTTAATTTTCAAAGGCTTGGTGGCAAAATCGCCAGTTACAAAACACAAGGTTTCCAGATATTTATATATCAACTATTTTTTATGGAAAATAAGGGAACGAGACGAGCAGGACGTTCGCTGATGGTAATTGATTCGTCCTGCCCATTACAATGCAATGCCGCTCAGGATTCTTAAAAAATCCCAAAAATTCTGAACGCCACTACAACTATGCTCGTCACGTTGATACGTAAGATGTTAAGTCTCCTTCGCCCCGTAATTTCACTAGCTACGGCGCCCTTCAGACCGAAACACAGTAATGCTTACACGTTACTGCTTCACGGCAAAAACAGGTTGTGGTTCCCATAACCTATTGGGCATCCTGTGCAAAGGAGCCGCCCACTGGTAAACTAAACTTGCACTAAATGACCCATCGCAGTAGAGCCAACTTATTTGGAATCTATAAATCGGGCAAATTTCTCATTGAACATTGACACTTATGTGAATATAAATCTCATAACAAATAAATGTGATAAAAAAGTGACATCATTAATTTACAAAGCATAACACATTTATCACAAGATACACAATCTTACACGCACCAGGAAGAGCTAATTCTTGAAGTAGCAACACATGAGAGCTATTTAACTTCCTAATACTGTGCAAACATTAATTTTATCAAAAACAACAATCGTATTTGAACACGTTTCTTCTTTCCTACCCCACACCCAGATGCTATATGCGCACGCGCGCGCACACGAAATTTCGACACCCTGACGTTAGCTGGTCAACTAGACCATTTGTATCATACTTCAGGTACTTGTTGGAGAGGCTCGGGCCTCTTGTAACTCATGTATGAGTTACACGTCTACTGAACCACAACCAATGGACGGTAATTAAATTAAATTTCAATTTATACAATTTTTAAAATAATGATATGCTAATGATGTTTAATTACACGTTATTTAACTAAATTATGTGGTATAGTAATATTTTCATTGATTGTATTTAATACCTTTAGTACAATATTGTTTTTTCTACAAACGTAACATATCACGAGGAATACTTTTTTTAAGGATTATTTCTTTTGTTACGCCAAATAACTTCTTGCGTGCCTAAGTAAGTGCACGCGTATTTTTTTTAAATTTCTATTTAACCTAATTATGGTCATTAATTATGGATATCTCACTGCACTGAGTATGCTCGAGAGTGCTTGAGATTTCGACTTATCAAGTAAACTTACCAGTGGGAGGCTTCTTTGCACAGGATGCCGGCTAGATTATGGATACCACATCGGCGCCTATATCTGCTTTGAAGCAGTAATGTGTAAACATTACTGTGTTTCGGTCTGAAGGGCGCCGTAGCTAGTGTAATTACTGGGCAAATGAGGCTTAACATCTTATGTCTCAAGGTGACGAGCGCAATTGTCATGGCGCTCAGAGTCATTGGGTTTTTCAAGAATTCTGAGCGGCACTGCATTTTAATGGGCAGGGCGTATCAATTACTAACAGTTGAACGTCCTGCTCGTCTCATCCCTTATCCCGTCACTGGCTGAGCTGCCACAAAGCGCGTGGCGCACATGCCCGTCTTAAGCCGCCGCGCGTTACCGACGCCAATTTCAACGGGCACGTGTTACAATAAAATTTATTGCTTTTCAAGTGTTTCGGCTTGTTTATAAAAACGAACGTCAATGCTTTTGTTATTAAACAAACTAGCGCTTTGTTAGATTAGATAAACAATAGATACTGCGTAATTTAAACAAATTTCGTTTAAAGTAGGGCTAAACGGCTGACCGCATTTTGACGGCTTGTCGTATTTACACAGATAAAGTTTTAAAATTAAATATTCTTACTTTTATAGTCTGTTAAATTACCTTTCTTGTGGTATATTGTGTAGCTTGTCTTACTCTGTGTATATTTAACGAAAAAATATCTGCTAGTTTTGATAGCAGACGTCAGACGTCTGATTGGCACCTCGCGGGTTATTGTCATAAAAAAATACTAAGTAGAACTTGGTCTTGCCGTCTCGTCACATCTTATAATGTAATAAAAACCATATTATTACCTTTTCATATTTGTACGGAGTATCCCTCGGCGGCAGATCAGCGAAACAGTTGAGTACAAACATAACCATGACCATTGGATAGTAAATCATGTAGCTGATGAAGTTATACTGGACGTTCTCATCATCAGCTTTCTTGTAGTGGAGCATGACTTCGGATCTTAACTGAGGTAGTCCGGCCAATAATAGGAGTAGCCAGAAAAAGAACAGAACTCCCGACGCCCGCATACCACATTTTCTGTTGTAGTATAATAACGTGGCTGATAATAACTGAAACAAACATATTTGTGAATTGATATTAATTTTGTTTGACTTTTTTTTTATTGACGGAACGGGCAAGTGGTTCGCCTGGTGGAAAGTAAAAAAAACAGTCACTTATAATAATAATATTGACACACTTTTTACACAAATTATCTTGCCCCAAGTTAAGCATATATAGCCTGTGTTATGGGTTACAAGACAATGATATATTTGATACAATATACTTACTTAAACACACATATATTCATATAAACATACAAAAATACATTTAAACATCTCGGAAACAAACATCTATATTCATCATATAAATGCTTGCACCTACCGGGATTCGAACCCGGGACCTCTAGCTTAGTAGGTAGTATCGCTAACCACTCGGTTTTCTTACTTATGGGCACATGATCAATAGGTACTTGAGGTCAAGATGTGCGTTACCGGTCTTCGAGGAGGGATGTGCTCTAGAATCGGTTCGCGAGTACAGTAGCCGGTCGATAATTCTACCAGTGCTGCGAGGCAAAAATTCATTTAGAAATGATGCGGGACTCAAACCCACACCTCTCGGGTTCCGTCCGCTCTTACCAACTGAGCCAACCGTCCGAGTGACGCATCGAACGTAAATCTGTTGTCTTGTTCAACTCTCAGGTTGTTGGTAGGTTGCTCTACTAGACTACTATACAATTGATAACCTGCTGAACGCCAATAATAGCTCTTTCAAAACTTAACAATTTGTCTTACTTTGTATCAAATTTAATTTGTATAATTAATCCCAGAAGTGGAAGGGATATCACTATGTAATAACATTTTTTTTTTAAATTGTAGTGAAACGCCTGTTTCTGGAATGCCATTTAACAAAATGTTGCGGGTAATACCTCATATTGACTTCTAGGACTATCTATCCGGTGGTTAAAAAAAGGTGCTGGTATTTAACACCAGTCCCTGAGATATATATGCATGTATGGAAAATACAGACACTCCTCATCTTAAGGCGAAGAGTAAGCAGGAAACACGCAAACATGGTGTTTTAAGACAAGTTTTGTGGTGAAAGTATAGCATTTCGAGCTATGAACACTACTATCCTTAAGTCACATATCCTTAAGTCTTATTTGTAGGTTGCTAATGCTTTCTGTTGGTTATAGTTAACACTGCCGAGCCTTTTTGAACTAGTTAAACAAGTTTTTTGGCATGGCGTGACGCATTTTTTTGGTACATCTCTCAGAAAAGTTATTCTTATAGCTTGTACTTTTTTGTGTAGGTTCATTTATTCAGATTAGTAGTGAATAACGAGGATTGTAAGAATATAAACTGTTTTCCACGCAAGAATTTTGAAAATATTGGCTTTGTTACATAGATGGCGGGCCGGAAGCCGTGAACTCATATCGCTCAAGGTCGCTGGCATTTAGAATCGCCTTAACGCAACGCCAAAGAAGCAAGCCGATCGGAGGATATATATTGATCGTTCATGATTCGTGCCGCTCTTCGCTGAATGGGGTCGAAAGGAGCTGGTGGTACTGGGGAGTCCCTCCCAAAATGAGAACAGCACCTAACTCTATGTGTGGCCGAATTTGCGAATTATATGCATAATTGCAAATTCGAACTCAAATAAGGAGGCGGCTCTATACGCCCTACAAATTAGTTGACACGCACGGGCAGTTTTGTTGCCAGTATTCGGTTTAGATGTTTAATTGGACGTATTCCGTAGACGTAGATCACAGAGACCATCTTACACCAACTCCTGGTCTTTATAAAGCATTGACTTCTATAAAATATAATACTAAAATCTCAAACATAAATACGTAGAAACACCGCAATTAAACGCCGATCATACAGCAGACAAAACGCTTAAAATGGATTTGGATTGGCCACAAACTCTCGAAGGGATTCTGATTATACAGGGCTTCCCACGGCTATGCCACATGTAGGGCTAGTACCTTAAATATTGTAGATGTAACATTTTACTAAAAAAGGACAATTATTATTTAAAAAAAGTTAACCTTTATGCATAGATTTCAAAATAATTGCCTGGTTGAACCGAGAATCGAATCCCCTACACGAGAAAAAATACCCTGTAGCTTTATCATACCGATCGAAAGGACGCTTCAACAGCAAGATGATCTGATGAAGAGCTCCATGAGCTTAGGCTCATAACTGTCAGAGAAGAAGGGACTATATCAGTGAATGCTTTCTTTCCTGGATCGCGATAAATGTACAAATAAGATGGCCGCCAAGATCCCCAGATCTAACCCCTTAATTTTTTTTATGGGGTTACGTAAAACATTCTACCAGGCTTGTTTGCACAGGATGCCGGCTAGATTATGGGTAGGCACCACAACGGCGCCTATTTCAGGAGAAATAGGCGTAATTCACAGGAGTGAAGCAGTAATGTGTAAACATAACTTTGTTTCGTCTGAAGGGCGTAAGAAGTAGCTATTGAAATATTGGGCAAATGAGACTCAACATCTTTTGTCTCAAGGTGGCGAGCGCAATTGTAGTGCCACTCAGAATTTTTGGGTTTTTCAAGAATCCTGAGCGGCACTGCATTGTAATGAGCAGGATATAAGCCTTATTCAGCTTATAAGCCGTGGGACGCCCTACATACGATAAGGTACTAGATTAGAATCTCCAAGGCAGTCGTAAACGTGTTCGTCATGTGCAGTTATTGCTGAAGCGAGACTATTAGGACCTGGAGTGAAGGGAAACGTGAAGCTCAAGATCGTCCCGTCCACCTGAACCATCGGAGCAGTGTGGACACTCTCGCCTTCTTCCACATCTAGGGGAACTTCAACCAAATCGAGTAAGGCATGCCGCAGACTGTTGAATATACGCACATTCACACATTTTTACGAAGCCTACATCGACATCATAAAAAAAGTCTTTACTTTTTTCCATGTCAAATGACATTTTTCTCGACTTACAAAAAAACACTTCTAAAAATCACGGCGGTACAGTAGTGGTTCTGATCTAAGCCTTATATTACAGTTCAATGACAGACATTGAGTACCTGCCGATAAGACTGAGTGATAGCAATGATTATACGTTTGGATGAGACTAAGATATCAGATATTATTATTTATCTTAATATATATAAATTACGTGACACGTTGTTTGTTCGCGATGGACTCCTAAAGTAATGTATGGATTTTAAAGGGGATTACTTCATGGAGTGCAGTTTGGTCCAACTTAGACTTAGAGAGATAGGATAGTTTTTATTTCGATTTGGGACCCATAATTATTTTCATTTTGAATATTTGTTTTGTATGGACATATTATCTATGAGGGAATTTAGTGATACACGGTTTGACAGTTCCGCTGTGAAACAATTTCATTATAACAACAGTGAGCATTTATTACGAAATAATTCTTGATGTTTTGAAATATTATTGGCAAATTCCTATAAAACAGAATTTTTTTATCATCTACAGAATAACATCTGTAGGGGCAGCTAGTCTATTTATATATTATTGCTTACAAAGTGCATATCGATCTAACCTATTAATAAGTAATCTAAAGAAAAATAAATATAAAAAGATTCCAGATAAAGTAGCCACGTTAAAACAAAAAAATTGTTAAATTGCTGTTCGTTAGTCTCGCTAAAACTCGAGAACGGCTGGACCGATTTGGCTAATTTTGGTCTTGAATTATTTGTGGAAGTCCAGAGAAGGTTTAAAAGATGAATAAATAGGAAAATGCTGCTAAATTAAATAAAAACAACAAATTTGTTTTTCCTTTCATGTGTCCATACATCATTTCTATAAGAGAATTTATTGACGCACGGTTTGACAGTTCCGCTGTGAAATAATTTCATTACGACAGCAGGGAGCATATTATTTTACGAAGTAATTTTTGATGTTATGATATATTATTGACAAATTCATATAAAAACATTATTTTATTTATATATACAGAACAACGTCTGTCGGGTCAACTAGTACTTAATAAATGTAGAATATAGTAGAACCCGCTAATACTAAGATTTAACTGCTTAATTAGATTTCTCGATTTAATACGCCAGTCCCTGCAACTTAAGACATCCCGTTTAATACATCTAATACAGAACAACAATTAAGTAGTAAAGTGATATCACTTATTGAAAGTCAAAAGCTACCACCCATTCCAAAACGAATGCCTCAGACCTGAGAAGAATGGGCGCAAAAAACTCAGCGGGTTTTTTTTTCATCGAAAAAATATGTTTACAAAGTAATATTGTACAATTAAACTTATTATTTAATAGCCTGAGGGCGGCCGCTCCATTCCACTATGGAATAGTGGTATCTTAAGAAATTCATTTATGTTATAGTAACCTTTACCACACAAACGTTTTTTAACAATTCTTTTGAATAACATAAGAATAAGAATAATTTATTGCAGTACCATATTAGTTAAATAGATTTACAAAATATCTGTTACAAAGTATATGTTGGTTTAAAGTAAGTAACTTTAATTTTACAAGTATTCTGGCCTCACACTAGGATTTCCTGTGTCGTGAGGTCCAGTCTCTTCCCCTATAATAGTACAAAATAAAAATAAAATAAATTTGCGTATATGTGTGTGTATGGAAGTATGTGTGTGTATGTGTTTGTGTTAAGTAAGAAAAGAAAATTGCTAACGTTGGTATAATAATTTAAATTATTGTTTTTTAGTTTAGTACATTTATAAGTTTTTCTGTATCATTGTAATTTAAAACTTTTAACCAATCAAATATTACTTTTTTACAACTGCGTTTGGTCTTATCTATAGAACTCTTATTTTGTTTGTATAATTTACTGTACAGGTAAGGCCCCAGGAAATAATATGTTCTTCGAGCAAACGAGGAAAACACTCTTGGGCGATCCCATATTAGCGCCCAATGAGAAACGTGCCTGTTTCTTTTGCAGTTTTGTGGAATTTAAGTAGTGTAGAGTAGATAAATAATTGTCTTATTCGAAGATGGTTTAGCTCTGAGTAGAGGGAGTTTGTTGAATATCACCACGGCTTATTGTATGCTTTTTTTAATATTGCACGATGGGCTCCTTCTAGTTTAATTAGAAGTGTCTTTTGTGTGTTTGTCATGAAATAATACTATAGCTCAGACTGGATAGAGCGTGGTATAATATAGTGATTAAATGTGTGTCCGCAACATACTTTAGTATAACATAATACTTATGTTTTGAACATTTTCTGGGATCTTGTTGTAAAAGCATATACATCGCCCCACAAATGACAATTGACGACAATGTGGAACCCTACGAAATTCAATGTATTGAAGATCTTATTTAAAACTAGCTAGACCCGGCAAACGTTGTTTTGCCATATAAAGTATAATTCACGCGATAGTTTTATAAGTAATAAAATATTGCCTATATTATGCCATATATGTACATCATTTTGTTCTATTGTCAATAGTTATTGCAGCGCACGCAAAAATAGGTTTTCGATTTTACACCTTGTGTTACAAAATAGCAATTTTATTACGGATCCCTAATTTTGAAAAAAAAAAACATAGCCTATAGCCTTCCTCGATAAATGGACTACCCAACACTGAAAGAATCATTCAAATCGGACCAGTAGTACCAGAGATTAGCGCATTCAAACAAACAAACACTGCAACTTTATATATTAGTATATAGATGTAAATAACATACAAAAACGAGCCCTAAGTGAGAATGATAAAGACGAACAGGAGTCAACTCCGATTTTGTCAATCGCCCAGGCATTATTAGTTGGTGATTTAAGAGGCCTTACGTTTTCTTTAAATCAAATCAAAGACGCACTGCAAAAGTTAAATCACAAATCTTTCTGTCAAATTAAAATAAGTGATTACTTTAAATAACGCAATTAAAATTACACTATGTATCTAATTTAATTTATAAATGTATAATTTAATACCTATATTGCGAAGTTATATCTTTATTTATTTATTTAGATTCACCAGCGGTTATAACAATATTACATTTATAATTATGCTAAGTTACAAAAGTCTTATTACTAAACTCATTTCCTTTTAAGGTTAATACCGCATGCTAAAATATGTGTGAAATAGTTTTATAAAATACTAGTGGACCCGACAGACGTTGTCCTGTACATACGTCTTAAATTTGACAAATCTGTCCAGCCGTTAGCAGGAGTTCACTAACATACACATGAGTAGGAGAATTATATAATATGGACGGAATTGAGAATCTAAAACAAACTCAAATTCACGGAAACAAACAAAAAAAACATCAAAATCGGTCCAGCCGTTTAGGAGGTAGTTTAATTGTGAATCTAAACAATTCTCGAATCCACCTGAAGACACACACCAATCTCAAATTCACTGGAACACACATAAATATCATCAAAATCGGTCCAGCCGTTTAGGAGGTAGTTCGATTGTGAAATTAAACCATCCTCGAATCCACCTGAAGACACACAGAAAGTTTCATCAAAATCGGTCCATCCGTCTAGGAGGAGTTCAGTGACATACACACGCACACAAGAAATATATATATTAAGACTAGTTAACAACTGTGGTTAATCTACCAACTATAGGTAGCTAAAATTAAGTTTGCTTTTTACCTCCTGAGAAAGTTAGAAAGATACAAAGAATTATAATAATAAGATAATCTAATTAGTTATTCATTTTAAACTATTCTTTCAATTTGATTTCTGAACGAAGGGGGGACACATCAAAAGAACAAAATTGTTATTTTTTATTAAATTCCGAAAATTTTAATATTTATTTACCTTTTAAACCTTCTGACCTGGACTTCCACAAATAATTCAAAACCAAAATTAGCCAAATCGGTCCAGCAGTTCTTGAGTTTTAGCGAGAATAACGAACAGCAATTCATTTTTATATGTATAGATGTATCTATAAGTTATAAAACCACCATTCTATGATGTAATGAAATTAGAAAATTAACAAAATCTACCAAAAAAAGCCAAGATATACGTACTAAACAAATCGAGAATACACATTAATTATTACTTACAATATATTTTTTTACGTTTCTGCGAACAATCTCTGAATGGTTCGAAGCATTTATAATCGTTTATAATTTTGCATAATAGCGACACAGGTGAATTGATCCCCAAAATAGTTCTGCGAGAAGATCTTTCAAATAAGTTCATAGGTTTACGTGGGCATATAGGCACTCTAAAATTAAACAAAGACACAAGAAAGGAGTTGCCATAAATGTTGTTAATACTTGTATATAAGAAAAGTAATATATAATATGTCCCTACGTTGTTTCAGAGTTACCCCCTCATTCATAATGGTCCGCTTACTTTAAACAGCCGCTTAGGAGTGTTTTTTCTCATTCTGACTTAGGTCAATAGAAGAAGACAGAGTGAGAATTAGCATTGCTTTAAGTTAGCAGACTATTATGAATAAGGGGGTTAGTATATTAAAATTGTAAGTCTTTCAGTGTATGTTGCGAGTGATCTAGATTTCCCAATTGAGAAAGCCAAGTGATAAAGAAAACACTTCTGGATTCTTTCGATTCGGAGACAATGGCAAGCGTAGTGTGGTCTCCAGACGATACTGCTGTATTCCAAAAAATAGTTTGAACATAATATAGCCTGTATAGCCGAGTGGTAAGCGATCCTACCTACTAAGCTAGAGAGTCCCGGGTTCGAATCCCGTTAGGCGCAAGCATTTATATGGTGAATATGGATGTTTGTTTCCGAGTCATGGATGTTTAAATGTATTTATGTATGTTTAAGTAAGTATACGAGGGCGGCACTGAAAATTTCGGAAATCAAGGAAGTGACACAACATTACTATTTAAAAATGTATTTATTGCTTTTCGAAGTATTCTCCGCGAAATTTGACACATTTTTCCATACGATGGAACCAATCATTGAAGCAACCCTTCCATTCGGAAGTTGGGGACTCCAAAATGGCCGTTTTGTAGGCGTCCACAGCTTCTTCAGGTGATGAAAACCTCAGACCACGCAATTTATTCTTTATTTTAGGGAAAGTATAGAAATCATTAGGGCTTAGGTCGGGGCTGTACGGCGGATGGTCTAATAATTCTATGTTTTCTTGCTCTAAAAACCCTTTTTTTTCTGCGCGCGGTGTGAGAACTCGCATTGTCGTGATGGAGGATGATGCGGCGGTTGCAATTCTCTTTACGGAGTTGAAAACGACCTGCGGCAAACAAATGCTAGGATACCATTCTGCATTAACCGTTCTTTGTCCCTCAAGAGGAATAGTCGTAACATGGGCGGTTTTGGAGACAAACGTGGCCACCATTATTTTAGCAACACTCCGTGAACGAACAATTTTTGTTGGCTTTAACTCATTTTCGAACACCCAAACTCGTGACTGGTTTTTTGTTCCGGGTTTGTACGCGTATATCCAGGATTCGTCACCTGATACGATATTGTATACAGCATTTGAGTATCTTGCGTGGAATCTTTCGAGCGTTCTGACGCACCAAGTAACGCGAGCCGCTTTTTGCTCTTCACAGAGCAAATGCGGTATCCATCGGGAAACAACTTTTTCACACATAATTGTTCATGCAAGATTATTTGTATTTGACTCATGCCAATGGCTAAAGTTGCCTAAATTTCACGGTATGTCACATGTCGATCTTCCTCAATCAGCTTACGCACAGCATCAACGTTTTCTATGGTGACTGCAGTTTTTGGACGACCTTGACGGGGATCATCACCGAGCTTGACACGTCCACGTTGAAATTCAGCAAACCAGCGATAAATTGTGGTTTTGGATGGGGCTTCATCGCCAAATGCAGAAATACTCAGGTCAACGCACTTTTTTTGTGTTAAACCACTTCGAAAGTCATAATAAATCATCGCTCTAGAATTTTCTCGAGTCAATTCCATTTTCTCAACGACTAAACAAGTTTGACAAGACCTTGTAAAAGACCGAGATTTTTTTTTAAATAAATAAATAGCGTTCGATTTTTAAAACCAAGGAGTTTTCAATTAAAAAGATTTTAATATGACAGGAACAGTGGAAATATTCCATTCCCGATACTTTTAGTGCAGCCTATGTATTGTATTAAATATATCGTTGTCTTGTAACCCTTAACACAGGCTATATATGCTTAACTTGGGGCAAGATAAATTGTGTAAAAAGTGTGTCAATATTATTATTATTATAATATTACGTAGTAGGTATGTTTTATTTACAGGGAGCCCTGTGAAATGTCTTAAGCTGGTTAATACAGTAATACAGATTATAATGATCTCCACTCAAGAAAAATTTCGTTAGTTAGAAATTTACGAGAACTGACACTAATGTGTATTATAACAAAGTTGATTTTTGTCAACGTTTCCGTCAAGCACTTGGTGAAATATTCAGGTCAAGTACAAATTGATCGGCCAACAAACTTTACGCGCCGCCATTGTAAAAGTTAACTATTCTGATGATTATGGTTGCGTCACGGTACAATCATAGTAATGATTTTGTAGATAGATTTTGTCATGAATAAATACAGAGATATATTGTATAGAATAGTTATTTATGCAACTGTTGTGTAATAAGTGGTATTAAAACACGAATGTGGGTTTATCTTTGATAATAGTATCACATGAGAGTTTTAATACCTAATTATCAACATTTGCACACAAGACTTTATCTACACCCAGAATATGAATCCTTTAAAAGATTCTGAAACAGTTAGCTTACTGCTAACATTAAAACAGCCAGTCCTAGTAGTAACCTAATATCATCCATTACTGATTTCATACAAATAAACTAAGTGTTAATGAAAGAATTATTTATTCTTGTACTAACATACCTACTACGTAATATTATAATAATAATAATAATAATATTGACACACTTCTTACACAAATTATCTTGCCCCAAGTTAAGCATATATAGCCTGTGTTATGGGTTACAAGACAATGATATATTTTTCATACAATATACTTACTTAAACATACATAAATACATATAAACATCCATGACTCGGAAACAAACAACAATATCAGCAATCTCAAACGTTTAGTTGATCATTGAGCGAGAATACAGCTCGCTGGACACAACTCGAACAACAAGACCGCTAGGTTTTGAAACCAAAAAAAATAATAGTAGAATGAAACCCATTGTAAAAGGACGAGAATATAACAAAAATGAAAGGATAAATTAAATTACGGACGATCTGAGGCCGGGAAGTGGTAAAGGGGGGCTGTTTTAGGTTGAAAAACGGTTTATCTCGATTTCCGGCAAAACTACATGTCCTATGACAAAAAGTTAAATAGCAAAGTTTTAGGTAATAAAAAGATCTTCAACTTTTGTATTTACACTTTTTTCAAATAGCCTCAAAGTTCATGTGAAAAATTGAAAAAACCAAATTTTTGTCTTTTTTTTATCTTTTACCAAAAATAAATTCATCTTATTTTGACTCAAATATCGAAAAAGAACAAAGTGTTAAATTAAATACAATTATTTGTATGTGCTACATATTGATAGCTTTGAAGTCGGTGCCAATCCAAATGTAATAACTTGACTTTGAGCGGGATAGCTTCGTCTAAAACCAAGCGGACAGACACGCGTGGCCATAGAACCTAAATAATTACAGTAAGCTGTTTATAATATTAAGTTTTATTTTGTTTAGGGCTTGGCACTGACTTAAAACCTATCAATAGGTAGCACATATAAATAATAGTATTTTAATAATATCAAAGGTAAAGGTTTGCATCAGAGGTGTATTAAATTAAATTTTTAGTTATTTGAAGCGTAATTTTTTTTAATATACAAATAACACACTATAAAGGCCGCCCCACGTCTATGTCACATGGACGGGAAGTACCTCCTATATTGAAGTTGTACCATTTTTCTGAAATACTTTTTTTTAATTTAAAAAACAGTTTTAATTGCTTCACACGTCGTAGAAATATTTATTACTTCCTTACCTATTGCCTACACCTAACTATTATATATCACTATGATAATAAACATGTAAGTTATATAATGTATTTTCTGCAGCTGCGCACCAACCCATGTAAACAGCTTAACCAATTCCTATAAAATTTGGTATCCTCCGATATATTTTAAACACGGAGAATGTTTTTATTGTATTTATCGCTGCCCGCTGCGCTCCTTAGAAATAATAATCATGAATTTCATTAGAAACATCAATGTTTCAATTCATTATAATATTATTACCTACATCAGTTCAACGTTACGCAACGGTAAAATCTATCGAAGCCGAATAAATAGTTATTTAAAAAAAATCTGTTAGTCCCTTCCCAATCTGTGCACAATTATAGCCTGCTAATATATAATTTTACATACAGGAACTGATTACTCCTAAGTTAGTTCTATGAATTAGAATTATAATTATTTTTTGCCTCTTCGCTGTTGGTCGTAAGCATCTTATACCGGTAGAGCATGTTCACCTTGACGCCGAGATACATCAAACTTGTCATACTATAGATATGTAATTACCGCAGCCATTACGAATTCAGTTTTTTTATCCGACCTTATAACCCACAGACGCGTAATAACGGGCATTTTATTTCAGATACCACGTTAGAAACACATATCTTATATAAATTCACAGTAGCCAGTTGCCATGGTTAACGATATACTTAAGATCATTCCCTGACCAATGAGCGTGCAGAGCCCCGCGCCCGCTCACCTCAGTTTGTTGACTGAATTGTTTGCATTAAAATATATAGGTATTAAGGCGCGGACTGACTAGGATTGTAAACGCTACAACCAACCCTACATTATTTGTGTTGGTCATGTGGCTAAGCTAAGCAACTGGGCATTTATTTTACTGGTTTTCTTTTGTTTATTCAAAATTTACATAATAAATTGAAAAATTGTTCGGTTTAAGTTTTAGAAAAGTACTAATTCTATTCAATTAAAAAAAAAAGAATATTGTTATCGCTTAAAATTCGGAGATTTTTGACTCCAAAGTTTATTTTTGGGAAGCAACTTCCAAATTTTTTATTGGATATTTCAAATTATATATAAATATTCTATTCGGTTAAAAATTATCATTAAATCCTTCTTTGTGCACTGTATTTTTTGCGTCGGAATATTTACATTGCGTTATGTTGTAATCGACTCCTTAAGAAACCATTTTTTGTTGATATTGAAGTATTACGCGCCTTAAAGAGTCTACTGGGTTATAAGGTCGGATTTAGACGACATTATAAAATAATTATTTTCCGGTTGGTATGCATGTTGATATTTGTAAAGTTCATGAAATACCGACATTCAAAGTCGAAATAAAAATAATCAGACAAGTGCGAGTCTTCCGCACTGATGAAATAACGATCAAAGGGTTTTAATTAAACGTTATTCGAAAATGTAAATAAACAGTACAATCACACGACGGGACAAGAGAAAACACGAATGTATGCGAAAAATTCAAACATCGACATAATCCTTAAAGGATTTGTCGAATACGTCTATAAAAGTCTAATATCTAAATAGGGGTTAAAAACGTGATTTAAGTCTGATAATAAAAGCTTTCAACTAAAACCAAAATGGCGGCCATTTTTGTTAGTACTGTGTTAGGTAGACCTATTTTAATCATCCCCAATCTCGCTGTTTTGTAGTCTATATATATATGAGATTTCCACGTATATAGTCACTCATCACGATATCTCTGGAACCATTAGAGCTAAAGACTTGAAATTTGGTAGGAATATTCTTTTCACCGAGAAGAAGTCAGCTAAGAACGGATTTTCCAAAATTCCATCCGCAAGAAGAACAGAACAACGTCTGTCGGGTCAGCTAGTTTGTTAATATGAGAAATCGTAAATGTTTTTTATATCAATAAAATAAATAAAGCCCATTGCCTTCATAGTGACGTGGACGCCCGGGACGTGGGCGGAACGTGTTTGGTCAGCAATGTAAGAATATATGGGCATAATATATACATTGTGTATGTACTGGATCGAACCAATTTCGTGTCCGTTCTTGCAACGGAACCTCAGTGTTTGTTGCGACGCCTTGGCAAAAGTTTTCGTTATTTTCCTTGCTGATTGTTTTGGACATTTTTTTATGACGACACAACAACTTGGCGAGTCAAAAGGATGCCTCGTGTAGGGGCGAAACACGTGTCGAATTGATTAAAGACAAATCTCAGCGGAATTCACACTACGCCAAATTCAATAATTTTTTTATTGTTTCCTGGTTGCCTGGGAAACATGAAGGATGAGTATCTATTAGAGGCTGAACAACAAGATACATCATGTCAATCACTCTTTGTCTCTCTGCTCGTCTTACATTTCCTTTTCATCTAAAGCATATGTTCTCAACGTGGGCGAAAACGCCCCCTTGTGGGCGTTTGAGACTTTCGGGGGGGCAGTAGAAGACCCAGAGAAAATTAGGGGGATATAGATGGCGCAGATGGGGCGTGGGTAGATTAAAAAATATAGTCTAAAAAGGCAAAAAAATACACGAAAATACTCTAGAAAAAAACATATTCTAAAAGTGGGCGGTGAGCAAAATAAGGTTGAGAAACTATGATCTAAAGCAATTGCAATCAAATTCATACCATGACGTTTATCGCTTTTAATGTAATCTATTTCATACTTCACTACATACACAGAGGCTGCAGTCGGAGACGCGAGCAGACCAATGTGAGAGCAGGGCAGAGATAAGAAGACTATTCAAGTCTGTCAAGACTAGTGATGTGCCCGGGCAGAGGCAAGATCAGACGCACGGTGTCGACACGGCCACGGTCTTGCCACGGCCCTTAAATATTAGCGTTAGACCTTAATAATGTCAAAAGTTTAAGGCTATTAGTTTTTAGACAAGCTCGCTTGGCTTATAATAAAGCACCTCACAAAAACTACATCATAAAATAATTGATTGTGAACTTTTTGCATAAGTTTATATATCATCTATATTTATTCTGATTCTATGACGTCATGAAGATCCTGTTACTAATAATGTGTTAATTCTATCATCCTCATTTCCTCATGTTTTAATACAAAAATAGGGTATCTAATAAGTATATTATTTTAAGTTTTATCTACTTATATGCAAAATGAGAATAACCTTTCACTGAAGTGCAATCACGCAAATTGAATTATTGAGATGGGACCATTCAAATCAAAATCAGTTTATTCACGTAGGTCACAGAAATGACACTTATGAATGTCAAAAAAAAAATCTTATTGAATCTACCGCTACTTCGTAAAGGGTTGAGATACTGAGAAGAAGTAGCAAGAAACTCATTGCCACTCTTTTATATCAAGATTTACATTTAAGTACATCGATTTACAAATCATTTCAAATTACAATATAATATGTAAAATGATGCAACAGACACACTCAAATGTCAAATAGTCAATGTCTTACACGAGTAAGTCAAAAAAGTAAATGTAAATTAATACAAAAGTTATTGAGTACAGTAGCTAGCTGCATCATCCAACACAGCATAAATAAATAAATAAAGGTATTCTGTGAGCATTTTATAAGCGATTATAAATAAATAAAAATGTATATATCCATACATATATACACACAATAACTTTTTAGAATCTGAAACCGAATCCCCGGCAACAGGATCATCCTGCCACCACAAGCAGCGCCCGTTCACGAGTATGACGCATGAGCCAGCCATCGCCTCCCTCAACCATATTTTAGGGAAGGGGACGACCCGTCCCATGTCTCCGCCACAAGCAGTGACATTTAAGCGAGCATTCGATGCGGCTGTCGATCGATGATTACTGTTTTTCTTTCTTTTCGATTTACTTTTATATAATTTTTCTTCCATAATATATGTATAAGTAGGAAAGTAATAGTACTTTCCATAAAGAAGAATGAGGCACAACTACTACAACGAACTGAGGCGGGGTTTTTTCCTAGCGTTCTATGTTTTGTCTATTATAGGTATACAGCTATACTGCACTTGCCGGATACTTGCCGGATAATTGCTAAAGACCACTGCATAAAAATCTATTACAAATTTGATTGAAAATACGATTTTCAAATCTCTCGATTGTGATCGAAAAGTGATGTACCTACCTACCATTCGAAGGGATATGCCTTACTGTTGGCAACACACAGGCCTCCTTTTTTTATGAAAATTAGAGACGAGACGAGCAGGACGTTCAGCTGAGGGTAATTGATACGCCCTGCTCATTACAATGCGGTGTCGCTCAGGATTATTGAAAAATCCCAAAAATTAAGCGACCCTACAATTGCGCTTGACACCTTTAGACATAAGATGTTAAGTCTCATTTGCCCAGTGATTTCACTAGCTATGGTGCCCGTCAGACCGAAACACAATAATGCTTACACATAACCGCTTCACGGCAGAAATAGGCTCCGTGTCCTTTTAGATTAATTCAATTAATAGCCTGGTAGCGATCGCTCCATTCACAGTTCCCACGGCTGCGGCGTGATATCATTTTGAAAGACATATTTAATATTATAGTAATAATAATCTTTACTTATTTAGAATTTACGACCAACAAACGGCTTACTAACTCCACTTATACAAATAAGGCGAAAGTTGTTCAAATATATCCAATAGAATTCAATCATTTATAGCCGAAAAATATCACGGTTTCGGTATTTCGATGATTCATAAAAAAGCTACATATTATGTATGCATGCTAATATTAATTACTAGCTGACCTGGCAAACGTTGTTTTGCCATATAAAGTATAATTCACGCGATAGTTTTATAAATAGCCTATGTGTTATTCTGGTGTGTAAGCTATATTATTGTAAAGTTTCATCAAAATACATTTAGTAGTTTTTGCGTTAAAGAAGTTCAAACATACATTCAGACATACAAACTTTCACATTTATAATATTAATAGGATTTATGCTATGTCATTACAAATCTAGCAATCGATATTTTTTATCTGCGAAAGATTTAAACTGTTATTTATTCAAGGTTGCACCAACTTATTTATACACACTAAGAATTTGTGAACTCATCCAAATGATTAAATGTTAACGATTCATAATGTTACTGTATGAGGTCATAAAACCAAATTATACCATGCACTACAATACAATACAAAACCTGAAGATACATATATTAAAAATAAGTAGGATATAGATATAATAAATAACTTGACTAATTTTTTGATGACCCAAATAGCCCAGTGGTTGGTAACCCTGCCTAACGAGCTAGAGGTCCCACATTTTAATTCCGGTAGGTGCAAAAATTTATATGATTAATGCATGTTTATATCCGAGCCATGGATGTTTATAAGTATTTATGAATGTTTAAGTATGTACATATTGTATATCCATAGTACAGGCTATGCCTAGTTCGTGTAAAAGTGTGCCAAAATTATTATATTCTATATTAATTACTTTTGTATAGTGATTGATCAAACCTACTCGATCAAAACTCTGAAATATGTATGTAAGGATGGTAGAGACTATTATCTTGAATATTAGGATTGCAGAGGGATCATATGGTTTGATATTCAAGCAATTTTTTCCATCAAAAAATTGGAAACAAATTCATATAAAAAAATCACCTTCTGAACGTTAATTAATATTGATTCAATGGAAGCCCATTGGAGTCAATGTGAAGAATTCACGAAATATATAATAAATATTTGTGACGTTTTTTGAAAACAAATAAGAGAAATATCAGTAATGTTTACTTTGATTTGGTAAATTGCCATTGCCTATATGCAAGATTAACCTCCCAATTTGCTAAATGATGTCATGAGATCAGTGATCTTTAAGACTGTAGACTGTGGCAAATCCAATGTGTTCCATAGCTTAATAGAAAATTAAAATATATAGCACAAAGCAAACTAAAAAAAAAGTCTTAGTTGATCATAGACTTATAGTATCATTAAACTTTTAACTTAACTGGCTTATTGACAGTTAGGCCGTTAGAGATGTTTGGCATTTATTAAACCAGTAATACAACTCATAGTAGTCATCAAAATAAAATTAAATGGAGACAGCATCGCAACTAACTACTGATTGATAACAACCAAAGAATGTCCAAAGCAACACTCAATTTACCTTACCAAATGATTAATGCCATAAAGATGTTCCGTCAACAACTCACTCTTTTTATTTGCAAATCGTTGAAAATCAAACATTGCTATAATAATTACTTTTTAGATTACAGCAATTGATGTACGGATCTCTCTTTTTTTGTAGCTAAATATGTGTGTTCATATTGCAAGCTTTGTAACAAAAATGTGGGCATTTGTTAAGGAACGTCTTTCTTGAGTGCTGTCACATAAATTTGCAGAAATGCTTCGTTTTAAGTGGATCAATAACAGATATTGTTTAATTTATATTTGTAAAGATGATCCTGATTGTGATTATTTTTATATTTCTGTTATGAGTGAGTACAATAGTATGCAAATATTATGATTATGTTTATGATATACTCCTTTAAAAATACTCTTTATAAAACTTATAGTTTATGTAAAATAATTTAATATTGAACTTAAATTTCGTTATAATGTAATTACTGTTGTGTCCACTTATTTTTTTTTACTGTATTTGGTGAATGATGTGTACAATTTTAATTGGATCTCAGGATCATAAAAATATGCTGTACTTGTTATTAGATGATAGTTTTATCTTGTTATCTGTTATTATACCTACTTGTAAATAAATAAATAAATATAAAGCACCTTTTTAAGTTATCTGTGTGACCAAATAAATTTGTACTAACAGACAATCAACAATTTGGGTGAGCTTCTTAATCACATTGATTTGGAATTTTTAGTACATTCCTGACAATCTTCTAGTTAATTTCAACTTGATATATCAATATAACATAGTGCAGTTAAAAATGGTCTTGACAGACATAGTATGGACAGGGAAGTGAACCTTTTTCCTTTTAAAGGTATTTAAACATAAAAGAGATCCTAAATGATACAGTTGATAACTGTTAATGTTGTAAAGAATAACGATTAGCATACAAAGTTAAAAAAAAAACAATAAATTTTAAAAAATTTGTTTTACATATTTTAATTTGTATAGTTTAAACCTAATAAATTAATAATTTATTTGTTTTTATCAGAACTAGCAGGAACAATTGGGAGGAAAGTCACATTCCCAAGCCTTATAATATTTTTGCTAGTGCATTATATTTCTGTGTCACACTCATCATGAAATTAAAAATGGTAAAATATATACTTACAAATGTGAGTATTTTTACTAAGGGTGCATAATAGTCAGCACTGAAGACATCCTCTTCTTCGTTTGACGACTTGTGCACAGCTACACCTAAGTCCACAAATTTAAAAACAATCAACAGGATTGTTATAACCAACTTGCTTATATTCAGTATATTCCATGGTATATTTCTCTCTTTGCTATTCAAAATATAGTATGCATCTAGCAGTGCTGTGAGCCACAGGAAGCCACATGGTATCCATATTAGAACAGTTTTTTCAAAACATGGCGTAAATTCTGGGTTCTCTGTATACCAAGTTAAGTTGCTATCCTAAAAATTAAAATATATGTTAACTTAATCATAAAACAAGTATTTCAATCTGAAGTATTTGCATTCCACATATGATTGGAATTTCTGTTATTCTAAGACTAGTTCTAGTCCATTAATTAACAAGTAAATTTACTGTCATTAATTCATCATTAACAAAGTTTATACCATAAATATTTAATAACAAGATTTATAATGTAGTAATTAACTGCATTGTATCATAATAAAAACATTAATGACAATGAACTGATAGTGTGAACTAAAAATAAAATCTGAACCAGACAAAGTATTCACAATAAAGAAATAAAATGATATGAATTGAATTGAATATGTTCCATGGTAAGTCACTATACATAATGATCTTTTATTTGGAGCATAATTTTATTTGAAAAATGATTTGTACACAAAATTACTGATATATTTTATTACTATTTATTTATAATGTATTTAAAAATATTTTACTGTTCACATTGAAGATTTGATTAGTAAAATTATATTTTCAAAATTTAAAATAACATCAGTACACTACTAAAGACTATGACAGCATTAAGACTGTAAAAATATTTTTACTAATCATATTAATATAAAGATTCAGAAAGTTAATCTTTTGTAACATCTTTAATTGAATTCGTATAAAATCTACATCATTCATTTACATTTACCAATTTTTTAAGTATGGTCTTTAATATAACATAATAGAATAAAAAAGGGCACTTGATGTCATAACACCAAACAGGTTTCATAGTGTATAGGTATATCAGGTATTTTCGTGTAAGCATCATGCTTTGATAGAAATGTTTTAGTTCATGGTCACACTATAAAACATAATTATTGAATTCAATGATATCCATTTACAATACGGATATAATATTGTAATATAATAGAAGTTTGTAAAGTTAATAAATAATTTATGCTTTTATTAAAATTAATGAGGTAGCTTTGTATTAATCTTGATTTATCAAATTGTATTTATTTCTATGCTTTTCAAAATAATAACTGATAATCTACGTGTTGTTTGAATTATACACATAAAATGTACGAATATAAACAATTAATAAAAGGTTATTCAGCGATCTGCATGGTCATTTTTAAGAAGGGTCAAAGACCTACTTACCCAAAATTTTGATCCACAAAAATCATCGAGAGAGGAATTGTAAGACATTGTATCTTACGTTAATAATTTATTCGCAAACTTCCATTAATTATATTTAGTTATATATAAAAATATTACTCATAACAATTCAACCGGCCCAGTAATTAAGTTTAATAATGTTACATCCATTCGCAATTCACCGCACTTTAAATGACACAAACTCGACGTCGGAAGGTATTTAATAACTGAAATAAAAAGGATAAAGATGACTGATAGCTTTCTACATTTATGCTATAAAGCAATAAAAATACCACAATCGCAATTCGCAAGTAGATCACTTCCAAAATCACTTCACATACCACAACTTCCTGCACGCTCAAGGCATTAGGCAATGCCCGCACCGCAATAGACATAAAGTAGTCTGTGATAGACATGAAGTTAACAGCTCTTTGGTTATCAGTTATCACTCAACACTACAGATATTAGTCATTACCACAGAGAACATTATAATATACACACTAACTTGGTACAAAACCTTAGTATGTTGACACTATAGAAGTCTTAGAATGTTATCTCTACAGAAGTAGCGCCGGTATTCCTTTCAACTTATTAAAGTTGACGCCATGGTCGAGTGTTGTGTGTCAGGCTGCCAAAGCCGTAGTAAATGTAAAAATCCAGGAGTTAGCTTCCACAAATAAGTATTGCTGTTTACGTAACGTTTTCGATATATGTAATTTGTAATAAGCTCGTATCAAATAAACTTTTAATGAAATATTATCACCTATTTTCAGTAAATTTGTCGTAATCAAAATAAACTTAACTTATATCAGTGACAACCAAAATGTTGCCATAAAATAGATATAGTTTAACCCAAATTATAAAGTAATGATCTATTTAAAACTTATTTAATTAAATTACTACAGCAGATATTTTTTAAATATATTTTATTATTATTATTATAAATTTCAGTTTTCCATTAGATCCAATACTAAAAAACAATGGGTAAAAGCAACAAACAATTAATTTATGGGAACCAAATAAACATGCAAGAATTTGTTCAGTCCACTTTGATGTGCAAAAGTATGTAATTTTGCAACCCATTTTTTTATAACATAGCCCATTTTTTATAGCATAGTTTCAAGTTAAGTGGAAATTCCTTTATGGTACAATTTTTTTTTAAGACAGCCTTTATATTATAAATATATATCCATTCAAAACAACTTTATGAATGTAAAAAAAATCTAGTAAGTTGGATAAATTCACTCACTTATACAAAAACTGAAGAACTTTTAACACTGTCATATTAATTTAACAGTAACACAAACATTTCATTATAGGCATACTTATATAAGATTCATTCATTTGATCACAAATACACACTGACCCACACACACTTCATTATACCTCTTACACCTTACCACTCACAACACACCCAATGCACACATACACCTTATTTCTTAGTATACATACTTCTTAGAAATAATTCGTAGATATACTAGTTATTAGAGTTTGATTGTCTGTGAATAATGTAATAAGATATGGAAGAGCGGAGTCTATATAAAAGAAACAGGCACTATAGTGCTTAAAAGGAGGCTCCAATCATAAGTATTGATATATGTGCATACTTGATAAAGAAAATAAACATTTTGTATTATTTGTTTCAGATATTGTAAGAAAATAAAACTTTATGTAATCTTTCAACAATCAACGATCATTACCGTTAAACTTAGGAGACACATACTCAAAGCTTGGTTGTTTGTCTACTTTAATGTGATACGGGCAAATCTCTGGTTTGTCTTCCACAGAAGCCACAGTAGGAAGAATTGAATAGAATCTATTGTTTTGGAATAGTGTTTTTGAAGTCGGTTGCTTTTTTGTTAATTTTTTTTTAAAGGCCTAATGAACAATGATTAGCAATATTGTATTTCGTGTAATGTGAACGGCTTACAAGAACGTGAACAATTGTGCTATTTAGACGTTTTCATGGAAGTATTGTTACCTAGTGATAATTGATACTTATTTACATCGCAAATATGTAAAAGCTAATATTTTTCAACTTTTCCGTTGACGAGAAAAGAAAGAAAAGAAAGAGAATTGGCGCCAGTAACAAGAGAGTGTGAAGAAATTTATAAAACCAAATAAGCACAATATTTATATTTCACCACTAAAGGATTTAAGTTTTTTGAATTTAATTAAGTTTAAAATTTGAGAAAAGCTGTTATACAAATTAAGTTGATGTCCGCTTACACTACATATACCAAAAGGATACCCTGGAATAGATATTTAAGTCTAAAAGATAAATTTTATTTAATTCAAGGAACTTAACATTTACGTGGTTATTTTACTAATTATTTTATGTAAATAAAAATATTATATTTGAGTATTAGTTTCTCTCATTTAAGGTTACCTTAACTTATTAAATCCAAATCCCTTTAGATCGTAAAGAAGTAACAAATACAAACAAGTCAATAAATAAACATACGAACTGTCCTTTATAATATGAGTGATTTTTGATTATAAACGTAAAAACCCCCAACTGAATAGGTCTTGATCGGAAAATAGGGACATACTGACAAACGTAAAACTTATAGCAACCTTCTTTTCGTCTGGGTTTAAAAAACTTCATAACTGCTACTCCATTGATGTCACTGTCCAAATCGGGTTCTAATTTCAAAATACGCAGCTTAAACTGAAAAACTGTTTACATTGCTGCCTATTGACCAATAATATTTTAAGCAACTGGAGTAAAAGCAGAAATGTATAGACATAGCAGTCGAAGGTTATTATGGTGTTATTTGGGGCATGTGCCATATTTCGGCTTAGATTTTGTATGAGGTGCAATGTCTTTATGTATAGAAGGCATCATTGGCAGTATATAAAAATAAATGAAAATGTGGCAATGACGGTAAATATACTCGTCATTAGTTTATTAAGTTACTTGTAAATTGGGGAGGAAAGCCTTCTTTCCTCCCCAATTTACAAGTTTCCCCTTGGAAAAGGGGGGAAACGCCTATATTTTGGTTATGGTAACTGTTCTAACATAACCTTACCTAAACAATTTTTATACTTATTTATAATTGACGTTTACTTATTTTGACCGCAACAGGGTTACTATATCAGAAAATATATATGCCTAACTTTCAAAGTAAACTTCTCGATTTTCAAGAATAATTCGGGGTTACAATGAAGGAAGAAAAGAGACGTCACTGAATGAAATTTTTAATTTAAAATATAAATTTTCTCATATAATTGAGTATATTATTAAAAAATAAGCTAAAAGTATTATGATTAGATATTGAATACATAGAGAAGGAATTATAAAAGTAAAAAAAACGCATTTCAACTGATTGACTTAAGTAAAAAGTAAAAACGTATCTAATGACAGGAAAAAAGTAAAATAAATTTACAGGTCAAAGTCGTAGGTAGTGTTTTAAATTCTCTTTGCCTAACATAAATCAAAGAGAATTTAACCACTAGGTTAAATAACCACTATTTAATCACCAAGCGTCAGAGTAAAGCATGTGAGTGTTACATCCTCTGTGGAAAAATTTTAGCGGTCGCGGGACGATTAATAAAAAATATAATGATGATAATCATCAGTTATTCCATAGATAATACACTCTAAACTAGATAAGTTAATCAGACTTCGGAGGACTTATTTTATTCGTCCGGTTGGCTGACGACAAGACACTTCTTAAATACTTTATAGCTTAAATAGAAGTAAATTTATTTTAAAATAGGTATTCGTTCTTATAGGTTAGGTAGTGAAAAGTTGTAAATATGTCAGAATCCGAAAATGCCGAAGTTGTTGATCAAGAAAATAAACAACAACCAAGAAAACGAATACGCCACCGTAAAAAACAACTGTATGAAAATATTCTGAAACAAATGGAGTTTTACTTTAGTGACGCAAACTTAAGTAAGGACCGCTATTTGGGTGATCTTGTTAATGTTGATCCCTATGTTCATTTGACTGAATTTTTAAAATTTAATAAAATTCGAACAATGACTCAAGATATTACGGATATAGCCAAAGCAATGAAACATTCCACCTTTTTGGAATTATCAGAAGATAAACAGAAGGTAATTTAAATATTATTACTCACTTAATATGTTTCTATGTATATTTATCGGCACTCCTGTTTTCCAATCCTAAAAGAATAATTTTTAAATAACACTGCACACATCAAACAAATTAATTAATACTGTTAAAGTGCAGTTGAGTTATATTTGTACCTTTATACTACGACAATACTTTCTTTTTTTCCTTTTTGTTCTAAAATTGGAAGCGGAGTCAAGTTCTGGACTCGAATTTCCAGAGTAGAGCTCTGAACTCGAGTCAACACATACACATATAACTTGAGTACTGGGCTCGAACCGCGGATTCAAGTCATGATTCGAATACCATATAATTCGACTAAAACAGTGACTCAGCACATCACAACGCTACTAAAAAGTTTAAGTTAGTGTGACATATTGACCGTTATAGACAAAACTTAACTATAACAAACATTAAAAGTTATAGAATAATTACACAAATTTTGTTAAAATACCGAAAGATGTACAAAAATATCTGAGAGAGGACTGTGTGTAATTTATTATTGTTGTTACTACTTGTTTTATGATACATCATGGAAATAATATAAATTAAACTTTATCACTCTATACACAGTATAAAAGAACTTCATTGTATAATCAAAACACTAAATATTTTCAATCTAGTCACAAGACGCTTTATTTTGTTAACACAAATTCATTTTTTGCTTGTTAGTTTTGTATTACACTCAGAAGTTGATTAAAATGTGGCTTTTTATTGAAGTAGGCGTTACTTTGCGGAAATCCATCTTTATATATATATATTTCTTGTGTGCATGTGTATGTCACTGAACTCCTAGACGGCTGGACGGATTTTGATGAAATTTTTTGTGTGAGTTCAAGGGGATTCGAGAATGGTTTAGATTCACAATTAAACTACATCCTAAACGGCTGGACCAATTTTGATGATTTTTTTGTTTGTTTCAGTGAATTTGAGATTGGTTTAGATTCTCAATTCCATCCATATAATATAGTTCTCCTGCTCATGTGTATGTTAGTGAACTCCTCCTAACGGCTGGATCAATTTTTCAAATTTAAGATGTGTGTACAGGACAATGTCTGTCGGGTCCACTAGTAATTATAAAAATTATTTGAGTTTCCTTTAGTGTTAATTCCAGCAATATTTGTCTTTAAACAATTCGACACTTGACTTGTCTCATGCCAGATTTTGGCAAGACAACACCTGAGGATGCCTCATGTAGAGGCGAAACACGTGTCAAATTGTTTAAAGACAATTAATATTGGCGGAATTAACACTAAAGAAAACTCAAATCATTTATAAAATGTAGCTATCTAATTACATTGCTAAGTGGAAGTTCATTATTTAAAAAAATTACCAGTAGGAGGCTCCTTTACACAGGAAGCCGGCTAGATTATGGGTACCACAACGGCGCCTATTTCTGCCGTGAAGCAGTAATGTGGAAACATTACTGTGTTTCGGTCTGAAGGGCGCCGTAGCTAGTGAAATTACTGGGCAAACGAGACTTAACATCTTATGTCTCAAGGTGACGAGCGTAATTGTAGTGCCTCTCAGATACAGAAAAAAAAAATTATAGCTTTTGCTCTTTGACTAGTATGATATGTGCTAATTTGCACTCCTGGTCTATTAATAGTATTACTTTTGTTAGAGCTGTAGCGCTTTGCATATTTTGGCCTATTTATTTATTTTTTTTCAAATCAATCTGTCAATAGGTGGCTATTTCTCCAAAATGTTATACTTTATCAAATCTAACTAAACTACTTTAATTATTCATAAGAATAAATTATTATTCTTTAAGGTTAAGAGAAAAATACCAATGGTACCATATGATGCAGATTTGAGAACTATTTATGTGGAATCTATCCCAGTCACAGCTAGCAGAGAGTGGTTGGAAAGAGTTTTTTCAGATTATGGTCAAGTTGCCTATATATCTTTGCCAAAATTTAAAAATTCCCAAAAAATTAAGGTAATTATAATCTTAGTAATTCTATATGTTTAATATATTGAATGGTTTGATGTAGGTGTTCATTGGGACATAGACCTAGATGTTCTACATATTTTTTTTTTATTAAGGAAATCACAAATTCTAATTCAAATATTTTTATTCAAAATAGGATTCAAAATCACTTATTGAACATCAAAAACTACCATCCATTCAAAAGAGACTGCCTCAGACCTGAGAAGAATGGGCGCAAGAAACTCAGCGGGCTTTTTTTTTAAATATAAAATATGGATTACAATGTGATATCATACAATAAACATTTATAATTAAAGAGCCTGAGGGTGTTCACTTTATTCCCAATCCATGGTGTCTTCCACAATACTTGCAAAATGTGAAGGCAGTGAAATGTTAATGTAATGTTCATTTGTAAATTACTAGTTAAATATATTGGCAAAGTGATCACCTGTCCAGTTATTTGGGGGTTATTGAAAGGACAGTTTAATAGATGGGTCAATAATAAACATCTGATAAAGAATATGAATTTTATGCATATAGACTAGCATTGGATATAGATTAACTGTATACTTTGTGAGGCCTTTGAGAGTGCCAGCAGAAGTGAAAACTTGAACAATAATGTTGTGCATTTTTGAATATTTTGGAATGGTTAGGGAATAACTTACTTACACATAAGTACAATATTCATTTATTGTGCACTTAAAATTTAACACTCCAGAACAAACGATAACAATTATTTTACATTAAAAAGTTTATCTCTCACAAAAATCAACTATCATCCGTAATTTCAACGACTGTCTTACGAATTTTCGATCAGGGCACATGTCCTGACGCGAGATTAACATTTTATACCCATCCCAACAAAAGTGCCCAACGAAAGCTCAGCTAAAGAATTTTTCATTTCAAAAATAACTTTTTTTCATATTATATTACAGGGCTTTGGATTTATAGAATTTACCAAGCAGCAAGATGCACAGAAGTGCATAAATGCTTTCACTGAAATGGGTTGTAGACTACCCATCTGTATGCCACCTGAGGAATTGTCTTCCATTAAAATGTTTTCTAATGAAGAAAAGGCAGACGAAAAAGAGGAAAAAGATCATGAGCCACCAAAGAAGAAATCTAAAAAGAACAAAGAAAAGAAACTACAAAAGAACTTAGAATTGAAGTTAGGTACTGAGTCAGACAGTGAGAAGAGAATTGATACACCAACTCCCACTGTAAGTTATTTCTGCTAATAAACATAATCTGATAATTGGCTAGCGCTTAGCAGAATGGAACCAGTCCACGTGCAAACTAAGCTGAGTATTTGAGGTCCAAAATCAAAAGATAGTTATTGTTTTGTTTTGTGACTTTTAGTATATTTTTTGTTAACACATCCATGTTCAATATCTTTGCTCAAATACGAGAAGCGATCCGGTTCCTTCTTAAATTAGAAATATCGGATAAGTTTTGTTTGGGGATAAGTGTCAATCAGTAATTTTTTTATAATTTTGTGGACTGGTTCCTTTGTGCTAAGCGCTAGCCAATTGTATTTCGAATAAATTATGTTATGAGGGAAAAGAGATGAAAATCAATGATAAATTAATCCAAAAAAGTTACAACAGCATTGTCAACTTTTAATGAAGAAGTAAAATTGGGTAAATAGTTTGTAATTCTCCTCATCTTCTTTCTGACTGTCATTCAGAACACATGTGATGATTCTATAGTCTACACCGAATAGTTGAACATCAGTGGTAAATGATTACCATCATGAATAAGTTTTGTGGTGTTTGGTTCACTGAAATATTCATTGGATGAACAGCACTGATTTTTATGCTGAGCATTGTATTTACGTAGAGACTAATTTATCCAGACATTTGTTGTTGTGAGTAATTTGAATAGCCTTTTTTTTTATTACAATAAGGTATGACAAGCAGAACGTCAGTTGATGGTAATTAATGCGCTCTGCCCATTACAATGCATTGCCGCTCAGGATTCATAAAAACCCCAAAAAAACTGTGTGGCACTACAACTGCGCTCGACACCTTGAGACATATTCAAATTCAAATATTTTTATTCAAAATAGGATGTGAAATCACTATAGGATTGAAATTCAAAAAAAAACTACCACCCATTCCAAAGTGAATGCCTCAGGCCTGAGAAGAATGGGTGCAACAAACTCAGCGGGCTTTTTTTTTTCATCAAAAATATGTTTTACAATTAAAGTAACATTTACAAAGTAACATTGTACAATTAAACTTATTATTTAATAGCCCGAGGGCGGTCGCTCCATTCCCAATCTGTGGTATCATTAAGAAAGTCATTTATGTTATAGTAACCTTTACCACACAAACGTTTTTTAACAATTCTTTTGAAACGTAACACATTTGTTTTGAACATTTTCTGGGATCTTGTTGTAAAAGCATATACATCGCCCCACAACAGACTTACTAACTCGACTAAGCCGAGTAGTAGGCATCATCAGTTTATGTCTGTTCCTGGTGTTAACATTATGGTTATGACAGTTTCTGGCAAATTCACTTATGTGCCTATGAACATACATACATTACATTATCAAGAATATATTGAGAAGCAACAGTCAAGATGTTAATTTCTTTGAATTTTGCTCTCAATGATTCTCTAGGACCTAGGTTATAAATAGCGCGAATAGCCCTCTTCTGCAGCACAAATATTGTATTAATATCAGCAGCGTTGCCCCATAGCAATATACCATAGTACATAATACTATGGAAAAGATGTTAAGTCTCATTTGCCCAGTTATTTCACTAGCTACGACGCCCTTCAGCCCGAAACAGTAATGCTTACACATTCCTGTGACGCAGAAATGGGCGCCTGATAATTGAATATTTGAAGAATATTATTATCTCAGGCAGATAAATGTGCCCACAGACACACACAATATAACAACATAACACAAACGAGTTGAAGTTATCAAACAAAGTAAATGTTACTAAATATCAAAATTACGCTTAGGTACATTCTTAAGTTGTTAAAATAGTAGGTAAATACAGTCCAGTTGTAAATTTGACTTATTATTGTCACTGCATTTTAATGTGTTTTAAAATATAGGGTATATGTGTCACCAAATAAAAGTTCCATTATTCCCACCAGCAAAACTAGGCCATAAATAAAATTGTATAATATATGACATGTTTTAAATATTTTATAATATGTTTTTTTTTCTTTATTTTAGGAAGAAAATAAAAGTATTACAAGCGAGATTAACACCCCAGATATCACAATATTTGAACGAGATTCTACAGTTGAGGTACTTTGAAAAAAACTATATTGCAATGGATATATGTATATGGAAAATTCCTTTCTATTTCTTTCTCTGTGATCTTTTTTATTTTAATAATAATAGTATAGAAGCATTCTACAGCATAAGCACGAAATCATTAATTTAATAGTGAAACATTTATTCATTATATTTTATTTTAAAAAATATTATATTTTAGGCATATAGACTTTCAGAATTAATATTGAAATATTTTCCGTGTTATATATATATATATAGTGATACAATAAAATTAAAAGTCGAGAAACTAATTCAAAGAAGATATTTAGAAATAATGTTATAAATAATAAAATAAAATGACGTCCTGCGCTGCCCTCATCCATCATCTTGTGGGGGGACTACCAACACTGCTTCTTCCGGTATGTGGTCGCCATACGACGTCATAGCTCATTAAAAACAAGTGGAGAAGATAGATTGCAATTATACATTTGACATACATAATTTTACATTGCAATAAAAATAATTTCGTACCTAACTAATTGTCTTATAGGGTATACAGGATGTAACAGTTAAGTGTGACCAGATGATTATTCCGTAACTATTATTGATATCAAAAAACTTTACACTTATATCGAAATTACTTTACCTTAACACTGAAATGACATCATTAACTTGTTAAGAATCAAACGAGAACTATTTTCCTTATTTTAAAAGGTTATTTTAGCTTAGTACTGATATTCTGTATAAAGGAAACTGTTTATTAACCTGACATAGTATCTAATAAAACTATTTTCTTTAAGTGAATAATATTTATTTATTAGCAAAATTTTGTTTTTGAATTGATATCCTAGTTGTGCAATACAATAACCTTTCTGCTAACCTCATATTAAATATATGGAAGAGTTTAATATCAAAATTTTTGATTTTTTTTTATGAAAATTAGGGACGAGACGAGCAGGATGTAAAGCTGATGGTAATGGATACGCCCTGCCCATTACAATGCAGTGCCGCTCAGGATTCTTGAAAAAGCCCAAAAATTCTAAGTGGCAATACAACTGCGCTCGTCACCTTGAGACATAAGATGTTAAGTCTCAATTGCTCAGTAATTTCACTAGCTACGGCGCCCTTCTTACTGCATCACGGCAGAAATAGTCGCCGTTGTGGTACCCATAATCTAGCCGGCATCCTGTGCAAAGGAGCCTCCCACTGGTAAGTTACATTACTTACGTGGATACTTCACATATTTAACGATTACACCTGTGTATATGTGACAAAATTATTATGACTTTATAGGAACATAAAGGCACAGATAAAGAATCCAAGGATGACACTAGTCAGGATGAAAGCAAAACTCTTGAAACTCATAGAAAAAAGAGAGTTAAAAAGCGTTCAAATAAAGAGAAAATGAAATCCAAGAGTATTTATAATCATGAAGCTCCAAAGGGTGCTTTATGGGGACTGCAGGTTTTATCCAAATCAGAGTGGAAAACACTTAGAAATAAGTACTTAAATCTGCAAAGGAAATATATGAAAGAGTTAAAGAACAATTTGCATAAACAGAAAAGATATGCTGGCATGCCAGTGCCTGCGGCCCCATCCATTGAACTTGATAAAGGTAATTTAGAGTAACATAATAAAACGTAATTTATGTGATGTAATTTTACAAATGATTTAAGTTCTCTAAGTTAAGACTCAGTTTCAGTCTCGTGCCAGATTTTGGCAAGACAACACGTCCTCAGGATGCCTCGTGTAGAGGCGAAACACGCGTCGATTTGTTTTAAAAACAAATATTGGCGGAATTAACACTAAAGAAAACTTAAATCATTTGTATAATTATGGATTTCCGCAAAGTAACGCCTAATTCAATAAATTTTCTTGTGATGTAATTTGCAAATTGAAAGACAAATCCTCAAACTTAGTATTAATTTTTAGCAAACAGAGGTCTAGAGATGGATACAGTAAAAGCCCCGTTGGAGAAAATAAGTGGTGTGTTTGTTAAAGAAGTACTGCAAGAACCCTGTCTTGATGTCAAACATACAAAGAGAACGGTAAGTGCTATCAATAGATATATTTTTAATCATTTAAGTGGTATTGGTAAATTGGAAAGGGCTCCTGTTTCCGCAATTAGACCGCTTAATTGGGTCCATTTTGCGTGCAGTGTTGGCCAGTCATTCCAACCAGCCCAGCTCCTTCCAGAAGTTTAGAACACTCCTGGGGTGTTCGCAGTCTTCCTGGAGCGACCTTGTATTTACTAAGGTTTGTGCCCGTTGGATAGCCACCCCAGTACATTCCAGGATTACATGAGTGACCGTTTCATCTTCGGTTAGTCAGCCCCTGCACCTAGGACTGTCCGTAACGCCGATTGTAAATAGGTGCTTGTTCAGTGATGTGTGACCCGTTAGGGTGCCGACCATAATTCGGATGTCGTGTCTGTTTAGGCGATAGTGTAGGAATCGCCTCTTTCGACTGTCTACAGCCCGAGACTTTTCCATCGGGTTCTGTGTAGGTTGTTGGTGAGAGAGTGTAACTTTAAGCGGTATAAACAACTACTGTTTAACTACTTAATAATGTAAGTTAACATTATTCTTTAGGGTTCCCTCTACCTCAAAAGGAAAAAACAGAACCCTTGTAGATTGTCCATCTCTATGTCAAGATGATCGAGTTGAAATTAAAACGATATAGGTATTCAAGTCTTCACTCTCTTGAAGCTGTGAAATAATCATCAATCTCCTGGGTTAACGTTAAAAAAAGATAGTGCTGCTTATGCCACACAAAACGTATAGGTAGGTACTTCAACACTCAAGGAAATCAAAATTTATAGGGTATTTTCCGTTGACTTAGAACTATGAAATTTGGCAAGTAATATCGTCTTATACTAGAAGTATAGAGAAAAGTCTGAAAACTTTACATTTGTTTATATTAAATCACAAGAAACATAGTCTTTATCTGAGGAACGTCAGTCCAAATTTTGTATAAGTTAACCGTGTCATGTGGGCATCCTATCATATTGCAAACAGCTTCATTGGCACAAGCTTAAACAGATGTTATTTATTTTTATGTTGTTTAGTTTTAGATTTTTGACGAAGAAGGAAAAAAGAAACCCTTTTCCTTAAAAAGTTATAGGTAGGTACCTAATAATATGTACGGAACCCTCGATGGGCGAGGCCGACTTGCACTTCTCGCATTTTTGTAGATTTGCACTGTATTTTACCACTGCTAGATTTTTGAATCAAATTGCACAGGATGCCGGCTAGATTATGGGTAGGTACCACAACGGCGCCTTTTTCTGCCGTGAAGCAGTAATGAGAAAACAGTTATAGTGTTTCGGTCTGAAGGGCACCGTAGCTAGTGAAATTACTGGGCAAATGAGACTTAACATCTTATGTCTCAAGGTGACAAGCGGAATTGTAGTGCCGCTCACATATTTTGGGTTTTTCAAGAATCCTGAGTGGCAAATATTTAATGAATTTGAACTGCTTTGTAATGGATACCGGGTAATAATTACCATCAGCTGATCGCCCTGCTCGTCTCCCTTACAATCAAAAACCATAGATTTCACTCGATTGATAAAATTTATCACAAATTGAAAAAATGATAAATAGCTCACCTACGTAATTTGCTTAGAATGTCTACATTTTTAATTAATTTTTGAGCAAGTATTTTATACATTTCATGGCACCTTTGGGAATAAAATATGGGAGTGAATTTTTATCAAAGCGCACTATTTGATGACACCATGAAGTTAGCCGATCTCTCGAATCCCCTCTAGTATAGTATGAAGTGATACCTTTATTAAAGATCTTATGATATTTGAGCAAGTAACGCTGTCAATATAACGTGACAAAAAAAAACAATCATACTGTGAAATACGTCTTGGACTTAAAAAATAAATCTTCACTTTGTGCGGTGTTTCCATACAACGTATAATGACGAAACAGCATGGGCGGCGGTGACTATCAGGTAACCCCTACGTTCCTTCTTCTATGTGGGACAGGTCGTTCCCTTCAATACAATATGGGAGGCGATGGCTGGCCCATACGTCATGCTCGTGAACGGGCGCTACTTATGGTGGTCTACTCTGCTTCTTATTTTTAAAATTAATCAAATGCTCACAGATAATCTTTATTTATTTAGGGTGTGTATAGATTTATGCATCTACCGTAATCAACAAGTCTTGTTATAACCTATTCATTTACATTTACTTGTTTGACTTACTCGTGTGAGGCATTTCTTTTAAATACATAATATTATATTGTAGTTTTGTTTCTTGCCTCTTCTTCTCATAAAAGCTCAACCTCTTCCAAAATGGCGGTATATGTAAAAAGAAAACAAAACTTGACATCCATAAGTGTCATTTCGTTGACCTACATAAATAAAGTGATTTTGATTGATATGTACCTATGGGTATTCAAATATTTTTATTCAAAATAGGATTTATAATCACTTATTGAATGGGCGCAAGAAACTCAGCGGGCTTTTTTTTTATATAAAATATGGATTACAATGTAATATCGTACAATAAACATTTATAATTAAAGAGCCTGAGGGTGTTCGCTTTAATCCCAGTCCGTGGTGTCATTAAGAAAATCGTTTATGCTATAATAACCTTTCCCACACAAACGTTTTTTAACAATTCTTTTAAATTTCGTAACACATTTGTTTTGTACATTTTCTGGGATCATATTGTAGAAGCATATACATCGCCCAACAAAAGACTTACTAACTCGACCCAACCGAGTAGTAGTCATAACAAGTTTATGTTTGTTCCTCGTGTTAACATTATGAATGTCACAGTTTCTAGAAAATTGCTCAATGTGCTTATGAACATAACTTTTGAATGCAGATTAAAACCAATATTCACGTGCAGCATATAGAAGTGAAGGAAGGACAAACAGAAGTCACCATTAGATTCGACTCGCCGAAGGCTGCTGATGAAGTGAGTATGGAAAAACTATAAGTACATAGTGTGAATGGATATAGCGGTACAAATTAACTGTCCTTTGAGAAAATAAGCAACAATAAACGAAAAAAATCCGACACAGATTATTATCTAATAGTGATTTTCTTTAGTAACTATAACTAAATAGGAAATAGGGGACACCTTCGCACGACACGCCACAAGTTAGGATATCATCCCCACCATCTGGATGTGTGGTACTACAAAGCTGTGGAATGAGCTTCCTTGTGAGGTGTTTCTGGGACGATACCTTCAAAAAAAGCGCGTACACCTCCCTTAAAGGCCGGCAACGCTTCTGTGATTCCTCTGGTGTTGCAAGAGATTGTGGGTGGCGATTATATAAATTACGTGACACGTTGTTTGTCCTCGATGGACTCCTACACTAATGAACGGATGACTTCATGGAGTGCAGTTTGGTCCAACTTGAGAGATAGGATAGTTTTTATTTCGATTTGGGACCCAAAATAATTTTTATTTTCAATATTTGTTTTGTATGGACATATTTGTATGGAGAGAATTTAATGACCCACGGTTTGACAGTTTTTTTTTTTTTTTTTTAATGGAATAGGAGGACAAACGAGCGTACGGGTCACCTGGTGTTAAGTGATCACCGCCGCCCACACTCTCCTGCAACACCAGAGGAATCACAAGAGCGTTGCAGGTGTACGCGCTTTTCTTGAAGGTACCCATGTCGTATCGTCCCGGAAACACCGCACACGGAAGCTCATTCCACACCTTCGTGGTACGAGGAAGAAAGCTCCTTGAAAACCGCACTGTGGAGGACCGCCACACATCCAGATGGTGGGGATGAAATCCTAACTTGTGGCGTGTCGTGCGAAGGTGGAATTCGGCGGCAGGAATCAGGTTGAACAGCTCTTCGGAACACTCCCCGTGATAGATGCGGTAGAAAACACACAATGAAGCGACGTCTCTACGCAACGCCAAATGATCCAGCCGTTCACAGAGTACTGGGTTCCCGACAATTCGAGCCGCTCTGCGTTGCACGCGGTCAAATGGATCGAGCTGATACTGGGGTGCGCCAGACCAGAGATGACAGCAATACTCCATGTGAGGCCGGACCTGCGCTTTGTAGAGCGCTAGAATGTGGGCCGGCTTGAAGTATTGCCGTGCTCTATTTGTGACGCCCAGTTTCTTTGAATCCAGTTTGGCTTTGCCCTCCAGGTGGCCACGGAATTGGCAATTGCTCGAGATTTCGAGACCCAGTATTCCGATACTAGGCGAGGCTTTAAGGGAAGTGTTCTCGAAGAGCGGTGATACGGCAAATGGGGTTTTTTTAGTGGTAAACGCGCAAACTTGAGTCTTCTGGGGGTTAAATTGGACAAGGTTCAACTTACCCCATTCCGCGACCTTCTCGAGAGAGGACTCGATAGAAGACACAAGTTTCTCCCGGCACTGGTCGACGTTTTCCCGAGAGAGACCTGCATGGCCCGTGTATACGGCATCACCAGTGCTGTCGTCTGCATAGCAATGCATTTTGGCGGTGTCCAACATATCATTGATATGCAGAAGAAACAGCGTGGGAGATAGCACACAGCCTTGGGGCACTCCAGCGTTCACGGGCTTGGGATTCGAGCAATAACCGTCGATAACGACCTGTATGCTGCGCCCAGTGAGGAAGCTGGAGGTCCACTTGCATAAGCTCTCGGGAAGCCCAAATGATGGAAGTTTTGCGAGGAGCGCCTTGTGCCATACAAATGCCTTCGCTATATCCAGACCAACTGCCAGGCCTTCCCCCTTGCTTTCAATAGCCGCCGCCCATCTATGTGTTAGGTATACCAGAAGATCGCCAGTCGACCGACCATTGCGAAAGCCGTACTGCCGGTCGTTGATCAACTGGTGACCCTCAAGGTATACCAAGAGCTGGCGGTTAATTATGCTCTCCATGATTTTGGAGAGTAGGGAGGTAATCGCAATAGGCCTGTAGTTTGCCGGATCCGAACTGTCTCCTTTTTTTGGGATCGGATGGACAAGGGCTGACTTCCATGAATCAGGGACTACGCCTTTTGAATAAGAGTGCCGGAATAAACGCGTTAGCACCGGCGTCAACTCAGGGGCACACGTTCTAAGCACGATTGGAGAAATGCCATCCGGCCCGCTCGACTTCCTGACGTCCAACGAAAACAGAGCTCGCCTAACAGTTTTCTGTCGGAACTGTACTTCAGGCATGGAGCTCTGACACCGCGGGATGGTCGGCGGTGTTTTTCCGTTGTCGTCAAGAGTCGAGTTGGAGGCAAAAAGAGTGCACAGGAGATCGGCTTTCTCTTTTGCCGTATGGGCCAGGGTGTCATTCCTCATGTGCAACGGCGGCATGGACGGCTGGTTGAAGTTACCAAGAGCAGCTTTCGACAACGACCAGAACTTGCGTGTTCCGGTCGGGTAACTAGAAAGCTGCTCGCCAATTTTGACGACGTGCTTCGATTTCGCACGGGCGATTTGCCGCTTAAAAAATCTGGAGGCACGGTTATATTTCCTCTTCAGAACTTTGCAGTTCGGATCCTTTGAGCCCAGCGCCGCAACCCAAGTTCGATACGCCTGTTTTTTGCAGTCAGATGCTGCTTTAACTGACGCATCGAACCAGGGCTGTGATCTGCCACCGATCGGTACTACAGAGCTTGGTATAAAAATATCCATGCCCTGCAGTATCACATCGGCTACTGCAACGGCGCAGGCACTAGGATCATCCGAAGGGAAACAAACCCTGCCCCAAGGGTAGGATGCAAAAAAGGAACGCATCCTATCCCAATCTGCTGACTTGTAGTGCCAAACGCGGCGGGTCGCTGGTGGTCTGCGACGTTGGCGTCGGATAGGCACTACACTCCTGCCCAGGCAATGGTCGGACGTTCCGAGAGGGGCGTCGACAGAGACCTGGTAACCATCGGGATGTGTAGTCAGCAGAAGATCTAATAAGGACGGCATGTGGCTATCCACATCCGGGAGCCGCGTCGGTGACTCAACCAATTGGGACAGACCATACGCCAATGCAAAATTATGCACAGATCGCCCTGCGTAGTCTGTGGTACGTGATCCAAGCCATTCGGCATTGTGCCCGTTGAAATCACCCAAGACTACGATTTCAGTGGAGGGGATCTGAGCAAGCACGTCATCAAATGCCGCTTGAACGCAGCCCATGAGGTGATCCGTTTCTGCGTTACCACTATAGGACCTGTAGACACACGCATAGATGCGGACGCGGTCCTCTAAATCTACGCGGAGCCAGAGAGTAGACAGGCCCCTACCCTCAAAATTGCCGAGACGGCGACAGCAGATATACTCCCTAACGTACACACATACCCCGGCATGAGGCATGAAATTATGCTCAATTATGTACCCGGGGTACGTTAAATATGACGTATCGCTAGGTCGAGATATCTGCGTCTCCGTAAGGAAACACAAGGCCGGCTGCGACGTCTCAAGGTGGTGGTGGACGGCGTTTAAGTTGGAGTGAATTCCCCGGATGTTACAAAAGTCCACATTAAGCGTGGAGCGGGGTGCCGTGGTGTTGCTGCCCTGTTTGTCCTGTGACATACACGGTACTGTGCCCTCCACAGAATACGAAGGGCAGCCCGAGCGCGAATGCTCGGGGAGGGATTCTCTGGCTTACAATTTTATTATAACAACAGGGAGAATATCTTACGAAATAATTCTTGATATTTTGAAATATTATTGGCAAATTCCTATACAACAGTATTTTTTTTATTATCTACAGAACAACGTCTTTTGAATAAGCTAGTTGAATATATTATCTAGTAATGTTTTGTATAGAGCTGTTTAAAAGATGGCATGACATTGAGACTAGCCAAAATAAAAAAATCATTTGTTCAGTTTTGCCATGTTGTTTTTTTTCTATTATTTTTAATTTGATATGCAATCCTTATTCACACACGTATAGATACTCTTTGGTGTGAGTTAGAATGTGAATGATACAGTGTACGACTACAATAAAATTAACAATCTTATAACGCACTTCTCTGTACCGAGCTCATGGAACTTAATGCAGAGAGGTTAACATGAAATACGACTATATAAATTCACCAATCATTTACGGCCCTTCCCAATATTCAGTCTATCTCTTACTTGAGATAAAAATCGTAACTATCGTTGAATTTTCTGTCCCAATAAACTTATCGTCGGTAACTCATCTTATCCGTAAACGCTGTCTGTCAATGGAACGACGTATAGCTTGCCAGCGATAGAAGTTTGTATGGAAATTGCAATTCACGCGTCCCAATATAAGGCGATAAGAATGACTTATCGGGTATATTGGGACAGCTTCAGATTAATGACAGCTAATTACTGACAGTAGAAGGTAGTAATTTATCTCTATCGGTAGACACGGACGAGTAAAAGAAGGTCTCCGCGCCGTGATATTAGCAAGTGAAGCACCGTTATGCTAGTGTGTGTGCGGTTACGGGGGATACTAGTTACACAATTTTTTCTCCCTTAAATAATCATATATGGCCACAAATACTTATATAGTATCGTTTTTACACTTTTTCACAACGCACGACGGCATTTTTAAAATATTTTATTGAGACGCAAACTGATCTGTCACAGACGATGACAATTCTCATAATGGCCGCCTATCGGCCTGTAGAAGTGTGTGTGCGTGGGGCTATGTATTTACACGTTAATGGTCTTGTTTTGGTGCTACGCTGTTATGTAAGGTGACACGGAGTCCTTATGTTTTTACTAGTCCGTGTCTGTAGATAGTATATTGGGTACGGCCGTTAGTGTCTCACTGACCACACGCAAATTTTAAAATGTCATACTATCACACAAATTATTTAGCTCCAAATTAAGCAAAATAATGCATTACTAGGGGTGTCAGACAACTATATAACAATAACTACTTAAAAACATAATTTAAAATTCATGACTTGGAAATAAACAGTCATAATATGATACAAACGTTTGCTCCTACCGTGATTTGAATCTGTAACTCCCATCTCAGTGGTCAGCGTCACTTAGCTAACACTACTGTCACTGTCATAATAACTGTGCATAAAAGAGACAAAATACACTTTGACACGGATTATGTATTTCTTTTTAATATATAAGAGGAGGCAAACGGGCAAGAGGCTCACAAGATGGGGAGAGGTGAGGCAACCGGCCTTTTACATCCGCAACATCAGGTGTGTCAAGAAATGCGTTGCCGGCTTTTAAGGTGGGAGGGAGTATGCTTTTTTCTTGAAGGTCCCTAAGTCGTATCTGTTCGGGAAAACCGCAGCCGGTTATTGATTCCACAAAGTGGCTGTGCGAGGCAAGAAATTTCTAGCGAAACGCGCGGTTGTGGAATTCGGCCGCTGGAATCAACCGGAACAGCTCCTCCGAGCACTCCCCGTGATAAATGCGGCAGAAGATGCAGAGAGAACCCACTTCTCTACGCAATCCCAAAGAATCAAGCCGATCGGACATGGCTTGATCGTCGATGATTCGAACCGGACTTCGTTGCATGCGGTCAAAGAAGCTGGTACTGGGGAGCACCCGCCCAAAGGTGAGAACAGTACTCCATGTGAGGCCGAATTTGCGCCCTATAAAGTTGCAGGCGGTGGCTTTTAGTGAAGTACTGTCTCGCCTTACTGAGTACACCAAGATTTTTAGAGGCCAGTTTGGCCTTCTCTTCCAAGTGACCACGGAACTGAACGTCGCTCGACATATCGACGCCAAGTATGTCAATACAGGCTGAGGCAGTTAGAGAAGTGATCTCGAATCGTTCTCACACCACGCACAGAACAAAAGAGTTTTTAGAGCAAGAAGACATAGTATTATAAGACCATCCGCCGTACAGCCCCGACCGAAGCCCTAATTATTCCTATACTTTCCCTAATATAAAGAAAAAATGGCGTGGTCAGAGATTTTCATCACCTGAAGGAGCTGTGGACGCCTACAAAACGGCCATTTTGGAGACCCCAACTTCCGAATGGAATGGTTGGTTCTATCGTATGGAAAAATGTGCCAAATTTCGGGGAGAATATTTCGAAAAGCAATAAATACATTTTTAAATAGTAATGTTGTGTCACTTCCTTGATTCCCGAAATTTTCAGAGCCGCCCTCGTATATAAGTTCTTATTAATAGTCTTGTACTGTATTCGAACTTTAAAATATTTGTATCTACCTATACACCTATCCGGTAATTCATTTGTATTACCATCACATATTGAGTAAATATTATGGCACAAAATTTACCCACTTGCTATCTATTTTACCTGAGGAGCATAAGGGATATAAACCACACTATTTCGAATGTATGACTTAACATTCTATTACAATAAGTGTTAAGAACTGTATTGTATTTCTGTATCACCTTAAGCTTAAGGTGGCACTAAATGCCAGCGACCTTGAGCGATATGAGTTCACGGCTGCCGGCGCGCCGTCTATGTAACAAAGCCAAACAGTTTATATGCTGAAACTACACAAAAAAGTACAAGCTATAAGAATAAATTTTCTGAGAGGAGTACCAAAAAATGCGTAATGTCATGCCAAAAAACTTGTTTAACTTTAAAGAAATGTTGTAGTTCAAAAAGGCTCGGCAGTGTTAACTATAACCAACAGCAAGTATTAGCCACCTACAAATAAGACTTAAGGATATGTGTAACAGGATTAAGTAGTGTTCATAGCTTGAAATGCTATATTTTCACCACAAAACTTGTCTAAAAACACCATTTTTTCGTGTTTTCTGCTTACTCTTCGCCTTAATCAATCCTCTATATGTCCAACAGTACTGCAGCAACTCTGGTAATAGAGCGCGGGTATTGTGCGGGACAGAAGAAGAAGATCAATGGAGACGCGCGGAGCACGCTCGCACAGTCAAGAGGTTGCGCGGCCGAGAGAAGTTGCTCAACAAGTCGCAAGCGAGATCCGCTTCTGGCATGATCGCGCCTGCCTCACCGCAACCTACACACACGCACATACGATTTGATGATGAATAATTATTATTTTTATTTGGTGTTTTATTCAATCCCTTCCTAAACTGAAATTAAAAATTGCTGTCTTTTAATGATGAGATCAGGAATGAATCGTTTAGAATTTAGATAGTACCAAATAACCAAACAAACACCTACAAACCCGAGTAACATGCAAAGCAATGTTTTTTGGCAACCGGGTGGATTTATAAAAATGTGTTTAGTGTAAAATATAATTTAAAACAACAAGCAGACATAGTCCTTATGTGATATGCCGATAAAAGTGAAAATGTAAACTTCCAAATAAAAAGATTGCTTGAATTTACGAAATAATTTATGAACACATTGTAATGTAAGTACTTTTATTGCTAGTCCAGGAGAATGTTACAAGCTCATATCTAATTATAATTTATTTATGTATTGCTGGGACTACAAGAAATGCAAATTTCACACGTTGATTTATTTAGGTTATTAAGGTTACATTTACACCAAAAAATTTATTCGTATGAAAAATTATGGCCATAATAGATATATAGACATCATACCTATAGTTGTTACCTTCATATTATTAATTTTAGATTTCGCATGATGGTCGCATAGCATCATTCCTACAATAATTTATGTGAGTAATTAGGTACTCGGGTAGCTTTTTCCGAACTGTATATTTTAAGATTACAAAAATAAAACTGATTTATAATTAGTTACCTACCATAAAAAAGTTACATGTGACCTCGAAACAGCGCGATACCTACTGTTAAATGTTAATAAATCTGGGTTAGGCAAATTGCAAAAAGAAAGTCCATTAATCTCAGCTTCATATTTTAGGGTCATTCGTAAATAGTAAGTCCTCACCTACCGGATCCAGCAAAGCGGAGACGAGATATCTTTTAAATCCAATAGAATTCCGTTTCTGCAAGATCGTGCAAATCTATATTTGGTGTAAGTCCGTCTAATGCCTTGTTCTAGTGGATGTAGAAACGCGTTTTATATTTGAAGGTAGCAATGAAAAATTTATTTGTTTGATTGTCTGTAGGAAAGTCCTTTGAAGTGCATTAGATTAACGACAAACATCGTACGAAAGTGAAATTCGACGACAGGAATCCGCCATTGATAACATTAGCTCAATGTAACATTCCCTATGATAGATGCGGAAGAAGAAATTACGACAGCCGCCATTTTAGTGACGTCAGGTCAAGGCCGCGTAGGTACAGTTCACATAACACCAAGTCACGCATACGTCAAAGCCCAATAGTCAATATTCAATATAACTGTTACGGGCAACGTGATTAACTGGGCATTATTAATAATGCCGAAGAGCGATGGGCAAATTGACTAATTTATCACTGACCGGCCATTATTAATAATGCCCGACGGCTCGTGGTCCATGTGATAAGTCAGTGTTTGAGATAGCTTGAATTTATCACTTGGACCGGGCAATGTGATAAAAGGTTTGCGCGTTCAAATGCAAAATTTCCTAATGCAGAAACAGGCCAAAGCGTTCGAGTAAGGATACCAGATGTAGATCGACCAAGATGGATAGTCGTAATATACTTGCTATTATTATATCTGTCGAAAAAGAAAAACTATACACGGTTTTAAACCAACTGTACTCCAGAAATCAGTTTACTGTGTGTAAAGAAAAGTTCATTTCGATCGACGATGTTCCAAAAGTTGATATTACTCTTCGAGAATGTGCTCGAAGAGACTCTCATTTTGATGGACAAGGCTTCCTGTAGTGGTGACTGTGAATTTAAAACGTTGTAAATGCAAGAAATCAAACATTCTTTGCAATTCCAAATGTCACAAATCCAAAGCTCATCTTGCAAGAATAAATAATTCTAAACTTAATAACTTTCTTCCACAGTCCTTAATTATTAGATATTTTTGTTGACTTTTCTGTTTACAAATTTTTAAACTATTGTTCTTAAGTAATATTTTTGTCAAAATAAAAGTAGGTAAGTAAATAATGATATTATTACATTTTTCAATGTTTATTTTTTAACTACTATGTTCAATTGTTTATTTTTTGTTAATTTTTCGTGATAATTTTGAGAGTTTAATTTCATTTATTAAACAAAAACACTACAGTTCACCTATTTTATTACTTTGCCCAAAATAGGGTGGGAATTATTCATAATGGCCGGGAAAAGTAAATAATCATACTGTTTTAATCACATTGTCCAATTGAGTCGGGCATTATAAATACAGAACGGCCATTATTAATAGTGCCCGGACTTCTCAAATTGCCCGTAACATAACCATTGATAATAAGTACTCTAGATAAAATAACAGGCTAGGTTTATTACTTTACTGTGTGTGACAAGCTACGTCTCACACTCCCGATTTGTATCTCACTTTAGTGTTAGTGCAGGCAGCATTGCTCAAAATAGAGGTTAAATGTTAACCTCAATTTTATTTCGATGTTTTCACAGCCGTCAGTCTATCTAGACGTATAGCGGCCGTTTTCAAGAACGTATCTCTAGTTACGGATACATTGCTGTTATATATATATAAATAAATAAGCGTAGAAGGATAGATTTGTCTACCTCTAGTAAGTTAAAATAAGGATTCATATGTTATTGAAAACGGCCGTAAATGATCTAGGAATATAACAAGGAATGGTCTCTGTTGATACGCGCGGAACGAAAATTGTATAAGGGTTTATGTTGAATATATATATTAATTCATGATTAAAACCTTAAAAATTATAATTTTATTCAAATTGTAAATGCAATTACATAAATTCAGTCTTAAAGTATACAATACAGGTATAACTACTACAATAGGCACTGGCAGAGAAAATATACCTACATAATAATAATAATAAAAATACAAATTAACTCCAAATTACCAATAGGTACCATTAAGTTTAGCTTTGAAAATAAATAACAATATGTATTGAAACTGTGTTAAAACAAAATGCATGCAAAAAAATTGCTATCAACTGATATGCAAAACCCAAATGTATAAATTATTATCTAGGTACCAACAGAATGCTCAATATTTTTTATAATCCTTAAAATACATTAAGTACCTACATACTTTAAATGAGGAAACATTTTTATAAAAATATATTACATCATCATTATGTCAGTACTTATAAACTATTTACCATTATATTATACTGCTTCTGTTAAAATCCAACTCTTCTTGCATTAAGGTTGCTGGTATTGCATACAAGATAGTTTGCTGTGTACCTACTATATTATGCAGTGGTATGCATAGAAAGATATTGTTCCAATATTGCCTAAATTATTAGGCAGTAATAAATTTAGTTAGCTGCATAATTGAAATTAAAAATGGCTTAGTTTTTTACTATAAAACATGTATTGTTTTCTGGCTCTTATGCAGATAACATAAATTTATCTGCAGGATAGCAAAACAAAACTACAGAAATAGTACACCATACTGCATCTAGCAATTTTGATACTATTATAGACTAACAGCACCATTTACAAGATAAACAGCAAAAATATTTGTCCCATATAAAATATAATAACTATTACTATGTTGTTTCTATAGAGAACATAAAACCATGTTATTTAATGTAATATCACAACTCAAATTGACTTAAAACTCAATTATGTACAAGAGGTAGGTTTAAAAATTTGCTGCATACTCAAGATGCTTCCATATGTCTATGGACGGTTACCGGAGCAATCACACTGTTCTTGCCACAGGGTAGAACTGTTATGGAGAAATCTGTCGACATATTAGCTCTAGGTTTTATTTTGGCAGGGGCTGGGAAGCTCACATCAGACTTTGTGTCATCTGACAAAATTGTAGGATCATTTACAGAAAATCCAGTTGCCTCTGAATCCTCATGAGGAGTCATAGTTGAGTAACCATGATCAGAACCACCAGCAGTGTGGGGTCGTCTATAACCAGTAATAACCCGGTAAGGGGATATGGGGGCTTCTATTTCCATTGGTAATAATTTATCCTGCCCCGATGGATCTGGCATATCATCTTGTAAATGGCTCATTTGAACTTCTGCATCATGCCAGGTCTCTGCTGGACCATCAACATATAAATTGTGACAACTAACAGAAGAAGTATTCTGTCTATAACAATATATGGCTACAGCTATTATTAAACTAACGGTTACAAAACAACCTGCAATAGGACCAATAGCAGAATAACTAGCAAAAGCATCCCTATTTATGTGGCCAAAAGTTCCCTCGCCGTATGGTGTCACAGCACCCAACACACCATTAAAACATGTGGACTGTAATGTACAAAATGGAGATATTAATGGTGTTTGACCATCCATATCAATCTGACACCATTCACATCCCATAACACCTAAACATGTGTCATAGGTTACATATGTTTCACATTGAAAATCGAAACAAGACTTAAGATTTTCAGCAACATTGTGGAAATAATGAGACTTATGGTTGTTGTTCTCAGGGATCATACCACAAAGTGGAATATTTTTATTAAATGACATGTTTGAGTTGGGGCAACCATATGATTCCGAACTGCACTCACATGGACATTCACATTCTGTCTGCTCCATACGATTACAATTTAAACATAGCCGATCAACCATACTACAGGGACAAAATCTGCCAACACTGCAAGATACATTAACTACACTAATAAAAGTATTTGTTCCCGGAATAGCTGCAATGTAATAATGAACACAATGATCACCAGAGACAACATTGGATAGGACATTAGGTAATGAAGTATTGAATTCATAATATCTTTGTATGGTTTTATCAAAGAAATTATTGCACAACCTCTTAGTAACAAATCCCTTATGATTTAACATATCAATAGCAATCATAGACTCTTTGTGTGTGATATGCTGTTGCTCAATGGGTCCCGAGCTCTTTGGATCCATAAGTCCAGGGTGAGACACTAAATAACCCCTATCATTCATAATAAAACATTTCACATGTGTTGTAGCACACACTGGAAAATTATCAATTAGCAACTTATACAAGAACCCCATAGTGACATCAATAGCTAATACCATAGTAGGATACATAGGGCTCTTCACTGAATAAGATAACGAAACAACATAGCCTGCTCCACCAACATCTAAAGTAGGAGGAGATAAAATGAGCTTGCCTGGATTCTCAGAGGCGTATATGTACCATGGCCTGCGAACTGGTTCATAATCATATTCAAGCACTGTTCCCGGGTACATGACAAGTACACCACTCTCTGTTGCTGCATATCTTCGAATAACATACCTTGATAGGCTCCCATGTATGTGCTGTCGCTTATAAAATGTCAATAATGAATTCAGGAATCCAACATCTTGTTGTATTTCATCTTTTAATCCTGGATTAGATAAAAGGCCATGAGCAACACTCCTGATATAAGCTAGAAAATTTTGCATATAATTAATTGCCTCCTGACCATCACCCATATCATATAAATATGTAAATGGTGATAGGAAACATGAAGGACTTAGATATACAGTACCCTGATCAATAGTTGCTATTTGTTTAAAATGCCTACAAATCGTACCACTTTTAGGTGGAAATAGATCTATTCTATGGAAGAGTATTTCTTTGTTAGTTCTAGTAAAAAATATATTCGTCTTGTTGGTTGCATTAACATCAGATATTTCGGAAACTATGCATACAATATACAAATTTTGAATCCATTTCCAAGAAAAGTTTATTGTTGAATTATTATCATTCATCGTAATATTACCAGTGTCAGTTTTTAGCATTTCATTCACAACTTTATCAATGTATGAGTATGTCTCTATGGTGTTTAATTTTGTAAATTTTATTTTATCAAAAGTTGTTTCTGGTCTTGGGAAAAAGGTGTGCATGAGAACCTTGCTAGAGAAATCCATTACAAATGCCCGTTTCCTTTCATTTGTGCCCTTGAAATAAATAATATCTTCAGCTAAGTCAGACCAGTAAAGGTCCAGGCCTAAAACTCCTTCTTTCATGGGATATAGTAATGATACAATGAAGTCTCGCTCTGTTGCTTCCCACAGTGGCCCTTCAGCTATTAGTTTTTCCTCAAACTTTGTTGGTAACAGTGAAATAAATGCAGAAGCTACTTGACCAACCACCCCACTATTGTTCATGTGCATCTTCATAATAGAATGTTCATTAGAATGATTGTGCCATTTATCAAAATGTAAAATTTCTAAGGTACAGTTTTTATGATTTATATCTTCATGAACCAGTCCTACAGCAAACTTGGTTATATTCATTGAAGCATGAGGGAAAATATGGAACCACTCTTTATTGTCAATTATTTTTGAATCGGTCAACAAAATAAATAACTTATTTACAGGCAATGGTTCTGATTCATTTAAGAGTATTTCTAATTCTGTGCTTATATTAAGAGGTGGCACATTTGCGGATGACACATCTATTGATGTTAGATACTCATAAAAGAGTAATTTGTTGCCTTCAGTAGCATTTCCTATATTTGCCATTCCATCTACACTACATGTATCTTCAAACCTCATAAAACTTGTCATATTTGTAATTTTTAACACAAGCAAATCATTAGATTGTAATGTATGTACAATTTCCTTTGCAACACTTAATGCATGCTGCAGTGATACCTCTTTCATATTATTATCAATAATGAAAACAACAATTTTCGACTCTTGGTGAACTACCTTGTGGTATAAATATCTTAAGTTTGAATGTGGTATGTTTGTGCAGTCTTTGTCAGTGGCATAGTCAACATGTGATAAGAAATATTGCCTCTTTATTTTCAAATCTTTGAATCTTTCAAGAGTGTTTGACTTCATATTATTTGATTCACTCAAACTCCGCATAAATATATATCTACCAATTGATTTAAATGGGCAGGGATGTGTATAAGATGACACTTCGTTTTGATCAATAGCATTCTTCATATCCATAAGTATACTGGTGGCAGATGTAATTTTATGGCTTAATTTATCGGTAATTTTTGATAAAATACTGTAATCATCGGAACTTTGATACCAGCTTACTTTATAAGCACTTCGAATTTCTAAGTGATTAGTATATTCACTTCCAAGCTCTTTCATCACTATTTCGTGAAACTTACTCGCTAAAGTATGTGATAGTTGGCGAATGTTATTTTTGTAGTCGCATTTGATATCGTTTTTATCACAACTTTCATATTGCGCGTGTACTTGGTAAATATTGATGGCGAGTAATAAGACATATTTGAGATTAATCATTCTTCATAATATCTATTCAATATGAATGTCTAATAATGTTTTGGAGATGTGAGCTTATATTATCATGGCGTTCAGATTTAGAACATAACATATTCACTTTTGTTCGAAAATTATAACAGTCCAAACACAACACAGATTAATTTATCGTTATTGTCAAATTGCACCACTTTGTAACAAATTGCATTTTGTTTTCAGTTTCTTCATTACTATTAGGGCAACAATCATCACAGAACAAGTTTTGAAGTTTAAGACTAAAAAAAGATCAACAACAAGCAACTTATAATCCAGAATCTCTAAAGCCCCCGCAGACGGCAGACCTTACAACAAAGAGTATAATAATATATTAACATACAATAATTGCAAGTTGGGCTGAACGTAGTGCTTAAATTCTCTTTGGTTTGGCAACAAAATCAATCGCAGAGTATACAAATAAGCACAGTGACTTAAGACAAATTGACAACCCGCACATCTTATCCAACTAAATCGTTCAACTAAATAATTGTATCATCATCGATTGTATCAGAATCGAAATTCCCGGGATTACGAAGTTCCGATTTACCGATTACGCACACGCACAATTACAAATTTGGCCAACTATTGGCCGACAGCTTCTTAGCACAGAGACCATCTATCCAACTTAGTCGCATGCCAGTACCAGTGGGAGGCTCCTTTGCACAGGATGCCTGCTAGATAATGGGTACTACAACGGTGCCTAAACATTAATGTGTTTCGGCCTGAACGGCGCCGTAGGGAAATTACTGGGCAAATGAGACTTTACATTTGATGTCTCAAGGTGACGAGCCCAATTATAATAGTGCTGCTCAGAATTTTGGGCTTTTCAAGAATCCGGAGCAGCACTGCATTGTAATGGGCAGGGATTATCAATAGCTGAACGTCCTGCTCGTCTCGTCCCATGTATTCATAAAAAAATTCCAAGATACAATAGGACAACACGTGTGCGCGTGGTTTCCCCGCGCCCGGACCATCGACGACGGGTACAGCAATGGTCAGCCGATCACTCATTGCAAACGATAAAGTAGTACAAAAAATACTTAAAAAATATTCTAATAAATATTATACTATGGGAGGAACTCTGGCAATGAGAGCATTATTTTTCTGCACTTTCAATGACACGTCACCGCGCTAGCAACACTGTCACCGACTGTATGGTATGGTATAGGGGCTCCTGTTTCCGCAATAAAACCATTAGTATGGGTCCATTTTGCGTGCAGTATTGGCCAGTTACTCCAACCAGCCCAGCTCCTTCCAGAAGTTCAGAACATTCCTGGGGTGTTCGCAGATTTCCTGGAGCGACCTCGTATTAGTTAAGGTTTTTGCCCGTTGGTTGGCCACCCCCGCGTATTCCAGGATTACGTGCTAATAAAATGGTCGCTAAATACCTTTATTTATTTACGGTGTGTGTGGATTGATTGTACCATGGCCTAGTATTATTGTTGATACAGTAGTAGTCGGCCGTGAATGTACTCAATAGCTCTTGTTTTTACGTATTAATTTACATTTTTTTTGAGTATTTCTAGTTTGAGTATTATTGCTGCATCACTTTACAAATTGTAAAGTTCCTTGACCTGCCTGAATAAGGTGAATTTGATTTGATTACCCTAAAGGATTGAGCTTTTGATTACTGTTAGTAAAAATATAATATTAATTACAAGTTTAAGCAGAATTGTCAAATTGTAAGTAGAGGTATTTGGTGAGTATTGCATGATACGTAAATTAGGATTATTTTATTGTTGTTTGCTGAGTTCTCGTAACAGATTTCATCATGCTCCCTTAAATGTCACTTGTGGCTGGCTCATGCGTCATGCTCGTGAACGGGCGCTGCTGGTGGCAGGAGGATCCTGTTGCCGGAGAACGTTAGCGTTATAGGACTTCAATTTACTTTTATATAATTAAGAACTAAATTGTTTTTTGTATGTTTATGTGCATAATGTGTTCACTTGTGAACTATATGTTACAATCTTATGAATTGACATGTGTATTCTGTGTTGGTGGACCTTGAATAAATAAATAAATAATTCTTTTTCTATCGATTATATTATTTCATTTTTTCATGTAGGTTCCCGGCGGATGAAAAATTTAAAGATGTCTGGGTGACTACTCTACAGATAAAAAATTAGAAGCCTTCTATAAAATATAGCTTAGCTCAAAGCATGTAGTTTCAAATTGTTATTTGGATGGCAAGAGAAGAATAGTTCTTTGCTGAGATGCCGTGCTCACGAAAGGTAAAATCGAATATAAACAACATATTAATGGCTTTAATCTTAAATAAATAACAATTTTATCTGTATAACAGTTTAGTTGTTATTTCACCGAAAAAGTCTCATCAAAATTGGTTCAGTCGTTCCGTATATTACCCGGTATCAACAAACGAACAGCCAAAATTATTGTGTTTATTTTATTTAGATATTTAAACTATCTTATTTATTTGTAAACTAGGTACTGGTCATTCTGACAGACTGTGGCAGCTGTGAAAACGTCGAAGAAAATTGCGGTTAACTGTTAACTCTACTTTCTCCCCGCTCTCTCAGTATCTGTCAAGCATCTCTAAGACAACGTCATCGATCGCCAAATAAAAATAAATTGTGATGAAAAAATGACGAGTTGTGCAATCATAGTGTAGAATAAGGCAATTTAAACACAACGAAAACAGTCACATGACATCAGTAAGAAACCATAGTACAATAAAATAACCCATTGAAAATAAAATTAAATTGTAGTTTTGAATATTTATTTTCTTTTTTTGTGTAAGGTGTATTTGCTAGTTTTTAATTACTTAAGATAATAAATATGAGATTGGTTAGTAAAGAGTACTTAATCCCATTTTTTATGCAAATTTTGATAGCTTTGTTCTGTTTAACAAAGCTGATTTAAAGATCGCGCTTATTTTTAATTTCGTGATGGCAGATTTGATTTGCATTTGGATGATTTTAGAAATCCAAGATGGCCGCCAAATTATGATATCAACATTACTCTCCTCCATTCCATCTTTTCTTTCAAATTTATTTCAACTATTTTTATCCTTACACATTTTCAAGCACTGACAAACTAAACAAAATAAAACTTAATATTATAAAACAGCTTACTGATATTATCTGCGACTCTTGGGTTGTTTTGTTCTAGACGAAGGTATCTCGTTTAAAGTCACAAGTGGCGCGTAACACCTGGCTTGGCACCGACTTCAAACCTATCAATAGATAGCACATACAAATTAAAGTATTTCATTAATGTTAAAAGTATTAGCTTTGCAGAAGAGGTGTATTATAAAATTAAATCTTTATTAAGTTATATTGTACTCTTTATTTTTTGAAGTTGGTTTTTTTAAACGTTTTTTTATTTGTTACTTTTTAGTGTCAGTAATAGATTGTTCTGTAAACTACAGTCGGATTTTTCAAGATAACATCAGGTAAAATATAACATTTCGTTGCTTTTTCTGTAATTTATTAAAAAGTCATATAGACAATGCACCTCATACAAAATCAAAGCCGGAATATGGCAAATGCCACAAATGACATCATAATAACTATGTCTATACATTTCTGCGTTTACTCCAGTTGTTTAAAATTATATTGGTAAATAGGCGGCAGTGTAAACACTATTTCAGTTTCGGCTGCGTATTTTGAATTAATAACCCGATTTGGACAGTGACATCAGTGGAGTAGCAGTTAGGTATTTTTTTTTAATCCAGGCGAAAAAGAGGGTTGCTATAAGTTTTATGTTATCTGTTCAGTCGGAGGTTTTTTACGTTTATAATAAAAAATCACACTCATATTAGAGGGGAGAAAGTTTATTTATTGGCTTGTGTTTATATTTGTTACTTCTTTACTTTCTAAAGGGATATAGATTTAATAAGTTAAGGTAACCTTTAATGAGAGAAACTAATACTCAAATATAATATTTTTATTTACATAGAATAATTAGTTAAAGTGGTTATTTAAATGTTAAGTTCCTTGATAAACAAAAACACTTCATCAAACAGCATCATAAACGCATATATTTTTGGATGATTATCTGATTGCGTTTTAACAAATTCACTTTCAGTCATTGTAAATTATAATGAAAATCCAACATATAACTTAATATATCGCTAACCACCGAACATAATATCTAGGAACCATACGATTGCTTATGTATAACTAGACTTTGACGTCACACTGCGCTTCAACCAATAGCATTGCGTTTCGATGTTTTATATTTCCCGCGTTTTTATTGCACTTTTGTATATTTAATATTTATTATTCAGCACAAATTTAATAAAATAAACCAATTTAACTAAGATAAAATAAATAATAATAAAGATTAGAAAAAATAATATTTCAACTAAATATAAGTTACATGCATATACCCTATTGTAGCTTCATATTCGTATTTTTAAAGTATATTGTTAATAATTTTGAGTGTACTTTATTAATATGATAATTATTTTAAACAAGCTGACCCAGCAAACGTCGTATTGCCATATAAAGTAATAAGAAATAATCAATAATTAAATTAAAGTTTGTTTTTTACCTCCTGTGAAAGATATAAAGATTCTAATTATTTATTAATTTTAAACTTTTCTCTCAATTTGATTTCTCAACGACACATCAAAGGAAAAACAAAGTTGTTGTTTTTATTTAATTTCGAGCATTGTCATATTTATACACATTTTAAACCTTCTCTGGACTTCCACAAATAATTCAAGACCAAAATTAGCCAAATCGGTCCAACCGTTCTCGAGTTTTAGCGAGACTAACGAACAGCAGTTCATTTATATATATATATATATATATAGATTATAAATTTTTGGCAATATATGTCATCAACGTCAAAGAATTTTTACTTCAAAGGCGCGTAAATAATGGTACACGTATTTCTTTTCCCCCCCGGCTTCACTGGAAATGCTTTCGAGTTTTTCGAGGAGGTTTCTACTTTTCTAGTCGATATATATATATATATATATATATATAGCTTTATAGCGCTTCGCGGAGCCAGAGAAATGTAGATCTTCTTATGATGTCGAGTCTGTGTTTAAGAAATAATGATAAACCTATAATCTTACTATCAGTAGGAATAGCAAATTAAACAATGCTATCATAATATAATCATAGAGGAAGATATTTTATAATAATTGTTAGTTTAGTTTCGCATTCTTGCAAAGACAGCCGCTGTAATCTGAAGATTCGACGACCGTCGCATTTTAATTGATCTCATGACTACAATGGACAGTAAAGAAAACATTGTGGTCAATGATATTTTGGAGAAATTTGGCCGATATCAGATAATTCAATATATATTTATATGTTTACCGATAGTTTTTGTATCAATGAATATGATTAATTTTGTATTTGTTGCTGGGGACATAGGTTATCGGTAAGTGTTTCGTTTCTGTTACCTATTCATTGCATTTAAATTGCTCATCGAAAACGAATGTGTCAATCAATGGCATCGCCAGTCAAGGGTTAAGTTTGGGGGCAAGTTACTATACTTATATTCTGCACGTCAGAAGAAGCTAAATCCATTTACAAAATCATATAAATATTTGTGTGCAAAAGAGTGATTTTCACTAAGTGGCATATTGTGTCTCTAACATATCAACTTTATCTAAGGAAATTTCACATTTACTATATTTTCTGGAAATCTATAAATAATTTCATGTGACTATATACGGAGTAACTATATATGGAATAAAACCTTATTTATGCTTTAATTGTACAATAGAAAAAAACAGCAGCTAGCAGGTCGCTTGGAATGTTTTTTACGTTTACAATTGACTTCAATTTTGACTCATTGTACACGTAAGTAAAACATAAAAAAAATAGACAAGAATACCAAATACGGTTTTATTTCTAAATTTAATAATCGCTGTTTCCACACCTGAAGTTAACTAACTTTTATCTTATTAATAAAAGTTCGGTATCTGTTGTTCATACCCAATATTAAGTTATCCAAATCTTGTTGGGTTCTCTCAGGTTCTTTTCAGATGAACAAAGAGTTGCTCTTCCGTTACCAGGTTTGGAGAAACAGTTCCTAAAATTCCCGCTCTTCTTTGTAACATGTCCCATGCATGTTCAATAGGATTCATGTCGGGTGAATGGTCAGGCCAGTAAATTGCAGGCATTGTCGTGCATGAGTTGGAACTCCGGACCCAATTGCAGTCTGTGCGGGATAATTACAGGTTCCACTACCTCAGTGCGGTAATTAAATGCAGTCATGTTTCCTCTAACCCAAATGGGATCGGTTCGTGTGCCCATACGAATTCCAGCCCAAACCTTTATTGTACCACATTGATAGGAATGCACCTGTTCTTGTGGATGCCTGCTTGGAGCTCGCCAAAGTCTTAATCTTCGTGAATCTCGAAGAAATCCAATCCGAATGTCTCTCCATTCTGTATGTTCTTCAGCCCACAAAAGTCGTCGTCCGCGATTGCCACGCCATAAATCTGGAATTCTTAGTAGTCGGCGAGAATGAAAACTGGCTTCATGCAATCTTCTCCCAACAGTTAGATCACTGACTAACTAATTATGACTAAGATCAATTTTAAGTCCATAATTACACCTTAAGAACTTTATTTTTATATTTGTAATTGTATTTAATCAGATTCGTTTTCCGAAAAAAAAAGGTTATTGCAAGGCACTTAGAGACATTCAGATCTAACTTATTAATTATCGAATCTATCCAAGTCTGCCTGTAAAAGATGACAACCATTGAATGATTGGACGTGCGTAAATATTATTGTATCACCACCATAGACTAACTAACTAATTGAGAATGCGAGATGCGAAAAACATGATGCAAAATCATTAAGAAATATAGAGAATAAAAGGGAACCTCGAGGAGCACCAAATGTGTTAAATAAAGTAGATACACACTTCTAGATTTAATCCAGAAAAAGTATTTTCATAATAACTGCTTGTAATCGGCTTGTAATTGAAGACGAAAACTATTGGGATACATTTATTAGATTTATCCCCCCCCCCCCTCCACTCGCTCCCTTATGTACGGTTGTAGCGAATGCAGATTTCCACAAGCCAGGAAGGAATCCTTCAATAAACGAACGTCTGAAGAGGAATAATATACCTAATACCAAATTTCCCGAACTATCTTCCCCATAAACTACAGATAAAGCTCGATAAGAGTACCGGAATATTATGTTACAACCAAGTACCTATCTATACCTATAATAACCGTTTATATTGCTTTTGTAAATAATGTATAGTATATATAAAATTTTATCAGGCTGAAATCATAAAGTCAAATAAGTAGGTAGTTAACTAAACAACAATAGCTGTAAAGCAATGTTGACAATTGAAGACTACAGGATTATACTTACTGACTAAGTAAGAAACAATGTAATAAAATACTTATGGCCATAAATACTGTTACAATAACAAAATATACCGTTTGAATTCTCAGTCCAATGTTCATTATTGTACAAGTACAATTGATTGGTACAATGAAGTTTTCCCTGTTTGGGGACAGTCTGTACGTTCACGTATTTATAAGTATATATATTTAAGTATGATCAAAGCAGAGAAAGAAAGAATATGAAGAAATCCTGTCCCGAGAGCTCATGAATTATCTCGGGAAACGAATAAAGCACACAGAATCACGTCACAAAGTGTTGTAAAAGATGAGGTGACAGACTAGTTAGCTTGTAAGACCGACTGAATATTACTTAACTCATAATTTAAAACTTAATAGGTACATTAGGTCAAAATAACAACCTGTATTTACTGACGAGAAAGTTATTACTATCGAGTTCCATTTTTAAATAAGCAGAACGGAGTTTATGCTCAATGATCTATAGAAACTTCTCAATGAGTCAGCACAGTTCAACGTGAGCATTATATCATTATTATGAGGTGACAGTTTGGAGTTTGATGGGGTGTTAGCTATCAAGCAGTTACTGAGCCTTATTTTTGTAAAAAAAGTGTCAAAACCATTTGTGGGGAAGAAGAATGACAGTTTCAGACAGACAGACACCATGTTTCTAAACCAAGAATAGTAAGTACTTTACATCAGATTCAGTACCGGGTCATCCAAGCAAGTGTAGTTCGATGAACATTCCTGACGACTTTGTCAGAACTTGACTGGTCGTCATATAGTAATATAGAATCGATTACATCTCCATCGATTCTGGGAGTCATGTTAAGTATAGGAGCAAGGAAATGAGTAAACTAGGGAATGTTCTCAAATAAATTACTAGGATGACGCAATGGCTCGTCGTACCGCTTTGCTACGGCGTATATTTGAGCGAAGCGTGGTAAACTAAGTCTGTGTACAAAAACAAAACAATATTAATCCAAACAAAAACAATAAAAATTATCTTTTGCAATTTGGCGCCATATTTAAACAAGAGGAATTAGCGCCTTATTTGGTCATATGAGAATTTCGTTTTTTTTTTATAAATATAAATAGCGCTTGCTTATTTAGAATAATTTGTATATCATGATTGTTTTTAGTTATAATAATTCAATCAAGTCGAAATTCAAAATTCTGTCTTGATAATAACCTAGAAAATTTCGAAAGCTTTCTATGAGTCCAAAAATTTTAAAATCAGTCCAGAAATGGCCGAGAATCAATTTAACAGAGATATCAATTGGAGTCACCCTGTGGAAGCTCCGCTCAGCTTCGCTTCGCTCATTACTTTTCCGAAAATTTACAAATAGTAAGTACTTACGTCGGTTGAGAGTTCGAATGCAAGACGTGATGGCGTGGGCACTGGGTGCTGTGTCGTATGTGTATATTGTATCTGTTACTAGTTAGAACAAATATGTCGATGAAAGTTATGATTTTTGAATTTAAACAAACAAAAGTGCACTTTAATGCATGGATGTAGATGTCATGTTGTGACAGCACAAACTTGTTAAGCTCATCGAAGTAGTCGCACTGAAAAGTAGCTTAAAATGCGGCCAAGCGCTACTATGTTTTGCATAGGTTAGTACAGCTGCCCGCCCGTCCCCGCATTCCTGCACCCCAATGTCATAGCAATCCTGAAAGTGTTTTTTCTACGAGGGTACCTACTCTGCTTAAGTTGAAGTATCCATCGCCACCCGTCGCTTATCGCTTAACTGTGAAGGCTACGAAGGAATAAAACCGAGACACCTCGCTCAATGATTAATGTGAAGTTCTTCAACATCGGGTTTGAGGTCCACCGACATAAACGCCGACCGCGAAAACCTTGAGACGGAGAGGCCAGCTTTGTTGTTCCTCACGAAGACGCAGATATCTCGACACATCGACACGACGAATTTAAAATATCAAGGGTACAAGTAACCGCGTGGGCTCGGGAGTATCAGTGATTCGCGTGGTCAATGTCGCTATTACCTACACTTATTTGCGGCAATTTGGGAAATGGTTCATAAGGCATATTATACTCGTAATACAGTTGTGATCATCATTAAAATCCACATCGAAATATCTTCGATCTTTGCATGAACATGAATTCTATTCAGATAAGGAGTCCGTGTATTTGTTTCAGATGCTATATACCCGAATGTGACGACATAAACCCAAAATACAAAGTACCGTGGTGGCCATCAGATGTCATCCATGACAAATGTTCTGCACCCAAATTTACCGGCTACGATGGAAACTCTTGCACCAATGAGAGCTTTTCCAGAAACGAGACAGAAATGTGCACCAAATGGGTGTATGAAAGTAACAATACTATAGTTGGTGAGGTATGCAGTACACATCCTAAAATCTACTTACTTAAATAATTTAGCAAAGCTACTAAGTACTTCATGGCTTATTAATCTAGCTATGTACTAACTTTGTAAAACACCAATTCAAGATTTTATACGCACGCAATACATGATTTTCCGGTATGGAAAATGATATGATATATCATAGCTAAAAATAGAGTAATATTAGTAAGTATTGCAATACTTATGCAAATACATATTATGAAGATTCATAAAGTAAATATTGCACCATAAACAAAAGATTTTGGTTGGTATTATAGGATAAAGCATATCTTATATTATTTGTACTGTGTCAACAAAAGTGTAAAATACACAAATTGTTTCTAATTGTCTTACAATAAATTACAGCTCAACCTTGCCTGTCAGCCGTGGAAAATTAATAGCATTGGTATGATACACAACATAGGGCTGGACATATCTATGGTTGTCGCTGGATGGCTTTCAGATAAGTTAGTATCAATTATATTGTTGTAAACATACTTGTTCGTAAAGTGAGACTTATTACATCGTTCTTAGGGCCATAAACCGAACTATAACACACACGTGCATTATAGTAATAATTACACACTAGTGCATAATAGAATTATCGGCTACCTAGTTTCCGTTGACCCTCCTCTGGGATCGTCGGACCACTGCCTGATCCGGAGCACCGTGCCGATCACGCGCCTAACACGGCCCCGCTTCTTAGGCTGTCGCTGCGTGTGGCACTATAGGTCAGCAGAGTGGGACGAGATGCGGTGCTTTTTTGCATCCTACCCGTGGAGGCAGATCTGTTTTTCGCTGGGAGATCCAGATGCCGCTGCTGACGCTGTTGCTGATGTGGTACTGCAAGGTAGGGAAGTCTTCATTCCATCCTCCTCTGTGCCTATCGGTGGCAGGACCTAACCATGGTTTGACCGCTCCTGCAAAATGGCCTCTCGCCGAAAGCAGGAGTGCTATCAGGCTTGGGTCAGTGCGGTGGTATCTAAGGATGTGAATTCCAGCGAACTTAAAAAACACTTCAATCATGCCTCCAGGTCCTTCAAAAGAGTTATTGCTGACGCGAAGTCGAAGCACATTGGCAGAATTGGCAAGAGACTTGCACGCCTTCCCTCGGGAACTCGTGCGTTCTGGTCGCTCGCCAAGGCTGTCCAAGGAAACTTCTGCCAGCCAGCCATTCCGCCACTGCACAGGGATGATGACTCGCTGGCCCATGACGCGAAAGAGAAAGCTGATCTCCTGGGCTCCCTCTTCGCGTCCAACTCGACTCTGGATGACCTAGGTGCACCACCACCGCATATTCCGCGGTGCGATTCTTATATGCCGGAGGTAAAAATCCGGCATGGTGCCGTGCTTAAGGCGCTTCTCACCTTGGACATTCACAAATCGAGCGGGCCCGATGGCATTCCCCCGATAGTGCTGCGGACATGTGCTCCGGAACTGGCGCCGGTCCTTACCCGTCTTTTCCGGCTCTCCTACTCATCAGGCGTAGTCCCGAAATTATGGAAGGCGGCTTTAGTGCACCCGATCCCTAAGAAAGGTGTACGCTCAGATCCGTCCAACTACCGCCCCATTGCTATTACCTCCATTTTCTCCAAAGTAATGGAGTCGATCATCAACCGCCAGCTCTTGGGATACCTAGAGGGGCACCAGCTGATCAGCGACTGCCAGTACGGTTTCCGTCAGGGTCGCTCAGCTGGTGATCTTCTTGCGTACCTCACCCATAAATGGGCCCAAGCGGTTGAGTCGAAGGGAGAGGCGTTGGCGGTGAGTTTGGACATAGCCAAGGCCTTTGATCGGGTGTGGCATAAAGCGCTTATAGCGAAACTGCCATCCTATGGGCTTCCCGAGAAGTTGTGCAAATGGGTCACTAGCTTTTTGGCTGATCGGAGCATCAAGGTTGTTATCAACGGTGCATGCTCTGACTTGAAACCCATAAACTCTGGTGTCCGCAAGGCTGCGTGCTATCCCCTACGCTGTTTCTTCTGCATATCAATGATATGCTGCAAATCAGCAATATTCATTGCTATGCGGACGACAGCACGGGGTATGCTTCCTACACTGGCCGTGCCAACATGTCCCAGGATAGCGTCGACGAGAACCGGATCCAACTTGTATCTGAAATCGAGACTATGCCTTGCAAAGTCTCGGAATGGGGCCGACAAAATTTAGTCCAATTCAACCCCAAGAAGACACAAGTTTGTGCGTTCACCACTAAAAAGTCTCCCTTTGTCGTATCCCCTCGATTCGAGATCACTCCTCTAACTGCCGCAGCCTGTATTGGCATACTTGGCGTCGATATATCGAGCGACGTTCAGTTCCGTGGTCACTTGGAAGAGAAGGCCAAACTGGCCTCTAAAAAGCTTGGTGTACTCAGTAAGGCGAGACAGTACTTCACTAAAAGCCACCGCCTGTAACTTTATAAGGCGCAAATTCGGCCTCACAAGAGTACTGTTCTCACCTCTGGGCGGGTGCTCCCCAGTACCAGCTTCTTCCATTTGACCGCATACAACGAAGAGCGGCTCGAATCATCGACGATCAAGTCATCTCCGATCGGCTTGATTCTCTAGCATTGCGTAGAGATGTGGGTTCTCTCTGCATCTTCTACCGCATTTATCACGGGGAGTGCTCAGAGGAGCTGTTCGGGTTGATTCCAGCGGCCGAATTCCACCATCGGACATTACGTCTTCCCGAACAGATACGACTTAGGGACCTTCAAGAAAAAAGCATACTCCCACCTTAAAGGCCGGCAACGCATTTCTTGACACACCTGTTGTTGCGGATGTCCATGGGCGGTTGCCTCACCCTCTCCCCATCCCGTGAGCCTCTTGCCCGTTTGCCCCCTCTCATATAAAAAAAAATCCCTATAAAGTAAATATATGAGAGTAAACAAAGCATATTCAATTTAACTGGGTAGTACAGTATTTTGTAACAACAAGGAAGACGAAAAAACATTTATTATTCATAATTCCCAACAATTTGTTAAAAAATACCTAGTCTTGCCATAAATACTGAAACAAAGAAAAACAATTTTCTTTTGATAATAACATTTATTACTTTTGCAGTGTTTTAAAATATATAAAGCGAAGTGGGCCAGCTATCAATAGAAGCACGCACACTTTGCATGGGAAAATACAGAGTACAGATTGTTTTAGGGACTCCAAATTGACTCCAACTGAGCTAAACGTTCGAGTGACGTATGGTCATTAAATCTTGTATGGTTTGTTCAACTCTCAGGTTGTGGCTTCATCTACTGTGTATTAATCCTAGAAGTGAGGGTTGTCACTTAAAAAAAACATAAAAAATTGTTTAGACTCCAAATAATTATCATGGCGTTTAGAGCAAGCCGTTCTCTCTGAAACTGTAATAATCAGTATTATGTATTATTACTACTTATATTATTTATACTCAGTATTATTTGTCAAAGGTATTTATTATCGAAATTCTTCTTGTTTATTGTTGTTCTATTGCTTCTCATCAAATTTAATGTTTCATATTTAGATATCATTTAAATTTTAAGCTTCTGTATGCCGTTATTGCCAAAAAATAGTTTTTTTTAAATAATTACAGGTTTTCCAACAGAAATTCTATGTGTATACCTAATATTAAAACTTACATAATTTATACTTCTAGCTGTTAGGCAACGCATGAAAACAGGCCAGGCTTATTACTTTAGTGTGCATGTCATGCTAAGTCTTACGCTCGCGATATATATGCCACTTTTCTTTAGTGTTGTTTATCGTCATCGTCGTAACTATTAAAATATTAGTCCAAATGATGTAGTGTAAAAGACAAAGTTTACTTATGTAGATAAGTATCTGGTATGTACCCGATGCGATAAAAATATTTATCGTTGATATATGGATCAATTTCTTACTACCAACCAACTGTGCGTTATAAATAAATTGTATTGTATTTTTAAAATAAATGATAAAAAAAGTTCTCTATTGTGGCGATAATGGCTTATACATAAAAGATATTATTTTATGGCGAGATTTTTAGTACTTACTTGAAAAATTATCGTTATATTTAGGATAATTCACACAATATCTTTATAAATTAAAGCATTTATGTTATTCTGATAAAATGGAACGTCCCTTAACTTAGGTAGATTTTCAGTAATGGGGTGTATTTGGTCCTTTAAGGGAACGACATATTGTAGGACATATCTACAATCGTGTGAGAATTTCTTTCGTATAAATGGATGATATATTTCATTGCTTTCAGGTTTGGACGCAAGCCAGTTTTCGTTGTATCATCTGTTTGTTGCGTTTTGGGCAGTTTAAAAACGCTTGCAACCTCATACACCATGTACGCGACTTGCGAGTTTCTCGAAAGTGTTTTTTCGGGAGGAGCTTTCACAGCTGGAAGTGTATTAAGTAAGTACAAACAGAAACGTTACCTCACGCTTCACCCTACAACTCAGTTGAAATAAAAAAAATACTGCACGATACAAGGCTAGTAGGGACGATTTTATACTTACTTGCGGCCGCGCGCTTAACCTGCACGATACAGGGCTAGTAGTGAAGATGTTCTTCTTACTAGAGGCTGGCTACTACTACACTTAGCCGACATTCTGTTTAAAGAATGTTAGTTAGAACAACGGTTAGTTAGATTTGAACTTGAAGCGATAAAAAAGTTTGAAACATTTCTATTTTATCGCTGCAACTCTCTTGTCGAAGGAATTCGAATTCTTAAATCGTCGACGTTGATCTATTTATTTATGCTTAAATCTCGAATACGAATTGATCGACCTCTAATCGAAAACTGTATCGAAGAAAACTGAGTTAATAATCATTAATCTTTTGACATAGTCCAATTTATAATAATATGTTAAATAACATAATTAACTATGGTATCTCTTGTTCTAGTGCTAGAAATAGCTGGTAAACATAGAATTCTTTCGGGAGTTTTATTTGCCTATGCACTCTACATGGGGGAAGCAGTATTGGCTTGTCTCGGAATGCTGGTACCATACTGGAAGAACCTACTTTACTTGTTATGCACGCCATGTATCGTCTTCCTCTCATACATATTTTTCATAAAAGAAAGCCCAAGATGGCAAGTATTAAACGGAAAAATTACAGACGCGAAGAAAACAATGATAATTATGTCTAAATTGAATAATATCGATTTTAGTATGGAAGATATGAACAACATAAGCAATGATAATCTAAAAAATATTTTGATTGGTGATGTTAAAGAATCCAGTGAAGGTTATATTGATGTCATTAAATGTAAAGAAATTTTGAAGAATTTAGCAGTGGCATTCTTCTGTCGGTTTTCTGTCAGCTTTATTTACTACGGGTTGATTGTTAATTCTGTTCTCCTTCCTGGAAATAAGTATACAAATCTATTGCTAGCCGCGTGCATGTCATTTCCTGGAGAATTGATCTCAATGTATTTTATGAATAAAATTGGGAGAAAAACGCCATTAACTGTTGGTTTTATAATTTGCGGCATAGCTTGCGTTGGATGTGGTTATGTACCCGATGGTAAGTTTGAAGAATATTTTATTTATTAACTAAACCCGGCCATTTCTCTTCCATGGTTAAGTCTTCTATTAATTTTTCAATCGAATTCAACAATCTCGATTCTATAAATTCGATTGGCCCAATAATAGATCCCAAAAATACTATTCCATCATTTGGATGCGTGGTGGCTATCCACAGTTCAGTTTTCATGCAACCTTCTTCGTATTACAAAATTATGGATTTAACTGCCCTGCAATGTTCCCTGGTTGATATGTTGTTGATATTGGAACCTCCAAAAAAATTGCCTACGCTCATCTGAAAGGCCAGCAACGCCGCAGTGATTCCTTTGGTTTTGCAAGAGAACATAAGCAGCAATGTTCAATTACCATGAAGGTGATAAACTTACGTATAAATACGCTGGCTTATCCTCCTCTCCTACAAACTGTTCGAAGGTTTAACATTTTCGAAACACCAGTAAATTTAGTTAAGCCGATTTTGATATGCGTACTTAGGTAGTTTGTGGAGGGGAGAAAACGACACGTTATGAATTTTTATCAAAGTAAGTTTAAATTTATATATAAAGGTAGTATTAAGTAATGAATATTTTCACATCAATAACAGATTACAGGCATATATTTCGAATTACAATCTGAGTCGATAGAAACACCGTATTAGAGCTTGGCTGTGTTGTGTGCAGTCGGGGAGGTCAGTCTAATCAAGGCGCCCTGACTGCAAACGTTTCCTTAGTTAAATAGCGCAATGTGCAAGAGAGCATGACTCATAAACGATAAAAATAAATGTTATTGATTCGCATATCTTTTTTACCTGTATAAGATATATATTAGCTTTAAGGGTAAAACACTTTTAGAATAAAGTCCCAGCAACTGTTCAGGCCTTATCTATAAATAAATTTAAATGTTTTATTAAAAAGGACTCTGTCGTAAATCCTATTACTCCGCAGCTGAATATCTAAGTGATTGGACAACTAGATTACGATTAGTTTAAAGCAATAGCATTGACAGTACAATATTGTATATTTTATTAAAAAGAGCGCTTAAATAGAATGCTGGGAGAGTTTCTTGCGTTACTTATTCTCTTTCAGAGCGCCATTTGTTTCCGAAGCGGTGGTAGCGTTCGAAATCACATCAAAAAGAATTCTAAAGGAATCAATTTTGAGAAAACAAATGCCTTTTACCACTTTTTCAGGTTATACTGGTATAAAAATTACATTGTTCTTAATTGGAAAACTAGTAGTAGCAGCTTGTTATACCGGCTTGCTTACTTATACTATGGAATTGTTTCCTACAAGTGTAAGAGGATCTTTAATTGGATTATGTACATTAGCGTCGTCTCTTGGAACGACAACAGCGCCGCTCTCTATGATGATGGTAAGAGTTAGTCGTACTTTTGAATGTTATCTATAATAATTATAGAGTCAGAATGTTATCTATAAATTATTATAGTTCAGTCCTTCAGTTTTATATTTCCTCAACTATAACAAAATCATTTACCACCAAAGAATAATTAAGGTATTCCTTCTATTTAATGAATTCATATAAATTTTGTATAGCTTCCTTCCAGGGGCGTGCATTGGTTTTCTAGCAAGGTAGGCGTAGCTATAGATACAAAAACCTAATAATACTTATAATTCTAAAAAAATATATAGATTATGGGTTGGGGCGTTTATCTTGCGAAACATTTGTTAGGAATTAAGTCGCGGCCAGTGAATGATCAGTAGGCAAGCTTATTACCGCTGTTAAATTGCGAAGACATGTTTTTGGAACATTACATATTAATATAACCTACCTTTTTCTATACTAATATAACTTTAACGGATATGTTTTCAAAATAAATTGTATACAGCGTCGCCTGGGTTGGAGTAGGCACTCTTCCAAAGTGTCTATCAAACGTCTTTTACTAGGTCGATATTTATCGTAAGCTACAACTTACTGGATGTTAAATAGTTAGTTATAGAATAACGGAACTAAATTAACTTTATTACTAGTGGTATATAAGGTAAGCATTGCCTAGGTAATTGCCTATATATAATGCACGCCCCTGCTTCCTTTATCATCGAATTTAATACAGTATTAAAAGATTAGTTAAAACAATTATTTTTTTTATATTTTCAGTCATCAAATTCAATGACACTCACGTCAGTTTGCTTCGGATGCACGGCAGCTATTTCTAGCTTCATTCTCATATTCCCACCAGAGACTAAAGACATGCCGCTTATTGACACCATTGCTGAACTTCGATCTGCACATAATCTAAAAAACCAGTATGGGAAGGATAATCCTGTATGCGACTCTGTGATTTCAAATGATTAAAGGATTAAATTACTACATAAACGAAACTGTGCAGGATATTGAACTATTCGTCGTATTTCTTTTATTGCACAAGTTAAATGCGTAGTACTATTTCAAAAGCTACAGATATATTGTCACAGTAAAAGTCGTCGAAATAATCTTAAATAAGAACTAACTACGTGTGACAAACATTTTTTTTTTTTTTTTATGGAATAGGAGGACAAACGAGCGTACGGGTCACCTGGTGTTAAGTGATCACCGCCGCCCACATTCTCTTGCAACACCAGAGGAATCACAAGAGCGTTGCCGGCCTTTAAGGAAGGTGTACGCGCTTTTTTTGAAGGTACCCATGTCGTATCGTCCCCGAAACACCGCACAAGGAAGCTCATTCCACAGCTTTGTAGTACGAGGGAGAAAGCTTCTTGAAAACCGCACTGTGGAGGACCGCCACACATCCAGATGGTGGGGATGATATCCTAACTTGTGGCGTGTCGTGCGATGGTGAAATTCGGCGGCAGGAATCAGGTTAAACAGCTCTTCGGAACACTCCCCGTGATAAATGCGGTAGAAGACACACAATGAAGCGACGTCTCTACGCAACGCCAAGTGATCCAGCCGTTCACAGAGCACTGAGTCCCCGACAATTCGAGCTGCTCTACGTTGCACGCGGTCAAATGGATCGAGCAGATACTGGGGTGCACCAGACCAGAGATGACAGCAATACTCCATGTGTGGCCGGACCTGCGCTTTGTAGAGCGCTAGAATGTGGGCCGGCTTGAAGTATTGCCGTGCTCTATTGATGACGCCCAGCTTCTTCGAAGCCAATTTGGCTTTGCCCTCCAGATGGCCACGGAATTGGCAATCGCTCGAGATTTCGAGACCCAGTATTCCGATACTAGGCGCGGCTTTAAGAGAAGTGTTCTCGAAGAGCGGTGATACGACAAATGGGGTTTTTTTAGTGGTAAACGCGCAAACTTGAGTCTTCTGGGGGTTAAATTTGACAAGGTTCAATTTACCCCATTCTGCGACCTTCTCGAGAGAGGACTCGATAGAAGACACAAGTTTCTCCCGGCACTGGTCGACGATTTCCCGAGAACCTGCATGGCCCGTGTATACGGCATCACGATTGGAGAAATGCCATCCGGCCCGCTCGACTTCCTGACGTCCAACGAAAACAGAGCTCGCCTAACAGTTTTCTGTCTGAACTGTACTTCAGGCATAGAGCTCTGACACAGCGGGATGGTCGGCGGTGTTTTTCCGTTGTCGTCAAGAGTCGAGTTGGAGGCGAAAAGAGCGCACAGGAGCTCGGCTTTCTCTTTTGCCGTATGGGCCAGGGTGTCATTCCTCATGTGCAACGGCGGCATGGACGGCTGGTTGAAGTTACCAAGAGCAGCTTTCGACAACGACCAGAACTTGCGTGTTCCGGTCGGGTAACTGGAAAGCTGCTCGCCGATTTTGACGACGTGCTTAGATTTCGCACGGGCGATTTGCCGCTTAAAAAATCTGGAGGCACGGTTATATTTCCTCTTAAGAACTTTGCAGTTCGGATCCTTTGTGCCCAGCGCCGCAACCCAAGTTCGATACGCCTGTTTTTTGCAGTCAGATGCTGCTTTAACTGACGCATCGAACCAGGGCTGTGATCTGCCACCGATCGGTACTACAGAGCTTGGTATAAAAATATCCATGCCCTGCAGTATCACATCGCCTACTGCAATGGCGCAGGCACTAGGATCATCCGAAGAGAAACAAACCTTGCCCCAAGGGTAGGATGCAAAAAAGGAACGCATCCTATCCCAATATGCTGACTTGTAGTGCCAAACGCGGCGGGTCGCTGGTGGTCTGCGACGTTGGCGTCGGATAGGCACTACACTCCTGACCAGGCAATGGTCGGACGTTCCAAGAGGGGCGTCGACAAAGACCTGGTAACCATCGGGATGTGTAGTCAGCAGAAGATCTAATAAGGACGGCATGTGGCTATCCACATCCGGGAGCCGCGTTGGCGACTCAACCAATTGGGACAGACCATACGCCAATGCAAAATTATGCACAGATCGCCCTGCGTAGTCTGTGGTACGTGATCCAAGCCATTCGGCATTGTACCCGTTGAAATCACCCAAGACCACGATTTCAGCGGAGGGGATCTGTGCAAGCACGACGTCAATTGCAGCTTGAACGCAGCCCATGAGATGATCGGTTTCTGCGTTACCACTATAGGACCTGTAGACACACGCATAGATACGGACGCGGTCGTCTAAATCTACGCGGAGCCAGAGAGTAGACAGGTCCCTACCCTCAAAATTGCCGAGACGGCGACAGCAGATATCCTCCCTAACGTACACACATACCCCGGCATGAGGCAAAAAGTTGTGCTCAATTTTGTACCCGGGGTACGTTAAATATGACGTATCGCTAGGTCGAGATATCTGCGTCTCCGTAAGGAAACACAAGGCCGGCTGCGCCGTCTCAAGGTGGTGGTGGACGGCGATTAAATTGGAGTGAATTCCCCTGATATTGCAAAAGTCCACGTTGAGCGTGGAGCGGGGTGCCGTGGTGCTACTTCGTTTGTCCTCGGTCATGCGCGGTTCTGTGCCCACCCCAGAATACGAAGGGCGGCCCGAGCGAGAGTGCTCGGGGAGGGATTCTCCGGCTCTGGTAGAGCTGGTACCCTCCTGGGGTAATATCTTTTTACGGACCGCTCTCATAATTTGTGTGGGGGGGGGGAAGGGATGGCCTCCGGTCCTCGACACTAACCTATGCGAAACATAGCGGCACTAGGCCGCTACTTCACGCCGGTATTCTGTGCGAGTGTGGTAATTAACCCGGACGAGTCTGGCCCGATTGTGCTGACGTCATAAGACGGCAGCGTGACTCTCCCACTTCTAAAAAGCCCTTAGTCGCCTCTTACGACACCCATGGGCCTGGGACTCCCCTATTCTTTTTACGCCCCGGAGAAAGTACAGGGCATGAACATCAGTTCAGATTTGAAATTTTAGTGTAAAAAGAGGAATTGTTAAAAATTAATGCCTAGTTAAAGTGATTACTCAGCTCTTACAAGAAATGTTAGAATAGTTATAATAGTTGTTTTAATAAAAATATACTACTTTAATGTTGTCTTTCATTCATTTTTTCTTGCATTAATTTATGTAATGTGAGTGCCCATTTTTTATCAAATGGTCTGAAGTCATCGTCATCATCCTCGGTAGACCCTTGTATTGTATTGTAAATGTATAATATTATAACATAGGATGATCATCACAGTTATCATACAACCCGCAATTTGACAATTAGAAGACAATTTTTCATGAGGGGTAATTCTGAAAAGTCTGAATTGCCAAGAATGAAAGTCCAGACACAGTTAAGATTGAACGTAAATAATATAAGTAAGGAAGTGGCAGCGTTATTTACCTCTGCGCTCTGTGAAGTGTCTCCAGATCCCCTAATGATATGCATCGTCTCATGAGACAGTCCAAAAGGCAGTCGGTTCCTCCGCTTAGCTTATACTCATAAGTGACTATATCGAACATTATTTGTCATGCTTCTCTTTATACTTCGTTGGCGGGATTTGACTCAAGGAGCTTTCTTCCTCGTACTACAAAGCTGTGGAATGAGCTTCCTTGTGCGGTGTTTCCAGGACGATACGACATGGGTACCTTCAAAAAAAGCGAATACGCCTTCCTTAAAGGCCGGCAACGCTCTTGTGATTCCTCTGGTGTTGCAAGAGAATGTGGGCGGTGGTGATCACTTAACACCAGGTGTCACGTACGCTCGTTTGTCCCCCTATTCCATAAAAAAAATGAAAAATACTGGGCTTAACTCTGTCATATGACTCTAGGACCAAATGGCAAATATCCCGCATCAAACTAAAGAATATTCACGTAAATCGGATCACAAATTGGATTATGCTATAATCGGTGTACATACATCAAAAAAATAACAATCAAGAATTGAGAACGTTCTCCTTTTTGAAGTCGGATAGTAACTGTTTATCATACAGAGTGTAATTGTAGGTTCATATTCGTATTTTTAATGTATAATGTTAATAATTTTGAGTCTACTTTAATAATATGATAATTATTTTAAATTATTAACTTTTGTTAGTAGTTCACTAACGTCAAAGAAATTTTACTTGAAAGGCGCGTAAATATATGGTATACAAATTTCTTTTCTGCGCCCGGCTTCGGTGGAAAGCATTCGAGTTTTTTCGAGGAGGTTTCTACTTTTCTAGTCGATAGGGGGCGCTTACGCGAACACCCGAGCCAGAGATAAGGGCCCTGCGTCAGAGCCTAAATTCCACGGCAGGTAAACTTCATACAAATTATTTCAACCTTTTTTTATTTATTTTATTTCAAACTTTATTTTTAGGAGTGGTAGTGCCATGTTGGGTCCTCACGGATACAACCGAATTGGGTCGGCACACCCGGAGAAATACCACTCCCCCACTCGAAACCGGCGTGAAATAGCGGCTATGCTGCAGTGCTTCGTCCGGTGAGTGGGGTATCCGGAGGCCTACACCCCCCCTCCCAAATGGCACCACAGACTAAAAAGCGACTACTCCAGGATGGTACCAGGCTATGCAGCCCTGGAGAATCCGTCCCTGGGCGTCCACAATTAGGGCCTGTACCTAACAGTGGTTGCCCAGGCTGCCCCGCGTATTCTGGAGGGGCAAATCTGCGCTGACTCGGGGCAAACTGAGCAGGAGGCTCAAACCACCCTCCTCCACACTCGCTGTGGACTTTTGCAACATCAGGAGGCTTCGATCACATTTAAATGCCGTCTACTTCCACCTGGAGACGGCGAAGCCGGCCCTGCTCTTTTTAACCGAGACACAGATAGCCTCCCTGGCTGATTCATCTTACCTTTCCTACCCGGGGTATAATTTGGAACACTCCTTTATACCACGGGCTGGCGTGTGCGCTTACGTCAGGGAGGATGTCTGTTCTCGACGCCTGAGTTTTCTTGAAGGACAGGACCTATCCATCATCTGGCTGCGTGTAGACTACGATGACCATCCGCGAATCTACGCATGCCTGTATAGGTCCCATAGCGGTAACGCAGAGACTGACCGGCTCCTCGAAAACATCCAAATGGCTACAGATTCCGTGTTGGAGCAGATCCCCACTGCAGAGATCGTGTTTCTTGGCGATTTTAACGCCCACCACGCCGAATGGCTAGGCTCACGTACCACCGATCATGCAGGAGGATCTGTGCACGACTTCGCCTTAGCATATGGTCTGACGCAACTGGTTATTGCGCCAACGCGAATCACAGATGTGCAAGATCTTCACTGTTGGACCTTCTGTTGACCTCACATCCGGACGGCTACCTAGTTTCCGTTGACCCTCCTCTGGGATCGTCGGACCACTGTCTGATCCGGAGCACCGTGCCGATCACGCGCCTAACACGGCCCCGCTTCTTAGGCTGTCGCCGCGTGTGGCACTATAGGTCAGCAGAGTGGGACGAGATGCGGTGCTTTTTTGCATCCTACCCGTGAAGGCAGATCTGTTTTTCGTTGGGAGATCCAGATGCTGCTGCTGACGCTGTTGCTGATGGGTACTGCAAGGTATGGAACTCTTCATTCCATCCTCCTCTGTGCCTATCAGTGGCAGGTCCCAACCATGGTTTGACCGCTTCTGCAAAATGGCCTCTCGTCGAAAGCAGGAGTGCTATCAGGCTTGGGTCAATGCGGTGGTATCTAAGGATGTGAATTCCAGCGAACTTAAAAACACTTCAATCATGCCTCCAGGTCCACAAAAGAGTTATTGCTGACGCGAAGTCGAAGCACATTGGCAGAATTGGCGAGAGACTTGCACGCCTTCCCTCGGGAACTCGTGCGTTCTGGTCGCTCGCCAAGGCTGTCCAAGGAAACTTCTGCCAGCCAGCCATTCCGCCACTGCACAGGGATGATGACTCGCTGGCCCATGACGCGAAAGAGAAAGCTGATCTCCTGGGCTCCCTCTTCGCGTCAAACTCGACTCTGGATGACCAAGGTGCACCACCACCGCATATTCCGCGGTGCGATTCATATATGCCGGAGGTAAAAATCCGGCATAGTGCCGTGCTTAAGGCGCTTCTCACCTTGGACATTCACAAATCGAGCGGGCCCGATGGCATTCCTCCGATACTGCTGCGGACATGTGTTCCGGAACTGGCGTCGGTCCTTACCCGTCTTATCCGGCTCTCCTACTCATCAGGCGATGTCCCGAAATTATGGAAGGCGGCTTTAGTGCACCCGATCCCTAAAAAAGGTGTACGATCAGATCCGTCCAACTACCGCCCCATTGCCATTACCTCCATTTTCTCCAAAGTAATGGATTCCATCATCAACCACCAGCTCTTGGGATACCTAGAGGGGCACCAGCTGATCAGCGACTGCCAGTACAGTTTCCGTCAGGGTCGCTCAGCTGGTGATCTTCTTGCATACCTCACCCATAAATGGGCGCAAGCGGTTGAGTCGAAGGGAGAGGCGTTGGCGGTGAGTTTGGACATAGCGAAGGCCTTCGGGTGTGGCATAAAGCGCTTATAGCGAAACTGCCATCGGCTTCCCGAGAAGTTGTGCAAATGAGTCACTAGCTTTTTGGCTGACGGATATAAAGATATCAACGGTGCATGCTCCGACTTAACACCCATAAACGCTGGTGTCCCGCAAGGCTGCGTGCTATCCCCTACGCTGTTTCTTCTGCAGATCTCTGGGGCACAAAACCGTATTGCTTGGGGTTAACCTTAGGTAGTATGTGCCACCTTATCCTGGAGATCATCAGTTTTTCCAGGATTTTCCCAAGAATAGATAACAACCCTAACAACCCGGTCTGTATGACTTAGGACTTGTGTAGTCATTTTTTAATGGTTTCCTTAGAATTATTACTGCTGCTTCTTTCCAGGGAGCAGGAAAGCACGATAGCTCCAGGCACTTATTCATTATTGCCAAAAACAGTTCAATGTCATGGTTAATGGCAGCTTGGCATATATCGGCTGTAAAGCCATCAGGACCTGGGGCCTTTTTGGCATTGAAACTGGCAGCTACTCGCTTCAGTTCAACTTGTGTGAAGCATGGATCCATTACCTCTTCTATTCTTGCGGCTGTTCTTCGTGTATCTTTGGGTTAGGTTAGGTTAGGTTTTTCTTTTTTTTTCCCAGTAGGCCTACCTCCCTGGCAGCTGACGCTCCAGGGCCGAGGAGCTACTATTCTTAACAACTACTTTCTCCCTACCGTAGCTCGTAGGGGTTGAGGGTGGGATAATAATTTATTGTCTATAACATTTATTTGGTCGCTTACACTCTAACAAACTATTTCTTAACTGCGGTACAGTTCTGCTGCCTCTCGGATTCTCAGGTCGAGTGGCAAGATACCTGACAGGATCAGCAACGCACTCAAACTGGCGGTTTTGTAGGCCCGGCTGATCTTCTGCGCGAACCCGCGCTGAACTGCGTCCAGCAACTTCCGCACTCCGACTTGATCTACGGCTGGGACCCAGACGCTTGAAGCGTAAAGTACGATTGGCTCCACAGCGGCGATGTAGATGGTCCTGAGCACCTCTGGGTTCAGACCCCAGGTTGTCTTAGCCGCCCTTGACAATTGGCCATAGATGGCCGTTGCCTTTCGGCAAACGTCAATGACGTGCGGCTTAAAAGACAACCTGTGGTCAATTATAAGACCCAGGATCTTGGTTTCAGTGACCATCTTTATGCTTTCGCCGCCCATGGTGATCTGAATTGGTGTTAGTTTCAGTTTCTTGGTGATCACCATGGCGTTGGTTTTGTGTGGAGCAAATCGCAGCTTATTGCCCAAGCCTCAGTCGTAGACCCGCCGGAGGACGGAGTTAGCGGTCCGTGCGATAGTCTCCGGAGAGGAGCCCGAGAAGACGAGCACTACGTCGTCGGCGAAGGCTTGCACGCGCAGGCCCTCTTCCTCGAGGGCGCCCAGCAACGGATCAATCAAGAGGTTCCAGAATATGGGCCCCCCAATCGATCCCTGAACGCACCCTTTGGTCGCGGGCCTTACGCATTCGGCGCCCGCATAGCGAATAACGACCTCGCGATCATTGAGGTAACTGCACACGGCGGAGTTCAGATTTCGCGGGCATTTCCTGGCGGCCAGCAGATGTTTTATAGCCGGCCACCAGGCGCTGTCGAATGCCCCCTCTATGTCTAGAGATACCATCAATACTACCTAATACTCTTTGCCCTAACCTCAGCTCTGATGTGCTCGATCAAGGCAAAGAGGGCATCTTCAGTGCTTCGCTGTGGCATAAAGCCGAATTGGCCCGGGTTAATCGTCGGCAGTACGTGCCACTTTATCCGGCGTACCATCATCTTTTCCAAAGTCTTACCGTGGATTGACAAAAGTCCAATCGGACGGTAGTAGTAAGTGTCACGACTGCCGCACGCTTCCACGGCTTCGGGAAGTATCCCACAGCGAGGCACCTGTTGGCTATCTCTAGGAAGAGCCGCTCATCTGCCTCAATGCTCTTGGCACTGATGTCAGCTGTGAACGCATCTGATCCAGGTCCTTTGCGAGCGCTGAAATCGTGAACCGCCTCCCTGAGTTCCGCAAGGGTGAAAGGCGGATCGTCCTCTGTGCAAGATAACTCGCTCAGAGGGCGGTCCACCTCTCTCCTTATTGCGGAATGTACGGGAGTGTCGTCCTCAACTCTATCGTCCGGGAAAAACGTAGCTGCAAGGAGTTCTGCACTTTGCTTGGGATCAAGAGTCACTCCGTCCTTCACAAGAAGTTGATCTTCTTGCTTTTTCGAGGTTTGACGGAGTACTCTGTAGATACCGTCCCACAGGCTTTCACCTGTTTGCGCTGTGCAGTACTCCTTCCAGCTATGGGTCTGTGCCGCTTGCGCGGCAGACTCATACTTTTCCCGGGCGTCGAGATACTGACGGACGACGAATTCCCTCCTTATTGGGGCTGCGCAGCGGATGCGATTCTTCTTAGTAACCGCATCACGCTTCAGGGCCCGAAGTTCGGAGGTCATCCACGGAGGTTCATATTTCAACGTTCGCAACAGCTTTGGGATTGCAGCCTCACACGCTTGGCGAACCGCCTCCTGATACTCGAGGACAACATTTTCGATGTCCTCGGGGGCGGTTATGGCCGTCACTCTATCCACTCGGATTTGGCGGTTCTGTAGCTGTATGATAAGTTCCTGCTGGAACTTATCCCAGTCTGCCTTTCGGGTGTTATAAATCCGAGTGGTTGGTGCTGGGCCGGGTGCCTTCGCACGGCCAGCGCGGAGTCCTATCCTTAGAGCGTTGTGATCGGAACTGACCATGTCGGGGTCCACCCTCCAGGACTCCATCCTTGGCAAGATACTTCGGCTGCACACCGTAATGTCGACTCTGCTTGTACAGAGCCGACCTGCCCGAACCACTTGGAATGTTGGTTCGGTACCAGTGTTCAGGATGTGCAGCTGGTTGTCGTCGAAGTATCCTGCCAATTCGGCTCCCCGGTGGTCCTCGTCTGCGCTTCCCCACCATGGGCTCCACGCATTGAAGTCACCCCCGATCACAACACTTAAAGTTCCCAACTTGGATCGGACGCTGGACAGACGTTCCAGGTATGAATCCAGGGGCTTATCCCCTTTCAGGTAGGCGGACACTATTCCAAGTGTCCAGTCGGAGAACTCTATGGTAATTGCCACTATGTTTTCCGACTGGAGGCTCGGGTTACACCTAACATGGAGGTCTTTATCAAAGACCGCTATTGCGAGATTGGTCTTACTTATCCCCTGGTCCATCTGAAAGACGCGGACCCCCGGATACCGCTTCAAGGCACCTTGATTACCTGTGTAGGGTTCCTGCAGCAGTGCCAGGCTCACCTTCTGACTGACAGCTTCTGCCATCAGTTCATCGGTTGCCAATCGCTTCCGCTGCAGGTTTACCTGTATCATGTGCCTCGAAGCAGCATCCCTGGGACCGCGTCCACCTGGATTTATGACCGCGGTGCCCTCAGCAGTAACTCACGCCGAGGCGGGCAATGGCATCCCATTTCCGCCTCACCGGACAGTCGTCGCTGAATGCACCGTGATCCGTCTTGTCCAGCTTAGCGTGTCTACAGTTGACACAGCTGGGCGGCTCCCCTGTGACATAGTCGGGGCATTCGGCCCTCACGTGTGGCCCCCCGCAGTGACTGCAAAGGTCCGAAGACTCTTTGCAGTGGCGCCGCCCGTGTCCGAAGGCTAGACATTTCGAACACTGGATGAGCGGCGAGAAGTCCTCCACCCTAGATCGCTTTTAGTCCAGGTGGACGGATCCCCCGTCGACCATGCGGCGCCATAGCGGAGGGGCCACCCGCAAGACAAGATGCATGAGGTGCGGGTTGCGGCACCTTCGGCGGAAGCATGCCTCCGCCGTTTGGTGGTCTTTATGGAGGCCAGTGAAGAGCTCCTTGTTCTGAGCTCTTAGGGCCACTATGACCTCCTCATCCTTGAGGCAAGAGAGGACGTCCCTGATGATAATCATCGGGTTTTTCCCTCTCGCCTCTTGGAATTTGAGGCCCGAAGCAGCCCCGAGCCGCGTTTTCACGGCCTCCACCTCACCCTTTGTGCCGCATGTCAGCACCACCTTCCTATTCCGTACCATGCGTACGCTGTCTACTTTGGCGCCGGTCTTTGTTGCGTCAACGGCCTTTCTGATTTTGGTGACCACATTATCACTCGTGTCTTCTGGTGACTCACTGGTCACCACAATCGAATGGCCGGACTTGACCGGTGCCTTAGCAGCCATCGCTGCGTAGGAAGGCAGCGCTTGAGTCCGTGCGGGCTCCTCTAGGAGCTTGGACGTTTTCGCTCCTAGGTTGCGCACCTCATCTAGCATCTTGACAGCTTCCTTGTGCATGCCTTTTAGTTCTTCAAGAAGGGGGCCCATTTTTGCAGCGGGTGGAGGGGGGAGCTTGAACTTACCCATTTCTGCGATAACATCAAATTTGACTACCCGGCGGAGTGCCTCTAACTCCTTACGCAACTCCGCCGTTTGTCCCCCAATTTGAGAGAAGCACAATTTGCTCCGCATGTTTGGACTCCCTCCTTGCGACGTCCTCTGCGTGTTGTCGCTGTAAGTGCTCGATCTGCAGTAGGACGTCACGTCGCGCGCTATTTACTTGGAGGGTGGCCTCGTACAGATAATTGAGGCCATCCAACACTGTCGCCCTTATGGAGCCTTTCAAATTACCAGATTTCTCCAGTTCCCCCTTCGCTCGCTGGTACACTCCGTTAGCAGTCTTCAACAGGGTCGCGGTCGGGCTCTCGGGTCCTCCGATTCTACCACAACGCCCCTCGGATGGTGGAGTACGGAAAGCCGCATCTGCTTCTCTTTGGAGCGCCTGCTCCAGGGTGCTACTTTCTGTTTGCCGAGAACCCGATCCCGCCCCAGACTCGCTCCCGGAGATGGAAGAACCCTCCTCCGCCCCAATTCTATGAGAATATATACTAAATTATTTACTATGTATCTATTCCTAATTAATCAGGGAACCTTTGGAGGTGGTTTTAGGGGTTTTTGTTTTTGTTTTTGGAGGAGGGGGAGGTGGGAGGGGAAATCTGTTGCGGCCAAACTGTTCCTCGCGAGAGTACAGACAGTTTGAGCCCAAACTCGGGGGGTCTAGGATAAGGGGGACGAAAGTTAAGGATTTTTTTGGGATTTGTCGGGGCCAAACTGTTCCTTCCGAGAGGACAGACAGTTTGAGCCCAAACTCGGGGGGTATAGGATGAAGGTGATGATAGATTAATAATTTATTGGGGTTCGGGCCCGAGGGTGTACCAAGTTAACCCTTCCTAATTTATAAAATTTTGAATTGAGAAGTTAAATTTTGAGCAATTGACTAAGGATTTTGAAATTTTAAAAAGCGATTATATATAATAAGAGTATTGTCCAGAAGAGACTTATTTTAATTTTTCGAAAAACTAGCAGAATTAAGGGTTGGGAGAAGTTACCAACTTAATTCTGCTGTTAATAACTGTAAAGGTTAACTTGGTAACTGGTATAAAATTTATAGTAGCAGTATAAAATTTTCCAAAAAATTACGGTATATACTGTGATATGATATCTTCCTTTTCCCGCCTTTTCACTTCTACAGCTGCAGGGGTCCTGGAATTCCAGTCTTTACAAAGATATCCTTTTGCAAGACTGGCCGCAGCAGGTATTCCCGACAGCCTAGCGTCGCGTGGTGGTGTCCGATTTGGATGCTCGAAGCGGCGGCTTGATCCGCGTCTTGGGGACTATCCGATGACGTATCGCACGCTGAGCTGCTCCTGCTGGATCAACGATCTCGTGCCACGCGGTTTAGGTGGAAATGACAATAATATCGCTACGGATTGCGAGAAAGATCCAAATATGGTATCACTGGATAGGTCTCGTTGAGACCTATCGTCTGATGTACTTAAAACTATATGTCACCGCTTTAGTTTCTTAGTTTTACACGTTTGAACGCTGCCTTTTTAATGTCTAAGTGGTTTTTCATTAATATCTTTATGTTCCTTTGTCCGATTTTTAAAAGCGTTGTGCCGATGTGTTGATTTACTTTTACGGCGCATCCACTATCGCACTTAGGGGGGCAACTCCTTTTAACGGTACCTCGTGCCACGCCCTAATCCAGTTAATTCCAGATATTACCTGAACCCGTCGGCGAAAAAATCTGGAGTGGGCTCAAAAGGTGCAACTCTCCAACGCGCACCGGGCGCAATGCAGAAAACGGTGGGGAACAGATCCTGTTAAGGCAATGTTCGCACTTTTATTTACAATTTTGTCACAAAACAATGTTTTTCACAATTTTTTTACACTTTTTGGAATCCGATTTGAACGAACTTTGTACCAATAGATTGGCCGTCGCAAGACGCGTCTTTTCATATATCACTCGTGTGGGTTAGCGCGAAAAAAACTATTTTTCAAATTTTAGTACTGCGGAGCGACACGGTTTTGCTGCTAACTTGTCAGAGGTGCGACTGCGACTGGTTAGGTTAGGCTAGGTTAGGTTTTTTTTTATTATTATGAATCTAATACATATCTGCTATTATCTTAAATATTTACAGTTTTAATTACTTAATACTAACTTATTCTAGGCACGTCTACTTAAAGGCTAAGGTTGTATAACAGCCCCTATGCTTATGCATAGGGAACCGTTTTATACAATTAATGCTACTTCTAATAATAAAATTACATAAATTTGACCTAACACTTTATTGTGGCTTTTGTATAATGTATACATTATTTACATTATACAGCCTATTCAATACTAATTATAAATATAAGAAAAAACACAAAGCTAATATAATTATAATTTAAGCTGCTTAATATTAATATTGCTGCCGTTCCTAGGCAGCACATCCGCTAGGATTTTATAGCAGAACGACTCGAACAGCTGCCTAGTGGGTCGCGTTATAAGATGGGGTAGGTTTGCCTCTAGTACAGCCACTCCGCTCTGCAGTTCCAAGTCGAACCTCCACCGGCCAAACCTAGGGCAGTCGAGCACCAGGTGCAATGCGCTTTCGTCCGTTTGACCGTCGCATATACACACTGGGCTATCCTTCAGGCCAAACCGGTGGAGATACGCTGCGAAACCGCCGTGGCCCGTGATGACCTGGGCCATAAAAGCGGAGAAGGGCTCCTCCCGTACCAGCTTCTAAGACACCTTGACGTCTGGCAGGAACGCTTTTGTAACACTTGCAGTTTGACCCGCGGTGTAGCGCTCCTGCCAGACCCCAAGGGTCCTTCCTCGGATGTTGCGGCGAAGAGTGGAGACCGGCACTCCATCGTATGCAGACCTCAACTTCGAATGGAGCGTCACGTCCTTCGCCAAGTGGTCAGCCCTCTCGTTCCCCTCAATACCTACATGCGCCAGAACCTAGCGGAACCGAATGGTTTTTTCGGGCGCGCTGGATAAGGTTTTTAATTTCGAAGGCTATCGGGTGGAACGAAGAACGATCCCATAGCAGCTCCAGCGACGACCTGGAGTCACTAAGGATCTCGACCCTCATATCGGGCATCTTCAAGATGTCCTCGATAGCCTTCGAAATTGCGCACATTTCGGCTTGGAAGACAGAGCAATAATTCTCTAATTTGAGTTTCCTTGCTCTGACTTCCAAGCCTTGCCGCCTGTATGAAATTCCGGCTCCAACCCTGCCCTGTATCTTGCTGCCGTCGGTGTAGACCTGCAGGTAACCCTCTCCTTCTCCTGGGTCATCCTGCACCTCTACCACGTCGGTCTCGGCCTGTGTCTCCTCGAGGCAACAGAATTCTACCTCAGGAGCGAGGGCTGGATGGGGAGCATCCAGGAAGCTAACCCGCTGTTCAGCCTTCCTGTCTGCCATACCATCAATGTCCTCGCCCCTTTTATAGCGGTACAGTTCTGCTGCCTCTCGGATTCTCAGGTCGAGTGGCAAGATACCTGACAGGATCAGCAACGCACTCAAACTGGCGGTTTTGTAGGCCCGGCTGATCTTCCGCGCGAACCCGCGCTGAACTGCGTCCAGCAACTTCCGCACTCCGACTTGATCTACGGCTGGGACCCAGACGCTTGAAGCGTAAAGTACGATTGGCTCCACAGCGGCGATGTAGATGGTCCTGACCACCTCTGGGTTCAGACCCCAGGTTGTCTTAGCCGCCCTTGACAATTGGCCATAGATGGCCGTTGCCTTTCAGCAAACGTCAATGACGTGCGGCTTAAAAGACAACCTGTGGTCAATTATAAGACCCAGGATCTTGGTTTCTGTGACCATCTTTATGCTTTCGCCGCCCATGGTGATCTGAATTGGTGTTAGTTTCAGTTTCTTGGTGATCACCACCATGGCGTTGGTTTTGTGTGGAGCAAATCGCAGCTTGTTGTTCAAGCCCCAGTCGTAGACCCGCCGGAGGACGGAGTTAGCGGTCCGCGCGATAGTCTCCTGAGAGGAGCCCGAGAAGACGAGCACTACGTCGTCGGCGAAGGCTTGCACGCGCAGGCCCTCTTCCTCGAGGGCGCCCAGCAACGGATCAATCAGGAGGTTCCAGAATATGGGCCCCCCAATCGATCCCTGAACGCACCCTTTGGTCGTGGGCCTTACGCATTCGGCGCCCGCGTATCGAAAAATGACCTCCCGGTCGTTGAGGTAGCTGCACACGGTGGAGTATAGGTTCCCCGGGCACTTCCTGGCGGCCAGCTGGTGTTTGATAGCTGGCCACCAGGCGCTGTCGAATGCCCCCTCTATGTCTAGAGACACCATCAAAACTACCCTCTTTGCCCTGACCTCAGCTCTGATGTACTCGATCAAGGCAAAGAGGGCATCTTCAGTGCTTCGCTGTGGCATAAATCCGAATTGGGCCGGATTTAGCGTCGGCAGTACGTGCCACTTAATCCGACGTACCATCATCTTTTCCAAAGTCTTACCGTGGTAAGACTTTGGATGATGGTAGTCGGATTTTCACGGTTTGGGAAGTGTCACGACTGCCGCACGCTTCCACGGCTTCGGGAAGTATCCCACAGCGAGGCACCTGTTGGCTATCTCTAGGAAGAGCCGCTCATCTGCCTCAATGCTCTTGGCACTGATGTCAGCTGTGAACGCGTCCGATCCCGGCGCTTTACGAGCGCTGAAATTGTGAACCGCCTCCCTGAGTTCCGCAAGGGTGAAGGGCGGATCGTCCTCTGTATAGGATAACTCGCACAGAGGGCGGTCCGCCTCTCTCCTTATTGCGTAATGTACGGGAGAGTCGTCCTCCACTCTATCGTCTGGGAAGAACGTAGCTGCAAGGAGTTCTGCACTTTGCTTGGGATCAAGAGTCACTCCGTCCCTCACAAGAAGTTTATCTTCTTGCTTTTTCGAGGTTTGATGGAGGACTCTGTAGATGCCGTCCCACAGGCTTTCGCCTGTTTGCGCGGTACAGTACTCCTTCCAGCTATGGGTCTGTGCCGCTTCTGCGGCAGACTCATACTTTTCCCGGGCGTCGAGATACTGGCGGACGACGAATTCCCTCCTAATTGGGGCCGCGCAGTGGATGCGATTCTTCTTAGTAACCGCATCGCGCTTCAGGGCCCGAAGTTCGGAGGTCATCCACGGAGGTTCATATTTCAGTACTTGCTTCAGCTTTGGGATTGCGGTCTCACACGCTTGGCGAACCGCCTCCTGATACTCGAGGACAACGTTTTCGATGTCCTGGGGGCGGTTATGGCCGACACTCTTTCCACTCGGATCTGGCGCTTTTGGAGCTGTAAGATTAGTTCCTTTCGGAACTTATCCCAGTCTGCCTTGCGTGTATTATATATCCGAGTGGTTGGTGCTGGGCCGGGTGCTTTTGCACGGCCAGCGCGGAGTCCTATCCTTAGAGCGTTGTGATCGGAACTGACCATGTCGGGGTCCACCCTCCAGGACTCCATCCTTGACAAGATACTTCAGCTGCACACCGTAATGTCGACTCTGCTTGTACAGAGCCGACCTCCCTGAACCACTTGGAATGTTGGCTCGGTACCGGTGTTGAGGATGTGCAACTGGTTGTCGTCGAAGTATCCTGCCAATTCGGCTCCCCGGTGGTCCTCGTCTGCGCTTCCCCACCATGGGCTCCACGCATTGAAGTCACCTCCGATCACAACACTTAAAGTTCCCAACTTGGATCGGACGCTGGACAGACGTTCCAGGTATGGATCCAGGGGCGTATCCCCTTCCAGGTAGGCGGACACTATTCCAAGTGTCCAGTCGGAGAACTCTATGGTAATTGCCACTATGTTCTCCGACTGGAGGCTCGGGTCAAACCTAACCTGGAGGTCTTTATCAAAGACCGCTATTGCGGCCTTTGCGGGATTGGTCTTACTAATCCCCTGGTCCATCTGAAAGACGCGGACCCCCGGATACCGCTTCAAGACACCTTGATTACCTGTGTAGGGTTCCTGCAGCAGTGCCAGGCTCACCTTCTGACTGACAGCTTCCGCCATCAATTCATCGGTTGCCAATCGCTTCCGCTGCAGGTTTACCTGTATCATGTGCCTCGAAGCAGCATCCCTGGGCCCGCGACCACCTGGATTTATGACCGCGGTGCCCTCAGCAGTAACTCATGCCGAGGCGGGCAATGGCATCCCATTTCCGCCTCACCGGACAGTCGCCGCTGAATGCACCGTGATCCGTCTTGTCCAGCTTAGCGTGTCGACAGTTGACACAGCTGTCATAGTCGGGGCATTCTGCTCTCACGTGTGGCCCCCCGCAGTGGCTGCAAAGGTCCGAAGACTCTTTGCAGTGGCGCCGCCCGTGTCCGAAGGCTAAACACTTCGAACACTGGATGAGCGGCGAGAAATCCTCCACCCTTGACCGTTTTAGATCGAGGTGGACGGACCCCCCGTCGACCATGCGGCGCCACAGTTGAGGGGCCACGCGCAAGACAAGATGCATAAGGTGCGGATTGCGGCACCTTCGACGGAAGCATGCCTCCGTCGTTTGTTGGTCTTTGTGGAGGCCTTCAAAGAGACCTCCTCATCCTTGAGGCAAGAGAGGACATCCCTGATGATTATCATCGGGTTTTTCCCTCTCGCCTCTTGGACTTTGAGCCCTGGATTGGCCCCTAGCCGAGTCTTAACGGCCTCCACTTCACCTCGTGTGCCGCAAGTTAGCACCACCTTTCGGTTACGTACCATGCGGACGCTGTCCACTTTGGCACCGGTTTTCGTTGGGTCAACGGCCTTTCTTATTTTGGTGACCACATTGTCACTGGAATCTTCCGGTGACTCACTGGTCACCACAATCGAATGACCGGACTTGGCCGGTTCCTTCGCGGCCATCGCCGCGTAAGAAGGCGGTGCGTGGGCCCTTGCGGGCTCCTCTAGGAGCTTTGACGTTTTTGCTCCTAGATCGCGCACCTCTTCCAGCATCTTTACAGCATCTTTATGCATCGCCTTCAGCTCTTCTAGAAGGGAGCCCATTTTCACCGTGGGTGGGGGGGGGAGATTGATCTTATTCATCTCCGCTATGACGTCGAATTCGACTACTCGGCGGAGTGCCTCCAGTTCTTTTCGCAACTCCGCCGTTTGCCCCCCCACATCTGCTTTCTCCAGCCGGTTAATGATGCATCCGATCATAAACCTATTATCATAGATCTGCAAGGTAAGCTTTCGAAACTGCAAGAAGGTAGCTCAACTAGGAGATTCAACACAAGGAAAGCCAACTGGGCTTCGTTTAGGCTTGAGTTGAAGAAGATCCTAGATGAGTCGGAGATGACAGCAGAAGAAACTGACGGTATAACTTGTACCGAAGATCTAGACAAACTTGTGGAAGAATACATAAATGCAATTTCGAAATCTTGCGAAGCAGCCATACCAAAGCGCAGACCGCTAAACAAAAAAGGGAACCCATGGTGGACGACGGAGCTCGACGAGCTAAAGAAGGAAATGATCCGCCTAAGACGCCGCATAAGATGGGCTGCACCAGTAAGACGTCAAACAGTAATAAATCGATACTTGGAGGCGAAAGATAAATACGAAGATGCTGCTAATCGGACACTGACAGAATCATGGAAGTCCTTTTGTGAGGCACAGGATGGAGAAAGTCTCTGGGACGGAGTATATAGAGTAATAAGACAGACCAAACGGAGAACGGATGATGTTCTCCTTATCTCTAACGGCGTTGCACTCAGTCCCAGAGACTCTGCTGAGCTCCTCGCGGGCGTTTTCTTCCCTTCCGACGATCCATTAAATGATGATATAGAACAAAAAAGGATTCGAATCTACGCAAACTCTATGGATATGAGTAATGGAACGAACGATCTCCCTTTTACGTTAGCGGAGCTGAGACAGGCTATCTCTACCTTTCACCCAAGGAAGGCTCCAGGGCCCGACGGGTTTACAGCCGACATTTGTTTAGCTGCCATAGCCGTGGATGAATCTCTGTTCTTGGCCCTTCTAAACAAGTGTCTCCAGCTGGGTCGCTTTCCCGTACCCTGGAAGAGGGCAGCTATTGTAGTTTTAAGGAAGCCGGGGAAATCGAACTACGCTGATCCCAAATCTTACCGACCTATAGGCTTATTGTCAATACTCGGTAAGATTTTGGAAAAACTGTTAGTTGGCCGTTTGCGATGGCACACGCAGTCCAAACTCAGTATCCGTCAATATGGGTTTGTACCCCAGCGTTCCACTGAAGATGCTCTCTTCCAACTGAAAAAAGTTATTGAAGACAAAATCAAGGAGAAAAAAATCGTGGTGATGGTATCACTCGATATAGAAGGTGCTTTTGACGGAGCATGGTGGCCGTCGCTAAAATGTCAATTGGAACGACTAGCCTGTCCAATAAATTTACGGAAGCTAACTCATGATTATCTGAGGGACCGGTCGGTGGCCCTAAGCTATGCTGGAGAAAAAGTAGAGAGAACAACAAGTAAGGGCTGTGTTCAGGGGTCCATCGGCGGCCCACTCTTTTGGAATCTTCTCCTCGACCCCCTGCTACAGGAGCTGGAAGGATCGGAGGCACACTGCCAAGCATTTGCAGACGACGTGGTGCTGATTTTCTCGGGCAATGACGTGGCGGGGATCGACGGGAAGGCAAATGAGGTTCTGGAGCGTGTTGTCGGCTGGGGGCAGAGGAATAAATTAAAGTTTGCCCCGCATAAAATGCACGCTATGACCTTGACAAAGAAGCTGAAGTTTGATCTCCCTATACTTAAGATGGGTGGAGTTACCATTCAAAATGTAACCGAAATGAAGATCCTCGGGGTGACATTCGACAATAAGTTAACTTTTAATAGTCACGTAGCTCAGGTTTGCCAGAAGGCAGCAAGCATTTACGAACAGCTAGCCAGGGTGGCCAGAGTTGAGTGGGGACTTAACCCTGAGGTGATCAGGATCATATATGTTTCGGTTATAGAGCCAATAGTTTTGTATTCCTCGAGCGTTTGGGAATCTGCTGCGGGGAGGCAGAACGTGCGTAGGACCCTAAATGCTATACAGAGGGGCTTTGCACGTAAGATCTGTAGAGCACATCGCACGGTCAGTCTTCACGCAGTATTGATTTTGTCAGGCCTTTTCCCACTGGACCTAAGAGTAGAGGAAGCTGGAGCGTTGTTCAGGGCCAGGCAGGGTTGGGCCATCCCGGAAATGTTAGATAGATCTCTTGAGCGAAAAGTGTCATTTTTAGATTCGCGACACTCCGCATTGGCCCCGTTAGTAGATTTTAAATGTCTAACTGACCCCGCGAAGGAGATAAATGATTTGGTGGGGATAAATGATTTGGCCATTTATACTGATGGAAGCCGTATCGATGGTAGAGTAGGCGCTGCCTTATCGTGGTGGAGGCAGGGGAAAGAGGTGCAGACGAATAGATATAAACTCGAATCATTCTGCACCGTTTTCCAAGCCGAAACTCTAGCATTAGCAAAGGCCACTGACAAACTATTAGTTGGTAGTGATAAGACCGTACATATATTCAGCGACTCGAGATCAGCTTTGGAATTAATAAAACAACATAAAACTTTTAATCCACTCGCTGTAAAGACACGTAAAAACCTTGCTGATCTTGAGTCGTTGAATATTAATGTGAATCTTTATTGGATAAAGGCACATGAGGGACATGAAGGTAACGAGCGCGCGGATGAGTAAGCGAAATCAGCCGCATTAGGCGGAGATAAAAAGGCTGCTGATTACGATCGTTGTCCACTGTACTTTGTAAAGAGCGCGATTAGAAATGTCACCAGAGAGAAATGGCAGAAAAGATACACGGAGGGCACTACGGCAGAACTAACAAAAATATTTTTCCCCGGCGTCGGGATCGCATAAAAGATTGTTCGAGGTGACTGGGGATGGTTTGGGAACTCTACAGTGACTCAGATATTAACTGGACATGGTGGGTTCGCGAGCTATCTCCACAGGTTTAAGCACATACAGTCCCCCGCTTGCGACTGTGACCTCGACGCCGAAGAAACGGTAGTACACATAATAACTCGATGTCCCAAATTCGGTTATGAAAGATTACACATAGAAAACGAAATTGGCATTAAAATTGAAATCTCAAATTTAAGCACCCTGATTTGCAATAAGGAGTACAAATCAAAATTCTTGAAATACGCTATCAATATAGCAACAAAAATTATAAAGAAAAATAAATAAATAATGTAAATAAGTAATATTTAGTAATAGTTTGATACATAAGTTGTACAAGCGGGGGACTGTCTGAGCTTAAACCTGTGGAGATAGCTCGCGAACCCACCGTGTCCAGTTAATATCTGAGTCACTGTAGAGTTCCCAAACCATCCCCAGTCACCTCGAACAATCTTTTATGCGATCCCGACGTCGGGGAAAAATATTTTTGTTAGTTCTGCCGTAGTGCCCTCCGTGTATCTTTTCTGCCATTTCTCTCTGGTGACATTTCTAATCGCGCTCTTTACAAAGGACAGTGGACAACGATCGTAATCAGCAGCCTTTTTATCTCCGCCTAATGCGGCTGATTTCGCTAACTCATCCGCGCGCTCGTTACCTTCATGTCCCTCATGTGCCTTTATCCAATAAAGATTCACATTAATATTCAACGACTCAAGATCAGCAAGGTTTTTACGTGTCTTTACAGCGAGTGGATTAAAAGTTTTATGTTGTTTTATTAATTCCAAAGCTGATCTCGAGTCGCTGAATATATGTACGGTCTTATCACTACCAACTAATAGTTTGTCAGTGGCCTTTGCTAATGCTAGAGTTTCGGCTTGGAAAACGGTGCAGAATGATTCGAGTTTATATCTATTCGTCTGCACCTCTTTCCCCTGCCTCCACCACGATAAGGCAGCGCCTACTCTACCATCGATACGGCTTCCATCAGTATAAATGGCCAAATCATTTATCCCCACCAAATCATTTATCTCCTTCGCGGGGTCAGTTAGACATTTAAAATCTACTAACGGGGCCAATGCGGAGTGTCGCGAATCTAAAAATGACACTTTTCGCTCAAGAGATCTATCTAACATTTCCGGGATGGCCCAACCCTGCCTGGCCCTGAACAACGCTCCAGCTTCCTCTACTCTTAGGTCCAGTAGGAAAAGGCCTGACAAAATCAATGCTGCGTGAAGACTGACCGTGCGATGTGCTCTACAGATCTTACGTGCAAAGCCCCTCTGTATAGCATTTAGGGTCCTACGCACGTTCTGCCTCCCCGCAGCAGATTCCCAAACGCTCGAGGAATACAAAACTATTGGCTCTATAACCGAAACATATATGATCCTGATCACCTCAGGGTTAAGTCCCCACTCAACTCTGGCCGCCCTGGCTAGCTGTTCGTAAATGCTTGCTGCCTTCTGGCAAACCTGAGCTACGTGACTATTAAAAGTTAACTTATTGTCGAATGTCACCCCGAGGATCTTCATTTCGGTTACATTTTGAATGGTAACTCCACCCATCTTAAGTATAGGGAGATCAAACTTCAGCTTCTTTGTCAAGGTCATAGCGTGCATTTTATGCGGGGCAAACTTTACTTTATTCCTCTGCCCCCAGCCGACAGCACGCTCCAGAACCTCATTTGCCTTCCCCTCGATCCCCGCCATGTCATTGCCCGAGAAAATCAGCACCACGTCGTCTGCAAATGCTTGGCAGTGTGCCTCCGATCCTTCCAGCTCCTGTAGCAGGGGGTCGAGGAGAAGATTCCAAAAGAGTGGGCCGCCGATGGACCCCTGAACACAGCCCTTACTTGTTGTTCTCTCTACTTTTTCTCCAGCATAGCTTAGGGCCACCGACCGGTCCCTCAGATAATCATGAGTTAGCTTCCGTAAATTTATTGGACAGGCTAGTTGTTCCAATTGACATTTTAGCGACGGCCACCATGCTCCGTCAAAAGCACCTTCTATATCGAGTGATACCATCACCACGATTTTTTTCTCCTTGATTTTGTCTTCAATAACTTTTTTCAGTTGGAAGAGAGCATCTTCAGTGGAACGCTGGGGTACAAACCCATATTGACGGATACTGAGTTTGGACTGCGTGTGCCATCGCAAACGGCCAACTAACAGTTTTTCCAAAATCTTACCGAGTATTGACAATAAGCCTATAGGTCGGTAAGATTTGGGATCAGCGTAGTTCGATTTCCCCGGCTTCCTTAAAACTACAATAGCTGCCCTCTTCCAGGGTACGGGAAAGCGACCCAGCTGGAGACACTTGTTTAGAAGGGCCAAGAACAGAGATTCATCCACGGCTATGGCAGCTAAACAAATGTCGGCTGTAAACCCGTCGGGCCCTGGAGCCTTCCTTGGGTGAAAGGTAGAGATAGCCTGTCTCAGCTCCGCTAACGTAAAAGGGAGATCGTTCGTTCAATTACTCATATCCATAGAGTTTGCGTAGATTCGAATCCTTTTTTGTTCTATATCATCATTTAATGGATCGTCGGAAGGGAAGAAAACGCCCGCGAGGAGCTCAGCAGAGTCTCTGGGACTGAGTGCAGCGCCGTTAGAGATAAGGAGAACATCATCCGTTCTCCGTTTGGTCTGTCTTATTACTCTATATACTCCGTCCCAGAGACTTTCTCCATCCTGTGCCTCACAAAAGGACTTCCATGATTCTGTCAGTGTCCGATTAGCAGCATCTTCGTATTTATCTTTCGCCTCCAAGTATCGATTTATTACTGTTTGACGTCTTACTGGTGCAGCCCATCTTATGCGGCGTCTTAGGCGGATCATTTCCTTCTTTAACTCGTCGAGCTCCGTCGTCCACCATGGGTTCCCTTTTTTGTTTAGCGGTCTGCGCTTTGGTATGGCTGCTTCGCAAGATTTCGAAATTGCATTTATGTATTCTTCCACAAGTTTGTCTAGATCTTCGGTACAAGTTATACCGTCAGTTTCTTCTGCTGTCATCTCCGACTCATCTAGGATCTTCTTCAACTCAAGCCTAAACGAAGCCCAGTTGGCTTTCCTTGTGTTGAATCTCCTAGTTGAGTTACCTTCTTGCAGTTTCGAAAGCTTACCTTGCAGATCTATGATGATAGGTTTATGATCGGATGCAATCAGACCATCTTCTATCCTCCATTCTAGCACATGCGGAAGAAGACCAAGGGAGCAAGAAGTGACATCTACCCTGCTGGAAAAGATCTTTTCTCCTCGAGTGACTTCGAATGTGGGGTCAGATCCGGTGTTTAAAATATGGAGCTGTTGGTCGTCAAAGAAATCACTGAGTTCTTCTCCTCTATCATCCTCTCTGACACTGCCCCACCAAGGGCTCCATGCATTTAGGTCTCCTCCTACTATTCTTTCCATTGATGGCAGATCTTTCCACATGGCAGTTAGATGTGTCAAATAAGGGCCGAGCTCCTTGTTGCCCTCAAAGTAAACAGAAGAGACCGCAACTTGCCGCCCCTCTAACTCAATTAAGGCAGTGGCAATGTTCTCTGTCTGATTAGTGGGATCGGCTATTATACGAGCGTCGGCATCGAAGACTAGTACGGCGGCTTTGGCCGGGTTTTGCTTGGTGACGCCCTGGCAGTGTTGTACAATACGGACCCCCGGGTACGTCCTGATTATACCAGTGTTGCCTGTGTATGGTACCTTGACTAGCGCTAAGGTCAGGTTTTTTCTTTGCGCCACTTGGATTAACTCGTCCGTTGCCAGTCTCTTCCTTTGTAGGTTTATCTGGAGTATCCTGGTAATCTTTACTGTATCCGTGGGGTTGCCGCCGTTTCTCGTCTGTTGAACATCTAAGGGGCCCTTAGCAATACGCAATACTGGCTCTGTCTATTGCGTCCCACCTCTTTCTGATCGGGCATTCCTCACTGAATGCATTGTGGGTGCTACTCTCCAATTTTGCTGTCTTACAGTTTCTACAAGACGGTGGTTCCGCTATTAAATAGCTTGGACAGTCCTTCCTCATGTGCACATCGCCACAGTGGGTGCAAAAACTAGATTTTTCAGTGCAGATTCTCTGCCCATGGCCGTATGCTAAACACCTTGTACACTGGACCAGTGGAGAAAAATCTTCCACCTTCACACGCTGAAGATCCACATGTACAGAACCTGCACTCGTGGGTCACTCCACACTGCTGGGGAGACCCTTAGGATGACATGGTTTTGGAGACTGTTGCGGCCGCCACGCCTAAATCGAACTTCCATTCTCACGTCCTTGGCAGGGATACCCTCCAGCAAGCTCTTATTTTGGGCTGAGAGATATTGGAGCAGTTCTTCGTCTGTCAGGTATTTCATGACATCCCTTATCATGATTAGGGGGTCTTTGTTTTTGGGTTCCTCGACCTTCAGTCCGCCTTTCTGGATTCTGCCCGCTATGTTGTCAGCCTCAGCTTTAGTGGTGCAGGACAGTACAACTCGCTGGTTCCTCGTTTTTTTCACACTGTAAATTTTACAACCAGTGATTTTCGGGTCGACCGCCTTCCTAATCTTCTCAATGACTTCATCGCACGTATCGTTAGTTTCTGAGGAAACAATTATTGAGTGCCGCGGTGGGAACCGATCCGCCATGTTCCTGGGTGTAGCTGCCACGTCCGCGTACGAGCGCGGTGCGCCAAAACGCGAAGTATTAATCTGTTCTCCCTGTTTATCGATGGTGCTCCTTATTTCTTCGAGGACCTGGTTTGTTTTGACACTCTCTTCTTTCAACTCCCTCACCGGGGCAAGGCCAAGTTCCACCTTCTTTACCAAGGAGTCAGCCCTGGTTTTCACCTCTCCAACCGCTTTCCCTGCCAACTCCCCAACAGAAGTCTCCGTCCTAAGCACAATTTCCTTGATCTCACGGAGTTCTCTGCAGATCCCGTCTCCCATCGATCCTGCGAAATCGTCTGAAGGGCCTGATTTCTTGTTCATGAGGGATTCCAGCTTAGCTGTGTAGAGGGTTTGGTGTTTTACTAACTCCTCATTGTAGTTGGCGCGGCTCACCTCTAGTTCCTTATAGAGCGTAAGGTGGGATCTGCTGATTTCCTGAATCATTGCGGGCATAGTCACGAGAATTTCGAGAACTCGAGTCTTAATTGCACCTTTTATGTTTCCCGAGTTGTTAATTTGGGCTTTAGCTTCTTCGAGAAGCCTATCTGCCTCCCGCGGAATCGAGGCAATCGGACTTACTGGCTGGTGCATTGATAGTGTCATGGACTCAGGAGTTTTAACGGCCTCGGACATCCTGTGTATGTTTTTATCAGCAGGTGGTGTGCTGTCACGTGTTGTTTCCGAGAAACCCTTGACCGTAGTCTTCAGGCGTAGTTCCTTATGCACACTAGTGGATCCTCCAGATTGCACCGACCTATAAGAGCCCTTCCCTGAGCCCGCAGAACTAAATTTTGTCGACACTGTGTGTATTAAGGTAACTACCGGGGTGACACGCAACTTATGTTTATTATTTTGTTAGAGCCGAATTATATGCTTATAAATAAAGAATCAGATATTTGTTAGCGGTGGATTAGGCTGATGGTAAAAGCCGCAGTCCAGTGGGACAACCCTGAGTTGAAACTTAAATTTTTTTAAATTTAGAAAAGTAAAAAAAAAAAAGGCGGCTCCCAATTTCTACAGTAAAGTGTAGAGGAAGCCGGGGGATTGATTATGTTGAAAACCCCACCCTCGTACGACGAATAGAACCAGAGGTAGACGTCTTTTAAAGAAACCAAGATGGCGGCCAAAATGGCGGCCACAAGTCAGTTTAGCTCGTTAGTCGCGTTCCAGACGCCGCACGATGTAGTGCGAGGGCTCCCCGAGCTCGGCTCGACTAGCTCTACACTCCTATAATATGAGCTGTACTTGATAGAGTTGTCCAAATTTTTGGGTAATTAGCGCATGGACCGTATAGATCGAACCCGGGGCAGGTTAACACAAAAAATCTCGTCTCTGTGCGACCACTGGCTACCGAGATATAGATGTTTTAAAAATTTCAATATGGCGGCCAATATGGCCGACCTCGTCTATATTTTTACTAACTTTTCTCCCCGTTGCGCTAATTTACCCGTGTTTGGGCTTGTTTTGTAGGTCCTTTGAAGACCAGTACAGATATTTACAAATTTTTATTTTTTCCGCTCTTCCCGGATTTGAAATTCACAAAAAACACTTATTTTAATACTAAAAACTTATACAAACTAAAATTAAGAGCAAAAAAGTTTGGATTAAATGTAATATGTAGAACCTATAAAACTATTTAAGTCACTGTGCAACATTTTTTTTTAAAACTTTCCCCTCGTTATGCACAACAAAATTTTACCAACTTATATTTTGCCGTTTTAAGCTGCAAACTATAACTTGGTAATGTTGTTTGTACCTTAGTATATTAAGGTACGTCAGGTTGCTTGGTATGCCTGAAAAGAGCGTAAAGAGTTCTTTTCAACAATACGCCGCAATTAATTTTTGAGCTAATTTTACATTTACTATATTAATTACAAATTTTTATTTTTTTTTATTTACAAAATGAAAAAAGGCTTGTTTTTAGTTAAATTTTACTTGAAATTATTGGTGATTGGTGTCTTCGTGAAGAGCTCGTCACGGCCGATCTTCTGGTACCCTTGACTCCCGTCGGATTCGGAGGCCTTGCCGGAGAAATCTGTGAGGGGTCTCAAAAAATGGGTGTTTACGAGGGGAACAGGATCGTTATTTTGAACTATGGATTGGCAATTCTGTTTAAGCGCAAATTGGTATTCTTCTTCTCCTACTTCGATGCCTCACCAGAAAAATCTGGAAGTGGTCTCTAACGAAGGAGGCAGATGTAGTGCATAGGATCACGTTCTTAAATTAATACTTTTTAAGTCTTGTTCAGGGGCAAATTAAATTTTTTCCTCCTCTTCTTCGGGTCCTCCCCAGAAAATTCGGGAAAAGGTCTCCAAGCGTTAGGGCAGACCAGGTGCACAAAACCACAGTTCTAAAACAATATGTTACAGATCTTGTTTTGGCACAATTTGACTCTAAAGTTTCACTTTTTGGTTTTTTCCTAATAAAAACTCCAAAAAAGCACCGATTGTTACCACACTTTCACTATTCACTGGCAATTTTTAGCGCGCTTCTAATGATATATCACTCAAGTATGTTTTCGCGAAAAAACCTATTTATGGAATTTTAAGACTGCGGAGCGACTCAAAATCGTGACACTTCTACTGACGATTGCGATGTGACTGGGTTAGGTTAGGTTAGGTTAGTCTGGAGGGTACGGTTGCTCCTCAGGGGGAGCTTGAACAAATGTCATCGTAATGGACGGTACGACACTGTTCGAGCTCCTTCAGGGGAACCTCAATCACTCGGCTGGGGCACAGGACTTATTCCTGCAGTCAATGGCCGAGTGGGGTGTGGATGTGGCGGTAGCGGCGGAGCCACATAGTCCTCCCGAGAGAAGTAATTGGGCGGCGGACTCTCATGGCTTGGTCGCAATTGTTGCACGGTCAGGGGGTCCGCCCCTGATAGCTCGGGAAAGGGGGGATGGCTTTGTCGTAGCAGACTGGGGCCCTCTAACAGTGGTGGGGGTATATTTTTCCCCTAACAGACCTCTGTGGGAGTTTGAGGGCTGGGCTGCCTTGGGCCGGCCATCAGGAGGGCCAGGTCCCGCCTCATATTGGTCATGGGGGACTTCAACTGTCGCTCACGCAGTTGGGGCGACACCATGACCGAAATGCGGGGTGCTCCCTTGGTGGCATGGGCGGCTGAGCTGGGTTAGTGTTCGCGCGGCTCTTCCCCACCGCAGTGGACCTGATCCCGCCCAGGATGCGGGAGGGGGAGGTTGTGGAAGAGGCGACAGGGGAGGTCCAGGGCGTGACAGATGTGGAACTGGGCCTCTGCCTTGATCACCTCAAGACAAGGAAGAAGGCTCCGGGCCCGGACGGTATCAACGGCCGTGTCCTGGCCATGGCCTTCTCACATGTCGAGGGGGAACTCCGGGGACTGTTCGACAAATGTCTTAATGTCGGGCGGTTCCCGGAAGTATGGAAGGAGGGACGCCTATGCCTCATCAAAAAGGAGGGTAGGCCAATTGATTCTCCAGCGGCTTACCGACCTATAGTCCTGCTAGATGAGGTTGGGAAGCTGCTGGAATAGATAGTGGCCTCACGCCTAAGTCACCACCTCTCTGCCGAGGGTCCGGACTTGTCCGTACACCAGTTCGGTTTTAGGAAGGGCCGCTCGACGCTTGACGCCCTCACTGAGCTGAGGGCTCATGTTGAGAGTGTGGTGGCGGATGGTGAGAGGGCGTTGGCGGTCTCCCTGGACATAGCCAACGCCTTCAACAGTCTCCCGTTCGGCGTAATTGCTGAGGCACTCGACTTCTTCGAGGTGCCCTGGTACTTGCGCCGAATAGTGAAGGACTACCTGGTTGGGCGCCGGGTAGCCTACGTGGCGTGAGACGGGAGGATGAGGCGGCGTCCCGTAGAGTGCGGAGTCCCGCAGGGGTCTGTGCTGGGTCCGCTCCTGGTGGTGGCCCAGGGGGGGTCCTTTGGGGAGGCAGCCTTACTGGCCTCGGTCGGGACCTCCCTTGTTGTCGAGCGGATCAGGCTGTTTGGGCTCAGGGTGGCGTTAAGTAAAACGGACGCCATCCTGTTCCACGGCCCAAGGAGGGGCCCACCTCCTGGCGCTTTCATCGAGGTGAACGGAGTGTGTGTCCCGGTGGCCCCCTGCATGAGGTACGTAGGCCTTGTGCTGGATGGCCGTTGGGGCTTTGAGGCGCACTTCAGGCACCTCGGAGAGAGATTGGTTGGGGCGGCTGGAGCTCTCGCGCGTTTATTACCAAACGCGGGGGGGCCGTCCCAAAGCGTCAGGAGGCTGTATAGCGGGGTCCTGAAGAGCATGGCTCTGTATGGGGCCCCCATCTGGGCAGATGCCTTAAACAGAAAAGGCAATGGGTCTCTCCTCCGCAGGCCGCAGCGAGTGATAGCGAACCGCATAGCCAGGTGCTATCGGACGGTATCATTTGATGCGGCTTGCGTTATTGCGGGCACTCCGCCCTGGGCCTTGGAGGCTCGCATGAGCGCCGCCCTATATCGCCTTAAGGCGGAAATGGGCGGCGAAATGTGGAGTGAGCGTGAGGCGTCTATAAGGCGCGCGGCTGACGCTGCCATTATGCGGCAGTGGCGGGAGGAACTTGAATCCTCCCAAGTGGGCGCGCGCACTATAGGCGCGATTCTTCCAGTCCTAAGCGACTGGAAGAAAAGACGAAAAGGAGAGATCTCCTTCCGCCTGGCACAGGTGTTGTAGGGCCATGGCTGCTTTGGACGATATCTGTGCCGGGTTGTGAGGAAGGAGGTATCGCTCCGGTGTCATCACTGTGATGACACCGAGGAGGATACGGCCGATCACACCCTCCGGAATTGCGCCGCGTGGGAAACGAGGTGTCAAGACCTGAGGACAGTGATCGGCCCTGACCTCTCGCTGCCTGGCATGGTCAAGAGCATGCTGGACAGCGAGGAGTCCTGGAAGGCGGCTTCCTTCTTCTGCGAGCACGTAATGCTACAGAAGGAGGAAGCCGAAAGAAACAGAGAGAGGGCATCAGTTGCCCTTCAGAGGACAGCAGGGCGGGGCAGGAGGGGGAGAGGGGTCCAAGAAGACCTCTCAACCCCAGCCCCTAGCAGCCAGTAGAGGGCCACTGATGGCCTCTTCCCCGAGGTTCTCCGGTGAAATGCCCTGCAAAGATCCCGGAGAACCTCTCAAAAAGGGAAACTCTCTGCTTTCGAGGAGGTTTTAGTGGGTATTACCAAACTTGGCCAACTTTTGCTACGTAGAAGATGGTCTAAGTGGTTGAGTTCCACACTCCCTGTGCCACATAGTGCACAGGGGTAGTACGAAAATGTATTTCCTCTTCGTTAAAAAAAAAATAAAAGGTTAGGTTAGGTTAGGTTTTTTTTTTCCTAGTAGCTGACGCTCCAGGGTCGAGGAACTACTATTCTTAACAACTACTTTCTCCCTACCGTAGCTCGAAGGGGTTGAGGGTGGGATAATAATTTATTGTCTATAACATTTATTTGGTCGCTTACCTACTACATTTTAAATTAATTCCTTATATACTATTACAAATATCTTACAGCTAACAACATTTTATTTTTTCGTTTTTCTTACATGTTTCTTAATATCTACTTATCGCATGCATTCTATATCTATAGTATTTACAGTTTGATTACATAACTATCTTATTCTAGGCACATTTACTTACAGACTAGGGATGTATTATGGGCCCTATGCATTGGCATAGGGAACCATATTGTACTTTTTTTTTTTTTTACTACAAATATATTATAACCTATATTTAATTATACATAGTACTATTTTGTGGCTTTGTATATGGTAGACATGAATATTGTCTACTATTTCAGCCTATTTACACCAATTATTATTATTATTATTTTTTTGGTTAGGTTAGGTTTTTTTTTTTTTAATGCACCCGCCATCACAGGGTGTTGTTGCTTTACCCCTAACATAATCAGGGACATTTTATACTTTATTTTATTTAAATACTATAATATATGTATAATTATTTTACAATTTTACAACGAAATACTAGCTCTTATTTCTATTTACAACTTTCTGTCCTATTTGTAGCAAGTATTCTAAAAATAGGTATTTTAATTTCTTATCGCTAATTAGTATACTTAGATTGTCCTTACATATTTCTATTCCTATTTTACATTCAGTCTCGTACCTTTCCCTACAAAATACTGGGCACTCTGTCAGGATGTGTAGAACAGTCTCAGTCTTTGTCGAGTCACAGATACATGATAGGCTCTCCTTACACTTAAACCTGTGCAAATACTCTGAAAAACCCCCATGTCCAGTCAAAATTTGGGTAAGTGTACTGGTCAAAGTCATCTTTGTCAATGTGGAATACGCAATGATTGCGTCCGGGAAGAATATTTTCGTGACACCGGCTGTTTCACCTGTCATATACCTACGATTCCATTCATCAAGCGACTCCGCACGGATTTGTCGCTTGATGAATGAGATCGGGCACTGATCGTAATCGGGCTGTTTTTTGCTTTTAAGTGCCGCTTCTTTTGCAAGTTGGTCCGCCCGCTCATTACCTTGTAGCCCTGCGTGTGCCTTGACCCAAAACAAAGACACAGTTTTGTTGCGGATCATACATGCTTTAAGATTTGCTCGCGTCGCTACTGCAAGTGGATGAACAGAGCGGTTATTTACTGCAGTTTCGAGTGCAGACTTCGAGTCACTATAAATACCGATACTGTTGTGGGCACTTTTGAGTGTCCATTTCGTGGCTTCACATATAGCCAACAGTTCAGCCTGGTAGACTGTGCAGTGAGAAGACAGCGATAGTTTCAGGGTTCTTATCTCGGTGTCGCTATTCCAGGATGAAATTGCTGCTCCGACTTTTCCCTCTATCTTACTGCCATCAGTAAAGATGCGTAAGGTATAGTTACTATTTGCATCCATTAGCGCTTGGTCTTCCAACTCCATAAACTGCAAGCTCATATGTTGCGCTGGGTGCTCAGCTTCAGAACAATCTGCCATGCGCTCTACTTCCACATCTTTCAGCAGTTCCAGATGGATACCTTTCCTGGTCTTATGCAAGGAAGCAGCTTCCCATACCCTGATGTCCAGAGGGAGTATGCCTGACAGAACCAATGCTGAGTTTAGCGAGACCGTGCGGTACGCTTTGCATATTTTCTGTGCAAACCCCCGCTGTACCATGTTCAGTTGTTTCTTCACGCCCAACTTTGTCACTGCCGGTGCCCATGCGCTTGCTGCGTACATTATAATTGGTTCAATCACCGCATTATAAATTGAGCGAATAACCTCGGTATGGAGGCCCCAGCTTACTCTTGCAGCCCGAGATAGCTGCCAGTAATAGCTCAAAGCCCGCTTGCTCGCATTAGTGACGTGTGCGTTGAATGTTAGTCCGCTATCAATGATAAGCCCTAGTATTTTACTCTCTGGCGACATGCCAATGGTGATCCCGCCCATGCTCAGTCGTGGTGTGTCATACTTGATCTTCCTTGTGATGAGCATTGCTTTAGTTTTTTGAGCTGCAAATTTAAGTTTATTTCGGACACCCCACTCCTGGACATAGGCGAGAGCAGCATTCGCACGGCGTTCAATTTCCAACGCGGAAACGGCGTCAAATACCAGGATCACGTCATCTGCAAACGCCTGGTTGTATTCTCCTAGTTTCTCTAATTCCTTTAGCAGCGGGTCCAAAAGGATGTTCCATAATAAGGGCCCACTTATGGAACCTTGTACGCAGCCTATGTTTGTGCCCTTGGCGAACTCATTCCCTGCATATCTTACCCTCACCTTTCTGTCATCGAGATAGCTATCCATGACTCTGCGTAAGTTTACTGGGCACCTTTCCTCGGCTAATCTAAGTCTTATTGCCGGCCACCATGCACTATCAAAGGTGCCCTCTATGTCTAGGGACACCAAAGTAACGATCCTTTTTTCCGATAGCTTACCACGGATATAGTGAGTCAGGTCATAGAGGGCGTCTTCTGTGCTCCTTTGCTGCATAAAGCCATACTGTCGCTTGCTAATCCTGGAATGCAAATGCCATCTGAGTCTAGTGATGATCATCTTTTTGAAAATCTTCCCCAGTACCGGTAGAAGTCCTATTGGCCTGTAAGACTTCGGGCTGGTGTAGTCTCCCTTTCCTGGCTTTTGAAGTACCACTACTGTGGCTTCTTTCCAAATAACTGGGAAATACCCCAACTCTACACATTTGTTGAATGTCTCAGTCAGAAGCCGGACTGACTCCGCTGCATCCAAACCCTTACTGTTTTTTATAAGTGGGAGCTCTGCTTTCCTTTTAGTTGTTCTTCCTATGACTCTATAGATACCCTCCCACATTCCTTCTCTATCTTGTTTCTCACAAAATCGAACCCAGCTCTCGGTCTGAGCCTTTTTTGCCATCTGCTCATATCAATCCTTCCACGTGAGATAATCCTGCACTACGGAATCTCTCCGTACCTGTGCCACGCAACGAATTCTGCGCTTCCTTTTTGCTACCTCTTTTTTTGTACGCTCAAGTTCAGCAGTCCACCACGGTAAGTTTCGCTTGCTTATATTTTTTGTTTCGGGTATAGCATGTGTGCAGGCTTCTTGTATTGTGTTAGTGTGTGTTAATTATTTTTTCTAAGTGTTTTTTGTTGAGAATTGTTTCAATATGGTCTGTAACTAAATTTTGTAAAAATATATATATATATATATAATAATAATAATATAATGGCTGCCATAAGTTAAATTTCACTGTAACTCGGGTTCCAGACACCGCAGAAAGTCGTGCTCTCTCTCTCCGACCTCGGCTCGACTTGCTCTATGCGCCTACAAGGTTGGCTCTACTTTGTAGAGTGGTTGGTCCGAGTGGTTGGTGCTGGGCCGGGTGCTTTTGCACGGCCAGCGCGGAGTCCTATCCTTAGAGCGTTGTGATCGGAACTGACCATCTCGGGGTCCACCCTCCAGGACTCCATCCTTGGCAAGATACTTCGGCTGCACACCGTAATGTCGACTCTGCTTGTACAGAGCCGACCTCCCCGAATCACTTGGAATGTTGGTTTGGTACCGGTGTTGAGGATGTGCAGCTGGTTGTCGTCGAAGAATCCTGCCAATTCGGCTCCCCGGTGGTCCTCGTCTGCGCTTCCCCACCATGGGCTCCACGCATTGAAATCACCTCCGATCACAACACTCAAGGTTCCCAACTTGGATCGGACGCTGGACAGACGTTCCAGGTATGGATCCAGGGGTTTGTCCCCTTCCAGGTAAGCGGACACTATTCCAAGTGTCGAGTCGGAGAACTCGATGGTGATTGCCACTATGTTCTCCGACTGGAGGCTCGGGTCACACCTAACCTGGAGGTCTTTATCAAAGACCGCTATTGCGGCCTTTGCGGGATTGGTCTTACTAATCCCCTGGTCCATCTGAAAGACGCGGACCCCTGGATACCGCTTCAAGGCACCTTGATTACCTGTGTAGGGTTCCTGCAGCAGTGCCAGGCTCACCTTCTGACTGACAGCTTCCGCCATCAGCTCGTCGGTTGCCAGTCGCTTCCGCTGCAGGTTTACCTGTATCATGTGCCTTGAAGCAACATCCCCGGGCCCACGACCTCCTAGATTCGCGACTGCGGTGCCCTTAGCAGTAACTCACGCCAAGGCGGGCAATGGCATCCCATTTCCGCCTCACCGAACAGTCACTACCAAACGCACCGTGGTCGGTCTTATCCAGCTTAGCGTGTCGACAGTTGACACAGCTGGGCGGCTCTCCCGTGACATAATCGGGGCACTCACTTCTCACGTGTGGCCCCCCGCAGTGGCTGCAGAGGTCCGAAGACTCTTTGCAGTGGCGCCGCCCGTGCCCAAAGGCTAGACACTTTGAGCACTGGATCAACGGTGAGAAGTCCTCCACCCTTGATCGCTTAAGATCAAGGTGGACAGATCCCCCGTCAACCATGAGGCGCCATAGCGGAGGGGCCACCCGCAAGATAAGATGTGTGAGGTGCGGGTTGCGGCATCTTCGGCGGAAGCATGCCTCCACCGTTTGGTGGTATTTATGGAGGCCGGCGAAGAGCTCTTTGTTCTGAGCTCGTAAGGCCGCAATGACCTCCTCGTCCTTGAGGCAAGAGAGGACGTCCCTGATGATAATCATCGGGTTTTTTCCTCTTGCCTCCTGGACTTTGAGGCCCGAACTAGCCCCGAGCCGCGTCTTGACGGCCTCCACCTCACCCTTAGTGCCGCATGTCAGCACCACCTTCCTATTTCGGACCATGCGTACTGTTATATATGCACATATGTATGCTTTAATGCAGACATAACATTAGCGTCAGCACTTTAAGACCAAGGCGTCACTTAATTAAATATAAAGGCAGTCAGTCTCCTTCCGAATCCTGAGCCACTCATACATTTCAATTATATTTTCTAGTTCTAAATAAATTTCTTTTTTAAAAGTTCGTTTTTAATATTCCGTCTAACAAATGGTGGCAGCGGTGGGATTTAAAATTTTATAAATCCGCGGTAAACGCCTCAAGTGAAAAGTTATAGTGATACCAAAAAGTGTAAAAGTGAAAATAATATCTGTGTTGGTTGGTTTTAATAAGTGGTTAACAAAATAGTACTAATCCAGAGTACTATACAGATCTTAGTGACCGCCTGAATCCAATGGTTGTGAACTGCTAACAAGCTTCGACCTGCTATACCGGAAAGAAATAACTATCTACGTGGTACTCTCCAACATCGCTGAATCTTCTTCTCTTCATCAACGCCGAGTCCTCTGGTACCTAACAATTTACCATAAATTGAGCCAATTATGACTCGATTTGAATTCGCCGTGAATATCGCCGTGGTCCTGTAAGTCTTCAAATTTTAAATATTTCAAGTGTGAAAGTGCAAAACCCATAATAACTGAGATATTAAATAGACATATTTCTAAAACTACAGTGAAAGTGCAAGGTGTGAGGTCTAACAATACTTTATCCAAAGTTATTGCATAAATATTATACTAAAGAGCGTTATTGTCATCTACATTCTAATTTAATTACATCATCTTAGGTTCCGAGAACATTTTGTCGAGTAGCTTATCGCATCGAATTTATAAACAATCTGGGTGGCCATCTATCACACCGTAGTACATTTTAAATTTTATAAGTGAATATTTTATTTAATTAAACATGTCGGTTAAAGAATCTCAAATTAAACATGAAAAAAATGAGTTACAAATTAGCACTTTATTCAAATTCATTAGTCCTTTTGATGGGACACGCGAAAAATTAAATTCTTTTATTAATAATTGCAATAATGCTATTGGACTAGCACCGGATTCTCAGAAATCGATTTTATTTAAATTCATACTTTCTCAACTTGAGGGCAAAGCGGAATTAGCTTGCTCTATTAAGGAATTTGACTACGAGATTGAATATAAAAAGGGTAAAATAAACACTAACGCAGATGCATTGTCACGATACCCAATAAATCCATTAATTTCTAAAGATCCAACAGATAATACTGAAGATGAAGTCAGAGATCAAAGACCAAATTCACCCCATCTATCTATCCCTAGTTTGCCAGATCAAAACCTTGAAGATCTATTATCAACAGATTTTGACCCAGCTAATTTGAGTCCTTTAAATTTATCGCCCTCTGCGATTCCATTCTTTACGTCAGACATTTCACCTCATGAAACTTATTCTGATCCACAACCTTCTACTAGTAACCAAAATCCTGAAAACTTACCTTCACATATTCCTAATGACACCGATCTCCTTCAATCTTTACCTGAAAACTTACCTGTATCCACTAGTCCATCAACTAGCGTCACTAGCCGGATAGCTGAAAATCAAACAAATATTAGTGAAGATTATTCCAATTATTTAAAATCTATTAAAGATAAAAACAAGATTTTTAATACATATATAAAAGAGCACAACGAGAGCCTTCTTAAGAGTTCTGCAAATGTAATTCTTCTTCCAGTATCAATAGATTTTGATGAGTCGAATCCTTACCTTTCTGACTTAATCTCTGCCTCAGAGAATGTCAATGTTGTAGAAGGAGAACGTGAACTGCATTCGTTTAAAATATCTGAAATCAATGGTAAAATTTACTATTTCCTATTTACTAAAGTTTATTTCTTTGATACTTGTACCTACCCTGATATATTTAAAGCATTAAAATCTGCTAGAGACAGTATTCTACTTACCGGCACAATCAATGAGATAGCTATTTCCGACTTTAGGAATTCATTTGAACAACATTCATTTGTAAAAATATATAGTATGCTCATGTATCTTTTTGATGGTACAAATATAACAGTTAATATCCATCACAATAGTATAATATATCCCGTGCCTACAGAAATTACAAAAATCTTGAAGGAGAACCACGATATACCAATAGCGGGCCATTTAGGGTCAAACAGAATGTTTAATCGCGTAAAAGAACGTTATTTTTGGAAAAATATGAGATCAGACATAGAAAACTATGTAAAAAATTGCAAGTTTTGCCAAACCAATAAAGCCTTAAGAAAAATAAATAAATCACCTATGCAAATCACAACAACATCTTCTAGACCTTTCGATAGAATAAGTCTCGATATCGTGGGACCTTTGCCTGAAGCTGGAATTTATAAATTAAAATATATTCTTACTTTACAAGATGACTTGACAAAATTTTCTATAGCTTACCCAATATCTAATGCTACGGCTGAAGAATCATGTGAATGTCTCGTTCATTTCATATCTTTATTTGGAATACCTAAGTCAATTTTAACAGATCAAGGAACAAACTTTACAGCCGAACTTTTTAAGAAAACTTGTGAATTTTTAAAAATCAAGCAGATTTGGTCATCTCCCTATCACCCTCAGACGCAAGGTGCTCTGGAGAGAAGTCATTCCACTTTAAAAGAATATTTAAAATCTTATATTAACGAAAACCAAACTAATTGGCATAAATATGTATTTACTGCCATGCTGACATATAATAGCACCGTCCATACAACTACCCAATTTACGCCTTTTGAACTTATTTTCGGGCACAAGCCCTACATTCCCGATTCCGTTTTTGATTTACGATCTGACGTCACATACCCAGAATATATTAAGATGCTTCACCATCGCCTTAAACTGTCTAGAGAAAAGGCCATACAAAATATTAACTCTTCAAAAGAAAAGTCAAAACATTATTATGATAAACATACTCGTCCAGTACAGTATAAAGTCGGTGAATATGTCTATATTAAAAATCATGTAAGACTTCGGAAGGCGCTATCTCCTATATGGAAAGGTCCATATAAGATCGTCAAAATACATGGCAATAACACCTTATCTCTTCTTATAAACCGAAGATATGTAAAACATCATTATGATGAAGTAAAACCTGCATACAACGCGGATACGTAACTAATTCTTCTTTTATTAATTATTAAGTTAAGTTTATTAATACTTATTTCATTTTATACAGCTATATTTTACTATATTATATTTTTATCATATACAAAGTTATAGGTTTATTTACATAAGCATGATAGTTTAGTTTAGTTTTGTCATTACAGAATGGTTAATACATACTGCGCCATAGCCGCTAGCGAGAATGAGTATATTAAATACATCAAGGAAGGTCCTGGCTTGCTCTTCGACGCAGTGGGCACTCTGAAGCTCATAGACGATTATCTTCATATAGTTATTCCGATAGATGTTACTTCTTTTGATCAAAATATTAAGTACACCCAGGATGTTTTAAACATTGTTAAATTACAGTGTCAGGAAAGTATAGAGATAGATATTTCCGTCTGTCAAAATATAATGCAACCCTTGGATTCACTCTATAATGATATACTTCGTGACTATAATTCCATATCTCATATCATCTCTAGCGAGAGACCCAAAAGATCTGCATGGTTCTCTGGCGTCGGTGTAGTTTTTAAGCATATATTTGGCACCCTTGATGAAGACGATGCGATAAATTACAATAGAGCAATAGAAACATTGTATGATAATGATAAACGGTTAGAGAATTCGATAAAGAAAACTATTCTAGTTTCGAAATCTGCTATTTCTAATATTAACCAATCTGTCAATGAAATATTGGAGAATCAATTTAAACTCAATGATGCCATTAATAATTTATCTACAAATGTGAGAAATATATCGAATTTAGTTACTATAGATAGTTTCAAATTAAAACTAATAAACATTTTAAATTGTCTTCAATCACATTTGTTTACTCTTGCGTTTAAAATTGAAGACTTATTGAATTCTATTTTATTCATAAAAAGCAATACTTTACATCCATCTGTCTTAACACCCAAGCAATTATATAACGATTTATTAAATGTCTATAAAAATATACCTAAGTATAGGGACTTACCTATTAATTTAGATTTAAGTAATATTCATGTTTTGATAAATGTAGCAGATTTAATTTCATATTATTATAATGGTAAACTGATTTTTATTGTTAAGATTCCATTAGTTAATGCCTTAGATTATAATGTTTATGATACTGTTCCATTACCTATTCCGCATGAAGTTAATTCATCTTATTCATATGTTTGCATTATACCTACAGAACGATATCTGGCAATAAATACTGATAAGTCTACATTTACATATTTAAAGGATTTTAATGAGTGTAAAGTTATTTCTCCCAAAGTACACATATGTCAAATAACTAACATATTCTCTGTTCCTGGTAATCCGTCTTGTGAAATAGAAATTATGACAAAAGCTGTATCCAGTATTCCAAATACCTGCCAAACTAAATTTATACATGGTGATATAGATATTTGGCATAAACTCAATAATGCTGATTGGATATTTGTAGAATCAAATTTAAATAAAATAACAATAGAATGTAATCAGGATGTATTATTTGAAACAACCATTTCAGGAACAGGAAAACTTACCATTCCATATAATTGTACAGCTTATTTTAAGAATATTAAATTTAATAAGGTATCCAATCCAGAAATTAATATTCCACTCATAAAACCTACTTATAATATAATATCTGATAAATGTTGTAATCTTAGCCGCTTCAATATGTCCAAAATTAACTTTTCTGAAATTAGTAATATTAACCTACATCAGTTAAAAGATCTTAAATTTAACATAAAAGATATCAATGATGACCTATATATTGCAAATCCTGTTGATACCTTTAGTGATAATTCAAATAATTCTGTTATAAGTATAATTTCACTATTTCTAGTTGTATGTTTAATCGTAGTTTTTATATGTAAGAAATTATGTATCCTACTTTCAAAATATTTTGTAAAGGCTAAGGATTCTGAAGAAATAGATATTGAGTTTCAATCATCACCACCTCCACCGCAACTTAGAGTTGGTTAAAATATTCTGAAAACTTATCTTTATTATTTCCGATAAGTTTCCTCTTAAAGGGGGGGTTGTTATATATGCACATATGTATGCTTTAATGCAGACATAACATTAGCGTCAGCACTTTAAGACCAAGGCGTCACTTAATTAAATATAAAGGCAGTCAGTCTCCTTCCGAATCCTGAGCCACTCATACATTTCAATTATATTTTCTAGTTCTAAATAAATTTCTTTTTTAAAAGTTCGTTTTTAATATTCCGTCTAACAGTACGCTGTCCACTTTGGCACCGGTCCTTGTTGGGTCAACGGCCTTCCTGATCTTGGAGACCACATTGTCACTCGAGTCTTCTGGTGACTCGCTGGTCACCACAATCGAGTTGCCGGACTTGACCGGTGCCTTTGCAGCCATCGCCGCGTAGGAAGGCAACGCCTGAGTCCTTGCGGGCTCCTCTAGGAGCTTGGATGTTTTGGCTGCTAGGTCGCGCACCTCATTCAGCATCTTCACAGCGTCTTTGTGCATTCCCTTCAGCTCTTCGAGAAGGGGGCCCAGTTTCGCAGCGGATGGAGGGGGGAGCTTGATTTTCCCCATCTCGGCAATAACGTCGAATTCGACTACACGGCGGAGTGCCTCCAGCTCGTTTCGCAACTCCGCCATCTGTCCCCCAACATCGGCTTTCTCCAGCCGCTGCGTTAGAAGCACAATTTGCTCGGTTAGGTTAGGTTAGGAAGGTAAAGTTACTTCCAAACCCCTATTAAGTAAACCTTATGATCGAGCTGCTCACCAAGCTATCATTGCTGATGTACCTTCAGCCTTCCCGAATGGCTCTGCCCTAAACCACCTTGTAACTTCTTCTTCATCATCACAGGATGATAACCTCTTGGAGGTCCGCCTGTCAATCTTACTCTCTTTGATAACTAAGAACAATATTAGCCTACCGTCCAACATTGCAAATCAACTATCACAAATCTTATCTATTGGTAAAGGTCATGGCCCCAGTGTCCATTCTTCAATAGAACTGTATTGTCCTATGAAACCCAGCCTTATACACCTTATTAATAAGTATCTTCCTTCTGCCATCGCTATCTCTGAGAGTGGCTGGTCCCTGGAGCTCACTTCAGGGTCCCCGGCTATATGTGCCTTAGGGATGATAGAGCAGAAAGTGTTGGTGCGGGCTGCGCCTTATTTATAAGACACACCCTTCCCTTTTCCCCAATTATCCTTCCTAATCCCTATCCTGGTATGAATATTGTTGCAGCAAAGGTAATGAACATCTCCTTGGTATCAATATATGTGCCTCATCCCCAGTCAACTATGATTGTAGATATTCCTCTTTTGCTATCTTCTATTCCCCCTCCTATTATTATAATGGGAGACTTTAATGCTGATCATCCTTCATGGGGTTCTAGTCACACTGACTATTTTGCCCTTTCTCTGTTGGATGGATGAGATCAATCTCTGCATTATCAATGATGGCTCTCCGACCCGCAGGGTTTCACCTTCTCAGAATCCCAAAAGTGCGGTTGATCTCACCTTATGTTCTCCGTGTCTGGCTCCTCTCCTTTCTTGGAACATCTTACATAATTCCCATGGTAGTGACCATTTTCCTATCATTATCTCTATCCCTGACAAAGTAATTCCACCCCAAAATTTTTCTTCATCTCTTAAATATAGATTACTTGATGCAAATTGGCTAAAATATTCTTCGTATCTAGATAAAAAAAATGATGAGTTTCCAGTCACTAACCATTTTAATGCAGTAGATAATTATAATAAATAAGCAAATGCTATGATTACTTGTGATGACAACAACTTCCCTTTAAAAAAACCTGGTTTAAATAAGATTTCAACTCCTTGGTGGGACTCTGAGTGCACTGCTGCAGCTAAAGAAAGGAAATTAGCAGAAAAAAAATACATTAGAAACGTCTCTGTGACCAACTTTATTTATTATAAAAAAGTGGCGGCCAAGGCTGCCCATTTATTTAGAAAAAAGAAGGTTGGATTAATTTTTGCCAGAATTTAAAATCTAGCACTCCATCCTCAAATGTCTGGGAGCAAATTAAAAAATTTAGAGGCTCATTTTGTGATCAAATGTATTATTTGAATGAGGATTCTTCTGTATGGCTTGATTCCATTCCTTCCATTCCATTCCTTTTCAGATAGGATGTCCTCCCCTTCAGTCCCAAATATTGACTATTTCCCATTCCCCCCCATCCCTCTTGCCTCAACTCACAGTTTAGAGTCTCCCTTCTCATTCTCTGAACTTCTTCTTGCTCTGGATGGCCTAGTTGACTCTGCCCTTGGGGCAGATGGAATCCCCTATTCTTTCATTAAAAATTCATCAACTTCATCCAAGGAATATTATCTTGGCATAATCAATAACCTTTTTGATCTTGGCTCCATCCCTCCACCTTGGAAAAATCAGATAATCATTCCATTACTTAAACCTGGTCAGAATCCATCTGAAGCCACCAGCTATAGGCCAATTGCCCTCTCTTCTGCTCTTGCAAAAGTTTCTGAAATCATGATTAAACACAGACTTGAGTGGTTTGTTGAAAACAATAATCTCCTTTCCAACTCCCAGTATGGATTCAGAAAGGGCAAGAGTTCCCTAGATAGCCTAGGTATCCTTACAACTGACATTAGAATAGCACTCCTCAGAAAAGAACATCTCTTGGGCGTTTTCCTTGACATAGAATCTGCATATGATAACGTTTCACTTCCTCTACTCAGGAGTAAACTCAACCAGCTGAGTATCCCTGTGAAGTTATCTCGTTTCATATGTAACATGTTGATGGAGAGAACCATCACTATTAAAGGTCCATCCTCTTACCTCCCTCCTAAGTCAGTTTGGAAAGGTTTACCTCAAAGCTCAGTCCTTAGTCCCCTTCTATATAATCTGTATACCTACGACCTCAATAGTACCGTAACACCTTTCTGTCAGATATTGCAATATGCAGATGACATTGTCCTGTATTCTTCTGTCAAGTCTATACAAGATTCATCTAAACATTTAAATAACGCCCTTGATCATCTTGCTGAATACTTAATGCAACATGGACTATCTCTATCAACATCTAAAAGCAAAGTAGTTTTGTTCACAAATAAAAGAATTCTTCCTCCTATTAAAATTAAAATCTATAATTTTGGACTACCAGTTGTTCATAATGTTAAGTTTCTAGGTATTTGGTTAGATCACAAATTATCAGGTATCAAGCATTTTGATTATGTGTCACAGAAATATGAGAAAAATATTAATATTCTTCGTTCATTGTCTAGTGTCTGGTGGGGAGCTCACCCCTTAACTCTTCTAAAAACTTAACACATTTAAATTATGGCACAATTTTTTTAATCCCAAGAAACAAAGCAGGTCTGAATAAATTGGACAGAATTCAGGCTAAATGTTTAAACATAGTATTGGGAGCTATGAAATCCAGCCCTATTAATGCAATGCAAGTAGAATGTGTGGATCCTCCCCTCTCACTACGTAGACAATTCCTTGCCAATAAATTTTTCTTTAAACTAGCTGGCTGCCGAGCTCATCCCTTACTCCAAAAATTAGAACAATTAGCTGTTTTATACAATGATAATAATATTGTACCTGAAGACAAAAGACCTTGCCTTATAAATAGTTACCTTTTATTTTCTCAGCTCTCTAACCCTCTCTTTCAATATTCTAAATTGCCTTTATTTTCTATGCCTTTCAATGCTCTAACCCTCAGTAATTTTAGACTTAGGTGTTGATAAGTTTTCTATAGAAGCAAATAAAACTTTTTCTCATATAATGGACTCAGATTTTCGACATTGGTATAAAATCTACACGGATGCTTCAAAAACAGACATGAGTCCGGTTGGGGCTGCAGTATGGATTCCCTCAACAAGAATTATACTGAGTTATAGCTGCCCACCTACCACTTCTGTGTTTACAGGGGAATCAATCGCCATACTCGAAGCTATTCTATTTGTTAAGTCTCACAACATGAACAATTCTATTATCCTTTCAGACTCTAAAAGTTGCCTCCAATCAATTCTCTCAAATCTGTTTAAGTCAAAAAGTCAGTTTCCCATTATTCTCAAAATAAGAGAAACTTTGAAAGAGTGCTATGAACTCAAAATTAACATTGTTTTAGCATGGATTCCAGGTCACATGGGCATCTCTGGTAATGAAAATGCAGATGCCTGTGTTAGATCAGCTGCTCATTCAGGTTCCTTTCAGTATTCTGAAATATTCACTCATGACTTGTGCTCTACCCTGAAACCCAAGATGTATGAGAGTTGGTCAAACATTTGGCAAGTTTCTAAAACTTCAAAAGGAAAATTTTATGGAGAACTCCAACCAGAAATTCCTCAAAAACCTTGGTTCTCAAAATGTAGGATACATAGTAAAACAATAATCTCGACTATATGCCGCTTACGTTTAAACCACGCCTGCACTCCAGTTTTTCTAGCTAAACTTAGAATAAGAGATCATTCCCTATGTGATTGTGGCCTTGATGAGGGAAACATGGATCATTTGTTCTTCAGTTGTCCCTTAATGCAATCTTCACTGTACAATTATATACCCGCTGAAGTCCCCCGTCCAACGTCCATTAAATGTCTTCTCTCCCTAGTTTACACTCCTTTTGTAAATATTTGTGTAAATATATTAAAATAAATAAGATTAAGTTGTAAATATCATTAAGTACTTATATTAATCAATAATTTAAGTAGTTCTATCTGTGTATGTCCCTTATAGTGTAATAGCATGTATATTATTTGTTTCAGATATTATAATAAAATAAAAGTTTATGTAATCTTAACACCGATCATTACCGTTAAACTTGGAGACACATACTCATAGCTTGGTAGTCTACTTTAACGTGATACTGGCAAATCTGTGGTGTGTCTGCCACAGAAGCCACAGTAGGAAAAATAGAATAGAAAGTTTTTTGTTAGTTTCACGCTACATGAGGTTTAAAATACAACTGACAGTGCACGTCATGTTATTCAAGTTGACCGGTTGGTGTGTTTGTTTCGAGTTTCTATTAGCTTATTGTGCCGATATTATCATTAACAATGTCACGACCAAGACGACAAAGACGTAATGCAACTATGATTCGAAATATTGCGAATGAAAGGACTGAAGAAGAACAAGAAATTGCAGGTGAAAAGAACCGCGTTAGTATGGATCGTCTTCGTGCTATGAATCACAAGAGCAAAGCGTAGCAGCCCGTAAAACGGATCAGCTGGCAATACGAAATCGTCAAGTAAAACTTCAGAGATCAACAACTTATAGGTAATTTTCGACGCACAAGAAGAAGTTTATGAAGTACTGATTTGAATCGAGCAGTTTCGATACGATTGCAGTACTTATACTGTACTGTAGTACTGCTTGCATACTAGCTTTCGCATTGGGCCGATGGACGTTGTTTGCGAGTATTCTGCGGAAAAACACAAGAATTGTGCTACCATGTTCTAGAAAACACTCAAAAATACAATGTTTGTTTCCAAATGACCTCATTTGGGGCAGACATCTAAGAACGAGGATTTAATTCGACATTCAAGGTATTTATTTATTTACATACTTACACACAATACAGTAAAAGAATAACATACGTACTATACTTATTCCTATGTATTGTGTATGCTAATTCTAAAAAAAGTGTTTATAAATCAGTAATACGGGTTTTACTTTTGATATTGTAGATATAAGGACAGATTCACCATCATATTGGATCTCTGCAACCTCTCGAAGATGCACAGCTTAAATTTTTACAATTATACTTCATGGGCAACATGGACAAATAACTTGATCGATGTCAAGAGATCAATGCAGCAATGATAATAGCATTCATCATTCTTCAGATCTGCAGCAACTACTTAATGAACATTTTGCATCACGAGTTAGCCCGCAAATCTTTAATTTCCGATCCTTCTCGCATTCGCCCTGACCATTCAAATCTTAAGGCCAATCCTTGAAAGTTTGTGGTATGAATCAAGACAATCCATTTCCGAAGTTCAATCTATATATATATAAGAGATTTCCACGTATTTCCACTCATCATGATATCTCTGGAACCACTAGAGCTAAAGACTTGAAATTTGGTAGGAATATTCTTTTCACCGAGTAGACGTCAGCTAAGAACGGATTTTCCAAAATTCTATCCGCAAGAGTTTTCTTTATTATGAACAGAACAACGTCGGTCGGGTCAGCTAGTTTTCTATAAAATACAACATATGAAGCCATTGTCTGTCATTTTAATTTGCCTGACAGCAATCTATGAGATATGTCTGTATTGTGACATGAAGGTCTTTCACCTTCAATTTTTAATTAGCGATTCATTTCTGATGCTGTTTAGTTTAGGTACCAAAACTGAATTGCTAACATTTGTACCATGAAGTATAACTGTATGATGTTTGAATCGCTTATGAAAGAATGAACGAAAGAAATTCGTCTGTGGTCCATGGTGTGAGAAAGACACTGTAGTCTGTAAAGTTTATTTAAATTTAATGTTTCCTTGTTAGTACTGCAATATGCTTTCATGACAGATGTAATATCATCATTGCAACCAGAAAACATAACATGTACATCAGATTAGAAATTATTTTAGAGAAATGCCTATAGGTTGGTAAAATTGTATTGAATGAATATATATTGTTCGTATTAACGTTTATTTAAAGAACATATCTTTAAGTATGAAACTTAAAATTTTGTCTTTTGAAATTAAGACCTGAATTGTTCTCATCTGTTAGAGGCACCTCATAAGTAAGTGTTGATGATCTACATGAATTTGAAATTAAAAACATATTTTATTCTTCAGAAGATGCTGTGCATCACACTCCATCAAGGAAGAGAAGACCACATGTCATTTTAAAGAAAATGAAACTTTCACCTCATTGTGCAAGTCTTTATCGTGAATTTACCAAATCACGAAACCAGCTTAACTTTGATTTAAGAGCTAAAAGTGCATTTTCACAAGAGAAATTTTTATGAATGCAGATTAAACAGGCTTACAATAAGTTTAAAACGAAAATGAAAAATAAAATAAGATAACATGATATGTTTTTTTCTAAACCTTTCCCTTCTATTTAGTATTATTAATTGGTATTAATTTCCTCAAAATTTATTTCTTTAGAATTACTTTTGATGTCATTTCAAATTTGCAAAAGAATTAAATTATTCTAAAATGGCTAGGAGTACCTATGTACCCAAGCAGGAAAAAATATTGCAGGCTGTATAACTACCACGCCTTGGCCAATAACCCCGTGTTTAAATTTAAAAAAAACTAGCTGTTATTTATGATATGTGAGATTTTATCAAGGCTAATATTACTCTATGAGAGTGCCCTGTCTGATATATGTCGGCATAAGCATCATATTAGTCTGTGCTAAATACGCAAATGTATTAATACGTTCCATGTCGAGTCTATGTTTAAGAAATAATGATAAACCTATAATCTTACTATCAGTAGGAAGAGCAAATTAAACAATGCTATCTATACTAATATATAAAGCTGCAGTGTTTGTTTGTTTGAACGCGCTAATCTCTGGTACTACTGGTCCGATTTGAATGATTCTTTCAGTGTTGGGTAGTCCATTTATCGAGGAAGGCTATAGGCTATGTTTTTTTTTCAAAATTAGGGATCCGTAATAAAATTGCTATTTTGTAACACAAGGTGTAAAATCGAAAACCTATTTTTGCGTGCGCTGCAAAAACTATTGACAATAGAACAAAATGATGTACAGGCTATAATATAGGCAATATTTTATTACTTATAAAACTATCGCGTGAATTATACTTTATATGGCAAAACAACGTTTGCCGGGTCAGCTAGTCATAATATAACCATAGAGAAAAAATTGGGTTGGACTTAGTATCTCTTAGCACGAATTAGGAGGTAAAAAATATTGTAGTTGATAGAGCTTTAGTCCACGATTACAATGATACCACTCTTATTACAAGGTAATGCACCGTTTTCAAGAAAATAACGAAAAAAATTCTAACCTAAAACAGATAAATCACGTAAATAAACACTACTGACATCGCGGCGGGAGGCTAGAAAGTAGAAACTGTCATGAAATGATTTTGGTTTCTTTGTTAAATATTTGGACAGGCAAAGGGTTTAAGCTCATACAGCCATAAATTGTATGAAAAACAGTGAAATGAAATGTATTTTCTTGAAAACTGTGTATTACGTTGAACCAAATTGTAGGCGTTTCCCCCCATTAACAAATTAGAGGGGGGAAGGTCGACTTTTATTTTAGTTTTTCTTAAAAACTGTGTATTACGTTGTAATAAGAGTGGTAGCACTATAATCGTGGACCAAAGCTCTAGCAACTACATTTCATTAAAATTGGTTAGGTTATGTTAGAACAGTTAAAACAACGCACGAGCCAAGCTTAGCGTGCCGTGGCAGCGGCCGGCGAGTGCCAGAACCAAAAAGTAGGCGTTTCCCCCCATTAACAAATTAGGGAGGGGGGAGGGTAGACTTTTAGTTTGGTTTTTCTTGAAAACTGTGTATTACGTTGTAATAAGAGTGGTAGCACTATAATCGTGGACCAAAGCTCTATCAACTACAATTCATTAAAACTGGTTAGGTAAGGTTATGTTAGAACAGTTAAAACAACGCACGAGCCGAGCGTAGCGTGCCGCGGCAGCGGCGATAGATGTTTGGGGATTGATGAACATGAACAATAAACCCTTTCATAAATGTTTTCCTTTTATCTAAAAATAATTATTGATGAAGCCGTCTAATCTGTCATTGACTATTTTTTACATTTCATTTCACTGTTTTTCATACAATTTATGGCTGTATGTGTTTAAACCCTTTGCCTTGCCAAATATTTTACGAAGAAACGAAAATCATTTCATGACAGTTTCTAGCCTCCCGCCGCGATGTCAGTAGTGTTTATTTACGTTATTTATCTGTTTTAGGTTAGAATTTATTTCGTTATTTTCTTGAAAACGGTGTATTACCTTGTAATAAGTGTGGTATCATTGTAGTCGTGGACTAAAGCTCTATCAACTTCAATATTTTTTACATCCAAATTCGTGCTAAGGGATACTTAGTTTTAACCCCGTCGCCTTTTAAGACGATCTCATGATTACAATGGACAGTAATGAAAAGATTGTAGTCAATAGAATTTTGGAGAAATTTGGCCGATATCAGATTATTCAGTATATATTTATATGTTTACCGATAGTTTTTGTATCAATGAATATGATTAATTATGTATTTGTTGCTGGGGACATAGGTTATCGGTAAGTGTTTCGTGTGTTACCCATTAATTGCATTGAAATTGGTCAGCGAAAACGAATTAAATAGCTTAAAAATTACTAATCTTATAATGTACACATTGCCGTATATGCCTGATTTGCCACAGGAAAACAAAATACGATACAATTTAAACAATTTGTTAACCCTATTGTCTAATTCTCATTATTTGATATGTAATCATAATATATTATGTAATAATATACAGATAATAGACATTAATAATATTCTATTCTATTCTTTCTAGTGGCTTCTGTGGAAGGGGCACCACAACTCGCCAATGTCACGTTTCAGTAGACCAACAAGCTAAGAGTGTGTCATTTGATCGGTGTAAAAGAATTTACAAGTGATTATAGTAATGAACGGTGCCCAGAATCAAAACAGATTTATTTACTTATTATACCTGAAACAAATATACATGCTGTTAGATTATAATGGACAAACACTGATAATATTACTTATATAAAACATTTATTGTGTTAGTTATATCTTAATATTATTTTGCTTAATATATTTACATAAAGTATTTACAAAAGGAGCGAAAACAAAGGTGAAGAGGCATTTCATGGAGGTGGGGCAGGGGATTTCAGGAGGTATAAAATTGTACAAGGAAGGTCTTTTGAGCAGTTTAGTTGTAAGTCAATAAGCACTGCTTCTATTGAGCAGCGTAATAATTTAATAACCACTGCTACTATTGAGCAGTGTACTAATTTAAGCAAAGATTTGGAATTATTTCCAAAAAATTAAACAATAAGACAATAGGGGGGACTCCTCTAGCAATATAAATACACAATGTCATATAACAAGTACTAGAATAAGTAATAATTGTAAAATTGCAAACCTGATGCACCAAACCATGCATGGATTATTTGGTAAAGAACTTGAACTGGAGTTATTTATAAATCATAAGGATATAAGTATTTTATGTTTAACAGAGCAGTGGCTCAGAAAATATGAGCTCATCTTTAACTTCAGTGGTCATCAGGTGACAATAATTCAATCTCAGTAGGAAGTTGCTACTGCTTTTGAGAATTTTTTTTCTGAGATTCCAGTTTCTATCACAAACACTCATGTCTCCTCCACCAGTGTTGCTGAGTCACTGCTTCTGGAAAATGTTATAGGATGTCAACAAAGTTTCAATTTTAGTTTTATTAGCCCTGGAGAAATAATTAAAACTTTAAAATCTCTAGACATGAAAAAAACTGCTGATATATGGGGCATTTCTGTTAAAATAATAAGTTCAATAATTGATGTCATAGCACCATATCTTGCAATAGTCTTTAATAATTGTATTAATCATGGCATGTTTCCTGACCTTCTGAAACATAGTAAAATTACACCAATATTTATATTATATGCTCTTCTGACCGGAATAACTATCATCCTGTGTCGGTTTTGCCGACCCATAGTAAATTTTTTGAAAATATAATTTTAGGCCAAATGCTTACTTACTTTAACTCTCATAAGTTACTTCATTTGAAACAATTTGTTAAACGGAGAGGTGATAAATTCGGTGGAATCTGCTAAATTTCTTGGCATTACTCTGGATTCCAAATTGCAATGGGGCCTCCATTTTGAAGGACTGGCGAACAGACTTAGTTCTGCAGCATACGCGGTTAAAAAGATTAGACAATTAACTTACATAGATATGGCGCGACTTGTATACTTTAGTTACTTCCATAGTATTATGTCCTATGGTATATTGCTGTGGGGCAGCGCTGCCGACATGAATACAATATTTGTGCTGCAGAAGAGGGCTATTCGCGCTATTCATAACCTAGGCCCTAAGGAATCATTGAGAGCAAAATTCAAAGAAATTAACATCTTGACTGTTGCTTCTCAATATATTCTTGATAATGTAATGTATGTTCATACTTCATAGGCACATAAGTGAATTTGCCAGAAACTGTCATAACCATAATGTTAACACCAGGAACAGACATAGGCTTGTAATGCCTACTACTCAACTTAGTAGAGTTAGCAAGTCTTTTGTGGGGTGATGTATATGCTTTTACAACAGGATCTCAGAAAATGTTCAAAGCAAAAGTATTATGTTATTCAAAAGAATTGTTAAAAAACGTTTGGTAAAGGTTACTATAACATAAATGACTTTCGTAATGATACCACAGATTGGGAATGGAGCGACCACCCTCAGTCTATTCAATAATAAGTTTAATTGTACAATGTTACTTTGTAAATGTTACTTTAATTGTAAAACATATTTTTGATGAAAAAAAAAAGCCCGCTGAGTTTGTTGTGCCCATTCTTCTCAGGCCTGAGGCATTCATTTTGGAATACGTGGTAGTTTTTTGACTTTCAATAAGTGATTCCACATCCTATTTTGAATTAAATTATTTGAATTTGAATGTCTCAAGCAATGGCAAAGCCAGTCAAGGGTTTAGTGTAATGTTCGGGTGGTCAGAAGGGTCTTGAAATGACAACAGCAGAGTTACGGCGAAATAAAGAGTTTATTAAATAAGATTTAAATGCACTTTCTCACAACTATTACACTAACTCTCAAAACTTATTGAAGGAACTTCAGCTATTAGAACGTATCGAGCGCTACTCGAGGAACCATGAGCTATGAAGAACTAAGAGGAACTGACTATATGGCCGGGCGGAGGACCTTATATCTCAATATAATGTAAACATCATTTAGGTAGCTGGAATAGTAATCTAAACAAACAATAACTCATAACTCTTCATTTAACTAGAATAGTAATCTAAATAAACAATAACTTAATATAAACATCATTTAGCTAGAATAGTAATCTAAATAAATAATAACATGGACTTCGCTTTGGTGGTCAAATTACTAAGAATATCAATCTAAACAATGATTTCCAATAGTCCTTAACAAATGGTCCTATGGTGAATAGATTTTATATCATGTCCATTCAATAACAAAAGTTAATAATATGCAAATATTACATTAGTTTGAGGACAAGTTACTATACTTATATTCTGTTTGTCACAAGAAGGTAGGTCCATTTAAAAAAAATGTATATATATATATATATATATATATTTGTATCCATAAGAGTAATTATCTATTCTATTCTATTCTTCCTACTATGGCTCCTGTGGAAGGTATACCACAAGTTTGCCAATGTCACGTTAAGGTAGACCACAAAGCTTAGAGTATTCTTTTACTAATTTTAATGGTAGTGATTGGTGCTTAAGATTGAAACAAGTTTTATTTTTTATCATTGAGTGGTGTCTATTGTGTCATTATCATGTCAACTTTATCTAAGTATGAAATATCCTTTAATATCAATGATATTTAAAAGTATAGATAGGTTACGTAGACAACATTCGGTGTTTGAAAATGATACATTCATGATTTCTTAACTGTGGTATGTAATTCTATGATTTTTTTTACTTTCGTATCATCAGTGCATCTTCCCATAACACAAGACGGCAAATTAATGTTGTACCTATATCAAATTGTAAGCAATTCTGTCAACAACAAACGCATGTGTACCGTTTTCGTTTCGAGAGAGCGACTTCGACCAAAGGAACCAATTGACTCAATTTATGAGATTGATTTTCGGCGCGCTAGTAACATATCTACCTCTTTTAATACTATAATATCATTGATATATATACATTTAATTATTTTTCATTAAATAATTTCTTATGTGTATTTTAATTGTACAATAGAAAAAACAGCAGTTAGCAGGTCGTTTTGAATGTTTTTTTACGTTTACAATAGTCTTAAATTTTGACTCATTGTACGCGTAAGGTAAAACTTAAAAAAAAAAAACAGACAAGACTAAAACCGTATTTGGTATACGGTTTTATTTCTAAATTTAATAATCACTGTTTCCATACCTGAAGTTAACTAACTTTTATATTATTAATAAGAGTTCGGTATCTGTTGTTCATACTCAATATTAAGTTATCCAAATCTTGTTGGGTTCTCTCAGGTTCTTTTCAGATGAACAAAGAGTTGCTCTTCCGTTACCAGGTTTGGAAAAACAGTTCCTAAAAGTTCCCGCTCTTCTTTGTAACATGTCCCATGCATGTTCAATAGGATTCATGTCGCCAGTAAATTGCAGGCATTGTCGTGCATGAGTTGGAACTCCGAACCCAATCTAGTCTGTGCGGGATAATTACAGGTTCCACTACCTCAGTGCGGTAATTAAATGCAGTCATGTTTCCTCTAACCCAAATGGGATCGGTTCGTGTGCCCATACGAATTCCAGACCAAACCTTTATTGTACCACATTGATAGGAATGCACCTGTTCTTGTGGATGCCTGCTTGGAGCTCGCCAAAGTCTTTATCTTCGTGAATCTGGAAGAAATCCAATCCGAATGTCTCTCCATTCTGTATGTTCTTCAGCCCACAAAAGTCGTCGTCCGCGATTGCCACGCCGTAAAGCTGGAATTCTTAGTAGTCGGCGAGAATGAAAACTGGCTTTATGCAATCTTCTCCCAACAGTTAGATCACTGACTAACTAATTATAACTAAGATCAATTTTAAGTCAATAATTACACCTTAGGAATTTTATTTTAAAATTTGTAATTGTATTTAATCAGATTCGTTTTCCGAAAAAATGACAACCATCGAATGATTGGAAGTGCGTAAATATTTTTGTATCCCCACCATAGACTAACAATTGAGAATGCGAAATGCTAAAAACACAAAATCATTAAGAAATATAGAGAATAAAAGTGGTCCCAGAAGGGAGCCTCGAGGAGCACCAAATGGATCCATCTAGAAGTGTATACTTTTATAACAACTGCTTGTGAAGGCTTGCAACGGAAGACGCAAACTATTGAGATAAATTTATTAGAATTATCATATGAGTTTCAATTCATATGTATATCATATGATCCGAGAGCTCATGAATTATTTCGGGAATAAAGCACACTGAATCATGTCACAAAGTGTGGTAAAAGATGACTTAGGAGTCGGAACTTAAACCAGTAGTTTAAATAGGTTGTAAGACTGAATATTATTTAACCCATAGTTTAAAAACGAATAGGTTCGTTAAGTCAAAACAACAATTCATAATCATAGTCAGCAAATACCATAAAGTTATTAGCAAGCAATTATATATAAGCAGAACGGAGTTTATGCTCAAAGATCTATAGAAACTTCTCTATGAGTCAGCACAGTTCAAAGTGGGCATTAACCGACTGAGGTGACAGTTTGAAGTTTGATGGGGTGTTAGCTATCAAGCAGTTACTGAGCCATATTTTTGTCAGGAAAAAGGAGTCAAAACCGTTAGTGGAGAAGAAGAATGACAGTCGACACCAAGAATGGTACTTTACGTAATACTCAGTACCAGGTCATAAAGTTCGATCCATGCAAGCGTGGTTTGAAGAAAAAATATAGTATATTTCTGATGTGTGAGAGTTTTGTTCCGTATAGGAAATGAGTAAACTGTGTTCTTAAATAAATTATAATATTCCAAACATTTTCAGATTGTAATAAGTACTTTCGTTGGTTGGGAGTTCGAATGCAAGGCGTGATGACGTGGGCACTGGGTGCTGTGTCGTATGCATATGTATCTGTTATTGGTTAGAACAAATATGTCGATGAAAGTTATAATAATAATAATAATTCTTTATTGCAGGCATAAAATCCCATACACAATATTGAGTCGCATAAATAAAATAGGATACAAATTCAATACAAATAGTATACGTACAAATAAAATGGTATACAATACAATTATAAATTTTTTACATTAATTATTTATCTCAGTCAGATAAAAGCAAAAAGATAACAGCTTTGTGTCCAAAGCTATTTTCTATTTGCTTCTCGATGTGTCGAGAGCCAATGGGCGGCTATCATTGGACTACGCAGGTCCTGGCCCACCACAGCAAAGAAATCGGGCATTCCCGCCTCGGCAAACATGCCCGACGCGCTGCAGTACCGCGGTAACTTCATAAGAATGCGATATGCATCATTATATTGCACCCTTATGGTGCTGAAGGACGCCCTCTTGTATCGGTACCATAACTGGCAGGTATAGAAACACTGGCAGTATGCCCTGAAGAGGGTGCCTTTCATTTCATCACTGCATTTAGCAAATCTGCGCGCGAGCATGTTGCACCGAACCGACAATGACCGCCTTTCCCGCTCCATGTCGAGATCGTCCTTGCGATCATAAATGACAATGTGTCCAAGGTATTTGAACTGCTCAACAACCCGAACCTCTGTTCCATTCAAATACACTTCGGGAACTCTCTCCGGACCCTTTCCCGCTTTGAAAACAAGCATTTTCGTCTTCGTGACATTGTACTTCAGTCCGTGAGAGTTGGCATAACTCCCACAGACTGACAATAACTTTCTGAGACCCTTGATCGACGGGCTAAGGAGCACCATATCGTCCGCATAGCTCAGGTTGTTAAAGCAAACACCATCGATATGGCAGCCGACTCCAGTGCTCCTCAGCCCGCCTATCAGGTCGTTAACGTACACGTTAAAAAGGTCCGGAGAGGTTAGTCCACCCTGACGAACCCCGCATTCTGACCTATAGGCATCAGAAGTCGTGTCGCCCCACCTCACATGATTCGTTTGTCCCCCGTACCAGTATCTCAACACCTCTACCACTGATTCAGGAACACCTGAGGCGCGCAATTTGCTCCAGAGGATTTCATAATTCTCTAGATCAAAAGCGCGGCTCAGATCCAGAAAACAAGCATAAACAGACGTGTTACGGCTCATATAATAGTCAACTGTGTGCTTGAGGCTGACGATGGCTGAGTCTGTTGAGACGCCGGGACGCAATCCAAACTGTGCCTCATCTATACACTCTTTCTGCAGTAGTTCGGGCCGCAACAGCCGCTCAAACAACTTGCCCACTACGGTGCCCAGAGAAATAGGCCTATAGTTGTTAGACGAGCCCAAGTCTCCTGTTTTGCACTTGACGATTGGCACAACTACTGTTTTCATGAGAGGGTCAGGTAGGTATGCATGCTTCACACATAAAAATTATGATTGTTTGAATTTATACAAACAAAAGTGCACGTTAATGCATGGATGTAAATGTCATGTTGTGACAGCACAAACTTGTTAAACTCATCGAAGTAGTCGCACGGAAAAGTAGCTTAAAATGCAGCCAAGCGCTGCTATGTTTTGCATAAGTTAGTCCAGCTGCCCGCCCGTCCGCCCATTCCTCCACCCCAATGTCATAGCAATCCTCAAAGTGTTTTCCTTAGGAGGGTACATACTCTGCTTAAGTTGAAGTATCCATCGCCACCCATCGCTTATCGCTTATCTGTGGAGGCTACAAAGGAATAAAACCGAGACACCTCTCTCAATGATTAATGTGAAGTTCTTCAACATCGGGTTTGAGGTCCACCGACGCGGACGTAAACGCCGTCCGTGAAAACCTTGAGACGGAGAACCCAGCTTTGTTGTTCCTGACGAAGACGCAGATATCTCGACACATCCACACGACGTATTTAAAATATCAAGGGTACAAGTAACCGCGTGGGCTCGGGAGTAACAGTGATTCGCGTGGTCAATGTCGCTATTACCTACACTTATTTGCGGCAATTTGGGAAATGGTTCATAAGGCATATTATACTCGTAATACAGTTGTGATCATCATTAAAATCCACATCGAAATATCTTCGATCTTTGCATGAACATGAATTCTATTCAGATAAGGAGTCCGTGTATTTGTTTCAGATGCTATATACCCGAATGTGACGACTTAAACCCAAAATACAAAGTACCGTGGTGGCCATCAGATGTCATCCATGACAAATGTTCTGCACCTAAATTTACCAGCTACGATGGAAACTCTTGCACCAATGAGAGTTTCTCCAGAAACGAGACAGAAATGTGCACCAAATGGGTGTATGAAAGTAACAATACTATAGTTGGTGAGGTATGCAGTACACATCCTAAAATCTACTTACTTAAATAATTTAGCAAAGCTACTAAGTACTTCATGGCTTATTAATCTAGCTATGAACTAACTTTGAAAAACACCAATTCAAGATTTTATACGCACGAAATACATGATTTTCCGCCATGGAAAATGATATGATATATCATAGCTAAAAATAGAGTAATATTAGTAAGTATTGCAATACTTATGCAAATACATATTATGAAGTATCATAAAGTAAATATTGCACCATAAACAAAAGATTTTGGTTGGTATTATAGGATAAAGCATATATTATTTGTACTGTGTCAACAAAAGTGTAAAATACACAAATTATTTCTAATTGTCTTACAATAAATTACAGCTCAATCTTGCCTGTCAGCCGTGGAAAATTAACAGCATTGGTATGATACACAATATAGGGCTGGACATATCTATGGTCGTCGCTGGATGGCTTTCAGATAAGTGAGTATGTATTATATTGTTGTCAACATACTTGTTCGTAAAGTGAGACTTATTACATCATTACTATATGTTATATATTATATAACATTATAATTATAATCTATAACTGGTATTATATGGAGCACACTTAACGATACGTTTTGCACATTAGTTAATCGGAACTATATTTTGAATTTCGAATGTTATATTTTTTGAAACGTTGCAACCTTCTTAGTGATAAAAAAATTGCAACGACACCTTCTAGGCTGTCGTTGCTATAATCGTTTCAAGTAGTATAGATATATTGGCCATACAATATACATACTTAATAAATATTATTAAAATAATTATATGTGATTTACTATTCAACAGGATTTTTTTACTACCAAGTAATTTAAGTCATTTTGTTGATCGTTTATCCATAGAAAGTAGTGCAAATGGCCGCCTGAGAAATACGAAGTCGACGGTTCAAGGTTTGCGCATAATTCATTCACTCTAACATCGTAATAAATCAAAATATTAGTCTATGGTTACGAAGTTGTTACGATAAACGATATGGAATACGAACATTTGTTAGAGCAGGGTAGGTGCGATATAATCGGAGTATTATCGTATCGTTCCGAATATATCGTTGACGATTTTGCGAGAATACTCCAGGATGTTAAATAAAGTTCGAGAAAGTCGACCAAAAAGCCGCGTTTTCCTACATCATCACAACGCTTCTTCACAGACGGCCAACAAAACTAAGTCTTTTTTTGCATCCGAAAAAGTACAACTCGTCACCCATCCTGCACATTGCCCCGACCTAGCAGCACCCTGTGATATCTGTATTTTCCCCAAAATCAAAGATTTGATGAGAGGGTTCACTTTTAGCAATTCCGAAAAGGTAGTGATAGCGTTCAATCATCAATGACATCAAAAAGAATTCTAAAGGAATCAATTTTGAGAAAATAAATGCCTTTTTTATGCCTTTTAATGAGCACGTAGAAAACATGCCTTCAGATATGTGGTCGTCCTGTTTAAAAAATGGTTCGATCGCATGAATAAATGTTTAAAATGTAAAGGAGAGTATTTTTAAAATAATAAGAATAATGTTTTGGTTATAATATATATATTTTAAGTTACGCAAAACTTTAAGTGTGACCTACGTATCTTGAAAGAGAATTTTTTCGTTGTTTGTGATTTAACGAACATTATAACCATCTGAATAAATATTATTTGTTCAAGGGTATTTTTTATCGAAATTCTTCTTGCTATTGTTGTTCTATTGCTTCTCATCAAATTTAATGTTTCATATTATCATTTAAATTTTACGCTTCTGTATGCCGTTATTGACAAAAGATAGATATTCTTTTAATAATTACAGGTTTTCCAAAAGAAATTCTATGTGTATACCTAATATTAAACCTTACATAATTTATACTTCTAGCTGTTAGGCAACGCATGAAAACAGGCCAGGCTTATTACTTTAGTGTGTATGACATGCTAAGTCTTACACTCGCGATATGTATGCCACATTTTTAGTGTTGTTTATCGTAATTGCCGTAACTATTAAAATATTTGTCCAAATGATGTAGTAGTGTAGACAAAGTTTATTTATGTAGATAAGTATCTGGTATGTACCCGATGCGATAAAAGTATTTATCGTTGATATATGGATCAATTACTTACTACCAACCAACTGTGCTTATAAATAAATTATGAAATTGTATTGTATTTATAAAATAATTAATAAAAAAAAGTACACTATTGTGGCGATAATGTCTACATAAAAGATATAATTCTATCGCGAGATTTTTTAGTAAGTAGGTACTTAAGTAGGCACTTGAAACTAATTATCGTTATATTTAGGATAATTCACACAATATCTTTATAAATTAAAGCATTAATGTTATTCTGATAAAATGGAGCGTTGGAAATCACTGATTCCTTCAACTAAGGTAAATTTTCAGTAATGGGGTGTTTTGGTCCTTTAAGGGAACGTCATATTGTAGGATATATCTACAATTGTGTGAGAATAGTTAAACGTAGGTATTCATACAAGTTTCGTACATAAATGGATGATATATTTCTTTGCTTTAGGTTTGGACGCAAGCCAGTTTTCGTTGTATCATCTGTATGTTGCGTTTTGGGCAGTTTAAAAACGCTTGCAACCTCATACAACATGTACGCGACTTGCGAGTTTCTCGAAAGTGTTTTTTCGGGAGGAGCTTTCACAGCTGGAAGTGTATTAAGTAAGTACAAACAGAAACGTTGCCTCACGCTTCACCCTACAACTTAGTTGAAATAAAAAAAACTGCACGATACAAGGCTAGTAGGGACGATTTTATACTTACTTGCGGCCGCGCGCTTAACCTGCACGATACAGGGCTAGTACTGAAGATGTTCTACTTACTAGAGGCTGGCTACTACTACACTTAGCCGACATTCTGTTTAAAGAACCTACCACTGTTAGATTTGAACTTGAAGCGATAAAAAAGTTTGAAACATTTCTACTTTATCGCTGCAACTCTCTTGTCGAAAGAATTGGAATTCTTAAATTGTTGACTTAGATCGATTTATTTATGCTTGTTCATTTGTCGTGACTTTATTTCAAAAGGAAAGAATTAAGGAGAAATCTTGAATAAAAATTGATCTACCCCTAATCGAAATCTGTATCAAAGAAAACTGAGCTAATAATAATTAATCTTTTGACATAGTCCAATTCATAATAATATGTTAAATAACATAATTAACTATGGTATCTCTTGTTCTAGTGCTAGAAATAGCTGGTAAACATAGAATTCTTTCGGGAGTTTTATTTGCCTATGCAATCTACATGGGGGAAGCAGTATTGGCTTGTCTCGGAATTCTGGTACCATACTGGAAGAACCTACTTTACTTGTTATGCACGCCATGTATCGTCTTCCTCTCATACATATTTTTCATAAAAGAAAGCCCAAGATGGCAAGTATTAAACGGAAAAATTACAGACGCGAAGAAAACAATGATAATTATGTCTAAATTGAATAATATCGATTTTAGTATGGAAGATATGAACAACATAAGCGATGATAATCTAAAAAATATTTTGATTGGTGATGTTAAAGAATCCAGTGAAGGTTATATTGATGTCATTAAATGTAAAGAAATTTTGAAGAATTTAGCAGTGGCATTCTTCTGTCGGTTTTCTGTCAGCTTTATTTACTACGGGTTGATTGTTAATTCTGTTCTCCTTCCTGGAAATAAGTATACAAATCTATTGCTAGCCGCGTGTATGTCATTTCCTGGAGAATTGATCTCAATGTATTTTATGAATAAAATTGGGAGAAAAACGCCATTAACTATTGGTTTTATAATTTGCGGCGTAGCCTGCGTTGGATGTGGTTATGTACCCGATGGTAAGTCTTATAAATATTTTATTTATCAACTAACTAAGCCCGGCCAAAAGTCGGGTTGGACTTAGAAAAATCTTACCTAAAACAGGTAAATCACGTAAATAAATATCCCATAGCACGAATTTGGTTGTAAAAAATATTGTAGTTGATAGAGCTTTAGTCCACGATTATAATGATACCAATCTTATTACAAGGTAATGCACCGTTTCCAAAAAAGAAACGAAAAAAATTCTAACCAAAAACAGATAAATCACGTACATAAAAACGCTCGGCTCGTGCGTTGTTTTAACTGTTCTAACATAACCTAACCTAACCAATTTTGATGAATTGTAGTTGATAGAGCTTTGGTCCACGATTATAGTGCTACCACTCTTATTACAACGTAATACACAGTTTTCAAGAAAAACCAAAATAAAAGTCTACCCTTCCCCCCTCCCTAATTTGTTAATGGGGGGAAACGCCTACAATTTGGTTCTGGCACTCGCCGGCTGCTGCCGCGGCACGCTACGCTCGGCTCGTGCGTTGTTTAAACTGTTCTAACATAACTTAACCTAACCAATTTTAATGAATTGCAGTTGATAGAGCTTTGGGGATTTATTACTTTTACTAATTTATGGCTGTATGAGCTTGAACCCTTTGCCTTTACTCATATTTTACTAAGAAACCAAAATCATTTTTTGACAGTTTCTAGCCTCCCGCCGCGATGTCAGTAGTGTTTATTTACGTGATTTATCTGTTTTAGGTAAGAATTTTTTTCGTTATTTTCTCGAAAACGGTGCATTAAAAGGCATAAAAGGCATTTATTTTCTCAAAATTGATTCCTTTAGAATTCTTTTTGATGTCATTTCTTATACTACTAGATACTACTACCGCTTCGGAAACAAATGGCGCTCTGAGAGAGAAGAAGCGGTGCAAGAAACTCCCATCATTCTTTTTTTTGCGCTCTTTTCAATAAAAATATACAATATTGTACAGTCATTTCTATCGCTATAAAATAATCACAATCTAGTCCCAGGCTGTCCGATCATTTAGATATTCAGCAGTGGAGTAATAGGATTTACGACAGAGCCATTTTTTTTTATAAAACATTTAAATTTATTTATAGATAATGCCTGAACAGTGGCTTTATTGTAGAAGTGTATACATTTAACCTTAAAGCTATTATGTATCTTATGAAGCCTACTAGAATTAGTGACAAGCAATCCCTTATTTCTAGTGTTATAATAATGGAAATCACTATTAAGAGTAAAAAGGTGACGATTTTTGTGAACATATATTAAATTTTCATAAAAGTACTGACAATGAACAGTCATAATATTTATTTCTTTAAATTTTTCTTTGAGAGACTGTCTATAACCAAGCTGATATATAGCACGAACAGCTCTCTTTTGCAGTGCAAACACTATATCAATGTCAGCAGCATGACCCCATAGTAATATACCGTACGTCATGATGCTGTGAAAATAACTAAAGTACACTAATCTAGCGGTCGCAACATTCGTGTACTCTCTAATCTTTCTAACTGCATATGCCGCAGAGCTGAGTCTATCTGCTAGATGGGTGGACCCCACTGAAGCTTTTTATCTAACGTGATACCCAAGAAGACCGTAGTGTCCACAAGTTCCAATCTCTGGTCATTTATAAGTACGTTGATTTGTACCTCCGCTGTGTTTGGTGTAATGAACCGTAAACACTTTGTTTTTTTACTGTTTAAGTGCAGATTATTCGTCTCAAACCAACGCACTATCTTTGAGAGTGCATTGCTTACCTCGTCATCAATATCCGCACGGCGCTTCACTTTAAAAATAAGTGAAGTATCATCAGCAAACAATACAGTCGTTTGCCATTTACATCGACTATCTGAACTCTTTCGCTTAAATATGATTTTAACAGATTTAGGGCTCTATTTTTCACTCCATAATGTTTTAGATTTAGGAGTAAAGTTTCATGGTGGACGCAGTCAAATGCTTTTGACAAATCACAAAAAATGCCCAATGCATCCTGTGACTCTTCCCAGGCGTCAAAGATGTGCTCAATGAGTCTAGTACCCGCATTAATTGTTGATAAGCCCCTAGTGAAACCAAACTGATTTTTGTTCATTAATTTACAAAAATGCATTTGTAGCTGTTGAAGCAAAAGTTTCTCAAAAATTTTACTAAAAACAGGCAGCACTGAAATAGGTCTGAAATTAGCAGGGTCAAAAGAACTGCCCGATTTAAACAAAGGTATAACTTTGCTGTATTTCATGAGGTCAGGGAACACACCCTCATCTATGCATTCATTAAATATTATTGCTAATTCAGGTGCTATAATGTCAAGTATGTATTTAACAATATTAGTCGAATGGCCCCATAGGTCTTTTGTATTTTTTAGGTTAATTAATTTGAAATTTTTTATTATATCGCTAACTGTAACATACTTAAATTTCAAATCAGTGGAAGATACTGGTACGTGAAATTTAAGCATATCATATGCTGCTTTTGGCGAAGAGTTAAGGTCTTTGGTCGTGACAATCGGGATTTCGGAGAAGTATTTATCAAATTCATTCGCATTTTCTATTTCCGAATTTATAACGCGATTATTAATATTTAAACAGATAGAGGTGTTACGGCAATTCGATCTACCAGTTTCATTGTTAATTACACTCCAAGTCGCTTTTACTTTATTATTACTGTTTTTAATTTTATCTGCAATGAAACGTGGTTTCGCTTCATGACAAACTACTTTAAAGAGCTTGGAGTATTTTTTTACATATATTTTAAATTCTTCACTATTATTGTAATGTTTCTCATAATAAGGTCATATAAGCCTTTACGACTTTTGTGGATACCCATTGTTGCCCAATCATTAAAATTATGTTTGTTGTTTACTGTCACCGTTACTGGAGTAAAAATCCTGTCAAATTCCTCACAGAAGGAATTGAAGACTAATTTATAGTGAAAATTAGCAGTTTCACCACAGTGTAAAAATGGTATCGTATTTACCAAATTATTTCTAAACCTCTCAAGATGGCTACCCGTAACTGGTATAATCGTCACCTTTTTTGGTCTGACATTGTCCAATCTTGTATTTACTTTTATAAGTTGCCCACTATGGTCGGACTGAAGATTATTAATTATGAGTTTACTAGTATAATAGTAACATCTGTAAAAATATTATCTAAACAGGTTGCTGTTGTAGAAGTGATTCTAGTAGGTTCCCAAAATACATTGAACAACTTAAAACTTTGAAATAAATTTTTAAGGCTAGTACAATTGGCCGAAGTTTCAAGCAAGTTTATATTAAAATCTCCACACACTATAATTGACTTGCTGGTTTTGCTAAATTTTGATAGTACCGCCTCCATTCTATGTTGGAATTGTTCATATGATGCAGTGGGGGGGGGGGGGAGGGGGGCGGTATACACTTACAATAATAAATTGCTCTAGTTCTATACAAGCTATCTCAATTAGTTGTTCTATAGAGAGATTAACAATATCTCTTCTATTTTTACATTTTAATCTATTATTAATAATAATTAGGGAACCTCCATGTATTGCCCTACTTCTACAAAACGAACTGACTACTTTATGTTCTCTAAAACTAAACTGGAGCTGATGACTCTTACGCCAATGTTCTGTAATACATAATATATCTATATTACAGCAGCTCAAAAACAGTTCAATTTGTAATTCCTTACTTGAGATACCTTGTATATTCTGGTGAACAATATTTATGAGCTTTATATTATGATTATCTATAGCAGTAACATTTATATTTGGTGAATGTTGCCTATTTTGTATGATATTGCAAGAGTTGTCCTCCCTTGTCAAATAACTTAATTTAAATTAATTGAAGAAAAATCTTCATTGTTATATTTTTGTACATTAGTACTAATATATTCCCCAATAGAGGCTTGTATGTCGATTATTTTACAATTTTGCCCAATAGAGGCATGTTTATTAAATAATACTACAGAGGAAGTAGTTTGTTGACTAAGACTATAAGCTACTAAAGTAGCCAGCTGTCGCTTAACTCTAAATGGTAGGTATAGGTTACCATTGGTTATTTTCAGTTTATAATTAATGAATTTATTTGTGTCAAATAAAATTAAATTTTCATTGTTGTGGAATGTCGCATTATACAAATTTGTATTTAATTTAAATATTTTTCTATTTTGCTCCTGTGTCAAATCCGAGGAGTATGGAAATGTACACATCATCACTTTAGATTTTGAGTTATTGGAAATATTAATTAATTTTTCTATATTTTTAATTAGGTCCTTATTTCTAATATTATGAGAGTTATTACCAAACATTATACCTATGATCGTGTTTTCTTTTAGATTTATTTTTGGTATGGAATGTATGAGGTTATTGAAAGTTATATTGGGTTTACATATATTATACTATACATATTTTACATTATATTATATTTTACATTACCTTGTAATAAGAGTGGTATCATTGTAATCGTGGACTAAAGCTCTATCAACTACAATATTTTTTACATCCAAATTCGTGCTAAGGGATACTAAGTTTTAACCGTTAAGTCTTCAAATAAACTTTGCAACTGAATTCAACATTCTCGATTTTATATAGTCGCGTGGAGTTTGTTGTTTGTGTTAGTTGGGGGGAGAAAACGACACGTTATGAATTTTATTAATTTTTATGTATGGGTAGGTAGTATGAGTGTCATGTGAAAATATGAATTAATATTTTCACATAAAATACAGGCAACGATAAAAATAAATGTTATTGTTTCGCATATCTTTTTTACCTGCATAAGATACATAATAATTTAAGGGTATACACTTTTATAAGAAAGTCCCAGCTACTGTACAGGCAATATCTATAAATAAATTTAAATGTTTTATTAAAAATGGCTCAGTGGTAAATCCTACTAGTCCACAGCTGAATATCTAAGTGATTCGACAGCCTGGGATTACGATTAATTTATAGCAATAACAATGACAGTACAATATTGTATATTTTATTAATAAGAGCGCAAACAATAATGCTGGGAGAGTTTCTTGCGTTAATTATTCTCTTTTAGAGCGCCATTTGTTTCCAAAGCGTGGTAGCGTTCGAAATCACATCAAAAAGAATTCTAAAGGAATCAGTTTTGAGAAAATAAATGCCTTTTCACCACTTTTTCAGGTTATACTAGTATAAAAATTACATTGTTCTTAATTGGAAAACTAGTAGTAGCAGCTTGTTATACCGGCTTAGTTACTTATACAATGGAATTGTTTCCTACAAGTGTTAGAGGATCTTTAATTGGATTATGTACATTAGCATCGTCTCTTGGAACGACATCAGCGCCGCTCTCTATGATGATGGTAAGAGTTAGTTATGCTCATTAATTTAATGTTATCTATAATAATTCTTTCAGTTTTATATTTCTTCAAGTATATTAAAAAATAATTAAGGTATTCCTTCTATTTAATGAATTCATATAAATTTTGTATAGCTTCCTTCCAGGGGCGTGCATTGGTTTTCTATCAAGGTAAGCGTATAGATACAAGAACCTATAAATACCTATAATTGTTTAAAAGTGAGATAGATTATGGGTTCGAGCGTTAATCTTGCGAAACATTTGTTAGGAATTAAGTCGCGGCCAGTGATTGATCAGTAGGCAAGCTTATAATCGCTGAAAAATTGCGAAGGCATGTTTTTGGAACATTACATATTTATATAACCTACCTTTTTCTGTGGTAGTATAACTTTGACGGATATGCTTTCTAAATAAATTGTAGACAGTGTCGCCTGCGTTGGAGTAGGCAGTCTTATAAAGTGCCCATCAAACGTTTTTTACTAGGTATTTATCGTAAGCTAAAACTTACTGGATGGGTGTTAAATAGAAATTTGGTTATACAGGGTGGACCAAAAGACCGTTTATAATTGGAATGATGATTAAAAAAACTAATTACAGTAGATCAAAATTGTTTATTGATTTAATTCTTAAAAATCACATCATCCATATGCAATCCTTCATTATTCTGACATTGCTGCAATCTAGAGCGGAAATTTTCGATAACGGCTTTACATGTTTCTGTTGAGATGTTTTGGATTTCTGTGCGAATACGATCCTTTAATTCGTCAAGAGTTGGTACTGGGTTGGTGTCGTAAACTTTAGCCTTAAGATATCCCCAAAGAAAAAAATCCATTGGTGATAGATCCGGGCTACGAGGCGGCCAGTTTATTTCCCCTCTTTTCGATATCACTTTTGGGCCAAAAATGTCTCGAGCTGCCCTTAACGAGTCATTACATGTATGACAAGTGGCTCCGTCTTGCTGAAACCATGAGCGTTGATTAAAACCAACAAAATCCTGCAGCGCGGGAGCGAAAAAGTTTTGTAACATGGTGATATACCGCTCGGAATTCACTGTAACCGCACGTCCTCTTGAGTCTTCAAAAAAGTATGGACCAATAATGCCTCTTGCTGATAAAGCAGCCCATACTGTGACATTGGGTTAATGCAGGGGCTTTTAATGCTTTAATTTCGGATTAGTGTGACACTACAGTGTTGGAGTGTACGGAGTCTACGGAACAGTGTTGGAGTGATCCAATAACGACAATTTTGTCTATTAACATGCCCATTTAGGTGGAAGTGTGCCTCGTCTGAGAAAAAAATGTTTGTAAAACTGGTGAATCGCTCTACCATTTCGTTCGCAAACTGCAACCTAGTGGCATGGTCCTGAGGCCTTAATTCCTGCACCATTTGGATTTTATAGGGCTGTAGACTTAAATATTTCTTGAGAATGCGGTTTAATGATGTTCTTGGCACGTTAAGGACAGCAGACCGCTTTCGAGTTGAAAGTCCAGGTTGGTCACGAACAGACTTTAGTCGCACCACCTTTTCGGGGTCCCTCGACGTTCTAGACCGGCCAGATCGAGGTAATCCATTGTTGAACCCGTCTTCTCAAACTTGAGCTCCCATTTTTTAATTAACACACCTGATGGAGCTTTATTTTTGTGTCGTATCTTGTAATGATTGCAAAACTTTCGTTGAGCTAAGGTCGCAGAATTGTTGTTTCGATAGTACTCGCGTACACAAAACGCACGTTGACTACCGCTGAACGACGCCATGGTACTAAATTCCCATTGGCCGCTCTTGCAATGCGTAACCCCTCCACACCCCTCCGCCGCCGCTGCTAGACGCGGCAACCAATTTAAATGTTAACGGACTTTTGGTCCACCCGTAGAATAACGAACTAAATTAACTTTATTACTAGTGGTATATATTAATTTATATTTTTATTAAGGCAAGCATTGCCTAGGTAATTGCCTTTATAGAATGCACGCCCGTGCTTCCTTCATCATCGAATTTAATACAGTATCAAAAGATTAGTCAAAACAATTAAAACATTTCATATTTTCAGTCATCAAATTCAATGACACTCACGTCAGTTTGCTTCGGATGCACGGCAGCTATTTCCAGCTTCATTCTCATATTCACACCAGAGACTAAAGACATGCCGCTTATTGACACCATTGCTGAACTTCGATCACATAATATAAAAAAGCGGTACGGGAAAGATAAACCAGTATGCGACGTGATTTCAAACGACGAGAAGATTGAATTACAAGACCAACACAACTGTGCAGGATATTGAAATAATCTTAAATGTAAAAGAAATATCTACGCGTGACAAACATCAGTTCATATTTGACATTTTGTGTAAAAAGATTATACGTAGATTTTTGCGCCGTATAATATATATCTCAAAGTTTTTTAAGAGATCTCGAATGTTCGATCTTTTTAAATTGTTAGTAATGGTTGGTTTTATCTCCTCTTTCATTTCCCACATTAAATTTTTTGACTGTGACGGCTTTATATTCTCATATAACTTTTGTATTTCCTCCATGTCGTCTATTTTTGTGTATGTAGCGCTATCTCGTTGATCTTTTTGCAACTAGATGACGGCTTAACATCTGACGTCTTGATATGAATGAAGTAAACACAGTCGTATCGATTAGCCTTTAACAACTTTTGCTTTTTCCGCTAGATGGTGTTGATACCCTTTACATCGATGCCAATTATTAACTGTGGCAGATGGCGTAGTGGGATGTTGATTTAAAAAAAAATTAACAAAAAACAACCGACTTCAAAAACACTATTCCAAAACAATTGATATAATATGAACTAAAAAGTATAAAAATAATTGCGTATTTTTATACAATCTATTTACTACGGAATTATTTTTATACTTTTTAGTGCATATTATATCTATTGTTTTGGAATAGTGTTTTTGAAGTCGTTTTTTTTTGTTAAATTTATTTATTTTTTGATTATTAGTGAATTTGAAGTACACTAACTAACAATTTGTCTAAATATGTGTAGATATACTAAATTTTTCAATTCAGCAATGAACGTGCTTTGAATGAATAATAAATTTAAAAGGAGAACTCATGAGTTGCTCTTTAACAAATGCTATTATAATATTTCAGAATTTTTTAATGCTAATCTTATCTTAAATTAAGGACTAAGGTAAAGGATATTTTAAAGTTATTGACAATAATGGGATTTGGACTTTTATTATATTGACATTTTAATGATTACTTTTATTTTATTTTTATGTTTTGTTTGTATAAATATTATGTATTAACTTAACTCTTTAATCCTATCTTGTTTCTGTTTCTTTATTTAATTAAATTTAATGTAACAATCAAACACCAGGTACACAGGTAAAATGTATAAAGCTCATCAGAAATTGTTTTCGATCTATTGTACCTGCATTTTATTGAATAAATAAATCATTAATTCATTTGCAATTTGATTACAGACATTGATCATCATATTCGACTACGACAATTACTTGACCATAACTATGTTATGGTATTTAAATATACGGATAGCATAAAAAAGAATTGGCCGAGTATCGTTAATTTGCTCCTAAGAATTGAAGAGTTCCGTTACTTTGTCTTGGATTCCGTAATCAAAACCTAGCCAGACTCTCACCAAATAATCTGAAGTATATCCTTTCCAATAAAAAAGAATCATCGAAATGGGTTGGCGCGATATTGAGTTATTCGTAAATTTATCATCCACTTTGTTATACATATGTATAGCAAATTTAAGACTTTTATGGTTTTATCATGAATGCCATTGTCAGATCTGGACCAAACTACAATGGGACCACACGGGAAGCACCAGCTTTCAAATAAAAAGAGAGATAAGAATTATCTAAATCGGTTCACCCAGTCGAAAGTTTTGAGATAACAAACATAAAAAAAGACATACCGACGAATTGAGAACCTCCTCCTTTTTTAAAGTCGGTTAATAATAAGAGGCCGGACTGTCTAAGTAAAAATTGAAATTTAGTTTCGTCAGACATGTCTCACTCTCTTTTTTTTTCTCCTCTGATATTTTCTGCCATCTTGGCGATCTATGCATAGCACAATATGAGCCAATTTATTGTCTCTTTGGTGGTTAATTTTTGTCATGTACTTCATTTTTATAGTCAGTTGCATTGAACAGATCTACATGTTTGCTGACTATCCGGTGGTGAATCTATCAGCAAGGTTAGGAATGCTGTCTCTTTTCAGTCTGTTGTATATGACACTACCAGTGCCCTGCAATTGGGAAGCCAAATTATTTTTAAGGCATGATAGTCGCAGCTGGTACTTTACGCTGTAGTTGGTGATTTCCTCTTTCACAGTATATAGTTATAGATCAGCATGCATCAGAATGTTGCTAATGTACTTGGGAATATTACACATCTTTCGTATTGTTTTGCTTTGAAATCGTTGCAGTATTTCTACATTGCTGTTCTTTACTGTGCCTCATAGTTGAATCCCATAGGTCCATATTGGTTTAAGTATCGCTTTGTAAATGGACATTTTGCTACTGTTTGACAACTTAGACTTGCGTCTGATCATCCAGTACATATCTCTCATTCTAGTATCAAGTTGTTTTCGTTTGGCTCATATGTGTTTTCGCCAGGTTAGTCTGCGGTCTACTTAGCATCATCCGATTGAGGAATGTTTTCGTTATACCAATGAACTGGGGGACATGTTTGCTTATGAAGTATATAGGTTACGTGGACAGACTTGTTTTGATATGCTTTTATTCTCCATTTATCAAGCCACGCTTCCAATTCCGACGGTTGTGATTTGAGGTCAGCCAAGGCCTGTACTGGGTCATCATGTACTGCTAATAGGGCTGTGTCATCAGCATAGGTTGCAGTTATGTTTGTGGTATGTGTGGCTAGGTCGTCAGTATACACAAGGTAGAGGACTGGACCCAAAAGACTTCCTTGAGGCACCCCTGATCGAATAAGGTATATTTTAGATGTTTCGTTATTACATTTGATTTCGAAACATCTGTCAGCAAAGTACGATCGAAGGGTGCAGAAGAAGGCAGTTTTTCTTTTATTTTATACAATAATCCATCATGGCAAACTTTGTCGAACGCCTGGCTGATATCAAGGAAAACAGCGGAGCAGTACTTCTTGTCCTCAAAGGTGCGACTAATGACATCTGTAAGCCGATGTACCCGTTCTATGGTGCCATGTTTCTCCCGAAAACCAAATTTATGTGTCGGTCAGACAAGTGTAGTCTAAGTCTATTTAACAATAGTTTTTCAAAAAGCTCCCCAATCACACTCAGCAGGCTAATTTGGCGATAGGATTTAGGCTTATGAAGTTGTTTACCAGGCTTCGCTATCATTGTGACTTGTGCAATTTTCCATTGGCAAGGGAAGATATCCAGGCGTATGCAGGCATTGTAGATGATAGTGAGCAACATAATTCCCTTTTTGGGCAACTTTTTCGAGATGATTAGGTCAAATGAGTCATATCCACCAGGAAAAAGCACCAGCTTTTTCATCCTGAAGCTTCCTAACTTCTTTTTGTATTTCTCTTGGCGAAACACTTCTTAGAGGCGGACAAAGTTGAAACGGTGAAAGAAGAAAATTTGCTTCCATTTGTTGGGGGTATTTTGGCTGAAAGACTTTGTTAAGATGTTCGGCAAAAGCTGTATATTTTTCTGCATGTGATCAAGCCCATTCATCGGCCTTTTTTGAAGCGGAGGAGTGTGCGTAGTAGGTCTTTTCAATTTCCCTGTAGCTTTCCAGTTTTTTTTCTATGTGGGGAAAGGCTAGCAAGATATGATTGCATGTCATTGTTTACTGCTTCATTTATCATTTTTTTTAATTCCTCTGAAGCCTTGTTAAAGCAGGCTTTGTCACAGGGCCACTCTTTTCGTAATTTCCTTCTTTCTTTTACTTTGTCCTTTATATATTTAGGAAACTCATGTGGTTTTAATATTTTTGGCAACCTGATTGGAGTACTGTATTCAATTGCGCATTGAATGAATTTGTTAAAGGATTCAATTGCAATTTCAATATCTTTCACATTAAGATTAATATTTAGGTCTATATTTTTTTCTATGATATTTCTAAATTCATTCCAGTCTGTTTTTTGTTGTATAGTCTGTACGGGGTTTTGTCAAGCATACTTTATCAACAACATCAAGAATCACAGGAGTGTGATCTGATGACAAGTCAATACATTCTGTTATGTTAAGACTATCTTTTGAAACGTTTCTATTTATAATGAAATCCAGCAAGTCAGTTTATTTTCGTCCGTTGGCTAGTAAGTGGGCTTACCGTGCTAGAAACTTTTGAGATTGAGCTCATTCAGAACAGAATATAACTGTCTCCCTCTTGTTGTTCTCAGCGTGGAGCACCAGAACTAATGTTTAGAATTCCAGTAACCACCACAGATGAACTTATTCCCTAGTATGTCAAAATATTTTTAAAGTCCTCTTTGCAGATTTTGTGCCTAGGTGGACAATAAACAGCAGTGACTGTCATTTCTGTGTCATTTTTAAAAATTTTGACAGATGATCCTTGAATTTATACTCTCATATATACTCTGTATATGTCTCTCTCCCTGTGTGAATTAAATTATACTACTAATTACTTCTAAAATAAGTATTTGTCATTCTTATAATAAGTTGAGCCATATAACACAACTTATACTGTAGATTGGGTTGTTTTCTTAATAAGAACTTATGCTTATTAACGGTCGATTTTAGACCTAGTCGATTCCCAAAATAAGTTATCGTTTATATCGATACCTGGGAAAGCGATGTCGACCCCAACATGTTTTAAATTTTGAAAATCACTGGATTTAAGATTATTTTGTATCTAGGTTTTATCGCAGCAGAAAACACAAATTTGAAGTAAAAAATTCAGTATAACCATCCATATATCTGCTATTTTGCATAAAATATACCTGAACTTTGGCCGTTTCAAAATGTAGGTACTACTACTACTAATCAATTGTAAAAGTAAAGTAAGCATTGCGATATAAACCTCGTGCATTCATGGAGATTCTGTATGATAAACATTTATTTCACAAAGTAAGGATTACTCAGAAACACGTATTTCCTGGAAGTAGTTTTATGGAATTTCTGCACTTAATTTTATTCAATGTTATCGCTTTCTCTGGCTTATCGGCAATAGGCGATATGAGTTGTGCGGGAGGCAGTCGCATAGACAATACACTATATACCAGAGAGCAGTCATGCGGGATTGGTGAAGGGGGGGATTTAAATCGTTGAGTAAGACTGTAGGCTAGGCTGCATTTAGTGCTTGACCGACGGTACGCACTGACGTCCGCGTCGGTCGAGCGTAGCATGTGCCATACGCATGACCATGTTGCGAATTGAATTGAATTAAATTATGAATATTACGATATTATGTTATTCAGTAATAGTCAAATAATAGTGAGCAAGCTTCTGCATGCGACGTTGCCAAATTTGCGAGTCAGTTATTATCCATCGTTCGCGCCTCGCACTCAGCGCTACGCGAGAACGTGTGCGATCGAACATGTTTCATGAATAAGTAGAGTGACAGCAAGTAATCGACTTCGATTAAATAATAATTTTAAAATCATCTCATTTATATCATATTACGGTTCAAATATATATATATTATTATGATATTCGGTAATCGTCAAATAATATGCTAATAAACTTATAAAGCAACATGTCCTAATTAACTGATATGAATATTAGTATAATATGCGGTAATAAAAAATAATAATAGTCAAATAATAGGCTAATAAAGTAACATGTCCTCACTGAACGCACAAATTTATCGCTATAGCGCGTCAGCGGATCGACCGACGATTCTCGTCAGCGCGACGTAGCTCTAAATGCGTAGCAATTCATCAGCCCTAGATTGAACGCGTTCATTTATTTTCATAGTTATAGCTACGCTTGACCGATGTCAGCGCTGACCGTCGGTCGACTAAATGCAGCTTAAATATATTCTTTGATTTGAATGACGTTGCTCGCCGCGCCACTGCCCGCTGGCGGGTTTAGATTTGGGGATTGTCATCTCATTTGATAATAGTTGTTACTAAATTATTAGTAGAGACTAAAGACTACTTCGTGCACCATACCGTATGTATTGCATACTTTGTTGAGCGCATTCTGTTTTGTACGATGCAAAACATGAAATCAAAATAATAGCTGTAACAGTTCTATAGGTACAATAAAAACAAATATTCTGTATTCAGAGTTTTTTGTTATGACAATAACGGACGAGACGAGCAGGGCGTTCAGCTGAGCGTAATTGATACGCACTGCCGATGGACATCGAGTGAAACTTACAAGGCTGTTACTTAACTCAGCTTCCTCATTGGACACACACAGAGAAAATAGATAAATAATTTATTTTGCTTATACTGCTGTTCCATAAGCAGAATAAATTATTTACTCTTTTTTTTCCTACTTTGTCCCTACTGTTCGTAGGGAAACTGTTCATACTGGTTACAGCTCGCAGCGGTCTGTGATGACGCGCTCGCGTAATATTACGGATGATATATGTTGACAAAACATTGACATCTGTATCATCTCATCTCATATATACAAAATGTTGACTATATCGCTGACAACACTGTCAATACAATGATAATTCCGAAGTTTTCCAAATGTCAAAAGGCCTTTCAAATAAACGCGCGAAACCTTATACGTCCGAAATCAGAATAAACCAATCATAAACAATTTGTTATGTTTTTAAAGTAATAACCTTCACTTCTACGATTAAATACACAAATAAAATTTGAAAACAAAATTTTATGAACAGTGCGAGACTCGAACTCACGACCTCTGGCGTTCCGTGCCAGCTGAGCCAACCGTTCGAGTGACGTATCGTCATAAAATCTTGTATGCTTTGTTCAACTAACTCTCAGGTTGTGGCTTCATCTACAGGATCTACTTTACAGTTGATAAAATCAAAATCAAAACGTTTATTGAACTCATAACATTGATTTACAATGGCTTTAGTTCAGTCATGCACTAAATTTCATAATAATAAATAAATAATTTCAAACAGATAAAATTTAAATCAAACAAATCAAATAAGTAATATAAATAACATCAAACAATTAAAATCACATAAAACAAATCACACTTAAGTAGATCAATTCAATTCCAGGCTGCTTTATCATTTAAATAATCATAATAATGGATATTGTGATAGCCTTTGCTGCTTACTTATTTTTTGTGAAGGCTTTGAATTTGTTTATAGACATATTTGCTATATGTTCGGGGAGTTTATTATAGAAGCGAACACACTGACACCTAAATGAATTACTGACTTTATGGAGTCTTGTGGCAGGCATGGCAAGTCTACCCTTATTTCTAGTATTAATACTAAGTCACTTAGTTTTGTGAACATATTTTTATTCTTTTGTACAAACATCAAATTCTCGTAAATGTATTATGAGGCCACTGTCATAATGCCTATTTCTTTAAACTTATTCTTTAACAAAATTCTATATCCCATGTTATAAATGGCTCCACACACACCACACACTCCATACACAGCCCCAATATTTGCATATTAGAAAATTGACTTCAGATGTCACTCTTGTAAATCTAAACAAATTGTTATGTTTTTAAAGTGATAGCCCTCACTTCTAGGATTAATACACGAATAAAATTTGAAAACAAAATTTTATGAACGATGAAGGTAAATGAAGGGAAGGGAAGGGAAATTTTAGCAACTGTAAATTAGATCCTGTAGATGAAGCCACAACCTGAGAGTTGAACAAAGCATGCAAGCTTTTATGACGATACGTCACTCGAACGGTTGGCTCAGTTGTGAGAATACTGGCACGGAACGCCAGAGGTCGTGGTTTCGAGTCACGCATTTTGCATATGTATTCTTGGTTTAGTCTCAGGTATAACATTATACCGATTTTATTTGTCTTTGAGATGATTCTATCTTACAAACTAAATAAGACACTACTTATTATAAGATTTTCTAAATTAAGTTAAATTTTACTTAAATCAGAGTTGTTTCTAATAGTAGGTACTTATAATTACTTTGTATAACCATTTTGCAATTATTATGATTGATACTTGTTAATTATTGCAATAATGAAGGTTGTCATGAGAACAAAAGCATACTAAATATTGTTTACTCGTGAGAACCCTAACCTCTAAATGTCGTCATTGTGGCATTGTTTAGACATTGTCGGTATATTTTATCACAAGATCAAAATATAATAATGTCATTGTCATGTAGGTACCTACCTTTATTAGCGAGACGCATGAAATGCGATAAGAAATATCTTTATGAATAAATTATTCATGATTAAGCCATACATGGTCGGATTCAGTACGGCCGGATAATCAGACGGTCTAGAGGGTGCCCCTCGCACCAATTGGTGCGGCATCGCACTCGGAATGGTAATTATAATCATTTTGTACCATGGACTATTGTCCATGTCCTATTGGATATTGTCCTATTGGACATACTATCAAATATGGTCCGCTACCAGACTGCACAACACAGACGACTGCATTTAACAACTATTCTTCTTATATTATTATCTATTTCTTATTTCTTTCAACTAATACTTCTTATATAACTTATTTTAAAGATACTTAAGTAGATTTTAGTCACCTTAAATGCAATTAGAGTCACTCTTATTTTTATGGAATCATGTGTTCTCCTATAATTGGTAGTACATACAAATGTTTAGTTATAAGGCATGTGTTAGATGTAAGTTAATATGTACAACTGTTGGAGATCCACACAAATAAATAAATAAATAAACAGTCTCTCTCTATTCGCCTTATTCATTATGAGCATTTGATCATGAGAATCGGCTCTCATTTCCAGAGAGATATGTACTCGGCTGTACATGTCGACTGTTCCTATAAATAATCTGAATAGAATTGAGCAGTAGATAGGTTGGACTAAGAATCCCGTAGCACGGTAAAGGTAAAATATATCGTAGTTAATAGAGCACGTTAATAATGATACCACTCTTATTAAAATGTAATGCACCGTTTTCAAGAAAATAACGAAGAAAAATTCTAACCGGACAATTCACGTAAACAAAACGGTACAAAAAATACATAGCTGGCTTTGCGGCGGGAGGCTAGTAACTGTCAATTGTAAATGAAAAACAGCAGAATGAAACGTAAAAAATAGTCTGGGACAGACTTTAAGAATAATAATTTTATTAATATTTAAAACCTTTTTAAGGTTAGAACCCAAAGTTGTAAAGCCAGTAAAAAGATCAATAATTATTTTTGGTAGTTTTTTTTAGTATTTTAGTTTTGTAGTTGCGTGAATGTTCCTGTGTTCTGTGTTTTATTTATGTGTCTTACCCGTTTAGAGGTTACAATTTTTTTTCGTTATTTTCTTGAAAACTGTACATTACCTATAAATAAGATTAGTAGTAGCAGTATAATCATGGACCAAAGCTCTATCAACTGCAATTTATAAAAATTGGTTAGGTAAGTTTATGTTAGAACAGTTAAAAGAATGCACGAGCCGAGCGTTGCATGCCGCGGCAGCGGCCTGAGAGTGTTATTTTTTTATTAATTATTTTATTATTTTTAGTGAATTTGAAATACACTAACTAACAATTTGTCTAAACATGTGTATATATATATATATATATATATATATATATATATATATATACAAAATTTTACGTATAGCAAATTTAAAATGGTTTTCTCATGAATGCCATTGTCAGATCTGGACCAAATTTCTATATATTATTTCTTGATTTCAAATGAAAAAAGGGTTATCAAAATCGGTTCACCCAGTCGAAAGTTATGAGGTAACAAACATAAAAAAAATCCGATGAATTGAGAACCTCCTCATTTTTTGGAGTCGGTTAAAAACATAACAAATTGTTTCGATTAGCAAGGACGACATCTCAAGTCAATTTCCTTTTATACAAATATGAGGGTTGAGCAGGTTATCAACCGTAAAGTAGATCCTCTAGATGAAGCCACATCCTGAGAGTTGAACAAAGTATACAAGATTTTATCAACGATACGTCACTCGAACGGTTGCTAAGTTGGAAACAGCGCTCGCACGGAATGCGAGAGGTCGCGGTTTCGAGTCCCGTATCGTTCATAAAAAAATTGTTTTCAGTTTTATTTGTGTATTAAATACCTGGCCACCCTAACGTTGCGGCTGACTTATAGCTGGTCACCATTTCGTTTTCAATTATTTTCATCATTTCCTTTAAAATGACTTAAAATGTTTAAAAAACATACACTTAGTTGTAATTTATATCAGCAAATTTATTATACTAAAATTAATTACCGGTAATTTCGGCCATTTTTATAGGCAATATATCGTTAATACATTGCATACAGGGAATTTGCAAAATATTAGCATTAACATTCAAATAAATGAGTTTTATTAAAAAAGCCTACCAGATACCTGCTTCATCGAGCAGTGAGATCTTGTACAAACAAAGCATAAAAACTTGTCGGCGAGCTAGGTCAATTTTATTTATTGAAGTTGTTTTACAAAATGACTAGTGTTACAGAAGTGTTCGGAAAATATCAACTGATACAGTATATTTTAACATGTATTCCGCATGTATTTTTTGCAGTTAGTAATATTAATTATGTGTTCGTTGCCGGAGATTTGAACTACAGGTAGATTATTATTATTATTAGCTTTTAGGAATTTAATAATTAATAAATATGTATTAATGTCAACAATCAATTACTATTCAGATAACCCTGTGTGTTTTCATTTAAATGCAAAAATGATAAAAGATTAGGCTACATTGGGTTTTATTTTATTATTAACTTTCAAAATTGGTTATTTTAGCTACTATTATACTAGCTAGGATTATTGTCTGATGTTTAAAATGAAACTTCCACGAGCTCGTACCACAGGCAGATAGACAGACAAGGTAATCATGATCTGATAGTCTGATGTATGCGTGACGAGAGCGTTACGAAAGGAAGCTAACGTTACGGGAACGGTGATTTCTTGAATATTTCGTAAATTCCTAAAACTGCCAGTCTTTTTACTCGAGCGGCATGAGGGTGTCCTATTCGCGCGGGGCTTATAGCGTTCTACGTGTCACATATGATAATGCATTTATGAAGCTATTGGGGCTACCGTGGCGTTGTAGTGCTTCTGGAATGTTTTGCTGAGGCATCTATGGATGGTTTCCATGCCATAATGCGCAAAAAGCGGTCTCCATGTTGCAGCGTCTACGTGTAAGCAGTAACAGCATCCTCAAGATGATTCATGACAGAAACACTGGATACAGTTAGCTCTAGGTTTATAAACATAATTAACTAATAATACTAACATAGTTCATAAGAAATATTGTTACTAATATATTTACTACTATATATGGAGATCTCTCTGAATTAAATGAATTAAATAAATAAAAACTTAAATATCACACTCTGTACAAAAAATATAGCAATCAGAGGCACTATTGGATGATCCTAGTGCCTGCGCCGTTGCAGTAGCCGATGTGATACTACAGGGTATGGATATTTTTATACCAAACTCTGTAGTACCCATCGGTGGCAGATGACAGCCCTGGTTCGATGCGTCAGTTAAAGCAGCATCTGACTGCAAAAAACAGGCGTATCGAACTTGGGTTGCGGCGCTGGGCACAAAGGATCCTAACTGCACAGTTCTTAAGAGGAAATACAACCGTGCCTCCAGATTTTTTAAGCGGCAAATCGCCCGTGCAAAGTCAAAACACGTCGTCAAAATAGGCGAGCAGCTTTCCAGGTACCCGACCCGAACACGCAAGTTCTGGTCGTTGTCGAAAGCTGCTCTTGGTAACTTCAGCCAGCCGTCCATGCCGCCGTTGCACATGAGGAATGAGACCCTGGCCCATAAGACAAAAGAGAAAGCCGATCTCTTGTGCACTCTTTTCGCCTCACACTCGACTCTTGACGACAACGGAAAAACACCGCCGACCATCCCGCGGTGTCAGAGCTCTATGCCTGAAGTACAGTTCAGATAGAAAACTGTTAGGCGAGCTCTGTTTTCGTTGGACGTCAGGAAGTCGAGCAATCGTGCTTAGAACGTGTGCCCCTGAGTTGACGCCGGTGCTAACGCGTTTATTCCGGCACTCTTATTCTAAAGGCGTAGTACCTGACTCATGGAAGTCTACCCTTGTCCATCCGATCCAAAAAAAAGGAGACAGTTCGGATCCGGCAAACTACAAGCCTATTGCTATTACCTCCCTGCTCTCCAAAATCATGGAGAGCATAATTAGCTGTCAGCTCTTGGTATACCTAGAGGGTCACCAGTTGATCAACGACCGACAATACGGGTTTCGCCATGGTCGGTCGGCAGGTGATCTTCTGGTATACCTGACACATAGATGGGCTGCGGCTATTGAAAGCAAGGGGGAAGGCCTGGCAGTTAGCCTGGATATAGCCAAGGCCTTTGGTCGTGTATGGCACAAGGCGCTCCTCTCCAAACTTCCATCATTTGGGCTTCCCGAGAGCTTGTGCAAGTGGACCTCCAGCTTCCTCACTGGGCGTAGCATACAGGTCGTTGTCGACGGATATTGCTCGAGCCCGAAGCCCGTGAATGCTGGAGTGCCCCAAGGCTGTGTGCTGTCTCCCACGCTGTTTCTTCTGCATATCAATGATATGTTGGACACCTCCAAAATTCATTGCTATGCAGACGACAGCACTGGTGATGCCATATACACGGGCCATGCAGGTCTCTCTCGGGAAATCGTCGACCAGTGCCGGGAGAAACTTGTGCCTTCTATCGAGTCCTCTCTTGAGAAGGTCGCGGAATGGGGAAAATTGAACCTCGTCCAATTTAAACCCCAGAAGACTCAAGTTTGCGCGTTTACCACTAAAAAAACCCCATTTGTCGTATCACAGCTCTTCGACAACACTTCCCTCAAAGCCTCGCCTAGTATCGGAATACTGGGTCTCGAAATCTCGAGCGATTGCCCATTTCGTGGTCATCTGGAAGGCAAAGCCAAATTGGCTTCAAAGAAACTGGGCGTCATTAATAGAGCACGGTAATACTTCAAGCCGGCCCACATACTAGCGCTCTACAAAGCGCAGGTCCGGCCACACATGGAGTATTGCTGTCATCTCTGGTCTGGCGCACCCCAGTATCAGCTCGATCCATTTGACCGCGTGCAACGCAGAGCAGCTCGAAATGTCGGGGACCCAGTGCTCTGTGAACGGCTGGATCACTTGGCGTTGCGTAGAGACGTCGCTTCATTGTGTGTCTTCTACCGCATTTATCACGGGGAGTGTTCCGAAGAGCTGTTTAACCTGATTCCTGCCGCTGAATTCCACCTTCGCATGACACGCCACAAGTTAGGATATCATCCTCACCATCTGGATGTGTGGCGGTCCTCCACAGTGCGGTTTTCAAGGAGCTTTCTTCCACGTTTGTAGTACGTGCTAATATATATATATAGCTGTGGAATGAGCTTCCTTGTGCGGTGTTTCAGGGACGATACGACATGGGTACCTTCAAAAAAAGCGCGTACACCTTCCTTAAAGGCCAGCAACGCTCCTGTGATTCCTCTGGTGTTGCAAGAGATTGTGGGCGGCGGTGATCACTTAACAACAGGTGACCCGTACGCTCGTTTGTCCTCCTATTCCATAAAAAAAAATATTATGAAATATATTCTCCTCGTATGTTGGATCTGATTCAGAATCTACTGAGATATAATTTTACCAATAGTGATATTTTGGCTACTGTTGTGATTACTGAAGGATAGGTGCGAGAAAAATAAAAAAAAAATCTAAATAAGAATGAGTCAGCTGGCCCCGATGCTATTCGCCCGATGTTAAAATTCACTGTGTGGACGAGATTAGAAAGATTAACATAGAGATAACGGAATGCATTGGCAGTCTTATATAATAACCCCCTTATTCATAATAGTCTGCTTACTTAAAGCATTGCTAATTCTCACTCTTGTCTTCTTCTATTGACCTAAGTCAGAATGAGAAAAAACATTCCTTAGCGGCTGTTTAAAATTAGCGGACCATTATGAATAAGGGGGTGAATCTTTAACCACTGGTGTCTTCCCAGATGAATGATGTTATTGGAACTAGCCCGCACCCTGCGCACCAGGAAGGTTACATCAGTAGAACCAATCTACATGCGCATCCGCAAACATACCCAACGCGCTGCAGCAACGGGCAGTTCCACTAGCACCCTGAATGCATCGTAGTACTGAACACGCAGGGCATTGTACTGTTTCTGCCTGTATATCTACAAAGATGCTCTCTCTCTAGTTCAATAACGAGCAAACTTGCGAGCGATCATGCTTGCCCTAACAGACAATGCCCAGCGGTTCTCTCTCTATATCAACATCATATTTCAGGTCAAATGACCTAGGTATTTAAACTAACACACGCTCATTAACGGAGTAACGTGTAACCTAATGGGTGGTACAGTTGAGGGCAAGGGTTTTTCCTTGGCCTGAAAGACCATGCATTCGCTCTTTTTGAAATTGTACGTTGATCCGTGACTTTTAGGGTAGTTTTCACGAACGCTCAACAGTATTGCTAAGCCACAAACAGAAGCACTCAGCAATACCATGTCATCTGCGTAACTGATGTTATTGAGACTGACACCGTCAGTATGACACCCGACATGAATGGTGCTGAGCGTCTCTACCAGTGCATTTACAAACAATACATTTATATTATCAATTGCTCAGATTTGTTCGATACTCTCTATTATACTGGTACCTACTTAGTTTTTCAGTTTGTTCGTTTTGATAAACTACTTGACAATCTATCACTTGGCTATAAAGATTATTTTTATGACAATAAGGGACGAGACGAGCAGGGCGTTCAGCTCAGATGATAATTGATACGCCATACCCATAACAATGCAGTGCCGCTCAGGATTCTTGAAAAACCCAAAAAATCTGAGCAGCACTACATTTGCGCTCGTCACCTTGAGACATGATATGTTAAGTCTCATTTGCCCAGTAATTTCACTAGCTATGGCGCCCTACAGACCGAAACACAGTAATGTTTACACATTACTGCTTCACGGCAGAAATAGGCACCGTCGTGGTACCCATAATCTAGCCGGCTTCCTGTGCAAAGGAGCCTCCCACTGCAACAATGCTGATTACTATATAAACAATACAATGATTTAATGAAAACTATCATTACGGGGACGTGGACCAAGAATACTGGCATCATTTCCGCGTGGGATAGCTAGGCTGTTTCGATGATCGAAATAGCTTAGCGACAGCTCTTAGGTTTCAAGAAGTCCTATTGAGGCGCGTAGATCGTACTTTGTACATTTTACGCACCTATGGGTCTTATGGTTTCTAAGTGTATCGACACCAACTGGTACAAAGATGTAAGACTAATTGAGATCAAACTGAGACCAGCAAAAGGTGATCCCATCAACCATACCTACTTCAGCTACGAGTGCATATATAGAAAAGTATATGAAGATTACAATTTGAACTATAAATAAGAAACTACACTGGCCTTCAAAAGTAAGTATCACACTTTTATAATTGGGATAACGTTTTAAGTTCACAAGATATACTTTCGAAATAAAAAGGACTCCAAAGAGAATTTAATTTTGTACATAAAAATTTATAGTCGGTAACCTTCTTTTAAGAATTGGCTGAAAAAAAACTTCAAAAACAAAATCATTCCTTTTTCAAAGTGGACGTTTCCGAATTACAATTTTACCATTCACATTTTTCTTTCCGTTTTAAATTTTTTTCAAGATCGATGGGTCTTGTTTTAAAAATTTATGCTAAAAAGCACATAGCATTTATTTATCATGCCTCTTTCAGTTGAAGAATGTGCTTGGATCATGGCTTTTCTGGAACTAGGCATCAGTATGCGTCGCACTGCAAGAATGGTGGGTGTGACGGTACGAACGGTCTAGAAGGTAAAGCGAAGGTACGAAGAGACTGGACACCATCTGAGGAGACCTTGTAATGGCAGACCCAGGTGTACCAGTGCCCGAGAAGATCGTTATATTATTTCCACTGTGTTAAGAAATCGCCACCAAAATGCAGTTGAAGTCCAGCAACAGCTACTTCAGACCCGGAGGTACTAGATTAGTGACAGTACAGTGAGAAGAAGACTTGCTGAAGCAAATTTGAAACCCCGAAGACCAGCGAGTGGCCCAAAACTCGAGAGACAGCATCGAGTAGCGAGACTGCAGATGAGTCTCGATTCTCCCTTTACACTTCTGATGGAAGGCGAAGTGTTTACAGGCGACCTGGTGAGCGATACCTTCAAGCCTGCATCTCAGAAAGAGTCCAATACGGTGGAGGCAGTGTACATGTATGGGCTGGTATATCTTCAGAAGGTCTCACAGAGCTAGTAGCCATAGAAAATGGCACCCTCACTGGGCAAAGATATGCTCAAGAGATTCTCAATGAGTATGCAGGGCCGTAATTAGCAAATATGGGTGATGGATCGATGCTGATGTATGATAATGCCCGGCCACACACGGCTCATATCGTACAAGAGTATATTCAGGAGGTCGGTATCAGCGTGATGGCTTGGCCATCAAGAATTCCTGATCTCAACCCGATTGAACACGCCTGGGATGAGCTTGGGAGGCTAGTCAGAAATCGCAGACCACCACCTACTACCCTCAGGGCACTAAAGCAGGCCCTGGTAGAAGAATCGGAGAATATTCCCCAACATCGGCTCCGAAACCTAGTGTTCAGTATGCCAAACCGGCTTGAAGCTGTAATCAGAGCTCGAGGAGGCAATACCAGTTATTAAAAATGAAATAACCTGTAATACATTTTAATTGAATTTTTTGACACTAAACTAAAAATGTCTTTTTTATTGTTTTATCCTTTTTAAGTTAAAAATGTTACTAATGTATAATTTTAGTTTCTAAGAATTAAAGCCTATAAAATTTGCAACAAAACGTTTTTAATCTATAGTCTCTACCTTCTATAGTTAAGAAAAAATTTAATTTGAAAAGTGTGATACTTACTTTTGCAGGCCAGTGTAGTTAGGAAATTGGCATATAAAAAAGAATGGGTTTTTAAGATTTTTATTGAATAGCAAATACATTTTTCATTTCTCATATTCGGAAAGTAATGTTGTTTTGATCTGATTATTGGGTGCAAAATGCTGCTTCCCTCCATAGAGAGGGTAAAACTCATACAAATTACTTCCCACCTAAGGGCCGGAATGAACTTTAAAAATAGAACTGCTGTCAGCTGTGAAGAGTTTTATGTAATAAAAAACCTATTAAAAAAAATGCTGCGGCCATGTGACTTTCTAAACTAAAATAGTATAAGTAAAATACTTATATAAAATACTTAGGAGTCGTCATGGACGAAAACTTTTAAGCAACATCTTAATACAACAGCGAAAAGAGTCCGCAAGCTGATCTATATTTTTAAGAACTTACGCGCTTCGGCATCTTTAAATCTGCTAAAACCATTTATTTTGCAATCGGTCAATCTGTATTATCTTTTTGTGTCACCGTATGGGGAGGGGCGGCTACTTCACACATGATAGGTACTCTTAGAAAGAGCACAGAAAGCTGTCCTTAAAGTGATTTTTAAAAAACCTATTAGATACCCAACACATAAACTATATAAAGACTTAGAACTTCTTTCTGTCCGAGGTATATTTATCTTGCGTGTTATGACAAGCATGCATAAGGAGGTCATGAATTTGCCTAATTATGAAAACATACTAGATAGCCGTTCGTACAAGATTCCAATACCAATAATAAATACAACATTTGCAAGTAGATTTAGCCCATTCTTACATATATACACAACAAGGTAAATTTAAAATGTTCTATTAAAAATTGCTCGGTCCATCAGCTCAAATTTAAAATACAGAGATAGTTACACACACTCACTTATGCAGAAATGGAAGCTATTCTTAAAGTGATAGCTTAGCATTCATATAATGTTAATACTTTGTAACATGATTAATCAGATACTCACACATACAGAGTGCACTTTTTGACCTTTCGGTTCATATTGTTAACCATAGCATGTAAATTGGTTGCCTACAGGACAGGCTACGCCTAGTGTAGGGACCAAATATAATGTAATATTGTGATAAAGTGTCTGTATATAATAAATAAATAAATAAAATAAACACCCAGTGTCACACTTCTTTGAGCGGAACAAGCAACAATTGCGTAATTGTAACTGCGTAGTGAGTTGCATATTAAAAATTTAAAATTTTTGTAGATCTGCCTATATTTAGACAAATTATACTCAGTGTACTTACTTCAGATTCCCTAAATACGAAATGAACACAAATTATTTATTAATACTAACAATAAAAAAACCGACTCCAAAAAATGAGGAGGTTCTCAATTCATCGGATTTTTTTTTATGTTTGTTACTTCAAAACTTTCGACTGGGTGAACCGATTTTGATAACTCTTTTTTTATTTGAAAGCAAGTAATAATATATAGAAATTTGGTTCAGATCTGACAATGGCATTCATGAGAAAACCATTTTAAATTTGCTATACGTAAAATTTGTTTAACACATGTTTAGACAAATTGTTAGTTAGAGTACTTCATATTCACTAAAAATAATAAAATAGTTAACAAAAAAACAACACTCTCCGGCCGCTGCCGCGGCACGCAACGCTCGGCGCGTGCATTGTTTTAACTGTTCTAACATAACCTTACCTAACCAATTTTTATAAATTGCAGTTGATAGGGCTTTGGTACATGATTATACTGCTACTACTAATCTTATTAAAAGGTAATGTACAGTTTTCAAGAAAATAACGAATAAAAATTGTAACCTCTAAACGGGTAAGACACATAAATAAAACACAGAACACAGGAACATTCACGCAACTACAAAACTAAAATACAAAAGAAAACTACCAAAAATAACAAAAAACTACAAATAACACTTCTATGATAGCCAAAATGCCGAGATACCTGAGATTGATTACTTAGCTCTCTGCATTTCATTTGCCGTCAAATGACGTCGCTCCATGACGTACAGAATATCTAACAATTCAACTTGGTCGCTAACTTTATTTAAATGGTTGGTAAAATTATGAAATCAAGACTTAACGTAGCAATAAAAACGCACTTAAATTCAAACAAATTTCCAACAAACAAAAAACAAAACATAATCTAATTTTTTTTTACAACCAGACAGTATGTCATCAATCACAAAAAAGGTTACATACCTATGCACTTTGAGTGAATAAAGACTTAGAAATTAATTAATATTAATGGTAAATTTGTAATATCATGCATCTTGCTTAGACTTTTTTGATGTGTGTATATTGTTGTACAGTGCAATTGTTTGGTATAAAGTTTACACGTAACATGCATTGTTAATAATAACAGTATTAAAAAGAAATGAAATAGATCAATTATTATATATTATATATATATTATTATATAATTATCGATATTGATTTATTCGATTTCTTTAACTTATATTAATTGGCAACATCAATGTCAAAATACAAATCAACTTCCGTTTGTTGGCGTGTGCGTTTTTCATTTTATTTTTCTCTGTTATTGCTTTTTAACCGAAGACGACAGCTTTCAAAATGGACACCTACGATTTTTCTAACCCAAAGGACCCCGACCGCTTCTGACGACAAATCCAGGACTTGGACTCAATTTCTTGTAATTATGATGACCTCGGCTTTCAACCTGGACCGCGTACTTTGCAGCTCTTAGATTTAATTCCTCGACGATGTGCCTGTGTGACCCCCAAAATAATGCGTACGATGAGAAATAGTAGATTGTTAACCGAGGGTCAAAAGAATCAATTCCCGAGGTATTTAGACGGCTATGGTCCGAGTAGGCATTGATTCTTTTACCCTTGTTAAACACTCTACTTTTCATTTCGAATATGAGGAAAATAAAACTAGTTGTTTATCAAACTTATTTATTGATAATATTTAATAATATTAGTAATACCTTTTTAAAATTAATTGTCAAATTAGGACAATTCGTGAATTCAAAAGTTACATATTTGTTTGGAATGTTTATGCTGTTTGATACATTATGACAAATTTGGCTGTTACAAATTTGCTGTGCTGGATATCTGTAAAAGTAGGAGACTCTGGTATTTCATCAGACGATGGATTCCATGGCGGATACTCCCTGGAAGCTGTCGGCTCGCCACTTCATAAAATCATTGTATGTGTTAATGAATCTTTCTTTTGAGATTTCTGGCAAAAGATTTAGTAACAAAATTTGCCTAGTCTTTAATTGAATCTGGTGGCAACATTTCAGAATCGCTTGAACTCATTTTTAATATTCAAATCATAGCATAATAGGCATAATAGATTAACACCTATTTTTTCTGAATTTCGTCACAGATACATAAGATTAGATTAAGAAGAGTAGTATCCCGCCAATCGAGATTTTATTCGACTTGAAAAAGGAGGAGGTTCTCAATTCGTCGGTATGTTTTTGTTATGTTTGTTACCTCTGAACTTTCGACTGGGTGAACCGATTAGGATAATTCTTTTTTTATTTGAAAGCTGGTGCTTCCTATGTGGTCCCAGTGGAATCCATAAGAAAACTATAAAAGTCTTAAATTTGTCATAAGCATTTGCGTGACAAATTTAAGAATTGCTTAATAGTGCGGCACCGATTTCGATCATTGTTTTTTTATTGGAAAGGATATTTATTATACTTCAAAGTTGTTTTGGTGAGATATTGGTTAGGTTCTGATTATAGGATCCATGACAAAGTAACGGAAGTCTTAAATCCTTAGGAGCAAATTAACGATATTTGGCCGAATCTTTTTTTTATCCGCATATTCGAGTCATCTACCGTAACGTCGTTATGGTCCAGTAATTTTCGTAGTCGAATATAATCAATGGAACTCCGTAATGACTTGCAGTAAGGGTGCGATCTGTAGCAGGATTTCTGTCTTACGAGTATCTAATCAAATTGCAATGCGCTTACGTTCATTGCTGCATTGCAAAATTTTGTAGATCTACCTATATTTAGACAAATTATTAGTTAATGTACTTACCTCAGATTCACTAAAACCCAAATTAGACAAATTATTAATGAAAAAATCATAAAAAATTTAACAAAAAAACAACCGACTTCAAAAACACTATTCCAAAAGAATAGATTTAATATGCGCTAAAAAGTATAAAAATAATTGCGTATTTTATTATATAATATATTATTTAATTCTAGTTACGATTATTGTTATTGTTAATTTTTATTTTTAGTTTATTATTGTTTGTTTAATTGTTAATTTATTTTTTATTTTTAAATCTTTGAGGGAGGCCTTTGTCAACAGCGGAGGACATCTTCCGGCTGATGATGATGATGATGAAAACATGATGGTTCAACCTTAAACTACACACATCAAAAAAGTCTAAGCAACATCCATGATATTACAAATTTACCATTTATATTAATTAATTTAAGTCTTTATTCACTCAAAGTATGTAAACCTTTTTGTTATTGATGACATGTATTATTATGATGTGACTACATGACTATCAAACGCTTGCTGGCTTCGGAACGACGAAACGAACGAAGACGAAACAGTACTTATCACATTTTATAACACTGGGCTTGAATGTAAGAATGTAGACAAAAACAAATTTATTCAAAACGCATAATCGGTTTTCTTTTGTGTAATTTCACTGTTATCATTAAAGGCAGGCATTCTCAAACTGTTTTGGGCAAAAGATCTAAATGAACTCAGCTATTAATATTTTTTTATATTCATTTAGCTATGTACTCAGTAAGGCGATACAGTTTTTCACCATCAAGCCTAAGCCTGCAACTTTGGGGCAAATTGGGTCTCATATGGAGTACTGTTAGAATAAATCGAGATTTAGAGGCCTGGTGGATTTAGAGGCATAGCAGGCGTGCCAAATGTTAGCAATAGATTGATGATAGTTCGAAAAGTACACTCATTAGGCATTACGATAGTAGTTTCGCTATAGTCTTTGTTACGTACAAAAAATATTAGAAACATAGTTAAAATGCCATGTCGCTCGGATGTTAAAATCAAAAGTTAATATGAAGCAAGGGCGGATTTCGTATCACCGGTCAGTATTTTAATTTAAAACAAAACACTAAATTAATAATAAAATATTAGGTCCATTTATCTAAATCATCATTAAGAACCCGTCCATTACGTTCACTAATAATACATTAATCGGTCAAATTTGCTTACATACAGACATACATCACACGCAATGAATATCACACAAACGGAAACGCTCAAACAATTATATTATGATTCACAACTGATCTGAGTGCCTCGATCTTGGCCGTGTTTGGTTCTTGAGTTGGATGTGCTAGGGATTTACACTACATAATATCGAAATAATTAATTATTAGTCGGCAGTGCTCATTTATGTCTCCAGGATATTCGGACTAAGTTACATTATTGCATTTGGACCAGTAGGTACAATCTACTTCTTCATAACTATAAAAAAAAATATTAAATTTTAAAAATATATTAATAAAATAGAACTAAATATAATTCCATTTGCAAAAAAACGGGAACCCAAAACATTTCCGTACAACTATGAAAATTTTAAACAAAAGAGGTTTTATTGTGCATTACTACGTGTTAATAAGTATTGGCAAATAAAAAATAGTTCCAAATTCGTTTAGTTATTTAAAAATATTCTATTCGATTCCAGCGTTTGCTCGCAGTTTGTGTTTAGTTGTAATGTGCTATAACTACATAGTACAAAGTTTGTGTTTAATTGTAATGTACTATAACTACATAGTACAAAACAATGTCCTCCGCCGGGTCGCTCTGTCTGTTCGCGAATATAATAGATAGCGTAGTTCTCGAGGACAGTTTTAATATTTAATTTGGTAAGTTTTCGTATGCATTTTTGTATAAATTAGTAATATATTTTGTTGGAGGTGTCGGAAAAAATTGGCCGTCTGAAAGCTTTCAACGAAAACGCTGTCTAATTCCTATGAGATATAATAAAATAATGTATGTAAAACAATTTATTAATTTTATAAATACCTAGTCTTGCCTTAAATACTGAAATAATGACGAAAAAAACAATCTTTTGCAAATAACATACTTTTACAGTGTTTTTAATACATAAATATAAAACAATTTAAAATATAAAAAGATTATTCGAGACAATGGAGTCCTCCATTTTCTGCAATATAGTCTTTTAAAGGTTGAAACCAGTTATCAATAGACGCACGCACTCTTTCCATGGGAAAATTTTAAGTTAATAATAAATTAAAGTTTATAAAAAGAGTGTACTTTCTGTACGGTATGTTTTCACCATTTTATTATTATTGCAAAGTTCTACTTAATATTTGGATTGGTTGGTATATTACATAGTTGTAATTAATGTAAAAGTATTTGTTTAAGTTCGAATTTTGCATCATAATAATAACATAATCCGACGCTGCAGCCGGGGTTATCTCTTCAATAGGGAATTATTCAACAGTTAGTAGCACGGTTACGAACTTTTGAATGTAAGTTTAGTTTTGATATCTTTCCACCTTTTTACTACGAACTGTTTCTGCAGTGATGATTGTCAACTTACTAGTTAGAGAGTTAGGATTGGGAACTCCTTATTAGTTAGTAGCAAGGACGCGAAACATTGTATATAAATTTAATTTCGTTTCTAAAATAATGATATTAAGTGTGAATTCCACCAATCTTCACAAAAAAAAATCACTTCGACACGTGCTTCGCCTCTACACGAAGCATCGATTTTGAATTGGTTTGTCAATTGAACCTTATATTACGGTAAGATTAATTTATATTAATAGATGTTTCTAAAATGTTACTGCGGACACTTTTAGCTAGTGGTAACTTTTGTATGAAATATTAACCTAATAAAAAAGCTAATAAAAATGTTTCGTTTATTTTATCCTAACTTTTGTGACAACCCTACCAAAATAGGTTATAATTATGCCTACTCTTAAAAAGCTTACTCTCTGTACAGTTTATTTACTCATGTGATATATCGAAGCAAAAAATAAAAATTTTAAGAAACATATTTTCAGTATAACACACCAATTATCTGCATTTTGCAAAAAAAAATCTGGAACTTTGGCTGTTCAAAACAAACCTAATCTTAAATTGTAGAAGTAAAGATTTTGACCCCAATATTTTTATTAAACTTTGGGAAACCCTGATTCAAGGACATAAAATTATATGGGTTCTTGTCGGCAAGCGAAGCCAATTGTGTTATTTATTTTACAAAATGAGTAGTGTTACAGAAGTGTTCGGAAAGTATCAAATAATACAATATATTTTAACATGTATTCCGCATGTATTTTTTGCAGTTAGTAATATTAATTACGTGTTCGTTGCCGGAGATTTGAACTACAGGTAGATATATCTAAATTATTATCAGCAACATATTATTATTAGCTACTAGTTGACCCGACAGACGTTGTTCTGTATATAATAAATAAAATAATGTTTTTTATTAATTTGTCAATAATAAATCATAACATCAAGAATTATTTCGTAAAATATGCTCCCTGTTGTTGTAATGAGATTGTTTCACAGCAGAACTGTCAAACCGTGTGTCAATAAATTCTCTCATAGAAAATATGTCCATATAAAATAAATATCGGACGACGGGGGACACATCAAAGGAAAAACAAAATTGTTGTTTTTATTTAATTCTGAACAATTTCATATTTATTCACCTTTTAAACCTTCCCTGACTAACGAACGGCAATTCATTTTTATATATATAGATTACGAATGCAGTATCTATTAATATTAAATCATTAATAAGAATTCAAAAATCCACAAATATCAGGAATCAATTACCTACTGGCGGCAGTTGTCACGAATCGCACCGTCATAATAACTTAAAATAGTTTAAAAAACTGAAAAACGCGCTTTTTATAGAAAACCAAACTAAAAAATAGAAAATATTTTTTATAATAAATTTAAATTAAGTATAGTGTTAAAAAATTGTTTTTTTTTATGAAAATAAGGGACGAGACGAGCAGGACGTTCGGCTGATGGTAATCGATACGCCCTGCCCATTACAATGCAGTGCCGCTTAGGATTATTGAAAAGCCCAAAAATTCTGAGCGGCACTACAACTGCGCTCGATGAACCTCAATATAATTTTTAAAGACCTATCCCCTATAGACACGTATGGGTTGGTGAGTTTCAGTTTTAAGTATGGGGAAACCCCGAAATTTATTGTTTTTTTTTTTTTCTATTTTTGTGTGAAAATATTATATATATAATAAAATATTATATTATATTAATATGCCGTTCACAGAATACATCTATTTACCAAGTTTCAACAGTATAGTTCTTATAGTTTAAGAAAAAAGTTGCTGTGACATACACGGGCCGACAAACAGAAATGACGAATTCAAATTCAAATATTTTTATTCAAAATAGGATTTAAAATCACTTATTGAACGGGAATCTATATGGGTTCAGTTTTTTGCCATTTGGCTACGGAACCCTAATACCACCCCTAACGGGTGTACGTTAAGGGCTGCCAACGGTTTTAAATGAGCTTCATTAGATTTGTTAAATAATGTATATTTATTTCAGATGTCGCGTTGATGAATGTGAAGAAAATATCCCAGAATATACAGCACTGTGGTGGCCAGCTACCAGCACAGATAGGTGTTTGAAACCCATTTCAAACAGGACGATACCACTCCCATATTGCACTAATGCGAGTTTTACAAACTCCCATGAGTTGTGTACTGAATGGATCTATGAAAGCAGAGATACTATCATAGCCGAGGTTAGCTTTTAACACTACTACAATACTTTACTTTTCTTGGTGTGAAAGGGGTTGCTCGGTTGGGTTTACAGGAGGTTATTTTTTTATGAGTAGCAGCTATTATGCTGTGTGATCCCGATAGCTAGCAAATGAGCTGCGTACTCGAGCCCAATTATCTACGAATACAACGTTTATTCTTTTTATTCTTTGTCAAAGAGGGGCAACAGAAAATTTTTCAAAACCACCAAGCAAAGCGGATTTAAGTATTTATTTTATTTGGAAAAAAATGGTCACGTATGTCGTTTACAAGTTTGAGTAGATAACGAGTTTTACGGTTAATGTTCTAGCGTAATATTTCGGAACGTTCAGGTCGTATTAATTGATGCGACATTATTGTTCATATCTGTGTATTTGTAAGGAGTGATAGCAGATTAGACGCTGCAGAGAGATTTGTAATGAATCCATAGTGCTTGGGGATAAATAATACACTATGTTAGAATTGCGCATATTTGTTTAAATAATGGGCCTGCTCATTAGCAAGGTCTAGAGATTTGAGTAGTTTCTTGTATTCATCGCGTCTGGTATTATACTAGAGTTTTATTGAGCTCCCCATTCTCAATACTTGGGCTGGTAGAGGATGAAAAAATTGTGGATTGAATATAACCTGAGAAGAGATGTCAAATTTCTTCTCCTGTGTCTGCCGATTGATTTTTATAAGAAAGACGGCAGGGCAGAATGTTAGAATTGCTTTTTATGGATTTTGTGAAAGACCAGATAAATTTTGGATTTTTTGTTATTGATTCTTCGCATCTTTCGATAAAGTTTTTATAACATTGATCTTTTTAGAATTGCGCTCTTTTAAGGAGAATAGAAAATGTTTCTTAATCAGATACTTTACCATAAATGCATATTGTATTTCTGAAGAAATTTAATTTTTTCTATAAGGACCTTTGGAGAGGAATTGATAATCAGCCACAGATTTGCTGTAAAAATATTTAGTTGTGATTTGAGGAATCGAATTCTGGTCTTCGCTGTAGAAATTAACAGAATATAAATGTATTTTATACGTGGCAATGCTATTTTTGTGAATAAGAATAAGAAAACACATTAAAACACATATCTGCCATCTTTCATATAAAAATAAATTTCACTAGTGTTTCATAGAGTCTTAAACGTAATTATTGTGTGTTGATTTAGTTTCTTATACAGTAGATAGAGAAGTTTCAAGCGGTAAAAACAGTTTGCAATTGTTGTATTAATGTGCTTCTCAAACCGAAGATACTCATCAAATATTATGCCTTAGTTATGTGCTTCCTTCACCCTGTCTAACAAAACGCCATTAATAGAACTGTTTTTTTACTTTCTTTGGAGTGCCTATTAGTATATATTTTATTTTGTCGGCATTGAGAACCAGGGTGTTTAGCTCTGACCATTTGAATATATGCGATTGAGATCGCTGTTTATTTTTAAGTAAAGCATCAGATGTCTCATTGGGATTAAATGAATAGTATAATTGTACATCATCAGCGTACAGATGATATTTGCATTATTTATTGTTTTTGATTAAATCCGCAGTGTACAGATTGAATAGTATTGGTCCCAATATAGATCCCTGTGGGATTCCTCTATTAACAGATCTGCATTGAGAGAATATCGTTTCACCATCGTCCCCGTTAACAATTGCAACAGTTTCAGTACGATTACCAAGGTAACTAGTAAACCACTGCACCGTTTTCTAAAACCATAATAAATCAGTTTTGTTTACAGTAGTGGCATATTTATAGTGTCGAAAGCCCATGAATAATCCAATAATAACAAAACTGTAACCATGCCACAATCTTAAGTACATAATATAATATTATCTACTACAACCAACATACCGGTGATATCCTCGGTATCACCGGTAAGAAGTTTACTTTTCCTCCACTGCTTCTTGAAGTAGCAAAACCTCATCTTGTTACAGTGCAGGTAAGTTCGGCCTTATTCTTAGAAATTTTAGCCAAAGGAGGTTTTTCACAAGTTCCTTTCTCCTGATTTCATTATTCCCTTGGGATTCTGGAAGCAAGAATAGTAACACATCATCAGTGATTTTAACGTTTTCTTTTTTGTGTTCTATATATAAATATATAAGACCCTCGATGTTTTGGCTGCGTCTATTTCCTAACGAATTAGACCAATTACGTTCAGCAATACATGGTATCTTACCCCTGCATGCGGCTTGCTTTAGAGATCTAAATGTTCTGCTGCACTTTACTTTCTTCCTCCTTTCCTGCAAAGATCTTATTCTTTCACCTAGGCAAAAGTGACATGCGAGGATGGTCCAAAACTTTATCTACACTTACAGCAAATAGAGTGCTGAGATATAAAGCGTGCAAGAGGGGTATAAGTAAAAGCAGTGGTTTTAACCATAAACCCTCGTTAGAGTACGTATAGAGAGGAGAGTAAGTATTCATGAGGTTTTTTTTTAAATCATCCAAGCCTTATTACTTTAATAGTTTTTGTAAACGATCGATATATTCTTATAACAGTTGTAGAGTAGTTGTAGTAATGGTTTTAACGAGAATCATGCAGCATGTACTAAGCAAAAGTCATAAAACCAGATTAATGATGGTAATTAACTACCTCATTATTAGATTTTCAAAGACTACGATACATTGTGGACATGAATTAGTTACTTTGTGAATTGAAAAAGATTCCTTTGTTCCGTCCTTCGTCTACGGTAGAAACTTATTGCAAGAGTAAATATAATTTTATTGGATTTTCAGCTGGATTTAGCTTGTCAACCAATAAAAACTGGTATGATTGGTGTAGTGCACAATATTGCTACTGCTATATCTATGCTCGCAGCTGGGTGGATAGCTGATCAGTAAGTACCTAATATACTATTCTACTTTATTACATTTTCCCTTTGAGAGTATAATATAACCATTCAAGTTTACATACTGAAACGGAACAATACTAAATAGGTTGGCAGATAATATAACGAAATTTCCAACGGTCATGAAACACTTCACTGACTTTAAGTCACCATTCGCATTAACTTTAATTACTTTATAGTACTTATTTCAACAATTCACGCATTCTTATTATCTTTATATATACAAATGTATATCAAACACCACTTAATTCTCGGAGTGAATTTATTTAGGCACCCTTTATTATTACTAAACAATGGGTCGGATAAAGTCTAAGGGAGCGCGAGTTTTCCAGAGTAATTCTAAACAATTATTATTTCTATAAAATTAACAAAACTTATTAATTAGTTACATTTCTTAGAAACATTACCTATTACACCTAATAATAGGCAAACACAGCGTGGAATTATTTAACTTATTAACGTAGAATTCTAGATATAACGTAGGTAGGTTTACACTGAAATACTGAAGTAGGTTATAATTTAGATTTAAGTTTAAGTTTTACAAGTAAATTTCTAAAATTTAAATAAAGCCCTAAAAGTACCTATGTTTTATTTTTTGCTCAACCTGATAATGACATTATTAAAACCAATGTTAGTTCTAGAGAATCCAACTGCAAATGGTTTATCCACAACCTTCCAGACCGAGAAACTCCAAAATTGATGTCACTTAAAATTTGAGAGCAGTCTACAAGTCCTGTTACTATCCTCTAAAGGAACAATTACTGGTCGTTGATCCACCGCCTGTCTTCCAATGAAATCATTTTAAATTCTACTATTATTTTTTATAAGAACCGAGATCGATATTAAAGAAAAAAGAGAAATCATTTTTGCACATATACACCTCGCTGAAGTTTTCACCTTGTTCTTCTATCGGTTTTAGGCTCACGCCTTTTTTTAAATTATATTATTTGGCTTAACCACATTCTATTATTGCAGGATCGGTCGCAAAAAAGCACTTACCATATGCTCAACTTGCATTATATTTGGAACTTTTAAAACACTAACATCTTCGTATAGTTTCTATTTGTTAATGGAGCTCTTGGAAGCGATCACCAATGGCGGTGTTGTAACCTCAGGTTTAGTTTTAAGTAAGACATATTTACGATCAATAAATTAACAATAATCTCTATAATCCGCTCGACTTTTATTACCTTATCTTTTACTTTTATAGTTTTTTTTTTTTGGATATTGAATATTGCTTTATTGAGGCTTACTTCTGATTTATTTCTTTTTCAGTGATTGAAATTGGAGGAAAATCTAAAAGAGTTTTATCGGGGGTTCTGTTTGCATGTTCTTGTTATATTGGAGAAATATTATATGCTTTAACAGCAATGTTTGTTCCGAATTGGAAAACTTTAATATTAATAACATATTCACCGTCCATTCTGTTCTTATCATACTTTTTCATGCTAAAGGAAACCTTACGATGGTTGATAGTCAATGAAAAAATAGATGATGCTAAGGAAACTGTGAAATCAATAATAAAAATGAATAAATTAGAGATGAATATAAACGTCGTTGATAAAATGGATTTAAAAAGCCTTAAAGAACTAATTGATGTTGAATCCTATGAACAAAAAGAGGGCTTAGGAAAAGCATTCAATTCACGTGAGATAATGAAAAGATTTTTAGTAGCATCATGCTGTAGGTTTACTGTATGCTTCGTTTACTATGGATTAACAGTAAACTCAGTTATGTTACCTGGTAATAAATATGTTAATTTTCTCTTGACATCGTTAATGTCATTCCCGGGCGATATCTTGTGTCTAATTTTGATGAATCGCTTTGGAAGGAAAATGCCACTTATCTTCTCCTTTGCATTATGTGCAGTGGCATGTCTTTGTTTCGGATTTATCCCGTCGTGTAAGTATTTATTGTCACCTTATTGTTTTGCATTTTTAAAGCAGTTTTTAGGTTTATATTGTACGTAATTATAATATTTATAAAAAACATGGCCCTCCCCTGTTAGTTTGAATACAGAAGCTCAATCTTGCTCAACGAGCTGTGAAGAGACGAATGCTCGGAGTTTTTCTGCGCGACAAAATCCATAATGAGAAACAGCTTATCGCAGTGGAACTAATTTCACCGACACAGTGCAAGAATTAGTAAGTTGGAGTGGCAATGGGCTGGTCATATCGCTCTCAGCACTAATAGAAGGTATAGGACGTTCTCGAGGGACGACGAAAGCTAGGAAGACAAACATGGTGCGGCCTCCCACAAGACGGTTTGGTGATAAAACCGGAACTTATGCTGCCGATTAAAAAAATATTTGTGTTGCTAATCTACTATATGACGGTTTCCTGCCCATCATCAGCTATTAAACATACATACAAGATACACTGTTGAACGAGCATTGACAACCGAATTAATTGGTATTGTGTCCGAATTTTTCAACTTTATCACAGCAAAAGACGAGCTTTCAATAAAGTTTCCGTTTATTACTGCTAGCCGCAAAAAAAAAAACAAAAACTGGTTATGTGAAAGAGCAGTAATTCCAATTCTTAACTAACCAAAAACTATGTAACGAAACTGGTAATGTTGTTAGAAAACTCATAAGCAATATCTGACGTGACGATACTCGCAGGAAAGTTCAAGGTGTGTTCTTTCCATTCCAAGAATTCTAATGGTAACAATCAATGTACATTCGAGTTTCTACGATATCAAGGTTCAATTTATTTTGGACTCGCCATGACAATCAACAACTGGCCAATCCATGAAACTTTCTCTCATTAATTATTATACATAGCATGTCGGCAAACCATTAACTTTGTTCTTTCTTGCACATCATAGAATAGTATATTTCACGAGTGCGGAAAGCCTGTCATTGCAAAGAGTTCCGACAAATGTGTACCCGAGCCGAGACGCAGCCGAAGGTGAAGGTTGACAGTCGGAACAAGTTGCAATGACGGGTCCGCACGTGTACTGAACAACTATTTTTTATACAGTTGCGAAAAAATGAAGCAATTTAGTAGAATAATAAAAACACAATAATCTCCGAACCTTGAAAGCAGAGATTTTTTTGTTTTCTTCACACATTCTGGGTAGGCAAAGGGCAAAACTATGCCCATACAACCAAGTCTTCAGTCCATTTTTTTTGTTGATATAAAATGAAAATTAAATTTAATGAGATGAAATCAAATGAAACCTAACCTAACTCATTGAATCAAATCATTAAATCTGATATTGAAACAAATTCGTAACTTCTTTTTAGAAATATTTGTATGAATCATAAAAACTTCTATTAATTTTTTTTTGTAAAAACTTCGTGGTTACTTTTTTTCTTTTTAATAGACATTATTTTGACAGTTGGGAAAGAGAACGCACGAGTTCGAAAAAGGTAAAGAAATAGCTCGAGTATGTTATCACATCCCGAACGCTATACGTCCCTGCAAAACGCCACTTTTTGAGCAACTGTATTAAAAAAACTTTACCCTAAAGCTACCCTGGGCCGGCAACGACGCTCCAGTGAAAAAAAAAACCAAAAATATGTCCTTTACAAGGCTTCAATGAAAAGAGCTGCGTGGACCAATTTCATTCAATAGCTTAACATTAATTATTGATTCTAAGGAGGTGCGAAATGAACGGGTTCAGCTAGTTATATAGGCTACACTAAAAGTATCGGGAATGGAATATTTCCACTGTTCCTGTCATATTAAAATCTTTTTAATCGAATACCATGTATTTATTTAAAAAAAGATTCTCGGTCCTGTCACAAGGTCTTGTCAAACTTGTTTAATCGTTGAGAAAATGGAATTGACTCGAGAAAATTCTAGAGTGATGATTTATTATGACTTTCAAAGTGGCTTAACACAAAAACAGTGTGTTGACCGGATGATTTCTGCATTTGGTAATGAAGCCCCATCCAAAATCACAATTTATCGCTGGTTTGCTGAATTTCAATGTGGACGTGTCAAGCTCAGTGATGACCCCCGTCAAGGTCGTCCAAAAACTGCAATCACAAAAGAAAACGTTGATGCTGTGCGTAAGCTGATTGAGGAAGATCGACATGTGACATATCGCGAAATTCCGGCAACTTTAGACATTGGCATGAGTCAAATATAAATAATCTTGCATGAACAATTAGGTGTAAAAAAGTTGTTTTCCCGATGAATACCGCATTTGCTCTGTGAAGAGCAAAGAGCGGCTCGCGTTACTTGGTGCGTCAGAACTCTCGAAACATTCCACGCAGGATACTCAAATGCTGTATACAACATCGTATCAGGTGACGAATCCTGGATATACCCGAAACAAAAAACCAGTCACGAGTTTGGGTGTTTGAAAATGAGTTAAAGCCAACAAAAATTGTTCGTTCACGGAGTGTTGCAAAAAAAATGGTGGCCACGTTTGTCTCCAAAACCGGCCATGTTGCGACTATTCCTCTTGAGGGACAAAGAAAGGTTAATGCAGAATGGTATGCTAGCATTTGTTTGCCACAGTTCATTATTGAACTCCGTAAAGAGAACTGCAACCACCGCATCATTCTCCATCACGACAATGCGAGTTCTCACACCGCGCACAGAACAAAAGAGTTTTTAGAGCAAGAAAACATAGAATAATGAGACCATCCGCTGTACAGCACCGACCTAAGCCCTAATGATTTCTATACTTTCCCTAAAATAAAGATTAAATTGCGTGGTCAGAGATTTTAATCACCTGAAGAAGCTGTGGACGCTTACAAAACGGCCATTTTGGAGACCCCAACTTAAATGGAATGGTTGCTTCAATGATTGGTTCCATCGTATGGAAAAATGTGTCAAATTTCGCAGAGAATACTTCGAAAAGCAATAAATACATTTTTAAATAGTAATGTTGTGTCACTTCCTTGATCCCCGAAATTTTCAGTGCCGCCCTCGTATATACCTAAATTACACTCTACATTACTTCTTATTATTCAAAATCTTTCAACAGGCCAAATATTTCACCGATATATTTTAATCATGAAATTTATCAACAGATAACAGCTGGCTCAAACTAACATTCTTCTTATTATCGAAGATATTAATAACAATATGCTACACTGGTCTCGTGATTTATGTTATGGAGTTGTTTCCAACTAGTGTGAGAGGCTCTATGCTTGGCCTCAGTGTGGTATTGGGTTCAGTTGGAACTATATTGGCGCCCTTAACTCCTGCATTAGTAAGTACATATTAAATATACTTATTTACTACTTTTATTATTCAAACAAAACAAATCTTCTAACTAGAGACCGGATTATATGATACAAAAAATGCCCAAAATATGCATGCAAATATGCAAGTAAAATAGTTAAAATATGCACGAAAATCGATAAAAAGGGCCAAAATTTGCATGCAATTAAACAGAAAAAAATAAAAAGTCGTATTTTTAAGTGTTTTATTTTTATTTTATATAGGTTTATACTGGCAATCGTATTTGTGAAAAAAAACTTTTGCAAGAAATACCTACTTAGGTAACAACGAAATTTAAGATTTACCTTTAAAAATATGTACCTACTACTAAGTACCTACTTTTCTAAATGTTCTGTAGATAAATTGTGTCTACGATCGCTTAATATTTTTTTGTAAGCGTTCTACGTGCAATGTCTGGGCTTACTATGATAAGTTTCGAACGATGAGCGAGATCGAGCGAAATAAGAAATTTTAGAAAAAGAAAATATGCATATTTTTTTTTTCTAAAATATCCAACTACCGCTGACCGTACTAAATATGCAAAAGCATATGCAATATGCATTTGCATATAATCCGGTCTCTATTTATAACTACATTTACAATACTATGACTAGATAAAATTAAAACTATGATTACGTGGAAATGTGCCAAGAATACTGGCAGCATTTCCGCGTCGGATAGCTAGGCTGATCCGTTGACCGAAATAGCTGCCAGCGCTTGGGTTTCCAGTAGCCTTATTGAGGCGCGAAGATAGTATTTTGAACATTCTCCGCGCCTCTGGGCCCCACGGGCCAAGTGCCTCGTCACCAAACGGCACAAAGATGTATGACTCACTGAGACCAACATATTTGCGACGCTTGCTGTCTTCGGCAGTCGAAGCAGCAGCCCCAGCACCAACTGACGTAACTTGGACATGAGAAGGAGCCAGAGTGTGGACACAAGTCGCGTCCCAAAATATACTTATAGATTTAAAATTCATGGATTTTTAAAATTTTGAACTGACATGAATTTAAAAAAAATATGTACTATAAAAATTTTATTTGTACCAAAACGAACGATGTGAGACTATACATTTTGGTTCAAACTAAATTTGTATATTTCATCCAATAATATATAAATTTTTTATCTACAGGGATGGTTAAATTTTTGGAGTAGGTATTTGGATTTAAGATAGTTCTGTTTATCTTAAGATTCGTACCAGTTCTTTCTTGTCTGCTATCGAGAGAATCAGTATTCTAGGATGGCTATTGAGACTTATCAACAATCAATCCTGATTTGACAAGACACAAATTTTCTTTTATAAAAAAAAATATTTAAAGATTCAGCATATTTATCGAATTTATTCTACACGATTTTCTGTTATATATGAATATTGCCATTTTAAATTTCTCTAAATAAAAAAAAAATCAAAGAAGTTCAGTTAAGTTACGTTTCATTTAAACAGACTAGATGCGAACGTTACTTATTGAATACACTTACTAATATACGTTTGTGAATTTGATTGATAGCGAACAGTCATAACATTGTATCGGTCGCTAATATTATACACAGCGTCAGTCTTTGACTTAAATCCCTTGAGCAATACAAGATACCATAATTTTATGACAATTTCATTATTTAGAAAATGTTAATCACCACATAATATTATAAAACAATGTCCTCCACCGCGTCTGTCTGTCTGTCTGTTCGCGATAAACTCAAAAACTACTGCACCAATTGTCATGATGTTTTCACCAATGGATAGCGAGGTTCTCGTGGAAGGTTTTAGTATGTAATTTGTTATTATATGTCTCGATTATGCAAAATTATAAATGCTTAAATCCATTCAGAGATTCGTTGCCAAGGTTTCGCAAAAATGTAAAAAATATATTGTAAATAAATAATTAATGTGTTTTATTGATTTGTTTAGTACCTATATCTTAACGTGTTTAGTAGATTTTGTTAATTTCTTAATTTCATTACATCATAGAATGGTTGTTTGATAACTTATACTAATTTTATATATATCTATTTCACACATATTTTAGCATGCGGTATTCACTTTAAAAGGTAAAAATGCATTTAGTAATAAGACATTTGTAGCTTAGTATAATTATAAATGTTATATTGTAATTACCGCTGGTGAATTTACATAAATAAATAAATTTCTGATCTCTTCTTCTTATTTCAGGCCACAGTATATCCGGTATTACCTGCGGTGTGTTTCGCTACATCTTCATTTATATCAAGCATACTATTACTACTGACTCCAGAGACTGCCAACAGACGGTTACTAGATACGATCGAACAGTTAGATAGTTCGGTAACACCGACTAATAAAACATCTGTGGGGACTGTGAATACCGCTTTTATACTGTCATAATGTGGACTGGATGCTGCAAGAAAACTAGAATTATGTATCACCTATAAGTAAATAAGTCAAATTTTAGAGTTTAAAATAAAGGAAAATATTTATACTTGTTGTATAAAGAAAAATCAAAATCCTATATTCATTATTAAGTATATGTATACAACGTTCAGTTGATGGTAATTGAAACGCCCTGCCCATTACAATAAAGTGCAGCTCAGTATTCTTGAAAAATCCCAAAATTCTAAGCGGCGCTGCAATTGCGCTCATCTCCTTGAGACGTAGGATGTTAAGCCTCGTTTGCCAAGTAAATTCACTAGCTACGGCGCCCTTCTGATCGAAATACTACGATAGTAATGATTACACTTTACTGCTTCATGGCAGAAATAGGCGCTGTTGTGGTACCCATAATCTCCCACTGCTTCCTACTTCTACTTATTGTAGCAATTTACAATTAAGCCTTATATATGTAGGTCTCAGAAACTTATTCCTATAACCTATTTCTGCCGTGAAGCAGTAATGTGTAAGCATTACTGTGTTTCGGTCTGAAGGGCGCCGTTGCTAGTGAAATTACTGGGCAAATGAGACTTAACATCTTATGTCTCAAGGTGACGAGCGCAGTTGTAGTGCCGCTCAGATTTTTTGGGTTTTTCAAGAATTCTGAGCGGCATTGCATTGTAATGGGTAGGGCGCATCAATTACCATCAGCTGAACGTCCTGCTCGCCTCGTCCCTATTATCATTAAACCTTATCTACGTTTTGGGGGATGAAACTTTATTTTGCTTTTAACTTGGAATCTGGGAAAACCTGGCTATTTACTATCATTTAAACACATTTTACATGCTTGTTTTTGGAATGCAGTTCTTTTTATTGCGCCTTCACTCGGTAATTCCTACTGATACAAATTCGTCACAGAAATGAAAAAAAAAAAACAGTCACTTAAGGACAAGAAACTGACGAACAACTGAGCTGGTACGTCGACAACTCATAGAATAAAAGTTTTATAATGCAATTATAATTAAAAGTTCCCGGGTTCGAATCCCGGTAGGTGCAGAGATTTATATGATGAATTTAGATGTTTGTTTCCGAGTCATGGATGTTTATATGTATTTATGTATGTTTAAGTAAGTATATTGTGTTAAATATATCGTTATCTTATTGGGCATGATAATTTGTGTAAAAGTAAAAATGTGTCATTTAACGTCATGATTTCATGATTCACATTAATTCCTCTATTTTAAATGTAAAATACGGCTCTCGTGATTTTAAATTAAAAAGTTTCGTTACAAGTTAAACCACAAACAAAAATATTTATTTTATAGATCATTTCTTTTGCTATTTTCACAAAAGAAGCATTGTTTGATAATTCAACGATCAATACTTTTTTTTTTTTATGGAATAGGAGGACAAACGAGCGTACGGGTCACCTGTTGTTAAGTGATCACCGCCGCCCACACTCTCTTGCAATACCAGAGGAATCACAGGAGCGTTGCCGGCCTTTAAGGAAGGTGTACGCGCTTTTTTTGAAGGTACCCATGTCGTATCGTCCCGGAAACACCGCACAAGGAAGTTCATTCCACAGCTTTGTAGTACGTGGAAGAAAGCTCCTTGTAAACCGCACTGTGGAGGACCGCCACACATCCAGATGGTGAGGATGATATCCTAACTTGTGGCGTGTCGTGCGAAGGTGGAATTCGGCGGCAGGAATTAGGTAAAACAGTTCTTCGGAACACTCCCCGTGATAAATGCGGTAGAAGACACACAATGAAGCGACGTCTCTACGCAACGCCAAGTGATCCAGCCGTTCACAAAGTACTGGGTCCCCGACAATTCGAGCTGCTCTGCGTTGCACGCGGTCAAATGGATCGAGCTGATACTGGGGTGCGCCAGACCAGAGATGACAGCAATACTCCATGTGTGGCCGGACCTGCGCTTTGTACAGCGCTAGAATGTGGGCCGGCTTGAAGTATTGCCATGCTCTATTAATGACGCCCAGTTTCTTTGAAGCCAATTTGGCTTTGCCCTCCAGATGGCCACGGAATTGGCAATCGCTCGAGATTTCAAGACCCAGTATTCCGATAATAGGCGAGGCTTTTAGGGAAGTGTTGTCGAAGAGCGGTGATGCGACAAATGGGGTTTTTTTAGTGGTAAACGCGCAAACTTGAGTCTTCTGGGGGTTAAATTGGTCAAGGTTCAATTTACCCCATTCCGCGACCTTCTCAAGAGAGGACTCGATAGAAGACACAAGTTTCTCCCGGTACTGGTCGACGATTTCCCGAGAGAGACGTGCATGGCCCGTGTATACGCCATCACCAGTGCTGTCATCTGCATAGCAATGAATGTTGGAGGTGTCCAACATATCATTGATATGCAGAAGAAACAGCGTAGATATAGCACACAGCCTTGGGGCACTCCAGCATTCACGGGCTTCGGGTTCGAGCAATATCCGTCGACAACGACCTGTATGCTGCGCCCAGTGAGGAAGCTGGAGGTCCACTTGCACAAGCTCTCGGGAAGCCCAAATGATGGAAGTTAAGAGAGGAGCGCCTTGTGCCATACACGATCAAAGGCCTTCGCTATATCCAGGCTAACTGCCAGGCCTTCCCCCTTGCTTTCAATAGCCGCAGCCCATCTATGTGTTAGGTATACCAGAAGATCACCTGCCGACCGACCATGGCGAAACCGTAAGCCGTATTGTCGGTCGTTGATCAACTGGTGACCCTCTAGGTATACCAAGAGCTGACGGCTAATTATGCTCTCCATGATTTTGGAGAGCAGGGAGGTAATAGCGATAGGCCCGTAGTTTGCCGGATCCGAACTGTCTCCTTTTTTTTGGATCGGATGGACAAGGGCTGACTTCCATGAGTCAGGGACTACGCCTTTGGAATAAGAGTGCCGAAATAAACGCGTTAGCACCGGCGTCAACTCAGGGGCACACGTTCTAAGCACGATTGGAGAAATGCCATCCGGCCCGCTCGACTTCCTGACGTCCAACGAAAACAGAGCTCGCCTAGCAGTTTTCTGTCTGAACTGTACTTCAGGCATAGAGCTCTGACACCGCGGGATGGTCGGCGGTGTTTTTCCGTTGTCGTCAAGAGTCGAGTTGGAGGCGAAAAGAGCGCACAGGAGATCGGCTTTCTCTTTTGCCGAATGGGCCAGGGTGTCATTCCTCATGTGCAACGGCGGCATAGACGGCTGCCTGAAGTTACCAAGAGCAGCTTTCGACAACGACCAGAAATTGCGTGTTCCGGTCGGGTAACTGGAAAGCTGCTCGCCGATTTTGACGACGTGTTTTGACTTTGCAGGGGCGATTTGGCGCTTAAAAAATCTGGAAGCACGGTTGTATTTCCTCTTAAGAACTATGCAGTTCGGATCCTTTGTGCCCAGCGCCGCAACCCAAGTTCGATACGCCTGTTTTTTGCAGTCAGATGCTGCTTTAACTGACGCATCGAACCAGGGCTGTGATCTGCCACCGATCGGTATTACAGAGCTTGGTATAAAAATATCCATGCCCTGTAGTATCACATCGGCTACTGCAACGGCGCAGGCACTAGGATCATCCGAAGGGAAACTAACCCTGCTCCAAGGGTAGGATGCAAAAAAGGAACGCATCCTATCCCAATCTGCTGACATGTAGTGCAAACGCGGCGGGTGTCTGGTGGTCTGTGACGTGGGCGTCGGATAGGCACTACACTCCTGACCAGGCAATGGTCGGACGTTCCGAGAGGGGCGTTGACAATGACCTGGTAACCATCGGGATGTGTAGTCAGCAGAAGATCTAATAAGGACGGCATGTGGCTATCCACATCCGGGAGCCGCGTTGGCGACTCAACCAATTGGGACAGACCGTACGCCAATGCAAAATTATGCACAGATCGCCCTGCGTAGTCTGTGGTACGTGATCCAAGCCATTCGGCATTGTGCCCGTTGAAATCACCCAAGACTACAATTTCAGCGGAGGGGATCTGTGCAAGAACGTTGTCAATTGCCGCTTGAACGCAGCCCATGAGATTATCGGTTTCTGCGTTACTACTATGGGACCTGTAGACACACGCATAGATGTGGACGCGGTCCTCTAAATCTACGCGGAGCCAGAGAGTGGACAGGTCCCTACCCTCAAAATTGCCGAGAAGACACATACCCCGGCATGAGGCAAAAAATTGTGCTCAATTTTGTACCCGGGGTACGTTAAATATGACGTATCGCTAGGTCGAGCTATCTGCGTCTCCGTAAGGAATCACAAGGCCGGCTTCGCCGTCTCAAGGTGGTGGTGGACGGCGTTTAAGTTGGAGTGAATTCCCCTGATATTGCAAAAGTCCACGTTGAGTGTGGAGCGGGGTGCCGTGGTGTTACTGCCTCGTTTGTCCTTGGTCATGCGCGGTACTGTGCCCTCCCCAGAATACGAAGGGCAGCCCGCGCTAGAGTGCTCGGGGAGGGATTCTCTGACTCTGGTAGAGCCGCTACCCTCCTGGGGTACTATCTCTTTAGGGACCGCTTTCATAATCGTTGTTGAGGAAGGGGGGGGGAAATGGCCTCCGGTCCTCGACACTAACCTATACGAAACATAGCGGCACTAGGCCGCTACTTCACGCCGGTATTCTGTGCGAGTGTGGTATTTAACCCGGACGAGTCTGGCCCGATTGTGCTGACGTCAAAAGACGGCTGCGTGACTCTCCCACTTCTAAAAAGCCCTTAGTCGCCTCTTACGACACCCATGGGCCTGGGACTCCCCTATTCTTTTTATGCCTCGGGGAAAGTACAGTTGACTTAAAGACAGACCGATTAGAAAGCAAGAATTAAGAACCATTTATTGATGATAACCTTTAATTAAAGTGGCTTTTTTAATTAAAGCTTAAATAAATATTAAAAGTTTCATGTACGTTTGTAGATGTTCTTGATTGTTTCATAAAAATCTTCTTGAGTATCTTTTTTCGAGGAGTGTCATCAATACGTGGCTCAGTAAATGATTCAGGTATGTGTATGTAGGACTATGACAAATCTGTTGATATTGATGGGTGATCTACAGCAGGTTGAAGGTTTCTAGACATACGTCGAAACTTTCTTAGTGAGTCTATTATTTTATTTCTGGTTAACATTGAAGATCCCTGTAAATCAAAAACAGATAATATAACAAAAATAATATTTTGTGTGTAAAATTGTATGTAACGGGGCCCTCATATAGAAAACTTATCGAGTAGACTTGGTTGACTGGTTCTGCTGCATAAAGATTCGTTGGTTTGTGGGAATGAGTTTCTTGCTACTTCTTTTAATTATCTCTACCCTTTACGAAGTAGTAGTAGATTCAACAGGAAGCATTTTTTTTGACATTCATAAGTGTCACTTCCGTGATTTTGATTTGATTTATTTTTAAGATAGATTAACTAGTAAATTGTATCAATATCAAAATAATAATTTTGTCTATTATTTCTTTTGTTAAAATTGGGTACATATCTAATTATTATAGACATTAGAATGTGATAAGCTATCGAAAAGCTCGCGGGGGTAAGGGTCAATTGAAGGTCAAGACTACCATAACAGCTGTCCGTGGGTTTTCATTATATATTATGCAATTTGAAGTCGCCTTATCGCCTTGGATAAAGAGTTAGTCGAACGGATGACTCAGTTATGTCATTTATATTAAATGACGAAAGATTAATTATTATTGTTTGTAGTTCTTTTCAATTAGAAACATATATTTTAAATTTCTTCGGAAACTAATCTAGGGAAAAATATCACGTTGTGTGTGATCGATGTGAAACTACTCAATGAATATTAAATTTTATTTTCAAACCTTCCATCATATGCGCTTCCCGAGAGCTTATGCAAGTGGACCTCCAGCTTCCTCATTGGGTGCAGCATACAAGTCGTTGTCTATGGTTATTGTTCAAACCCGAGGCCGTGAACACTGGAGTGCCCCAAGGCTGTGTGCTATCTTCGAGACTGTTTCTTCTGCATATCAATGATATTTTGGACACCTCCAACATACATTGCTATGCAGACGACAGCACTGGTGATGCCGCCATGGGCCTTGCAGGCGTCTCTAGGAAAATCGTGGACTAGTGCCGGGAAAAACTTGTGTCTTCTATCGAGAAGGTCGCAGAATGGGGTAAATTGACCCTTGTCCAATTTAACCCTCAGAAGACTCAAGTTTACGCGTTTACCACTTTAAAACCCCATTTGTCGTATCACCGCTCTTCGACAACACTTCCCTTAAAGCCTCGCCTAGTATCAGAATACTGGGACTCGAAATCTCGAGCGATTGCCAATTCCGTGGTAATCTGGATCTTATATTTCCCATAAATTACCCCCAATTCCTCAATGTGTCCTCGGTACGCCATAGTACATGCTGTACCTTGACCAGTAATCCCTTTTTCGTTTTAAATATGTAAAAAATTGTAAAAAAACAAATGCAAGTATGAAATATACATTTCTGATATGTTGGTGGTGAATACTCAAATAATTTATCAGCTCGATCCAGCGCGTGCAACGCAGAGCAGCTCGAATTGTCGGGGACCCAGTGCTCTGTGAACGGCTGGATCACTTGGCGTTGCGTAAAGACGTCGCTTCATTGTGTGTCTTCTTCCGCATTTATCACGGGGAGTGTTCCGAAGAGCTGTTTAACTTGATTCCTGCGGCCGAATTCCACCTTCGCACGACACGCCACAAGTTTGGGATATCATCCCCACCATCTGGATGAGCGGCCATCTTCCACAGTGCGTTTTTCAAGGAGCTTTTTTCCTCGTACTACAAAGCTGTGGAATGAGCTTCCTTGTGCGGTATTTCCGGGACGATAAGACATGGGTACCTTCAAAAAAAGCGCGTACAACTTCCTTAAAGGCGGGTAACGCTTTTGTGATTCCTCTGGTGACCAGGTGACCCGTTACAAACAATACTGTTAATCATTGACGTACAGTAAACACTGTTAATACCAAAACTAAGATTTAATTAAATTATTTATTTAAAATTATCTTAGTGTATGCCTCTTTTAATACTATAATATCATTGAGTCCATGTTCAAACCCATCCACTCATTCTGTTGGCAAGGTAAGTTATCGTGCAGTGAGACTCTTATCTGTGCTTCTTTGGCGGCGTGTAGCTTATTCTAGGTATTAATTATCATGACGCTCTCATGACGACTGTGCTTAGAAAATAATCATAAAACAATAATCTTACTATCAGTAGGATGAGCAAATTAAACAATGTTATCATAAACACACAAGTGAATATTTTATAATAACTGTTAGTTTAGTTTCGCACTCTTGCAAAGACACCCGCAGCCGCAACCTGAAGATCTCATGACAATGGATAGTAAAGAAAAGATAGTGGTCAAAAGTATTTTGGAGAAATTTGGGCGCTATCAGATTATTCAGTACATATTTATATGTTTACCGATAGTTTTTGTATCAATGAACATGGTTAATTATGTATTTGTTGCTGGGGACATAGGTTATCGGTAAGTGTCTCGTGTCTAGCAATCTTCCCATTCATTACGTCGCATCGTCAGTCATGGGTCTTGTTTGAGGGCAAGAAATATATTTAAATAATGCTACGGGCAATCTGTACAATTCAGGTATTTTATAAAACGCCTAGGCAATGTATTAATTCACTAGGGCGACGGAGCAGGGCGGGCAATGTATGAAATATTATGAAATTTATTATCTCATTTACATAATTCTCAAAGTAGTACAAGAGCTACATAATTCTCTTCTTCTATCTTTATCTACACCCATGCTTTAAATCCTCTATTAAATATTCTAAGACAGTTAGCTTATTGCCAACATTAAAACACCCAATGTACTAATTCCATTACAACATCCAAACGAGTGTTGTAATGAAATTCAGTACAACATTACAACACTCGTTTGGATGATGTAATGGTTACTAGGACTGGCTTTTTAATGTTAGCTGTAAGCTGTTTCAGAATCTTTTATAGAGGATTCATATTATGGGTGTAGATAAACTCTTGTATGTAACTGTTGATAATTAGGTATTAAAACACTCATGTGACACTGTTATCACACTCGGCTTCGCCTCGTGTTTTAATACCCCTTATTACAAACAGTTCCATAAATAACTATTATGATATCTAGATAATATAACGAAACTGATAGAGATTATATGACGTTCCTGCCGATACACTGATAATTTTTAAGTATATATATACCTTGTTATAATGTATAATAAATGTTGCAAGTCGGTATTTGTTTTAGCAAACAAAACAAAAAAAGTTTCAGTTTTAGTTTTTTATGAAAACTATACAGTTCGAGGGAGCGCTACTATATAATGACTTGCTGAAAGATATATTCGAGGAAAAATCTTATCCAAAATTTTAAAGCGAAATTAGAAAAGCACTGTCAAAAACAAAAGATTGTTATCTTAGAACACAGCGTGTTTTTTATTTACCATTGTTTAAAGTCATCGTAACTTTAAAAATTACTTCCTTATTTATATACTTTCATATTTATTTATAACTAGCTGACCCAACAGACGTTGTTCTGTATAATAAATAAAATAATGTTTTTTTTTATGAATTTGTTAATACCATAACATCAAGAATTATTTCGTAAAATCATTTGAAAATATTCTTTCAATTTGTTTTCTGAACGACGGGGGACACATCAAAGGAAAAATTTAAATGTTTATATTTATTTCTTTTCGATAATTTTCATATTTATTCACCTTTTAAACCTTCCCTGGACTTCCACAAATTATTCAAGACCAAAATAAGCCAAATCAGCCCAGCCGTTCTCGAATTTTAGCGAAACTAACGAACATCAATTCATTTTTATATAAGTATATAGATTATTGTTCTCATGTAAGTGAACTTTTTTTTCTTTTTTTGAGTAATAAACATTTTAAACCTAAAATGTATATTAAATGAGCTGCATTCAAAGTAAAACCACAGAATAGGGATGGATACTTACGTATTTATGTAAAACAATGATTGTTACCTCTGAAATAACATTTGGAATTCAAAAATAAAGATCCTCTTTCTAAATTACTGATCATAATTATAACTAGGCTGACAGGTGATTGGTACTCGTCCGATTCTTTCCAGCCAACACTTCTATTAGTGCAGATTCGAAATGACGTGTCATAATATCTTTATAAAAAACTAATTGAATAACGGCCGTTTTCAACAACCTACCCTTAGTTTAACTTACTAGAGGTAGACAAATATATCCTTTTACGCTTAATTACATTTCAATAACCTATTGACGGATAGCATTGGACTATAACTATATTAGACATAACTATGCATAAATAAGCTTTTAATAAAATCTTGTCATTAAACGGTGATAGCAATGAATCCATAACTAGAGATACGTAATTGAAAACGGCCGTAAATTAACTAGGATTGTAGCTGAACAAGTCAATGTCAAACACGATTGCTGAATTTCAGACATTTTTTTTCGTAGCTCTAAATACCTAGTTTGAAAAATCAATTTTATCAAAAGTTTGAAATATCTAGGATAAAAAGGGAACAATAACTAAAAAAGATGAATGTATATATTTTTGAAGTGAAAACGTCTTTAGCCGCCCTGGACACTTTTTGGTAGGAGAAAATTGTATCGTTTCGCATCTCCGACATTCTCATAACTAGCACACCCGATAAATAAATAAAAATAAATATAATCATATAGTTAGACACTTTTTGGATGAGTGAAGTCTCGTGAGAACGCGTCACCGAAGTGTTGCAATATTAGTGCTGTGTATATCTTATAAGTGAAATTGAATGATTTAGTGAAAATTTCAATGTATATATTGATTATACTTTTGTAACTTACCGGTTACGTGTTCGGTAAGTTTTGTTAAAATATCTAAGCATGGTGTAAAATATATTTTAATGTTTCATACATTTCCTAAACGTTCTAAGTATTCTATACGTTGTATAGGTATTGTTTGGAATAATACCGGATAATATTATTGCCGGAAAAAACCAGATAGCTTAATTGTTTTTTTTTTTTTTTAATAAAAACACCGACTATAAACATTAACCCCCTTATTCATAATGGTCCGTTAACTTAAAACAGTCGCTAAGGAGTGTTTTTTCTCATTCTGACTTAGGTCAATAAAAGAAGACAGAACGAGAATTAGTAATGCTTTAAGCTAGCAGACTGTTATGAATAAGGGGGGTAAAATATAGTTTAAAACAAGGTAACTAAAAAGTAAAAAAACGTTGTAGTTTGAAGTTACACAATATTTTGAAGTTCATCATTAGATGGTTGCTTTTACTCACCGTTCAAAAATCGTGCTTTTACCAACCTACATATCTTTATATATAAAAATGAATTGCTGTTCGTTAGTCTCGCTAATACTCGAGAACGGCTGGACCGATTTGGCTAATTTTGGTCTACAAAATTTGAAAAACAAAATTTTATGAACGATGCTGGATTCGAACCCACGACCTCCGGCGTTCCGTGCCGGTGGTCTAACCAACCGAGCTAACGGTTCGAGTACCGCCTCGTTATAAAATTCTGTTTGCTTTGTTCAACTCTCACGTTGTGGCTTTATTTTGGTCTTAAATTAATTGTGGAAGTCCAGAGAAGGTTTAAAAGGTTTGAATGAAAATGCGCGGAATTTAATGAAAACTACGATTTCGATTTTCCTCTTTTGATGTGTCCCCCGTCGGCGTCGTTCAGAAATCAAATTAAAATAATAGTTTAAAATGAATAACTAATTAGTATTTTTATATTTTTCTAACTTTCTCAGGTGATAAAAATGAACTTAATTTTAGGAAACTATAGAAGGTAGTTGTTAACTATCTATCAGATTATTTTTATGTAGATTTATAAATATTAAGTTTTGCCAAAAAATAATATTTCTGAACCTAACCGCACCACAAAACAAAACAAAAAATATAGTTTACTAGCTGCCCCGACAGACGTTGTTCTACAGATAATAAAAAAATATATGTTTATTAAAAATAAATTGTTTTATTGGAATTGGCCAATAATATTTCAAAACATTAAGAATTATTTCGTAAAATATGCTCCCTGTTGTTATAATGAAATTGTTTCACAGCGGAACTGTCAATCCGTGCGTCACTAAATTCGCTCACAGAAAATATGTCCATACAAAACAAATGTTGAAAAGAAAAATAATTATGGGTCCCAAATCGAAATAAAAACTATCCTATCTCTCAAGTTGGACCAAACTGCACTCCATGAAGTAATCCCCATTAAAATCCGTTCATTAGTTTAGGAGTTCATCGCGGACAAACAACGTGTATCGTAATTTATATATATTAAGATGATAAAGCGTTAAATTAACAGACTGTATCATAACTGTCTGTCAATATCAAATCACGTATTTCAAAAAAACTCTGTTTTGTAAGTAAGCTGCATCATGTGCAATTAATCGAAAATTTCATTCATACCAAGCATTTTTTTATTTGTTTGAATAAAAAAAGGATTCCTTTTGTTTGTTTTAAGTTTTTTTTAAGTTTACAAAAGTTTAGTTCTTTTATTTATGTATTTAATACAAAATTACTACAATTCAGAATGTTCATGTATTATATTTTGCTGTACACATTATTTCTAAATCATAGCCAAATAAAAATAAAAAAAATTGTTAAAAAAACATATTTAGGGGTGGGTGGGTTATCAATAATTAAGGGTATGAAAAATAGATGTGGGCAGATTCTCAGACCTACCCGATATACACACAAATGTTCCAACAAATTGGCTTAATACACAAATAAAAATTGAAAAACAAAATTTATTTGTGTATTAATCCTAGAAGTGAGGGTTATCACTTTAAAAACATAACATATTGCTTAAATTGGCTTAGCCGTTTTGGAGGAGTTTGGTAACAAACACCGGAACACGAGAATTTTTATATAATAGTAGATATCTTAAAGACGAAAGTATAAAAGTTCTTATATATTTTTCATAATATAATTTCTCCACCTTATCTTTCGCATAATTTTATATATATTATATCGCTTATATATTTTATAATAAGTACCTACCTACAACTAAAGCTCAGTTACAATTTTATTACAATGTAGATATTTCTGATTAGAGTATTATAAAATATTATGTTACTATCAAGTAACTAGTTGGTTATCTAAACCCTTTACTAACAATTAATGACGCTATTGTAAATAGTGCCTGATTTATAATCAGATCACTTTATCAAGGTAAAAATAATAAAACCAACAATCAAATGAAATATAATAGCAGTATCTACGTAAATAAATTGTAGATCCTGTTTAGGATTATACTTACCTACTTATTAATAAAGATACAACTTAATAAAATACATAATCTGATAGTTAGGTTAGTTAGTTAGATAGACTAACCTAACTAACGTACAATTAAAAATATAACGTTTAAATTTATTTTCTCATTTTTGTCCCAATCTGTGTTGAATATTCTTGTCTTTTTTATGAAAATAAGCGACGGGACGAGCAGGACGTTCAGCTGATGGTAATTGATACGCCCTGCTCATTACAATTCAGTGCCACTCGGTAGTTTCGAAAAACCCCAAAAATTCTGAGGATTCTCAAACTCAACTCGCTCTGCGTTCGTCACCTTAAGACAAACCATAAGATGTAGTCTCATTTTCCCAGTAATTTCACTAGCTACGGCGCCCTTTAGACCGAAATACAATAATATTTACACATTACTGCTTCACGGCAGAAATAGGCGCCGTTGTACCCATAGTTTTGCCGGCATCCATTGCAAAGGAGCCACTGGTCTTGTGATATTAGAATGGAGCGGGGTGATAACTGAACTGAATTTCTGTGGCCTGTGGTAGTATTTATTACACGAAGTAGGTACTTACTTATAGAGCCAAATGCAATTTTTGAAAATCTCCATAACCCACAGAGTAGGGTAGGACACTTATGCATCTACTACTATTGTTAGGTATAATAATATTTTGGCTGTTTGTGACTCAGAAGATCAATTCAGTGAAGGACGTATTGTTGGTATTTTATTAAATGGCTCATAAGTCATATTAGTATACTCGTATTACAGTCATGATGCACATTGAATTCTCTTCGACTTCTGCACGAACATGAATTCTATTCGGATAATGAATCCGTGTATTTGTTTCAGATGCTATATACCCCAATGTGACGACGTAAACCCAGAATACAAAGTACCGTGGTGGCCATCAGATGTCATCCATGACAAATGTTCTGCACCCAAATATACCGGCTACGATGGAAACTCTTGCACCAATGAGAGCTTCTCCAGAAACGAAACAGAAATGTGCACTAAATGGGTGTATGAAAGTAACAATACTATTATTGGTGAGGTATACATCCTAAAATCTACTTACTAAGTTACATAAACTAATAAGCTACCTATTATGAACTACGTTATAAAGTGCATAAACAGCAATTAGGTATACAATTATATGCTGATTGATTTATCCTAATTTCATAGCATTTTTTTCGTTTCGTTTCTAACACACCAATTTAAGGTTTTATACGTTTATCTGCTAAAAATATGATAAATCCTTGCTAAAAATAGAGTAATATTGATAAGTATAACAATACGTGTGCAAACATATACAATCATAAAGTAAATATAGCAAGCACTATAAACATTATGATATTGTTGCTAATAAGGGATAAACTATATTTTATTATATTTGTTCTCTGTCAACAAAATTATAAAACACACAAACTGTTTCTAATTGTCTTTATTATATTTTCTACAGCTCAATCTTGCCTGTCAGCCGTGGAAAATTAACAGCATTGGTATGATACACAACTTAGGACTGGCTATTTCTATGATCATTGCTGGATGGTTTTCAGATAGGTGAGTACCTGATACTGCTTATATGATAAACAGGAAAACAGTTTTAGGGGAAACATTCAATTGAACTCTTACAGACTGAGGTAGAAATATTTAAGACTGCAAGATATTTGGCAGTTTAGTATTTTTATGCGGTGAGGCACATGAACAATTATTCATTTGGTAAAGGTGCGAGACATTACATTCCATTTCATTATTAATTTTAACAATAACAAGGTTTAATGAATTAACTTATTAACATTAAACTAGTTGTCGCCCACTGGTCGACCAAATGGTTTGGGATACCTAGAGGAGAACCAGCTGATAAGCGACTACTAGTACCGTTTCCGTCAGGGAGGTTTAGCTGGTGATCTTCTTGCATAGCTCACCCATAAATAAGCGGTTGAGTCGCAAGAAGAGGCGTTGGCGGTGAGTTTGGACATAGCGAAGGCTAGATTATCCTATGGGCTTTCCGAGAGGTTGTGCAAATGGATATCTAACTATTTGGTCGATTGGAGCATCATGGTTGTTATCAACAGTGCATGCTTGACTTCTGGGTTACGTACCAGAGAGGCTACGTACCCCTACATTGTATCTTCTGCATATCAATAATATGCTACAAATCAGCAATATTCTTTATTATGCAGACTGACAGCATAGGATATATCTTACACGGGCCATGCCAACATCTCCCGGGATAGCGTTGACGAGAACCGGAACAAACTTGCGTCTGAAATGGAGACTATGCCTTGTAAAATGGGGCCGACAATATTTAGTCCAATTCAACCCTAAGAAGGCGCTAGTTCGTGCGTCCGCAAAAAAGTCTACCTTTATCGTATCCTCTCGATCCGAGATCACTCCCCTAACTGGAACAGTCTGAATCAGCATACTCGGTGGATATATCCAGTGACGTTCAGTTCCGTGGTCACTTGGAAGAGAAGGAAAAAAAAGCTTGGTGTACTCAGTAAGGAGAGACTCGTTCGCCTACGATTCACTACAAGCCTCCGCCTGCAACTAAATAAGGAACAGACTCGACCTCACATGGAATACTATTCTCGCCTCTGGGCGGGCGCTCCCCATTACCAGCTTCTTCCATTTGACCGCATACAACGAAGAGCAGCTCGAATCATCGACGATCAATTCATCTCCGATTGGCTTGCTCTCTGCATCTTTTACCGCATTTATCACGGAGAGTGCCCAGAGGAGCTGTTGTGGTTGATACCAGTGTCCGAATCGGACCACCGGACATTAATTCAAATTTCTAAATACCACCCGCATTACGTTGACGTCTGGCATTCCACAACCGCAAATTTTGCAATAAATTTTGTGCCTCGCACGGTCACTTTGTGGCGGCAATTACCGGCTACTGTTTTCCCAAACTCATACAACTTATGGACCTTGAAAATAGCAAACTCCCACCATAAAGGCTGGCAACGCATGTCTTCACCCCTGGTTTTGCGGATGTCCATGGTCGGCTGCCTCACCACTCCCCATTACGTGAGCCTCTTGCCCGTTTGCCCCCTGTTATATAAAAATATGGGCATTTTGGGGCTTTAAGGGAAGGGAACAAAATATTATGGGGGTTATTCATTCAGCCAGGTTTTCGATCTAACGAGGTTCTACTATAATGTATAGACGTACCTACCTAATGTTGTGAGTATAGTTAAAAGTAGGTATTCCTAAAACTTTTGCATTTAAATGGCTTTTTATTTCTTGCTTTCAGGTTTGGCCGTAAGCCAGTTCTCATTGTATGTTCTGTATGTTGCGTTTTGGGCAATTTAAAAACGTTTGCAACCTCATATAACATGTACGCGACTTGCGAGTTTCTCGAAAGTGTTTTTTCCGGCGGAGCTTATACAGCTGGAAATGTTTTGAGTAAGTACAAACAGAAACATTAAAACACGCGTTACCCTACAAATCAATTGATATTTAAAATAATGTGTGTGTGTGCAAGTCACACACGGTAGAAGTGAAACTTCTGAAAAGTTCCTGATTGAAAATACTCATTGAAAAGTATTGAAAAAATAATTAGTGGCTTCATGAAATCTGTAAATTTAAAAATAAGTACATAAAAGAAGGATATGGCTTATTGAAAACAATTCAAATTTCATCATTTTCAATACTTTTCACTGAGTATTTTTAATCAGGGGCAGGCTACGATAGATTGAGATATTATAATAAAATCACTTTTACGAACGACTTGAATAGAATATATATATATATATATATATTCAATTATTTCACTATAATCACAACTATATACAAGTAACATTAAATGATTTAAAACAATTGGGCAGTCAGGTGACCAGCAGCCAGCACGTCCGATACTTTCGACTGCCCCAACAAGAAGTGCACAATAGCCGAGAGCAATTCGTAACAGTTACCCTGCTACCAACCTTAATAATACGAAACTACCAACATCATAATAAAGTGACATCACTAAGATTTTGCATGTGATTATATAATATTACAATTACTAAAAATATACTAAATATAATTACTAAAACAATATATAACAGGTTACAAATGATTCTATTAATATTATCATAACTGAATGTTTGTACTAATTGGAAGGTCGAATAACCATTAATATAATGTAAGGTTTACTATTTTTTACCAAGCTCAAAAAATATTTAATATTTTAATGTAAACACTTATATTACATATATACAAATTCTGCAGCTTTACAAACCTTGTCATGGATCGTTGCTTGGGGCATATATTATTCCGCCTCCATCTCGTGAGCTTACTAATTTGTGGTAATGAAACTTACTATTCACAGTAAACAAGTCGAAATAGGTGCAACCCATGCATTTTAAATAGTGACATAGAGATCTCACCTCTAAACCAGCTACATATCCAACTATTTGCTTTAAATATTTACAAGCTTGGCTATGATTTAATAAACGAGACATTATGCGTCCAGTTTCTTCTAAGTTATCCATAATATAAATGTCACTTTCTTTTCTTTATTCTCATTAGCATCATCGGTCCGTGAAGATGGAGCAGTTGTATTAGTATTATGCACTGAAGAAGAACACATCATAATACTGAAGTTTTCTAGTGTTTCGTGTTCGTGTTCATTAGCACACAGTTTCCTGATTTCAACGATTTTAGTTCGACGTGGCACAACAATTTCCGAATGATGCCTTTTAGTTGTTTGGCAAGGGTTATCATTATAACAACCACGCATACGTACCTATAGTCCCAAAAATAATTTTGCGCCGAGGCCATATTGGATTTAAAAAATGTTCCCAAATTCGTTCTCTGCGCCCTCGAGAACCTTAGATACGATAGCCATATTGTTGAAATCATAATTTGGCGTGGCGGCCAAAATAATAGTTTTATAAATAACAGCCGGCAACGGCGCCTCTGTCGTCTCGCTTTTTCGTTTCATCAAGTTTCGAATCACAGCGATTCTAAAGCAGTTTCACTTAAAAAAAATAAAGGTTAAAGCAAATTTTCCCAACTTCTTAATAAACTAGCACTTATAAACGTTTGCGATAAGTAGTCATGGATAACTATATTTACAAAAAAAATTAGATTTGCCTTGTGTACACACGGTACGGTTTTAGTTGATCAACTGGCAAAGTGGCAACTGCTAAAACGCATAAGTATGATTTTTTTTATTATTATTCGTGGAAAAACTATAATTAAATCTATTCAGTAGTTTATGCGTTTTTAGGCAGATAATAATTCTATAAACTACTTTTTTGATCATCGAGAAAATACAATTCATTAAATATATTTTTTACTTTGTTACTATTGTATTACATAACCGTTTTAATAGTATGATATTAATATTTTAACATATTCCACATTATAATGTGGTAAGCTAGTTGACCCGACAGACGTTGTTCTGTTGTACATAATAAATAAAATACTGTTTTTTATGAATTATTCAATAATATTTCATTACTTCAAGGATTATTTGCTCCCTGTTGTAATAATGAAATTGTTTCACAGCAGAACCGTCAAACCATCTGTCAATAAATTCTTTCATAGAAAATATTATGTCCATACATGTGTGTCGATATTATTATATTATTATACAAAACAAATATTGGATATAAAAATAATTCCGAGTCCCAAATTGAAATAAAAATAATGCTATCTCTAAAGTTGGACTAAACTGCACTCCATGATCCCCATTAAAATCCGTTCATTACTGTAGGAGTTTACTGGAAGCAAACATCAGGACATTTAAATTATATATATTAAGATAATAATTACAACATAATTAATTATGGTATGTCTTGTTCTAGTGCTAGAAATTGCTGGTAAAAATAGGATTCTTTCTGGAGTTTTATTTGCTTATGCTGTCTACATGGGAGAAGCAGTATTGGCTTGTCTTGGAATGATTGTAGCATACTGGAAGAACTTACTTTACATGTTATGCACGCCATGTATCGTCTTCCTCTCATACATATTTTTAATAAAAGAAAGCCCAAGATGGCAAGTATTAAACGGAAAAATTACAGACGCGAAGAAAACAATGATAATTATGTCTAAATTGAATAATATCGATTTTAGTATGGAAGATATGAACAACATAAGCAATGATAATCTAAAAAATATTTTGATTGGTGATGTTAAAGAATCCAGTGAAGGTTATATTGATGTAATTAAATGTAAAGAAATTATGAAGAATTTAGCAGTGGCATTCTTCTGTCGGTTTTCTGTCAGCTTTATCTACTACGGTTTGATTGTGAATTCTGTTCTCCTTCCTGGAAATAAGTATACAAACTTTTTGCTAGCTGCGTGCATGTCATTCCCTGGTGAATTGATCTCAATGTATTTTATGAATAAAATTGGGAGAAAAAAGCCATTGACTGTTGGTTTTATAATTTGCGGCGCAGCCTGTGTTGGGTGTGGTTATGTACCCGATGGTAAGTTATATATTATTTTATTCATTTACTAAGCCCGACCAACGCCATTCGGTGGATAATTCTTATAAGAAAACTTGCAACCGAATTCAATATTATCTGTTCTATATATCCGATTATAGATTCCAAAATTCCCACCATCTGGATGTGTGCTGGCTATACACAGTTCGATTTTCAAGGGACTTTCTGCCATTTAATATAAAGTTAATCAATAACGTTCCAATTTCTATAGACAAATCACGTCGTATAAAATCTAAGCCGAAATATGGAACATTCTAAAAATTACACGATAATAAGCTTTGACTGCTATATCTATACATTGCCGCATTTACTCCAGTTGTTTATTCTTATAAAATAATATTCTTGCTCAATAAGCAGCAATGTAATACATTTATTCAGTTCAGGTTACGCACAGAACAGAAAAAACCGTTACGTACGTTGAATTTAGAGCCCGATTCGGAGAGTGACAGATGACACACGACTAAGAAGAAAAGTGTGCTTACATTATGCATACTTTTGCCATTCGGCTATCAGACTGCAAATGTCATTAGTTGCATACTGACTGAGTGTGCAGCCTCAGAGGTAAATCCTCGGTCGGTCAAGAAGTGCGTCGCCCGAGCACAACATTGTCGGTTGTTATCCATGCTCTAAGGCGCCTTGATAAGTTTGCCGCGTGTAATCATGACGGTTGTGTTTCGCCTCGCTTGTTCGACGAACCACCGAATCTTTTACTGGTTCTAATGCTAAGGGTTCCCTCAATATTCTGAACACAGAACTTAAAATACCAATGGCGTTCTCCACAACTTTTCTTGCTCTGGACAGCCTGTAATTTGTTTTCGTTTATTTTTTGTACAAGTCGAAGAGTCCTCCCGCGTCAAACGTCCGAGGCTTCCTCGTGAGGCTGCTAGTCAGTACCCGGCGAAAGTAATGAATAATATAAAAATAAATGTTATTGTTTCACATTTCTTTTTAACCATTTTTTCAGGTTATACTGGTATAAAAATTACATTGTTCTTAATTGGAAAACTAGTTGTAGCAGCTTGTTATACCGGCTTAGTTACTTATACTATGGAATTGTTTCCTACAAGTGTTAGAGGATCTTTAATTGGAATATGTACATTAGCATCTTGTACTGGAACTACTGCAGCACCACTGTCCTTGATGATGGTAAGAATTAGTCACGCTTATTAATTAAAAGTTTCCTTTAAATGATTAAATAATTATGTTCATTCAGTATTACCTACATTTCCTTAAGGCTTCAACATAATTCAATAACATAAATAAATATTTTCTTAAATTGGTAACAACGGGAAAAGACGATTCAAAAAGTTACAATCGACTTTGCTATTCGTAATATAGTAAAGCATGGAGATATAATTTAGCTATTCTCATTGATTTACGAATTACAGTGGATTAAATTCTAAAGGTTCAGTTAGAATTTTATATTTTATTTGTGTTTCCTGTAGAATTTTGCTAAAACATTAGATAGGTACTTAAATATACACTGACTCATAAACTGCATCAAATATCAGAAATACTTTAGAATTAATATTTTTGATAAGTATGCAAACAATTAAATACTAAATTAAAATATAGAGACTGTCCATTAAAAAAAAAAAACAAATTTTAAAATAGAACTGCAGCAAAATAAAAAAATTTAGACGGGAAAGTAAAAATTTACGCAAAGTCTCAAATTCGTGTGTTATTAGAGTTAAGTTTGAAATTAATTTATTTTTCTTTTCATTTTCATTTGCGATTTAAATGATTGTTACCAATAGTATTGATTATAAGTCTTTTAAAATCAACAAAAGTTTCATAACCATAAATATGGATACTTTGTCCGAACGTGGTCCAATCAAGCTGCTCAAATTGTGGTATTGGTGCAGTAAGGCTTGGATCAACAAGAATTTTTGAAAAAAACCAACCGAAACCAATTTTTGTTACATTTCTCGTTTTTGTCCAAAAAATTGCATGGGCCTTTCCAGTATGCAAACATATACTAATTAAGGATACTATTATGATGTTAAGGAACTATATAAAAGTATAGGTTCAATTTAAATTTGTATAAAAAGTTCGAAGTCTTGAACATTGATGCAGTTTATGTGTGTATAAATATATATAGCTTCTTCAACGAATTTAATACATCAAAATATCAGTTTCATTTTAAATTTTTAATATTTTCAGTCATCAAATTCAATGACACTCACGTCAGTTTGCTTCGGATGCACGGCAGCTATTTCTAGTTTCATTCTCATATTCACACCAGAGACTAAAGACATGCCGCTTATTGACACCATTGCTGAACTTCGATCTGCACATAATCTAAAAAACCAGTATGGGAAAGATAATCCTGTATGCGACTCTGTGATTTCAAATGATTAAAGGATTAAATTACTAAATAAATGAAACTGTGCAGGATATTGAAATATTCGTCGTCTTTACTTATTCGAAAGCTACAGTTTTTTGTATAAAAAGAGGAATCGTAAAAGATAATTAAAAAATAGAAGGGACTTTAGCTCTTACAAGAAATGTTAAAAGAGTAATAGTGAATTGTTTTAATAAAAATATACTACTTTAATATTGTCTTTCATTCACTTTACCAGTTGGCACATGGTGACGGCTAGATTATGGGAACCACAACGGCGCCTATATCTGCCGTGAAGTAGTAATGTGTAAGCATTACTGTGTTTTGGTCCGAACGGCGCCGTAGCTAACGAAATTACTGGGCAAATAAGACATAACATCTTATGTCTCAAGGTGACGAGCACAGTTGTAGTGCCGCTTAGTATTATTGGGTTTTTCAAGAATCCTAAGCGGCACTGCATTGAGAGGCGCAGGGCGTATCAATTACCATCAGCTGGACGTCCTGCTCGTCTCATCCCTTATTGTAATAAAAAAATCTTGCAATATTTGTTTGTAATGGTAGCAGTGCCCATTTTTACCAAATGGGCTGAAGTCGTAAATTAAAAAAAAGAATGCTGGGAGAGTTTCTTGCACCGCTTCTTCTCTCTCAGAGCGCCATTTGTTTCCGAAGCGGTAGTAGTATCTAGTAGTTATTAGAAATGACATCAAAAATAATTCTAAAGGTATAAATTTTGAGAAAATAAATGCCTTTTATGCCTTTTAAAACTGAGCCTTTTTAATGTAAATCCTCGGTATACCATGTATTGTAAATGTATAATATTATAACCGCAATTTGACAATTGTCAGAAGTCCAATTTTTTTTGTGGGGTAATTCTAAAAAGTCCGCTTAATTAACCTTCACTAATTTTTAAAAGTCACAACATTCTTTCACAAAAATACGATGCGCATTAAGCTTTTTTAACCCAAAAGAATTTCTGTAGACTGTCCTGCGCTAAGTAGTAGTTAGGTAGGTACCTTTCTTTCATACAGTACATACTGTAGGCGACTTTCGATTTTGAGGATTTTTTATAGTATGCTGCCATAAAGATGGTCATGGCGTTTTAGAGTACATGGTAATCCCCTTTTTTCATAGCACCTGGGGTTTGCCGGAACTTCGGACCGGGTAAATAAATAATAAAGATCCTTTAAACAGTTCTATGGCAGGAACTCACGCTACTGCCGTTGCTTGCATTTTTGGGGTCGAAGGATTAATCTACTCATTTGAGCAGTCACTGTGTTTAGAGCCTATTTTGCATCATTTTAAAACAATATAGCGCTCTTTGAGTCCAGTGTAATCATTTTTGTATTTGCAAAACCTTTGCAAATTTTACCATAGCCGTGTGAAAACAAAGCCCCTATTGAAGCAAAATGAGTTTTTTCATAATTCATTTCATCATACTTGCAACCCCATTCGAGAATTGGCTGCTTTTTGCAAAATTGCACTTCAATCAATCGTTTTAAAGTGGGTGAAAATCACGTTCAAAATTGCCGTTACATGCTCGTAGATACGTTACAGTTTAAAAATTAAAGCGTGTTAAAAATACCAAGAGTTGTTAATACTAACTGTAATAGAAATTCACTAATTAGTTTTATGATTCACTCAACTGTGACAATGCGGGTTGTAACACGGGTCACACAAATCATTATAATATTTACGCCGTTGTTACTACGGCGAAGGAAATTAAGTTTTCACAGTGTCTGTACGATGTAGAGCTACGCGTGTGCTATGTTTTCATCGATTGGTCAGGACTCAGGGGTATGGAGCGACGCGGACGGTGTAACTGGGGTTGTCCCACCGCGGCCGGCCGATCATTAACCCAGTTGAGTCTCGAGGCGCGAGGCGGCGCGGTCGGCCACGCCACGCCGCCGCTAAAATACCACCATCATGCAACTACCAGAGCTACCGCCGCCACCGCTCGCCCCGCTATGGGACAGAGTACTTCGAGCCCGCACATTACCACCCGATCTCGACGTCCAACTCCTATACATCGCGATCAAAGACCGCTTGACACATCCAGAATGGGAGGTACGCCTCCATGCTCTTAGAGTTCTCGCTGAACTTTTACCTCTATCCGGCAACGCTCTATCTTTTCCATTCGATCAAGTCATAGATAACCTGGGACACGGCTCACCGAACGTCAGAAAGGCGGCTCTGGATGCTCTTAAAGTATTTTGCAATCATTGTGAAGATCCTATTTGTGCAGCTAACGCGATTATAGATAAATGTTCTTATAGCAACATGAGTTCACGCACACGTCATATCAATATGAAGGTTAATGTGGTGACCGGGCTGATACTGTCCATACCATCTCTTGTAACGATTTTAAAGCGAAGATACAGAGAGCTTGATTTATTTCCTTTCTTTCAAATATTAGGTGAGAAACTTTTTGATACAATGCATAGAGACGTTGCGCTGCGTTCATTAATGAAAATGCGTCGAGTGTGTGGTCCACGTGAGTACATGTTGCAGTTTTCCCGTCTGACTACAAAAACACAGGAAAAATTTCGTTATTTGTGTGAAGTTTTTGATGAGGATTCAATGGACGTTTACTATGCGCCAAGAAAGCCGAGTAGTCAACAGTTAAAGAATTTTAATAGTATGTATAATCAGACAGCAACAATACCTCTAAACTTTTCGACTGATTCTTCGTCTGAGGAATCATATTATAGTGTGCCGTTGTACAGTAATAGTAATGGCACAAAAGTGATAATTGAAACAGAAATCAAGTTTGATTCTGATACTGCAATAACAATGACAGTTTTAGAACAAAATGAGACAGAATCTGACAGAAACTTCGGTAGTGAAGAAGATAATTCTGATCGTCATTATCTCAGGTACAGTGAAGATGATTCTGCGGAAGATTCAGACGTGGTTGTTAAAAAAGTGCGGTTTGGTGGTGAAAGTGTAAAAATACGAACACCTGATAGTGATAATTTATTGAACAGTGAAGAAGACGTAAAAGAAAATAAAAATTTACACGCTGCAGCTATTCTGTCAGATAAGGCAGCTATACAGGATAAAAACAACGAAATTAAAAAAAATGTGGCCAATAAAGAAACACGAGCGGTAACTAGGAAAAGCGGTATACCCCTGCCGGTTATACAAACTAAATCAAATGGCACGAATATTAATGGAACAAAAAATATTAAAGTTAAATCAAAATCCTTAAGTGAACTATATGATTATTTTAATGGTAGGAAAAGTGCAAATATAGAGAAGAAAACCAGTTTTGCGTTAACACTATCAGATGCCAGGTCTTCTGATAAAGTGCCGAGTCCTGTGGAACCTCATAGAGAGGTTGAAGTATTGCACAACTTGCAACGCAGTCCAACATTATCGCCCAGAAAACAGCAAACACTCGTGGATGTTGATAGTGAGGGGTGAGTAATCTGTTTCATACCAACACCTACACTTTTGTTTTTAAAAACATGCAATAGTATAGTAGAACCAGTGGTACCTTTGCACAGGATGCCGGCTAGATCTTGGTTCCACAACGGCGCCTACTTTTGCCGTGAAGCAGTAATGTGTAAGCATTATTGTGTTTCTGTCTGAAGGGCGCTGTAGCTAGTGAAGTTACTGGGCAAATGAGACTTAACATCTTATGTCTCAAGGTGACAAGCGCAGCTGTAGTGTTGCTAAGAAATTTTGGGTTTCTTAAGAACCCTGAGTGGCACCGTATTATAATAGGCAGGGCGTATAAATAACCATTTAGTGGATAGATAGTGTGGCATTTAGCTGATAATAAATGAGCATGATGAATTTCCCAACGTTACATACGCGTAAAGAACGAAAATATATCAAAAACTCAACCGACTGTCATTATAGTAATCTTTACAACAAGTTCTGTTCACCGACTTTGTCCACAGTGCGGAGTCTATTACGTACAACCAAACTATGGAATAAAGTTCCTCACACTGTGTTCCCAGGACGATACAACATGAGTAAATTATGTGAATTAAATAAAAATAATTAAATTAGTGTTCCGAAGAGCTGTTTAACCTGATTCCTGCCGCCCAATTCCACCTTCGCACGACACGCCACAAATTAGGGTATCATCCCCACCATCTGGATGTGTGGCGATTTTCAAGGATCTTTCTTCCACTACAAAGCTGTGGAATGAGCTTCCTTGTGCGGTGTTTCCGGGACGATATGACATAGGCACCTTCAAAAAAGCGCGTACACCTTAAAGGCCGGCAATGCTCCTGTGACCCTGGTGTTGCAAGAGAATGAGGGCGGCGGTGATCACTTAACACCAGGTACGCTCGTTTGTCCTCCTATTCCGTGAAAAATCATAACAAAACCTAATTAAGTTTTTATGTTAGTAGAAAAAAAACCATGTCTCGAGAAGTAAATTTTCATGGCTTAGATTTTATTTTTAAATAAACCAAAGAAAGAGTTTCGTAAACCATCATTTCCATGTTCTGCTCTTTCATAAAAAATATAATAATTTACTTTAAAAGTATACGTAAATAAGTCAAGGTTATTAGACCTGGAAAAGTATTCTCTGAAATGAAATTGAATATTTTCGTTAAGTACCTAATAAATTTTAACCTTAGCTCTAATTGTTAAAGTTAAACTCAAGGCCAAATGTCATGTTATTTACAATAGTTATATTGATTAGTACCTGAAACACATTTGGAAATTATATTTCTAAAAACAGTCACCATTGCGCTCACTGAGCATAGGTACATCATACAAGTACAAACATAAAATTATACATATAAGTTTATAAGTTGTTTTAGTTAAGTACTTAGAATGTTAAGTATTAATTTTTCGTTACGTTAATTTACAAGCTAAAATAATTTTTGTTTTTTTTCTTATTCTTCTTTTGGAAATAGCGTTTACTTTTTGCCAATGACGTAAATTAAAAGATTGGAAAATTAAGTTAAAAAGGATACGGAACACTGGAAAGGATACGTAGAAAAAGGTTTGAAACGGATGATAAAAATTTCATACACATACATATTACTAGCTGACCCAGAAAACGTTGTACTGCTATAATATAAAGTAATAAAAAAATTTTTGGGGTGTTAAAAGTAGATGCATCCGATTCTCAGATCTACCAAATTAATCGTACTACAATAATTATTGTAAGTATTGATCCATTGCCATCTTGCAACCCTATAGCGGATTTGTGGATGGAACAGAATAATATAAAAATCGCGATACAAAAATAGAGGTTGATCAACCGTCTAGGTTGAAAATTTAGGGTTATGTGAATTTTTTTATGTTGTATCATAAAAAAATAAAAACAAAAAATTACGTCCACAAAAATAAAAAAGAAATCTAACCCTTAACATTTAGGGGGATGAAAAATAGATAGTAGCCGATTCTCAGACCTACTGAATATGCATATAAAATTTGGTTAAAATCAGTAAAGCCGTTGCGGAGGAGTAAGGTAACTAACATTGTGACACGAGAATATTATATATATAAGACTAGCTGACCAAGCAAACGTTGTATTGCCGATATTAAAATCGCGACACAAAAGTAACTGTTGATCGTAGATGGGTGAAAATTTGAAGTTGTATGTATTTTTTAATGCTGACTCACAATCAAACAAATTTAAAAAAAAATGTCAAAAAATTCAAAAAAAAAACTTTGGCGTGGACCACCCTTAACATTTTGGGGGATGAAAAATAGATGTTGTCGGATTCTCAGACCTACCCAATATGCACTCAAAATTTCATGAGAATCGGTCAAGCCGTTTCGAAGGAGTTTAACAACAAACACCGCGACATGAGAATTTTATATATTAGATTATATTATATTATTATTGTTTGTCTCCATTATAAGTTTTATATTAAGTTATTTGTATATTTATGTGTATAATCATTTCACAATAAAAAAAATACATACTGTGAGTTATTTATTTTTAGATTGCTGCCACTTACTTTAGTCCTAGAGTTCTATACATGGGTCTGCCTAACGACCGGTGTAACCTAGCTTATGTGTGGGGGTGTAACCTATCTATGAATTATTCATAATGCTGTTCTTCGTGTATCAAACGATCCAAATGAAAGCACAACAAAAGTAAACGGAGTTTTTATTTTAGATTTTTGGCAAATGTTCAACAAATAGTATTTATTTCAAATTTTATTCACCACAAACCTATTATTTTCTCATGTACAATTGTTATAAGTGTTTACTGTAGTATCAGTAGTGTAGTGTAGTAGTAATTAGCTTACAATTAGAAACAGAGAAATAAGAGTTGAGGTGGACTTTAATTTTAAAATCCGTTAAGCACTTACATATTATTATTCCTATCTTTATATAGATATATAATTTACGTGTGTTGACAGTGAACTCCTCCTAAATGGCTCTACCGATTTGAATCAATTTTTAGTGTGTGTTTAAGTGGATTCGAGGATGGTTTAGATTCACAATTGAACTACCTCCAAACGGCTGGACCGATTTTGATGATTTTTTTGTGTGTTTCAGTGAATTTGAGATTGTTTAAGATTCTCAATTCAGTCCATATATAATTCTCCTGCCCATGTGTTTGGTAGTGAACTCCACCCAACGGCTGGACCGATTTTTAAAATTTAGAAAGAAAGAGAGAAAGAAAGAAAGAAATCATTTATTCTGCAACTTAAACCTAGTATACAAATTAACTTAATTATTAATTTACATCAACATGCAGAATTGGAGTTCACCTTAGCATAATACTGATAATACCCACAGGTGATATGATCAGCGCTGGTCTTCAGCATTTAAGACGTGTGTACAGGACAACGTCTGTCGGGTCCGCTAGTTTATTATATTTTGTAAATTATATTAATCTGATGTTATGTAAATTTATTTTAAATTTCCGTTAATCCTTTAAATAAATCCGCTAAACATTAACAAAGTAACATTGTACAATTAAACTTATAATTTAATAGCCTGAGGGCGGTCGCTCCATTCAGATTGTATATATACAAGAATTACTCGTTTAAAGATATAATATATACCTATAATTATAGTAGTAGTGTCTAGTATATTAATCTTTTTATATCTGTTTACAGATATGTACTAAATTTGATCGCAACCTCACCTCCGGAATCTCTTCTCCTGTCACCTCGGCCACCATCTTCGCTGAAGACTCACTACGACTGGGAGGAGCTTGGTATAGTCCCACAGCATATTATTGATCAGCTGCATAATACGGTGAGTACCACTACACTTGTATCGAGAATCTTCACTCGACCGACGTACAGTGATCTAATATAGATTGTGCCTAATCTACGGTTTTGGTACAGAGTTTTGGAATGCGTTACGAGTTCTATGAGTTCGTTTTTTTTTGTAAGATATTATCTATATCGTCGCTCTGCTTAGGTAATTTTCAAATTCCAAATACCAGTGGGAGGCTCTTTGCACATGAAGCCGGCTAGATTATTGTTACCAAAAGCGCCTATTTCTGCCGTGAATCAATAATGTGTAAAGATTACTGTATTTCGGTCTGAAGGGCGCCGTAGCTAGTGAAATTACTGGGCAAATGAGACTTAACATCTTATGTCTCAAAGTGACGAGTGCAATTGTAGTGCCGCTCAGAATTTTTGGGTTTTCAAGAATCCTGAGCGGCACTGCATTATAATGGGTAGGGCGTATCAATTACCATCAGCTGAAAAACCTGCTCATATTGTCCCTTATTTTCATAAAAAAAAATTGACAGCTATTTAGCCCGAGTCAAAGCCGAAAACTTTTGAAATTCGCTTGAAGTTGCAGAAGTAGTTGTTACTCGTACCCCAATACACCAAGGATTGGAAACCGACAAAATATTCTACCGATAAAGTACAGAAAATTTAAGTTGATAAATACTTTGCTGTTTAAATATAAAAAAAAAGAATATTATTTTGCTCTACCTTTTCATGAAATTTACGTTTTTCATTGAAGTACATAATTATATACGTTAAAAATAAATTTCGAATGGTGTTTTCCATAGCCGAGCCGATTTTAAGTGGGTTGGGTTAATCGAGTTAATCGATACCAACAGACGAGGTCCTCGCCTTGACTGTGTTAACGAAAAACTTGTCGTTTGCATAATAATTAGGTTCACGACTAAATATAAAAATATGATAAAGCCAGGCTATTAATGATGTCGAGACGTGATAAAGAAACACGTAAGAATTCTATGTTTATGGTAATAATATTGGTAACAAGTTTCTACAGCAAATTATAGTGTTTTATTGTAAGATTCTATATTCTATATACAGTTTTATTCGCCGACAATGTCTTATTATTTATATTACTAGCCGTTCCCTCCCGCTTCGCGAATTTTAAAAGGAAGGAACGTTGGAATTCGTGAAATAAACGATCTAGGATAAATTTCGCATCGAATGGTGGTAGTTTCATGTCGATTCGAGCAGTGGTTTAGGCGTGATTGAGCCTCAAACAAAGACTATTTTCATTATACATAGGTAGATAGAGATATCACGAAATTGCAAAATAATAACAAAATATTTATTAATATAGTAAAAAGTATAATAAAATGATTTTAATAGTAAAGTTGGGATATATTTATAATACCTATAGTACAAAGGTTTTTTAAAGAAATTTTATTCAAAAATAGAGCTCCTTGTGTCGAAAATTGAACTGGCGACAATTACTAAAACACAGTCTGTATATTTATGTAATAAAACTGAAATGATCGAATTTCTGTACGAAGACATTGTAAGAAAACAATGCTCAAAACTGAGACAGGGGGATGTATGAAAAGAAATAGAACTAATCCAGATTTAGTAATTTTTTTTGTTTCTCTGTTTGTTTAAACGTGCTAATAATCTCTGAAACTGTTGGACCCATTTAATTGAAATTTTGTACAATTTAATGTTCATCCTCGGTCAACATCATAGTTATTTTTCATCCCGAATAATTAGAGAATTCCCGTGGCATTTATATAAACCTGTAGTTATTTATATAGCTTAGTATTTTGATGAAGCTTTACAATAATATGACTTAGGCTGTTATTTACGAAGATATTGATTTGATTTGCACGTGTATGTGTAACATTAGTCAGATATATTAATTTTAATGTTTAGGAGAACTGGATAGCTGCAGTGAAGGCTGCTGATTACCTGCACGGCGCGTTATTGGATGCCGATAACGTGTTCAGAGCAGAACCAGCCGTGTCCTCCCTGGTGCAGCATATGTGGGCTCTCAGTGACGCTGTAAGTACACCAGCATGGAGCACCGTCTGTTATTATTATGGGCAAAGGGATATTTGCCGTGCTTCACATGTGAGTGTTCCCATTCAAAGGTACTTTCAACTTTATGATCACTGATAAATACATGGGCACTCTCATTGTGCCTAATATTTTAAGATTCTTGCCACCGAATTCCAACTTCACGGACTTCATCCCCACCATCTTGATGTGTAATGTTCCTCCACAGAGCTGTTTTCAAGGGACACTCTTCCACATACCACAAAGCTGAGGAAAAGCTCCCTTGTGCGGTGTTTCCGGGACGATACGACATGGGTAGTTTCAAAAAAAGTGGCTGATAGGCTGGCCTTATAGGCTGACAACGCTCCTGTGGTTCCTCTAGTGTTGCGAGACTGTATGGGCGGCGGTGATCACTTAACACCAGGTGACTACTAGTATCAGACAAAGCAAAAAATTTCATTTAGTTCCATCATTTGTTAGTAAGTTAGAATGTTTTTCATGATGTTTTTTGTTTGATTTTCAATATGTCTGCACAAGCGAAAAATTATATTAAGTAAAATGTATTTATTGGAGGCTGGGAAACTTTACAAGTTACATCTTTTTAACCGACTTCAAAAAAGGAGGAGGTTCCAATTCGTCGATATGTTCTTTTTTTTATGTTTATTACCTCAAAACTTTCGAGTGGGAGATCCAATTTTGATAATTCTTTTGTGTAAATGTAATTTCGTCCAGATCTCACAATGGAATCCATGAGAAAACCATAAAAGTCTTAAATTTGCTGTACGTATGTTTCAAATTCAAAAAATTCAAATTCAAAAAAATACATAATAATAAATACGTATGTGGTGATATATTTACATTTATATTTAGATTTTTCATTTGTGCATTGAGAAATTTAGTATATCTACACATATTTAGACAAATTGTTTAGGTGTTCTTCCGCTGCGACCCGCTCTCGCCTCTCGCTTTCTCACGACTCAAGCACATCTCACCTATAACTATGTATGTAGTTACAAACCTATCTTGGATGACACCGACTCCAAAAATTACAGTAATCGTAACTAGAATTAGATTAATCAATTAGATTGTATAAAAATACGCAATTTTTTTATACTTTTTAGTGCACATTATATCTATTGTTTTGGAATAGTGTTTTCGAATTCGGTTATTTTTTTTGTCAATTTATTGTTTTGTAAAAATTTCAATATAGGTATACAGCGATAAATCATAAATAAAATTAAGGTTTTCGAATGTAAATAAGCTTAACATTTTATGTCTCAAGGTGACGAGCGCAATTATAGTGCCGCTCAGAATTTTTGGGTTTTCCCAGAATCCTGATCGGCATAAAAAAAGGTATAAGTTATACTAAAATATGATACATTTAAGTAATAATGCTTAAAACTTAGTCAGAAAGCCAATAGTGACATTATTTTTATAGATACCGGCTGCTCACGCCCCAGCTGAAGGTGTAGTGTGTGCGATTGTTCGTAGCTCCAGTGCAGACAGCATCAGAGAAATTCTGCCATCGTTGATAAAGAGGACCACTCATGAGTCACCTCCAGCCGCTTTACCACACGCCTTGCTGCAGAGGTTGGCTCTACACCATCTCGTAGACTTGATATTCGATGATCACATCGTTCAGGTATAAAGTTTTGGCAATTTCTTGTCTATCCTTAAGTGTTGTCTCAGTATCGTTTATTGAGTGTTTGTCTTTTTAAGTCTAGTAGCCTTTTAACCAGTGGGAGGCTTCTTTGCACAGGATGCCGGCTTAATTATGGGTACCACGAATGTGTAAGCATTACTGTGTTTCAGTCTGAAAGGCGCCGTAGCTAGTGACATTACTGGGCAAATGAGAGTTGACACTCAGAATTTTTGAGTTTTACAATAAGCCTTAGTGGCACTGCATTGTGATGGGCTGGGCGTATCAATTACCGACTGCTAAACGTCCTGCTCGTCTCGTCCCCTATTTTGATTAAAAATAAGAAAATTATATCATAGTTCATTTTTATTTTATTTAACAAAATTAATAAACATTTAGCTTTACAAGATTGAGGTACAATCATAAACATAGTCAAAATTTTGTTAAATTAAACTATTAATAATTATGAACGTTGCGATTCGAACCTGCGCCTGGAGAGATGAACAGACAAACAAATACCAAGATTTATGGATAGGGCGTCATACCGGTGGTTAGCTATGTGTGTAAAAAAATAGGTGGAGCGTATATTTATCTCCCATAAATATCTCACATACATATATCAATTACCATAAATATAGCGTAGGTATCTTAATTGGAATAACATAAAATAACTTCATTATGAATTTTATTGTACTACTAGCTGACCCAGCAAACGTTGTATTGCCGCTATACAAAAGTAACTGTTGATCGTAGATGGGTGAAAATTTGAAGTTGTATGTATTTTTTAATTCTGACTCATAATCAAACAAATTTAAAAAGAAATGACAAAAAAATTTGGCGTGGACCACCCATAACATTTAGGGGATGACAAATAGATGTTGTCCGATTCTCAGACCTACCCAATATGCACTCAAAATTTCATGAGAATCGGTCAAGCCGTTTCGAAGGAGTTTAACTACAAACACCGCGACATGAGAATTTTATATATTAAATTAAAAATATGTAAGTATATGTAATTCCTTAAGTAGACTAAGATACAAATAGACTTCTTGTGGCAGGTTAAGGATCCAGAAGAGGCTGAAAGTGCACGACTTAGGGCCGCGATGTGCTTCACCAGAGCGGCCGGGCCCGCAGCTGTGCTGGCAGCTGTCAGGAGAAGGCTTGGAGATTCCTCTCAAGCTGATGAATTCTGTCATAAGGTTTGTTACAACCGCCGCGCGTTATACACGGACGGAACTTCAACCTCTAATATCTAATATTAACATTTGCACTACCCTATGTAAAATTTCACTATGCCAAAATGCCATGCCGCGTCCGACGGTAATACATACATACGTAATCTTAATACTATTGACACTAAAATAATTAAAATTAAATCAGTCAGCCACATCCTTGAGGAAATCATCATTGGAGTTCCTCAAGGCAGTATTTTGGGCCCTACACTGTTTTTATTTATATTAATGATCTCTGATATATAAAGTTAAACCATGATTTATTATTTATGTCATGACATAATCATATAAAACTCTGTCAGTGCTCTTTTGTTACTGTTAATGCTTAAAATAAAGCTTACAAGAATACACAAAACAGAATCAGTGTCACTCACTACACTCAATGTAGATAAAACAAATTATATGAAATACTTGATGCGCAATCTATCTTAAATAAATTATCGCAATTATCTTAATAATATATGATATGATTAATAATATGCAAGAAGAATTCGAAAGCTGATTTGAGTTCTTTAAAAGTTAAGCAAATACAAAAATAATAAGACTAGTTTGCTTTGCTCTACGTCAATCAATAATTGTTATAAGTAACTGTTCTACCACGTGGGGCGGAGGTGGAAAAGTTTGTTATTAACGATCGAGAGAGCTCAGAAAGCTATTCTTTAAGTGCGTAATCACCACCCTTTCATATTTCCTGCTAATATCCTCTATACCAGTGGGAGGAGGAGTGGAGGCTCCTTTGAACAGGAAGCCGGCTAGATTATGGGTACCACAACTGCGCCTATTTCTGCTGTGAAGCAGAAATGAGTAAACATTACTATGTTCAGGTCTGAAGGGCGCCGTCGCTAGTGAAATTACTGGGGAAATGAGACTTAACATAATATTACGTCTCAATGTGACGAGCGTAATTATAGTGTCGCTTGGAATTTTTGGGTTTTTCAAGAATCCTGAGCGGCACTGCATTGTAATGGGTAGGGTTTATCAATTACCATCAGCTGAACTTCTTGCTCGTTTCGTCCCTTATTTTCATAAAAAAATATATCTTGCAAAGTACTAAAAGTTTGACAGTTAATTACAATTATTATGGTACTGACACGCAGACCTTCCCTAACAGCACTGAATTTATTGATAAAAGATGCAAATATATTGTTTGCCCTCAAAAAACAAGGACAAACTTTGCTTTTACATGTAAATAATAAAAAAGTTTCAATTCAAATTATAATTTGTGTCTATATATCGCTATCTTGCCTAAGCTTTTAAGAAAGGCCCAATAATTCGTTTCTATTTCTCTTCGGTGCTGCACTCCACTCCATTCACGAAAATCTTTAACAGATATAGATATAACATTGTATGTCAGAACAACAAGGTTTTTTTTTTAATTTAGGCATATATTATGTTACTAGTAGTTGCCCGATGCATTCGCAACTAAAGGTTTTATCTCAATAAAATGTGGATAACAGAAGAGTTGTCGTACTGAAACATGCAGGGCAAGCCTGTCAGCCATTAATTTGGCATATCGACATCCCATTCTGCACGGACGCACGCTAAGAAAGGGATCCTCCCTTTCTTAGCGTTCGCCCGTGCAGTTAGCGTTAGTAGGATTATGTTCGTATAATGATTTTTTCTTTCAACAGCTGCGGGAACGTTTAAATAGACCGGTAGATAGTGCAAGACCGTCTGTATTTCCAAGGTATGTGAACTTTCATAATATTTCATTACTTTTTTAGTGTATGACTAAGTGCCGCACCATCGGTACCATTCTCCTGTGGCACGCCATGTAGTGGTTACAGGTTTTGTATTTTATAATTAGTAGCATCTAAGGTTCCAAGTACACAACTAGTTTTTGTATAGCTTTGGAACTAGACTAGTTGAAATGGAATGTTTGGACATGCCAATTCAAATAACATCGAAATTAAGACAAGTCAAAAATTTAAAAAAAATTTAATGTTTTCACTGTAATTATCATGTGTTATTAACAAAAATGACTTATTTCAATAGAAATAAGAAAAATCACTGTTACACCACGAGGTGTGATCAATCACACCCTTTCAATCTGCAGTACAAGATATATTTTTTAATATGTACCCAGACTTTCCTGCAATGACAATGGAAACTTTGATGTCCAAAATAAATGGAAAAATATCTATTAAAAATAGTTGCCTACTGTGAAATGATTTAAATCACGCACCTCCAATCACGATCATTATCACGATCAAGCAAGAACTCTTTTTCTCTTTAACTAAATAGTAGGAGAGAAGAGACCATAGTCCGACACTGAGACAACTCTTAACACCCTCTAAAAAACTTTTTTCCAGCATTAAAATATGGAAGGAACTAATCACAGCATCAGCGTTCCCAAGTTTTCATTAAGATGGGTATCTTGATACAACTGTACCCTTAATAACCAATTATAATATAGAAACCAATTTTATAGTATTTCCTTTGATTAACGCGAGGGTTACTCATTTAAATAAAACACTTTAAAAGGATTGTACTCGAGTAATTGTATCTGTCTATAGCAAAAACCATTTTCGACGTAATAATTGGCGATAAACTTCCTAATACCATCTATTACAAAAACTATCTTCGACTCATTTCATCTGCAGTTCCTTGAAAGGTCTTAAAACGTCGGGTTAACTAAAATAAAAATGTATTTTGTACCCAAAAATCTAATGTAAAATCAATTACATTTATTACAATTACACGCGTTTTAATCCTTAAAAGTGTTTTATTTAAACCAATTTTATAGTTCTTCTAATGTGAGATAAGCAAAAGGCGAAGATGCCACATTTTCCTTAAATAATCCGATCTTATTGTTAGGGTATCGCACCTGCCAGTCTCTACAAGGAGACGAGCTCGGTCGACCCCTCCCGCAGCGCCGAGACCGCGCACACGTAAACTGCGACCCTTACCGGAATCAGCACCACTACTTGGTAATCACAAAAGTATTTTCTTATCTTCCTTACTGTTGTAATGAAAAAATATCATGATGACATTTTCTTGTCCAATTTAAAAAAAATAGCCACTCATTTTTGTACTCTGTTGTTCCATGGCAAAATTTCGTGTTGCTTATAGAGGTACAAATGTTATGAATGTGTAAGTCTGTCTCAGTATGCTTTAGCTTGACAGCTAAACATCCAATTGATTTTAGTAAAATTTTCCATGGGCTTAGTGTCTTAGGTTAGGGGATGGACACAATTCATGCTGAAGATTGTGAAAAGCTCACGGGAGCGCTGTATAATCAATTCCCACCAAATAATGTGTCGGGCAGAAGCATAATAATATGTATTCTATATATTTTTTTTTTTTTTATGATAATAAGGGACGCGACGAACATGACGTTCAGCTGATGGTAATTGATACGCCATGCCCATTACAATGCAATGCCGCTCAGGATTGTCAAAAAACCCAAAAATTTTGAGCGGCACTACAATTGCGCTCGTCACCTTGAGACATAAGATGTTAAGCCTTGCCCAGTTATTTCACTAGCTACGGCGCCCTTCAGACCGAAACACAGTAATGCTTACACACTACTGCTTCACGGCAGAAATAGGCGCCGTTGTGGTACCCATAATCTAGCCGGCTTCCTGTGCAAAGGAGCCTCCCACTGGTAAATTTAATTTGTTAAAGAATAATTACAGCTCAGCTAACAAAATATGTTGCTGAAACAAAAATGGATAAATATATTATTCTATTTATTATAAAAACATGGGTACATATAATGGTAGGGCATACAATTGATATTGGGTATACAATTGAAATTGGGTTTAAAGTAAGGGAAATTAATTGTTAAGTTGATGTTTTTATTTAATGCACAGTGACTATGATACTAAAGATCAATGCCACTAAAGTCAACATCAATTAAAACGAAACATTGGAGGTTCCCACAACGTGTTGCTTGGCGTGATTTTTTGTTTCGATAATGTTGCACGATTAATAGTGTCTGACTGTATTGTGTCAGTTAAAAAGTTCTGGAAAAAACTCCGGCAACATCATCATCAGCCCGATGACGTCCACATCTGGACAATGGCCTCTCCCAAAGATCAGTCCTGCGCTGCCTTCATCCAACGTATTCCGACGATCTTGACCAGATCGTCGGTCCATCTGGTAGGCCACCAGGACATTCATTTATTCCATAAGTCCAGCATATTGTCACCAAACTATAAATCGCAATAATAATTGTCATCTATCTTTTTATCCTACGTTTCTATCCGTTCTCAGGCTGGCCAGGCACTTGTAAACAAAGAACAATACTTTGCATGTCAATTGACGAAACATATTGGATTATCCATTATATTGTTAACACCTTAAGTACAATGTTTCCTGCAAATAAATTTCATTTCATTTCAATAAAGTCTTAAAAATAAATCAATTGTGCTATTGTAAAGAAAACATGGTGACACAGTAGCAAGCTGATCTAAGCGCTTTCTGCACATTTAGTATGTGTTACACTAAATGTATAGTCCTAAACAAAACAAGTTGGTACAAATCACCGAAAGTCTGAAGATAAGCGCCGAACTCCACCAGGCGACGGAGCGAAACCGATGGAGACAGTTCGTTAATCAATTGAACGCGAGTCACGATCTTCAGCAGTGAGGGAACGTCTAAGCAGAAGTACTAAATGTATAGTTGTTGTTATTTACTAGGTGTTAGTACGAACAGTTTTTAAATTTAGTGAAATATAAACAAAATTTATCATAGGTACTAGCATCAGCTCCACGGCGAGAGCTTTCTTCGTGACTCCACTCAAGGAAATGGCAAATGACGAAAGGTATGCTTTCCATGAGCTTTATCGAGCTATAGTATTAATATATATAAATAGTTACTAGCTGACCCAGCAAACGTTAGTATGGCCAATAAAAGTAATAAAAAAAATCAATAATTAAAAATTTTTATGGCATAAAAAAAAGATGACGACTGATTCTAAAATCTACCAAATATATAGAACTTAAAATTTATAATATCGTACTACAATAATCATTATATTCGATTGCCATCTTGCAACTCTATTGCGTATCTGTGGATGGAATAAATAATATTAAAATCGCGATACAAAAATAGGTGTTGATCGTAGACGGGTGAAAATTTGAAGTTGTATGTATTTTTTAATGCTGAATTATAAAAAAATAAAAATAAAAAATAATATTTAGGGGTGGGTGACCCTTATCATTTAGAGGTATGAAAAGTAGATGGTCGCCGATTCTCAGACCTACCCGTTATACTCACAAATTTTTAAACAAATTTGTTTAGCTGTTTCGGAGGAGTTTGGTAACAAACACCGGGACACGAGAATTTTATGTATAAGATATGGATCTATTATCTGATAGCAGATATTTGGTGATATGGCCCGCCCATTAAAATAATAATGCGCCGGCGATAGAGTTACTTAAGTGCATTTCCCGCTAATAGCAGTATTTATGAGCAAGGAACTCCGCAATGCACCGCTAATATGCAGTAGACCTGAAGTGACGGTTAATAGCATCTACTTCAGTATGGATGTGGACTCGGAAACTTTATAGAGGATTCATATTATGGGTGTAGATAAACTTGTATGCAACTGTTGATAAATAGGTATGAAAACACGCATGTGATATCTACTATTATCACACTCATGACTTATTTGAAATTGAACTTCGCCTCGAGTGATAAACCCACATTCGTGTTTTCATACCCCTCATTACACAGCAGTTGCATAAATAACTATTAATTAGCATGCATGATTATAAGAACACTTTATGAAATGTCATTAGTGCTACCCAGAAAAATGTGTGTGGACTAGCATAAAGCGTACCCTTTCTATTGATCAATTCCGGCCGCTTACTCTCAATTTCTTGCTTCAACCTCATCAGTTGTTGGCAGCACGGATCCGAACCGATGATAGTCAGAGAATAAGATTATTTTTCTACTAGGATTTCATTTCTTACGTTTTACATCTAATGGTAATAAACAGATATTTTCCGGGCAATACGTGGAGTGATATTATAAATACAATATCCGGACGACCGAGCCTTGCTCGGATTTTTAAGAATGTACAAAACTTGAACAAAAAAGAAACTAATAGGACATGTGGATTCGAACCGGGGTCTTCTGCTTTCCGGATCACCCAATGTCCCATCTGAGCTATAATAGTCTTAATAATAGTGGCGAAATTTACCTTTGTATTCTAATGTTATTGTAGCTGCTTCTCATTCAAACATGGATAAAACCATTTTTTTTTTAATTGAAACCTAGCTAGATCGATTTATCACCCCCGAAATCCCCTGCATACTTAATTTTATGAAAATCGTTGGAGCCGTTTCCGAGATTCAGATTATATATATATATATATACAAGAATTGCTCGTTTAAAGATATAAGATAAAAATATAACGTTGGTGTATGTATAAGAACAATATTTTACGTGCCTTGTAAAAGCGATCCAAACAGCGAGAGCACTTAGGATTTCCTTAGTTTTTTTTTTATGGAATAGGAGGACAATGTTAGTGATCACCGCCGCCCACCTTCTCTTGCAACACCAGAGGAATAACAAAATGCGCTTTTTTTGAAAGTACGCAATACGCATGTCGTATAGTCCCTGAAACACCACACAACAGGCCAACTACAGGCCTATTGCTATTACCCCTCTCAAAAATCATGGACAGTATAATTAACCGCCAGCTCTTGTTATACCTAGAAGGTCACCAATTGATCAACGACCGACAGAACGGCTTTCGCCATGGTCGGTCAGCAGGTGATCTTCTGGTATACCTAACACATAGGTGGGCGGCGGCCATCGAAAGCAAGGGGGAAGGCCTAGCAGTTGGCCTGAAAATAGCGAAAGCCTTTGATCGTGTATGGCACAAGGCACTTCTCTTAAAACTTCCTCCTTTTTCCATAAAAAAGAAAGACAAGGAAGCTCATTACACAGCCTTATGGTATGTGGATGAAAGTAACTTGAAAACCGCAGAGTGGAGGAACGCGACACATGCAGATGCTGGGGATGGATTATACTTATTATTAGTTCTACTTTCTACTTAGAACATAAATAAACACTTATTTTTAAAATGTAATTCTTAAGGATTCATTTTTCTTGATAACAAAATGTAGAAATTTAATAATACATATTTTGATCAAAACTCTGAATGTAATGAAATTATCATATTTAATTCAATTACATCATATAGTAATTAGAATCTCGTGAAATAAAAAAATGTTTGGTTTATTATTTGCGGTTTTAAATGGCTGTACCGACTTTTTTTATGATAATAAGGGACGAGACGAGCAGGACGTTCAGCTGATGGTAATTGATACGCCCTGCCCATTACAATGCAGTGCCGCTCAGAATTTTTGGGTCTTCCAAAAATTCTGAGTGGCGCATCAACTCCGCTCGTCACCTTAAGATGTTAAGTCTCATTTGCCCAGAAATTTCACTAGCTACGGCGCCCTTCAGACTGACACACAGTAATGCTTACACATTACTGCTTTACCACAGATATAGGAGCCGTTGTGGTACCTATAATCTAGCCGGAATCCTGTGCAAAGGAGCCTCCCACTTGTAAATTGACTACAATATGTTTCAAGCTATGATTGTTCGTTGATGTTTTCTTCTCAGGTGCAAGCGAGAATATCCGTTTTCGGTCGTATATTCACCCCTCTGGGAAAATTATAAATATAGATTACAGTTCCAGAAGTCGAGACACTTTTTTAGAAAAATTCTTCCTCTTTTTGTAGATTTCATAAATCTGATTTCAAAAAAATGAATTTTTTTGACATTTGTAAAAAGTCCTTTTTTCAAATCATTTATATACGATTTTTAACCAGATAATTATAATTTCAATTTTAACTAGACTGCTGAAAAAAGTAGAACAAAAGAGCACTTATTTTACTATTGTGCTATTACTGAGATATTACTAGTACCAAATTAGTATGCCTAATCAATAAGAACTATAGAATGGTGTGAATTTTATCACAGTTCAAAATGTAGGACTCAATTCCATGCAGAACGAGTCGCGAGCAAAACATAACATAGTGCTCAAGTAATTAAATTTCCCCCTGATGGCCTTACGTTCGTACATCGTAAACAAGCCAGTTACTTGCATTGTATTAGATACCTACATAATACATCCAAAAACATTGAAAGTTTGCTAATGGTATCCTAGCAACAGAACTACGGGCAACTGGTCTGAGCGTTCACTCAATATCCTGCCACACCAACACACGACCAATCAGGTCACCAGGTCGATACAGGAAAATTGTCTCGCAACTATCGATAGTGAGAAAGTATTACTTCATGGGTAAGAAGATTATTATAAAGCGTGAATTTTAATAGTAGGTTATTATCGATTACTGTTAACCAAATAGTTATGGACAGAGCCATTTATTACTATTATGTATATTAGGTGCGAACCAACAAAAACTACTTAAGCAATTAGTGCCGTATTGAAAATATTACCCAAATTGAAATAATTTTTTATTTAAAGTTTGTGTTTGTGCCATTTTTAGAGGGAGAAACACTGAAACACAAATTTTACTCAGACTTTTTCAAATATAATATAAGTATTATAAAGTTTTACAAGATAACATAACACCTTTTGTTTCAGTAAATGATTTATCTATTGCAAATCAAAGAATATGTAAAAGTACAAGTGAATGGAAATATTACACTGGCGTAAATAAAATTATATTATTGAAATAGCTACATAGATATCAACCAGCCCCAAAAAGAAAATTTACAAAACAATCAAATATAACGTAATGCTGGCGAGAAAGGGTCAATTACTACATTTTTATTTCATAAGGAAAAATAGGCTAATCCCTCTGTTATCGACAAAAATTAAGTTTTAAAAAGAAAACGTTTATAGGACCAGTCACGAACATTTTGACCAAGTATTGGTCCAATTGCGTGATATGACTAACCTACATAGCTAAAATACCAATTAGATTACCTGACACCGTTTCAAAGAGGTCATAAGCAATTTATTTACGATATCTCAAAATCGATACGTACTTCGAGAATGTATGATATCTCAAGAATGTAGGGCAGGAATAGATTAAATCATTTATTGGCTTTACTTTTTAAATTTTCGATGAATCCGGATAATACTTTATACATAGTATTATAATGTTAATTTATACATAATATTATATTACTTATACCAGGATTTGAAATGAAATATTATACCTAATGTAAACATAAATAGATAATTATAATTAGCAAGTTCTCGGATAAAAAATAAATATTGTAAGTCAAAAAAGAGAATCTAAAATATAGTCAAAACTTTAAATCTCTTGACCGACATATTTTCAATATTAAAGAACACAAACATACACAACTACACATCCAATTTTTTTAAATATAACAATTATTAATGTGTGTCCTGATAATATAATTAGCTAATAGTTGCGCAGAACGATGTGGCAAAGGTTTTACTGTACTTCGATAATGTAAAAAAATAATTATATTCGCACGAACGTCGCTTTCAATTATTTATGTTAATATAGTCATAGGTGGGGGCATCTTGATGCGTAAAACTTGATTGCTTGGTAGTTAATAGCGCGGATGTATGTGTCGAGGCGGGCGCCAGTCAAAAAGGCGGCTTGGAACGAATTGGTGGCATGCGGCGCCTCTGTTGCTGCGGTGGTAGGGCGCCCGTCCACCCAGAACCTCCCTACACCCCTGACCTCGTCGCGGACCTTCCTCCACACACACGGTAACTTGCAATTCGCACGTTACCAATAACAATTTTTATTTTGCACTACTAACCACTATTTATTTATTTCAGAGACTCCAGTGCAAGTTCTAAATCGCCAAAAAATGCAGTATCGACAACACCAATTAAAGACGAAAACAATCTCGTAGATGCCCCAATTTTTACCGAGTTAGAAGTAAACAATGCGCCATCTGAAGAGACTCGTATTGATAAGGCGCCAAGTACTCCATCAATTCATTTGGATGATTACTCAGAGAAATCGATTAAATCTCATCAAAGTGATGACGAAAATGAGCAGAACACTTCCGAAAATATCGAAGGAGAGGTTTTAAGTATCGTTTCAGCAGAGACTGAAACACAGATTATAGACAGTGCAACCACTGCCGATAATGATGAATCAAATTCTCGTCCTTTAAGCGAAAAATCTATACACGAACGCCCAAAAAGTTTTCATTCCACCGAATCAGCTAGGAGTTTAAGTGTAGAAGAAAGTGAGCCCCAGTGTGTGGTAAATGAGCGAGATGTAAGAGTTACTATAGCAGAATGCATTTTACCAACAAGACATGAAGATTGGGAAGCGATAGTCAAAGGTTTGTCAGAAATTGAGGGACTGGCAGCAGACACGTTAGCACGCGCTCCCGCTTCCAGCTGGCGATCTGCTGTTCGAGCTGCTGCAGCACATGTGCGTTCTCTACGGTCGAAAGTAGCACGCGCTGCTTGTTCTTCATTAGGAAGTCTGTATGAAAACCGTGGAAAAGTGCTAGAACCGGAAGTAGAAGAAGCGACTACAGCATTACTAGAACGATGCGCAGATGTAAACAGGTTCCTACGAGCAGAAGCTGCGAATGCATTAGGACGAGTTGCATGTGGTGCTGGAAGTGCTCGAGCAGGAGTAGCTCTTGCAAGACGTGGAGCTAGTCATCGGGCTGGACCTATTAGAGCTGCGGCAGCCCAAGCCTTAGCTAAACTAACACGTCACACGGGCCCATCAAAAATACTTGAACTTCCAACGGAGCCGCGCATTGTAATACTTAAAGCTGCTGGTGAACTCTTGGCCGACGCTCATCCAGAGACTAGATTACATGCGAGGAATTTATGCTTAATTCTTTCGGAAGACTTGCGCTTTCGTCAACTGCTTAAGGATTCTATGACTCTAAGTCGCTACCGTGCAATAGAAAAGTATGTGGACAAGCTGCGTTGCCGATGAAACCTTCGTGTAACAAATACATATTATGTGATTAGTGACAACTCGGGTACTTTGATGGTGAACCTGCTAGTTAAATTGAATTGTTTTCAAATATAAGTACTTACAAAAGTACTTAAAGTCAAGCCGAACTTAGTGGCCCACTTCTTCATACCTATTAATAAATAAGTACCTACCTACGTTAAAGAAATTTTGAGAAAAATATTGTTATTTGTCGAAATTTTATATCATAATTATTAGTAAATATACCTCTAACCTATACAGATAATCGTTTTTTTTTTCTTTTCATAAAGAGGCTTCTACTTCAATTGATTAAATTATTGATACTTTTCTCTATATATATTACGATCTAGAATTTATGACCCAATTTTGGCTTGTGTCAAATGGCACAAGTCTTTGCATTCTAAGTTGTATACAACAGATAACCCTCAAACTGTGTCATCAAAACAATAGCCTCTCATAAATCTTTTTAAAAATATATCCTAAGCATCATGTAATCTCTAGGATTTATTAATCAAAAGTACAACACCAAAATGGTTTTTAGGCCCGAAGTGTCCATTGCAACGCTTTTGAAACTGACCTCCTTTGTTTGTTGGAGTTGGTCTTATATATTATGCGTTGGGCTAAGACCAGGGAAAACCCCTGAATGGTATTCCAGGGCCGTGACGATGGTTCATGGGAGTGTGGCCTCAATAATTGCTCTGTGGCAATGTGATGCGTTAAACTTAACTGCAGATCGTTTTACAGGTAAATGTATTTATTTTATCGTAAATGTTATACATGAAGATTACTTTTTTAATTGATTTCTTTTGCCCTATGACTACATATTATAAAATGTATTGAACGAGTGTGCTAAATATAAATGAAGAATAAACAATATTAATTAAACTATTTACATTTAGATAAAATAACATTAGGGCAGTACGCTCTCATGCTTTGGTCATGGGGTTACTTCGCATTCGACCTGCTGTGGTGCCTAGTATATTGGTCGGATAGCTACGTCATGCTGTGTCACCACATATGCGCCCTAATCGCTATAGATATATACATGAGCAAGGAGAATACTGGATGTACCTTCCCGTGTACAATGGCTCTGATGGAAGTTACGAATCCTCTGTTGCAAACTAGATGGTATGTTTACCTATTTCTTTTTTTTACATCAACAAGTATAATAATTATTCATTATCAATGATGCTTGAAAGTTAAACAGCTCATGCAATGCAAGCAAGCCCCCAACACTTCCATAAAGGGATATGTACATGGACATCTAAATATGGCAACACGAAAAGTGAAGTAGTCGCGTTAAACATGTCATGATCTTCTAGACCACCAGCGAGTAAAATGGTGTAATTCAGTACATCTAACCGCGGAAGCATTTCCACAATCTCCAAGTATACCAATTAATATATTACATTACATTGGTTTTCCTTTATACTGTGAAAGATAGCGCGTGTGTGTGAAAGATAAGATCATTTTTCACTATGAGATTCTTAATTACTCGTATTAATATTAAAAATAATATTGACTCGCTTTTACACAAACTATTAAGCCGTCCATTTGCACACCATTGTTACACAAGTCCCTCAATATACGCTCCGGGCGTTACAAATTTGCAATGCAACCTAGGTATAATATAAGATGACAGTCGTCCCTTACGTAGTGAGCAGTGATTTTTTTGGATTAATAGAATGAATTATTTATTTTTTGTATTTTTTTTATACCGGTCGCTAGAGTGAATGACAGATGTTCCTCAGATATCTAACTCGCCGCCGCCTATGACAACAATACCAGAATAATTACCAGTGGGAGGCTCCTTTGCATAGGATGCCGGCTAGATTATGGGTACCACAACGGCGCCTATTTCTGCCGTGAAGCAGTTACGTATTTCGGTCTGAAGGGCGCCGTAGCTAGTTAAAATACTTGGCAAATGAGACTTAACATCTTATTTATCAAAGTGATGAGTGCAATTGTAGTGCCGCTGAGATATTTTGTGTTTTATAATAATCCTGAGCGGCATGGCATTGTAATGGGCAGGGCGTATAAATTACTATCAACTGAACGTCCTGCTTGTCTCTAAAAAAATACCGCGCAACTAAAATATGAAAGCTCATTCAATAGTTTAGTAGTACGTGGGAGACGATCCTTGAGATGAGGATATCGAAATTTGTGGCATGTTGTGGGAATTCGGTAGCAGGAATCGAAACATCTGTTCTGCACAGGGTCAAAGGGGTTCGAGTTGATACTGGGATGCACCAGACCAGAGATGATAGCATTACTCTAAATGTAGCCGCAAATGCGTTTTATAAAGCACTCTGAAGGTCGGCTTAAAGTATTGCCTAGCTCTATATATGACGCTTAACTACTTCCAAGGCAAATTGGCTTTGCCTTTCAGATGATCGCGCAATTGGCAATCGCTCAAAATTTTGAGACCTCAGTATTAATGTAGGTAACTATTTTGCTAGCTGTACCGTTTAGTTAATAGTGCCGTCACAGCTTGAAGTACACAGTGCAGTAAAACAAGTTGTAAGTTTCGGTAGGAATTATGAACTTAGACAAAGAATCGTATTTAAAAATGTAATAAATCCAACAGGTTCATGAAATCAGAAGGATACACAAACAGTATTTTGTACTACGTAATAGAAGGAGTATATTTGCTTTTATTTCTGTTCCTACGTGGGGTACTGGGCACATATTTAACTTACAACATTCTTCACTCCGAAATGTTTGACATGGACGAAAAGATGATAACTCTGGCGTTTTACGTGGTGTCCCTTATCTTCATATTTCAAATAATTGGCTACGTGGCTTATAAATATAAGACTAAAATTGTAAGTATATAGTTATAAGTATGCAGAAATATTTAATTTAGTGAAATCAAAGATGTTTCAAGGTTGCAGTGTTTAATTATATAAAGTCGAATGAATCCTAAACCCAACTGTAAATTTTTTATATTGTAGTATTTAGTAGTGATTCAGTAATGTTCAATCTGTAAATTTTAGGTCTAAATAGCTCGACCCAGATTTTTTATATTCTAGAGGTGCCTGCTGGTCAATCGTATTGTGCCCATTTCAAATTAGTAAAAACAAAATTTTTTCAGGAAGAATTTAAAGGGATTCTTGAAGAAATTGGATTAGTATTAAATGGACAGTGGTGATTTAAGACACTTTAAGTAACTAAACAAGATAATATCATATTCCTTACTTTTTTATTTATGTTTAATTTCCATTGCTGTTATTTATTAAATGGTTCAACTTAAGTTTTAATTCTTCAGTTTTAGATTTACCTACACTTAAAAGTAGTAAATAACTACTTTTGATCGATGCTTTACTTACGAAACTTACTAAATAGTTCAGTATTGAAAATGGACATTGATACATAATTTTTTAATTTAATTTATAGGGTTCCATACCATTATAGGTATTAAAAAATCATGTACATAATTATGACTTCGTTGTCCTTCTGTCTCTCAAACCTCTTAACGCTTGGTATGAGAACTAGTGCTATAAAATCTATTTTTTCCTATTGTTTTAATCAACAGAACAAAACCCTGCCATATTTATTGTTAAGACACTCGAATGAAATGGGAGGCCTCTTTGCAAAGGATGCCGGCTAGATTAAGGGAACCACAACGGCGCCTTTTACTAGCGTGAAGCAGTTATGTGTAAGCATTACTGTGTTTCAGTTTGAAGAGCGCCCTAGCTAATGAAATTACTGGGCAAATGAGACTTGACATCTTATGTCTCAAGGTAGTGCCGCTCAGAATTTTTGGGGTTTTCAATATCTTGATCTTCTTCAATAAAAAAATTCATATACAAGAAATGTACATTACTAAAAAGTAAAAAATAAATAGTAACTACAATATTTTGTAGAGATAAAGTCAAATATTTGAAGCGTTCCCTCAATTACACTTAAGATTCCCAGTATTTAATAATTTCTGCAAAAGGACTATCCTGGGAATTACTTACGTTTAAAATGAAATAAATAAAATTAAATATTTTCAAATTAATAGGTTCAAAAATGGACCCTCCATTTTTGAACCTAACCTATCCTTTAAGAAAAGAGAACCTTCGTTTTTGAAATCGGTTAAATAAGTAGGTACGTCATGGACCACAGCTTAATAATTTAATTATAAATGTTTATTGTACGATATTACATTGTAACGATATTTTTATGAAATAAAAAGCCCGCTGAGTTTCTTGCGCCCGTTCTTCTCAGGTCTCGGGCACACTATTTAGAATGAGTAGTTTGTGACTTATTTATTAATTAAATGATTTTCTAGCCTATTTTGAAAATAAAATTATTTTATAAAATTTCAATTTGAATGAATCACGGAGCCACACAGCAATACCATGACACCTTTTTGAGTAATAAAAGTAAAAATAAACAATATTTTTCAGGAAGAGTTTAAAGGGTTTCTTGAAGCGATCGGATCAATAAGTCACGAGTGGAACTTGTGGATTTCAACGTTTAATTTTCTTATAATACTTTTCATACATTTGTCGCCCGTAATTCTTCCCAATAAACCTAAATTATTTTAACATTTTTTTGTTGTTTTTTCTGTCATTAACGTGTCCGTTATAACATAAATTTATTTATTACCTCAAGGATTAGTCCATGCATGCCTTTTTGGTACATATACATAACTGATTTTCCCTTTATCCCTATCTCCTTTCTTTGCATAAAATGATAAGTTTTGTCCAACCCACTCATACACTCTGGGCAACTTTAAGATGACATGGACCACATTCAGAACTGAACCAAAGACCGGATAATCAAACTGAACCCGGCCAACAATATTCATCATCATCAGCCGGAAGACGTCCACTGCTGGGCGAAGGCCTCTTCCAAAGAATTCCACGACTATCGGTCCTGCGCTGCCCTCATCCAACGGATTCCGGCGATCTTGACCAGATCGTCGGTCCATCTTGTGGGGGGCCTACCAACAGTCCTCCGGTACGTGGTCGCCATTCGAGGACTTTACTGCCCCAACGACCACCTGTCCGTCGAACTATGTGCCCTGCCCACTGCCACTTCAGTTTCGCAATCATTTGGGTTATGTTAGTAACTTTGGTTCTCCTACGGATGTACTCATTTCTGATTCGATCTGGCAGGGAAACTCCGAGCATGGCCCTCCCCATTGCATGAGCTTTGTGATAAGGCCCATAGTTAGCGACCACGTCTGCGTACCGTAAGTCATCACTATTTAAATAGATATAACAATTACAATATTCTTCACCTTGACAGTAATAATCCTAGAGTGGCTAACCTGGGGGGAAATATCATAACCTGAGTAAACCTTCAAAGACAACACAAGGGTGTGTTTAATATATTTTGATTTAAAGTGGGCTGAGCATATTATCACTGCAATTTAAAAAAACAAACTTCTAAATAGACGAGAGTTTGTTTTTTATTCTTTTTGTTAGATTTGATTTGATAGATATTTGATGACAAGAACTAGGAAGGTCCTTTCAGAGGAAGAATTTCAAAAATTCATTGAAGTCCCATTTTAGGCCACTCTTTGAATATGGTTTTCAGGTATGGAGGCCTTTTTATAAAAATATAAACCTACTAGAAAGTGTCCAGAAGAAAGCCATAAAAATACTGCAGGCTACACATACTCGTACATACATGACATGACTGCGCAAACTTGAAACGCTCCAGATATTGAGGGACTTGTGGTGCGCAATATGACGGCAGTAAGAATAAATTAAGAAGCGAAAAATGATCGCCAAACATTTTATTAAAAAAACAGCATTTTAGTTAAAACTTGACTTACTTACCGATGAATACCTATGATACCTCCTTATAATCACACCATATTTCCGCGTTGTTTCACTTCGCCGCTATGATTAAGTGCCCCCGCGCATTAGGCGGCCAGGTCGCGCGACCAAACCGCATGACCTGGCCGCCGTAGCTGCGATTCATCTGCGACCACGTAGCGACCACATTTTGTCAGTTGAGTTCACAGAAATGGACGTCGAAGAAGGAATTATTGTTGCACTGATTTTATTATTACAAAAGCGAAAGAAAAAAAGAACAAAAAACAAATTTTGGATTCACCCATTGTTACGGAATAGGCTTACAAAAGGAATATATCATACATACTTTCCAGACGTATTGCAATATGAAGATAAATTTTTTAACTATATGAGAATTGAGAAAAAACTTTTGTCTAAAAAACTTTTTACGAGATCTTGAATGTTGTAAAACCACATATTACTGGATTCAGCCCATTTCGGGAGTGCATCTCTGCTGAAGAAAAATTGGTTATAACTTTGAGGTAATATATTTTTTTTATATTTTTAAAAAATCGAACCCGCAATCCTTGGTATTCCAACGTGCGATTTTTGTACAGTATGGTATCATCATATTGTATAACTATTGTATTTAATGAAATGATAAACAATTAAAAAGGTTTAGATAATATTTATTATTGCTTAATAAAAAGATACAAATAAAACAATCCAAAACATTTAATCATTCGGAAACAGTTCAATGAAACCCGAAGCTTCAGATTCATTTGAGTGAGGGAAAGTAAGGTCGCTAGAAGCTGTGGAGTAGGAAGAAGATGGACGAGGTTGACTTTCTTGACGTTGATATATAATTTGGGAATATTCCAATGTAGATGGATTTGGTTGAGAGTAATTTTCCGTTCTTGGCCGGGTGTAATAGCCTGTATGACCTTGACTATGTTCAAAAGAAGTATTTGGAAATTCATAGCCAGTAAATTGAGGATTGCATTTATATTTATCTATTACCTGAATCAATTCAATTTGTGCTTTTGATTTTAATAGTTCTGGTATTTGTTTATATCCACTTAATAAAGATAACGCAAACATTTTATCATAATCTTGAATACTATCTCCTTGTCGAGCTTTAATGCTCTGCTCTAACACTGCTGTAAGCTTATCCACTTGTCGTGAAGTGCAGTCTTCGCTGTGAGTTTTTTTTTCTTTTTTTTTTTGTGAGTATTTTCAGGAGTATCAGTCAACTCATTTGTTTGATTATCGTTTTCTTCCGGCGTCGTTTCTGATAAACTTGCACTGGTCTCATTAATTTCTAAGGTTGGCATTAAAAATTGTAATTGATCAAAGTAAATATAAGCTGATTTACGCTTAGCAGCTGAACCGCTTTTGGCGCCCTTGCGTCTTCTTAACTCTCTCGTAAAGGTGTCTCTTATATTTTTCCATTTCTTTTGAAGACTTAATCCTGCAACAATTTTTTTTTGTTTCAGATATTTAGCAAGTGGGTGTTCATTTGCAGAAATAAGTCATAACTTTCGAATAGGTCACACCACAGCGCGGGAAATTGTGTATGATGTTTGTATTAAAATATGGCAGCTTATGAAACACATTGCGTTTCCTGAACCACATGAGCCAAAATGGTTAGAAGTGGCAGAAGGATTTAAACAAAATGCACAATTTCCTAACTGCATTGGAGCCATTGACGGAAAACATATTGAATTAATAAAACCTGCGCATTCCGGTTCACTATATTTTAATTACAAAAACTATTTCTCACTTGTATTGCTTGCGATATGTGATGCAGATTATAAATTCATTTATATAGATGTAGGAGCCTATGGCAAATGCAGTGATTCAAACATTTTTAAAGAGTCAATATTCTACAGAAAACTTATGGATGGTCATCTGAATGTACCGCGTGGGACACCTATAGAAGAAAATGGTCCATCCATGCCATTTGTTCTTGTTGGCGATGAAGCATTCCCGCTAACAGAAAACATGAGACCATATCCTGGGAGAAATTAAGACAACAAAAAGAAAATTTTTAACTACAGGCTATCTCGTGCACGTCGTTATATAGAGTGTACTTTTGGGATATTGTCGAACAAATGAAGAATTTTTTCATCGTCCTATCAATGTAGTAACAAACTTTGCAATTATTATAGTCCAAGCATGTTGCGTTCTCCATAATATCGTGCGATCAAACGATGGATACAGATTTGAAGATACGTTGCATATACAAAGTACCATTAATGATATACCTTCTGCACAAAATGTAAGAGCTAATAGAACATCAGTTCAATACAGGAATCAATTCGCAGATTACTTTATTAATGCGAGAAAGCTTCCGTGGCAAGACAGACTGGCTTTCACATCATAACTAAATAGTATTAGGTATTTTCATATAATAATAATAAAAACACAATTGAAAATATTTACCAAGTTTTCTTCCAAATTTTCCCCACCAAATATATCAGTCAGCTCCAACCATAATTGCCTTTTGAAATTTTTATTCGAATAATCATCCGACGAATCCATAGAGCTTCTCCGTTTTGAATTTCGATAATGAATCTCTCCGTTTCGAACATCCTGTATTCACAAAACACGTGTGGCCGCTGCGACTAGTGCGCGCACACTGATCTCAAATGGTGAATCTCGTTGGTCGCGGCAGCTAACTGGCCGCGTGTTGAGTCGCGATGTTTCTGCTGGCCACTGGTCGCCTAGTGCGCGCACTTGCATATGTCACCGAAGAAATAGTTGGCCGCAGCGACCTGGCCGCCTAATGCCCGTGCATTAAATTAATTGCCCGGGCACTAATACTAAATCTTGACTTAAGTCGCGACTAATAGACTAAAGACTAATAGACGCTGGTCCATAAGTCACTGTGTCACCTAGTTCTAGATTTCTATGGTCAATGGCCAATGGGTACCTTCTAACGCCATGTGTAATACATAATTGATTACGTTTTTGGCATTCAAGTCATCTTCCTTGTCAGACCTAGTGCATATCGAGGCTTGGAAACCGAAGAATAATTTTAACCGATACAGAATTTTTATTGCGGATTTGGTCTACCTTTTAACCAAAATTTAATTATTTTTGTTCTTTGTAAAGGTTTAGAACAGTTTTTTTCCAAAGTAGAGCACAGAATTTTCAGAGCACATTTTTTATTTTGTGATATTTACTTTAATATTGGTTTCACAAGAATACAGGAAAAGACCGTACATTCTACTCGTTCTTGTCTATCATATAAAGTCTTAATGCCCATAACGTTAAAACGCCGAACGAAAACGTTTTAAACTGGTAATAACCGTTAAATTTAAATCCATTTCCAAGCCTTGCTACATATTTTGGGGTTGTTTAGTTTTTTCATAGTTTCCATTCCTAGTTTTGGGGCAAGATAATTGGTGTATAAGTGTGTCAAAATATCAATATGCTGTTGCTAAGCTTATCAAGGTTTCCAAAGCAATCGTATCGAACATAGAAGACCGCGTTATAAGACCTGTTGTGAAAATAAAACAAGCACACACAATTAAATTACATATATTTTACTAGCTGACACGACAGACGTCGTTCTGTACATTATAAATAAAATACTGATTTTTTATGAATTAGTCAATAATATTTCATAACATCAAGAATTATTTCGTAAAATATGCTTCCTATTGTTATCAATGATATTTATAAGTATAGATAGGTTACCTAGACAACATTCGGTGTTTGTAAATGATACACAAACGCACACATGAATAATTTAACATTGCAATAGCACACTACATTACTATTACACGTCAAAGAAGGATACTAAATGCAATTATCGCAAGTGAAAAAGAGATAAGTCAAATTTTCTAATTGCTTCGTATTTGCATAGCAAAAACACAGAATCATTCACCAGATATGATTTTTTACCGTACACCGTGATTTATGCCTAATATACGATTAATTCATGAGTTCATGTAATAAAAGTTATAAAGTAGTAAAACTACATTTAAATTCGGTAAATTAGGTGTTATTGATTTAAAAAAAATAACATTGATTATAATATATAGCCATATGGACGATATAAATTATTTGTACATAAAATAATAAAAAACATACAGACATATCAAAACAAAACCGAAATGTATTAACAGTAAGGGTTCCATTTTTACAATTTGACTAAACGACGGCTCCCTAAAAGTTTTAAGTTTAGAATTATTATGTCTTGTATATTATATTATTTATGAATGTATTTTTGTTGAGGGTTTATTACAATAAGATAATGGGAGAAACAGAAAATGATCCATAGAAAGCACGCTGCACTCCCTTGCAAACTGCAGAAGAATCTGCAGTTAGCAAGGGATATACCGAAAGGGCAGTGTTACTGAAAAAACTCCTATGCAAGCAAATAGCACTTACTTTCTACGGCCGCTACCTACCCTAAAACTTGTTTTTGTAGTTTGATATACATTCACTGCAACAACGCCTTTTTTACATCATTTTCTAAATTTTCCTAAAATATACTACCTATATCATCCCGCAGCAGACAGGGTAGTTGCGGTATATTCGGAGTATTATCGTATAGTTCCAAATGTGTCCATTTTTCTAGTAGACCTCCTGGTACGTTACATACATTCCAAGATTAAGTACTAATAAAATATCAAATAGCCTGCTATTACTAATCTCATTCTATACCACCTTTATTATAAGACTTTGAAAGCCAGAACTTATTGTAATCTTCATAATATTATTTAAGAAAAACGTTCACTAACTAACAAGAAAACTCAAGTTCCACAATCAAGCGGTTACGAACGCTATGTATTCTGCCTACGATTTCACTTCTGGTTGATTAATCTTTGACTCATACTATTCGTCCTTGTCGCGCTGCAGCATTCTCTATCTTGCTCGAACCACCACGTTAATAATTCGAGATTTATTAGTAAATAAGAAATAAAATCGTGATAAAATACAAATACGACGTTCTTTTATATAATTTCTTATGGTATGAAATACCTTCACTCTTATATATCTTGCAAACATAGTTTATACATTTTCTTAACACACAGGTTGGCATTTTAGATTATTACTGCCACGGCACGAAAACGTTCCGCTTAGCTCGCTGCTATTAGCCGACTAAATGAAATTACGACAATTGTCTGAATTTGGCAACATTTTGCGCGCGCTAGTGCGATATCTACCTCTTTATTGTATATAATATCATTGATTGTTATAATGAAATTGTTTCACAGCATAACTGTCAAACCATGCGTCAATAATTTCTCTCGTAGAAAATATGTCCATACAAAACAAATATTGGACTTGAAAATAATTATGGGTCTCAAATCCAAATAAAAACTACCCTATCTCTCAAGTTGGACTAAACTGCACTCGATGAAGTAATCCCCATTAAAATCCGTTCATCAGTTTAGGAGTCTATCGCGGACAAACGTTTCACGTAATTTATACATATTAAGGTAAGATATATTCGCTGCGCCTGCTTGTGACTCGATTAATTTTCAGTTCCTGACCTGATTTAATCCTTACAATATTCCGATTCAAATTACGCAATTGCATGCCACCACCGCGCACTAGCGCAGTAGACATTTGTTCACCAACCACCAAATTAAGACCATTCAGAGCTTCACCATTCACATAATCACTTATATTATTCACATATACTGTATTTTCATCATTCAATCCGTAATCGTCCACTACCACTTCAGTTTTCACACTACCGTCATCATTAAGTATCAGCTCCTGTGACACATCCATAGGAACATCTTCTGCTATTTGTAATGTAGCACTATCATCGTATTGTTCTTCATTTGATTCATCCTCTTCTCCGTCTTTCATATAAACACCGTTATGCTCTTCTCTTCTATGACTACCTTGTTTTTTCTCTCTGTTCTTCTCGTGACTTTTCAAGTGCCTCGCTAAATGATACTTCTTTTTGTATCTAATCGAGCAGTCTGCACATTCGTATGGCCTTTCACCTGTAATCGTAATAAATAAAAATCGTAAATGATAATAGACTAAAATCTAGCCAATACTGGATCATAAGTTTTCTAGTTGACAGTAAATTTCACAAAGATGTTTCTTCAGTACTAAAAGTTAGTATTTTGCATGTTTACTATAAAATTTCAATTTTTCAGTTCATTTTGCACGTTTACAAGTAAACATAGTCATAAGGCAATCATTATGTCATAATATGTAGAGCACTTAAGTCTTGTTTGGCGAAATATGTTCCTAGAAAAGGATCCCAGAAAATATACAAAAACATCTGTTTTAAAATTTAAAATAGTTGTCAGAAACGTCTATGTGGTTAGTTACTATAACATATGTACTACGTAAAAAACGCACATAATATGAATTCGAAATCCAAAAACACATTGTGATCTATAGAAAGTACATTTCCAATCCATCTATGAGATGACGTATTGGTGTTTTTTGTATGAATATGACTGATAAGTGCTTTCTATAATTATGGAGTTGGAAATTAACATTACCATATTGAAATGCAGATTTATGTATAACATGAATTATTGGATTCTAGATAATCTTAATCTAGAGATTGGATATTCAATCGGCTGTTAGTGCCAATTGTAAAATAATATTTACTAACCGGTATGTTCGTATGAATGCTCTCGCAGTCTGGAAGCCGTGACGAACCTCTTCTTGCAGATGCAGCATTCAAACGGCTTTTTGCTGGAGTGTCGGCGCATGTGGCCGGGGAGACTTGACCTGTTCAACCTGAGCCATGGCAAATACGGAATGTGCATTTATTTTCAATAATAATAAAAAAATATTAAAAACTGAAAAAGTGCCTACTATTTTGAGCCCTATTTACGTATTTACTAAAACACACAAAAAGGTTTAGCGCATAGGTGGAAATTTCCAGAATTTTTCTGCACATTTTTAATATTAAAAAATTTAATTGATAGAGTTTACTCCAAATATTGCTTGTACTGTTCTCATTATTTGGCAACCTCAGAATAAAGTAGATATTTTCCCGCTATACCAAATACGCGCCGGGCAAAGAAATTACTAGTGCCCAGTAATTTCCTTTGAAAAACAATTAGTGTCCAGTTTTGTTTCATTTATTACCAGGTGCATAATCACTATCAAGCTAAATATTTCCAATCTCACTTAGGGCGGACGGGGAGTCTTGGCAAATATCACTTCATTATATTTCTAGCAGAAAACGGTGTAGAATTGTGGGAAAAATTATTTCTAGACTAAAATATGGCCAAATCTGGCACAATCGTGTTTGTCGTATTCGTCCGAACCCCGCAGAGCAGCGAAGAAGCGCTCGATGTATAGGCGGCGGTGATCACTTACCAACAGGAGACACTTATGCGCGTTTGTCCTCCTCCTAAAATCTCTAAACATCGTCTGACATTTGAATCCGAAAAGTATGCGAAATTAGTTATTGAAAATTAAGTTACACCCAAGACAGAGGAAAAGTGCCTACTAAAAGTTTCCGCAATAGAAAAGCAAAGTTGTGTCGTTTTTCTTGATCATTCTGTATTATGTCCCAATGAGATCTTTAGAGCAGACATAGACTATGCTCAGCCTTTACGTCTGAGAGAGAGATGAGACTTAAGATCTTATGTCTCAAGGTGACGACCGCAGTTGTTGTAAGTACCCCTCAGATTTTTGGGTTTTTCAACAATCCTGAGTGGCAATTCATTGTAATGGGCAGGGTATCTATCACCATCTGCTAAACGCCCTGCTTGCCTCGTCCCTTATTTTCATTAAAAAAAAAGGTCTTTTACCCACTGTCAATGTGCTATAAATAAAGCAAATGTATGCCATTAATGCCGGGACCACATTATAACGAACAAAAGACGAAGAGAAAGAGTACGTATGCTAGGAGAGTTAAAGAGATGGAAGACTTTTCGCTGGCTTTCATGCGCCGTTTTTATTAACATGCCAACAGCGCTTAAAACTCAGCCGGACTGCTCGGGCGAATTCCAAAAGTTATCCGCTGTTTCTTCCCCTTGCTCAAGTCAACTTACATTTGGAAGTCTCTCGAGGCTGTAGTGCCCTATTGCACTATTCTCATTCCGCATCTTCTCGATGTTAGAGGCCGGGTAATATCGATATACGTACTTCTTTCCGCAGGTCGGACACTCGCACATGTTGTGCTTTGTGTGCGTGTGTGCGTGCGCGTTGAGCGTCGAACACGAGGTGAAGCGGCGCCCGCACACGTCGCACGAGAACGGCTTCTCGCCTGACCGAACACACAATTCACAATTAATACACCTATCTGAACTGGCCCTAATTCTGATATAAATTAAAATGCATTTCTTTTGAAGAACGTGTGTAGTACGCGTGTTAGAAGATGCATAAGTTTGATGTATAAATATATTTTGTAATTAATATTAGCCACATAGCATTAAGCAGTAGCTTCGGGTTGCATTATAATCATAGCTTCTAAAATCAGAGTAATGGTACAGAGCTATATACCTACATATATATATATATATATATATTACTAGCTGACCCGGCAGACTTCGTACTGCCTCAATCGATAAATAAAAGACCTTAACTTTTGTATAAAATAAACTTAAAACAAACAAAAGGAATCCTATTTTTTAAGTGTTAGTCGTGTTTTAAGGAAGTTTATTTTTTACCTCCTCAGAAAGTTAGAAAGATATAAAAATTCTAATTAGTTATTCATTTTAAACTATTATTTTTATCTGATTTCTGAACGATGGGGGACACGTCGGAGGAAAATCAAAATTGTTGTTTTTATATAAAAACGGGGATTCAGCGAAAGTTAATTTTCCATAAATGTATCCATATTTTAATTAATTTAATGAACACTTAGTGTCTAGCGATATATTTGGTGCTTTGAATCTATGCTATGTTTATAACATTTATATTGGACTAGTTACTTTGGATGACACTATAAGTATATGGTAACCATAGGTGTTGCCATGTTTTTGAATACACTGGGTGACATGAAATGAAATGAAATGAAATGATTTATTTGTATGAATCGTGGTAACATAGTTGTTAACAATTAATTGGTGTACAGCACAATTCGCCAATATATCGGCATACAAATATTTGATTGTCAATATTGGAATTTTTATTTATTTTTAATGACGTATCATTAATACACATTACATAGCTTTAATTCAATAATATAATATAAAATAAACATTAGTTTGTAGGTACCTCTCAAAAAATTACATTAAACAATGACGAGATATCTTTTTGACGCTGATTGTACAAAAACTTGAAGTATTAATGTGCTTGTGTATCTGCTTGTGTGTTTAAGTGTGACAAAACATGAAAACATGAAATGTATTAATGTTCTTTTACTATTCACAAAGTTGAAGCTAAACAAATTGTACTAAAAATTTATGCTAAAAACCACATAACATTTATTTATCATGCCTCTTTCAGTTGAAGAACGTGCTAGGATCATAGCTTTCCTGGAACTAGGCATCAGTATGCGTCGCACTGCAAGAATGGTGGGTGTGACGGTACGAACTGTCCAGAAGGTAAAACGAAGTTACGAAGAGACTGGACACCACCTGAGGAGACCTTGTAATGGCAGACCCAGGTGTACCAGTGCCCGAGAAGATCGTTATATTATTTCCACTGTGTTAAGAAATCGCCACCAAAATGCAGTTGAAGTCCAGCAACAGCTACTTCAGACCCGGAGGGACTACATTAGTGACAGTACAGTGAGAAGAAGACTTGCTGAAGCAAATTTGAAACCCCGAAGACCAGCGAGTGGCCCAAAACTCGAGAGACAGTATCAAGTAGCGAGACTGCGATACGCCCGTGAACACATGCAGTGGGATGAAGAAGAATAGTCAAGAATTTTGTTTGCAGATGAGTCTCGATTCTTCCTTTACACTTCTGATAGAAGGCGAAGTGTTTACAGGCGACCTGGTGAGCGATACCTTCAAGCCTGCATCTCAGAAAGAGTCCAATACGGTGGAGGCAGTGTACATGTATGGGCTGGCATATCTTTAGAAGGTCGCACAGAGCTAGTAGCCATAGAAAAGGCACCCTCACTGGGGAAAGATATGCTTAAGAAATTCTCAATGAGTATGCAGGGCCGTATTTAGCAAATATGGGGGATGGATCGATGCTGATGCATGATAATGCCCGGCTACACACGGCTCATATCGTACAAGAGTATATTCAGGAGGACGGTATCAACGTGATGGCTTGGCCATCAAGAAGTCCTGATCTCAACCCGATTGAACACGCCTGGGTTGAGCTTGGGAGGCTCTTCAGAAATCACAGACCACCACCTCACCCTCGGGGCACTAAAGCAGGCCCTGGTAGATAGAATGGGAGAATATTCCCCAACATCGGCTCCGAAACCTAGTGTTCAGTATGCCAAACCGGCTCGAAGCTGTAATCAGAGCTCGAGGAGGCAATACCAGTTATTAAAAATTAAATAACATGTAATACATTTTAGTTGAATTTTTTACACTAAACTAAAAATGTCTATTTTCATTGTTTTATCTTTTTTAAGTTAAAAATGTTACTAATGTATAATTTTAGTTTCTAAGAATTAAAGCCTATAAAATTTGCAACAAAACGTTTTTAATCTTAAATCTCTACCTTCTATAGTTAAGAAAAAAATTTGAAACGTGTGATACTTACTTTTGCAGGCCAGTGTATATACACATTTATGGAAAATAAAATATTTGAAGTTATTGTATTGTACACGTTTATTGTAAATGTTAACTCTTTCTGCCTTATTCATAATAAAACGCTTTTGGAAGGTATAAAGCAATATAACTTAAAACGTGTTTTAAGCCAATCGAACGTTCGATAAAATTCCTTATTCATATTCGTTAGATAAATCTCTCATACCTATTACGTCTCTATAGTACGCAATGTTGCCATTTCGTACAATAAAACTGTCAATGGAAACAGACATCTTTTCAATGTCAATGGTTTGACAGTTGTCAAAAGTCGATGTAAAAATAATTTCAAACTTGAAAAATCAAAGTTTTGAAGTCAGTCGGTTCTCAATCTATGACGGATATCCAACAACTTTGAGTGGGAAGCTATTTATCTCATTATGAATAAGACAGTAAATGTTTATGTTTAGCACTATGTATTTAATTTAAAATTGTAATTTTCGGCACTATAAGTCTTCTCTCTAGTAATTATATAACATAAAAATTTTTAATGATTTGTGACTAGTTGATGCCAAAATAAAATAAATATTTTGAACTTACAATATGTAATCAGGTAAAAGAGCTAGATGTATCAATTACTCGGTTGCATGGAAATTCTGGCCAAGTATTTTTTTTTGACAATAAGATACGAGACGAGCAATACATTCAGCTGATGGTAATTGATACGCCCTGCCCATTACAATGCAGTGCCGCTCAGGATTCTTGAAAAACCAAAAAATTCTGAACAGCACTACAATTGCGGTCGTCACCTGATGATGAGACATAAGATTTTAAGTCTCATTTGCCCAGTAATTTCACAAGCTACGGCACCCTTCAGATCGAAACACAATAATGCTTAACATTACTGCTTCACGGTAGAAGAAGGTGCCGTTGTGGTCCCTATAATCTAGCCGGCATCCTGTGAAAAGAAGCCTCCCACTGGTAAATGCTCTTAAATCTTGGTAGGTCTTTTGGCACTGTGATAAAGTCTGTGGGTATATATCAAATCAATTAGTGTTTATGGTATGGATTTGGTCACTGCAACCATTTAATTACTGTCGTCTAATGAATTTTCCATGTTTCTTACCTCAGCAACTATACTAAGGCCAACGAGATGAGATAAAGAATGTAAACACACGGACCGATACCGACTTCTATTGTTATAAATACGGCTGATTCGGACTCTTCCGACGAATCATCTTTGTCTAAAGACGACAGAATATACGACGATTAGAATGGGGAATCCATAACTTGTACATCATCATCATCATCAGCAGGAAGACGTCCACTGCTGGACAAAGGCCTCCCCCAAAGATTTCCACGATGATTGGTCCTGCGCGGCCTTCATCCAACGTATTCCAGCAATCTTGACCAGATCGTCGGTTTATGTTGTGGGGGCCTACCAACACTGCGTCTTCCGATACGTGGTCGAAATTCGAGACTTTACTGCCCCAACGGCTATCTGTCCGTCGAACTATGTGCCCTGCCCACTGCCACTTCAGTTTCGCAATCATTTAGACTATGTCGGTTACTTTGCTGCTCCTACGGATCTCCTGATTTCTGATTCGATTTCGCAGGGAAACTCCAAGCATAGCCCTCTCCATTGCCGTCTGAGCGACCATGAGCTTTCTCATAAGGCCCATAGTTAGCGACCACGTCTGCGTACATAATTTATTAAAATAAAAATGTTATGAAGCCCTGAATCTTTTGTTTACATTCTTCATCTCGTCTGGTTGGCTTTAGTATAGTGTAATTAACTGACCTGTGTGTGTTCGTAGATGCAGCGTCAAGTTGGAGTTCTGGATGAAGCGCTTGCCACAAAATGAGCACACATAGGGCTTCTCGCCGGTGTGTGTGCGATGATGAACGTTCCTCGCGGAGATGTGCCGAAATCTACGTCGAAAAAAATATTTATGTCTTCAATTAAGATAGATATAGTTCTTACTAGTACACAAAACTATATTTTTGGGTAACTCTAAATAAAAGGTAACCAACCCTTTTCAACAGTCACCAGTTGTTGAAAACTTGAGTGATTCGTTTTTTTTATTACGTAACCTGTGTTAGGTTTTGCTGTGAAAAAAGCGACTGTGAGTGCTGTTTTAAATTGGATATTGGGTAATGGTTAATTATATAAAAAGTTCTTTCATGTGCCGATTGTGTGGTGCAGTTTTCTTTCATAGATAAAATAACAATTGTTTCTTTCAATAGACCAATACCAAATATTACTTTAGGAGTCATGCATAATATTCTTACATTGTTGAGATACTAAATACTATTGGGTATACGTAGAAAAAGTAAATAATAGTTTTAAAATGATATGTAGACCGATAGCACTGTGCTATTTTGGGTTCTTAAGTTTAAAAAAGAAGTTAGAGTTAAAAGTTGTTTTATATGCTGCAAATATTCAAAAATATTTAATTTTAATTTCATCCCGCGGTGCACATCCCTGTGTAGGGTCCGCTAGCCCCAATGGTATTTCTGAAGGCATTTTCGCACAAGTTCAATTGTCAAGTCTATTCTGACCTAATTAAGGAATGCATTAGGTTTTAAGTTACTTTTACCATTATTATCTATGCATTGCTGCCATCTAATAGGAACGTTATTTATGCCTTTGCGATAGAACTGTCGTGATCTAGATTCGACAAACTGTGTGAAGCATTTTGTACTACCTCCTGAGAAGAAATCTTTGTATCACGTAGAAAATTGTCCAAATCCCGAAACAAGTGGTAGTTCTTTGGAGCTGGAGGGTGACGAATGCAGTTCCTGTAGAATTAAAACGGTTTCTCGTTCTGTATGAGGTTTCGCGTTATCATCTAGCAATAATGGTGAAGATCGATTCATGATGATGCTGTTTCACTGCTAGTTTTGCCATAATTGTTAGGAGTTCGGCACAGTAGAGATCTGCCGTTAATGCTTGACTAGATCGGAGAAAGCTATTGTGAATTACACCATGCTCAGACCACCAAACAGTTACCATTACCTTTTTATTGGTAAACTTTGCTTTAGGACACTGTTATGGTGTTTTACCTGGGGTCACCTATCGTAAAGAATCCACTTTTCATCGCATGTCACAATTCGATCCAATTTTCCTTGATTTCTGTATCGATTCAACAAGGCAACACAAGTTTCAACACGCGTTTTTTCCTGTAGATCAGTCAAATCAAGACTCACCCATTTTTCATATTTTTTAATTTTATTAATTTGACGCAAATGAGTCAATATTATTGGTCAATAATATGGATGGTTTTTGTTGTATCGATCGGATATTTACTCAAAAACCACTCAAACTTCATAATTGTAATTATTACAGTATTTTAAAGAGTGATCGCGTACCTTGTTTTGTGCTGAACCCACTGACATGTATAAATACCACTGGAGAGGTTGTTCCATACGTTTGACAGCAAATTTTTTGTGCCTATTTGAAGCGCCACTCGCGAGCGTCCAGAGAACTAATTTTGACGTATAATACAAATGGCTGCGAAGGAACGTACAATACTCTGAAGTATATTTGCATTTTGAATTAAATTAGTTGGTTTTCCGAGTTCGTGTTCGTTCATAGCTATACCTTACGAGGTGCGTGTGATAATTATTTAGTACTACTATTTTGTTTAGCAACTAAGTCGCATGTAACGCAATTTAATTAAATAAATAAATATTTATACTTCAAGAATCAATGTAATAAAGTACACAATTTTTTTTTGTGAATAGTTTCCCACCATCTATCGATGTTTGTCAACACTAGTTTTAGTGCCGCAGACTCTCGCTACGTGGCCAACAGCGCCAAAATGGCGAATGTCAAACAGGCACAAAAGCACTTTGACAGCCAGTGTTATATAGTTGAGGTCAGTGGCTGAACCACTTAGAGTTTAACGTGTTTACTTACGAAAGGACTTATTTGCATACTTTAGGTAAACTTATAACAGGACGTTTTATTTTGATATAGTTTATGTGGTTTTGTAATACCTACTCACTGCATATAACATATGAGTGTGAATACAATGAATAAAATCTCCAAATATTGAAATAGTAGAAAATTAGTTGGACTTACCTGTGTGTGTAACCCAAAAAAATTTTGTTCTAATCTCAAAAATGTGATCAAATCACTAGATTTGTTTAGAGAAATAATAAAATCGTGTTTGTATGATAAAAACATACTCCGTGATTTGATCAAATCACTTAGGGAATTGTCCAAATGTATCATTTCCCTGCGTGTATATATTTAAATATCATATTTATTAATCAATTTATCGGACTATATTAATTTTTATTTTTAGTTAAATTATTTTCTTATTTAGTTGTAATTATGACATATTATAATTAATTAAATCTAAAATTTAATTTAAATCAATGTAAAATGAAATGTTTAAGTCATTCGTAGTTTGTAGCTCTATGGTTGAGATGCCTCTTGAAGGCACTTCGTCATGTAAATTCAAATTCAAATATTTTTATTCAAAATAGGATTTAAAATTACTTATTGAACGTCAAAAACTACCACACATTCAAAAGAGACTGCCTGCAAATTCTGCTCTCTCAAATTCTGGCAACCATCGCCTCACGGTGCTCAAGCAGGGTGCTTCTCTCCCAAAAGCATTTTGAATACGAGCGCACAGTCTTGCGGAGAGAGAGAACTTTTAAAATCATAAAAAAATCATCGCTCTAAAATCTTTTCGACTTAATTCCATTTTCGTTGCGTGCGCAGAACTTTGATGTATGATAAAAAACACTTATTGACAATAGATTTCCCGCCAATTGTTTTTTTTTATTACTAAGAAGGTTGCAACGTTTCAAAAAATATAATATTCAAAATTCAAATAGTTCCGATTAGCTAGAAGTGCAAAACTTAGTGTGCCCCACGGACTAGTAAAAAAATAATGACTCCGTGTCACCTTACATAACAGTGTAGCACCAAAACAAGCCGATTAACGTGTAAATACATAGCCCCACGCACACACTAGTAGTGTATACTACAGACCGATAGGCGGCCATTATAAGAATTGTCATCGTCTGTGACAGATCAGTTTGCATCTCAATAAACTATTTTAAAAATGCCGTCGTGCGTTGTGAAAAATTGTAAAAACGATACTATATCAGTATTTGTGGCCATATACAATTATTTAAGGGAGAACACACACTAGCATAACGGTGCTTCACATGCTAATATCCCGGCGCGGAGTCCTTCTTTTTTTACTCGTCCGTGGTGTGTCCCATGTAAGTAATCTCACCGCTTGTCACAGTACTTGCAGGAGTACGGAAACTGGTCCTTCTTGAGGTGTACCCTGAGGTGTGACTTGAGAAGCCGCTTGTCATGGAACTTCTTGCCGCACTCGTCACAAACGATGGCCCGCTCGCCCGTGTGACGAGACACGTGCGCGGCCACCTCGTACTGGTACCGGAACCTGACCAAACACACTTCCAAATTCAAATATTTTTATTCTAAATAGGATTTAAAATCACTTAATCATCGTCAAAAATTACCATCTATTCGAAACAGTGTGCCTCAGACCTGAGAAGAACGGTAATTCTACAGCGATACAGTTGAATTAGATATTAAAATAAAAATATGGGAAAAAGTGGAGTACACATGTCAAACTGGTTCCTGTGAAGTGTTGTGTTTGTTGTGTTGTTTTGTGTGTGTCTAGCGACTGCGCCAGTAGTGCTTACACATTACTGCTTCACGGCAGAAATAGGCGCCGTTGTGGTACCCATAACCTAGCCTAGGTGGTTATGTGGACACAATGGTGCAACAGCTAACGCGTCAATTGGACGATAAGCAGGCGTTCAATGTTAACAAGGGATTGTTTGTTACTTATTCTAGTAGGCTTCATAAGATACATAATAGCTTTAAGGGTAAATTTATACATTTTTTTTTAAAGTCCCAGCCACTATTGAGGCATTCTCTATAAGTAAATTTAAATGTTTTATTAAAAAATGTCTCTGCCGTAAATCCTACTACTCCACAGCTGTATACCTAAGTGATCGCACAGCCTGGGACTAAATTATGATTATTTTACAGCAATAGCAATGACAGTACAATATTGTATATTCTTTTTAAAAAAAGCGCAACAAAAGAAGTTTCTTGCGCCGCTTCTTCTGTCTCAGAGCGTCATTTGTTTCCGAAGCGGTAGTAGTGTCTATATTAGAAATGACATCAAAAAGAATTCTAAAGGAATCAATTTTGAGAAAATAAATGCCTTTTATGCCTTCATTGCTATATAGCTTTCATTTATATTACAAACCTCTTATCACAGTAAGGGCAGCTGTGTTTCTTAGCGTCCTGTTCTCCAGTGTGCACGACTATGTGTCGTTTCAAAGCACACATTTCCACAAACTGCTTCCCGCACCACTCGCACGAATGCAGTTTACGCTCGAAATGTCGTGCAATATGGCGACTCAAACGTGTGCGATCTACAAGCACCACCAATTCGTTAGTAACACAGCGGGTATAGCAAGCTCTACTTCTGGTGGTAAGGTTAAAAAAAATTGGTTTTTTGCCACTTCTCGTTAAGGCTTCCGATGAATATAGGTGATGATAAAATTGTGACATTAATTTATGGACCTAAATTATTAGATAGTCTTTTGCCTGCGACCCGAGTAACCTTATCGCCTCTCAAGACCAGAGTTTACAATTACGGTCTTGACGCCAACGCCAGTTGAAGACAGTTAGAGGTAGGGTAGTTAGATTTGGGCTATAAAAAATTCTAGAGAGACAGTAGTCACAGACGAACATCACGATGTTGTCATGATGTCGAATATCTATCAACAAGAAAGACCATGAATCGAAAACATTTAGCTACTCCACAAGTGCTCGTGACTCGGGTGTGACATAGGCCCCCTGTGTGTACTCGCCTTCACTGACCGTGTCGCTCTCTCTGCCTAGACAAATTTGGTAACCTGTCAATGCAGTTCTCGTCATCTCAACAAGCCAAGATCTTTTATTAGGTTGCAAAGAAGTTTTGTTGGTTATAGTTCTATGCGGTTAATCGTAGCGACTAGCTGAAGTCTGGTTGGCTATATCTATGACGATGTTTGAAGCCTTGCAGATCTTAACGGCTAACCGAGTCAACAACGAATACTCATAGATGTAGCCAAAGAGACCGGCTAATCGCTACGGTTAACAGCTAACCGTGTCAATAATGAATACATTGTCATAGATGTAGCCAACCAGACCGGCTAATCGCTACGTTAAACGGCTAACATTGTCAATATCGAATACATTGTCACAGATGTAGCCAACCGGATCGGGTAATCGCAACGGTCAACAGCTAACAGTGTTAATAACGAATACATTGTCATAGATGTAGCCAACCGGACCGGCTAATCGCTACGGTCAACGGCTAACCGTGTCAATAACGAATCCTTTGTCATAGTTGTAGCCAACCGGACCAGCTAATCGCTACGGCCAACGGCTAACCGTGTCAATAATGAATACATTGTCATAGATGTAGCCAACTCGACCGGCTAATCCCTACGGTTAACGGCTAACCGTGTCAATAACGAATACATTGTCATAGATGTAGCCAACCCGACCGGCTAATCCCTACGGTTAACGGCTAACCGTGTCAATAACGAATTGATTGTCATAGATGTAGCCAACCGCACCGGCTAATTACTACGGTCAACGGCTAACCGTGTCAATAACGAATACATTGTCATAGATGTAGGCAACGGGACCGGCTAATCGCTACAGTTAACCGCATAGCACTATCACTAAAATCCGGCCTAATCTCACAGCATTTTGTTAACTCGTAGTCATTTCTTGTTTGGTTTTTTATTAAGATGCATACAAGTTTGCTTTTAATTTGCATGAAATACCTTCCAGACATTCTTACATTATAGTTATAATATATTATACACAAATAAAAATTTAAAAACAAAATTTTATGAACGATGCGGGATTCGAACCCACGACCTCTGGCGTTCCGTGCCAGTGCTCTAACCAACTGAGCTAACCGTTCGAGTTATAGTCATAAAATCTTGTACGCTTTGTACTCAGGTTTTGGCTTCATTAATTAATCCTAGAAGTGAGAGTTATCACTTTAAAAACATAACAAATTGATTAATTATGTATAGTAAAAATAATATTGTTAATGATGATCTGGCACGGGCCAGGTTTCAATAAATACTCGATATCATATTATAATTATTGCGGAATGTACACCTACCCCCAATTTTTTTTTTAAATACAGTAACAAAGTTTATTGTTTATAGACTTACTGTCAAACTCCTTTTGACACTCGATACATTTCCATTCACTGTTTGAGTGTATTGCGTAATGCAAGTCCAGATCGTGTTGTGATATGAACGTACGGGTGCATTTGTCACATGGAACTGACTTCTCTTTCTTATTCTGGGGCGATTGTAGCTGTATTTACAAAAAAATATATATATATTTTAAAAGGCATTTTATCAAAATTAATTCCTTGAGAAATCTTTTTGACAGTTCTAACACTAACACGGCTGAAGAAACAAATGGCGCTCTGAGAGAGAAAAATCGGCGCAAGAAACACTCGCAGCGTTCTTTTTTGCGCTCTTTTTGATAAAATATACAATATTGTACTGTCATTTTTATTGCTATAAAATAATTATGATCTGGTCCCAGGCTGTCCGATCACCCGATCATCCGATGTGTTGTGATGCTGATTATTAAAAATTAAAAAATCTGGGTTAGGTAAGAAAGTAGGTATTTCTTTTTCTGGCAGCACTATCATAGCCACACAGAAAAACAGAAACTACAGAACTATTAATAACAAAAGTCAAAACGTTACAGTAAAAACTTAAAAACAAAACAGTGATAGCACGAAAATATCACGACATGTACCTAACGGTAATGAAACTGCAAACCGTACTGACACAACAGGACGAGCGCGTGGGGGTAATGGAGGAACGGGAGGGGGCTGCACGTTCCAGCGAGGACCAGAGATAATGGGGCCGTCTGGTGAGTATTTATGTTTTTTTTTATTAATGTTGCTGCGACAGCCAATTTCTCAAAACATTTCAAAACTCAATCGATATCTTCAAGATTACCAACTATTGACTGTACCTATATCAGGCTAGGGAAACTCTCTATGAAAAAAGCGATTCACTCGATTGTATGAAACGTGCTGTTATTAATAGATTGACAGTTGACGGCGATAATCTTGTAAAAAATGCAACGTAGAGCAGCTCGAATTGTCGTGGACCCAGTGCTCTGTGAACGGCTGGATCACTTGGCGTTGCGTAGAGACATCGCTTCATTGTGTCTTCTACTGCATTAATCCACGGGGAGTGTTCCGAAGAGCTGTTTCACCCGATTTCTGCCGCCGATCTCCACCTTCGCACGTCACGTTACAAGTTAGGATTTCATCCCCACCATCTAGCTGTGTGGCGGTCTTCCACAGTGCGGTTTTCAAGGAGCTTTCTTACCACGTACTACAAAGCTGTGAAATGACCTTCCGGTGTTTCCGAGACGATACGACATGGGTACCTTCAAAAAAAAGCACATACACCTTCCTTAGAGGCCGGCAACGCTCCGGTGAATCCTCTGGTGTTGCAAGAGAATGTGGGCGGCGGTGATCACTTAATACCAGGTGACCCGCACGCTCGTTTGTCATCCTTTTCCATAAAAAAAAATCGAAAACCGAAAACCACTACAACTGTTCGCTTTCAAACCTAGCCGGATTATACTTCGTGGCCAATCGCGATACTGTAATTAGTACTATTTCAAACTTATGTCAAATGACTGCATGTTTCATACTAAACTAAATTTCAATATTTACTTTGGCATCCCACTTCTTATAACGAAGTATAATTACCTCTTTGCTGTATTTTATTATAATCTTATCATATATATTTTAAATAATACATTTGCTGTTACATTTATGATATAGTAGCTGACCCGGCAAACATTGTTTTGCGATATAAATTATTTTAAAAGTTAGACCGTTTCTTAGACATTGCAGAATTAATTTATTTTTCTAAAATAAACATAGCGTAAGTTATTCTTTATTACAACAGCTACCTGCCAATAAAACCATTTCAGAGATTAGCCGGAACAAACAGACAGACAGACAGAGAAATTTTTTAAAATCTGTTATTTTGGTGCATGTACTGTATACATATTCATGTTATTTCATTATTACAAACAGACACTCCAATTTTATTTATATGTATAGATTATGCTGTTAGAAATTTTTATATTACCTTATTAACGTTTTTCAGCTTTCCTACCTTCTTTTGGATCACTGAAATATTGTACAAAATGATTAACATATTTCATATTCTAGATAGCACAAAATATTTAATGATATTCTACTATTTAAAACTACACATTTTAATTTATTATGGAATTAAATAAAAAACAAACCTTTAAGTTTATTTCCTGGTTTTATGCTAAAACAAAATGATATATTATGTAATCAATAATAGTTAACTGCATTAGAAAATTCACATTTTTCGTCCTACCCTCCTCCTCTTTTAGTTCGGATAGGGCAAAATGTAATAACAAAATTATATTAAATATTATTCTAAAATAGAAATTAAGCGTTAATTTTCATACATACATCTGTTTTCTCTTAGTTTTTATTTTATCATTCTCAGTCTTATCTGAGGAATTAGTTTGCAACCAATCATCATCTAGATACTCCACCAATTCTGAAATAAACAAAATTCCTTTTAAACATTGTTCCTTAGATAATTTATATATCTAGATCTAGGCTCTTGCTATTAGACAATTGACAAAAATACCAGGTAGGTATAAAACTTTAGTGTGCGTGACAAGCTACGTCTTACACTCGGTGTACGTTTGTAGGTACATGACACTTTATGTTAGTGTGCGTGCATTGCTTAAAATAGAGGTCAACTCAAAACTTAATTTTTTTCAACGTTTTCACAGCTGTCATGGTCTATCTATCTCTGTTCTATCGAGTATCACAATATAACTAAGTAAGCATATACCTTATATGCTTAGAAATACGCTGATTATTCAAAAGAGTAGTTTTAGAATTAGGATAATTTTCATTTCCGCATGATTTAAAGATTTCCCTAGTGTTGCAAGATTACATGGGTGGTGGAACTCACATATCATTATTCATTTATTATATTCGTATATCATATCATATAATATTGACACTTTTACACAAATTATCTTGCACCAAACTAGGCATAGCCTGTACTATGGGTAGACAATGATATATTTAATACAATATATATTAAATACTTAAAAATACATAAATACTCTCCAAATTAAATCCATAACTCGGAAACAAACATCCAAGTCATGGATGTTTATATGTATTTATGTATGTTTACATATACAGTATGGATTGCATATCTATGAAATAAATAAAAATTAGAGTAATACTAGTCCGCAGAACTATCGCAAAATTAATTATTTGGTTAAAAAGTTTAAGTTGAAAAAGTGAAATTTTCAAACAAAATAAATATTTAAATAAATGTACTAAAATTTAACAATCTATATAGACAACTTACCTTGACCCCGGGACGATGTGAGAAGGCGGCAAGTTGTCGGCTTTACCTTTGATTCGTTTGATAATTTGCGACGTAATTTAAATTCACTATGTTCATTTATACGAACACTTTTTTTATTTCGGGATACCTATCTGAACTGAACTTTAAATTGAATATTGTGATTCAAATTTTCTAAATGTCCACCACATTCTTGATGAATACACAAGTTACATCACCGTACAATGTTGTCCCGAAAAATAAATGTCAAATTCACAGTAATAATAATAATAACAACTAAAAAACACAATTTACACATACCTACACAAAAACAAGTCAAGTACCTAGTTAATAAGTGTCTATTTCACTAATTGCATTTATTTATTTTACTACCTAAAAGTTAAATTATCAAATACAATTATTTTTTACTTACTACGCTAGTTAGCTAGAACTTCAATTAATAAATACAATTAGTTTTTCATAGTCAATCGTTTGAGGCAATCGCGCAAAAAGTATGAAATCACTGCGAAATGCAAATTAGCCTATTTGCCCAGAAGACTCGCGATAAACTAAAGTGGTGCTCAGTACTCACTTAAAATAACGAAAAAATAATTCCTTAATAGGGAATTCCTCACAATTATAGTTTATCGACACTTTTTTATACTTATTTAGCAACCATCACCAAATACCTAAACATGGCTACTTTTTTTGTGTTTTTCGTTTAATTTTAACAAATTATTTATTAGATAAACTTTAAATATTTTTGTACGATCAAACAAGACCTTTTCGATGTGGGCGAGTGAAAGAGATGAAACGCCGCTCAATTCTGTCTTCTACTGCATTTAACAAGGTCAGAGTTCGAAAGAAGCCGCTGGTTTCCATCATCGCACGACACGCCACAAATTAGGATGTCATCCCCACCATCGGGGTGTCTGGCATTACTTTACAGTACGGTTTTCAAAGAACTTTCTCCCACGTACAACCTAGCAGGCTGTGGAATGAACGTCCTTGTGCGGTGTATCGTGGACAAATGTCAAATAAAGTATGTACAAATTTCTAAAGGTCTAGCAATGCTCATTTCTCCATAAAAAATCCTGAGTATCAAACGGGCAAGTTGGTACGATTTTTAACAATTAGATTGCTTTGTATTACGTAAGATGTAAGTCATACCTACCCTACAATTCTATTTTATCGATACTTTTCTACACACACACCAACAAGATAAACTAGCCTACAAACTATAACAATTATTAATAAATTAATGAATGGGTACATTTTGTAAAAAAGAAATTATTTTCGTAAGTTCAACTTACAAAACCACTGTGTTCTGAGTGATTTCTTGAGCAGCAAATAGGTAAGTTGGTACGATTTTTTATAGGTTGCTTTCGAATTACGTAACATGTCAAACAAGTAATAAATCGTTATTGTTAAGTTCTTCCCTATTCACAATAATTATCTCTCAACTCCTTTATAATTTATAAAAATAAAATCACGAAGCTGTTTAGTTTTAAATACCTAGGGTGTAGTGTATTTTTACAACAATAATTACAGAACAATTTTAAAATAAACTTAAATAACTAATTGTTTATCGATTACAACTCCCTTTAAAGAAAGCTAATTATCGATAGAATATATCTTTACCCTACCCCGCCCGTACGAATTTCGAGCTTGCTTTGAATCGCGCCGCCCGCGACCGTCAGAGACACCGCCGGCACGTGTACGCTGCCAAAGAAAACCGCCACTGGCGACAAGGCCGTCTTATGACACTATTGAAATATTCAAGTTCATTGAACCCTTGACCCAGTTAACTAATACTACACAGTACGTATAAATTTGTGCAAAATGAAAAGTCTACTTTTTGACAAAAACAATGCACGGATTTCGTTAATTTTTGGTATATCGTCAGCAAATATGCTAACAAGTATGTACCTACATTTATTTCATAGAAGTTAGTTCCATACTGTATAATGCTCATATTGTGTCATCCTATCCAAGATCAAAAATCTTAACATATACAAATCCAGCATGTTTGTTTCCAGTGAATTCCTAAACTAATGAACATATTTTAATGGGTATTACTTCATGAAGTGCAGTGCAGTCCAACTTGAAAGGTAGGATAGTTTTTATTTCGATTTGGAAGCCATTATATTATAATATTATATTTCCAATATTTGTTTTGCATAGACTTATTTTCTGTGAGAGAATTTTGACAGAACACATGGTTTTACAGTTCTGCTGTGAAACAATTTCACTATATCAACAGGGAGCATATTTTACAAAATAATTCTTTATGTTATGAAATGTTATTAACAAATTCATAAAAAAAAAAAAACAGTATTTTATTTTTTTATGTCGGGTCAGTTAGTAGGCTATAATTTTTTGGACTGACATGGCAGCTAGTCCATCTTTCAATTCACAATTCATTCAGACTTAGGGACCTTCAGGACACGAGCATAATCCCACCTTAAAAGCCAACCAACATATCTCTTGACACCTTGACACCTGTTGCTGCGGATGTGCATTGGCTCATCACTCCCCATCCCATAAGCCTTTTGCTCTCTTATTATAAAAAAAAAATAAGATATAACAAACCATCACATATATTAGAATCTTGAGTTTTCAGTTCTGTGGCATCTGTTTCATGCTGGACCTCTGGTCTATGTTCTTTTGATACCTCCGCCGGCTTCAATGTTCGTGTTTGTAGCTCAAGACTTTTTTTCCTAACTGTCCTAAATTTAAAAATTATCCATGAAACATTTGTTACTTATCTTATATATGTATTGTCATTGGAAGTGAATATAGCATGGGTTATTACTAATAATTAATTAACTGCTAAACTGAATGAAAATATTATGTTTTCTGTATTTAAATCAATATATTACAATTAGTATTTCTAACGGAATTTATACCTGAGAAGGTTCACCACAATTCTTGCAATAATTATATAAAAATAATATCCCTACTAATATTACAAATGTGAGTGTAATTTTGTTTGTAATGCCAGAGCTACTGAACCGATTTTGATGAAATTTGGTACAGCAATAGACTAGAGCTTGGGAAAGGACATAAGCTATATTTTAATCCGGAAAAATCCATGCATCAAACAGGATTTGTGAAAAATTTAAATTCACTATAAATGGGCTGTAACTATACCAATAGTAGGATTAGTTAGTCATAGCAATCTTCCTTGAAATAAGATTCATATAATATGTTGGCAACGGGAGCAAAAACGGGAACTGGAATAGGACATAATAATAAGAAGATAATCTTCAATTCCAAACTTGCTTATTATTTTTGTAAACCCTTTATCGACGTGGATCATGTCGCTGGCATCAGCTAGTGAAATGTTTTATGGAATTTGTATAGTATATATAATTTTTTTTTAAATCAGATTTTTTTTTTTTTAATGAAAATAAGGGACGAGACAAGCAGTATGTTCAGCTGATAATATTCATTATTATATTTATCAAATATATTTCTACAATTTTAAATTCTAAATAAGGTTTAGTTAAGACCAATACTGAGACCCAGCACAAAGGTTTACATTCAGGTCAGACACTAAAAGATGGGAGGATGTACTAAATAACAAGATAACTGTAGAAGATTACTCTTACCTTACACCTTTGCACATACACTCTCTCAGCTCTAGCAGTGGCAGTTCAAAAGCCGATTGTATTGCATGAATGGACTTAACACATTTATTTCTGAACTCATTGAATTTAATTATCTCAGTTTTGCAGGATTCACATATTCGTGATGGTACTTCAGTTTCAGATGTTAACTAAAATTATCATTGAATAATAAACACAAATTTTTAGTAAACTTTTAAGAATTATTCAATACTTATCACTTACAGCAATAGACATCAGAGACCTCAGCATTTCAACAAGAACACCTTCCCTGCCACTTTTACTGAATAAGGATTCAATGTTTTTACCATAGCATAAGCAAAAATGACATAACTTATTCCTCTCGATGACTACTGGGCATGAATCTTGTAAACCTTCAATGTTTTCTTCAAGTTTATCGGTTTTCTCATTTTGTGGTTTTAAATGTTCTTTGGATGTTTTTGTAACAAGAACACTAAGAGGGATTTCTGCCTCCAAATCAACAGATTTTCTTTCTTTCATGATATCGGCAATTTTCTTAACCCAAATCATATTGGTGGGACTTTATTGCTCTAGGCTAAGTGAAAACTAAAATTCAAAAATGAAAAATATTGTAATAATTATGTTATAACATCTTTTATTAAACTTCATTATACTATTTACATTATTGGTTCTTCATATTTCTACAATCATATGTATTATTTAATAATCTAGATCCATTAATACTTGAAGTAATTATTTTCACAATAATTTCCATGAATGATTCCAAGTATCTTCAAGAAAGCAACTAAATCAGTAAATCTAAATAGTAATTTGATAAAAACGCTTACTAGGTAACACTTTATTTATTAAACTACAAACTTAGAATAATAACGCTCTACAAATTACAATGTTTATTTGAATATTACTTTTGAAATTTGAATTGTGTTTGTGGCTACTCACGGCTACTGGCTTGAGCATACTGTATCAAAGAGAATTTAAAAATGTAGTGCATGTGCATTGCGCAGGTTTGCTTTTAATTAGGTACTTACTTGTGCCAAAGAGTTATAATACAAGACTGTGCATTGAATTGAATTGAAGAATAGACTTGTTGAGTATCGACTGTCAGTAGTCAAGTGCGTGCGTTGAGTTTATAATTGTTTTTGTATACACAATATTGTTGTTGTTGTTGCTATAGCTATAACACAATTTTATTATATAAGATATCATATTTTAATCGTTATTTATGCAACTGTTGTGTGATAAGGGGTATCACGAATGTGGGTTGGTGGTTGGTGGAATGTGGTGGTTCTGATAATAGTATCACATGAGTGTTTTAATACCAAATAATCAACAGTTGCATACAAGACTTTATCTACACCCAGAATATGAATCCTCTAAAACATTCTTAAACAGTTAGCTAACATTAAAACAGCCAGTCCTAGTAGTAACCTAATATCATCCATTACTGATTATATACAAATAAACTAAGTATGAATTATTTATTTTACAAAAAAAATTACATTTTCTATTGTGCAATTATTAAAATTCACTTGAATATTATGCAGCGTTTAAAATATCCGGCGGTGTGCTGTCAAAACTTGAATCAAGATCAACTCATTTTTTCAAGAAAAATGGCGGGCTTTCGAATAACCTACTTTTTTTACGGCTCGCCACGTTCTGGTAGTGTGGAACGCGCGTAAACGAAATGTTCTTTTTTTTAATTCATACAGATACCATGCATCGAGCAATAAGAATGTGGCTGTTTGTTGAAACTCTTTGCGCATGAAAGGATCGAAAAAAAAACAAGGAGTGTTGCTATGAAATTCAGTACAACATTACAATCAAAGAGTATAATAATATATAGGGAAAAGAGAGCCCTCTCTACGCATTATGAGCTGTCTATTTGAATGCTGGCGCCATCTGCAGATTGGCCCCCAAAATAACTATATGTAAGCTCGAAATTATAAAATTAATTTTTAATGTTCTGACGCAATTAAATAACTAACTATACTTTTTAATGTAGGTATTGCAATTTTTTTACCATGTTGAAATTGCACGTAGAGTTAGGTATCTAATTTTGTCACAACATAGAACATAAAGGATAGATTTAGTAGTGTAGATTTGCAAAATGGAACATGAGAGCTACATACATGTGAAAACGCTAGGCGTAGCCGCCATTTTATGACCAGTGGGCAGTAACACAAATAAAGGAAAGTTGAAAGGAAAGTTGAAAGTTGAAAAATTGGTTAGGTTAGGTTATGTTAGAACAGTTAAAACAACGCACGAGCCGAGCGTAGCGTGCCGCGGCAGCGGCCGGCGAGTGCCAGAACCAAATAGTAGGCGTTTCCCCCATTTTTAATTAATTGTTTTTAAATAAACAACAAAAGAACAAACAATTATTTATAGCGAACAATTAAGAACAAACTACGAACTAACGATATGCGATATTGAAAATTCAAAAATAGAAAAAAAATTTTTTTTGGGGGGCTAAGTTTAATTGTCCCTGATTACAACACTCGTTTGGATGATGTTTTAGAGACTGAGCGTTTGGCGATTAAATAAAACAACTGCTTGACTGTGAGGAATATGTGAATGATATATGGAAGATATGATTTATTAAAAAGTTACACGATATATATACAAAATCCTTAAAACTAGTTACCCAATTACAATCGTTACTTAAAAAATATTTACAGGTTCAGAAAATACACACCAATACTAAAGCTTACATTTTAACCAATAGTAAAACGTTTCATTCACTAAGAATTGAGAATAATATTATGTGTTCTATCTCGCTCTAAAACTAATGCTATCGCAGTTTGTGTAAACTCGCGTCGAAGCTCGATCATACGATGTCAATGAGCATTCCGCACCTACGCTATTGCTCATTGATTAAAATTGTATGAATAGCGATCGACGCCCGAGTCCCGACGCGTCATTCGAGGACGCTCGGCCTTGCTGTGCGGTTGTGTAACGCGGAGCATATGACTGATCACGTGAGTATATCTGCGGTCGTCGAGAGAAAGTACGATGTTTGAAACTTCACTGAGATGACTACTGGTGATCTGTATGATTCTATGAGTTGATGTACAGCATTATGAAATGGTTCTTATCAGAGCTAATATTACGTTATATAAAATAAAATGTTCTTTTCAGAACGAATCTTTCGGCATACGCTTATTACAGTTATTATGCACGATTACTATTTCTACGATCTATAATGCTACGTTACAAGTTAGATATTAGACATTTGTGTTAATTGATATTATTGGTTGTAGGTACAGCTACAATGTAATGGTTATTACGACATTGGGTGTTTTAATGTTGGTAATAAGCTAAGTGGTTCCGAATCTTTATTAGAGGATTTAAAGGATGGGTGTAGATAAAATTATAATGCTGTAGATATATACTATTTGTTGATAGAAATTAGACTTGAAAAAGGGTCTATTCAAATCGAATAACGACTTTGAAGCGTCGTTTCCTTTGTCTTTTTTTTTCTGTTTATTTATTTCGGAATATGTTGAAATATGTTTACTGTACTTGGAAAATTATTATGCAATGTAGTTCAATAGTTATTTTTTCAAAATTATATTGTATATCTATTATCATACACAAGCAATGTCGCACTTTCGCACTTCTTAACTCGCACGGTTTCCTTCAGTGCAAGTAGTTTTCAACAATTTTTTTTATAACTTCTTGTTTTATGATGTACATGTATTACACATTACTGAGAAGCTTATTTCAGTTCTATTTTATTGTAGGTTTATTGTAAACAGTAAACTTCGATAATCTTGACATAATATAAAATATAAAATCTTCGAATTTATATCGTGAAATTCCAACCATACTCAATATTTTACTTCATATGGAATACCATATACCATACAATAAAGCAAATATGCTTTGATAGATTAACCAAAGTAATATTATTCAATAAAAAGTTGATTAAATTTCCTATCGTGCAGTGTATAAATATAAAGTCTAGATACTGAACATCTATTCACAAAAGGGTTATGAATGTACGGTCACTAACGTGTGCAATCTCTGTTCATAGTCAATTTTGTGGGTGTCGTTCTGCAGGAATATCTCAAATTACTACTATGAAGCATCTTTATTTCAGTTTGGTGAAAAGAAAAGACAAATAGAGTTTATTATACAACCATAAACACTTATAAACAAAACTTGAAAATCGTCGTTTATTACAAAATATAACTGTTATTCAACTTTTGTCGAAAGAAAGGTCTGTGTAAAATAAAATAAAGCTACAAATCAAATAATTTGCACTAATATTTAATAAATTGTTTCACTAGCTTTCCGATAAATTCACTGATTTATTTGAAAGCTAGTGAAACAGAAGAAGTTGATTGAATGATTCGTCTCGTCCCCTATTATCATAAAAATGTCTGTTGACAGATTGACATTGATGAAATGATGATACTGCTCTTTAAAAAGAGAGGATATTTATAAAATTAGTAGTAATTTTCTAGCATTACTATCAATGGAATATATATATACCTACAAAATAAATGCAATTATTAATTATTGTACCAGTCCTCTAAAATCCCATTAATATTAAGTATATAGGTATGAATTTACCAATTTTACACATATTGTTTTATTTTTAGTTAAAATATAACATTCGCCACCTCTTGTTTCTGATTTTTATAAATCTATTTTTGTAAATTCTAACTTCCTTACAAATACTAAAATAAGATACATTACCAATGACGTACTATGGAATGTGTGGAATGAGCTTCCTTGTGCTTCTGGGACGATACAAAATGGGTACCTTCAAAAAAATTGCACACCTTCCTTAAAGGCCGGCAATGCTCCTGTAATTCCTCTGCCTCTGGTGTTTCAAGAGAATGTGGGCGCCGGTGATCACTTCACACCAGGTGACCCGTACGGTCGTTTGTCCTCTTTTTCCATAAAAAAAAAACTTGTTAAAAAGTTACACCTGAGAATAAACCAAGAATATGCAAAATGTTGAACATATCGCTGACAACTCTGTCATTATATTAATAATTGTGAAATTTTCCAAATATCAAGCAGCCTTGCAAATAAACGCGGGAAACCTTATTACGTCCGAATAAACCAAGTTTATTTGTAAGGCCGTGGGGGAGTATTAATGTACAGAATATATTTTAACAGCAGCAGCTGCCTTGACATCCAATATTTCACAGGCCTACAAAAATTTAACACAAGTGTGGAAAATAAATATAAATAGTTTTCTATGGCTATCAATTAAATATGATTCGATAATATAAGATAATATAATATAATAAAGATTCGATATATTATAATATACAAATAAAATTTGAAAATAAAATTTTATGAACGATGCGGGACTCGAACCCACGACCTCTGGCGTTCCGTGCCTTGATGAATTGACTTGATGAAGCCACAACCTGAGAGTTGAACAAAGCATACAAGATTTTATGACGATACGTCACTCGAACGGTTAGCTCAGTTGGGAGAGCACTGGCACGGAAAGCCAGAGGTCGTGGGTTCGAGTCCCGCATCGTTCATAAAATTTTGTTTTAAAATTTTATTTGTGTATTAATGCTAGAAGTGAGGGTTATCACTTTAAAAACATAACAAATTGCTTAGATTTACAAGAGCGACATTTCAAGTAAATTTCCTAATATGTAAATATTGGGGTTGAGCAGGTTATCAACTGTAAACTAGATCCCGTAGATGAAACCACAACCTGAGAATTGAACAAAGCATACAAGATTTTATGACAATACGTCACTCGAGTGGTTAGCTCAGTTGGGAGAGCACTGGCACGGAAAGCCAGAGGTCGTGGGTTCGAGTCCCGCATCGTTCATAAAATTTTGTTTTAAAATTTTATTTGTGTATTAATGCTAGAAGTGAGGGTTATCACTTTAAAAACATAACAAATTGCTTAGATTTACAAGAGCGACATTTCAAGTAAATTTCCTAATATGTAAATATTGGGGTTGAGCAGGTTATCAACTGTAAACTAGATCCCGTAGATGAAACCACAACCTGAGAATTGAACAAAGCATACAAGATTTTATGACAATACGTCACTCGAGTGGTTAGCTCAGTTGGGAGAGCACTGGCACGGAACGCCAGAGGTTGTGGGTTCAAGTCCCGCATCGTTCATAAAATTTTGTTTGCAAATTTTATTTGTGTATTAATCCTAGAATTGAGGGTTATCACTTTATAAACATAACAAATTGGATATATAACATATTAAATACACCGTGTTACAAAAGCCCTGTGATTCCTGTGAGCTATGTATTAAGCATTTATTCAATCTAAGGTCGATCAAACATACGAAAACAACTTATTGCTGATATGCTGTATAATACTCTTACTTATTTACAGTGTATTAAATGCATCAACTGCATTAGTTACCCTTTTGAGTATTTTTTATGATTTATTTACTTTTTTACGAATTTAGTAGGTATGTCGAAATGCAATATGCATAATGTATATTTTATTGTACTTTATTGATTTCACTTCTGTGCAATAAATATAGCTACATTTTACACACGTGTTATCCCATTGCCTAACGATATTAGAGCAATTTTAACGCTCTCTACAAGTGAAATATTCAAAAATTTTTGAACATTGAAAAGTGACGTTGCCTTTCAGTGTAAACCACGTGCTTTATGGTCGCGATACTCATCAAAGGCGACGACCTTATGTCGTACGGACGTACGTAACACACCTTTTATCGACACTTATCTAATTATATTCTTAGGGAATCATTACCGATAAACAAAAAGCAGATAAGTTTAAACACGCATAATGATTTTTAACCGACCTCAAAAAGGAGGAGGTTATCAATTCGATCGGTATTTTTTTATGTACGTACACCGATTACTCAGAGATTTATGAGCCGATTTACGTAATTCTTCTTTTGTTTGATGCGAAATATATGCCATTTGGTCCAATTTTACCCAGTAGTTTTCATTTTAGGAATATTTACCTACATGAAACTTTTCTTCTACCTGGATGACATAATTGTTTTCTGTGTACCGTGTTTTTTTGGAGTTTTCATTCAGGTTGATTATATATTATTATTAACTGACACTAAAACGTAAAAAATAAAACAACGTTTAAAAAAACCGACTTCAAAAACTGAAAGTATTAAATAACTAAAAATTTAATTTAGTACACCTCTTATGCAAACCTTTACCTTTAATATTAATAAAATACTGTTATTTGTATGTGCTACATATTGATAGCTTTAGCTTCTAGTCGGTACCAAGCCAAATGTAATAAAGGTACTTACACTGGCCACGCGTGACAACCCAAGCGGACAGACACGCGTGGCCAGACAACCTAAATAATTACAATAATTAAGCTGTTTGTAATATTAAGTTTTATTTCGTTTAGGGCGTGGCACTGACTTAAAACCTATCAATAGGTAGGCAAAATCTAATATAAAAACACAGTTACAATTACACGCGTTTTAATCCTTTAAAGTGTTTTATTTAGTTTAAAATAAATTAAACCGTTTGATATACGAATGTGAAGGAATAGCAACACTTCTGCAATCAGGCAATGATCACTCAGATAACATTAAATGAACCATTTGAACTTCCCTCTTCATAAAATTAAATATATTTTGCATCTTCAAAGATGCAGACAATAGTGTATCCCTACAAGGAATACAAATTGCGAAATATTACACGTCAGATAACGCAACGCGCCGTAAATTACGTTAAAGTAATTTACGGCGCGTTATTATAATAGTACATATTTTATTAATATTAAAGGTAAAGATTTGCATAAGAGGTATTTTATAATTTTTTTAGTTATTTGATACTTTTCAGTTTTTGAAGTCGGTTTTTTTAAACGTAGATTTTTTTAATTGAAATATCATGTTATAAAATAAAATACCAAATGAAAATTCCAATAATCCCTAAGTACGCGCCCTGTAAATAAATATGAGAAGCTAAATAGCCTTTTGTTTCAGTGTGTTCTTGTTAATTATTAATGCCCGGTTTCTGGAAACCTTCTCTGTTAAATTTTTATATTATATCTCTGTTAAATTATTATTATAAAGTTATGTGATAAGCGTCGGTTATCTGTCACTTCGTTACTGAATACCGCATCTTGTTCTAGAGTTGTGGAATCGACACCTGGTTCTTTATTGTGCCACTAGACTGCTCAGTTTTGAACAGTAAGTTTAAATTAATAATAATATTTAATTAACTAAAAGAGAAAATAAATTGTCTCCCTATTTATACAAAGAGGATATAAATACTACACAATAGTACTTGTACTACTACATATTTAATGACAATAGTACTATAATGTCTATAAATTAAAAATAGACTTCTTCTCAGTCTACGATAAATTATATTTATTAACATAGTGATTAAATTCTCTTTGATAAGTTATATTCTTTGAATTGTAGAAATAGTACTTAAGTAGTGCACAATTTATTTATATTTAAATAAATACTTCATCCACCTTAATTTGTAGTAATGTATACGATTAAAATATGATTTAAGGTAAATTTACTATCCATCTAATATTCAGTGGTAAACAAATAATACTTAATACCGAAATTTTAACCTATTTCAAAGCTGTGTTTTCGTAATAAGAAAAAACTAAAATGAATTTAGTAAGAAGAACAGCAGTGCCGCTGTGTCGTGCTTTTTCAAATACACCTGTGCGGCTTTGTGCTGTACCACCTAAACGTCCATCGAAAAAATATTTTGGACCCATTACATGGAAGTCCATGTCGATAACTGCGTTAGTTGGCGGCGGACTAACAGCTTTCTTGTTATATGTGAGGAAAGAAAAACATGAAGCTATAGATCGCGAAAGGAAGCGACAATTAGGAAAAGCAAAAATCGGTGGAGCATTTGAACTAGTTGATTCTGAGGTAATAATATTATTAACAAACTTTTTTTACAGCTTAGTATTACTAAATTCTTTAGACTAAATTTCCCGAAAACATAGAGAATAAGGAAAAATAATGATACAAGATATTATGTTTTAATTAATTTTGATATAAAATATTCTTGAATTTATTTAAGTCTGCTTTTAAACGTTGTGCCAACAAACAATTAAATACTAATTACAGATATAATTTTCAGGGTAAATTAGTTAAAAGCACTGATTTCTTAGGAAAGTGGCTTTTAATATACTTTGGATTTACACATTGTCCTGATATATGCCCAGATGAGTTAGAAAAACTTGCTGAGGTTGTAGACAAACACGGTAAGAATATTATTGAATGGATAACTTGGTTTCTTTTATTATTATTGTACTATTTAAAAGTAACTAACAGACTAATTGCAATATATTTCATGCAACTTTGCTCATTGAACCTGTAAACACTTACACTGCTTGCCCTAGAATAATCTGTATATCTGTGTTGCATCATTCATACCTTAATGTTACAGTTTAATTGTATGTATCTAATATATAAAATTCTCATGTCACCGTATTTGTAGTTAAACTCCTTCGAAACAACTTCACCGATTCTCATGAAATGTTGAGTGCATATTGGGTAGGTCTGAGAATCGGACAACATCTATTTTTCATCCCCCTAAATGTTATGGGCACAATTTATTTTTTATTTATTTTTGACATATTTTCGAAAATATTTGTTTATGAGTCAGCATTAAAAAATACATACAACTTCAAATTTTCACCCATCTATGATCAACAGTTACTTTTGTATCGCGATTTTAATATCAGCAATACAACATTTGCTGGGTCAGCTAGTATATATATATATATAATTATGTGGTGTTTTAGCAGTTGGTGCTACACTAACACCACAACTCACAAGCCATATCCAATAGAAATGTTAAGAAAAATTCGCAACACTCACAACTCTGGCAACACTTGTTATTCCTATTGAGTTGCAAGACAATATTAGCAGCCTTGATCACAGCCACTTTAGTGTATACTAGATTGCTCTCACTTTTAAAATCTAAAAACACAGTATGGTACTTCAAGTGTAGACATAACATATTCTGATTTAGCAATTATTGTATTAGCTTAATGTAAATTTGCATTTGAACCTCAAAGAGTAATAACTAAAGTAATGTAAGAACTTGTTAAATTCTTACAGATAATACACCTTCATCACCTCCTCTGCAACCTATTTTCATATCGGTTGACCCCCAGAGAGATACACCTGAGCTTGTTGGAAAGTAAGTATAGAATACCTATATAATATTTATCAATTTTTTTACTATCATATGTTCAGAGAGGTGCTCTGCTGTAACACAATGATTTTTATATACTTATTAAATATTGTTATATTTTTTACGGATGGATTAGGTCCAGCAATATTTACAGTTTAAATGCACTTCCTTAAAGGCTGGCAACACACAAGTGATTCCTCTGGTGTTGCAAGTTAATGAGGGTGGTGAACCAATACATCAGATGACCCTCTCCATAGAAAAAAAACTTCATTTTGAATAGAAACCTGGGTCAGAATGTTAGGTAGAATGGTGTACCTATGTTCCTTATGGATTCCTTTTAGGATTTGTAGTGGCGATAAACTTCTGCATTACTGTAGGTTTTACTATGTTATGGATAAAAGAATTTATCTGTTATGACAGATAAAATTCAGCAGTAACATAGTACTTTATTTTCAAACTCTGTATTATTGCAATGTGATAGTGTGCAGGCTTTACCCGAAAAGAACAGGCAGCCAATGAAAAAAAAAAAAATTTTAAAGAAATCAATATTATGACTGTTCACAAAAATCTTCACCTTTTTGCTCTTAATAGTGATTTTCATTATTATAACACTAGAAATAAGGGATTGCTCTTAACTAATTCTAGAAGGCTTTATAAGATACATAACAGCTTTAAGGGTAAATGTAGACACTTCTATAATAAAGTCCCAGCCACTGTTCAGGCATTATCTATAAATAAATTTAAATGTTTTATAAAAAATGGCTCTGTCGTAAATCCTATTACTCCACTGCTGAATATCTAAATGATCGGACAGCCTGGGACTAGATTGTGATTATTTTATAGCGTACAATATTGTATATTTTTATTGAAAAGACCTCAAAAAAAATGCTAAGGAAGCGGTAATAGTATCTAGTAGTTATAAGAAATGACATAAAAAAGAATTCTAAAGGAATCAATTTTGAGAAAATAAATGCCTTGTATGCCTTTTAATGTTGGTGTGTTTTTATTATAAGCAATGCATACACTCCGAATCTTAATGTTTTCAATGGTGAACAACTATAGTAATATATTTAAGTAGGTAGTATAATTTTTGTTCAACTATAGTCAAAAAAGAAGGAGCTTATCAACACAAGTCTATATTTCTTTTCAACCTCTATCCTTAAATTTAATCCTTCTCTATTCTTAAATCTTATCAATATATCAAAGTGTTGAAGTTCTTGTATGGAAATCCCACCATGTCAGTCCTGTAGTGTACTGACATCTAGTCTTAACAGAGTATGTGTCAACTATTATTGTCACTGTCACAACATCAACAGTGACATTAACAGTGTGACATTGAGTGCTATATAAGGAATGCACTGTACAGCGGAGGGCCAGTTCTAATCGGTTATTGGTTGCGTGTGGACGTGTCCGGGTGTAGTGCTGCAAAGTAAAGATTAGTTGTTTCACTCGTGAGCAAACGATGAACATTACAAGCCCGTCTCTAGGATCAAATGGGGAGTCAAACAAGGTGATGTCACATGTTCGAAGCTGTTCACTGTTGCTTTGGAAGATGACTATGTTTCTGGACTGGAACTGACTGGCTATCAATATCAACAGCATATATATTACTCACCTTAGAATCGCAGACAATATTGTGATCATGACTGAGACCATGGAAGACTTGCTCAATGGCGCAATACCTTAGGAGTATGTCTCAAAATGAACATCAACAAGACAAATATCAGTCAATTTCACAAACACTCATTATAACATAATAAAACATTCTGCCTTCAGTTTTGATATACAAACCTTACCAAATAAAGCAAAACATGATATATGTATATAAATACTGTTGTAGCACACAATACTTTTAGTAGAAATAGTTTTGGAGAATTATTTTATTATTGAAGAGGGAACTCTTTACCCTTTATTTTATTGTTGCCTGAAATGAGATTTGTTTTACAGGTATTGCAAGGAATTTACGCCGAGATTGTTAGGTTTGACGGGCACCAAGGAGCAAGTGGCGCAAGCCTGCAAGTCATATCGGGTTTATTTCAGCGCGGGTCCCCAAGATGGAGACGATGATTATATTGTAAGTCTTTTGTTTACTATTCTTTTGGATGTAACTTTAACGTGTAAGAGTATTTTATGTAGTTTTTTAAGGATTATGAGGACAAACGACAAAGGAGTGTACGGATGCCATACTCGGTCAAAGACCTTCGCTATCCATACCATGGTATAACAACATGACGAAGAAGAGCCTCGAAATACATCTTATATTTTACCTCCCGAAGTGAAAGATGCTACCTTTGAAGACATTAACAATGATATTTTAGATGGTATATCAATGCAAGATATCTTTCCTAAATTGATGTCCTATGAAGATCTTGTAAACATGGATTTAAAAAGTGAATTCTATGGCGCTATGAGTCAATCTGATGATAAGTCTGATTCAAAATCAACAGATGGTACAATAATATTCTGCGCCTTGTATTCTCTTTCGTGACAGTTGGGTCATGTGATTGGCCTAAGAATACGTCATCAGTTGCGATGACTGTTCTCAAACTATAGACTTGCTATAGATGTGAGCGAGTGTGTCCCGTACATGACGTCAAAATGTAAGAGCGGCTCGAAATTTAAAATTGTACTACTTCAAATTTTGTACTACTATGTCGCGGTAGTCGCGTGACGCGCTCTCACTACTCAACTACTCAGTAGTCAATTTGGTCAGTACTCACTCTGTAACACTATAGTGTGTAGTTGTGTACTGTGAGAGAGTGAGGGAGCGAGTGGCATGCTACAAAACAATTAAAACATATGCACAATAAATAAATAACGAAAAATTAAATTTTGTTAAATGGAATATCTTATTTTTCGTAATACATTAAAATCACAGTTTATTAAATAAATTTTTTATTATATATTTACCTAAAATTAAAGTTATATATTTTGTTATATTTTTTTATTTACCTACATAATAACATTACTATGTCGTTCGTTCCGGCTGCAATAACATCAAATGTCATATTTGTACTCGTAACTTCAAAAGTGTCGCCTCGCTCCAGTACGCCTCGCCTCATTTGAAGTAGGACATTTTACTGCCTCATTGCAAAAAAGAGGCTACTCTTACAAACTCATTTTCAAATCGTGTCCTACCCATCACTCAGAGCGACACGACAATAGCGGTGTAATGGCGAGCTGTCAGTATGACATATTATATCGTGACATAGTCTTAGGACGTAGTGGAAAGAGACTACGAGGCGGAGTATATTATTATACTATGATCCAGACCCCATGCCAAGCTTTTGAAAATCGTTCCATATCTGTGTTATAATAAGTTATGGACTAAAAAATGGACTATCCTCGGCTTTTATTTGATTTCATTTTTTTTTTCATTTCAAAATTCTTTATTAATAAAGGATAATACAACAGAAATGTACAGCGATTTTCGTTTTGAACATTCCTTCCTTGAACAGTCCTTCGGTCTGAGGCATATCTATTCGAATGAGTGGTAGAAGTTAATGTTGAAAAATAGATTTAAATTTCTCTTGTTGAGATGCAAATACGTTACAGTTACTTAATATAATAAAGTAATATAAAATTACTTTTAATTATGGAGATATAAATATATATAATTAAATCTATAGATCGTATTTTTAATTTCCTTAAATTAATCTTACAAAGCGATCAGAGATACAAAAATCTAATTAATTAATTGGAAAATATTTAATTTCGAAGTATTTGTCTATTTTTCGTCAAAAGCTCGTCAAACGTAATATTCTATAATACGGTGTTTGAATAATTTAATTTGATAAAAAAAATTATCTTTTAAAAAGTATTCTATAGAAATAACTTGTTTCCAATATTCATGTAATCGAATTTATCTTATCTTACTTATCAGGTGATTGTATTCTTTCAGGTTGACCACACAATTATTATTTACTTAGTAAACCCGGACGGAGAATTTGTTGACTACTACGGACAGAACAGAAATGCTAAAGACATCCATGACTCGATACGGATCAATATCCAGAAACATGAGGCGGCTAAAAAGGGTGCCTGGTTTTAAACTGGGATTGAAAGTTGAAATATGTTGATGCATTTAAGTGAGATTTAGAGTTAGGTCAATTGTTGAAATTAAATATTTATTGTATGAAGTAGTGTTTTAATATTCTCTGACGTTTAAAATAAATACATTATAAAATAGTAAAACATGTCTAAAAATAACTAAATTTTTACTTCGTATCATCATAAAAGCCTAAAGATTTCCACTGCTGGACAAAGGCCTCCCCGAAAGATCTCCACGGCGATCGCTCCTGCGCTACCCTCATCCAATGTTATCCGGCTCATCCGGATCCTCATCCAATAAGAACTTGACCAGATCATTGGTCAAAGAGAAAAACTTTTCAAGAAAATAATTTGCACTTAATAAGTATATTAATTGATTAATATTGTTTTTTTTTCATAAATTTATACGGTGCTTGAGTGAATTGCTTTTGTGTTTTTAGCACGTGCTATATTAGACGCATTTCATACATAAAAAAAACTACGTTTAAAAAAACCGACTTCAAAAACTGAAAAGTATCAAATAACTAAAAATTTAATTTAATACACCTCTTATGCAAACCTTTACCTTTAATATTAATAAAATACTATTATTTGTATGTGCTACATATTAGTAGGTTTTAAGTCAGTGCCAAGCCAAATGTAATAAACGTGACTTTGAGTGGGATTGTTTCGTCTAGAACAATTATTGCTATAATTTTCATATAAATGTTCATAAAGTGAAATCTACTGGGCCAAACAATGTAAAATTTTTATGGGACCAAAATATGGCATCTATTATAATAGAGAAATACGTAAATCGGATCATAAATCTCAGAGTAATCGGTGTACATACATAAAAAAACCGATCGAATTGATAACCTCCTCCTTTTTGAAGTCGGTTAAAAATGTGCACATGTTCCTATTTTACGCAACTACCTATGCGCCATACGTGCGAAATGGTGTATTAATGTACTTGGATATGAATAAATATTGCAAAACCAATCCTACTTTTATATATATGTGCGGTCACATTTAAAAGTAGAATTAGTTAATAAAATTAGGTATTATTATTAACAGTTTATTTTTTTAAATATAAAAAGTTATCAATGATTATAATATACGTACGTTAAACACCCACAAAACAAATAAAAGGTGATCATTGATCAACGTAACACACGTCACATTGTTTGTCACTGTCAAACTGTGAGCAAACTCACGTAATGTCAAAATATGTCGCAATCAGGGCAATAGTGTCACAATGCGCGCGAATGTAACATTTCTGATTTTCTGCTCCTCTTCAACTTAATATATCGAATAATATCATTGTAGTTTACATATTAATTGGACACAAATAAACTAAGTGTGAATAAAATCAATGTTCTGATCTGGCCAATGGACGCGGCGGTGCGTAGAGCTGGTATCAAAACCGATATTGTCAAAGGAGTTGTAGTCCTTCTGCATATTCATTTCCGCCAGGTTTCTGTATCTGTGGTAAAAAACAACTAATTTGAAAAAAAAATCATCATAAGTATAAATTATTATTTTAAAATACGGAATAGAAACCGTAGTGCAGAACAGTTGACGATAAACACCCGCGACTTCGCCCGAACAGATTTCATTTACGTAAATCGGACAAATCACACACATTTCTATTTTGAAATTATATTACGCGGAACCCTTACTGATTCCCTAAAATAAAAGCTTAACTTACTCCTACATGCAATTTGGTATAAGAAGCCGTTACGGAGATTAGTCCCAACAAACAAACAGACAGATTTTTTTTTGATTTGGTCTGATGGTACCTATAACAAAGTTCATTCACGTAGAAATGCTATAACTTTTCTCATGACAAACAGACACTTAAATTAATTTATTTAAAGAATAACGTACAGATTTACACCACTACTTTTGAATACCAAAAAACTGTAGAATAGTTTTAAGATCGTATGTTTTTGTTCTGGGTCGTAACAGTAAACTATTCAAAGATATCTGCCTAAAACAATGGACAAATTATTCACAATATAAGAATAGGTACTACTAGATAGATAGAGAAGTTGCGATTTATGAATAAAATAGGTAAAACTTGTATTTTTTGTGCGCAAAATTTGAGGGTAACCCAGATTTTTTTTCTGACGGAAAAGTGTTTATAATAAATTTTATACAGATTAAAAAATGAAATAGTAGGTAATCAGTTAAATGAAATGGCGGAGTCCCAGGAACATTTTACTCTTTCACTTAATAAATAGGTACTTAGTTATTGTATATAAGATATTTTTCAATATTACATCGTTCTTAGTGCAATAAACTGAACCATAACACACACATGCTTAATAGAATTATCCCTACAAAGGTAACTAAGTACCTACCTGCAAATTATATGAGAGTAAGTAAACAGAGCATTTTCAATTTAACCGAGTAATACAGTTTTGTTTTATAACAACAAAAAGGTTTTATCCCGCTGAAAATCCATTTACATTTTTGGAATGAATAAATGTGTCCCTAATCAGGACGAAAAAACATTAACTATTATCAAATTATTTAAAATTTACAATAATTTGGCAATAGGTATGTAGTAATATGCATTTTATCACTAAAATTATAATTTTGAAGGAAGCTGTAATCAATCACCTTACATTTGGCGTGTGCAAAAAAACCCAAGCGGACAGACACGTTGTTGTGTTCTAGACGAAGCTATCCCGCTCAAAGTCACGCGTGGAGAGTGGTACTTACTATTTGGATTGTCACCGACTTCAAAGCTATCAAAATGTAGCACATACAAATAATAGAATTTTATTAATATTAAAGGTAAAGGTGTATTATATTAAATTTTTAGTTCTTTGCTACTCAGTTTTTGAAGTCGGTTTTTTTAAACGTAGTTTATTTTTATTTTTTACTTTTTAGTGTCAGTTAATAATTATAATATAATGAACCTGAATGAAAACTCCTAAAAAGCTGTACACAAAAAACAATTATATTATCATCGAGGTGAACAAATATTTTCATAAAAAATGTTCATAAAATGACAACTACTGGGCCAAATTATGTAAAATTTTTATGGGACCAACTACTCTGCATCGAACTAAAGAGAATTACGTAATCGGTGTACATACATAACCATTTTGAATTATGTATTATGTTTGTATCGCATTTGTTGCTGTGTGGTGGGTAAATAATTGTAAAACTGTCATGTTTTTTTTTATGGAATACGAGGACAAACGAGCGTACGGGTCACCTGTTGTTAAGTGATCACCGCCGCCCACAATCTCTTGCAACACCAGAGGAATACCGGGAGCGTTGCCGGCCTTTAAGGAAGGTGTACGCGCTTTTTTTGAAGGTACCCATGTGGTATCGTCCCGGAAACACCGCACAAGGAAGCTCATTCCACAGCTTTGTAGTACGTGGAAGAAAGCTCCTTGAAAACCGCACTGTGGAGGACCGCCACACATCCAGATGGTGAGGATGATATCCTAACTTGTGGCGTGTCGTGCGAAGGTGGAATTCGGCGGCAGGAATCAGGTTAAACAGCTCTTCAGAACACTCCCCGTGATAAATGCGGTAGAAGACACACAATGAAGCGACGTCTCTACGCAACGCCAAGTGATCCAGCCGTTCACAGAGCAAGCAGCAGCAGGTCCCAGACAATTAGAGCTGCTCTGTGTTGCACGCGGTCAAATGGATCGAGCTGATACTGGGGTGCGCCAGACCAGAGATGACAGCAATACTCCATGTGTGGCCGGACCTGCGCTTTGTAGAGTGCTAGTATGTGGGCCGGCTTGAAGTATTGCCGTGCTCTATTAATGACGCCCAGTTTTTTTGAAGTCAATTTGGCTTTGCCTTCCAGATGACCACGAAATTGGCAATCGCTCGAGATTTCGAGACCCAGTATTCCGATACTAGGCGAGGCTTTGAGGGAAGTGTTGTCGAAGAGCGGTGATACGACAAATGGGGTTTTTTAGTGGTAAACGCGCAAACTTGAGTCTTCTGGGGGTTAAATTGGACAAGGTTCAATTTTCCCCATTCCGCGACCTTCTCAAGAGAGGACTCGATAGAAGACACAAGTTTCTCCCGGCACTGGTCGACGATTTCCCGAGAGAGACCTGCATGGCCCGTGTATATGGCATCACCAGTGCTGTCGTCTGCATAGCAATGAATGTTCGAGGTGTCCAACATATCATTGATATGCAGAAGAAACAGCGTGGGAGACAGCACACAGCCTTGGGGCACTCCAGAATTCACGGGCTTCGGGTTCGATCAATATCCGTCGACAACGACCTGTATGCTACGCCCAGTGAGGAAGCTGGAGGTCCACTTGCACAAGCTCTCGGGAAGCCCAAATGATGGAAGTTTGGAGAGGAGCGCCTTGTGCCATACACGATCAAAGGCCTTCGCTATATCCAGGCTAACTGCCAGGCCTTCCCCCTTGCTTTCAATAGTCGCAGCCCATCTTTGTGTCAGGTATACCAGAAGATCACCTGCCGACCGACCATGGCGAAACCGTAAGCCGTATTGTCGGTCGTTGATCAACTGGTGACCCTCTGGGTATACCAAGAGTTGACGGTTAATTATGCTCTCCGCTGCGCTCCATGATTTTGGAGAGCAGGGAGGTAATAGCAATAGGCCTGTAGTTTGCCGGATCCGAACTGTCTCCTTTTTTTTGGATTGAGTCAGGGACTACGCCTTTAGAATAAGAGTGCCGGAATAAACGCGTTAGCACCGGCGTCAACTCAGGAGCACACGTTCTAAGCACGATTGGAGAAATGCCATCCGGCCCGCTCGACTTCCTGACGTCCAACGAAAACAGAGCTCGCCTAACAGTTTTCTGTCTGACCTGTACTTCAGGCATAGAGCTCTGACACCGCGGGATGGTCGGCGGTGTTTTTCCGTTGTCGTCAAGAGTCGAGTTGGTGGCGAAAAGAGTGCACAAGAGATCGGCTTTCTCTTTTGCCGTATGGGCCAGGGTGTCATTCCTTATGTGCAACGGCGGCATGGACGGCTGGCTGAAGTTACCAAGAGCAGCATTCGACAACGACCAGAACTTGCGTGTTCCGGTCGGGTAACTGGAAAGCTGCTCGCCGATTTTGACGACGTGTTTTGACTTTGCACGGGCGATTTGCCGCTTCTGGAGGCACGGTTGTATTTCCTCTTAAGAACTGTGCAGTTCGGATCCTTTGTGCCCAGCGCCGCAACCCAAGTTCGATACGCCTGTTTTTTGCAGTCAGATGCTGCTTTAACTGACGCATCGAACCAGGGCTGTGATCTGCCACCGATGGGTACTACAGAGTTTGGTATAAAAATATCAATACCCTGTAGTATCACATCGGCTACTGCAACGGCGCAGGCACTAGGATCATCCGAAGGGAAACAAACCCTGCCCCAAGGGTAGGATGCAAAAAAGGAACGCATCCTATCCCAATCTGCTGACTTGTAGTGCCAAACGCGGCGGGTTGCTGGTGGTCTGCGACGTTGGCGTCGGATAGGCACTACACTCCTGACCAGGCAATGGTCGGACGTTCCGAGAGGGGCGTCGACAAAGACCTGGTAACCATCGGGATGTGTAGTCAGCAGAAGATCCACTAAGCATGTGGCTATCCACATCCGGGAGCCGCGTTGACGACTCAACCAATTGGGACAGACCATACGCCAATGCAAAATTATGCACAGATCGCCCTGCGTAGTCTGTGGTATATGATCTAAGCCATTCGGCATTGTGCCCGTTGAAATCACCCAAGACTACGATTTCAGCGGAGGGGATCTGTGCAAGTACGTCGTCAATTGCCGCTTGAACGCAGCCCATGAGATGATCGGTTTCTGCGTTACCACTATGGGACCTGTAGACACACGCATAGATGCGGACGCGGTCCTCTAAATCTACGCGGAGCCAGAGAGTGGACAGGTCCCTACCCTCAAAATTGCCGAGACGGCGACAGCAGATATCCTCCCTAACGTACACACATACCCCGGCATGAGGCAAAAAATTGTGCTCAATTTTGTACCCGGGGTACGTTAAATATGACGTATCGCTAGGTCGAGATATGAGAGAGAGACGTGTTGCCTTGTGTTTCCTTACTGAGGTAAGGAAACACAAGGCCGGCTGCGCCGTCTCAAGGTGGTGGTGGACGGCGTTTAATTTTTCAAGTTTTAGTACAGAAGATGAACAATAAATAGATTGAACCCCGCCAGAAATACTAAATGCTCCAATTGCCATAAAAAACAATCCAATATCGTTTTGAAAATTGTACATTCACCAATTGTTTTAAAAATTCAAGGATTTCTGCAATAATATTTTATTAATTTAAGTGTGTTGAAAAAGTCCGTATGAATCTCGTGAGTAACTTAGCTTACTTGTATAATCATATAATATTTTAATATGTAGAACACAGGTATTTATAAGTATTTTTAACCTTTTTACTAGGATGCAGCAACCAATTAGCAGCAACAGTTGAACAGCAAGCCAAGCCAGTGCCATTGCTACCAGTAGCAACTCGTGCACACAGACCAATGCGCCGTCGAAGTGAGCGTCTTCCGCTGTATAACAGACAAAACATTCATTCAAAAATAATTTTTAAATTAGATTTTTTTGTTTAAGCTTTTGACTGACTTACCTATATTATAGATTAGCACAAAAACGTTTTGTTATAGACAGCAGTAGATTAATACGAAAACATGTAGATAATCTGGTAGCATATCGACTCAATAAAAGTAAAAACTATTCCAAATAGCACTCACGTACTGTAACTGAGACTGCAGAGTGATTTATAGACACAATTTTATCTTTAAACGGTTTAGGGACGCGTAATAAAACCTTAGAAGTGACAAGAGTTCTCTTCTACATAATATAGGTATTGGGGACATAGCAGTGCACATAGTTCAACAGACAGATGGCCGTTGGGGCAGTAAAGTCCTCGAATGGCGATCACGTACAGGAAGACGTAGTGTTGGCAGGCCCCCTTACAAGATGGACTGACGATCTGGTCAAGATCGCCGGAATACGTTGGATGAGGGCAGCGCAGGACCGATCGTAGTAGAAATCTTTGGGGGAGGCCTTTGTCCAGCAGTGGACGTCTTCCGGATGATGATGATGCAAACATATAGGTAAACTGAATTTTATATGACCAAACGGGAAATCTGGTGTACACTTACGTAATGATGATCTATGATCAGCACGCACAAGGGTGTCCGCAGACAGGATATCCCGGGCACCAACTAGCAGCTCAAGTTCCAGCGGTATCTTCCCGCCTCCCACGTAATTTGCAGCACCCTCGGAACACAGCATTGGTCCCCCTTGAGCCACTACATATGGATCCCATGCTTTCTGATTGACAAATAAATATCATCCAGATAAAATTTGAACTAATACAAAATTGGCAACAATAACTAACAAATACGTGCATCTCTATATGCCATGCGCGACTGTACGTAGTGTTTAAATTCTCTTTGTTGCAATGGCAACGTGCAGTTCTATATGTCATGCGCGACTGAACGTAGTGTTTAAATTCTCTTTGTTGCAATCACAACGTGTAGCTCTAGATGTCAAGCGCGACTGAACGTAGTGTTTAAAGTCTCTTTGTTGCAATGGCAACGTGCAGCTCTCGATGTCATGCGCGACTGAACGTAGTGCTTAAATTCTCTTTGTTGCAATGGCAACGTGCAGCTCTAGATGTCATGCGCGACTGGACGTAGTGTATAAATTCTATAATGTCACGAGTGTCAAGGCGAATTAAAAAGAAACGGTACAACGAAAGCATCGCGCACGAACAACTTCCTATGATCTCGACAGCGAGAAAACTCTTGTAACTGGTTCAGAATAATCTTAGTGTCAGTAGCAATTCAAGGAACATACTGCATTGTATATCTAGTTAATGCTTATTTCTAGTTTGGGACATAGTTGTGTATTTTGGGGATCGGGACGCAGAAATTAATATTTATTATGCAAATAAAACATGATGAAATAGCATTGAGAAACTGAAGTGGCAGTTCGTAGGGCACATAGTTCGACGGACAGATGGCCGTTGGGACAGTGAAGTCCTCGAATGGCAACCACTTACCGGAAGACGCAGTGTTGAAAAGCCGATGGACCGACGATATGGTCAAGATCGCCGGAATACGTTGGATGAGGGCAGCGCAGGACCGATCATGGTGGAAATCTTTGTCAACAGTGGACATCTTCCGGCTGATGATGATGATAAAAACATGACGGTTCAACCTTAAACTACTCACATCAAAAAAGTCTAAGCAACATGCATGATATTACAAATTTACCATTTATATTAATTAATTTTTAAGGCTTCTGGCTGGTTGTAAAAAAAAACGATTATGTTTCGTTTTTTTCATAACATTAAATGAAAGGGAATTTGTTTGAATTTAAGTGCGTTTTTTGTGCGTTTGACGGCAAATGAAATGCAAAGAGCTGTAGGAATGTTGCAAGCGGGAAGTAATCAATCTCAGGTATCTCGCATATTTGTCGCCTTTGGCAGCGCTACAATAATACAAGGGAACCCGCTGAACAGCATTCAGGCCGTACAAGGAGTATATATGTGTTGATGTAAGTCCCCAAACTGTGCGAAATCGACTGGTATGAGTACGGCCAACGAGCTCGACGCCCAATTAGGTGCCCACCAATACGTCACGGGAATCGCGCTCGTCGAAATGAATGGTTTAGAGAACGTAGAACATGGACCCAAGAACAATGTTTTCCGATGAGTCGCGATTCGGGTTTAGGCCTGATACAAGAAGGGTGCGAGTGCACCGTTGGCCCGGAAATACTGAAAGGCTCAGATGCACTTTTTTTTTACAAGGTAATGCATCGTTTTCAAGAAAATAACAAAAATTCAAACCTAAAACGGGTAATCACGTTAATAAAACGCTACATGAGCGCTGGCATGGCTGCCGGAGGCCCCATGCCAGCACCCACTCCCCCACCCCTCCCAGTCTTTGGTTAAAATTAATTAATCGTGTCAGTCATGAAAAAGTAGAAATAGTTTTGCATTTTATCTTGAGTAACTATATTTTAATCTAGTCCTATTTGTGCAGTTTTGTCAAGAAGCATCTGAAGATCAGTGTTTACGCTCGCTGCTCTCATGAGACTATTTGAGCAAAGTGCCAAAAATATCTTGGATTAGAAGGAACTCGTCACGTACTCCTTGAACATTCTGAGGATCCTACAGATTCATCGTTATTAATTTATCCAGAGGATATAAGTAAAGGAAGAAAGCATAATACGACTCAGGGACCTTCAAGAATAGAGCATAATCCCACCTTTCGCTGACAACGCATCTCTTGACCCTAGTATTGCGCATGTCCATGAGCGATTGCCTTACCCCTCCCTATTGTGTGAGCCTCTTACCCGTTTGCCCGTCTCATATAAAAAATATTATCATTCGATTTAAGTGCAGTAAACATAAATTATGTACCTAAAAAAAAATACAATTTAATTCACTGATAGGTACCTCTTGAGTGACAGCTGCTGTACTCTCGGCGTCAACCCAATCGTAGGTGTTGTTTGCTTGTCGATTATTCCTTGCCTGTTTTTCTCCACAATTTACCTGCCGGTCAAAAGTGTGTTCTTGGTAAGTTCGAGGACGAATTGTAATCTTTCTTAACTGACAATTATCTAATTTTAGTCAAACTGAAATGTGACAATTTGGTAAAATAGCTGTTATCGTTTAAAATGACTTTTAATTACCTGAGCACAGGCTTGTCCACAGAAGCGCACCATGATAGCGAACCTCACGACGTGCGAGTTTGGAAACCGGAACGCTTTGAACCGCCCTGAAAGTCGCTGAGTGTTGCCAACCATTGAACGACTCAGTTGCGGAAAGTCAACCTGCACAAAATATATTTTTGATGCCCCCGTATTGAAGGATTGGCATCAAGCTTGGATTGGATCTCTAATGATTAGAATAGATTTACAATCAAGCTGATGCGCAGCGGAAATAGAAGAGATGAATTAGTCGGATATGAAAAATATTCAAACTATATTTACTTGTCCCGTGGGGCAGCCCTGGTTGTCCAGTAACAGCACAGAACTGTCGCCAAGCCTCGATGACGCTACCAAGTGATAAGCTTCTATCTCAGTAGATTCTAAAAACAATTTATTAGTTTTTAATAAAAAAAAATCTTTTAGTAATGTGGCCACATTTTCGCGGTGGGGTGAAATTTGCGTTGCGACACGTCTGGAGTTATTTTATTCATAAAAATATGTAGATTTTTCTTTATGGAAAAGAGGACAAACGAGCACACGGGTCTGGGTACGGCGTAGGTGATCACCACCGCCCACATTCCCTTGCAACACCAGAGGAACCACAAGAGCGAGCCGGCCCTGTAGAAAAGTGTACGCGCTTTTTTTGAAGGTACCCATGTCGTATCGTTCTGGAAACACCGCACAAAGAAGCTCTTTCCACTGCTTTGTCGCACGTGGAAGAAAGTTGCTTGAAAACCGCACTGTGGAGGAACGTCACACATCCAAATGGTTGGGATAATGACCTAATTTGTGGCGTGTCGTGCGATGGTGAAATGCTAATAATTTTTCTATGTCAAAGAAGTATAAGTTCTTAGGTGTCTAGTTACTTTAGTACACACATACATACTTTCATATTCGAAGTGGCAAACACACCAGCAGTTCACCTGAGATCTATAAAGTGTACAAAGACTTTGCTCAGAGTTTACTTACGTAAAACTTAGCTGAGTGCGATAAAACGAACTTGTCTTTTGCATTGGGCTGTATTAGCTTAAGCTCAGTATAAATACAGCTGTCAATTGAGTATTTTAAAAAAGAAATCAAAGATTATTCTAAGCTTACACAAAGCTAAGTTTGACGTGAGGAAAATGTGAGCAGAGTCTAAGTATGCTTTATAGATCGCAGTCTGAATGTTTGGCTTGCAATGGTAGCTGTTATAAAAAAACTGTAAACCTGTGGTCTCAATGCGCAGCTCAAGTGGTTCGCCCAGCGCTACAGCTCTGGGTTCTATGTCTCCGTCACCTCCTGTTCTGAGCACGTACATGGTTATTGGCACTGAGGTCGCACTGTACACCGCACTGGCACCAGGCTCTCCAATGCCATCCGACTCGCTTGCAAGACTTGGCCGACTGTATGATAAAATGAGTTAAGGCAAAGAATACTTAATAGTACGGAAGTTCGGAAGTTTCATCGCAAAATCAATTAAAGAAAGAGAGACTCTTGCGGTCATACAATAAGGTGTAATTCAAATCGAACAGCGCTACTAACCTACATTTTTATTCACTTAGAAGTTGCCCCTATTTCTATTGCGTGACTCTTAGCTCCTCTGACGACATTAGGGTTGACTTCTTTACCTTAAAACTGTACCTACCAAGTATAAGGTTACCTTATAAGAACAGCTCAGTTTTTTCTATAATATAAATAGGTATGTAATCGTAATTTAAAATCAATATTCTTTCGTAGTCAAACCTAGTAGCGCTACAATGTTTACCGTTGTGATCGCAACCGAAGTGCTACGAATAAAAAGGATGGGGGAGGCGTGTTAATAGCTGTCTTAAAGGGTCTACGACCAATGCCTATAGATTTAATTTATCATAATAGTTCTTTACAAGGAATGGAACATGTAACTATTTCTCTTCCCAAGTCAAACGGTTCAAACCGACATATTATCACCGCAGTCTACATACCACCGAAAACGTCAATAGAGTCGTATATTGCGTACTTCGATTTATTAATAAGTACTCTAGAAGAAACAACTATAGAAAGTTTCTCGCTTTTTGGGGACTACAACATGCCAAATATAGAATGGGTGTCCAAGATCGATAGTCTTAAAGGCTTTGATTGTAAGGGCACATCCCCACTAAGTACTCACTTAAGTAACTTTTTGTCATATCTTGGGGCAGTGCAGTATAATTGTATTAGAAACGGAACAGGAAAAATATTAGACTTATTAATATCTAACAAAGAGGTTGATATCACTGTACCTACTATTCCACTTTTACCCATAGATAACCATCACCCCCCATTTTGTGTTTCAATCGCTTTTAAGGTTGTTTCTTATCATATGCCGCGGTGCCCACTATTAAAGTATAATTTTTATAAAGCCAATTTTGACTTTATAAACAAGGACCTGGACAATCTTGACTGGCCTACGATACTCAGTACAAGCGATGTAGACGAAGCTGTTGATATTTTTTATAACTCAATTTTTGGTATAATTAAATTATACACTCCTCTAACAAAGCAAAAATCTACTAGATACCCTATTTGGTTTTCATCATCGTTAATTCACATTGCTAAAAACAAGAAAAAAGCTTGGGTTAGGTGGAAGAAGTATAAAAACGCTTCTGATTATGAACAATTTTCTTTATTCAGATCTAGGTTTAAATTAGAATGTAACAAATGTTTCACAAAATATTTATCGTCAGTTGAAGATAGTATAACAAAAAATATTAAACATTTTTGGTCATTTATATCAAATAAAAAAACAAAATGTAGTATTCCTTCGTACATGCGTTACAAAAATCTTCAATCGATTGAACCTTACAGAATTTGTCGAATGTTCTCTGATTTTTTCCACTCTGTGTATGAACCTTCCTCTCTTTCACTCAATACATGGTCGCCCCCGCCAGAATCAACGGCGAATGATATAACTTTAGACTATGTACACCTCACCGAAAATAAGGTTCGAGTAGCATTAAAAACCCTGGATTCATCAAAAGGTACTGGCCCTGATGGGCTGCCTGCATTTTTCCTTGTTAGAACGGCTAATGCCATTTGCAAACCTTTACACCTGATTTTTAATAAATGTATTCTATATGGTGTTTTCCCTGAAGTATGGAAACGTGCAAACATTGTACCAGTTCATAAGAGCGGCTCTAAACATTTAGTGGAAAACTATCGTCCCGTTTCTATTTTATGCGAAGTAGCAAAGGTTTTTGAACGACTTGTTCATAATGAACTTTATCCTGTTGTCCATAGTACAATTTTAGAGGAGCAACATGGTTTTGTTAAAAAGCGATCTACTATTACCAACCTAATTAATTTCACTTCTCTTCTATTTAATAATATGGACAATAACGTTCAAACAGATGTGATTTATACTGATTTTATGAAGGCATTTGACAAGGTGGACCATGAAATTTTGTTAGGTAAAATTGCTTTTAATGGTATACGTGGTAATTTGTTACGCTGGTTTTCTTCTTATATTACAAAAAGAACTCAAAAAGTAGTTATTAATGGATTTAGGTCTGAAAGTATAGATGTCACTTCTGGCGTACCTCAGGGCTCCATACTTGGACCTCTCCTGTTTATTATTTATATTAATGACATAAAGCAGTGTTTTGATAATTGTAAATTTTTACTATATGCTGATGATCTAAAAATATTCAAGTCAATTACAAACCTCAACGATTGTGAGTTAATCCAACAGGACCTAAATAGATTATCTGATTATTGCAGAAAGAATAAATTAACATTAAGCCTACATAAATGTAATTCTATCAACTTTTCAAAAAAAAAAATGCATTATTAATTATAATTATTCTCTTTCTAATGTTACGTTGAGTAAAGTTTTATCTGTTAGGGACCTAGGAGTTATCTTGGATAATAAATTACACTTAAATCTTCATATTGACAAAACTGTTAACACTGCTTTCAAAATGTATGGATTTATCATGAGAACATCCATTGACTTTAAGAAGCCCTATACTTTTTTACATTTATATAAATCCCTTGTACGTTCCCAATTGGAATATGCCGTTCCTATTTGGCACCCTTTTTATAAAAAGTATTACGAAATGATAGAAAATGTCCAACGTAAATTCTTAAGATCCATGAGTTACAGATGCTATGACAATTACAATATGTCGTACGCAGATTTGATAGATAAGTATAAACTACTATCCCTTCAATCAAGGCGCAAACTTCTTCAATGTATGTTTCTGCACGGCATTATACATAGCAAATTTGATTGTACAGAATTGACCAACAAATTAAATTATGTTATTCCTAGAACAGCCCATATCCGAGGACTGTGTAATCGTAAACTTTTTGCAACAGGTAAATTTCGTACTAATGCAGGAATAAGATCACCTCTGCATCAATTAGTTGACAATTACAACAAAGAATTCATTAGTGTTGACATTTTCCATTTATCCGAGAGCCAGTTCAAGTGCCAAATTAAAAAAAAAAAAACTGGATAATATTTGATTTATTTACATACATTCTTTTAAATACCTACTGATCATCATAAGTACTTTAGGTTAATATCATTGTATATATAGTCATAATTTAGTGTAGATTTGTGTAGATAATTATTTCTTTTGTTTTCCTTTTTGTGTTTATTAATTGTTTGATTTCTATAAATTTAATTTACTCCAACTAGCCATAATATTAAGAACATTGTGTATTTCTCTTTAGTTTCAATTAGTATTGTATAAACATTTATTTTTGTACCTAACATTGAATACCTCTAAGTTTTTCATAGTAAGATGTGGATAGCGTATCTGACTACAATTTTATTAGACTTAATTGTTATTTCTTTATGTATCTACTTTGTAAGTTGTAGTTGTTTGCTTTTCCTAATAAATAAAAAAAAAAAAAAAAAAAACCTACACTACATTAGCTGCAGATAGCACCTAATGCATGCGTTGGATGACCACGACATAGTCAAACCAACTTAGTATGTAGGAAATAAATAGTTAGCTATAAGTGGTAATTTTTTAAGTATAATAATTATCACTTTAAATTAGATTTTTTCAGCGTCTGTAGGAAGCTTAAAATATAAATTTCGATCGCAATGACTGTTAATATGCATTGCTGTATTTATGTTTCTTAATTTTTAACATATCGGTCGAAACTGTGAAGTAGGTGACAACAAAGAGCGCGTGTGTCACTGCTCGCTCGTAAGCCCCTATAGTCAAAAAGGTTAGGCGCTAAGGACCATGCCAGACTGCACCACCAATTTGGTATCATTAACACATAATGTAAATGTTAAAAAATATGTGTAATGAATATAATATGACCATTTAAAATTGAATAAATAATACAAAACTTGCGGATAGTAAAATGTAAAAAAAGTAACTCAGTCCTTCTCGTCGACTTCCTATTTCTCAGGCGGCCGTTTGCATTATTTCTACGCATAAACGATCAACAAAATGACTTGGTAGTAAAAAAATCCTGTTGAATAGTAAATCACATATAATTATTTCAATATGCAAATATATCTATACAACTTGAAACGATAATAGCATCGACAGCCTAGGAGGTGTCGTTGAGATTATCGTAAAAGTGACGTTTGATTATTTGTGAAATTCGAATATTCGTCTCTGACATTTTCAACTAAGAGTAGGGTTAGGACCGATAATATCGAATAATGTTTCGTTCGTTCAATCATCGTTTCGACATTGATTACGATGTAACTAAGAGTAGGATTCGACACGACTAATGCCACGATTTATCGAATATCGATTTTAAGAGTAGGCCCTCAAATATCGAACGAGTTGAATGTGGTCGGGGCCTGAGGTAAAGAGCAGTTGCTTCTCCCCCCGCTGTCCGCACGCCTCGCCTGCAGTGTAGTGATGTGCCGTCCTTATCAGTTATCGTGTGCTTACCGTGTTATCGCGTTAGTAAATTTGCGATCCACAGTTATTTTATTGATTTTAATAATAACTGATCCGACTCCATTAGGTTCCGTACCAAAACACGAGTTTTTATTCATCATCAAACGCGAGAAATGGCAAAAAATGTTTTAGACATGTGTGTTGAAGAAAGGCAAAACAAAAATTTGAGATTTATTTATTAGGTTAAAATGAGGAATTAATTTTTTCATCATTTTAACATAGTGTACAATGGTAAACTTAAAGCATTGTTTAAATTTATCGGCACACTCATGATTATCGTCATCATTTATAATTAGGCCACAGCCCTATCGCATTCCTGAACTCTGCATTCAACTCGAACGTAATTTGTACAGTTTACAGATGAATTAAGGGCAGTGCAGTACTGCTGCCACTACTGGTACGCTCCATCTTCGAACGTTTTGTGATGCGATACTCAGATTATTCTGGCTGGCTTCGTTACCTATTTACGTTAGAAAATCGTTAGCCCTGCTTTTTATGCTCCTGAAACCTGAACCCATTTTGAACACGATAATAATTTATTCATTTATTTATTTACTGAGACACGAACAGCATTACATACGAAACATTACAATAATCATGGTCCTTTACATAATCTGGTATGAATGCCAGTTACTGGTGCATACATCACTCTCATCAGAAGACATTAAGTATAAAATAAAGTTCGACCTACAACTTTGACAAAGAGTTGAAGCAAATTATTAAAATAATTCAATAATATTGTTAAAAAATATTAAAAAAATATATTTCATAAGAAAACATTACAAAAATCTAACAAAACAAAAGGTTTAAAAAAAATTTTCATTGAAAATATATTTAATAAAAATATGTTAACAAACTCAACATCGCATTAGCCAACTTCGCCTCTGTCTGCTCTCGTATATTTGATAAGATAAAGATAACCGGTCAAGCGAGATTTGAAAATTAGGTTTGTGAAGAAACTAATGCTATCGCGCTGCACCCGAAGCACAATTACTGTGTGCATGAATAGTCGGTGTTCTGTGTGCGTAATGTGTATGAAGGGGCGTGCGCTAGCCGCAAGTCACGTTTCATTTTTCAATTTACTCCATACTGTCATAAAATTAGTTTTTGACCCTGGCTATTGATGCAAGGATTTGTAACTTTGCTTTACTGTTTGGACGCAGCATGTGAATCATATCTTGATTAAAAGAGCCTCAGAAATCCTCACCTGGCATCGTGCACGGCAACAGTGGCGTCAACTCTGGTATATCCCCTGGAGTCGCGGCCGGGCGAGCACCCCACACGGACCCAGCGGTCGCCAGCCGTCTGGATTATGGGGTTATTCTGAATCATCAGCATCACGTACGCCATTGTTCTGTAACATTAATATTCAAATATTGCGATGCACTTTTAATAGCTCGATGACGAAGATACTCCATTTTTGGAGGACAAGGTGACTTGATGGAATCAGTTCCTGTTATAACAATGGCAAACTCGAGACGGCTGTCCGCCTTTCTGTCAGTTAGTCAGCTGTATGTAATAAGCCATAATAAATAGACAGCTAAAACTTTGGTGGAGTGTACATCGCCGCTAAAACAATAAATTATAATAAAAGCTATTGTCAAAATAAAAATGTCCGTCACGCAGATAAAACATGTTTTATTTTATAAAATTGTATAGTAGGTACCTACTAACTAATAAGTAGTATTATTTTAAGCAGGCGTTTCCGATTGAAACGTTTAAATATAATTAGTATAAAAAAAGAAGATACAGGGATTCAAGGTATTATAGGATAGTAACACTACTTGTATGTTCACAAGATCTATCCCTACCGATCCAATACTTTGGAAATTTGTAAAAACTTTCAAGAAATGTGAAATTTATCGCTACCAGTTTGTATCTTTGGTTGAATGAGTCCCAATGAAATTTCAATTGTTATATAAACGTCAAAGTGTTTCCAACTTTCAATTTTATTGGAGAAAACGATGCAAACATCCGGAATGAACAAGTTGCATCAAACGAATGTTGGGTTGCACTCCGAGCGTAGGTCATGAACGCGTCTCAGTATTTCCACAGAGTAGGGATGGATACTTATGTAATAAGTATTTATGACAAATCTGTCAAAATGACAGCTGCCTACCTATTGCGTTTTATGAGATACCTACATCCTGCTGAGTGCTGACAGACAAATGGACGAACGCAGCCTAGCGAAACTCTCTAAGAAAAAGCGCTTCACCCGATTGTATGAAACGTGCAGTCATTGACAGATGACGGCTATAATCTTGTAAACAAAGGAGATCCACTATTTTCTAAGCAACTGTTCGCTTTCAAATTTAACCGGAGTATACTTTGTGGCCAATCGAGATACTGAAATTACTACTATTTCAAACTTATGTCAAATGACTGCACGTTTCATACTAAACTAAATTTCAATGTTTACAATCCCACTTCTTATTACGTAGTATTTACATCCTCTTTGGACGAAGGTACAGCCAAGTATAGTACAGCATTTTGTATTCATTAAGTTTGTATAGTTAGAATAGTTAATTATATTATATCAATAGTTAGTGTTTTAACCACTTGCCAACTAAAACTCAACAAGTAGGTATTATTTTGCAAAATCTGCATACAATCATACCTATTGACAGCTCCATTAGGTCCCTTAGTTATAGCGTAGGCGAAGTTGACATCACAGTCTCCGTGCATGGGTAATGTCAGTTTGACAGCTCCGGCGAACCCTCTAGCGCTGCACTTCTCTCCGTGGCCGGGGACATACATGCGCCCTCTGAACACTCCTCGAGGGTAATACGTGACACCCAAGTCGGTTTCGTCGCATTCCACACTGACTAATAAAAAAGAATCGTTGCAAAACCAAAACACTATGCAGAATTAAAAACTAAACGATAAAATTACATCACTGATTTAAATATATGTCTTCATAATATTATGTTAAGATATTATTCATAATAAAATTTAGGCGTTGTCATTTTGTGTTTTTACTCCAATACAAGGGATCAAAGGGGTATTTTGACAGAAAGAAACCTTAGCATAAAATAAAAGGAAAATCAAACAAAGCATATTCATATAACGTATAAATTGGATGTCAAATTTTATGTTCTTATTCAGCAGACCGTTTAAGACGCCTTATCCATTGGATTTCTTCTTACTTTTATATAAAACCACTCACATTTAGTCCCTAGATTAGAAATGAAGGGTTCAGAGAATCATCAATGGGTTCTCAAAATTAAAAAATCGTTCCAAGCCACAAACATCACATTTTAAGAAATTCGTGTTTAAAGTTTAATAAATAAGTATTAATAATTATTAGTGTATTTCATACATGTCGGTTGGGCTAAGTCATAATGTCATTTAATGAGTGACAGTAGGGCTGCCAGTTTTTGTCAGTCCACCATTATGAATCACGTGACCAGTTTTGTGTTCTTATCTCAATTTCGAAATGATTATGGTTTGGAACGCTTTTTTGGAATTACGTCCAATTATTGTTCAGTTATGTATTGCACTTGTTTATCTCCTCTAAGTATTTTCCGCTTAATAACGTCATGAGATAAAACTGTCATAAAGGCACAGTAAAACTACTCGTACTTACCTTGAGAACGGTAAACGTTATTGAAACATATAATATTAACAGTCCAATGTTAATAAAAAGTTACAACCAATAATTAGTGCTTCATATTTTCTGATCTACGGTATTTTTCTTCCTGTCGGATGTCCAAGATACCGTTCAATAATATAGTCCCGAAAGATTTAAGTGAATTTAAAGGTGTCGATAATTGTTATCAAGTCAAACAAGAAAGAAAGGCGTATGAATTTTTTTTATAGTAAATGGCTCCGTCAACTGAATGTCGACGAACAGGTGTATGAATACTCGTCGCCAAAATTCTTGATCGCTCTGAAGTAAACTGTCGCAGGTAAATTCCACATGGCGAATGTGCCGCCCACGAGAACTATTCGCACCAACGTCAGGGCGAACTAAAAAATCGGCCGGTGGTATACCTACTTTAAGGCTGCTATCCCAAGAATTTGCCAAAATAGCGCACAGTTGAAACCATTTCTCGACGGTTTATAATATAAAGCTTATATTTTTACAAAAAATGATAATATATCTACACAATATGAGAAGCAAATTAATTTTTTCATTACATTTCTATTTTTTATAGACTGTGCGAAAATAAATCACCAAAAGACCACAAACTGTTACAGTTGGAGCCATGCTAATCATTCAGTCTAGATAAAAATACTAATTCACGTGACATCGTTTTGTTAGTTTTGTAAAGAAAATAGTATTGTTTGTTATAAATTAAAAATGCTTCTAATTATGAATTAAAACAATGGCGATCTTGTAGGGAAGAGGTAAGGAAGAGGAATAAATTTGGCGTTGTCTCCAGCCTTAATATGAAAGGCCCACATTGACAGAGGTAGCGTAGTACTCAAGTTTTTATTACTTTAAAATACATACAAAATATTATATTATATTACTTGGCGCGGTTAGCGAAATAACTTAGATTAGGTATATGGGCGATATTGCCTTACAAAATCGCTGTAGTCGTTGATTTCTTCTTAAGCAAGTTTATGGGCCGCACCTTTGATGATGTAACTAACGATTGTTAGATTAATTCATAAAATTCAACTATGCATTAACCAAACAATATATTATTAGTTGTTGATGTCATGGACAATAGCAGTAGGTAATTGGTTGTACAGAGTATGAGATACATAATAGCTTTAAGGGTAAATGTATGTACTTACTTTTATAATAAAGTCCCAGCCACTGTTCAGGCATTGTCTATAAATAAACTTAAAATCCTACTACTCCACAGCTGAATATCTAAGTGATCCGACAGGTTGGGACTAGATTATGATTATTTTATAGGAATAGCAATGATAGTACAATATTGTATATTTCACTAAAAAGAGCGCTAAAAAAGAATGCTGGGAAAGTTTGTTGCGCCACTTTTTCTCTCTCAGAGCGTCATTTGTTTCCGAAGTGGTAGTAGTATCTAGTATATTAGAAGTGACATCAAAAAGAATTCTAAAGGAATCAATTTTGCCTTTAAAATCAAAATAAATGCATTTTTGCCTTAATGTTGTTGTACTACCAATTACAATTATTATTCTACGTCAGTTTCCTTGTTTCTTGGTGTTAATTCCGATCTACGATCACTTACTGTTAAGGCATATGACTCTTCTGTAGTACGTTGCACCAGACACTCTCCGTAGCAGCCAGGAGCCAGTCGTGATGAGGTCCTCGCTGTGAAGATCACACAGACTACCCGCGTGTGCTCTCGTCCAGGTAAACCCGCGACAAACGAATCTCTCTTCACTTTCACAAGCAGATTTACACTAAAAATAGGTTTACTTGATTATTAGATTATTATTATACACTTTATTATAATTTTATCTTAATTTCTACATTTATATATAACAAATTTATAAAAAAAAACAATATTACAAATATAAATATAAAAAATAAGAGTCCTGCCGGCGTTGGTTCACGACAATTCCGCCGGTCGGTGGATTAGGGCGATAGATTGAGGAACTTCGTCACGATGCGTGCCGTTCCAAAAACAGCATAATAATAATTAATAACAATAATATAATTTACCATAATTATTATTATTATTATCTGCACGGGCTGGTAAAAAAATAAGGACTCCGTGTCACCTTACATAACAGTGTAGCACCAAAACAATCCGATTAACGTGTAAATACATAGCCCCACGCACACACTTACACTTCTACAGGCCCAAAGGCGGCCCATTATGAGAATTGTCATCGTCTGTGACAGATCAGTTTGCGTCTCAATAAAATATTTTAAAAATGCCGTCGTGCGTTGTGATAACGTGCAAAAACAATACTACGGAACATCAAAAGTAATTGTGGCCATATATGACTAATTAAGGGAGAAAAAATTGTGATACTGGTATCCCTCATAACTACACACACACTAGCTTAAAGCTCACCTGCTAATATCACGGCGCGGAGTCCTTCTTGTTTTACTAGTCCGTGATTATCTCATTATTTATTACTTATAATGTCAAACTTATATCCATGTCATATTAGACCACTGATGCACATAGCTACCTATATGCTTGCATGCATTTACAAATGAAGGTTGTTCTTAAGCACCAATAAAAACATCGTTGTAAATAGAATAAAGGACAAATTTTTTATTTTTATTCAAGATAAACTCATTCCGTTTTCAATCATCAGAATTTCGAGGTAATGAATATCCTACAGTACCAGTTTTTTTTTTAATGAAAATTAGGGTCGATACGAGCAGGACGCTCGATGTTAATTGATACGCCCCACCCAGTACAATGCAAGGCGCTCAGGATTCTTGAAAACCCCAAAAATTCTGAGCGGCGCTACGATTGCGCTCGTCACCTTGAGATATAAGATGTTAAGTCTCATTTGCCCAGTAATTTTACAAGCTACGGCGCCCTTCAGACCAGAACACAGTAATGTGTACACATTACTGCTTCACGGCAGAAATAGGCGCCATTGTGGTACCCATAATCTAGCCGACTTCCTTAATAGGATTATAATCATAATATCTTGAGTGTCAGCTGTTTCTCTTACATTCCGATCGAATTTGCGAAACCTTAAATATTTAATTAAAGAAATCGCATTGCAAGAATTAAATATTAGTTCGAATAATAATATAATAACAAATAAGAATCGTACTGAAATCAGACTGTCTATTGGCCGTTTTCAATAACCTACTACCCTTAGTTTACGGATAACTATTATTACGGATACATTGCTGTCACCGTTTAGTGACAAAATCTTATCTATCCATAGTTATGTCCAATATAGTAACGGCCGTTCCCAATATACTATCTACAGATAGAGGTAAATTACTACCTTCTTCTGTCAGTAATGAGATGTCAATAATCTGAAGCTGTCCCAATATACCTGATAAGTCATTCTTATCGCATTATATTGGGATGCGTGAATTGCAATTTCCATAAAAAATTATATCGCTGGTAAGCTATACGTCATCCCATTAACAGACAGCGTGTACGGTAATGTTAGTTACCGTCGATAAGTTTATTGGGACAGAAAAGTCAACGATAGTTATGATTTTTATCTCAAGGAGATAGACTGAATATTGGGGACGGCCGTTATAGTCCGATGCTATCTTTCAATAGGTTATTGAAATGTAAATAAGCGTAAAAGGATAGGTTTGTCTACGTCTAGTAATTTAAACTAAGGGTAGATAGGTTATTGAAAACGGCCGTATATCCACACTTCTCATTACTAATACCTATAGATTTTTTATTTATTCATTGAGGTGTATCTGAATAATAAAAACTCGTTCAAACTCAACAGAAACAAAAGAAAGCGAAATGTTAGTTTCGCAAAGTTGGTAACACTGTCAATACATAATATAGTTTACTGATAACTATTTGCATTGATTCTTATCAAAAACTCCTCAAGCCTAACATTACATTTATATTACCAAATAGTTTTCAAGCAACAAATATCGTCATCATATAATTTAGCAAGTCAATGGCCCTTTGAAGTACGATGTTTTAACTTTAGTTAATTATTGCAATGCGATTTATTTAGGTTTCGTAAATTCATTTATTGCCGATCGGAATGTAGGAGAGACAACTGATACTCAAGATTTTTATACGCTTTATATTAGCTTCACCTGTATGTTTGTATATTTGTAACCGACTTCTTTGGGCGCGATTTTGACCCACTTTAAACGGCTAGATTTCGTTCAAACTTTGAGATTTTGCGAGGACCGATGACATTACACTAATTTGACTAAAAAATTAAAAATAAATAATAGTTAAAAAAAAAACTAAAAAGCACGTAAAATAATAATTCTTCTACACCCCACGCTTTTTTTTACAATAAAATATATTTTTTTACACTATTTTCAATTTAAATTTATTTTTTATTTTTTAGTTGAGTTTTATATAATGCGTGCTTTTTAGTTTTTTTTAACAATTATTTATTTATAATTTAAGCCAACAATCGAAATAGGTAGGTAGGTACTAGGTAATAGGAATTTAAATAATTTCAAAATCAAAGCTACTTTTTGTAATAAATTATATTTAAATGTACTTAATGTATTAATTTTTTTATTATTTACGACTTAATATGTCGCTGGTATATTGTCAAAGCCGTGATATTATAATTAACCAGTAGATTGTTTATCGACTTCATTTATTACAATTTTACGGCCTGGTTTGACATTATAATTTTACGGGTACACTAGTATTTATTGTACAGCCAATTTAGACTGTTGCCAGAACCCAATCGGTCCTTGTAGTAGATCCCAAAAACAAATTTAAATAATAATAAATTCTTTATCCAGTTCCCGTATTAATAATTATAAATTATTCGTACAGTATATTAAAAGACTCAGCCTTTCAAAATAGCCCAATGCATGTCACTAGTGTCATCGAGCCCTCAACACATGGCAATAAAAATTTATAATCACACCCCCAAAACGAAACTAAAAATAAGCCTTCTTTATTTAAAACAACTTAATTTTTTTTTTGTACAAAATGTTTCTATGTTTTACCGATAATTAGTTAGAATATCCTTATAGAAATAAACAGTTACTACATTCATAATATTAGGTAGTTGTACTAGTGTACTCATACTTCTTAATATTATTTTGTTTAAAACTTTATAATTTTATTAAAACATTGCTGTGCCCTTGCAGGGCGTCACATATTGTCTACCTATCTAATGTTAATCTTACCTAAGTATTACCTTTTTGTATTAACGTGACTTGCAATAAAAAGATTTTGATTTGATTTGATTAGTTACTTAGTTATATTCGACGTGTTCAAAATAAAATAATGATACAAAATAGCTAGGTATATCTACTTACCTCGTCCTTCGTATAGTTATGTAAGGTCAAATCAACTCGCTTCAACGTCTGGTTGTTATACTCTTCGTATGAACATCTGTCTATTTTTTTGGTATCTGAAAATAATTTCAGTGCGTTTTGACTTTGGTTACACTGGCCAATATTGCTAATTATGGGTGAAGCCCCTCTGACAATTTTTTTGCAGTCAGCAATATATAATTTCGTTCTATATGTATATACTAGCTGACCTGGCAAACGTTGTTTTGCCATACAAATTATATATGTAAACCTTCCTTGAGCTTCAACGAATCTATTTCAAAAGATTTCATTGAGATTGGTCGAATAGTTTAGGAGTTATTAGGGAACATACACACATACATTCTCTTATATATATATATTATAAGAGAATGTATGTGTATATATATATATATATATATATATATATATATATATAAGCCGATCGGGGATGACTTGATCGTAGATGATTCGAGCCACTTTTTGTTGCATGCGGTCAAATAGAAAAAGCTGGTACTGGGGAGCACCAGAGGTGAGAACAGTACTACATGTGAGGCCGAATTTACGTCTTATATAGTTGCAGGTGGTGGCTTTTAGTGAAGTACTGTCTTACCTTACTGAGTACATCAAGATTTTAAGAGGCCAGTTGGGCCTTCTCTTCCAAGTGACCACGGAACTGAACGTCGCTCAATATTTTGACGCCAAATATACCGATACAGACTGTGGCAGTTAGGGGAGTGATTTTGAATCGAGAGAATACGAGAAAGTGAGACTTTTTAGCGGTAAACGCACAAACTTGTGTCTTCTTGGAGTTGAATTGGACTAAATTTTGTCTGCCCCATTCCGAGACTTTGCAAAGTATACTCTCGATTTCAGACACAAGTTTGTTCCGGTTCTCGTCGAAGTTATCCCAGGACATGTTGGCGCGGCCGGTGTAGGAAGCATACCCTTGTGCTGTCGTCTGTTTTATTTAAGCGTTTATGGCTTATAAGTTGGAGCATGCACCGTTGATAACAACTTTGATGCTCCGATTGCCCAAGAAGCTAGTGACACATTTGCACAACCTCTCTGGAAGCCCATAGAATGGCAGTTTTGCAATAAGTGCTTCATGGTACACCCAATCGAAGGCCTTCGCTATGTCCAAACTCTCTTTGCACCATCATATACCTATGACATAGTGAAATATCAAGTTAATATCGAATATTTATTTGAAACTTTTAATCGCTCGCTATTTAACATTAACAATAGCTTTAACCGTTAAAGTTATGACGTCATCTAAAAATTGTCAAATGGTGCAACACATTTTTTGCTAGACCGGTACTTTAGCATGTTTGTTTTTGCTAAAGTTAGTTGGTGCAAACCAGCCTTAATATAATATACTCACAGTCATGTGTACATTCGTTCTCAATGTAGAAGGTATAGTAATTAGAGACGCGATAGGATTCTGGCTCTGTGAACTTGTTCTCCGGGTTCAGTATACAGTTGCCAACAGCTTTGTCTGACACCTGCAGAATGTCCAACGCATTCTCGGGGTCTATCCATTGAGCTGATCTGCACATCAATAAACAAAGCAAATAATAGAATCATTTTATTGCAAAACCAATACAAAACATGTTTACATATTCTGCTTACTGGTAAAACATGTTAAATGCAAATTTTGTCCAAAATAAGTTAAAAATGCAGATATATGTATTTTTTGAAGCTCCATCTACTGGCGGACTAAAATAAGTGATGGGGTTAATTAAGGCAAAGATACTAGAGTTAAAATATTATAAATACCAATGAAACGTCATTAACAATTCTGTTGAATAACGAAGTCAACACATTTATTTACTTTGTTTCGTCAGAAAATACAAGAGAACTCACATAAATACACATACGGTTTTTTTTTCTTGTCAGTTCAATCTAGTTAAAGTAACTACATCATTATTTACTGATATAATATAATTATTGGTATAATCTTAATATATATATTAAGATATTAGCTAATGTTCGTACGTATGTCCACGGTTTTCTCTATCATCCGCAACTTCGATCAAATTCCCGTTGGGATGGCAAAAATCTCTTTGCTCTTTGGTGTGCATAAAGGAGTTTGGTCGGGATGGGTGGAAGTAGGTGGTTGTGGGTGGCAAATATGTGAAATTATATACATCTATCCTTCTCTAACAAATATAAACTAGTGTGAAATTCTGAAAATCTCGCGAATGATCTAGGTTTCCAGAATTTGTGCAGCTGATGTAATCAATCTAGACAGTTCTAAGGCTTTTGGAATGATCTAGAAAGTTCCAAAATGTGTACAATCGATAAAAATTGATGCGAAACGGTCTAGAAATTTCTAAAAATTAAACATGCGATGTAATTTAACCCGAGCAACGACGGGTTTCGCTGCTAGTATAATAATATATGCACATGCTATATTTTATCTGTACGAATCATAATATAATCATCCCACAGTTTAGGTCTAGTAAAACATAATAAGTACATTTATAACTCTTAACTTATAGGAACTCTACTGAGATTCCTCAATTATAACGATATTATCCAAGTGACACGTGCGCCGCTCTTGCAGGAAAAATATCTTCGTGACTTACAGTGATATAACACGCTTGAAGTTACTTTGATAGGTAATTATTATTACCCATGCATATATAAGGAATTATTAAAATGTCATTAAACATGTCAGTGTTAGTCATATAAGTTTTAAATACTTCAGCCTTGCCAGTACGGACTAGTAAAAAATAAGGACTCTGTGTCACCTTACATAACAGTGTAGCACCAAAACAAGCCGATTAACGTGTAAATAGATAGCCCCACGCACACACTTACACTACTACAGGCCGATAGGCGGCCATTATGAGAACTGTCATCGTCTGTGACAGATCAGTTTGCGTCTCAATAAAATATTATAAAAATGCCGTCGTGCGTTGTGAAAAAGAGTAAAAATGATACTATATAAGTATTTGTGGCCATATATGATTATTTAAGGGAGAAAAAATTGTGTAACTAGTATCCCCCGTAACCGCACACACACTAGAATAACGGTGCTTCACTTGCTAATATCACGGCGCGGAGTCCATCTTTTTTACTCGTCCGTGCTTGCCAGTTGTCTTTTCCATGGCCAAATACCAGTTACACACTATTTATAATATTCTGAAAAAGAAAACGACTAACATTACCTGTAATAATTTAGTTTTGTATTTGAAGTGAAGAGGGCTCTGTAACAATCCTGCACGGTAACGTTCAGTATAAGCTTTGTGTTTAGACTTTCCGAGTTTAAATAATAGCCTGATGTACCTTCCAATGACCACCATTTGTTTTTACAGCTTCTTGGCACTACAACAAATAAACCGAAAATTATAAAAGGGACCTCGTATCCCGGTTAATAATCCTGGGCCTTAAGCAAAGCAGGTGCAAAACTTCGTATGTTGAATAAGAATGTTTATAATATATGCATTTATGATGCAAATTCCATGAGATTTTGCATTCTAAAGTCCAAAAACATCATTTTTTTATGGAAGAGTATGGAAGAAGTCATCTGATCATCGCCGCCCATATTCTCTTGCAACACCAGAGGAATCACAGGAGCTTTGCCGGCTTTTAAGGAAGGTCTACGCGCAATTATTTATCGTATCGTCCCGGAAACACCACACTAAGAAACTCATTGCACAGCTTTGTTATACGTGGAATAAAATTTTTTGGACTTTAACTAGGCGATTGGGAGACTCCCAGTTACTTTCCTATTTGTCCCGGAGTTGTTTGACCTCATTGATTTATATTATGCAAAAACATGCTACATTTTCAACATAAACGTCTCTACGGTGTTATATTTTCTACTTTTTATTTCTGCATGCTATTTTAGTGTAATTTTAAAGTATTATTGATAATTATTAATTTATCGTACCAAGGTATTTTCATTTTGACTTGAAAACACTGGGTGGTGTACAAAATTTATTGAACGTTATTTAGGAATCTCTAACACAACAGCTGTTGTTATTTAGCATAGAGCTCACTTTATGCAGTAGTTACAACACACCATCAATAATTAATTACCTACGCGTTCTAAAAGGAATTTATGAGACATTAAATTTGAACCATTTTTAATGTCAATCATCAATGAACATATTTTATATCACTGATGCGCTGCCTATCGAGTTTTATCTTTATTTCAACATGTTGAAATTCTCTTTGATTTCAACTTTAGAAGAGACGATTCACAAAGTAAGGGTGAAACATTAATAGTTTTGAACAGCCGTTACCTCGACGTGGAGTTTTTTAACTACAGATTTAATAAAAAAAAAAAAGATTTGTATTATTGCATTGACAGCATGCAACACAGAGCAGCTCAAATTGTCGGGGACCCAGTACTCTATGAACGGCTGGATCACTTGGCATTGCGTAGAGACGTCGCTTCATTGCGTGTCTTCTACTGCATTTATCAGGGGGAGTGTTCCGAAGAGCTGTTTCACCTGATTCCTGCCGCCGAATTCCACCTTCCCACGTCACGCCGCTAGTTAGGATATCATCCCCACCATCTGGATGTGTGGCGGTCCTTCACAGTGCAGTTTTCAAGGAGCTTTTCCCCACGTACGACAAAGCTGTGGAATTCACTTCCTTGCGCGGTGTTTCCGGGACAACGCACACAAGGCCAGCAACGCTCCTGTGACTTCTCTGGTGTTGCAAGAGAATGTGAACGGCGGTGATCACTTAACACCAGGTGACCCGTATGCTCGTTTGTCCTCCTTTTCCATAAAAAGAAAAAAATTGTCCCTAAACATACTAGACAGGGTCCAACCATAAACCGTTGTTCGATAGACAAACAACTCGACCTACAGACTCATTAAAACTATTGCATCTCATTTAAGAAGATTCTTGAATCAAACATACATTAAACACTTCACGGCTTTAGGGAATACTAAAACTTACATTCCAGGCAGACTTTCTTGAAGTAGGATACGTCATTGTCTGAGTGGAGGTGTGTGGTCTCCATTTTAGCCAAGCCCTGACAGCTTCCTCGTGTGTAGGAGATGGCCACGGCATCACATACGTCTAGCTCTCTGCACCTCGCCAGGCAGGCCCCGGTGAGAGACTCTTCAGCTCCGCTGGCGGTGTACATGAACACCGGAGCTGCCTTCTCCACGTTGATGCCCGACCAGCGGATAAAGCTCTGGTCTTGCAGGCATTGGGATTTTGTAACTGTTGGATATACAAACTCATTCTAAGATATTTAAATGACAAGATTAAAAGACTACGTTTAAAAAAACCGACTTCAAAAACTAAAAAGTAAAAAAATAACTTAATAAAGATTTAATTTAATACACCTCTTATGCAAACCTACCCACCTAAATACCTAACCGCACCGACTTCAAACCTATCAATATGTAGCACATACAAATAATAGTATTTTATTAATATTAAAAACATAATCTTTATTAAGATATTTTATACTTTTTAGTTTTTGAAGTCAGTTTTTTTTTAGTGTCTGTACGTAATAGGTTGTTCTGTAAGGTACAGTAGAATTTTTCTTCATTACATAAAGTAAACTCAAACATTTCATTGCTTTTTATTGTCTTTTTTAAGGCGAAGAGTAAGCAGAAAACACGCAAACATGGTGTTTTAGACAAGTTTTGTGGTGAAAGTATAGCAATTCGAGCTATGAACACTACTTAATCCTGTTACACATATCCTTAAGTCTTATTTATAGGTTGCTGATGCTTGCTGTTGGTTATAGTTAACACTGCCGAGCCTTTTTGAACTACCACTTTTCTTTAAAGTTGAACAAGTTTTTTGGCATGGCGTGACGTTAATAAAAAAAGTTATTCTTATAGCTTGTACTTTTTTGTGTAGGTTCATTTATTCAGATTAGTAGTGAATAGCGAGGATTGTAAGCATATAAACTGTTTACCACCCAAGAATTTTGAAAATATTGGCTTTGTTACATAGATGGCGGGCCGGCAGCCGTGAACTCATATCGTTCAAGGTCGCTGGCATTTAGTGTCGCCTTAAGTGGCTATGGCCTACAAAAGGTGTCGCGCGCCTTAAACAATAAAGATCCCAAGAAACGACTAGGAAACTCTATTTCACGTTCTTGTGAGACAGTGAGATATCGTGAAGAACGTTTGATAGCTACGAATGACAGGTAGCCTATGATCCACTTATCGGGACACGGGTTAATAATAATAAATAATGAACCTAAATGAAAATTCACACAAAATCATTAATTGTAATATGTATATGTCAACCATGTTTTACGTAGCTAAAGGTTTATCAATTATTGTGAATTATGAAGGGAATTTGGAACAAATTCTCGCGTGAATATTGTTTTAAGACGTTAAGGCTGCCATCCAAAGATAATAGATTTATTATCAGATTACGTTAAGTTGCCTGCAAGTTAATTAAACAGCAAAGTAAGTTAAATACTAGTGCTAGGTATTTATAACCTGGGTCTTTAGCAATTTGGAAGATTGAAAGAAATAAAACATTTGCCATTTAACTGTTGCCTCTTAATTTATTTTTTAATAATGTATGTAAATAGGCACATTAGAGAATTTTATAGAAACTCTGATAATCATAATGTTATAACCAGGAACAAACACAAATTTGTTATGCCTACTACTCAGTTAAGTCGAATTAGTAAGTCTTTTATTAGGTGATGAAAGCATATAGCTTTTCCAAATTGTCCCCAGAAAACGTACAATACAAATGTGTTATAAAATTCAAAAGAATTGTTAGAAGATGTTTGTGTGGTAAAGATTATTATTACATACGAGTAAATGACAGATTGGAATTGGCGTGACCAACCTCAGACTATTTAATTAATTAGTTTTATTGTAATGAATAAATATATACTAATAAAAGAATGTAGCCCGCTGAGTATTTTGCGCCTGTTCTTCTAAGGTGGGAGGCATAATATCACCGATATCGAAAGGATGGTAGATTTCGAAGTTCAATAAGTGACTTAAAATCCTAATTTGAGTAAAAATATTTGAATTTGAATAAATCTATAAAACTGAAAACAAAATTTTATGAACGATGCGACTCTGTGAGGTATTGGTTGAAAAGAGCACTTGCGCGGAACGCGAGAGCGGGTTCGAGTCCCGCATCGTTCATAAAATTTTGTTTTGAGTTTTATTTGTGTAATTAATTTTAGAAGTGAGTGTACACTTTAAAAATTATATAAATTAACAAAAATCATATTTTGCAATTGAAAAATTGAATAATTTTATTAAATTAGTGTAATGTCATCGGTCCTCGATAAATCTACAAAGTTTGAACGAAATCTAGCCGTTTAAAGTGGGTCAAAATAGCGCCCAAAGAAGTCGGTTACAAACATACAAATATACAAACATACAAGTGAAGCTAATATAAAGCGTGTAAAAACATAACTAATTGTTTAAATCTTTAAGTAGAACATGTTCCCGATGAATAGGTGGCTCATGAGGGAAGAGGCGGTGCGCGGGGGTCAGAGGACACTTGCCGGCGATCACTACGTGAGTTGCCGGTGGAGCAGTCAGGGTTAACACCTCTGAGCTATTAAAGAATTTAAAAATAATAATAAAATAACATTGTTTTCTGTTGCATAGGTGAAGATTGTGTTATATTTGCGTTCCCCAATCGCGCGCACGGGAGTGATGCAGCCAAATGGCGTTTTCAGTATTTTTATTGTTGATTTGGCAGTTTTGGAGAAAACTTTTTGACCAACTAAATAATTTCAAAATAATTTGTTGTTTTTGTCAATCACTTGAACAGAATGAAATCTAGAAATTGTGATTATTTAAGTACCTAACGTACAAGCATAGTTTTCTATTATCTTAATCAAGTTCTAAAAAATCATCAAAATTGGAGTTTTTAGCGCAGTGCAAATAAAATAAAAAATTTGGAAAGAATATTCCGTATAAATTCATATTCAAATATTTTTATTCAAAACTAGCTGACCCGACAGACGTTGTTCTGTATATAATAAATAAAATAATGTTTTTATATAATTTTTTGTCAATAATATATCATAACATCAAAAATTACTTCGTAAAATATGCACCCTGCTGTCGTAATGAAATTATTTCACAGCAGAACTGTCAAACCGTGCGTCAATAAATTATCTCAGAGAAATTATGTATGGACACATCAAAGGAAAAACAAATTTGTTGTTTTTATTTAATTTAGCAGCATTTTCCTATTTATTCACGTATTTATACCTTCTCTGGACTTCCACAAATAATTCAAGACCAAAATTAGCCAAATCGGTCCAGCCGTTCTCGAGTTTTAACGAGACTAACGAACAGCAATTGATTTTTATATATATAGACTAGTGGACCCAACAGACGTTGTCCTGTACACACGTCTTAAATTTGAAAAATCTGTCCAGCCGTTAGGAGGAGTTCACTAACATACACATGAGCAGGAGAATTATATTACATGGACGTAATTGAGAATCTAAACCAATCTCAAATTCACTGAAACAAACAAAAAGTCATCAAAGTCGGTCCAGCCGTTTAGAAGGTAGTTTAATTGGGAATCTAAACCATTCTTGAATCCACCCGAAGACACACATCAATCTCAAATTCACTGGAACACACAAAAATCTCATCAAAATCGGTCCAGCCGTTCAGGAGGTAGTTCAATTGTGAATCTAAACCATTCTCGAATCCACCTGAAGACACACAGAAAGTTTCAATAAAATCGGTCCAGCCGTCTAGGAGGAGTTCAGTGACATACACATGCACACAAGAATTATATATATAAAGAAAGTTATGATTTCAAATCACTTATTGAACGTCAAAACTACCACCCATTCTTTTGAATGGGTGGTAGTTTTATTTTTTAGACTGCCTCAGACCTGAGAAGAATGGGCGCAAGAAACTCAGCGGGCTTTTTTTTTAAATATAAATATGGATTACAATGTGATATCGTACAATAAACATTTATAATTAAAGAGCCTGAGGGTGTTCGCTTTATTCCCAGTATAAAAGAAAGAGTTCAACGCGATTAAAGCTTGTTGGTTTTGACGATCTCTAGTTTATTTTTGCGATTGCCTACTGTCTCGATTCCCTGTAATTTATTCACAGGTTTTTAAGATAAAAACAGTACTCGAAAGGTAGGCTTATGTGAATGTTATTGATTTGATTTTTATCGATTTCATCTAGTTCTAGTATATGGAGCTAAAATCGTGGTCTACTAATAATAACTATACCAATAAATATATTCATTAAAAATTGTTTTATTTATTTATTTATTTTTATGACGACAATAGGTAAGGGACGTGACGAGCAGGACGTTTAGCTGATGGTGATTGATACGCCCGGCCCATTACAATACAGTGCCGCATCTTTTTCAGTCTTGAAAAACCCAAAAATTCTGAACGGCACCACAAACACAGTTGAAAAATTTTTTCTACTGTGCTACAACTGCGCTCGTCACCTTGAGACATAAGATGTTAAGTCTCATGTCCCCAGAAATTCCACGACGCCTTTCAGACCGAAACACAATAATGCATAACATGCATGCATGCATTACTATTTCACGGCAGAAATAGGTACCGTTGTGGTTCCCATAATCTTGCCGGCATCGTGTGCAAAGGAGGCTCCCACTGATTCTAGTAGCTTCTTTTCTCAACGATTCGGAAATTCTTAAGGCGAAGGGTCAGCAGAAAACACGCAAACAAGGTGTTTTCAGACAAGTTTTTTGATGAAAATATAGCATTTCGGGCTATGAACACTACTTAATCCTGTTACAAATATCCTTAAGTCTTATTTGTAGGTTGCTTATGCTTGCTGTGGGTTATAGTTAACACTCCAGAGCCTTTTTGAACTACCACTTTTCTTTGCAGTAAAACAAGTTTTTTGGCATAGCATGACGCATTTGTTTAGTACTACTATCAGAAAAGTTATTCTTATAGCTTGCACTTTTATTCAGATTTGTAATGAATAACGAGGATTGTAAGCATATAAACTGTTTGCACCTGTTTAAATGTTAAGTTTTCCATGCAAGAATTTTGAAAATATTGGCTTGTTACATAGATGGCGGTCCGGCAGTCGTGAACTCATATCGCTCAAGGTCGCTGGCATTTAGTGTCGCCTTAAATGGTGACGCTATAGGTTGAAATATTGACTCTCGCCACGGAGCCTCCGGTTCGATCCTCGCCCGCCAGGTACCAATGTGTTATCGGTTTACAAGTTCACATACTTAAGGTCGGCAACGCTGGTAGTCCAAGAGAGTATGGACTGCGGTAATCACTTAACATCAGGTGACCCGTATGCTCGTTTGTCCTCCTTTTCCATTAAAAAATGTGTGGGATAAAATGTACCTTTCAGGGGTATAGAAAACGTGTATGCAAAATTTCAAAATGTTCAATAGTGAACGCGTAACAAACAAGCAAACACATACACATTTATAATATTAGAATGTGTGTGGGTGTGGCGGAACGTCCTGATGTGTGTGTGTGTGTGTGAAGAAGAAGAGTAGAGAAGCAAGAAGTGCCGTTTAATTTTAAGCGTCACCAACAATCATCAATTCGAAACAATTATGATGTTGTCGTAATGCAATATAAAACGACAAAGGTCAACCGGTTATCTCCGCAAGACTCGAAACAACACGAGACTACGAGAACACAATCATACTAAAACACTTGTAGTGTTATATTTAAATTATTTGCTAAAAGGCAGACCTTACGCTGAATGCTCGTAATTATTGTGAATAATCTGTGCTCGACTGTGGAAGAAACAGTTCTTAGCTGGTTTATTTAACAATATCTTTTATTGTTAAATAATAAAAACTGTATAAGCCGTAAATATTAAAATATCTCAATATACTTAAGTATTAAACGGTTACAATATTGTTTCGGTTTCCAAGGTTTCTTGTAGGTATTATGGTGGCTGTACTGCCCCGGGGAACACTCTCCTATCACCTCTCAAAGCAATAGATTCAATATATAGAAAATATATTTTTAAAGATTCATACTACCTACATGCATTCGGTACAAAAATCATGCATTTTAATTTAATATTTTGTATGTTTCCCCAGCAAGCGATATTTGTGTGGTTGCTCCACACAACTATCGCTTGCTCGGGTCAAAACCCGATTGCTAGTAAGAAACCAGTTCGTCTGCACACATAAGGCTAATCAACACGTAAAATCATCACTGTAAGTGTTATTTTTCTTAATTTATAAATACACATTTAAAATAATTATCTACTTTTTAATTCGGTTTGCTGTTAAAGTTTGTTGAATGTTTTTTTAATTCAATCAAGGTTTAGTTTCTTTTCGTATTTGATAGCCTCAATACAGAACTAAAAGTTGTATTAAAATATCCGATTTCTTCTTTTATCATTCATATATGTACTTGGGTGAATATTTTATTGAGTCCATGACATAAAATATGATACATACTTTATGTCATGGTCCTTGCTAAGTGTGTTGGTAAGTTTTGTGGTGATAAATTCTAGACAAAACGTACGAGTAGAATATATCAGTGTGTTTGAATTCTGCTTACTATTGCATTATAAGATTATTAATAGATACGACGTTTCCTGTTATTTTATAGACGACAAAACGTTTTTCTTTTGCTGCAGTTATAATTGTTTTTTTTATATATGGAATAGGAGGACGGGTCACCTGGTGTTAAGTGATCACCGCTGCCCACATTCTCTTGCAACACCAGAGGAATCACAAGAGCGGTGCCGGCCCTTTTTTTGGAAGGCGTACGCGCTTTTTTTGAAGGTACCCATGTCGTATCGTCCCGGAAACACCGCACAAGAAAGCTCATTCCACAGCTTTACACGTAACAACACGTACTACAAACGTGGAAGATGTATTTTGTTTGTAATTGTATCAGTAGATAAATATAACAGCCACTAACAGATTAAATCAGCTTTAAGTTACCTGCGTCTTTAATCTTTACACAGACAGTACAGCTTTCGACATGTTCGGTGAGATTTTCTGGTATACCTAACACATAGATCGGCCTGGCAGGTAGCCTGGATATAGCGAAGGCCTTTGATCGGGTATGGCACAAGGCGCTCGTTCCAAAACTTCCATCATTTCGGCTTTCCGAGACCTTAAACAGGTGGTCCTGCACCTTCCTCACTTGGCGCAGCATACAAGTCGTTGTCGATTGTTATTGCTCGAACCCGAAGCCCGTGAACGCTGGAGTACCTCAACGCTGTGTGCTATCTCCAACACTGTATCTTCTGCAAATCAATGATATGTTGGACACCTCCAACATACATTGCTATGCAGACGACAGCACTGGTGATGCCGTATACACGGGCCATGCAGGTCTCTCTCGGGAAATCGTTGACCAGTGCCGGGAGAAACTTGTGTCTTCTATCGAGTCCTCTCTCGAGAAGGTCGCGGAATGGGGTAAATTGAACCTTCTCCAATTAACCCCCAAAACACTCAAGTTTGCGCGTTTACCACAAAAAACCCCATTTGTCGTATCACCGCTCTTCGATAACACTTTCCTTAAAGCCTCGCCCAGGAATTCGGGGAATTCTGGGTCTCGAAATCTCGTGTGATTGCCAATTCCGTGGTCATCTGCAGGGTAGGCATAGCCAAATTGGCTTCAAAGAAGCTGGGCGTCATAAATAGAGCACGGCAATACTTTAAGCTGGTCCACATTCTAGCGCTCTACAAAGTGCAGTTCCAGCCACATATGGAGTATTGCTGTCATTTCTGTTCTGGCGCATCCCAGTATCAGCTCGATCCATTTGATCGCGTGCAACGCAGAGCAGGATCATTTTTACGGTGTGTGTGGATGATGCAGCTACTGTACACAATAACTTTTGTTTTCTATTAATTTACATTTACTTTTTTGACTTACTCGTGTAAGGCATTGACTATTTGACGTTTGGGTATGTAGGTATGTTGCATCACTTTACATGTAATGTAATTGAAATGATTTGTAAAACGATGAAAATTAAAATCTTGATTTAAAAGAGTGGCAATGCGTTTCTTGTTACCTCTTCTCATTAGCTCAACCTTTTACGAATTGGTGGTAGATTCAATAAGCTTTTTTTAGAAATTCATAAGTGTCATATCCGTGACCTACATGAATAAAGTGATTTTGATTTGATTTGATTTATACCTAGTCTGTCTCGAATACATAAAAACACAGTAATAATAAACTTCAGTTATTTATTTAAAACCTGCTTCTGTTTGAGTATAACTCTCATATTCTGTTTTTTCCAGATGTTATTTCTCCGTTTTTGGATGGTGCTTGTGCTCATATTAGCTACTCTATTGCTATCCGATGCAAATATTTTCAAGCCCTCGTGTGCAGATGGAAAGAAGCTAGTAAAAGTAAGAGGGACCTACCTATGTTTGACCGCGAAAAAGGAAAAACGAATTGAAAAATAAATACGTTGACACATTGGTTTATTTTATTTTATCTCGACTTTGTTTATAGAAAAGGAGGACAAACGAGCGTATAGGTCACCCGGTGTTAAGTTATCACCGCCGCCCACATTCTCTTGCAATACCAGAGGAATCAAAGGAGCGTTGCCGGCCTTTAAAAAATTAAAAAAATTCTGTGGCATCCCCAGATTACTACGGACAGCCCGAGCGAGAATGCTAGGGGAGGGATTCTCCGGTTCCGGTAGAGCCGGTATTCTCCTGGGGTAAAATCTATCGCCACCGATCCTCGACACTAACCTATGCGAAACATAACGGCACTAGGCCGCAACTTCACACCGGTATTCTGTGCGAATGTGGTAATTGCGCTGACAATCTTTCAGCTTTTATAAAATAACGTAGGTCCGGGATTCACGGACTCTTAGACTATTAATTAGGGTCGAGAAGGATTTCAATCTCATTTTATAAATCATCCCAGTACTCGAAATTAAAAAATAAACTCTGAAATCCATGCTTAACATAAATACTCACTAGATATCGATTAACGTTATCTGCTTGCGTTAATCATAATAGCGTATATAATTTGAACGGAATTAATTACCTAAGTATTTATCACCTGTGGTTTGGAAAATTTCAAACGTTATAATAAATCTATAAGAGTGTCTTTTCATAACTACTCTGGTTAATATATCTCTAAGATTTTGTGTTGGAATGCTATAGCTTCCATTTAGTATTCTTCATAAAATTGAATAATTCTAAAACCATTTTAAGCCTGATGTTTACTCGTACCACTATAGATAAATAGAACGCCCTGCGCGTTACAATGCAGTGCCGCTCAGAATACTTAAAAAACCCAAAAGTTCTGAGCGGCACTACAACTGCGCTTGTCACCTTGAGATATAAGATGTTTTGTCTCATTTGCCCAGTAATTTTGCTAGCTACGGCCCCTTGAGACCGAAACACAATAATGCTTACACATTAATGATTCACGGCAGAAATAGGCGCCGTTGTGGTACCCATAATCTTGCCGGCATCCTGTGCAAAGGAGCCTCCCAGTGGTAATTTGTTGTATTGCTACTTAACGACTACGCTCAGAAGTTCTTAGGATGCGCTAACTACTTAATTATAAACGTTTGTCAAACTCTTTTAGTGTGATCGCTATTTTCGTGCGAAGTATTCACTAGTCTTAACATAATCAGGTTATCCAAGAAGAACCTTACTATTATTTTATACGACTAGCTCACTGACCTCTACAATGTTCAACTGGACTGGCGGCTGTCAAAGTGCTTTTGTGCCAGTTTGATACTCGCCATTTACGCTGTTAGCCACGTAGCGAGAGTCTGCGGTACGAAAACTAGTGATGATAAAACCTCCTTAAACATCGATAGATGGTGGAAACTATTTACGAAAAATTATTGTGTACTTTATTGCGTTGATTCTATATGTATAAATAACACAGAGCAACATAATTTTTTTCTCAGTGCAGTGATTTTGATCAAATACAGCCTTACTGTTGCTCCAGGCAACGCTGAAGTTTCATCAAAGTCTGTCCAGTAATTCAAGAGATAAACGAACACAAAGAACAGACTGCCAACGGTTTTTCGGGTTCCGTAGCCATATGGCTAAAAACGGAACCCTTTTGGATTCGTTTGTACATGTCTGTCTGTCCGTATGTCACAGCCACTTTTTTCCGAAACTATAAGAACTATAATCATGAAACTTGGTAAGAAATTGTATTCTGTGAGCCGAATTAAGATTTTCACACAAAAATAGAGAAGAAAACAATAAATTTTGGGGGTTCCCCGTACTAATAACTGAAACTCAAAAAGGTGGTGAGGTGAGGGTGAGGGGTGTCTATGGATAGGTCTCAAATATGATATAAGAGGGGTTTCTAAAATTTTTTTTTCTAAACTGTAAAAGTTTGCGCGAGAGATACTTCCAAAGTGGTAAAATGTGTGTCCCCCTTAACTTCAAACTGTAACTTCTAAAATAAGAGAATGAAAAAACAAAAAAAATATATAATATGATGTACTTATATGCAAACTTCCACCGAAAATTGGTTTGAACGAGATCTAGTAAGTAGTTTTTTTAATACGTCATAAATCGTAAACCGCTATTCACCTTTCATTCAATTAACTCAAATATAAAAAGCCTTCATCGGCGAGTCCAACTCCCACTAGGCCACGTTTTTTTAAATTTGTACTTTTGAGTTCAGCTACACTGCCTTTATCATCGCCAATTGTTTTTTGAAAAAAAAAAAATCTATATACAGACACGTGGACTCTACGGTTTTATTATAATATAGATTTCATTACGCAATGCATTGACGTTGTCGTCCATCAGAAAAATACTTAAATCGTTTACTGCAACTACTAACATAGTTCTGGCAATAATAATTGGTACATATTATCAAGTATATGTTTTTAGCTTAAAAATTTGTGGAGAATATTGTTGTAAAATTTTTGAGTTACCGAATTTGAAAATATCAATATTATATAAAAATATTTGACACTTTTAATTAGCGAGTATTGTTATATGAGTATGTAGTACACATTTATAATTGAAGTACAAACAGGTAACTAACACGATATTCCAGTTAAATCTTAATAAAGGAAATTTAAAGAAAGCCAAATGCAGCTAGGATACATGGTTTCATTAAGAAGTTCCAATCCACGTTATGGCATCATCACCACCACATTTTTGTTTTATTTGTTGCATCATTTTCATATTATATTGTAATTGAAATGATTTGTAAATCTATGGAAATGTAAATCTTGATATAAAAGAGTGGCAATGAGTTTCTTGCTACTTCTACGTTAGCTCAACCCTTTACGAAGTAGGGGTAGATTCAATAAGTAGATATTTTTTTGACATTCATAAGTGTCATTTCCGTGACCTACATGAATAAAGTGATTTTGATTTGATTTGATTACATTATAGAAACTTATACACGAGTTCGTAAACTGATAGCCTTATTTAAAAATATTCGGCATGCTGCAGATGCTAAATTTATGAGCATTTGTTACCATGCCTTGTGCGAATCTCTAGTTTCTTACTGTATTGAGGAGGGAGTTGTTGCAAGATTTCAGCTATCAGCTGAAATCAACAGTAGAAAGAGCTCAAAGAGCCATCCTTAAAATGATTCAATTCCGTTCATTCTTCTATCCTACCCCCGTTTTTCCTGCACGCCAATACGGTACTTTCTTCGTCTAATTATGTTGTATTAAGTTTCATTATAATATATTTCCTTTTATCCCATTTCATTATAATAACCATGTGCTCTGCACTCTCTCTTTCAAGCACTGGTCTCTCACAATTCAAACTATGTCTAAATATCTCTAAACAGTGTACCGAGGGATTGTAAGAGAAAATAAGTAAATATATTTTTAATTTTTTAATTAAAAGTCCCTATTTTGTTGCCAGCCAAGGAATGTTTATAATTAAAAGTTTTACTTGAGGTCTTTTTTATGATTTCCACATCATAAAAATATAATACTTTCTGTTTACAAATGCTAAATTTGTTGTGGAAAACATCCCATAAATTGAGGAATTGCTCAAAAGGGATCTTCCGTTAGGATATCTGAGGAAACACACTTAAAAGGAATAATGCGATTTGATAATTAAACTCCTTTTTTAAATCAGTTATTGACAGTACTTAAAGTAAACTATAGGTAGGTATAATATTATTCCTAACAGCTATATTAAGGCAAATCTGATAATAACATATTTAAGTTTAAATTAATAACCTTTCAACAAACGTTCTGGTGTTAAATTACATGCTTAATATACTTCTAATTCTGCATATATGTTTTATAGGATTTATTATTATAATACTTAATAATCTTTAAATACAATTAATTACTTAGTAGCTTAAATACTTACAATCCAAAAAGGAATAAACCAGGAGTATTTCAAACAAAACGTAAACACAAAAATACATTGTTTACGCACTTCATATACGGTATATTTACAGTATTTTTTAGCACTTAAATTCTTCACGACCACTCCAATTTCTGTCCACTAAGTACCACCATTGAGAAAAAAGAATCTCAAACACATTTCTACGAACGTTACAACTCTCAGCTGAATAAATAAACCGCGAACCGACACTTGTTGAATTATTACACTTATGTTTTCTGCTTACGAAAATCCATATTTTATCAGACAAAAGACTATATTACATAACTGTTATAGTTGTACGTAATAGCCCTAAGTAGCAATCACTGAAATGAAATGCAGCCGCGAAGAACCCCACTCCTTCTCACGACCTTGCAGTTATTATGGTTTACAGACAATTTACAATAGAATGACGAGTCAACGATAGTGAAAACGTATGTTAATAGTCTCGTTTGACGTTCGACGTCGTGTTTTATTACGGGTCCAAGTATTACGGCATACGGGCGTGCTTCTGGTAATGAGTGCCTGCTGATAAACAGTAATTTCATATTATGACTGTTAACCATCCGTCATATTTGCTTGTTTCGTAACTTAATTTGCATTGCGCTTCATGATAAGGAAGCTTGTTTCCGTCGTTCTGCGGATTGCAATTATTGAGGATTCGCGAAATTCTAATGTAGGCAAATTTTTATTCAATCAAAAGCTACAATGAGACGGATATTGCCAACGTTTAAGGTGAGAGTCAGATGGTCTCCGGAGATCCTTAATTCGTGTCGTTTTGGAAAATACTATAGCCTGCTGTAGATTCAACAGATCTGTCCCAGGCCTTGCACCATTATATTATATTCTTGCAAGAAATTTCTCGCCGAGGTGAGTTGTAGAACAAACCCCCTTTCGGTCTCATTTTCGATTCCAGGGGATCTTGCGCATCGAGTACTTACCACCGTGTATTATTCCGCGTTGAATAAATTATGATTAATAAATTACGAAGAATGTCTTGATACATAAATGAGTACTAACAAGCGCAGATTGCATGATTCGTCCTAATCTTCCAAAAGATTGCAGCTGAGAGTTTGTAATTATGGGATGTGGAACAACATAGTTACTCTATGCAGTAATGTTATGTCCCTGTGTATTCTATGATTCCAACAATTCAATCTTGGTCTGTTCTGTGACACAAAACATGTTAGAGCGAGTGATCCAGGGTTCGAATCACGGATGGTGCGAGCATTTAGCATGATGAATATGGATGTTTGCTTCCCGAGTCATGGATGTTTATGTATTGTTCTTTGCATCCCATAGCACAGGCTTTGCGTAGTTTGGGGCAAGATAATTTGTGTAAAAGTGTGTCAATAAGTTATGGGACCAGTTTTTACACGTTACACTTTTTCGTTTATGAAATTAATTAATTAGATAGGTAATTGCAGTTCGATATAGCTGGTTGGAGTCTCTCAAAACTAGTGCGGGAAACGCCTGTGTACATAATAAAACATATAGTTTTATTGACCTGATAATGCTTTATAAGTGATGTAGATTATAGCTAATCATGGGCGTAGGTGATTACCTAGCATTTACTAAGTCTGTTGTCAATAGGCACATAAGTGAATTGGCTAGAATCTGTCATAACCATAATAATAACACCAGGAACAGACGTAAGCTTATAATGCCTACTACTCGGCCAAGTCGAGTTAGTAAGTCTTTTGTGGGGCGATGAATATGCTTTAACAAAATGTTCAAAACAAAAGTATTACGTTATTCAAAAGAATTGTTAAAAACATTTGTGTGGTAAAGGTAACTATAACATAAATGACTTTCTTAATGATACCACAAATTGAGAATGGAGCGACCGCCGCGCCCGCAGGCTATTAAATAATAATTTTAATTGTACAATATTACTTTGTAAACATGTTTTTTGATGAAAAAAAAGCCCGCTGAGTTTGTTGCGCCCATTCTTCTCAGGCCTGAGGCATTAATTATGGATTGTGTGGTAGTTTTTTTTTACTTTCAATAAGTGATGTCCTATTTTGAATAAAAATATTTGAATTTCAATTGAGGCTACATTTCTAGATTCCACAATGGGGGTGAGCCCTTTGTCGTACCTACCTACACATATCAGGCACAACATTCTGATGTTGAGAGTCTGCTCTGCGCTGTTACTGAGAATTTTTTCACAGAGCCAAATCCTTCTTTTCACATATGGATAACAAGAGAGACCTCCAGAACAGCAGATTGCACCTGTTGTAGATACGCCACTAAGGTAGTCGTTTATCCTTTTTTCAGCATTGTAATGTTACTTTGTATATAAGGAAAGAATATACTCATTGTAATAGTACAATAATATAAACAGTAATTCGCCTTTTAAGCACTTTTATTTATATAATGTACTAGGTACTTATATATATATGTATATTACGCACCTAGGGAGAAGGGTAAGTCATTCTCGCCCGCGGAATATTGATACCCGAGCCGAATACGAGGGTGACAATCACGGGTGGCAATGTCCTACTTATCTCACCAACTTTTATTTCCCACCTGGATGAAAAGCTTGCTTTTAGTTCCTGGTGCGAGGGACAAAAGTCGTCTTGCCGGGAGATAATTGGCCACTTTTGTCCCTCGTAACAGGGACAAAAAGACAGCTTTTCATCGAGGTCACGACTTAAAAGATAAATATTAATATTAGCTATAGGTACGTTATTAAAAAAACAATCAACTGCAAGGTCCTTACAGCATTCATGTTCAATCTTTTTTCCCCAACCATTTATAAAGTGACCTACAAAAGCGATCTGTTATGTTAATGTTGTTTGTTATTGTCATGTAAATTTTTTTCAACAAAGAATGTAATCGGATTGCGTGACTCGATAGTCAGACAGACCCAGTAAAAAATAACAAACGTCAGAAGTGTTATTATAAAATATGACTTTGAATCCAATATCCAGTATGGTCTGGTTATAATTTAGATATGAACCATTTGTTTTTTAGGATAAAAAAAAAACAATTGAAAACAGGTTGAGGACACTGAAAAGTCGGTACAACAGACTCTACAACTAATTCAAATTTTAATTGTTTATTGGCAGTGTTAGGTATGACTCCAATTAATAATATGTAATTATTCGTGACTATAATTTGCACTGACATGTATAAATACCACTGGACAGGCTGTTCCATATTATGTTTGACAGCAAATTTTTCGTGCTTATTTGAAGCGCCAACTTGAACTCGCAAGCGTCCAGAGAACTAATTTTGACGTATCATTTTGAATTCATTTCGGTCGTTTTCCGTGTTATTTATACTTCAGGAATCAACGTTATAAACGTACACAGTTTTTTATAAAATGTTTTCCTATCGATGTTTGTTTAGCTGAGGTTGTCATCACTAGTTTTAGTTCCGCAGACTCTCGCTACATGGCCAACAGCGCCAAAATGGCGAATATCAAACAGGCACAAAAGCACTTGACAGCCGCCGCGTCAGTCCGGTGGCAAATATTAGAGGTCAGTGAGATTTTGTGTTTTGTAACTTTATAGACTATAATTTACTGCTAGTTTGACAGTAATAGCACTCTACCTACACTCCTAAGAAAACGAATATTCGTCTTTTGTTTTGCTTACATATTAAATTGTTATGATTTCGTGTGGTGAAATTCAGAAAAGATGCAAAAAACCAATATACAAAATTAAAATGTACCAATCACCCCATACCTGTAATCATAATATAGACGCTATACATAGAGTACACACACACGTGACATTTAGTTCATTTCCATAGTTCATGCATGATATACCAGAGGGCCTACCGTCAACTTTTAATAATCGATGCTAATCAGTTCAGTTTAGATACCTAAGCTGAATCACTAAATTTCGTACCATGAAGTGCCTTTTACTGAATGGCGTTTGGATCGTATAGAAGAATGAACGAAATAAAATTGCGTTTCGAAACCTAAAATGATATGATTTTAGCGGTTTTTATTTGCATAGAAAATACTACAAATAAAATTTAAAATCGCTTTATAGCGTCAAATTATAAACCAATAAGCCCTTTTTTGTACTTATTAAATAATAGTAATATAAATATATATAGTTCTTTGAATTACAAATTAAATGTTTGCTTAGTTGTTTTCGTAAAAATAACGAGTTATGAACGCACCTCCATTGACGTTTGATTTGACACTTTTTTTTAGTTCGTTCTTGTAGGCTATAGGCTGCCTCGTCTTTAGTATTTTCATTTTTGGTATTTATTTTCAGTATTTTGTTTTACAAAAAAGTCCAATAAAGTACTCTCATCTCATCTTTCATCAATAAAATTCGTTTTCTGTATGTTTTCTCTATTTATTAAAAGTTATTAACAACATGATTCACTTTCCTCTAAGGAAGTAGCAACTTTTTTCGAATCACTTTGACAAATAAGCTATCCAGTTTAGGTTGAAATAACACCTCACGGTACGAATGAATGACCGAACTAAATCAGTTTGCGATTCAGTTGATATCAGTTTTGACATTCAATTGACATGATTACGATTTAATAAGTTGATTTGACGGCAACCTAATTTAGATAGCTCTAATCACGTTGTGGTACGAATTAGCAAAGCAGTTCATTTTAGGTTGTTAATTGAATCGCAATACGAGTTCATGGTAGGCCCCCTGCTCTGTAGGCACCTTATGAGCCTGTTAGGCTTAACCCGCATTATTTTACTCACCTCGCCACTAAGTTCCATCTCACTGTCGTTTTATCTAGATCCGGCCTTATGCATATTCTTATCTGGCACGTAAGTTTTAGCTTCAGTAGAGCACGGAAGTCTTTAAAAATAGACACGGAGTGTCTCAAGGCCAAAGAGCATTTTACCAGTCTTGTTTTAATAGAATACACTATTATAAATAGATTATCTTTTTTTTTCTCCCAAAATTGCATTAATTTCAAACTAGTCATCCGGGTTTTAAATTCACCACATCATCAAAAATGAATAAGCTCTCAAGTGTGTATTATTTCAAAAGTCTTTTTGGTCTTTATGCCCCGTGGTTGGGGCATGGTTGGGCCAAATTGCACCCATGATGTGATCGTGTTAACAAAAATCAACCTTATTTTTTGTCTGTTAACTAACTAGTGTGTACTGAACATAGGACCTGTTCCATCAGTATTGACTGACTGAGAACGGGGAAACGGTTGTCGATGTGAGGCAACATTATTTATTCTTTCAATTTGAACGACGAAATATTTATTTTACAATGTTTTAAGAAAGAATACAGAAATAGAAAGACACCTGGAACCTCCTTACCTTACAATGGTTATTTTTGCAGTTCTTAAAAGCATACTGCGGCATTTTAGCGCATCCGCACGCGCTAACGTGTTGCAGTAAAAAGTTAGAGTTAGTGCATATTTCATAGAAGGCTGTATGGCACAATTACTGCGCTTTACCCGCTGACACACGGGTGCATAGACTGACTTAGACTTAGTTGGGCCTCCTTCAGGTCATTCAAAGTCAGATAAAACCTAAACTATAGCGCGTTTGAATCGTTATAAATATTTCATTTAAGTTACTAAATCTATCTGATATGTTCGGAAGAAGAGCTCGTGAGAACATACAAGAAACTTAACGACCACTTTTTGAAATCACACATTTGCTTTGTTTCCCCGGGGCGTAAAAAGAATAGGGGAGTCCCAGGCCCAAGGTTTTATGAGGCGAGTAAGGGCTTTTTAGAAGTGGGAGAGTCACGCTGCCATCTTATGACGTCAGTACAATGAGGCCCAGACTCGTCCGGGTTAATTACCACACTCCCACAGAATACCGGCGTGAAGTAGTGGCCTAGTGCCGCTATATTTCGCATAGATAAGTGTCGAGGACCGGCGTCCAACAAGGAAACGCTTAAAGAACTGACTGCTGTGAAGAAGAAGAAGAGTATTCAGTCGCGAATACTGTCTCACAGTACCTATTGTAATTTCTATAAGTAAAGAAAAAACAATGAGTATTTAACAATAGCTGTAATATACTTACATAACAAATTAGTTTGTGAGGTGCTGCATCCAATATATTATCAAAGCTAAAAAGCGTTTAAATATCGTTTTTTTTCAAAAAAGAGCCTGAACTCAGTGGTAAAGAAGCCTAAACAGAAATGATAATGAAATAAAACACACAAAATTTGATAATACTTTATTTGTTGTGCGCTTACGGTTACATCTCAAACAGTATAATATATAATTTAAATCACACGATGTACTGATGGCAGAGTGAACGCAGTCGCGCGCTGAGCTTAGCACTTAATTCAGGTACTAATTTTCAAGAAAATAGAAATCATTTATATGAGATAGGATAGTAAATTAGGCTCACATGACATATACTAACTTTTTGCAACACCAGAGGAATCAAAGGAGCGTTGTAGGCGTTTTAGGTGGGGTTAATATTCATTTGGTTGTTTAAATAATTGATCTTGATGGCTTTTGTTTACTTATTAGCAATTTCAATAAATTATTACTTTATTCAAGTAAAACAAAACTTTTAAACGTCTGGTACGGTGGTGGTCATTGTATGATTTTCCAAAATTAAATGATACGCACATTGTATAGAGCAAATGTGCTTGGAAATGTTAAGAATGGTCGGCCTATGCTTACATTCCAGGACTTGACTGGAGATGTGCTGGGACCAGGTCAGGAGTTTGATGATACTGGAAGAAGCCAGGCAAGTGTGGCGGAACTCTTGCAAATGGAAGTGTACTATGAGCCTACCCCCCACGGAGACAGAAAACAATTTCGTACGAGTAATTATTAGGACAATTTAATTTCTCATAAGTACCTTAATAGAAGAAACAAACAAAGCGGAAATTCACACAAAACCAATGAATGCAAAACTTATAGCAAACAAAAGCTTTTCAATTATCAGTATTTAAATTTTCTTAAAATGCTGTATATTCCAAGTCATCTAAATATTTATGTATTTATTTTATTCTTAGATTTATACGTCTAGATAGAGTGACTCGTTGTTAGACAATCGTTAAAAACAGGCCAGGAATGTTAGCTTAGTGTGCGTGACAAGCTACGTCTTACACTCGCGATTTGTATGACACTTTATATTAGTGTGCGTGAATTGCTCAGTTAACCGTAAACTCATTTTTTTTTCGACGTTTTCACAGCTGTCATAGTCTATCTAGACGTATAGTGATTTTATTAATACAAATTCTCTTAAATACAAATTTAACATTTTTCACAAAATATTCACCATTAACAATACTGGGCTTGAAATAATTGTAAAAAAATAAGCTACATAATTATTTAGCTTTATTATTTAATGTCTGTCGATTTTTGCATAGATATATCTATTTTCTTCTATTTAACAACAATATGCGGGTAGTCCAACAAAATTCAGTTAATATAAATATAAGTATTTTTTTTAAATATAAGTATATTCAATATTATAATTTAATGACTATTACGAAATCGGTGGTAATTTATTGTTTTTATCTACCTAGCTTTCCATAGATTAGAGGTAGAGTCAAACGTTAACGTTTAACGAGTTAAATGATAATGCTAAAAATAGCGTCATGTAATGTGTTAAATATTACAAGACGAAAATTTAAGAATCAAACTTTTTGCCTTGAATAAAAGAAAACCCAAAAATACTGAAAACAAAAGATAACTTATATATGATTCACACGACACTAAAATTGAAACAATTATCTTCCTACTGCATAAGTAGGCGGCGTGTGTAGAGATATTTCAGAAACAAAGTTTTGTATAGGTATGTGTTTTGTTTGCGGGTATTCAATAAACTGTCGCTGGAGCTCCTATAAGGCTTTAGGTTAGGTTTATGGGCAAAAAATAACTCTTAATATTTTTTTGCGTCAATTTGAGTGGTATCATGAACAAAATTTGACTTAAGATATAACGCTTTCATATACGCTTTGTGGCAATATTCGCCAATACATCTAATATATAAAATTCTCATGTCGCGGTTTTTGAAGTTAGACTCCTTCGAAACGGCTTGACCGATTCTCATGAAATTTTGAGTGCATATTGGGTAGGTCTGAGAATCGGACAACATCTATTTTTCATCCCCCTAAATGTTAAGGGTGGTCCACACGAATTTTTTTTTTTTAATTTTTTTGAAATGCCTGTCAGCATTAAATAATACATACAACTTTAAATTTTCACCCATCTACGATCAACAGTTACTTTTGTATCGCGATTTTAATATCGGCATTACAACGTTTGCTGGGTCAGCTAGTATAATATACAATTTCAAGAAGATATACTACACCACACAGTCAACAAAAGTGTAGTGAAGTTTTCAAACTCATATGGGTTATAAATATTATCTCAAATATGTATGGCATATTTATAAAATGAATATTCAAAATAGATTAGCATAATAATAATCACTCCTCGAATTAAATATTTATCATACTCCACTTTTATAAACCTCTTTGACAGTAATATGTAAATATTAGTGTAATTAAAATATCAATATCACACACGAAAACAAACCTAGACCATAAAAAGCTAGTCGCAATCATATTATATATCAAATTCTTATATAATTTAAACGTCTAGATAGTCTCGCTGTTAGACAACCGATAAATACAGGCCAGGAATATTAGTGTAGTGTGCGTGACAAGCTACGTCTTACACTCGCGATTTGTATGACACTTTGTGTTAGTGTGCGTGAATTGCTCAAAATAAGAGATTAACTCTAAATTCTTTTTTTTTCAACCTTTCCACAGCTGTCATAGTCTATCTAGACGTATAAATGATCTAAGATAAAATTTTCTCCATAACTATTTGAACAACCAATTTTGTACTTGTTACAATAGTTAAACTTCGAAAAGCAACGTCGCTTTTTGAAGGTTTTGTTAGGGCCAGGCCATAACACTGCGTCGCATTATTGCTATAATATTTATTAAGTATGTATATTGTGTGGCAAATATATCTATACAACTTGGAACGATAATAGCAACGACAGCCTAGAAGGTGTCGTTGAGATTATCGTAAAAGTGACGTTTGATTATTTGTGAAATTCGACTATTCGTCTCTGACATTTTCAACTAACGGCCATTCCCAATATTCAGTCTATCTCTTACTTGAGAAAGAAATCGTAAGTATCGTTGAATTTTCTCTCCCAATAAACTTGTCGACGGTAACTCACCTTATCCGTGCACGCTGTCTGTCAATGGGACGACGTATAGCTTACCAGCGATATAAAGTTTTTATGGAAATTGCAATTCACGCGTCCCAATATAAGGCGATAAGAATGACGTATCGGGTATATTGGGACAGCTTCAAATTATTGACAGCTAATTACTAACAGTAGAAGGTAGTAATGGGAACGGCCGTAAGAGTAGGGTTAGGACCGAAAATATCGAATAATGTTTCGTTCGTTCAATCATCGTTTCGACATTGAATACGATGTAACTAAGAGTAGGATTCGACACGACTAATGCCACGATATATCGAATATCGATTTTAGGAGTAGGCCCTCAGACCTATGCGTAACTAATTGATTTGCAAGTTATCAACTTTACGCTGGGTTTTTTTAGTAGTCTTTAAAAAAAAAGTATTTGTTTAAACAAAAACAATTTATCGAATAACATAATACTACTGAAACATTAAACACCGAATCAACAAAAAATCAACAAATGTAAATTAAGATAAAATAATGGCCAAATAAATCAGGTACAAATCATAAATTTGGTAACACAACTTTGGTGTTTAGCTCATCTAAATGTATTATATAAATTTTAGTTTTAATATTAGGTTAATTATTGTACCATCGACAAAATTGTATCATGACCAACTTTGCTGATAATTCTTTTAAAATAATAAAAACAGGTTATTATGATTCTTAGATTCAGGATTGGTCTCCGCTGCGCCAAAGCTAGATACCACACTACCTAAGAGCAATAGCTTTTTTATAACGGCAACTATTAGATGCTTGTGTGCGTGGCATCTTGACACTCAATGGCATCTTTCAAATTTTGTAACATACTCTTCGTGTTATTTTACATTGAAATTAATAAAATACAAAATACTTACAGATGATATTATGTAAATCCCAGTGTCTTTTTTATTTCTTGTAGCATTATTTTTACAAAGTTTTATCACGCAATCCGGCATTCTATGTAGTTCGTGTAGGCCCACTTGGGCGTTGTATTAGGTGCCGCACTTTGCGACTTCGCCTGCGGTATCTAGTTGGAGCGCATCGGAGACCAATCCTTAATCTAAGTTAGGATTATTATTTGCAAGAAAAACATATGACCAAATGTCGTGGACTGTCAGTCTCTAATAAAATAATAACAGTTACTTAGGAAACTGTATGTTCGAGCGAATTTAGACTTTTTGTTTAGTATGACTGTATGAAAATAACAATAAGATAGGTTTCGATTCAATTTTGACGATAGTACCTGAACAATGTACTATATTGGACTAGTAGTGTCGATTAACATCATTAGGTACCTATTATAAATGGTCACAGCAGGATTTGCTAAGAAAAAAGCAAAACAAACGCATACTTAGATAAACTTAAAATAAGTTTTGAGTTTATCTAAGTCTAGCTAGGTTATCGTATCCGAAAAATCGGTGGTAATTGGTTGAAAATTTTCTTTTTCTATTAAAAAAAATACTTAGCATTAAAACACCCGTGGCCATAATGACTGTCAAGTCTAAATATTATATTAAGGCGAAGAGTAAGCAGAAAACACGCAAACATGGTGTTTTTAGACAAGTTTTGTGGTGAAATTATAGCATTTCGAGCTATGAATACTACTTAATCCTGTCACACATATCCTTAAGTCTTATTTGTAATGTTTGCTGTTGTTTATAGTTAACAATGCCGATTTTCTTTGAAGTTAAACAAGTTTTTTGGCATGGCGTGACGCATTTTTTTTGTACTTCTCTCAGAAAAGTTATTCTTATAGCTTGTACTTTTTTGTGTAGGTTCATTTATTCAGATTAGTAGTGAATAACGAGGATTGTAAGCATATAAACTGTTTTCCACCCAAGAATTTTGAAAATCTTGGCTTTGTTACAAAGATGGCGGGCCGGCAGCCGTGAACTCATATCGCTCAAGGTCGCTGGCATTTAGTGTCGCCTTAATAATAATATAACCAAATGATTATACTTTAATTTCAGTTGCTTTAATACTTTAAAAATTAATTTTCTTTTTTATAAATTTTGAAATATTTCTTTGTAATATCTTTAATATTAGCATCTAAAAATTTATATCCAAAATCATTTGAGCAGGCGCCTACAACGATATTCATTGTATATTGGCACACATTTGTAATTGTCAAATACTCGCGGTAGGTATCTATACCTAAGTATAGTAAGCAGGCGATTTGCGACAAAAAAATCTTAATACTTTCCATAACCATCAAATTTACCAAAATGCATTCATAAATACTAAAAGAAAATGATTTTGAATATACATATACAGTCGTACAGTTAAGTGGGTATTCGATCTCTGAGATATGACAGAATGGTCGCGGTGCCCTTCGCAAGGATAGCGTGTCGAGGTTGTCTGAAGCAATTACCCATCAACTCTAATGACCTGCAAAAATAATTATCCTTAATTTGATATTATCATCTCGGTTCTTGTATAAATGCTAAAATAATAAGGAAAATATTTACATTCGTTATAATTGTCACTGTGTAGGTATTATTAAGGTTCTAAACTCCGACGAGTAAAAAAATAAGGACTCCGTGTCACCTTACATAACTGTGAGGCACCAAAACAAGCCGGCACTTAAAATTATTGTACATTATTCACGAAGGCAAGTTACAGTTTGGATCGCGGGGCACTGATAAAGTAGAACATCTCCCTTACTAGCTTTGATCCACGTAGAAGCGCGTAGGCATGTTGACGAAAATCTTCGAGTGATTTTTTTGCTCGTATCTTCGCTAACATCAAATCTATAGCCCGCACGTAAAACTTGTGTGATTTTTTAATACTTTTGTTCTAAAAATTCATAAAAGCATATTAAATTTTGAATATAAACCTACCATGAACTCCTAAATAAAATGAATTTGACATTTGACTTGCTCTGCACTGCGCTGTACGCGGTCAAATATGGTTCGAGTTGATACTGACTAGGCTGCAACTTATCGATGCTCTCGATGGAGTACATCTACACTTTTCAAACCTCTCATAATGAAACAATGTTTACTCCAAGATATGGAGATATTGAGAGATAAAACATTTAAAATACTCCAAAAATCTCTACCTCTATAGCCCAGTGGTTAGTGACCCTCCCTACTGACCCTATCATCATATAAATGTTTGCAACTACCCGGTAGTTGAAAACATTTATATGATGAATGTTTCCGAGATATGGATGTTTATAAGTATTTATGTATGTATAAGTAAGTATTTTGTATCAAATATATCGTTTTTTTGTACCCATAGTACAGGCTACGCCTAGTTTGGGGCAAGATAATTTGTGTAAAAGTGTGTCAATAGTTATTTATTAATATATATATTAAATAGGTTAGAGAGACACTTTGATAGTGTAAAACTCTGTCCACGGCGAGGCGATTTTGCTAGTTTTTTGGCACTCCTTCTCCCCGTGGCAGAATTCATTCATAAATGATTTCCTTGATTGATTTTTATATAATACTTATTATTGAGACCCGCGAGACCTTTTAACTATACTTAACTCACCATTTTACACTATACTTTGCGGTAAAGTTTTTGTGATATTTGCCGGGAACTCTTTAAAATAGCAAATTGTACTCTATTAATATCAGATTATATATTCAGATGGTACACAATAAAATTGTATACCATCCTTTGTTTTCACGGGATTTTTATGCAACCTTCGAGCTATAAAGACGATACTATACTGAATATACTAGTGTAAAGACGACCTGACAGCCAAATAATCCGTGAGCAATTTTGATTTGCTTTTATATTCAAAATAGCAAGCAGCTGATAACAGCAACTAAGACTAGATTAACTTTTTTATCTTGCTTTATCTCCGCTACAGATGGACTTCTCTCTCGCACGCTTTCTGTGTTTGGACTCTATACGCTAGTATACTGTAAGTATACGATACAGACTATATATTTTATGTAAATCCACATGATATGATTTATTTTTATGAAAATAAGGGTTGAGACGAGCAGGACGTTCAGCTGATGGTAATTGACACGCCATGCCCATTACAATGCAATGCCTCTCAAGACATAAGATGTTAAGTCTCATTTGCTCAGTAATTTTACTAGCTACGGCGCCCTTCAGACCGAAACACAGTAATGTTTACACATTACTGCTTCACGGCAGAAACAGGCACCGTTGTGGTACCCATAATCCAGCCGGGATCCTGTGCCAAGGAGCCTCCCACTGGTAAATGATATGGCTCAAGTATGACAATTTCGTTTTCTTAAATTAAAATCTGATTTATTGGGAAAGCATTAAAGCACCTGAGTTATTACTCTTATCTTCCAAGCGACCATAGATTTCCATGTTACCATACAAAAGAGAGTTTGTGTTACCTGTATGAAAGAAAGACATTCTATTTGAAAAATATTACGGTTCTTACCTCAAATGTGTAAAGTTGCCTAGTTCCGGAGGCACAGATATGATGCTGTTGTTTGTGAGATCCAGTACAGCCAGGTTCTTGAGATTAGCGAGGGCGTCGGAAGACACATTTATCTCCGTGACCTGGTTTTCCGCTGCCAGCAGGATCTCGAGGCTTTCCAGCTCATAAACGCACCGCGGTATCTTTGTGAGCCTGATAAAGGATGAATATATGTTTCGACAAAACTACATAAGCAATTTACCTGTTTTAGATATCAGAAGGGAAAACGGAGCACGAGACTCATCTGGTAGTGACAAATCATAGACAAAAATAAAATTTGCAAACAAAATTTTATGAACGATGCGGGACTCGAACTCACGATCTCTCGCGTTCCGAGCGAGTGCTCTCACAACTGAGCCAACCGTTCAAGTGACGTATCGTCATAAAATCTTGTATGATTTGTTCAACTCTCAGGCTGTGGCTAATCCCAGAAGTGTGGGCTATCACATTAAAAACATAACAAATTGTTTAAAAATCATGGACTTATGCAACACCAGAGGCCAACAACAGATGCTTTCCCGGCCTGTTATAGAATGATCTAAGTTTGAGATCCCTAAAATCGTAAAAGTTCCAATACAACCAAAAAGCGGCTGTTCACTTCTTACAACACGCGCGGTTGCGGTATGAAAGACTTTTCCATTGCCAGAAATTTCACATTTCGACGGACTTATTAACCAGAACAATTCCTACGTCCTGCTCAAAAGCCGCGTCCGCTGCGCCGTGTTTTCGTGTTTGTAAACACAAAACATGTTGAATAAACAGATTATGGGCGTGGCTTAACAGTTTTGTTAAATAAAACAACATATTTTTTCATGCCATTCGTAGCTAGCGATAGTGAAATAAAGAAAATACTTTGATTTTTATACAACTGATAACAGAAAAATCGGTTCTTTGGGACGTTATATTGGTAGATCATAAAAATAAATACAAAAAGCTGGATGCCCTTCATCGAAACTCATTTTTGGAATGAAACAAAAACAGGTGCAGCCGACGGACTGTTTCGCTAACATGTTATGTCAAAGTAAGGCGGCACGCAAAATAAAGTATTGTCAAACATAAATGCGAAAGGAACCGAACTGAAAGCGGAGACGTACAAACTACAAAGTAGGCACAACACACTGAAACCAAAGTGTTGCGAGATGCCACTTGTGTCAAAGTTTTTTTAATAAACACAACCATTGCGCTTCGCGTCTCGCATTCGCTCTGACTAATGTCGGCTAATACATCTATACGCTCGCTTTTGGCTTGTCCCTGAAGTGACACGCCTTTCGGTTCGCTGTCAGTTTGACAATAGATTCAAACTGTCTTTATCTTCTCTATGATATATCGCACCAACCCTACTCTAAACAATATTCGAATTCCTTGTCGTTTATCGTAACCATAGACTAATATTGATTTTTTTCTTACGATGTAAGAGTGAATTTATTAAAATAGAAAATAATAATAGTTTAAAAAAAACTAAAAAACTCGCTTTTTATAGAAAACCGAACTAAAAAATATATATTTTTTTTTTCATTATAAAAAAGCTTGGGGTGCATGGTGTCAATAGTTATAAATATTTTATTGACAGATATGAGTAAAGTGATTATCATTTTGATAATATCTTAAGAAGTACCCAACGCTTTTTTTAAAATAAACAAAATTATTTTCTATTTTTTTGTTCGGTTTTCTATAAAAAGCGTGTTTTATAGTTTTAAAAAAAAAAAAAATATCAAATTAGTGTAATGTCATCGGTCCTCGTTAAAATCTACAAAGTTTGAACGAAATCTAGCCGTTTAAAGTGGGTCAAAATAGCGCCCAAAGAAGTCAGTTACAAACATACAAACATACAGGTGAAGCTAATAAAAAGCGTATAAAAACTAAATATTATCTGTGCTATGTCGCTGTTAAGTGTCAAAAGTCAAAACATAGTTTAGACATTTAGACGCGTTAATTCGCGATCATCGCCGCCCACATTCTCTTGCAACACCAGAGGAATATTTTGAAGTGCTTTAACAGGATAAAAACCAATATCTTAAAGTAGAAGGAGTTTTGTTAGTTTGCTTGATATTTTAAAAAGTGCTGAAATCAGTATCATTGATTTAAAAATAAAGAATAATTATATTTGGATAATGTGATAGATTCATGAGGAATGGTAAATGTAGAATGTAGATAGCCTTTTTCATCAGGCTGCACCTTTTGGATAGACCTAAGTATTGATTTTTAAGAAGTAATTCGAAGAAAACAAACGAATACTCTTTTTTTTATGGCAAATAGGGTCGAGACGATCAGGACGTTCAGGTGCAGGTGGTCACTTGTATGGCCTGCCCAATACAATGCATTGCCGCTCAGGATTCTTGAAAAACCCAAAAATTCTGAGTGGCACTACAATTGCGCTCGTCACCTTGAGACATAAGATATTGAGTCTCATTTCACTAGCTACGGCGCCCTTCAGACTGAAACACAATAGTTCTTACACAACACTATTTCACGGCAGAAAATGGCGCGGTACCCATAATCTAGCCGGCATCCTGTGCAAAGCCTCCCACTGGTAACTCCATTCTAATGTACTAAATCTATCTAAAAGAAGTCCCCGGTACCACCTATATATTTCTTATGTTAAAAAAATACATCTAAATGGACTTACTTGTTATTAGAGATGACCAGCTCCCTCAACTTCTTCAGGTCTCCGAGCTGCATCGGCAGGTCTGTGATCAGGTTCTTGCCCAAGTCCAGGTACTGCAAGTTGGTGCAGCAACTTATCTCCGGCGGAACCGACTCGATGCTGTTGGATGATAGCAGCAACTGCGAGAGTGTTTCGCGAACGTGACAGATTCTGTTGAAGACGAAATTATCTATAAATTTAAATTAAATTATTGAATAATCAATTATCTTCCTTCTTTGGTGGAAGACGTGTATAACACCTATCTCTCTGCCGTGGGGCCGTCCTTTCGGTGCATTATGCATGCACTAACAAATCTAAGAAGAATTATCATTTAAGATATTTTAAATGGAATTTAGAGTTCAGAAATATTTTTTAATATATAACATCCCCAACATCTGTGGCGGTCCTCCACAGTGCGGTTTTCAAGGAGCTTTCCTCCACGCACTACAAAGCTGTGGAATGAGCTTCCTTGTGGGGTGTTTCCGAGACGATACGACATGGGTTCCTTCAATAAAAGCACGTACACGTTAAACGTTAAAGGCCGGCAACGCTCCTGTGTTTCCTCTGGTGTTGCAAGAGAATGTGGGCGGCGGTGATCACTTTACACGCGCAGGTGATCACATATAAAAACGTTAGTCTGTTCCAGGTTACTTTTATAATTGCAGGACAAATTTTGATGAGAGAATGACTGAATTACCGATGTAGGCAAGTGATATTCATCGTTTTTCCATAATTTTATTAAAATTGCTTAGTGTTTTAACTCATTCACGCCCGTTGTGATCCAATTATTTCACTCTCTTCCCGTGTAGCTTCTTCCCTTTTATTGTTTTAGGTAAACCATTTTATGTATGAGCAAACCCATTTTAACCGCTTACATAACACCAGGCTTCTTCTTAATCAATAATGAATAAAGTTAATACTTACCCGGTGGGTACGGCGGTGAGTTTGTTCTTAGATATATCAATGATGTGCACTTCGGCGTCAGACGCGGTGCGGAACACATCGTCGGGAACCGAAGACAGGTCCCGAGACGGCAACATTAATGATTGGCTTTTCTTCATCGTGTACCTAAGTACATAATACTAAATAACTTCTTTTGAGTTTAAAAAAAAAACAATATACATATAAGCATATTAAAATTTTGTAAACATTTGCCAAATTATTGGTTTATTCTAAGGTATAACTTTGTTTATGTGTAAGGCCGTTAATATGGTATAAGGTTTAGAAGGGGCTGGTAATTTAAATGTTATTAATAAAATTTAAATATCTGTATTATACAGTTTCCACTAAAAATTGTAATAATAGCTGAACCGAGCTCAATACAATTTGGACAGCGTTACCCCTTAGAAATCACAATAAGTAATGCGTACTGGAACTTAGCGCTTTGGCTTATAAAGGGCACGACCGTCTACCGTGATGATGCTACCAACTGTCAACATACACGAATCAAGTTAATTAAAGATTTAAATATTATATGCTATTATAGTTATTTCTAATCATAGTGAAAATTATATTAAATAGTATTTAAATATTAACAGTAGTTAAGTAAATGTAATTATTAATTGGGGTATCTTATGGAAGTTCATGACGTTGGTAGCGCTTGTTAACACATCAAGCTGACAAAGGTTACTCACTTGTCGGGCCAGTCGGCTGCGTATCTGGTCTCGCAGACCACCTCCTCCGTCATCCTGTCTCGCAGGTACTTCATCATGCGGTCGGTGCCTCCGCGGATCACGTCCTGGCGCACGAACGACAGCTTATTCCCTTCCATGCTAATGCTCTGCAGTTGGGACAGGAGACCCAGGTTACGGGGTAACCTAAAAATACAAACACCTCAAAATGAGAGAAATTCTCAATTCAATTGGACGTAATTCCAGAACTTTCCAAACTACAATCACGTCGAGATTGAGTTAAGAACACAAAACTGGCCACGTGATTCATATAAACGCACTGACAAAAAATGGCGTCCCTACTGTCACTCTCACTCACGACATCGTGACCTAGTCGCCCAACTCACATGTATGAAATACACTAATATTTATTAAACTTTAAACGCGAATGCCTTAAAATGTGATGTTTGCGGCTTGGAACCTTTTTTCAGGAAATACGTCCAATTGTTCTTACAGTTCCGTACACAAAGTGTGGGCAGCATAAAACATCCTAAATATTACTAAGGCTGTGATTTATACAGCTTACTTAGACTTTGCTCAGTCTACTTACTCAATACTTAGCTGAGTGCAATAAATCAAACCAAAATCACTTTATTCATGTAGGTCACGGAAATGACAATTATGAATATCAAAATAAAAATATTTTTTTCTTATTGTATCTACTGCGTAAAGAGTTGAGCTAATTAGAAGAAGTGGCAATAAACTTTAAATCAAGATTTACATTTTCATCGCTTTACAAATCATTTCGATTACAATTGAATATGTAAAGTGATGCAACAAACATACTAAAATGTCAAATAGTCAATTCCTGACACGAGTAATTAATACAAAACAAATGTTACTGAGTCAAAGCTGCATCTTCCACACACACTGTAAATAAATAAAGGCATTGTGTGAGCATTTTATAAGCGATTAAAAAAATATTAAATAACTCTTAAGAATCTGAAGCCGTGCTTCCGGCAACAGGATCATCCTGCCACCACAAGGGGCGCCCGTTGACGAACATGACGCATGATCCAGCCATCGGTAAAACGGGAACTTGATTTGTGCATTGGCCTGTCTCTGGCCTCAGCTTAAGCACAGTATACTTCAAGCCGGCCCACATTCTAGCGCTCTACAAAGCGCAGTTCCGGCCACACATATTGAGTATTGCTGTCATCTCTGGTCTGGCGCACCCCAGTATCAGCTCGATCCATTTGACCGCGTGCAACGCAGAGCAGCTGGAATTGTCGGGGACCCAGTGCTCTGTGAACGGCTGGATCACTTAGCATTGCGAAGAGACGTCGCTTCATTGTGTGTCTTCTACCGCATTTATCACGGGGAGTGTTCCGAAGAGCTGTTTAACCTGATTCCTGCCGCCGTATTCCACCTTCGCACGACACGCCACAAGTTAGGATATCATCCCCACCATCTGGATGTGTGGCGGTCCTCCACAGTGCGGTTTACAAGGAGCTTTCTTCCATGTACTACAAAGCTGTGGAATGTACTTCCTAGTGCGGTGTTTCCGGGAAGATACGATATGGGTACCTTCAAAAAAAGCGCGTAGCTCCTGTGATTTCTCTGGTGTTGCAAGAGATTGTGGGCGGCGGTGATCACTTAACAACAGGTGACCAGTACGCTCGTTTGTCCTCCTATTCCATAAAAAAAAATATAATTTTCGCTGTCAAATGACTATAAAAACTAAATCAAAGATTACGCTAAGCTACTCATCTAAGTATAACGTAAGTAAAGTCTAAGTAAAGTCTAAGTACGCTCTATAGATGTCAGCATAAGACTCTTCTGTCCGTCCGTCTATTTGCATTTGGATTTCTAAGTGGTCGGGATGAAAAGCTACTCAGATTTAAATATTTCCCATAGAGACATTGAAAATGAGGTTTTTTCACTAGGTCGTCACTAGTTATCTCAAAAGCCGCAATAGAAAGACAGCTGAAAATATGACAGAGTGTTTCAAATGTTATCGGGGACCCTAGTGCTCTGCGAACGGCTGGATCACTTGGCGTTGCTTAGAGACGTCGCTTCATTGTGTGTCTTCTACCGCATTTATCACGGGGAGTGTTCCGAAGAGCTTTTCGCCTGATTCCTGCCGCCGAATTCCACCTTCGCACGACACGCCACAAGTTAGGATATCATCCCCACCATCTGGATGTGTGGCGGTCCTCCACAGTGCGGTTTTCAAGGAGCTATCTTCCACATACTACAAAGCTGTGGAATGAGCTTCCTTGTGCGGTGTTCCGGGAAGACACGACATGGGTATCTTCAAAAAACGAACACCGTCTTTAAAGGCCGGCAACGCTCCTGTGATTCCCCTGGTGTTGCAAGATAATGTGGGCGGCGTTGATCACTCAACACGAGGTGACCCGTACCCTCCTTTGCCCTCCTTTTCCATAAAAAAATGATTTATTGATAAAGGTAAAAAAATACTCTTATGATTTTAACTCACACTTTAAATTTTATTATGGATAAGTATTCATTACCACCACAGTTAATTACAACTTACTATTCACAACATGCAGCCTAATAGAACAATATAAATTTAAAAAAAAATGAAAGCAATTGTGTGGTGAAACTTTATTCACAAAATAACATATTAAAATCAGCGTAATAATCGAAAAAAAAAAATCAATTTTATATTATGTTTTACTTATTATATCTAATATATAAAATTCTCGTGTCACGGTGTTTGTTGCCATCCACAAATCCACTATAGGGTTGCAAGATGGCAATCGAATACAATAATCGTAGTACGATATATTTGGCAGGTCTGAGAATCGGTTGCATCTATTTTTATACCCCAAAAATATTACTTATTGAATTTTTTTATTACTTTACTAGCTGACCCGGCAACGTTGTTTTGCCATATAAATTATTTTTATAGTTAGACCGTTTCTTGGACATTAACACACTTGACACACTTTTTTACACAAATTATCTTGCCCTAAGGTAAGCATATATAGCCTGTGTTATGGGTTACAAGACAACGATATATTTAATACAATATACTTACTTAAACATAAATAAATTCATATAAACATACATAAATACATTAAAACATCCATGACTCGGAAACAAACATCCATATTCATCATATAAATGCTTGCACCTACCGGGATTCGAACCCGGGACCTCTAGCTTAGTAGGTAGGATCGCAACATTGCAACATTACTTTATTTTTCTAAAATAAACGTAGCCTTGGTTACTCCTTTTTACATCAGCTACCTGCCAACAAAGGTCCCGTCAAAATCGGCCTAGTATAGTAACCTAAAAATAAGTTTATTTTTTACCACCTGAGAAAGTTAGAAAGATTTAAAAATTCTAATTAGTTATTCATTTTAAACTATTATTTTGATTTGGTATCTGAACGACGGGGGACACTTAACAGGAAAATCAACACCGTTGTTTCTATTTAATTCCGATCATTTTCATGTTTATTCACCTTTTAAACCTTCTCTTTTTTTTTATGGAATAGGAGGACAAACGAGCGTACGGGTGACCTGGTGCTAAGTGATCACCGCCGCCCACATTCTCTTGCAACACCAGAGGAATCACAAGAGCGTTGCCGGCCTTTAAGGAAGGTGTACGCGCTTTTTTTGAAGGTACGCATGTCGTATTGTCCCGGAAACACCGCACAAGGAAGCTCATTCCATAGCTTTGTAGTACGAGGGAGAAAGCTGGACTGGACTTTCACAAATAATTCAAGACCAAAATAAGCCAAATCGGTCCAGCCGTTCTTGAGTTTTAGCGAGACTAACGAACAGCAATTCATTTTTATATATATAGATATGGCAAAACAACGTTTGCTGGGTCAGCTAGTATTGTATATAACCTTGTTATAAACCCTGGCGGGGTCTAATTGCAAAGTTGTGGTTTCGATAACAGATTCTATTTGTGAAGTAAGAACAGATGCTGTACTACACAGTACACATTCAGTCATTATGTAACCTCAGCTTCAAGGTGAATCTAATAATATTTCCGTAGATAATTTATACGTCTAGATACAGCCTCTTGCTGCTAGACAACCGATGAAAACAGGCCAGTTATATTACTTTAGCGTGCGTGACAAACTACGTCTTACACTCGCGATTTGCATGTCACTTTTTTTTATGAAAATAAGGGAAAAGACGAGCAGGACGTTCAGCTGATGGTAATTGATACGCCCTACTCAGGATTCTTGAAACCCCCAAAAATTCTGAGCGGCACTACAACTGCGCTCGTCACCTTGAGACAAGATGTTAACTCTCATTTGCCCAGTAATTTCACTAGCTACTGCGCCCTTCAGACTGAAACACAGTAATGCTTACACATTACTGCTTCACGGCAGAAATAGGCGTCGTTGTGGTACCCATAATCTAGCCGGCATCCTGTGCAAATGAGCCTCCCACTGATACTCTTACTTACCTTACGTAATGCTAATACAGGTTAACAGTTCACCGCTATTCTTTTCGACGTGTTCACAGTCAATCTAGAGTGTAGACGTCTAAATTATCTAAGGCTTTATATTATTAACACGACCTATTTCTAACTATGTAACACTGAAAATTTACACACGTGTCAAGTACCGACGAAATAACAATTTTTACATTACTTTGGCCACATATACTTACCAGGAGGAGGAGTTTAATAAGAAGGAATTATAGTCTTTTAATAAGGTATATCATTAATTTATATTTTTACCTAAACATTTTTTTTTCATTCTTTTTTTTGATAAATTTAAAGCATATGGAGTATTGCTGTCAGTTTGTCAGTGTATTTCGAAGAGCTGTTTCACCTGATTCCTGCTGTCGAGTTCCACCTTCACACGACACGCCACAAGTTAGGATTTCATCCCCACCATTTTTTTTTTTATGGAATAGGAAGACAAACGAGCGTACGGGTCACCTGTTGTTAAGTGATCACTGCCGCGCACAATCTCTTGCAACACCAGAGGAATCACAGGAGCGTTGCTGGCCTTTAAGGAAGGTGTACGCGCTTTTTTTGAAGGTACCCATGTCGAATCGTCCCTGAAACACCGCACAAGGAAGCTCATTCCACAGCTTTGTAAAAGCTCCTTGAAAACCGCACTGTGGAGGACCGCCACACATCGTGTGTCGTGCGAAGGTGGAATTCGGCGGCAGGAATCAGGTTAAACAGCTCTTCGGAACACTCCCCGTGATAAATGCGGTAGAAGACACACAATGAAGCGACGTCTCTACGCAACGCCAAGTGATCCAACCGTTCACAGAGTACTGGGTCCCCGACAATTCGAGCTGCTCTGCGTTGCACGCGGTCAAATGGATCGAGCTGATACTGGGGTGCGCCAGACCAGAGATGACAGCAATACTCCATGTGTGGCCGGACCTGCGCTTTGTAGAGCGCTAGAATGTGGGCCGGCTAGAAGTATTGCCGTGCTCTATTAATGACGCCCAGTTTCTTTGAAGCCAATTTGGCTTTGCCTTCCAGATGACCACGAAATTGGCAATCGCCCGAGATTTCGAGACCCAGTATTGCGATACTAGGCGAGGCTTTGAGGGAAGTGTTGTCGAAGAGCGGTGATACGACAATTGGGGTTTTCCGCGACCTTCTCAAGAGAGGACTCGATAGAAGACACAAGTTTCTCCCGGCACTGGTCGACGATTTCCAGAGAGAGACCTGCATGGCCCGTGTATATGGCATCACCAGTGCTGTCGTCTGCATAGCAATGAATGTTGGAGGTGTCCAACATATCATTGATATGCAGAAGAAACAGCGTGAGAGAATGGCCACCGGTCCTTAATTAACCCGGACGAGTCTGGCCCGATTGTGCTGACGTCAAAAGACGGCAGCGTGACTCTCCCACTTCTAAAAAGCCCTTAGTCGCCTCTTACGACACCCATGGACCTGGGAAAGAATAGGGGAGCTATTCTTTTTACGCCCCGGGAAAAGTACAGGGCGTGGATATAGATGTGTGGCGGTCTTCCACAGTGCGGTTTTCAAGGAACTTTCTACCACGTACTACAAAGGAATGAGCTTACTTGTGTGGTGTTTCCGGGTACCTACCGGGTTTCGGTACCGACATGGATACCGGGTACCTTTAAAAAAAGGCCTGCAACGCTCCTGTAATTCCTCTGGTGCTGCAAGAGAATATGGGCGGCGGTGATCACTTAACACCAGATGACCCGTACGCTCGTTTGTCCTCCGTAAAAAAAAAAGAATATTACATCACTCACTTATTCAAGCTATTGTTGGTCAGATCTAGCCTCTTTAACTTCTGCAACAGCGCCACGTTTTCCGGCAACTCCTCCAGTTTATTATCCCTGATGTTCAGCACGTTCAGATGCTGCATCTGATCGCAGAACTCTTCGGTGATTTTCTACAAAGTTTAATTACAACAATAGTTTAATATACAGCGTGTCACTTTTATGGCAACATTAAATCAACACAGAGCTATCTAACTGTAACCGTAAAAAAAAAATCAAATATTTCTATAAAATTTAATCTATCTATCTATCTATATATATACTAGCTGACTCAGCAAACGTTGTATCGCCGATATTAAAATCGCGATACAAAAGTAACTGTTGATCGTAGATGGGTGAAGATTTGAAGTTGTATGTATTTTTTAATGCTGACTCATAATCAAACAAATTAAAAAAAAATGTCATAAAAATTAAAAATTAAATTTCGTGTGGACCACCATTAACATTTAGGGGGATGAAAAATAGATGATGTCCGATTCTCAGACCTACACAATATGCACTCAAAATTTCATGAGAATCGGTCAAGCCGTTTCGGAGGAGTTGAAAGTTTAACACCATGACACGAGAATTTTATAGATTAGATACTTATAAGAGATTTCCACGTATATAGTCACTCATCACGATATCTCTAGATCCATTAGAGCTAAAGACTTGAAATTTGGTAGGAATATGTATTCCTTTCGCCGATCAGAGGTCAGCTAAAAAGAAGCGGATTTTAAGAAATTCCATCCGCAAGTTGTTTTTTATAATAGAACAACTTTACAGTTGATAACCTGCTCAACCCCAATATTTGCATATTAGGAAATTGAATTGAGATGTCGCTCTTTCAGATCTAAACAATGTGTTATACATATCAAGATTTATAACGTCACTCGAACAGTTGGCTTTTTGGAAGAGCGCTCGCATGGAACGCGAGAGGTCGCGGTTTCGACTCACGCATCGTTTATAAATTTTGTTTTCAAATTTAATTTATATAACTAATCCCAGAGGTTATCACTTAAAAAAGGCAATGTAAGTAGCACACATTTTACACCCCAAAATTAATAGTCAATGCATTACCAATGGGCAATACGTACAAGAAAGAACCTGTACCTTAATATAGTTATTTGCTAAATATATTTCCTTCAGTGCTGTACATCCATAGAAATCTGGCAACTCCTCAATGTTATTGTGATTAGCGTCTAATACTTCCATTTTCCTGAGCTCCCCAAGTGGCGGCAACATTGTCAAATTGTTGTTACTGATATTGAATTTCTTTAAATCTAAACAAAAAAAGAACCAAATCAAATGTATGTCACCATTGTAATTAATTGCTGTAACTTCACCTTACTTTGGCTTCTGTTTGAGATTCTGGTTGGTAGTGAAGAGTCAAAAAGGGAAAATAAGCACTATCAAATCTTATATCTTTAAAAGAGCAATTCTTGTATATATTTATATATATATCAGATTCCGAGATTCAGATATATATATGTATATATAATCTGAATCTGGGAAACCGCTCCAACGATTTTTTCATAAAATTTAGTATACAGGGAATTTCGGGGCGATAAATCGATCTAGTTAGGTTTCAATTTAAAAAAATGTAGTTTTATCGTGTTTTAATGAGAAACAGCTACAATAACAATAGAATACAATGGTAAATTTCGACACTATATACAAGAATATAATAGCTCAGATGGGACATTGGGTGATCCGGAAAGGAGAAGACCCCGGTTCGAATCCAGATGTCCTATTTGTTTTTTTTTTGTTCAAGTTTTGTACATTTCTATCGGCGTCCGGATATTATTGATCAGTAAGGAACAAATCCCAGTTCGGCTCTTGAGGTATCTTTTAATGCGCATGAGTGAAAAAAGTATCTAATTTCGGAAGTGTGGAGGGCAACATGATCAAATCACACCAAACATACAAATAAGAGTTGGAGTGATGTTGACACGCATTGAAACATTAGCAGTGACTATATAAAAACTTTTAACTTAACGCCGGATTCCCATTATGCCGGACGGGCAGATTTACCGGCTCGGTAAAACTGCCGGAAGACCTAATGGCTAAAGAATATATATGAAGCTTTTCACATTATGCCGGATCCGGAAAAAATACCGAGTCCGGCATTTTTACCGAGCGTTTTGTCACTGCGAAGTGCCGGTAAAACCACCGGATCGGAGTTATGTGAACGAATTTGCGCCGGTATCTCTCCCCCGCTCGCCCCGCCTGTGCTCCCGTCAAGTCATTCGGCTCGCTAAAAGTAGACGTGTAGCATTGACATTCAAGCAGAAACGTAAATTACGCTTGTCCAAGATCCGGTGTAATGTGAACATCTGTCCGGTGTCCGGTTACTGTCATATCTACCGGTCCGGCATAGTGGGAACAAGGCCTAAGACCGAAGAAGGTCCGGGATCCGGTGTAATGTGAACACTCTGTCCGGTGTTCGGTTTCCGTCAGATTTACCGGTCCGGCATAGTGGGAACAAGGCCTAACTGTTTGGTTTACTGGCTAAAAATTATACCTTTTCCCGTCAATTTTTCTGTGACTTTTTAGGTGAGTACTTCAAAGCATGGACAAAAGTCAGAAGCCGTCAAAGATTGAAGAGACGACAGATTTTGATGAAATGAAAGCTGTTTTAGGGTAAAATGCTGTGTATTGTATGTAACGCTAGTACCTAAATTGGGTAGCAAGATTTGAACAAGGGACCGAGCTGCAAACACAGGACAGGATGACCAAAAAGTGTCACAACGCAAGAAGTGTAATCCCAGAGCGCAATGAAACTCACCTCTTAAATTAACAATATCAGGTGGGAGCTCACCAAGTTCATTGTTAGATAGGTTGAGTTCTATCAATCTCACTAGGTACCCCATGCCTGGGGGTAGATTTTCCAACTTGTTGTATGACAGATCCTGGTAAAAATCAATGTATAAAATATTGTATACTGTTTCCATACTTGAAATATGTATATGCATAACCATAAAGACAAAAAAACAATTTAGGAAAAACCTAAAAAACACACAAATTGGAAAACCAAAATAAAAAATTTGTATTAAGCAGAAAATATTATTTAATAGCATTAATTACGAATAGTGCATTAAAGTAACAAAAATGAATTATATCTATACCTATATATATAAATGTTTTATTCAAAGACATTCTTAAATGTAGAGTCATTTTAAAGATATTATATATTAAAATAGACCCCATGCCTTTTTAGGATAAAATACATTTTTTGTTAGAAATTCACACATATTTTTCCATTGTTGTTTAGTTTTACATAAAAGCATGTTTTGTAATCTTTTTCTATTATTCTATTATTTATTTTTCTTGTCTTAAAACAATGATAGTGTCGTAGTAACGAATTAGCACGCGCCATAGGGCTTTGCCACAAACGCTAACAGGATATAAAAAAATCGCTTTTACAAAGATCCTGATAAGAAAAATGGGAGAGACTTTATAAATTATTAAATTGGCACCAATAAATCATAGTCCGGTCAATTTAGACAGTCGAAGTTACATAAAGTCCCAACAAGCTGAAAATCAGTGAAATTTTGAATCCTTAATCAAAAACGGTGGCTGGTATGAAAAAAAAGTATTGATACATTTTTTATAGATAATTTTATGATCTACAATTTTTGTCTGATGTACTTTTATGATAAAACTTACCGATTTGCTGAAAATCACGAAAAACTCATTTTTTTTACCTTTAACCTTGAATAAATTTTTCCATACATGGGAATGATGGGGAACTTTTAAACATTTTTTATAATTATGTTTTGAACAATTTCACTGATTTTCAGCTTGTTTGGACTTTATGTAACTTCACTCTCATTTGGTCTAAATTGACCGGACTAATCAGAGGTTTTACATAATATAACATACCTACAAACAGACCAACCACTTTTAATAAAAGTGGATCAGTCTGTTTAAATTATTGTATGGTCATGGGTCCTTTATAAGTATGCAGTTTCAACTCAATCCAACATTTTAAAGTCGGTGAAAATCATGTTTCAAGTTTCTATTACATAGATACTAACATACATATTATGAAGCTAATAAAAATGTGTTAATAATGTGATTTCATTGCAGCAAAACATCCACATTTCAAATTCCCACTATGGATTTCATACATCATGGCAGTTAATCAAAATTTAATTCACATCTATAGAAATCACACACAAGTATGACTTTTAAATATATTCATTAAACTATGGAACATGTCAGATTCGTCACAGTCTACAGTATTCAAGGTCACTAATCTCATTAAGCAAAATGGAGGTTAATCAACATTGTATGTTCTTTTGTGTTATATGTACAATAAGTCTTACCAGAAATGTTAACATAACCAGATCACCAATGTCAGGAGCAACTTTTTTGAGTTTATTATGTGAGATACTGAGCCACCTCAGCTCTGTCAGCTTGTAGAACTCAATGGGAAGTTCAGTAAGTTTATTCCGGTCCAGGCTTAGATTTGAAAGGCTTTTCAACTCGGAAATTTCAGATGGGAGTGCCATTATTGCATTATCATGTAACTGTCAAATTTAAAAAAATCATGAGTGTCTGAAACATGATTGTTGTATACTTCTTCTTAAAACAGTTTAATTCTTTATAGCGATTTAATTCTTTCTTGTATGCATACTAGATTTAATAGAAGTATTTGTTGCAGAGGATAGTAGAATAAATATCTGCTAGATGCAGTTTAATTTCAATGTCACTTATCTATAACTTGGACAACAGCTATCAATTTACAATGAAATTTCAAATTACTTGATTCCCTAAAGATTAAATCCTTGTTAAGATGTCAGAATGACAATCAACAACATCACAACAAGGAGTTAGATAGAAACAATAATAAACAGATTCCTAGATGTTTCACAACCAATGAAGTAGCAACTTTTGTACCACTCTCGGAAGTTACATTAATTATTGTCTGTTCATTTTGTTGATTTTTATGAATGTTCATTTATAAACTCTGAATAATGCAACATCTTTGAATAATGAATGCTGAATTTTTAATTTTATAACTTTGAATAATGTAACAGACTCATTTAGTGTAATGTTAGTTTAGGAGTTCTAGGTAAATAAACAGAAACAAAAATATCTTATAACACTTGGATATGTAGCCCAATCTATTCATCAAAATTCTACATTGCCTAAAAGGCCACAAACTGATTATAATCAGTACCACCTGAATGGACTGTGTTCCTCCACAGAGCTGTTCATGATCAAGTTACTTCCACCTAAACCAACTTGTGTTGAATTTTCCAGTCTTAAATGACATGGGTATGACCTACAAGAAATTATGTACTACCACCTACTAGGCTGGTGACAATCTTTTGATACTTCAGATGTTTCTAAAAAGAGTACTCATTCTACTTTTATAATGAATTGATAAGGTAAATGTTATGCTACAATAATTAAGTATGCACAACTTCTAATAGTAATTATCAATAAAAATTTGAACTTGATACTTTGGGTGGGTGATTATCACAACCACCAACCAATCTACAATAAGAATACAATTTATTTGGTGTACACACAAATTATCTATTTTAAGCCTTGCTGTTTATTTGTTATTCTCAGAGTGCTGTTTGTTATCACAATATCATAGGTCATTTTTAAGAAACTAACAACACAAACTAAATTACCTTGAGTGTAACAAGTTCCTGAAGCATTTTGATATTTGGTGATATGTCTTTTATAACATTGGAACTGAGATCTAGCATTTTCAGTGGTTCACAACTCCACCAGCTGTTTTGCTCTGACCTTGAAAAATCTACCTCTTTTGTATCATCCATAACAAGTTCATCAATTTTCCATACATTTGGGGGTACTACAAAAATATAAATCTTAGTAAGAATTTTAAAATACTAAGGAATAACTATAATTTTAATAATTTGATAAACTCACCTGTTCCAAGTCCCCTGTTGCATAAACTCAGGTGGCCAGTTCGCTTGGCGGATTTAATTAAGCCCATTGATAGTTCATTTTCATCAGCTTTTTTGTCTTGAAGATGAAAAACAGACTTATTACAGACCTTAATTCTAGATTTAACTGGCGTCCGTCGAGACATAATTTACTTTTGTTATGTTCGAAACTTTAGTATATCAAAATGTATAATAAATTTTATTTAGTCACACACATGACACAACCATATAATATAAGGTACCTATTTACTATTTACGCAAAGTGTAAAAACTAAAGTAAAAAGTCAAAACATCACAACATGAACTTTGCACTTTTGACTTTTGGTCCAAAGAGAATATAATCCTCACGTTACGTTTTTGAAATATCTTACAACAGAGTAGTTTTAGTTATAGTTTGTGTTACAGGCTACAAACTAGACTAAATAGCACAGGACTTTAAAGTGTTCTGTACCAGAACACTATATTACTCTAACTAGAGAGTAGAGAATTAGAAACAAAACGATTTTGCATAGAAAATTAGTACTTATTTTAATTATTTTGATATGACATAACTATAAGCTGTGAGTTAACTTTTTTATGAAAAAAAATAAGTTTTCAAAAATGAATCAAAAAGTATCGCATATTCGAAATATGTCTTTATTCATTATTTTCAAGTGACGTGTGGTTTCCTGATGAGATAATTTAAAAAATTCTCTACGTCTGGATTTATTGATTGCATATCGTATCATCCGATTCGGTTGAATTTATTACCTGCATCATGGAACACATACGGATTTAATCTTTAATTTCCACTTGATTCCTCCATACTTTCCTAAGAAAAACATAAATGACAAGTGGACAACAAATTGCTTATAATATGTGTTATTTTTTCATTAGGAGGTACGGAACAATTAAAAACTAATAGACCTTTTTATAAACTATGTGAATTCTAAGTAGGTATTGCATAGACATACCCCTTATTCATAATAATCTGCTAACCTAAAGCATTGGTAATTCTCACTCTGTCTTCTTCTATTGGCCTAAGCCAGAATGAGAAAAAACACTCCTTATCGGCTGTTTTAAGTTAGTGGACCATTATAAATAAGGGGGTTAACGTTCTATAACTTTTTAATTGGCATGGTTATTGAAGTTGGTACCTACTTGTTTAACGGTACCAACTTTTGGTCATTTAACGAATAGGTAAAATTAAATCATTATCGATGCGATTTAATATGGTTCTGACGAACAATTACCCCAGATCCACCATTTGATGACAAAACTATAGCCCTGTCTAAATAGAATATTGATAGTTCAAATTACCTACCTAAATAAAAAGGGTTATCTGTACTAGGCCTGATATTTGTATCGCACATAGTATCTCCACGAATTTTCATGCAACCCACCTGGAATTAAATATATTTTATTGTTATACAAGCATGACATATCAAGATAGGTTGTATATGATTATATATCATGGTTAATTACTATATATTGTACGTTTTGGAAAAATTTTACTTACGTCAAAAATTTAGTAGGACTGCTGAACAAGTCTTTTTAATAGATCCAATTTTTTATACCTTATAAGACTATTAAACCTGCAAACATAAAATCAAGAGAGAAATACAATAAAACATAAATTTTAGTATTAAGTTTTCTAATGTAGGTTAAAAAATGTATAAAATAATATATTAAAACTATTCATGACTTTAGTAGGTAAAATCTCATTGTTTCTACATAATATTGATGTTTGCAAATGCTTCAGAGTGTCATCACAACTTGTAAATTGACATCTCTGATTTCTGAAGAATTTTTATTTTTAAAATAAGACCGAAACATCAGTGACCTGACAATACTAGATACTCTTTTGAATAAATACTAATTTTCGAATGTAATCTAATTAAAATGATTATGTACTTATTTTAGGTAAGTACTATTTAAAAAAATACGGCCAGGTATCTCGCCAGCCTAAAGGTATAACTAGGTTCCATGTTTTGCTATTAATTATTTGGAAGAATGAAAGTTCCCCAACACCTCATCGTCGTCACATAATATCTAGACAGAGGGTGGACCCCGACTTGAGAATCTGGAGCGCTCAGCACGGGTGAGCAAGTGTTGGAATCGTGTTACATACACGGATTTTGAGTGACTTTATCCTCAATATATTGATACCATCGCACACTTTTATGTATATCTATAAAAAAAACAAAGCCATCTAGGGATGCCCGAAAGATGCGAAGCTTTATAATATAAAGCAGAGAAGCTCCAAATATTGATAGATAGTATATTATAACGAATTACAGAGAGCGTCTAGACTCTGGCGGTACGCGAACGGAGTGCAGACTGCCGATAAGGACAACTTTAAACCAGGGTTGTTGCGGATGCAAATATTTTGACATCCGCAGATCATATAAATAATAATAAATTATTAGACGTTTACATCCGCGGATGCGGATGCCGATGCCGATGCCGATGCGGATATTTTAAGGATATTTCAATTTTAAGCCCATGAAAATCTAACTACTAACAAACAAAACTTAAACAATTTTTGATCATATTGAATTCTAATAGCCCACAGACTAGTAAAAAAAGAACGACTCCGCGCCGTGATATTAGCAAGTGAAGCACTTTAAAGCTAGTGTGTGTGTGCGGTTACGAGGTATACCAGTTACACAATTTTTTCTCCCTTAAATAATCATATATCCAGAAATACTTTTATAGTATTGTTTTTACATTTTTTCACAACGCACGACGGCATTTTTAAAATATTTTATTGCGACGCATACTGATCTGTCACAGACGATAGCAAATTTCATAATGGCGGCCGACCGACTTGTATTAGTGTAAGTGTATGCGTGTGGCTATGTATTTACACGTTTATCGGCTTATTTTGGTGCCTCACTGATATATGTATGGTGACACGGAGTTCTTTCTTTTTTTACTCGTCCGTGTTATAGCCGAGTGGTTAGCGATCCTACCTACTAAGCTAGAGGTCCCGGGTTCGAATCCCGGTAGGTGCAAGCTATGATGAATATGGATGTTTGTTTCCGAGTCATGGATGTTTAAATGTATTTATGTATGTTTATATGTTTGTTTATATGAATTTATGTATGTTTAAGTAAGTATATTGTATTAAATATATCATTGTCTTGTAACCCATAACACAGGCTATATATGCTTAACATGGGGCAAGATAATATGTGTAAAAAGTGTGTCAATATTATAGCCTAAAATACTTAAAAAATAACCTGTACCTAAAACTTATACGAAACAAATTTTGAGAACAAAACTAAAACAATTTTTGGCCGTACTTAATACTTATTGCCTATAAAACAATTAAAAAATGCGCAATCCGCATCCGCATCCGTAGTAGATCCGTATAAATTGATGCGGATGTCCGAATTAATACGAATGTTCCCCTAAATGCGGATGCGGATGCGAATATCCGTAACACCCCTGCTTTAAACGATGGAGTGAGAACATGCGATTAAAAACGGTAGACAACAGCACAGTACAAAACAAGGTATTTTTAAACATGCATGCATACATGGGTGCAGTGTGAACATCACAACAGGGTCATATTCTCTTACTATATAATATATACCTTAAATTGTTTTGTATTGTGTTACGACACTGTTATGGGTAGACTATGACGCTTGATTTCGTCGTGGCAACGAAGCACCGTAGTACATATGATATAACTCGGTAAGAATGTACAAAAATTAAAATTTGACGCGGCAACAAATATAATTTTCATAAGTACCAATATTTACTTCATCATCATTATCATTTCACTGCTGACGTCCACTGTTGGTCAAAGACCACACCAAAGATCGCCATGACGATCGGTCCTACGTTGCCCTTTTTTTTTTATTTGGGAAACATGCAGTCTTAAACAAATATGACAATAAATATATAAAAACAAACAGACCTAGAGTTCCACATATTGTAACATAAATTATAAATTGTGTAGTGCTCGAGAAAGCTAGCAACTAAAATAATATATTAGACCGATTTACATAAACCGAAAAATGAACATATCAAGTTAACATAATTTGCCGATACAATCGATTAAACTTGTGAAGAGTATTATTACACGATATAAATTGTTTAATGTAAAAAAAAGTTAGCAATAGATCATATTTTTATATTAAATTTATAGTGCGGAAGCATAATACAAAGAATAATAAAAAAAATGATTACAATCATTTACCGTAATGAATTAGTATATAGGATTTACAAATATTATTATATGCTATAAAATACAATACTAAATACAAAATGTTTAATGTTAGAAAAAGTTAGCAACAAAAATACTTAAACCTTTTGATACATATAAAAACCGAAACATAATATGAAAGAAAGACTAGGTATTTATTTAAATGCTTAGAGCTACACCAATACTGTTTTCAAATTCATTTATGGATAAATGCAATATATCAACATCACAAAATAAAGAGTTATAAATATCTAGGGCACGTCGACAGAAACTGTTTTTAGTATAATTTGTTAGTGACAAATTAGAGGTAAAACTGCGTTGAGATCGAAGAGCAATACGTGAGGGTACTCGGATGTTAATTTTAGAAAGGAGGCAAGAAGAGTCGATGAGTCCATTTATTACTTTGTAAAGGTATATCATATCAAAGTAAACCCTTCTCTCTTTAAGTAGGGCAATACTGAAACGGCCATTATCCAACATATTCCGGCGATCTTAATTTTTACTTAAAAAGAAGAAATAAGAATAATACTAAGGTATGTGCGTATTCAAAAATACATATTTTTTAAATAACTAAATAGTTTTCGAAACCATTCCTTACATTCCTAAATCTGCTTACGTTTTGGTTATGGGGATCGCGTGGCAGCTGCCATCCTGTATATATGTGTATATATATATGTCACAAAAATGGCCCTGATCTCTTTATTTTATTTTTTCTTTAATTTATTAAGTGGCACGGGAGTATCCTGATCTCTTTATTCGAACAAGGGCTGCCATAATTAATTGAAATATAAAAAATTATAATATTATGTAGTAATTACTAAGCTCAATTATACGTCTAGTCTAGTCTAGTAGTCTTATTTATGCACTATGACAGCCGTGAAAACGTCCTTCTATCTATCTAATTCTATATATAGAATTAGAATATATATATTTAATCAATGATATTATATACAATAAAGAGGTAGATACCGCACTAGCGCGCGCAAATTGTTGCAGACAACTTCAGACAATTGTCGTAATTTCATTTAGTCGGCTAATAGCAGCGAGCTAATCCGAACGTTTTCGTGGCGTGACAATAATAATCTAAATGTTTCCAAGATATATAAGAGTGAAGGTATTTCATACGAAAGTATATAAAAGAACGTGGTATTTGTACTTAATCACGATTTTATTTCTTATTTACAAATAAATCTCGAATTATTACCGTGGTGGTTCGAGCAAGATAGAGATTATGATGTCAACTGCAGCGCGACAAGGACAAATAGTATGTGTCATAGATTAATCAACCAGAAGTGAAATCGTAGGCAGAATACATAGCGTTCGTAACCGCTTGATTGCGGAACTTGAGTTTTCTTGTTAGTTAGTGAGCATCTTTCTTAAATAATATTATGATGATTACAATAAGTTCTGGCTTTCAAAGTCTTATAATAAAGGTGGTATAGAATAAGATTAGTAATAGCAGGCTATTTGATATTTTATTAGTACTTAATCTTGGAATGTATGTAACGTACCAGGAGGTCTACTCGCAATATCGACAACGACACATTTGTGATAACGATACGATAATACTCCGAATGTATCGCAACTACCCTGTCTGCTGCGGGATGATCGAGGTAACATAGTTTAGGACAATTTAGGAAATGATGTATAAAATACGTTGTTGCAGTGAATTTAATACGAAATTTAATATTTTTTAATGAACAAGTGCGTATAGCTGAACTATCAAACTACAAAAACAAGTTTTAGGGTAGGTAGCGGACGTAGACAGTAAATGCTATCTGCTTGCGTAAGAGTTTTTTCAGTAACCCTGCCCTTTCGGTATATCCCTTGCTAACTGCAGAAGAATCAATGGATCATTATCTGTTTCTCCCATTATCTTATTGTAATAAACCCTCAACAAAAATACATTCATAAATAATATAATATACAAGAAATAAAAATTGTAAACTTAAAACTTTTTGGGAGCCGTCATTAGTAAAATTGTAAAAATGGAACCCTTATTGTTAGTACATTTCGGTTTTGTTTTGATATGTCTGTATGTTTTTTATTATTTTATGTACAAATAATTTAAATCATCAATGTGGCTTTATATTATAATCAATATGAATTTTTTTTTTTAAATCAATAACACCTAATTTACCTAATTTAAATGTAGTTTTACTACTTTATAACCTTTATTACATGAACTCATGAATGAGTCGTATTTTAAGCATAAATCACGGTGTACGGTAAAAAATCATATCTGGTGAATGATTCTGTGTTTTTGCTATGCAAATACGAAGCAATTAGCAAATTATACTTATCTCTTTTTCACTTGCGATAATTGCATTTACTATCCTTCTTTGACGTGTAATCGTAATGTAGTGTGCTATTGCAATGTTAAATAATTCATGTGTGCGTTTGTGTATCAATTACAAACACCGAATGTTGTCTAGGTAACCTATCTATACTTTTAAATATCATTGTATTTAATTCTATTTAAATCAAATTATTTATTTTTGGTTTCGTATTAACGGATACTATATTGGGCTTGTGATAACTAGAATAAGAAATAAGAGTAATTATGTTTTTTTAAAGTTTATATATTTTTATTTCACTATATAATATTATCACCTTAAGCCACTAACTACACACACTAACCTAAACAATGTAAAACAAATAATTGTTAAAATAATTTGTATTACGTACCAATAATACCTAACTATAAAATTAATAGTGACACGCGAAATGCTGCTTATTATATCTTTCTCGGTAGGTGAACACGTCGGTCCCCACATCCCACGAACGAGCCTTTCACCTGAGAGCGTGACGGGATCAGCCTAACCTATTACTTACGAAAAATATATGTACGGTTTGCAAAAAGAAGTGTTTACTTCAATAAAGATATAAAAAGGATCGCATTATAGCGACGATTGTAAAAATATTCAAATATATTCCATTAATCTGAATTTTGCAGAGTTAAAATGTAATTAAACTAATGGCTCGGAGCAGGGCCGTCGTTATGTGAACTGATGCGGAATTTACATGTTCCTGACGTCCCAATGAATCCTTATAAAAACAACAACTGCTAAGAATGAACAGTATTATAATCAAGATATTCAAAGCGTCGTTAACATTAAAGTGAATTTTCATCTCCCGATATGAAAAGATATAACATCAAAAACTTGATTACATTACTTTTAGTTTGTTTGTCAGTATATTGTGCAACAGCTACGTCTAGCTCTCGATGTAAGCTAAAACGATATGCCCATAAGGCTGTTCAAACGGATTTCAATGGTTTACGATGCTGGGATGATGTGAAGATCATGTCGTGTTGGGGATACTGTCTCTCCTATGAAGTAAGGCATAAATTTTTTAATAGTTTTATCATGCAATCAGTCGAGAGACTATGAACAGATGTGTTCTGAGATTGTTGGCGATCAGAGTAATTTCCTCATTAGGAATTCCTCTTGAATTAATCATGGCTATCTAGTATAAATTGCACAGCAAGTTGGTTTGGGTGGGCCATCAGTTTGTTTTTATACTTAACTTTGGTGTTCCTCTTTTAGTATGTTTATATGTAGGTTGCTATAAATTTCAGAAACTCTTAGAAGCCATGGTGCATTTGAGATCTGTTTCAGGATGTAGTTCTGACATCTTTGTATTATACTGATATTGGAGTCACTTGCCGAACCCCACAGTTGAATTCCATAGATCCATATTGGCCTCAAGATGGGCTTTTATATAAGGTTAAATATATAAATATATATAAAATTATTATATATAAAGAAGTAAGGCTTATAACGTATATTTAATAATATATAATATGCATCGATATGTAATCAATTTTAAAACAAAAGTTCCTCTTAAAACTGTCCTCATTTGATTATTTAACTAACCTAACCTACCGAATTATCATTTAAATACAATTAACATTTTAATGTGTCGTATTATCAGGAATAATTGACAAAGACACGATAATCATTTCAATCAAATGTTACAATATATGATAAAAAATATTATTTACCTAAAACCACCTTAATATTAATTACGGTAAAACATTTTTTTATCATAATCTTAAGGGAGGACTAGCGTGTTACATGTTGTTTAACAATACTTAACACAAATACATAGTTACACGTTATTTATATCCCAATTTCTTTTGCCGTTATTCTAGTACCTACATATATTGATCAAAGGATTATAGTTTGAGCAATTTTGTTTTTTGACCTGCTAGCCTTTCCATGGCTATAAAAACACCTGACGTCATACAGACGTTATAAGCGTTAAGCTTACGCGCGGGGGTGGTAATATCGCGATCAAAATACTGTACTACTACCACTGACCTATACTATATACCACTAGACTGGCAACTGTCAAAGTGGTTTCGTGCCTGTTTGATATTCGCCTTTTTTGCGCTGTTGGCCATGTAGTGAGAGTTTGTGGTACTAAAACTAGTGATGACAACCTCAGCAAACATCGATAGATGGTGGGAAACTATTTACAAAAAAATTGTGTACTTTATTACGTTGATTCTTAAACTATTAATAGCAGGGAAAACGAACGAAATTAATTCGAAATGCAAAAAAACTTCAGTGTATTGTGCGTTATTTTGCAGCCATTTGTATTATACGTCAAAATTAGTTCTCTGGACGCTCGCGAGTGGCGCTTCAAATAGGCAAAAAAAAGCCTGTCCAATGGTATTTATACAAGTCAGTGACTACTACCGTACTGATAATTAAAAAATACATAATAGGAATTCGAATACCGATAAAACATTGGTACGTGCCGGGCGAGGATCACAGTGGGGGCTTACGTGCGAGACATAATATTATTTCTAAGTATAATTGTTAACGGTTCAATTCACAGATATCGCACTGGCAGTTCCCATATAAAGAATCGCATCATCCAATATGTGTACACGGTGAAAGAAAGCACGCATCCGTAATTCTCCGTCATTGTGATCCTGGTGTTGAAGATGGTACAGAAGTATATCACTATGTGGAAGCAGCTAGCTGTAAATGTCAAGTGGGTATAACAACATTAATATATATGAATATTTATTAGACGACTAGAACAACAATCATTATGTTGTGTATCCCCAAAAAATACTATTTGTAAGTAAGTAATTATATTACTTATAGAGAAGGGCCTCTCATAATACTTATGGATAAAATTTTAGATTTAGATAGGGGTTTGCTTTGTAATATTTCCTATTATAGGTGAAAATATTGAAAATAAAACTACAGCAAAAAGTTAACCCGTCAGTCACAAATCGAAAGTCAGCTCGACGCGCCAACGCGTCATCCGAAAGTAACGATTGCGAAGCAATACATCACCGCGCCAAGACAAATGGCATCGTTGTTTTTTTTATGGAAAAGGACGACAAACGAGTGTACGAGGCACCTGGTGTTAAGTGATCACCGCCATCCACATTAACACTTCACTCATCACCAAGAGCACAGAGGCGTTGCCGGCCTTAAAGGAGGGTGTAAGCGCTTTTTGAGGGTACCCATATTGTATCGTCGTGAATATGAATATGTGTATCGCGCCATTTTGTGTTTATACTCTGTCCATACTCCATTCATTTATTTTCTTATTGATAGTTCAAGAAAGTTTGAAATTAGTGATGCCCTCACAAGTTACCGAATTAAATTGAATAATTTGAATTTTAGTCGGCTTAGTGGTGACTCCTCCGAAATGTCTCGACTATAGCCTCATTTGGTCAAAGCTATCCATTTCAACTAGGCATTTACAATGTGCAAATTTTTTACCACTTTTTGGTTGGTTCTTAATAGAGACAAATTGCAAAGTATTTCTCTTAAGCATCGAAACTTATTAATGTCACACACGACGACCCATAACGGAAAGAGGCAAAGACTATTTGGCACGCGCTGCGCACGTGAATGTAATCAGAATAATACAATTATACTATTCGGATGAAATCAATTTATTTTTAAGACAAACTCCAGTTTCACCTTCAGATATTTATATACTTTTAAACAATACTAAACTACTTTAGTGGGTTTGAGACATTGAATTTTCCCGCTGAGTTTTGTGCGATCGTTTTGCTCAGTTCTGAGGCATAATTAATTTTCGAATCACCAAATTCGAAAATTTATTAGTAGTTTTCGTCGTTCAACAAGTGATTTCAACGCCTATTTTGAATAAAAATATTAAAATTTGAATTGTAGTCTTTAGATATTATAATTTGCTATTGTTATCCTGAGATATTGATAAAAGTAAATATTTCAACCTCGAGTCATCTTTAAATTAATGATTTTTATCAGGTATGCTCTTCGGAGGACACTAGCTGTGAATGGCTCCCACCGGATTCTACTCTTATTGAAGGGTTAACGAGAGAACGTTTAGAAGACATGGATTAATTTTATCTCGTGGATTGTAGAAAAATAAAAAATATTAGTATCTAGTTCATAAAGCGAGTTACACTTTTTTAAATAAATTATTAAATGTATTAGATTTCTTTTATTTGTTTACGACAAATTTCTTTATCGTTCTATTCTGTTCTATTCTTCCTACTGTGGCTTCTGTGGAAGATGTACCACAGATTTGCCAGAATCACGTTAGATTAGACTACCAAGCTTTGAGTATGTGTCTTCTAAGTTTAACGGTAATAATCGGTGTTCAGATTACATAAAGTTTAATTTTCTAATAATATCTGAAACAAATAATATACATGCTTGTAAGACTATAAATGACATACACAAATAGAAATACTTAAATAATTAATTAATATAAGTACTAAATAATATTTACAACTTAATCTTATTTATTTTAATATATTTACACAAAATATTTACAAAAGGAGTGTAAACTAGGGAGAGGAGACATTTAACGGAGGTTGGACGGGGGACTTCAGCGGGTGTATAATTGTGTAGAGAAGATTGCATTAAGGGACAACTAAAGAATAAATGATCCATGTTTCCCTCATCAAGGCCAAATTCACATAGAGAATGATCCCTAATTCTAAGTTTTGCTAGAAAGACTGGAGTGCAGGCATGGTTTAAACGTAAGCGGCATATAGTTGAGATTATTGTTTTATTATGAAACCTACATTTTGAGAACCAAGGTTTTTGAGGAATTTCTGGTTGGAGTTCTCCATAAAATTTGCCTTTTAAAGTTTTGGAAACTTGCCAAATGTTTGACCAACTCTCATACATCTTGGGTTTCAGGGTAGAGCACAAGTCATGAGTGAATATTTCTGAATACTGAAAGGAACCTGAATGAGCAGCTGATCTAGCACAGGCATGTGCATTTTCATTACCAGAGATGCCCATGTGACCTGAAATCCAAGCTAAAACTATGTTAATTTTGAGTTCATAGCACTCTTTCAAAGTTTCTCTTATTTTGAGAATGATGGGAAACTGACTCGTTTTCTACACAACAGAAAGTATGTCAAGTGTTGTCAAGATGCCATGATGGTTGTAATGTGGTTTTGGTGAAGAAAGACACACAATACAGTTGAGAAGTTTATATTTGATCTTGGGAAGTTTGAGCTTCACAAGATTTAGCCTATTTTTAATATTTGACATCAGTATCTAGATGTTAGCTTCATAATGAGGTGACGTGTTTAATGATAATAATAATTGAATGAATTTATTGTTCAATGCGATCCGTTTCCAGAAGTATTATATTCACATCAATCGTTTTATCATTATTTATCTTTATTTTCCTTTTTGAACACTGCGACTTCCAAAAAGTGGTCGACATCCGAGGACTTTACTGCCCCAACGGCCATCTGTCCGTCGAACTATGTGGCATGCCCACTGCCACTACAGTTTCGTAAACATTTGTCAATGACTTTGGTTCTACGGATCTCCTCATTTCTGATTATTATTTATTGTCTAAGTTCATTTTGTGGCTAACTTCTTTGGAAGATGTATTGAGGCCATCGAGGATATGGCTTCAGTCATCCATGGTCTCAGCCATGATTACAATATCGTCTGCAAATCGAAAATGAGTGATTTATTTTCTTCTTCTTCTATTTTATATATCTATACACGCCGTTGATTTTGATGCCTTCCAGTTCAGAAGCATAAAGACATCTTTCAACGCAGCGGTGAACAGCTTCGGTGAAATGACATATTGATAAAGTGAGTTGGCCATACTATCCTCAAGAATGGAGAACTTGTCACAATAATCGCTTGATATTAGCATTATTATGTCAAAATTTAAGAATTTAATTCAGTGAATTTCAAAATTCAACCTGTCATCTGAGACAAGAATCTTTAGTTAATTATTCTTTGATCTGAAGTCTCTTTAGATAAATAATTATTAATTACAGTGTTGTTTTGTTGTACAAAGACGATGTAAATACATTTATTATGGGGTGGAATGCCTGATTAAAAAAAAAGACGTGTGGCACTCGGGGACTGCCGCGGTGAAGCTATTGCATAGCATTTTTTATCAACTTATGCAATTATAATTACTTATTTATTTTATTTATGCAGTATTTTTTTTAAATAAAATTAATTTGAAAAAAGCAAACGAGAACTGAGTAAAATTTAACTTGCAAGATTTGATTACAGACAGACAACAGGTGAAACTAAATAAAAATGCTTGTCATAATACATAGTAAAAATTAAAAAAACGTAATAAAAAAATAAAGAAATTAAAAAAAAATTCAAGATGTACCCCAGGCTCGAACCTTCGACCTTCTGCACAACGAGCATATGACGTGATAACCGCTGTTCCACGGCAACTGTAAAAAAGCGTGCCGAAATATCTATATACATCTAGTAAGTAAGTGTTAGGTTATTTTCGTTACGTTCTGGATTCGGTCCTCACGCTCAAGGCCCGCGATAGAAGCTATGCAATAGCTTAAAATTAGAAGTACCTACCGAGGTACAGGTTGGCTGAATGCGCAAACTGTGCGGTGCCAAAGAAAAAAAATACATGTGACGAAGTATAATCCGGCTAAGTTTGAAAGCAAACAGTTGCAACGTGTACGTTACGTACGAAGGTTATCTCTGTTTTTTACAAGATTATAAGCGTCATCTGTCAATCACTGGACGACAGGCACGATAGAATAGAATAGTTATAAACATTAGGTAGGTACCTACCTATTTACATTTTAATGTTTACAAATTTAAATTACAATAGCTTTCTTTTAGTTTAGCTAGGCTGGGAAAACAACCCTAATTTGTTCTTTTAAGGATGTTCCATTATTGAAACAAATATATATTATATACCTAAATAGACTTATAGCATTTAGCAATCTCTGAGACCTGTTAATATATTAACCTAAAAATATTATAATTAGTAATATTACGTTTGCAAGGGAGTAATAATATTAAGAAATAATACAAAAAATATTTGAAGTATAAATTTAATAAGTGAATAATATGGTTCAACCATGGAATGATAATTCTATTTTACCACCACCAATTAATACTTTTTTATGTGAAGAAAATATTGGTGAGTACCTATTATTACTTACGAATGTAGGTATCCTGTGAAGTCTTTATTTTTATGCTATTACTCAATAGGTTTGATCTTTCAGATTGTGAGCAATTGAAATACATAACAAATAATATTGTTCATATATTATCAAGGCAGTCACCTTTTCATAAAGAGAGTGCCCTTTTTTCTAGGTTTCTGTATAAGTTCGATAAAAAATTTCGGAATGATGTTGGATACAGAAATTTCAGAAAGGTGTACACTGCTTTAAAAAAGTTTTTAAAACTAAATCTAATAAAAGATGTGAAGAGTTTTTATTCCATCCTTCCCAACGATGTAGACCAAGAAGTATATTTACCAACAAGGCAAATGCTGGAATATTTGTTAATAAGGATTATAACATTTTCTAAAATAATGATGAGAATTGCTGTGTGTTCTAGACAGGCAGCCATATTTTACTTAGACAGAATTAAGAGAGGTGAAAGTCATTGGATGAGTTTAATGCCTTATGCATTATTAAGCAGAGTTTGGTCAATGGTAATGGTTTTATTGCAACATTCATGTAACTGGTACAATCAGTTATATCCTTTCTTAAATCATTTACAGATAAAGGGTCTTAGTTTTTTACCTCCTAAATATGAGTTGCCCAAAGATTTAGAAGAATGGTTGGACATGAAACATTTAAATGACTTTGGTCGGTTTGAATGGACAAATAAGATGACTTACAATTTATCATCAATAATTTCCGAGGATGAGGATGGTGATCTTTGTGAAAATATTCTTGAATTTGTGAATCAAATAAATGATGATAGCGAAAATATTGATGAACCAATGAATACTCAAGTTAACAATACTTGTGAAGAAGTAACAATTTGCACAAATGAGGATACTGGTGTTTCTATTTCAAGGAAAAGTCAAATTGAATCTGAACCACTAAAGCTAATGACATCATTTAGAGAAACATCACATCTGAAACCATGTGACATAGGTGTCCCAATATCACGACACTCACTAAAAAGTGAAACGGAGTCAACTAAATATGATCATTCAATTGACAGTATCACAAACCCTAATCTAATAAATGACTTTATTGCCAAAGAAGAAATATATAGAAATGAATCAAGTCCTAATGCACTAACACATCATTTAAGTTTTATGCAGTGGCAGTGTTTAAAAAATTCACTAACAGATTTAATCAGTGTAAAAAATAGGAAACTACAGAGGAAAATAAAGCAAATATGGCAGGAAAAATGTTTGGACTACAAATAAAACATTTAAAATAAATTGTAAATTTATTATTACCATTAATTATATATATTTTTGCAAAACTCTGTTTACATCAGCACCATTCTCATAAAAGTAACATTGATTTATATCAGGTACATTCTTAAACTCAATGAGCAATAAATTATGATACAATGATCTAAAACAAACAAGAACATAGCCTGTCCTATTAATAAACACAATGTAAAGTTGCTCCAAGTTTAAAATTACTTCTCCCTGTCATTTAATTCCGTAGTGACAAAAGTATAACGGTGTTATTAAAAAAAGCTATATGTCGTACCATTGACAGACAGCATGTACGGATAAGGTGAGTTACCATCAATAAGTTTATTAAGACAGAAAAGTCAATGATAGTTTTTACGAATTTTATCTCATGTAAGCGAAAGACTGAATATTGGGAACAGCTGTTGGACATGTGTTGTTAGACAGTGACTTAACTATAACAATGTCAGTGACCTGACAATAACAACATCTAGAATGGAGTTTATCTTTTTCTATTACAAAACACTGTTTAGCTTGTGTTGAACTAAAATGTTGTAAAGCACAACTAAAGTGTACAGGAAAAATTAAACGAATGCAACACAATTTTTGCAGCTGTCATCTATCTGTCATCATACAATCTAAATCTTCTATAATAATATAATATATTGAACACATTGATGAACACTAAACAACAGAAAGACCTTTTTAAAACAAGAGTTCAACACATGTTTAACTTTTTTGTAAAAACACAGACACAGTTTTAAAGTTGGAACTTTACTTCGAGTTTATTAATAACACAGAAAATGTCTAGCTGAATGCAAATTACCTCAAAAATTATCAAACAGATTCCCATGTGGTGTGTTTCAATAAGTGGTTTTAGTAAATTATAATTTATTGAAGTAACCCTGCAATGGAAATTCTGTAGAAGCAATAAGATTGGTAACTTTGTATCACTGACCTGTATAAATACCACTGGACAGGCTGTTCCATAATATGTTTGACAGCAAATTTTGTGTGCCTATTTGAAGCGCCACTCGCGAGCGTCCAGAGAACTAATTTTGACGTATAATACAAATAGCTGAGAAGGAACATATAATACAATACTCTGAAGTACTTTTGCATCGATGTTTGCTAAGGTTGTCATCACTAGTTTTCGTACCGCAGATTCTTGCTACATGGCAAACAGCGCCAAAACGGCGAATATCAAACAGGCACAAAAGTACTTTGACAGCCGCCAGTCCAGTGGTATAAAGTAGAGGTCAGTGATTTGTATTCATTAATAATTATTATCATTCAACTAGACAGTTCGGCTGCCACATGTTTTATAACAACACAAATTTTAACATTTGAACTTTTTTACATTGTTAGGTATATACATTCAACAAAAGAAAGAAGTCGCTAATATCAATTTATTACAAATATAATTTAAATCAATGCTAGTTTGACTTACCAAAATTCACAACTAATTTTATCATCATTATTGTTATATTAATTCATTATATCATTATTATTCGATCATTCTATTATTATATAATAATATTATTCAAACCATTGGATTTCACTTTAAGGGGAAACCCGACGTTTACTGAACATTAATTTCTTACCTAATGATGACATATAGCCATTACAACAGTTATTGAAACAAGAAGGTCTGCTTCATGTACTCATATACAAATAAATAATCAGTCATTTCAATATTGACAGTAAAAACACTACTTTATTGGGCTTTTCATAAATATATAGCTTTCATAAATATTGGCGAGTTGTGGTGCCCCTTCCACAGAAGCCACTAGAAAGAATAGAATAGAATATATAGCTACTAAGAAGCATGCCTGAGTCAAGATTTGTTTTTGAATATACACAAACATCATTCACAATATTGTACCAGTGGTAGGCTCCTTTGCGCAGCATGCCGGTTATATTATGGCTGGTAACACAACGGCGCCTATTTCTGCCGTGAAGCAATAATGTGTAAACATTATTGTGTTTCGGTCTGAAGGGTTACCTAGCTAGTGAAATTACTGGGCAAATGAGACTTCTTATGTCTCAAGTGACGAGCGCAATTGTAGTACCACTTAGAATTTTTGGATTGGGCAAGGCGTATCAATAACCATCAGCTGAACATCCTGCTCGTCTCGTCCCTTATTTTCAACTCTCAGGTTGTGGCTTCACTACAGGTTACAGTAGATGAAGCCACAACCTGAGAGTTGAACAAAGACATCAAGATTTATGATCTTTACGTCACTCAAACGGTTGGCTCAGTTGAACAGCGCTCGCACGGAACGCGAGACGTCGCGGGTTCGAGTCCCGCATCGTTCATAAATTTTGTTTTCAAATTTAATTTGTGTAATAATACGTTTGTTTAGTATAATAATCATCAAATCGAAAGTAAGTAATATCGATTGGATATATATGCCAAATATTGCCTATTAAATAGCTTATGACCTACTTATGACTTTCTTTGTGAGTTCCCAAGAAATCTCATTATTCCAATTTGCAGACATAAAACACTAATTAAATATATATATTTCTTGTGTGCGTGTGTATGTCACTGAACTACTCCTAGACGGCTGGATCGATTTTGATGAAATTTTATGTGTGAGTTCAAGGGGATTTGAGGATGGTTTAGATTCATAATTGAACTACCTTCTAAACGGATGGACCGATTTTGATGATTTTTTTGTGTGTTCCAGTGAATTTGAGATTGGTGTGTGTCTTCAGGTGGATTCCAGAATGGTTTAGATTCACTACTGAACTACCTCGTAAACGGCTGGACCGATTTTGATGATTTTTTTGTGTGTTCCAGTGAATTTGAGATTGATTTAGATTATCAATTCCGTCCATATAATATAATTCTCCTGCTCATGTGTATGTTAGTGAACTCCTCCTAACGGCTGGACCGATTTTTCAAATTTAAGACGTGTGTACATGACAACGTCTGTCGGTTCCATTAGTATATATATATAAATAATATGAGTATGTACTTATACACTTAATGTCCACTGGGCTTAGGTTAATGTATAAAATATTTAAATAGCCCCATGAGTCACTGATTGTATTAGAAAGTTGAATGCAGATTTGTATATATTAAATTGTCTGGGCATGGAAATATTATTAGCAAATATGTTTTTAGAGAAACACAACTGTGGTAGTGATAATATGCGTAAACTCCATAAAAAAGCATAATGGTACATTGTACAATCAACCAAGACAATAAATACAATAAAATAACATTAAAAATAAATATTATTAATAGAGGAATGATTCAATAATTTAAGTATAAATAACAGTCTTCGCAACACAAACAAAATAAGTATTATCTTTTTTTTTTACGACGAATTTAGTTTGTCGTTTCAAGCAATGTAAGTAAGTAACACATTGATAAGTACTTTCTTAATCATGTGTTTCTTGTACCTAACTAAATGCATCGAAAAAAATTGAGGTTGACTTTTAACCTTTACTTTGAGCTATGCACGCACACTAACACAAAGTGACATATAAATTGCGAGGGTAAAACGTGCCTTGTCACGCACACTAAAGTAATAAACCTGGCCTGTTTTCATCGGTTGTCTAGCAGCAAGAGGCTCTATCTAGAGTAGGTATAAATTATCTAAAAATTTATAATAACATTTAATCAATATATAAGGTATGATATTAAAGTAGCATATATCACAAAGTTATGTTGAGGAGTAAACTCAACTTCATTTTTCGGGTTCTAACGAGAACCTTCATACTGGACTCATTTGTTCGTCTGTCTATGTGCTATCAATAGATATAAAACTATATCGACAAATAGGTAACAAAAAACCAAGATGGCGACTATCAAAATGGCGGCGATGCAATTAAATAATGTTTGTTTTACAAAAATACTCCAAAACTATACCCCTTCTACTAAAGCTCCCATTGTTTTTCCACTATCTATTTCGCTCAACAACTAGGTATATTTTAATTAATATTTATTATATTATTAATATTTTTCCTTCCGCTCGCGGATGACTGAGATAAATTTAACAAAATCACCTTGACTACGATGCTTGCAAATAAATAAAAAAATAGACTTACGTCTGATAGTTATATGCAATAATTTAGTCCGTTACCAGGCCATAAAATCTTAGAAAAAAAAATATTTAGTCAAAGGGCAAGTGCGATATTCAGTCTTATTTGTACACGACAGCTTGTAGCGCCAGTACTAAGCTTTAAGTAGGCACGGACGAGTAAAAAAAGAAGGACTCCGCGCCGTGATATTAGCAAGTGAAGCACCGTTATGCTAGTGTGTGTGCGGTTACGGGGGATACTAGTTACACAATTTTTATCCCTTAAATAATCATATATGGCCACAAATACATATAAAGTATCGTTTTTACACTTTTTCACAACGCACGACGGTATTTTTAAAATATTTTATTGAGACGCAAACTGATCTGTCACAGACGTTGACAATTCTCATAATGGCCGCCGATCGGCATGTAGTAGTGTAAGTGTGTGTGTGGGGCTATGTATTTACACATTTAATCGGTTTGTTTTGGTGCTACACTGTTATGTAAGGTGACACGCAGTCCTTATTGTTTTACTAGTCCGTGTACGTAGGTATGTGAAAGAGGAAAACCCCAGACTAGGTGAGGATAAACATAATGCTATGCGAGCTAAAACTTATAGTGCATTTTTTTATGCACCAATTTAAGTTCGGAATGTTGCTGTACGCTGCAATTTGATCAGATAGGTGCAGATGACTAATCAAAATAATAACTATAAACTTATAATTAAACATAGTACCTATTAAATGCCCATGATTTCTTCAACAGCCCAACAAATCATATAAAAACACAGTAAATTCTATTTGAGACTGACTTTCTAACAATCTAAATAAGTACAAAATCACCAGGAATGTATAAAGTATGCAAAAGTATTTACTACATTGAGTATTGATGAGCTAATCAAGATTGTCTTGACATCTTCCGTATCCTGTCCTTTAGGCCACCTTCCCTCATTGGTTGAGAAAGTGGTTTTCTTTGGTGCTGTAGCTTTTTCGTTTCTTTTAACCTGGAGATAAAAACATAAAATTATGATAACAATTCGTGAATGAGCAAATTGAATATCCTTGCAAAATCGGCTGTGGCTGTGTCGGGGCACACTACCGTTGATTTGACGTGAAACATATACGACGCTAAGAAAACTACGGGACTCGAACCCGCGCAGCATCGTTCATAAATTTTAACAAATTTAATCTGTAATCATGCAATTGGATTGAAACATAGGCATCGAATCAATAAAATATATATCGTTAGCTGTAGTCGTCATAATATTTTTTATTTTATGAAAATAACGAGACGACCAGGACGTTCAGCTGTTTGTAATTGATACACCCTGCCCATTACAATGCAGTGCCGCTCAGCATTCTTGAAAAACCCAAAAAATTCTGAGCGGCACTACAACTGCGCTCGTTTTCTTGACACAACATGTTACGTCTCATTTGCCAAGTAATTTCACTAGCCCTTCAGACCGAAACACAATGCTTACACATTACGCTTCACGGCAGAAATAGGCGCCCTTGTGGTACCCATAACCTAGCCGGCATCCTGTGCAAAGGAGCCTCCCACATGTAATAATAATAATAATTACAATGTTAAAGTTCCGCGATGATAAAAGTTTAATTTGTATTATTAAACCCAGTGAGAAATACCACTTTAAAAAAACAAATTGCCTCGCAGATGTGAAGTGTTCACCATTAGGAAGAGTTTTAGTTCAATTGTCCACGCTTTGAATACAACGCCACATAATGACAAAGTATTCGGTGAAAAACCGTCCAAATACTAGCATATTTAAACTTAAACATGATGGGAGTGTCGTAAAATGCCCTTTAAATTAACAAAATTGTCGAACTAACATGACGTTTTTAATCATTTTCCTAAATAATTACATTTAAATTGCTAAAACATAACGTTCTTGCCTCGTGTTCGCGTCATTATAGAATACTTCTAATGATCGTAACTATACAATTGGAACATTACTGCCACGAAATAAGGTGTAAATTTGAATGAATTTTTCAATGGTATACGTATATGTTCATTTACACGCATATACAACGCCGCTCGGACATTTTTTGACGAACTTTTAATAGGCGGTTGGGAGTCTAGTTTTGTACGTAAAGGCAAAAATAAATCATAGAAACAAATAACAAACTTTCTATATTAAACAAGGCTAACTTACTTCTCCTTCAAAGCCAACTGTTCCTCTTTCTTAAATATGTCTTTAAAATCGCTGCAGAATGAGGTCCAAAGCGCGAAAAACTCCTTGGGCTCACAGTCTTCAACTTTGCCGCATTTCGGCTTGTACTGGTAGAACTTGACAGTCGTTATAAACTTGCTGCGACACTCCGTCAAATTATCCTCTTCAGCCTTGAGTTTATCTTGAGCTGCGTCCAGGAACGTTGTCATCTTATCTTTGAAGACATCCAGTCTTTTATTGTCGTTGGTTTTGTCCGCTTTCCTCAACTCATCGGCTTCAACCACCTTCTTCATCATGTCAATGCAACCTTAAAAATATATATATATATATAAAAGTCATTTTTGAAGTGAAAACTTGTTTACCGGCGTTTAGCACTTATCTTGGGATATAAAATGTTAAACTCGCGTCAGTAAACGTGACCTGATCAAAAATTCGCGTTTACTGACTATGTATATAATGTATTTAACCACATGATACTATTCTGTATTTAACCACATAAATGATAGTACTTTTATACTGATAAATAAGGCAATTCCATTACAAATTTTCAAAAATGACCAACACTAATTATGTTCAAGTTTTCACTCCTGGAGTGCAACCTTTATTTTCTTTATTTAACTGACAAAACAGAAAAGTTATGACTAACAACTAATTGACAAGCATACTCTTTTATCCAGGGTCCATTATACCGAACGACGGAGAAAGAAAGAGAAAAAGTGTGCGTGGCGCGGCGAGTGAAAGAGAAGGGTCACCTTTCGTTCGCTATATGTGTAAGCCGAGACATATTCAAATCAAATCAAAATCACTTTATTTATTCATGTCAAGCAAATGGCCACCTTCGCACGACACGCCACAAATTAGGATATCATCCCCACCATCTGGATGTGTGGCGGTCCTCCACAGTGCGGTTTTCAAAGAGCTTTCTTCCTCGTACTGCTAAGCTGTGGAATGAGCTTCCTTGTGCGGTGTTTCCGGGACGATACGACATGGGTACTTTCAAAAAAAGCGCGTACACCTTCCTTAAAGGCCGGCAACGCTCTTGTGAGTCCTCTGGTGTTGCAAGAGATTGTGGGCGGCGGTGATCACTTAACACCAGGCGACCCGTACGCTCGTTTGTCCTCCTATTCCATAAAAAAAAATGGCGCTTATGAATGTCTAAGTATTCTTTTCTTTTTATTTATATTTTAATTTATAAGCGATTATAAAGAATATAATAACTTTAATATTAAAAACATGAAGCAGTTTCTCGTAACATGATCATCCCTTCACCACAAGTAGCAACAGTTCGCGAGAATGACGCATGGGCCAGCCATGGCCTCCCTCGACTCTTACTCTTACTGGCAACGTAAACTACTCACCAGCCTAGCGAAACTCTATAAGAAAAAAAAACGGTTGTATGAAACATGCAGTGATTGATAGATGACGGCTATAATCTTGTAGATGGCTATAACGGAGATAGCCGAAATCCACTACGTTTTGAACAACTGGTCGCTTTCAAACTAAGCCGGATTATACTTCATATTGTAATTACTATTTCAAATATCACTGCACGTTTCATACTAAACTAAATTTCAATTTTTTAACTAGGCAGTTGCGCCTCTTATTAGTTTTATAAAAATAAGGAACGAGACGAGCAGGACGTTCAGCTGATAGTAATTGATACGCCATGCCCATTACAATGCAGTGCCGCTCAGGATGCTTGAAAAACCCAAAAATTCTGAGCGGCACTACAATTGCGCTCGTCACCTTGAGACATAAGATGTTAAGTCTAATTTGCCCAGTAATAATATTCAAAGGAAATTCCTCAAACATCTTTGTTATCGTGTGAAAGTCACATACCGCTCTGATGACTACCTCAATCTTTGCAGTAAACATCACCTCCTGCCTTTAAAGAATCGTCGCGAAATAGCCGATATTACTCTCCTTTTAAAACTTGGGCTATCCAAGGGCTAATTGACTGTCCAGACCTTCTTGCTAAGCTTCAGTTCAATACTGATTAGATTACTGCGACATCATGATTTACTAAGACTTCATCACACTAACCTAAACTATAAAAGAAATACTTTTACTTGGCGAGCAAGTAATAGCTTCAACAATCTGTCAAGTACTGATAATAATTTAGATCTCTTCTGTTCAAGCGTAGACTCTGTAAGACGTGCCTTAGCCAATAAATTCTTTACTAATAACCCTACATCTTCTTAAGTTGTTACATTAACTTTAATGATAATGTAAATTGTAATTTTCGAATTGTATATGCTCACGTTGTCAGTTAAATTTTTCTACTCTAGTTAGTGCAATTGTGGAAACCTATAATTGGCTCTCTGTAATTATCTTAAGTATCGTTTAAGTTTTTAAAGCTGTTGGTTTTCCAAATAAATAAAATCAAAATAAAATAATTTCACTAGCTACGGCGCCCTTCAGACCGTAACACAGTAATGTTTACACATTACTGCTTCACGGTTGAAATACGCGCCTACTACATACTTAGTATATACATCCTCTTTGCTGCTCACCTTCCAGCTGTTTGCGCAGGGCAGCGAGATTGGCGCTGACATCAGCGAAGTCTAGTGCAGCGGCGCGTGCAATGTCTCCCGGCTCAGGTACGGGCAGCTCGCACGAGACCGCTAGCGCCCCGCCCCTCGCACGCATGTACGTACGCACGATGAAATGCAGCAGTGTCACCGTCGGCTGCTTCGACTGGAACACACCACGCAAAGAGGATGTAAATACTACGTAATCTCTTATTACTGCCTAAGTAAAAATCGAAATTTAGTTTAGTGAAACGTGCAGTGATATTTGACATAAGTTTAAAATAGTAAATACAATATGGCGACGAAGTATAGTCCGACTAAGTTTGAAAGCGAAAACGTAGCTTAAAACGTAGTGGATTTCGGTTATCTCCGTTTTCACAAGATTATAGCCGTCATTAGCTGTCAATCTCTCAATCACTGCACGTTTCACACAATCGAGTGATTTTTCTTAGACACCAATTGAAAAAAAAAAGTGTACTTCTCGGGACGCCCGACAGAAGTGGTAACTTAAACTAAGTAATCTAATATTAAAACTGTTTGACTTGAGAAAAGCTTAGTTTGTAAATTAAATTTTATGTATATTAATATTATGATAATGTAATGAAAGGTAATATATTAATAAAATGTTTTATTGATTATAAAATATGTTTTATTATTAGTAACAATTATTTAATTAGAATTTTGTGTATTTAAGAATATTATTATTATCATTGTTTAATCATATCAACAGTTAAACCGTCTAGACGGCTTCGGAGGACAATGTATATTTATCAAAATGTATAAACTTATTCTTAGTAAAAAAAAACTTTGTTAGAGTGAGAGAGGAAGAGCCTGCCTACCGCTGAGAGAAAGGGAAGCAAGACTGGAGCCGTAACGCGTTACATTACGAAGCGTCCGTATCCCCTCCCATAAGAAGTTATCACTCCAAAACCCGTCGTGTGTAATAAAATATCTCTTCATTATAAGCCTTTGCGGAATGTAGACTTGCATTAAGCCCTCTGGCAGAGAAAATGGAATGTCTAAAGAAAGCCAGACATACCTATGTAACAAAACATCTGCATCACCTTAGTAATTATTCACATTAAACTCTTTGAATTGAAATAAAATGACATTTAATTATAACTATTTCCAAATATAATGATCATAAATGTTTTTTTTTATATAAGACGGGTAAATCGGCATAAGGTTTACGGGACGAGGAGTAGTGAGGCAGCCGCCCGTGGACATCCGCAACAATAGGTGTCGAGAGATGCGTTGCCGTTCTTTAGAGCCCGCGCAGACAGAGAGCGGTCAGGAGTTCCGAGTTCCGCGTTCATTAGAATATACTGAGTCTTCAGTCCGTCAAAGCGGAACGTCGCGTTCCAAGAGTTCTTTTCCCGCCAAGACAGAGAACGCCGCGATGTCCGAGTTTGGAATAACGGAAAAGTTAATTGAATTGGTTAGGGAAAGGAGGTTTTATGATGTTATACAATTCATTAAAACTATTAATCGACATTCGAAAATAAATATAGAATCGTTGTTCATCTTTAAGAAAATCCTGAAAAATACTACTGAATTCGCCATGTTCTTCTCGCGTTGTGTTAATTGGGTGCACCCAATACTACCTTTTCTTCTTAGAAGCTGCTGAGCTCCACAAGAGCAATAATTCTTCATCGGATTACGAACTTTCTAGTGGCATGTGCAACGACCCAAACGAAACTAGAACGCGAGAATTTGCACGCCGCTTATTTGCGTTGGAACTCTTGGGCGGTCAACGGTCACTAGAACGCAGAACTCTGACCGCTCTGTGTCTGCGCGGGCTCTTAAGGTGGGAGCATGCTCTTTTCTTGAAGGTCCCTGAATCGTATCGGTTCGGGAATACAGCAGCCGCAGCAGCATTATATTTTACTATCTATAAAATTTAAATAACTCACTTTGACGTCCTTCAGCTTGCCAAGAATTTCAAGACCAAAGCCGTCAGCCTGCCCCCTTTGTCCGTTTCCACCGTTCATGTAGTTACCAAGTGTTAATATGATTGCAAACACTTGCTTCAGAGATTCACTTGTCATGAGAAACTAAAATGCAATTTTAACGTGTTAAAAATATGGTTGAAATAGGTGCTAGAGGCAGAGGTGACTTGACAAATAATGTGCTTATAGAGAGATACTAGCTGATGCCCGTCCGCGTAGATAAAGCGTATTTAAAAATAATAAGCAAGTTTGGAATTCAAAATTATCTCATGTCCTATTCCAGTTCCAGTTCCGGTTTTCGCTTCTGTTCCCAACATATTCTATGAATCTTATTTCGAGGAAGATTACTATAGAAAACTAAATCTACTATTGGTACAGTTATACTATAGCTCATCGACGTGAATTTCAGTTTTTTTTTTCGGTATAAAATGTAGCCTATATCTTTTCCAAAGCTCTAGGCTATCGCTGTATCAAATTTCATCAAAATCGGTTCAGTATCCCCGGCGTCAAAGCGTAATAAACAGACTTTATAACATTAGTTAGAGATAAGCACATTATTTGTAAAGTCACCCGAAAATTTACTAATTCAAACTTTATAATAACTCATGATCAACACATTGCTTTAATGTTACCCGACAGCATAAATCAAATGAAGGAGTAATATGTTTATCAACACACTTGCTCGTAAAGTGAGCCTTATCAAATTCAGTGTTAAATCTTTCTTAGCGCCAGAAGCCGAAGTATAACACACACATGCATAATAGTGCCTCGCTCATGCCTAACTGCTGATTATATGAGAGTAAATCGTAAAGGAAGTCGTGACGTTTGAGTATTTTTGTCGCATTACATGCCAAGTTATTATATTGTAATTTAAATAACTTTTAAAATGATGCAGCTGTTGCAGATTGATATAAAATAGTGACACTGAGTTAAGTATCAGGGTAACAGGCGAAGTGCAATGTGACCGGTGTCTCGAAACTTACTAGTTCCTTATTTAAATCAAATCAAAATCAATTTTTCCATTTAAGTTAAAGAAATGACACAAAAATGAAAAAAGTTATATTTTTACCATAGAAAAAGTTATGCTTAAGCGAGAAGTGGTGAAAAAACAAAATTAAATGCAGAAGTGTCGCTTACCTCACAAGTATGCTTTAAATTGTCTAATTTGTGCATTGTAGTGTTAACGGCGTCTTCGAACTCCGCTTGAAACATAAAACACGCTATCCGTTCAGCGAAATTTGGAATGCCCGATAAGTCATGGAGGAATGCTTCCGGTCTGTCTAATGGAACACTGGGATTGTTGTTTAGATGCTCTTTTATTAATGACAATTCCTCAGGTGTAGCTCTCTGAAACGTGCAATTTTTATTACTAACAAAAATATAAAAGATTATAGAAGAATATTTATATAACATCTTCTGGTATGTACCATCATACCTAATAATGCTATCGTCTTGATTTCTAATGAAAAAGATATTAAATGATAATTTCTTGACTAAATATTAACAATCACAATATACTTAATGATAAAGAAATAATTATTAATTACAGAAAATAACAAACTCCGATCTTTTTTGGGTCCTAGAGGTGCGATTCAGACTAGCATGCCATGCAAAAATATTTTAATTTCTTAATTTTATTGTACTTTTTTCATAATTTTATGTATTCAGCAGTATACCGATTAAAGTCATATCATTGAAATTAGACATTCATAAGTGTCATTTCCTTGACTTACATGAATAAAATGATTTTGATTTGATTTAACTAATTACCTAGTGAATGTACTTTAACTTATTAAAGTTTTATATACAATGTGTTGTTGTCGGTGCTGGCGGTACATTTAGTATCACTTATTAATGTTGTGTTCACCCTAGCGAAACTCTCTAAGAAAAATTTGATTCACTCGATTGTATGGAACGTACAGTCATTAATAGGTGACGGCAATAATCTTGTAAAGAAACGGAGATAGCCGGAATCCACTACGTTTTAGGCAAGTTCGCTATCAAACTTACCCGATTATACTTCGTCGCCTAATAAGGTATTATGTCAAATCACCACACGTTTCATACTACACTAAATTACAATTTTTCTTAGGCAGTCCCGGCTTTTATTACGTAGTATTTACTCTTTGGTGGTGTTAGCTAGCAAGATGACGTAATGATTAACCTCCTAAATTAAATTAAATAAAAGTTGGCTCTGTATCAACCATAATAAACACAAATAGGGCTTAAGTTATTTCTCTTTCCGTTTGGCGACCAAACCCCGCGGTTTGAAACAGCGACGGAGACTTGTCACATAATACCTACGTGGCGTTTGCAGACGTCTGTACTCTTGAACGGTGATTTTGAAGTGCGTACTTGGACCAGACATCTTTAATATGTAATGTAGACCCAAGATTGATCGAGTATATCTAAACCTTGAGTGAAGGTCAACTTAGCGAAACGCATTACTATTGGTCGAAACAAAACGTGACGTCACCCGACACATTAGATTTATCGATGTCGATATTCTTAGTGCACCTAGGTAGTATATGAGAAAGATTTTGTGTTCCTGTGGTGTTTTCCATTAACTAGTGCAATCAAGTGTATCAACTACTGATGTTTTCTTGCACTTTGTTACAAGGTTATTATAAAATGTTTTACCATCGTCTGTATAATCAAACGTCTAAATAGTACACATATACTGAAAGTGCCTCCTCATCCATGCACGTGTAATATTGCGGTATTGAGAAGTAAGATTTTATCGAGGTTTTAAATGTTACTTAAAAAATTGTTTGAACATTTCCAAGAATGTTAATATTTTGTAAGAAAGTACGTATGTCTGTTCTCTTTTGATGATTAAAGCTGTAAAACAAATTGCGTGCCTACAAAGTACACATGTCAGAAGTTAAACCTGGATTATGAACATCTTAATCTTATGCATACGAAGTCCTAGTACATGTTGCTAGGATGACACATCATTTCAACCGCTATGTTACTATCAATATTACATTACTATCACCGCTACTTATACTCGCGTCAAACTTAAGAGAATCTCTTCTTCAACTTTGATCGCCTGGTACCAAAACATGCTTCCTATCTCATTCTTTCCTACGTTAAATGTTATGAATTTAAGTGTCTCGGTTTTTCATTTCATCGACTAAATCACAATGATGCTAAAGAAGTTTTCATTTCAAAAAGATTACTTACCAACTCATATATTTGTTGCAGTGCCTCCAAACTTACAACGGATGTGTCGAAATTATAAATAGCATTCTCTATTTCCGAGAATTCTACGTGCAGACTATGTGAGAGTATACCGACATTTTGTGACCGTTTGCTGTCCAAGAGCTTCATCGGTTGAATTTTCGTTTTCACCTCAACTTTCTTCTTCACCGGCGCTTTTACGACTTGTCTAGAAAACAAGTCTGTGAATTCATCAATATTGTCCAATTTTGTTTCATCAATTTCTAGCCATAATGGTGTGAGCCCTGCACCCCGTGATACTGTTTCAGGATATTGTACTGCCGGTGTTGCAAGTATTCGTGTCCAGTATAAAGGCTTCATAGGAAAAGCGGGTTTTATTGGATTTTTTCTCAATGCTGAAAGTTTTAATTTTGTTATTGGCTTGCGCTTTTAAATCATATATTTAAAGCCAATATCATGCATTGTCAATATAAAAAGTTTGTACTTACTAGCTCTTTGCATAGTCCAGCCTCCTGCCGGGGGCATAGGAAATGGAGCAGGACCAGATGTCAGACTTGAATTACTAGAGGTTGATTGAGGACTCATTCCAGACATTGGAGGAGGCGGCGGTGGGCCCACACCAGGTGAAGGAGGTGGCGGTGGGCCTAGACATGGCATTGGTGGCGGTGGTGGACCCATTCCAGGCATTGGTGGTGGTGGTGGGCCCATACCCGGCATAGGTGGTGGCGGTGGTGGACCCATTCCAGGCATAGGTGGTGGTGGTGGTGGGCCCATACCCGGCATAGGTGGTGGCGGTGGGCCCATACCTGGCATTGGTGGTGGCGGTGGTGGTGGTCCCATTTCAGGCATTGGTGGAGGTGTTGGGCCCATATCTGGCATAGGTGGCGGAGGTGGGCCCACTCCTGGCATTGGAAGTGGCGGTGGGCCTAGACTTGACATTGATTGCGATGTTGGGCTCATTTCAGGCATTGGTGGAGGCGGTGGGCACATATCTGGCATAGGTGGTGGCGTTGGGACCATTTCAGGCATTAGTGGTGGTGGTGGGTCCATATCAGGCATTGGTGGTGGCTTTGGGGCTATTTTTGCAATAGGTGTAAGAGTTGGGCTTACTAAAGGCATGGTTTCGGTGATTGTAGTTGATGGCGTATCTGTTCCAGGCATGGGTGGTGGTGGGGGGCCCATACTCGGCACGGGCGGTGGAGGAGAGGATGGATCGGTTTCAGGTAAAGAAGTGGGTCTTGAGCAGATATCTGCGATAGATGATGGAACAGTATCTGACATCAGTGCGGGTAACGGATGAATTTCAGGTATTAAAGCAGGTAAAGGACCTATTTCAGGTATTCGAGGATGATCTAAGGTTGCTGGTTTTTCTGTTATTTTTATTAAGGGAGTCTGATCAGTATCACGTGAGGTTTGCGTTTCCAGCATTGATGGTGATGATGATACTTGTTCAAGACGTGGTGAAAGCTCGTTTGCTTCAACAATTGCTAACTTTGTTAATATGTCAATTGTATTGGATGATGACTCTAATATATTTTGAGATTTTGTTGAGGTTGAAATAATAATTGTAGGTGTTAGTGAATTATCATCCTCATTATTTTCTTTTAAGTCATTATTATCTAAATCTTCATTTTGTATTTCAGTCTGGGGTTCTTGTGATATTGACACAGATTTCCAACTCTGCTCAGAGTGGGTTTGTTCTAAAGATGTCTTAGAATTCAGACAAATGTTGCTAGATTTATTAAAGAGCATGGCAGTTGGATATTTTTCAGACTCAAAAGATGTTTCAAGGCCTATTAACTTATTATATTGATTTTTAGATACACCATTATCAGTAGTAACAAATGAACCATCTGAGGAACTATCACATAATATATTTTTGTTATGACTGGGGCTTGATTGGCCATTCAAGTTTTCAGTCTCATTAAACTGTTCTTTTTCATAGTTTTTTGTGACTATATCATAAGTAAAACATTTTTCTTCATCTGCAAATTGTTTTTTATATGCTTTGTTACTCTCTCGACTTTTATTAAGCTTACAATAATTTTCTATTTTATCAGATCTTGACTCAGTTTCATTATAATTCAATTTATGAATAAAATTGTTTTGTGCTACATTACAGTCATAACATATTGTTGGGGGTGTGTTTCTCTCTAATATATCAAACATAGATGCATTTATCACAGATTTATCATTCAACATTCTATGTTCATTGCCATTATTGTTTGCATGAACTTCATTCCTTCCAATTTCAACTTTACACCTTACATCTTTTGTAATGTAATCGGAACTTTGATTTTTGTTATTACTCAAACTTTCAATTGAATTATCTTTAATTTTATTTAATTCAAATTCTAATTCATGCACTTTTCTTATTAAATCAGCTATAATTATCTTGGCCTCTGAAATATCACTTATTCTATCTAATTCTTCAATATAATTAAAAAGAAAATGTGTTTTATTATCTAAAGACTCAAATGTATTATTTTTTGTGTGTGTTTCTTGCTTTGGAGGCCATGAACTTGTTTGAAGTCGACCAGGTGTTATGGGTTGTGCAACTGGTGGTTCCATATGTGCCCAGTAATACATTAAGCTTGGCTGTAAAAAATGTATGGTTTATTAAATGTTATACACCTAGGTATTATACAGAATTATAAATTTAAGAACATGCTACTTGCGAGTATGAGATAGGACATGATGATGCAACTTGATACCATGACATCAATAAAATGTGAATAATATGATAAAGTGATTTATAATAGTTGTTTTATGACTTACTAGTGTAAGGCCTTGAGTATTTGACATTTGTGTATTTTTGTTGCATCACTTTACATACTTATATTATAGTTTAAATGATTTGTGAAAAGAAAATGTTGATTTAAAAGAGTGGCAATGAGTTTCTTGCCACTTCTTCTCATTAAAACTCAACGGAAATGGAGGTAGATATAAAAAGAAAAGAAAACGTTTGACATTCATAAGTGTCATTTCCTTGACCTACATGAATTTGATTTAATTTTTTTAATAAATTGATTTAATTTTATTACTAGGTCAACAAGTACTAGGGGCTTTAATTATTAAATATAGGTATGGTGGTATACCTACCATATATTGGCATAAAATTAAATACCTCTAAGTATTCACTTACGTATTTTATTTGTTCTCACATATGTACTGCAAAAATGGGTTCATGAATTCTTATACTTGTATGTTTTGGTGCAGTAGAAAAAGTAATAAAATGACAAAATCCAATTTTTTTTTAAATACTTGATTTGATTAATCTAAATCTTATCAAAAAGAATTCTAAAGGAATCAATTTTGAGAAAATAAATGCCTGCCTTTTAATATTATTAGACTCACAGCTTTTTAAAGGGCCCAATTTATGGGCAACAAATAAATGTGTGCAAATGTCAAATGAAATTAAGATACTATATTATCTTTGTCAAGGACTCAATATAATCATAAATTAAAGTACCTAGTTACCTATTTACTACATTTGAAACTTCTTTATAAGTTACTACATCCAAAACCAATGTATAATCCCATGTCATTATTTAATCAAGGTCCAAAAAAAATTGGTAATTTTTTTTTATGGAATAGGAGGACAATCGAGCATACAGGTCACCTGGTGTTAAGTGATCACCGCAACCCACATTCTCTTGCAACACCAGAGGAATCACAAGAGCGTTGCCGGCCTAATAATAACTAGTGTTAAAACATTTAGTGAGATTGGTCTCAATGACAGAAAAAAATACAATGGCTTATGTTCAACTCCAATATGTTATGTGTAAACATAATATTATTCTAAGAATATCATGAACCACACCACATCAATCTTTTTACCTTAAATGTATTTTCTATTGGTGCATTCTTGTCTGGTAATTGCCGCAGAACACCCGCTGATAGTAAATGTGTACAATACTGTATACCAAGACTTCTCAAGTCATTTGCACTCAAAACATTTTTTGACACAGTATCATCAGTGGCTGATACAAACCAATTTAGTAGCACTTGGCCTGGAAAGATAAAATAAATATATTAAAGATAGATCCTAGACTCAGGGGATATGATATGAAGCTAGAATATCAATTAGCATCATCAAATCCATTTAAACACTTCCTAACCAAAAGAGTTGTTCATATATGGAATTGATTGCCCAAGAATGTGGTTATATCAAAATCTGTTGATCAGTTTAAGAATAGAGTGGACAAACATTTGAATAGATATGGCAAATGAAATAGACACATCAGCGAAAGCTGCTTAGTCTATTATAAATACTAATAATAGATGTCTGATTGTATAGATAGAGATATTAAACTGATTACCACCATTGTGTTCTCTTGGGACATAGAAGGAATAATTATATAAAAACTTATATAATTTGATAAAATAAATATCTAATAATTATAATATAGAGTCAAATTTATTGAGCAGGTTACCAGGTACCTAGTAATAGTTACCCTGATTACTCCAGGATAATAATATGGCGAATGTCAATAACATTACGTAGGCATTTGAACATAATATATATTATGTATATCATATTGTATGAATAGCAAATTTAAATATTTATAACTACTCCCGGACATTAGAAATTTATTTATATTAGCTGCTATAAAATTCATCTCATCAATATTAAAATAACAATAATTAAAAAAAATAACTAAACCACTGGCGCTGAATGAAGAAAGTGGGTAGATGCACTGCACAGGCGGAACAATAAAAAAAAACATATGACTTAAAAGTTTTTCATTAAATTAAATAAAAAACTATCTCCTGCAAATAGTCAATGAAATACCTTTGATATTATTATGAATATTAAATAAAAGTATGTACCTATGAAAAAAGACGACTATAACCAAAAAAAATTAATCTTTATTCATGATCATCATGATGATCAAACTTCAAAACATCACAATAATTTGCATATTGCCAAAATAAAAATATGACAGCAGACAGCTGATTCAAATCTTCTCATGAAGTAAGTTAAATCAAAGCTTGCTTGTTTTGTGTCTGTGAGGTGTCAAACTATAATTATTATTGTTCAGAGGTGTCAAGCGAGTTAAATGACAAATGATTATGTGAGAAAACACCTCTAATCTCATTGTCTTCCTAGGTTTGAATCATGCTCGAGTCTAATGAAAAATAAGTGAAAAATGTAAAATTAATATTTACCTACATACAGGTACGCCACAGATTGAACAAAGTAAAATGCAACAGTGCGTTATAATTAACACGTGCTGACCAATGATATTTAAAAGTTTTTAATGCTATAATATCATTGGTGCTGACCCGGCAAACGTTGTTTTGCCGCATAAAAATTAAGTACCCGCTCATTGTATGAATTGTCATAATATGTTACAAAATATCATTGACTGAATTATTCGTTTTAGGAATAATATAGGTATTTTTATGTCAAAATAAATAAAGTTTCAGGATAAGTATATATAGGTACATATTATATTTATTTATTTATATTTCTTTAAAGTTTTGTTTGTTTTTTGTTTATCAAATTTTGGACTACTCACATGATATATGTTTATGGAAACTTTAGTGGTGTTAGTATGTGCAATCTTATATGTGTTTATTATTGTAAATGTTAAATACTGTTTGTTTCCCAAAAAATAAATAAATGTATACAAGTGTATGAAATAAAGTCCCCCGCCATGTCTGTCTGTCTGCTCGTGATATACTTATAGATTCAAAATCTAAGGAACTGATTTAAATATGATGTTAACTATAATATAGTTTACTAAATGTTTAGGGTTTAGGTTGATAATCTGCTTAGGTTTTGTGTATAAGGGTTGAAATATGATAATGATTAATGAAGATATCGGAAAAAATCAAGCCGGCTGCTTTCATTCTATGGAACCTTGCCTAATTAATCCCTTTGAGATAATATAAATGAAAATAATAATATGAAAACTATATTCGATGTGATTGTTTTTTTATGCTTACAGATATGTGCCCGATGGTATATCATGTCTATCTTTTAAGTATAAATGACTTAACCTACGGATTCACTATTTAACCTGTAATAAAGCATTTCTTACAGCATACAATTGAAATAAAATATATCATAAGTTTATAATATAAGCCGAGCAATCATTTCTCATTTGAAACTGCCAGGCGTTGCAACGATTAAAAAAAAAGCGCGCGTTTCCATATTAAGTAATAGAATTTCAAAGCGAATGCAGCGATTGGTAACATTTACCACCTTACAAATAAACTTGTTATAAAGTTATAACTGATGATAAACAAAGAAAATGCGAAATGTTTACAAGATCGTTGACAAAACTGTCAATACAATGATAATTCTTAAGTTTTCCGAATGACAAGCTGCCTTGCAAATAAACGCGGGAAACGTTATACGCCCGAACAAAGCATTCGTAAGCAAAATGTCTATTTGTAAACATTGTACATATTCTTGGTTTATGCTTTGTTATAACTTTATGCCAATTTTATTTGTAAGGCCGTTAGAGTTTTTGCAAATAAGTGAAGGAAATAAGAAGATCCATGGTCACACAATAAATAAAAAATACTTCCAAAAAGTTGATAGCCATGCATTCCAGCATTCATCTCAATTTGTAATTCATTGTATGATACAACACTGCACTTAATCAGGTGATGAGATGCCTTCTGGGATGCGGTACCTTAGAACTAGTGATGCAACGGATCTCCGTTTCTGTTTCCGCAAGTGCGGATGTTCCGCCCGCTTTTCAGCATTCGTTTCTGCTTCTGTTTCCGCTACTTTTATAACGGAGATACAATCGGAAGTTTACTGTTATTTATTTATTGTTAGGTGCAAAAGCGGCCAAATAACTTTTCATAAAACATAACTTACCACTACTCAATTTTGAATATTAATAAAATGTTCAGTTGCAAACTTGCAATATTGTTTTCTATAGTAGATTTCTAATATATCTATTTCTAATCTAGATTTGATGTATTCGATACGTAATTTGTTTTTTTTTCTCATATTATTTATACTTCCGTTTCTGCTAAAATTTACTTTTGACGTCTATTGCCGTTTTTGGTTCCGCTAAGGCGCTTCCGTTGCATCACTACAGTTAGAACCCTGAAATACCCTGACTTTTAAATAAAATACTTTTAAAGGATTAAAACGCGTGTAATTGTAACGGTTTAACATTAGATGTTTGCGTAAAAGTCACATTTTTATTTTCGTTAACCCGACGTTTCAAGACCTTTCCAGATCTCGTTTTCAGGGGGACTGTAGATGAAGTGAGTCAAAGATAGTATTTGTCATAGTTGTCATTATGTAGTTTAGCGCCATTTATTTCCTCGGAGGTGGTATTTGCTGTACACAGATAAATACACGCGTTTTAATCCTTTAAAAGTGTTTTATTTAAATGTGTAACACTCGCGTTAATTTGTATCAGGGGTTGTGTGATGAAAATGAATGTTTTTTCGAGTCCTGTACTTGATATGTAAATATTAATTAGAAGTAAGAATATAGTAATAGTTTAAACAGCAAACAGAACTGACGGAACAATATTTTCTCCAGTGAAAGGGTAAACATAACTTAAAAGAGCACGAGATATAAACGAATCTAGTGGTCAAATAGGGATAAATAAATACAACCCGGTTACATTATCTCTGGCCCTGTCGTCGATGACGTCACATCGTCCCATTGGTACGGTGTGCAAAACAAGCATCTGATTATTTATATTATAATGATGAAAAATAAATGAAAAAGTCTGGGTTACGTCAAAAAAGTATTTATTTTCTAGCAGTAGGTATTTAATATTTACCAGTGGGAGGCTCCTTTGCACAGGATGCCGGCTAGATTATGGGTACCACATCGGCACCTATGTCTGCCGTGCAGCTGTAATGTGTAAGCATTAATGTGTTTCGGTCGGACAACTTAGTAAAGAAACTATTTAATAAGGTGTCCTAAGTGTCTGCCTTTTTTTAATGAAAATAAGGGACAAGACGAGCAGGACGTTCAGCTGATGGTAATTGATACACCCTGCCCATTACAATGCAGTGCCGCTCAGAATTAAATAGCGGCACTACAATTGCGCTCGTCGCCTTGAGACATAAGATGTTAAGTCTCATTTGCCCAGTACCTAATTTCACTAGCTACGGCGCCCTTCAGACCGGAAGGTCTGTATGGTAAGTGTATGGTATATAATATAGCACAGTAATGTTTACACATTAGTGCTTCACGGTAGAAATAGGCGCCGTTGTTTGTAGTACCCATAATCTAGCCGGCATCCTGTGCAAAGGAGCCTCCCACTGGCCTTTTGAACAAATTCATCAAATAACAGACGAGACTTAAAAAATAAGTACTGGTATCCGCGTATTTTTTCAACGGTAAGAAGTAAATTTATTCTTATACGTAATTTGATATAAAATACGGGTTGCACTCCGCGAGTGCTGGCAGAAGTGAAAACTTTTATATTAAAGTTGTGCATTTTTGAATATTTTGGAATGGTTAGGGAATAATTTCCCACGAATTGCTTTATTTATCAGTTAAAAAGTAGTAGCATTGATGTGGTTAAATACAATATTCATTTATTGCAATTGCTATCGTACACAAAAACGACAATTTATTTTACATAAAAATTTAACACATCAGAACTATTACAATTATTTTACATTAAAAAGTATAACTCTCGAAATAAAATCCACTTTTATCCATAATTTCAACGACTGTCTTACGATCAGGTCACGTGTCCTGACGCGAGCTTAACATTTTATACACATCCCAAGAAAAGTGCTAGTCCAACGCCGCTAAAGAAGTTTTCACTTCAAAAACATAAATAAATAATATTTAAAAATTATACACGCGGGAAATCTGAATACAGATAAAATATCCTTCAAAGATAAAATACATAAAGTGTTAGAAAGCAAAGCTGTGTTTGACTATCTAATGTATCGATGAATATTTTATCTAATCGTGGTTTTGTTTTTAAAAGATTGAAGATGATACAGATACCTTTCACATGATGAGTAGGTATATAGATTAACATGAAATTTATGATTTTATTTTTTAAGTTATACTTCTTTAGGGGCGTTATGAAAAAATGATGAGAGTGAAATTTTAAGATGCGCGCGCATCACTGTTACACAAAAGTAACAGGGTGAAGTTAGTCACTAAAATTTTCTGTCGTTTACGACATTCGTGATTTTGTTTTAGTTTCCTCGTCCATTATTAGGATAAGCAAAGGGTTCAAGCCCGTACAGCCGTATTCGTTATTTAATAATTAATTGTCAAAGCCATCGTTGCAAAAATTTTACAATATTGTTCTTTCTACAAACGTAGTAATTTTTGCTTTGTTAGGCCAAAGAAGTATTTACACACACTTTTTTTTATAAATTTAATTTTGTAACACTGTAGTAGAACCCTTGAAATGATCAAGTCGCAATATTTACATATTGGTTACGTAACTAGTAATAAAATGCTTTCTAAACACTTACATTTAGAGAAACTCAATCCTGCTCTCCATAATGTCGACTTAAACAATGTTAATCGTGTTATAAAACAATGCATTGTTCTAAGTTCACCAGTCCGCAAATCATATTCCAATTGTGCACCACATTCACCATTCAACACAATAACAAACCATTTAGATGTTCTCGCAAAATTGAACCTCAACTTCTTAATAACGTACACCATCAAAGTACTTTCCTTTTTTCTTTTCAAAACACCACTACTTACACCAAGAAAGTCCCTATCAAAACTGGCAACATTGTCACTATGCAAACCTAATATAGTCACTATATCCTGGATACCCTTCCTTTTCGATTGATATTTACACAAAAACTTAACATAATTAAACTGAGATATCGAACTGTTCGTGAACTTAACACGGCTTGTGGAGAGTTGCATATTTTATTAATTAAAATTATTTAAATTACTAGGTCACGTACACACTACGCCCGAATACGATTATCTTTTACTGAAGTAAACTTTCTTGTAGATAAGAATTGGTTGCTGAAACAACCTGACTATTAAATTGCTATTAGGAGATAAGATTTCTTATCTTCAGTAACTAACTATTCATCCACCTGTAGCTCAACATTTATTAAAAAGATATAATCTATTACTGGCTGGTAATGGCATTTACGTTTTATTACACATCCACTGTTATTAACTTAAGTGAGAGTTTAATATCTGGTATAATTATATTGGATTTGTATGAAAATGAAGCAACTACGGTAGTTTTTTCGCGGCGGAATGTGTTCACTTTCTCGAATTCCTGACACTGTATCGTAAAATAGATATTTTTCATGATTTTATTAATTAAAATTTAAAATTTTAATAGTTAGATATAAAGAGATAGGTAGAACCAAATGTTATTGAAATAAACATAACCACTTTTATACACAACAGTTATGAAGACACTCACTTGTAGAAATCGGATCTTAATTAATTGCAAGCGTCATTTTTCATAAGAATAAACGTTAAATAAAATTCATAAACAATTTTAATGAGGATGAACAAAAAAGACACAAAAACAACGTTTGCAAAAATACTTTTAAATATTATATTTTTAAATTATTGCTGTGGTAATAAAACCTTTTTTTAGATTTTTTACTCAGTTGATCTCGTAGTAGTTTGTGGGAGTGAAAATTATCGATCCCGCGGGAACTCCGAATTTGCCGGATCCCGCACTTAGAAAACATTATAATCTAAGGTTTTTTAGGTGAAAGATGTGGTCTCTGCCTACCCCTGTAATAATTATGTACGTATTCGAACGTAGATAAAAAAAAACTAAGTAACACAAAACTTTTATTTCAATTGTGTTAATAAAAATAAAAAAAATCAATTGTAAAGTTATTATGAGATCAAGTTACTAAGAGATCAAAGCAAACAGTGGCGTAGCGTGCCTTGACGGGGCCCTTTATAAAGATTACTTGGGTCCCTTGTGGAGGATAAAGATTTCTCACAAAAGAAAAAAAATGTTTGCATAAAATTAAAAGAAATTAATATCTATTCATCATAATTATATAGCATCTGTCACTTTTTCCAGTTTTTTTTAAACAATTCAAATGAAATATATCCTTGCCTCTCCTTGCCTTTTTTTCCGCAATCTGATTTTTATTTTATTTTATTTTATTTATTCGGGTCAACAAACAGTAGCACGCAGTGCTTAGAAAAGAATCAGTAATAATATAATACAGTAATACTATACATGCTACCAACTACGTCAACCACATAATTATTAATTAATACTTAATTACAAAAGTTACATGTATGAATATAAGTGTAGATATAAAAAATATATTCGTTTAGTTTTATTCTTATTATTCTACAGGTTTAGTCTAATATAGCAATATTCTTCTTAAGATAATCCATGACCAGCTTATTGAAAGAGCCCACACGAGTGGAAAAAATATCAATATTGCCAAAGCACGCATTATATGAGTGTGTCATTCTCCATTAGTGGTGAGCGCTCGCCAGAATTTGTACGACATTTTATAAAAAAACAAAACAAGAGTTAAAGGAATACAGTCGTATTTATTATGACACAGATCAAATAAGAGCATAGCTTCAAGTTGTTTGCGCCTTGACTGCAAGTCAAGTATACTATATTTTTCAAGAAGCTACGGAAGGCATAAGGAAGGTAGCTTCCCGTACATTTATAGTGCATCGTCCGTAAAAATTTTTTCTGTACAGTTTCTATTCTCTTAACATATTTATTATAATGGGGATTCCAGATACAAACAGCATATTCGAGTTGTGAGCGAACCAGCGATTTATACAATTATATTTATTAAATCATTTATAGCTGATGATGATGACTTCAGTATTTTTTTTAGCTTCTATTGACTTTTGTCATTTCGGAAATAAACAAAATTTGGGAAGTTGGAGGCCCCCATAAGCTCCCCCGGCCCGGGGGCTCCGCATAATTGATACGGCAGGTATGGCGGTAGCTACGCCCCTGAAGGCAAATTATGAGAATGGTCGTGCGAATGCGTCTCTATAATCCCGCAATCCCTCGGGATCTCGCACTCGTAGAATCGGAATACCGAGATCCTGCAATACCGAGATTGGAGGATTGAATACAGGTTGAATACGTCATCGAGAGTTGATAAAATTTTATTTTTCTTGATTTCAGCGATCATGATAAAAATTATGTCAATGAGGAAAATATCTTTTTTTTTACGACCTAGTAAATAATTAGTAATATACTTTAACAACCACGATTACATCATATCTATTTTTTACTACCTTATCGATATGTTAATTTATGGTGGTAGGTACTACTACTAAGTATTTTGATGATCTTCAAATCTTTGGTTACAGTGTTCGTATTAGTGTATCGTCTTACTACTAGCGACTCCCGCGACGTCTGTTAAAAATAGCAATAATACCATGTCTCTACATTTGGCGGGATAATATGGATCCTATATGTTGTCGCCACTCTTAATTTGCATTAATATCAACAATAATTAATATTTGCGACCAGTGGGGGGCTGTTTTGCACAGTATGCCGGCTAGATTATGGCTACCACAACGGTGCCTATTTCTGCCGTGAAGCAGTAATGTATAAACATACCTGTGTTTCGGTCTGAATGGCGCCGTAGCCAGTGACATTACTGGGCAAATGAGACTTAACATCTTATTTCTCAAGTTGACAAGCGCAGTTGTAGTGCTGCTCAGATTTTTTGGGGTTTTCAAGAATCCTGAGCGGCACTGCAATGAAATGGGAAGGGCGTATCAATTACCATCAGCTGAACCTCCTGCTCGTCTCATCCCTTATTATCATAAAAAAAATTTGAAGAGTTCTTGCGTCTTGCCTGGACTTACGTAGACAATCAAACATTCTATAAACTACTGTTTTGGCTTAGGTATTGGTACTTGTTTACACAGCATCGTTTTTTTTTTATTGACAATAAGAGACGAGACGAGCTGGACGTTCAGCTGATGGTAATTGTTACGCCCTGTCCATTACAATGCAGTGCTGCTCGGAATTTTTGGGTTTTTCAATTCACGCAAGTGTTTTCACACAATAGTAATTTCAGTTGGATTCACGGCTTATGATTTACAGCAAGACACAGACAGACGTACGAACTGAAAACGGATTCTTAGATCTCCTTATTTTTATCCGGTTACACTTCAGGTACGGCAGCATAAAAACAAACCTTCAAACTTTTCATAGAGCTGGAAGTCCAATTTGTCCGGAACAAACTTGGGACGTACTGGTTTACTCTCCGAGTGCTTATCCAGAGTCAGCGAAGCCACTTTCCTCAAAACATTGGAGTCTGGGACAGGCTCGCTCAAACTCAAATGTCTTCGATCATTAACTGAAATAAAAAAAAACATATAAATAACATTTAAAAGATGTTCGTAGTACCTACACTAATTTGAATAAAGAAGCATAAATTCATCCATGCCAATATTATATCTAAACTAGCTGACCCAGCAAACGTCGTATTGTCGATATTAAAATCGCGATACAAAAGTAACTGTCGATCGTAGATGGGTAAAAATTTGAAGTTGTGTGTATTTTTTAATGCTGACTCATAATCAAACAAATTAAAAAAAAATGTAAAAAAAATAAAAAATAAATTTCGTGTGGATCCTTAACATTTAGAGGGATGAAAAATAGATGTTGTCCGATTCGATCGGTCAAGCCGTTTCGGAGAAGTTCAATGTTTAACACCATGACACGAGAATTTTATATATTAGATATGAAAGTTTGAATGTCTGTTACTCAATCATGCCAAAACGACAGAATGGATAACAATATTATTTGAAATATTAATAGATCAACTAATGGTCGCCCAGAGATCGAAATTTGACCAAAATTCATTTTTCTCCTGTTACGTCAATACATTTTGCAGTTTCATTACTGTTAGATGTGTTATAATTCCGTGCTATCAATGCTTTATTTTTTAATTTTTAACTATTACGTTTTGACTTCCCTCTGTAGTTTATATGTTATTCTGTGTCGCTGTAATAGTTCTGTCAGAAAAATATATACTCTTTGTACTTGACCTAGAGGCTTTCATTTATTTTTCATCATTATTATATTCAAATATTTTAATTCAAAATAGGATGTAACATCCCTCATTGAAAGTCAAAAAACTACCACCACCCATCCCAAAACGAATGCCTCAGGCCTGAGAAGAACGGGCGCAACAAACTCAGCGGATTTTTTTTCAAATATAATGATAATAATCAGAATCACAACATAATACCTTTACATCAATCAATAAAAAAAAATCGCAGGTTATTTCTTAATAATAATATTAGATTAGGATATTATTTTGTGACGCTTGTTTTGCACACCGTATCAAAGCGACGACGTGACGTCATCGACGTCAGGAGGTAATGTATCCGGTTAGTATGTGTATGAATATATGTATTTTAATTAATGTAATGTTTTTTTAAGGCATTTAATATAAGAAAAGTAGCTTTATCTTCATAGCACTTCTATTCACATAAACTTTAACCGTTTTAAATAAAACCAATTTTCACGGTCATCCGTTCGTGCAACTTAAAAAAAAGTGTACAAAGATTTCGCTTTATGTATTAACATATATATATAAGTTGGATTTTGACAGGATTTATCTTATCAATGTAAACATGACGTTTTCATGTCCTTGCTTGTATTACCTTCATTAATCACAGATATAAGGTAATCTGCATATATAGTTAATAATAGAGAAAACAGTTAATTTAATCTTACTTTGCATCGCAAAAAGCCTTCATCACGCGGTACACACCTATCATCTTTAATGAATCCTGTTTTTACATAATATCTATCACTAGCTCATCCCACCCATGGTCATTTTTCAAAGCAGCTCTATCTCGAGGTAAATTATAGCAATATACATAATGAGAAATTATTATCCAGGTTCGTTTACATGTTTTTTTTATAAAACGAGTTACGAGCAGAGCAAGTTCAGTGGGAGGCTCCTTTGCACAGGATGCCGGCTAGATTATGAGTACCAAAACGGCGCCTATTTCTGCCGTGAAGCAGTAGGTAATATGTAAGCATTACTGTGTTTCGATCTGAAGGGCGCCGCAGCTAGCGAAATTACTGGGCAAACGAGACTTAACAACTTATGTCTCAAGTAGACGAGCGTAATTGAAGTGCCACTCAGAATTTTTGGGTTTTTCAAGAATCCTGAGCGGTACTGCATTATAATGGGCAGGGCGTATTAATTACCATCAGCTGAACGTCCTGCTCGTCTCGTCCCTTTTTGTCATAAAAAAGTCGTTGACATCGTGGTAAGTGATACGCCTTGCCTATTACAATGCAGTACCACTCAGGATTCAAGAATGAACCTAACATTATGAGCGGCTTCGTAATTTGAGTCATGATCTAAAGTCTCATTTGCCCAGTAATTTCACTAACTAGGGCGCCCTTCAAACCAATACACAATATTCATCATTTCAGCCGGAAAACGTCCGGACTGCTGACATAAAATTAAGAAACCTCATTGAAAAATTGATTTTTTTAATTTTCTAATATACCTAAAACTTTCGCAATGGAAGCAATAATAGAGATTCATCGCATGCGAATAAACTATATTGGAACGCAATAAAAACGAACAAACACACACTATTTTTGGTATATTATGAGAAACATATAAATAAATTTGAATTGGCTGATAGTAATATCAGAATATATATGTGGCGCTGGGCAGGTCATGTGGCGAGATTCATGGACAAAAGATGGACAGTAGAAACGACAATTTGGGAAGAACCATCTGGCAAAAGAAAAAGAGGCCGCCCAAGAAACAGATGGGTAGATGATATAATAAAAATGGCAGGAAAAGAATGGAGGGGAAAAGCAGGAGAGGGATACATGGAGTAAGCTGGAGGAGGCCTATACCCACAGTGGGGTTCCAATAACGTAACTTTTATTTTATACGCGTAGTCTTAAGATTATATTATATATTTGAAGGTTGTTGTAATTAATTAAAGGCTTATTATTATTATTATATCACAATAACAGCTTTTTGCTAACGCATATGAATGCTTACTATATTTTGTCTCTCTGTATATCGGTTTGTACGGATTAATCTCAGAAATGTTTATACCGAATTCTACGAGACTTTCACAGAGATAAGTAGGTTATTACATAAAATGTTATTGGGAACCGTGCTTCCTGTATTGACCTGCGGTTGACAGACTTGGTCGCCTACGCAAAAATAGATTAATAAACTAGAGACTTGCCAAATAATGGCTCTTTGGAGAGAGTATGTTAAATATGAATAAAACACATACGGCCTTACAAATAATCTTGGTATAAAGTTATAACTGATGTTAAACAAAGAAAATGCGAAATGTTTACATTATCGTTGACATCACTGTCAATATAATGATAATTCTGAAGTTTAACTAATGACAAGCTGCCTTGCAAATAAACGCGGGAAACGTTATACGTCCGAACAAACCATTCGTAAGCGGAATGTCTATTTGTAAACATTTTACATATTCTTGGTTTATGCTTTGTTATAACTTTATGGCAATTTTATTTGGAAGGACGATAGAATTCTAAACATAGATATTGGAAATTTATTGAATTACTTTGCAAAAATCAATAATTATCCAAATGGTTTGAATTTTCCTTAGTGTTAATTCCGCCAATATTTGTCTCTAAACAATTCGACACGTGTTTCGCCTCTACACGAGGTATCCTCAGGAGATATTGACTCGCCAAACTCGAGAGAAGAGTCTCGTGCCAGAGTTTGGCGAGTCAAAACTTCCTGAGGATCCATGTTGAAAGACATATATTGGCGGAATTAACACTAAAGAAAACGCAAATCATTTGGATAGATATTCGAGAGAAAAACAATAAAAATAATGTCACCTATGCTATAAGAACACTTAAACTGTGCTGAACCGAACGCAAAACATCACAGCCTGGTATTCCAGAAACGTAAGTAGGAAACGGGGAGGATAATACAGGTGCTCGTCAGACAAACTAAGGGTGATAGCAGGTATGACATGGTCTAGGATAGCTGATGATTAAAGAAGTTGGATGAGGCTCTTGTCAAAAGACAAACAGATAGTGATTGATAATCGTATATGTAAATTATATTATCTGAAGGCTTATACTTGTTTTCTTTTTTTTATTCACATACAAATTATCTTGCCCCAAAGTCAAAGCTAGGCATAGCCTGTACTATGGGCACAAGACAACGATATATTTAATACTTAAATATCTACATATATAAAAATGAATTGCTGTTCGTTAGTCTCGCTAAAACTCGAGAACGGCTAGACCGATTTGGCTAATTTTGGTCTTGAATGTCCAGAGAAGGTTTAAAAGGTGAATAAATAGGAAAATGCTCGAATAGTGTCAAATGAATAACTAATTAGAATTTTTACATTTCTTTCTAACTTTCTCAGGAGGTAAAATATAAACTGAAACTTAATTTTAGATAGCTGGTAGATTAGCTACAGTTGTTAACTATCTATCAGATTATTTTTATGTAGATATTTATTTTTTTAATTCTTAAGTTTTGTCACAAATTAAATTTCGCAACCATAATATTTGACATTTGACAACCAATATCCTCTACCATATACCATCCTCTATGTCGATCGATGCTTTAGAAAAAGTGTGCATCGTTCTATCTTTGTGAGTGACGATTACCGCTACGTGCGCGAGAACTTTCTTTTTTTCGGTTATCCTTTGTGATAGTGACATTTCAAGTTGTGTGCTCTTTTTTACACTCTTTTTATTAGCTTCACCTGTATATATGTTTGTTTGTAACTGACTCATTTGGACGCGATTTTGACCCACTTTAAACGGCCAGATTTTGTTCAAACAATTATTTTTATACAATATTTGTTTTGTATGGACATATTTTCTACAGGACAACGTCTGTCAGGTCAGCTAGTAGTATATAAATAATTATCAACATCCATGACTCGGAAATATTTACACCTACCGGGGTGCGAACTCGGGATCTCTAGCAGTAGGTAGGGTCACTAACCACTGTGCTATAGGGGTCGTCATTATTATTATTATAGGAAACCGTGCAAAAATGAAGACCTATATTATTTTATTTGTTTCTTTGTTTTACGGAAAAAGGATAACAAACGAGCGTACGAGTCACCTGGTGTTAAGTGATCACCGCCACCCACATTCTCTTGCCAGAGGAATCACATCAGCATTGCCGGCATTTAAGGAAGGCCTTTTTGAAGGTATCCATGTCGTATCGTCCCAGAAACACCGCACAAGCAAGCTCATTCCACAGCTTTGTAGTACGTGGAAGAAAGCTCCTTGAATACCGCACTGTGTAAGACCGCCACACAACCAGATGGTGGGGATGATATCCTAATTACATATATAAATTGTAAACCAAAAACTCGGAAAGCAAAATCATAATATGTGTTGCTAATGTCTTATAATAAAGTTAAATTTGAGATTTGTTTCACTTACGGAAAAAAAATCCTCTATAATATAAATCCACAAATAAATTTGTATTTTTGCTCAGAAGTTTAGTCTTATCTATTTTATTGTTGCGGAGGAACTGACAGAAATAGCGACGAAATTGATTCGTCGTGGGAATAAGTATAGATTTAGTAGCGGATACGAATGAGAGGCGAGAAATGATAATAATCGCTCAGTGAATTTGCGCAGTGCGGAATTAGCCTCGGAAAATAATAATTTTGTATACCTACATCAACAAGGAAGAAAGAGAATTTGGCTCACTTAAATGGTAATAAGTGAATGCTTACTATATTTTGTCTCTCTGTATATCGTTTAGTACGGATTAATCTCAGATATGTTTATACCGAATTCTACGGGACTTTCACACAGATAAGTAGGTTATTACATAAAATGTTATAAGGAACCGTGCTTCCTGTATTGACCTACGGTTGACAGACTTGGTCGCCCACGCAAAAACAGATTAATAAATTAGAGACTTGCCAAATAATGGCTCTTTGGAGAGAGTATGTTGAATATTAATATAACACATAGAGTTCTAAACATAGATATTGGAAATTTATTGAAGTAGGCGAACTTTGCGGAAATCCATAATTATCCAAATGGTTTGAGTTTTCTTTAGTGTTAATTCCGCCAATATTTCTCTTTAAACAATAAAGTAAGTAATAAGTGGTCACTTCTGACCACTTATTCGAAGTGAAAACTCTAGGGGTCGGGACATACAGAAAAGACGTAAGACGAGGACGCGTTTATACGCGGAGACAGGGTGCGGATAGGACGCGAAGACAAGCCATATGGCTTGTTTATCTAGACTGCGTCCCTTTGCATTTAAACGTCTGCTTTTGTGACAACAACATGTCTTCATCAGAAGACGAGGATATTCTGGCTTTGGTTCAACTTGCTAACATTCAAAGGGTTAGACGTTATTGGGTACATCCGGTATGGCGCAGCAATGAAGAACAGGGATTTTTAAAAATAATAGAAGAGTCGAGAATTTTATAATAGTTTCAATAATTGTATTTAAAACATATTTAACCTAGACGTGAGTGTGCGGGTACGGGTACCCCGTGCTCAAAAACCAAGATACAAACTACCGCCCGCGCACCGCTTTCTGCTGCGTCTTGTCGCCTCGTGTCTTCTGTATGTTTTCGAATAGGGCGCAGTCATCGAAACGTCATGACCGCTTCTCGCTCGCGCCCTGTCTTTTCTGTTTACTTGGTGTCACGACACTTCTATACATTTTGTATGAAAGTTTACTCAAGGGGCACCGCGTCCTGTTCTTACGTCTTTTCTGTGTACCCCGCCCCTAGGAGCACTGAGTGCTTTATTAAGGTGGGTATGGTTATATTACTATGGCTGCCTGGTGCTTTCGGGTTAATTAGGCTGAAGTCGGCTATTGAAGCACGATAAGTTAGAGCTTAATTTACCAGAGTAATTTACATTAACACTATTATAATTATATATGTATATACTAGCTGACCCAGCAAACGTTGTATTGCCATATAAAGTAATTAAAAAAAAATTGGGGTATAAAAAATAGATGCAACCGATTCTCAGACCTGTCAAATATATCGTACAACAATTATTGTATTCGATTGCCATCTTGCAACCCTATAGCGCATTTGTGGATGGAACAGAATAATATAAGAATCGCGATACAAAAATAGTTGTAATCCGTAGAAGGGCCCAAAATTTGTAGTTGTATATATTTTTCAAAGCTGAATCATAAAAAAATAAAAAACCCTGATCATTTAGGGGTATGCAAAATAGATGTTGGCCGATTCACAGACCTACGCGATAAACAAATTGATTTAGCCGTTTCGGAGGAGTTTTGTAACAAACACCGTGTCACGAGAATTATATATATATTGTTATTACTCTATGGATACAGTACAAAAAGAAAGTAGCCTCGCGTTAATGAAGTTTCACGTCCGTCTTTGTTTTTTTATATTAGAGGAGGCCAACGGAATCCCTCGATATAAAGTGAGAAACATCAGTCATCCAGAGATATACCTGATGTTATACCATATGCTGAACTAGAGAATAGAGATGCGTTGCCGGCCTTTCAACTGCGTTGTCTTAGATAATACGTCTAGATAGAGTCTCTTGTTGTTAGACAACCGATACAAACAGGCCATGAATATTAGTTTACAAGCAACGTCATACACTCGCGATTTGTATGACATTTGGTGTCAGTGTGCGTGCATTCCTCAAAATAAAGGTTAGTTCTGAACTCAATAAAGTTCAAAATAAGTCAGTAAAAGACATACGCACTACCATAGTTAGTAAAATTAAAAAAAAAAAACAATTAATAACCCTAGGACCCGGAAGATGCAACAAAATAATAATCTGCAAAAATTTAATCAGCTTATCTATGTAATATATACAATTCTTGTGTCATGGTGTTAAACATTGAACTCCTCCGAAGCAGCTTGACCGATTCTCATGAAATTTTGAGTGGATATTGGAAACATCTGAGAATCGGACAACATCTATTTTTCATCCCCCTAAATGTTAAGGGTGGTCTCCACGAATTTTTTTTAATAATTTTTTTGACATTTTTTTTAAATTTGTTTGATTATGAGTCAACATTAAAAAATACATACAACTTAAAATTTTCACCCATCTACGATCAACACTTTTGTATCGCGATTTTAATATCGGCAATACAACGTTTGCTGGGTATATTTTTTTAGGTCTTCTGTGTTGATTCTTTATTTTGAAAAAAAACCTAGATCAAGTTCCGAATATACTATCTACAGATAAATTACTACCTTTTATTGTCAGTAATTAGCTGTTAATAATCTGAAGCTGTCCCAATATACCCGATAAGTCATTCTTATCGCCTTATATTGGGACGCGTGATTTTCAATTTTCATACAGACTTCTATCGCTGGTAAACTATACGCCATCCCATTGACAGACAGCGAGTAAGTATATGGTGAGTAACCGTCGATAAAATTATAGGGACGGAAAAGTCAACGATAGTTACGATTTTTATCTCAAGTAGGTGATAGACTGAATAAATATGAACGGCCGTTAGTCTAGTTAGTACCTAATTCTTTTACTGGAAGATGAATATACTTTTACAACATAATCCCAGAAAATGTACGAAACAATTATTTAACACGAATCCTTAAAAAATGTTATGTTGTTTATTGTAACATCTCAGGTTGTGGCTTCATCTACAGGATCTACTTTGCAGTTGATAACCTGCTCAACCCCAATATTTGCATATTAGCAAATTGACTGGAGATGTCGCTCTTGCAAATCTAAACAATTTGTCATGTTTTAAAGTGATAACCCTCACTTCAGTTGGAAAGAGCGCTCGCACGGATCACGAGAGGTCGCGGGTTCTAGTCTCGCATCGTTCATAAAATTGTTTTCAAATTTTATTTGCGTGATTTTTGTAACATAATTTTCTTTTGAAATTTTTTAATATAGAGCGACTATCCTCAAGCTATTTAATTAATAAATTTTATTGATATATGAAATTTATTTAAAATAAAAGGTGTATCCTGAGTATCTTGCGCCCGTTCTCAAATAATAAGTGATTAAAAATATTATATTACTAGCTGACCCGACAGACGTTGTTCTGTATATAATAAATAAAATAATGTTTTATATGAATTTGTCAATAATATATCATAACATCAAAAATTACTTCGTAAAATATGCACCCTGCTCTCGTAATGAAATTGTTTCACAGCAGAACTGTCAAACCGTGCGTGAATAAATTCTCTCATAGAAATTATGTATATATATAAGACTAGAATAACCATTAAGGTTCTCTTTTAATTCATGAATGAATTTATGAAACCTTCAAATGTATATCTTCTATCTATATATATAAAAATGAATTGCTGTTCGTTAGTCTCGGTAAAACTCGAGAACGGCTGGACCGATTTGGCTAATTTTGGTCTTGAATAATTTGTGGAAGTTCAGAGAAGGTTTAAAAGGCGAATAAATAGGAAAATGCTCGGAATTAAATAAAAACAACAAATTTGTTTTTCCTTTGATGTGTCCATACATAATTTCTATGAGAGAATTTAGTGACGCACGGTTTGACAGTTCTGCTGTGAAACAATTTCATTACGACAGCAGGGTGCATGTTTTACGAAGAAATTCTTGATGTTATGATAAAATCATAATGATTTTATTGACAAATTCATATAAAAACATTATTTTATTTATTATATAGAGAACAACGTCTGTCGGGTCAACTAGTACTTAATAAGTTATACACAGCGTCTTGCCCCTAACAAAGTTCTAAATAATAAAAATGTTTGGTCGGAAATTAAAAAACTTCGACATTTGACAATAGCGCTGATACGTAATCCAATCGAATTTTTTCTGTGGATTGAACGTACGGGTCACCTCATTTTAAGTAAATATAACGTTAAGCTAGTTAAGTTAGTCAAATTAAATCAAATCAAAGCTTAACTAAATAAAAAAAATATAAGCTACATTAATTCAAAGTAACCTACTATGCAATGTTTGTTTTAGAATGATTTTACGTTAACCTGTTCCCATGTTTTATTCTTGTTTGATAAAACTTATAATAAAACTAGCTGACCCGACAGACGTGGTTCTGTAGATAATAAAAAACATACTGTTTTATAGGAGTTTGCCAATAATATTTCAAAACATCAAGAATTATTTCGTTAAAAATGCTCCCTGTTGTTATAATGAAATTGTTTCACAGCGGAACTGTCAAACCGTGCGTCACTAAATTCTCTCATAGAAAATATGTCCATACAAAACAAACATTGAAAATAAAAATATATAATATAGGTCCCAAATCGAAATAAAACTATCCTATCTCTCAAGTTGGACTAAACTGCACTCGATGAAATAATCCCCATTAAAATGCGTTCATTAGTTTAGGAGTCCATCGCGGACAAACAACGTGTCACGTAATTTATATATATTAAAACAATCATTAGCGAACCAAATAAAAAAAAATTGCCGTCGTCTGCATTTTCCTGCAACACCAGAGGAATCACAGGAGGGTAACCGGCTTTTTAAAAAGGTGTACGCGCGTTTTGTTGTTACGCATTTACCATTAAGAAAAATATATCCAAAATGATGAAGCATTTTTAGAAGGAAAATCATCATTACAATCACACAGCGTAACTATAGTATGTATTTGCAAACTGCAAGCATTTGTTTTGCGACGCAAGTGCTTATAGAGTGGAACCATAATAATATGTTATTGTCGACGACACGAATAACCGATAAACCTCAAACAAGTTCTTTTAAGTTTAATTTGTAGCAATCTTTTAACAAAGCAATGGTTTATAACTTTATACACTGAGCGACCACCAACATTGACTATAAAGCCATTTTTTATTTGAGCTAGTGTATCTTTGAGTATGTAAATGAGAATATATTATACTGAAAGAACTAACAATATTTACATATATACTAATAGTAGCAATGAAAGTTTAAATAGAAATATATTTAGCAAGCCGCGTATTATTATATGTATCAGATCACAGTGTGAACATCACAGCGATGTTTCAGTTCTTTACATTTGAATTGGGGCAGTGATATCACGAATGCATATTGGTAATTAAATTAATATTATTGAAGTATTACCGTTTCCATCTATAATGGCGAGAGAGGTTTGAGCCGCTACTCGAGGCAACTCAACCTTCCTGTGCTTCGACACAGTAAATGTGTTTTTGGGTCTGTCGTCTGGATATTCATGATTAAAATCCACTGTACGCTCGTCTCCCGCATCATCGTGTGATTTCACGAAAATACCACCCATGTTATTCTCATCCCTGTCACTTGTGTCATCGGAAATGTCACTTTTTTCTTTTTCTAAACGCGGCGATTCTTCGTGTGGCATGTCGAGTGAGACATCTGTTTGTGGTGTGAGCGTGAGTACTCCGTGGGTACTGTCACTTTCCGCGGAGTAGTAGCACTGGTTGAGCTCGATAGCGGCCAGCGGCGTGAGAGGATCCGTGAACACTGAGTCGGGTGACTCGTCCGCGGGTGAAGGTTGCGGCAGGCAAGGTGCGGAGTGGTCGCGGGTCGGTGACCGCAACCCGCACCTGGTCACCGTTACTGACTGCACACTCCTCGTTTCCACATCGACCCCGCTCTCCTCTCTCACGCACTCGACCGTATCGTTATCGGAAGCCTCAATCGCTTCATTGTTATCTGATTCGGATTTATCGAACTCCCTATCTCGTTTTGCGTTGCTCTTTTTACGGCCGTGTTTTTTATCTTTCCCGGACGATTTTCTGTTTAGATTTCTTATAAAGTTTCGACTTCTAGTCGGTGATTTTCCTGCCTTGTGCGCTTTTTCGCCTGTTGGCGTATTACCCATCTTGATATATTTATAATTATATTCTATATTAACCCTAGATTAAACTATCTTATGGCACTGTAAATGGGGCGTAAAACTTATCACTTATCCTCTAAACTAATATATCCATAAATTACTCCTTACGCTTGTGCCTAACATCTCTCTATTCGAAGTAAACTCCATTCGCGACTGCGCGTTGAAATTACAAAAAATCAATAGTTGGCTGTTTTTGCAAATTGCAACAATATTTAATGATTAACACATATTACATATAGATTCTAATGAGCTGTTTGAATTATTATAGAATTACATTATTTGTAAAATGTATATTTTGAAGTTTGAGTGATGGCAATATTGCCTCTACTTTAACTCTTACAAAAACTCGTTGTTTAATAGAGTTTCTCAAGTTTATAGGACCTTTTTGGGAATTGTATAGATGGCGCTTTTACGCAAAATAGATTTTAAAAAGGTTCACTAACATAGAAGGAAATACTACATTAAATTTTGTAAAACGAAAATGAATACGTCAGTATTACTTATTTTACTACTTTATTTTGGTGATTTTTTTAGATATTTATAACCTAAAATGAAATGTCGGAAAATAAAGTGTAAGCTTATTAAATTAACGAAGGCAAGTAATTTTTTGAGTAAAAACCATATTTTAAAGTAGGAATGTTTCTAGCACTCTTTGAATTTACAGTCAATTCAAATGGGAAAGATGAAAGAAAAATGTGGTTTACCATTCGCTAAAAAGCGAAGTGTGTGGAATGGGGATTTTATCTTTTTAGATAAAAATATGTTACATCGCCATCCCAAAAATTGACAGATAACATGTAATAACAGATAAAATGTATAGTTTTAATTGGAAAAAGCTATATGCGGTGTTCCGCTTCGGTTTTCCGTACAATTAATCTTTTTCTTTCTTGAAAACCTTTCACGAATTTTAGAACGTATATTTAGAAAAATGGTGGACAGTGGACACCCTTTCTCGAATTTTGCGCTTAGTAGGACATTTGGCAATCCACTTTTATTTAGCTATATAATGGATGGATTGGATGTATACAACCTTAGATTAAGGCCTCCGCTGCGCTCCAACTAGATACCGCATCCGTAGTCGCAAAGTGCGGCAGCTAATAGTACTAATACTACGCTAAGGGGGCGTACTCGAGCCAGTCTCGATTTGAGCCAGGCTCAGTAAGCCGAAATACAGGTTGCTCCTAGTTCAACTCCAGCTGCTAAAACTTTTATGTACATTGCATTTATTTGTTTATTTATTAGATTAAGTACTTTTTGTGAAACAAATAAATTATTATTATATGTTTTCAAATTAAATCAAATCAAATCAAACTCAATTTATTTATGTAGGTCACGGAAATGACTCTTATGAATGCCTTAAAAAATTTTTCTTACTGAATTTCGTTTACTTCGTAAAGGGTTGAGCTAAGAACTGAGAAGTGAATTGCCACTCTTTTAAAACATCAATTATTATTCATTATTATTGTTATTTTTACCGTCAAGTCGTAAAAAGTCAGCCACGCTTGGAATTAGCGCCTTAGTATTTTGGATATTAAGCTAAAGAAAATTGACAAGTCACAATTGTTCACGCATTATCGAGTGGTCTTTACGCTTTTATATTCTGAGTCAATTGTCTGGCAAAACTATTGTGCGATATATTTCAATTGAAATGAATTCCATGTGTATTTTCATACACATGATTTAAGTTTTCTTTAGTGTTAATTCCGCCAATATTTGTTTTTAAAACAATTCGACACGTGTTTCGCCTCATGTCTCGTGCCAGATTTTGGCGAGACAACACGTCCTGAGAATGCCTCGTGTAGATTTGTATAATTATGGATTTCCGCAAAGTAACGCCTAATTCAATAAATGTGTATTATCGTTTATTGCCTTTTGACGTACCTACTAACCAGTAAGTGTGAGTTAGCTTTTTTAAGAAAATTTTAAAGATGACTAATTGTGATCTAAAAAATTATCGACCAAATATATCTTGAAAATAAAATAAAAAATAAATAAAGAACTATAAGAAATTATTTTTGAAAACTTGACAAGAGTGTAATTGTAGGTACGGTACAGTTTAGGGTTACCAAATTTTATTAGAAGATTTAAATAGAGTATATCTAATTACAAAGGAGGTACTAGAATAAAGAGTATCATTTATTTTATATTAAAAACGGTTTTGTGCTTTTTGCAGCACATCACAATTTATCATCGTTTTTAAAAGAATTGTATAAAAAAGAGCATATTTTACTTCAAGAGCTAGCTGTAAGTCTCCCAAATATTAATAAATAATAAATAAATATAAAAAAAGAGTACGCCTACATGATATAGTACAATACCCTTTACCGTTTTATCATTTATCATTAGTTATTTTACGCTTGGCAACCCTAGGTACAGTCAACAAAGAAAGCTGCTAAACTCGTACAAAGTAGCACAGTTGTGACTTAAGCATCGTCCGTCGGCAGTAGAGCAGCACTTACTAAGTCAAGGACCACCATAGTTACAAATGATGTCGGCGATAATTACCAAATACAATGTAGTAAAAATTCAAGCTAGCGAAACTCTCTAAGCAAAAAGCGATTCACTCGATTGTATGAATCGTGCAGTCATTGATAGATTGACAGATGACGGATATAATCTTGTAAAAATCCACTGCGTTATAAGCAACTGTTCGCTTTCAAATTAAGCCGGATTATACTTCGTGGCCACTCGCGATACAGTAATTACTATTATTTCAAACTTGTGTCGAATTACTCACGTTTCATACTAAATTTAATTTCAATTTTTACTTAGGCAGCCCCGCCTCTTATTACGTAGTATTTACATCGTCTTTGTAAAAAAATTACAAATGAGCAAACGAGCAGATCTGTGATAGCCAATGACATTCTTTAAGATAACAGTTATTTCTCACAATTTCACATTTGTTTTAAATTAATATTAAATTATAAAATGGAGTGAGGTGTTGAAATTTTTAAATCAAATCAAATCAAAACGTTTATTTAACTCATAACATTGATTAACTGCGGCTTAAGTTCAGTCATACACTTAATTTCATATAAGTAAATAAATAATATCAAACAGATAAACTTAAAATCAAACAAATCAAATAAGTAATATAAATAACATCAAACAATTAAAATCACATAAAACAAATCACACTTAAGTAGAGCAATTCAATTCCATTTAAATTAAATGCATCAAACTTATTTTATTTTATAAGAAAACTTACAGCTTTATAGAAGAAATTAGTAAATAAATACAGAAGGAGAATACAAGTTTTCACAGATAGAAAAGAAACAACATGCTACAACTGGGACAAGGAAAAATAATAAGATATACAGCGAAAAAGAAAAAAGAATAAATAGATGAAAAAGCTATACGAGGGGTAGAACAAAGGAAATTCGAAAAGTGGCCAACGAGTTTCTTAACGAGGTTAAGGAGTTATTTATAAGCGTTATAGAATTCGTTCCAAAAGGTCCAAATTATTATTTATCTACACCCGTGCTTTAAATCCTCTATTAAAGATTCTAAAACAGTTAACTTATTGCCAACAAGAAAACACCGAATGTCCTAATATCCATTACATCATCCAAACGAGCGTTGTAATGTTATACTGAATTTCATAACAACACTCCTTTGTTTTTTTCGATTCCTTCATGTGCAAAGAGTTTCAACAGACAGCCACATTCTTATTGCTCGATGCGTGGTATCCGTATGACTTTCAAAAAAAGGATATTTTCGTATACGCGCGTTCCACACCACCAGAACCTCGCGCGCCGTAAAAAAAGTAGGTTATTCGAATCCCCTCCATTTTTCTTCGATATTTTTATTGTTTTGTTTACAAAAAATGAGCGATTCAAGTTTTGACAGCACACCACCAGATATTTTAAACGCTGCAAAAGAGCATAATATTCAAGTGAATTTTAATAATTTCACTATACAAAATGAAAATTACTACTTAAATAAATGTTTTTTTTCATTAATACTTAGTTTATTTGTATATAAGCGCCGTGCCCATTACAAAGCAGTACCGCTCAGGATTCTTGAAAACCCCCAAAAATTCTGAGCGGCACTACAATAATTGCTATCGTCACCTTGAGACATAAGATGTTAAGTCTCATTTGCCCAGTATTTAGACTATCTACGGCGCCCTTCACACCGAAACACAGTAATGCTCACACATTACTGCCTCATGTCAGAAATAGAAATAGGCGAATATGTCTAGCAGCAGAATGCTTTATCTAGGCGTGATAAATAATAATAATAATAACTATATTTTCTCACCAACAACCAAAACTTAAAAAATACAGGGGATACAAAAGTTTTGGTCGTGGATCGCGGGTGCCTGTGGTAGGTAATAAAATACCTGTATTACTGTTCACCAGGATTCCACTTTTACACAGTGACTAGAAAGTTCTAAAAATCAAAGGATAGAGGTAAATGTGTGTGTGTATGCATGAGAGAGAGAGAGGGTGTATGTGTGTGAGTGTGTGTGTGACATATAAATTATCTAAGATGTAGTTGTATTTATAGACTAAACTAACCTTAAGCAATTTTCTCCCGTACCACTTCTATCAAGAACTTATAACTCCATCTGTGGTGAAGTAGATATTTTTAAAGATTCTTTACCTGCGTTTAAAAACATATTACGAGATTGTTAGGCGCCAAATGATTGATGTTCTTCTTCCTTTTTTCTTCTTTTCAAATTCGCATTATGTTGATTTTATAATTTTTGTTTTATTTTATATAATTGTTTTCTTGGTGTCACGGAAGCAAAGACTGTGCATGTTGTGACACCTTAATTTGTTGTACATTCAAATCATTATTTGTTAATATTTAATATATTTTAAGCGTATTAGAACGTAACAACTACTGGTTGTCCTATAAATAAATAAATAAGTAAATAAATAAATAAATAGATAGATAAATAAATAAACAAATAAATAAATAAATAGACTGATATTTAAGTATGAATGTGACAAATGTTTTCTATATCACCACAAAAAAATTATCTTAAAACAAGTAATCGAATATTGATATTTCGAAGAATCTTAATATCAGACTACTCCTTTTGAAAACTGTGTAACGTAGGTGTTCTTTGTTCGTTGTAAATTCCAAAGTGAATTGAAAAATATTTATGAAATATTCGCTACGAAATTACGCAACACAGGAACTGGACAATGGACACATTCAGTCTGAGTTAAAAACATTTCGGAGAGAAAGATTTATTATTGCACATTATTTTGTACTGCCCGTGAATTCGTTTTCGATAAATTCTTTGGTAAATCCTGTTAATGTACTCAAAAGATAACCCTTTTCTGTACTTTTGACAAGGAAAGAATTCATTTTTGTATTTATAATTAATGTTATAAATGTGATAATGAATTTTAGGGTGAACCAGTGGGAGGCTACTTTGCACAGGATGACGGCTAGATTATGGGTACGATAACGGCACCTATTTCTGCCGTGAAGCAGTAATTCATTCATTCATTTCAAAAAAGGGGGAGGTTCTCAATTCGTCGGTATGTTCTTTTTTTTTAAATGTTGTTACCTCAAAACTTTCGACTGGGTGAACCGATTTTGATAGTTCTTTTTTATTTGAAAGCTGGTGCTTCCCGTATGGTCCAGATTTGACAATGACATCCATGAGAAAACCATAAAAGTCTTAAATTTGCTATACATATGTATAGCAAAAAGGGCGATAAACTCAATATCGCGCCAACCGATTTCGATGATTCTTTTTTTATTGGAAAGGTATACCTTAAAGATAGTTTTGTGAGAGTTTTAGTTAGGTTCTGATTACGGAATCCATGACAAAGTAACGGAACTCTTCAATTCTTAGGAGCAAATTAACGATACTCGGCCGAATCTTATTTATGCTATCCGGATATTTAAGTCATCTACCATAACATAGTTATGGTCAAGTAATTATTATCGTAGTCGAATATGGTGAACAATGGGACTCCTTAACGACTTATAGTAAGGGTGCGATCTGTGGCAGAATTTTTTAACTTTATGTAATCAAATTTCAAAGCGCTTAAGTTCATTGCTGCATTGAAATATTTAGTATATGTAGAATATTTACATATTTAGGTAAATTGTTTTTAGTGTACTTCTCATCAACCGACTTCTAAAACACTATTCCAAAACAATAGATATAATATGCACTAAAAAGTATAAAAATAATTGCGTACTTTTATACAATCTAATTAATTAATCTAATTCTAGTTACGATTATTGTAATTTTTGGAGTCGGTGTCATCCAAGATAGGTTTGTTACTACTCGTACATACATAGTTATAGATGAGATGTGCTTGAGTCGTGAGGAGGTGAGAGGCGAGAGCTGGTCGCGGCGGAAGTAAGGTGCTTTAACTATCTTTAAAGCTAAATTGTGAATGATTTATTTCTATTAACTAGTAGATCTGACGAGCTTACTTTTTTATTAAACTGAAACGAAATAGAATAAAACGGTATTTAAAAAGAGACGGAATACATTTTAGGCCGTTTTCAATGACGTATCTCTAGTTTAGTGAGGTTTTCGTGGTACTTATTTCATAAAAAATTATGTACATTTTCTGTATTGGCTAATAAATAAAAAAAAAAGTTACGGATATATCACCGTTTAATCAAAAGAGCTTATCTATTATCCATAGTTATGTTCAATATACGGCCGTTTTCAATAACCTAGATAGGTTCCTTAGTTATTGAAACGTAAGTAAGCGTAATAGATTTGTCTACCTCTAGTAAGTTAATTTAAGTATAGATAGGTTTTTGAAAACGGCCGTATAACTATAATGGACATAACTATGGATACCTTCTTAGGTATCCATCCATCTTGTCATCTGAAAACGGCTGATAGTTATAGTCCAATGCTATCTATCGATAGGTTATTGAAATGTACGTAAGTACGTATGTACGAAAAGGAAAGATTTGTCTACATCTAGTAAGTAAAATTAAGGATATTGAACGGCCGTTGGTGGCGGATTACGTAGTGAGATTTCTGGGTAAGTTTGAAGTAGTATGCTGCCGATATTAAACATAATAATATTTGTGCTGCAGAAGAGGTCTATTCGCGCTATTTATAACCTAGGTCCTAAAGAATCAATGAGAGCAAAATCTAAAGAAATTAACATCTTGACTGTTGCTTCTCAAAATATTCTTGATAATGTCTGTACATAGGCACATAATTGAATTTGCTAGAAACTGTCGTAACCATATATGTTATATGAACACCAGAACCAGATATAGACTTATTAAGCCTACTACTCAGCTAAGTCGAGTTAGTAAGTCTTTTGTGGGGCGATGAATATGCTTTTACAACAAGATCCCAGATTATGTTCAAAAAAAAGAATTACGAAATACAAAGGAATTGTTAAAAAACGTTTGTGTGGTAAAGGTTACTATCACATAAATGACTTTCTTAATGATACCATTGATTGGGAATTGAGCGACCTATATTACATAATGATATATTTTTGTATGATTTAACATATTAACCATATTTTTATATAAAAATAAAGAAGTCCTCTGAGTTTGTTGCGCCCATTCTTCTCAGGTCTGAGGCATACCTTTTGGAATGGTTGGTAGTTTTTGACTTTCAATAAGTGATTTTATATTATATTTTGAATAAAAATATTTGTATTTTAATTTGATACTGTGCCTAAGTGGTATCAAATCACCTTTAGTGTCTTCATGTTTAAGTATGATATGCAAATATACGAGTAACCGAACAAGGCTTAGTTGTATCGTCAATTGAGTGCCAGGGGAGATGTCGGTCGTGATAACATAGTTGTTACCCATAAATCGAGGTATAAGCAATACAGATAGTACAGAAACAACTCTGTCTGTGTTATTAAATAAACGCGAACTAAGGTTATTCTAAATTTAACATTTTACAGCCTTACAAATAAACTTGGTATAAAGTTATGACCTGAGAATAAACCAAGAATATGCAATTTTTTTAGCTTTACGGCCGTTTTCAATAACGTATCTCTAGTTACGGATACATTGCTGTCACCGTTAATGACAAGATCTTATCTATCCATAGTTATGTCCAATATAGAAGTCCAATGCTTTATGTCGATAGTTTATTGAAATGTAAGTAAGCGTAAAAAGATAGATTTGTACACCTCTTGTAAGTTGAACTAAGGATAGATAGGTTATTGAAAACGGCCGTATATCGCTGACAACACTGTCAATACAATGATAATTATGAAGTTTTCCTAATGTCAAGAATCCTTGCAAATAAACGCGGATAACGTTATATGTCCGAATAAACCAATCATAAGTATAATGTCTATTTGTAACTTAGAATATTGACTCTATTGTAAACATTTAGCATATTCTTGGTTTATTTTCAGTTATAACATTATACCAAGTTTATTTGTAAAACCGTTTGTATTAATCTTTGTCACTACAGAATTTTAGGCTTGGAGTAACTTTTCAATCCGTTTATCTATAAGGGAAAAGTTTGTACTTATATCTACATATCAATCCTTTTTTATTTTTTATTAATTTCTACTTTAAGCGATGCTTCACTATGACTTATTTCTTATTAAAGTAAGGCCAGGACTCTATCTCCAAGAAACAAACTTCACAGGATCACGCATTGTGCTAATGATAATGCATAAGATGCATTGTCTAATTAGACGAGATGTATTTTCGGGAAATTATCAGCAAATCTTCTTTGTAGTTTGGTAGCGAAATAATTATAGATTATTTTTATTCAAAAGAATCACTTCTTATAGTTTATTCGGATGACAATTCAGGAAAAAAGAGAATATATTCAATAAATACAGTACCAAAGTCACTGATATAGCCTAAATCATTGCGAAACTTAAGTGCCAGTTGGCAGGGCACATAGCTCGATGGACAGATGGCCGGTGGCGCAGAAAAGTCCTCGAATAGTGACCACGTACCAGACGCAGTATTGGAAGGCCCCCGAAAATCTTTTCGGACCATCTGGTCCCCGACGATCTTGACCAGATCTTCGGAATTCGCTGCATTGAAGCTCATTCCACAGCTTCACTATACACATACAATACTCCCATTCTACTATTACAAAAAGATTGAAATATCGTAGACCGAACCAGATCATAGAAGAGAGACAGTTTTTGATTAAATGAGTGTTTTGAAATGAATTTCGTTGCCTACCTACCTCTTTAATAAAATACATTGGTAAATTTTGTAATGAAATGAAATACGAATGACGTAATATATAATAAGGACACGTTTTTTATGTAACCTGAGTTGCCCCGACCGACTAAAATATTTAGAATTTCAGGAAGAAATTTTCGAATAAAGTAATTTCGTAAGAAAGTTAAATAAGTATAACTTAGATTAAGGATTGGTCTCCGCTGCGCTCCAACTAGATACTGTAAGCGTAGTCGCAAAGTGCGGAAACTAATACTACGCCAAAGTGGGCGTACTCGAACAGGGCGAACTCGACAGCGGGACGGACATAGATTATATCCATGGGGTTCCCGTTTGCTACTTTTTGGGTAGAGAGACAGAAATACAGATTCAATTCACAGGATCACTCGCTTATCTGAATATTGTCTGAAAATCTGGGTTTTGTTTTTAAGCCGTTTGGGGTTCTATAGCGAATAAACACATCGATTTATATACATAAAATCTTACATATCGACCTGAAAACAATGCAATGCTGAAGGCAGTTGGGGCACTGTTTTGTTGTTGGTTCATAGAACAGTTCCTTGCATTGTAGAGTCTAGTGTGATATGGAATTTAGCGGCAGGGATCAGGTTCACAGCTCTTCGGAACACACCCCGTGATAGATAGATTAGGTTATTAAGATAGAAAACATACAGGCAATTACTCTCCGAAACGCTGTTGGATCTAGCCGTTTATAGAGTACACGAACCAGGATAATTCGAGTTATAATTAGAATTTTCGAGCAATTCTGTGTTGCTAGTCTTCATTTTTTCTTGACTTTGTCGGAGACGAGTTGTCTTCTCACCACCTGGTGGAAGCGGAAGGAGCGTATTAGGGCTGATCCCTATACTCTAACTTTCATCTCCCATTTCGTTATTGGATTTTTAGGTTTCGTTGATATATCGCTGATGTGCTGCACACCAGCTTTCTATAAATTTTAATTAATGTTTAACTTTGAGACAGTGTGTCAAGTCTCTTAAGCCTCGTAACATCACTAGATACAGCGTCTTTCCAACCGAAACCCACTAACAGCTTTCACATTACTAATTCACGACAGAATAAGCGCGGCTGAAGAACCCAACCAGGCCGGAACCTGTGGAAAGAAACCTCACATTGGTAATTAGCAGCCACAACTTACTTTCCGTACCTATAATAGCCTATTATATAAATTTATTATAAAGTGTTTTTTAAAGTTTGGTGTCGAGATATTTACGCGCCTCAATAGGGCTATTGGAAACCCAAGCGTTGGCAGCTATTTCGGTCAACGGATCCAACGTTCCCCGTAAAGAAAGTTTTAATTTAATACAACCATAATATTGTAAGTATACTATAAGATTTGTTTTGTTTGAATAAAGTATATGTCGCAGAAATATGGTAAAACAGAACTTTTAATCAATTATTTCCTAACATATAATTTTTATTTGATCAAATCACGGAGGATTTTTAAATAACAACAGGATTTTATCATTTCTCTACATTAATCCAGTGATAAGATCATATCACTGCGACATATACACACAAATGTACATAATATTAAGTTTGTCGTTAGCGTAGCAGGCTATGTTTAGAGTTACACTATACACTTAACTAGTTTTGTTTGAAATGTTGATAAGCTTTTGTCATATTTAACGAACACGGCACTGCAGCACATTTCCTTAAGACAATCTAAATTATTGAATAGTAGATAGCTCTAGGACACGGTAGGAATTCCCTTTGCGTGCAGACAACGTCACAAACACAACCATTGTTGTGTTTGTGAGGCAATGAGAGACAGACGAAATACTATTAGTTAAGTAATTCACTTTGTGTAGCGAACATGACGCGGACATCGTCAACTGATTTTTCTTACTGGTGCTAGCTTCAATCATAAAGAATGATTCTATTATACACTAGATTATTATAAGGTTAGTTAAGAACTTTACGTCATTCGAACGGTTGGCTCAGTGGAAGAGCGCTCGCACGGAAGTCGAGAGGTGGTTTGGTCACAGGTTCATAGATTGTTTGTTCAAATTTGATTTGTGTAATTAATTTAACTTAAAGAAATAACAAATTGTTTAGATTTGAAAGAGCGACATTTAAGACAATTTCCTAATATGCAAATATTGGGTTGAGCAGGTTATCAACTGTAAAGTAGGTCCTGTAGATGAAGCCACAACCTGAGAGTTGAACAAAGACATTTCAAATTTAATTTGTGAAGTTAAGAAAACATAAATTTGTAGACGGTTTTTGGGTTCAAAAAGTTCCCACCCAAAGGAAAATTCAGTAACATTTTATAGTTATGATTCGCCCAACGTATGCGGAAAAGTGAGTATTTTAACCGGGCAGTAACAGAATTAAGTATTGTATATTGAAATTTTAAAAATACTACGTGCATTTCATTAATCCATCGTCGCTTTGTTACGGTGTGCAAAACAAGCATCACTTAATATATTATTATTAATAAATAAACAACTATTGGAACGAAGTTCCTTACGGCAGGCTTGGAGGAGATAGGGATTTTGCTGCGGGACAGAACTGAAAATAAATGTGATAGTAAAACCGTAAGAAAAAATCCGTGGAAAAAAGTGCGTGGAAAAGTGCGTGGAATAAAACCGTTAATTGAGACGAGCGCAGGCGCGACAGTCGCATACACAAGCGAGTAGTGTATATATTATCAATATTATTATATTAATATATGATAACGATTATAGCAATATTAGAACGATTTTTTTTTTGCAATTTGTGTCGATTCTACATTAGCCGAAGGAACTTCGTTCCTACCTGGTGTCCAACGACATCACATTATTTTTTTATTAGTTTTATGTTATAGAATGATGTAAAGGTTGGGTTGTGACGGTGATTATTATTCTTATAACGATGAAAAATCTGTAAAATAATCTGGGTTAGGTATAAAAAGGTATTCATTTTTCTGACAGAACTATTACAGCGACACAGAACTACAGAAACTACAGAACTATTAAAAAACAAAAGATTACATTGAAAACTTCAAAAACAAAGCAGTGATAGCACGAAAACATCGTGACATGTACCAAACGGTAATGAAACTCCAAACCGTACTGACGCAACACGACGAGCGCGTGGGGGAACGGGAGGGAGCTTCATGTTCCAGCGTGGTCCAGAGATAGTGTGGCCGTATAAATAGTATATGTACGCACTTAATAAATATAATTGAAAGCGGTCAAGGATTTGCTGTTTTTTGACATAGTATTTATTAATTTTTCTCATAAGAGCGCTTTCGAGAAGACAGTGTCCAATCCAAATCCGATCCGTACCCGTGAAAAACGGTCCGGTATAGTCGTAGAACTATTTCTAACGGTTGACGGAAAGAAATCGGATGACGGAAGCCGGATCTAGTTCGTAAACTACCATAGAAATAGATCTACGACTCCGTCGGACCGTGTTTTCACGTATACGGATCGGATTCGGATCGGACGTAGTGCGAAAGCGCTTTTAACGTAAACTGTTCTCTGAATACGTAAATTGTTATAAGATGTCGCCCTTAACTTGTAATTTCTGATTTATAAAACGGATTTAATTTGAAATTGAAATAAATCAATCACTAAATATTATGATGAGATTACCACATCATCTCAGTGATTATGTCAGTGAAAAGCGCATTAAAATCGACTTAGTTTTTCAGAAATTTAAATTAGCCTGTACAAACACATAGGCTGATCAAATAAATTTTTAGGATAACTCTTCAATGTATTTACAGACGGCATGCTTACGATTTCAGAAGCAAGAAAAATAAATAGGTTTGAAATAGGAGGTTTGCGTGGTATCAATATGAAAGACACATTAACGGCCGTTCCCAATATTCAGTCTATCTCTTACTTGAGATAAAAATCGTAACTATCGTTGACTTTTCTATCCCAATAAACTTATCGACGGTAACTCACCTTATCCGTACACGCTGTCAGTGGGACTGTCAATGGGACGATGTATAACTAACCAGCGATAGAAGTTTGTATGGAAATTGCAATTCACGCGTCCCAATATAAGACGATAAGAATGACTTATCGGGTATATTGGGACAGCTTCAGATTATTGACAGCTAATTACTGACAGTAAAAGGTAGTAATTTATCTCTATCTGTAGATAGTTATTAATATATTTATTGGGAACGCGCGGCCGTAAGAGATCGATTGAGAGAAAAAGAAGGGGTAGGGTTGCGGTGGGTTGATTATATATAGAGGATTGACAGGATAGATAGAGAGGAAGTATATTGACTGGAAATAAATTCAGAGCTGATTTGGATAGTGGAGTTGGGATAGTTTGAATTAGGCGTATATACAAATAAAATTTGAAAACCAGATTTTATGAACGATGCGGGACTCGAGGCTCGGACTGCAAGAGCACTCGCACATAAAATTTTGTTTTCAAATTTAATTTCTGTGATATCCTAGAAGTGAGGGTTATCACTTTAAAAACATAACAAATTGTTTAGGCGTATATGTCAGAGATGCACTGAGGCCGGTCAAGAGTAACTTCATTATCAATTATCATCATCATCAGCCCGAAGACGTCCACTGGTGGACAAAATTCATGGAGATCCTTGGGACAAGGCATTTAATGCCTGAAGATCGGTCCCTCATCCAACGTATTTCAGTGATCTTGACCTATTACGTATAATATTGTAGTAGATCCAATGGTACAAAGGATTAAAAAAACATATTTATATTTAATTTATTTTTAATTATGTTTTTTCATGAGTCAAAAGTACCCAAATTTGAGAATTTTCGAACTTTTAAAAATTCATATCTCTAAAAATATTAACTTTGTCGTTTGTCTAAGTCACAGGACCTTTTTTATTTATATCTTAATAAAGAATATAAAAAAAATTGTCAGGTTCAAAAAAAAATCCTTGCAATTGTTCAATCATCAATTAGGCAATTTTAAGAAGATTGCATAAAAAATTGAGTTGGAATAGTATTCGGTACTCATGCGCCGATATTTTTATTGAAATTTTTTATTAGTTGATATGACAAAACAACGTTTGCCAGGTCAGCTAGGTAATAAATAAAAACCGAGAGCTATTGAGATCAATCCTTCAATCCACACGCAAATATGTATGAAAACATGCAGATATAAGAAATATTACCATAACACTTTAATACAGTCTCATGGTGACAAGCGCGATGTGTCGACACAACCCCTCCCGGTTTGTGTTGATACCCAACGCTATATGCTGTAAGTTACCAAACTAAACACCATACAGACACCAGAGTTATGATGCCTCCGAGCTGGTTGCGCAACCAAGCGAACACCAGGTAAGGAACTCGAGGAAGGACAGGCAGGGGCGAGCAAACCGTATAAGCAATTAGTCAGTGCCTACCTTTTTTATGCAAATAAGGGACGAGACGAGTAGGACGTTCAGCTGATGGTAATTGATACGCCCATTACAATGTAGGTCCGCTCAGGTTTCTTGAAAAACCCAAAAATCTGAGAGGCAATACAATTGCGCTCGTCACCTTGGCACGTAATAAATTTAATCTCATTTGCCCAGGAATTTCACTAGCTACGGCGCCCTTCAGACACAAACACAGTAATGGGTACATATTACTGCTTCACGGCAGAAACAGGCGCCGTTGTGGTACCCATAATCTAGCCGGCAACCTAAATAAATATAGAGTTCACCTTTTTTTAGTTCAATTTGGTTCCAGTCTTCTTAACCCAGACTTCTATTAAATTAATACAGCCGTAGGTATTATATTTAATAGTACCTATTGAACATCCTCTTATTGAACTAAAGTATTAGATTGGCTAAATGGGCCGGAAACTATATGCGAAACACATAAAACTTCAATATATAGACCTCAAAGCCCGGTACTGTCTGTACAGTTATATCTATAGTGCCTACCTTCCAGAAAACCAATGCACTCCTCTGCTATAGAGCTGTGTATATTATCGGCTTTGATTGAGGAGTGGGAAGGTATCCCACAAGAATCAATTCAGATGCTGATCGGGTCTATGAATCGTCTTCGAGCAGTTATTAAGGCGAGGGGAAGGAACACAAAGTACTGACACTTAATTTTAAGGCTTAATAAAATGTTTTAATCATTCATTATTTTTCCATATTTTCTTGTTTTCCTACATGCCTCACTTAATTCGGGATAGCTAATTAACTACTGGCACGATTTGAATGAATTTGGTATCAATTTACAGTTGAACGTTTAAAATGATGTCACTTTTATAATAATTAAAAATTTATTTACGGCAGATAGAGATAAATTACTACCTTCTACTGTCAGTAATTAGCTGTTAATAATCTGAAGCTGTCCCAATATACCCGATAAGTCATTCTTATCGCCTTATATTGGGACGCGTGAATTGCAATTTCCATACAAAATTCTATGGCGAGTAAGCTATACGTCGTCCCAATGACAGACAGCGTGTACGGATAAGATGAGTTACCGTCGATAAGTTTACTGGGACAGAAAAGTCAACGATAGTTACGATTTTTAACTCAAGTAGACCAGAACCAGAGATAGACTGAAGATTGCGCGGAATCAATTTCAAGGAAGTGATTCCAAACTTTTGCTCGCGACTGTATTTTGTTGGTAGCGTCGAATAATTGAGGTGAAATAGCCCTAAGATGCCTTACGATACAGTTGGTGTTGTTGTTATGGGCAGGTGTTAGCGAATAATGTCAGGTAGGTCGTTTCGACACAGTTTCCAAATACATAAAAAGTCACAAAAAGTGATATTATTTATCTGCCAAGGGAAGCTGCTCCAGTAGACAGCTGTATATCTCAGCTTGTCACCTTGACCGCTCCCAAGGTGGATTAAATAGTTCAGTAATGTTGCTAGCCAACTTCTTTCATACGATAAACATAAATTAACAACTTTTATATTTTTTTCTGAGCAATTTTATATCTATTTCAGTCATGATAAGAACATACGTGCGTGTTCGTTCACCGGGACCTATACAAAACTGAATATTTAGGCATTTAATAAGTTCGACTGTTAAATATGATTAGTCACTTTTGATTATGAAATTTATTCCGTGATTAAACCATCGGGAGGCTCATTTGCACAGGAAGCCAGCTAGATTATAGGTACCACAACGGCGCCTATTTCTGCCGTAAAGCAGTAATGTGTAAACATTAACCCCCTTATTCATAATGGTCCGCTAACTTAAAACAGCCTCTAAGGAGTGTTTTTTCTCATTCTGACTTAGGCTAATAGAAGAAGACAGAGTGTGAATTAGAAATGCTTTAAGTTAGTAGACTATTATGAATAAAGGGGTAAGTGTTTCGGCCTGAGGGGCCCCGTAGCTAGTGCAATAACTGGGCAAATGAGACTTAACATCTAATGTCTCAAGGTGACAAGCACAATTGTAGTGCCGCTCAGAATTTCAGTGTTTTTCAAGAATCTAATGTGTGTAATAATAGGTAGGGCGTATCAATTACCATCAGCTGAACGTCCTGCCCATATTTACAAAAAAAAATCGATTAGTGAGCTAGTCGCTGCACAAGGGTCGTCTTTGCTCTGAGGATCCGGTGCGCTAAATGTAATTGATTAAACTTTAAATGCACACAATCTGTTACATAAAAAGGTACCTTATGGTATGTTCGGAGCGTAAACCTTCACCGCGATATTGAGCAGCCCACCATCGCTCAACGCATCAACATTTCAAACAGCTTTCACGACTCTTCTTCGCTAAGGTTACCACACACCCTAACTCCTTGGTGAAGGAGGCATGAGACTACGTGAAACTCATTAGATGACCTCAAAACTTCAAACTTCTGGTCGATCCCGTTTGGCATCAATATTGCAATAACGAAACTACGGCTGAGATCTATAGAGCGTATGTAGACTTTGCTCAGACTTTACTTAAGTACAACTTAACTGAGTGTAAAAAAAACACGAACTGGACTTTTGTATTGGGCTGTCTTGGCATAAGCTCAGCATAATTTACGCTGTCAAATGAATATAAATACAAAATCAAAGGTTATGCTAAGCTTACACCTGAGTGTACTTAGCTGACTAAGTTTTAAGTAAAATCTGAGTAAAGTCTATGTACGCTTTATAGATCTCAGCCTTACGATGTACTACGCTCTCGTTTGCTCTCGACGGCGAAGGTGTGGACCCATTTTTGGGACCGCTGGCACTCGTCACCTAGACGCGGGTCAGCGGTCCATCAATTTCATTTTAAAATATGTTTTTCCACTTTCCTTTAAGTTACAGAAAGGCCTAGGCTCAAACCTCGCAGGACTCAGGAGATACCCTTTTTCTGCACAACTGACCCAAACATGTATTATCTCTTAATAAATTGAAATTCATGACTTCAATATCACAGTCAAACTTGCCTGTTATTAACTTTATAGCTAGAAAAACAGTGCAACTGAAGGATTTACGGCAAGATTGAATGGTCAGTTACTAGTTATCAATTTTTTTATGGAAAAAGAGGACAAACGAGCCTACGGGTCATATGGTGTTGAGTGATCACCGCTGCCCACATTCGCTTGAAACACCAGAGGAATCACAGGAGCGTTGCCGGTCCTTTAAGGATGCTGTACTCGCTTTTTTATGAAGGCACCTATGTTGTACCGCACCGCACAAGGAAGTTCATTCCACAACTTTGTAGTACGTGTATGAAAGTTCCTAGAAAAGCGCACTGTGGACGATCGCCAGTCGCCACACATCCAGATGGTGGGGATGATATTCTAATTTGTGGCGTGTCATGCGAAGGTGGAATTCGGTGGCAGGAATCAAGTTAAAGAGCTCTTCGGAACTCTCCCCGTGGTTAATGCGGTAGAAGACACACATTGAAGCGACGTCTCTGCGCAACGCCAAGTGATCCAGCCGTTCAGAGAGGGTCCCCGACAAATCGATCTGCTCTTCGTTGCACGTGGTCTAATAGATCGAGCTGATACTGGGGTGCGCCAGATCCGAGATGACCGCAATACTCCACATGTGGCTGGACCTGCGCTTTGTAAAGAGCTAGAATGTGCAGCTCTTTAACAGTCGTAAGGAATCGGTTTTAATTCCTACTAAATTAAGAGTTTGCAAAAAGAAAGAAATTCATTCAAAGTGGTAAAAGTAAAATACAACATTATGTGAAAACAGTTTATTTTCACGACCATTAATAAAGTATATTTACAATCGCTCCCGCAAATTCATTGTTATCAACAACAAACAAATTCATTTGCAGTAACACTATCAGATCTTAATAACTAAAATATGGCGCAATTTCGTTAAAATAAGTATAACGTTTGGCGTTTAAGTACATACAGTAAATTGATAAAAAATATACAAGTGTAACTATACAGGACTTACAATTAACATATAAGCGACGATATTAACTATTCTTAAGTGAGATTTCAATCGTTGTGATAACAGTCATGTGATTTTAATTTTATTTAAGAAATTAACACTAACACTAACGAAACGGACATTTTACCTATTTATAATGATGCTTTCAATTTATTGATTAATTAATTTATGCTTAACCAATGGGAAGTGTGGGAAACTTTACAGAAAAATGACTTTCATTTAATTGTAGTTTAGGGCTGCATTTAGGGTTTGTCGCGTTTAGTGCTCAGCTGACAGCAAACTTGATTGCGCGTGTACAATTGCAATAATGCACAGTGTAGAAGTGTACAATGGCGCGACGAGCTCGACCGAAGATTCTCGTCAGCGCGACGTAGCTGTACGCGCGTAGCGATTCATTGTTATAGCTACGCTTGACCGACGGTCAGCGCTGACCGTCGCGTCGGTCAAGCGTAGCACTAAATGCAGCCTAAGCTTAAATATATTTTGTCATCAACAGTAAAGTTGCTCACAGTTTGCATTAGTTGCCTCTACAAATATGGAATTATGTCCAAAAAGCGCAAATTTAGGGCATTTTGAATGAAATTTATATAATAACAATTTTGTAAATCAATATGAAAGTCATGTACAAGATTTTAATTCAAGAACAAGGTAAATATATAGCTATAAAGTACATAATTCCTTTGTAACATTATGAGTAAATTCTTGCTATGTGTCTGAATCGGTCACCGAAATATTCTCTTGTGCTTTTGTGTCCTTTGGGTACCTAAACAATATCAGCTAATTATGCCATTCCCAAGTACGTATTATGTTATCATAATTCACCAATTTATATTCGTATAACAATTTCTTTAAAAGGGCTGTTAAGATATCATGAATTACACATTAAATGTATCTACCAATTGTTAAATTTAAGATTTATATAGGATATTCAAAACACGAAGTCTATCTAACATAAATATAAATTTCGTTGACCGAAACAGTCGAGAGCGGAATCATTAATAGCATCAAATAAGACAAGCCGTTTGCAAAAAACAATTCTTATAAACTAATTTCAGTATAAGGCCCGATTTCACCATTGAAGGAGAACGCGATTAAAAAACTTTGACCTACGCTTACACCTGTAAATAAGTTTACAGCTTTAATTCGGATTTCACCAACACAAACTAACCACAATAATAGCCTAAACGTATGCAATAAATGCTAACCAGTGACCAGCGAATATTGGACGTTAAATATATTTGTTCGCGTTTAAGACTAACTGTTGTTGTTGCAACAGAAACATTAACATATAAAAATTTTGATTTTGTGATGATGATGATTAATCAAATTAATAAATTTCACTTACCGATGACAGTTCTGACAGTTATCGGATACATTCTATTGTTTATGACATGTAAACTCAGTTTACGTCAACACGATCAAAAGGTATTGGTGAAACCGCTTAGTGTTTCATTGAGATCAAGACTGGCATTTGAACTCATTGAATTACACTTATTGAACTGAGTTTTATTAAACCCAGTTTGAAGTGGCATTGGTGAAATCGGGGCTTAGCCAAGTCAATATAGAAAATAATCTAAAATGGCGTCGATTGTTATTCTTTCTCGCTCACACACATCTATGCACAGAAGACACACACGCAGCAGTACTGACTCCAATAAAAATATTTAAGTAAGCAATATAATGACACTATAATAGATATATATATATTACGTAGCACTAAATGCATATATATATTATCTAAAGAGCTGTCCTGTTGTGATTGCGAGTACAATTAACCATTTTATATTATTTTCAATTGACTAGGCATATATTATGACTTGTAATAACAAAGCGATTTTAAACAAATTCTAAGCAAATCATAGATAAGCTTCGTTGACATTCATTGGAGTCAGATAAATAAAAAAAAAATAAGCACTAAAACCCCCGTCTTCGTGTTTGAGATCTACAGAAGTTACGGCTATAAGTCAATTGAAAAAACTTTAAAAATATCGAGATATTTCTTTAAAATTTAGCTAAATAATTTCTAAACCGACATTTTATACATTAACATAGAAAATTGCAAGAAAAAAGCACAATATAGAGAGTTGCATTGTTCAGCTAAACTTCTTACAGTAAAGGTGGGTATTTTTTTTAAATAATATAAATATAAAGTTTCAAACTATACCTAATAGCCTAAATACATAGTCGGATTTGGTACGAGTGGACCATCGGACGGTCCAGTTGGTGTGGGTGGACGCCCCGAAATAATTGGTACGCGCCGTCATACTCGATGCGGTCCGGACGGTAATAATAATAATTTTGTGCGATGCACATGCGATCGAATATGGTCCGTTATCATTGCAATTCAAGACATTGAATTTGTTAATATTATACATAGGTACTAAATGAATTATTAAGTTATTTACGTCTCATATTATAATATCTTAAAATTTTATTTTTATAAATATTAATGATAGCATTGTGAAATCCGACATGTTTCGGTATAACGGTAGTGTTTAGATAATTTTGTAACATATTTCGCATGTCAATTGACGAAACATATTGGATTATCAATAATATTATATTAACATCTTAAGTACAATGTTTCCTGCAAATAAAATTTCATTTCATTTCATATCGGCCTTGACCGATCCTCCGATCAAATCCGACCATGTGTTCAGGCTATAAATGTAAAAATCGAATGACGTGGCTATAATAACACATAACCATCTTAATAATATAATGTATAACTAAATTATTTATATAGTACCTAATCTATAGTAGGTATATAAATAATTCCAAATTTGCAGACCTGTAAAGTTTTGTGAATATATGTATGCAAAATTAATATTAAAACAAATATTATTTAAGTACAATATTTAATCGAGAATACTTTGATTTTAAATATTATTCCTATCTGCAGAATAAGTTCAAAACTGTGCACAATATTATTATATAAATTTATTTGTAACGTGCTATTAATATTGTATATTCATAAAAAAAAAGTTTCGATATTACAATGAAATATTACCTACCCTATAATAATTATTGTGTATTGGCTAAATTGTGTGTCTGATAATTAAAGGAGAACAGTTAAATAATTAATGGCACCGAATTTATAGAGTATTAATTAGACTTAGGACGGCGACACACTATTAATTAAGCCTTCTTGAAATATATTACAGATCTTACAACTAACTAGGTATACTTAACAAATATGATAATAATTGTGTAAATTAAGTAGAAGTTGCATTAAGTACACTTATATATAAGTTTTCTTTAATGATTTATTTATACCGATAAAGCCTGTACACTTAGAGATGTTTTAATTCGATTCGATTGAGTTTTATTTCAAATTAAAATATCTCTGATTAAATAGCATTCGTTGTAATCGAACCAACATTCGTTGCAGAACCTTTCACCGTCTGTATATTTGACTGGTTTTGTTTGCAGCATTTGTGTTATAATAATATAACAATTACTTTCCTAAACTCTATATTAATTAAATATGTTCTAAGTGACGTCAATTATTAAAAACAATGTACTCAAAAGTGAGTAAAATCGAATTGAAGATCATTGAACATATTTACGATTTAATTTTGAAATACCGTTTTTGTTGTTTCTTCCAAAATTAAATCGATGAATTCAATTCAATATTGGCTACATATTATTATATAAAGATAAATTTTAATATAGCAGCTTAGCAGATTTCCGCGCAAATTTTAACTGAACTATACATTAATATAATATTTAAGTATTTACATAAGTCGTCTGTTTCGTTTGCCAGTCTACGACCGTAAGTCTTCCTTACTCCGCGTTCGCAAACAGTATGTTCATTATTTCTCTTCGTCTTTACCACAGACAAACAAGAACAATCGTGGCATAGTTCACTTTTAAATATATTTTTTTTTGAATCGATGACATAAATGAATGGACTGTTAAAGAATCTAACAATACCTATGAATAAGAATTATTTAACTAAGCACTCAAAGAGGATATAAATAAATACTTATCAAGTTTTATGAACTTAGCTCGATAGCATATAAGTACTTTTTATACGCTGTTAATTGAAGTCGTTATCCCAATCTAGTCATATTCACTAACAAAAAAAGCCTCACAGATTTTTGATATTCAATCGAATTTAATATCATACATAAGTATCACTTTACCACATAATTTTTATTAGTCTACATACACATATAATAAATTTAATAAAGACACATTTATATGTCATAGTAAAACGGTACAATCGTACAAGTTCTATGCTTTGTTCGAAGATCGAAATCAATTGCGATGCCTTCGTGTGTTCGAGAATGAAATGCAAATATTATATGATTTACTGAAGAAGGTTTTGTTGTTTTGTTGACGAGCGAAGACCCAACAGAGATGTAGGATCCGATAACTTCTTGTATGCAGACCGAGAACAATCACTGCTTTAATAAACAAAAGAAACAGAAAGTCTGTGTTCGGTAAATTCCCACAAACGAGCTGTATTCGAGGTTCATTTATTTATTTTCTCTATATTTTTGAAAACAACGACAATACCCTTGTGCCAAAAATCCTTCAAAATGAATAACATAAAAACTATTCTAAATATCATATTGTATGGTATTAGTTGGAGCTTATTTATAAGTTCTATCTTTATTATTTTTTTTGTAGGTACCACGACGGTGCCTATTTCAGCCGTGAAGCAATAATGTGTAAAAATTATTGTGTTTCTGTCTGTAGGGTGCCGTAGCTAGTGAAATTATGGGGCAAATGAGTCTGATATCTTATGTCTCAACGTGACGAGCGCAATTGTAGTGCCGCTCAGAATTTTTGGGGTTTTACAAGAATCCTGAGCGGTACTGCACTGTAATGGGTAGGGCGTATTAAACTATCAGCTGAACGTACAGCTCGTCTCGTCTCTTATTTTTATAAAAGAAACCATTGAATTATGACGTGTAAATAAATAATTGACCAGCCAAAAATAGTCCGATAATATTACGTAAAAATGTTATAATTTTGAGACATATGAAATGATAATCTATTTATCTGAGTTGACCCGTGAAGTCATTAGAATTTCAAAAAGAGATTTGTGAACCGACAAAGTTGTAACGAAGTAATTTTGAAAGAAAGTTATACAGAATATAAAGTACGCGTACTGAAAATTTTATTCAGACTTAATGTATTACCGGGTTTGTTTGACATAGATGAAATTTACTTGACATTTTATCCTACTAATTTATATATATAAGAGATTTCCACGTATATAGTCACTCATCACGATATCTCTGGAACCATTAGAGCTAAAGACTTGAAATTTGGTAGGAATATTCTTTTCACCGAATAGAGGTCAGCTGATTTTCCAAAATCCATCCGCAATAGTTTTTTTTTATTATGAACAGAACAACGTCTGTTGGGTCACCTAGTCTTTATATATATAAATCCAGTGTCCTGATGTTTGTTACCAGTGAACTCCTAAACGATTTAAATGAGGATTACTTCATGAAGTGCAGTTTAGTCCAACCTGAGAGATAGGATAGTTTTTATTTCGATTTGGGAGCCCATTATTATTTTTAATTACAATATTTGTTTTGTATGGACATATTTTCTATGAGAGAATTTATTGCATTAAACTATTACATTATAACAACTGGGAGCGTATTTTACGAAATAATTCATGATGAAATGTAATATTATTGACAAAGTCATAAAAAAACAGTATTTAATTTATTCTATACAGAACAACGTCTGTCGGGTCAGCAAATTGTGTATATATGTGTGTATTTATAGAAATGTATGTAATAATAACATTGACACACTTTTAAATAAACTGACTATGTGTACAAGACAGCGATATATTCAATACAATATACTTATTTAAACATACATAAATAGATACATATAAACATACATGACCCGGAAACAAACATCCATATTCATCATATAAATGTTTCGATTTAAACCTGGGACCTCTAGCTCAGTAGGCAGGGTCACTAAACACTGAGCTATATGGGTCGTCAAATATTATAACTATTATAAAATTTAATATTGAATTGTCCGAGCTTTCAATTCTTTTGTTTATTATTAGTATTACTATTCATGTATATTAAATATTATTAAATAGAAGCAAGTAAAAAAATGTGCTAATATTGAAATGTCGTGTAGGTACTTCGCTTAATTCGTATACCTCTCTCGAAAAAGAATATTTAAGTGGTATAACAATACACTTAGCTCGTAATTGCGTCACAGATAAGCTGTCCTCATATTACACAAAGACGGAATTGGAGGACATAGAACCTACATTTCCTCGAGACAATAAATTATTGAACAGGCGACAGCACTAGAACACACTATAACAATTCCCTTTGCGTCAAGACAACAGCAGAAACAGAAATTCAAATAAGTATTATTATCATACATAAGATGAAGCTCCTATGAGATACTTAGTAAATTAGTTCACTTTGTGTAATGCACTTGGCTTTAAATTCAATTGATAACATAGCGACTGTTTATGCCGCAGTTATATTGGCAAAGCCGTAATATTACAATTTCACTAGTGATATTATAATAAAACTAGGTAGATTGTCAATAGACTTCGTATCTTACAATTTAACGGCCTGGTTTTAACAAATTTAATCACAACACACGAGCCGAGCGTAGCGTGCCGCGGCAGCGGCCGGCGGGTGCCAGAACCGAATCAGGCCTTGTTCGCTATTATTTCAACAATAATTTTAGATGATTATTGTTTTGCAAAATTGCGTTTTGAAAAAAAAATTACCTATCAGAACGCTCGACGTCTCACACTGCTAACTTCATTTATTCATATACCTAGATTTATTATAATGTCACTATAGTGTTAAACCAGGCCGTTAAATTGTAAGAAATGAAGTCGATTGATAATCAACCGTTTTATAATAATATCACTAGCCAAATTATAATGTCACGGCTTTGACAATATACCTACGACCTACACCGTTATGATAAACGTATTATCTTCAACCTGCGTTCACAATAAGATGTAGGTACGGTATTCCATATATTTTCAATTGTAAATATCGAAATCTACATATTAGAGATAGGCTTAGCTGACCCTAGAGAAGTAACTTATTCAAAATAATAGCTGCCAGCAAGTAAGCAAATAACACTTAATTTGTTTTATCAAATCAATTTAGTAAAATTAAACAATATAATTGACTAATATTTTTTCATTTCAGTTCTAGATATATTCAAATCTATTGAGTTTATATCTCAAGTTTATAGTTTAAAGTCATAACTAATAAAACTTTCACACCAAGTATAAATATACTTCACTTGCTTGTCACATTACTTCTCTCTGAAAGGATATAAATACTATTGTATGAGTGATTCTATATATACATAGCATCGGACAATTCTGATCATTAATATACTATTGTAGTTATTTTGAAAGTAACAATAAAACAGTTCAAGTTAAATTGTGTTTTTCTTAAGAAAAACTTACGAAAATTCACGTATTCAGACCAGAAATGTCTAAGCCACTATCTGACAGTAATTGCTCCGACAGTAATCGGGAGCCATTAGGCTGAGGATCAGATATCCAAGTCTTAAGTCTCTTTGCCAGAAGTATAGCTACACAATTACTCTAAAAAAGATGGCATTTGCTGAAATTTAATGTAACAGTTATATATCTTTTGAATTATCAATGAGCAATACTTCTGTGCAAGATATTTAAATATGATATATATATGATAAAACAGTGGCGCAATTTGCGATACCTGGTACATTCCACGATACATAATTCGCATCTATATCGCATATCTATCAATGAACGGTAAATTTAACAATAATTGGAGTAAATAGCATAAAAGCTATACAATACAGCACATAATAGCATGATTATATTAGTATAATCCTCTGCTAATAGCATACATACAGCGTGTCATGTTTAGACAATAATCTCCCGTATGACACGACGGGCGCGAGAGTTGGGCGTGGAATATCCGGACTCCAGCGACTCGTCATAGCTGAGCGACAGATGTGGAGGTTTGTCCTCGTTTCCTGCGGAGCCCGCGCCCTCGTTGGCTCCGTATGTCTCTGGTAGTCCACTCACCTCATGATACGGTGATTCTGTTGACAATTATTAAGGATTTTAGTTGGATACATGGTGCAATGGAGGTCTACCAGCATTCAGCTATTATTTTAGTGATTAACAAAAATTTAATGTAAAAAATGTTTATGATACAAAAAGTGTAAGAGACAGAAAATTGTATCAACCAAAGTTGAAGAATTATTATGTAGAACTTACTAAGTGTATATTACCAAAGGTATTCAATAAAGGACAATTCTTAGCAAACACCAAAAATGAGCAAGTGTTGTGTAAAAAACAAACTAAAAAGATCTTACTTTCAGAAAATGTGTGATAAGGTTAACGTTAAGAATATATTAAGTCCTGAACATAATATCGAAATATATATTTATTTCATTTTGAGTGTTAATTGTACAAAGTAATGTTTAAAATAAGAGCGTTATCTCGCCATCAAATGTTAACGTTTGGTGAGTACAATATGTTTGGTTCTAGCTTGGTATACTTGTTAGTACACTGTGCAGAACACTAGGAATCAATAGGCCTGTGGAATGCATTTTTGGTAGGATTTTTTTAAAACTCTCTGAGAATTATTTAATTGTTCTGTGGGTACTGAAAGAGACTGGGCTGTGATTTTCGGCTGTAAACGCTGTAAAGCTCGTTGGAGTTAGGTCGGCTTGAGTTCACTGAGGCATGATCAGTCAGATAAACCGGAATCAGTGCCGGACTAAGCAAGCTTGGAGCCCGTAGCTAATTCGAGTCGATTTCCGAGTGTCTGACGTGAATTATCTTTTTAGGAAAAGTTGAAACGATTCACGTTTTGTGACATCAAGTAAATTCAATATTACGATCTGGCAGAGTTAGTAAGTTTAAATATGCGGGGCCCCCATTTTGGGTGGGGCCCCGCTATGGGGTTGGTTAATGCGCCACTGACCAGAATAATTTAACCCAAGATATGTGCGAGATTTAACTATTTCCAAGGGTGTTCACGATTTCATATCGTCAACCTCGCTTCTATGAAGTTGTCGCTTCTGTTTAAATAACACAAGCTGAAGTGCCACTTATTGCCAAGTCAACGTGGTGGATTCTCTGACTCTTGTACTCTGACTTTTGTAAGAAAGCAGAGAATTTCTTTCAAAAGGCAACTGAAAACGCCGCGGAGGCAAATCATCCCATGCATTAGCTCCTTAAAAACTACTCTTTTTTATGGAAAAGTAGGACAAACGAGCGTGCTGGTAACCGGTGCTTAGGGATCAACACCAGAGGTATCACAGGAGTTCAGAAAGAGGAATCGCGGGCCTTTAAGGAGGGTGTTGGCGCTTTTTTTTGTAATAGTTAGGTAATAGTAATAGTAATTGGGTAACTTAACATGTTATGTCTCAAGGTGACGAGCGCAATTGTTGTGCCTCTCAGATTTTTTGGGGTTTTTCAAGAATCCTGAGTGGCATTGCATTGTAATCAGCAGTGCATATCAATTTTCATTTAAAAAAAAGGTTGTATCGTCCCGGAAACACCGCGCAAGAAAGCTCATTCCAAGGCTTTGTTGTACGTACAAGAAAGTTCCTTGAAAACCACACTGTGGAGGAACGCCTCATATCCAGATGGTGGGGATGACATCCTAATTCGTGACATGTCGTTTGTGCTCTGTCAGTGCAAAGAACGTGACCATCATTGGACTCTATGTTTACTCTACTCACCGATATGTTGCTCCATTCGTTTCTTGGGCTTGTGGACGGAGGCGTAGGGATCTGAGCAGTAGTCCTGCCGCGAGGGAGTCTGTGAAGAGCGTAGGGCGTAGTCGGGGGCGGGCGTATGCGGATGTGTGCCATGCTGCAGAGGAGGGTACGGGGCGTAGTCATCAATGGTGCCGTAGCCGCCGTGCGCTATCGGGTCGTAACTGTAATAAAAGTTTCATTAGTTTCATCATCATCATCAGCCGGAAGACGTCCACTGCTGGACAAAGGCCTCCCCCAAAGATCATCATGACGAACGGTCCTGCGGTGCCCTCATCCAACGTATTTTGGCGATCTTGACCAGATCTTCAGTCCATCATGTGGGGGGGCCTACCAAGACTGCGTCTTACGGTACGTGCTCGGCATTCTATTACTTTATTGCCCCAGCGGCCATCTGTCCGTTGATGTGCCCTGCCCACTGCCACTTCAGTTTCGCAATCATTTGGGCTACGTCGATGACTTTGGTTCTCCTTCGGATCTCCTCATTTCTGATTCGATCTCGCAGGGAAACTCCGAGCACAGCTCTCTCCATTTTCTGTCTCCATCTTTCTGTATCTCCATTTGATTGAGACGTTTGTCTAACACGTACGCTTTGTTTGGTTATACGCTAGTTTATTGTACATCTAAGAAACACAGCGTTAGATAGTTCATTCCATTGCTCTGTTTTATATTCCCAAAGAACCACGGTTAACGAATACAGCAAAGTGCAGTTTGCACGTTTCGGCATTAATTTGTGAATTAATGCGGAGGCTTGTAAATTGGTAGTCAATTGTCATCGCAATAATACCACCAGTACATAAGCGCGCTCGTCCATTGATTTGACTTATGCCGTGACCACATATAGTGAACGCCATCGAACGAACGCAAGAGGATGGTTCCCGAACGAAACGCAAGCATTAACAGACGGAACGCCAAACCGGAGAATTTAGTGACAATCACGAACAACGAACAAACGAAAGCGGGCAAAAAGATTCCTTAATTAAATTTATTATCTTTAACATAAATTTATTTAGTTATATATTTTACATTATCTTTTTTACTTACAAAATTTTAACCATAAGATAGAACATACATGTCAGTCGTTTCTTGAAAATAACCTAAAGTATTCAACTTGGCGAAGAGGGCGATGGAGATCGTTCGATTTAACGCACCGCGTGAATGACCCTGCGGCCGACATAAATATATACACACATAATTCTAATTCTATCATCATACAGAACTTTATCAAGTTTTGTAAACAGTAGTAAGATCAAGTATCACTGTTATTTGACCCCAATAAATGAATTAAAAATCATTAATTATATGAAAGAAAGATAGAAAAAAAAAGAAAACACATATATTTAAACACACATCACAACGGCACCAATTTCTGCTGTGAAGCAGTTATGTGTAAACATTACTGTGTTTCGGTTTGAAGGGCGTCGTAGCTAGTGAAATTACTGAGCAAATGAGACTTAACATCTTATGTCTCAAGGTGACGAGCGCAATGATAGTGCCGCTCAGAATTTTCGGATTTTTCAAGAATCCTGTGCGGCATTGTAATGGGCAGTGCGTATCAATTACCATTAGCTGAACGTCCTGCTTCTCTCGTCCCTTATATTCATAAAAAAAACACACACACACAAATAACAAAGTGAAGCAACTTAAAAATATACAAATATAAAAACGTGTGGTGTTTAAAAAAGAAGCCACTTAGCATGTGTTTTAACATGTTGCAAACGCTGATCTTCTGTGAATCCCGCGTGACACATGAACCTCAAGGGTGACACCTCGCCTGAATTAAAGTATTTCTATACTAAACTTTAAAACAAGAATAAACTTAAAAAGAGTACTTATAATTAATGATACCTAATAATGACGGATAATAAAATAAAACAAAACAAAAAGCTCCTCCTGAACGCAACTAATGCTGGAATACTGACTTCGATATTCATATACTATCGTAAAATATATAAATTACGTGACACGTTGTTTGTCCGCGATGGACTTCTAAACTAATGAACGGATTTTAATGGGAATTACTTCATGGGGAGCACTTTGGCCCAACTTGAGAGATAGGATAGTTTTTATTTCGATTTGGGACCCATAATTATTTATATTTTCAATATTTGTTTTGTATGGACATATTTTCTATGAGAGAATTATTGACGCACGGTTTGACAGTTCTGCTGTGAAACAATTTCATTATAACAACAGGCAGCATTATTTACGAAATAATTCTTGATGTTTTGAAATATTATTGGCAAATTCCTTTAAAACAGATCTTTTTTTAATATCTACAGAACAATGTCTGTTGAGCCAGCTAGTATATATATATATATATCTAGAACCGGCCTTTAAAAAAGGCATCTCATATATATATATATATATATCTGGTTATATACTCAAGGACATGAAGAGTACAACTCACCCATAGTTGCTCTGGCGATCCATCATCTGATGCGAGGGTATACCAGGCGCGGCGTTTGCGGCGGCCATCTTCATCTGCCAGAGAGAGTCTTGAGAGTTGACGCTGCCTCCGTTGTTGCTATTCGCGTAGCTGTTCTCAATGTATCCCATATTCACCCCTATACAAGGAAACAAGTCATAATTGTGTCGAGGTGAGTCGTGGCATTCCACATGGAGAACGAACTTCGTTTTGTTTGTACCATTACCGTTTAGTCCTTCGGTATGCATGAAGAAAAACGAATAGGTGGGTTGAAATTGTAATTGAATTAATATTTACATTGTGGTTAATTATACTAGCTCATGCACGCGACTTTCGTCTGTATTCTCTATGTTACACAAATATGTTTTGGCCAAGCAGCAAAAGTTAACTCTCAAAATCAGTTTTTTGAATACGATTTAAAGCCCTATTATAAGGCATCTGACCACTTAACATATCATACCAAGACCATACTAGGATGGTGTTAGACAATAATAGTATATTAGGCAGGTAGGGAGAAAAGTAGGTCATTCTCATCAGCTTAATATTGAAATCCGAACCGAAGGCGAGGTTGACAATCGTGGGTGGCAATTTCCTACTTATCTCACGTGGTGCGTATACGATTTTATTCCCCACTTGGATGAAAAGCTATCTTTTAGTCCCTGGTACGAGGTACAAAGGTCGTCTTGCCGGGAGAGAATCTGCCGCTTTTCTTCTTCGTACCAGGGAGTAAAAGTGAGCTTTTCATCAAGGTGGGAAAAAATTTCATTTGTATTTGTCGTATGATACGTTCAAGTAGGCATACTAGTCCGTGTCGTGTTTTTTTGTCCATTACTGATAAGCAAACTCATTTAACCTAAAAAGGTTTACTATTAGCAATATCAGAATTATTGCAATGCAGATAAAATTTAATCTTGCAATAAGCAAGATAAACAATATTTTACGTAAGTATTACTTTTCGTTTTCAAACTCTGAATTTCTCATTTTGATGTTAATATTTCAGCGATATGTTCACAAAAGTCTAGGTTTCAAATGTAATGTTGCGACAATTCTCAAATTAATAAACGAAAAATACTGATGCTGAGAATACGGCCGGACATTTTTGTCAAATACACTTGCATAACGGAAAATTTAAGAATAATTAAACTGTATTTAACAACATTGAAAAAAATGCGAAATTTCCAGCATATGTTTTGTTTTTTGCATGGAATTTCATTTGTTAATGCTAGTAAATGTTTTCTTCGTACATTGAGTTGATAAATATGAATGAAATTCACAGAATTGCATAATTACATGCAGATTACATTAGCATTCATAAATTCTTTGTAATGGACTCAATATACGATGTAAAGGGACAAATAAAATGTAGCGCTGAAGCCAATAATGTTTTTCTTTTTGTGAAATCATGTTTAGAGTACCAAATAAAAATGATAATACAGTGTCTGTTTGAAATGTCAAAATGATAGCTTTTTACTAAATGCATACACTTTGAATGCGAACTTATATAAGATTTTTTTTTTCTTTTATTCTGTTTTCTGTGTTTTATGTGGCTTTCAGTAGCAAATGAATACAATAGCTCGTTGAGGAATAAAAGAGTCGTTTTAATATTTCTAAGCTTTTAATTTGTATGACTCTAATAATAAGCTCGTTGATCAGTCTGTTAAATTTGTACAACTTTAATAATAAGTTTGTTGATCAGGCTCTAAATTTTTGTATGAATGTAATAATAAGTTCATTTATCAGACTGTTTAATTTGTACGACTGTAAGAATAAGTTCATTTATCAGACTGTTTTATTTGTATGACTGTAATAATAAGTTTGTTGATCAGATTGTTTCATTTGTATTACTATAATAATTAGTTTATTTATCAGACTGTTTTATTTGTATGACTGTAATAATAAGTTTGTTGATCAGATTGTTTCATTTGTATTACTATGATAATTAGTTTATTTATCAGACTGTTTAATTTGTATGACTCTAATAATAAGTTTGTTGATAAGACTGTTTCATTTGTATTACTGTAATAATTAGTTTATTTATCAGACTGTTTAATTTGTATGACTCTAATAATAAGTTTGTTGATCAGACTGTTTCATTTGTATTACTGTAATAATAAGTTCATTTATCAGACTGTTTAATTTGTTTGACTGTAATAATAAGTTTGTCGATCAGGCTGTAAATTTTTGTATGAATGTTATAATAAGTTCGTTACTTAGGCTATTTAATTTGTGTGACCCTAATAAGCTGATAATATTAAAGACTACTTATTAATTATAATATCAACTTACAGTCCGTATTTGACATGTTTTGTCCGGGATGTCCTTGGGCGTGCGGCGCGATGTGGTATCCATAACCACCCTGGGTCGCATACACGGCGTTTTTGGACTCATCCATTGCCATCTGAAGCTCCATGGAATGTTCTAGAGCCTTGTTCTCCATTCCTGAGCTTGGATAGTATGGTGGCGGAGCTTGGTTCGGCGGCGAGACCATGGGGGGTCTCATCGCGTCCATCTCGTAGTCTTTTGAAGTTTCTTTTTTATTTTCGTTGCGTTTGCATCGGCAGAAAATGAAGAGAAGACTAAGGAATATAATGAAGACGAGAGAAGAAACGATAATTGCGATGACGGTGGCTGTTGTAAGAGCAGCTGCTTCTTTTGTGTACGATGGACCAACTGGGAACAAAATAATATAACTTAGTATAAGTTACTTGCAATCTGCATGGAGTACGACCAGAGCGTTTTCGATAGATATAAAATATATGATAGGGATTCGTTTGATAAAAAAGATTAGACGACAAGACACTTATTGCTTCGCCCCGTCAGAGGTGAAGATCTTCACACTTTTGTGTGTAACAGAAACAAAAAAATACGACGGTCAGCGCTTCACGGTAATACCCGAACTGTGCCGTACGGAACCGAACGTCTCGTCTGTAGTATCTATAATACCATGAGAGAGGCGCATGAGATAATGCTATTAAGGTAACAATTTCAACCAATCAAGTCGTACCAGTCGTGCCGCAAGCCACGTTAAGGCATCAACGCACCAATCAGATGCTTTTCGTAGTAGGTATTTAATCTACGGGCTATGTGCTACGACAAGCACTCGTTTATAAATTCAAAGTTTTTTAGTCAAAGATTTAATTTGCATAAACATAAATGTTAGATTTTTTTACATTAATATTATGTAATGTAAAGTACATGTTTCCCACATTTATGACGTGCAAATTTTACAAAAATAATTTCTAAATCATTAGTTACATCAATATCAATTTAACAAAAGATTAGTAGCACTATTATTTATAATTATGTTATATTATTTAAAAAAAGTCAATGTTTTAATCGAAAATATTCGTCTATAGAATATGAGCACTTTTGACTAAGGTATATTTTCAATATAGATGAGATATTCCTATTTGACGATACCTCTCTTATTATCTTTGGGATGTGATATTTCATGCACATACAAAAAAGTTTCTCTGAAATAATGTAGATCCACAGCAAGGTACTTGTAGTTTTGTGGACATATAGTTTCATCAGATGCGTTCACGCCAAAAGTATCACAATTTAAATTGCTAACGAATACCGAAATGCAAAACTTCCGCGTTAGCACGACGCCATTGGAAATTGATAATTAGCCGAGTTTGCGAACTAATGAACTTACTGTCAGCCTCCACGTTCTCGCTGCATATATCTTGATTGTCTTGTAAACAAAGCTTCAAGCGAAGCCTTGGGTTTAATTGATCTAGTGGAGGTGTAGAACCCCTGCCGCGGGATGTGGGGGGGTCTAGAGTCGTCTCCTGCACCGTTGTACTGACTCCTGACAGTTGCAGGGTTATTGTGTCCACAACCTGAAGAATAAGCCTCATTAGTTATGATAATATGACCAAGGAGCTGTTACTACACCGTTACTTAAAAATTGTTAAAAAAAAATTCGGCTTTTCAGTTCCCATTATTCAACACATTTATGGGGGACACAATGTCAAAAAATTATCTCATTTTTTGGGTTATCTTAGGTGTAAATTCACGGTACAAGTGTTTCACGTTTCATGAGGCATCCACAGGAGATGTTGACTCGCCAAACTCTGGCACGAGACTGTCTACAGTCTCGTTCCGACACGTGTCGAATTGATTGAAGACTAAGATATAATATAATGATATATAGGTGAAAATTACACTCAAGATAGCCCTTAAAATTAGGATAAATAACGCCTAATTCAATACTAAATTTCTTTCAATTAAGTATTCCATAAAATTGCAAATCATTTATTTCTTAATTTTTATTGAAATCATTATTTTATTTATAAATTCTAATTCCTTACTCCGCATACTCTACTTTATCACCACAAAAAATACACATAAGTACATAAGTATATATTATTTGATGTTTAAATTAGTTACTTATTTGGCAACTATATAATTCAAGCAGTATTACTCAACTCCACCTAAACAGTTAAGCCAATCTTCATGTACTATGTGCGTGTATTTGAGCAGGTCGCTTTTTACAATATTTATTTTTGTAACTTTAATATTTTTCTTCGATCATAAAGTAACTCCAAATTTTCACGTCCTATCATTATCAATATATTATAACGGCCTTACAAATAAACTTGGTATAAAGTTATAACTGATGATAAACAAAGAAAATGCAAAATGTTTACATCATCGTTGACAACACTGTCAATACAATGATAATTCTGAAGTTTTCCTAATGACAAGCTGCCTTGCAAATAAACGCGGGAAACTTTATACGTCCGAACAAACCATTCGTAAGCGAAATGTCTATTTGTAAACATTTTACATATTCTTGGTTTATGCTTAGTTATAACTGTATGCCAATTTTATTTGTTAGGCCGTATGAGTTTATATTTAATTGCTTTTATTACGTTAAAATACGGGACTGACTGGTTCACAAGTATTACTTACACAAATAAATTTTTTTAAAACATATAAATTGTTTTGATTTGGACGAGCGACATCTCAAGTAAATTTCCGAATATACAAACATTGGGGTTCAGCCAATTATCAACTGTTAAGTAGATCCTGTAGATCAAGCCACAAACTGACAGTTGAACAAAGCATATAAGATTTTTTCAACGATACGTCACTCGAACGGTTAACTCAGTTGGTAAGAGCGCTTGCACGGAACGAGAGCGGTCGCGGGTTCAAGTCCCGCATCACTCATAAAATTTTGTTTTCAATTTTTATTTGTGTAAATAATCCCAGAAGTGCGGTTTATCACTTTAAAACATAACAAATTGTCTAAGTATTAATTGCATAAAATTTAAATGTTCTTTTTACTTTTATCAAACATTTCAGTTTCCGGAAACTGTCATGTATTACTAACTAATTTACAATGCAAATATCAAACGTTCCGTGATACGTAATTCAGTAGAACAATTAAAACGTATAAAGTAAGTATGTTTTAACTCAGTGGTGCCCAACCTTTTCTTTGCCAGGGTCCACTTCTAAATCTTCATTGTTAGCAAGGACCACGATTTATAAGAAAAATAAACTGAATCAATCCGAAAATAAACTTTCATCAAAAAACTAGAATTTAATATTTTTTGTGAAAAATCAAATCAATTTTAAATCAATGTTATTTTTGCAGCTTCTGAACAAGTTCAGTAACCCTAGGACTAGGAATTTAACGTATATTTATAGCGAATATATTAAATTCTCATGTCGCGGTGTTTGTAGTTAAACTCCTTCGAAACGGCTTGACCGATTCTCGTGAAATTTTGAGTGCGTATTGGGTAGGTCTGAGAATCGGACAACATCTATTTTTCATCCCCCTAAATGTTAAGGGTGGTCCACGCCAATTATTTTTTTAAATTATATTGACTTTTTTTTTAAATTTGTTTGTGTCAGCATTAAAAAATACATACAACTTCAAATTTTCACCCATCTACGATGAACAGTTACTTTTGTATCGCGATTTTAAAATCGGCAATACAACGTTTGCTGGGTCAGCTAGTATTTATATATTATATATTTATAGATTAAAAGTATAAGTGTCGTCAATGATGTGTTATTGTCCGATCATTCTTTTTATTAATTGAATGTGATAACTCAGTAATTATGCCAAAGAAAGTTTGTTTAAATTACAGCAATAAAAATAGCTAAGTTGTATGGGGAACCAGAAATAGTCACCAAATAGAATCATACACATCAAATTGCACCAAATACTTACAAAGCTTACATATCAATAAAGAGCAAATACAACATATGCAACTAAAACACTTTTAAAGGATTAAAACTGTATAAAACGTAACTGTATTTTTACATTAGATTTTTGCGTACAAGTTACATAATTTTTTTTATGGAATAGGAGGACAAACGAGCGTACGGGTCACCTGGTGTTAAGTGATCACCGCCGCCCACATTCTCTTGCAACACCAGAGGAATCACAAGAGCGTTGTCGGCCAAGGTGTACGCGCTTTTTTTGAAGGTACCCATGTCGTATCGTCCCGGAAACACCGCACAAGGAAGCTCATTCCACAGCTTTGTAGTACGAGGGAGAAAGCTTCTTGAAAACCGCACTGTGGAGGACCGCCACACATCCAGATGGTGGGGATGATATCCTAACTATCTATATATTTATTTATTTTTACTTCTACTACAGAAAATACCACCTCCGAGGCAATAAATGGCGTTAAACTTCATAATGACAACTATGACAAATACTATCTTTGACTCATTTCATCTGCAGTCTCCCTGAAAACGAATTCTGGAAAGGTCTTGAAACGTCGGGTTGACTAAAATAAAAATGTAACTTTTACGCAAAAATGTAATGTAATAACACAGTTACAATTACACGCGTTTTAATCCTTTAAAAGGGTTTTATTTAAATGTTTAACACTCGCGTTAATCAAAGAAAATACTATATGCAAGTATTTAAACTTAGTTTATTTATCGGCTAAAATCATTATATGCTTTTATTATTAATATGTTAAAGCTGGCATGTTAACACGTTCTGAACTATGTTCCATTATGATTATTACTCCGACATTATCACATAGGTTCAGTTAAACATGGTAATAATTAAGCTAATCTAACATGAAATTATAATGAAAGAGCTATTACTTAAATTACAAAGTTTAGAATTATTAAGTCTCTCTGTTTAAACATTATATATATATATAAAAGAGAATGTATGTTTGAATGTTCTGTTTGTAAATAATAATAATATGTTAGTTAATATTCATACAAACTATTATTCGTTATATTGTATCTATTATTGTTAGTAATTTGCTTAAAATCCTTGTTAAATTTGTAGGTCGAACTGTATTTTGTATTTAAATTAATGTCTTGCAATGAGAGTGGTGTATGCACCAGAAACTGGCATTCATTCCAGATTATAAACCAACAAGACCATAATTATTTTTAATGTTTTGTATGTAATGCTGTTGGTGTGTCAATAAATAAATAAATAAATGTTCCCTAATAACTCCTTAACTATTCGACCGATCTCAATGAAATCATTTGTAATAGATTCGTTTAAGTTCAAGGAAGGTTTACATATATAGTTTATCACGATCCCACCCACGCATTTACCATATCTCTCGAACCGTTTATTGACAGAACAACGTCTGTCGGGTCAGCTAGTATGTTATATGGAAGAAGAAAAACACTTTTTAGCTGGACCTTATCAGTCGCCGTACCTTATGGTAGGTATACACCACAGACTTACAAATATAGACAAACACAGACTGCAAGAGAAAAAAACATCTCTAATAGCAGGGGCGTACATTGGTTTTCAAGGTAGGCACTGTATAACTAACTAGTCGTAGTTGAGCTTTGGAATATGCAACCTACAGATTGCTTACCAGTAGTACGAGTAGAAGACCCAGAGAAAATTAGGGGGCATTGAGAATGCGCAGATGGGGCGTGGGTAGATTAAAAAATATAGTCTAAAAAGGCACAAAAATACATGAAAATACTCTAGAAAAAAAAAATATTCTCAATTGTGGGTGGTGAACAAAATAAGGTTGAGAAACTATGCTATAAGCTAACAAGCAAGTTTGAACTCGAAGTCATGAAATTAATTTTTATTAGAAGATAATCGATGTTTGTATCTATGGTTTTAAAACCTGTTAAAGAAAGAAAAAAAAAAGACTCGTACGCTCGTTTGTCCTCCTATTCCATAAAAAAAATAAAGGGTCAGCCATGCTTAGATAAGCTCTTTGCTATTTTAAATATTGAATCACAAGCTAACTTAGCACACATTGACAAATATAATTGATCACGTATTATCGGGCTGTCAGGTCGTATATACGGTAGTATATTCTATTCTACATATTTTTTTTTTTGAAAACCGAAATAGAGGTATCCTACCCAAATATCAAACTTTTGTAGTGCTATTGTAATATGGTAAGAGGACATGACAAATGGTGTAAGAAAGTGACAAGATGGTATCCCAGTGAAAAGGAAAAGAGGTAGACCCCAGAAAAGATGAGATGACGATATCAGGGAAGTGGCAGGAGTAACGTGGAACAGAGTGGCTCATGAAAGACCCGAATGGAAACGGTTTGAGGCCTTTGCCCGGCAAACAGATCCACAAGGAAAAAGAAAAAAAGAATAAGTTACTTTGTTTTTAATGTTTTAGAGTATTGTTTGTTATCTATGTTAGTTAAGCAGGTTATCAACTATAAAGTAGATCCTGTAGATGAAGCCACAGCCTGAGAGTTGAACAAAGCATACAAGATTTTATGATGATACGTCACTCGAACGGTTAGCTCAGTTGGAAGAGCACTCGCACGGACGGTTCGAGTCCCGCAACGTTCATAAAATTTTGTTTTAAGATTTTATATTATTGTATTAATCCTAGAAGTGAAGTTTATCACTTTTTATATATATATATATATAAAAAGCTTCCGCCTTACCTGCCATCCACCAACAGCAGCTAACCCTTCAGCAACGCCCACCAGGGGCAGGCAAGTAGGCCCCACACTGAAGCCCACAGTCTTGGTACTGGGGTCAAACGTCACTTGCTCCGGAGGTGCAATCTTGTCCACTTTGGTGGTCACGCCAATCTCGTTGGAGTAGTTACTCTGTCCTTTTGTGTTCACGGCTTTAACCTGAAGCAAGGTCTACGTCAGTGGGAGGGTAAGGGCGGTCGTTCACTGAAGGAACGCCGACTACGCGGTCATAGTTTTATAATACAAATAAATTACTTTGGAACTAAAGAGTTTACTTAATAACAGTAAGCGACGAGACGAGCAGGACGTTCAGCTGATGGTAATTGATACGCCCTGCCCATAACAATGCAATGCCACTAAGGATTCTTGAAAAACCCAAAAATTCTGAGCTGCACTACAATAATTGCGCTCGTCACCTTGAGAATAAGATGTTAATTCACATTTTCCCAGTAATTTCTCTAGCTACGGCGCCCTTCAGACGGAAACACAATAATGCTTACACATTACTACTTCACGGCAGAAATAGGCGCAGTTGTGGTACCCAGAACCCAAACAGTGTATAAATTTGAATGCCAATGAAAAACCAAATATTTTTAAGCCATTTACAGTTAAATTATTTTCGTGATTCTGTGTTTGGAGTAATATATTTTCTATATTTACAAGAATTCTAATTAATTTGAAATTTAACTTTAATTGTACAGTCAGTTAAAAGAGGTTCGTTATATTTTGACGAAGAAAATATATTGACTCTGAAAAGTCCAACTCTCAAAAATGGTGAATACCTGAATTCGAAATTTGAAATTCCTAAATTATTAAATTAATTGATTTTATTTATGGTATAAACTTAGGGTTTATAATATTAATTATTATTCAGTGTTATTATTGTAGAATATTAGAAGTTTTTAAGTGACGGTAGGTTTAAAAAATATCAGAACAAATTACAGTTAACACAAACGATTCATCCGATAAATCTAAATTTCTTCAATTACTGACATTTGTCTATTATTGAAGTAATTTAGAATATAAAATTATGATTAATATTCACTTTTTAAATATCTTTTCAAATTATCAGTTACATGATTGTGAAGAACCGAAACCTGCAAAAAAGAAATATAATAGTATTGGTTTATTTATGTGCTGACGGTACACGAACCCAAATACAAATGCAAAAACATCTCGAAAATATTTTATCTGCAATTGCCGAACTGCTCTATTTTGTCAGTGTACGCTTGCCTTAATGATGATACTTGTCAAAGCAATTTTGAAATAAGCGAAAGCGAAAATTCATTACAAAATAGATGCTGTGTTACCTTGAACGCAAATGTCAGATGCTGCCGGTAGCAATAACAATGAGAGAATTAAATACATTAGCGACTACATAATATATAAGTACTGTACATAGCTCTAAATTGTACATAAAACTACCGAATGTGTAGCTTATTGTGATCGTAGAGCTTTTGAAATAAAATATCAAGGACTAAATATTCTATAAATAAAATAATTGGGAATTTTTTATTCAAAAATGGATTAAGCCATTTTGCAATCTGTAAATATATATGTACGTGTAACTGATTTTAATGTATTTCTACACATTTGGTAGTTTTCAAATCTACTTCCACAACATGATCTAAAAATGATATTCTATAGAGCATGGCGTTTTTTTTATGAAATCTACATTGTTTATTAAGTTTGTAATTATCATGATCATAATATAACTTTTATATCATCTTAGTTAAAGAAAGTTATCGAGTCAAGTCACCGACGTACAATGATAGAAAATATGACCTTACCTATTATATTCAATTTTAAAATTTTCTTTGCCTACGAAACGCGTAGCTCATATTAACTGTGTCCAAGCTAGGATTGCTAACTTTTCTACACAAAATAAAACTATTTATACGTAAATTGAATAAATACTAATATTATTTTCGTATTAGCATCCCTAGTCAAGGATTAGTCAGAACATAACATGCAATGATATACCTCCAATTATTATCTTTGTAAGTCGAGAGAGAAGTTATATTATTTTATTCTAAATATATATTATTAGTTCTAACAAATTTATTTAGCTTTTTAGGATACTATAAATATTATATGTTAGTATAGACACAACTAATTGTCAATCTAATTTATTAATTAATAATTCATCTGTTTTAGCAAAATCTAAAATTATTTCAGTTAAATGTAGTGTTACCTTGAAATTATAAGTATTGTGTTGATCCAAACGTGTCAGGTTGCAAGGATTGGATCTGCGGCAGTCGTACTCCTTCCAATCAAACTCGTCGCTCCTCTCGGAAACACAATGCTCGCCCCCCAGGGGACTCTTGAGTCGGCGGTACAGCACAAAGTACTTAGTACTTGATAGACCTCCATCAAAACCTGCTTCCCATTTCAACGTCACATACGTGGGACCTACTTTCTGACTTGACAGACCACGCGGGGATTCGGGAGCACCTTTTGGCTGTAGCATTATCTGTGGCCGAATACTACCAAGCGAGTTTTTAACTTTACAATAGTACTCGCCGTAATCCTGGGACTTTATGTTGCGTATGAGCAGTATGCTTAAGTATGAGTCATTATTGTCTGTGGTCGTTGTAATCTCGTAATGTCCGTCAGATGACATTTGCAATGGCGCGCTGTTCGTTCCGTAGAACCACTGAAACTCTGGTTTCGGATACGCTTGCACTCGGCATGATATTTCGGCGTTCTCCATTAAATCAAATGCCACTTTGCTCTGCTGTCGGATTGATATGGGTTCGTCTGAAATTATAATTTGTATATAGTTTCGCAGGGCTTTTACACAAGAGGAAATATGTTAAGTTACACTAGTTACGAGAACTAGAAATATGTTAAACTACAAAGATATTATTTCCCATTCGTACTGCATTGAACATCTTCTCTAACTTTATACAGACATTGAATATTAAGATATGAAAAGTTGTTCAATTGATCATATTAACGTTTTCTAATAACAAGGTTTACTTTATACAAAGTCTAGGAGATTTTAATATGTCTTTAATATGTTTCGTGCTTTTATCATTTCAATTAATATGTTAGGCATTAGTATTTTCAGCTTAGAAGCTTTCAGCTTGGTACTTGTACAAATGTGACAGATAAGAGTTTCCAATATTTTATCCCGTGTTGAAATTAATATTTACATTGAAATGCAGGTTCAGGATTGGATAATATAAAAAAAAATGGACAAGATTTTTAAAACAAAATCAAAAAACATTAATTATGATATTTTGTAGCTGGTTCTGCTGGTATTATCATTAGTCCGGGCTAGGAATAGTGTATTTTCCAAAAAAGGTTTACTTTTTATATAGAAATAGGTGATACAACTTAACGTGCTATGCTATTTACAATTTACGTTGGGTTTATTGTTGACCCGTTGAAGCTAAATTTGTACAACGAGAAGTAATTCGGAGTTAAATATAGCGAAAGATAACTTTCCTGACTTTATATAAAGCAGTTTATAATATATTTGAAAAAATCAAAAGCTTCCTCAATATTCTAAATTCTAGTGTTATAAAATATCTCAAGAAATTTCAGATTACATATACAATTTGGGTCTAAATCGAGTCTGTCTGTTAATGTCTGTTTTTGAAACGAGAAACAATTAGAAAGCTTTTGTGTTCGAATATAAATTATTATATTTATGTATGTTTGATTCCCTTTTTGCAAGCTTTTGTATACACCGAAACGATATCATGTCTTATACATAATTTATGAAAACATATTGAACTAGGCGAATTAAGCTAGAATTTATTAAATGAATTATTTTTCAAAAAACAACATCATAATCTAATTTTTCATTCGTGATGTGTATAGATTTGTTAGTATACTTAATTTATCTTAATCTTAGTGGAAACAAAACTTAACATAACTGTATTTGTATTACATTTACATAGTAACCATCAATAAATGGGTTGGGTTTACTTGAATGTGTTTTAGACTTACTTCGCTGTCATCAAAAATCATTTATAGGTGACTTGTTGTTGGTCTGAAGACTTTTGATTGTGAAACTGAAGTGGCAGTGGGCAGGGCACACAGTTCAACGGACAGGTGTACCGTTGGGACAGTAAAGTCCTCGACTGGCGACCACGTACGGGAAGACGCCAGTGTTGGTAGGCCCCCCAACAAGATGGACCGATGATCTGGTCAAGATCGCCGGAATGCGTTGGATGAGGGCAGCGCAGGACCAATCGTCTTGAAAATCTTTGGTGATGTTGTTTGTCCTGCAAATCTATAAAATAATAGAAATGTGTCTACTTACGTTCAATTCGTAACTGCATAGTTGACTCCACTTTCTTGACCTCATTTTCAAAGGAGCAAGAGTAGACGCCTCTGTCTTCAGGCAGCAGATCGTCACCATTCGGCCTCGCTCTCCCACGGAACCTCAGCATGCTCTGAATGTTGTACGCGGCGTTTCTACTCTCGTTCATCTCTGTTTTAACTTCGTACAAATTAGCTTCGGCCTTTATCTCAGAGTTATCCTTGTACCACTTTACATGGGGAAGTGGTTTCCCCAACGCAATGCAAGTTAGAGAGAAGTTCCTCTCACCGGCGTTCTTAATCATATGCGGCTGCAATTTAGATTGGAATCGCGGCGGTTGATACACTTCGAGATTTACGGAAGCAATCTCGCCATGTCCGAGTTCATTTGTGGCCTGACAGTGATAAACGCCCTCGCTACCGAGATGTGCGCTTGGTATGGTGTACTTATTTCCTGTGGCTAATGCGTTCGGCTTGGCGTCTCCTACATCAATATCTCTGAACCATCTGTATTGGGGCGCGGGCCAGCCAGGTGGCTTGGCACTACATGTTAGAGTAACACCAGCTCCCTCGTTAGCCACTGGCCTGTCAGGGCTGATAAAAGCACGCCCTGGCTTATGCCTCACTAGAACAGCCACCGAAGCACTGTTCGCTCGCTCCATCTTATTTCCAGTCGTGGAAGTAATAACGTTGACTGCTTTGCACACGTAAGTACCCGCCATATCTGCGTCGACTCGAGTTAAGACTAACGTATTGCCTTTCTGTCGGAAATCGTTTCGCCCTTCCTTTGTCCATTCGATAGAAATTGGCTCGGGGTTTGCGGAAACTTCGCAGCGAATTTCGACCGTGCCTCCCTCTTCTGCCTCGTATGTTTTAGAATCGACTGTCACGCTGGGTGGAAAGAGAACGTCAAGATATATATCCTTTTCTCCGGGATGGTCGAGGCCATTGTCTGCGCTGCAAGTGTATTTGCCTGCGTCCTGTGTCGTCACTCCTTGGATCGTGTGGATGAAAGAATTCGAAATATATTTTCCATTTCTCGTCCAGCGCACGCTGTTAACTTTGGGCTTAGCGTCGACTTTACATTCCATAGTCGCTGTGCCGTCAATTTCAACGTGAAGAGGATTTTCTGGGCCGATCTCGATTCTCGGAAAGTCTGCAAAAAGTACAGTAAGTTTTAGTATATAGTGTAATTAGCACAAATTAATATACATTTACTTTTTTATTAAAAGTAAGCATTTGTTATAATTTTAATATTATGATTATGTAACTCAGTCGTCATGATATTTTTAGTCCTAATCCCGAATGTTATTAGTAAGTTTAAATAATATATTAGTTTGTTAGTGTAGGTATGTTCGTCTGGCCAATGTAAATCAATAATTATTTTCGACATAAAATATTTTATGGTTATAATTGTTTTTAAACGACAAATGTGAAATTATATGCCTAATATGTTGTTGCTGATATTTAGAGTTGCTTTAGAGTAATATTTTCTTAGCTCATAGTATTTATGTATGATGTGAAATATAACCATTCTGGTTTATTCTGAACCCCAACCAAAAACAAACATTATTTAAGGCAATATAGCGGGCTACTAGACAATCTGCTTCTTTAATGAATATATCTATCATACATAAATATATTTTTTTTCAATTCCAACTGTTACTTGTTTGAGCAAAGCGCGCTTATTATGCACTACACAGGATAATTATTTTATTATATTGAAAAAATTTAAAAACCTAAATAAATAAATGGTCTTAAATATTTTCAATCTACACATAAAATCATAACAAAGTAAAAAATCTTTAAGCTTTAAAAAATTCACACCTAAAAATTTGCTATTTTATATCTAATAGTAAATAAATAGAATAAAATTAATTCAAATTGTACATGAATATAATAAACTACTAAATAATCATGCTAGATGGAATCATAGTATTTTTCCTGCATATAGCCTACACGACTTCGCGGGCTTTTCCATATTTTCAATCATAATAATTTAGTATGGGTTGGGTAGGTGTAGTCTCGTTAAAAGAGCAAAAGTCAAAAACAGAAGCATTAATACGCTGAAATATAAAATCCGTGTGGAAGCTAAATCAAGAATTTGAATCTCTAAAAGATAACAACATGTTGTTATTTATTAGAATTCAAAACTAACCAAAAAGTATTTTAGAAAACATGTTACATGGATTAGTATAAATTGATGTGTACATTTGTACCGGCGTAAGCCTCTTTTATTTGTAACAGCGAAACAAAGTACGGATAGAAAACAAATTACATGTTGATTTAATATTATATTTCCGGATTCCAGTGATGGTATGAACATTGTTTTTGATACAAATAACAAGCATGTTTGATCAAATGCACTTTATTACAAACGGATGTATTGCTCAGATCAGAGCGGTCTGTTTACCGGTTCCGAATTAGAACATGCATCGAGGAAGGCACGTGTTTTTCAATTAGGTCAGAGAATTAAAACTGTTTGCATCTGGCTGCCATTTTGAAGTAAACTGACAGGATGGTATTATGCAATAGATAAATATTTATATGCGCGGGCTAATTAAATAAATCTATGTTATTGCCTGTGAGCGGATATTAAACGTATTCTCGGATTCAATGTTGAGAAATCTTTGTTAACTTCTTAGTGGGTGGCTTTAATAAAAGGCTATTAACTACTTATAAATACACTAGGGGAGGATAAATACGGGTGGAAGAAGAGGCCCTTATGCACTCCCCCTGCGCGATCTTAAATCTTTAAGGATTAACGAGTACGAAGTAACTTTATCGTTTTGATATTTGGTACGTACGGTTTGTTATGTGGATCTAAAAAGGTGTTTATTTTCTCAAAATTGATTCCATATGAATTCTTTTTGATGTCACTACCACCGCTTCGGATACAAATGGTGCTCTGAGAGAGAAGAAACGGTGCAAGAAACTCTCCGAGCATTCGTTTTTGCGCTCTTTTTAATAAAATATACAATGTTGTAATTTTATTGTTATAAAATAGTAGTCCCATTTTGTCCGTACACTTAGATATTAAGCTGTGGGGCAGTAGGATTTACTACAGAGCCATTTTTTTATATAAAATAAATAAATATATATATATATATAAAATAATAAATATTTAAACTATTTATAGATAATTCCTGAACAGTGGCTGGGACTTTATTATAAAATTGTATACATTTACCCTTAAAGCTATTATGTATCTTATGAAACCTACTAGAATTAGTTACAAGCAATCCCTTATTTCTAATTGAACGTCAAGCTATTAAATCAATGATATTAATCCTAATCATATTTATTACTGCATTTTATAAAATCATTCAGATAAACGTTTATGTTTCATTTTTAACTCGTTAACTTTGATTGGGCACATATTTTTACACATTTCCATTCTTTTTTGTTATTTAGTTGAGTTTTCGTTATAGGCTTTGTCATACTGGCTTAAATATCACTACTTGTGGCGGCGACATGGAACGGGTCGTTCCGTTCCCTAAAATATTGTCGAGGGAGGCGATGGCTGACTGTGGTGACTTGTGGTGGCAGGATGATACTGGTGAAACTTTTTTTATAGTCGCTAATGAAATGCTCGCGAAAAACCTCTATTTATTTACGGTGTGTGTGCCTTTTAATTTGGCTAAAACGTAAAGGAGAACAAAACCAAAATGACAGAATACGACAGGAAAAGCTTTGAAACACAGACAGCTCGGGGACGTATGAAAGTGGAGCTAGACTTCAAATTCAAAGTAATTAATGTCAGTGGTTTAGGAACCGTGTGTGGTGTTCAAGCTTTGCTCTTACGACACCTAATCCGTAATTTTTTAAACATTAGGATGATTTAAGATTACTTTTACATAACGCATGAAGGCTTTCGTACTTATCCCTATCTATATATATATAAAAATTAATTGCTGTTCGTTAGTCTCGCTAAAACTCGAGAACGGCTGGATCGATTTGGCTAATTTTGGTCTTGAATTATTTGTGGAAGTCCAGGGAAGGTTTAAAAGGTGAATAAATATGAAATTGTTCAGAATTAAATAAAAACAACAATTTTGTTTTTCCTTTGATGTGTCCCCCGTCGTCCGATATTTGTTATGTATGGACATATTTTCTATGAGAGAATTTATTGACGCACGGTTTTGACAGTTCTGCTGTAAAACAATTTCATTACAACAACAGGGAGCATATTTTACGAAATAATTCTTGATGTTATGTTATATTATTGACAAATTCATAAAAAACAGTATTTTATTTATTATATACAGAACAACGTCTGTCGGGTCAACTAGTCTTATATATAAAATTCTCGTGTCCCGGTGTTTGTTACCAAACTCCTCAGAAACGGCTTAATAAATTTGTTTGAATATTTGTGTCGATATCGGGTAGGTCTGAGAAACGAACGTAATGATTATTGTAGTACGATAAATTTTATGTACGATATATTTGGCAGTTCTGAGAATCAGTCGCCATCTATTTTTATACCCCAAAAATTTTAATTATTGAATTTTACTTATTACTTTATATGGCAATACCACGTTTGCTGGGTCAGCTATGCTGGAATTTTATAAATGTGAATGTAAGTTTTAAGCTTTCACGCCTAATCCACCGAACCGATTTCGGCAAGCGGTAATCGACAGACATGTCAAATGGTTCAAAACATCGTTTGACAGTAAAAAAAACTCCTTCAAACACAACCCAGGAATATACGGGGCCGCCCACTAAGATTCATAAAATTCTAACGTATTCTGGAAATCGCAATCTCGACTTACAATATTTGAACTTGTCGCGAGAGTACCGCGGGATTGACAACATGCACCGCGACGGAAATAAGATTCTTTGGCTGTACTTTATGTAAACATAACATCATATAATTTGTATACTCGTAGGTTGAAATTTAAAGTGGTCGCCATATGGTCGTAATACGATCATTATTCGTATTGGTTTTTGATGATATATAGTCATGTCCAATGATAATTTGTCAAACTATGCTCACAGAAAAACCGTATAAATAACGATTTTACGAGTATATTTGCCCAAAACACAGTTTTCCGACTCTAGTTGGTGGTAAGTAAGCCAAAATTTTGATTCTACATTTTATTGTCATGGAATCGCAAATTTAAATTAAAGGAGACGTATAATTAAAGTTATAATGTGAAGATATAAGGTATTTTTTTATCTTCTTCTTCCCCCAAAGATTGCCATAAATTGCCCGCCTGCGCTGCCCTAATCCATCCTATTCCAGCGATCTTTACCGAATCATCGGTCCGTCTTGTGGGGGGGCTACCAACACTACGCCCTGCGGTACGTGGTTGCCATTCGAGGACAGTACTACCCCAATGGCCATCTGTCCGTCAAGCTATGTGCTCTGCCCACTGCCACTTTAGCTTCGCAACCATCTGCGCTGTGTCGGTGACTTTGGTTCTGCTACGGATCTCCTCATTTCTGATTCGATCTCGCAGGGCCACTCCGAGCATAGCCCTCTTCATTGCCCTCTGAGCGACAATGAGCTTCCTCGTTAGGCCCATAGTTAGCGATCATGTCTGCGTTCCGTATGTCAACACACACTGGTTAAAAATCTTCGTCTTCAGACACTGTGGTATTTGGGACGAGAAGATTTTACGGAGCTTCCCAAACGCTGCCCATCCGAGTTGGATTCGAAAAGTGACCTTTGTCGAAATTGGTCAAACCCGACTGGATTATTTGTCCAAGATAGATGTACTCTTCGACAATATCGAGAGTACAATTCCCAACTGTTACGGGACTAGTATTCTACATGGACATTATGATTTATTTATTTTAAAAGGTACATCAACATTACACACATATAACAATTACATATAAGACTATCTAGGAAATTACATTACTGATGCGAGTACCAATAATAGATGTACACAACATTCACAGTTGCTGCTGTGACTATTATTAATTATTACATGCTTATTATTACTAACTATTAACTAATTACCAATATAATATAAAATAAAATTTAATAACAATTTAAAGTTGATTATAGACTTTAAGTTACATAAGTTTAATTATTACATACAAAAGGAAAAAAGATATTTATTTATTTATTTCTATAAATACCGAGTGTTTTTAATTTATGTTAAGTTTCCGAAGATTACGTTTAAATTCTTGTAGACTATTGGAAAATATGTCTATGTTCACTATTTCTTTATTTATTTCATTGTACTGCCTAAGCAGTCGTGGTACTGGTGAAAATGAGCCTAAGTTTGTTCGATAGCATGGTATATCAAAAATACACGAGTTAGTTTTACGAGGCATGTTGTGAGGGACGTATATTATAACAGCTTCTTTATTATTATGATGTTGAGTTCATCCATGTTAATTAGACCTATTCCTTGGGAAGCTATTGGTTTTTTATATGTGGAACCACCATAAAATGTGAATTCCACAAATCAATATCATTTTATTAATCTTCATTACTCGTAGAGTAGAAGAAGATTGATTAACGTTTTTGATTGTATTGCCAACCCAATCGTCATATAACTCCACACTGGCTGACGCTAAAAAGTATTTTACAAAGAGTCGTCAAAGGTTGTAGAAACTCCTGAATTGTATATTAGCGTTTCGCTGAGTTTGAATGAAATGCTACGTTTTGTACGGTTAGCTCCCGACTCGCGACCGCATATAACCTTTAGTAAAGCTTCTTTCATATGGGAGCAATTAAGGAAGCTATGTCTCAAGACATCCTCGTAGCTATAAGGAGGTATTTGTGAATCGTTGCCTTTATTTTTCAGCAGCTTTCCGTAAGACAGCGTCGTCCTAGTATTAACATGATTCTTATATAGACGACCTGTATAGCCGAGTGGTTAGCGATCCTACCTACTAAGCTTAGAGGTCCCGGGTTCGAATCCCGGTAGGTGCAAGCATTTATATGATGAATGTGGATGTTTGTTGCCGAGTCATGGATGTTTAAATGTATTTATGTATGTTTATATAAATTTATGTATGTTTAAGTAAGTATATTGTATTAAATATATCATTGTCTTGTAACCCATAACACAGGCATAGACAGACATATATTATATGCATAACTTGGGGCAAGATAATTTGTGTAAAAGTGTGTCAATATTATTATTATTAAATAAGTGTTCGCTTTTAGGGATATAAAAATGGGTGACATTAATCATTCGTTAATTGAATTAGTTGGAAGCGAAGAAGTGCGAAGTATAATTTAAAATTACAGCAGTCCAATGCGGTAAAAATTCACATTCGCGGCGGTAATTCATTTACACTTTTAACCTATAGTTATTATTGATTTCGATATAACGCAACCAATTATTCAACTAACATGAAGCTTAATATTTTTTACTATAATTTAATTGATTTTGTTATTCGTTATAAAATTATATCCAGGTTCAATTTGATAAAATATGGTATGATAGAAAACTGTAACCAATTTACCGGGATTCGAACCCGGGACCTCTAGCTTAGTAGGTAGGATGGCTAACCACTCGGCTATACAGATCGTCAACGTCAAGGTTTTATTAGGTATTTTGAGTAGCATTTCCAGTTCGACAATACGTGATAAATACAAAGAAACCGCTAAAAGATCGCTGAAAGCGCTTTCATTCAACAAAACAGCGAGCAAACAATCCGAGGTATGGATTGGCGGTTTAATACAAATAACAAGAATTCGGCTTGCTTCTGCATTGAGAACCGCAAAGTATATGATTCAATAATTCACCAGAAATTTTACATTTTACGCATCCGTATATCGGCCAACACTTAAAATATTTCGCTGTTAATTTCTGTTGAAAAAGTTTTTTATATTAACCACAGTTAATTTCGTTTTATTTTTCGCATACATCTTGAATCTATCTATAATATTTTCGATTTATTATCGAGTCATAAAAACTTAAATATTATATATATATGTCGGAGAATTAGAATATAAAAGTAATATGGCTTGTATGATTATATTCTACTCTGTGTATTGGGCTGAACTTATGGCGAATGTCATCTTTCAAAGTGTGTTTGAAGTTGTCACTGTGTACGTCACTGTCGGTGACGTGATTAAAGTTAGTTATTATTGTCTATCAGTAGAGCACTCATTGAGAAGTCGCATTCGTCTTCAAGCTAGCGCCCGCGCCGGTTGTCAGCACTGATCGACTTAAAACAACATGGAGGATACCAACACCGTGACGCCCGATTTTCAATCCAAATAAATCTCCGAGATATATTTTTAGCTTTTCAATATCTGATGAAGTTAAACTAGTTCAGGGAATGGTTGAGCTTTAGCTACAAATTCATTTATATTTTTGCCTCTGAGTGTCTCTCAGAGGCAAAAATATAGAAATTCACTATACAGTTATATATACAGGGTGGACCAAAAGTCCGTTTACATTTGAATCAGTTGCCGCGTCTAGCAGCGGCGGCGGAGGGGGGTGGAGAGGTTACGCATTCCAAGAACGGCCAATAGGAATTTAGTACCATGACGTCGTTTAGCGGTAGTCAACGTTCATTTTGTGTACGCGATTACTATCGAAACAACGATTCTGCGACCTTAGCTCAACGAAAGTTTTGCAATAATTACAAGATATGACACAAAAATCAAGCTCCATCAGGTGTGTTAATTAAAAAATGGGTGCTCAAGTTTGAGAACACGGGTTCAACAATAGATTTACCTCGATCTGGCCGGCCTAGAACGTCGAGGGACCCCGAAAACGTGGAGCGAGTAAAATCGTCTGTTCGTGACCAACCTGGACTATCAACTCGAAAGCGGTCTGCTGTCCTTAACGTGCCAAGATAATGATGTATTAAACCGCATTCTCAAGAAAGATTTAAGTCTACATTCCTATAAAATCCAAATGGTGCAGGAATTAAGGCCTCAGGACCATGCCACTAGGTTGCAGTTTGCGAACGAAATGGTAGAGCGATTCACCAGTTTTACAAACATTTTTTTCTCAACAAGGCACACTTCCACCTAAATGGGCATGTTAATAGACAAAATTGTCGTTATTGGAGTGACAGTATGTCATGGTGATCAAAAACCCCTGCATTCCAGCCAACCAACCCAGTAACTCTTGACGAATTAAAGGATCGTATTCACACAGAAATCCAAAACATCTCAACAGAAACATGTAAAGCTGTTTTCGAAAATTTCCGCTCTAGATTGCAGCAATGCCAGAATAATGAAGGATTGCATATGGATGATATGATTTTTAAAAAATAAATTCCCCTTTTGTTTACTATCGAAAACAATAAACAATTTTGATCTGCTGTAATTAGTTTTTTTTAAATCATCATTCCAATTATGAACGGACTTTTGGTCCACCCTGTATTATCAACAACTGCTGTTCTAAGACGCAGCGCGGTAGAAGGGTAGCTTATGTTTAGACACGAAGGAGGCAGGCCTTATAATCCTCTTGAATAAAAAAAATATAGTTGAAAATAATTCATCTTTAGTCCAAGAGTAAAACTGCTGGACAAAAGATGTGCTATATTTTGGTTAGAACTTTTCCACATCAAATACTTTAAATGATAACATGATCTCTACGATGATCGGTCCTGCGCTGCCCTCACAACCTATTCCGGCGATCTTGCCCAGATCAGCGGTCCATCTTGTGGGGCACCTACCAACACTGCGTCTTCCCCCTCAAACTCAATGACGACACATAGGTAGTAAATAATGATAAGTACAGAACTTGAAAATATTATTACTAGCTTTAAACCGCAACTTGGTGCGCGTGCAATAGTTACTATGAGCATTTTTTATTTCAACTCCAAACTGCTGTGGTTAATACATTTTTATAAGCTACCAACTATGGATTTTTTATCCCCCCTTTTCAGTCGGTCTAAAGGGTGTCGTAGCGTCGTAGTGTCTGTAGCTAGTGAAATTACTGGTCAAATGACAAGCGCAATTGTAGTGCCGCTCAAAATTTTTGGGTTCTTCAAGAATCCTGAGCGGCACTGCATTGTTATGGGCAAGGCGTATGAATTTCCATCTGCTGAACGTCCCGCTCGTCCCTTATTTAATAAAAAAAAGGCGTGAATGCGTAACAAAGAAACTTACATTCAAATTTATAATATTACTAGCTGACCTACCAAACGTTGTATTGCCGATATTAAAATCGCGATACAAAAGTAACTGTTGATCATAGATGGGTGAAAATTTTAAGTTGTATGTATTTTTTAATGATGACTCATAATCAAACAAATTTAAGAAAAAATGTAAAAAAAATTAAAAAAAAAATTCGTCTGGACTACCTTTAACATTCAAAATAGATGTTGTCCGATTCTCAGACCTACCCAATATGCACTCAAAATTTCATGAGAATCGGTCAAGCCGTTTCGGAGGAGTTCGGTCCCGCACACCGTGACACGAGAATTTTATATATTAGAAGTAGAGGTAATCTTGAATGAATGCGCTAACCTTGCAGTAACACTATTCCATGTTAGCATCATTTTGGATACCTGAACGTACAGCTTTTTGTAGCTCGTTAACACCAGAAGGATCAAACATAGGGCTTTTAACGCAAAATATTACGGACAATTTAATAGTAGCGCTGGTAATCCGAGTTCGGTTCAATTTCCAGTTAATCTTTTCGTTCACCATTTATCCGGAACGGTGAAGTGGAGAATTTTACAGCAAAAAATTGGAACATAAAAAAACAGTAAACAATGGACGGATTCCCTTGATGATGGATGTTACATTACAGTCAGTTACATTGGTATACTGATTGGGTTTTACATTATCTGCGAGAAGTGGACAGATTTTTAGAATGTCGGCGGCGGTGATCCCTTAACACCAGGTGACCCGACTTGTACGCTCGTTTGTCCTCCTATCCGTAAAAAAATATTACATTGTGAACAATTAATTATTGGTTTGCTGCGAGGAGGTAAGGCAATCATCACAGTGGGAGGCTCCTTTGCAAAACGGTGCCTATTTCAGCCGTGAAGAAGTAATGTGTTAACATTATTGTGTATCGGTCTGAAGGGCGATGTAGCTAGTGAAATTACTGGGCAAACGAGACTTGACATCTTATGTCTCAAGGCGACGAGCGCAGTTGTGGTGCCGGTCAGAATTTTTGTGTTTTTCCATAATTTTGAGCGGCACTGCATTGTAATGGGCAGGGCGTATCAATTACCATCAGCTGAACGTCCTGCTCGTCTCGTCTCTTATTTTCATAAATTAAATAAAAGACAAATATGTCGGTCCAAGCGAGTTATATATCTTTGTCACCGTTTAGTGTCGAGACACTTTGCCCGTGGGGCCTTGAGGCGCGGAGATTGTACAAAGTAATATCTACGCCTCTCAATAGGGCAACTGGAGAGAAAAGCGCTGGCAGCAATTTCAGTCAACGGATCAGCCTAGCTATCCAACTCGGAAATAATCCTGCCAGTATTCTTGGTACACTTCCTTGTAATTTTAGTTTTTACTTATATGTATGCAACTTACTATAGTGTACTTATAGTAATAAGCATGGTTTTGTTGTGATTAATAATTCACCAACAGGTACTCTTTATAACAAACACATTTCAATGGTAACAGTTTTTTTTTAATATTAGAGGGGGGCAAAGTGGCAAATGGCTCACCTAATGATGTGCGATTATCGCTTCCGCATAAGTCTGGAGGCCTCCTTAAAGGTCATCAATGGATTCTCTTGATGGTAATTAATAACGTCACTGTATAAGAATTTATTCGAACACTACTTGCTTTTATCACAAATTATGGCCGTGCAAACAACACGTTTATGGACGAACACGGTTGTTTATCCCGTCGAAATCTATGAACCCTTAATTAGGCGCATTAAGAAAATCACACATGTAGTCGCATGGGGTCACATCTGACCCCAAAGCTACGAATGAAAATGGAAAAGAAGGATCTAATACAATAAAATATGTTATATCAAAAATAATTAAATGGCTTATAGAAATCATAATCTTAATATATATAAATTACGTGACACGTTGTTTGTCCGCGATGGACTCCTAAACTAATGAACGGATTTAAATGAGGATTACCTCATGGAGTGCAGTTTAGTTCAACTTGAGAGATAGGATACTTTTTATTTAGATTTGGGACCCATAATTATTTTTATTTTAAATATTTGTTTTGTATGGACATATTTTCTATGAGATAATTCAGTGACGCACGGCTTGACAGTTCCGCTGTGAAACAATTTCATTATAACAACAGGGAGCATTTTTTACGAAATAATTCTTGATGTTATGAAATATTATTGGCAAATTCCTATAAAACAGTATTTTTTTTATTATCTACAGAATAACGTCTGTCGGGTCAGCTAGCAAAAATATAAAACAGAACTTTCACTTAAAATAATTGAAAACATTAAACAACTTCTAATAGCTCTTGTTTTTTTATATAACTGACAGAATGTCACTGTTCGCTTTGAGACTTAGAAGAAGATGATAAAATATAACCTATGCCCGTCTTTTAGTCCTTCTCACAAGTCCATAGCGCATACTTGATAATGATCAACTATGCGCTATGCGCAGTCGACACCTCCTTGAGTATTATTTGGTACTTTAGATCATAATATCACTTTTGGCCCATTTCCTTGAGAATGTCTAGACAGAAAACAGCTACCTTCCGATGACCCAGAAATTTTTTGGCTATTTTTTGACTCATTTACCTCTTAGTCACCGATTCGTGGCCAGTATGTACAGGAAATCCTTTGAAATGTCATCTTACGAGACATTTTATATGTCCGTACGGGCGGTAAAGTCTTCGAATGGTGACCGCGTACTAGAAGACGCAGTGTTGGTAACCCCCCCATAACCGATGATCTGGTCAAAATTGCCGCGATAGGTTGGACGAGGGCAGCGCAGGACATCTTTTGGGAGATCTTATGGCCAGCAGTGGACGTCTTTCGGCTGAAGTTTCTGCATGAGCCTTACGGCTTTCACGTTTAGTAAAATAAGTATGTGTCAAGAATCGGATTAATTCACCACACTAACAGTTTGACTAAACTAATAGACGTTTCGCATTTGGATTGCAAGAATATTGTGAAATAAAACCTTCTGCTGCTATTAATCAGTCTTCCTAACAAACTCACAGACGAACGAACGTCGACTGAATAATCAAGCATTATTTTGTTTAGATGTAGATTCACTCGGCAGATTAGTTAAATCTCTACATTTTCAGACCGCTTTCGTGTATTCTATTTTTAGATCGATGCGTGACAGTTTCGAATACAAAATAAATGGTCATGATAGATGTTTATATACTTATTTTAAGTCTTGTTGTCGCATACATCGCATCTTGTGCCAGTGGGAGGCTCCTTTGCACAGGATGCTGGCTAGAGTATGGGTACCACAAACGCACCTATTTCTGCCGTGAAGCAGTTATGTGTAAGCATTACTGTGTTTCGGTCTGAAGTAAATGCGAAACTAGATTCAACCATTCATAGTACAATCATATAAAATTCCGTGTTCTACCAGTCGGACACACCTTTGCCGAATTATGGGTACCACAACAGCGTCTATACGTAAGCATTACTGTGTTTCGGTCTGAAAGGCGCCATAGCTACTGAAATTACTGGGCAAATGAGTCACAATTATCTATCCGATAAAGTGTGCCTTATAAAAATTAGGACACTTCTATAAACCTATTTCATGTCTTCGATAGCAAAAATTGAATGGTTGAAGTCAGTCAGCTTTTGTATTTGATTTTTGATTTTCAATGTTAGTCAGATTATAAATTTAAACTCACTTAAGGTTTGTACTTAACGGGACTGCGTCAATTAACATAAAGGAATCCACATATAAATCCAACGCTTTAAGCTCTCAATTAAGGTGTCGTACCAACCACAAAATTGCATAATATACGATTTCAATTATCTGAACAGTTTCAATAGAATCCAAGCCATAAAATGCTTGTTAAATGAAACTCAATAAATCTGAACATGAATGAATGAATGAAAACTTTGAAGGTTCTATCTATTAGTTTCCGTTTTAACGAAAATCAAATCATGTGAACGAATAGAACCTCATAACGCGTTTATAAAATCATAATATCTCCATAAGGCTCCAGCATTACATAATCGAAGTTTCTCGCGTAAATTTAAAATTCTTTGCTTCATGCATAATGTTACGGGTAATATAAAGTTGATTTACGGCCGTTTTCATTAACCTATCTATCCTTACTTTAACTTACTAGAGGTAGTCAAATCTAACCTTTTACGCTTACTTACATTTCAATAACCTATCGACATAAAGCATTGGACTATAACTATATTGGACATAACTATGAACAGATAAGATCTTGTCATTAAACGGTGACAGCAATATATCCGTAACTAGAGATACGTTATTGAAAACGGCCGTTTATCTTCGGACCTTACCCAAAGCGTTTGGGTAATACAATTTGTTTAAAACCAAAGTTGACTTTACCTTCTAGCAACCCGTAACATGTAAATATTTGACAATTTCTTAAATCAAATGAAATCTAATCAAAAATATTTTATTTCATAGGTAAATTACATTACACTCGAATTATCTAATTTTTTCAAACAGCTCATTGGAAGACAGATTTCCTTAGAGAAAAACGAGCAAGAAACTCTAAGGCTCTCTTAGAAACAGATTAGGTATTCCAAGTTTTTATTTTCAATTAAATTTACAAATCACTTCAATTCCAATTTATGCAAAAGTGGTGCAACAAAAATACTTAAACGTCAAATGCTAAATGCCTTACACGAATAAGTAAACAAATTTATATAAATAAGTAAAAACACAAGAGTTATTGAGTACAGTAGACGCATCATTTCACACATATCGTAAGTAAATAAAGGCATTATGCGAGTATTTTATTAGCTACTAGCTGACTCGACAGACGTTGTTCTGTAGATTATAAATAAAATTCTGTTTTTTATGAAGTTGCCAATAATATTTCATAACATCAATAATTATTTCGTAAAATATGCTCCCTGTGGTTATAATGAAATTGTTTCACAACAGAACTGTCAAACCGTGCGTCAATAAATTCTCTCAGAAAATATGTCCATAAAAAACAATTAATATCTATATATATATATATATATATATAAATTACTTGCTGTTCGTTAGTCTCGCTAAAACTCGAGAACGGAGAAACAGATTTGGCTAATTTTGGTCTTGAATTATTTGTGGAAGTCCAGGGAAGGTTTAAAAGGTGAATAAATAGGAAAATGCTGCTAAATTAAATAAAAACAACAAATTTGTTTTTCCTTTGATGTGTCTATACATAATTTCTATGAGAGAATTTATTGTACGCACGGTTTGACAGTTCTGCTGTGAAACAATTTCATTACGACAGCAGGGTGCATATTTTACGAAGTAATTTTTGATATTATGATATATTATTGACAAATTCATATAAAAACATTATTTTATTTATTATATACAGAACAACGTTCGTCGGGTCAGCTAGTTTGAAATAAAAATGAACATGGTTCCCAAATCGAAATAAAAACTATCCTATCTCACAAGTTGGACTAAACTGCACTCCATGAATCCTCCTTAAATCCGTTCATTAGTTTAGAAGTTCACTAGAAACAAACATCAGGACACTGGATTTATATATATTAAGGTTGTCTTATCTATGTATTGTGAGGGAAGGGTTAGGATGTTTATCAACTTGAATTTTACCCGGAGTAAAACCTCCGCATATTATAAATTGCTTTAATATTATAAATTGCTTTAATAGCCCTCTTTTTTCCTATTTTAACTGATATTAACATTACGACTTATTGAGTTGGTTTGCTACAGGTATAGCACTTAAAGGACGGCAACGCTCCTATGATTCCTCTGGTGCTGCGGTAATCACTTGACACCAGGTGACCCGTACGTTCATTTGTCCTCCTTTTCCATAAAAAAAACTATCGGCTGTCTGTCTAAATGTTTAATAATCAAACAGAAAACATATACATTAGTGAGAGAGAAGGATTTTGATATAGTTCTCTGCCTACATATTAAGCAGTTTTGAACGAACTAAAACCCGAAGGCACTGACAAAAGATGCAGTTTAAATATATATGAGCAGGCTCCCTTGATAGTAGTTACAAATGCTTTTCAAACACTCGGTAGATGCACTGTATCTCCCGGCATTTAAATGTTGGGGGCGCATATATCGCAAGAATGAATTGTATTTGACCTATTTTTTTAATGATAATTAGGGACGAGATGAGCAGGACTCTCAGCTCATGATAATTGTTACGCCCTGCCCATTACAATGCAGTGCCGCTGAGGATTTTTGAAGAATCCAAAGATTCTTAGCGACACTACAATAGCGCCGTCCCCTATATAAGATGTTAAGTCTCATTTGCCTAGTAATATCACTACGGCGCCTTTCAAACCAACTGTTTCACGGTAGAAAAAGGTGCGGTTGTGGTACCCATAATCTAGCCGGCATCCTGTGCAAAGAAGCCTCCCACTGATATGGCTGTCAGGTAAGAGTGACCTAATATTACAAACAATCAGGTAATGAGGATTAAACCAGCGGTCTGTTTTTGGAAATACGCTTAGCGGGCTCATAAAAATGATATGCTAAGAATGAAAGAATATATATTCATATATCGAAATAAATAGGTAACAGAAATATTATAAGTGCTCATCACTTGTGGCACGACTGTCGCCTAGGTAAGCTTGCAACGTTGCGGATATTGAAAGACTTGTATATCAACGTTGTATACAGAATTATTTGTATTGGCTTGTATTTGTGTGAGAATGATATCCATATTTTTTATTATTAAAAAAACATTTTTTTAGTTTAAATATTAGTTTTGCTTAAGGTTTACCGAAATACACTATTATTATTATTTCACATCCGCCGTTCCAATGAATTCTTAATCACTACTTATTCGGTGGTGGTCTATAAGTCACCTGTGAGGCGAGATGCTTAACGCGGCTGTCACTTCTAGGACCTTATCATTTATATAATATGTTATGTTTTCAAAGTGATAACCCTCACTTCTAGGATTAATACACAAATAAAATTTGAAAAACAAGTTTTGTTGAGACCTCAACCTGAGAGTTGAACAAAGCAAACAGAATTTTATAACGAGGCGGTACTCGAACGGTTAGCTCAGTTGGTTAGAGCACCGGCACGGAACGCCGGAGGTCGTGGGTTCGAATCCCGCATCGTTCATAAAATTTTGTTTTTCAAATTTTATTTTCTTATCATTTATATTTCTATGTTCAGAATGATCTATGTAAGTTTATAGATATAAGAGATACTCACAATTAACATTGAGTTCGACGGTTGCATCCATTCTTTGTCCGTCAGGCATGGCCCGGTTCCACACCATACAGCGGAACGTAGCCCCATCATCTTCCCGACTTGGAGCCAGTGTTAGGATGGCCACGGTCGGCTCCTGCCGCGTCCTACCCTGGACCACGGTCGCTTCCAGTGGATATGTCGATGTGTCACGGTACCATCTGTTACAAAGCACAATAATTATACAATCTCATTTTTAAGAAGTAATTATCTACAAACTTTACTATTAGAATCCAGGTTTTGATAAAATTTTATACGGATATAGTATAAGAGATGGGGATAAATATTAACCACATTTAGAGCTGGTGTCATTTTGATACACTGATACAGTATGTTTCTGGAAAATAATTTCAGGTTTTTATAATCCAATACCTTATAAATTATTGCTATCTAACAACATCACGCTATGACTATTAGTAGTGGAGCAATAAAGCGTACAAAGTGAAGGTCGTAACCGCTAATATGAGCATGATAAACGAAGGTTCTCAAAATAGTTGGGCACTTGTCTGACATTGTCTTGTTTTGGTATGTCGTTTACGTACAGTAATGAATAGCACGACAATACTATACTAGATCATGGATACGTTTTGAGACACCTCCTTGAATAAAGACATCGTATAGAAGCCGAGTTGCTGGGTTACAGCGATGTTTCATTGGAGATTATTACGATCAAACTGATTAAAAGCCCTGACGGACCATAGTATGAATTTATTGCGAACGAAGTTGCAGGCAGAAGTTAAGTTAATTCACCTTTAATAGGCAAGCTAAGCGCCCTGCCCATTACAATGTAGAGCGCTCAGGATTCTTGGTTGAAGCTAATATTTTATGTGCAATTGCACGTCCGTCACTTTGAGGCCAGCCAGATGTAACGAACGATTTAGGTCATATTTAAAATAAAACATATACATATGTGTATAATAATAACTTACTTTATATCTGGACTAGGTGAGCCACCAACAGAAGAACACGTCAAGTTGAGCTCCCTTCCTTCCTGAGCTTGCGCCTTGGTTCCAGGGCTCAACAGTGGCGGCTGGGGCTGTGTGAGGACCACCAGGTTGTGACCCTGGGAGTGCAGCGTCCTTCCCGAGCCTCCCGCTTTGATCCGGCACTCGAACCTGCCATTGTCCCGTTCGTAGCTCACATTAGATACCATCAAGTCATATCTGCCTTCCGATGGTGCGTAAAGTGTCCTGTGAAAAAACACAAAAGATTAAAGACTTCCTTTTATTTTGCAGCTCTTCAGCGAGTGTGGCTTACTAATGCGTAAACGTAAAAGACACCCTATTTCCAATTGATCTTTCAAAGGTTCATAAATGGTTCACGACTTGATGGCGAGCTGTAAAATATGAGTGGCGAATATAATAGTCCAAGAGGACGCGGTGCTTTAATAATAGTGCTCTAAACGGAATAAATGCAACTTGTAGAAAAGCTGTTACAATGACGATTGGTCACGATTTTTGTGATGGTGCAACATAAAGAGAAAACTTGTTGAAGTGCACTGATCAATTTATTTTGTAGGTACTGAATGAGATTGAGTATATCGTATTAATAACGTCGCCTTGATGACGTTCTTTCACTTCTGTCAATATATAACAAAAGAAATTAAACGCGATTATCATTTAAAGGCAAAAAAGGCAATTATTTTCTCTAAATTGATACTTTTAGAATTCTTTTTGATGTCATTTCTACACTACTACCGTTTCGGAAACAAATGGCGCTCTGAGAGAGAAGAAGCCGTGCAAGAAACTCTCCCTACTTTCTTTTTTCCGATCTTTTTTAATGAAATATACACAATGAAATATAATCACATTCATAAACATTGAAATTTATTGACGACAGATGGATCACAAAATATATATTTGTTAATCTATATATATACTAGATAATTTATGTTCCCTAATAACTCCTAAACTATTCGACCGATCTCAATGAAATCTTTTGTAATAGATTCGTTGAAGCTCAAGAAAGGTTTACATATATATATAATTTATATGACAAAACAACGTTTGCCAGGTCCGCTAGTATTCAATAACAATATCATATTTATATGTGCTAATAATAATTTAACCTTCAATTTCTTATTATCAATTATTTTATTTAATGAGTGAAAATTTCAAAATGTGCCAATAGTAGTATTCAATTATAAATCTATACATTTATAAAAGAGATTTCTACCGGTATTTGAGTCATCACGAAATCTCAGAAACTACAAAAACTACAAACTTGGAATTTGGAAGGCAGGTTCTTTCTAGAACATAGGTGTCAGCTAAGAAACGGATTTGAGAAACTCCTCCCCTAAGGGAGTGAAAGGGGGGTATAAGGTTGTGTATGAAAGCCCTATGTTTTTGAAGTTTAGGTTACTAACTTTAAATAATAAAAATCTGTATAAGTCGTTTTGAGAAATCCCCTTTCAAGGGTGATAAAATAGGGGGGTAAAGTTTGTATAGAAAAGTTGTAACTATAGTTATTTCAACTTGAAATTGAAATGTAGGTTCTTTATAGGGGGCAAGTGCAAGAAAATAGGATGCTACGAAAATCCCCCACCCCAAAGTCCTATGTTTTTGAAGTTAGAGACGTGAAAATCGACGTATAGGTTGCTAGCTTTCAATAATAAAAATCTATATGAGTCGTTTTGGGAAATCCCTTTTAAGGGTGGTAAAAAACTTGAAATTTGAAATGTAGCTTCTTTATAGGGGGCAAGTCAAAGGTTGTATGAAAGTCCTATGTTTTTAAAGTTAGAGACGTGAAAATACCTAAATGTCGTTAGGTTATAAGTTATTAATAAAAATCTCTATAAGTCATTTGGGAAATCCCCTTTTAAGGGTGGTAAAATAAGGGGGGAAAGTTTGTATAGAAAAGTGATTATAGAAGTGTCAGCTGATTCTTAATTCAAAAACAAAATTAATTGCGACCTCTTCAGGTACGAACTATGAAACGTGCGGTTTTTACTAGCGGTAGGACATTTGTCGATAAGTTTGATTGCCCTTCCAGCAGTAACATAATCTCATAGGAAATTAGAAATTATGCGCGGACGCAGTCGCAGCCAACTGCTAGTAGAATATAAAATGAAGATAATAATCTGTAAAATAAAATGGCGGAATCCCAGGAGCATTTTACTCTTTAATCAATAAGAACAAAAGAGAAAATCAAGAGCCTGATAATGTATAAATATTAGATAAAATATTAATAAAGGCATTTTTTATTTTAGGTAGAGAAAATGCCAACTTTGCTCAAAGATGTAGTTATATCGTCAGCGTTTCCGAGAAAAAAATCCAACAATGCTCCTAGCTCTTCAGTAATACGTGAGTGCTTAGTTGGTAGCAACACGGCTTCATTTAATTGTATTGCATTGTATATATGTAGTATAATTTAATATATTTATGTATCTGTTAATTATTCCTAAAGTTAATTATTATTAAGTTTTACTTCAATCGCGCGTAAAGGTTACATACACATACTTTTTTATTTTAGTTAAATACCTTTCCGTGTTATATATTTTATCTGTTTTGTCTCTTCCAATTTATAAATGGTATCGATGTCGAACAAGAGAAGTCTCGGACTAACACTCGTGTGATCGATTTTTATCTAAATTTGATCGAACTTCACCCCACCGATACATGCGGGTGATATGCAAATGTATTTATTTACGGAAATGTCGAAAACATCCCGTTTCCTATTTATTTTATAATGGAGAATGGCATGTTCTATAAATGGGCCATTAATTTTAACTCTATACGCTTATTCCAAACTTTTGCGTCGCAAAATGATTTATTTATTTTCTTTTTATTCAAGCAGGACGTTCAGTTGATGGTAATTGATACGTCCTGCCCATTACAATGCAGTGCCGTTCAGGATTCTTGAGATCACAAAAATTTTGAGCGGCAACATAATTGCGCTCGTTACCGTGAGACATAAGATGTTAAGTCTCATTTGCTCAGTAATTTCACTAGCTACAGTTCCCTTCAGACTGAAACACAATAATGGTTACACATTACAGCTTCACGGCAGAAATAGGCGCCGTTGTGGCCATAATCTAGCCGGCATCTTGTGGTAAGGAGCCTCTCACTGGTAAAATGTTCTAAAATATTTAAAAATATATTAAAGAGCTGGATTAAATGAGTTGCAATTATAATCTCAGTCCTTTTAAGGTTCTGTAACTTTAAAAGGAAATTAACCCTTAGAGGCGCAATTCAATGAATGTCTCTGTAAATATATTTTCAAGAATTCGTCAGGAATACTTAGATGCGCGGGTGGTCCTGGAAGTAGTAAATCAAGATTTTAAATAAATCCGACCAAATAATACAGCCAATCACGTCAAGTCACTTAAAACCTATAAACATATATATTTATAGATATCACAAAACATCCAATTCACAGATAAAGTAGTCAAAAGCAATTGTTTACGATATCTTCTGACATATATCGAAGTTTAACGCGCCCGCTAAACTTCGCTGGCTCACACTTAATTATTACAAATTGATTACAAAAGTCGGTTTCGACTCCTTATAAAGGACATCTCAAAAATGTTAAATAAAGAAAAAACATTTTAAAAAGAAATAAATAAGTTAATAAACAATTAGAAATATTGACCAAATGCTTGTTATTAAAAAGATTTTTTTCTTTAAAAATCTCTATAATTCTAAGAATATCTATTAAAATGAAGCAATAAAATAAATAATAAGTAGGACAATGTCTGATGAGTCGTGTTTGAGATCGAGACGTATTCACCCACACGTGTACATCTTCTCGACGAGAATGTTGCTGACCTCTGATAAAGAGGCCCTACAAAGGGCGTAGCGACATACTCAGCCCGGAGCCCAAATTAAAATGCATTTAAATGCTCACAAACCGTAAAGTTACGTAATATTACGCAGGTAGCCTATAAATAAACAAAAATATTGGCACGTGATTTGGCAGGCCATTATGAGATTTGCCATCGTCTGTGATAGATCAGTTTGCGTCGCAATAAAATATTTTAAAAATGCCGTCGTGCGTTGTGACAATGTGTAAAAACAATACGATAAAAGTATTTGTGGATATATGATTATTTAAGGGAGGAAAAATTGTGTAACTGGTATACCCCGTAACCGCACACACACTAGCATAAAGGTGCTTCACTTGCTAATATCACGGCGCAGAGTCCTTATTTTTTTTAGTAGTCCTCGGCGTAATTGTACATTTTTATTAATATTACATTTTTTGAAGAATATACATGAAAAAATAATTTAGGGACCAATATAGATGTTCGTATAGATCAATGTTCTAACCTTGTCCGAACCTCGATGAAACCTTAGGACTAATTTAACTAAATATGGCCGTACATCGGAAATTGGATGTGAAGTACTTTATATTGATTTTATATATAATTATTATACACTATTTACAGCCAAATATTTTAAGCGAAGCAAAGGCTCAATAGATAAAAGTTGCACGTTAAGAATTTAATTTAATTAAAAGCAATTTTCCAACATTTACGTTGAATCAGTTCAACTATACCTATAAAAACTATAAAACAAACAAATTATTTTTGTTAATATAAATACAGTAATAATATAAGTTTCTAAATTGCCCATTTTTAATACTTTCTATAGAGAAATCGAAAAGGTAAAAATCAAAATGAGAGAAAATTCTTCAATCGTTTCCTTGAGACATAAGATGTTAAGTTGTTCATAAGCACATTGAGGAATTTGATAGAAACTGTGACAATCATAATGTTAACACGAGAAACAAACATAAACTTGTTATGCCTACTAAGGCGAGTTAGTAAGTCTTTTATTGGGCGATGTATATGCTTCTACAATATGATCCCAGAAAATGTACAAAACAAATGTGTTACGAAATTTAAGAGAATGGTTAAAAAACGTTTGTTTGAGAAAGTTTACTATAGCATAAACGATTTTCTTAATGATACAACAGACTGGGAATGTTCAAAAAAGCGAACACCCTCAGGTTCTTTAATTATAAATATTTATTGTACGATATAACATTATAATCCATATTTTTATATAAAAAAAAGCCCGCTGAATTTCTTGCGCCCGTTCTTCTCAGATCTGAGGCAGTCTATTTTGAATGGGTGTTAGTTTTTAACCGACTACAAAAAGGAGGAGGTTCTCAATTTGATCGGTATTTTTTACTTATGTACACCGATTACTCTGAGATTTATGATCTGATTTCCGTAATTCTTCGCACCGACTTAAAACCAGTAATAGGTGCTACCTATTAGCATATAAATAATAGTTCTTTATTAATATTAAAGGTAAAGGTTTGCGAGGTGTATTAAGTAAAATTTTTAGTTATTTGATACATTTCAGTTTTTGACGTAGTTTTATTTTATTGACGTTCATTAGGTAACTTGGAATAAAAATATTTGAATTTGAATTTACACAGTTATTTCACTAATATTAGCCTGTTGGTACTTACTGGTAGTTGGTCTCGAGCGGTATGTTCCCGATGGCGACGTTGTCATGTCCGCTGGTGGTGCTCCTCACCCAGTAGTAGGTGGGGGACTCCCCCGCGTTGGCCTCCAACGCGAACCGGCACTGCATCGTGACGTCATCGCCCTCCCGAGCGTCGTGCTGCTCATCATCAGGTCGAACACCGAGCACTGCAACCAATAATAATACTATATTATATATCTTCAAAAACACACACAGAAGCACTTAATACACGTAATGTATATGAATAGTAATAATTTATTCAGGCGAGGTGTCCCCTGTGAAGTCATGTGTCACGCGGTGGCCACAGAAGATCAGCGTTGCAACACATTTTGTGTTAGAACACATGCTGAGTCACGCCTTTTAAACCGACTTCAAAAAAGGAAGAGGTTCTCAATTCGTCGGTATTTTTTTATGTTTGTTACTTTAGAACTTTCCACTGAGCTTTTGATATTTGAAAATGCTCCCATGATTAAATTAAATGAATAACCAATAAAAATACATGACGTGAAACTCTTTTTTTTAAGTTAAAAATACGTCACTTGAGCAAATTATAAAAAAAATCGGATTTCAATGAAACAGAGCTGGCAAAAGATTAAATATTAAAAAATATTTGTAGAATCCCTCGAAAATTATTATTATTATTATTATTTAAACAAGCTATAAGACCATGCAAAATAAACCATAATATAAATAAAATAAGGGTCATAACTCGGCGAGGGACTAGGGTGCCGTACGGCACTATCGGTTTTGGTGTAGGTATCTGAAAAAATCTAGTGCCTTTCGGCTCTGCCTATTTAGAAGGCTAGTTGGTAAGTAACGAATAAATGACGAGAAATATCATTTAATGCATTTCTCGTACGATATCCTTCATAATAACCAACTCTATGTACATGAAATTGGGATTGGTGAACGGTCAAATCAACGGTAGTTTAGTCATCAAATAGAACTCGGAGAATTCGAGAACTTTATACGAATAATCGATGTCCCGGTGTTATCAATGATCGCTATAAATGTTTACTGGGATTATTGAACAAGCCGTCTCCTAGAGTGAACGATATTGTGATAGTCGGGCACGTCATGTCAATTATTAGCATTATAACGCCTCTAGAGGATCGGGATAAACTTAGATCAAGTTTTGTGACTAAAATGGCGTTTTATCTTATTCCATGACTCTTAGAATATAAATATATTCGCAACCGCTACCCTCCGCTGTAAAAATCTTAGATAATTTAAACGTCTAGAAAGAGTCTCTTACTGTTAGACAATCGATGAAAACAGATGATATTTATTACTTTAGTGTGCGTTACAAATAACGTCTTACATTCGGGATTTGTATGATACTACTTTGTGTTAGTATGCATGTATAGCCCCGAACAGAAGTTAACTGTCAACCTCAATTTTCTTCGATGTATTCACAACTGTCACAGTCTATCTAGACGTATAACGGCCATTTCCAATATACTATCTACAGATAGAGATAAATTATTACCTTCTTATGTCAGTAATTAGCTGTCAATAATCTGAAGCTGTCCCAATATACGGTATATTGGTATAAGTCATTCTTATCGCCTTATTGGACGCGTGAATTGAAATTTCCATACAAACTTCTATCGCTGGTAAGCTATACGTAGTCCCATTGACAGACAGCGTGTACGGATAAGGTGAGTTACCGTCGATAAGTTTATTGGAACAGAAAAGTCAACGATAGTTACGATTTTTATCTTAAGTAAGAGACAGACTGAATATTGGGAACGGCCGTAAGTGATCTAAGGTTTCTTATTAATCAATTGATTATTACATCGAACATATAAAATTGTTAAAACACTAAACTCGTTGTCAATACTATTAAAACTCAACCTTTCCAAAGTGGTGGTATGTATACCCAGTGTAAACTCTATATAACGTTTCTCTTGCTGTTAGACAACCGATAAAAGCAGGCCAGGAATATTACTTTATTGTGCGTGACAAGCTACGTCTTACACTCGCGATCTGTATGACACTTTGTGTTAGTGAGCCTGCATTTCTCAAAATAGAGGTTAACTCTAAACACAATTTTTTTCGACGTTTTCACAGCTGTCTTAGTCTATCTAGACGTATATATGATCTAAGGAGATTTATTTTATGCGTAGGAGAGACTATAAGATAAGAAACAAAAAGTTATGATTCAATTTTCGAATTCCTGTCAAATGTCGAATGCGAACTGGCAAAGAGATTTAAGTATCTATATAGAGCGATATTGAATTTTTTGGTGTCCTCCACTCTATGTATATAATTATCCTAAATAATATAATATTATACTGTAATCTCTTTAGTCGGGACGGCCACACGTGTTGCTTTCTCCCCATCCAAAAAGCGCCCAACATGACTTAACATTTTTAAAGAAATTTAAAAAAAAGGTCTATTGGCTGAAAATTGTATACGTCGTTAAGAAAACATGAACAAATCGTATTATTTAACTTCATGCTGAGAAAAATGAAAATTTTCAAAAATCGGGAAGTTATTAGTTTTACCCCGTTTTTCGAAAATCGAGTTTTCATCAGATCTAACTTAACCACGATGTTGTCCGTACGTCTGTATATATGTATGCGTGTGTATGTATTGGATGTATGTATACCTCTGATAACTTTTGAACGGGTCGACCGATTAAATCGCGGTTGGCGCCATTCGGAAGGGCTTGACCAAACTTAGATTTTGAATTACAAATTTGGACTGATTCGAATCGGTAGATAGGAAGAAATCTCAAAAAACTACGAAATTTTTTTGTGTTTTTTTTTTGGAAAAACTTTTAAACTGCTTTACCGATTGATTTTAAAAACTAATCAGCTCTTAACATAAAAAACCACATCAACCACCACCAAGCCGGTCAAAATTGGTTGATTCATTTGTGAGTTATCGTTGACGAAAGAAACCCGAAAAGAGTGATTTTTCAAAATTACTTCGAATTCCGAGTTCGATGAACTGAATGCCGCCAACCGCATGAAAATCGGTTCATTCATTTAAAAGTTATTGCCTTTTGAAAATTCAAAAAATAGTGTTTTATTTTGCCAGACTTTTGAGCTCGAACAGCTCAAAAACATTGAACAGCTAAACTCTTTGAGTCAAAGAGCTCAAAACAACACAAATTATATTTTTGAGATCTCAAAATCGTCATTATTACAATTTGAAGCGTTTATGTATGAAGTTAGCGGGAAGTTGGAGGGATGGCCTTTAGGGTTAACCGTTTTCCTAGTTTTAATATTCGATATTTATTATGAAATTAATAGTTAGCCCTGCAACATATATAATGTTTGACTATACAGACATAAACTTATAATGCCTACTACTCGGCTAAGTCGAGTTAGTAAGTCTTATAGGGGACGCGATGTATATGCCTTTACAATAAGACCCAGAAAATGTTCAAAACAAAAGTTATTCAAAAGAATTGTTTAAAAACGTTTGTATGGTAAAGGTTACTATAACATAAATGAGTTTCTTAATGATACCACAGATTGGGAATGGAGTGACCGCCCTCAGGCTATTAAATAATAAGTTTAATTGTACAATACTACTTTGTTAACATATTTTTTCGATGAAAAAAACGCCCGCTGAGTTTGTTGCGCCCGTTCTTCTCAGGTCTGAGGCATTCATTTTGGAATGGGTGGTAGTTTTTGACTTTCAATAAGTGATGTGACATCCTATTTTGAATAAAAATATTTGAATTTGATATTGACTACTATATACGATTCGCTTTAGAAGCGTATACTCGAACCTACCAAAGTACACATTGCCCTTTAAAGAAGACATTAACCTTACAGGAACCTATTGATTTCTTACGTAATGTTGTAGAAAATATATTTAGATTTTTAAATTTTTAATTACCTCGCTGTAAAGAGCGAAATAATGTTTGAAGTCGATGTTTTGTAAAAAGCTGATTAGCTTTTCAAAACTAATTTTACTAACACTTATTACAATTAGTTTAATTGTTAGAGGTGGTGGTTTCGAATCCCGATAGGTGCAAACATTAATATGATGAATATGGATGTTTGTTTTTGAGTCATGGATATGATGATGTATGTGTGTTTAAGTATGTATATCGTCTTTTGTTTGTCGTTGTCTAGAACCCATAGGCGTGATAGTTAATTAGTAACAAATGCTGACCCGGCAAACGTTGTTTTTCCATATAAATTAAGTGCCTACTCCGCGCCCGCTCATTGTATGAATAATCTATCTTATATATTATATAAAAGAGAATGTATGTTTGTATGTTCCCTAATAACTCCTAAACTATTCAACCGATCTTAATGAAATCTTTTGTAATCGATTCGTTGAAGCTCAAGGAAGGTTTACACATATAATTTATATGTCAACACAACGTTTGCCAGGTCAGCTAGTTTAGTAACTCTACAGGTTTAAACCACTCTTAAGCACTGATAAGGGCATTCAACAGTAGATATGCGAATGAAGCCCTATCTTTGAACAGGAAAAATCTATGCATACTCACTAGGATACCATCAAAAATGATAAAACTTGCAGATTTTGCCTTGAGGCTGATGAAACGCCTCTTCATCTACTCTGCGATTGCGGCCCACTAATGCATAAGCGTAACACAATCTTTGGCGACTACACCTTGCTAGCTTTTTTGTTTTTTTTTTTTGAGAGGAGGTAATACATTTACGTATTTACGCCCCGGAACGCGGCGTAATATGACGGACTCGAGTGTCCCCATACCGACTAAAACCTCCTCTATGCTGTTAGCCCTGGCTTTTACAGCGAAGTAGGACGTGGGCCGTGGAGGCCGCAAAGACTACGCAACAACAGTCGCGGGGCGTCTCCTAAGGAGACTCGAACCTCGGACTGCTGTGTGCTTGTGGGACCTTGCTACCAGATGGTGTTTGTAACACTCGCGTCAAGAACATACTGCGGTTCGTAAAGACTGCAGGGCTTGACGACGAGCTGTAGTATGAGTGGTATAGTTCAATTTTGGACGCGGTGTTACTAGGAATCATTAGGACTTGATAAATAGCCACCCTCTTCAAATAATAATAATAAATATTTATTCAAACAAAACAAATCTTATAACTATATTTACAATACATTGACTACATAGAATTAAAACTTTCATTACGTGGAAGCGTACCAAGAATACTGACAGCATTTCTGCGTTGGATAGCAAGGCTGATCCGTTGACCGAAATAGCTGCCAGCCTGGGTTTCCTATTGGAAATGCTACTGCCTTGTTGAGGTGCGAAGATAGTAGTACTTTGTACAAGCTCCGCGCCTCTGGACCCCACGGGCCAAGTGTCTCGACACCAAACGGCAAATTAATTGACTATAATATAGGTTCCGGATAAGCTATCACCAACAAACATATACTAAAGCCTTCTCCGAAACACGCTGCATCTGATGGTATAAGTATTATTTCGATACGTTCAGCAGTTTCGCAGTATACTCCAGTCGGCTATAACCGAAGAAAAAAACGGTTCTCCATTCATTAGTATAGATTAATTATGAATTAATTAATAAATAGCGTAAAATAAATACCGCGTAATAAATGAGCTAGAAATTCGTCGTTATATTAACATTTATTTAGTCCAACAGTATGCCCGTTCTCAGTGTTTGTTCAGGTATTCTGTAAGAACGCGTACCGATAGACTCGGAGATATATAGACAGATCCCACTTTTCTCGCTTTGAAATATCTATTAGGCAAAAAGTATACACAATACAATATCTGTTTTATGTTATACAATATCTGTTTTATGAAGAAACAATATATTTAGATATACTCTACTCGTATACGCCCTATACTTTAACGCTTTTAAAATTGAAGTATGTTTAATTCTCTTTTTAACCGACTTCAAAAAAGGAGGAGGTTCTCAAATCTTCGGTATGTTTTTTTATGTTTGTTATCTCAGAACTTTCGACTGGGTGAACCGATTTTGATCATTATTTTTTTATTTGAAAGCTGGTGGTTCCCGTTTGGTCTCATTGCAATTTGGTCATTAATTGCAAGAGTGTTTTGAAGTCGGTTGTTTTATTGTTATTTTAAGCAAGATCTATGAATAAAAGTCTGCAGTTAGACATAGAAAATAGATTACTTATCTAACCAAAGTCATCATCTTACTAAATAAACGAAGGAAATAATACGCATTATAATGTTACTGTGGTTTCAATAACATAATATTAGGGTTAAGGCTATCCGCGATTCGTCTCAATCACTATTAAAATGTTCAACATAAGGCATACGTGAGAAAACAAGGAAGCATTTTATTATAAATAAAATAATTTTAACCGAATTGACCAATTTGTCACGTTTTTGCTCACGCGAATTATTGAATAGCTATTAATGCTGAACTGAGAATATTGTATTCATTGAATTAGTTCCGCCAAAATTAGTTCACATCACAGTCAATAATTGTCGTGAAGTCAACTTACTGTTTTCCTAGCATTAAGCAGTAATTTGCAAGCATTACTCAAAGGGAACCCGTAGCTAGTGAAGTTAATAAAAAGACTTAATTTATTATGTCTTTAAGTGACGAAGTACCGCAATTTCGATAGCTGTCGAATTGAGGGGTTTAAACAAGAATCCTGAATGGCACTGCATTGTATTGGATATGGCGAATCACTAATCATCAGGTGAACATTTGCTTGCTTGACACTTCTTCTCATAAATAGAAATATTACGCTACGAGTAGATGAATCACTTGCAGTTAGCTAAGATATATGTAATGTTCATTCTTCTGTAGAGAATATTAAAGGATGGAATGAAAGGTATAAAATATAATTATTTTATAGAACAGCAGTTTTGGTCGCTAGCCATGGGCCTGATGGGGCAGCTTATGGTCGTTCAGAGGGCAATACTCTGAGTTTCCCTACGAGATGGAATCAGAAATGAGGAGAACCAAAGTCACCAACATAGCCCAAATTATTGCAAAAGTGAAGTGGCAGTGGGAAGGGCACATAGTTCGACAGACAGATGGCCGATGGGGCGGTAAATTCGTCAAATGGCGACCACGTAATGGAAAATGAAGTGTTGGTGGGCCCCCCACTAGATGGACCGAAGATCTGGTCACGATCGCCGCAATATGTTGGATGAGTGCAGCGCAGGACCGGTCGTAATTTTTCATAGCATATTTAAATAGTCATAATAAAATTGAATGTTGCACCCGTCACTTATTAAGTTTAGTTAGCGCGGACATTCTTAGCTCTATCTACGATCTGTATCAGTCTGTGGTACGCCAACGGTCACGGACGCCGGCGTCAGGCCCGAGCGTAACTAACGGTCATTGACACGAGGCGCGTGCGCACTGTCTCACAGCTATCTAACCGATTCTTACCTTCAACTCTTCAAGTCAAACTACATTTTATCTTAACGCATATACGACACACCATATAATAGATATATGGTGCTGGAAACACTTTCTGATTTTTCTATATAGTTACTTACATTGAATTAATTAAAGAAGGCTTTCGGACCCTTAATACTAACGTGACACTAGAATTCACAATGAGCGCATTTTACCGTTCAGCATTACTTTTTTAAACATCTTGCTAAAAAAAACTTTTTTTTTTGTGAAAATGAGTCTCGACACGAGCAGGACGTGCAGTGTTCAATTCTGAGCGGCAATACAATTGCGCTCTCGTCACCTTGAGACATAAGATGTTAAGTCTCATTTGCCCAGTAATTTCACTAGCTACGGCGCCCTTCAGACAGAAACACAATAATGCTTACACATTACTGATTCACACCAGAAATAGCTACCGTTGTGGTACCCACAAGCCTCCTACTGGTGTAATAGCTGTCTAAATATTGCGGAGCGACGAACGAAGGAGTCTTTATAATATGATTTAAATAAGTTTATACTATAAGAACAGATAAAGTAGTTAGATGTAACCACAAGCTCCTCTCTGCTCCCACGCTATCAGCTTACAAACGAGTACGTGTCTCCCAGAGCTGCCAGGCGCAACTTGACAAACAATCGACTCTTGTTCTCATTGTCATGCGGAACACGTGTCTTGCGATACATTCGATGAACTATTCTTGAAGCCAAACGGCCTTCTTGTCAAAAGGTATATGAAGGCATTTATTTTCTCAAAATTGATTCCTTTAGAATTCTTTTTGATGTCATTTCTTATACTACTACCGCTTCGGAAACAAATGGCGCTCTGAGAGAGAAGAAGCGGCGCAAGAAACTCTCCCAGCATTCTTTTTTTTGCGCTCTGTTCAATAAAAATATACAATATTGTACAGTCATTTCTATCGCTATAAAATAATCACAATCTAGTCCCAGGCTGTCCGATCATTTAGATATTCAGCAGTGGAGTAATAGGATTTACGACATAGTCATTTTTTTTATAAAACATTTAAATTTATTTATAGATAACGCCTGAACAGTGGCTGGGACTTTATTATAGAAGTGTATACATTTACCCTTAAAGCTATTATGTATCTTATGAAGCCTACTAGAATTAGTTACAAGCAATCCCTTATTTCTAGTGTTATAATAATGAAAATCACTATTATTTTGTTATTATTAATGTCACTGAGCATGTATATAGCTTAGTAAAAAATGTGTGTGTACAGATTATGTACGCACGCAGGAATCGTTCTTTGGCCTTACAAAACAAAAATCATTAAAATATTATAGCACGGAGAACGTTGTCGGCCTTTAAGGAATGTGTACGCGCTTTTATTAAGGTCACAATTATGTTAAATTAGGTACCCATATCGTATCATCCCGGAAGCTGTCACTGCACAAGGAAGCTCATTCCACAGCTTTGTAGTACGTGAAAGAAAGTTCCTTGTAAACCGCACTGTGGAGGACCGCCACACATCCAGATGGTGAGGATGTTATCGTAATTTGTGGCGTGTCGTACAAAGATGGAATTCGGCGGCAGAAATCAGATAAAACAACTCTTCGGAACACTCCGCGTGATAAATGCGGTAGAAGTAATTGACTAGTTAAGTTAAAAAATATTTTTAACACATCGCCATTTATATTAAAGATAAGTTTTGTTACACGGATATTCATACGTCATGCTTATTGGTTTTTTTTTATGTTAATAAGGCACGAGACGAGCAGGACGTTCAGCCGATAGTAATTGTAACGCCCTGCCCATTACAATGCAGTGCTGCTCAGGATTCTTGAATAAGCCCATGAATTCTGAGCGGCACTACAACAGCGCTCGTCACCTTGAGATATAAGATGTTAAGTCTCATTTGCCCAGTAATTTCACTAGTTTTGGCGCCCTTCAGACCGAAACACAGTAATGCTTACACATTACTGCTACACGGCAGAAATAGGAGCCATTGTGGAACCCCTAATTTAGCCAGCATCCTGTGCAAAGGAGCCTCCTACTGGTGAATAAATAAAACTTGACGTAATAATCTCCTGAGTGCACTCAAGTGTTATCCAAGTCGATAATTGAGATATCTTGTTATTTAAGCTTATCCTGCGCAAGTGCACAGCAGTTAGAAGTTTGTTTTATAAACGAACACTCAAGTCTTGATATCGAATATTATCCCAAACCCTAGTAAATCTTCATAACTTACCAAGTTTCATGTTTTCCTGGAGGTAACTTTAGTCTAAACAAAAACTTGCTCAGAGTATGAAGTATATATGAGGGTAGATATATAGCGTTATTATATTACTAAGAATGATTAAGTTATACGAACCTCATTGATTATGGTGGGAAAGAGACGGACGTCTTTTTTTTATTTGTTTCAGCAATTGACATTTAATTATTTAGGATAATGATTAAGAACCTCAAATACGACACTCAATCCCTTTTTAGTTTGGATATTGTTGTTTGGATAGTTTTACACGGTACATTTTGTGATTGCGTGACGTTGTATTCAAAGCGCGGTCACAACTTAACGAAAACTTTGCCTAATAGACATTTGGCAGAATTTTGTTTCAGACAATTTTTGAGCGTGATTGTTCGTCAATAATTTAAATGTGTAGATATAAGCATCTTCTCAGTTCTATACAACAACTAAACGACCTTTACTTCGAACACTATCCCATCTAAATTCAAATAAATGCTTCGCATCAGTAACTAGTTGGAAATATAAATAATAACATTAACCTATAAGTAAAGTTAACAAAAGCAAAATACTCACGTAATTTTCTCGTAGAGTTGAAGGAGCTTTTGAAAACGCCCTTTGAGATCCTAACCGACAACTCAAGTGCATTCCGAAAAATGGATATTCAAAGGATCTAGTAAAACCTATTTGGAGAAAAACTTATTTAAGCTTAATTTTGCACCTAAACAAGATAAAAGTTACATGTTAAGTATTATTAATTATGACAGTAAAATCACGACCGTCATGTCCATAAATCATCCATACGACTTTGAGCATTAATGCCACGAAATAAGGTGATAATTTGAATGTTTATTTAAATATATACAACGCCGCTCGGTCATTTTTTGACTACCTTTTAATAGGCGATTGGGAGTCTAGTTGTTTATAGTAGGTCAATGACATAAATATTATAAACTCGTATCCTATCCTTGGTTGCCTAGAGGTACCTCACATAATAGCGATGAGAGTACTTATTCGCATAAGTTCAGTTCTTTGTAGTCTAACGATGTTGTTTTCATCAGTCGAGGTGCACTTGAACGTCATTTTCACTCATTCAATCACTCAAATTTTAGGAGGAGCAAAAATAACACGCAAACAATCCGTTAAAATTGAGTAGTTCTTTGTTCAACAAACTGGATCCTGTAGATGAAGCCACAACCTGAGAGTTGAAAAAGCATACAAGATTTTATAAACGATACGTCACTCTAACAGTTGGCTCAGTAAGAGAGTTCGCACAGAACGGAGAGGTCGCGGATTCGAGTCACGCATTGTTCATAAAATTTTGTTTTCAAATTTTAATTGTGTAATTAATCCCAGAAGTGAGGGTTGTCACTTTAAAAAAAACATAACAAATTGTTTAGATTTGCAGGAGAGACACCTCAAGTCAATTTGTTAATATGCAAATATTGGGATTGAGCAGGTTATCAACTCTAAAGTAGATCCTGTAGATGAAGCCACAACTTGAGAATTGAACAAAGCATACAAGAATTTATAAACGATACGTCACTCGAACGGTTGGCTCAGATGATAAGAGAGTTCGCACGGAACGGAGAGGTCACGGATTCGAAACACGCATCGTTCATAAAATTTTGTTTTAAAATTCTGTTTTCAATTTTCTTGAAATTTTGTTTTAAAATTTTATTACTTAACTTATCATCTTATTTTAATATATATATAAATCCAGTGTCCTGATGTTTGTTCCCAGTAAACTCCGAAACTAATCAACGGATCCTAATGGGGATTACTTGTGTGTATGGTTGATGTGGAGTGCAGTTTAGTGCGTCTCGAGAGATAGGTTAGTTTTTATTTCAATTTGGGACCCATAATTATATCTATTTCCAATATTAATTGTTCTGAATAGCCATATTTTCTATGAGATAATTTATTGACGCACGGTTTGAGAGTTCTGCCGTGAAACAATTTGATTACAACAGGGAGCATATTTTACGAAATAATTCGTGATGTTATGAAATATTATTGACAAATTCATAAAAAACAGTATTTTATTCATTACTAGCGTAGTTTTGTCATATAAATTATATTTAGAGTTAGAGCGTTTCTTATTTTTCCAAAATAAAACAACATTTTTCTAAAATAAACGTAGACTAAGTTACTCCTTATTACATTAGCTACCTGCCAATAAAAGTCCCGTCAAAATAGGTCCAGCCATTTCAGAGATTAGCCGGAACAAACAGACAGACAGACAGACAAAAATTGTCAAAAATGTTATTTTGGTATATATATATATATATATATATATATATATATACATGTAGTAAAAAACAGACACTCCAATTTTATTTATATGTATAGATGTACGTCTGTCGGTTCAACTGGTGAATAATATATAATATGCTGCCACTATCATTGTAATTACGACTGACTATCTATGTAATAAAGTATCATTAAAAAATTGATATTGATTATTTAATTAATATTTACTTTCGTAATGAATGAATTTTACATAGTAGCTTGATTGTGGGACTTTTGTTTTAACCTTGGGTACGTTCAAAAATAGCGCGTACACCTTCCTTAAAGGCCGGAAACGCTCCTGTGATTCCTTTGGTGTTGCAAGAGAATGTGTCCTCCTTTTCCATAATACATACTTTTTCTATGTTACGTTCATTTATTTATTAAGATTGAGTATAATTTCTTTGTTGTATCAAAGAATCTGTATAAGTACAAGTAGTTGGATAAAGATTTTTTTTTATATTTCATAGATTTTAAGCTGGGTATAAACCACCACTTTGGAAAGGTTAAACTTTAACAATATTTAGAACAACTTTAGTATTTAAGAAGTATATATCGATGTAATAATAAATCGACCGTGACAGTTGTGATAACGTCAAAAAATTGAGGTTGACAGTCAACCTCTATTTGGAGCAATGCACGCACACTAACACAAAGTAGTGACGTACAAATCCCAAGTGTAAGAGTAAGTGATTTGTCACGCACACTAAATTAACAAACCTGGCCTGCTCTCATCGGTTGTCCAACAGCCAGGGACTCTATCTAGACGTATAAATTGTCTATGTATAAAACTAGTAAGAATCATAGAGAAATGTAGAACAAAGGGCTAGTTCCTGGAGTGTGACCTGGTTGGTCTTAGATAAAAACTAGTTGATAATGTAGTGGCATATTATTCTCTTTGTACAGTGGGACAGTTCCGCGTACTGTAACGGTCGACATACATAGCATACATATGACCGACGCGCGATTATGCTGACCGTACAATAGCAAGAACACAACATTAGGGCAGCTTACCAAAGAGAATATAAATACTACGTAATAAGAAGCGGGACTATGTATATAATATGAACCGTACAGTGATTTGAAATATGTTTGAAATAGTAAGTACAATATAATGGCGACGAAATATAATCCGGATAAGTTTGAAAGCCAACAGTTGCTTAAAACGTAGTGGATTTCGGCTTTTTTCGGTTTTTTACAAGTTTTATACAACCGCTTTTTTCTTAGCGAGTTTCGCTAGGTTTACGAAGTTATACAAGTCAAAACCGACAGTAATCATATTTAAAATAAAATAATTAATTACATAACAAATTAGCAGTATGCAAAGGTTGATTGTAAAATTGACCAACTGGCATTGGGCTTACAAGGGTTTCAACTCTCTAAGAAAAAAGCAATTGAATGAAACGTGCAGTCATTGATGGATTGACAGATGACGGCTATAATCTTGTAAAAAACGGAGAAAGCCGAAATCCACTACGTTTTAAGCAACTATTCGTTTTCAAACTTAGACTGATTATAAGTCGCCAATCGCCATACTGTAATTAGTACTATTTCAAACTGCACGTTTCATACTAAACTAAATTTCAATTAGTTACATACAACGTAGTATTTACAACCTCTTTGTGTGTTATCACGCAATATAGGCACACAGTAGAGATCGAGTTACGGAAAATATCCCATGAATAGAAACTGACTAGTTCATACAGATACGAAGGCTATTTTAAAATCAAGATATTTTTCAAATGAATTCAAGAATCGACTCTCAATGAATCGACTCGAAAAAAATTGTACTCTCAGACTATTCTGGTGTTGAAGTAGTCATAGGCATCAAATATCTTTAATGACATCATGTTAGTACTTGGGTCATTTTTTTTAATTTAGATTATTAATAAAGTTTTTATTAATATCATTTGTACTTAGCAACAAACTGCCAGTCACTGGTCCTCGCTACCAGGCCTTCGGCAGGCTAAGCTGCTCTAAGGCAATTTCAACATAAGCGTGCCAAACAATGCATAAGCTTGGACAGGAGACAATTGAGAGCCCCCACGGGGCTCCTGTCCGGCCATAGAATGGGTCTCAGTGAATCAAACCTGTGGAGATTCTGCTGTGAAGCCGCTGATGACCCCATACACATCCTGATACAGACCATGCCATAATCAGGCTGGGTGTCTTAAAACACCCTCACTCAAAGCAGAGGACATGCCCTGCCTGGACCCTCTGAGGATCCTACGCCTCTTTTAAAGGAATAGCTCTAGAGAATACAATTTAAACCCCGGCACACGTTTCCTAGTCAGTAGCCTCGATTTTTCCACAACTCATTGTTTTTTAGACATAAGAAGTCGAGGGTAAGCGCGCTAGCGCAAGCAGGAGCACAATAGATCCCAGTATTTGAGTGCATCTAAATCCCCTACTCATAATAATAATAATACCAACAAGCTGTTTGATGACAGGATTTGCAAATAAGATCTTTGGAACTCAAACTAGTTAAATTTAGAAAAGCCAAATTTGCGTGAATAAAGCTGCGAAGCTATTAATTATTAATTAATGTTTTTATTATTTATTAATATCACAGAATCTTCGCTCAAAAGTGCAGGTTTTAAACAACTCTAACATAAAGCAAACATTTCGGCGTGTTTTGTTGAAATTGCTTTTACTAGTTAATAATTTTAAACCGGCAACTTTATCAACAGATTTAGAACACACTGAAACCTAATTCTGCTTCATCATTTTGAAATTAGAATGAAAGTTTTGAATTATGAATAAACATAGGGTTGGTATGACGAAGGAGCTTTTTAATCAGCCAATGCTGGTGGATAAATGCACTGCACCCTTGAGGCCAAACATATTCTTCCATTATATAACATTCTAACTTTTGATCTTAGATCATTTATATACGTCTAGATAGGCTATGACAGCTGTGAAAACGTCGAAAAAATGACTTTAGAACTAATCTCAATTTTTAGCATTTCACGCACACTAACACAAAGTGTCATATAAATCGCGAGTGTAAGACGTAGCTTGTCACACTAAACTGACATTCCTGGACTGTTTTTATCGGTTTTCTAATAACAAGAGACTTTATCTAGACGTATAAAATATCATCAAAGGTTTTCATAGGCAGCGGGAGGCTACTTTGCACAGGAAGCCGGCTAGATTAGGATACCACAACGGCGCCTATTTCTGCCGAGAAGCAGCAATGTGTAAAAATTACTGTGTTTCGGTCTGTAGGACGCCGTAGCTAGTGAAATTACTGGGAACTACTAAATGTCTCAAGGCGACGTAGGCAATTGTAGAAATTTTGGGTTTTCCAAGATACCTGAGTGGCACTGCATTGTAATGGGCAGGACATATCCGTTAGCTTCAGTTGAACGTCCTGCTCGTCTCGGCACTTATTTTCATTTAAAAAAAATAAGGCTCTCGTCGGAAGTTGCGTTAAATAAGAATTTGCATCAAAAGATCGCAGACTGTCCTCTGGGTACGATCAACACCTAATGCTACCGCGCCCTCCACCGGTAAAATCTTTTCCTTTGCTTCTTAGCAACTAAGTACACCGCTCAAGTGGTTTTTTAATCGGATTCATTTAATTCTAATTCACCGTAATGACAGTTAAACCAATCCGATCAAATTATTATAATTAGCTTTGATGTATACAATTCCAGAATGTAAAAATGACGACCCATATAGCCGAATAGTTAGTAACCCTGACTACTAAGCTAGAGGTCCCGGGTACAAATCCCAGTAGATGCAATCATTTATATGATGAATATGGATGTTTGTTTCCGAGTCATGGATGTTTATATGTATTTATGTATGTTTAAGTAAATATATTGTATTAAATATATCGTTGACTTGTTCCCATAGTACAGGCTATGCCTAGTTTGGGGGAAGATTATTTGTGTAAAAGTGTATCAATATTATTATTATATATTTTGCTACATAGGAAAACCTTTTTAGTGTAGGTTTTCATATAAGGTTCAAGAAACTACTCTAAACTTATATCGAGAGTGTTTCCGGTCTGTCGAACCAAGTGGCTGTATTGGCAATAAGTATTATCTACGTATTATTCTCTGAAGGAGGCCTTTACCCTCACAAATTAAGAGCTTAATGTGTATAATTTTATTTTATATCAATTTTTTTATGAAATAACGGGACGAGATGAGCAGGACTTTCAGCTAATGGTAATTGATACGCCCTGTCCATTACAATGCAGTGCCCCTCAGGATTCTTGAAAAGCCCAAAAATTCTGAGCGGCACTATAATTGCACTCGTTACCTTGGGACATAAGATGATGAGTCTTATTTGCTCAGTAATTTCACTAGCTACGGCGCCCTTTAGACCGAAACACAGTAGTGTTAACACATTACTGCTTCACGGCAGAAATAGGCGCCGTTGTCGTACCTATAATCTAGCCGGCATCCTGTGCAAAGTGCATATTTTTGCTGCTACGAAACAACAGGTATGAATTCTTTATGAAATGCCTTTTGTTGGACCTATATTTTCCGAACATTTACAATTGTAATTTATATTTTTTTTACACCATCAGAAAGTAGATATTTCAACGAACAAAAAGCCCCCAAACTTTTTGAAAAAAGCTGATATTTTGACGTCAGAATTTTCGATTGAAAAATAGGGTTTTTTTTTTGATATTAAGTTAAAATAAGGCGAAGAAATAAATATTTTAAATCAAATAAATTACAGTGTATTTGGGACATAATAAGGTAAGTTTTTACGAAATTTTGTAGATTTTTTTTTTTTGAAAAATATATAAATAAAAAACCAAAAACTTGGTTTTTTGAATTTTACACCTAAATTTTGAGGTTATGTGAAAAAAGTGTAATTACAAAAGTTGTAGATCTCTTTATTACCTACAACTTTTCCGATTAACTTTTTGCCATAGGACTTGTAGTTTTGCTGGAAATCTAGATAAACCGTTTTTTACCCTAAAACACCCCCCCCTTTTCCACTTCCCGACCTCAGGTCGCCCGTAATTTATTTTTCCCTTAATTTTTGTTATATTCTCGTCCTTTTCCAATGGGTTTCATCCTACTATTATTTTGTTTCACTTTTTATCATTTTCAAAGGCTTCGGCACTGGTCTATAACGTGAAATTTGGGTTAAACCTATCTCTATACCAGCTAATACAGTGAACGCATAAGTCGAGTATAGGCACAGTATATTAGATGTCTGTCTATGTCAATAATTGCATATTGACCTTTGACATTTTGACAGCTGACACTTTGACATATTTTTGGTTTAATGTATTGTACAATTGACAATTGATCGAACATGATACGAAGTAAGACTGAGAAATGGACTAAAGAAGTGATAGAATGGTGTCCAAGATATAATACCCAAAAATAAAGGAAGACAGCATCGAAGATGGGAAGATGATATTCTAAAGATGGCAGGTGTGACTTGGATGAGGACAGCAAGAGATAGATCTTTGTGGAGAAAACTTGGAGAGACCTATGCTGAAAAGCAAAACAATCTAGAAACTGTTATCTAATGTAGTAAATTATTACATAAGTACTTTTAAAATAATCAAATTAAAATAGTAGATTTAAGATTAGAAATGTAACTGCACTTATTTATAGATTGTTAATAAAGGCTTCTATTATTATTATTATTGTATAATTTAAATTGTGATACAAACACCTGTTGCATAAAATTGACTTGAAATTATCTTGCTGTTAGTAATGGCTGCATGTTGAAATTCTTATGTGGCTTGAATTTGTATAACTTAAACAGTTTGTTATGGTTAAGTGATATTCCTCACTTCTGAGATTAGAAATGCAAATTTAATTTGTTCTTAAATATATGGACGATGCGGCATCGCAACTCGCGCCTCTCGGGTTCGGTTTCTAGCGCTGTTACCAACTGAACCAACCGTCCGAGTGACGCATCGAACGTAAATCTTAATATGTCTTGTTCAACTCTCAAGTTATGGTAACAACGCTCAGTTGGAAAGAGCGCTCGGACGGAACCCGAGAGGCGCGGGGAGTCCCGCATCGTTCATAAAGTTTGGTACAAACAAATTTGTACTACTTGTTAAATTGTATTTGAGATACCAGTATAATTTCCCAACATATTCCTGTAAATATTGTAAATACTTCCTTTCGTTTTGATACTTGCAGTAAAATTGATATCGTTGCGAATTGTACGACGGAGTCACTGTTGGAACTCAGATAAGTTAAGTCTATTTTCCGTGACAGCCAATGATTAGAACTTGTAACAGGTTTGTATCTTATGAGGAAGCTCATGGTCGCTCAGAGAGCAATGCTTGGAGTGTCCCTGCGAGATTGAATCAGAAATAAGGAGATTCGTAGGAGAACCAAAGTCACCGACATAGCACAGAAGGTTGCGAAACTGAAGTGGCAGTGGGCAGGGCACTTAGTTCGACAGACAGATGGCCGTTGGGGCAGTGAAGTCCTAGCATGACCGACCACTTACCAGAAGACGCAGTGTTGGTAGGCCTCCCACAAGATAGACCGACGATCTGGTCAAGATCGCCAGAATAGGTTGGAACAGGGCAGCGATCATTGGGGAATCATTGGGGAAGGCCTTTGTTCCGCAGTAGACGTCTTTCCCGCTGAAATGTGGAACATCTTTGCCATGAGACGCACTGATAAGCACGTTGTACATTACTTGCAATAACATATTGGTATAACGTTTCGCAGCTAGTTCGGAATCTGAACTTCAGATAGCAATTTCGATGTCAAGATCAAGCCTTCCACTGCCTTAACTCTCTACCCACACATTCATCAGGACCGGAACTAAATAGTACAAAGAGTAGTTATATTATTAAGAAGTGGCTTTATCCTATAATCTTCTACACAAACTACTTCATTTATAAGAACTTAATTTTCCGCTTCAAACAGAGTTATCAGTTGCGAGAATGCATTTAATATTTAGTAGAATTGATTTTGTTTCATGTATGAAGGAAGGTAAGCACTTTTAAAAGCTAGAAATTCGTTTAACATCGGTTCGCCAATTCAATCCAGTCTGACGCTCATAAAACGCTTGAAATTTTGGAATGTATAAAACAAATATTAGATTGCGATGAAATTCGTTTGAAACCGTTTAATTGCATTGTCTTTTTGGGTGTTTTTAATATGCAGTGACAAGTACCTTGATGCAGTAAGGTGTTTAGGGAGACGTATAAACTTATGCATTGGTGTCAACAGAAACCATGAAAAGCAATTTGTAAAATTTTTCTATTTGCTTTCATTTTTAGTAATACATATCTTTGCAAAGATTGACCTTATCAGCAACAGAATTCCACCTTCGCACGACACGCCACAAGTTAGGATATCATCCCCACCATCTGGATGTGTGGCGGTCCTCCACAGTGCGGTTTTCAAGGAGCTTTCTTCCACGTACTACAAAGCTGTGGAATGAGCTTCCTTGTGCGGTGTTTCCGGGACGATATGACATGGGTACCTTCAAAAAAAGCGCGTACACCTTCCTTAAAGGCCGGCAACGCTCTTGTGATTCCTCTGGTGTTGCAAGAGAATGTGGGCGGCGGTGATCATTTAACACCAAGTGACCCGCACGCTCGTTTGTCCTCCTATTCCATAAAAGAAAAAGTCCATTGGTTCAATAATACAGGTTTATTTTGTTATAATCATTCGGGTCGATATCCGTCAAAGATTCAAGAAATTTTAAGAAACTAAATATGCAGTTATTGGTATCGAGGGCATGACTCCTTTCACGACTTTTCTCTAAGTCTCGTAGTTTCCGACTTGGCCATCACCGCCCTACTCAAAAAACCAGCCTGAATATTACATTGAATTTGAATGATTTACACTTATTAAATCAATTCCACTGTATTATAGAACTGAACGCACGATGTAAAAAGATCCATCTTAAATAGGAAAATATTCCTGCAGTTATTCGAAATCCATCCAACTTCTGTACAAAATCAAAAATAACTCTTCAATTCCTTCATTTCATTATATTATATAATAATAATTAAATGCCTTTATTCACATATACGTAGAACAAACACAGACCTCTGCCAAACTGTGTGGCCATTTTGGTCAGAGAAATAGCTCCCACAGTTATACAAATATTAAGTTACTATCCGGGTTTCCTTTCAATTTTTAAGAAATATGCTAGAATGTTCTTTTTATGTACACTTTTCGTATTGGTCTATTATGCTGTTTAACAGTTTTGTTACAAGAAACTTTATAGCTCGATCCCCATTATAATTCTTCGTTCTAACGATAGAAAACATATTTTTTAAAGTCAAGTCAAAGTCAAAGTCAAATTAACAATTCCATTAGGCTTAAGCTAACCGTCAATATAAATATTTCTTTTAAATGTCTGAAGCTACCATATGTTTGGAAAAAGTTGAGCTGGTGAGAAGAACATACAAGAAACTCAACGGCCACTCTTTTCAATCAGATAGAATATTTTACAATGGCTGTAATATACAAAACAAACAAGTTTGTAAGGTGCTGCATGCAATATATGAGTCGTGTTTAAATAATATAAACTATTTCATGAAAAGTAATAAATAATTAACTGTATAAATATTAATTATCGTATTATATTCGATGCATCAACCTTTAGAGCTTGAATTCATTGTTTGTGTAAGGATGCTTCGTGAACATGATGGTCGTGATTACTGTCATAATTAGTAATCGTATCCAACAAATACAATGATTTATTAACTATAACACGAGTTAACACATGGACTAGCTATCCGTTCTTTTCGCACATATTTGAGGAGAGGAGACGACCCGCCACACGACACAGCCGCAAGCAACGCCATTTCATTTTCTTGCTGCGTTTATTTTATTAGTATTATCAATATTATAAAAATATCAAAGATGTGAAAGTTGTGTAAAAGGCTTGTCTGTAGTATGTACTTCAAAACCTGTTTAGGCAAGTTTTAAATTAGCCATGTTGTTTTTAGGTTATGCAATTTGAAAGTTCAAATAAGAGAGACGTGGAAACCACACTCTTTAAAGCGAGCAATTACAAACCCCTCCAACCAGTTTTTTCTGCGGTTTTCAAGTAAAAAACAGTAATATTTTTCTATCAGAACCGACGCGTACGCAGCTTCTCTCTCTCTCACAACAATTGCGGTTACTGTGGCTCTGTCCTTTTCTTTCATTTGGAATGCGGGGTGGTAAGAGGCTATTTGACACCCAAATGATTTTGGCTTATCGGTTATCTAAAGTACCAGGTGTTAAATACTTGAAAGCACTTTGCTTTGGAAACTGGTTCGAGTATTTCCATGTCACTACATTATTTAAATAATACATGACATTTGTCCTGCAAAATGCAATTCATCATCTACTTGTTTGAATACGGGGAGTACTGAAATCCTTAACACGGGCAAACTTATTTTATTTATTTATTTATTACACTTTTTTGACACCTCATTAACAAAATATAGCTAACTATTAACATACATAATTACATCATATGGTGCAATGGGGAAACTTATTTATGAGTTAGAGCTCAGTTATGTGCGTGTAAATTGTTGTCATAATGTAGACCTACTTTCCACCATCTATTTCGCCAAATAGCTATTTTGTAGTATAAAACACCAGCCTTTATGTCTGTTTCACTCAATCCTACTGTCCGCATGAGCCCAGTTTATTTAGGAAGTCCTAGCAATATCAACTTCGGACCTACTTGTCTAGGTTGTACCTATTGCTCTAAGCACTTACCTAACTTAAAGTATTTAGACTGCTACTTAATATTTGTACTTAGTGCTTGTAATTTGTTTTGTTGCAGACTACGTTTTTTGAGACAAAATAATCTAATAATACTTGTGTCGACACTCTGGTTCCTTCTCATGTCCAAGTTACGTCAGTTGGTGCTGGGGCTGCTGCTTCGACTGCCAAAGACAGCAAGCGTCGCAAATATGTTGGTCTCAGTGAGTCATACATCTTTTTGCCGTTTGGTGTTGAGACACTTAGCCCGTGGGGCCCAGAGGCGCGGAGAATGTTCAAAATGCTATCTTCGCGCCTCAATAAGGCTACTGGAAACCCAAGCGCTGACAGCTATTTCGGTCAACGGATCAGCCTTGCTATCCAACGCGGTAATGCTGCCAGTATTCTTGGTACGCTTCCACGTAATGATAGTTTTAATTTTATGTAGTCGTAGTATTGTAAATATAGTTATAATCTATTTGTATTTTTATCCAATTCTTTTGAGTTTTCTTAAGTGTTAATTCCGTCAATCTTTGTCTTTAAGCAATTCGACAGGTATTTCGATGTAGACCCGCCAAACTATGGCACGAAGCTAGTGCGAGATTGGCGGAATTAACACTAAAGAAAACTCAAAACATTTGGATAATTATGGATTTGTATTTTTGTCTAAAAAGTTTCACTGTCTTTGTGGCGGTTAATTAAATCCAACTAATAAAATAAACTTTTAAATTTGTGTGTGTATCGCCTCTCATTTCGATTTATTTGTAACGACGGATTGAAAATAACATATTATATATCTGTAGAACTACTGTACTGTTTTGTCCGGAACAGTACAGACTGCGACCATATCTCTTTGTGCCGTATTTAAACTGTTAATATCCTGTGTGAAGAGTATAATAGGTATCGTGGGTATATGGAGTATATTTGGAACTTGGATGGACTTTTTTCTTAGACGGCGCAAAATCAAAGTCAAAGTTCTTTATTTGCCTGAAACATTCACAAGTAAAGTTGTTAAAAATTTAAGAGCAGGCACATGTTTCGTCTTGACAGACATGCAGATATTTTTGTGGTTTCGCTTCACAATATTATAAACCTTACACAATCAATTATCACTACATTTAATTTGACCAACGTAAAGCAATACCTAAAGACCCTACAATACACAATAACAATAATTCATGAAATGCTAAGAGATAATATAGTAAAAATAATCACAAAAAATTATGACATTATTGGTAAAAATAGTATTGGTGCCAGTTACCACTTCGTCTGATAATATTCGATTATTGAGTAAAAACAATATATTTTAATAGTATTAATAATTTAAATTTAAATCTATTTATCCCCCAACAGGTGACCCTTATTCTCATCCGTTGATGGCCAAGGCAAATATTCTGAATTCAAGGAACCCTATTCTGAATGAATTTACGATAACAGTGAATTAAATGTTTACTTTGTAATTACCGTTACGTAGTTACTGGAGTTACGAGTATAAACACCACTTACGTTTAAATGGCGAATTAAGCAATGAAGCTTTTAATGCTGGGCTTTCTCTGTTCTGTGACGGGGGACTAATACGGACAATTAGTTATTTTAATTCCGACACTTAAAGCCCACTTTTTTCTTAAGATTCAGTAAAATTTCCCGTAACCATATTATCGTATAAATGTATTTAGGTATTTGAATTTCAAGTCTGTGACCAGGCACTGCTGCGATCGCCTCTGAATATTAAGCATTTCGTTAGCATCATTTCCAATACTAAACTTAAGTATTTTAAAATGGCTGCCTTAATATCATTTCGTAGAAACAATTGGAAAGCTATTTCGCATTCACTTTTTTCTGAATTCAATTGATCTTTTGCAGAATTTGCAATGTGCGTGTAATTGAAACTATTTTAGGATAACAGCCGTCCACAAAATATGGATGTAACTTGGAGTTTGGTTAATTTGATGCACAAGGCTATAAAAAGTAAGAACTGCTGCATAGGATCGGTTGGCATACCTGCTTGACAACACTCCCTCCCTCCCCTCAAACTCCACCGCCTCGATAATCCATCCGTCAGCCCATCTCGCTCGCTCCAGATACGTCTGCTATATCTCATCTACTCACGCGCAGCGTTATTCCTAAGGCAATATCGTCTTACCTGCGTCCCGTTCCATACAACTTATCTCCATTGTGTTTTAATTTTTTCCACTGAATTGAATTCATCTCTTAAATAGGGAATAATAACTTTTTCGTGCTACCCGAGTACCTGTAGCTAGGATTGTTAGTACCTACGTCTCTTGGGCATTGTAATTTTAACAATGTTTACTGGTAAAGTAACTTGTTATGTTATAAGCTAAGTAAAATTTACTATAGACCATAGCAAATTAGGTACTTTTTGAGATATTTAATAATTAATTGTAAAAATCCATGCGTCAACTGGTGAACGGGTGCTGCTTGTGGTGCCAGGTCGATCTGTTATAGTTTATTAATCATTTTATATATTGATGCAATTACTAATTGTGACAGTAATCACGACCATCATGTTCACGAAGCATCCGTACCCAAACAATGAATTTCAAGCTCTAAAGGTTGATGCATCCAATAAACGATAATAACATATATTTATACAGTTAATTATTTATTTCTTTTTATAAAATAAGACTAATTTGTTATAGAGTAATTGTAAAATACTGTATTTGATTGAAAAGAGTGGCCGTTGAGTTACTTGTATGTTCTCACGTGCTCAACTTTCTACAATCATATATTAAGGTAGATTCACTAATTTAAAAGAAATATTTGTAGTGACGATTCAGAAGTGCGTAGCTTAAGCCTAATAGAATAAAGTTTATTTGACTATGACTTTGACTTTGAAATTTGTTCTAACAAAACAGTTTTATTTTTATGGTGGTCATAATGTGCAGTTATTGAACGCATCATGGAGGGTTAATGAGATTTAAAATTAAAAATTCATTGTAATAAACTGTTTGATAGTTCATTGTTTCGCCACATGCTAACTAAGACCTACTTGGCGAGCTTCTTTTATAGAAGGGGATAAAAAAAGGGTATAAATGGGGGTCACCTGATGGTAAGTGACCACCGCAACCCGTCTTTCACAGAGTGGGCGATAACGCCACCTTGTGGCGTGAGAAACCTAGAGGGGGGCGTTAAAGGGCCCAGAAAGAAATGGGGGGCATTGGCATGGTTTACAAGAGCGATGATCTGTAATGTCATTTAGATAGTTTATATTAAAAATTTCTAATAAGGGTGCTTGTGCACTCATCCGTAATTTTACGGATCAATGAAAAAAATACGCATTGAATGTACATTTTTGTGTGACGGCCACTTTGAAGAATCACGAATACGAATTTAAAACGTATGAGTGCACATATGCCCTAATTAGTTTGTATTTCTGCCCTGTATGATGGTATAAAACTAGGAATACTTGTATATATTTCTCGCCGCCTCCGCAGTCCCGCCGTGACCACTTCATGCAATTGGATCGAAATATCGGCATCAAATCAATATATATCGTGAGTACCCATTATAATAATTATAATAGGAATACTTGTACTACGAATGTATAAAAAATTGGGGGCGCTTTTAAAAGGGGGCGATAAAAGAAATAAGTTCGATAATCTCTGCTCTATTTTAACAACAGAGGAATCACAAGAGAATTGCTGATCTTATATAGCTACAAATAAACGTACGTATGAATTTGAAAACCGATACCACATTAGTACGTGGCGTGAGGATTGAATTCAGGGGCTTCGCGTTCATGCCTATTACGCCACCGACACTGCATAAATACCATTAAAAGGCATAAAAGGCATTTATTTTCTCAAAATTGATTCCTTTAGAATTCTTTTTGATGTCATTTCTAATAACTACTAGATTCTACTACCGCTTCGGAAACAAATGGCGCACTGAGAGAAAAGAAGCGGCGCAAGAAACTCTCCCAGCATTATTTTTTTGCACTCTTTTCAATTAAAATATACAATATTGTACAGTCATTTCTATTGCTATAAAATAATCACAATCTAGTCCCAGGCTGTCCGATCATTTAGATATTCAGCAGTGGAGTAATAGGATTTACGACAGTCATTTTTTTATAAAACATTTAAATTTATTTATAGATAATGCCTGATTGATGCATTGGGCAGGCTGTTCCATTTCCATTCCATTCCATTGCAATTTTTTTGTGACTATTTGAAGCGCCACTCGCGAGCGTCCAGAGAACTAATTTTGATGTATAATACAAATAGCTGCGGAGGAACGTACAATAATACTCTGAAGTATTCTTACATTTTGAATTAATTTCGTTCGTTTTCCGTGTTATTATTACTTTAAGAATCAACGTAATAAAGTACACTTTTTTTTGTTAATAGTTTTATACTTTATATGTTGTCCACTAGGTTGTCATCACTAGTTTTAGTACCGCAGACTCTCGCTACATGGCCAATAGCGCCAAAATGGCGAATATCAAACAGGCACAAAAGCACTTTGACAGCGTTTCATACGTAATAAAAGTTACTAATACTTTTATTGAAGTAGGCGTTACTTTGCGGAAATCCATAATTATACAAAAGATTTAAGTTTTCTTTAGTGTTAATTCCGCCAATGTTTGTTTTTAAAAAGTCGAGTCTCGTGCCAGATTTTGGCGAATCAACACGTCCTGAGGATGCCTCGTGTAGAGGCGAAACACGTGTCGAATTGTTTAAAAACAAATATTGGCGGAATTAACTCTAAAGAAAACTTAAATCATTTGTATAGTTACTAATACAATCATAGACTTAGAAAATACTAGCTTATAGACAGACATAGTGGATATATCTAACGGAGATAAAGCAAGATAGAAAAATAAAGCGAAACTTTTGATACTGTAACCGATTTTGATTGAGAAGTCGTAAACAGTCAGCCAGTTGCTCCTTAGTTTTTTACAGTTATTTATGCAACTGTAGTATAATAAGGAGTATTAAAACACGAATGTCGGTTTATCACATGAGTGTTTTAATACCAAATTATCAACAGTTGCATACAAGTCTTTATCTACACCCAGAATATGAATCCTCTAAAAGATTCTGAAACAGTTAGCTTACTGCTAACATTACAAAAGTCAGTCCTAGTAACCATAATATCATCCAATGGTGTGCTATTATGAAAACGGATGATATAATGTTGTACTGAATTTCAATACAACACTCGTTTGGACGATGTAATGGTTTTTAGAACATTGGGTGTTTTAATGTTGGTAATAAGCAAACTGTTTTAGAGTCTTTAATAGAGGATTTAAAGCATGGGTGTAGATTAAATATTAAAACACTAGCTAATTATCGGGCTGTCACGTCGTGTAGTCTCTAGTTTATTGCGAGTCTATCTTAGGTTATTAATCAGCGGCCATTCCCAATATTCAGTCTCTCTCTTACTTGAGATATAAATCGTAACTATCGTTGACTTTTCTGTCCCAATAAACTTATCACGGTAACTCACCTTATCCGTACACGCTGTCTGTCAATGGGACGACGTGTAGCTTACCAGTGATAGAAGTTTGTATGGAAATTTAAATTCACACGTCCCAATATAAGGCGATAAGAATGACTTATCGGGTATATTGGGACAACTTCAGATTATTGACAGCTAATTACTGACAGTAGAAGGTAGTAATTTATCTCTATCTGTAGACAGTATATTGGGAACGGCCGTAAGGAAATCAAAATAAAACCTGTGTTAAAAATCAATTCAAAGTTAATGAGTTCAGTGTGCCGGATGTTGGCGACGGCATTAAGGAGGATACCACATGTTTCATCCACGGCATATGTCGAGTGTTCATTATAAAAAACAAGCAAAAAATCCTAAACTCCATCCATACTGTTCGCTAAGGATGCGTATCTATTTATGGTCATAGATATTTCGACAGCTGCAATGTTCGACTATTATTGTTAAAACGTTCGACATTTTGTGTATAACTTGACACGTTTATTTTTATTGTTTCAATGGATACACATTGAAATAAATATTGTGTTTAAGTTGTTTTTATTTTTAGAATATAAAACTTTTGAAACTCTTACTTCAAATGTTGTTTAAGAAATAATCTTATCTTATATCTTTAAACGAGCAATTCTTGTATATATATATATATATATATATATAATCTGAATCTCGGAAACGGCTCCAACGATTTTCATAAAATTAAGTATGCAGGGGATTTCGGGGGTGATAAATCGATCTAGCTAGGTTTCAATTTCAAAAAATGGTTTTATCCATGTTTGAATGAGAAACAGCTACAATAACATTAGAATACAAAGGTAAATTTCGCTACTATATACAAGACTATTATAGCTCAGATGGGACATTGGGTGATCCGGAAAGCAGAAGACCCCGGTTCGAATCCAGAAGTCCTATTAGTTTTTTTTTTGTTCAATTTTTGTACATTCTTAAAAATCCGAGCAAGGCTCGGTCGTCCGGATATTTAATTATAAAATTCTCGTGTCGCGATGTTTGTTATCGAACTTCTCCTTGTATGAAATTTTGTGTGCATATCTGATCCTCCGCCAACATCTATTTTTTATACCCCTAAATGATAAGGGTGGACCCACCAGTAAATAAATTTTTTTGACATTTTTTTTTCATAATGATTCGGCATTCAAAAATACATCCAACATCTAATTTTCACCCGTC